>NC_047661.1:103119768-105822268 GCF_011762505.2 Arvicanthis niloticus | reverse complement strand
GTAAATGACCACACACTTGAGGTGGCAAACAACTATTATTCAAATCACTATCAATGTTTCAAACACAAATTTGAGCCATAAGACACTCTTCTCCATGTGACCTTGTTACAATTCGATTATGTTTCAAAGGGAAAAAAACATTTAAAAGGTAAAATCAACTGAGGCGTCAACGATCCCATCACACAGGCAGGTAACGTCTACCACTCATCAATTTTGGGCCCATCATTCATCTTTACACCTCCGGAAAAATGACCTCTCTTTTTTTTTCTTCCTGAACTCCAAGGTACAAGTACCTTGGCTTCTTGCCAGTGATTGTACTGGCTTAGACCACATCACACAATTGTCTGGCTGCCACCTTCTTTAACAGGAGATTTTGGAAAGCTGCTTGTGATTATATCACATTAGGAGATAAGGAAAAATAGCAAGTGTCTGTTTTATATGAACTGAAACTACTTCACTTAAAAAAAAAACAAAGTAAGACTTGGACATGTTGCATTAATCAGCAAGACTCCGCTGCAAAATGTTTTAATTCTTTTGGTTTTGCTAAGCTCTGTCTCCCTAGGCAGCATAGATCAGTCGAAACAATGGCAGTACGTTTCCCCACTTCCAATTTACATGTCTGATATGTAAATAAGCCACCAGCAAGAAGTGTCTCCATCTTAATACCTGGAGGAGGAAGGAAACTCGAGGGTTGGAATTGAATCCAAACTAGAACAAGGGATGAAGAGAAGGAAGCAGGAAGAACCTCATAGGAGACCAATGCTTGGTCAAGTCAGACCTGTGTCTAGGTCGCCCAGAGATCCAGTTAAACTTCTCATTTTTCCCTGCAGGACCTTTGGCAGAGCAGCAGAGCTGCTCTAATCATGAGCTGATTAATCATGATTTCATGTCCTCTCATCTTTTGCTCACACTTAGCTGCTCAGGGGATCGCATAATGGACTAAGGTTAAGTTCCACCTCAACAGGAGAGGGGAGATTGAACTAACAGGCTTATTGTTACTCTTACATTTCTCTTCACTCCATCTGATGAATAAATTTCCATTTCTTTATTGATATCTACATCACAGGTCACCTTTACCTATACCAAACAAAATTTTTAAAAATTCCTCTAGATCACCCAAAGTTTACTAAATTTATGTTTGTCTATTTCTCCCATGCTCCAACCCATGAAACCCAGTATTCCTCCATATATTAGCGCCTTCTCCCCATCTTTCCAACTTATTCCTCTGAAGGATATCATTAGCACAGGGACCACCAAATCAGTTTCCTTTATGCTTCTTTTCTGCACCAAGCTATAATTTGTGTGTTTATCCATTCTACACTAAAATCCATCAGAAGATCCATCTTCTTCTCACAGCCCCATGATCAACACTGTCAGCATAAGTGAAGACATGGTTTCCATTCTTCCGATCCTCTTTTTAAAATTCTTTCAGCCACTAACACATCTCTCATTCTGCATGTTGATGTTTTTCAACTTTACCTTGCCACAGCTTCTCTTCTGCTATTGTCATTTGTTTTTGACTTTGTTCTTTTTTGTTAACACAAATCTGTATGCTTGCCCTGGACCAAACCCCTACTCCATTAATCTGGATTTCCAAATGTCCACTCTACACACCTCTACTGTACAGTCTAGCAGTTCTTTACGTCCCACTGTCCAAAAATGGACTCTATCTTGGTTTCTTTCTTCACTCCATGGCTTCTCTAATGTTTCTTATCTATTCTGAGGCTATAATGTTACCTACGTATGTGTACATGTCTGTGCCCATGTATACACATATTTAATTCATCCCCTTACCTTTTATATATATTCTCTATATAAATATATATATTCTATAAAACTATATATATTCTATAGTTATGTATATAGAATATATATAGAATGATTATATATGTGTGTATATACACATATATACATATAGTCAGTTGTAATCCTTGAGGGGGATGTTTCCTTACTATCTTACAAATGTACTCCCCAGCCATGTAAGTTTTCTTCTTTTGGTCCAAGTTCAGTTATTCAAATCTCTCATTGAACTGTGACATCAGTACACCATACAACTTATGTTCATTTTTCTAATCAGCATCGAACAATCTTGACAAAGCCAAGAGGAAGCGATGACTTCTAAATCCTTATTTCTACATATTTGCTTTTGCTGATACATAGCATGCTCTTTGATGGCATCTATGCTTGTCTTTGTCATTTAATCTTTACATTCACCAGAACCTAGTTCAGTGCTTCACTGACATAAATAGAAGGGTAATATTTAATTAAAATGAATAGACCCACTTTTAACATATTTATATTCAAACAATCCATTCTTATTGACTTTGCATAAATATTGCAAATTATTAATTGTTAAGAACAATGATATGAAAAAATCTTCAGACTTCATGTTCCACCTACCACAACACTTGAAGTTCTGCGCCTGGTCTCTGTCTCTCTGTCTCTCTGTCTCTCTGCCTCTCCCTTTCTCTCTCTCTCTCTCTCGCTGTCTCTCTCCATCTCTCTTATTCTCTCTGTCTATGTCTCTGTATCTGTCTCTCTTTCCTCTTCCCTCTCCCCATCCTCTCTTTCTTCCTCTCTCACACACATTCTTCAGTTTCAACTTTAATATAATATCGGTTTTTCTCTTGAATTCCAAAATTTTTCTTTATACATTAATTATTTTGAGAGATGAACTTAACTGGTAAGCACATCTTTTCCTCATAACTCCATGTTTTATTGAGAAAGATTGTCATGATTACTGTTTAATCAAATAGGCACATGATCTATCAAGAAAATTCTCCTCAGACAAATACTTTGCAATTAGGACATGTTTGAGATGCATCTGCTATTTATTTTGGAAAATAAATTAAAGGCTATTATTAGAGATTATAGTTTGTCTTCTTCAGATTTGTATTTCTTTCTGAAATGAATATAGTTGTGGGAATGAAATGGTATCCTTGCTATTTTAAATAAAGGAGCTGTAAGCATTTCTTTTATGGTCTTCAATTTTTGTGTGTTATTTATAATAGTTATGAAAGTTGATGTCTATAGTTAGACAAAAATGACATTTCATATGTTTGCATTAATGGTTCTGGACAAGGAAGAAAAAAACATTTTTATGCTCTAGAATTGATTGTAGCCATATGATCTTTTTGACATTTTGTGATTAAGAGAAGACAGGGCATTGTCTGCCTACCTATTAATAATAATTAAAAAAAACTATGTCATTCAAAAAATGAGCTTGGACATCTACTGGATACAGCATCAGGTACAAATCACAGACACATATTTCTCACGTTCTGGTGTCTGTGTTTAAACGCCATGAAGCTACAATGTCATACAATCACTGCCTCCACACATTGTTGACAAGAACTGCCAAGTACCCTGGCCTCATCACATACAGTGAAGTTGGAAATGGTCTCGATTATTCATGACACAATTATACATTTTTTTTCAGCTGGAGCACAGATATCCTTCCATTTGTGCCCTCTTAGCTAGCTCAAAGATGTTTTTTCAACATTCCTTTAGTTCTAGGAAATGCAAATAAAAGAGGAAAATGAGCAGCTGTGACACCATTATAAACATGTGTCATCCATCCCATCCTAAACGCATGCTTTTGTTGAAGGTTTAGCGTATCTGTCTTTTCTGTTCTAACACGTGAGTGCATAAAAGCAAAGAGTGGACTTAGACCAATGTTATTAGCACAAACAATACATTGTTTTGGTTCTCATGGTAAAAAAAAATGTTCTATTAAATGTTTACTCTGTGGCTTATTTATAAATTTGTAAATTATTCTCTATGAACTTGAGGTTTGCCTAATTTGCCCACACCCCATTGAGAAAGTGAGTCTTCTCAAAATCAAAAATTCCTCATTATTTCCCTAAATCAAGATTAATATTATTTAGCAGAACCACTCTTTTAAATATAATACATACCCTGCACAGGAATACATGGAAATTGTCACATGGGCAAAGGAATCCACAGTCCTGGGTAAGTCAATGATATTTCTGTCTAATGCTTGTGTACTGTATGATATGTTCTGTGCATCATTTGATCTCAAGTACCATTAACTAGCTTCATTTGCTAACTATGTTGTTATTTTAAAATAGCTAGCAGAATAATGAACTCTTCTAATACACAATAAATAGCCATGCAGATTCCTTGTAATGACTTTCCTGCTTCCGTCTTTTCAATGGGCGATAATGCCATGTGAAGTTGAAATTAGACTCTTCTGAAATCAAATATTGGCTATTTCAGATTAGCTAAATGCATTGAGCAAGGACTCAGCTCCATGAGCCATTGAGAGTGAATGGAAATAACAATAGGAGATTTTCTAATTCATCCACGACCTGAACTAGACTGAAAAGATAGAGGTTTCTGTCTCCTGTGCATCTTACAAATAAATGATGTTGTGAGTGGAACCAAATGTGTGCCCTCTATTACATTCATCTCCTAAACCATGTGAAAATACTCACATTAGGACCAGAGCAGCACAGCGATGCAATGGTGTTTAACAGGGCACCATTTGAACTGTTTTGTGTTCTTTTAACTCAGAAATTGGCAGGTTTTAGGAATAAATTGAGGGAGGATATTGTATTTTTGAAATGAGGTGCATGACACAGAAGTTGGTTTTGCCACTCACTCTCCTTTTCCCCTTTTCAAAGTCAGCCACAGACTCTGGGTTCAAAACTTTCAGCAGCTTGAGCATCACTTGAGATATAAAATCTGTAGCTGTATTTCTGAAACAGGATTTCAGAACTTGGTGTTTATTTGTTTATTTTCCACTGATGTTCTCTCCCTTAACAATTTCTTACTGATGTATCCTAACTCTCTTAGCCTATTGCAGACAAAAACAAAATTTAAACCAAAATTGATAAATTTTTATATACACACATCATAAAATGCTGGTTTAATTTCTACTCTATTGGTTTTAGAAGTATATGGATGAGCTGGCCTTGAAGCCACCCACATCCTGGTAGACACTGAACAGAAATCAAGCTTCCATTATGAAACAGAATCCAATCCACATCCTCTGAGCCACACATTGAAATTCTTGCCTTTTTTTAGCTAGGATGTATGTCAGCTCTTTCTTTCTTATTTTCTTTTTGTGAACTTGCAGCCTCAGATGTTAGCTAAGTTTTACCATTCTTCAAAAGCATTTATTTGAAAAACATGTGAATGGAAAATGAACATGCTAAACTAATTAGGATATGCAAATGTGATTCAGAGGGACTGCCTTTTAAGTGAATCATACTTATTTGAATATACAAATAAAAGAAAATTTGTTTCAGTAACAATCTGGAAGTTAGTTCATGTGGAACAAATAAGGGCTTAAATTATAAGGATTAGCTTTTCAGTATCTACTTTACAGTTCACCTTTTTAATGGGCTGGAATGTAGACTTGAGGCAGAGCCCATATTAGCATGGCTGCAGAAGACTTACTCTGGTCTTGTCTTCATTTAGAGGGAATACAGCGGAGACTGAGGGGAAAAAAAGCCCCATGGTTTTTACTGATTTCTTTTAAGGCAGTTCAAAGACAAGCAGGTGAAAATCTCAAACTATAAAACGTAGATACAAAACACTGTTCTTCTAAACATCATTTCAGAGCAAGGACTGAGCTTCGGAATGTTTGTTTCCAGTGTTTCATTTTTGATGCAAAATCACAAAGAGCTGAAAGAAAAAGAAAAATTGGACATTTAAAGAGATAAAGAGGGATCAGAGCAAAATAATACATGGGAGAAATAAATGCTAAGTATACTTTAGATGGAGGCTGCATCTCCACAGGGCCAATGTTATACTTAATATTAGGGAATCATTTCATATACATAAGAAAGACTAGGATGTTTCAAGTTATGTTTAAGAATGAAATAAGCTAAATGCCTAAAGATATGATTCTAGGGCACTTACCACACAGTCAGCATATGACCCACCTGCCTGGTGAGTGACATAGAATGACCTAGAAATTTTGTTTGAATAGTGCTATGTAGCTACATGTTTAACTAAAAGTATATATACTTCATGGTCCTTATAAAACAATTCTGTAGCCTATATTAGATAATTATCTCTTAATAATTGTTACAGTGTTTCCCTTATTCTTCATTCAAGCAACAGATATTTGTGGGGTTCTGAGCATGTGTTGTTCATGCTCAGACTAGAGCACAATAACATAAATATGACACACTTATTCCAGGAGACAGGATAGTAGAAGTTTCATTCTCTAAAAGAAACATCACACTCAGTTAAAATGATCTAACAAGTTGTCTGAGTGGGCTGATATGCTGAGGAGCTTACTTACCTGGAGGGTAAATGAGAGAAAACAAGAGACAATACATACTCATACACACACTCTCATAAACACGTGCATACATATACATGTACAGAGAGAGAGAGAGAGAGAGAGAGAGAGAGAGCTAGCCAAATGCCAGTAGAATGAGGAAAATGGAAAATAGCTTAATTTTAAGAGGAAAAAAAGTTTACTTGTATTTTTCTGTAGCTTCCAGTGCCTGCCTTTGAGTTCCTCTAAAAAAATATAAGTGGAGGGACTGAGGAAATTCATATACAGCAATGTTGTTCTCTGGTCCAGATGAAAAGAAGCAAATGTATGGAATGTCTTTCCACTTAATTCCATTTACATTGAAATATTCATGATTCTATCTGTGCAGTGGGGCCTAGTTAGCAGGATTCATGTCATGAGGAAGTTCAAGGTAAGACTTCCTCAGAGAAAAGTTACATCAGATCCTTCATCAAAACAAACACATGTGGCAGAAATAGCCAAAGAGAAAGAGAGCTATGGGACACATAGACGACACCCTGCTAGGAACTCTAAATAAAAATGTTGCGGAGAAGGAGGGACTTCAATCCCTGACTCACATCACAGGGCAAACAAATCCATAAAACAGGCAAACTGGTCAATGTGAATTTCAACTCTGGTTGTTTAGCGTGATTATTTCAGAAATGGAGTCTATTGTCGCTCCACAGGCATAGAGATGAAGGAAGTGGGAAATGTGACTGCAATGCCATTTGGAGGACCAGAAACTTTCTCATAATCTTGGGAGCACACCGATAATACCAACTTAAATTTGTGTCACACAGGAGGTCATGCATGTCTTTGAATATTACTAGGAAGGCTGGATCAGATTCCATTCAAACCCCAAGACATGTGTGGGTTGATGGAATTTACCTTAAATTAATTATAAGCCTACATAATGTTCTTGACTGTTTCATTTGGAGTTCTACCTCAGGCATCTGGAGTTAAAAGTCTTTTCTGAATGAAAATCAACCTCAAGTTTGCCTTATAGCTGTCATGTGTGGTTCCAAAGAAGAAATAAGTCAAAAAAGAAACAAAACAAAAACCAAAATCTATGCTCAAAGATGTGAGGTGGACATGCTGAAAGTGACTATATAAGCATTTTAACACGGTTTCCAGAGGCAGCACAATGAACTAATAGTTGCCTAACCTAGATCTTTGTACAAAGCCAAGGCAGTCTTTCTCTATAGACATCATTGAGGGCTTTCTCTTGGCAAGTGACTAGTTGGTCAGAACCCCAGGATATAAGCCCAACCTTATCTGCTGCCTGTATGTACTGTTACTGTAACAAAACACCACAACCAAGACAGCCTATTAAAGAAGGTGTCTAATTGGACCTGTGGTTAAAGTCCACAATGGCAGAGTAAATGTATGATGGGGGTGAGGGGATAACTGAGAGCTCACATCTTGACTCACATGGAGGAGGCAAAGGAAAGGCACGCTGGGAATGCCCGGAAACTTTTGAAACCTTGAAGCCTGCTCCCAGTGCCATACCTCCTTCAAATCATACCACCTAATCCTTCTCAAACAGTTCTACCATGGGAGAGCATGCCTTCACACCTATGTGCCTATGTGGGTCATTCTCATTCAAACCATCACTCTGATCTATCCCAAGAACGTGAGAAAGGAGAATCCAAATTTTCAAGGTGTCCCACAAGCTTTCAAACACATCTGGAAGCATATGGTGGTGGTGGTGGTGGTGTGTGTCTGTGTGTGAGTGTGTGTGTGTGTGTGTGTGTGTGTGTGTGTGTGTGTGTCTGTGTCTGTGTCTGTGTGTGTCTGTGTGTGTCCTTGACTGTGTGTCAATGTGTGTGGCCGGGTGCTTGCCAGTGTATGTGTGTGGAGATCAAAGATAAACTGCAGTTCCTCACATGGACACAGTAAGTGTTTTGCCCACTGAATCATCTTCCCAGTCCACAGAAAGTTTGAAGCTAAAACATGATCTCAAAAATTAGCAGATATGAAAGTAAGCACAAGCAAGAGATAACCATATCTAAGTCAAAAGAGCAACAAGGAGAGATGTTTCTAGGAAATGAAAGGAAAAGAAGACACAGTGGTGAGCTTTAATTACCTTACAAGGACCATGTCAATGGAGGCACAATGCAAAGAAGCAAAGCTAACCTAGGAAGTAGAGGTGACATTACATGTAAAGCACTGGGGTTCACGAGGCTATCATCCTGTATTTAAAGCCTTCCATTGATGTTCACGAGGAGAGCTCAGTACTGAACTGAAGCATTCAAATGAGGTAAAGGCAAATTTAAGACTAGAGGCATAAATTTATGAATTACATGTGGGTTGTTAGAAAACATAAAAGAATAGTGACCAATGCCAAGAGAAATAAACCCCATGATGTTTTATTTTCATCCATAGGTGGCATCATATATTTTAATCATGTTTGTGATTATAGATTTTTAAAAAGAATCCCAAGGAGTCAATGTCAGGATTAACACACACACACACACACACACACACACACACACACACACACATCCTTCTGTGCACTGGGAATTA
Source organism: Arvicanthis niloticus (assembly GCF_011762505.2). NCBI lineage: Eukaryota > Metazoa > Chordata > Mammalia > Rodentia > Muridae > Arvicanthis > Arvicanthis niloticus. The sequence goes on along the minus strand of NC_047661.1, from coordinate 105,813,468 downwards.
TGTATGTGGTGATGAATATATAATGCTTAATAAAAGGGATCAGGAAACAGGCATATCCCCCATATTAAACATTACCTCAAAATTAGGTGCCACACAGGCACATATTGTGCCTTCTGATATATTAATGCATATTCTATGATCAAAAAAGAACAACACTAGGCCTTTACTGTGTTCCAGACCAGCAGATGAGCTCAAGATGTATTCCCGTGTGGTAAACTGGGGATTTTCAGAGCATCATAAAAGCTTTTTATTGTACACTCCAATGCTGTCATCCACAGTTAGCTAACAAATATGATAGGTTTTTAATATAATCCACTCCATCCTTGCCAGTGCTCCTTGTACGTTACGTCATCTTTCCGTGGGCCAAGAGTTTGTTTTCCCCAGCTGGCCTGCATGAAGCTGCTGACAGCCCTTCTGACTGAGAAACTGTAGAACAGCAATCTTCCAATTCACTTAGCACTACCGACAAAGAGCGAGCTGTTGATACGCGGATGCGAGACCACTCTATCAGCCGTTACATAGCGTCTGTGTTCTCAGCATGTTCCAGGCGTGATAAGTCATAGCACATGCTCTCCGACATCTTCTGCATTTCACTGCTCTGTAGAGTTTCCTAGAGTTGAAATCAGGGTGACAGGATGCAAAATGCCAAGGGTGACATCATCAGCAACTGGTAGCAGTCATCGCGTCATAAATAATACTTTGCAGACACGTAAAAATTATTGAAGCTGTGAAAAGTTCACCATAATTCCTGTGAAGAAAATCCGAAATCAATGGCGTTGTTAATCTCTACCAAGTGATTTTTACCAAGTAGTGGCAGTGTACAGAACAATCTGCAAAGTTTCATAATGATAGGGACATGGCACTTGGTAGGAAAAGGGGCTAAACAGTATTTTGCAGTAAATTCAAAAGTGTTTTCTTTTTTCCAATCGTCTTTCTGTTTAAAACAGGATCACGTATCAGCATCAATAGGTCCTGCAAAGCAATGGGTGGCACTGTGCTGGAGGTGACTGTGCTGTGGGTGGAATGTCTTCTGATTATGATTACGCGTGGGTATTAATAAGGACAGCAGCTGCGGCAATCTGTTCAATTTTATGCAAATTAGCCCTGGCCCTCTGGCTTCTGGCTGGTGGCCAAGGCAGCCTTCGGCTGGGTAAAGTTTGGATTTATGCTTTATTCTACTGCTGCGAAGGTTGATTTAATTATCTGTATTTATTTAAAGCAGAACAGTACAAAGCCATTCTGCATCTTGGTCAACTTTGTGATGGCTGAGTTGTGTGGGATTTCCCACCCACCCACAAGCTAGTTTGAATCAGTGAATACATGAATCACTGAATATGTCCCTGTAGAACAAGAAGCATTGGTGTTTCTCAGTGCTTTCTTTGGTAATAAAAACTTGAAGGTGGTTTCTTCTATCTACCACCAAAAGCCTATGAAATCAAGTACTACACAATTGCAGATACAGTAAAATTTCACTGTTACTATATAGGTGAGAATATCTGAAATAGAGGAGATTTACATACTATTTTTAAAAATCTATTTTAAAGCATGTTTGCTTAATAACAAATTATTTGGAATGTATGGTAACAAATGTGTCCTATTTTTCCATTCTGATGCTCCTATGTCATGATTTGCAGTTATGTTGATCATACATACCTATTATATTAAATAGTAAGTGGGACTTTTCTGTGTGAATAAATTATTCTCTTTACAGATTTGTTTTGGTAAGCTTAATTTGTGTAGTGGACTGATTTCTTACTGAAGAATATATAAGGGAACTTGAGCTCAGCTCATGAATCTAAATCTCAACTATGAAAATTCATGAGGTCCTAGCAAAATGTGAAAACGTTATTGTCTATCGGCAAGCCATTAATTTCACATATAATGGTGAAACATAAGACATGGTTTGTAACCTGGTTTTGAGCTTTATACATACATATATTATTATAATCATATTTGAAGTGATGTTTGGCTTTCACAGATTCATGCTGTTCATAAATACCATTAATCATTTCATCTGATAGTTGGGAGATGAGAATCATATCTAACTGTATCAACTAAATTATCTGCCACTGTATTTAAACTCATACAAAAATGCAGAGATAGCGCCCACCGTGTTCAAGCCCTTGTAGTAAGAGTCCAGCGTTTGATTGTTGCTCTTTCTGCTAATCTCGGCTCTTAGGAGCCTTCTTTTATTTTAAGCACAGATTCATCTGACAGCCAGCACTTGTTCTGGTTTTGAACCAAACGCTGGCAGCAGTCCCAGAATATGAACCAGTTGTTTCTTTTACACACACCCTCTCATTGTCCTCCACCATCCCAACTGCTTTCAAAGCAATGTGCCATAACCAAACTTGCACTTGCTTTAATGAGAATTATAGCCCGTGAATCAAACAATACTCCTCCTCCAGCCACTGACTATCTCCAGGGTAGATGAGTACAGTCAGAGGCAGCAAAATGATGAGATAGAGCAAGGGGTTTAAGAAACACCCCTTCTAAACTGAAGCCTCAAAATTACTTATGTAATTTTCCCTTCAGTTACCTGTTTCCTCATTTTAACTGCCAGAAGCCTGATCTCCTAATTTTTCTTCAGTATTCTCTCCAGCAGTGATAGCAAATCTATTCTTGCTCAACATGGTCTGGGAGTATTTTCCTCTGACTCAATTTTGTTAATAGAGACCAACACGTTCCTTTTGCCTTCTCACCCTCTGTATTGCTAAGATGGCAAAGCAGAGGCTGTGTCATAGTGAAATAGACAAACAATCCAGGTTAACAGACCCTGTCAAGTATGTCGGCTTTCCAAGATTCTGAGAGAATGGCAACCATTTAGATGATGCAGTCACAGGGCCCTATGAAATACAGAGTTATATCATAACAATAAAATCATCACCATTGTTTTAAGTATGATTTTGTAAGTATTGGGAATAAAGGAATTATTATCCTACTGGGTTTCCAAAGCTTGGTTCCTTCTGAATTTTTTTCTAGTGTTAAAGTTCTACTTTTATCTTCTCCCTCAATGCTTTGTACTTGTATCAATCATTCAACCAGGTGCTTGAAACTCATACATAGTTTTAATTAATTATTGAAGGAATAGTCGCAGGTTCCTGTGCCCTATTTGTCCATGGTCCTTGCTTCTGCTTGTCCCACACACTCCCAGCCTAACATGTCTGTGATCCTTCAAGACAGTTCTCTGGAACTTATGAACCATTTTAGTAATGAGATGTTCATGTGAAGCCGGGAGTGTGTATCAGAATTGCCTTCTACCAAAACATTGGCAATGGGGCTAGATTGAGTTGAATTTCTCTTAGCGCCACTCCCAACTCTGTGTAAGAAAGTATACGCTAGTCCTGAAGTTCTTAAAATGACTATATCTTTTTGAATGGCTCAATACCATCCTCCTTCAATGTTATTCCAATTAAGATGGAAATAAAATGCTAATAGCTCTTACTTTAAGTCTTCTCTTAAGCCAAGAGGGTGGATGTTATGTGTCTTCATCACGAGGAGAATATTCTATTCCAGTGACTATTAGACTTCATTGGTTGTCTTACAGATAATAGGACCACAGTATTCATGCAAATAGGTGCTGCCCTTGATAGCAAGAAAAATGAATGGCTATTGTCTCAGTTTTTATAATGCTGTAATCAATTGCTATAAAGTTTTAATGAAGAAAAATGCATTTGCTCACAGTTCTGGAGGCCAAGAAGACCAATACCCAAGGGTAGCATTTGCCAAGAACTCTCTAGCTATATCATTTCACAGTGGATGGGTAAGCAGAAGATTTAAAAAAAAATGTGTGCAGTTCCATCCTTTTATCTGCCTCCTATGAATATACTATTCCTATTCTAAGTGAGATTAAATTATCCTTGTTTGGGTCTTTTTTCTTGTGTAGCTTCACTGAGTCTGTGAAGTATAGCATGAGTACCCTGTACTTTTTGGCTACTATGAACTTACAAGTGAGCACATACCATGCATGGCCTTTTGGGTCTGGGTTACCTCATTCAGGATCATATTTTCTAGCTCCATCCATTTGCCTGCAAAATTCATGATGTCCTTGTTTTAAATAGCTGAATAGTATTCCATTGTGTAGATGAACCACATTTTCTGTATCCATTCTTCAGTTGAGGGGCATCTGGGTTGCTTCCAGTTTCTAACTATTATGAATAAAGCTGCTATGAACATGGTAACATAGCAGTGTAACATCTTTTGGGTATATGTCCAGAAGTGGTATAGCTGGGACTTGAGGTAGAACTATTCCCAATTTTATTTTAGGAAACCTCCAGATTGATTTCCAAAGTGGTTGTACAAGTTTCTACTCCTGCCAGCAATGGAGGAGTGTTCCCCTTGCTGCCCATTCTTGTCAGTGTGTGTTGTCACTTGAGTTTTTGGTCTTTGCTAGAATATCATGGTCATTTTGATTTGCATTTTCCTGATAACTAAGGAGGTTAAACATTTCTTTAAGTGTTTTTTGGCTATTCGAGATTCCTCTGTTGAGAATTCTCTGCTTAGCTCTGTATCCCATTTTTAATTGGGTATTTGGTTTGTTGGTGTCTCGAGTTCTTTACATATTTTGGATATTAGCCCTCTTTCAGATGGAGGGTAGGTGAAGATCTTTTCCCAATATGTGGGCTGTTGTTTTGTCCTAGTGACAGTATCTTTTGCCTTACAGAAGCTTTTGAATTTCATGAGGTACCCTTTTTCTTCAGGGTGATAAATATGGACTTATTTACATTCTTCTACATACAGACATTTAGCACTGTTTGTTGAAGATGTTGGCATGAGGAGAATGCAGGCAGGAGGCCCATGATCAAGTGTGGGGAGTAACAAGAGAGTGGCCAGAGGGCCAGGAGAATGAATGGAAATAGGTGGCTGGTAAGGGTGAGGGGTTGGGGGACATCTCTAGGACATGCTAGAAACCTGGGATGGAAGAGGCTCGTGGGAGTCCATGGGGATGACTTTAGTTGAGACTCCTGAAGTTGCCATCTCCTGTAATCATGCAGTACCCACATAGAGGGTTAAGGACACCAAAACACCTACAAAACCTTTGAGCCAGTATTTGTCCTGCTTACAAGAAATGCAGGGACAAAGATGGTGCAGAGACTGAAGGAATGGCCAACCAACAAATGACCCAACTTGAGAACTATCCCAAGGGAAAGCCACAACCCCTGGTACCATTAATGGTACTGTTATTGTTGCAGACAGGAGCCTAGCATGACTGTCCTCTGAGAGGAGGACAGTCAGGCAGCTGACTGAAACAGATGCAGAGGCCCACAGCCACATATTGGAAGGAACTCGGGAGTCTCATGGAAGAGTTAGGGGAAAGATGGAGATCCCAGGAAGAATGGATAGTAACTGCACAGGAAGACCAACAGAGTGAATGAACCTGGACCCATGGGGACTTTAAGAGACTAAAATACCAACCAAAGAGCATACACAGGCTGGACCTAGGTCACCTGCACATATGTAGTAGATGTGCAGTTCAATGTTCGTGTGGGTACCCTACCAACTGAGGCAGGGCTATTGCTAAAGCTGTTGCCTATCTGTGGATCTTTTTTTGCCTAACTGGGTTGCCTTGTCTGGCCTCAGTGGGAAAGGAGTGCTTAGGTAACAGAGACTTGATATGCCAGGGTGGGGAGATACCTAGGGGATGGGGCTTCAATACTCTCGGTGGAAAAGGGGAAGGGTAACGGGACTTTGAGGGGGACAAAAAGAAGGTGAGGCAGCGATCATTCCAAAGACAATGAAGTCATTACTACCCTAGGAGCACTAATTGACTCATAAAGAGGCCTCACAGCTAACCACCTGTCTACACTGTACAATATGGGTTAAACTACCAATACCTACATTGGGGAGATCATTTTCAAACTGTTCTTATAACTAGTTTGGAATCTCTAAGAACAAATGTATAAGGGTTACATTAAAACTTCAGACTTCATCAGTCCTGCTATACAGACCTATAAACATATATTACATTATATGTGCATATAAATATATACATACATATGTATGTATATGTGCACATCTAGAATGTGTTAGTATATTATTAAGAACACAATATAAAATGATTTTTAATATATATTTATTTTATAGCATATGAATATACCATTGCTGAGTCTGTGTGATAAGATTCTGACTTATTTTGTTCTTGTATTATCTTACATATTATGAAATTCCTAAAGTTTGTACATACTATTTTGTGAGATAAGTTATTGTATGAGAAAAAAATTAATTAATTTATTTATCTATTTATTTACAATCCAGTTATTGTCTTCCCTCCTAGTTTTTCCTCTCATAATTCCTCACCCCATTCCTTCTTCTCCCTGTCCCCAAGAGGATGCTCCCACACCATCAGGCCCCCCTCCTTCTTGGGGCCTCAAGTCTCTCAAGAACTGGGTTCATCCTCTCCCAATGAGGCCAGACCAGGCAGTCCTCTGCTGTATATGTGTCAAGGGCCTTGTACCACAAAATTATTTTGAAACATCATCAGCACCTAGGTCTAGGATTTTATTAAATTTAGTAGAAGTTTCCATAATAGTTAAAATATTTCTATTCTTAGTATTTTAGGACTTCTTCAAAGCCTAATTTAGATTTTCGAAGGCCATAGATATTTAAATCCTTATTCAAAATATGTCTGCTGACCCAACAACAAAATTTTGCATTTTCTACCATTGATGATTTTCTACTACATGGTGATTATGTTGTCATGTAGATTCCTCTATCTCTAGGTCATCCCTGTCTACAGGAATTAGGAGATTGTCTTGGCCTTAATGGATTATATTAAGTGGTGTATACCAAACTATCAACAGCTGACATGCATGTGGAATTCTAGATATGTTCAGCTCTCCAAACTAAAAATCACATCTTGTAATATTTGCTCCCTAGACTGTCTCTCTCTGTCTCTGTCTCTTTGTGTCTCTTTCTCTGTGTGTGTGTGTCTGTATCTCTCTCTGTCTCTCTCTGTCACTCTGTCTGTCTGTCTCTCACACAGACACACAGACACACAGACACACACACACACACACTTTTAATTGGGACAGGACCTCCAAGTTTTTTAATCTTCAATCCAAATCAACTCTGTGTAAGTTTTCTATTCCAGCTATAAATTTTTAACTAATGGCCTGAATTCTCTAACAAATTTGCAAATTTCCACAAACATATTCTGTATATAATTTGTACACTGAGAATAAATCTTTTCAAATAGAGATCTCAGACTTTGAAACCAAATCTTCACTGCATGTGTAAATTTGACTCGGATCTTCACATTCATTCTTTACACTTTAATAGTGATGAAATAAACTCTAAATTTACTAAGTGTTCAGTCTCATGAAAGGTCTTTGAAGTCAGACTGAGAGATATGTTTATAGATAACAAATATCAATGTTGAGCTCTGTTGGAAATAACAAATATTTTGATTCTCTGACATCAGAATACATTAAAAATATACAGCACTCTACCCTGTAGACAGGCCAGAAGAACATTACACTATCTGTTCTGATGAAAAATCCCAGACTTCAAAACACAACATTATTTCCAACATTTATTTGAAAATGTGTTTAGTGAGTAGATCTGTAGAGCATCTTACATATGTCATGGAAAGCCATCGCTATGAGATCATCCGCAGGGGCAGAAGTGAAAAGAATTGTGGGATGATCTTGTGGGACTGCAAAGACTGATCTTAACGTACTGTGACTTCTCGTGTCTGTCAATCTTTGTCTAGCATCTTATGCATGCCACTGGGTGGAATAGTCTGATTCCAATATTTATACTACTTTTGTGGACAAGGTATTTTTGCTTCTCAGTATGCAATATCAAAAATAAGTCCATCATGACTGGGTGGCCACTGTGGAGATAGTTTCAAGCATATAAAATATAAAAAGCATGCATGAAATATGCTGGTATATTAAATTAACATCTTGCAAAAAAAAAACCCTGCTCCAAAACCCAGATACTTCTATTGCTTTTGACAGACTGTAGGCGGTAAAGTTTTAACTTTAAAGAAGCGGCTTTCTGTTTCTGTTTTCAAGTTAAAAATAATGAAAGGAAAACACACGGAAATTCCCACATTATTAAATAAAACATTTAAGTGGCCAAGCGCCAATCATTGTCACGCCATGAACAAATGCCTTACGGTAATATGTTCCATAGCTGTTTGCTAAAAACTACCAATTTTAACACATTTGCACATGATTAAACTCCATAAAAAGCTGCTTATTGAAGCCAGTGTCATAACACACTGCTACTCATGCCTAAGGGGAGGGAAGCTTCAATGTAAACCTGAACAGAAAGGTGGTGTGAAATAAGTTCCGCGTTGTAAAAACACATCCTAAGTAGATTTGCCAAATAGCTGACTCTGCTCTCATGGTCACAAGTTCACGACATCATCATCCAGGGCTAGGCAGCTCTACATAAGGGCAATGAAAAACTTCTCCAAGCAATTAAAACATGCAAGGATGGATGCTCAAATAAAACTTTTAATCAGTTTTGAGTCTCAAAATCTCTGTACTTGGAAAACAAATGCTTTATGGAAAAGAGCTTGGGTTTGGAAAGATGAAGTCTCCTAGAAAATAAAGCAAACAATCGGTTGAACTTGCTGTGCCAGGAGCTGGCACACTAAGAGACATAGCAGAAAATGCTTCCAGGTTGAACCTGATCAAAATTATGGCATCACTGAAAAAAGGGAAACAAGCATTTACTATGTCAAAATAGTATCTTGGAGGAATTTTGACTTACTTTTTCTTTTCCTTTACTTACTTACTTACTTACTTACTTACTTACTTACTTACTTTGTTTATTTATTCATGTATTTATTTATTTATTTGCTTTACAATCAGGTAAACACCTCCTCTTGCAGCCCCTACCTCACACAGCCCCTCAGCCATTTTCTCCTCACCTTTTCCTCTGAGAAGAGAGAGGTTGAGTTATTTTTCAATGAGGTATTTGCTATTTGTCCCGAGACTATAAAATCTATTTTAAAACTTCTCATTTGGCAGCAAATCTGACAAAACCCTAAATATCTTCTTAAATTACATCATATTATTCACAATTTTCAATAGAAACATCAATACATCTGATCACAAATTCTGATCTTGTCCTCGATGAAACTCTCATGTAATGTGTATGATCCAGCCTGTGCTACTGCTTAAATTGTTTAACAATACAGAACCGAAAAGCATATGCAAGTCTTGAAAATGTATATTAGGGAGATAGATGGTATCTGTACATGAAAATATTAACCAAGTAGCATTAAAATAAAACTAAAAAATAGAATGTCTCACAATGGTCCCTTCTGTATAGATTACTATCCCATAACAATATATCCATCACATGTAATTCCCAAATGTAGAAAAGCCTTATAAGTCAATTAGCACAAATTGTCTCATTTAACCCTATATGTGAAATATTATTTCAAAATGTACTCAATATAAAAATAAGTGATGTAGTTTACACCCAGTTTCTCATTATTTTCAGTAAACAGTTTGTAATATATATTGTTACTATATATTACTTTGTAGTTCTCAATCTTCCTAACACCCCTTTAAATTTGTTCCTCTTGTTGTGGTGACCCCAAGATATAAAATAATTTCACTGCTACTTCATATCTCTAATTTTGCTGAGATGATGAATCATAATGGAATGATAGGCAAAGTATCTGTTACATGATACCCAAGGGATCACAACCCACAGATTGAGGACCCCTGCTCTAGATACAAGTAAGCAAAATGAGAGTATCTGAGAAATGGCTACATTGGAAGGTTGAAACAAGGGGATCATGAGTTCCCTTCTGGACATTCTCCATATTGAGAATGGTTATGTTTGTTTGTTTGTTTGTTTGTTTGTTTTCTCTGACATTTGGCACTGTTTAGTGTCTGTATACAACTTTTCAACAATGGTAGAAAATGTTGATTTTTTTCTCTTGTTGATCAATATCTAGCATTTAGAAGTTTATACACCATGTAGTCATGCCTCACACTGATATATCTAGCATGATAATGGTTTTTTATGAGTGAGCATTTGGACATTGAAAAAACATTCCCTTTCAGCACCATGAAAACTATTACATGGTCTACTCTTTTGATTGTTGATGGAATTGGCTAATTTCAAATGTTGTGCTTCTCAAACAACTTCAATTTGACCAGGGTGTTCTTATTTTATTTTTTATCAGTATTTATTCACTGTACACAGATGGGTTTCATGTGGCCAATTTCTATCAAACATATCACTTTTATACTCTTAACCTCCTCATTCTCCCTGATCCTCCTACTGCTCTCGTTACTCTCCTTCCCCAGGACTTCTGTTTTCATGCCAAGTGCGCATGCATGTGCATGTGTGTGCATGTGTATGTGTGTGCATGTGCATGTGTGTGCATGTACATGCATGTTCATGCTTGTGCATGTGTCTGCATGTGCATTTTTGTGCATGTGTATGTGTACACAATTTCATGTATTATAAAATCTTGGATCTTTAAGTGAGATAACACAAGAATAAGAAATATTTATATTTCTCCACCCAGCTTGCTTCAGTTAATATAAGGGCCTCAAGTTACATCTATTTTCCAATGAAGACACAATTTTATTCTTATTTATGAAGGAATAATATATTTGCACATATTCATTGCACAATTTCTTTATCTGTTCATTCACAGATGGATTCCTAGGATCATTCCATAACTTGGCCACCAAATACTTCAGTAAACATAAATGAGGAACTCTTTCTGCTGTAGATTCACTTGGAGAGCCTCAGGATTGTACCTAGAGACATTATAGAGGGACCAGTCATAAGTTTGTTTTATTGTTGTTAGGTCAAGGAAACTTCAGACTGATTTCTGTACTGCCTGGGTGAGTTTATATTTCTGCAAGTTATGCTTATCATTTTCCATCAACCTGTGATTATTACTGGCAAATTAGTCCTCTAAAACATCTTCTACCATTGCTACAGGTAGTAGCTCTGAGCCAGTGATTTATCGCCTTGCTCCCATGAGTCATAAAATAGAAAAAATTCTCATGGTCTGAGACCATGCTCAACTTCAAACCACTTGCACCGGAGTAGCTTAAATGGATCTACTTTATATATTTACAGTTTCGATTAATATTCTACTTGAAAAAAGCCATTTGCTACTTGGAAATTACATTCCCAGTCTATTTAGTAATTCTAGTTTTTCCAAGCAAAATGACATTCAGAAACTCAATTCTTTTTTTTTTTTTTAAATTGGGTATTATATTTACATTTCAGATTTTATCCCCTTACCCCACTTCCCCCCACAACCCAGAAACCTCCTATCCCATCCCCCCTCCTTATGCTTCTATGAGGCTGTGCCTCCACCTACCCCCCACTCCCACCTCCCCACCCTCACATTCCCCGCCCACTCAGTGTTCATCCTTCATGGGACCAAGATTCTCCACTCCCACCTATGCCCAACAAGGTCATCCTCCCCTACATATATAGGTGGAGTCATGGGTCCCTCCCTATATGTTCCCAGGCTGGTGGTTTAGACCCTGGGGTGCTCTGGTTGGTTGGTATTGTTGCTCTCCCCATGGGGTCACAAACCCTTTCTGCTCCTTCAGTCTTCTCTCTAACTTCTCCATTGGGAAACCCTTGATCAGATCAGTGGTTAGCTGTGAGCGTCATCCTCTGAATGTGTCAGTCTCTGGCAGACCTCTAAGGAGACAGCTATATCAGGTTCTTGTCAGCATGTACTTCCAGCTGTCCACATCAGTGTCTAGCTTAGGTGACTGTACATGGTATGGATACCCAGGTGGAATGGTCTCCAGATGGCCCCTCCTTCAGTTTCTGTCCCACGTTTTGTTTCCATATTTGCTCCCTTGAGTATTTTTGTTACTCCTTCTAAGTAGGACTGAAGCATCCCCACTTGGTCTTCCTTCTTCATGAGCTTCATGTGGTCTGTGAGTTGAATCTTGGCTATTTCAAGCTTTTGGGCTAATATCTGCTTATCAGTGAGTAAATACCATGTGTGTTCTTTTGTGATTCGTCCCATGTGCAGTCACCAAAGATAGACGCTGATATGGATGTCAGGAAGTGCATGCTGACAGGAGCCTGATGTAGCTGTTTCCTCGGAGGTTTGCTGTAGTTTGAGAAGCCATTTCACACTACCAAAAGTCACCGTAATGGACTAATATCTTACACGTGAGATGAGGGCTGACACACTTTACCCACCAAGTCAGTGTCACAGCCCCATTAATAAGTCTGCACACAGTGATCAAGACCTTTTCATAAATAGTACAGAAAATATGAATTTCTGTAACAGAGGGTCAATAAATGCTGAAGTTATAATAATTGTTCGTGTTCTTTTTCTATAAAAACCATTGGTACGATATATAAATGTTAAGTCACTGTGTCTTAAGGCATTTCTTATTTTTATTTTTACTAAATATTATTGTAACAGAACACATCAAATTTTATCCTCACTGGGTAAACATTTAGCTAAGTTTTCTCTCCAAGAGCAATGGCATTAGGTATGGTTAGAGCTTCAACTCTAGAAAGTAAATGTTTAAGATGCATTTCCTCTATTAATGAGGAGGGCAAATATGTTTATGAGTTACATATTATTTTTCTAGTAATTGTCAGTACATTTTATTCACTTTTTAAAAAGTAGGTCATACAATTGTTTCTCTTTTACTTTTATTAGGATCACTTATAGACTATATCTTGATTCTGGCTTATATGGAGTACAAACTACCATCCCAATAGATAAGTTTATTTTTTCATTTGAACAGAAGTTATCTTTGAATTCACAATCCTCAGCTTCTGGGTACTGGTAATGTCGGTGTGTAGCATTACAGATCAAAAGCTTGACTACTAACTTTGCTTCTGATTTTTCTCTAAAAGTATGACTTTAGCCATAATGGAGTATAATTTCTCAGTACTATGAGAATACTCTATGAGTATACTTTACATTACGTAAGAAATCTTCTTTAGGGCCAGAGGGATGACTCATTGATTAAGACAATGCACTGCTCTTCTGAAGGACTCAGGTTTGGTTCTCAGCACCCGCAGTGCCCCTTACAACTGTCTGCAATTTCAACTCTATAATGAATCTGACGTGCTTTTCTGATCTCCACATGCTCTTGCCCACACGTGGTGCATGTAAGTTCATGGAGGCTAAAACATATGTACATACATTTTGAAAAGAAAGAAATATTCCCATGAAGGAAATTTGAGAATGAAGAAGGGAATCAGCAGGAAATAAATGTAGGAATATATCAAGAGTAGTGCGCGAGAGATGACTAACCAGGAACTAAATATTAAAATGCCGTACCAAAGCCCATTGCTCTGTGGATTCATTTAGATAATCTAGTAAACAGAAAACTTTCTCGAAATAATTGTTTCACCTATTATTTTTCTTGTAAATATTTTAAGATTGTACATTTGTTCAACTTTTCGTTTTTCTTTTGTTTTAGGTTTTACTTTTGAAATGTTACTTGGAAATCTGCTTTGCCTCTGAACTCTACACACCTATCCCAGTGTTCCAAGAGTTATCTATCTTCACAGTGATGTGAAGCCTTAGTTGGCACACTAAATCTGCTTGCTGACCAGTGTGACCCTTTTACTTAATTCCTCAAAAAGAAACCAAAAAATAGGCACCCGTTAGAATAGCACCTCATAAAATAAGAACACTGTTTTTATGTCTTGTCACTAAATAATTTCCCTGGGTAAGTTTGTGTATTTCAGGGCTTAATTGAAAAAAATAAGATTGCAGTGTTACCATAAAAAAAAAAAATGTGGACTGCTTTTACAGTTAGTCTTTGAGTGAGCTATGGTAAGCATTGATTGTGAAAATAATTCCAATTAGTATTGTTTTCTTATTGTACTTTCTTATGGTACACCAGCTACAGATCTGAATCTGTAGTTCTCCAGAAGCCTGGCAGGGGTGAAATCGTAACACTTATGTTAGATGGTGGATATGCATGTGTTTTAGTTGTCTTCTTTGTATGGTTTTTAAGTATCTCAGTGTCAGAACTGAGCAATTGATAACACATGTGTAGGAAATTGGCCTCAAAAGTGATTTTCTGGAGAACATGTATACATTGTCAAAACTGAACCCATTCTTCAGTGATTTCAAGTAATATTGTACATAGTTCTGAGGTTATGTTGGAGACTGAAACTAGGACATGTGTTCATATATGGAGACAGCAGCACAAGGCATATCTATCCAGGAACAAAATGCTCTGGGTTTTCCAGTGTAAAGAGATGACATTGACCCTCAATGACCCAGCCTTAGAGCCTACAGATATCTAAATGATCATACCATGTTTATTGTCCATTCATTTCTTCCCCCTCTACCCGCTGTAGTTCCAAGTTGTCAGGAATCTCCTTTTCTGCTTTGTGGAGGCTGCATTCACTGGATTTTGCTTTAGTTTTGAGATCTATATCTCTCTTTTTTTATTTTTTTATTTTTATTTTTTATTTTACTTTATTTATTTATTTATTTATTTATTTATTTATTTATTTATTTTGAGACAGGGTTTCTCTGTGTAGCCCTGGCTGTCCTGGAACTCACTCTGTAGACCAGGCTGGCCTCGAACTCAGAAATCCGCCTGCCTCTCCCTCCCAAGTTCTGGGATTAAAGGCATGCGCCACCACTGCCCGGCCGAGATCTATATCTCTTTAGTGTCACAATGGAATCAAAGGATTTCCTACTGGTATAGAACCTCTTGAATGCATCCTGAGAATGTTGATATTTTCTAAATAATTTTTCATTGACAATGACTAACTTTAATAAAGACATATTTTTCTATTAAATAAAGTAATTCTATGTACAAAGCTGCTACCACGTACTTTACTATATAGCCAGCCTTTTGGTGAATGAAAAAGAGGCAATGCTCACAAATTCTTTCTAGGATGCAGAAGCAAATTCAAGACATACATGATGGGAGATTGGCAGTGGGAGTCTGCCTTTCCTTTTATCAACTAAGTATTGGAATAAGATAAACAAAGTCCTCTCTTTTATCCAATGCATGTTGGTGATAGTTAACTTTTTCATCATCAAACATAGACACTACCTGAAGCCCTTCCCACATAACAGGTTTCCCTAAGAAGGAATCAGAAGAATAAGGAGAAGAACTTGATATAAGTACTACACTTCAATTAAAACTATTATTTAGAACTGATATATGTCAAAATAGTTTCATGCAAAATAGAAATTGTTTAAAACCTGAATTAATTTCCAATAATGAGACAAATAAGTTGTGAGTTGCATCTAATGACCAACATCAAGGCCAGGAGGTACAGAGAGTACATTGTTGGAGGGTTTTGACTAGAATGGATATGAGAAAATGAGTTGTAAAAAAAAATCACTTTTACTATCTGAACAAAACTTCTTATGGTAAATTTTACTACATTTTTTTCTAATGTCAAATCTATTTCTTCATTTAACGCAATACTTTCTAAGACAACTTATACAAAATTGCTTGTGTTATATATCATTTAGCATTTCACATTCTCTAAGTCTGAATCTAGACAAGTCCAAAAAATCTGAATATATTGCTGTTGCTCTGGAAAATCCTTATTGAGCTCTTACTACATGAGAGTAATTGTACAAAGTCACTGGAGGATGCTGCCAAGGCAAACATTTAAGTCTCTTGTAACCAGTGAAGCAATTGCAGTTACTGTTAAGTAAAATAACCATACCAATAAATATACTGCTATAAAGGTAGAAATAAATGTTGATGAAAAGCCACAGTAAATTTAAGAGATTAAAAAAGGACTTTGGAGTAGTGTAGAGAAGGTGCCAAAGGTTTTATCTGGACAGCATGCCTGGGATATGACATAAGGATAAATTAGAATTAATTAAAGGGAAGAAGATTCATAGAAAACATTGAGAATTAGGGAGATTTCCCAGGGTGGAAATAACTAACAAAAAGTCTCTGCCGCCAATGGGCTTGACACATTCAGGAAGCAGAATGAAGACCAGGATCCCATGAACTTCAGAAGCAAAAGGAGAGTTGATTAAAAGAAAATGCTTTTGGAGGAACAGGCAGGGATTGGATCACCAGTCACCTGCACCTTGAAGATTGCATGATGAAGTTCAGAAGAAATGTTTTTAAGGCATTGATAAAGAAAGAAACATAAAACTATGTTCTGAAACAACCAATTCAATGACACTATGGAGAACCACTTTATGAGGCCTTGGAAAGCGCTGTGGGAGGTGAAGCCTGGTGTGTCAAGGTGACAAGGAATCAGAGGTGAGGCTATAAGGACAGGGAGCATTCAAGGGCAACCCAGCATCACTCATGGATAACCCAGAAGTATAAGGCAAGTAATGAGAAACTTACAGATGAGCTTTGGGCTCCATGCTTTTAAATGGGCTTGATACCGGTGTCACTAGATCACTGCAAACACTGGGAAATGTTTGTTTGGAAACATCTACAAATTTCATGAGCATATTAAGTTTGGCATTCCTTGGAATAAATCACTTGCAAAAGTTTTTGTTCTGAGATTCTGCGGTGAAGCATCTACACATTCCACGTATCTTGCCAATTGTTGTGTCTTCTTTACCTATAAACAATGTATTGAAAACTGGGAAAGAATGAATACAAATAAATACTTTATGGAGTATGCCTTACTGAGTAATTTATGCTAAACCCAGTCCTAGCTAAATACATTTTAGAGAAGTTCGAATATTGAGTACCATAGCTTTTAAAATACAATAATTTTCTTTTTTTAAAAAAGGGTCCTAAACAGCATATGTTGGCTAATTGCAAAGTGAGTCTTTTAGCCAGTTCCAGTATAATATAGCTGTCAAGTCAGAAACAAATGAAACCTGTTGTAAATGTGCTGTGTTTTACCTAGAAATAATTTAAGAAGAGTAAATTTGCTGCCAGACCACATTTAATGCATTCCTAATGTGCAGCGAGGCTATGCATTTTCCATTCTTCTAAAATTCTATTTTGTATAACCACAGAGGACTTTTCAAGCATAAATAAGTGTTAAGGTTTTACATGCAGAAGAAAACTAGGAAGTACAGAAGAATTGATTGTTGTGAAAAATATTCAATGTAAGAAACCATGCACTCTCTGCAACCACAGTGCTTAAATGCTGCATTTTAGACATGGGCTGATTGTTTATTTCAATTTTGAAAAGGCAACCTGACTCTGGAAAATAATCAATCAACAACAATCTTTATCAATCAACAGTGGCAAATAAGATAACACTATATTGTTATAAATATTTGTGTACATATATGTTTTTCACATGTAATATATAGTTAGTACATGTGTATATATTCAGGAATGTGTACAACATCATTCTAAGGGCAAGAACTTGACAAGAAATGAAAATTATTATTTATAAGCGTTTGAAAGTATTTATTTTGGAATGAGGGTCAGTGTATGGTAAGTTTGGCAGCATTAGATGTGATGGTTTTTAAACAACATTTTAACAAATTATTAAAATTGTGTTTTTAAAGCTATTAATGTGTAGTGTTATAAAATATATTTCCTGTTTCCTAAAATATATTTTAAAGATTATTTTATTTATATTTCATCAAAATTTATTGTCTTTTTCTATATTCATTCATTTATTTGCAAAATAGTTTTCTTATAAAATTGAATAAAGTTTATTTTCTGAGTGCCCTTTTACATAAAAAGTGAATATTTTTCCCACATTCTGTTGGTTTTCTTTTTCAGTATACTGTTACCAAGTTTTTATGACTGTTACAGTTGATCTGCTTCTTTCTGATAATAATTTTATCAATCATCAAAATTTTTTATTTTAATTATTTTATTTAATGTTTTTTTTTTTCTGCTGGGGATTGGATTCAGGACCTCAAACATACTAGGTAAGCAGTCTACCACTGAATGATAGACAAAACCCTCAAATTACTTTATGTTTACCATGTTAAAACTTTATTGTATTTTAATCTAGTTTTAAGTAACTGAGAACACTAGCTGTTTCAAGCTTTCAATATGCCTTCAATAGTGCTTCAAGAGAAATGCTAACGCATATTGATGACTATTGAAAGTAATTTATTCCATTTATTTTTCACTTTAATGTAAATTTAATATCAAATCTCTTATGCTCCGAGACAGCTATTGTTTTGGGCTAGAGACTGAAGAGAAGAGACTGGGCTTTCTTCTTTCTCATCCACCTTCTTCTGACATTTCCTCTCTCCTAATTCTCCAGTCCCTAGCTGTTTCTGACTTTACCAAGGTCAGACATTTGGAGAAGTACAGTAGATTAGATGAAAGCTCTTTTGTGGTTTGGGATGTTCTCCACTTTTGTTCTTCATAGACCTGGCTAATGTTTAAAAATGACTTGTCCAGAAGGACCCTTTCCTGGACCCTCTGTAAGTATCCTCACTAACTACTCATAGGGTTATTTTTACCCCCAGAAGATGCATTTTTACTTGTCTGTATATATGTCTGTGTAAATGTCTGTATTCTGTGTATATTTGTATATGCACATATATTGCATATTATTCTGTGTATATTTGTATATGCACATATATTGCATATATAAGGCACACACAGGCACACATATACACATGCATGCATGCACACACATACAAACACTCACATACTATATATATATATGTATATGTATATGTATATGTATATGTATGTATTTCTCTAGCACTTTCCATCTTTTGTTTGGACAATGTCTCTTGTTAGCCTGGAACTTCACCGCTAGACCAGCTGTGCAGTGAGCTCTCAAGAGCCACCTGTCTTTGGCTCCCATTTTGCCATTTGTGGAATTAAAAGTGCATGCCACTGCACCTGTGGGCCCTGGGGATCAAACTGAGGTCTTCCATTTGCAAGGCAAACACTTAACTGGATAATCTATCCACTGAGCCTCATAATTTTATTCTTAGTGGGCACCTGTGATTCCTTCTGTAGTCCTGGTGTGTGGATTTTACATCCATCTTCAGTAGAAAACGCATGCATTTCATGGTTTGAATGAGTGGAGGGCATGTGGATATTTTTCTTTTACATATCATATACAGAACTACCTATTTTTCTCTAGGGTAAGTCTGTCTCTGGATCTCATGGTCTCCCAGTATTAGAGACCAGTTCTCAACCTTGTGAGATCTTCCACAAGCAAAGCCTGTCTTAAAGACTGATATGTCCAGATAGAGCTTTTTCCCCACCATTTGTTCCTAAGGGACTGTCTTTGGGAATCTTGACCTGAAACTTGTCGTTGGTCCCTAATGTTATGAATCATGGGAAGGATAGTTCTTTTCATCTTAATACCTGTTCTAAACTTTCAGATTCATGAGGATTTTGAGGGAGCTGCATATTCCATTGGACACTACACAGTCACAGACACTTAGGAGGTGCTCTGTTTTGGGATGCATTGAGATGTAACTGGCACTTTAGTATGACTAAAATCAAATATGCACACCATGGTCACATTCCTGAAAGAGCAATGTAAGCACCGTCATAATAATCTAACCCAGAAAAGCAGCTTTAAAGTGTGTAATAATAATGGTTCTTGGGAATACAATACACACCATTGTGGTTTACCTACTTCATTTAGCACTTTTCTCTGTGTTCTGATTCTCACTTTCAAGGGCTAAGCTGCCTCTCTTATTCCTCTGTCTAGGAAACTGTCTTTATATTTTCTGTCAGCCTAGACTAAAACATGCTTCAGAGTTATTTGCAAAATAAAATGCTTGGGGGAAAAAAAAACAACACTGGCTCAAATCTAAGTACGGAGAGGAACAGATGGAGTAAGGAGAGGAGAAGGTGAAGGAGAGGAGAAGCAAGGTGATGAGAGAGAGAAGGGGGGGCGGGGCATGGAGGCAGATGTCCATGTGTCTCCACCAGTCAAAGTCAGTTTATATATCTAGGTTGGGTATTGGGTTACACTTCTGATTGAACATTACCAAACGTATAAAGCCTTTGACTAAAAGTTTAAAATATTGTATAAAAGGAAAAGGGGACATGGGATAGGGGTTTTCTAGGGAGGGGAAATGGGGAAAGGGGATGGCATCTGAAATGTAAATAAAATATATAATTTTTTTTTAAAAAAAGGAAAAACTGGTCTGCTTTTTAATTGTCTCGGATATTTGCAAAGACACAGTTTATAAAAAGTAAAAAATGTTATCACAAACCTCAAAGGTTTTCTATCTCTCTGTATTCCTGGGAGGCAGAAAGAGTCACAGAGAAAGCAACAGCCCTGCATTATTGATAATAAAAGCGAGCTGCTTCTTGTAGCCCTGAGACCTTACTAAACTCCTGAGTTACGGTCTTCACGCTTCAGACAGTGATGGAGCCCATTCTATGGTGTTGTTTAGAAGATCAGAGATAATACACACATGATGCTGAGCCCCAAAGGCTACTTATCTGACTTATCAATTATCAGCCTATCTGATCCTGGCTAGAGTTACCATGGCACTTGAAAACCATTTTCAGTTGAAACACACTTAAAGATTTCAAAATTATATTGGCAATGTAATTATAGTTTAGCATATTCAATGAAATAGTCTCTCATTCAACATCTCTCAGACTTTACAGCCAAGTCCACTTGGGCAGGGACCTGAACTTGGAGAACGAGACTTGCCTTTCACACTTATCGTGTCCATTGTGGAAACAGGAAATTTGATGGGGGCTGACCATGTTAGCAGAATCTGATCTCTAGAAGACATAAATGTAAAACCAAAATTGAAATATGACTCTACATAGTCAAATAAACCAAACTTAGGTTTTTTTTTTTTCTTTTTGACAATCTGATCAGGGGAGGAAAGAGTGTGTGGAAACTGGTCCTACTTAAGAAAAGTAAGCAATGTATTGGCAGGCAGTGACTTTAAATTGCACATTAAACTAATCCAGGGCTATGCCTTAATAAAGGCTAGGCCTGGGAATTCTTATGGATTTTCTAGCTCACTGTTGGGACAACATCGAAAGGCAATAAATGTCCTATTACTTACACAAGCTGATAGCTTTCAGAAAATTAGTCACCAATGACCTTTTACCCCTTTTCAAGCTCTCTTTCTTGGTAACTGTACCTGACTGGGCTCAAATGCAAACCAATTCACAGCTAAGTACCTTTCAAGCCTGCCTCTAACTTTCAATAACTGGGCTATTTGGAAAACATATATTTCTATACATTTATCTACTCTATCTTAGCAAAGCACCCATTTCTGTACATTTATTTTACCAGATGCAAAAGTTGTTCCTGTCAAATTTTGTGTGAAGTCAAATAAAGTATCTCTTATTTTAGGAGTAAATCTTGCTTCCATTATCTCACATATGAAAATGACATTCAACTAAAAACTCTTGATTATTATACATCAAACTAATGATTTGACTTTGTTTTTAGTACACTCCTAAATACAAGATGATATGTGTGCACACGAGAGGTGAGCTCTGAGGGGATAGAGGCAGGAGGGAGAAGACTGTGGGTAGAAAGGACCAGGAAAGGAGAGAGATGCTTGTTGTATATTTGGGGACACCAATCCTTATATTGAATTATATTGATTAGTTTTCCAGTTAGCAGAGAGACCTCCTCCTGACCCTATTTTCAGGGTCACTAGATCATAATGCAATCTCATGAAGAGCCTGCTATGCCTCCTCATATTGCTTTCTGAGAAGATTGTGGATTTAAAAATCATCCATCAAAAGCATTCTCACTTTTAATTGTTTTATTTATTTTTTTATTCTACCAATCAGTTGATATATAAATGGCAAACTCTATGTAACAACACATGTTGCAATTGACACAAAAATATGCAAGAGAGTATCCAACCTTTAAAAAAGCTATTTTAGAAATTGAATCTCAGAAATAATAATCCACTGGAATCAGAAAAATGAAAAGATAGTGTCTGGCAGACAGGTGGCTCTGCTAAAGGATCTGGGCTCCTTAAAAGGGAAAACTTAATGTTCTGTCAAAGTGAAGTTAAGGCATCCAACGAATATAGAATATTAGAAGCATAATAAAAATACATGTTTGGTTTACTTGGGCATATTTTAATCTTAAGTCAAGTATGAAAGAATAGTCATAAACCAAATAATTATGGTCCTATGAAAATGGATGATCCTCATGATATTGTAGGACTCTTTGAGATGTTGGTATGGGTTCGTGTTTCTTTCATTCTGTAAAATTTTATTTATATGAAATTTTCTAGATAAACATTGTTTTAAAATAATTTTTCTGTAATTCACAGAAGCTTACACAGAGAGAGTGTTCTAATGCTTGGACAAACCAAATACCATGCTCACCTTTCAACTAATCAGGTTCAACTTAGACTCATACACTAACAATCAGTGGTGTCAGTTGACCTACAATTATAGCTACTTTGTAGGGTCTATTGGAGTTTTGGGATCTGTCTTCTTTCCTTTTGATTCTGTTATCTCTCCCCGTTCTATTTGACTGAAGAAAGCTTTTCTATTCCAAATCAGTCAAGACTGGATTGTCTTGATGATGATAACCCAATATCCCAGCTCTGGTGTATGTTGACAAGTCATTACTTGTCATCACTCTTCAGTGTCACTGTCCGTGCACACTGACTGTTCAGCTGTAATCTGTCTTTCTACTTGGAATGTGATTCAGTTCCTCTCTTTACCAAATGCCTGCTTCATTTTGCTTGCCTCAACTTACCCTTGACAACAGCTATGGTATTAAATTTTCTCTGAATATGAGTCATTCTATAATATGAATATTTTAGGGTGGAGATGTTGAAAAAATTAAATTGTAGAACTAGTGGAACAATAATAACAAATCAGCCAAAATTCAAGACTCATACCTTACTCCTAAACCTTCAAGAGGAATCTCTATGCACCTGGCTCTTCCTTGTTTCTTTGCCTGTCAGAATCAGAAGACATGAAACACCAACAATTTCTATATTTTAAAATTCCTTTCCTATTACTGCCTCTGATGCTGTCCACCCAAAATTGCCATCATATTTCTATCCATTTATTTCCCCCCAGTCAAACAGTTTATAATACCCGAGAAAACCTAATGTTACAGGCTGAAGTAGTCACTCATTCTGACTACAAAGTCACTATTTTCTTAGGACTGCCACAATCATGAGAGCAATGTGAACCTCTGTCATGGGCTTTGTTGTAATGAATGTTACATGGTCAGAGGTTTAAAGTAGCCCCAGACACTTCTATTGTGTCCAAATAGAAGTGTAAAGGCTGTGTGTGGCCTCGAATGGCTATGAATGCAGCATTATATAAAATTATGAACTTACTTAAAACATCATGGAAGTTGGGTTGCTATTATAACTTTTTTTTGTTTGTTTGTTTGTTTTTTTGTTTTTTTTCGAGACAAGGTTTCTCTGTGTAGTCCTGGCTGTCCTGGAACTCACTCTGTAGACCAGGCTGGCCTCAAACTCAGAAATCTGCCTGCCTCTGCCTCCCAAGTGCTAGGATTAAAGGTGTGTGCCACCACTGGCCAGCTATTATAACTTTTTAAAATTGTTTTTTGAGCATGAATTTTGTATACCATGCTACTTTACTGAAATGAAGAAGGAGAAAGAGGATGAGAAATAATGAAAGAATAAAAGAAAGAATGAAAGAAAAAAGAAAGAAAGAAAGAAAGAAAGAAAGAAAGAAAGAAAGAAAAGAACAACTGTGAAAAGTAAACTTGACTTTAATTTTTTGTTTAGGCCAGTTTTTTCTGTGCCTTATTTCAATTTAATAAAGATCCTGAGGGAGATCTTATATTTTTAATTTTATTTTTTTTACTTATTCACTTTTTTAATTTACTTATTATTTCACTTATTCACATCCTGCTCTCTGTCCCCCTCCCAGTCACCCCTTCCTATAATCCTTCTCCTGTCCCTTTTCCCCTTTTCCTCTGATCAGATGCACCATCCCCCATTGCTGGCACTTCAAGTCTCTGCAAAGCTGTGCTTCATCACCCACTAAAGCCAGACAAAGCAACCCAGCTAAAAGAACATATTCCACATACAGGCAACAACTTTTGGGGAGCCACCATTTCAGTTGTTTGGACCCACATGAAGGACAACTGCACATCTGCATATATGTATATGCAGATATAGATATATATGTAGATATAGATATATATATATATGTAGATATGTATGCATACTTACACACACACAGGTGTGTGTGTGTGTGTGTGTGTGTGTGTGTATGCAGGGAGGCCTAGGTCCAGCCCATATATGTTCTTTGGTTGATGGTTCAGACTCAGAGCCCCAAGGGCCCAGGTTAATTGACTTTCTTGGCCTTCCACTGGAGTTCCCATCTGTGTGAAAAGAACTTCAGGTCCCTGAAGAAGGAAATTGGAAAAGATATGAGAAGATGGGAAGATCTCCCATGCTCATGGATAAGTAGGACTTACATAGTGAATATGGCCGTCTTACCAAAAGTAATCTACAAATTCAATGCAATTCCCATCAAAATTCTAACACAATTTTTATAGACTTTGAAAGAACAATTCTCAACATCATGGAAAAACAAAAACCCTAGTATAGCCAAAAATATCCTGAACAATAAAAAAAGAACTTTTGGAGGAATCATCATCCCTGATGTCAAGTTATACTACAGAGCAAATAGTGAACTAATTATACTGTTCTAGCTGGATGTCTATATGCAGAAGAATGAAATTAGATCCATATTTATTGCTCTACATAAAACTCAAGTCCAGGTGGGACAAGGTCCTCAACATAAAACCAGATACACTAAATACCGAAGAAGAGAAAGTGGGAAAGAGCCTTGAATGCTTTGGTATAGGAGACAAGTTCCTGAACAGCAATGGCTCAGGCTCTGAGATCAACATTTGATAAATAGTACCTCATGAGACTGCAAAGCTTCTGCAAGGCAAAAGACACTGTCAATAGGACAAATCAGCAGCCCACAGATTGGGAAAGGATCTTCACCAAGCCTACATCTGACAGAGGGTTAATATCCAAAATTTACAAAAAAACTCAAGAAGTTAGATGCCAACAACCCAAGTAACTCAATTCAAAAATGGGGTATAGAACTAAACAGAATTCTCAACAGAGGAAACTCAAATGGCTGAGAAGTACTTAAAGAAAAGTTCAAAATCCTTACTCAGCAGGGAAATGCAAATTAGAATGACCCTGAGATTCCACCTTATACCAATCAGAATGGCTAAGAGCAAAAACTCAGGTGACAGCACATGTTGGTGAGGATGTGGAGAAAGAGGAAAAACTCCTCTATTGATGTTGGGATTACAAACTGGTACAAGCATTCTGAAAATCAATCTGGAGGATTCTCAGAAAGTTGGAAATAGATCTACCTCAAGACCCAACTGTACCACTCCTGTGTATATACCCCAAATATGCTTCAACGTCCCACAAAGACAGCTGCTATGTTCATAGCACCTTTATTCATAGTAGCCAGAAACTTGAAACAACTAGATGTCCCTCACCTGAAGAATGGATTTTTAAAATGTGGTATATCTGTACAATGGAATAGTATTCAGCTGTTAAAAACAAAGACATCATAAATTTTATAGGCAGAACCCTGTCCCTGAAGGACAAGCATGGTATGTACTAGCATCTAAGTGGAAAATAATCTTTAAAATACAGGTACCATGTTATGTGGCAGAAATTTCTCTGTTCAATCTATTTGCAGCGAGAGCCCTGTGATTGGATATGGAAAAGTAAGGTGAAGCTAGGGGAGCCAGAGAGAGGAAGGCAGGGAGAAACACAAGGGGAGAGGAGAGTGGAGAAATGGCTTAGGACCCGCATGGCATCAAGTAAATTGGTAGACATGAAATCTAAAGGTTGGGAGTATTGGGATAACCTTCTAAATTGTATAGGCATCTTGTGATTTGAGTATTGGCTAATATATAAATCTGTTTGGTTAACTTTAAGCATTAAGAGTTTTATTTCTAGTCCCTGATCTTAGTGGGATTGCTTCAAGTTTCTCTCCATTTAGTTTGATGTTGGCTACTGGTTTGCTGTATATTGCTTTTACTATGTTTAGGTATGGGCCTTGAATTCCTGATCTTTCCAAGACTTTTTAAATGAAGAGATGTTGAATTTTGTCAAGTGCTTTCTCAGTATCTAGTGAGATGATCATGTGGTTTTTTTCTTTTAGTTTATTTATGTAGAGGATTACATTGATGGATTTCCGAATATTGAACCATCCCTGCATTTCTGGGACAAAGCCTACTTTATTATGATGGATAGTTGTTTTGATGTGTTGTTGGATTCGGTTTGTGAGAATTTTATTGACTATTTTTTGCATCAATATTCATAAGACAGATTGGTCTGTAGTTTTCTTTCCTTGTTGGGTCTTTCTGTGGTTTAGGTATGAGCATAATGGTAGCTTCATAGAACGAATTGGGTGGTGTTCCTTCTGTTTCTATTTGATGGAATAGCTTGAAGAGAATTGGTATTAGGTCTTCCTTGAAGGTCTGATAGAATTCTGCACTAAAACCATCTGGTTCTGGACTTTTATGGTGGGGAGACTTTTAATGACTGCTTCTATTTCTTTAGGGGTTATGGGACTGTTTAGATGGTTTGTCTGCTCCTCATTTAACTTTGGTACCTGGTATCTGTCTAGAAAATTGTCCATTTCATCCATATTCTACAATTTTGTTGAGTATAGGCCTTTGTAGTAGGATCTGATGATTTTTTTTTTAATTTCCTCAGTTTCTGTTGTTATGTCTCCCTTTTCAGTTCTGATTTTATTAATTTGGATACTGTCTATGTGTCCTTTGATTAGTCTGGCTAAGGGTTTAGGAACTAGAAACTATCATCCTGAGTGAGGTAACCAAATCACAAAAGAACATACATGGTATTTACTCACTGATAAGTGGATGTTAGCCCAAAAACTTGAAATATCCAAGATTCAACTAACTGACCACACGAAGCTCACGAAGAAGGAAGACCAAGTGTAGATGCCTCTGTCCTTCTTGGAAGGAGTGACAGAATGCTCAAGAGAGCAAATAAGGCGACAAAGTGTGGGACAGAAAGTCAAGGAGGGGCCATCGGGAGACCACTCTACCTTGATATCCGTCTCATGTATAGTCTCCAAAGATAGACGCCAATATGGATGTCAGGAAGTGCATGCTGACAGGAGCCTGATGCAGCTGTCTCCTCGAAGGTCTGCCAGAGTCTGACATATCCAGAGGCTGATGCTCGCAGCTACCCATTGATCTGATCAAGGGTTCCCAATGAAGAAGTTAGAGGTCTGAAGGAGCTGAAAGGGTTGGTGGCCCCAAGAGGAGAGCAACAGTGCCAACCAACCAGAACTCCCCAGGGTCTAAACCACCAGCCTGGGAGCACAAAGGAAGGCACCCATGACTTCAGCTGTATACTTAGGGGAGAATGGCTTTGTCAGGCATAGATGAGAGAGGAGATCCCTGGTCCCATGAAGGCTGAACACCGAGCCACCGAGCGGGGAGGAATTCGAGAGTGGGGAAGGAGAGTGGGGGCACACCCTTGTCGAGGCAGGAAGGGGTATGGGATAGGAGGTTCATGGGTGGTCGGGGGAATTGGGTGAGGGGATAAAATCTGAAACGTATTTTAAATTAATTAATTAATTAATTAAAAAAACAGAGTTTTAGTTCTATTGGGTGCTGTGAATTGTGATATCTACGCATGGATGGCGGTTATTGTCTGGAGTTAAATGGAGTACCGTGGGAGTGGCAGAGTTGCCCCAGGGCCATGCCTAGAGCCATGAAGGCCGTGGAGCTGGCCAGCAGAATGAGCAGCCACGCCATTATCTCATGAGCCCCCTGGCCAGCGCCACTAAGGCGGCCTGCCATTGCCAGACTCTAGTGAGTGAACTTGGCGGCAGAGCTGGGCACCAGCCACCATCATTTCTAATACTTCCCGCTACAATGTCATACTCCACAGACCCAAAGAAGCTAACAAGAGGGAAGGTCCAAAGGAGGAAGCTTGAATTTCACTTAGAATGGGGAATAAAATGGCCATAAGAGGCAGATGAAGGGAGGAAACTGGAAGGGAGGGGGAATGGGGAGGGAAATAGCTAAGAGTTTAGAACTAGGTGTGGGAAATGATAGGAGAGCTGGCTAGATGGCCATAAAAATGAATGAAAATCTGCAACTGATGGGGGAGAGGACATGAGCCATCTCTAGAACAAGACAGAGACCTGGGATAAGAAAGGCTCCCCCAAATCAGTAACTCACTATTGAGGATATGAAACCTCAAGAGACCACCTCCTGTGGCCAGGCAGGAACCCAGTGGAGCAACAGGGCCACCAACCTGCCCATGAAACTTTCAACTCAAAATTTATCCTATCTGCAAGAAATTCTGAGACAGAAACTAAGGGAATGACTAACCAATAACTGGCCCATCTTGAGACACATCTCATAGGCAAGCACTAATCCCTAACACTATTAATGATACTGTGTTATGCTTGCAGACAGGAGCATTTTGTCCTCTGAGAGATTCCACCCAGCAACTGACTCAGACAGACACAGACACACAAACAGTAGATGGAGCTTGAAGACTATCATAGATCCTGAAGAGGCTTGATGCCCTGGCAGAATATATCAGCATTCAACATTGCTCATTCCATTCTTATGCAGTTTAAATTTCCCTGCCTTGCTATTGAGGCCTGTCTTCAGATAGTTAAAAAACCAAAACCAAAACCAAAACCAACCCAACCAAACCAACCAACCAAACCAATCAGCCAACCACCCACCCACCCACACAACCAACCAACCAACCATAGGCCATACAGGTCATTGCCATCCTGATCCCCGATCTCTACCTTTTTCTTCTCATTCTCCTCCTTCTTCTGCACATCTGCTTCCTCACTTCATTCATCTTCCTGCTTTCTTGTGGTACTGAGAATGCACCTTGGGGCTTCAAACATAGTAGGCGAGCTCTCAACGAATGAGCCATATATTAGACCAAAACAGTGAAACTTCTTGTTGTTTTCCCCAACAATGCTATTAGCTAAGCAAGATAGTTTTCTATGGTAGGTATATTTTTAGCAGTGCATCTCACTTTCTCTATTAGGATATAATATAATTTCAAGGAAAAAAGATAAACTATGGACTAAGTAATGGATTTGAATCTATTGCTTGCTCTGTGAATTTGATTGTGTTAGACAACCCTTCTGAGCTCTTATTTTCTACAGCTATATGTGGGTACAGCACCTGAATGCCTAAAAAGGCTAGTTCAAAGAACAGAGTAGACAATGCTTCTCACAGAAAGGAGAATAACTTGGCATCACATCCATAGTCATATATATTTTTATTTCAATTTATTATAAGACATACTTAAAAATACAATCATTTAATTACTAAAAATACAAGAAAAGAAAAGATATACACACACTACGTTTAGTTGGCTTAAAAATCACACTCTCTGGTTTCCTTAAATGTTTGTAAACATTTATTCAAGCTTTTTATTTATGTTTTTGGAAATAAAAAGTAAATTATATGACTTAACTTTTTTGGTGTGTGTGTACCTGTGTGTATATGTACATGTATGTATATACATGAGACTTTCTCAAGCAGTGTGCTGTGACCTGTGGAATTAAAATGCTTCCCTGAATTTACCCACCTCAAATTTTAATTATTATTCTTATCCCTTTTGCTAAAATTTCAGGACATTGGAATTTTCTAATAGGTGACAAATTTAAAGTAAGAATAGAGAATTGAGGAAAAATGCATAAAGTTCATATTTCAAGATAAGAGCAAATCAACAAAAGGCCTTCTAATTAATCACAGTGATTCTCTGTTTTGTGTCTCTTTTCATTGAAATGCATCTTTCTGGTTATACTCTTTAACCAAGCTTGAAAAAATATTAAAGTGAACAATTTTTTTAAGGGAATCATTACATGTCATCCCTAGAAAGCCAAAATATATAAAGGAAAGTTTAAAGAAATAAACACTCTCTTACATCATTTAAAATTCAGGGTTAGAGTGCAGTTTTCACTTTATGGCTAGAGTACCTCCAAGACCACACACAATCTGCCAGGTGTCACACATCATAGATAGTTAATCAATGCATATATGATAAATATATACACGAATGACTAATAGCAATTATTCTACTTACATAAAGTACAAAAGAATTATCACATGTAGAACTCTCCCATTTGTGCATTTGCACACCATGTGTAGCAGCCAATGTAGACGGCTCATTCTTGTCTCCCAGTGGGCTTGTAATGCTGCATTAGAAACATGTAAATTCAAAGACAATTCATTCAATGTAAGAAACTGTGTTTTCCTTGAGGTCAGTTAGGTGTCTGTAGGGTTCCGGAAGTAGATGAACTTGACTGACTGTCACTGAGAGAATAAAGAGCAAGCAGGACTCAGGATGGCAATGACCTGTATGGCCTATGGTTGGTTGGGTGGGTGGGTGAGTGGTTGGTTGGCTGATTTGTTTGGTTGGTTGGTTTGGTTGGGTTGGTTTTGGTTTTGGTTTTGGTTTTGATTTTGGTTTTGGTTTTTTAACTATCTGAAGACAGGCCTCAATAGCAAGGCAGGGAAATTTAAACTGCTTAAGAACGGAATGAGCAATGTTGAATGCTGATATATTCTGAGAATTTAAGAATGAAGGAAAAAAACATTCAGAGATTCAAAAAAGATTGCCTGGTTTATATATATTTTGGGCATTTCACATGGATGATGTTTATATACTTTGTCTAAAGAGAATTATAAAATTCAAAGACATTTGTGATGAAATAAATGCCTTATAGCTGCTGCTTGCTCTTTTCTCTCAAAATGTATCAAAGCATTTGATGACCATCTACTGAAAACATTATTCATGTTTACACCACTTAAAGGTTTGAGTTTGGAATCAAATAGAAAATATTTCCACTGTGCTAAAAAAAGAAAGAAAGAAGAAAGGAAAGAATGAAAGAAAGAAAAAAGAAAGGAAAAAAGAAAGAAAAGAAGAGAAGAGAGGAGAGGAGAGGAGAGGAGAGGAGAGGAGAGGAGAGGAGAGGAGAGAAGAGAAGAGAAGAGAAGAGAAGAGAAGAGAAGAGAAGAGAAGAGAAGAGAAGAGAAGAGAAGAGAAGAGAGCCTGACGGATAAGATCAGGTGCCAACATGTCAGATAATGTTGCTGAAGAGTTGCAAAGGGTGTTCAGCAATGGTTAGTATCCTTATCTATGGTAATAAGTAAAACTCAACCAGCAATAACTCCAAGTTAGGAGTAAGGAAGCTCCCTGCAAAAATAAATGATTCAGGGAGGTTTAGAAGGACTGTAGAGGCAACAGTGGTTAAGAGCTGTTCTTACAGAGGATTAGAGTTACACCACAATACTTTATATTTCTTGTGGCTATTGTAAAGGGTGCTGTTTCTGTAGTTTCTTTCTAGTCCCATTTATCTCTGTATAAAGGAGAGCTACTGATTTTTTAAGTTAATTTTGCATCCAGCCACTTTGCTGAAGGTTTTATCAGCTGTGAGAATTCTCTGGTAGATTTTTTTGGGGGGTCACTTTTATATACTATCATATCATCTGCAAATAACGATATTTTGATTTCTTCCTTCCCAATTTATAACCCTTTGATCTCTTTTAGTTGTCTTATTGCTCCAGCTAGAACTTCAAGTACTATCTTAAATAGAAAGTGGGAAATAGCCTTGAATGCATTAGTACAGGAGAAACTTTCTTGAACAGAACACCAATGGCTCAGGCTCTAAGATCAACAGTTGATAAATGAGACCCCATGAAACTGAAAAGCCTCTGTAAGAAAAAAGGACACTTTAAATAGGACAAAATGTTAGCATACAGATTGGGAAAGGCTCTTCAACAACCCTACATCTGAGAGATTGCTAGTATCCTAAATTCAAAAAGAACTCAAGAAATTAGACACCAATGATCCAAATAACCCAATTTAAAAATGGGTACAGAGCTAAACAGAATTCTCAATAAAGCAATCTCAAATTGCTAAGAAGCACTTAAAGAAATGTTCAAAATTCTTAGTCTTCAGGGAAGTGTAAATCAAAATAACCCTGAGATTCTTACATCTGTTAGAATGGCTAAGATCAAAATCTCAAGTGACAGCATATGTTGGCAAGGATGAGGAACAAAGGGAACACTTCTCCAATGCTGGTGGGAGTGCAAACTTGTACAGCCACTGGATGCCTAGGATAGGAGAGAACATAGGAAGTCTATGGGGATGACCCTATCTGAGATTACTACCAGAGTAGGATGTAGAGACTGACATGGCTGACTTCTATAGGCAGAAAGGACTTCCAGAGGAGGAAGGAGAATATCAATCCTTCCACAAAACCTTCAACCCCAAATTTGTCTCACCTATAAGATGTGCAAAGATAAAAGTAGAACAGAGACTGAGGGAACAGCCAGCCAGTGACTGTCCTACTTGAGACCCAGCGCACGTGAGAAAGCCAATCCCTGACACTGTTAATGATACTCTGCTATGCTTGAAGACAGGAACCTAGCATAACTGTCTCTTGAGAGACTTTATCCAGCAATGGATGGAGGCAGATATAAAGACCCACAGGCAAACATCAGGCAGAGCCTGGTGAGTCTTGTGGAAGAGTGCAAGATAGAAGTGAGCAAGCTGGAGGGGTCAAGGACACAACAAGAGGGCACACAAAGTCAACCAACCTGGGACCCTGGGGATTCACAGAGCCTGGGCCACCATCAGGGAGCCTGCAGGAGCAGGACTTAGATCCCCTACATTTATAGCAAAAGTTCAGCCTGAACTTCCTGTGGGGCCCCTAACCAGTAGAGCAGGGGCTACTATGGTCTCTGTTTCCTGTAATTTGATCCCTTTACCCTATCTGAACTGCCTTGTTTGGCCTCAGAGGGAGATGATGTGCCTAGTCCTGCTGGGACTAGAAGTCCAAGGGTGGGGTGGTGCCCAAGGAGGGCTACCCTTCTCTGAGGAGGAGGGAGAAGGGATTTGTAAAGGTAGGACTGAGGAGAAAGGCTATCATCCGGATGGGAATAAAAATAAATAAATAAATATCTACAATAGTCAGTTAATTTCACGTTCACTTTCTAAATCTCCAGAGCAATGTTTCTTTAAGAAATTGAAGTTCCCCGAAAGGTAAAGAAGGGGCCCCATTACCAGAATCAACTCTCCCCTGGTAAGGAAAGTCTCTGAAAGGCCTATTTCATTTTAGAAATCATATAAATGTTGCTTTCTAACCCATGAAGTTATGCAGAAACCAGTTTATACTTTTACACCATACAGTGTCTTATTTGTGATTTCCATTGCTGTGAAGAGGCACTCTTACAACAGACAACATTTCATTGGCACTGGCCTGCATTTTCAGAGGTTTAGTCTATTATTGCCATGGTGGGAGCCATGGCAGCATCCAGGCAAACATGGCACTAGAGTTTCTGAGATTGCTACATCTTGATCTGAAGGTAGCCCCGAGAATACTGGAATTCCATACTGGGCAGAGCTTGAGCACAGGAGACCTCAAAGCCTGTCCTCACAATGGCATGCTTCTTCCAACAAGGCCACACCTACTCCAACAAGGCCTCACCTCCTCTTGGTGCCATTCCCTAAGGACCAAGCATTCAAACATGAATCTATGAAGCCAAACCTATTCAAACTACCACATAAAGTCTTAACTTTAAAAACACAGTCATATAGCAATGAGCAAATAGTAACCATCAAATTACATCTCTGTAAATCTTTACATTGATTTAGTAATTTTTAATACAAAAAGACGAAGCAGCCATTGGTCTCATGTAGAACATGATTTACATAAATTTATCAATATCTCTTATGTTTATTCTAAATACTGTGTAACAAATCAACACAACTTCCTGGTGTTAAATTAACTCTAATATATTATGTCAGAGTTTTATTGGATGAAAAGTTCTGCATCAAATTACCTGGTCCTCTCTTCAAGGCCTCAGAAGACTAAAATCAATGATTCAACTGGATTCAGCCTCACTTGTGGCCTAGGCTCCTCTTAAGCAATTTGGCTGACAGAACTTGATCTATTGAGGTTTCTGGCTCTCATAGAGACACAGTTTCAACATGTACTGGAGACTATCCATGCTGCTTAGCGTTTCTAAATGTTTCATTTCTGAACTGGAGCCTCTTTTAAGTAGTCTACAACCAACTACCCTCTGCCCCAGCCATCTTACTGCCTCTGCCTCTACAATAGCCCCAGTAGCAACAGATCATGGTTCTCTCGAGGCAGATTCTGCTCACATTCCCAGGCATCCAGCCCCTGTGGTCAGCGGTCCCAAATCCCAGTAACCCGGTGAAATCAAACTCTAGAAGCTTATACTTAATTTTTTAAATAATTAATCAGACTTTTTTATAATTAAGGTACTGTATCTGTGTCAACTACTGAGGATATAGAGCTAATAACATATAAACAAGTTCTACCCTTAGCACTAACAAAATTAAATCACATGTGCAAAAACAATAGGCAATTAAAATAGTCTGTTGAGTTGTGATAGAGGCATAGCACATACTGAATGAGGAGAAGAGGCAGAAGGACTGTAGAAAGCTTATAGTGAATCACCTGGGAAGCCATGTGGTATGTTCACTAAATGTAAAATCAGAGGCTGATAGTTTCAAAGAGGAATGTAAAGGAACGCTTGTTCTAGAACTACGTTCTCAGGTTTATTTTTCAGACATGGAAAAATTTCTGCTCTGAACTCATGTTGGCTGCAATTTATAACAATCTTGAGAACTTAGACAATTCTTAGTGTTTTTGCTAACATATTTTCCTACGCTTATAAAACAAAATCAGAGTTTCTCACCAAATTATCTGTGCTGTGCCCCGTCACGTCCATAATTGTGTGTATGCTTAGGATAACTGTAGAAGGAAGAGATTGCTCTAAGTTTCTTTTTAAAACTTTACTCCATACATAGAATTAGGTATAATCTGGGGAAGTGGCATCAAAGAAATCCTCAAATTTATTTGATCCTTTGCACATCAAAGGCTCATGTGCTCACTTATGTATCAGTCATTAACCATCATTGCCTCATCTACTTTAGTCCACAAAATTTTCTTCAGTAATGGCCCATTTCACAAGTTTTTACTTTCTGTATCTCTAATAGAAGTCCCTCTGACATATCTCCATTCAGGCCACCTTAGAGTGATCTCACTATTCTTAACCAGTCATAGTGTAAATAAGCTTAAGAATGATCAGATAAAATGATCTGTTGACATATGTGTCTACAGATCCATGCTTTTAAAGTAGCCTATGGCCAGCTATAACTAAAAAGTATTATATATGTCTTTTAACGCTTTATATTTTTACACTTATCTCAGATACAAAATTTGAGCTATTGTTTGTAATGTGGAATAAAGGCTAAATACAAATGGATGTATCTTTAGTAGTAAATACTGTGATGGGGTAGCTTCCTGATTAGGGATGGAACTTTGTGCCCACAGGACCCAAGTTCAGGTCCCAGTATCCACATAATGTCTTATAGCCATTTGTAACCCCAATTTCAGGGGACACAGTGTCCTCTTCTGAATTCTGTGGGTCCCAGGCACGTTGGAAATACATACATTCAGGCTAGTAACCATATACATAAAATAAATAAATGTCTCTTGATCTCAGGCCTTTCTATTTTGATTTTCATTAAAAAATTGTTAAGGGATCATGATATATTTCTTAGTACCAAAGTGAAGACTGTATGCTAGATTTGTTGTTGAAGTGGAGAAACAACCAGCAGAGCAGACAGAACTAGGCCTGATGCAGAATGAGAAGAGTTTCCCACTAGAATGTGGTCATGTTTTGCTGCCCACTGAAACCACAGAACCTAGTATCTTTAGTGTCAGGGACATTCTCTCTCTCTCTCTCTCTCTCTCTCTCTCTCTCTCTCTCTCTCTCTTCCCCCCCCCCCCGTGTGTGTGTGTGTGTGTGTGTGTGTGTGTGTTCAACTTCTGGCAAAGAGTCAGCTGTGCTTTCTCAGGGTGATAGCTGATAGCATATATAATCTGGGATTTTTTTATGGGGCAGCTGTGGATATTTTTCTTCTTGTTTTGGGCTATATCCCAGGCAATTGTCATTCTTTCAACAAGTCTCCTAATAGTTATTTCTAAAGACACAGAAAATATTAATTTCTAAGCTCTCATTTGCTCCGCACTGCCCTTGGCACAGGAAGCAATGGGAAACATACTTTCAAAAGCATCTAAGTGTGAGCTCATGCTGGAAACTCTTAATCCTGATCCATTAAGAAAAAAATGGGAATGATTTAGAGGGGCACAGATCAACACCTAAGGAACACACAACCTGAAGGAAAGATGGAGAATGATATCATGAAAGATGGGGGTGGAGGGGGGTAAATGGATGGTTTTGTGAAAAGAGTCCTGGGGCTAAGGTAAGACATGATCAAAGGGGAGCAGAGCTAATGACTTGAAAGCTCCTGTAAATTAATGAGAACACTGGTCTAGGTCCCCTCATAAATAGCTATGTCAACTACGAAGCCGTGTCCTGAGTTCCCCACACAGCCAGAAAACAAGACTCAAGCTCTGATGTGTGACAGTTTTGTGCGTTCAAAACAGATTTACAATATAACTCTCTTCTCAGTGTGTTTATTTTTTCTAGTCTACAACATAAAGTACTATGTGTTTTGTCAGCATCTATTCTCGCAATATTCTTTATTTGGTCATTTACTGTTCAACTTCATGTGGAGTCCTGCATGGTGTTCTTTGATTTTCCTTTTAATCTGTATACTCGCTATCTACCGCATGTCCTAACCAGATGAATCACAGTCAGTGCCACCAAAATTCTGGCTCCACGTCTCTCTCTTTTTTCTTAGATCTTTTGCTTTTTCTGATTTCAACTAACTTATTTACACTCCAGTCGCTGTCCTCCCTCACGGTCCTCCTTCCCACAGTCCCTCATCTCTATCATCCTCCTCCTTGCCTCCAAAACAGTGCCCCCTACCTTCCCTGGGGCTTCAAGTCTCTCCAGGATTAAGCTAATCTTTTCCCACTGAGGCCAGACCAGGAAGACCTCTGCTATATATGTGCCATAGACCTCAGACCAGCCATGTATGCTCCTGGTTGGTGGTTCAGTCTCTGAGAGCTCAATGGGGTTAGTTGAGACTGATTGTGGGGCTGTTAGCTTGTGCAGCAGGAGTTTAAACAGGCTCAGTTGCCTAAGGCCCCCTCCACAGCAGGCTCCAAAGACAGAAAGTCCATAGGTTTAAAAGGTTTATTGTCATGGCGAAAAGTGAATGTGGCTGCACCCCTCTACCTCCAGGGCCGGCCTTTGGTTAAATACTGTTTGTAAGGAAGAGGGTCTGGGGAGGAATGTTTATTGGCTACGCCCCCTGGCCTTTAGGTATCTCATTAATATGGAGATCTCTTGAGGTGGAGGCCTGTAGTCACACCCTCTACCTGTGCTAGGTGACACAAACCTGTCTTTGGAAGGGGCTGTAGGGGCATTGTCTTACCAGTGACTGAAAGGCATGGATCAATGGAGGTCTTGGCAGCTGTGTCAGGAGCCTAGCGTCTGGGGGGTGTGGCGAAATGTATGCTGTCCCTTGTAAGTATGGATACCTCTTGGGTCTCCAGCCGTTTCTAGCCAGTGTTCTACCAGAAACCAAGCTATCCTTTTCGTGGTCCCACAACTGATGATCTTCCTACGGGGTCACTCTCCCATTCAGCTTCTTCAATGACTTCCCTAATTCAACCATAGGGGTCCTCAACTTCAGTCCAATATTTGGATGTAAGTATTCTGTCTCAGTCAGCTGCTGGTGGGTCTCTCAGGGGACATCCATGCTCAGCTCCTGTCTGTAAGCACATCATAGTAATAGTGTCAGGTCTTGGTGCCCCACCATGAGATCGATCCCAAGTTGGGCCAGTCATTAGACCACTTTTCCTTCAGTCTCTTCACCATTTTTGTCCCTGTAGTTCTTTTAGATAAGAACAATTCTGGGTCAGAGATTTTAACTGTGGGTTAGTAACTCAGTCCCTCCACTTGAGGCCCTGTCTATCTACTGGAAGTGGACTCTTACAGTTCCCTCTCCCCATTGTTGGGCAGACGTTTTGGCTAAGGTCAAAGACCCCACTGAGTCTTCAGAGTCTCTCACCCCCTGAGTCTCTGGAGCTTTCTAGAGGGTGCTCCGCCCCCCAGGCTGCTTATTTCCATTCATTCTGCTGGCCATCAGGGCTTCTCTCCTGTCTCTCCCCCATACTTGATCTTGATCCTCTTTTCCCCTTCCCCTCCCCTCTCCCAAGCAGGTCCCTCCCTCTTTCTGCCTCCCATGATTATTTCATTCCCCTTGTATATGGAATTGAAGCATCTTCACTTGAGCCTTTCTACTTGTTACACTTCTTACAATCTGTGGGCTGTATCCTAGATATGCTGTACTTTTGGCTAATATCCACTTATAAGAGAGAACAATGCACATCCTTTTGGGGCTGAGTTACCTTACTCAGAATGATATTCCCTAGTTCCACCCATTTGCCTGTAAAATTCATAATGTCCTCTTTTTTAATAGCTAAATAGTATTCCATTGTGTAAATGAACCACATTTTCTGACTATATTTTTCTGTTGAAGGACATCTGGGTTGTTTCCAACTTCTGGTTATTACAAATAAATATGAACATGGTGGAGCACTTGACCTTGTGGCATGGTGGGGCATCTTTTGGGTATATGCCCAAGAATAGTATAGCTGGGTCTCAGGTAAAACTTTTTCCAATTTTCTGAGGAACCTCCAGATTGATTTCTAGAGTGGTTTTACTAGTTTCCAATCCCAACAGCAATGGAGGAGTGTTCCTCTTTCTCTGTATTGAATACTTATAAAATAAATTTTTAGAAGGGCTAATCTATTAGAGAACAAAAATTAACAAAAATATACATGAAAATAATGTTGTTAGCCAAATGAATTTATATTTCATGTACACTATGGTCATTATTAGTTTTTATATTTATTTATTTTATTATTTTATGTTTATGAGTGTTTGCTTGTATATGTGTGTGAGTGTGCGTCTATGTGTGTGTATGTGTGTATGTATGGTGTGCATGTGTGTCTGTGTGGTATATGGGTGTGTGTGTGTGTTTGTGAGAAAGAGGGAGGGGGAGGGGGAGGGGGAGGGGGAGGGGGAGGGGGAGGGGGAGGGGGAGGGGGAGGGGGAGGGGGAGAGGGAGAGGGAGAGGGAGAGGGAGAGGGAGAGGGAGAGGGAGAGGGAGAGGGAGAGGGAGAGGGAGAGGGAGAGGGAGAGGGAGAGGGAGAGGGAGAGGGAGAGGGAGAGGGAGAGGGAGAGGGAGAGGGAGAGGGAGAGGGAGAGGGAGAGGGAGAGGGAGAGGGAGAGGGAGAGGGGAGACACCTGGTGTCTGTGAAGGTCAGAAAAAGGCCTCAAATCCTCTGAGATTGGAGTGACAGATAGTTTTAAGCTATGAGTCAAACCCAGATCCTTTGCAAAAGCAATAACAAAACAATAACAATTTAACTATTAAGCCAGCTCTCCAGCCTGAACATCATCATGTTATATAATCTTGTTTGAGAGTACTGGTCATTTCTACCAGAAATGAACTTAGGTAAATAAACTGAGTAGTAATTTCTTGTCTACAGTTTCATGCATTCAGCTAGCTCTCTTAAACAAATTAAAATGTCAGTTAAAGGCATAAACTTTTTCTAAAGTATAAATTAATTTTTAAAGGAGAGTTAAACTAATGACTCCTTTAGACAGGAAAAGGGCTCCAAAAACTATGGTGTATTGTTTCTTCATTTTCTTCTTATAACATGAATTCATTTCATTTGTATCATTTTTCAGCATCTAAACTCATGCAAATGATGGTTTTGTTTAGGTTATCACATTTATTATCAATAACTCATAATACTTATTTTGGAATATCAAATTCATTTAAATTTTACAATTCCTTGCATTTTTAATTCATTTGGCAGATAGTTTACTTTAAAAGAAAAAACTGGGTACTGAATGTACAAACAGATCCACTGCAAATGTAACCTGACATTAACTCTCTACAACTCTAAAGGATGGCATTGGTTCATAAATGTATTTAAGTTACAGCAACTTAACTTATTCAAACTGATCAATAGAAGTAAGACAGTACAAGGCGTTCTTCAATGTGATAAAGTTGAAATTCTAATTTAAATTCGTTAAAGTCTGGTTGCCTGGGAATTCTCCAGCAGTCAAGTAGATGAAGATCCTGTTTGCTAGGTGGTAAGGGGACAGCTACACATTTCCTTATGACCACACACCATTTATCTGGCTGAACCCTGGTATTAAACTGATGAACTGTGGAAAGCCACAGTGAAAATGTTCATTAAACTAAGATTGTAAGAGCGAGAGGTGGTGAATGATTCCAAGGAAGCATCATCTTCCCAACACAATAGGACTGACGCACATATAAAGTGACAAAGACTGTTGAAAACATACGCAGGACCTGTACAGGTTCAAATCAGACAAAATCCCAGAACAGAAAAGAGGAAAAGAACAGAAACCCTCACCCCTACCCCATCCCTAACCAAGATGCTACTTGCAATTGATTCCTGCTGAGAGAAGGAGAGCAACTTCTCTCCAGTGGAGTGTCACTGGGTGTATCAACCACACCCAGGGCTGGCCCCATGCCAAAAAAAAAGCTGGCTAACACAAAACAGATTCCACTCCAAATAAGTTTAAAAAGCAAGAAATTGTAAAATTTAAATGAATTTGATATTCCAACATTAAGTATTATAAGTATTTTTCTGTGCTTTCTATGTTGTTTTGTTTTGTTTTTGTCTTATTGAGCTATTTCTTGTTATTGTTGTTTGGTTTTGGTTTGTTATTTTGTCGGGTTTTTTTTTTGGAGAAAGAAAATAAAGTTGGGTGAGTGGAGGTGTGGGGAGCTGGGACGGAACTGGAGGAGGGGAAAGAGTATAAAATTCACTGTATGAAAATTTTTTAAAATAAATGTGAACAAAGTTCATTTAACTAAAATATTTTAAATGTATTAACTAATTTCAATAATACAAGTGTCAGTCTTTCCATTGCTTATTTCGCAATAGAAATTATGGTAAAAAATTAACTATGATGTAATGGAATAGTAGGACTAAAATCCAGTTTAAAAACAATCATCTCAAATGATGTATCTACATATCAAAACCAGCCTTTCATTGGCAAACATGTTCAGTGAGGCATTCCATTTCATATCCATAAGTTTGAATCAGTTCACTGAACACAGTAGGCATTTACAACTCAGGAAGGTGTCTTGCAACCATATCTTTCCTAAATATAAACAGTAGCAATCTCTCTGTGTCTCTCTGTCTCTCTGTCTCTCTGTCTCTCTGTCTCTGTCTCTCTGTCTCTCTCTCTCTCTCCCCTCCCACCCCTTCCTCTCTCTCTCTCTACCTCTTTCTCCCTCCCTCCAGCCCCTTCCTCTCTCTTTCTCTCTCTCTCTCCTTCTCTCTTCCAATCTGAATTAAAGTATTCTCCAAAATAATCCACTTCAAACCAACACTACCACTCATTTTAATCAATTGCAGACAAGACTATAAATTAAATAGGAATTTAATTTCAGAAAAGAGAGGCATTTGTTTTATGAATTACTGGGAGTTTACAAGACCAAGTAGAATACAAGAGTGTTTCCTGAGCAAAACACGTTATTTTCCTTACTGTACAATTTCTATGTACAGCCTCATAGAAGAGTTTGAATTTGAATACTACCATGGAAAATGTACAACTTGGAAATTGTCTTTCAAATAACCTGCAGTGATACAGTCACCTTAAATTAAAGCCTATCTTTGTTTCTCCCCTAAGTCATATGCCTTCATGATTCTGACTTTAAGAGAACATATGTGAAGTTATTTGAATTAGAAGTATGATCTAATACCCGAATACGAGATCTGATGCTACCAAGCACAGCGTGTTAATCCCTTTTGTGATATTCACTCCCTTAGTGGCCTAAGGCAAAAGTCTTTGTCTAGGTTTCAAAGAAATATAAAAGTACGTGGAAATGTGGAAATGGCATGCACCCTCCCAAGCTCTCTACCTCAATCAAAGCGAGAAACTTCCTTGAGATTCAGTTCACGTCTGAAAGAAAACTCAGAAGTGGTGTCTGTAGGCAAATAAAATTCTTGAAGCCTTCTTCTCACCTGAGTATATATGAAACCCTCCCAAGCAGCTCCAGGCAAGTTGAGGAAAGACTCTCAAGGAGATACTGACCCCTGGAGGCAGAGAGGTCTGCCTTTTGGACAGATCTTGTCTATTGTAATTTCAGAGAAACTAAGTAATGAACTGACAAGAGGAAAAAATGAGATGTGTGGCCAATCCCATTGCACACCCACTCTTCCTGTCTCCCCTTCTCCTGTATCCTCTCAAATATTTGTAGAAGACATATCAAGGTCACAAACGCTGGATCACAGATTTGTCTGAAACCACACACCACAGTGCTTAAGCTAAGATTGCTTCTTTTGCCCC
Organism: Arvicanthis niloticus; assembly: GCF_011762505.2. Taxonomy (NCBI): domain Eukaryota; kingdom Metazoa; phylum Chordata; class Mammalia; order Rodentia; family Muridae; genus Arvicanthis; species Arvicanthis niloticus. The sequence goes on along the minus strand of NC_047661.1, from coordinate 105,771,264 downwards.
CATCTTGAAGCAGAAGTAGTTGTTACTCAACACTAAGCAAAATGCTAGGGGAAAAGATTAAAAGAAAAAATAATCAATCATGTTTACTTAGTATAGTTTACAAACGTTAAATAAATTGCACGAAGGCTTAAAATTAGCAGAAGACAAGAAAGTTAGTTGAAGGTCCATCAAAAATATTATGGACTATGGACGAAATAAAAGTTTTGAAATATTCAGATTCAGATGAAAGTCCAAAAGGAGTGCTGTGTGACAAGTCTCAGTTACAGGTTTTTTTTTTTTTTTAACGCCACCCCCCCAACCTCAATTCCTATATTGACATCTTTGGGTGACTTTATGCTTTTATTCATAAATCTCTACAAACATCATTGAATTCATGTAATAAAAATGGAGAAGAGGCTAGTTGCCCTATCCTAGTTAATTTTCTCTGTCTGAGATAAACACCATGAACAAAAAAAAAACAAAAACAAAAACAACAACAACAACTCTAGAAGAAAAGAGTTTATTTGGCTTACAGGCTCCTCATGGAGACAAGCCAGGCCTGAAGCTCAAGGCAGGAACTGGAGGCAGGAACAGAAGCAGAGACAACTGCTTCCTGAACTACTACTCTCCGTGGCTTGCTCAGCCTGTTTCTTTATACAACTCAGGATTGCTTGTCCAGGAGCAGTGCTATTTATAGAGGGCAGAGCCTTCTTACATCAATCATCAATCAAGAAAATGTCACATGGCGATGGTCACACGACAGTCTGATGGAGACCCATTCTTAACTGTTATTCTCTCTTCTCTGATATGTCTAGGTTAGTGTATCCAGTTGACAAAACAAAAGAAATCTTTCATCCTGTGTGACTAACAGCTTTCAGCAACAGGTAGCCTACATGACCAGTCTTGAACTTCTCCAAGGTTTCTCACTTCTTACAATGACACAAAGTAAAATAATTTATGACACTGAATAGTGCTAATGGACATTATTCCTGGAAAAACTTGGCTCAAGCATTTGATGTATTACTTAAATCCTAATGGCAATGAATGTTTCAAGTGAGAGTGGCTTTGGTTTTAGTTCAGATCATTAACTTTTTGCAGATGTACCAGCGAAGGCCAGGCAGGCACATTTTTCTCCAATAATTCAGCATAAAAATATCTACTCTCACCACCTAAAAAACAAGGAGCATAAGTTAGGAGAAAAAGCAATGCTCCCTAAAATGGATCACACCATCTACTCAGTACGTCAAATCATACTGTGCTTAAGGCTTTCTATGTTACTCTGTTGTAGTAGTTTCCATATGAGTGCTTGTCCATTGAATACCTGAGTTTAGTACTATAAAACTATTAGCTACTTTATTAGAACCTACCGTGTTTTGTTTCCATCTAAATTCTGCTCCTAAGGAAAACAGTCTTTAAATTGGGAAACATGGGGCTGCAAAACCACTCTCTGGACAAAAGAAGACCTCTGACTTTGAATTCCTCCAGAGTGCAAAGCATGTTAGAAGAAGCTTTAAGTTGCCTCTCATATTGTTGGGTATTTTGGGCCATGTGTCCATCTGTGACTCTATTCATGATGTGGAGCTTGAATTGATTGGGTATCTGTTAATATGGAATGCAAATTGTTGGGTAGAGACTGACTTGGTCCTCTAAAAACATATGGAATTTAAGGCAGGGAGATACTTTAGAAATGAAAAATTAAGAGATACTTGTAGGCAATTTAAATATTGAATGTTTGGAGCTTTTGTATTTGCATGTATATGTTTATGCTTAGTGACTAAAGACAGAAATATTTACAATCTTGACCTTTTAATTTAGACCTCATTAAGTCAACATCCAAATGCTGCAGCCCAAGTGTTTTCTACTTCCCTAGAGAGTTAAAGGCCATGTGTAGTGTCTGCACAGTCGACCAGGCCCCATACATTAGTGTGTGCTTCATTTGGAACTCTACAGTGTTGAGTTTCTTCTGATTGGGAGTAAAATAAGTGGAATAAAAAATTAATATCTTACTCCAGATCCCAGCTCAGCCTGATAGTTACACTCTCATCCTTAATTGTACCTGAGGCAAGAAGTTCAGTTGTTTAATCCTTCAAGAATCAATATTATTGGCCTTTAAGATATATTGATTTGATGAATCACACAAAGGAGCCTCTGAAAGTTTTCTGCTAAGTCTCTAACATGTTAAAACTGGATGTCACATCATCTGCACTCTGATGAAGAGTTTAACATTTAGTCAACATGCTGCCATCATGTCATGAAGGTTATAAGCTTCCTTGTCTAGAAGTCAGAGATTCTCACTGCCTATACCTGTATCAAGAAAGGAAATACTGAAATATATAGCTCACCTTCTTATCAATCTAGAAGCCAAGAGTAGGGGAGAGTTGTTTTCCCTAAGATCTAAAATACTATGACTTGGCAAAAATAATGAGGTTGGGCAAATAAAGGACAGATTGTGCTACAATGGTACTGATTAGACAGTGCGGTGGTGCTAGGTGCATATCAGAGTTGTTTCAAGAAGAAATTCATGAACTCATGTTACTGTGCTGAGATTAGAAGGAAGGGAGCTGCCACAAAGATACAGACAACTATGGAAGTAGAATGTAGTAGTAACTTTTGCATCCCTGCAACAAAAGCAACAAAACAATGGGCAGAAACCACTTATTGGAGAAAAGACTTGTTTTGACACACAGTTTCAAAGAGCTCAGTCTTTGTATTGTCTGGGTCATGACCGAGCAGCTCATTCATGGTCCTATGAGCATGAGGTGGAGATTGCTCATGTGGTGAAGGACCAAGAGCAGATAGAGCATCAGAACCAGGTCTGTGCTATCATCTTCATCAGCCTGCATCTAATAACCCACTTACACCTGTTCCCTATTCCCTAAAGTTTCCACGACCTGACAATATATTCCCACCAGCTGGGAAACCAGAAGGTGAAACATCATTCTCTAGAAGGGCATTCAAGCCACGGCACAAAGTGAGAGGGATGCTCTAAGATATTTAGTTCATTGACTGTTTGGAAGATAATCACTGAGTGGCAAGGATCCGGATGTTGCTGTGAATTAAATAAAGCATTAAAAAGAAACTTTGAATGGTGTCGAGATTTTGAGAATATCATAAATAAGAGACAGGCTTTGAGTATGAAAATACAACATAAAAATAACTCCAACAGAAAAAATTATGAGTGTGTCTTCGTAGCCAATGTAGTTGTTGCTCTACCTTCAAGAGTTACAGCTCTTCTGTCCTAACCTCTTTCTAGCTGCTTACAAAGTAAGATCTTGGACATCTAAAATTGGTGTGCCAAAACCACACTGGTCCACATTCTTCTTTTTAAGGTGTTTTGACAAGAATGCAAAAAGTCGCAATAAATTTTCCTTAAATCAAAAGAAGCAAATGACTTGTAACTCAAAAGTCATGCATAAGAGATTTTGAGGGGTGTTATAAGGAGATTACAACTCTCAAGGGTTTTCTTCTGCAGTATCTCCTGCAGAAGATATCTTGCTATCATTACCAACCATTATTCAAATATCAATACTGCGGGCCTAGGAAACAAACAATAAAACAAGCTCACAAAAGAGCCCTTCACCTATCCTTGGTTTTGGCCCCAAAGACATAATCTATCTTAAAATACAGGTTCTAGACAACATGTGGAGCATGTCAGGGAAAGCACAAAATTCCATCTCTTTTACATTTGCACTGCATAGTGTAAACATAGTATAGTTTGTAATACAGTTCTCTAAATAATAGGTCTCTAGACCTATGAGATAACATTCTCCCTGCCCCCATCCAGTACTTCTGTGGCCTGAGAATCAGATCTGCATATAGAGGCTACAGAAGCAGAGAAATGAAATGAACTATTCCTCACACTTATAGTGCTGAATACTGTGCAGGTATAAATGTGTGGCTTTAGAACACAGATGAAGTCTACAACAGGGAGTAGGCAAGTATGGCTGTGAACGTCAATTCAGGGGTTCAGTGGGTAAAGACACTTGCTGCCAAAGCTAATGACCAGGTTCAATCTCTATAACCCACATGGCAGAAAGAATCGACTTCCACAAGTTGTCCTGAGACTTCTAATGGGTGCTATGGCATCAGTGCATGTACACACACACACACACACACACACTCATGCAAACTCATGTGAGTGATCCATCATGATAGCAGTGTTGAAAGTGATGACATCAAGAACAGAAGGGTGATAGGAATAGTTTCACCAGGTTCTCCTTCTGTCTATCAATAACTGGTAGTTCCTCCATCTTCCCCACCTATACTCTTCCCTGCACCCCCTCCTCTTCCATTTCCCCTATTCATTTTAGTTCTTCTAGCAATAACTACACTGCCAGGAATATTACATTAATCAAGGGCAGTGAGGTTGGAATTTATTCACAGCTCAATGCTGTCCAAAACCACATGAACAAGAACCAAAACTCCACAAGCCTTATAAAACCACAGTGATCCATTCTGAACAACCATTCCGCCATTTATTTTGTCACAGCTCTCCAGCCGATGCACTACAGCATCTTTGACACTTTCTAGTTTGAGAATATCAGAGAAGCATTGAGGATAGTACGTCGAGTTGATGTACATTTTAAATATCTATTTTTACTGTTTCCTTTTATTTTGAATAATATTTATATATTCTAGGCACTACTAGATATTTATTTTAGTATATAAATGGAACTTAAAATTGCAACAGGCGGTAAAAATAATGCATTGAAATTATATACCTATAACCTAATTTAACAAGATCACAGCAAGTATTTTTAAAAAGACCTTTTATACCTTTGGTTTAAAAATTTAGATATACTTATGATTTAACATTAAAGTTCTGAAGGAAAAAGACATGACCTTTTTCCACTATCAGCATTCTTGAAAATTCTCTCAAGGAAGGTGCATTAAAGCCACAGTGATTGTCTTACTTATTCCTGAACACAAACTATGAACAATGTCTAAATATTCACATTTTTATAGCTTTGTCACTGCAAAACATCAGATTTGCCATTGATTCAATAGCAGTTATCCAAATCATCCGTATGTCTGAGTAAAATAATCAGTGGCCGTTTTTGTATATAGATTTGATACTATAACTACGTTCTGAGCAAATCATTTGGACAAATGCTGAGTGACATGATCCAGCAAATCATAATCAATAGGAGTTTATTTAATAAATCATTTGGTTCAGAGAGTAGAGCCCCGGGTGGAGCCGCGCCAAGAATCCTGTGTGACCTCCCTTCATGCCGTGACTCGCTTTGCGAATTGGAAAAATCAGTTAACCTCTCCATGCTACAGTTCATCCATCTATGAACTGAAGAGAGTAACATTTGCCACCAAGCTCTCTGGTCCTCTGTGGAGGTTAATGAGCTTCAGAGTTTATAAAGTCCTTTATTCTACAGGCATGGGAAGACTCTGGAACAGTGCTTAGTGCCATGCAACTGTGAATTTTTTTCTTACAGCTCCAACAAAATACTATTTTAAAAAAAAGACATTCCAAAATATATGCTAAAATACTCCCAGTAGCTTCTTTCTGTGTTTATCATAATATCAGAAGACAATGAAAAGTTTCTTAGCCACAGCTTTGTACTGGGTACACATTGCTCATGCGAGTTGTATCTGGGGCATTTGTAACCATGGTTCTTGCATGTCAGACAGTTCTTCCAAACTCATCTTCAACTATTTGTATTCTAATTAGTTCTTCAAGGAAGTATCTGCTCGTCTCACAGTTTTAAGAGCTGAATATTAATTTGGAAATAAAAAAAGCCTTCCCATGGGATTAGTTTCTCTGCTACTTAATGCTGCATTGAGTTAAAAAAAAAAAAAAGTGTTAAGGATTTGAGTGAGACCCACAGAAATAAGATTTGGTACAATTTGGAAAGCTGGCCTCCCCTGCCTCTGCTGCTACAATTGTGTCAGAGCTCCAATAAAGCTAAAAAGGAAAACTTTAAAAGCATGTTTTTGCAGGACCCTGGAGTTTAGATATAATCCTAAAGTGTTATATTTTACTGATTTAATTAGTTGTATGCTTTAGACAGCATTTCAAACTTGACTGGTAAAAATATCACATAATATTCTTGTACTAAGGAGTCTAGATTAGGACTTCAGATGTTTCCAGTGTATTCACTAATCTCATTAACTCATCTTAAATGATAATTCATTGCTTCATCTTAGCATTAAGTATTCAGGGCAGTATGTTACAATAATATATATCTGTCAAAACATTCTTTTCATATTCCTATTATTTTTACTTCTGACACAAAATAAAGGTAAAGGAGGAAAATTAAAATTACATGTATCTTGCTCTTTTCAGAAGGAACTATTCAAAAATGCTTTCTTGGGTTTTCTTGATGATTGAAATCAGAGAAATTATATATTTCTCATCTGTAATAGATACACACAAAGTTATTATTACCTAAAGTTTTTTTTTAATCCAGAATAAGTCTGATAAATTTGCAACACTGCCTAACCACATTTTGCTCCTGGTGGAAATTAAGTTTTTTGTTTCCCAAAACCCAAGCCTCCAATAAAAGTAATACATTTAGTTTCCCAAGATTATCTCCAGTGCAGCCCTTACAGTCTTATACATTCTTCCTCAGGCATCAACCTCCCTAACAGCCACAGGTTCACATGAACACCTGTGGAGAAACTTAACGTGAATAACCTTGTATATGCAGGCTGGCAGTGGACAACATGGAAAGGGGGGCTCTTGAAGGTTTCTCAAGCCCCAGGTGTAGATAAGTAGCCAAAATTTACCCAGGCTTTCTTAGTTACTTACTTTTTTAAAATTCACATGCATAATTATTTTTCCTGCATTTATATCTGTATGTTCCATGTCTACAGAGGTTAATGAGGGGGTCATAACCCCGTGGAATGGATTACGGAAGGTGGTGAGCTGCCGTGTTGGTACTGCGAACTGAACTCCAGTCATGAAAAAGCAGTTGTGTACATAGCCACCCAGCCGCTTCTTCAGCACTTACTATATATTTTTGGAAATGATATTCCTACTTATCAAAGTAAAACATCATAAAACCTCCATTATTCTTGGGTATTTAAAGCCTCTACATTTTTTTTGACATAGTGTCTGACACTGTAACAAGGCTCTTACTTTTGAAAATAAAATGTCCTGACTCCATGAATCCAAACATCTAAGATTCCTTGGTTTTAAATGTCATTACAATTATTTCAGCTAAAAGAAAAAAAATGTAATACTATAATTCTACGTAAAATTATTCAATGATTAGGATGTATTACATGTTAATATGAAAAATAATAAACATAAATGCTATTTACCTTACTGTAATATTTCTAAAAGATGATTTGAAATGAACAAATCTGAGCGCTACTATCAAATTTGATGCATCCTCGTAAATAAATTGTGACTGCCTTAAATATATGTAATAAGTAAATCATACAACAGATTTCACTTTAAAATTATAGATGATTAATAAAACACTAGGGAGAGTAAAATGCTATGTTGTAAATTAACTCAAATACACTTTCTAGAAGCCAAACAGAGATGCACAGATGATCAAAGTTGTCTTTCCACTGTCAGGAGAGCTGCCTGAATTCGAGACTGACTGGGGTATTTGCCAAATGATCCATTGATCTTTGTGAAGTGAGACATTTCAAAATGAGGCTCACTGGTTTCTGTGACAATTTTGGTTTTCTTAAAATAGAAAAGCATGTGACTGGCGAAGTGTTCCCAGTACCCTTGTAGCGCCTGATGCTCAGTCCGTGACTGGCTGGCAAGTGTTCCCAGTACCCTAAAGAACCTAAGGCTCAGTCCTTAACTGCTGGAACTGTTTTCTAATTTGGTCACATTCTTGATTCAAGCATTTTAGATTTCATAGAGTAAGTAAGTCAGTAACATGACTTGGATATTGTGTACAATTACCAGCATTTGTTAGGAAAAAAACAAAAACAAAAAAACAAAAAAAAACCTCTTGCAAGTTCCCCCAGCCTGCAGAAAGAGTGACATACTTTGACTACCACCCGCACAGAACATTTGTCAGGGTCTGAACCTAAGTGCAGTTCTTTCTGGCTTCTGAATGACCGTTTTATGAGGTTATATATTTCAAACATTGTACTAAATCCATGACCTCCCCCCTGTATGTAAAACTTGGTTACATTTGTGGAATCCTTGCTACATTATCTTGATTTTTATCTGCATATTTTTGGTCTCAGTAGAATAAAAATGCTTGTGCTGGAAAATTCCTGGACAGTGATTTTAGAGGTACATGCCTGTAAACGAGAACTATTTCCTCCTTTCTGCTGCTTGACTTAGCAAAATAAACTCATTTTAGTTTTATAAAATGCAGGCAAGAATTCAACTGTAAGGAGCCCTTATTTTTATTTTAAATGATTTAATCTTTTGCCTTTATATAACCTTTTAATATTATCTTTTAATAAAGTGAGTAGGCTACTTTTGGCATTGTGAAGAGGGTAGAAAATATCATTTTTCAAACCAATATATATATTGCATGCTAAGTACAAGACAGGAAGTTTTATTTGGAAAATACTTACGTCAGGCTACCAATCAGAAGGCTGGTCTGCATTATTTTATTCAAGAGAACTCTTTAGAAATGAGAGATACACAGGCAGCAAGAGAGAGGGATGAAAGGCTGAGAGAAAATAAATGGAAAGAAATTGAAAAATACATGTCTGCAAAAGTAAATTTCAGACTTTTTCTAGCATTTAATTATATATACATGAGTTGGGAGGTCTGGCTGTTTTAGTAGTGATCTCAATACAATAATCCAATATGACAGAATTCAGTATGTTAAGTAATGCTCTGCTTATGCCAATTTCCCAGTAAAACTGACAAAGTACTAACCAAAAACATTCCTTTCATCTATGGTAGACACTACATTTCAGGGGCTCTGATTCACTTTAAATTGCATATTTAGTATCGGAAAGAGAAATGTTTCAGGGAAGAGTAGTTTAATCTCAAAGACATTGATTTGGTTACGTGATAGTCAGGTGAGCCCAATTAGACCCAAGTTCAAGGCTTCTGTTCTGTCTTGACTTAAGGAATTCTGACATAGCTTCTTTAACTCAGGTGTTACATCTACTGCAAGCTGTTGAGCTCACTCATTCAGATCTGTCACTGGATTTTATTGGGAATATGGTGGGGTTTTTGCATTATTGATGAAGTAGCTGAGAGCAAATATAGCGCCCGTGTATCCAAAATGATACACACAGCCTGCTCTTTGATGGAAGAATGGATGCCACTGTTCTCCAGGGCTGGTCGCTTCCACGTTATATGTTCCAGGCACATTGTATCCTTCTTCAGCCTGGTAGTTTTACAAGCTTGCTGCCCAGATTACTCAACTGTAGTTTAGATGCACCTGTGTGTCCATGTGTTGCTAGTTTATATTGATAAATTCATAGATGATAATATTTGATTTGTGTACATGAGCTTTCTATCAGTCTGTACCTCCTAGGTTACGCTGATCAGAGAGGCTCTTGATCATGCACACAAACATCGTACAGAGTCATCCATCCTTAGAACATCCACAGGAAATGGAGCCAACTTCTGTTCCATTCAGAATAGGGTGTAGACCAAGATCCATGTAGTTCATCACTGCTATTATTTATCCCACCGTGAACACCTATGAGCTTTCAAATTAGTTGACATGGAGTCCAAATTCTGAAAGAGAAATAGTCTGAGGCCATTTTGAAGATTTCTCAAGCACACCCGTTTTAATAATTACAAACTATAGGGAATGTATATTTATTGTCCCTAGAGGATCCATGTTCAGAAGAACAACTGAAGATGAAAGAAATATTCCTCTATGCAAGCAGCACATTAGCTATTTTGCCGATAAATAAACAGGTCTTTAACTACTGGATAACACCCTCTTTGTGGCCACTCCAACAGTCACGTCTACTCATCCCTCTGCTATCGACTGAATCAGCTCAGCAGGCAATTCAATTTGTCATTAAGACAACTGAAAATGCCAGATTGACTCTTTTCTGATCTGTGTCATATAAACACAATTATTGTTAAAGTGTTCTCTAGTCCCCCATCTGACTATGGGAAAGTAAAACCTGTTTCTTTTTTTTTTTTTTTTTTTTTCTTCCAAATTTAACTAACTGGAAAGGCCACAAAGTGGGCTTCATAATCGATTTGCCTAATAGAACTAGTTCTTTGAATCAACAGGTTTAAGGATGAAACCTAAGGAACACAAAATTCTTAAAATACTCAAACTTGACTATCTGAAGCTAAACTGACTTAGGGTTGGTGATACAATGTCTGCAAAATACATTTAGTCTCTTCAAATGAAGAAGAAGAAAAAATGCACCCTTGGCTGGGCATAAGACATTGTAAAAATAAGAAACTGAACCCCAGACATTCCAATGACCTGTGTGTGTTCTATAATTTTCACCCAAGCCGTGTAATGGGAAGGGAGTCCTTGTACTCCCATGTTTACGTACGATCAGTTAAAGTATGTCTCTGAGAGAAGACCCATGATGACCTGGGTACTTAGCTCCTTTCCTTATTCTCTAAGTGTCTCACGAATATCATCCCATTACTCTTCAAAACTATCCAGGCAAGAAATCATACAACTCATCTCAAAAATGATCCTTGACAGTGAGTGCGAATTTATAGCCTCCAATAAGTGTGTATACTATATGTGCGCTTAAGAATCCTCCCCTCCCCGCCCCGGTTTTGATGCTGGAGACCCGGTGAGCTACTGAGAGATTAAGACCCCACCTCAACAGGATGGGAAGAAAGCCTATGTCAAGAAGTTGTTTGTGGGCCACTTTCCAACATGTTTGTTTTACAAATTAACATTAAACCCTCAAATAACAGTAGCTTGGTGTGGATTTTCTCTGAAGCAAACATGAGGCTCTAAATATTTAACTGTATTAAGGGCTCCCTTTTCTATTTACATAATAGTATATAATGTTTATCTTTCTAGCACTATAACAATATCAGTAACCATTTCTAAGAGGGTTCTAATGAAAGGACCATTACTTTAGAATCACTAATCTATGTTAATGCCAATTTGGTCAGGGTCTTGTAACGGCTTTTAAGATTTCAACCCTGATAGGTCAGAGAGAGTAGATGGGAAAATATCCTTAATAAAATTGTTAGAAGCTACAGGTGGGAAATAAAGAAGCTCTTGTGACCTATAACCTTATCCCCTCCTAAAGTCACCTGTGAGCACTACCGGCTTCAGCAGCAGGAATTAGATAGCACACCGATGGCTTTCCAATCTCGGCTTTTACACTTTGATGTTATCATCTTCAGTGAAGAACAAATGAAGGGTACAGAGTCTGCCAAGCTGCTCTCTCTGGGTTTAATCAGCCCACTCACTCTGCATTAGCTCTCTTTTATTCCCATTAATAAACAGTGCACGGGTTGTTTTGATGGTCTGCTTGTAAACAAACATCAGACTCTCCACGGGCTGTATTTGTATATAAGCTACACTTTATAGCAAGTGCATCTTAATGAATACTTTCCCTTTAAATCTTTAATCCTCAGCCAGATCAACATCATAGTGACAGTTTGTCTTAAAATCTGCTTCAAACATTAGCTCAGTCTCTGTACCATAGTGTTCTATACACTGCTAAAGACACACAGGCAAAGTTTTGACCAGATAAGGGTCCTGGAACTGCTGAGTTCATTGAGCAGGTAGGAGCCTCTGTGAGTTCCTGCCACAGAGTAGAAAGCCTTGACTTTCCTCTGATCTCAGAGCCCTCAAGTGTGATTTGAAGATTCCATATTTCTGCCATATGTATTTGGATCTGTTTAACTACCTTGTTTCCTTTTGTTTGAGAAAGTACAGCATGACATGTATTTTCCTCCACCTGAAAGAAAGAAAGACTATGGTAGGTAGGAGGTTACTACTATGTATTTTAAACACACACACACACACAAACACACATGAATTTTTAATGGCTTTCATCTTTAGTTAGGAAAAATATAATATATAAAATAATAGTGTTGATAAGATAAAATATTTCTCTCACGAGTAATTTCACAGCGACTGATTCTTTTTTATCTTTTCACAAATTATGAGAAGCATATTTCCAATTAATATAATATACACAAATTAATATTTCAAAAATGTATTTCAATACAATATTGATATTTTAAAATGTATTTCCAGTCTGCCACTTCAAAACTGTCATGGACAAAGCTAAAATCATTCCCTTATATTCTGAGTAGCATGGCCATTTTCATTTAATTAATTTCTCCAAAAAGTTGATCATTTTGGAGAGAGAGGTTTTCCATTGTTAACTGAAGACAAATGGGTAGATTTTATTTGCTGCCAGGCATACACATAATGCTAAGGTTCAGAGTTAAAACCTCAAGCGTTGTCATAACATTTCCACTTATTCCCATGGACAGGACAACTCGGTTAAAAATAGATGGTTGAGTGAACAGTTTATTTGACAAATTATGCCAAATGTTTGTTTTCTGAAATCCAAAGAACTGGTTGAGTGTGATTGTACTTCATGTTAGGAAAATAAATAAATATGGGACAAAGGAAGGTCTATCATTAATTTGTCAGAAAAGCAAGTTGTCATATCTGAAATTAATGTCCTCAAAGCTCTATTTCCAACAGCAAAGGGGCACTGTTGCTAATAGACTTCAGAGCTTGAAATAAATAAATCTGTGGAATCCTGTTGCATCTCTTGGGGTGTGACATTTGACAGTCTTTTATAGCACAGAACGAAACAAGTTTGTGAGCTGGAATTCAATTGTGGAGTATTGATTCCTTGCATCAGTCATTACTCCCTGCTGATTGACAGGTGAAAATTGGTTACGTTAAGTATTTCATATGTTATATTGGCTGACATTTGCTTGCCTGCTCCTGTGTCAATATTGTTGTAAAGATCTCCAGCTTTATGAGATAGCAATAGACACCGACTGTGGCTTTTGTGTGATGTTCCAGTGTTTTTCCTGACATAATTTAAGACATATTAAAAACCAGCAGCATCTTCCCTCTTGAGAAGCTTAATGCCAATATTATTGTCTTCCAGGGGAAGATCATGTATGCTCATAATCGGGTGCTAATTTCCACCCGTACGCTCATGTTTAGGCATTAGGCACTATAACTGTAAAATTGAGCCTTCTTGATTGATTCATGTCAAGCCTCAGCTCCTGCAGGGGAAGTCATCCTACTGACCCTTTTTACACTAAAAGAAGAGATTTGTGTTCCATTCTTTCACCTGGAACCATCAAATTGACTGAATAATCTGTAATACATTAGTGCTGACATTTGTTAGAAGAGAATTAAACAAGACACAGTGATCATTCTCCAGAATAAAAAATTGTGTTTGATTTCCAGCAGGGTTCTATTAAAGGGACAACAGGATCTGTTCGTCCAAGGTGGAAATCTGTGAGTGTTCCCTGCCTTAATGAATTAACACTTTCATTGTTTATAAGACTTAATTCTACCGTCTTAGTCTTAAAGGACAGAGGTCCTGATGTGTGGTCAATGCACATTGGGAGCCACGACAAGATTGTTAATGGAAAAGATCCCTTTATCTTTGATGTTTTTGCTTTGTTAATACGGTGATAGGAAGAGTCATGTTGCTCACTGCAATATATAAAACCACTGTGAAAAGGTACTCTGCTGCCTACTTTGGAACCCACTCAGAACTATGAAGAAATCAATAAGCTAAGTTTCAAAGTGCTGAATTTGAATCTTGCTTTTTATCGTGTCTTTGAATTTAGGCCATGGAATGTCTTACAGCTTATTCCATTTGCTTTAAATCATGTGAGAACCATTATATCTGAACTCGGATTTCTTATTCATTGGGCTTCATTCACAGCACCTGCTCACTAACTCTGTCTGCCAAATACAAGGCTGAGTCATGTTACACTCTGGAGTTTACTCCTGTGGACACTATAAAAACCACCACATTTTACAGCTAACTTGTTTGTGTAGTAGCACTTTTCAAGATGATTTTTTTTCATAAGTGATTTGTGTGATTATGTTTTCCATTATGTGGTCCCACTTCTCAGAAGTGCCACTTAAGAATGGACCTTTTCCACTTTTGCTTGCATTTGTTGAAGCAATTGTCAAGTTTATTAATTGGGGTCATTTCAAAGTGCTAACACACTTCTCTCCCAGATACTTCAGATGGTGCAGAGCAGGTTTTGGTAAGAAAATTGAGCAAGTTACACAAGAAGCAATGCAGATAAATCAAAATTTTCTTTTCCTTGATTATAATGTGCCCAATAGATAATCATTGAGCAAGTGGAGAAAAAAAAAAAAAACCCCTATCAATGTACAAAATAAACTCGCATTTTAACCTGATAAAAGAAGTTTCTTCTGTTTCATTTAATTTGGCACATTCATTGGTTCAACATCTAATAATACATGTTTTGTCCCCCAAACCATCATTGAATAAGAAGAAATCCTATAGCTTCCATCAAGTACCTTGTGAGGAATTAAATATACGTACTAATTTGAAGCCATTGAGTCCACACTTCCTTGTGAGAGAGGTGGATCACTCTGCTTACAGAGAAATAGGTTAAGCGATAAGAGGAAAGCTGTTTAAAAAATAAACAAACAAACAAACAAACAAAAACGCTTTGCTTTGAAAAACACAGAGTAAAAATGGAAAGTACAAAAAGATACATCAGGATAATGGGCATCATACAAACTATCCTCACATTTGATAAGATGAACTCATTGTTGAAAACAATAAAAAAAGACAAGCGAGGTCATTATATAATGAAATAATAGTAAATTCAAGAGGAGAATAGAAGAATTATTAATCCATATGCATTTTATGCTGAAGTACCTAACTGCATAACACGAATGTTAATAGGTCTGAAAGAAGAAATGGGCTGTAATGTAATATGAGAGGACTTCAACATCCCGCCCTCAACAATGATCAGATCACTCAAAGTCTACAGAGAGCCATCATATTTAAGCTCTAGACTAAATGGACCCAACAGATATTTACAGACATTCCTAGCAACAGCTGCAAAATAAGTGTTCTTTTTAAGCACACATGGAATTCTCAGAGACAGATCATATGTTAGGCCAGGATGCAAGCCCCAACTCATTGCAGACAATGGAAATCACATCTAGCATATCTTAGGCCTCAGCGAGATGAAACTAGAAATCAGAGAAAGGAGGAAACTCAGTAACATTGTAGATATGAAGAAACAAATGTCAGCCAATGAAAATGTTAAAAGAATAATTATAAAGCCTCTTGTAAAAAAAATTAAAATACTGCCCACAAAAGCCCTAAAATGGGGCAAAACCAGATTTAAGTGGGTTGTTTATATGAAGAAATGTCTGCATCAAAAAGAAGGCTCAAGTTTAAAATCTAATACAGGCCTAGAGAGATGGCTCAGTGATTAGGAACAGTGGTGACTCTTTCAGAGGACCCAGCTTTAGTTGCCAGAACCCACATAGTAGCTTACAACCTTTCTTCTTTACAATTTTGTTCCTGGGGACTCCGGGTTTTATTCTGATCTCCAAGGATATCTGGCATATGTGTCATTCACAGACATTTATACAGACAAAACATAAATACACTTAAAACACAGCAAGCTAGCATTGCACCTCAAGGAACTAAAAAGACATGCAAGAGCATAAACTCTGTAAATATTTCAATAAATAGAGAAAAGAACCTTTGTCAATAACTAAAGTTAAAATTAGTAGAATTTTATAAGTGCACACAGATGAAATTGAGAATGGGGCCAAAAAAACAAAATATTAATAAAATGCAGAGGAACTGGACCTTTTGAAAAGTCAAACAAACTCAATGCATTTTAATTTATAGTACAATGGAGAGAGATCCAAATTAAAGATGAAAGCATGGGCGTGGTGGCGCACAACTTTAATCCCAGCACTTGGGAGGAATAGGCAGGCAGATTTCAGAGTTCAAGGCCAGCCTGGTCTACATAGTAAGTTCCAGGACATAGAAATCCTGTCTCGACCCCCCCTTCCAAAAGATGAAAGCATATGGTATAACTGTTGTGACAGGAAGAGTAAAGATTATTTTACTTACAATTATGAACATTTATGTGCCAACAAATTAGCCAACACGTAAAAACTAAATCTGTACCTGGAAATTCATAACTTGACAAGACTGCACATAAAGAAGTAGATATTTAACAAATAGATTTAGGAGAGAGAGAGAGAGAGAGAGAGAGAGAGAGAGAGAGAGAGAGAGAGAGAAACAGAAAGAAAGGAAAAAAGAGAAAAGAAAGGAAGATTGAATTGCCAATTAAGTCCCCTACAAAAGAAATCATCAGAGCATCACTAGTTAGTATGAAATATTTCAAGAACAATTATTTTTGGCCAGCTGTTCCAAATAATTAAAGTAAAGGTAATTATTCCAAATTCATCATATGAGGTTGGGTCAGAATACCAAATGCAACAATGTAGCACAAAGCTGTAGGTTAGACCTCTGATGGACATAAGTGAAAATATTCCCAACAAAACACTAATAATCTGAATCTAAAAACATTCTGAAGACTGTTTTTGACCAAGTAATATTCATCTCCAGCACACATGGATAGTTCAAGCATGTGCAAGTAAATAAACATATTTAGAGAAGCAAGAGCATAAACTCTATAAATATTTCAATAAATACAGAAAAAGAACACTTGTCAAGAGTCAATGCCTCTTCATAATAAAAAGTGTGTGTCTAGAATGAGCGTTCATATTGACACTAAATGATCATGATTACACACACAGCTGACAATTTACTAAATAGGTAAAGCTTGTAGCCTTCCCCTAAAATCTCCATCAAGACAATAGTGCTTGTTTTCACAACTCCGAGAAAGTATCTAGGAATAAATTTAAATGAAATTTACTAAACACTATTAAAAGGCATTGACAATTATACACATAAAATACCATATGTACATTATTTAAAATCATGACTGTTAGAATGTTGCTGATACCCAAAGCAATCTATTAATTTTATAAAAATTCCTATCCAAATGCTAAGGTACTTTTTAAATAACAGAAGAAAACCGCCATAAAGTTTGTATGGAACTGGACCCCCAAGACCTACTTGACAGAAGAAGATAACTGACCACTGTGGCTTGTCCTCCAACTTTAAACACCATGATAGACAGACAGACAGACAGACAGACAGACAGAGACACAGAGACAGAGATAAACAAAGACAGAGTGAAACAAAATATAATAAATTATTTTAAAAATTCTGCACAGAACTACAAAAACAATAATAACAAAGTAGCCAAAGCAGTATTAAACAAAAGAACACATCCGGAGGCATCACAGCAAAAAAAAATTACAGTTATAAAAAAAAAGTGCGGTATAAGGAGAAAAATCAAAACCAAAAAAAAAAAAAAAAAAAGGCCACAAGTAAAACATACATACATTTATAGTTAGTGATTTTCTACTTAGGTGTCAACAGGACACATTGTATTTTTGACAAGGAATGCAGAAAGTGGGTATCTACAATGAGAAGAGCAACACTGGATCCTTATCCCTCGTCATGTAAAGATAGCATCAAGGCAGACTGGAAACTAAAATGCAAGATCTGAAATGCTAAAATAAAGGCCTGTGACATTGGACCACAGAAAAGATTTTTTAGATAAAACTCAAAACCACAAGCAACAAAAGCAAAATCAGGTAAATGGCTTTGCATCAAACTATTAACAGTTTTGCAACAAGGAACACAATGAATTGAATTAAAAGAACCTAGAAAATGGCAGACAATATCTGCCAACTCTATCTTGGATATGGATAATGTCCAAAATATATATGACACCAAAATACCCTGTAATAAATTAAAATAAAAAAAACTGATAAAAATGATTAGTAGATATATATAAACATTTCTTAAAAGACTACATATAAATGCCCAAGGGACACATGAAAATGCTTAACATCATTAGTGATTAGGAAAATTCAAAGCAAAGGCAAAATTAGTGCCCAACACACCTAATATGCTATTGTCAAAAGATAGTAACAACTGTTGGTAAGAGTAAGAAGAAAGTGGGTTCTTGCATGTTGTTACAGGGGATGAAAATCAATGCATGTATCCAAGAATACCATAAAAGTTCCTTTTTAAAAGGTTTAAGCCTTATATATGATTTCTCCTATTCAAGAAGAAGATAGATAACATGAATATCATGTTCTCCCACCATTAGATTAGAATTACATGAAGGAACATGCATACTGATTAGGACCATCTCACAATCTGTATGTACTGGATGTGGTATGCAGAAAAACTATGCAATGTTGTCTACACTTGAAAGAAAAAAAACCAGAATAATAAAATGATTATTTCAATACACCTATGACATTACTTGTTTGAACTCTACTATTCTGCCATTGTAAATAAAATGCACACACATTCATATTATGCTATAACAGAGGAAAATTGTAATGCAGTGTTGGGAGCCGACTTTAGTAGAAAGCGGCTAGATCAACTTTGCAGCCATCTGGAACCATATACCGTGATGAAAGACTTGGTTTTCAAAAGCCTATAACAGCTGAAGCACACTCTGATAAATATATTGTTTATCCCACATAGCTTGTTTTGCTGTTTAATGACCTCAGCTGTATGGTGTACATGGCATAAGTTCATGGGCTCCTGGCAGGGTTTATAAGCTGCGCCCAGGAAGGGATGAGGGGCTCGCCATCTTGACTACCAACTGCTAAGCATCCTGAGTAAACTGCTGTGAGGAGGAACAGGTTGTTCCGTGTCTTAATTCCTGCTGGTCAGAATTGGCACGGCACAATGCAGAAGAGAAAATATGTATGTATATAATTTGTAAAAGCAGAAATAAATATTTGACAGTTTGTCTAGTGCCTCTCCATAAACCTATTTGTTGGAAAAATAAATGATTGCCCTGGATAGAGGATACCCCAACTCCACATCCCATGTCTTCATAAATATGCACGTTGAAAGAACAGGGAAATGCTTTAGTTCTCAAGTATCCTAGATCTGAAAAGTAGGAGAGAAACCCTGAAAGGCTTCAAAAAGCTCATATGGATTCATGTGGCAGAAATTTCCTGCCCTGCCATTGAACAGGGAAGAGGGAGGCAGAGCTAGGTGTTGGTAGGAGAGAAAACCGCATGGAGAGAATGGAGAAAGAGAAGCAAGATGGAGGCAGATGTTACACTTGTGTCTCTAGCAATCTCAGGTAGTTAGTCATATTAAGGTTAGATAATTGGGATAACAATTCTAATTGTACGGGCATCTTGTGTATTGAGGGTTTGCTGAAATATGAATCTATTGGTTAATCTTAAGCATTAAGGGTCTCATTTTTACCGGGTACTGGGAATTGTGATATCTACTGCAAGGATGGCAGTTATTGTCTGGGGTTAAATAGAGCACTATGGGGGTGGCAGAGTTGGTCCAGGGGCCATGCTGAGAGCCATGGAGTTCACGGAGCTGACCGCGGAGGCAGTAGCCACAACATTTCTTGGGACCCCAGCTGGTGCCACTGGAAATTAGGCTGCTGCTTTTTCTAATACCCCCCACAACAGATTCCCTAAAATAAAGAAACTAGATGGAGAACAAGCTAATCTATTGCTAGTATCCATGAAATACAACAAAGCATCTTTGAACAGGGTATAGGATAGATCTACCCCATGTTCTCACCTGGCAAAGGGGTTTGGAGTGGACTACTTAATTTCTGACATCACTGTTCAAGTTCAATAAAACCTCACCGATGAATGAGTAAAACAATCCCAAAACAGACAGAAATGAGTGCAGCTGAAAATACTTTTCAATTTTAGGGATCTATTACTTACATATTTTTAAATGTTAGCCTATGAAGCATGTATGACATTCATTACTACTATGGGTTGAATGACAAATTTAATCAGACAAGTGTCTCTTGTGTCATGTGTTTGTATGTCCAGGAGCAGAGCAGAAGAGGTTTATACATCATACTGCTTGATAAATCCAATAAAAGAAGCGTATGCAAATTTGAATGACTCTTCAGAGGAAAGAGTCCTCAATAGTGTAGGCCATAGGAAAGTGTCAGACTTGGAGGTGACATTTCAGTTGGGGAGACATTAATACACTGAGATGCTCAGTGTAGAGTGAACATGAGTAGATTACTCCAATAATAATTTTCCTAAGTTTCCTTCCTGACAACACACTTCAAATGAGGAGCTTCTTCCCAAATTACTCTAGCTTGTGTCAAGTTGAAAAACAAACAGGACACTAAGGTAAAAGAAAAGGCAGCAATTGCACACAGTTTCTTTTATCATAAGAATTTATCCTGATATTCTAATTTTTTTTCAAAATTCTTCTAAATGGCATGACAAAACTAAAGTTAATAAAGCTCTCATCTGCTGTCTGTTGCATTTGTGTATTTTAGTATCAAGTCAAAGAGGATTATATATGTATACATAAATAGTAAATTTCCAAGACCATAGAATCTCTTATAAAAGCAATACATGTTGGATTCACACACCTTTTCTTAATCATTTTTTAGTGTTATAACAGAGTACTACAAAGTTACTGAGAATATCTGAAAGGTGGCAACAGGAAAGTTTTGTAAGCTTCCTCAATTCTCATGTGAAAACAAACCCATTAGATAGCAAAACCAACAATCCTCTGTTCAATTTTTATTCATCTTGGGGCCACCCTTTTAAACACTGGTTTCTTCTCCTATAGTGTGGGAAGCCATGGCAAGGCCTTACTCTTGACAAACACTCACCCTTGGCTCTCCTATCTACTATTCTTCTTTCTGCTTACCTTCCATGATTCACTTGTCAGTTCTCAGAACTTCAAACAAGGCCTCATAGCAACCCATCTTAGTAACCCTTCCTCCTGATCTCTAGATTTAGCCAACATCCTGCTAGATAGATGTTTTTAGAAACCCTGGTAATAGAAAGGCTTTGTAAGAATAACTTAGTTAGACCCTGCAGCTGCAGCTAGCTTCCTCTACCTGCAAAGCCCTCTTTCCTTTCCTACCCCTCCCCATATCTTATTTTTAGAGTATATAACCTGTGTGAACAATAAAAATTTTGCCAGCTTGATCAGACTTCTTGACTTGCTGTGTCTCTTTATTTTCTCATGCATCTCAGTCCTCTCCACAGGGTCTAAGGGTCCCACTTGATTGTCCAGCTGGCCTGGACACTATAGGAAAGTATTATGGACAGTTTTAAGAGTCTAGAGCAAAAGTAGAAACAGATGACAGGTGTAGATTAAAGAGTAAGAGACCAATGCAGGGAAGCTCTGGAGAGTTCAAAAGTTCTTGCAAATTGACTAGAGAAAATGGAGTACCAATGAGAACAAACCGAAGAGTATTGCAGTCAAATTCTATAAGAATATATTGATAAAAGGCAGATCATGAAAATTATTTTTATAATCCAAGACTATTTGCCAGATACATTGAGGAGGAGGCTGAAAATACCTACCACATCCTATGATTACATATTATAAAGATATTTAGAGTGAATAGAGCTGGAAGCCCACCCACTATTCACCTACTCTGGTCTTGACAGCCAAATTTTTTAGTGACTGTGGTTGATATGAGGCTCCTAGGGAAGAAAAGACATCAATAAGCTTACCAACGTTGAATCCTTTGAAGTTTAATACAAAACTTCCAGGCAAGATCCATTTGTGCAACAGTGGCACCGCTGTTGTGGGTAACTACACCTCTCCACTTGAACTTGAGACCTACTGCACCGAAAGAAATCTATACTTGGTACTTTAAGCACACACAAAAGCCCATAGTGGGGAGGTCATAGGTTATAAGAAGGTATTTAATTCTGTTGTTTTGCTAAATTGACAGACCTATTATCAACTGCCTCATACTTGGAGAAACCTCTCTTTCCAGTGAATTATTGGATTCACAAACCAGTAACTGCACAGGATGCTGGGAATACATGACAGCTAACTTTACAACCACAAACTAGGCATTTATAGCATCCTTTTCCCATTTCTGGAAACATTGTGGATGATGGAATGGGGAAGAGTGTAAGAACCTGAATATAGGAGGAAGAGCTGAAGAATGCCAACCACTGAGCAAGAAACAACCATTCTGATAACAGATTTTCAAGAACTATGGTTAACTGCACAGAGGATTCACAGGAATAAGCTCACAAATCAGCTGAGGGTAAAGAAAGGACTCATGGGGCCCTACTCTACTTTTTAAGTATTTCTAACAGATAGATTCAGAGAAAGGAGCATTGTCTTCAGTTTTGTACCCAGAAGTGACCCAACTAGGATCTACTGAATAGTCCTAATCTAGTGGTCATAAAGATGGCTTTTGTTAAAAATAAGTGGCTCTCAAAATCAAACTAAATGCAATGAATCTGAAAAAGGAACAGGTAGAGACCATCAGGAGGCTTATAAGTATGGGGATAGAATAGCCAGAATTCATTATATATATGCATCAAGAATTTCCACAAATTTAATATAAAGAAATGCCCAAAGCACTTGACTATAATATACTCTTTCAGGAAGAACAAAAGCCTCCCTTTGGTTACCTTGTATTTCAGAAGAAACTATCTAAAATGTACCCGCTTTTTTTTTTTTTTAAATCTTTGCTTTTGCTCCTAACTGTGTAGTTTTAAGATATGAGAAGGGAAACCTATCTGGACTATTTGTCTTCAGTCTGTAGGAATGAGGCTGATAAACTGAGGCTCAGGAATTCTGACCCTATGCATACAGACAGACAAACTGACAGACAGAAAGACATACACACACACATACAC
Organism: Arvicanthis niloticus; assembly: GCF_011762505.2. NCBI lineage: Eukaryota > Metazoa > Chordata > Mammalia > Rodentia > Muridae > Arvicanthis > Arvicanthis niloticus. Next base: position 105,748,651 of record NC_047661.1, on the reverse strand, counting down.
ACACACAGAAATACAGAGAGAGAGAGAGAGAGAGAGAGAGAGAGAGAGAGAGAGAGACAGAGAGAGAGACAGAGAGAGAGAGATTGAGATTAACGTTCTAACATATTAACATATTCAGGGTCCCTCCAGGTCACCTGAACTGTTTGTGGTGTGGTTACTTTAAGGCAACTTGATTTCTTACATGGTGAATCAGGACTCAGACATCAAAAAGATCCCAGTCTATAATGGTGGTGACCAATATCCCATGGCTATAAAATATCTACAGTTCAGAATTTGGTTTGGAAATAACCAGTATAAACTGAGAATATATTCTGTCATAGTACTAAAAATAGATATATTTTCTTCTTTCAACAGAAAATGCATAGAAAAAGTGAAAACTCCAAAAATAATGAACATTTCCAGTAGCCACATTGTCTCCAAGGCTTACATAGACCAGGCCTTATTGGATTAATGATGGATAAATAATCTAAGATATGAACTATAAATACAAGATGAAGGGTCAACATTTCAGTACATCAGATAGCAAGACAGATATCAAAATCTATTAAGTTCTTTTCAAAAAGATTCAAGAGTCAACTTAAGATGTTCTTACTGGTGAAAGAGATATGTTCTACTTTATACTGGATACAGAGAGTCACAGAGTAAATCTATAGGGTTTGAAAATGAAAGCTAGGTTTTAATCTGATGAAGAAGACAGAAAAAAATTACATCTAAAACTGAGTGAAAACAAAAGCAAACCAACAAAAGGGGATGGTGAGGTGACTCAGCCTGTAAAGACAAGGCTGGTGACCAGAGTTCAATGCCCAGACCCTGGATAGAGAGAACTGATTTCACAAAGGTTTCTCCTGACCACTACATATGCATCAAAAGACATAAATCTCTACACCTACCCCTATCTCTGTCTCTGTCTGTCTCTGTCTCTGTCTCTGTCACACACACACACACACACATACAAATTATAAATAAAAAAAAAACTTTTAAAGAAAAAATATTTAGCTTGTATCTATTTTCCTAATGTGAATATGGTTAAATCAATAGTAAATGATGAAAATATCATCTTTATGAAAAGTTTCTGAGTAGTGAATATAAGCAAAAGACTAGAAAATAATCTATTTATAGCCTTATACCAATAAATCAATAAACTAATCATTATCAAGAAATACTAATTTCACAAAATGAAATACAAATATTCTTTGCCTATATGCTATTATACTAACTATATTATATATACTATAAACTATACTATATATGCCCTATGAAATATACTATATATACTATGAGCTATATATTATATACTATGAACTATATACTATATGCTGTATATACAATATACTACTATATACTAAATGCTACATACTCTATACCATGAACTATATTGTATATACTATGAACTATGTAGTCCTTCCAAAAGAATGCCAGAGGCACAGAATCTAATTATGCTGGGATCTATCTAGCAATGTTTTTTGCTTGTGGCATGGCATGTCCTGTATCCCAGGCTGTTCTGAAATGTGTAAAACAATGCCCTAGTCTAAGGGCTGGCTCTCTGGGCATGAGCTGCCACCTGACTCTAGCTTTTTCAGGAAACACAAATCAGAGAAAATGGGTGTGAATGTTAAGTATGAGTAGGCAGCCAGAAAAACTATCCCTCTGAGAAGCTCCCTTTTCTTTCTCCTGCCCTCTTTGATCTCCTGCTCTCTGAAGCACAATGTGCCTTCCCTCCAAATGACCCACTGCCCAAGGAAGCTAAGAGCAGTATCTCATCTTGATCTTAAACTCTGCAACTCCCAAACTGTGAAAAATAAATTTCTGTTTAAAATGTACCCAGTCTCAGGTAATCCACTAAACCAGCATAAAATGGACTACATTTTCCTATGTTTATTTTCTTTTAATTTGTCTAAGATTTATTCTTTCTTTCGAAGTAAATGATAGAATGCCAAATAACATTGAAGTTCACTTACTTGGTTACACATCCACTTTACAGAGAGAGTGCATGTACATAGATTTAGTGGAGAGAGGCTAAACACGAGTGTCCAGAAGAATCTCAACAAAGAATTAGAAAACCCTCGGAACATGAAACAACGAGCTCTTGATGATCAACTAAGTGTGGGCTTGGAAGAGTCATGAATTTACAGGATCTTCACCTCTTCCTCCTACTCTGCTCTTCCTCCTTCTCCTCTTCCTCCTCCCTCTCCCTTTCTCATTGCAAACTAGAGGATAATTATTCTATAGCTATTCAAACATTCAAGAAAATTGCACATGTCCTGAAATTGCCATTAAGTCACTGATAACATCATTTTTTGCTGAGCGTTTACAGAAGAATTTATTGACTACACACCTGCTTATAAATATTGATCTCTATGAGTTTATCAAAATGCAGCAATTAAGCTTAAATTAAAAAGTTCAAAATTATGATGCACCATACCACTGTTAAATATTTCAATCTTATTGTCAGCATATTAACCCTATAAGAAAAAAATGACAGTACTCCAATTTATTCAGCAGTGTTAGGTCTCTATGGCTTAATAATTTTCCTTAACAAATGCATCATGTCTGTTAGTTAACACAGGTTGACAATGAGTAACAGTATACTTATTAAAAAAAAATATTTGGTGTTTGAGACTGGTGGTTCTCTTTAGTACAACAAAAGATTAACAAATAAAAACTTATATTAGCAAAACTCTGAGTAATCTTCAAAAGAAACAATATTTTGCTGACATTACAAATATGTTGGAAAGGTAATACAAAGACATGGGGATCTATCCTATCTGCAGACACCAAATCAGACAGTATTGCTGATGCCAAGAAGCTCTTGCTGACAGGAGCCTGGTATAGCTGTCCCCTGAGAGACTCTGCCCTTAATAATTCTGCAGCACTAAGGTGTTGAGAACCACACTAGCCCACATTTGGAGGCCAAAGTGTCAATGTTGGACCTGCACTGCCGAAGCCTTGGGGGCTAAATTGTTAGAGCCTGCACTGCCCCAAGCTGCTCTGGTCTGCGGGTCGGGGTTCAGCAAGAGAGAGAGTGAGGATGGACGTGAGGAATGGAGACCAGACAGAGTGTGATTCAATCCCATTTATTCTTCAGTCTCTCTTCTTCTCTCCAAGTCCCAAGTCTTGAGTTCCTAGTCCCTAGTTACTAGTCCCTACTGCCTCCAAATTCCAAGTTACTTCTTCCAAGTGCTAAGTGCCTAATGTCTAATTCCAAGTTCTTTCTCCAAGTGCCAAGTGCCTAATGCCTAATAACTAACTCCAAATTGTTCTGAACTCTTCTGTCTGCCTCTTGCCTTTTATATGTCTCACTTCTAAGCCATGCCTCTAAGTCATGCCTTTAAGTCATGCCCTTAGGCCTTGTCTCTAAATCTGATCTCTAAGTCATGCCCTTAAGCCTCGGCTCTAAATCACACCTTTTAAGTTTCAAACACCCAAGGGAAGATCCTGGGTATCTAAAGCAAGATGTTATCAGAGTGTGCTTAGCTGTGTAGGCTATTGTAATGAAGTCTCTTATCCAGGTATATGGCTCAAGATGGCTGCAAGAATGATATCCACCTTCTGTCGGCTCCCCACACTAAGGTCTGTCAGATGATCCTGGGCCAGAAGGCTGAAGAACAGATGCTCCAACGTTCTGTAGTATAGGGACTGTCCAGGTGTTCAGTTGTCTCCATAAATTGGCTAAGTTTTAGAAGCTATGCTTTGTGCTTCCCATAATTTTAGTTAACTCAGTCATTCTGGATTTCTGACAGGGTTGAAAACTTATAGCCTCATAGCCAATCCTGACTATTTACCTTGAGAGAAAAGATTTCAGTGGATGGTTTTCAGCTGACATTCATTCTAAAACCAAGAAAAAAGCCAGGTGCAGGATTAAGTGTTTTAGTTAGGAGAGATGACAGAGGTTCTGGTTAGTCAACAAAATGATGGACTAGGTATTAGGACTATCTTGTACCTCACTGGTACAAATTGGCATAATTATACTCTAATTGTATTTTGAGAGAAAAGTTTTATTTTAACAGGAAGGGTGATATGTAGGAGGAGCTAAGGTGGGAGGAGTACTGAGAGGAAGAGAAGGAATAAGAAGAGGAGGAGAAGAAGGAGAGGAGAAGCTAGGTGATGAGAGAGAGAAAAAGAGAGAAAGAGAGGGGGGATATGGAGGCAGTTGTTCACGTATCTCCACCAGTCAAAGATAGTTGGTATATCTAGGTTGGGTATTGGGTTACACTTCTGATTGAGCAATGCCAAACTTATAAAGCCTTTGATTAACATTTTTAAAAAGTGTATAAAAGCAAAAAGGAAAAGGGGGCATGGGATAGGGGTTTTCTAGGGGGGAGGGAAATGGGGAAAGGGGATGGCATCTGAAATGTAAATAAAATATCCAATAAATAAAAAAATAAAGAAAAAAGAAAAAACCTAATGTTTAAGATAAAAAAAGAAAAATAATAATGAAAAATAATTAATTAAAAAAAGAATATGTTGGCATTTCAATGAAATTCTCACAGAACTTCTTGGGACTGTTACCATACTCCAAAGAGAAGACTGAAATTGCACTATAAAGTAAAGCTGGGATTGAATTAGATATTCAACTTCAAATCTCAAAACCTTGCCAAAATCTCAGCCTGTTTGCAAAATACGCCCATCAGTAAGCCATTTTGTTTGGAGATGAAGATGTAGAACTCTCAGCTCTTCCTGCACCATGCCTGCCTGGATGCTGCTGCTCTCCCACCTTGATGATAAAGGACTAAACCTCTGAACCTGTAAGCCAGCCCCAATTAAACCTTGTCCTTTATAAGACTTGCCTTGGTCATGGTGTCTGTTCACAGCAGCAAAGCCCTAAGACAGTGCTGTATCTGCAGTTCTATAAAGCATTGACTGGATCTAACCCACTTCATGTGTCGTAGACAAGATACAGAGAGGTATCTAAGACTAAGCAGCAGTGCTTATGGTTTGCTTCATCTCTGAGGAGAACTCAGCATTATACAGTGCTTATTAAATCAGCTGCAGATGGTCTCTAGGAAGATTACTTTTCTTTCCCTCTGTTCATGCCAATTCTTGTATCTTCATCAGCACAGATGTACACATAGAAAACAAAATGACATTTTCAGGATGTATATGCTGGAGATGGTTAACATGTATGGCATGAAATGTGCAGCAGGCAAACATCCTGGAGCAAACACAGTGGAGACAGAACTCAGGGATGTTAGCTTGCTTTCCTGTTGGTAAGTCCTTCAGGCACATGCAGCCTTCCCAGCAGTTAATTAAATAAAACAGTAGACACCCTTGACCTTCCAGGTCTCTGTTTTCAGTGATGTCTCTCACAAAAACATGAAAGGTTTCATAATGACAAGTTGAATAGTTCATTGTAAGTCAATAGTCACATGTGGCTGCCAAATGATGATGATGATGATGATACAGTAAGTTGTAGCAAATTTTTTTTGTATCTTCCACTGGCCAGACCACATGCGAAGTGTGTCTTTATTTTTAATTTTTTTTGGGGGTGGGGGGGAGTTCGAGACAGGGTTTCTCTGTGTAGCTCTGGCTGTCCTGGAACTCACTCTGTAGACCAGGCTGGCCTCGAACTCAGAAATCCGCCTGCCTCTGCCCCCCAAGTGCTGAGATTAAAGGCGTGTGCCACCACTGCCCGGCTGCGAAATGTGTCTTGAGGTCGCACATTGTTGAGGTACACTGACAAGGCCCAAAGAATTTTTACACTGAAAGTAATTAAACAAAATAAAATAGCTTCAGAGGAGAAGAAAACTCTTTTTTTTTCCAGAGAAGAAAAGAAAAACCTATTCATTCAGAAAAAACAAGACAGTTGTTTCAAATACATATAGTTAGTAGATAAGAAATTAAAATTAGTTTGATTAACTCTAAGGGCATGGCAAGAATCAACAAGCTGAAGACTTAGAGAAGTCAGCTGCATGGTTTTTGAAAATCCTCATGGACTTGTTTCACACCTGAAATGTGGAATTTGAAGTAGGTTGTCTCCAGAGAGGAAAATCTATGACCACTAAGTTTTTAAGCCAACACAATTCCTAACTCCTTTCTAAATATTTATTTCTCTAGCAGAGATAACTGTAGATCTTGCCCCTCATCAAAGATGCTTCTCTTTGTAGCACACGGAGACCATTACAAAAAAAAAAAAAAAAAAAAAAAAAAAAAATACAACAAGCCAAAATACAGAGAAGAACTGGCCATGATTGTTCTGCCTGAGCTGATATGCTGACAATGTAATTCCTACAGAGAAGGCCCAGGCAGAGAGGAAAAAAAGGAAATTCAGAACCAGAAAACCAAGAAATCCACTGTCATGTTGTGTCTTATAGACATGTTAGGAAAGCTAAAGCCATGAGATCTCAACAGTATGGGAGCCTGAACAAAGATCAGAACAAGCACAACCCCAATAGACAAGCTAACATGATGAGGAGAAATCTCATGGGGTAACAATCCTGAACTAAGAACTTCAGGGAACTAAGGGTGGAGAAAGAGGAAACTATAGCCTTCCCTAGGGCTATGCCCCTTAACTGGTTATTAAATACCAAGTGGTCAGTCTTGAAATCATATAAATACAAGTAACAGTAAACTGATTCATCAGGTTGTTGTTACATATTTATGGAGATGAATATATAATATAAATAATTTTTAAAGGAAGCCAAATATTAGGATAACAAGCTATATATAACTTGAATAAGAATGGTTCCCCTGGGCTCATAGATTTGAATCATTGGACACTAAGGAGTGTCAATATTTGAAAGGATTAATATGAAAAAGAAGTATGTCTCGAAGGGGTGGGTTTTCAGGTTTCAGAAGCCCAAACCAGGTTTCTCTCTTTCTCTCTCTCTCTCTCTCTCTCTCTCTCTCTCTCTCTCTCTCTCTCTCTGCCTCTATACCTATTTCCTGACTTAATTATCAGCTACCATGTCTCCCCGTGTTTCCCCTTGCTCTCTGCTTTGAGAATAATAGACTAACCCTGTGAAAATGTAAACAAACCCCATTTAAATGTTCTCTTTTATAACAGCTGCCATGGTCATAGTGTCTCTTCACAGCAATAGAACACCAAGAGATTAGCAATTAAGTAAATAATAACCAAGATACAACCCACAGAACGACAGAGTCACATACTAATTCTATAGGTTGTTCTCCACAAACTGAAAGCAAGGTTCCATTGCTGAAGACAAAGCCTACATAACTCATTGAAAAGGGAAATGTCTTTTCCAGTGTTTGATACTGGAAGGTACTCTCCACATTATCAAAATATAGATGTAAACACAAATCCTTTATCTACAATGATGCTGTAATGATACCTTCAAGATATGCTAGTGCCTTGGTCACACAACCATTGTTGGAGTAACCAACCAACAACTGATTTGACTTAAAGCCCACTCTACAAGATGGAACCCATACTAGGCATTGGTTGTGTGACCAATATTCAGACACTAGATATCCCAGGGACTTATGGTACAACCAAATGATACTGGTGTAAAAAGGAAAAAAAAAATGTAGTGACAAAATGACTACTAATGGTATTCTGCTATATTCACAGATTAGTGCCTTGTTCAACCATCGTCAGACGAGCTTCCTTGTGCAGAAGATGGGAACAAATACAGAGACCCACACCCAGGCATTGTGCAGAGTAAGAGACTTGAAACACTCAGACCTAATGGGAAATGACCGTCAAATCTTCCTCACAGGCAAAAGAATACCCCAGAAGAAGAATAGTTGGCCAACATATAATGGACCCCACAGAATTTTTATATGCTTTTATTTAGTTGGAAGGGTTTGTGTGTTCATTTCATTTTTTCCTTTTGCATGTTGTTTTGTTTTCTTGGTCTTAGAGGATTTTGTTATTTTGTAGGGTTTTTATTTGTATTTTGGTGAAGAAAAAGAATATGGCTAAGTATATTTAAGTTTAAAATATGTTTTTTTTTTCTTTTTTTAATTGGATATTTTACTTACACTTCAGATGTCATCCCCTTTCCCCATCACTCCCCCCCCCCCGCTTAGAAAACCCCTATCCCATGCCCCCTTTTCCTTTTTGCACTTATGCATTTTTTAAAAAATGTTAATCAAAGGCTTTATAAGTTTGGCATTGCTCAATCAGAAGTGTAACCCAATACCCAACCTAGATATATCAACTATCTTTGACTGGTGGAGATACATGAACATCTGCCTCCCTGTCTCACACTCTTTCTCTCTCTCTCATCACCTAGCTTCTCTTCTCCTTCTTCTCCTCCTCTTCTTACTCCTTCTCTTCCTCTCAGTACTCCTCCCACCTTAGCTCCTCCTACATATCACCCTTCCTGTTAAAATGAAACTTTTCTCTCAAAATACAATTAGAGCATAATTATGCCAATTTGTACCAGTGAGGTACAAGATAGTCCTAATACCCAGTCCATCATTTTGTTGACTAATCAGAACCTCTGTCGTCTATCCTAACTAAAACACTTAGTTCTGAACCTGGCTTTTTCCTTGGCTTTAGGATGAATGTCAGCTGACGACCATCCACTGAAATCTTTTCTCTCAAGGTAAATAGCCAGGATTGGCTATGAGGCTATAAGTTTTCAACCCCGTCAGAAATCCAGAATGACTGAGTTAACTATAATTGTGGGAAGCACAAAGCATAGCTTCTAAAACTTAGCCAATTTATAGAGACCTCTGAACACCTGGACACTCCCTCTGCTACAGAACTTTGGAGCATCTGATCTTCAGCCTTCTGGCCCAGGATCATCTGACAGACCTTAGTGCTGCAGAATTATTAAGGGCTGATATAATCAGTCGACTATTCTGCAAGTGTGTCCTTTTCTGGACAGTAATTTGTCTGTAGAAGGAAAGAGGCAATTCTTGTCTAGTGGCTGTCTTACCACAACTGGAGTAACTCCAAAGATGCTCAATTTCTTCTTAGAATTCAATATAGGAAGCTGTCAGGAGCAGATAGGTCTCTAATCAAAATGAACATTAATACAGAAATGTTTATAACATCAATTCTATGGACTTCTGATGTTTTGAAAACCTAAAATATGTTTTAAATGATAAAAATACTCCAACACTTATTTTATCCTATACAGAGTAAAACTGAGGTCAATTTATCTCAAAAAAGCAATGTAAGACAATAATTTAGGGTATAATATTTCAATAGTTTAAAGTATAAATAAACACAGAAAATACTCATTCCATCACTTTAAACAAGTTAAAATCAGCTAGAACAGTCAAAAATTTTGAAATACAATAAATTCTTAGTGTTTCTCTTTAGGAAGAAAGTTCCAGGACTTATTTCATGTTTTTTTTTTTTAAACTTTTTTGATGACATTTGCATATGCTAGAAGGAACATGTTGAGGCAACATTTGATCTACTTAATAATTAATAAGCCAATCCTTTTGTTAGTTTATGATGTGTAGACCAAGAATAAATTATATATATAATTTTGATGATTAAGAAAATATTATTCAGAGACATCAGCATTGCATGGTCACATATTTTGAAGTGGATACTTGCAATCTATACTAAAAGTAGTCACCTAGTATACCTGGCTGTCAGAGCTCTTTCATCCACTTTGCTTGTCTTTTTATTGACTGAAATTATCAGTGAGTATTATAGAATGTCACAAATTTATAACAATAGAATTAAATTCAATTACTGATGAATTTATTTTTTGTTAAAATTCATTAATCCAAAATTATAATTTACTCTTTCATGTGTTAATGTCGTTAGACAAAGCAGATGTTAACATGCATTGGTGTCAACATTGTAATAGTCTCAAAGACCAGCATGGATTTTGTCTTAACTTTGGCATTCAGTTCAAACTACTTTTCTTCCTTACAAGATCTAACTTGTAAGATGGTTTTCTTCACCCAGCCAGCTTGGGATTTTTCTCTCATCGTTGGCACCGTTAAGTGAGTCATGACTTAAAGGTATGCTCTTCCTATCAGAATGTAATTAGTAGCTTAAACTTTTTCAGAATTGCTGTATCAGCCATTCTAAAAAAAAATTATACCAGATGCTCTTTTAGATTACAAAAAAATCTACAATTAGTTCATGCAGTCCACTAAAAGCAAGGGTTTCTTAGATTCTCAGAGTTAAGTAAAGTGCTGTAGAGGTAATAGGTATACATTCATCTGAGTGAATAAATCCATCAATTTAGGAAGATTAACTACCCACAGCCTAACTCAGTCTGCAATGCCCCAGGGTAGAATAATGACAAAATAGAATTTTCTACATAATTTTTCTCATCTTTTATGAAACCTTAACATGTAAATTATAAATACTTCCCCCCTCTATTTCAATTATCATCTATATATGGGGTTGAAATTAACAAATCTCTAATAAGTTAATACACAACTTGGTATCTTCTTCATCAGCTCACAAAACAATATGTATTATTTGACACTTCATCCTGACTCCAGAGAAAAGCCTAGGAAATGGATCTGACTGCAGGGTGCCGGTCATACTTTGTTCTTGCAAGAAGAGAAATATGCTTTTTGTTGTTGTTGTTGTTGTTTTTACATTTTCTAAGTTATCTTGGGAGCAAAATTGCCTGCAGGTACAAATGGGCTTAGTAGCCCGTGTCCATCTTGTGGTGTCACCTGCTAAGGTAAAGAGTCTGGAATACCTCAGACACATTATGGATGGGTGGCCTTTTGTTTACGGCAGACAAAGCCCAAATCCTGAGGATTACTGGCAGATATCATATTACACACAAGATGGAGTTACTATTATTCTCCTCTAAGACATATAGTGTCTACCTTGGGCAGAGAAAAGAACGTATAGCCAATCATAAGAAGACAGAATCCATTAAAGATTTATGCAAGCCTGAATTACTGAGCTTTAAACTATTTTCTTTCCTTTTTTCTCCCCCTCCCCTTTTTTTCTTTAATAGAGAGCTGTTTCTTCCTGAACAGCCAAGCTGATGTAGATAGTATCACTAATAATCCTTGGCTTAGGCATGGGGTTTCTAAATGACTTGAATTAGGCTGAAAGATGGGCTCTTTGACTCCCTTCCTTTTTGTTTCTGTTCCTAAGGCTCTGTCACCAAATGTCCTACTAAACAGGCGTTTGTGTGGACTTGAGGTCTCTGTGTTTAAGTTGTCTTGAAAGCATAGTCAATGAAACAGCTTTGAAGCTGTTGAACTGTGTAAATGTTATATTAACATTTTCTCTCACAATTAGAGACATTTACATGGTCTTGTTGAAATAGCTTTTGCAGAGGGAGGAGAGACACCAGAAGGGAAGGTACACAGTGAGCTGAAAAGGCAACGGTGTGCTCTATTTATTTAGTTTCTGAAATAAATCACCCCGGACTTTTCTTGTACACTTTCCAGAGGATGGTGGTTAAGAATAGACAAACAAAGGGAACTGTGAGAAATCATTTCATTTTGCTCCTTTGTTACATTAGATCACTTCATTCCCACATTTCACTCGGTTTGCATAAGGAGATTTGGCCGACACAGCGGGTTCCTTAAATTTGCTATCTAATAACAAGGCCTCGAGAAGCTCATTCTAAAGACCTTAGACTCATGGGTGATGATTCAAAAATTATGAAACTACAAGGAGTTGTCCAGTTATAAGAAGAAAAGCAAATAAAGTAAATTAGACATTAATCCAAAGTATTCCCAACTATCCATGTCCCTATTTAACAGAAATCATAATGTGCTCCCAAATTGAAAAGCAATTGGAATCATTCCAGTAACTACATGTGTCACTGCATGCATTCTGATGAACAGGTGAGGAAAGGGAGGTAGAACCACGTAGACGCTAAGGAAATATTTTAATAGTCTAATTTGGTTCCTCTCTGCACACAGAGGCACAGGTTACTGATTCATGCCATAAGTAAAATTTCCTACTTTCACATTGATGTTCCCGAATTTGTTGTCTCTGAAGCTGAGTAACTATCATCTTAACATTAGTTATATTCCCATAGGGTTACTTGATCCTCAAGGCTTCTGTCCAATGACAGCTATGTCTTATCACACATAAGACACATAAAAAAAAACATAGTCAAGATGTAGCCCCTGCTCAACAAGTATGACTTTTCCTCTTGTCTGTTGCATTCTTTCCAACACAGCAGATATGCAAGATGGAGAGAGAGACAGAGTGGGGGTGGGGGTGGGAGAAGAACATGGTCATGTGTCTGTGTATATGCCGATAAAGGCAGATAGACACTAATGTGTGTGTGGATATAAAAGCCAGAGGCTGACATTAGTTTGTGGGTTTTTTTTTTTTTTTCTGTTGTCCTCTACATTATGTTTTAAGACAAGGTATTTTAGAAAACCTAGCTTACTAATTTGGCTAGATTGACTGGTCAGTAACCCTCAGCAAAACTTTCTCCTTCCCCAGTGCTAGGATAACAGGTGTCCACTGCTGTGCTCCTTAGGTGAGCTCTGGAGGCCTAACTAAAGCCTTCATGTTTGTGCAATAAAAACTTTACAAACTGAGCATCTCCTCAGCCTAAGATTAAAATATTAACAAAAATTCAGTGCTCTGACATGAAAACATAGCATCAGAGTTGTGGGACCAAAAAAAAAAAAAAAAGATTCTTGGAATACACATAACTATCAAATGAGTCAACAAATTACATGAAATTTGCTCGAAGAATTAAAAGTAGAATACTATGGGTTAAATGAGTGAATGTATAAACTATTCCCTTTGATGTTCATCATGCAAACTAAAATCTCAGTTAAATTTAATTAATAAAATATTAACACAAATTATATTAATTAATTCTCATGGAAAATTTTATAGTATTTGATACAATGTGCTCAAATGAAAACAAAACCGAGACGCTGAGTGAGTTCATTTTAGTCCAATAAGTTGCCTGCCAGTTGTGATATTCTTAAAGTTTTCTTTTTTTTTGTTGTTCCTAGACAGGTTTTCTCTGTGTAGCCCTGGCTGTCCTGGAACTCACTCTGTAGACCAGGCTGGCCTCGAACTTAGAAATCCGCCTGCCTCTGCCTCCCAAGTGCTGGGATTAAAGGCATGTACCACCACTGCCAGGTGAAGTTTTCTTTTTCTTAACAACTTTTTTATGAACAGTGTATCTGCCTAGCAAATGAATCTATTTAAAGATGCTTTCAATCATTACCAAAAACAGGAAATTTTACTGGCAATCACTACACTTCCTTATTTGTTTGTAAAAGTGGTTCCATGATCTCAGATTAATTTTTCATTGATGATAAATAGCATTTAAGTGAGATGATGTTTAAATATTTGAATTTCCAGAAAAAGTGAATTCCATAAACAATGAGAAAATTTACAATATAAGTCATTTGGGAGTGGGAAATGGAGTCTGAGAAAGATGCATGAGTTTATGAATCCATGAGTCAGAGAAAACGCATCTCCTAAGTTAAACTTACAGAACAGTTCTACGTGACCAATAGCATTGAATTTGGGACTTGGGAGTTGGCTCAGTAGGTAAGCACTTGCCTTGCAGCCTTGGGACACTAAGTTCAATCTTAGCAACCACATAAAAAGCTGGAATTAATTTTTGCTCTGTAGGGATACAGAGACAGAGGGTCTCTAGAACTTGCTCCTCAGTCAGCCTAGTCTAAACAGAGAGTCCCTAGTCTCAGTGAGAGACCCTGCCTAAAATTAAAGCAGAAATCACCTAAGGAATGACACTGTTGGCTGACTTCTGGCTTCCAAAGGTCCACTGACAACATGAAAGCAGAAGGCAAAAAAAAAAAAAAAAAAAAAAAAAAAAAAAAAAAAAAAAAAAAAAAAAAAAAAGTCAAAAAGGAAATGCTTGATTCAGATTGGTTAACAATATAAGAGGCAGAAAATAGTTAGAATCTGAAAATTGGGTGTCTTAGTTGCTGTTTTATTACTATGAAGAGACACCATGAACAAGGCAACTCATGAAAGTTAACATTTAATTTGGAGTCTGCTTACAGTTTCAAAGGTGCTGGTGTAGGAGCTGAGAGCTTCCATCTTATACTCAGGTAGGAAGCAGAGGGATAGCTAGCTAACTGGGAGTGGTATGGGGGTTTAAAATTTTAAAGCCTACCCCTGTGACACACCCCCTTCAATAAGGCCACACCTACTAATCCCTCCTAAACAGTCTACCAACAGTAACCAAACATTCAAATACAGGAGCCTGAACTGATGGGACTCATTCTCATTCAAACCACCCCACTGGGTTATGAGGTCTTCCTGAGAGCAATCCTGAGAGCAAGGAGATCAGAAATGGTTTCCATAGTATCTATTTTTCCTGAACATGAAAAAACAGATTTAAAATACAAAACACAGGAAAGGAAAAATACATATGTACTCACCAAAAACAATATAAATAGAGATGAGTAAGGTCAAAGAAAAAGTTTCAGGTTACAGGAGGTTTAACTGTTGTTTGTATCCATAACTTTACACATATTAAATCATATGGCTATATCATGATTTGCCATTTTTTATACCCTAGTTTGAATTTACTCCATGGTAGAAAGATGCGATCTAATGTAACTTGCACTTCTTTACAGTCTACTAAATTAACACATGCAAAGAAATGAAGATTGAATGAAAGATATAGGTTTGCTTTTTCGATCATGGGTTTACTTTGTATCTTTCACAGCATTAGCTTCCAGTGTATCTCAGTTACTTTTCTATCGCTTTGATAAAACACCATGACCAAGATAACTTGCACAAAGAAAAGTTTTTGTGTGTTTGCATACATGTGTGTGCATGAGTTTATGGTTATAGAAGGGAGTCTGTATTGGTTGAGCAGAGGCAGCAGGCACCTAAAGCAACAACTGAGAGTGCACATTTGGAAGCACAAACAGGAAATAGAGAGGGTTAAGTTAAAATTTAATTAGCCTTTTGAAACCTCAGAGCCCACCTCCAGCGACTCTTGCTTGTAAGAATATTCAAAATATCTTCTTCTGCCAGTTTTGAAATATATAATGCATCATTGTTGATTATCATGCCCAGTTGTGAAATCAAACATTTACTCATCCTTTCTGGCTATGACTTTGTACCCATTGACTAACCAGTCCCCATGCCTCTTCATGCCAACATGCTCAGCCTCTGGGTGGGAACAACCATTCCACTCGTCACCTGTTTGAGGTACAGCATGCTTGTGGTATCTCATTTTTAGTGTGTAATGATCAAATGGGGGTAAGTAGTGTTTCCAGTATGGCGAGGTGTGATATTTCTGATTTTTATATAACATAAACCTTAAATATCAGTCAAATTACAAGAAGAAACTTCAAAGTGGATGGATAAGAATTGTAAAAGACATTACCTTATTCTATAGTGGGAATGTTTGTTGAACCCTAGATGTTCAGATTTTTAAGGATAATTTTGATGTTTTAATTCTTAATGAAAAAACAGTCTTGGCTATTCTAAATATGAGTCAATTCTTGGATCACTGACAACCTGCACTTTAGCTACATATATGTTCATCACTACGGTAAATAATGTAACAGTCTTCTATTTTTCAAAATACCAGTTGCTAAGTGTATAGAATTTGGTTTTCCTCTGTATTTGGCACTTTATGTCATTTTAGGGTCTACTGTCTATGGCTGGACATTTATACATGAGGCTCTATCCCTGGTATTATTTGTTTTGTAACTTACTGACATTTTTGATAGTCATTTTTCTATTCAGTCCCATATTGTGATCTTAAGCTTCTTATACTATGTGGAAAATGAATAGTAATCTATGTGACGTAAGAGGAGAAAATAGGTATAATTATCATTTTAGTGTAGGAATCATAATAAAACACATCAAACTTGAAAATGACAATAATTTTATGTAACATTTGAAGGATAAAATTCATTCAAAATAAACCCTATTTCAAAGGAATTATGGCCAAGAAGATGAAAGCTCTTGTTTAGGAATACACACAAAATATTAACAAGAACATGTTCTTCACTTTCTTCTAGTTCAAGATCCCAGACAGAAATACAGAGATCAAGGGCACCAGAAAGCACAGACTCAACATAAAGATACTGAAGAATTTGGAAGATAATGAAGGGATTAATTCAGATTAAGGCAGCAACACAATTTTCCCAAAAGTGCTACGGAGAAAAATTTTAATGTATTTATAGACCATGTTTAAATAACTAAAATATTTTTCTCATTATCTTTTCTGTATCAAGCTCCAAGGTAGGGATAAAATCTATCCTCACAATTTAAATTACAAATTTATGATGAGAAGAGGAAACACCTATTGGAGCACTCCTGAGGAGTCACAGAATACAAGAAGCTTTCAGGTTTCCTAAGATTAGGCTGTCAGTCATGTCACGAAACTAGGCATTTCTCAGTCAGAGCTTCTGCCCTGGCCTAAGAATGAAAGAAACGCTCTAGATAGGCAAGGTTTTCTGTGATTTCTCCCTATGATTTCCCAAGCATCTCTTGTAAAGCTAGTCTTTGCTGATATACTTCAAATTCATATTTCTCCCAAAGTTATTAAATGATTTCATGTTTCTATGATTTGTATGTGATGATTTCTTTCCCTGGAAATCTATCCAGTTCTCCTCCATAGTATCTATCAGTCATATTTGATTTCCTTTTCTGAGCAGTCTATATAAACAGAGATCAACTTTACTATGGTAAATACTGTTTCCCTTCTATTCATCCACGTGGCTCAGCTGAATTGCACATTATGTATGAGCATGCTATCCACAACATTGTCTGGGCAAGTAATGGACCTTCTTTAATTGTATCCTATGAGTACCTGTTAAATGGTGTAGAAGAAAGCACAGTCACATCTCTGGTGTTGATAAGTATCTAAGAGGAAAGCCTGGGTGCAGAGGAATTTTAATCTAGCAACATGGCTGCTTTGGTCATATCCAAAGACTTTCTAGTTCTGTGTGATTTGGGTGGGATGTTTAGATGCCCTTAGTACACACCTTTAATCCCTTTGGCTGGAATAGTTAAGTAACACCCATAATCCCAAACAATGACATTCTGTTGAGGGGCAGACAAAGTGACAAATCAGAGAAAGATTTGACAGAATGAGTCAGAGTTAAGAGAAAAGCTTTTTAAAAGCAGGTCAGGAAGAGAGAGTCAGCTGTCAGTGAGTTTGGAGTAGAATCAGTTGGGAGTCCGTTCAGTGAGTGCATTACAATGGAGTTGAATTAACTTCTGTGTTCATGCAGTTCACTACAGGTCAGCAAAGGCAGATGAAGCCAGAGAATAAGAAGGAGCCAGAAGATTGGAACAAATTGTTAGAGTTAGTTTCAGGCCAAGCAGAACAATTTGGTGAGAAGTTGAGAGAAGCCAGACTGAATAGGTCAGCTTGGACAGGAGTTTGAGCCCAAAGAGCTGAGTTGAAATGGCTAGCCAAATATCAGAAATAACTAGGAAGGGGTAAGTCTCAGAGATGACAATTACATCTGGTGAAGAAAGATACAATTACACTTAGGATTGCTCAGTTCTGTCCACCTAACAACTGTGCATCCCTGACAATTGGAAACTGACAAAGGGGAAGTTAAGAAAAATGATGCAAAGGCATAGTACAGAAGATCTGGGTATGTGATTTGTTCTAGTCCTCGTTTCACAAGGGCTTGATTTGATTTTTTGTGCCAATTCCTTGCTCTGTTCCAACTTTAAAACACATCTCAAGTGCAGAATGTAACAGCTCAGGAATTCTTCCTTTGCCCTTGGAAATTGCCTAGGCCCTGACAGCCTTGCCAATTCATACATCACTCTATCACTGTAGTTAATTTAATTCTCCATCTTTACAGCTGTAGTATGAGCAAAGAGGGGAGCATGGTGGTATAGACCCACTTCTATGTTTCCTTTAAACTAGAAAGCATACTAGTAACCAGCAAACATTAGTAATGCAAATACAGAGGAAGAGATCAATGAAGAAGTAACTCAAACTATTTTTCATGGGAGTTTTTGAGCAATTGCAATGTAAGGCCTTGGCAAGCATATGAAATCATTGCAAACATTTAGGAAATAGATGGCATGCAAATGAGTTGATGGAAAGAGATACACAAGCCTTCCTACTCACTGTCAGAAGCATTTTATAAGAATCTACTGAGTAACCCCGAAGTAACTAGCAAGAAGAAGCCATGATATATATCACAGAAACTATGAAGAATTATTAGTAAAACAAATGTACCTAACCAATCAGCAACAGCAGTTCAGTCCACAAGAAACTTCAAGGCTCTGCCAATCAGTCCTGGCCCTGGAAGTGGCAAGAAGTCACAGAAATATCACAAGAAGTTCTTTGGTGGAGTCATGACAATGATCAGCAAAGAAGGCAAGGCAAACCAATGCCACAGCATCATCAGCAAAGAGCATCATCAGCAAAGACGAATGAAGAGCAACAAAGAGGGGCAAGGCAAACCAATGCTACAGCGTTGTCCACTCTCTGTTAAGTTATACTTACACCCTCTCCAAACATCGCAAGTCCTTCCAACAGGCAGCTTCTTAAATACCACCACATATCTGCTCTCACCAAAACATCCTCTCATGTGTCTGCTTCAGCAAAACATCCTCTCAAAAAAACAGTTTCTGGAAAAACATTACATGACACAACTGAGGCTCCAAAGAAACCAAAAATTTCCACTTCAAAAGTGTGGTTATGTTTTCCTTCTCTGTATTACTTGATACACTATTTTATAATTTTTCTGTTTTGTAATTATATATTATATATTAAAATAGTTATTTGTATTTTACATTATATGTAAACAGCATGGTTTTGATAACCTTTGGGTTTTCAATATATTTTGGGTTTTTATTGAATTTTTAATTTTTTCCTATGACTTCTTAAATTTATCAGGATATTTTAAGTAAAAATTTAAATAGGATTATCCTATAGCTATCTCATGCAATTTGAGGCATTCTCTCTTGGAGGGAGGCACATATGGCTTAGAAACTAAACTTGTAAGACTCTGAACACTTATGAAACTTACAGTGGTCAGGACACTCACAGCTAGAAGATTTACAAGACCCTTTTCTAAGGTTGCAAAAGCAGAAACAATAAGTGTAAAGGCTTTCCTTGTGGAAGCTGCCTGCAAACTGGGCAGGGAGGTTTCTTTCTCAAATGAGCAGAGCCCCCAGTCTCCCATATTTAAAACTCATGTTTTGAACTGATGTCATACTGTGTTCATGATCATTAAAACCTATTTTCATTTTTATTCAAATCTTTCTCATTTTTTTTAATTTCTACTTTCATTTTCCATGGTTTGGGTGCCAGGCCAGCTAGTGGTACATAACTAACAACAACAAAACACCACCAGAACACTAATTAAATAAATGTATGCTTCTAAATTTCTAAATAGGATTGGTTTCTGGGTTTGTTGGTGGTTTTGTTTGGTTCTGTTTCTCAGACAGACTGCTGTTTAGTTAGATAACATGACTACCAGACCATTATGTGCCCAAAATTCAGCACTGCATCTGCTTAGAAATAACCTGTACTTCACACTCACTGAACATTTCACCTCCTGCTTAAAAACAACCTGTTTTGTTACAAAGGCATCTATATTTACACTGAGAATTTCATCATTTTCATCTCCCTATTTTTTGTATTATTTTACAGTCCTCTTCCAAGCATACTGCTTTTACATATTTCTTGGAAGGGCTTTCCTTAGTGTTTTATGTTTGAGAGCTCTGCTATTCACTACAAAGAAAACCAAAACCTTTCTCATCCCTTGGGAAAGTGACTATTTATCCTGTTTTTGCTCATTTTTTGTGGGTTTTTTCGAGACAGGGTTTCTGTTTATAACCCTGGCAGTACTGGAACTCACTGTGTAGAGCAGGTTGACCTTGAACTCAGAAATCTGCCTGCCTCTGCCTCCATGTGCTGGGATTCAAGGCATGCACTACCACTGCCTGGCCACTTTTGCTCTTTTTATCATTGGATATGCTTCACCTAATGTAAAAGTATTGTTTGTAGCCTTGTTAATATGGCTACATCTATTTCCTGGGAGCCATTCCTTCCAGTATTTCACTTCTGTACTTTGATAACAAATGAACATTCTGGTCTAACACATCTGGACATAAAATTAGCCAGTGCTTTTATCCTTCTTATGAACAGTCACACCCATCCTCATTATGCTTATGCACTTTTCTTTTGTGAACTAATTTGACTTATGTTACATTATTATTAGTTTGATCCATTAAATTTGTGTTAGTTGAAATTTACCACATGTTTTTCTATAATTCTATTTGCCTCAGACTATTATTTGGGAGCATTAAAGATGTTAGCCATGGACAGAATTTTAACTTTCTCCTTGTCCTGTATAAGGACACTTGCTGTGTAATTAATTCTGTCTACAGTTCCTTCTCTTGCCTCACCTGAAGCAGGGAATCTCCTCTGGCTTCCAGATAGCTACACTGTTTAATGAACTTTTTCTTGCACCTCGTTGAGGTAGTTTTGTACTCTTGATTGACTGGGCTAGTAAGGGAGAGCACGTAAATGTCTTCCCACTGTGATATTAGTGTTAATTGCAATTTGACAGAAGCTAGAATCACCTACAAGCTAAGCCTCTGGGCACATCTGTAAGAGATTATCTAGATTAAAGTGAGCCTTTGAGAATGTCTGTGAATGATTATCTTGATTAGGTTAATTAACGTGAGAAGCACAATCAAAACTGTGGCCAGGACGGTTCCCTGGGTGGGGTTCCTGGACTGTATAAGATGAGGAACTAAGCATGAACAGTGACTAATTCATCACTCTCTGACTCCTGATTGTGGATGTGATGTGACTAGTCACTCCCTTGATTTCCAGGCCATGATGTGCCCTTGAACATTGAACTGAAATAAATCCCTTTTCCCTTAAGTTGCTTACATCAGAGTATTTTACCTCAGTAATAGAATAAGAATCCAAGCCACCTCCCAATTTCAAGAATAAAAACCCATTATAGTCGTGGTATAGTTAGTTATTTCTGCTTTTGATGTATATGGTTTCCAGACGGCAGCATCATGGATAGTGTGAAGAAAATGTTTCTTGTTGGACTTGTTCTATGCATTTGTTGTGTTTAGCAACATGTCTGGGTTCTCCTCTCAGGATACTAGTCTTCCATCTCCACCATACCTCACATTGTAAAGTACAGTGTCTCCAGGTACTTTCTGTAGTCCCCTGTTTATAATGCATAGCCATGTGAGCATCTAAGGAAGCCTGCAATGAAATGGATATGTTTTATCTGAATTACTGTGAACTTTTTGAGTTACCAAATAATACCATGTCCTGACGGGAACTACAGTGTTGCACAACCCACTTCTTGTTCTAATATACACAAGATTTACAAATAAATTATTAAGTACTAAGTTCTGCATTACTAAAGATCACTGAGTGACTTTGTGATACTGATTTAACAATCTGGATATATTATATATAAATAATTATTTCCTTCACTTTAAGGAGAGTGTGTGTCCCTCTCCTGGACTGATGAAGAAATGCTAGTTTGCATAGAGAAATTGAGTGTTAACAAAATTCTTTAGGCAGATGCAGAGATGAATGCCAAAGTTAGCTCAAAATTTGTCTGATGAAGAAATAAGTGGTTTTCAATGACATAACTTCAGTATCTGAATAACCGGGTGTTTTTGAAGTTCTTTAAAAATATCTATCTTAATACTTAATATATTTTTAAAGTTTAATCATTTTCCTGAATTCTGAATCTCAGACTTGAAAGGATTTATTATTCTAACAAAATCATATATGATATCTTCTTCCATGTTTGTATGTTTCTTCTAAATATATATATGTATTTGTGTATATATATATATACACGTATTTGTATACATATAAATGTATACAAATGGGAATTAGGGACCTACAGTCAGTAGCAGAAAGCATACAGAAGCATAGTCCTGTGATCTCCATCATCTGTCTATCTCACCAAATCAAATACAAGAAAAATTAAAATTTCATTATCATTTCCTATATAATCTTCACTCCATTTTTGGTATTGATTTGAAATAATGTTCACTCTGCTATGTGTCTTGATATACATGTGTAGAGAGTTGATACATTCAATAATAAGCAGAATATGTAACAAAGCTAGTGAACAATTAACAAAGTGTCATTTTGCCCAGGATTGAGTTTACTAATTCTGTTTGGGTGTTCTGTTTTGTTTTAGAAAAATTAAACTTCTCTTGGTCTAAAGAACAACCTATTTCTCAAGGTCTTCAAGAGGCCTACCAGCACCTGCCTTCTGACCTCCTATGCTCCTGCTTTGGACTCAAAAGTTCAAACCTTGGACTCCCTCTCTGCCGTCCTTGCCTTGGTTCACGCTGGACTTTCCAACTGAGATTATCCAACCTGTGTCTAAGATTCCAAGTTTGACTCATCATTCAAACCAAATTTCAGATACTGTCTCAATCTTAATTCCCCTAGGTGGGAAAGGCAACACAAAACTCCCCTCTACCTTTTTCTCGGCACACATGTTTCATTTGCAAAGTTACAGCTGTTTTTCCTCTCTTGTAAGATCTAAGAAGTAACCGTTTCAGACACAGAAATGTGCACAATGTTTCACTGAAATTTCAACAGACAGCGGGAGGTTTCTAGTTAGTAGACACTTTGATTCTACAGTAAGTGCTCTCTTAACAGCTGTTAGGCCTGATGATACCACTCTTTCTGCCAAAAACAACATCTTCCACCAGTGCCCTGCTCCTCAGCTGTGCCACTCCAAAACAATGTTTGCTGCTCATTAAAACCGCAGTGTCAATGGAGAATCAGTCCACCCCATAGGCAGCTCAAATCAAACCAGGGAGGAGAGACACAAAATCTGATCCTGGTGACTCACACCACAGAGAGGATGTGCCCCAGCCTCTGCATTCCACTCAAGCTGTGAGCTAAGGAGAAACTCTGCTCTGAAGCCTGGGAGGATGTCCTGATGGTAATTAAACTCTGTGGCCAAGAGGGCACGTATTGCTCTTATGAGGACCTTGCAAAGTAAATAAACCACAAAATTAACTGGCTGCATCTCATAGAGACCACGCAGCTGAAGAGGTACTTGGACCACCTAACCCAGTAAATTGGAACCCTGGTTCTGATCTATCTCCAAGGAATAAAAAGACTTTTAAAACCAGATGGGGCTCTTACCATAGATACTGGCCAATGCTGTTGATTATTGCCCTTGCCAGTGGTCTACTGTCACATGGAAAGACCTGGTACAAAAAGGTAAAACAAAATCTAGGTTGCTTGAGAAGAGAGAATGATTTGGTATTATTATGGTCACTGGCTTTTGGGATTCTGCATTTTTCCACCTACACCAGAGGGACCTGGTTGTAACTGAGGCTTCCTTCCTGCTTAGAACTCCGAGCTCACTGTATCAGTAATTTCAAAATACATTCCGATTTTCAGACACCTGTGCATGGGCCTGGGAAAGACTGGGAGACAGTACTTGGGAGGTGCTACAGCAGGAAAGTTGGTATGTTGTAATCTATTTCAATGAAAAATATATTAAAGATACACTTCTTGCTTAAAGGGTCCATTCCCTTCGTCTAGCTCTCCCTTTGGTTCTTAGCACCACTCAGACATCAGCAGGAGATCAGAAGAACTTGTTTAAGTCACTGCTCAGCTTAAACATGACCAAACTGATCTTCATTGAAAACACAAGAAACTGTGCCAGAGATTTGCTTTTCTACCAAATAGCTGATTCTGAAAAGTTTACACACAATTACAAAGACATCCCATAAAGTTAAATGGCAAAGCCACATGAAACTGAGCAATGCAGTTATGAGAGGAGAGTATGAGCTGCATTGGAGAAAATGCATGAAGCCAAGAATAAAACTATAGTGAGTAACGTCTTACCTCCATTGACTTGAAGAGCAGTGGTGTTTCTCATGATGTGCGGTAGAGTCTGGAACACATACTGTGTTTCGTGGTGGTAACGTTACTCAACTGGTGTTCAATTGTGGAGGGTTATAATTGGTTATTTGCTGGGATAATAGGCTGTGTACGTGCTAGATGACTTGGAATTGAGGGTAGGAATGGGAAATGGGAGCATATTACTCTCAGGTGATCATTAACAGATCCAGGGCATGTTCTTATGGTGACCTCTGCCCTGAGTTAGCTTGTTATATTGAGTCTAGGGGGAAGCTACAAGTTGCTGGTGTATAAAGCAAGAAAAGAAATGACAGGAATTTCATATATGTGGCGAGTGGGTATTTATGAATATGTATATGCATATATGTGTATGTATATGTGTGGGCATATATAGTGTATGTATGTATGTGTATGTATATACATAGCATTGTCTTTCATAATAATCATGCTAATTTGGTTCTAAACAACTTCTTTTCTTATTTGGTTCTAAGATAATTCATTAAATTTTCTTCACAAATGACTGAAAATATTGACGTAATTTAAAAACTACATTGTAATACATTCTTGCCCATTTATTCTAAATGCAATAACAAGTTGACCAATGCAAAGATTATTATTTTATATTGAGAAAATTTGAAAGTACATCAATATACTCTATCTATATTAAAGAACTATTTCAGTAATGTCTCAGATAATAAAGTATAATTTTATTTTAGTTGAGGTAAATTCTTATTTTATTTTTAATTATAGAGATGTAGAGAAGTTTTAAAACTCAACAGGCAAATAAGATGAGATCCACTGCCTTCTCAAAAAATGAATTACATAAACACAGATTACATAGTGTGGGAGAATATAGAAAGGGTAAATCTGAATACTCTCAGCTCGCCAGGTCTGTGTCTTTTCTATCATCAGCTGCACACACAAACACCTTATAAATCATATTAGGAGTACAGACTAAGTGCCAGTTACGGTTTAAAATTATGTGTCTTACTCTAGTCTGATTCCATATGTTCTCAGGCATATGCAAGTATTCATACAGGCATCCATTCTGCATATATGTAGGCATGTGATGTGTGAGAAAGTTCACTATTCTATTACCAATCTAAAACTAGTGAACACTTTACAAAGGTTTTGAAGAAAATAATGTATGTCTAAGTGTGTATACATATGTATGTGTGATTTGTACATCTATGTGGTAGCATTATACTGGAAAAAAAAAAGAGGTAAGCTTAAGATGTTATAAGTGTGCTTAAAGCATCTGTACGATAGTCCAAAGAATAGAAATCATACCTTGTACCTCAGTTGGAAATTGGGTATTTTATTAACCATCTAAATTCATGATCAAATACTTATACCCAAAAAGAAGAAGGATGAGTTTCAACAATAAGTTTCAGCAGCCCCATCATCTGCCAGTCACCAGTGAAAGGCAGAATGTTCTCATCCATCATTATAGGTTGGATCTCCATGATTAAAACCGCAGGGCTTCTTGGGGATGTAAACTCCAGGTCCTCCACCTGCACGCTCCCCGTGGACTCATCACCTTTGACTCTAAACAACTCTGCAAAAGCAAGTTAATTTTAATGGGAAGCAGAATTTAACAATCTGTGAAAAGGGAAGCTAGTTATGTTACTCACCAGATAAAGTTAACATGGAATTTTGTTTGAAAAAAAAAAAATTCCGGAAAAAGTGTTTTTATTGTTTTTTTATATTAAAAAACTATTATTAACTGACTGCAAAATGGTTTTTAAAATTAGAAAGAGCTAGAATTATATCCTTGGAAGATTAGTTGCCCTCACTGGAACAATAGCTGCATTCCAGTGGCCTGTAAAGCCCAATTTGACTTTCCAATGCTTTGGAGTCAATAAAATCCCAAATGATTTGGGGCCAATCACAGTCTCAGTTGTTTAAATCCAGGCTCATCTTAAAATCTAATTTGTGTGGTCTAATTCACTTACATTTAACTTATCAAATAATATTTCAAAAATTAATCTGTGTTGAGAAAAACCACCATCATAAAAATGTTAAAATCTCTGCTTTTTCAAAAATAGAATGTCATTTTTAAGGTTAAACAAGTCAGTCTCTGCCCCAAAGTTTTCACTAAGAACTGATTCCTCAGACTCTTTCAAGCTCCTTAGAGAACTGAGTTTCACAGAAACAGTCTTGTCTTTTCAATCACAGCCAGAGCTGGGAGGAACTTGTGTGCACTGCATGCCCAATTCCATTGAGAGGCCACCATTATTACAAACAGTGCCCAGCAGTTGTCCTGATACAAGACAGCGCTTCCTGGTTAAGGGACTGACAGAACAATGGTTTGCAATAAGCAGCTCTGAACTTCTGTCTCTTTTTAGGGAATAATGCAAGCTTCAGAAATACAGGGGATAGAGTATAGTTTTCCTGTTAATTTGCATAAGAGACGAGGGGTGGAGCTACAACTTTCTTGATCAAAACCAAAAGAATATCAGTCAATATTTTTATTCAAGTCTCTGATGGGGTCTTATTTTATTCTTCTCAAGCTGGAATGTGATGCTTTCAACTATGTTAACCTTATCTATACCATGAACTAGAAAACATAAATTTTAGTGTCTTTGAAAGAAAATGTAGAACAGCATTTGATGGGAAATTAAATTTTATTATCATTAAGGTGTTCCAGATTTTACATTGTGGAAATCATAGAAAATCTTACATCATTTGATGGTTGCTTGATAGAACAAATGTGGACTAAGAAAAATAAAGTTGAAAAGAAGATCTGAAGCTTTCAATTCATTATAAACCCCGTCTAAATGAAATATTTTATGATTTACTTTTTCTTCATGCACACAAGGTGATGTTAGTATGTGTATACCATATTTCATAGCTAAGAGGTATTCTAGAAAAAAAAGTATAATAGAAACAGTAAGACAACAAAATAGTTTTAAACTCTACTTAGTGAACACTATTTATAATGTGGCAACTTATTTAAGATTTTTATGTCTCTGTTTCCAAAAGTATAAAAATAAATGTCTCGGCACTTCTGTGGGAACTAAATGAGGATAATTTACAGACAGACTGACACACAATCATATGTATGATTCAAATATATGTATCAATCATATATATATGTATATATATATATATCTTAAAGCATCATATGTGCCTATCAGTTCATAATTTTTAATTAAAAATTTCAGATATTTGTTCACATACATATAATATATATATATAATACTTAAGATACCATATGTGTGTATATAAATGTATCAGTTCATAATATTTAACTAAAACATATGTCAGACTCATACCACTTTTACTTGCTGTCTCTACTTCATACTTGAGGTTCAGAGTGTGAGTTCTCATCATCCCAATCCTGTCTCCATGCCTGCCACTTCACTGCAGTGGTACTGAAGGGACGCACCCTTCTAGAACCATAAACCAGAATAAACTCACCCTTTCATATATAGTGATGGCCAGGATGTTTTATCAAAGCAATAGAAAAGTAAGTAGTACATCTCCCAACACCATGGAAATGTGGAGTGTCTTCTTTAAACACAGGAAAAAGCATTGCTCCCTTGATGTGTTTTGATTTACAGATTTCATGATCTAAGACAAAATATTACAATGACCAGGTAAAAACAAGCTAGCTTTATAGTGCTGCTGATTTGCCAGCCTCATCCTGAAGTTTCTCTATCACTTTCTCCTCTGTATTCTAGACCTTTGTTTTAGCTCTCTCATTGCTTGGCTCATCCAAACAGAATCCTCATCTTCTTGCTACCATTTAACTATCCCTGTCCCATCTCTCTGCTCTGCACTAAGAGACCTCTCTGCTTAGGACACTGTCATTGTTGTGTCAGTTGTTCCTAGCTTCCAAAGTCATTTTCCTGGGTCTTATCTCCAGCTTCTTCTTCCTATAAAGTCTTCCAGTTTTTAGCCATCACACAGAGAGTAGTGGTGAGGGTGGGACACCTCCTGACCATTCTGAAGATTTTCTTTCTGTTCCACATTTCTTCTCTGGGAAAAAATACCTCTTGTATCATGTTCTCATGGTAGATACTGTAGGGGTTTAAATGATAATGGGCCCCATTGGCTCATATAGTTAAGAGTTTGTTACCCAATTGGTAGAACTGTTAAAGAAGGATAAGGAGGTGTGGCCTTGATGTAAGAGGTATGTCACAGGGGATGGGTTTTGAGGTTTCAGTGCCTATGCAAGACTCAGTCTCTCTTTGCTGCCTATGAATCAAAAGCTTCATGCTACTGCTCAATAAATATATTTGTCTGTTTCCCACCATGATAAACATGAACCAGCCCTATAAGCCTGTAAGCAAGCCTCATTAAACACTTTCATTTATAAGAATTCCCTTGGTCATTGTCTCTTTACAGCAATAGACTAGTAACTAAGACAAATACCAGGTCCTACTCTCTCCATAAATTGCAGTTGGGTATCTGACTACATTAAATTCTTCTACCTAGGAACTAATAAATTACTATAATCCTCAACACAATTGCCATAATAAGGATTTCATATAACACTTAGAGATACTGTTGAAATTTCTGAACTAGATCATGCTTTTTGATGCCTGAAACTATTCATCTGTTACCTAAACAATCCCTAGATATACAGGGTACATGCCAGACCATCTCTTGTAGGATTGGTTGATTATTAACTACAACTGTGCACTTTGTAGAAATAACTAAAATCCTGGCTTTTAATTTTTACACATGTGAAGTAAACTTAGAAACAGGCCTTTCCTAGTCCTTTATTTGGTTTTACCAACTTCCTATCACATACCCAGGCATGCTTTTTGTGCTTTCTTTGTATATTACAGCTTATTTTCTGCATCATCATTAACCTGGACATTTTAACCTATGTGTGATGCTTAAAACTGTTCATACATAAAAGAATCTGGCAATATCTAAAATGGATGTCTCTAGATAGGTCTATGAATATATTTCCTGGAAGGAGATGCTATTCAAGAGTGTAGAAGGATTTCCTGTGATGAGCTCAATATAAAGAAGCCTGGGAGAAAAGCAGAGTTGCTTCGCCAACTCTCCTTTACTTCTTGTTTGTGAGTGCATCTACTCTGTTGCCACCAGGTTTGCTGCTATGCTTCAGGACCCCACTTTCTAGAATTTTCAATGAGGACTGAAGAACAGCAACTCTGTAGCTTTGAGGTTTAAACATAGTATTCAAATTATTGATAGTTAAAGACTGTCTAGACCTGGCCATCTCTTATTTCTCTTCACCCATGTACTATGGCTGTTTGTGTGTCTGTCTGTGTGTGTGTGTGTGTGTGTCTCATGAACTCGGGTCTGTTTCCTGCTTCTAGAATTTTATTTATCCTCAGTACTACTTGTTCCAAGTCAGATCTATTGGCCTGACCTACCCCCATCTAGGCCTGCCACTAACCAATGTCATCTCTCCTTTTAAATTTCTAGAGACTAAAACTATACTGCAATTCTATATTAACATAAAATATATATTGCTCTGTTAATGTTTCAAGCACACTTCCAACTGATTGATTAAGAGTAGAAACAGGTGAGATTCAGAGGCCATATACCAACATTTTTCTTAAAATTAAGTCAGACTCTGGCCTCAACACTGACTGTTACTGGTGCAGAATAACATCTTTGGGAAAGAAAACAATTAATTGTTTTGCATATTCTAATGACTGGCCTATAGACGTATTAATATTGCTTGTGAGCTTTATTAAAGGGATATGATATTAAAGGGCTATGATAAAGGTTGCTAATTATTATACCATTTTATGTCTAATTCAGTACTAATGTAACAAGGCAGAGGGGAAGAGGGGAGGATCAGACAAAGAGCAAAAGCCAACAGAATACAAGGTTGGAACCCATGGTCTACTTTGGACTTCACTTCCTGATTACCTGGAAACACTAGAAAGATGGACATCAGCTCTAAACTCTGAGAGCCTAGTAAATATGGAGTGATGAGATGGCTGTTTTTACAAAAGCACATGTGTTCAAGTGAAAATTAAACTTGAAAGATGTGGCTATCAGCATATGAGAAGCCACGAACTGAATTTTAAATAGAAACGAATCCATTAACAGAGTGTGTGGGGTATACAGGGTTCTCATAACCAACCACTGTCAAAGCATAGCAAAGGTCTACTTCTTACTGTCCTTTCGAGCAAAAGGAGATGACCAATAAAGAGAAATACAGGGATGTTAACTGGTGTCATAGTTGATCTTCATTGTCAATTTGATGATATTTGGAATCACCCAGAAAATAAACTTCGGGGTGTCTGTAAGGATGTCTTCATAATGTTTTAACTGGGAAAGGAAGAGGCACCGTGAGCATGGTCTGACCCATGGACTGAGGTTCCCAGACTGAAAAAGGAGAACGTGAGATCACAGGCCAACATTCAACTCTGGCTGCCCCTCAATGCAGACGCAATGCAGTCAGCTGCTCCGGGCTCTGGTAGCCCCATCTTCCCTACCATGATGAATGTGAACAAACTGTGACCCCAAAATAGACTCCTCCTTCCTTTAGTTGCTTTGTCAGAATATGCAAGAACAATGCTCTGGGAGTCTATAAGGTAGGGGAACTCAGATAATCACAGATCCCTAGTTGCTGAAAGAATAGAAGCTAAAGCAGTAACTTACGTCACTTCGATTGTATCTACGATGTAGAAACTCAATTATAGAAACCACTGTAGCAGGGTCAGAATGTTAAGGAAGAAATTCAATGTCCCCCGCCCTGCGGTGATTGAATGAGTCCCTTCCCAATAACCTCAAATGTTAGAATACTTGGTCCCCAGTTGTTGGTGCTATTTGAGTGGGTTTAGAAAGTATGGCCTTGATCCAGGATTTATATCACTGAGGGGTGGGGTGGCATTGGAGGTTTCAAACACCAGCCCCATTCCCATTTAACTCTCTCTACTTCATGCTTGTGTTTAAGATGTGAGCCCTCAGCCTTTGCTCTTAGCATCCAGTTCCTGCTGCCTGTGACCTCCATGCCACCATCAAGGATTCTAACCCTCTGGAATGATAAACCCAAATAAACTCTTTCCTGTATAAACCTTGGGCATGGTGACTTGTGACAGCAATAGGAAAGCAACTAATAGTCTCTCCGACTGGAAACATTGGTTATGCTATAGGCTTGATAATAACTCATCCAGAAGCTGAAAGACAGTAGAACCAATCAACAGGACAGGAGTAGATATGTAGGATACCAGGAAAGAAAGTGGTCAGTTCTAAATGGATAGTAATTGGTGCTTTGTTTCTGATGGTTCAGTCAATGCTTTGGTGTGGCTTTTGACTTGCTGTCAGATATCTAAATTTCAAACAGAATGGCACTGTCTGTTAGAAATGTTAAATGTAGTTCTCCTTAAAAGAAGCAACTAGAAGTCTTGCTCATGATCAGTTCTTAGATCTTGGATTTTTCCAAATTCTTAGTTTTCTGAGACAGAATCATCTTATTTCATTCTAATGGCAGAAGCTATTTTACAGTACATACCCTTTTAGTCTGATAATGAAATTAGATTTGAATCAAGATCATAAGTTCATGCATATTCCTAGCAAAGAGTGTCAAGTAACACCCATCAACGTTTTGCTTGGGAAAACATGTACTAAATCAGGTGCCATTTCAAATTTCAATTTGAATGCAATTATTCTTAGATAGCAATTCTTTTTCATTGTATAGGTTTATTTTATAGCTAGCTGTCTTCCTAGTCTTCAGATAACACTTGAGAAATGAAGAGGCCGATGACTCTTTTGAACCTGTGTGTGTCTTCATACTTATTATTAAAGGAATAATTTACTTTTTCATTCATTCCAATTACTATTTATGTTGCTGAGAAAATAAGTAGTGGAGGGGCTTTGAGCTTAAGAAATGTCACTCACCCATGGAAAGTTTAAATATCTATTCTCAAAGCCAATGTGTTCAGCACTTTAACAGGGAAATAAGAACAGAAGGGCTGAAACAATGGGATAAAACGTAAAAATCGATTATAGAAAAATTTCGAGTGCTAATTGGACTAGCTAGGGGAAAGTTCACCATGTGTATACACGAGCATGCACACACATATACTCCATGTTCGCCGGAACGTGTTCTCCTAGAAAGGAGCAGGAAGTGCCAACAGCCGCTCGTGTGGCTCTCACCAGCTTCCACAGGTCTGTATATACACTCATTCTCCTGCCTTCAGACGCTCAGCTTAAGAACAGGAAACTGCTTGTAGCAGCACTCGGGCTGATATTAATTGTCATGCCCAGGGAAAGAAGCAATTTATCAGATAACTGGGTCCCAAGCCATACAGGGCCCGAGAGATTAAAATGATCACCTTGAATTGCACTCAGAAGCTAAAAGGCAATCAGCACAGACGGCAGGGCACAGGTGGGCCGTGCTCCGTGTAGCCAATCTAGTTAAGCAAGCGGACCACACCATTTTCAGGGTCTAAAGCTTCCGAGTGGTCTCTGAAGTGTTGTTCCGCACAAAGCTTGCAGGGTGAATTGAATACAAATTTTTCACACGTTTGAGGATTTCTCCTAGAAGAAATGACTTTTAAAGAGAAAACAAATGAAAAAATCGTATGAAATAGACTCCAGAGAATTTGTTAAAAACCAAAGGGCACCAGTAAAATGAAACAGGCTACTAAGTTATGCGTGAAGGAGTTTTAAAAACCTTGTGTTCCATGCAGCAGTAAGTTGTTATAGTTACTCTCCTTTCTCAGACTAAAAAGTCGCTGGAGGCATTTCCTATTCCGGCCCTGAGACCGTACACACTTTTAAAACCTAGGATATAGTATTTACTATCACAATTGAAGTCAGAGCTAAACAAACTCATTTTTTAATGGAAGCGCCTGGAAAGGTTTCCACAAGAGCATAGGGTCCTTCTAATATCCAGGGGTCAGTGTAAGAATCACACTGGACAAACATATAATAGAATGGTTCATGGCTGAAGTATCAGGTTCGACATTTTGAGACTCCTTTGGACATTTGGTTTGAAGCCCCTTGTGGTTAGTACAGTCTTTCTGCAGTACATAAACTCAGTGTGTGCAATGAACTCTTTTTCCCTTTAGGATCTACGGCCATCTCTCTCTTTAATCTAGCTCTACTTTAGCGGTGTGATGAAATCTCTATGTACCTATATCTTTCATTAATATCAGCAGTTCGAAGAGATGCTGAGGTAGAAGCTCACGCAGAAGGTGTACTGCAAGACAAATTTCTAACTTTAGAAAAGTAAAAATGGCTAGTTTAACTTTGAATCTGGAAAACTATCAACGCAACATCAAGATTCCGTTCTCAGTACTACTTAATATTCAAAGGCATATGTCATTTCTGTGGTCATTTCTGTTCATGCCTTAAAAGCGCGAAATAGTGCTGTAACTCATAACTAATGAAAGCAATAACAATCTACCACGGGCAGAAATGTCTTATAATCCCCAAATGACAGAAAGAGTAATCAACAGAAGAAGACATGAAGGGATGTGGCTAACGAGGACCATGCTAATCACAGCATTCTATTTTCTCTGCAAGGAAAAATACTTGAAGTTACAAGTTCCACTTCCAAAAGACAGACATTGTGAACACTAGATTTGGAGCGTGGATGTTTATCAACTTTCCGCCCCTTGTGACAACTTGCAAGCTACTCTGAAGTCACTAAGACTTACTGTTTTCCAGGGTGTCCTTCCCCTTCTCAGAGGAGCCGGAGAGGGGGAGGGGCTAAAGGATGGTGGTGGTGGGAGGGACCAGTGGGGAGATGACCAGGATGTAAAGTGAATACATTACTAAATTAATGAAAAAAAAGTCATTGTTTTGAGCCATTATCTCAATAGTATGCGCTTAGCTTGTTCTACATTAGAATCAAATTTTGCAACTTGATGAGTTTGATCTGAAACTGAAACAATCCAAGGAGAATTAGATTGAAAATCAGTGATATAATACGTGTTCTTTTTTCTATCAGGCTGGATTATGACACTTACCCAGACTCACTAACGTGTACTTGTTCCTTAACTTGTATTGATATAGGAGATATGTCTATTTGTCTAGAAGACTTGAACTATTTTATAATGTTTTCTTGACAAATGCTTAAGCTTTCCAAAGGAGGGAAAAATTACACTTTCATATAGGTCAGATCTTATTGACCAAGAACTGTGAAATAGAAATAAAAAATATTGAAGACCTTGTATGCTTTAATAGACTTCAGTAAGTATATAAAAGAATGTATATATACTGGAAAACCAATTGATAAGACTGGTGGTAGCATAGAAAATGTAGACTCATCAGCCTTTACTGTATCTCTCACATATTTTTGTGTGGATTAAATACTAAATCCAGCAACTTTCCAAGCTTTGATAGCCCCATCCTCAACTTAGGGGTCCACATTAAGACTGTGATGGAAGTGGCAGGCCCTACTGCCACGTGACTTCTTGTTTGGTCATGTGTTTTTTATTTCTTTGCTGAGGTTCAAGAAGAGAAAAACGTATCCACCACACCTTCATATTTTTATGACAAGAATCTGGCATCCTTATTAGCACTGTATCTCCCTATGCTGCTCAGGTCTACTGAGTTCACAGCACACTGTGCAGAAGAAAAGGAGTCAGAGAACGAGGAGGAAGGCTGTCAAATGCTGTTTTCTGGACAGAACATGGTAGGTACACTCGTGAAAGCACAGCCACTGTGGGGTCCTCCACAAACTATGAACACTATGAGGCAGCCAAAATCACATCATGGATAGAGTTGCTCTTCAGTTTAGATCCCTTATGGAGAATCTACTGGCAGTTGACAGCTGCTGAGGAAGGAGCATCGTTCTTTCTTGAGGCTGTAACCACTGGTCGTGTCCTCATGCTCCAATGGACGGTCTACAGATGTGTACATGCAGACACCACCCAGAGGACGTAGTGGGTTGTCAGCAAAGATGAAGGTGTGAGGGAGATGTTAGAAGTATATGAGGAGATTTTTAAAAGAGAACGGAGGGAGGGTATCTTATTTTATACAAACAGAACAACCTCAACAATAAAGAAAATGATTATAAAAACTCTACTCAAATATATAAATCACTTAAACATCTCCAAGGCTATGGAATATGATTCTGAGACCGAGTCTGGCTTAGCTATGAGCGGACTGGAGTTCCATACCCAGTGCTGATTAATAATATGATCAATAGCCTGCTCTTCGAAGCAAGTATCTCTGTTTGTGTGGTTTTTCTACTGCTAGACTATTTGCTTTTTCTAACTCGGGAAAAGATAGGAATCATGAGAATTATATATCTCCTTCCCATTATCAAATATAGATCCTGGTCTTTTTCTTCTTTTTAAATAACTTGAAGTCAGAAAATTGAAAACTTGCCTGGAAAATATTTATTGCTCTAGCATCCATAATCAAGTGGTAGAAATTTTTTTAATTAAACAAATTTAACTGTTTCTCCATTGACACCAGTTACAATAGTGAGATATGGATTCAGCCAGAAGCCCATTCAAAGGATGACTGGGTATACATGCAAACATACAATGGAACAGTATCCAGTTGTCTGTTCTGTCATCTGTAGCCAAATACATGGAACTAGAAGACACTATGTTAAGTGACTAAGTCAGACACAGAAAGCTAAGAGTCACAAGTTCTTTTATATGTAGAAGCTGAAATGGTAGATGGGGATGCAGAATTACAGCTAAGAGAGGATGATAGGTAAGGAGAAAGATGACTGGAGGTAGTTAGAAAATGGCTATCAGTACAGAGTTAGATCTAGTTAATATACCCCAGTGTCTCACAGCATGATGGAGTGACAGTGGTTCAGAGAAAACTGTCACACTGGTTATGAGCAGCTGGGAGAGAGTGACTGGAAGAAAGACATCACCCATAAAGATAAGGAGGTGGGGAGCTAATTACTGTGGTCTGATGTTACATGAGAGATATGAGCCCTGATATATCACATGGCATACCCTACATACATACAATTAAAACAATAATTTAAACAAAGAAAAATATGGACTGTTTTACAGAAACTAACATCATCAGCATTCGTGGGTCCTGGATCATCCGGCCCCTGAGCTGAAAGCAAACATCCCCTTCCAGAGAAATACCTTTTCTCTTGGTATTTGTGGTAATGGTGTGGGTCAAAAACAGATTAAGAATTTCAGAGAGGAAATATTTCAGATACTCATATCCTTTTTCAGTCTTCCAAAATATCACATTTTTTTCATAGACATAAGGTGAAACAGACAAAAGACATTAAGGTTTATTGAACATTACATAAATATTAGGAGATAGTTTATATGAGAAACATAGCCTTGTGGTAATATGCACGTGAGGGTGTGGGATGGCTCAGTAGCTAAAGGGGCTGCTACTAAGACTAAAGACCTGTACTCAAGCTCAGGAACGCTGTAGAACAGTGTTTCTCAACCTGTGGATTGTGACCCCTTTGGGGGTTTAAAGGACCTTTTCACAGGGGTTACAAAGCAGATATCCTGCATATCACGTGTTTATATTACATTTCATAGCAGTACCAAAGTTACACTTATGAGTGGAATAATTTCATGGCTGGGGGTTACCACCACATGAGGAGCTGAATTAAAGAGTCTCAGCCTTAGGAAGGTGGAGACGCGCTGCTCTAGAAGGAGATAACTGATTCTTGCAAGTTGTCCTCTGACCACACAGATGCCATGATACCTGTGCCTTCAGGCACACACGAGAGAGAGAGAGAGAGAGAGAGAGAGAGAGAGAGAGAGAGAGAGAGAGCGACAGAGAAAATAAATGTAAGAAAGCAACTTTAAATATAAATAGACTCAAGGCAGTGGGGGGAAGAAAGGGAAGAGTGGGTGCAACCTGGAACACAGTGAGGCAGAGACCAGGTCTGTGAGATGTATAGATAAAGGTGTTTGCTACTTTTCATTTCCAGTGAACTCCAAGATGAAAGGTTGAAAAATCAACAATTCCCTCTAGTAAAATACTGTCCTGGACAATGCATTATCTTTTTTAAGATAAAAAGGACCACTAAATTAAATAGAAAGTATCAGAGATCCTTTTCAGTATTAAGAAAGAGGTTCTGTTTCAAAGAGAAGCAAGCCTTGTGATAGCAACTCAAGTTAGAGACACATTTTCTTTACTTTATGTACCTTTATTAGAATACAAAGAAAACTAAGAAAACTAAAATAATATGTTAAAGATGACCAGACACTTTCCTCAAATCAAAAAAAAAAAAAAAAAAAAAGCATCTTGAGAGGAAGGCAGCATGTCTGTAAACCAAACAGATGTTTATGATTAATTCCTAGCTAACATCACGCAGCTGGCTAAGGACGATTTTTATGGAGGGAGAACATTATAGAATGCCATGAGCTGATATAAATCACAAGCAACTGCTGTCATGATCCGGGGGCAGAAGACCTGCGCATCCCCTTCAGGTGCACTCTTCAAATCACACCACGTAACAGGAGCACAGCCGTTTCTCTGCAGCACGGTATCTGTTTCCAGTTTCCTCCTACAGTTTGACGGGTGTCGTTAAGTGTCGGTCTGCATCCTGTTTGCTAACGTTGTGACATACTGTACACACTCTCCTCCAGGTGACTTTCATTTACTAAACTTCATATTAGTAACACCGGGCTGTGAAATCATCATCTTACAGACTTGTTTGCTTTGGAAAAACCCTGTTGATAACTATTGAGGTATTTGCATCGAAGTTTAAATATCAATTTTAACTATGAAGTCATTTTAACTGAATAAGTTAAACAAAGATGTACCTCTTTATCTCATTTAAATGATGAATGTGGATATTTGTGTGAAGTCTGTAAGAGTGCAATAGAAAAAAATAAGGTCGATTTCTCTGATATTTTATCACAAACATTTTATCAAGACTATTTTATTATGCCATTTAATTCCTAAAATTATACACAACTAAAGAAATCTGAGTAAACCATGGATGTTAGCATATTTGCTGTGAATTGTAACAGGTTTACAATCGTAATGCAGTGAGGAACTGTATAAAAATATGCTGAAATATTTTGTTATTATTTCAACTTTTATCTAGATCAAAAGCAACTCTAAGGTTGTTTACCTCCAAGTTATTGAACCATTCTTAACACCATGTGTTTAATTTTCCAAAGCACCCCGTGGACACTAAACTCTGTTCATTACAACTTTTCATTACTCCTGGAGAACTTCTTAACATGTCCTCATGGTGTGGAAACATGAATGCTTAAGAGATGACTTAACAGTGGTGAGCCTGCCTCTTAAGCAGCTATGTAAAAGAACTGTCTTCAAACTGTTCTCCCCAGTTCATTAGGAAAATGTTCATAAGATGTGTCGTTAAATTGAAATTATAAGGCATTGAGTAATTCATCAACTAGCCTTCCACATTTGATCTCATCGACTCAATTCATCCCAGCCATCCACTCTCCACCCAGAACATCTCTATGCCTTCCAACTAAGTCCCACACTCTTAGAATTTCTCATACATTCTTCACCTTTTCTAGACCACATTTACTATCAGATAGTTATATTAAAATTAAATTCAAAACTCATAATTAAATATACTTGGGAACAGTACACATCTGGACCCCAAAATCCCTCTCGACTCATAGAATAGTTCTGTTGTCCCTGGACATCTCTTGCCCAGCCCCCCCCCCCAACACTGCCTCAGCTCTATTTTGCTCCCTCTCTGAAGGGACTACTATTCTGATTTTTATACCACACTTTCTTCTGTTTCTTCTGGATCTTGCATATTTTTGCAACACTTAGTTCCTTTGAATATTATTTTGGAGTTTTATCTACGTGTCATCAGGATATTGGGCTTTTATAGATCAATAATATTCATTGCCTGGCCATACCACAGTGCTAGGGGCTAGTATCAACATTCTTACAACTTTAAAATACCTATAATTTTGTTTTAAGACTCTTCTGGAGTGGAATGTCAGGTTTATAAATAGATATGCAGTTAATTTTATAACTGACAACCAGAATTTTGTGCAGTGTGGTGGTATTAGTTTGCATGCACAGTGAGATTGTGGACTAGTTCTTCTTGACCCATAGACTCACGAGTGTCAG
Source organism: Arvicanthis niloticus (assembly GCF_011762505.2). Taxonomy (NCBI): domain Eukaryota; kingdom Metazoa; phylum Chordata; class Mammalia; order Rodentia; family Muridae; genus Arvicanthis; species Arvicanthis niloticus. Next base: position 105,709,985 of record NC_047661.1, on the reverse strand, counting down.
GATCAGATTTTAAGATTTAAAGCTTCCTATGGACATGGATGGAGGTCTACTGTGGTACTAATTTAGGTTTTCCTGATAGCTAATTAGGTTGATTACAATTTCATATCCTTCCTGGTCATTGTATCATGAATATTGTATAAAATTTTATCCGTGGTTAATTGGGTTATTTGGCCATTTTGCTTTTGAATATTGGGAGCTTACTATGTCTTTGAGAACAATCTTTTGTCCAATATATAGCTTAAGAATATTCTCTTACATGCAGTTGTTCACTCATGACGGATTCCAATGTGCATACTTGGTTGTTTCTGTGCTCTCACAAAGCCTGTTCTTCCCTTAGGCAGCAAAGAGAGTGTGGTATATTTACCTGTAGAAATTTTGTGCGTATACTATACTTCAATCCTTCAAAAATTAATTTTAAGTAGAATAGAAAGACATAATTGAATTTTTTTTTCTAAAAATGTATTTTTTTCTTTTCTTTTTATTCCTGCTTATTTTAAAGAACTCACTTTTATCACTTTAAGTTATGTGCATGTATAGTGTGTGTGTACAGTCACATGCACATGAATGAGGGTGCCCATAGAGCCTAGGCCATTCCTTCTCTAGAATTTGGAGTTGTAGAGGGTGTGAGTTGTCTGACATGGATGCTGGGAGCACAACTCCAGTCTTCTGGAAGAGCAGTAAGAGCCCTTAATGCTAAGCTTTGGCCCTCATTCTAACTTCTTAATGGAAAGTTTTGCCCATGCAGACTTCTTCACTGCTAATGTGATCCAGACCTAATGTTTTGCAACTGCTCACAGATTTTGATAAGACAAAATGACTTTTTAAAATATTGTGTATATGTGAGAGGAATGTATGAGTATCATGTATGTTCACATGTTTGAGGTGAGATACATACCTATGTGTACCTAGAGAACAGGAGAGGCAATCTAGTGTCTTTCTGTATCAATCTTCAACTGGATTCTTTGACCCAGTGTCTCACTGAACCAGGAGAGCACACGTTTCAGTGAGCCTGGGACATGCTCTTGTTTCTACTCTCTTAAGAGCTGTGGTTAGACTGTGCTTGGGATCATGCCTGGATTTTACATAGATGCTGGCCTCTGAATGCTCATCCTCCTGTTCATGCCACAAGCATACTTCACTGCAGAACCAGCTCTCCAGCCTGCAAATACATTTTGATTTAAATATATCATTCAATTAACTGCTATTTTTTTGGAGGGAGTTACATGACATTGTAGGTATTGGATTAATTTATAAATATTTAAGGATTCCAACTAAATTATGTTGTATCCAAATACCATACTATATATAATTTTGTTAGTATGCAAGTATGTATGACTAATATTAATTCTGTGGTCAACATGGCTAAATATACCATACAGATTAAAAAGAGATATGATATTATTATATATATATATATATATATATATATATATATATATATATATTGAGATCTTGGCTACCAATCATGTTTTTTCTGATCTCCCATGACTTTGTTGATTTCTTTTACATGCATACTTCTAACTGTAAAAAAGAGATTTTAAATTTTGACAAGTACTCATACCATGAATGCATTTGACATCAGTATTCTACTCCTCATTCAATTTTTGATGGGTTGTCTTAGTTTGCTTTCTATTTCTCTGATTAAGGCCACAACCAAAATCAACTTAGGGAGAAAAGGAAGGCTTATTTGGCTTACATATCCTGACCCCAGTCCATTGAAGGAGCAAAGTCAGGAACTGAAACAGAGGCTGTTGAGGAACACTGCTTACTTGTTTGTTCCACGTGGCTTGTTCATCCTACTTTCTTATAGAATCCAAGGTTAACACACGTATCCACTCTCTCTCCCCATGGGATGGCTCCTATGATAACAACATTAATCAAGAAAATGTCCCCCATAGACTTGCCTACAAGCCCAACTGATATAGTCATTTTGCTAACTGGGGTTCCTCTTCCTAGATAACTCTAGCTTGTGTAAAAGTGACAAAACACTAAGTGACATAGGTCAGCCAAACCAAAATCCAACATGCTGTAGAATCAAACGGCACCATAAGTCAAGTGATCTAACAAATGTCTGAATATTCTATCCTACAGATTAAAAATACGTATCTTCTCAGTAGCTTATAGAACTGTCTCCAAGATACTATGGGACTGATATTAAAAAACACAAAAGAATCAAAACAACTTCTTTATCGTAATGAAGCTATTGATTAATAGACAGAAAAAAAAGGTGTATTGTGCTTGGGGAATGAACAATACATGCGTGAATGAAAATTGGGCAGAGTAAGGAATTGGAGAGGAAGTGAGGAGAGTCCTAGAATAAAAGAAAAAGAATAGTACTATATCCCAGAGCATGTTGGAAAAGGCCAAGGTAGTTCTAAAAGGAAGGCTTTACCTATGAGGGCCTCCACTAAAGCATAAGAGCTATAAATGAATAAGTTAGCAATGAAATTCAAAGTCTTTGAAAAATGAGAATAAGCAAAAATCAAAAGCGATCATAAGGAAAAACTAATGAAATAGGAACTAAAAGACTATAAGAAACCAGTAAAAGGAAAGGTTGGCTCATTATACTGAGAGAGAGAGAGAGAGAGAGAGAGAGAGAGAGAGAGAGAGAGAGAGAAGATTCAATCTAATGAAATTAGAGATGAAAGAGTAAGTGATTAAAAACGGATTACAGTGAAATTTGTAAGACTGTTGGGGAATAATTTGAAATTTTATATGTAAAACAACAACAACAACAGCAACAACAACAACCACACTAGAAAACCTAGAAGTCAGGGAAATAAGGCAGGGACATGGAGGCAGAATTTAAACAGAAGTTTACTGGCTTGATCTGCATGGCTTGCTCAGCCTACTTCTTTGTATACCCAGAACCAACTGCCCAAGGGTGAGATGTCTTCCTGTCCCCTTCATCATGGGCTGGTCCCTTCTTCATCAATCATTAATCAAGAAAATGCCCCATACACTTTTCTTAAGGCCAATATGGTGGATAAATTTCTAGAAACATATAACTTATGAAAGTTAAATATAATGTATAAACAACTTAAGCAGATCTATCACAAACCAAATAGAAACTCTAATTCCCACTCCCATAGAGAATCCAGACCCTGGAGGTTTCACTGAAGGTATCTACCAAAATTTTAAGAAGAGCTGGCATCATATTCTTTAAATTTTTCTGTAAAAGTGAAAGAGACACTACCAGATGCACTCTATGATGCTAGTATTTTCTGAAAGCAAATAAAAGAACTCAATTGTTGTATAACAGTTTCTAAGGCTGAATATTCTATTCTTCTGGGAAGCTCTTCAAGCAGGAAAGCAAACAACTCAAAATAGCTTTAGGAAGTCCCTGAAGTTGATGCACTAGCTCCCTCTCTGCTAGAGTAAGCAATAAAAGCTGAGAGTTACTCTCAGTCAAGCTGGGTTGAGGTGCAAAGAAGATTGAGACAAGACCAGCTGCCTAGAAGAAGCAGAAAACAAATTAGTTACTTGGAAGAAGTTTAAACCAACAGAGGCACCAGGAAAGGCCACTCTACAACCTGTTGGATTACAGGCTACACAGTGTGCTCCAGGTTCCCAAAATTATGAGCTGTCACTCATGCTACGGTCTGCTTTGATGATGCAGCTGTCTTTGAGTCATTTCTAATCCTGTAAATAACCCCTTCCATATATTATTGTATATAACCTCAATAAAATTCATTGGCTCCTCACGTTTGATTCAGATGATACCCATACTTTAGTCTGTTGTGAGTTCCCTATCTAGGGTGAAAAGACATGTATGTTCTATCTCCCCGACAAAAGTTTTGACATACAACAGACATATGTAAATCAATAAATGTAACACATACACAGATAGACTTAAAGATAAATCACAGTAAAGGAAACAACAGAGTACAGAGAGCCTACAGAATGGGAACAAATCCTAGATTATCATCTAGAATATAAAGAAAAGTACATAATCAAACAGAAAATTAAGTCATTCAAATAAAACCTGGACCAATGGACTGAGTAGAGATTGTTCAAAGAGAAATGCAAATGGTCAATATATTTGAAACAGCGTTCGGCATTCTTACCTGTCAGCTAAATATGCACATGAGCACCACATTGAGATTTCATCTTAGCCTAACTGAATGGCAATCATCAAAAAAATAAGTGCTGATGAGCCTGTGCTGAAAGAGGAACCCTGAGACATCACTGTCAAGAATGTAAGCTGGGATGGCCATGATGGAAGTCAGTGTGTGGGTTCAAACACCAAAAGCAGTAAAACAAAACTACCATAGAAGCCAGTCAAACCACCCCGGATACGGACAGAGGAGATAAGTCAACATATCACCGAGATATTTAAACATTCCCATTACTGTACTATTCGAAATAGCTAAGGAATGAAGCTGATCTTCATACCCATCAACAAACGAATGAATAAAGAAAGGGTGGTACGTACATGCAGTGAGTGGATGTCTATCAGCTGCAAAGAAAAATAAAATCATGTTTTCAGGAAAATTCATTCAACTGGAGACAATTACATTCTCCAAACTAAGCCAGAGTCAGAAAGACATATAGCATATTTTTGTCACATTCAGACTCTAGATCTAAATGGTGTGTGTGTGTCTGAAAATAAAATTTGTCACTTTGTATAATGCTAACTTTCAGAATTCTAAAATACTTTTAACTGCTAGATTTGACTGTGGAGTGAGCTGTTTCCCCTTAGAGTTCTATCAGTTGTTGGCTTAGGCCTTTAGAGACTGTATTATTAGATGTCCGAAATCCTAATAGCTGTGGTTTCGTATATTTTATCCTATATTTATTTAGATAATTTCAAATATCATATTATGTTTCTCCCATGTGATATTTATTGATTTAACAAGTTTATCTTATTGAAATAATTATAAATTCAAGTAAAATAATGCCACCAAGCACACTTACTTAGGTTTCTGAATCACTTCTTGAGACTGACTGTGTTGAGACCCAAGCTGCCCCACTTTGGGCATCCAAAAATGTTGTGGCCTGTACTGCCCTGCTTTGTGGGCCAAAATGTTGCGGCCCTCTCCGGCTCCACACTTGGGGGTCAAAATGTCACGGACCACTCTGCTGCTTCGGTCTGCGGGTCAGGGTCTAGCGAGAGAGAGTAGGGATAAAGGGAAAGAGACTCGAAGAATGAGACAAGATAGAGGTTCTGATCAAGTTTCAAGTCTCTTTTATTGAAGGGAAATCTGGGGTATATATACACTTTTGCCACGTGCCTTGTAGGCGTGTGGATATGACGTGCCTTGCAGGTGTGTATAGTGTGGATAGCACCTGCACCGTGCGCCTTGCAGGCGTGGATACCACGTGGGCCTTGCAGCTGGGGGCACTAAACAGCAAAACAAGATATGTGGGATAAACAAGATATTTATCAGAGTGTGCTTCAGCTGTTGTAGGCTCTTGAAAAACAAGTCTCTTATCACCGTATATGGCTCCAGATGGCTGCAAAGATGATAGTTGCTTTCTAGCCGCTTTCTGCTAAAAGTCAGCTCCCAACATGACTGCATAATTATTTGCCTTCTCACAGTGTCCACTGAGGAATCAGCAATGGCTGTCCAAGTGACTGACCTTCTGTTAAGATCAGCTGCAGTATTAACTAAAGGTGTCCTTCTTCTTGATTTCATTTTCTTCACACGAAGTTTTAGGTTGTCTTAGTAATTTGACCCCTAAAGGAACCCTTTAGGGGTCAAATTTCACTTAAATTTCACAAATTTCAGTGAAGCCTTTCCATTCTTCAAAGTATTGCTTCCAAGGTCCCAGATCAACACCCTCAGTACTCTCCTGATGTCAGTCTCCTAAGCAGATGAGCTTCAGGAGATAAGAAAACCCAACACTGTGTTATGTGTGGTGTGGACTTAGCATACAGGAAGGGAGAATTGTGGGGAACCACCACTGGACACTGCAGAGCTTTTCCCCCATTGATCACCACACAAGATTACATCTTGTGTGATGAGCCTGCATACTCTGCACTACTTTGTGGGGCAGTGAGCCATGCCAGGGACCTTGGTATGGTTGAGTGATTTCAGGAACCCAGCACCCCTGAAGACAGTAGGTATTTCACCCACCTAGATTCCTGGCCTGGAACTGGACAACTCCCCACATAAAACAACATGACCACAGGTCACATAGCACAGAACACAGAGTTCTCCATGGTGATGAGGTATCTATATGGCACTGAGGGTTCAGCCAATAAGCTTCCCTTCCTGGACATTCCTTCCTGCAAAAGGTGTTTCATCTCTGGTCCTCCCTGAGGAAGTGGCATGCACCCATTTCCCACAAAAAACAGTGAGTAAACAGTATGGATAAGCAAGGACTATCTCTCTCATCAAGAACTGCAGTGGGGGCCACAGAGAACCCTTTGTCATATAGAGCAATGCCATCTAAATCTCCCACAGAAGGCCTCTCCTTACTCATGGACACTCACTGTTGAGCTAAGCCAGAGTTTGTTCTCCCCCTGGCCCAGCTCATCTTTGCAAGCCTGTGGTCCTCGTCTGAACTCCTTGTGCTCCCCAGACACATCTGGGCATCCAGAAGTTACAGAACAGTAGCTTTGGCTTATATCATTTCTTACCCGGACTGGGGTCTCCATCTTAGGCTGTGTTGCTCCACCCCTGAGTGATGCATCTGTGCTTCCAGAAAGCCTGTCACCCAATAGTGGCGTAGGGCAAAATGCTGTCTAGCACTCTGCATTTCATCTGTCCCCGCAGAGTTTACACACATACTGGCAGCAGCAAGACTGAATGCAGAACTGCACTAATTTTATTTATGCCATTTTGTAATTTACAAAATGTGTTTAAAGATACTAATTTAATTTGTGTCTTAAGCTCCAGTTGCATATTCAGCATATGCAGGTGTATAGGAGGTATAACAGGACATACAGGTGTACACGTGAGACAGGGGGTGCATTCGAGCACGCTTGCGTTTTCTTTCATTTAAGACTTGGTTTATTAGTTTACATAGCTGAAGATTCAGTGGTTTCCACCATTTAGAAACTTCTTATGCTACTTCCCCTCCATGTTGTCATATGCTAAGAAACAAACTTGGTTCCACATTTGTAGGGCCATGAAAGGGGTCTTGGTTTTAGTTGAAGCACTGGCTGGAAAGCCTGGAGACCCAACAGGTGTCCATTGCCTGTAAGGGACAGGCGTGGAATTCCATTGACCTGCACTGTTCAGTCATATTCAGGGCAATGCAGCCCCACCCAAAGAGCACAGGTAGAGGGCGTGACTATAGGCCTCAGGCCCTAGAGAGATTTACATACTAATGAGATGCCTGAAGGCCAGAGGGAGGAGCCAATTAAGCATTCTTCCTCAGCCCCTCCCCCTTTCTTCCTCCCTATTTAATTCAAGTCTGCTCTGAGTTTGGGGGTTGGGAGCAGCACATCCAGATTCAACCACCATCCATCCATCCATCGTGCCAATAAAGCCATTTTGGAAACCCAAGGACTTTCTCTTGTCATTGGGGCCGCTCTGTGAGGAACTGTGGAGAAGGCCTTTAATGAGCCACTGTAGCCATAGCAGCCATGCCTAACTTCCTACCTGGAGGAACTTTCAGCAATCCCAACCACCCTACCCACACACATTGAAAGATGTATTAGCATGAGGTGCAGCAGGAGAATGTTTGTGCAGCATGCATGAAGCCTTGGGCTGAGTTGTTAGTCCTTGTAAACACACACACACACACACACACACACACAATCTATTCTGTATTTCCTTACTCCTATAACAATTTTTCTATGCTCATTTTGCTTCATTTGCGTAGGTCTCTGGTGTGTATCCATCTCTCTCCATGTTCTCCCATATTTCATATGGATGTTACCCCTGCTCCCTGGCATCGGATAATACATGGTCTTACCACTCTGTGCCCTTGGATTCTCCTACATTCCTTTCATGGCTTGTTTTCTAACAAGGCCTGGGTTGCTTTGCTCTACTTCACGGGTCATATCCTCTATATCTTTGAATATATCTGAAGAATTTTTATTTATTGTTTAAATTTTGTTCTAAGTTTTTTTGTATTTTGTTAATTTGTTTGTTTGTTTATTTGTGGGGAAGGGAGACTTAATAGAAAGGGCTTTATCTTTTAAATTCTGTTTTCCTGGTTTGTTTTCTCCTCTTAGTACAGCTTGACCTTTTATCAGGTGGATCCATTTTTATTCACTTAGGATTATTATTTTTTCAAATGTTTCTGTTCATAGCACATAACTCTCTCTTTCTTGCTTTTATTTCTAATCTAACTTACTAGTTCTTATTTTGGAAGCTTTCCTTAAGCACACAAAGGCTTCAACTCTGTTTACAATTGAGAGTGAGAAAAGTACAATGTATAAAAAATGACATAGTAGTACTACCTTGCTCACACTCATGAAAAAGTAAGTTTTCACCTCTTTCTGCCCGCCCTCGGGGGCTTCAGTCCTGTTCCCCCAACCCAATAGCTGACCATGTTCCCCTCTTTTACTCCCTGTCCCTTTTTCCACCCAAGCCCCTCCCTCCCTTGCCCCACTCCTGTGATTGCTTTCTTTTCCCTCACAGGTGGGATTGAGGCATCCTCACTTGGGCCCTTTGGCTTGTTAACATTCTTGAGTTCTGTGGGTTGTATCCTGGGTATTCTGTGCTTTTTTGGCTACTATTCACTTATTAGTGAGTACATACCATGCATGTACTTTGGGGTCTGAGTTACCTCACTCAGGATCATAGTTTCTAGCTCCATCCCATTGCCTGCAAACCTCAGGATGTCCTCCCTCTTAAGAGCTGAGTAGTATTCCATTGTGTAAATGAATCACAACTTCAGGGAGTAGGAGTGGGGGGGGGGGGGCTTTGGAATGTACCAGAGACCTGGAAGGTGAGAGACTCTCAGGACTCAAAGGGAGGGACCTTAGATGAAATGCTCTACAGTGGGGAGAGAGAACTTGGAGAGCCCACCTCCAACAGAAAGATAAGGCATCATGTGGAGGGTTGGGGTTGCCATCCCACAGTCAAAAATACTGACCCAGAATTGTTCCTGTTTGAAAGAACTGCAAGGACAAAAATAGAGAGGAGCCTGAGGAAAAGGAGGTTCAGTGACAGGTCTAAATTGGGATCCAGCTCAAGGGGAGGCCTCAAGGCCTGACACTATTACTGATGCTATGGTGTACTCACAAAAAGGGGCCTATCATGACTGCCCTCTGAAAGATCCAACAAGCAGCTGAAAGAGTCAGATGCAGATATTTACACCCAACCAAAGGACAGAAGCTGCTGACCTCTGTGGTTGAATTAGGGAAAAGCTGAAAGAATTTGAGGAGGCGGGTGACTCTACAGGAAGAATAGCAGTCTCAATTAACCTGGATCCCTGAGATCTCTGACACTGAGCTACCAACCAGGGAGCATACACCATCTGATATGAGGCCTCCAACACATATAGAAAAGAGGACTGCCTGGTATGGACTCAGTCAGAGAAGATGTACCTGAAAAGACTTGAGGCCCCAGGAAGTGGGGAGGTCTGGTGGGGTGGGAGTGGGGGTGCATCCTCTTGTGTACAGAAGGAGAAGGAATGGGATGTGGAACAGTCAGAGGGTGGACTGGGAGGGGGATAAAGACTGGACTATAAAAAAAGATTGAGAAATAAAGTTAGTAAGTAAATTAAGTGTGGTTTCTTAAACTTCTTTGTAGAAGAGAGTGAAAGTCATTGACTCCTGTCCCTGTGTCCTCTATTTGTTCATGAGACCTGCACTGAACGCCTGGCATCCATTTGCCCAGACTTGTCACTGAGGCATTTCACAGCCCATCCCTGGGCTGTGTGCCTATCTGATGCCTGTGAAAGAGAGAGAGGACTCACTAGTCAGAGTTCAAACTTCCACCTAATCCACCTGCTGTCAGCTGTTTGCCCCACCACTACCCTCAGCTACCCCTGTGTCCCATATCTCCAGGAAACAAACCTCTGGCATGTTGTGTGGGTAGGATTAGCTCAGATAGTTGGGTAATCACCTACCTTCAGTGGGTAGAGATACAAACTGATGAGATCTGAAATAGCCTCTGAGAGGCAGCCTCTAGAAGGTCTGCCAAGGCTCTCTCTGCCTTCTTCTAGGGGCTACCCTTCAGAAGTTATTTTGGGACACTGAGCCTTGTCTGGAAGGTGCCAACTTCCTGTAGGCTTTAGATCATGATTTCTGTGCACAAAAGCCAAATGCAATTCTGTATTCTCCTTCTTTTTCCCTAAAAGTTCTTTAAATGTGTGTAAAATATGCCCAGTATGATCTCCAATTCTGTAGTGGTTAATGGCTATTACTTTTCTTTTTGTCATTTGATATTGCTTAGAAGTGTATTAGAAGATGAGAAGATAAGTATATATATTTAATATTATGGGATTTTGAAGAAATACCTTTCAACATATTTTGGAGTTGAAGAATAAAGAAACACAATCCAACAGCAGAAAGTAAAGGAGGAAAAATTCTATCTAGCTCTAGACATAAGAAAAAGTAGGACCAAGAGACACAGTAGCTACACTGAAACATTAAATTTGCTCTCCCATGTCACCCTTCTCCCTTCCCAACATCAGTGTGATTCTGAATAAACTGGCCTGACCTTGGCAGAAGGAAACTGGAGTATGTTTGAAGAACAGTTCACTCAAAAAAACAAATAGGACTGAATTAATATATATATTTTACTATTGATGTGCAAATTAATCTATATCTTATTAAATTTTGTTTTTATTTTTTAATTTTCTCAAATTATAAAAAACAATCTTTTCATATACTTTGTATATAACATATTTTACTTGATATAATATTGGACAAATTTAGTACTAAATGAATATTTATACATTTCAAGATTTATAAATTAAAATGTTTAGAGTCAATGAAAGTTAATTTTCATATGATTTACTACACCTAAAAGAAATCACAGTTTCCACTCATGTTGTACACTAACTGTTGTGACTTGCACATGAGTTGAAGATGTCCCTCGGGGGACTTGTGCTGAGAATTCCCATTGGGAAATATTAAAAGATTGTAAACTCAATGCAACTTTGATATTTGATGTGGGTCTTACGTGAGCCAATTAAAGTTATTTAATTTCATAATACTGCCAGCAAGAAGCCCATCGATACATATGTCCCCTGACTTTGAATCTCCAAAATATTGAGGAACAATAACCCTCTTTTATTTATAAAATTACCCACTTTTGTGTACTTTGTGTCAGTAATAATAAAAAATACTACTGTGCTAACTTGACCCTGAATCATAGTTATCATGTAGGATGAATCATAGGTATAATATAGGATGAATCATAGTTATCATATAGGATGAATCATAGGTATAATGTAGGCTGAATCGTAAGTATTATGTAGAATAAATCTTTCATACAGTCACTTGGACTACATTGTATATTTTTTCTATTGAAGGGACATATTTTATGTCTGTTTTACAAATGAGATAACTCATAGTCATATATCTTTAATTTTTGGCAAGACCAAATTAGTAATTTTGTGTCTACCACCTTGAGAAAAACTGAATTTTTTTATTTAACCAGAGGGCCAAGAGAATGAATGGAAATATGCAGCTGTGGCTGGTGATGGTTGGGGGAACCTCTAGAAAGTCCCAGAGACTTTGGGATGTGAGAGAATCCCAGGATTCAATGGGGTTGACCTTAGCTGAAATGCCCAAGAGTTGGGAGATAGAACCTGAAGAGACCACCTTCAGTAGATAGACAGGATCCCCAGTGGAGGGATGGGACCACTCATCTTTAAAAATTTTGACCCAGAATTGTTCCTGTCTAAAGAAAATATAGGGACAAAAATATAGGGAGCAGAGACCAAAGAAAAGGCCATCCATTGACCAGCCCACCTTGGGATCCATTCCATGCACAAGCACCAAATCCTGACACTAGTACTGATGCCATGTTGTTTACAGACAGGAGACTAGCATGGCTGTCCTCTGAGAGGCTGTACTAGCAGCTGACTATGACGGATGGAGATATCTACAGACAAGTATTGGACTGAGGTCTGGGACCTCTTATGGAAGAATTAGGGGAATATTGAAGGAGCTGAAAGGGATGGCAACCCTATAGGAAGACCAACCCAGACCCCTCAGAGCTCCCAGAAACTGACCCACCAACAAAAGGGCATACATGGGCTGGTCTGTGACCCTCTGGCACATATGTAGCAGAGGACTGCCTTGTCTGGCTCAATGGAAGAGGATGAGCCTAATTCTTTAGAGACTTGATGCCACAGGGAAGGGGGATGCTGAAGGGGGATGCTCCCAGGGGCAAGGGGGAGGGGGAAGGGGGTGAAGAACTTTGAGAGGTGGGACCAGGAAGGGGGCAACATTTGGAATGCAAATAAATAAAATAATTTAATAAAACAAGTTTTGAGAACTTTATACATGAGTCCTCTATTTATATCATAACATTATTTCCGCTTCCCTTGACCCTTCATTGTCTCTCAGACTCATTGCCTCTTCTTTTCAAATTATTATTCTTGCGCATCTATGCACATACGTACATACAGATATACCTTTGAGTTCATTTACTGTAGGTGTGTGTGTGTGTGTGTGTGTGTGTGTGTGTGTGTGTGTTTAAAGATGACTAGGAACAGATAACCTATGAAGAAATCTGTCCCTAGAGGAGACTGATTCTTACCATCTTTTTTTTTTTTCTCCTGTTTCTTTAATGTTCCCTATGCCTTAGATGTAGGGGTTGTGCTATAGACAAATCAATTGGAGTTGTGCACAGGATAGTCAATTGTTCTCTGCATTTTGATTTAAAAGTCGTAGCTTTCTGTAATGGTTTTGGTCCTCTGCCCTGCAAAGCTCCTTTGAGGAGGGTTAAGAACTGCACTTACATATGCATACAAGGTTGCTTATTCAGTATTTCCATTTTCACGGATAGAGACACAGGAAGGATCTCTAAAATGTAAGTGTGAGTGTCTTAGTTTGGGTTTTACTTCTGTGAACAGACACCATGATCAAGGTAACTCTTATAAAAACAACATTTAATTGGGCCTGGCTTACAGGTTCAGAGGTTCAGTCTGTTATCATCAAGGCAGGAGCATGGTAGCATCTAGTGCAACAGGAGCTGGGAGTTCTACATCTTCATCCAAAGGCAAACAGGAAAAGACCAGCTTCTAGGCAGCTAGGAAGAGGGTCTTAAAGCACACACCCATATAACACACCTACTCCAAGAGTACACCACCAAGTAGTGTCACTCCCTGGGCCAAACATATTCAAACCACTGCAGTGAGAGAGGGTTTCAGTCTATTAGGACTGCTTCTAAGTGGCAGAAATTGTTCCCTTACTGTTCTTTTTAATGTATGTGTGTGTATACTCTGTAGCTGTCGTCAGACACACCAGAAGAGGGCATCAGATCCCATTACAGATGGTTGTGAGCCACCATGTGGGAATTGAACTCAGGGCCTCTGGAAGAGCAGGGTCAGTGCTCTTAACTGCTGAGCCTTCTCTCCACAGCCCACCCGCCCTTACTGTTCTTAAATCTGGAAAGTCCACATGAAAGAGCCAGCCAGCTAGTGTCTACTGAAAACCCCCCTCTTTCTTTGCCCCCTCCCACATCCCGTCCCTCCTATATGCTCATATCCTTGGGAGGAATAATCGACTTTGTTCCTTGAGGCTCCACCCTCATGACTCACCTCTGAAACCAACAAGGGTGGTTAGGTTCAGATATAAATTTGGAGAAAACACAAAAATTCAGACAGGGTTGTTAGAGTCTCATCACACCAGGGTCAGAAGTCCTGATTGCCTGCAGTTACTGATGGTATTAGGTTTTCTCATCTAAATCAAGACCCTTCCAGGAGATTTGCTCCTTCTACTTATGTCCTTACCTCTTCCCCCAAGAGCTCCTAGAGTGACTAGTCAGTGTATGACATTCAGTCACTAGTTTTCACAAGTACAAATCAGTATCATTGCTCTGAAACAGTCACACAGGGGTCATTTCATCTTTCACTTCCAGTTCATTTTTACAACCAAGTACAAGTGTCCAGATGGTGGAAGGTTAATGCATTGCCTTGCTTCTCCCTCAGGATCCTACGCATAGGACTCACAATTTCCACTCCATCCTGGCAACTATTTCTTTTTGTTTAAGTAATTTATTTATTTAACATTTTACATCTTGAATGCAGCTTCCCCTCCCTCCATTTTTCCAGTCCTTCCCTCTCACCTCCCTGCCTCTGATCCCCACCACCCCTTGTCAGAAAACAGTAGGCCTCACATAGATATCAACCTGACTTAGCAATCAAATTGCAGTTGAACTTAGCGAATCTTTTCCTATTGAGTTTAGACAAGGCAACCCATTAAAGGGAAAGGCTTCAGAGACAGTCACTTTCCTGCTATTAGGAGTTCCACATGAAGACCCAGCTACACAACTGTTACATATGTGCAGAGGGCTTAGGTCAGTCCCATGCATGCTCTCTGGTTGGCAGTTCGATCTCTGTGGGCCCATATGGGTCCAGGTTAGTTGATTCTGCAGTTTTTCTTGTGGTGTCCTTAACCTCTGTAGCTCCTTCAAACATTCCTCCCAGTCTTTCACAGGATTCACCAGGCTCCACCTAATGTTTGGCTGTATGTCTCTGCATTTGTTTCAATCAGTTACTAGGAGGTAAAGCCTCTCAAATGACAGTTATGCAAGGCTCCTGTCTGAAAGTACAGCAGAGTATCATTAAGTGTCAGGGGTGGGGGCTCTCCCGTGGCATGGACTCAGTCTGGGACAGTCTTTGGTTGGCCATTCCCACAATTTCTGCTTCACCTTTACCCCTGTACATCTTGTAGGCAGGGCAAATTATAAATTGAATTTCAATTATGTTCATTGCAGCTTTATCCATAACAGCCAGAAACTGGAAACAACCTAGATGTCCCTCAAATGAAGAATGGATAAAGAAAATGTGGTATGCAGTGGAATATTACTCAGTTATTAAAAACAATGACCTCATGAAATTTGAAGCCAAACGATGGAACTAAAAAAGATCATCCTGAGTGAGGTAACCCAGACCCAGAAAGACAAACATGCTATGTATTTCATTTAAGTAGATATTAGCCACAGGGTACAGATTACCATGTTACAATCCACCAATCCAAAGAACTGAAGTAACAAGGAGGAAGGGCTCAATCCTCACTGAATCTTCTTGATGCTTGAATTTTATTGAAAGATTCAAGTAGTGGTAGGAGGGAGGGCATTGGCTGGAGGGTGTAGAAAGAAGAGCGGGAGGAATCAGATTGCAGGAGGAAGGAGGTAGAGAGTACATTGGGAGAGAAGGCTGTGGTGGAGGGCAGGGGGCATCTCTGGGATGAACTAGAAACCTAGAACAATGGGAACCAACCACCAGGAATCTATGAGGACGACTTAGGCTAAGACTCTTAGCAATGAGGGATATGGAGCCTGAACCAGCCATCTCCAGTAACCAGGCAGGACTTCCAATGGAAGGATTAGAACACCAGCCTAGCCACAAAGCCTTCCACCCAGAATTTGTCCAGGACACCCATTTCAATGTACATCACAATGCAAAGAAAGAATGTCACCTAGATTTGACCCCACAAGCACTGAAAACTGCTGACATGGCAGTATTTCAAATAAAGGTAGTAGAGATGGTTTGTAAGTCCACACTTTGAGGGAAAAAAAAAAAAACAAAAAACAAAAAAACCAAACGTTATTTTGTTTTCTTTCTGTAAAGATAAAAAATGAGATTGCTTTTGTTATGTTTAGTAGAAAAAAACCACAAGCCAATTATGCTTGATCAGAACTTTTATAGGAGTATATAAATAAATTTCATGGATAAAAGTATTTTATTTTAATAATAACTGGATTTGTGTTCCATTAAGGGTGGGGAAGCAACAGATAGGTCTTATTCTCAAAAATGAAAAACATACACTCAATCTCTTAAAATTAATAAAATGCACAGCACTGTGCATATCTATTTTGAATAATTGTTTAACCTGAATTGGTCTTTGTTTTTTTTGCCTTCATGTGTTTTACTTACTCTGTTTTCTTACACATATACTGAAAATGCTGATTTAGGAATACAGCTACTGTTACACTCAGCGCTGTCTCCCTCAGAAAAACAAAGTAGGAAGGAGACACTAATTAACTCAAGACCCTGGACATACTGGTGAAATAACAAGAGACTAAGACAAACTAAGTAACTTCATTTGCTAATTGACTAGCTAAACCCACACTCGTGGGAGTGGTTTCCCACAATGTGTGTTTAGACTGGCGGGTGATGTTTCTTCCACAGTAAGACCATCATCCCAATTCTTTCATGCTGATGAGAAAAAAAAGAATGACTTTCTCTCCTCTGGGTGTGGTAAATGCTCCTAGCCATGCTGTTTAAAAATAGAAATGTCTCTTAAACCTTGGCATCTTTTCAGCAGTAGGTATAGAACTATGGTGTTGTCATAGTGATCCAGGTGCAAGAAGTTTTAAACAGCATCTCTTCACTTAATCCTTAATTATAATTGTTGGTGATTTTTAACTCTAAAGTTTCAATTGATGCTGAATTTTTCCCTTTTAAAGCTGAGACTTGGTGTTCCAGGGTGGATTCTCTGAGAACAATGGGAGATGGAAATGGAGGAGGGGGTGGGAGAGTGGGGATGGGTGAAGAGAGTTGGGGTTAAAATCAGGCTGTAAAGTGAATATAAAAATAAAAATAAATTATCAGCACATTCATAGTGAATGACACAAACCTTATACCTGATCACTCAGTTATTTTTTAAACTTTCAATCTTGTAAAGTAATTGGCACCCTGGATGTGCCATACCCTGGATGTGTCTGTCGGTGTGATAGAGAATTACGTCTTAATCATTGGCAAAAAGAGCCAGAGTGGCGTGGCATGGCATGGAGTGGCGTGGCGTGACGTGGCATGGGGTGCTTATATTTTTCATTTTCCGCCAAAAAAAAAAAAAAAAAAATTGATGACCTTAGTGTGAAAGTTTGTGTTTCAAATGATAGCAAAAAAGAAGAAATAAAAAGGGCGGATCATGTCATAATAAGAGGATGAAAAAGACTAAGAATGTGTTTATATGGAGTAACTATTTTTATGTGTATGGATTTTTACACTAAAAGTTGACAAACACTGGAAACAGAAATCTAAATGTTTGTTATAAATCTTTTCTGCTTGAAAAATAAGAAACAAGACAGACACTACTAATAGGTAAGTTGAAAATGTGTATTTATTCTCCTTTTTTTTTTTTTTTTTTTTTTTTTTCAAAAGCACGGGCTGGTTGGATATACTTTGAACTGGCTATGGGAAACTTTAAAGCACAGAGCTTTGTTTTTCCGCCATTTCCTCTCCTCAAGGCATCAAATCCACTGTGAAATGCTAACCACTACTAGATTCAATGTATTTTACAAATGTCCCAAATCCCGCACAAAGTGCCATTAGTAGAAAGAAAATAAGTGCTTTGCTGAGCAGGGATAGAAGAGGAAAATAGTGTAAATTATATACTTGCTCATTAATTAAGGGCAGTTGGTGATTATTTTATGAATGGTTTCCATACCAAGAGGTTTTGAATAATGGAGGACATTTATGTTTCTGAATGATTCTCCTGCCCTTTAATTACAGATCATTCACCTAACCTATACTTAGGAGTGTTCAAGCCAATATTCCTGTCACTCAAGTCAGTATGAAGTTGTTTAGCTCACCGGGTTAAAACAAATTTTACTTTGTAGACTTCAGGAGCTAATGTTGAAGTTCACATTTTCTTTTAACTACTCCTGAGTCAAAAAAAATCAAGACCAGTTTTTTAATGCATCCATAGTTTTTAATCAAGTGCATGAAATTAATTTAAGATAAATGCTTATTTAATAATTATTTAAAATATGAACTTATTTATTACAATTAATTTTTCTATGTCAGTTTTCTGTATTGGTTTGTTTGTACTATGTCACTGGGGTGTATCATATCTAGAATAAAATAATTTCTTTTATCGTGCTGACTTTGAATTTTCTTATTAATCCAAGGACATATCATTTATACATTTTTTTTAATTCTAGAAAATTACAAACAAAATATAGCACACCACTGATTAAATTTCTTAGAATAGGGGGAGGGGTTATTAGGAGCACTTTACCAAAAAAGAAAACAGTCTGTGAAAATGACTTGATACAAGAATGTGGACTGATGTGGGAAACCTGTCTTGATATGTTGGAAAATCCAGATATGCCATATGCTGCTTGCCAAGACATCTCCACCCCTGGGATGTTGACAACTGTGGATCAAGTTTTTGAAAACCACTGAAAACCAGCCAGGGAATATATTGAATCCTTAAAACTGGGTCATGCAGCATCTTGAACTTAATACTTCACTGATTCTTCTGATCTTGAGTCTTACGATAATGACATAGTACTGTGATATAAATAAACTCCTCATCAAAACAATTTAAAACTAAAGTGAGTTTACCTGATGGGCTCCCGTCTGCCTCTGCTCTCGTAGCAGTTATAGTTGCTCCATTTCTCAGGTTCTCATTTGCAAACACTAGGAGATTGAAATCACAATACGTATAATTCAACAGCTGTTTAATATTATGGTTTTACAGTATGATAATTATTTCATAGCCCTGTGCAAATGGTCAAGTCCAGAAGGCTGTTTCATGTTAATGTTGCAGTTACAGTCTATGTAAAATTTTGTCTCCGGCCTACTTGATGGCTCAGTGGGATTTGGTGTTTGCTGCCAAGCCTGAGGACTTGAGTTCAACACAGAACATACACAATGAAAATAGAGAATTGGTTGTCACAACTTATCTTCTGACCCCTACTCATGTCATAGTACATGTGAATATATGTTTGTATGCACATGCCCCAACAGCCCCAACTGAGCAGAAATATTACATTAGCAGAAAATACCTAGGGCATGTAACCAGTGTGCTAATTTAGAATACACAAAATGTTAGATATCACTTGCCAAAGATGTCCAGTTTGATTAATTTTTAAAATGACTTTGGAATTTAAAAAATTATGAGCTCACACATGTTTGTAGAGGGATCTTAATCAATATTGTGACTTGTGTGAACATTGAACACACACTAAAAATGTTAAAATGTAATCTGTCTTAATGTGACACTTTTAGAGAATAGAAAATGTTTAGTATCTAGATCATCATATCTTGATTTCAAATTTTACTTCTTCAAATTTAGAATTAGAAGCAATAATATTTGACAGTCATCAAAATACAATGGAGTTTTGTATTTCAAGTGAGTATCCTAGAAAGCCACATTGTATATGCACACCATTCCTTGAGTTGATAGAATTAGATGTACCACAGTAGTTGTGATGCTAAGAGAGACAGAGGAAGAGCAGGGCACACTGACATGATAACAAGCTATTACTAACTGTGCTATCCTGAATCACCATTCATGTGGAGTCTTACTCATTTGTGTCTGTGGTTGCCAAGGAGTACTCTGGTGTAAACAAAGACAGCCTGAGCCTACAATCCATTCCAAGGATTAGAGGACTTATTAGTACATTAATAAAGGAGAGATGTATTAGGCATGTATGAACATATCAAAATTGATTAAAGTGTCTCCAATTATTTCAAGCCAAAAAAAAAAAAAAAGAAAAGAAATAACTTTACAAAGATGGTGCTATGACCCATTAGATGCAGCACTGAATTATAAATATTTTGTTTTATGTCTGCTTTAGTGACCTGAACTAAATAATAGGTCTACCTCTGTAATTTTTCTTCAGTAAAGTATACCTAAAATCTAACAGGGTAAAAAACAGCTTGGGAGATGTTTGAAATTAAGAAAACATTACTCAAAAAATTGTTAACTACAGAATATAACAATAACCAACACTAATATTAGGACAAATCTAAGAAAAACCATTTGTTTACAGTGTTCCAAAATAACCTCATTAATTGTTGTTTATTCTATTTTAACAAATGTTTGGTCCATTAGAATTTTATAATTTATGTAAGCAAGTAATATACCTGTAGAGAAATTTACTAACAAATTAGAAAGCTGTAAGCCTGTATTAATTTCTTCTTCAAAGATCTAATTTGTGAATGATCAAGAATCATACATTACCCAGGTGTCATAAAATTATTTGTGTAATAGAAAATTATAAGTGATAATTTTAACACTGAAATAGCTACTCACATTCTGACAAAAATTTAAATAATTTTTAAGTGAACATTGACACTAGGGTTCTAAAATATTTAACTCATTTTTTAAGTGGAAAAATTGCTTTCCAGTTACAATCAATGAATTATAAGATTTTTAAATTTGAATTTTAGGAATTTCCAGAAAATCTATATGCTTAAAAGTAATAGGTTAGTACTTTATATACTATACATACAGAGACATTTGAAACTTGAAGTTGTCAAAAAAATGGAGGAAAGACAAGTAAGGATTGGGGGGCACAGAATGGGTAAATTTTATCAAAATCCATTATATATGTATATATGTATGTATATATGTGTGTGTTTATGTGTGTGTGTAAATAATAAAATGTCATCAACATAAAACAAAATTAAAGAATTTACCATAATTTTCTAAGTTGATGGTGAGATTTCTTTTCTCCAAATTGCATGGATATGGCACATGGTTTGAATATATTTAACATGAACCTGTATCTTCAATTTATTGTCCCAAACACGTGCCAAATTCCACTTGAAAATATATTTGCCATAATTACATTCTCATAAATAGTAGTATGCTTTAGAATGGCATCTACATATTATTGATTGAGAATTCTGAATTATATTCAGTAGTAGCATTAGCTGTCCTGGTCTTTACTAGACTAGTGATCAGAAAAGAGGTAACATTCCCAATTAACTGTTTCATCCTAAAAAGGATAAGTGAAAATATAAAGGCTGAATATAAAGCCCATAACACTAACTTAAATATTTGTATTGCTAAACAAATTTAATCAAAGTAGAGGTAAAATACAAAACTTCCTTTTCCTTCCTAAATAATATTAGTTTTCCTACATAATCCTCACCTTGTCTCCAGGGCTGGCTTGAATATACCATCAGTGCTGGCCTCTCCCATTAAAGCACATTGCTGTGTTGGATCAAAGCACATACAGATAATTCCCAGCATGGAGGTTTATTTCAAAACACCCAGAATTTAGAAGCTAGGTCATCTAAAAGAGCAATTCTCAAATTTTAATAGAGGTATTAATTACACAGAAGACTTCAAAGCTGTGCATTGTGATAGAGTGGATCAGAGGCTGGCCTTGCAGGTCTCTATTTTTTTATAAATTCCAGTTGAGGTAGATTAGATCATATATCACATTATGTTCCAGATGATAAAGTTAAACACTGAAATCCAAATTTAAATGTTGGCTTTGGTTCCGTGGATATAAGTCCACCATAACAAAATAACTATACCCTGTGTGAATATGGCTGCCTTGGCCATAGGCTCTAGGGCGAGAACCCAATACTATTATTCTGCTTAAATGGGCATAACATTTTAATAGACCTTAATGAGTCATTGTGACACCCACAGAGCAGTGGGTCTTCCAATCCTTATCAGAGAAGCTTCTGAACAGTACATGGCAATTAACACTGAGACGACCCTCCCCCCAACACACACACAAATGGTCAAGGAATACAGAGTGAGAGACCGTGGACTGGGTGTTCAGCCCTAAATGGAATACTCATACCCATCACTCTTTGTGAAAGAGGGAATGGAGAGTCACTAGAGATGTAGGTGGTAACATCAAGGACACAGGATTTTCCAGACAGAACAGCCTATGCTCATGTGAACGCACAGCTGTTGTAAAACCATTTTCAAGACCTGTATAACTTCCAGCCACCAGACAAAAATTCTAGCATAGAGGTAGAAAAATAGGTGTAAAATCCCACACCAACTCAGGATCGATGGACATTTGAGAGTCTCTGAGAAAGGAAGTCAGTGTTCTTTAATTCTGTGACCCCTGGTAAGCTGACCACACATCAGAGCAGGCTCCAAACCCACCCTAACAGCATTCAGAGGAGGAGGAGAAGGAGGGAGAAAGAGGAGGGAGGAAGAGGAGAAGGATGAGATAGAGGGAGGAAGAAAGAAAGGAAGAGAGAGAGAGGAGAGAGAGAGAGA
Organism: Arvicanthis niloticus; assembly: GCF_011762505.2. Classification (NCBI taxonomy): domain Eukaryota; kingdom Metazoa; phylum Chordata; class Mammalia; order Rodentia; family Muridae; genus Arvicanthis; species Arvicanthis niloticus. Next base: position 105,687,967 of record NC_047661.1, on the reverse strand, counting down.
GAGAGAGAGAGAGAGAGAGAGAGGAGAGAGAGAGAATAGGAGGAGGGGTGAGGAAGGAAGGTTGAGAGTGTGGTAATTGGAGGCGTTGGAGGAAGGGGATAAATATGTTCAAAAACCTGAAATGGAGATAAAATTGTTAAATACAAAAACTTACAAATATTCTTATTTATTTGAAGATCTTGTAGATGGCAGCACACATGTGCTGACCAGACTTCCATCAGCCACAACACCTACCTCAAAGTTTTACGACAGTGAAGATGGTCAAGGGAACAGCCCTTGAGGGGTCAAAGTTGGAGTTCTGCCTTCCTTTTCATTTTGAGAAGTAGCTACCATCCAGCAGTGATGCCCCTTTGGCAACTTCTTCTACCTCGACCTTCCTGTCAGAATCTTCAGCCACACACAGCTGTACAAGATGAAGACTGGGAAGCTATCCCTGAATGCCACATACACAGACATCTAAAAGGTGAGCAATACTTGTTGATGCCTCAGAATGGAGGATTCCAGATCTCTCTTCTTTCACCATGTCCTACCCAATCCAAGATTTTATCCTTTCCCTCCCAAGCACCCCAAACCTTCCTCATTCCCCCACCAAAATGCCAATTTCCTTCATTTTTCAACTGATCTATGAAAAGCCCACCCTGTTGCTACCCACGTCCGACCCGCGGAATAAGGCAATGGCAACCATGTTCTTCTTCAAGTGGTTTATTCAGCTATTCCTGTACAGCAAGCTTCTCTCTCTTCTCTCTTCTCCCCAGCTCCCACAGCCCCTTATAAACATTGTCTTAATCCTATCAGCAACTGCCATGAAGTCACTGGAGATTGGCCATTCTCAATGATGAGAGGTGGGGTAATCAGGTAACCACACCTCTCAGCGCATACAACTCCATATATGGAGTTGTCTTTTCTCTCAAGCAATGACTATGACAAAGGCCACCTTGTAATGGCGAGAGCAGAGCAGCTTCCTACACCACCCAACCCAAATTCAATTTCATTTCAACCCCATATCAACTCTCCTTGGGCCGTGTGTGTGTGTGTGTGTGTGTGTGTGTGTGTGTGTGTGTGTGTGTACAGGAACCAGCCCTACCTCACTGAAACAGACTCAGGTTTTGAGGGTTTTTTAGTGCTATCCCTTCGCCTCTGACACCCTTTGTCTCTTCTTTACCAAGTAACTAGTAGCTTTTTTTTCAGCCAAAATGCTATGTGCTCAAAAAGATCATTTCTGATCTGCCTCACACAGAGGCAGATCTCATAACAGATTATACTTTTAATCACAGACTACCCTCAAGATTTTTTTATGGTTCAAATACCATTAAAATAGCCTGCACATATCAGATAACTGACAGTTTCTTATCTAGGAATATTATTGGGGATATAACTGCAGAAAATATACCACTCTGGGAGGATGCTGATAATGGTGTGAATTGTGACTTTGCAGGGCAGGACAGCGTAAGAAATCTCTGCACTTCCACTTAACTTTACTGTGAAGCTAAAACTGTTCTAAATTAAGTGTACAAAATAATAGGCTAAAATAATACTAATAAAACCAATAAAAATGCTAATGAACAGATAACAATTAATAATAAATTATAAGGCTGCTCCCTAACTCAAAGATATTTCCCCTGTATTTCTATAAGCTGTTTTGACTCTAAAAGCCAATTACATATGAGGAGTTTCTTTTTTAATCCTGTGTCTATTTTAGAACTCAATATACCTCTTGCACATTAATAGTTATTTTTTCTTTTAGAATTTGGAAATTATCTTCTATGACTTTGCAGCAAATATTTCATGTGCTTTAGACCTGGGTTTCTTCTCTTATAGCACCCAAGCTGTCCTGTGTGTTCTGTCCCATCTTCCTCTTTAAAACTAACATTGAATATTTTCTTTAACTGAATGATTAATTTTCTCTACCTTACCTTCAAGCCCCAATCTCACCTCTTCTAATTGATCAATCTACTGTTAAGACTTTCTTCTGAACTTTTTATGTGACTTTCTGAGGGTGCTTTTCATTTGTTTATTTTCATTTCAAATGTTGTATCATTTTGGCCTTTTATCCCAGAGTTTTTATTTCTATTAAATTCCATTTTTATGTCTTGAATTGTTTTCATCATTTTATTCAACTTTGTTTAGTTTTATTTTTGCAGTTCTCATGTAGGCATTTGTTCATATCTTTTGATATCATTGATCATAGTTATAATTGCATTTTGGAATAATTGTATATTAGTAAGTTGCTTTTCTTAGAAAAAATTACAATGGGATTCGAATTTCTGGAAGGGACACATGTCTTGATTATTTGTGTTGTTTTTATTTTTGTGCTGGGACCTAGGAGTCTGGAGTTAAGTCATTGGCAAGTTTTTGGTTTGTTTTGTGGATGTAGAATCTGATCTCGCCTTTGTTGACTGGGTGTTTGGAATCTTGTTCATTGCTATCCTGATTTTCCAGGTTGTGGGCCAGGCAAATGGTGCATGGTATTCAGTCTTGAAGCCAATCTGTGTTGATGTGTGGATGGGATGTCATGTTTGACCCCAGCTTATCTAGAGATATGTATAACCCCTGTCTCTTGGAGTAAAACTTCTATAGACTTAGAAGATTCTTATTGCTCATCTTCAGACATTTGTGGGGGAAGGTTCACCAGGTTCTGCAGGTTTCCTTGTATAGTAGGGGTGAAGTTCAAGTCTGAGTGAGTAACGCTTTGTTGGGGCAGGGAATAGAACACCACACTCTCCTCTGGTGGAGGTGGCTAGGGTGGGTGGGGGCCAGGCTGTGTCATTATCTGTGGTCAGAGGCACAGGCCACTATGTGATCTGAGGGTATCTTGGTAAGTAGAATGGTGAACTGATCTGGGATTTAATACCTGTAGTTCTAGGTTGGACTTTGCATGGTGGTGTCATGAGAGGTAAGGTGACTGATACAGAGATGAGAATAAAGACTGGATCTAGAGGGACTGACCTGAGGTCTGGGTCATATGCCATGTAGTACCAGGTTGCAGAGTGAGTAGGGTGACTGATTGGCAGGCTACCTAAGTGGGTTTAAAGCCCCTCCTTCCTCCTCATAGTCTCTGGTGGATGGACTTGCTTGCTGGTATCAAATAATAAATACAACAGTTCTAGTCCCACTCTGGAAAAAAATTAATAGGTTTGAGGGCACTCAAAACATCGGATGGCATTTGTTTTGAAGTTTAATTAAAATAAAATATTCTAGAGACAATTGGTTATATAACTCATATAGCTTATTACTGACCTTTTCCCAGAGTTATCATTATCACATATCCTACTTAACTTTAATTTTATTTATTTAATGACTTTTGCTCATTTATTGTTCATAAAAATGTAACAGAGAGAATAGAAAAGAGTTGAACTGGCAGCCTCTGTGTTTCTTTCACAAAAATCATTTCCAGGCATATCCATAATGTACTTGTTTGAATATTACTATTTTTACAGTGCCTTGTGCACCGTTCAGGGACCTCTTCATGTGTCAAGCCTACATCTTTCTGGATTTCTCCCTCGACTCATCTGTTTTTTATTGGATCCCACTATGGTTTTCACAAAGATCGTATCTTCATGAAAAGGGCTGTCATTTTTACACACACAATAACTCTTTTTAAAGTATTTTTCAACACTCACTGAATTTATATTGGCAAAAAAAAACCATGCCCACAGCCTCAATAAATAGTAACATTAGGGGGCAGAAAAGATGACTCAGCAAGTAAACGCCCTTGATACTTAAATCTGCCAATCTGAGCTCAGCCCATAGGACCCACAAAGAGAACTGCCTCCTTGGAGTTGTCCTCTGATGTCCACATTTATGCCTGAAATACACAACACACACACACACACACACACACACACACACACACACACCATAATAGAAAATTTAAGAAGTGATATTAGAAAATGATCAAATGTAGAATATCTTTTATTCACTATCATCTGCTTACTACTTAGAACAGCTCATAAAAACTAATGGATTAGCATGTGTGTCTAGGGTCTTATAGACAATATTTGTTTTAACAGCAATTCTTAAATTAAAAACTGAACAATCACATTTATGACTTGACAGGTTAGTAAAATGAATGGGATTTAAGAAGTGCTTAAAAAGTAATGTCACCAATTTCCCTAGCTCCCCTCACTCCCTGTCCCCCCTCCCAAAAGGAAATCAAATAAAAAAAAAACCCTGTTGTCTCATCTCAAATGGAACAAGAGAAAAGTTAAGGAGGGAGAGGAGGGAGATGGAGGGAGGGAAGGTGGGAAAGAGGAACCTAAAATGCCTACTGGATCCTTGGGTAGAGTGGACAATGTTTAAAAGCCTACACATGAAGTAACTTGTTGGTTTAAAGAATAAGCAAGGCAGTGACTAGCAGATTGGACCTTTCATGACTGAACAATGCATAGATGAGCTGAGGGCATTAGAGTCTAAAAGAAAGGTGGCCCCATTACTGGTAATTATAGTTAATCAGCAACAATTGTCTTGACGGAGATAGCGATCAACCATGAGCGCTAACCTAACAAGACTAATGAAGCTAATGGGGGATGAAGGACGCCAGAGCTGAGCTGAGCAGCGAGGCAGGAGCTGCAGCCCCTGAGCAGAGCCTGCTTTCACTCTGTCCCTGTTCACTTACCACCTGTTGTTTTCAGACAAGCAGGCACAATGCAAGCTTCCTTGGAATTAGAGGACCTTCTGTAACTCTCAGTAGAGACAGTGAGAAATGGTTAAATGCCTTAGCTTCACACTGTGGGCACTAGGTATTTGCATGGTCTGCACCACATTAGCAGGGTGATACTGCCTTTTCATGCTCAAATGTGGTATGAGATCCAGCTGAAGTGGCAGCCCCTGGGAGCTGCTTAGCCTTGCACAAGGCTCAATCCATCCAAGGTTCAGTTTGCATGTCTGAAAGATCCCGCTGATTCTTATGCATGTTAAAGTTTGCAAAATGCTGGTACTTTGAATCAAGGGATGCCTTGGACTTGCATGTTATGTTTCCTGTTGTTTAACTCTGTAGGTACTGCTTCTTATATATGAACAAACTGGCAATTGGTACCCAGTAAAGTAATTCTAGAAATGGACTTTATTATATGTACATCATATATATATATATATATATATATATATATATATATATATATATGCTGTTAAGTACAGCATTCTTTTATGTTTATGTTTCTATGGTTCTCCCAAGGAGCCAATACATTGCAATGTGCAGGACCACACTTTTACAACTCAAGGAATGTATCACATCTTTTTCTCTTTTGTGTCTGTGAAAAAAACACCTGCATGTGAGACAGGCAATTTGAGATGGTCATTGGGTGGGAGTTTTAATGAAGAGCTACAGTCAGTGAAAGCTGAGGTGTGGTGTAATGCTTTTACCATGAATCTAACACCTATTGTAGAACTACACACATTTCAGATTGGGCCTTGTATCTTAAGTACTAACATGTAAATATGAATAAATTATGATGAGTTGAGTAATTGTAAACAAAATGAAGAAAGCGACATCACCTATCTGCAACTGCAGCTGCAATAAGAAGAACACATCATCATCCTTTCTCCATGCAGAAGCCAAAGCTAATACCTCATAGAAGAAGAGGAAAAGCCAGCCTGGAGATTACAATCTATTTACAAGAAAACTAGGTCTCTGTCACATGCAAATTGTTTGCTTGTATTGCTTAGTGAGGATTTCTGTACACTGTATATCTTTAGAATGTGATCATCAGTGGGCGAAACTGAAAGACTAGAGGACTCTTACAGATACAGTTTCATTCCCTAGATTGTCTAAACCATTTTTTCTCCTGCAGCCAAATACTTCAATTATCATATCTATTGCTTCTTGTTATGGACCCATGCATCTATATAATATTATTTCTCATTACTTATTAAACCAACTTTGGCCGTTGTCTAATGACTTTACATGTTGATAGTTTATGATTTACCATTTTATATATCTCCACATTTTCTTAATACTTTTATTAATTAATTTTAAGGTTAATAATCATTGTATTAATAGTTTGTTTAGTTTCCCAAGCCCTTGTCAATATTTATTTTCAAAAGCTCATGTACATTTACCAAGTGCTTATTATCTTCTAGTAACCATGCAAAGTACTCAAATTCTCTATTGATGTAGTTGAGCGTGTGGGTATGGTAGATCCAGTGGCAGTTGGGGTCTTGGGGGTGAATATGATCAAATATACTGTGTGAAATTCTCAAAAGAAATAATAAAAATGAGAAGAAAAGGACAAAAGTATGCTTGGGAGCAAACTTATGACACTCTGCCCAGTCACAAATGTCAGTGCTCCGCCAATGTCTCCCATGGGTTTCTAGCCCTTTCTTTCTTTCTTTCTTTCTTTCTTTCTTTCTTTCTTTCTTTCTTTCTTTCTTTCTTTCTTTCTTTCTGTCTCTCTCTCTCTCTCTCTCTCTCTCTATATATATATATATATATATATATATATATATATATATATATATAAAATATCATACATATATATATGATACTTTATTTAAAAGCATTTCAAATGTTATCCCCTTCCTCCTGGTTTCCCCTCCAGAAACCCCCATTCCATCTCCCCCACCCCCTGCTTCTATGAGGGTGCTCCTTCACCCACCTACCCACTCCTGCCTCATTGCCCTGGCATTCCCCTCCACTAGGGCACTGAGCCTTCACAGGACCAAGGGCCTCTCCTCTCATTGATGCCTGACAAGGCCATTTCTTATTACTGAAACATCGTTATAAAGTACAGTGGTCACAACAACCTTTTTTTCCCCTCACAGCTTTGGAAACCTGTGATGCGGCAGGGGTTAGTTGAAAGTATGTCTCATCTCCACAACAGGCCAGTATTTGAGGCCAGCATCTGAGCTGGCAAAGTGTAAATAGCTAACCAGAGAAGCACAGAGAGGCTGAGCTGGATCGCTGGGAAGTCTCCATTCACTGCTCTGGCTTTGGATTGTGTTTGGGTGAGGAATGAACCTGGGATCTAGATGTGACCCTTCTGTGAGGCTTCGGCTTTTGAATAGTTTCTTATGTTATGGGAACCTTGATACTGTGATAGCCAGATACAGAACTCTAGGATAAAAAAACAAACAAAGAAACAGCTATCTCTGTATCCTAGAACTTGAAGTCATTTAATGAGACTCCAATCTGGCCATTAATAATTTTTAATTTTCTTCTGGCTCTACCTATACAATATTCATTTTTAACTTTCTACTTGATTAATTTCTAACACTTTTATCAGATGCAATTCTACTTTTATTTGTTCTTCTAATTATTATATTTTCTCCTCCAATTATTATTTTGTTCTACATTGTAGACATTCTAAACATTGTATCATAGCTTCTGCAATTGTCTGGAAGAATATCCATACACTAAAACCTAATTTCTAATGTGCTAATATTAGTGGGGCTTCAGAGTTTATCTGATAATAAAATTGATGGGTTTGGGAAAGAGACCCCAGAGAGATTCTTTCACATGAGGTAGTGGTTAGAAGGCAATGTCTTTGTTGTCCTTTTGTCAACTGGAGCAGCAGTCTGCCAGATCTTTACAGGTTGAAGACACAATTGCACCAAAACATGTGGGGTCTTGAAGAAGAGACGTGTAAGCAGATACGGAGCACTTCCTTGGTTAGTCACATCCTCTGCATTATGTTGAAAGCTGGAAAATATTTCTATTCTTCATACTGTTCTGGAATATACTTCCTTTCACACACACAAAAAAATCTGATGATGTTAAAATTTTGCAACCTTACATCTTTTTTAAAGATTGCTAAAATTCTTCCAGAAATATTGCTGCTGAATTAAAAGTAAACCCTTAAAATAATTACCTAGGGAAAAAAGAGAGTCCAATCTATTAGAAAAAGTCATAGAAAATTATCAATCATTTGTGAAGTGTAGAACTTCATCTTAATTTTTATTGACAATTCAAAATTGGAGTCCCTCTGTCCTTGTTTTCTTAACACTACTTCCCCAAATTCCTTCTCCTATAAATATGTTTTCTTCTTTTGTGCATTTGTTGAAGTGCGCTTAGGTAGATTACTGTAGATTAAACATAGAACTTGTACTGTACCAATTTTTCTTTTAAGATATCTTTCTTTTACAGCATTTGGTTTTTGATCAGTGTCTTTCCAGCTATTCCACAAATGACTAACGATCCTCTCCCAACCCGTTATTACTTTCCTTCCACTATCTCTTTAACAGGTCTTATCTGTGCTGAAACTTCTTTAAAAGCAAACACATTATTTTTAGGTTGAATACGAAACAGATGATAATTGACTCTACAAAAAAACAAACAAACAAACAAACAAAAACAACAATTTCCTGTTTCTCAAGGCAAGCTTTGGTAACTTTAGCCTATAAGATGCTCGGACAGATTTCTCGAACATGTAATTTAAATTTTCACAAGTATATTGTTCCGAATTTTTTGAATCTCTGATCTCTTTCACATATATCCAAAGCCCACCAACACACCTAGCTGTGCACTAGCCTCTTTTGTTTTGCTCATGGCAGCTTTTGAACAAGCTGACATCGTTTTAGAAATGATTAACTGTTCTGAAGCTTGAACGTTCTCACTGGGACTGTGACCTTGACTGTCTCTCTATCTCTCTCAGCAGCATCTTCTCGCTGTATGTTAACTATAGGGCATTCCCATGTCAGCCAGTCCATGGTCTATAGCAGGGTTTATGATTGTGCAGCCTATGACTAAGCATATAAATGGCCACATTCCTCCATCATTACATAGTCGTGTAGTTTAGTATTTCTACTGTAGAGTAGCTAGAGGCAATTATCGTGTATTTATTAGCTCCAAAGTTGTTATTAGCTCTTAAGCATCTCGGAGCTGGAATCACGATGTCTGGAGTTTCTGTAAATGTTTCCTTTGAACTGCTAATACACATTTCAGATTACTTTGGACCTTTCCATGATAGCTCATTTTCGTTCTGATTGACACTCCACGGTCTATATAAACCATCACAAGTCTTTGTTTTTTATAATTTACTTTTCTGTTTTAACTTTAAAATTGTGGCATTTTCTTTTCTACTCTTACCTTTGAATCTTTTATGTGGTTATTACATATTTTAACTGTAGCTTCCGTTCTGATTATTGAAACTAAATCATCTAATCTGGCAGTCAGGAAAAAACTTAACTCTGCCGTGACAAAAAAAAAAAAAAAAATGTGTGCAAATAAATTCTCAAAACAAAGCATAGGTAAAGTGGACTTATATGTAAAAATGTAATTGTGTGAGAGAAAAATATCATTATGAATAATTGCCTTTAAAAACTAAAGTTTTCTTGGTGGTTTAAAATCATAATTTGAAAGGATATGAAAAACAGTTAAAACTTAAAAAGATTAACAGACAATACTGAAATTACTTAGGTTTATAGTTATACTACATGGTTGAACTAGAGTTATAGACATATTTGCATTCCAGAAATTATCTGTAAATCTGAGATACAATTTTTTACTCAGACAATTATTCCCAAAAGATGTTTAAGTTTTAAGTTAAAAAAGACAAATCTTCTGAGTCATACCTCACCCTCAAAAGTAGATACGGTTTCAAACTACCTCCTGTACATATAGGAAATAAAAAATAAACAAAAAGTACACACTTTGAAGGAATAAGCAATTTTATTGCTGAGATAGTGAAGCCCTGATGGTAACGATGATGTGTTAAAGGGAGAGTTAGTACATGCCACTTGTTGTAAATCATTAAATGGGCATTCCATTTCTTCTTTTGCTTGATGAAAATTTACTCATCTTTGACCAAAGGTCAAATAGAATGCATCTCAAAGCCCCAAGTTAATGAGCCTATTTAAACATTACCACATTTCATTGTGGTTATATGTTCACTAGTTAACTCACTCAGAGCAGGAACATGCCATATGTACGGCACATATGGAGAACATATCTAATAAATTTCTGATGGCTTTCCAATTAAACATTTATCTTGTTTTCCTTAAAATTAGCAGACCATTTGGTATATAATACTAAACTCTCACCATTTCCTCCCAATTATTGATGATCTATTTACATTTCTGAACCATCAGAATGCTACCTTTACTCAGAGTCATGCTATGCCCGTCCACTATATGTGTTTTCTATAGGTAATTATCATTTGTTATATTACATACTGTAACATATGAACTGTGTAACAAAATATAAACTTTATGCCAAAGGTTTTGCCCCTAAAAGATACCAGGACTCAGCAAATTTACATACTTTTACCAATTTTGTTTGCCGTGGTGTTAGATCTTTTTGCAGAATGGAAATAGGTCTGACTTAAGGATACATGGTCTCAGCTTTATCCTGATCCTAGCTCACTGTAACTTGGCCAGTTGTTTCCCGCTCTCCTCACAGTGTGTCAGGCTACTTATCTATAAAGTCATCATCCATCCTTAATTTCACCAAGAGTTTGTGTTAGTTGTGCAGCTTCTTAAGCTCTCTACACCATTCCTAGTGAAAGCTGAGAGTGTTTGAGGAAGACATAGTTGAGAGAATCTGAAAAGCTAGTGAGACACATCTAATGGGGAAAAGGGGACAATGGGAAAAAGCTGACATGTATGTGTATCGGTGATGAGAAGAGAAATGGTAAAAAAGCAGAAACACTTCTCAACCACATGGCTGTGATATGATGCACCCCAAGGACTTCAGGGGTCCATGGTTGGATGAAACCTCTCACTTCTAGAAAGTCACTGGATTCAGACCTCTAATGGATTGAGCAGCAAACCAATGGGGTTGAGGTTGACTGTGTTGGAGAGGTGGGAAGGCAGCAGGGAAACAATATGAGAAGATTGGAATTTTTATGGACTTTCTGCATTGGATAAAACATAGCAAATCTGAGACTATTAAAGGGAAAGGGAAATGAAATGTATTAAGTTTTCTGTATGGGAGTATAATTTTAATCACTATTTTATAACTGTTATAATTATTAATTGTGTTATATTTAAGATTACCATATTTCTTATTTTGAGAAGCGAGATAATGGAGTCTTGGAGGATCAATCAATGTATACATGCATCACAGCTTCATATTGTACCCCATACATTTGTATAACTATTATCCATCAATTAGAAACAAAATAAAAAGAACACTCAGTTAAGTGAATGAGAATGGATCAGGGAAAAACAAGGCAGGGATGCATATGATCAAACTACATTGTATGAAATTATCAAAGAAGTAATTAAAATGAAAAAAATTAAAGCAGAAGCTAGGGAAATGGTTCAGTTGTGAAACAATTTCACAATTCCTCCAACAAATATGAGGAACTAAGTTCAATACCCAATACAGCCATAAAATGTCACGCACAATAACACTTACCCATAGCTGCAGTGCTGGAGAGATGGAGACAAAGAGCTTCCTGGGTATTACATTCTAATCAGTCTAGCCAAAATAGAATACTTCAGGTTCAGTGAGAGATGTTGACTCAAAATAAGGTGGAGAGTGATTGAGGAAGGTATGCAATGTCAACCACTGGCCTTTACATACAGAGAGAGAGAGAGAGAGAGAGAGAGAGAGAGAGAGAGAGAGAGAGAGAGAGAGAAATTGAAAATCAATACACCAAAAAGAAATGGAACAAAGTGAGAGATTTGCTTTCAGTGGCTCACATTCATTAAATACAGCCTGGCATTGTACCCAGGGCAGCACACTAAGGTCAATATTCTTCCCCAGAGCTCATTCCTTCCCTTGAGCTATAGTGGCTACCATAAGCTATACATATTAGTATATATAGTGAATATATTTGATGTAATAAAAATGACAGAAAGTAGAGATATAAGAAAAGAGAGATTCAGGGGACACAAAAAGTAAGGTTACTGGATTTGGTGACTAAGTAGACATGGAGTTTGAAAAAGGGTAAAATTTAGAGTGTTATTTTTTTGTTGCCTAAGAATTGTGTGATTATTTCCTAAGGGGGGGGGCAGAAAGATGAAGGGGAAATTGTCAAAAAAATTAATATTTAGAAAAAAATGACTCTTTTTTACCCCTGTCTATTTATGAAATCTCTTAGTCTAAATTATTATGACCTTAATAAGCATTATTTGCGTTTATTTTCACAATTGATCTGAGGTATACAAGATGACAAGATAAAACAAGTAGTACATATTGTTAATGATTGTATTACTGAATCTATCTGACCAATTTTCATTAAATGATGCTACTTAAGAAGCACTACACCGCATGAGACCCCATCTTTACTTTGAAGAAACTGACCCAAATATTTTAATTAAGAAAATTAGAAATATTGAGAATAAAATGACATACTGCACCCAAACTTAACATTATATATCTACATAAACACCAATGGTTAACCAAGTGATCTGGTTCTTAGACCTTGGGAGAAATTTCTCTGGTGCACTCACATTCAACACTTGATCCAAAACAAGGGACAGTCAAAAGCTAAGGGAAAAATGTAGCATTGCTTTTGTTAATGAAGGAAACAGTAGCAAGTATTGGAACAATACATCAGAGGGTCGTGTCTGTGCCATTCACTGACAGTGAACTCATAGAACTGTGCATTTTGGATAGAAAAGTGGAATTCTGGAGAAGACGTGCTTAAACTGGGTGCTGAATGGGTGGTAATGAAGTTGCATACTACAGTAACCTTATGCATAAGCCATTTCATAAATATGTGTCCAGCCTCAAAACACAACAAAGCATTTTCACCATTAATGAAAAGTAATATTATACACAAATAATTTAGGGAATCTCATTCCTGACATTTCATGATGGTTACTTTGGTTGAAACCTACGTGAAAAGTTAGAAGTTGATGCCAATAGAAATGATAGTTTAAAAAAAAAAAAAAAAAACAAAATTTTAGCATTTATTCTAATCTACAGGAAGATATACGTATTTGATATTCTATCGTCATACCAAACTTATACAAGGTTTCTGTGTCATTGTGTAATTGTCTATGAACCTCTAGATTTAGGGGTAGGCTCTATTAATATAGGAGTGATGTGTGTGGGTGTTTAGTAAATATCATATTACATAGTGAAGATTGAATAAATACTTTTAAATGGCTCAATGAATCAATGTACAATTATTTACTTCTATAAACAGGGTAAAATTGAATTCTTATTAAACTTGGCAAATACAAGTGATAAGTCATATTCCAACATAATTTGGCAATTGAATGTGTCTATAGAAATAGAGTAAGAAAAAACTGAAAGTCATGTAATACTATTAAGCATTAAAATTAATCAATTAAGCAAATCTACATATGGCTTTCCCTAGTAACACTTTGCTTTATTAACTATCTTTATAACTCTGTGCTGGCCTCTCTTGTGAATCCTGATTACCACTCCATCGTTGCTGTTCTTTGAGATGATAACACTGACTGTGGTAAAGGTCTACGCATCACCACCTAGTCTACTAGTGGATTTGGAGGTTCATAGTTTACTTTGGTATTCTCAGTCCCCCTGTCTTCTCAATATCACTACACTCTAACATGTTCTTAATACACTGAAATGAAAGCTTTGGAATAAATATGCATAAATATAATAAAATTAATGATAGTAACAATAACAGCCAACATAATATTTTTAACATTTAAGGGCCACAGAGCCATTAGTTTACTTAATCTCATAATTCTATTACTTAGATATTATCATTATTCACATTTGTTCTATGAGAAAATAGAGATAAAGAGAAATGGAGTGGCAAATCCAAAGTTGGGGTGCTAGTGCATGGTGAACCCATCTATCAAATCAGAAAGTGCAATAGACATTTGAAGAGTCAAGAGAGGAGCATACAGGATATCAAGTGGCTTGGAAAATGGGTATTAAAGGCTGATAAGAAGCAGGTGTCTGCTATTAGCCCTGCAGTTCATATAGATCAATGGCCTTCTGCTGGAACACAGAAACATTAGCTGCCACTGCCACCCCAACCTAATGTCCCTTCCATTTAACTCACTCTACTCATGGAATATCTTGCTAGCTATTTATTAATTCTCTCTCCAGAAGCAAGAAAAAGAAGAGAAATACATGAGGGAATAAGAACAAGAACACAAAATATTTATCATGTTGCTGGGGAAGGGGTATTAAATACCCTGATTGGGGCAGAAAGACTCCTCAGTTGACATCCCTCATAAGTGAAGAAGGTACCTGACTTTAAATATCCAGAACCCATGTGAAAAAGAAAACTCAGAGGCACGTGCCTATCATCCCGACTGATAGGGCACTGGAGGATCCCTGAAGCTTGCTGGCCAGAGCATTGAACCTGAGGGCTCTGGGTCTGGTGAGAGACCATTTCATAACATAAGGTGGCACATGATAGAACACTGACCTCTGCTCCCCACATGCATGCGTTTGTGCACTTGTATGTGTGCATTTACACACAGACAAGCACATGGACAAGAGCATCCTGGAACCTGTATGCATGCATATACAGAACACATGCAAAACAGATTAATTCTAAAATTAGAATCTTCTTCATCTGTAGAGACCCTAAAGTATTCTTGTTCTTCACTAGTGTTTCCTTTGAAGACCATGAATACAAGATTCTGTATAGAGCCCTGAAAGAAATCAAGGTGATCCTGGGTCTGTGCTCTGCACTTGTGGACAGTCCCCTCATGTATGAAGAAAGGCCTGTGAAAGTACCAACTCATTTACAAAGACTTTATGGTTTGGAGCTATAACCTTATAAATCCATCACTCCAACCTCCCAATACTGCCCATCATCTCTGGAGATACAGAATTCCAGTGTAGAATTTGATGTAACTTCTATTCTCCAGCATCTTGAGCTGAGAGACCATTTCAGAGAGATGCTGAGCTGCCATTGAGATCAGATGGCAATCTTCTCCCTTAGGCTCAACCAGAGTTTGCAAGAATGATTCAGTTAGTTCTCCAGCTTCTTTTTCTCTTTCACCTTCCCTTTGGGACCTTCTATAGTGCTGACAAATCCTCCCTCCCCTGATGTCAGCTCAGTGAGAACACGGATAAAGCAGCCTTTATCTAGCAAGCAGAGAATTTCCCCCACATCTGCCTGGCAATAATCCAACACAAATCCAAGCCTCCAAGTTGTCCAGACTATATTAAATGGCCATTGGGGAACAGCATTGAAAGCTTTGGGATTTCATTTGTTTTCCCTTTTGTGTCATAGAACTAAACTGTAATGCTGACTTCTTCAAGGCAGAAAACAGTCAGGTGACCCTGTCAGCAGCCATTACTTACAGCTCCAGAGCACCTCATGGTAGGGGTGTTGAACAATAAAATGTGAGATCATTGCAGGTTGAACCCTTCAGGCCTCAAATTAAATGTCAGTTACTTAGAGAAACTGTCCCTGACCTTTGACAGTACCAGGTCTCCAATAATGCCTTAGACCCTCCATTGTAGTTATTACATTTTAATTATTATTTCTAAAGCTGTATTAATTTTTTCACATGGCTTCTGAGTTAATAAAGCCTATCTGGTGCCATTTTTAATTCTTCCCTCTATACTCTCACAACCATATCCTCAGTGCCCTTTATTCTACTATTGTTTGTTTTTCTTTGCTTATGGCATCTGTCATCTAGTGGCAATGAATTGAAAATGAAGGATACTGGAATAGTGTGTGTGTGTGTGTGTGTGTGTGTGTGTGTGTGTGTACGCGCATGCATGTGCATGCACATGGGCATGTGCGTGCACACATCCAAATGTTCAAAAGAGAGAGATTAGCAAAGCGAGAAGTAGAGAAGACCCGAAGTGGTCATAACTTTCCTGTGCCACTACAAAGTGAAATGCGAGTGAGTCACAGTATACAAATCCTGCATGACTTACTGAGTTCCTGGCTTTGATCTCATCCTTTGGATGAGACTTTCACAGAATATATGTCATATAAACAAGGATTTCAGTTCATTCATATCAAAGTGTGCTTTGGCATGCAGAACCAAAACTGACAATTTAATTCACTTTTGGTGTCTTCATGTATTTTCATGGACATTTAATTCAATATAAGAAGGTTAAATAATTTCACTATTAAGGTATCAGATAATTTGACAACTTTTCACAGGTCATAAAATATTTTTCATACAATAACCCCCAAAGTATGTTTAGAAGAACTTTAGAAGAACTTACCTAACATGAAATACTTACTTTCACTGTGTCCTTTGTGTAGTTGTTTTGGTTTTACTGTCTGTACTTCATAGCCTAAGTCATTTACATTTCTTTTGAGAACCAAAAACTATTCATTAGAAAAACTATTTTGCAAAGGGTTAATTTTAGTATCTCTTCACTGCCTATGTCATAAAGTGGCAATGAATTCAAGATGGTGGTACCTGGGATATTTATACCCTTGAAAATGGATCACAATGTAACAGATGACACATGATACCTGCTACTACACAATATCACATATCTTTTTCCTCAATTAGAATGATAATTCCACAAAAACTTTTGTATTCTGTTCACTGATTCCAAGATGCCAAAGTAGACACCAAGTAGACCTCTGTGATAGTTTGAGAGGTCTCAAATACATGAAAATGCCTCTGGCACTAAGTGACAACAGATTCAAATGACAGCGTATGAAACATTTGTGAAACTAACAATCCACTGCAAAAATAAACTCTTCTCAATATAATATTTCAATTCAGAGTGGAGATTATGTTTTCATTAGTCATGTTAGATTACCTGCAGCCTTGCATGTCAAAGTAGTTTAGACATATCATAGTGACTGTATTATAATTGTCCTTGTATTTTATATTATCATATGTAATTATTATGTTATTATATATCATACTATATGTGTGTGTATTATACTATATTACAATTGTCCTCTTATTTTAGAAGATTTTATTTTGCCTATTTTTACTTTAAAAGGTCAAGTACAACATACAAATAAAATGGAGAAGATATTTCATCTTTGAAACTGATACTTGAATTAAAAGTATTCTCCCTATGTATTTCCATAGCATGTCTTTGTAAGATTCTGTTACTAGGTTGCAGCTAATCCAATATCTCTGAGCTCCAGAAAATCAAATGAGTGCCAGACTAAATTCCACACTGAACTCTCTTGTACCTAGTTCTTACTGGCAAGTGATGCAGCATGCCATCATGCAGATCATTTTAGTCAAGTTATTACTACAGTGTAAGTGTCTGGCTCATTATTGTGGCATAAATGTTTAAGGACTGGACTGAGACATCCGCATCCTCTTCCCATCCGGTCATCATCGCAATTGTACTATTGAATAGATTTGTAGGTGTGGTGAGAAAAATTGGTGGACTATACAGTCATTTCTGAGAACTGAATTCTGTTGGCTTGCCCAGCAAGATATACTAAGTCTCCATATTTTGGCAACTCCAACTCCCCACCTGTACTGTGACTCTACCAAATTGAAATAAACACATGCAAATCCTAACTCAGCATATTCTTTCCACATCATTAGAAAAAGAATGCCTTCATTCCAAAAGTTTCTGCCCCTTTAGTTGTGCGAGAAAATTTCTACTTAGTGCTGTCTACTTAATTAGAATAATGGTGACTAAACTGGTTGAATGACAGACTGTATTCTGCTGCTATTAGTCAAGGCATAAGCTGACCATATAGGACTATATATACTTTATGGTCTCCTTTGGCCATGGTAAATAATAAACTCAATATTTTTAATAATTTCTGAGTTTATTAGGAAGTAACAGTAGTGTTCCATATCAAAATTTAACTACCTTTTGATTATTATAATTAGAAGAGGTTATTGAGATTGAAATCTAGGTCATCACTCCTCTTTTCCTCCTTGAAGGTTTCCTAGCTTCAGAAGTGTGCACTTCTCAGGATCAATCTTCTACTCTTTCTACCTTTTTGGTGTTTTTATATAGCATATCATGAATAAGCCAATGATAATAAACACACCATAAAGGAATCATAAGTTCCCTTACCCACCTCCTCTTTTTTTCCCCTTCTCAGTAATAGCTCTTTCTTTTCAAACATGGTTTAAACCTGTTTTGCATGAAGAAATATATGATTTAATTCTCCGGCCCTTATGCTAGGTTAGGTATACATTGACTTTTCCCTGGCTCAAAATAAAAGCAGCTATGCTCCAGTAACTTTATTAAAAATGAAGATGACAGCACACAGAAAATGGATTTTTTGAAGTTACGTTTAGCCCCTGCCTACGTATTTAAAATGAACATTTCAATTAAATTCATAAAATTTCTTTCACAAATGGTCACTTTGTATAAGACACAGATTGAAAGAATGGAAATAGTGTGTGGTTTTTTTCAGCCACTGGATTTATGCCAGAAGAATGTATAATTCAGCTAAGTTGAACGAAAATCATAAGAATTTGTTTTTGAAACACCTGTTAGTTCTCTAGTTAATCACATATTCTCAATAATAACATCCTTCTGGACTTTGGAAAGCACAATTAACTATATGTACATATATTAAAAGTACAGCATGTTTTGATAGATGCCTTCACTGCAAATTGACAGACCCAATCACATGATTAACATATTTGTGACCTCCCAAAGCTGCTATAGTTAGATCTTAATGTACATACATATTTATGTATATTACATATACATTATATAATATGATGAGAAGAGCACTTAAGATATGCTTCTTATAAAATTTCAAATATAAATGATAGTATCTAGTACATTCATTAAACATAATATTTTATTTATGTGCATATGTGTGTCTGTGAGATGGTGCATGTGAATATAAGGGCCGATGTTCACAGAGGCCAGTGTTGTAAGGTGCTCCTGGAGCTGAAATTACCAGTGGTTTGTGAGCCACCTGGTAGTGAGTGCTGGAGACCAAATTCATGTCCTCAGCAAGAGCAGTATGCAACCTTCGTCACTGAGCCATCTCCTGTCCCAATAATAGCATTTAAAGGCAGATATGTTCGCATAAATCTCTTGGCGTTTTGTCTTTCGTGTGCACACCTGAAGGCAATCAGTCACAGTCATGAATTTCTAGGATCAGAATTATAAAATCCAGTAGGAATAAGAAATGATTAGTCAGAAAAAGGATTCTAAAGAGACTTTTGTTTATTCCTATAAACAAAAATAAGTCCACATCCTTTCCATGAAATTTTATAAAACTTATATTAAAATGTAATGCAACTCACTGGATATTGGCACCATTAATTTTTGTGAAATTTTGTAGACTTTTCCCATATTTAATCTTTCAAATCTTTGTGGCAAATAAGCTTCCTACTACTGCTTCTTCTAACTTTGTTTCTTTTTTGCAAGTATAATCTAGCTGAGTCACACTATTAAAAACATACTTACCGATGATGAATCTCTAAATTCTTAAGAAGTTTATCTCTAGTTATCTGAATTTTAAATATATTATTTATGTCAGGTAACACAGAAATAAAGATCACTTTACTAATTGATGCCATTTGCAAAGAATAAACAGGAAAAAAAATGTACTGGTTTCAGAACTGTTTTGTGCATATCATGACTACCTTGAAAGATGGGCTGTTTGTCCTGTGTTTTCTCGCACAGAGTGTTCTAGGACAAGCCTGTTTGCCCACTGAATTATGTATTTTTCTCTTCCATTATTTTGTGCTAAATTAATATCTCTTTCAGGGACATGGAATCTTATAACAGTGAGCCATTCTTTTTCATTGCCAGCCCCCACTGTGCCTGTCATTACGGAAGCACATCCTAGCAGAGCCAGAGAAGGAATCTGCTGAAACAAGCCTGTTTTCACAGTTGTCAGGAAGTTAATTACAACACACAGAAAGGAGACTAGTCACATTCCCGAATCATTCCAGAGGAGTCCTTTCACCCTATTGCTTCTAGAGAACTGTTCTGAGTAATGACAGCATTTCAACTGAAATTTCTGCCACCCAAAACCCTAAAGACGTTAAGATAAAGCTGACTACATTCTAGCTTAGGCCACTCCTACTATTTCTAGCCATGAAGTGCTCTGTTCTCATCAATAACCCAAGAAGCTTCCCTTTATTCTCCTACTCTTTCTTTTTTTTCCCCACCTTATTTTTATCTATTCACTTTACCATTCCACTTTCCCAGTCACCCCCTCCAACAATCCTTCCACCTTCTCCTCACTTCTCCTCTGAGAGGGTGGAGGTTAGAAGGTTATTCCCCTACCCTGACACATCAAGTCTCTGAGGGGCTAGGCCCATTCTCTCTCATTGAGGCCAGACAAGACAGCCCAGCTACAAGAACATATCCCACAGACAGACAATAGTTTCAGAGATAGCCCCTGGTTTAGTTGTTTGGGACCCACATGAAGACTAAGCTACACATGTGTGTGTTTGTGTGTTGGGGGCAGAGGGTGGCAAAGACCTAAGTCCAACCTATGTATGATCTTTGGTCAATGGTTCAGGTTAGTTGACCCTGTAGGTCTTCCTGAGGAGTTCCTATCTCTTTTGGGGTCTGTAATCCTTCCCCAACTCTTCCATTAGAGTCCCCAAGCTCCATCCACTGTTTGGCTGTGGGTATCTGTGTCCCTCTGAGTCTAGGTGTAGCCTCTCAAAGGATAGCCATGCTAGACTCCTGTCTGCAAGCATAACAGTATCATTAATAGTGTCAGAGATTGGTGCTTGCCATGAGATGGGGAGGGAAATGGGGAGTGGTGATCAAGATCAGGTGTGGGAAGGTACAGGAAAGATGAACCGATGGCCAAGAGAACAAATTAAAATCTTCAATTGACAGGGGTAGGGAGATGGGGGTGGGGGGTTATCTAGAGGATATGACAGACACCTGGGACAGGGAAGACACTCAAGAATAAATGGGGGTAACCTTAGCTGTGGCTCACAGCAGTCACCAGGAAAAGGCTACCTTCTGTAGCCAGGCAGGAACCCCAGTGGAGCAAGAGGGACAGCAACTCAGCTACAAAACTTTCAACCCCAAGCTTATCCTGTCTACAAGAAACTCGGGGACAGAGGATGGAGCAGAGACTGAGGGAAGGATCAACCAGTAAGGCCCAACTTGAGACCCATCCCAGTCTCACTGGAGTCAGTCACTGCTCTCTGATCCAGGGCAAAGGCGAGTCTCCATTTAATGAGGAATTACTGCCATCTTGTGGCTGTCTTGATGGACGGCATCTACCTCTAAAGTACCACGGAAGAAGAGAAAGCAAAAATAAACAGCCAGTTTGTTTTAGGTTTCATTTTTCATTCTGTAACTCCACATTATTAAGAAGCACCATAGTCCACATTATCTCAGTGACAGTATTGTGTTGCTGTCATAACATTCAAGAAGATGAACCTGCTCTATGCTTCATTGAAATGAAGTTGTTAAGATAAAATGTTAACATAAATGTAGTATTAGTCTAAAATAGAACTTTTAGTCTATAAAAGATAGACGATTAATCAAATCAGTGGAGACACTAACAAAATTTCAGCTGTCCATTCCCACTTCAGCAATATGCTTTCCTCATCTTTAATGCTGAGCGTTTGCAGAGTCTCATTGGCTCCGTACGTTCAGATATTTTCTAACTCTGAGGTGATATATTTGCCACTCATCTCAACAGCCCATGTCAGCACCGGAAATTAGCCAAGACCCACTAATAACCAGAAACAGATTCCAAGTGAACACTTCTCTAAGATCTGTGTGGCACATGTTGTCGTCAATATCCTTTGCCTCAACATGTGACAAACTTGCAA
This sequence comes from Arvicanthis niloticus, assembly GCF_011762505.2. Lineage (NCBI taxonomy): Eukaryota > Metazoa > Chordata > Mammalia > Rodentia > Muridae > Arvicanthis > Arvicanthis niloticus. Next base: position 105,666,442 of record NC_047661.1, on the reverse strand, counting down.
ATTCTGCATTTTTACGATTCAGATGGCTGGCTCGGCAAGTGAACAGTGGTGAGCACATACAATAAACACATGTAGGAACAGTTTTCTCTGATCTATAAAGCAAAAACATTACTCTGCTTCTCTGTCAAGATGTGTGAGATGCCATTTGAAGCATAAATTTGCTTTTTGACCAGAAGCTTCAGGGACGAATTATCTGTATGGTTTTGAATGAGAAAGGCAGCGTTCTAAAACACCAACTACTTAAATAGCCAGAGATACCAATAGAACATTTTCTCCCCATATAACATCTTGCTCTGAAACATAAAATCTTAAATGGTAAGCAGAGAACACTCCACCTGGTGGTAGAGGAAAGGGGGTAACGGCCTTCTGCAAAGGACCCGCAGGAGGAAAAGATGAAGCGAAATGCAGAACACTCAAGGCGGCGAGAGTTAGAGACTGAGATACTCCCATACACCACTGTGGTTGGCAAGCATCTTTAAAGCAAAATCCAGACAGAATCTGCCTCTCCATAAATCTTTCCACCCCTTTCCATTACTAGTTAGGTATTGTTGGCTCTAAGCCATCTGATTTTACTCTGATTTATTAACTGCTATGCATTATATATGAGATTCAGGTTTGCTGGAGAGTTACCCTTATGGTCATTGTTGCATACAAATCAGCTACTGTTAGAGACGTTTTATGCTGCTGGCACTTCTGTGAGGTGGTGTATAATGTATAACTGGAAAAGAAAGCCTTCCTGTTCTATTTTCTCACAAACGTTACTAGCACACTCAGGGCAGGCTAAGAACAATGGTCCTTTGTTCTAGTCTGAAATGGAGAAAAAAAAAAGTACTCAGAACAATAGATGGGCAGAAAGCAAAACCTGTTGTCTCAATCAAGGTATTGGTATTCTCCAAATTCTAGCTACCACCCTGAGCCCCCTTTTTCTCTGGTGAGACCAACTGAAGCGTGAAAAAGCACTGATGTGACCACTTCCTCTTAGATGCTGACAACCTGGTACCTTACGGGTCTATGCATCTCTGTCTCTGAAACAACAAAACAGTGTCTCACCCTCTGGCTTTTTGCATTGAGACATTTGACTAACTAAACAATTCAACTCCAATCTCTCACCCAGCTCTCAGTTCAGTGACCCCCAGACTTTCCTTTAGTACCTACCTTTCAGGAATGTTTGCGCTGACCCAGTGGTCCTCAACCTTCCTAACACTGTGCCTCCTTAATACATACAGATCTTCATGTCATGCTGACCCCCAATCATAAAATTATCTTTGCTGCTACTTATAACTATAACTTCACTACTTTTATGAATCGTAATGTAATTTATGTTTTTGAGATAGAGAGTTGCCAAAAGTGGTCATGACCCACAGGTTGGGAACTGCTGCCCAAAGCTGAAATTATTCCTCAAAGCAAAAGCAGCGTATAACCCAAATGCCCTTGGTTTACTGGTGATCAACAGAGCTGACACTGACTTTCCTGTTCCACAGAAAGGAGAGTGTGTGTCTGATCACATTACATTTTCAACAGGAGAAGCTATACTTCCCTTCCTTTGAGATAACATCTTACTCCATGAACTGCATCCCACGTCAGTGTGGCAGATTATTAAGTGTTAGCTAACACCATTGGGTGCATGAAAAGTGAGTTAAATATTCTGTATTCCTAGTTTCAGTAAGACTGCCACCTCAGGTGCACAAAAACCACATCAACTGAGACTTTTGTAAAACAATTTTAGAATCAAGCATATGAATGTATGGACCTATAAATAATTATAAATATAATATATAATAAAATTATATAAATTTAAATAATATAATAATAAATAAATTAAATAATAATAAAATAAAATAATAATAAAATAAAAAATAAAATAATATAAATATATATAAATATAATATATAATAAAATTATATATTTTATATAATTATAATAAAATTATATATTATATTTATAATTATTATATAATATATAATATATAATATAATATATATTATATATTTAATATATTATTATATAATATATAATAAAATTATATATTATATTTATAATTATTTATAGGTCCATACATTCATATGCTACACACACACACACACACACACTTTTGTGTTTGAATCATCCACGAATGCACTTCCTACATTTTTTGAGTGATTGGATTTTCTCTTAATTAATGGAGGATTAATGATTACTTGTATATTCAGTTGTTTAAGAAAGCTTCTGTTTGTATTTGGCATTAAGGGCATTTACTGGACATCGTTTTTATACTACTCATAACCTCCAAGCATAACAGATATGGAGGGATTGTTAGGTGAAAATAGAGAGTATTAGTCTCTTTAAGCTTCTGGATTCTACAGAGGTGTTCAATATAGAATGGGTTCTGTTGCCAAGACACCTTGAACTTTGAAGATGACCGTCATAAAGATCTGGAAGAGTAAGCTGTCCTCATGAATAGTAACTTTGAAAGTGATTAATAATGGGCTGTGCTAAATAAGACATCTGTAGTCCGAGGTGACATCAATGCACTGGCAGTCTCATGACTTTTCCAGTTTCCAAAACAATGTCTCGAGAGACACATAAATACAGGTGTGAGATCTTGCATCATCATCTACCCCCAGTCTCCCACTAAGAGGAAGTATTGTTTACCTTCCTCCAAAGAATATAATTCAGGAATGTAGAAGATTCACCTCTGGGAAACAAAGTATTGATCATCCATGGGAAAATTAAGGTGTTGTCATCATGCTTTGCCTTCCATTGTGAAAATCAAAAGAAAGAAAATAAATGAACCTAAAGGAAATGTGTTGCCTGTTTCTAAAAGGTCTTCAACCCGACTAATTGAAAGATCTCAGGAACCTATCCAAGCGTTGCTCCCACGTGGTCCAAATGTATTTTCATATCTTTTTTTAAAGAGTCAGTATGTGGTCCCTGTTATCAAAGTGATAAAAAAAATGTTTTTAAATGAACCACATCATCAGAGAGTAAAGAGGTCTCACACACACACACGATGCTTAATCCAGTCTTCTTCCTCCCAGTGACCCTGTTTAGACTGATAGTCATCACTGAGCCTTGACAATCTAGACCCTCAGGTCTGAGAACAAACTTTAATTAAGGTAAGTGGTACCTTTTCTGAGGACAGCTGCTACTAAAAGTCTCAAGTACCCATGACAAAGTATAATATTTCAGTTTCCAGAAACACAATTAATATTGAGGGTTTTTTTTTTCTTCCAAAAGTGCAATTACGAATTGAGATATTGTTTTTAGAACCTTCAAATAACAAAACTTCAGTCCAAGCCCCAGTGTTCTCTGTCTCTTTCAATGCTTTAACTCTACAGGCTTAAAAATTAAACTTCTCCCCTCCACAGTCAGGTAGCAAAACATTATCATACGATCGAGCTTGGCAAGAAATCCAAGAGTTCTTTCCTCTTTGGTAAGGAAGTGGCTTAAACTTCCATCCATTCTTTTTCAATGCCCAACACACTTCCTCTAAAATGGTATCTCCACAAACTGAAAGGAAGAGTACCGTTTTCCAGCCAATTTGTCTGACGAGCACAATTCAAGTGTGCCTATGTTCTATCAATGCAGATATGGGAGCCGGGAGCAGGAGCCTTTACTATTATTGACAAGTGGCCTACCCTCTAATCTTCAAAAGGCTCATCTGCAAACTGACATACAAGCCCGTAAGGCTCACGGGCTTGCACAAACCTCCTACTCTGACAAGGCAAGCTTATGCACGTGCTTAATGTGAATAAAGGTAAGCCGGACATACATGACCTGTGTGACAACATCATCATCAGAAATCACTTTCATATTCTTCGCACTGGGCTTGTTAGAATTCCAAATGAAATTGCTTGGCAAGATATAAATATTAAATAGGTAATGTTTATTATTCATATTTATAAACAAATAACAAAATTTACTCTAATTTAATTTTTTCTAATTTATTTTTTACATTTTCATACTAGCATGTATTTACTAGTATTTAGCCCGATCTGGATGATTTTATCCTACTTTCTGATAATAAGGTTTGTAGAAAGTCGTGTTTAAAAGGCTTATTTGGATAAAAGTAAATGAGGGTTTGTATTAAACATTTCAAGTACACTTTACTCATTCATGGTAAACATATGCAAAGGCTGAGCATAAGTTCACCTAGTTCAGCCCACATCCAGTCAAAAGCTTCAACAGAATACAGGATCTGAATGGTACAGAGAAGGATAGGTGTTTTTAAATCGTTGTGGGGAGAGTAACTCAGCAAGTCTTTAAAATTTTATGGCCACATTTGACCTTTCTTGCTTTATAGAAATGGCCAGCTTTAACTTACACAGATGTGTCTCTTGAGTTGTGCTTCAGCAGTAGGCACTGGGAGTCACCTGGCCCTGCTACAGAGCATAACTCAATTTAATGCATCTCATATAGGATACGCTACATTACAATGCTGCTTATCCATATTCAAAACAATTGCCAGGCTAAAGCTTTGTTGCATTACTTACAGTCACTTTAAATCCCGAAAAGCACAGAGAGAGAAATCCAAGGCAGGCAGAAGGTAGAGACAGTTTTAATGTGATTATATTGGCATCTGATATGATGGTGCTTTGGACCACATTGACATGAGTGAGGCTTCTAGGTAGCAACTGTTCAATAGCATCCGTTGGACTTCTCCAATAGACCACTTAACTATCTCAGCTTTTCCAGTGATCATCTCATTTATCTAGGATTATTGCACTGAATTTACTGTTTGGTTTTCTTCCAGAACTGAAATGTCAAGTCCAGTGTCATGTATGCAGTAGCTTTGTGCCTTGAGAGCCTCACAGATCCCCCAAAAGCTGCTAGCAGTTGATCTTTGGATAGAGCTAGAAATAAATAAATCCTCTTTAGCAGATCAATATTCATCCCATTTAATGCTTGATGTGAAACTTGTGGATTTGGGGTGGTAATGCTGATGTACAGCTAATCGTTGAAAATGGGCATGAGGGTTTTTATAGCATGGCGGCATATTGTCAGGCAGGAGGGAAAGAAGCTGAGAGAACAGCCTGGAAAGAATATGGTAAGTGTGTATAACTAAGCTGCACATTTGGAAATCATGTGGGTTATTTCATTATGCATGCTAGAAAATAATAATAGGGGGAACTAAAGGTCTGCTCCATAAGAGGAATACCTGTGGCTTTCTCTTGATTTACCATCCTGCGGGGCTCCAGACATAAATGAAGTATCTCACTCCATTGGAGAATCTAGTATCAAGTAAACTGTTATCAAGATATTGTTTCTACACACCAGAAACTCGTTCTAAAAACAAATAAATAAAAAATGTCCCAATGAATGGAGTGCAAATCTATACCCTGAACAATTTATTTGAACTCACAAGAAGAAGAAAAAAAATGCTTGTAGTAAAGTGAGATTTAAAATAGTTAGGGCCAGTAGTGAAGGGGTCTTTTCCAGTCAATGTTAAGAGCAATGAATCAGACTTAGGCAGACAGCAAGGGTTAAGATTATTCCTTTAGATTGAACAATTTTATTTAATTTTTTTGTTGCACATGTGTGGTAATTCACTGTCAGGGGTGCTGGAAAAACTAGTCAAGGCTGAACATTCTTTATATGTGATAGCTGTTGGCCCAACCACATAAGCTGTGAGGCAGACTTCTGTGGTCATCAATGCTAAACATATTTTCAGCCAGATCTCTTGATTATTAGTTTCATACAGCATGCGTAGAATGTGCACATGATCTCTGTGTGAAAGCTTTGCCTTCACAATGTTCTTGCAGAATCAGGCTGCCCCAGACTAAATTTTAGTGAGCATTGAAATGTATTTGTTAAAGCATGAGAAATACGCCTTTCTGTAGTGACTTGAAACTAGAGAACGGGTGTTGATTTGTTTTCCCTGGACAAGCCATATTCTTTCTTAAATAATGGCTTTTCACTGAAGTTCTCTGAGAAATGAAACATTATAATCCTTGCACGGTGGGGGACATCATTAGGCTTAAACAGCAAGCGACAACATCTGCTGGCTCCAGAGATCCAGTGGACTGCTCCCAAGTGTCAGTTTCCCTTCTGCAAGGTCTAAACTTTGCCACTGATAAATGATATTTTCCTCCAGTTAGGGATTTGTAACTGGTTTCAATGATTTCACTGGTTCTTCGACTAGCAATTGCAGGCGGGATGAGAGCGCAGGTCATGGTCACAAGATAATGTTTGTCAGGTGAAGAGTCAATCAGTAAACAGGGGAGGAAAGGTATGTTTATGCTTGAGGCCATGAATTGGGAGAGAATAATGTACGAGGCCAAAGATGACAACTGGGGAAACCTGTGGGCTTGTGTGTGAAAGCCCCTGCCTGTGAGTTCATGCACACACAGGCAAAAATGCATTGGGCCAACCTGAAAATGAGAAGAGATGTGTGTGGCATATGAATATGTAAACATTCAGACACACTGTGTCTGCAATGTTTTTTATGCTATACTAAGGTATGATGATTTACCAACAGGGTATCAAGACACAGATTCTATGCAGATATTCAACAGGCACATGGATATATAGAGATTCAACGAAAAGTAGAAGGAAGCCTGCGGCATTAGTGACTCTAGTTAAGCTCACAAGCTTAAAGCTATGTCAGTTCCCACTGATCAAAACCCACCATTTGAGCATCAAAATTATGTTCTGGTATGACAAACAAAAACACCCAGACCAAACTTTTTGTAAGTACCACTTCATCAGGTAAAAAAAGTAATGCTTCACTCTCTACTAGGGATAAGTGATTGTGGACTAGCTACATGTGAGTGTAGTAGAAAAGTTAAAGGAAGCTTTGTAAAGTTAAAGGCCTTTTGAGAGGCATTAGCTTAGAGAAAGGAACTAGAGAATTGTTTATCACAGAGCTGGAGAGAGGGCTCAGCAGTAAAAAGGACTCGCTGCTGCTGCAGAAGACATGAGTTATGTCCCCAGAACACACACTAGGCAGCTTACAACCACCATACATGTTTATCTGGCTCCAGGAGATCTCATGCTCTCTAGAGGCATGTGCACTTGTGTGCACATACACACAGACACAGACACACATACACACACAGAGAGAGAGACAGACAGACAGACAGACAGACAGACAGTGACAGAGAAATGCTTGATATTTTTTTAAAAAAATCATGATTTCAACACGCATTTCTTTTCTTCAAAATATATGTATCTATTACAGCATCAAGAGTCATGTGCAGTAGGAACTTATGCATTCTGGCCACAGGCAGGCTAAGAGCTTCAAGCTTAGTGTGACATCATGAGGAAACAGTGATAATGATGTAGGATTTAGACCACAGGATGATGGATCCATTGTCATCCTTGGGCAGCGTTTGCTTCAATTTTCTGAAATTTCTAATCACACATACAGTGTGATCATGTTAGTCTAGGTGGTAGCCAAGAGCCATGGCAGTTAGACCACAAATACCTGTCTACTTTTTCTGCTGTGAACTGACTTCCATGGGATAAAAATGTCCACAAGACAGACTGGGTCCCAGAAGATGACATTCTATCAGTTCATTCCCTCTGTGCAAATACTGTGTGATCGTTTAACTAAAATCAGCCCGAAAAAGAAATATTTAAATGTGGAGGTTTACTACTTTACCTCGCTTCCACTAATCCCTGTTACAATATTGTAAATAGCTCAGAGCTTAGAGTTGCGAAACAGAGACCTAACAAGACTTTACTGAAAATCTTTTGTAAAAGATTCAACTAAAACCTTACAACAGATAGCTAAACCAATCCACTTTGATCCATGAAAATTATCTATAGTCTTTATCCCTCTTATCTTTAAAAAATGAAGAACAATCACTCATATGCAAAGCAGATAATTTTATAAGAGTTTTGCTAAAACAAAATGTCTTTTGAGATTTTAAAATGTTCTATCAGTAATTCTGAATGAGGGCAATTTTGATTTGTTCTGCTTCCCCAGACCTGCAGAGCTGGATGTGAGCACTGCCTGACATGTTTCCTGGGAGAAAGTCCTATGCTCCTTTCTCATAAAGAGATGGATGGATAAGCTTTGAAGGCAAATAGTGATGTAGATACAGGGAGCCCTGTGGAGTTCAAAGCACAGATGGAAAGTTTAGGCATTCCTAAAAAAAAAAAAAAATGTAATAATATTGTTGGATTTTGTTTTTGCTCTGTCTTCAGATAGTAGATTCAGGCAGGATTCAGGCCAGGAATCTCAGCTAGATATGCAAACATTACTTATCATAAGGAGGATGTTGGTGAAACTAGAATCAGCTTTTATTTTGTTTTAGTTATGGTTGTTCTGAAGAAACATTCCACATATACATAAACATGATAAATCATTCTTTTCACAAAACATCCTCCCCCAAATCATTCAGAATTAACTGGAATTGTGTCAATGTTTTTATAACTTTATGCCAATGCTTTATGGAGATCTAAGTAAAGTCTTATTTTGAGTAAAATGTGATGGGGGACAAAGGGGATGGTTTATTAGGTAAAATGATTGCTGTGTGAGCATTAAACTCTGTTGTCAGATCCCCAGAAGCCACATAAAGGCTAAGAGTGACTCTAACGAAGGAAAACTGAGAGGGGTGTGTTGGAGAGGGGTGTCCTGAAGAGTTTGAACAGCCAGTCCAGCAAAGAGAGAGAGAGAGAGAGAGAGAGAGAGAGAGAGAGAGAGAGAGAGAGAGAGAGACTGTCTCAGAATATAAGGTTGAGAGTATTACAGAAAGATACCCAACGTCTGGCCCCCACGTGTTGATGCACAGAGTGTGCACTTCACACAGATAATACACACACTCACTGTGATTTGTAGCATAATAATAAATAAACTGTCTCGTTTTATTTGAACTCCATGTACTTCTTCTGCATGGCCTTTTCTTGCTTGTAGAGAAAAGCGCTTGGTGAGATAGGAGTATGAAACTCGCTGGTACCACCAATTTTAACTATAGTAAAGATATTAAATGTGAGGTTGTGCCCTAAGTTTTCCACAATGACGTTTCACATGAAATTGCCATAATGGAGCCTAATATTTTGTGCGCTCATTTGAAAGAAATGGAAGGTACAGTTAAAAAATGTGTTCCAAACTGGAGAACTAAAGTCCAACCTTTGTCACATACAAATGTAAAGACCCACACTAAACCACCAGTGAAAATGTTTTCTTCTTTACTCCCCCCGACCAAAAAAATACTAAATAGAACTTAACATGTTTTCTTCTGCACTTCTACCATCCCCTACATGAGAATAAATGGGACTCAAACAGATTCCCTCTCCTAACATATCAACTTCTGGAGTAGTTTCTCTATTTCCCTCCAGACTATGAAAGTATTTTTTGTGAAGTAATAAGCCATAATACTGTATACATTATAGAAATGAAACAAAGCACTTCAATGATAAGAAAATCATCTTAACAGTTTTCTATTCTTCTCTAAATTTGAGTCCCAGAACCATCTTACAAATACACCAGAGTTGGTGGCACAAAGAATACATATATTGAATATAAAAGCTGCATGAAACCAGAAAAATTGGTCGGTGTGTGTGCGCACACATATTTGAAGTCGTTTATGTTTTTCGGAGGATTGCAACTAAGACCTTGTGGTTGCTGGTATGTGCTTCACAACATTACATATCCAGCTGTCAGAACACATCTGGACTCTAGAACTCTACTAATCTAAACTCTATCTCCTAAATGTGATTTTAAAAGGAAGAAGAAAGTTGGTTTTCTCTCTTAAGAACCACATGACTGGTGAGTTTGAAATTGAGCAACAGATCTGAAAATCTATTTCTTATGCTGCAAACACTGCTGCTCAATTTTGTCTCATCAGTATTATGTAGCCAGCATATGCTGTTACTACTTCTCAGGTACAAACAATTATAAAGCACACTTCACAAATTATTAGAATCAATTTTAAAGGGCCAATAGGTTTTTACCATATGTACAATTTCCACAATTTTGTTTGAAACCATGACTTGTCTTTGGCTTGAAGGTACAAAGGCCAAAAGAATTTCATTTACCATGTGACTTTAAAGTATATCTAGGTAAGAATGAATTCTAATACTGATTTGAAATTAAATTGAAGGTTAATCCATTAATTTGCTAACTGCTTTGTTACAGATATTGGACATTATTCAGTTTGTAGTAAGCACACAGCAAGCACAGGAATGTGTTTACAGCAAACACCCCGATTTAACATGAGAGTGACTAGGAAAATATAAACATAATTACCTCAAAATATATCTTCTTTACAAGAGCAATTTCCCTTTATCCTGCTGAGTAACTGCACAAGTGCTAAAAGTTTGCCAAATACAATTCTCTGTATTTATTTAAAATAAAAAGACAAATAAAAATTATAGTAAAAATAATAAGTATCAAAGTTACAAGAGATCAGATAGGGACTGCTTCCCCACTCCACACACTACATTTCTCCTCAAGCAGGTATACATACATACATGTACACATGCACACCACATACCACACACATACGCACACACACACACATACATGTATATGTATGCACAAACAAACCCATATGTATCACATGCATTCACACACAAACCCACACATAAACAAGCACACACACAATCACACAACACACGTACCACACACATACATACACATGCACACACACATACAAACATATACACATCACACATACACCACACACACACACCATACACCTTATTACATGTGTGTGTGTGTGTGTGTGTGTACATGTATCTTGATGTGTCAGTTGATCACAGATGTTTCCAGTTTCTGTTTCCATGCCATTCTTTTCTCTGGCATGTAGTGTGAAGGTATCATTTCTTGTTCCCTTTAGCCTACCAAATTTTCTTAGAAGAAATACCATCTGTCAGGATATATTTACAGAACTATGTCACTAACAAAGCTTCACTCAGTTTGCATGTAACTTTTCAGATGTGGGTGCTGAAGTCTGGTTGATCTGGAACTGCTGTATGCTCCAGTCTTGAGACTGTGATTTTAGTTTTGAGATTGGGGGTGCGCTCACCGGCATATCTGTCTTGTGGTCTAAAAGGACAGCAGAGGGAGCCCCTGCATGAGTTAAGATGAAGCACAGGCAGAACAAAGACTGCAGGGTACAGAGACATACACAGTGCCCTCTACTGGAGTTGCTGGTACATTCAGATTTCAACATGAAATTGTGAGCACTTAATCCCAAGCCTGTTCTTAGCAGTCTTGAGTAGTTTCATAGTCATGGCAGGTGTAGCGGAACTTTCAAATTAAAGGTAATCTTACTTTCAGTTCAAAGTAAATACCTATGTAAAAAAAACATAAATTTTGTGGTTAATAAGTCAAACATTATTTAGTAGAAATCTCACTCATTTTAAAACCTTTTTTTATCACTACATAAATATTTATTACAAAATCCTAACATATGATGCATAATATACATCCTCCATATTCTGACTACATAAGTACACAAATTTCAGGTAAAATAGTCTTGGTCTCGCAGTACATAAAAACAATCTACTTTAAGGTTTGGGTCAGGGTTTATATTGACTGAATGGCATATTTAATATATATATAATTTCCTTGCAATTATCCAAAGTTAAAGTGAGTTTAATCAATCCATTTCAACTTCTGCTAGCTTCTCAATTCTTTTTGAAGGTTAATGTATAGGAAGAGTCCTTTTATTTCCAAGTGTTTGGTGATGCCAGTAATTTTATTTGAAATATGCAAATATTAATTGTAAGAAATTTTTAATTGCATTTAAACATAAGCCACCAAATTCATAGCCACTATAAATGGCTTGTGGCCAATGAATAATCATTTTAAAATGATTCACTGTACCTATAATTTTTCAGTAAATTCTAATATTAGGTTTAAATAACATAAGAAAACATTATTGCACATTTAATTATTCCTATAATATTATAGATCAGAAAGTATTTGCTTCCTTAATATTTTATTATGACTTTACCACTACTAGAAACACGTGAATGTGTTGTGACAAAGAATATATTTGATGTTTTATTCACAATTTTGGCTAATTAAAAACTTTTTCCAGTGGTTTTTGTTTGTTTGTTTGTTTTTTGTTTACTTTGATGACATCGTTTTCAAATTTATACCATTAGTACTAAAAATGGTAGATTTGTATATATGTTGACTGTGTACATATAGCATTGATACATTTTACTGTTTTGTTTTCAGACAAGGCTGACCTTGAACCCATGAACTTCCTACTTCAGTTGTAATTACAGATATGAATCACCATGCTAGGATAGAAAAAACAATATTCTTTACTTGAAGAAAATGTAAATCTCAAGAGAGAGAAACATCTTCAACATTGTTAGTGAGAATAAGCAATTCTTTCTCCTTCGTATTGGTCTACTAATATAAACATTTTTCAATATCTGTGCCAGGAAAAAACTATATGAACTTCCTTAGCTGTACCTTGTCTGACATGAAAAACCATGACAAAATTATAACCACTCTCTGGCAATACATGGCCCTGAATCTTCCATGTTTGTTTAAATGCCCTCCAAATCTCAAGTCTCATGATCCAAATAAGTGAGAAGCACATTATATCACATATTTTATTTGATTCATTTTATGAAATGAATATTTAATGAGAAAGGGCACAAAGAATTTAAACATTGAAAAATGTGAGCTTGGTAACTTTAGTTATGAATTATGTGCTTTTAAATGTATTTTACATCAAAAATCAATGAGATGAATAGTATTTTAATATTGTCTTACAGGTGAAAAAATTTAGATTTACAAAACCAAAAATTGATGGAGCTTAGATGAAAAGCCATGGTGCTTGACCACAGCCAATCTTGGTTCTGTTACATTGCTTGCTCTTACAAACTAGAACAATCCATCAAAGAAAATGATAAAAGTTTAGTATTGAGGGGAAATGAGCAGAGGCTGTAAATAATACTTGTTTGCCCTTTGTGGTAAACTCTGAGCATCTTGAAAGCTTAAGACATGAGGTCATGGGTGTGGCCCATTACATTCATCCCATTTAATAGAAACTATTTATGGTTTTTTCCTTGGGGACAGAAAAATTCAGAGAGCTAGGTATGTATCTGCCTGAGTCCATGTGACTTTTTTTTTTTTTACAAAGATAAGTTTTTTTTAAAAAAAATACCTATGTCTTCTTCTATATTTTTAATTGTCAGGGTTCTTACTATGGTAAAAACTAAAAGACAGAAATTTCACTGCTTCAGCTCTTACTCCTATCACTCTGTCTAACAGTTAAAGAACCCATTGAACACACACACACACACACATATATATATATATATCACATATATATTATACATATTATATATATAATTAAAGAGTATAATAAAAACAGCAACTAGAAAGCAAGCAAAGGTTATCCATATATATACATATATATAGTGTGTATATATATATATATATATATTGCTACAATTTGATAATTATAGCTAAGTAACTTAGCTAAGGTAAAACTATTTTTGAGTGTGGAAGAATAACGATAGATTACTCCAACAAATGGGTTTTCTTTCTAAGCCTTCCTATGGAAACACTTGTTGAATGGAGTGAAGATTTTTTTTAGAGAAATAACCATTAAGGATAACTGTTAAGAAACATTACATTTGATTTCATAGGCATTACCATACTTCAAGTGTGAAATTTCACCTATAAGCATATTCTGAATTCTGCATCCCCTTACTGGACTATGTTCAAAGTTATGGAGCCCTTAAGGAGATACGGTCTCATTGGTAGAAGCAGATCACTATTCCATGGTCTTAGAAGATTATCCCAGACCCCGGTTCTCACCTGCACTTTCTGTTTCCTGCACTGGGACACCTGAACTGCTGGCAAGCACACTCTAAACACCCCTCATGTAGTCAATCCTAACACCAAGCCTTCTCCATCATGATGGACTGAAATTCCCTAAAAGCAATGAACCAAAATCAAACTCCTTTTCACTTTCAGTTTTTTTCTGTCATGTAGTTTGCCACAGAGATGCAAAATAAATTAATTAATACATTGCTTTTTAGAAAAGCTTTACCCACGATCATTCATGAATAAAATTGGTATTTAGTATAAAGTCTATATCCCCATAACGATGTATACCAGAATTTACAAGATCCTGAAAAAAAAAAAAAACTAACAAAAACTTTATCTTCATAATTTCTGAAGGCTAAATAGAAAGCCAAATAAACAATTTCCATTAAAAGTTCAATTTATGACCTAACACAATCACTACTTCTGACATAACTAAGCAGTTTCAAATATTTCACTTGTATTAATTTATTCATTCTCCCTTCAAACTCCTAAAGGTTATCAGCCTGTTCTTTCCAGACAAGGGGACTGAAGGGCAACTTTTAAAAACCTTCCCCAAGTGTAACCAATCCCCTCTAGTTAGAATCCAGAGTTGCTGAGCCATGCATATGGATTCATCATCAGGCTTACTATTGAGAAACACCTATCATTACGTTTCATCTCAAAAGTTCTTCCATGCTTTAAACCACAGTAAAGAAGATTTAGGAAAAGCCGCAGCTGTGCTCCAGGGTTCCGAGTACGTTACAGGTATCTGAGAGGACTATGGCTGTAAGTCAAACAGTTTTCTACCTGACAACATCACAGACTCCATCTGGAATCCGAACAGGATGCTGCATCTCCCTCCTGCGCTGTCATCATTTGTCATAGAGAGCTTTCTTAGCCCCCAGGACAGTGTGGAACATTCCACAGGATAGTAGGAAGACGGCATCTCAATAAGTGAAAGACGTGGATGGCCACCTTGATGTCAACTTTTCCCAAACCTTCTGGTTTGGTGGAGGCGTTATTTTTGCTTTGGGGGTCTTTCTTCAAGCTGTAGAAAGTGGGAGGATGTCTCTCCAGTACTATGTGGAAGATTTTTTTCTATAGCAGTCACATTCAGCTTCTGCCTACCTCGTTTGTCTCAAAGCTTTGATTCTATCCATTTATCTACCTCTGTGTGCCCTAAGAAAGGATTTAATTTCTCCTTACAACGGATTTCCTATCTAAGGAGTATAGGTTAAAAAAAAAAAAAAAAGAAATGACGAGCTTGTCATAATGACCACAGTATGCAAAAGAGATTCCCAAAGCAGATGCGGCATTTACCAATAGATAGATAGATAGATAGATAGATAGATAGATAGATAGATAGATAAGATAGATAGATAATAGATAGATAGATAGATAGATGATAGATAGATAGATAGATAGTTGGATAGATAGATAGATAGATAGATAGATAGATAGATAGATAGATAGAATGTATTTAAGTTGGGAAAAATCAAGTTTAGAAGTCTAAACATTGTTCTGTACATGAATACTAATCATCCTTGGAACTACTGCAGAGGTAGAAACGTTTTCATTTCGTTATTCTTTTGAAAACACTGAGATTTAAGTAATCACCTGGGAGTAAAATGTGGCTCATATTTAAAGTGCCCTCAGACAGCCTGCTCATGATTTTTTAAATTGCATTTTTTTAGATTTAGTTATTTTATTGCATGAGCATTTTGGTGACATGTATGTATATGTGTCTGGTGTCTTCAGATGGTCAGAAGACGATGTCGGATCTCTTGATCTGGAATTATGGATGGTCGCGAGCCACCATGTGGGTGCCAGGAGTGGAACCTGGTTCCTCTGCAAGAGCAACAGTTCTGTAAATCACTAAACCATCTCTCCAGCCCTGGGGTCATTTTTTAGATACTTTGCCAGTGTATTAATGTTTGGTAGGGCGGGAGAGGTTTATAAAGTGGGAAAGAGCAGGGCCAGTAATTTAAGGGCTCCATCTTGGCCCCTTCTTTTAGCAAGACTTTCTTTCTAGTTCATTGTGATATGAGAAATTTCCTCCACATGCTTCTGCATCTGTGGAGTCTGCTATGGATTACCATTACAGTGGCCTGGGAGACTCAGAATCCATGATTCAAAATAAATGTTTCCTCCTATCATTGTTTTTTTTGTCAGTTATTCTGTCAAAAAAAAAAGGAACTTATATTTCAAGATACACTGCTTTGGACTCTATGAGAGCTGCACCCTATCAATGTCTACGTACTGTTGCTGACCAGTGTGTGCTCTGTTTTCCTTTCTTTAATGAGACATAAGAGTCATTCGATCTTGAGTAGTCTATATTTTGAAGACATTGGTGTCCATGATCATTTCATAGACATTGTCCCCCGTCTTCAGAAAAGAAAAGTAGATTTGGACCATCAAATATAAATCCCACCTTTATGAATATCATCTGTCTATAGAAGTACCACAACAGCTTCTACTAGAGTCATAGGATGTATTAAAGTGCTATTATTTCAATTTGCCTGATAACAAAGCAGAGTCTTTTTCATTCAGGTGTTTCTATTAGTTCTGTGACAGTCTGAGGTAGCTGTGCCACTGTAGAGAGCTCCAGTTGTGAAACTATTTGAGTTGGAGTTTAAACCTTGAATCTTTTAGCTTCTGGTTAGTCTTGTATCTTCGGGAAAATTATTCAATGTCCCTGAGCTATAAATTTCTTGTTAACAGTCCATACCTCATGTGGACATTAAATCTGAACAAGGGTCTAAGACATTTCACCTACAGCCAGCAGGTGATAGCTGTTGGAATCAAGGTTGGTTTAAGGATTCAAGAGCAGGTTGAAGTAGGAGTGCCATAAACATCCTAAACCCTAGCTAGATGCTCTGACTCTAAAAGTAATTGAACCCAGACATAGAGCATTCTCTTTCAATTCACAAGGTAGTCCTATTAGATATAATCCAAGTTCTCTGCCCTGTGTATATAGGATCCAGCTGTGGTCGCTCGATCATAAGAACTAAGTTAATACTTTGTGCTGAGGAAACTGATGCTATAATCCTAAATAGTGTGTTTCCCAAATATTGTGTCCACTGACCCTTTGAATTTGTCTCTGCTGATAACTTCATCTACATGAAGCATTTATACCTGCTTCACCACTAAACTGAATCTTGACAAGTGGACCAAAAGTAACAAGTATCTTTTTATGCTAAAATCACATCTTTAACATAATCGAATTTGCCTAAGCACTTTTGGAAGTCATTAGAAATGTCAATAATGGCTTGACACACTCTTTCTGATTAATATACATGGTACCCAGAGTAGGAGGAAGAAAGGAGCACTTCAGGGGTAGATGTGTCCCTTGGGAGTCTTCTTGTCCTTTGTAAAACACACAATAGCCAATATATTCAAATCTCTCTGCTCAATGCAATCAGACACTGAGACACAGAGCATGCTGGTCTGTTGGAACAAAACCCAGGTATTTCTGCCTAGCTGTTTTCACTAGGACTTAATTTTTTAAAATTTAAACTTCAAAGGAAAAGGAAATTCTGTAAGAAAAGATTTGTTATGCAAGAGAACAGTTAAATATTGTCAATTTCTTATAAAATTGGTTTTTGATAATCTCTAATGCTTGATCATTTATTACTTTGCTTACAGAATGTCACATGGGATTGGGAAAGGGGTCTTTCTTAACTCCAGTGCTGACAAGATTAGCATTAGGGTAATTGCCTATCCATTCCTCTTCAGTTCAGTTTTAAATAGTATTAATTCTCAGTTGTATCAATTTTAAACTTCCGAACTTTACAATAGGGAGGGAAAGAAAGGAGAATGGAAGAAGGAAGCTGGGATGAACGAGAGTCAGTGGTACTGAGTACTGAGGCTATCATGATCTTCATGTATTGTTTTAGGTTTCCCAATGATCTTAAAACATGTTTTTATATTTACATCTTCCAATTGTGAAACCTAATTTATTCATGCCAAGGTTCGGAGATAAGGCTGTCATTTTCCCCCATTCATGATGTACTTCTTTGTTTGTTCTTTGTTCTTTTCTATTGCCTTTTAGGGTGGCCATATGCATAGAGTCTGAATACAGAAACTAGCATTCAGAAAATGGACCCAGGCAGTGATTCTCCAGAATCTTATATGGAAATGGAAGGGTGTTGTTACACCATACATTCATTTAAACTATGTTTCTTTTTTTGGAAATAATGTTTAATAGAATTAATGATGTCTTTGCACAAGGACAGACTCTTGTGAGATGATCAATATCAAACTCCTTTTACAACTTTAGACAATCTTATATACTCAAGGCAGTATGTTAGGAAAATATCTCCCCACACGGTGCACCAATTAGACCGGCAAAGATTTCAACTTTCCTGATTTTCATTTAGATTCTTAACATTTGAGTTGAATGAGGCTCCAGTTAAAATACAGCTCTTCTGGAAAATATCACAGGATTTTTTTTTTTAAATATGGCTACAAAGAACAAGAGAAGATTTGTGTCTCGAGAGAAAGATCTGCAGGCTGAATATTGCAGAGAAAACCACTTATTCACTTTGTAAAGATGAAAAGGTAGAAAGGCCCTAATGGGTAATAAAACATCTGTTGGCAGGGGACTCTAGGGGCTGTCATGTCAGACCACGTAGTTGGGAAAGTACCTACAATCTCAAAGAAAATTCTAAGTATTTTCCAAGGATCATGTTTAAATATATATTAGAATGACACTGGTTTTTATAATTACTATTTCTTATGTCCAGAGAAAGTATTCATCCACACCATTTACTTAAGGGAAATCCATTCAAAATTAATATATGTAATATATGCCATATATTATATATCTGACTTTGTTCTTCTTACTATAACCTTATAACTTATTTTAAAAACTGATTATGATGTAGCTATAACGTGCTTAAATCGTTAAATAGGAAGACACTGATTGATACCCTGGGGAAATGAGTGTATCTGGTTAGCTTAAGCACTACAGTTTTGACTGTGGAAGCCTCTCCCACTGAGCAATGCTGATAAGTAGTAAAGGATCTGGTCATTACACCCATTTTACACCATGAGATGGAACTAGTCCATAAACATTTAAATGTTAAAGCGAATCACATGCCAGCCGTTAAGGGAAAAAGAAGAAAGCAAGAAGAAACATCATGGGTAAGAACATGAGGAATAAAAAGATTTTTGATTGAAAAATGAGGGGAAAAATCCACTCTATGACCATAAAATTTAAGTTATATTGCACTGAGAAAACAATTTGTTCTTATTATGTTTGTTCAAATACCCCACTTAGTTTACAGGAGAAGAGTTTAAGGGACTGATGGCCCAGACAGCCGTTTGCTTACTTCCAGGCTCATGTCAATCATGAGGGTATATTGCAGACTGAATGGAAACTAGAATATAATGCTATTCTGATGAGAAGTCTTCAGCACTTCAAGGCATTAGCAATGATAGGGATACTGGCCCATCCATGTATTAGCCATAATGCAATGATGTGACTTCAGGGAACCTAATATTAAATAAATGAGGTACTTATGGCTTAACATCATATCCGTTTAGGTATTATGAAAAGCATATATTCACACAGACCACTAATATGGCAATGTTTTGTTCATATTCAGAGCTATAATCAGAATGTTCTAACGGCCATCGGTGTGAAGGGATGTGAGTGAGCACGGTGAGTAAGGGCAGGGGAGGCAGAGGGTGGAGAGGCTGAACGTAACATACAAGGGTAATTTTGTAGGACATACAACTACATAGACATTTCCTAGGTGTGCAGAATATGTATTTACGTAAGCAAGTGTCGGCAACAACAGTGGGAATGATAATGACACATTAGCATACAAAATGTAGACAAACACAAATGCTGTAGAAAAGAAGGGACTTTCGCACAAAGCCATTTGCCAAGTATTCCTTCCTGTCCAGTGGTTTCATTCACATTATGGAAACATTGTTACTAAAGAATGCAGTCAGTCAGTGGGAGGCAAACAAGAATATGTACACACACACACACACACATGCACACGCACACGCACACGCACATGCACATGTACCCACGTGCACGTATACACACATACATATACATGCATATGCAAAATAAAACATTACATCAAGAAACTACCTTAACAAAAGACAGTGCTTCACACACCTCAGCCCCAGATTGCCAATGTGAATGCTTGGGCAATTCTGCATACTAAAGATTCAGGCAGCACCACCAGTGTTCACTGTATGTGGTCCTCTACTGCTGCAGTGCATAAGTATTCCAGCATCAAAAGATCCATAGTTAATTCATTGGAGCTTGGAACTAAGCATTGACATTTACAGGACTCCAGCACCATCAAGCTGAGAATCACAAATGTGAAAATGTTTGTGGGAATACATTCTGTGACAATGACAATCAGTCCCACAGGCTGTACTTTGGCCTTTTGTAAAAGGTGTTTGTAATTGATGGCGGCTTCAAAATCCATTCATTCAATGCTAGCTCACCATCAGCCTCGCTTTCTTCCCTCCTAATCTGTTCTGCTTTGCTTTAATATGTTAGCTCTCCTGTTACGTGCTCTCCTCTGGGTTCCTCCCACACGCACGCCTGCCTTGCAGCAAGGAGTACCAGGGCTGCCTCCCTCTCCTTCCTGTCAGGAATCACTCACAGATGAGAGCAGCTTCAGTGGTCATGCAGCTGAGGATAATTGGATTTGATGCCACCAACCATCTAAATGCATAGAGGCCAGTAAAAGCTGCTTCGTTCTTGGATACATCACAGAACAGAAATAGCAATTATCACAGTGTGAATTTCATTCTGTTGCACGTAGAGCTAGCAGTCCCCCCAACTCTCAAAGCATGCAACTCTCCTGCATAGGTGATTTGCTTCCATTCTGATTAAAAATTAGATAGGTCTGTAGGTATTAGGTAGATGACAGAAAATAGATAAAAGATATTACATAGGTAGATAGTAGATAAATTGATGATAGATAGATAGGTAGATAGATGACAGATAGATAGATAGATAGATAGATAGATAGATAGATAGACAGATGATAGATTGACAGATAAATAATAGATAAATACATGCATACATACATACACATGATAGATACTAGATAGACAGATGATAAATAGATAGATGATAGATAGACATGATAGATACTAGATAGATAGATGATCAATAGATAGACATAGTAATAGATAGACAGATAATAGATAGAGATAGATAGAGATAATAGATAATATTGATAAATGATAGAAGACAGACAGATACTTAATAGATACTTTCCCAGTGGCTCTACTTGTATAAAACACATAAGCTATGAAGAAAAGTTCATTTCTTTTCAATGCTCAGTGAAAGGAATAACAGAGAGAAATGGGCAAAGTAGGGGCAGGGAGGGAGTGTTACAGATAAAGCCTCTTGCATTTACCTGGAATCCTGTTAGTAAATAACTTTATAAGTGCTCTCTTTCTACCTCATAAGTGCTTCTTTATGTATGAAGCTTAGAGACAGACAATTTTGCTTAAATCCAAATAAAGTGATTTATTTAAAAATGCTTCTTTCCAGCAAATCCACAAAATGGAGTCAAGTGGTCCTCTCTGCACTCCCTCCATCAATTTCTGTTATCTGTATCAGCAAGTGGGTGATATTTATGCTGCCCCCCTTCTGTCTCTGCTATGGAAGGAAGAAATCTGGTTTTTATCAAGCTCACTGACTTTTAAATAAAATACAATAGAAAAAGTATCTAAATAAACTGAGACAGCAACTTTATATAAAACCATCTCTCTATATGGTAATTGCCTAGACAAATCTTAGGAGTTTGAAGTACACAATTATCTGTTCTAGAACCTCTAAAAGAATACTTAGATCAGTTGATGTATTTCAGAACTGACTCTGTGTCTCTTAGGTAACTTGATACCAGCCTCTGAGCCAAGAGAGCTCATGATGGCTCTTGCTACAGTTTGAGTGTGACATGTCATCTCCAAAGATTATATGTGGTAAACACTTGCTCTCTAGTTGGTGGAGCAAAAGAGAGATGAAAAGCTCATTCTTGAGGGTGCTAATCTTGTCAAAGGATTCTTCTTCTTTTGATGGTAGTTTAACTTAGTGGGCTATGAAGATATCTTGAGTAGATGACAGACATTAATTACTGTGGTTGTGCTTTTGAAATGTTCTCTCTGTGTGTATCTTTCTGTGTCTCTGTCTCTCTCTGTTTCTTTGTCTCTCTCTGTCTCTGTCTCTGACTCTCTCTGTGTCCCTTTTTCCTCCATTTTTTAGAGGATTGCTGCTATGGGGTGTGTAAGTTTACCCCATGATGTGATTTCCACTGTGATACTAAACCTTATGACAGGCCCAAAGCAATGAGACCAAATAAACATGGACTTAAAGGCTCTAAAACCATGAGATCAAATAAACCATGCTCTACTTGCACTGACTTTCCTCAGATATTTTCTCAGTGTCAGGAAGGTAATGTAGTTGTATACACTTCTTTCACTACCAAAATGTCCCCTTCCAAGTGTTCATAACATGGCATAACTGTGCTCTAGATCATTCTCCTACCCTTACCTCTGAGTTCAATTAGCAAGTAAACCCATTCCATACCTCTAAGAAAGAGAGTAAAGCTCCCAAGATTATGCTATTATTACCAACCAAATAAGTTGTTCTGAAATGAGTCTGGATTTCTAAGAAACATAGGGAGGAAGCCATTCCAGTGAAAGAGATCTAAATTAGTGCTCAGAGTCCCTGGAAGAAGCAACGGATGTCTTAAATACACTAATTAGATCCTTTACTCTCAGCCACTGATAATGAAAAATAATGCCTTAGAGCAATAGTGACCTTTGAGAGACATACACAGAAAATACCCAACAGAGACTTAGGAAAACCCGATCCAGATGTAGGAGAGCAAAGGCATATGACACTCTAAGACTAAAGAAAGAGGCATCCAGATCCAGGGATACACAAGGAGCTATTTATTGAAGGCTGGTGGAACAAAGTGGTACCTTTACAGGTAACAAGATAGGAATATGGGCATATTCCAAACCAGGAAACAGAACTTATATGCTGCCGTGGGGGCGGGGGGGAAGATGATGCTCAATCAGAGTGTACCTGCACTGCCTTTGAAACTTTTAGCATTTCCAACATCAGTAAAGAATAGTCTGAGCTCTATTTTGAGATGCATGCTGGAAGATTCTCTGTGTCAAGATGAAGTTGAATATCTGCTTCCCAGCCCCTGACTGTCAGAGACTCATTGAAGTAGATGATGAATACAAACTTAGACTTTACAAGCTCAGAGTCACAGAAGTAGCTTCTGGGCTCTAGATGAAAAGTGGAAGAGTTATGTGGTTGAAATCAGTGGTGGGAGCAAAAACATCACCGTTTTTCCAGAAAGAAATGTAAGTTGACCCATGGCAGAGGGCATCTGCTGTCTAGGAAGGGGCATTTTGTTATAGAGAGAGGAGAAGTAAAGAGAGAGTGCAAGTTGTTGAAGAAGGATACATTGTGAAGGCCAAGCTGATTG
The DNA here is from genome assembly GCF_011762505.2 of Arvicanthis niloticus. Classification (NCBI taxonomy): domain Eukaryota; kingdom Metazoa; phylum Chordata; class Mammalia; order Rodentia; family Muridae; genus Arvicanthis; species Arvicanthis niloticus. The sequence goes on along the minus strand of NC_047661.1, from coordinate 105,643,243 downwards.
TTCTCAACTTGATTATTGTAAAAAAAAAAAGGGAGAGAAGGATATTCCTGGATTGACAGATAATACTGTACCTTAGATGGTCGGGCCCCAAAGAAAGATCTGAAATCTTTTCAGTTTCTCAAAGAAAGGTGTTGTCCACCAAAATGTTGTTTGAAAGCCCTTAAACAAAAAAGGTTAAGAAGCTCAGGACCAAATCACCCGAGACCCAACATCTTGTTACCTCATGTATCCTGCAACTCAAACGCCAGTGTATTGTTCTGAAGAAACCATGCACTACTACAGAAAATAACAAGGAGGCTGCAGAATATGTTAAACCTTGACCAAAGAAATGAATGAAGCCAAAGACATGTGCCGTGTCAGAAACAGATGACCACAAGACACAGGCTGTCCTTGTTGAGAGCTTCTATTTCTTCTATTTCTTAATCTAAGTCCAGTCAAAATTGTCTTTAAGGGCACCAAATACATTATTTGATCTTTAAATAAGAAAAGAAAATAGTCTGGGAAGGAATGGCAGGAATGGTTTGTGCAATGTGCTAAGTAGTTGACTATTCAGTAGGATTTGGGACAAATACTAGCATCATTTGGCAGACAAAGTGTTAGCTGTGGCTAAGATGGTTGTAGTCCCATTAAGCTGGATCATCAACGTATCCTAGGCATGATTTTTATTCTTATCCTATCCTGACTTAAACCTCCTCTGTCTTTTATTGAATATATTTCCCGTGTGATTTGTTGTAACAAATAATAAACACCGTGGCAGTCCCCACTCTTTCCTCCTGCCATCTCATTCCCCTTCACTGTGTGGTAAGGAATTCTGTAACTGCAGGCTTTCATCCCCCACTTCTGCTGCACTGGGAGAGCTAGCTACGAGAGGAATAGAACAATCCCTGGTCTGCTAAATTCCTATTTGTCATAGATCAGAGCCTGTGGTTGTATATGTCAAATGAAGTCCTACCGTGCCTTCTTCTATTGGCCTCTGTCCTGGGTCTCCATGTCCAGATATTGTGGTCTAGCCCTTCACTATAGCTACTTTGTGTAGACTTCATGCCCCATAACCTAAGACGGTAACACTTCACTATAGCTACTTTGTGTAGACTTCATGCCCCATAACCTAAGACTTGCTCACAGTAAAGCAAGTCGTGAAATGAGGAGCATATGGTCATCTTTCTGTCTAGATGGTGTGTGGCCAGAATGTAAACACACAGAAAGCAAAATACAAAAACTGTTCTTAAACAAGAAATTAAAAGGTGATTTTCCTTTGGGTAAATAACAGAGGAACCAGGTTTAAATCATAGTGAAATGTGAAGAGAAAAGTATGAGAGACAGAAAAAAAAAAACGAATTTTGTTATTATATGTATAAATGGAATTCTAAAATGGAGGTGGGAAGACAGAAGTGACTAGATGAATTGGGATAATCTCTAAGAGAAAAAATACTATGAAAAATTAAACTGACTACCTTTGAATAATAAAAGACACAGGCATACCAAAAAAATTGGCAGCAAGAAAAATGTCTCTGAGATGAGGAGAATTTTGTTACTAGAACTCAAGAAGTTTGAAAGAACAGTCAGTTTTCAGGGAATATTAATTTGATTGCAGACATACTGCATCTTAAGAAAAGGCCAGATATTAAAATAAAGGAATCTAATGGGAATCCAGTGATTCTGAGTTCCCTGACATGGATAAGAAGTCAGAACTAGAGCAGGCAGTGAGAGGCAGCATGAACAGGTGGTTCACTCAGCCGTGGGCTGGGGAACACTCCCAGAGGTGATTGCTGACGGCTTCTCGAAGTAGAAATACGAGTGAAGCAAAGCATCTAGGGTGCAGTGGAAGATGAGAACAGAGATTTAACTAAGTAAGAAACCCACAGGAGAAGCAGCATGAGTGTGGGGATACATCAGAAAGATGAATGCAGAATCCGTATTTTGATTCTGGATCTAATAATTCTAGTAAACCTTCTTGGATGGGGTGTTTTATATGTTAAATAGTGTTTAGAATGGGACCTGCATTTGCCACAAGTTGTTCTATAAAAGACTAAAATTGTACTCAACGCAAACAAAATGACCTGTGTTCAAATAGACTTAGGGAATGTTTGCTTAGATACAGTTAAACAGATTGCTGTTTACTTCAGAACTTACCATTTTTATACAATTGTTTTGTATTATGAATCTCCAAGAAGGGAGAAATAGTTCCCAATGTTTCCTAGGTTATTTGCCAAAGGAATGCTATGTATTTTTTCCTCTGTATGAGTTTGTTTATATGTGTATCTGCCTGTGTTCCTGTGATATGTGTTTTTGTGTTTATGTATGTGTTTATTTGTGTCTGTGTGTTTGTGTGTCTGTGTATCTATGTTTATGTGAATATGTGCATATATTACTGTTTTTCAGTGTTTGTGTGTATTTGTATATGTATGTCACCTCTATGTGTTCGTGTAGGTATGTCTGATGTATAAGCTTTTGTGTCTATATTTGTGTGTTCTTGAATATGTGTGTGCATGCACATACATGTATATTTATGTGTCTATGAGTGTGTACCATAGGTCAGTGGGCCAGACCTATATTTATTACTGATATTATACACTGTCAAAATTACATGCTACTATAGTCCCTAAATGAATTGTGTTCTTATGCAATTTGGGTAGCTTATTTCTAGCAAATGTAAGATTGTTGCACATTTTTGCAAAAATTATCCACGTTTTAACATTTTGAAATCTACAGAGGTCCATAACTATGTTACTATTACTTACAACTAAGGGGAAATGTGCCTTTAGTTCTAGCTCTAAATATGAAGGGGGTCACTCTTGCTTGGCCCACATTTGGGTCTAGTTTGTTTTCTCTGCCTGCTCCAATAGATGCTGGTGTCTCTTCTTTTTCAAAAGCATCCCTATTTCTAAGTGGGATTGAAGGGTTCTCCTATTATGGCCCCTGCTCAGGCTACATACCAGTTCCAAATCTCTGGCAACCTCCCCAGCAACAAAGTAACAGATGTCCAGAAACAATTCTTTCAAACTTCAAAGATTTTTTTTTTTAATCAAGTTAGTTGGTTAATTAGTTATATAGTCAGTTAAATATTTTTAGATAGGATTGCACTTTGTAGCCCAGGAATTAAGGATCTTTTTGTTCCCCCCAGTATGGAGGTTAGAGACTTATACTATCACCCATGCATAATTGGGTTATTTTTTAAACAAATTATGTATGTTCTGCAAAAGAAAGAGATCAGCAAAGACTGGAGGTGTAGCTTGGTGGAAGAGTGCTTGCCTATTATATATGTGATCCTGGTTTCAATTTCCATCATGCATATAGAAAGCAGAACCTTTCAATGTTTTCTATATCTGTGGTATTTCCATTATGAAGATGAATTATTCTATAATTGTAAAAAATAATACTAAGGCTTTGGGAGAGGGCTTATTATCATTCAAACTATAATATAAGCTAGACTGCATATCTGGATGAATGGACCAGTTAGTCAAACGGCAGTGCAGTGACATCAACAAGCTGGCATCTTCCTTGATGAAAATGGAGCACAGTAAGAGCTAACTTTCTTGTTGATGTGCATTTGTGTACACGGATGAGTTTATGTGAGCCACATGGGTGAACGTGCCTGCTGAAGCCAGAGAATCAGACACCCTGAAAGTGGAATTATGACAGTTGTGAGCCATCCAATGTGGCTTCTGGGAACTAGGTCTTTATGAAGACAGCATGAACTCCTGAGGGCTGAGCCCTCTCTCCAGATGCTAAAGCCACGTATAGACCCTAAAGGCACATATTGAGATCTCCAAATACCTTTACTCCAAGGAAGGAATATGACTCGTCAAGAAAAACACCAACTAAAGCACTATAGCCAAATGTTAGATGACACAGACATGCGTAGCATATTTTAGGAAAATTTAATCCAGGATGATAAAAATAAATACATGAAATGGTTTGGCACACAAAAGGGTGAGCTGGAGGTATTTGGAAATTGTCAGTGAGCAGAGCCCATTACTAGAGTTCTGTAAACATGAACTAAGCTGTCTAACATAGGATTGGATACTTTCTATTGTTTAGTTTTCACAACACACAAACAAAGTTACTGTCAAAGACTGATCAATTTTGGCTGCCCAAGAGGAAAATAGTAAGAACATATTTTTCTGAGTGTTTGAATCATGCTTTCCAATCAGAAAAAAATGACGACCTTTTCCATCATGGTCCAGAACATATGACCACAGGGTAAGCCATCTGGCTGTCTTCTGATAGACCTCAACTCCATGGCCTATCCTTGCCGTAAGATTTCTTATGTTTTCTACAAAGATGTAGAGGATATTTTCATAGAAGAACCCTGTAATCATGAGTTTTTTTATTTAATTCATAACAGTTTTTTTAAGCAGAGACATTAAATCTGATAGACACTTGAATTATCCTTGCAATCAGAACACACACTGTTTTGAAGTCTAGGTGTTACAGTTGCATCATGCACACAAACACAGGTCCCCACATATCCTCATGGACTGCGCAGGTCTCAGCTTACCAACCAAAGCTCTAGCCACATTCTCTCTAGCTTACAAAGGAACAAAACAAAGACACTTTCAGTCGTCTCATAAGTACATGCTTTAAGATGGAAAAAAGTGACACTTAGAGACACTTCACGGACAGTAGTCATTCACCTTAATTCACCCCATGTGACCTGGTGGCCATCCTCAAACTGTGAGATGATTGGATGAGGCTACTCTGGTTAGGATAGTAGCTTTAACTCTAAACAGTGAATGCTTTCACATCTATACTAGGTTGCCCCTGAAAAAAAAAAAAAAAAAAAAAAAAACTGTGCTTGGTATGCCTTTAAGAACACAGGACAACCACCCGAGCACCTATATTAGTAGAAAAAAAAATCTACTACTTAAGAGGGAACAAAGGGATATATTTATGACGAGCAGTTGCACATGTCATCTCAAAGTGCAGTTAGTAAATGCCATTTAAGAAAAGTGCACTACAGTTTCCGAGGCTCTGCCAATGCTTAAATCCAAATGAAACTTTTGCATCTAATCCAAGAGATGAACGTACCCTATGTTTAAAAGCTTTGAATGTAGTGACACCTTCCCAGTTGATTTTCTGAAATTTTCAGCTGAGCTTTGTCCTCTATTTTCTTCCTACAAACACGTTAAAGCCTTTCTAATCTCTCCCAAGGCCCACCATTCTCCATGAGGTGCACTCTTTGTGCTTAAATAAGCATTCCTCTTTGCTATCTGGAGATGGGCTTTGAGCGTGAGTGACCTACTCTATTGGCAGACTAAGCTCTACACTTCATTCAGGGGAAAGTTGCACAGCAATCAAGAACTGAGTGGAAACTGCTTGCAAACCCTGTTCTTCACAAAAACACATAAAATCTTCAAGTGACTAGAAAAGAAAAATCTTATTTCTGAAACCTCATTTTCCCATAAGATGACAAAGAAATATTATGTTGAACTGTCTTCCTATAAGGAATTTGGATATTTGGGAAATTACATGTATGTATGTTTTGTGACAGCAAGAAAAACATTCTACCATTTAAGTGAGGAATTATGCTGTGTTAATTTAATCATGCCTTGTACAAATAAAGTAAAGAAAACAATTCTAGCACATACTATGCAGAGAATACATTTGTAAATTAGGTCCCTCAAATATGCCTCTCTCTGCAACAGAATCCAGTCCTACTGGTACACCAATGAGCTTTTACTTCTGATAAGATACATGAGGAAACCGGTCATTGAATTGATTGAGTGGGGCTTCTATGTTTTGTTAAAACAGTTTTCCTTTGTTTCTTGGCATACTATTCCATTTTTGTCATTACAGTAGTCTGTCCCTCCAAGTCCTACCATGAGCCATATATTCTAATACGTGGATTGTTTTTCCTGTATCTGTATTTCTACTGCTACTCAATTACACAAGCCTGATATCCCTAAATGCTTTTTACAATTAATTTGTCAATATAAGTTAATTGAGTGAACAGAGGCCAGAATAGTAAAATAGATAAAGGAATTAATAGTGATTAAGGACTTAAACTAAGTCACATGCCCTTGTCTATAGGGATAATTTGGAGATGAAGTACATGAAATTATATGGGGTACTTGGCGTTGGGCTTGGCAGTGTTCAGTAAATACTATTAATACAGCGAACAGTACCAGATTGTAGTGAACAGTGAGACCACTGATAGCCATTGTAAACTGCTGTCAGGGGAGTGTTGTAGCTCCTTACAACTGGCAGCTCTGTATTCCGAGTCAGCTTTTCTATGGAGTTCCTTTTAACAACACAAAAGTACTGAGAATTTACTATTTATTCTGTGCTGGACACTAGAAAATAAATAATGTAAAGGAAAAGGAAAAAGAAGAATAATCCTCACTGAATATCACAAAGGCATCAAACTCAGTGTTTTAAACCTTGTGAAGCCAAGACACTAAGAAGATTTAAACTTGAGTCCTGACTCAGACTTGTGTTCTTTGAGAAGAAAAACTAGTCATGAGGCCATAGAAAGACAATTAAATATGATGGGAGACAGAGGAGAGGAATAAATTCCAACTTGACAAAATTAGATTATGCAAAATAGGAAGGAAATAAGAAACTCTGAGCTGCTCAGCTCACACCGAAACCACACACATCCTCAGTGTTCAGTGCTCTCTTCAGAAGAGAGAGTAGAAAGAGTTTAAGACCCAGAGACACTGATGACATTGAAGAGACCATACTCTTCAGTCACAACAAGCCAGATGCACATATAAGCTTACAGTGATTGTGATAGCGAGGACAAAACCTGTACATGATCAGGTCAGGCAAAAGTATAGCATGAAGGGAGGAAGATGGGCATGAAGTACCACCCATACCTGAGGTGCTATCATCATGTGGTTGATGCCAAGAGAGAGAAAATCAGCTTTGTTAACAGTGTGACTCTTTGTATATCAACCACACTTCCAGCAAGTCCAGTGCACAAGATTAGTCAGCCAACAAGCTAACACAAATTGGACTGGGGCTGGGGAACCTGAAATTGGGTAGGTAGGCAGGTGGAAGAGGATCGGGGAGGAGTTTGGGAGAGTGGGGTAAAAGTAATCAAAATACATTATGGAAATCCTTAAGGAATTGAAAATCCATTATTCAAAATAAAAAGTTGACACTAGACTTGAATACCTAATTATAATAAAAATAATAGTTAATAACAAGTTAATAGTGCAGCACGTATAACAAGGGAATAAAAACATGTTGCAGCAGCAAAGTCAGGCTAAATGGAGAACTGGGGTATCAGATGGAGGGAGCTCCTCCCAGTCCTGCATCCCCAATATGTGGGTAAGTACCAAAAGGATGGCATCAAAGCTAGGAGTGCAGGTTAAGGCCATGCTTTGAGAACTTTCAAGACAGTAAGAAATTTGGATATTATCACTGAGATAAAAACAGATTCCATTGTAATAGTTCAGCAAAATGATGTTATCATGTCCAAGCCTCTGATAGAACCTGCGTTGTAAAGATGAACACAGGATGAAATCAGTGGTTCTGAGATAAGTTTCAAAATGCATGAATGACTCAAACACTTCAATTAAGAAACAAAAAGGAACCCCACAGGGCATTTCTCATTCCTGTACTATGGAGAAAGAGCATTATCACCCCAAGTGATAATTTCATTTAAACAATGTATATACATACTCTTATATTATTAAATATAATTTTAGGTAAATAAAAATTGTGATTGTTTATAGCTTTTTAAAGCTTTCTTAGTGTTTTCATCCCTCCTTCCTTTCTTTCTGCATTGGCTTTTCTCCCCCTTTCCCAAGCTCCTCACCAATGTTTTCTGTTTCCTCTTTCATATCAGCTATCTCCTGCTATCCGCCTCACTAGCACTCCTTTTCCCATCCCCCATGCTACCTTTTTACTTTCCTGGTCTCTATGGTTACTCCAGGTTATATACTCAACACTAAGGATTTGGAACGAGGAACCATAAATGAGAGTTGACATGCAGTGTTCCTTTCTGGGTCTCAGGTACCTCCAGTAATACACTATTCTCTGGTTCCATCAATTTACCTGCAAATTTTATGATTTGATTTGTCTTTGAAGTTAAATAATATTTCATTATGTCTATTCACACTTACATTACCCATTCATGAGTTTAAGTGCATTTAGGTATATGTTTGTTCGTTCGTTTGTTTGTTTGTTTAACTATTGTGAACAGAGTGCCTACTAACATTGTTGAACAGGTATCTATCAGGTGAGTACAAGAGACCTTCGTTGCCTCCTAAGGGCTGAAGGTCTGTATTGCTGAAGATAACAGGTACATCAGAGTTGAGCTAGATCCTTCCTAAGGACTAGCTTTCATGACAGCAGAAGATCCTATGAAAGCTGCCAAGGGAGGAAAGTATTCAACAGCCCTACCCAGTTGTGATACTTAGAACTACAACAACAATAAGCACAGTGAGACATCCCTAAGGTGCAATAGTGACATGTCCAGGTAGTAACCAGCAGCTTGGACAGAAGGTCTGCTAAACAAGAGAGACATAATGCCTGGTACTGAAAGCCTAGACAACAACCTGTAGCTTGGGATGTCATAAACCTCAGATGAAGACCTACCCCCCTAAACCAGCAAATACCTGACTGCATCATAAATACTTATCCTTATACAACTATATAAGTGCAGCTTTTATCCATCATCAAATATACTTCTTTTCCCAGAAGATGAAGACCATTACAGAAATATTCAACTAGGCTACATATAGAGAATTGCTGACTGTGGGGCAGATAGCTCACGCGTGGACATGCGTGGATCCTGTTGGACTGTTGTGGTTCCAGGGAGCAGCAGAAGCACGGGAATTTTGACTGAGTTCACTCTCCGCGCTGCACCGGGTGGATGCTTCGGGGTTCATGCCCAGGTGAGGGGATATCTCACTCAGTCTGAAGTTCCACGGTGTGGGGGGAAGTGGGCAGAGCTCTTGAGTGGACCCGGAGGCCAGTGGTCTCCATTCTGGGCTCCCAGATGCTGCTGGGGGCTGCGGAAAAACAGAGACACAAGAGGAAGAAAGTGGGAAAGAGAGGCCCCGACATCGCCTTGTGGGTAGCACTCGCTTGGCTGGATCAAGGCTTGGCTAGCTTGATTGAATTGGCAGTCCATGACTGGAATGCAGAGAAGTCCTCCACAAGAGATTAGATGATGGCTCGATACTTGAGACCCTCTCCACTGATCCCCATGGTGGGCCCCAAAGGACACAAGGAAGTCCATGGTTTTACAAGCTTTATTGTCATGGTGGGAAGTAAATAGATCTGGCTGCACGCCCCCTCCCCCAAACCCAGGGCAGACCTGACTTAAATAGGGAGGGAGGAGGGTCTAAGAAGGAATGCTTAATTGGCTATGCCCTCTGGCCTTTAGGTATCTCATTAATATGGAGATCTCTTGAGGATGAAGCCTGTAGTCATGCCCTCTACCTGTGCTAGGTGACACAAACTTCTCTTTGGGAGGAGCTGTCCTGCGTGATTAAAAGGCACACAGATTGATGGAGGTCTTGAGGGGGGAGGGGGTCCTCATGTCAGGAACCTGGGGTCTGGGAGCTTGGCAAGATATATGACGTCCTTTGCAGGCATGGACACCTGTTAGGTCTCCGGCTATCTCTAACCAGTGCTCTACCAGAAACCAAGCTATCCTTTTCACGGTCCCACAGTTGACTATGGAGTTGGGGGCAACCGGCCCCAGGTGATACATCTACAACTAACTCCCACACCTCAGGCCTAGAAAGCATCTTAGAAGAGAGGGTCAAAAGATGGTAAGGCCCACAGGACCAGTCTTCTAAATACGATAGGGAATCTACACTCAACAATACGGCTATTTTTTAAAAGTCTGAAATAACGACAGTGCCAGTTGACATGCCAATGTGAACAGGGGCAATTGCACAGGGTTCCACCCCTAGAGGAAGGGCTACAGGCAATCGAAAACTGCAGAAAGAGGGAGAATAATTCTTCCCCAGGGATGAGCAACTTATATTGTTATCCAGTCCTAAGTGGTCAGCTTATACGCTAAAACATGTATACAAAGCCTAAATGCATACATACAAGCAATGTGAAATAGACTCAGCAGGTTGCATGTATACATTTATTGGCATATATATATATATATACATATATATATACATATATATATACATATATATATGTATATATATGCCAATAAAAACTATAAAAACATAGTTTCCTTGCTCTATGAAACTATAGAGCAATGTCTGAAGGAAATGAAGTGGGCCATAACACAGCAGGAGAGAGGGGCATGGGACATTAGAAGCCTTCATCTGACATCAGCAAAGGGGAGCTGAGTGAAGAAGGCAGGCATTGTGAGCTATGTAGACGAGAGATGAGGATGGAACTTTTAATTGTGTTAAGACTGGGGTAGGAGAGAAGCATATTGAATAACTCAGATAATTTTAAAGCAAAGAATGAGATAAGGGCGTATTAAAAGCAGGAAAGTAAGTCAGGGTCCAGGGTTAAAAGGAGCAATAAAATTGACAAAGAGTTATCACTTGGGAGACAGAGAACTCAGTTGGCTAGAGATAAGCCAGCCATCTGGGCAATCCTGAAGGTCCGTTTCAAATAAGGGCAGTTCAAATCACAGAGATTAACTTCTGGGACAAACTGGGATTCAAGGCTTGGCATTGTTTTAGGTGAAAAAACAAACAAGACAAAAGAACCTGAAATGTTGTCAGCACAGTTCCTAGAATAGCTGAGCTAAGACGTTATGTTACTATACAGGTAAAGGAATCCTAAAGAAGGAAGAACTTACACATGTTAACCCTTCAGATCCTTGGAAGGTTGAGCCACCACCTACATCCAAACTCAAGGTACCTCACATTCACTCCCCCTCTTTCAATGCATTTTCCTTGTAAACATGTCTGTATTTAACACATCGTTTTCAGCACACAGGGGCAATGTTCCCACTTTGGTAATTCATATTCTGACTGTTTCTGATTCAGCCCCAGAACATCCAGCTCATCATTTCATTCATGCTTCACAAAGTCACCAGGAGTTAAAAATAAAAATCCTGGTGGATGTTCTGTTGTTTTAAAAACCCAATACGAAGGGTTCAGTAATCCTTTAAATCTGCAATCACTACAAGAAAGCCGTTGTCACTAAGTCACAGAAAGTTTGCAAACCACAGAAGGCAGAATTCCCCTAAGTATGACTATCGTTAAATGTAATGATGAAACAGGACTGGTATACAACAGCAAGGCAACGTACATATGAACATGAATTGATTTGAAGTTACTGAAGCTTTTGTTCTGTTTACAACTGATGTGCTGGAGAAAACTAATCACGTACATAAAGTTATCAGAGGAGGAAAAGCAACCTTCTAGTGTGATTAAATGAATGTTCATCAACGCTCATTAACAAGGAAGCATGGGAGTAAAAGCTTGCCTGCTCACCCACAAGTCTGCTCATTTAGATACTTGTTCTGCTGCAAACACAAAATACATATTTAGTCTCCATGTTTGATACTAGCATTATAGATATATTACATTGTTTTTATAATTTTTATATTTTACTCTGACCCTCAGAGAAATTTTACTTAAAACAACTACTGATAATAGTTTAAACTAAGTACTATTGGGATGTGTGATGTTTCTATTTGTGCCTGTTCATATTTTTTAATGGCTCTTCCTCTAATAACCTTTCCTGTCCTGTTTTTTCATTATGAGACTATTTTATAATCTGGATTCTATCTGTTTCTGGGTTTTGTTTTTTTGGGTTTTTTTTTTTTTTTTTTTTTTTGGTTGGCTGATTGGTTTATTTTTTGTTTATTTGTTTGTTATATTTTGATTTTTAACAACTAAGTTTTCCAGGGAGTTATTCTATTCAGATTTGTTATAACACAATATGGCCTTTAGTAACAAGTAGTGTTTCCAATGGATTTTATAGTCTTGCTACTAACAGCAGTTTCATTTCCATGGGATCAGGAGAAAAGTAAGAAAGATGGGAAGGCACAAACATGTTAAATAACTTTCCTAGAGTTGCAGAGTGCTCTGCCTCAGGACAAACTCTTAGATGTCCATCCTCATCTCTTTAAACAATCTGTCCCCTTAAAGGCTTTTTTTTCTTTCTGGAAATGTCCTTGAAACTGTGAGGAATTTGAATGGTCTTGGCACAGAAGGTCTTTGGGTCCAGACATCTATGGAACAGACACAGTCTGCAGCGCTTAGGCATTCTTTCATCTTCAGACTTCTGCTTTGTGCTAACATAAATTTTTAGGGGTGAACCCAATGCTGCAGAGCTGAGGACAACAGCAGACAAGAATGTGAGACAGGAAGATTCCTCCAGACAGGCGGTCCCAAACAGACTGATAGCACTTAAGGGTTTAAGTGACATCTCTTCTCTAAAATCCCCAGAACAAAAACCTGAGAAAAGCCTTTGGATCTCACTGCATCAGGTGTGAACTGCCAGGCATTCATCCTTGGAATTACACTGCATCGTCCTGTAAGCCCCTGTTAACAAATCATATAGAACAAGACTCCAATTCTCTTCCTCTGGAAAGTGATTAGGAAAAACAACATAGCTTGCTGCCAAAACCTTCCCATGAGACATTCAGCAGAAAAATGTGCCTTTCTTTTTATTTCAATTAAAATATAATATTTCACATTAACTTTTGGTCTATATGTTTAATTGAAATACTAATAAGACATGGGTTACTTAGAGAAAATTAATATTTATGTATGCTCTTAATAACACCAGGATATCTTTGGAATTTGTCACTACACTGACTCCAGTGTGTGTGTGTGTGTGTGTGTGTGTGTCTGTGTGTGTGTGTGTGTGTAGGCCAGGACATCTAGTGCCCTAGTCTATGTACTACCTTGAGACAGTGTCACTCATTGAACTTGGAATGAGGCTGGCAGTCAGCCATCCCCAAACATCCCTGAATCTCTACTTCTTACAGCCCTAGGGTTACGGGCATGCTCATGGCCACTCCTGACTTTGTAAGTGGATGCTAGAGATTTGAACTCAGCACCTCATGATTTAGCAGCGAGTTCTCTTTCTTGCCTACTGAGTTATCTTCCCAGCTCTGTACTGACTTTCAAAGAATGAAGATGAGACTATAGACCCTGTTGAAAAGTATTTGTGACCAACGCCTGGGAGGCCGGAGCTCAAGGTCTATCTCTCCTCTTGAAGACTTTCCAGACTTTAGTGTTACCTTTAGTTCTTGTTTGCTTAATAATAACCATGATGATTTTAGTCCCTGTACTGTATATGCAGAGATAGCATTCCTGAATATCAATACACAGCCATCTGTGGAGGGAGGAACTGCCTTCCCACTCAATTGAATTAGTAGGTGGCCAGAATTTTGGATAAATCATCTGTGCCCATATAGGGATTTAATGAAGAACTGATCTTGTCGTTTCCCTTACTCAAGTGACTCATGGGCATTCTGGACTTCCAAGAAATCCTCTCTGAACACACTGAAGAGAGGTACACACACAGAATAGAAACGTGTGTGGGTTGAATTTTTCTAGGATATAAAAATAACAAATAAATTTTTAATTTTGCCAAAGCAAAAAATTTAATCATGCAAGTGTCTCTGTGTCTCTGTGGATTAAAGAAGCCAATGGGCTTTTGTCATTTCAATAGTGAATATATATATATATATATATGTATATGTATATATATAAATACATATATATGTATATGTATATATATAAATACATATATATGCAATATATGAATGCTACCAATATCCTCTCTTTCTCACACTGTGAATAGGAATTGAGGATTCACTTGTTTGATTGTTGGCTATATGTATTTTTCTATATTGACTGACATTTATAAAAATTCCCATGCCTAGAAAGGCCAGTTACTAATACCCTTTTACCCCAGTTGACCTGACTGACGCTTGCCAGTAGCCTTGAAAATCTGTACCTTAACTGAAGAACAACGTTAAAACAAATAGAACAAACTCTGCTTTCACTGAAAGATGGGGAGTACTTCTCAGTGGTAGATCCCAGCCCCCCAAATAAAAACAAATGTTAGGACGCAGAGAATAATAGACTATGGTCTAGTACTACTCTATTCAGTACAGTAGCTGTCCAATTACTATGTACGGATGCTTCCATTAAAAAACATCAAATATACAGTCCATTGGTTGCAATAACCCCATTTCAAGTACTCAAGAGTCACATGTGGTGAGTTACTGCTGAGGGAGCATAACACATGCTGGGTAGTGGGAACTGGTGGAAAATGAAGAAAAGAAAAAATAGTCTAATAAAGACATTTGGACTAGTTAAGAATCAACAAAGTTTGTTTTTAAAGGAAGCAAACATGCTTTTCTGATTTCTAAATATAGAACTTTGGTGATGTCTCTTAATACACACGCATGCCACAAAGATCATTCAGTCAATCCTCTGATACAATTAAAGTAGCTTCTGTAACTATAAAACAAGGACTCAAGGAGCTGACAAGATTGCTTAGTGAATAAAGGAGCATTTTGTACAAGCCTGGAGACCTGAGCTTGCTCTCTGGGATCTGTGTAAAGATAAATGGGGTAACTAGCTTCACAAAGTTTTCCTCTGAATTCCACAGTATAAGCAGCAAAGCAAAAGAAACTGCAATCCCAACCTTAGTAACGGGGATCTAGTGTCATCTCCAGAGAGTAATGATGGAGCTGGGTCAAAGGTCAGAGGGTCAATTGACCTTGGAAGCCACAGATTCACCTTTCATAGCATGAATCTAAAAATCTATGAAGTTCCCATGGGGTGCCTAACACACAGCAGGGTGATGAGTACTTAGATGGGATGAAAAAGTATAAATACTACATCTCTAGCCGTGCAGATCTCAGTGCTATGGTTGTTTTCCACAGTCCAAGCTCACGGGGAGACATTCTAATCCTAGACCATTAGTTTCCCCGAGATATGATTCAAAGAGTAGCAGGAAGATGAGAGATCCTGCCTAGCTGAGATAGAACAAAGCTAAGTGGTGAAGTGTAACTAGTAGGGTCAGCACTGATCAAAAGGAAGTTACCAATGGAAGTGTAACTCTGGCAGGCACCAGACCACTGGACAATACAGACCCAACAATAGCTAAACAATGAAAAGACAGTCCATTCCCCACCCCCAACTGTGAATACAATTGGACATCTCCAAAATCAATGAAAGATAACAAGGAAATAATCCTGTTTCAAGGAAAGCATAAAATAAGGCAGTCCACATGTTGTTCACATGCAGAAACAAGGCATCAGTGGATAGTGAAGGGAGCACAGTACAGACAAGAGGGGAAGGCAGCCTCAATCAAGAGAGCACAGAGAAGGGTAAGTTTAATGAGGGGAACAGATGAACAATGGAGAGATAAGAAGGACTCTGCTACATGCAGCATGGGGACTAGAAAGTTCCATTGCTGTTCAAAAAGAGTAATCAATCATCCAAAGAACGAGGACAAAGACCAACAGAATTATGGGAATTAGTGAACATCTCTTAATAATAACATCAAGCACAGCCTGAGCATCAGTGGCCTTGCTTCACTAAGAGACCATGCTGACCAGTTAGAAAAGACTCAACAACCCACTGAATCCACAAAACAGACCTCTCTGAGGTGTGTACTCAAAGACCAAGAGTCAAAGCTTACAAGTCAACGTAGATGAAAACAAGCAATGAGACTGAAGTTGTAATTAAGGCTCCGAACAAAGAAAACTTCAAGATTGGCTGGATTCCCTGCTAAATCCAGCCAATGGTCAAATATAGGAGAAAGAGGGCAGAGCATGACCAAACTATTACCTGATACCAAAACCAGATAGGAATGCAATAAAAAGAAAACCATATACTAATGTTCTTGATCAGTATAGATGCAGAAATTTTTAGTAAAAGAACACATCAAGAAAATCATATACTGCCTTCCTTTCCGTCAAACCTTCCCATATACCCCTCTGCTCTCTTTCAAATTCATGGCCGCATTTTATTAATTTCATTGTATGTATATATGCACACACATTCCCATATATAACCTGCTCTGTCCATATAATATAAATTGTATGTTTTCAGGGCTGGCTGTTTGATACTGAATAACTAATTTGGTGTGTTCTTCTCTAGGGAACACTATCTCTCCTGCTCCTGGCATTCCTCAGTTGCCTATAGCTTCTTAAGAAATAAGCATAACCAAAGAAGTAAAATGTATTTGCAATGAAATTTTTAGACACTAAAGAAAAAAGCAGAAGGAGAAAATAGATGGAAAGAGATCTCATGTTCATAAATTAGTAGAAAAAATTCTGCAAAACTCACTGTATCATGACCAGCTACTCCCAAAACCAAGACATTCCCATCAAAATTGTAATGGCATTCTTCATAGAACTACAAGAAAACAATTCTAAATTCATATAAAACCAGGTAGGATCCCAAATAGCCAAGTGACTTTATGAGGAAAGGGTGATGCCTATAACAGTGTCTGATCTCAAACTATATTAGAGAGCCGTAGTCACAGAGCAAAATAAGAGTGCTATTAGCAGAAAAGAAATATACAGAAAAATAAATAAAGGATTTACAAATAAACCAACATAGCTACAGTTAAATAATTTTGTACAAATATTCAGAAATATCCTTTTTTTGAAAAGACAACCCTTTTTTTTAATACGCTGGAAAAACTTAACATCCACCTTTAAAGAATAGAAGTTGGTTCACATTTCTCACCTGTACCACCCCCCCCCCCAAAAAAAAACATTAGTTCAAAACAGATCAAAGACTTGAAGACAAGAACTGGAACTTTGAAACTGCCAGAGGAAAAACACATGCAAACTACTTCAAGGGCTAGGCATAGAAAGGGATTTTCTGAAAAGACCCCCAACAGCCCCGGAAACAATCCTAAAAATTAACACATGAAATTACATTAAATAAAAAAGCTTCTGCATAGCAGAAACAAAGAGACAAACCTTGAATATATAAAGAACAATAAAAAGTAAACAAAAATACACGAGCCAATGGTAAATAGACAAATCAAATGACTAGACAGCTCTGAAGAGAAGACATGCATGTGGGGCCAGTAAGTGTGTGAAAACATCTTGAACATCCTTGCAATGTGAATGAAAACCTGTTTGAGATTCCATGTCACCCCAGTCAGAGTGACCAAAGCAGAGAGCACAAAGGACAGAAGGTTGTGGCAAGGGAAAGAGGGACACATGCACAGTGCTGTTGGAAATACAGACTGATAAAGCCACTATGGTGGTCAGTGTGGCTCTTGCTCAAAAGCCTAGGAACAGAATTTCCATGGGACTCAGCTCTACCAGTCCAGGATGTACACCTAGAGGACTCTATGTCAACACACTAAGTCAACACACACAAACACACACACACACACACACACACACACACACACGTTGAGCATCCATGTTCTTTGATGCATCCTTTACAATAGTTAGAAAATGGAAGTAGTCTAGATGTCCATCGACAGATGTTACATGTGTACAGTGGAATTTTATCCAGCACTAAAGAAAATGACATCATGACATTTGCAGGAAATAGGTGAAACCAAAAATGAATGAATGGAACCAAAGATAAAAGATAATTATATTCTGTGAAATAAGACAGACTCAGAAATACAAGTACCACATGAAGTTCTCATATGGAGAATCCAAATTTAAATCAATCTCTCCATGTGTGTATGTGTATGTGTGTGTGTATGTGTGTGTACATATGTATGTGAGAATGTGTGTGTGTGTGTGTGTGTGTGTGTGTGTGTGTGTGTGTGTGTGAGAGAGAGAGAGAGAGAGAGAGAGAGAGAGAGAGAGAGAGAGAGAGAGAGGTAAGTAGAAAGGTATCATGGGAGGGAGATGATATCAGCATGGTTGGGGAAGTGTGTAAAGGGAGGAGCACTTGTGACATGAAGAAGGAAAGGGTGAGTATTTGACAGAAATGGGGTGACCCACAAAACATATAAAAGAAAGGGAGAGTAGACCAAGATAAAACAAAGAGGATACAGGTAAAATCATGACGAATGGTTCACCACTCTGAAATATTTCCAGCAGCAATTGATAGGTGCTATAAACAGACATCAGAAGTCAAGAGCATTGCACTTTGTAGAGCAACCTCTGAAGCATGATGGGTTGGACACAACTGAGAAGACAGGTCATCTTAAGCAAGCTTTGTAATCTCTTTTGGCCTCAGTTTCCTCATCTGTAAAATCAGAATGTTCTTTCCACATAATTTAAATTAATTATCAAAAACAAATTCCTAAGAATAGTGTCTGCCACAGTGAGGGCTCCTTGGTTAAGGTTTCAGGTTATTGCTGTAATTGTAATCATGTTGATGAGAATGATAGATTCTGAAAATGATTTATTTAAAAGATGTTCTCAGGTGACCAAGAGCCCGGTATCCGTGCCTTTTCATAGCCCATTTCACATTGGATGCGTGATGTCCTTGACATGAGTTAACCCGAAGAATCAACTAAGTGCTACAACACTGAAATTTGGGGGCTACAGTCTTTAAAAAGCAAGCCACTTATCTTGGACTTCTGGGAACTGATTAGCTATCATATCAGACGTGAAACTCACCAACAAAGAACGAACAGGGAGAGCTTATGTGGAAAGGCTACCAAGAAGAAGTATAGCCTTAGAGTCTAAATAAAGAGATCATGAGACCCAGCCTGCCTAGCTTTTCAGCTCTACCCAACCAACATTCATTTCTTCCACAACCTGAGAAGCTATCGGGATGTTCTGGTGTTGCAATCATTTACAACGACTGTCAGAATGATCCCAAGTGAGACTAGCAAAAGATGGCCACCTGAGTCCTAGTCAATCCCAAGACACACAAGAAACAATTAGAAATGTCCCTTTTCATTGTTGAACAGTGAGGTGAATTGTTGTACTATGAGTAGTAAACAAAATTCCCCCTACAAAATATGCTTTCAAAGACATGCAGTCAAAGATAAATTTAATACATAGTCAACATTACAAATAGCACTTCCTTATATTTTTCTATTGTAGAGTCTTTACTGTATTTCAGCAAGTCCATTTGACTTGCCATTCTTGTAACCTTTGATAATCTTGCTTAGTTGAGCTGTTATCTTTGTTTTTATCAAGGAAGCTTTCTTCAGTTCTACTGCTTTTTCTCAGCTCTGATGATGTACAGAACATTCGAGATTTAGTATCATTTTTGACCTCCATCCACTTCCCCCCTCGCTTTTTCCTTTCTTCCCTCCAACCCCTTACAAGCTTTCTCTGTGTAGCCCTGACTTTTCTGAAACTTGCTCTGCAGACCAGGCAGGACTTGACCTCAGATAGCATCCTCTGCCTCCCAAGTGCTGGGATTAAAAGCATGTGCGGCCACTACTACCCAGCTCCTCTTTCAAGAGTGGAAATGATTTTGCCTTCTACTTCCATACAATACTTATTATACTGCATTATTCCATATTTTGCTGCCTCCCACAGGTACAATGATATCACCAAGCTCTGGAAGCACCTAGCTAAAATATTCGTCTCAGCTCATTAATCTGTACTGACAATGTTAACTTGCAAGGATGTTGAAACCTATACCATAGGCTGTACACATGACATTTTAATCTCTATGCAACTGACATAAAAAGGCAAATTATATTTTGAGAAAGTGGAGGCAGGAGGATCAGGAGTTTAAGGGTAGAATGGACTACGTAGAAAAACTGAAATCAATCTAGACTACTTGAGAATCTGCCTCAACAACAGAACGAAAGCTTGATCTGGAAAGAATGGCATGTACATGATTTGAATGCCTAAAGTAATCTAAGAGAATCTCATGATCCCATACATGTAACAAAGATCACCAGTTATACCCACAGCCAAGCCCAGAATGTCCCAGGTCGTCAGACACACTGTTTCTCAGACTGTGCTAGATAAACCACTCCTCCATCAAAATTTCATTCATTCAGAAACACTTACCAAGCATGTACCACGTGAGAGCTATTAAGAAGAGAGACCAGAGAAAGTTACATTCTAGGAAAGGCTAAGAGCTTACAGTTAAACTCCCTATGGCAAATTTTACAAAAAAAACCAAAAGATATATTTATAAGGATGTATATATGAAAAAGATCATAAATACTTCACTTTAAAATTGTGAACCGGCCATTCCATTGGTAATCAGCAAGTAAGCTGAGATTAAGTACTGTGAATTGCCAGACATATAAAATGTTAAGCCATGCGTGTCAGTGTGAGACTTCTAAAATATTAAGTCCTTTTTATGAGTGCAGAGTCATTAAAATCTTTTATTGTAAAAGTGTCTCAATTTTCAAACAAGCCCAGTGCATATTGTGTTTTTTTTTTTTTTTTTTTTGTTCATTTTATATGAACATGTATTTCTCTACAACTTATCCACATATCTAAGAAATGAAGGAGAGTTTTATTTGGTATAATGTAATGAACTACCTCCATCCCCCATCCCTCAAACTTCTCAAAACCCCCTCAGTATCATGAACTCCATCACCACCCCACAGGAAGCAGGCAGCATTTGCATCTACTAGCATAATAGCCCAAGGAGTGCTTTCTATATATTTCTAAATATATAAATTTCCCTGTTAGAAGATGCATTACCCTCCCCCACTCCAGCTCTCCCAAAGTATTTAACCTTCAGACATACAGTTCCAGTGACCTGAAAATGTCCATAAACACATTTTCTTCTGCTTATCTAGGGCTCCACTCAGTTCATTGGGATCAATGTTTAGATTATTTCCAGAGAGGGGACAAAACCTCATCAATGCCTGCAGAATGTCAAGGGGTCATCTGAGCTTCTATCCAGCTCTGGAGCCTGGAAGGAATGCATTTACTTTTAACAGGCTACAGCTTCAGCCTGGGAAAAATTAGTATGTCAAGAGATAGCCACTTAAGGGGGGAGGGGAGAGTCCTTGTAAAGTTTCCTCTACCATTTGGCCCACTGAGGAGGAAGATCCAGGACTTTAAAGAAACTTGGAAGTTCTTTGCTTCGGTCCTTCTTAGAAGGAGTAACAAAATACTCACAGAAGCAAATATGGAGACAAAGTGTGGACCAGAAACTGAAGGAGGGGCCGTCCGGAGCCTGCCCAACCTGGGTACCCATCCCATGTGCAGTCACCAAAGGCAGACACTGTTGTGGATACCAGGAAGTGCATGCTGACAGGAGCCTGATATAGCTGTCTCCTTAGAGGTTTGTACAGAGGCGAATGCTCACAGCTACCCATTTAAATGATCATGGGATTCCCAATGGAGGAGTTGGAAGACTGAAGGAGCTGAAATGGTTTGTGGCCCCAAGAGGAGAGCAACAATACCAACCAACCAGATTTCCAAGGGTCTAAATCACTAGCTTGGGAGCACATAGGGAAGGACCGATGGCTCCAGCTGTATATGTAAGGGAGGATGGCCTTGAAGGGCATAGGTGGGAGAGGAGGTTCTGGGTCAAGTGAAGACTGGATGCCCCAGTGGGGAGGAATTTGAGGGCTGGGAGGTGGGAGTGGGTAGGTGGGTGGGAACACACCCTCCTAGAAGCAGGAGGAGGGGAGATGGGATGGGGGTATCTGTGGGGGGAATGGGGAAAGGGGATAACATCTTAAATGTAAATAAATAAAATATCAAATATAAAAAGAAGAAAAAAAAAGAATTTGGGGATTATTAATGGAAAGAAAATCACCGAGGCAAACAGTAAACAAACCATCAGTGACAGTAAAAGCCCTAACAGGACACAAGAGCCAGGGACTGCAAGGCCAGGTACTACTGTGTGAGCTTCCTGAAGCATCCTCACTGTAATAGCTGCTTTCCTTAGTTAGTGCCTCCAGAATGCATACACTATGTTAGCACCTAGAATTTTCTATTTTAAGTCTGCAGTGTATTTTAGTTGTCTTTTTATTTGTGTCTCAATTAGATCCCCGATCCCACTTTTCAGCACAATTGTAGAACACAGAGTTCTTTGCTGAAAGTCTTTAGCAGGTGTTTTATTTTTTAAAGGTAAGAAAGAAATCGCCTCATCTAAAGTCATGTTTGCTGACCCTGTCGAAGAGAAGTTAACATGGGACTCAGCAGGGCAATAGTAAGGTCGAAAAACCAGGCCTTTGTTACCTATTTCTCACTAGATAGATACTTAACTTCTGTTTCCTCCTCTATTAAAGTAGTATCACAAATGTTCCTTCAGAAAGTTGTTAGCAGGCTAGTGTGGTGGTTAATGTGGAAGTTAGCAAATCCACAAAGGAAAGCCCACATTTATTAAAAAACAGTATCAAAAGACAAGGTGTTCTACACCCAAAATACTTTCCCATAATGAACACCAATAGCACATAGGCTATTGGAACAGATTTCCTCCCTAGACTAAAAGTACCACCAGTCTCTGCCATGTGATTTTCTTTGTGAAGTACACTAGGTCCAGAGGCTAAATACCAGTTTGATTAAACAATTCAAAGGAAATGAGACCAGAATTCTCACAAAACAGGATGTGAATAAAGGCTTTTACACCTGAAGCTCTCTGGTCCTCTCACGCTGCTCCTGTGGTCTCCGATGGGCCGTGCCTCACCTTACAGAACTGTTTGTCCCTGAAGCATAGCATTACATTATAGGATGCGCTTTCTGTGAATATCCCTGGATTTGTGCAGCCAAACAGGGCTCAAAGAGGAACCTGAAAGCTAGGAAAAATCTACAGACAAGAGCCAACACCACTTCTGGAGTGGGTTGAGAGCAGGTTTTTGCAAAATTATGACTGTAGTTTAGCACTCTTCTGAAGGGCAAAATGTGATGTGAATTCCTACTGTCAAAGTCCTCTCTTTGCTACTTCCACAGGCGGAGAGCAACTCTGCCTGAACAGGTGAATTATTCCTAGGAAAGACTGACCAAAGCAAGTTATAACAGATTCCTGCTCAGCCCTGCTCTCCTTTATGCAGGGCTCATGAAGGCCATCTACATCTCTTCTCTCAATCCCAAGAAATTTCTCCCACAGCATCCTTCCTCTGAAACGCTCAGCCCCTTTCAAGGTCATTCAGCTTGTCGAAGACCTGTTTTGCTTTTTGAAACAGGGTCTCTCTGTGGTCCTGGCTTTGCAAGAGCTTGCTATGTAGATCAGGCTGCCCTCAAACTCACTGAGATTCACCAGCCTTTGCTGGAGCAAAAGGCATGCACCACCACACCACACATAGCTTATCAAAGGCCTTTTAAAATACAACCCTTCTCTCTAGAATCACTTCTGAGGTGTAGTCAAAACCCCTCCTAGGATATCCTTAACTGGAAAATAAAACTGTCATCAAACTCCTCTAAAATATGATTATATCTTATTAAAAAAATGGTTATGGTGTTATACATAAAAGGATGCCAGGGTATTGTTGTCGTCCAAGAGATTCAAACCCCTCCATGTCTGAGGAAGCCAGACCCATAGAGACAACCACAATTATAAAGCAGGGTGTCCAGAAGAGAAATTGAGAACAAAGTTCTAAGGACAACTTTGAAGGAAGATTCAGCACGATGTTACTGACGTTGAAAGGGGAGAATTTAACTGAACAGAACAAACCTAGCAATGGCATAATTTTCCATATACCTTCCGGTTCATATGAGAGGGTCAGATGCCCAAAATAAGTCTCATCCCAGGACCTTGTGAGACATCATGTAGGGAAATGGGTTTGAATCAAACCACAAAGTACATTTCATATAAGGTCAGGTTGGAAGAAAAAAAATTCCACAGTTTGCCAAGATGCCTTAAGTATAATCTGAAGACCCAAGTTCTAGTTCAGAGGACACTATTAACTTCCTGCGAACATCTCTTACACTGGTCTCTTCAGGTATGCATTTCAGGCAAGAATTTCAGTGTGCTTACTCGAAAAGCATGTTCAAATGTGTTCCAGCAGGCATGTGAAGTCATTGCTAACCCTGGTTGCACCAGGCATTTGGTGGCATTGAAGATTTTAGTGAGTAAAACACATTAGGTCCCTGTCACCAGGGTTTGAGTGAAAGAAGTTTCGGGTTTATTTGGTGGTTGGAAAGTTGTCCCCTGTATCTTTAAAGCAGGGAAATACTGGATGGTAATGACTTGGGGTGGGGTGGGGCGTATTCAATGATGTACTAACCATGTAGTGGGAGATATCCATAGGAGAGAACTAACAGCAGCTTAAGAATTTACCTGAAACAGTTAAATGGCATTTAGCTAAAGGCGATAAAAGATATAATATGTAAATCAAATGTGTATCATTCATTTTCTTTAGCTGAGTGCTAAAGGGCTGAGGTGGGCTCTGACCATGCCCACCACTTTGAGTATTCCTAATCCTGTCTGAAGTCGAGGAGCACCAGTACATAAGAACATGTACTCCTCTTTAATGATGTGCTTCGGTGTATGTGTCTCTCTGTATATATGTGCACATGTATGCGGGCCCCTGCTGAGTACTGAAGAGGGAATCAGGTCTCCTGGTGCTGGAGTTACTTGTGGTTGTGGGCCTCTGAATGTGGGTGCTGAGAACTAAACTCTGATCTGATCTTCTGATCTTACCCATCTCTTGAGTCCCATAGGAATGCATGTTCCTTATGTGGGATTTAGATTTTACTTTTGTTTTGGCTTTACATTTCAGAGGTATTATCTTGATTCCCTAAGTAAATGAAAAATCACTTCTTCATTCCTGCCTTAATTCTTCTGGGCTTTTACAACTGATGCTAGCAGCTGTAGGGTGACAAACTTACTCGGTCAAATAATCTATATGATTCAATTATGGACCCAAAAGAAAACAACAGAAAGGACACTGAGCAGAGATCTGGGTAATTTGTATAAATTTTATTGTTGTCATTGCAGTTTTGAAAATACTATCCCTTTGTTCTGCATCACAGTTTCTTTAAGGTGAATGTTTTAAGCCAGACGTTTTTCTGGGCTCTGCATTCTGAATCCTATGACATAAGCCAGAGCTGCTGTTTTCAGAGTTTGCTCCCGCAGCCATCACAGTCATTCTAAAGTCTGACATCAGCTTTATTTTTCAATTAGTAAAATATTTGACATGATATTATAAAATGTGCCCTTAACACCATAATAAAAACAACAAAAAATACACCGAGCATGGTGGTATACACCTTTAACCTTAGAGTTTGGGAGTTCAAGGCCATCCTTGTCAACATAGTAAGTCCCAGGACAGTCAGAGTTACATAGTAAAAACTTGTCTCAGGAACAAACAAACAAAACCACAAAATAAAATAAGATACCAGTCGATGATTAATAATAAACTAGAGTTTATTATTAACGGGATATTAAAAACCAATTGAAAACAAGTTGTTAGGTTGGAACTAATCACAGTAAGATAATTGACACACAGTAAACTTGCAAATTATGTAACTTTTTGTTTGAAGAACCAGTCATTAGAACTTAATGTCATGCCACTGGTCTTTAAGCTGGATAATCAACTGCAGGGTAGTAAGCAACAAGGGACTGGGATGGTGGCTCAGTCAGCCATGTGCTTCCCACAGAAGCATGAGGACATGGGTTCAGATCTCCAGCACCCATTTAAAAACCAAGAACAGCTCATCTTAGCCCCAGCACTGAAGATGGGGAGGACAGTCCTGGGCCATGCTGGACAGCTAATTCATAAATATCAGTGAACTACAAGATTAATGAAAGAGTCTGTCTCAGAATTAAGATGGAGAGAGCCTGGGGAAAATGCCCAATATCAACCTATAAACTTCATACTCATATAAACATACACACAGACACACAGAGAGAGGGGGGCAAGAGGGAGAGAGAATATTAAGCAATAAAAATTCTCTTATAATGTTTGAATTGTGATTGGCTCTAAGATATATATATGTCATTATATATGTATGTGTATGTCACTATACATATATGTCATTATATGTGTATATTTATATGTATGTATGTCAGTATGTATGTATGTATGTATGTATGTATGTATGTATGTGTGTGTATGTATGTAGTGGAACTGCTTTTGAGAGCAATTCACAACAAATTAAAGCAATGCATAGGAAAAGATCACAAATAACAAAACTTCTACTCCTGCATTTCCTATTCTCCATATTGGCACAAGATATCTTCAACTTGTGTAAAAGAAAGTGAACAGAATGAACTGGGTCTTCATTCTGAGCCCAGTTGGACTCAAAGTCCAGCCTCCTGGGCCTTGAGAGACTGACTGGTCCTCTGTGCATTGTCCCAGGAAGCACTTTAGCTTTGCATTAAATCTCACAAGAATAAGCAGAAAAATTCACCCAAGGAGGGCCGCCAGGGGCCTAGCATCAACCCACAGAAAGAGCTCCAGGCAGGCTTTACTCCTAATAAATGTCCCGATACTGAATCTAAGGGACTCTAAATTTAGTTTGCAAGATTGCCAACACATGTTACAATGCTTCCTGGGGCCCAGCATCACTCTAGAGCCGTTCCAAAGAGAGCCAACAGTAGTGGGTGAAACAAGAATTTTAAATCTGGATTTAATTTTTCATAAATGAAAGAAATGTGTCTTTTTAAGGCTTTCCGTGTGCTGTTGACAAAAAAAGAAACACCGCAGATTTACAAAGCAAGGAATCTAAAAGTCTTTGTCACCGAGGAGTGAAGAAATGTTTGAAGCTAATTCATTACAAAGCCTTGCCAGAGTGTTCCAGATGATAATTGGAATTTACACTGAAAAACAGAGTTACCAAATCCAGTAACCCAGGGAAGCGTTGGATCTTTAGAATCCTTGATTTCTCTCGGTGCTCTTTTTTTATTTATCAAAATATATTCTACTTAAGAGTAAAAAATAGCAGCAAAGGCAATAAACATTTTATCATTTCACTCTCGTCTGATAAAAACTATGAATGTAATTTTAATCAATTAATTTGTTCATCTATTTAGGCTTTCTTTCTTTGCTTTTTTGGTTGTTGTTGTTATTGTTATTATTATTATTATTATTATTATTATTATTATTATTATTGTTTGGAAACGGGTTTTTAACATATAGTTCAGGCTGGCCTGGAACGTGCTATGTAGTCGGGGCAGCCTCACGCTCTTCGCAGTCCTCCAGGGTGCTAGGATTGTAACCATGCCTGGCTGAGGAACATAGTTGTGGGCGACAGGCGTGTGTGGCAGACAGATGTATACAGCTTCTTGTGTGACTACTCAGGCTATAGAGGACAGGGGTTGACGAGGTGGCTTTTTCAGTCGCCACCTTGGTTTTCGAGACAAGGTCTCTCCTTGAACCTGGAGTTCATGCAGTTCAGCTAGACTGGCTACCCAGTTAGCTGCTAGGATCTGCCCATCTTTATCTCCCATGAAGCACTGCGGTTACAGTGCCTGCTCTTGCCCCCCCACTCTTCCAAGTGTACTGTGAATCTGAACTCAAGTCTCCACGTTTACAGGGCAAATGTTTTAGCAACTAAGTCGTCTCCGAATCCGCTTTTAGTATAGTTTTGTTTTTTGTTTTGTTTTTTTTTTTTTTTAATATTTTTTTTTAACAAAAGAACAGGACCAAAATAGAAATCACAACAAATGTCAAAACTAAAAATTTATATCTACTCACAAGCACGGACATTGATTTGTCCACTTGTGTTTAAAGTAAGACAAAAACTTCATTCGCATCCAAACACTAGATATATAAATGAGCCAGTCACACCTGTATGGACTTGCCTGTCTAACAATGAGTAGAAGTGTGAAGAGTCCCCACACTGCACATTGTGACCACTTAGACAGCAGGACGCTTTGTACATTAGTCGTGTGATCATCCTTAGAAAATGGAAGAGTAGAATATTTTCCCAGTGGAAACAAATTAGCAAAATTTTCATCTCAGAAAATTAAAGTCAGTGTCCCGGGCCTTACTCCAGGGTCTTCTTCCAACAACCATTTCTGTTGACTCCAGAACTAGACATTTCCTGAGATAAAAAATGAAGACATCAGCAGAAGACACACATGTCCTGGGAAGACTGTCTTCCCAGTATGACGCTACTCTCCTGTGGTGTTAGAGTTCTCAATACCAACATTTGTTATTACAGTTATTAAAATGATGAAGAGCTGTACTGCTGAGAAAGAAATAAATGAGGGGTTTTCTTTGCTGGTGTTAAATCAGTATAAAATACAAAGTTTCCTGTGTCTCTCATGAGACAGAATTACTGTGTACAATGATTGTCCTGTCTTTTCAAGTCGATGTGTCTCTGAGTTGGACCATTTATGTGTGTATGCCTGTGTGAAGTAAAAAAAAAAAAAAAAAAAAAAAAAAAAAAAAAAAAAAAAAAAAAAAAAAAAAAAAAATGTTCTTTTTGAAATATTCATGAAAATTTGGCAACCAAAGTGGGGAAAAACCCTATAAACAGTTTATGTCTAATGTGGAGGTTCCCAGCTGCTGCTACAAAACAAAAGTGCCAGACCAAATGCATCATGGGTATCACACTAACCAAGCCTGACAGGGCAAGGATCACAAATCAGACATAATCTTATTATTTGGCTGTAGTTTGGACAGTTTCTCGGCATGACTTTAAAAACAGAATTTAAAAGATTACTTTCTCAAAAAGCATTTTCCCCTTCGCGCTTCTGTTTCTCATTTACAGTCCCTCTGACGGGCTATTCTTTCCTGCACCCCTTTTCCTCTCACCTCTCCTTTGCCTGCCTGGCTTCTTGGCCAGCTGTCTGCAGAATGGAGCAGGAGGTAACACACTTCCCTAAGATTTCCTGTTTGCTTATTATTGAACTAAATGCAAATTGTCTCAACATTATGCTAACGCTGAAAGCCGGGCTGGAAATCAGCTTTCACATATGTAAAGTCCTTGTTGTATGGGCGAATGCGGGTGTGGAGCCAAATGTTTCTCAAATGAATTTACCAAAGGCCATTATCAAGGAGCTAGATCTTTGGAAACATTTATACAAAACATGGTGATAGTGAGAACCAGATGCCTCTTTCTCGGCTGCAGCACATTTGGGAGGCGGGTCCTGTGTCTGCCCGGTGGTAGAGAGAGAGCAAGTTTTCAGGCTTTATCGCAGAAATATTGCAGTCGGCAGTATCATGCTTGCCTCCCATAATCTGTGCCTTTTATTACTATCAATGGAGAAGAGCTATAAATTCCACCCTGACACGGTTTCAGTGGTGTGAACCCCAGATCTTCTCTAATCCCCTGATTAGATACTGAAGTGCGCCTTCAACTGAGCATTATCCTAAGGCTTGGCCCCAGCTCTCACTGCAGCATTTATTGACAATGCCTGCCACATCGTTGCTAAGTTGTTAGCACTCAACTTTATCTACTGCTCCTTGCTTCTGACTAGCTCTGTTGTCAGAAGTCCCTCGCTGCTAATCACGCCCACAGAGGCAATTGGCTTGTTTTGACCCCTGCCTTTAGGATCGAGCCCTCACCTTCAGCAATAACCGTCTACCTATTTACTCACTGTATTTTTAGAGTGAGAAGGCCGATTGCCGATTGCCATTGATTTTGGTGCAGGGGGTTGGCGTGAGATTCTTTGCTAGTTTCAAATTCTCTTCTCTGTGTTGATGGGTTGTTCAGATTTTCTCAAAGTCACAAGGAGGGATATGGAAAAATACTTGTGCTGATATTCTCTCTCTCTCCCCGCTAAAAAGTTTGCTTATGCCCACCTGTAAAAGATAAATTAACCAGTTTAACTCATCATCTAGACACCAGGCCTCGAGTTACAACAAACGATGAAAGTGGCAAACCTTACTAGAGATGTGTCCTGATAGACAAGCATATCCTGATAGCTGAAAATAGACTTTCCCAGGTTTTCTAAATCGTTGTCATTTCACAATAAGCATGCAGAGCACAGTGCAAGTGTCGGACCTAATCCACATCGCCACTTAGGTATATAAGATTCTGACACTGCTGCCTTCTCTTCCAAGCTGCTAGGTTTTCTCAGAAGAATTTCTGCATTTTCTTCTCCACTGGTATTTAAGCTTTCCTTATTTTAGTTTTTTTTTTTTTTTTTCTCTCTCTCTCTGTTTTCTTGACAGGCAGCCATCTTCTCAGCAGCTGTACGTATAAATTTTAAAGATTTTTTTAAAGGAATACAAAAGGCCCAGGGTTTTGTTTTTTTGTTTGTTTGGTTTTTTTTTTGTTTTGTTTTGTTTTGTTTTTGCGAACTTGTGCTTGTGCACGCGCGCACACGCACACACAATCATAATTTTTTTTCTGTGAGCTACACTGTGTTTTACCTTATAGCCACACACCAGATGTCCCTGCCAAGTGTCACACAGACCATGGCAGTGAAGCTTGGCCCCTGTTGTTGTAGATAAGGAAACAACTGCTGATGATTTCAGTAGAGCACAGGGGAAGATAGTTGTTTAAGAATGCAGCCTTTTGCATTTTCTTAGTTTTCCTTTCTTTCCTCATCTGCTTTCTCCTTTCCTCCTTCCTCCTAGTCCTAGAAGTAAGACAGTTCTTCTCTGTGACTCAGACTGATGGAGATTCCTCCTGGAATTTGATATTTAAGTGTACATATGAACGAAAGGAAAATATGATAAAAAACAATGAAAGAGAAGCCAAAATACGACGAGTGTAAGTAACGCCTACTGGGAGGCAGCTGACAATGTTGGATCTTAACTATTTCAGAGTAGAGATTTAATCAGTTCCAGGATTAATTTTTTTCTTTTTTGTCATAAGGTTAATGTTAGTATTCCGTCTAAACTCCACCTCCCCAGTTACCTGGCAACAGCCAGGTATGCTCCTCCCCACAGTTACCTGGCAACAGCCAGGTATGCTCCTCCCCACAGTTACCTGGCAACAGCCAGGTAGCCTGATCCACTATAAAAGGGGCTGCTTGCCCCCTCCTCTCTCTCTTACTCTTGCCCTCTTACTCTCTTACCCCCCCCCTCTTATACCCTCTCTCTCTCCCCTCCCCCCTTCCTCTCTCTCCACGTGGTCATGGCCGGCCTCTACTTCTCTTCTCTCCCCACCTTTGCCCTTTACCCTGAATAAACCTCCTCCCCCTTGGAACCGCATGGTCTGGGGTAGTCTGTTCTGAGCTGCGGTCGGACTTCTTAAAACAACAGTTAACAAAACATGCTTCTCAGAAACTAAACTATCCATAGTACTAAGATCAAAAAAAAAAAAAAAAAAAAAAACGCCTTTTACCCCATTAAAAGTATACTCTGAAATTGAGTGATCGGAATTCTTTTTAAAAAGACCTCTAACCTAAATAAAACAATCAGTATATATATGTGTGTGTGTATATATATACGTGTGTGTGTGTGTGTGTGTGTGTGTGTGTGTGTGTGTACATCCATGAGTGTAAAAGCTACAGGCAGTTAAATAAAACCAACCCTCTGGGAAAGAGTCAAATCCTTGATTTTGTAGCCACATCGGTAACATGCAGAGGAGTAAAATTCAACATTAATTGAAGATGTTTTCAAAAATTGAACAAGTCACTACTGCTTCTTTGGTTTTGTGGTTAGTGCAATCACAGTGTGGTCTTCCATGGATCCGTCAACACAGTACCAACCTAGCTTAAAAACAATATAACAGAGCCAACTTCACCAATTTTGAAACTAAAATACCCAATTCTTTAAAACAGTGACATATAAAGAATAAATAATATGCAATCAAAGATAGTTATTACCTTAGTCATTGCTCTATTGCTGTGCAGAGACACATGACAACTCATGACCATGGCAACTCATAAAGTAAAGCATTGAACTAGAAGCCTGCTTACAGTTTCAGGGGCTTAGTTCATTATCATCATCATGGCACACATGAATTTGGAACAGTAGCTGAGAGCTACGTTCTGATCTGCAGACAGCAGGCAGAAAGAACCTGGGTCTGACATGGGATTTTGAAACCCCAAAGCCATCTCCAGTGACACACTTCCTTTAAGAAGGAAGGCCACACCTCCTAATTCTTCTAATCCTTTCAAATAGTGCTACTCCTTGGCAACTATGCATTCAAATACATGAGTGTATGGTAGCCATTCTTATAAATAAATTCAATCCCTGGCCTCCATAGTCTGGTATTCATATTATATAAATGTACATTCCATCCAACATCAAAAGTCCTCATCAGCTATCACAGTCTCAACACTTTTTAAAAGTTCAAAGTTCAAAAGTCTTTTCTGAGACTCGTGGCAGTCTTTTAACCGGAACTCCCAAACTCCACCAAAATAAAATTAAAAAAACAGATCACATATTTCCAACATACAATGGCACAGAATATACATTACCAGTCTAAAAGGGACAAAAGACAACATAGTGAGGAAATACTGGACTGAAGCAACACCTAAAACCAGCAGGGCAAACTCCAAACTTGGTTATCTCTGTGTCTGATGTCAAAGCATCTTCATATCTCCAACTCCTTTCAGCTTTGTTAAACTCAACATAAATTGTCTTTTTTTTAGTTTTTTTTTTTTTAAGATTTATTTATTTATTTTATGTACATGAGTACACTGTGGCTCTCTTCAGACACACCGGAAGAGCTCTTTGGATCCCATTACCGATGGTCATGAGCCACCTTGTGGTTGCTGGGAGTTGAACTCAGGACCTCTGGAAGAGCAGAACTGACTGCTCTTAACCACTGAGCCATCTCTCCAGCCCAACATAAACTTTCTTTTTGGGGCTGGTTCCACACCTGATCTGCATCTCTTCTTGGCAGGTATCTCACATCTCTGGCACCTCTGATACATTGGAATTGCCAAGAAAAGCCATACAATGACATCTCTGGACCTACATGTATGGACACCTCTGATACATATGTGGCCAGCAGCTATCCTTAGCCACACAGAGAGAGTCCATAATCCCTTTCTTGTACTCTTGACTTTAAAGACAGAATCACGTGGCTGAAACTGGCAAGTGTTACTGCTTGATGGAGCTGAAACTTGGCCCCTTAGTTCAATTACATTTGCATCAGCTTTCTATTGTTGATGGTTTCTGTCACCCTTTAAGATTTTCTTTAATTCGTTTTCACAAGTTGGAAGCTTAGCTGGCTGGGATCATGCCCTGAGGTCCTCATTTCTTTAGTCTTCTTAGCATTAGGTTTTTCTTTAAACTTTTCATCTCCTTCAACACAGGTTTTGGCTCTTACATTTTATTTCCTGGTGTTTTTATTCTCAAACCACATTTTGTATTTTTTTGTTTGTTTGTTTTTTGTCTAGCTTGCTCTTTTTTACTATAGACCCACATAAACCCAGTTCTTGGTACTTCCATCTTAGATATTATCTAAGTTATTATCTTAGTTATTATCTTATTTATATTAGTTATTATGGTTATCTGAAGAGCCAACTCATAAAAGAAAGCATTCAATTGGGGGCTTACTTACAGTTTCAGTGGTTAGACCGTTATCATCATGACGGGGAACATGGCAGCATGTAGGTAGAAATGGTGCTGGAGAAACAGCTGAGAGTTCTACATCCTCATCCACAGGCATGAGGGATGAGAAAGACATGGAGAGAGAGAGAGAGAGAGAGAGAGAGAGAGAGAGAGAGAGAGTTCTTAGAAGGGCAGAGGGAGACTGGGCTGGGTTTGGCATGGTCTTTTGAAACCTCAAAGTCCAGTGACATCAGTGACATGCTTCCTCCAACAAGGCCACACCCCCTAATCCTTCTAACCCTTTCAAAGACTTCCATTTTCTAGTGAGTTAAGCATTCAACTATATGAGCCTATTGTGGGTCATTCTTATTCAAACCACTACAGTTACGATGATTGATTAAAAAAAATCCAAAGTTTGGTTTTATTTTTATAAAATAGAATACAGATATTAAAATATATTATTTTATTCTGATTTGTACTTCAACTACATGTGCATGTTAAGATTTGTTCCCTTCACTTGAATCATTTATACAAAGATAATTATAGCGAAATGAAAATGGGGTAAAATTAGAAGTATAAATATGCACTCAGCATCGAAGAACTTTTGATTAAAGCCACTAGCTCTGGATAGGGCACCGTGATGAACAAAGATTTTATTCTACCCAAGTCTGTCTTTGTGAACCAATTAACTTGGCTTACTCACAGGGGAAAAAAAAAATGGATTCAAAGTTTCTTACTGGCACATGGACAACATTATCACCGAATCAAAATTACTCGTTGTTTATCTATCGTCAGGAGATGGCAGAACATCCTGAACTCTTCCATGACTATGGAAGGCTGTTAATGAGCCAAATCTTATGCAGGCATTCTGAGAGTTTAAGAAGGCAAAACCATCTTACGTCCAACCAATAACATTCCACGACACTCTATCTCTTCCTTAAGCTCTTCCATTCTTTCTGTCCTTGCCTTCTGAAGTGTTCACTGAGTCTTATACAATGTGATATAGATGCCCTATTTATTCCTGAACATTAAACAGTAACTTATTGTCAGCACTGTGACCAGAGTTAAGACGGCAATAGATGTTGCCCACTGCGAAAATCAACTCCCCTGACTAAAGCTAGGAGCAGCCATCCTGAATGGGTAGAAATCAAGTATTTCATTTGTCAGGGACATTTTATCAGTTGAACAAAGAACCAGCAATACCTTCTCTGTTAGGGTTTAGGTCCTCACAGACTTTGACTGGGTTCATGGCAACATTTATAAATTTCTTCTTGTGGAATGGGCCTCAAATCTGAGCAGAATGCAATTGATTGCACCCATACCGTTGACCCACTATTATACCTTGGCATTTTGATAGTGCAGTATTAATGTCTATATCTGAGCAGGATTTTTGTTGATGATTTTCTCTCCTCTTGACTTCTTTAGTATTTAGTGGATGTAGTGTGCATGCCTGTGTATATTATTAATATTTAGCAGAGCATCACCTAATTCATAAGGATCATGCCCTTTAGTGGCATTCAGCAAAGCCACTGAATTCCCAGAAAAGTTCCGAAATCCCTGCTGAATTAAATTTTTTCTTAACTATCTTGTGAAAAGTTTTGTCTGGCCTAGTGAGCTGGGCATTGAAGAAAACCACTTTTCATCTATACTCCACCAGTTCTTCCTATTTATGGGAACCTCCGATGGTGGTAACCAAATGTCCCCAATGGTTCATAGGAACCATTCAAGGATTGCTTTTCTTAATACTGCCCTCGATTAGGCAATCTTTTTTTTTCCCAAGGAAGAATTGATAGTTAAATTACTTAGTTTCTCTGCTTCTGTGGTACTCAGACTGATCCCTTCTCTGCCCATGCCTCATAAGCCAAGCTGTGAGATTCTCTTGTATATCTTATTTCAAATGCTTTCCCAATTTAAGTGTTAAAAAGGCAGATAGATCGATGGTTGTCATAGATTTTTATACTTGGCTATAATTAAAAATCCAACTTACATGTCTTGAATTTATCTTCTTATCATATACCTGGAGGGCATCTTCTATCACTTCGGCCTCACTATATCTCACTTCTCTGATTTTTCTCAAAGATTTTTTTTTTAAGATCCAAGGGAAGGCTATTTATCTAAGACTGAATCTGCATTCTTTTCCTCTCATTACCTCCTCAGACATAGGAATGACAAGTCAACACCTCCATCTCCATGGTCACATTTCCTGCCAATCAGAAGTTAGTGTAGAGACAGAATCCCCGAGTCCCTTTCTCTTTGTATTTCTTTCCTCCCCTGAGCAAGTTCTTCTGGTACCTCAACTGATCCATGCAACTGATTCCAGAGCATGCTTGTGAAACTGTACCATGCATGCTACTTTTAGGGATTCTAACATATTTTCTAGTTCAGCATCCATTGACAGTGCATCCCTGTACTTACGAGACAGATCTTATTTGTCAGTGAAGCAGACCAATCCATATTACTTAAAAGAAGACCATCCTAAGGTTGGCTTTGTGAACACTGTACTCCCAAATGTTTCAGATTTGGTTAGATATCTTCTCACCCATTACAGGGAAATACAAGAAGGCACACCCATTCACACTACACAGGGAATGATGCCCATATTGAAATTGCCCTCAAGGATCTGCTATCCTCACATAGCTTAGCTTCAGTTGAGTAGATCATGAGCCAAGCAAAGACAATGTAAGCGCCCAGTCCTAGGCTCACCTTTGGCTCTGCTATGCCTGTTCTGGGTGCCAAGTATTGCATTAAATTTTCCTTTGGCGATATTAACAATTACTTAGGTACTTCAGGTCAGGTACCAATCACAGGCCAATGAAATTATTCTACCAAAGTAGAACTTGGTGAAGCAATGTGTTTAATGAGCACTGAAAGACAAGAGCGTAGACAACTTGTGGGTGATTACACCACTGAAGCAAACTCATCCCCCTGTATCCCAATATGAATATCCTAGGTGAGTGGAGGGGCCCAATGCACTCTTCCATCCCACATGAAAGGATGTTAGTGTGCCAACCTGGGCACATCTGATGTAGATAATCACAGCTGCTGAGAGTTCAAGAGAGTTCATGGTGACTTCATGCCTGGAGAATGCCATTCCACAATAGTTTATTTGCACTGCTTGAGAAAAACATAAAACAGGTGACTGTGAAGAATGGAAGCCTGATTCTAAAGCTACATCAGCACCTGCACCCCTTTCTAAGGTGTTTTCATATTACGTAGAGCAGCATAGAAATGTCATTATGTTCATTGACACAGTTTGACAGCAATAACAGTTCTTGGACTTATTTTTTCCCTGTAACATAAAGTTTTAAGCATTTTAAACATTAACCAAACATCAAATTTATAGTTTGCAGATATGCTAAGATGTTGACATGTGTCTGATACGTGGAAGCAAATGGAATTATGTTGAAGGATGTTAGAAACCAGAGACGACATCAACCTAAAACACTCAGTGGAGAAGCTGGCAGTTAAGGAAGTTATTATTTCAAGATGTATCAGTGACTCCCAAAACTCCATCACAGCAGTTTTAAAATGGGGGAAAACAATGAAGGAAAAACATTTGTAATAACTGGGTACTGAGCCACAGGGCTTTAATAAAGTTCTGTGAGTGAAACAAGTGTTCTGGCTAGCTCTTTTGTGATTGATCCCACTTAGGTAGCTTTAATGACCACCAAAAACTAGAAATATCTTAATTAAAATTTTGGCTATTCTGCCTGGGAATATCCAGTTGTTAGAAGTGAAAACCCTTATTCAGTCTATCTTTTTCAGGAGCCCCTCAGCCTGTTTTTGACCATCATTCCACAGGACAATATAAGGTTCATCAGCCAATTATGTCTGTAGGCTGAATCAAACCTTTCAACCATGGAAGTGGTCACCTCCTCAGACGTATCTTCTGGCACAATAAATAAGAACATCCCTCAGGAGTTGTGTGGGATGCTGATCTTGCCTGTCCTTTTCAAAACTAGTTGGAGAACCAAAGACCCCAAGGCATCAAAGCAAAACAAACTGGAAAGCCTATCTTTGATAGAAGGGGCAGATAAGAGCTGTGGGCAGATAAGACATACTTTATTCAGTGCCTTGGGAATCAGCTGCCATTCTAGGTGTGGATCCAGGAGTCTTTCTAGCTCTTCAGTTCCACCTGCCTTGGTCACTCTTCCAAAGCCATTTATATTCCTTTGTGACTCCTCATTGCCTGAAGGATCTATAACTAAGTGGAATCCTATAGACACCATATTTGTCTGGGACCCATGTAGGATACATGTGTCCTCCATCTGCTCTTTCTTTCTGATGTCTCTGGGGTATTCCTAGATATGTTGATGTTGCACACCTCAGTGCTTTCACGAATCTCACCTCCATCCTCCTGGTACCAGGCCACCATTCCCAGTGAGAACAAAGGTCCTATATTTCTTCTTTGCTGTGTTCTTCAGGCACTCCTCTCAGCCCATCTCTGTTCTCTTAGGACTTGATGCCATTCATAGCTAGAACCAGGGTATTTCTACTTCTGTCTCTGCCTTCCTTCTTGGATGCAGGCCCTGAATCTTGCTTAAGAGACCTCTGGAGTCAGCCTATTTTTCTTATCTGCTAGCCTATCATCCACACCACCCACCACCAACAGGGAAAATCCAAATGACTTAAAGAGAAGAAAACACAGAACTACAAATAGCTGATTGCTTCTCAAACTTTATTATACATAATATATACAACTATATAATACATAGCAAGAACATGAATGAAAACGAGAGTTCAAAGCTTAAGTGTCAAATTAACTCCAGAATAAGACTGAGCACTCAGCAGTCACACGGTTTTGAGACCTTGTGTAGTTATAAATCTCTGCTCAGGAAATGTTCCAGGAAAGAGGGCAGAAGAGTGTAAGAGTCAGCCAGAAGCAAGACAGAAGGGTAACAGAATGACTTTTCTAGTCAATACACAGCCATTCATTAAAATCTCAAACTCCCCATAATCAGTGAAGATTGAACTGGGTCTGCACAGCAGAGGCCATCAGAACCCAGGTATAGACAGAGGAGGGGCCCAAGGAGTTCCACATATAAGGGCCAAACCATTTGTTACTGAGAGATTCAGAGGCGGGGGAAGTGATTGCCTTTAGTGTGTGTCTGCTGCTGATATGATTATCCTCAGTGGACTCTGCAGATCATCTCTCCCTTGGCAAGTTTGGGTGTACTTCTAAGAGACGCCTTTGTCTGTATGTAAATGTGGAATGAGCTTAAACATGTTACAGAATATCATGACACGGCACAGACCTGGGCCATTTTCTAATGTCTACTTCAATAAATGTATTTAATGAGTTGTAATTTATACACTTTGTGCATATCATCACAATTTTACACAATCTTTGAGATATTAGAGCATTATCACATTTTATATATGAAGAAAATGAGGCACAAAAAAATAAAGTAACTTCTTCAAGGTCACACAGCCAGGAAGAGATAGGCAGAGACCATAAATCCTGGTTCTTTGGCCTCTTGGAGCTAGAGTTTTATCATCAGGCCCTGCTGTCATTGCCTGCATTTTATCAACTGAAGAGATCTAGATTGCCCTCTGCTGATGTTCAATTGAAGTGAAAGCTACTCCATGTTGTTTTTAAAATCCAACAAGTTGACTTTACGTATTCCTCCAGCTTTGTGTCTTATCCGTGTGCTTTGTGACCATTCATTGTAGACAAAAGAAGTTGGTTCAGTTCATTTTCCACCCATAAATCCTTCATCCTTATTGCCGGGGTATGCCTGTCCTCTGACTTCCTTCATCAAATATAAAAATTACCTCACCAAGTGCACACATATTCTGCCATTCAGTAAAAACTGTAGGAACAAGACATACTGTTACTAAAATAAAGATAGGCAATTTTTTAAAAAATTCAATGCAGTTAATTGTTTACTGTCAGAGACTGCATAAGTTGTGTAATATTTATATTTCAAACAGTGTTATAAATAAAAAAAATATAATAGAATGTTATGGTTTGAATATGTAATAAACTCATTAGGCTGATATCCTGGAGTCCGATAATGGACTTTTGGAAGTGACTGGATCATGAGAGCTTATTTCATGAATGGGCTAACCTCAGGGTTAAGTGAGGGTTCCATAATTTCATAACATTGGTATGTAATGGAAGTATTAAGAGATTGGTCTGCCTCGGGAGAAGCAGGACACTCACTGGCTTGCTTTTACAGGAGATATCACCTCCCCACTCTAAAATCGCCTCAGTCTGTCTGCTTTCTGTTAGCCATGAGGTAAGATGATACTTTCCACCATGGGCTCCCCACCTCCTCACACTTACAGCAAAGGAGCCATTGACACCTTGGCAACTGTGAGTCAAAATAAAAGCTGTTTTTCTTTAAATGGTTCCTGCCAAGTATTTGTTACAATGTCACTTAGAATCTGACTCAAACAAAGAGGAAACAGCAGAAGACTGAAGCAGATGGTGTTAACTCCTCCTTGTAATCAGGCACTCAGGACTTGCCTCAGGTGGATCATGAGTTTAAGGTTACCCTAGGCTACATAGTGATACCTTGTCTCAAAAGAAACAGAAATTGGAGGGGGACAGACTACAAAAGAAACATTTTTTTTCTAGTTGGATAGTTTATTTTGGGTAGCCAAAATAAACATTCACTAATGTAGCCAAGGCTAGCCTCAAACTCATGGAACTCTGCCTGAGTGTTTTGATTAAAGTCTTGCTCTGCCATAATCAGCTTGGATAGATGAATTTAATGGTGAGAAGGGAGGAAGTACGGGGGAGGGGAGGGTAGCTGAAAGTGAGGAAAAGGGTGGCAGAAGGTGGGGAGATGCTACCACAGAGGGATGAGAACAGGTTCAGCTTTGCTAAGCCTTACTTGTATGATACTGGGGACAGAGGGAAGAGGACCTGCCTCCTACGTCTATGACTTCCAACAACAGGAAAAGGTTGGTACTCTTTATGAAGATAAGAAAACTTAGAAAGATTCAAGGTGTCTATTTTAGTTATAAGCAATTTCTAATGAGCATCTAGTTGATGACACAGAGAGAGAAACATGAGGCTGCAGCTTGGGGTCCAGCACAGGAAGAGTTTGGCCTTTGTCCCCCTGGAAAGTTCCATATGTTCCTCAGATTCTCCCGGCTCTAACAAATACTCGTATTTTGTTACATATTCCATACTGAAAGCTTTTGAAAAGTAACTGCAACACATAGGAACTTCTCCTTGAAATAAGATGACACAATGCCAAAACCTACACAAAAGAAAGTTTTCAGGTCTAAATCTTTAAAATTATCCCCAGCTATAAGAAGTTTTTGTTATATGCATTTCACCCTTAAAATTTAAACCCCTCTCCCCCAAAAATAGACTTTCCTGCATGGCTTGGCCTGTACCCCAACCCTACCATCACCCTCTTCTCTCTCCCCACCTCTCCCCCTTTCCCACTCAGGTGTTGGACCAGGCGGTCCCCAATTCCATGCTGCACCCCTTCTTCCCCCCTGCAAAAAAAAAAAAAGTATAAAAAAATTAACTCCATGGAAATGTTTAATAATTCAGTAATTTAGTAATTCAGTAATTCAGTCATTTTTAGGGGGATACAACAGTTTTTCTTATACTTGTAGAGTGCTGAATATTTGGATAACCAACAACCATTAATGATAATTCACTAGAAAAGACATGATTGACTGTCAAGTACTAATGATTGCACACTTCGCTGAGGAAAGAAAAGCCAGGAGCATCCTTGCTACAGGAACAAAGCACAAAGCCTCTCCGTGAAATGACGTGCTCCTAGTGAGCTTGTGGGAAGAGCACTACCACGAGAGGCAGATGCCCCCAAAACTGTAAAAGTCACAGTGGTCTTAGTCGCTTTGACACAGAATTAACAGGACACTTTAAATCTATGTGGTAAGGGCTGAGGAAATGGCTCAGTGCAGTAAGCACTCGCCATACAAGAGAGTGGACCTAGATGGGAAACTGAAGCACATAGAAAGCTAGACGTGGTAAAACAGGTCTGCAATATCTACCTTCCTGTGGCAAGATGGAAAGTAGAAACATGAGAAATACCAGAAGTTCTTAGGACAGCTGGCCTAGCTAACGTATCCTCAGGGAACAAGAAATCCAGCATCGAACAAGGTGGAAGTTGTTCCCAGCACCCAGAGCGGTCCTTGGACCTCAACAAGTATGGCATAGCCTGTTCGTATGCAAAC
The DNA here is from genome assembly GCF_011762505.2 of Arvicanthis niloticus. Classification (NCBI taxonomy): domain Eukaryota; kingdom Metazoa; phylum Chordata; class Mammalia; order Rodentia; family Muridae; genus Arvicanthis; species Arvicanthis niloticus. Next base: position 105,601,996 of record NC_047661.1, on the reverse strand, counting down.
ATACATACACACACACAAACATCATTTCACCATTTTCAGAGATATACTTCAATAACATTTTCAAATTGTAACATTTTCTATGTATTTCCCTTCTGATGAGCAGTTCTATTCGTTGAAACAGTTCATCAACATTGATATAATTATGGAACCAAGTACAGTCATTCTCTTTGTGTGTGTGTGTGTGTGTGTGTGGTATGTGTGAAATATATTTCAAAGGCAACCAAGAGGCTATACACTTTTGCAGACTATATATTGGTTCTGAAATTATAAGTTGATTTTAAAGACTGCCAGACGGTCTCTGTGTTTTCGATGCTGGCACGAGCGCAGCACAGGGCTGAGATGGGAACACTGATAAAAAGTCAGCTACTTGCCCTGTCGGGTTAGCACATTTCAGTGTTGTTTCCAGTTGATTTCCCATGACATTACATAACAGGCTTCCCCGGGGAGATTTACAGCTTCGGTGTACGAAGGTGGGCTGCTTAGGTTCAGCTCCTGCCTGCCGTTTTCTCTCAGTGGCTATCATGCATATTTATTATCAATACAGAAAGTGTGCCAAACAGCTGCAGAGTCTCCTTAAGACATTTTGAACAATTTTACAGACCTATTGGTACAAATAACAATTACTAACATGAGCTGATAAGATATAAGTAGATTTTTTTACTATTAAGAATGCCATCTCACACAGAAATGAGTTCCTGCCTCCCTGCCCCCCCCACACCCCTTCAAGTTTAATTTCTCAAAGCAAGAGTGAAACTCCAGATCTAGGTTTTGCTCCCCCAGCAGTGGTAAGTGCTAATCCAGAGGTCTCCTTTGTCTTTGGTCACACCTCTTCACGTGCTTCCAGTCACAGGTCTCCTGAACCAAGCTGGGTGGCTTCCTATGTAATCACATAGATCTATTCCTTTCAAACATGACAGCAAAGCCAGGTGTGGGTTCCCACCTAATTGTCAATAGCAATCATGATGTTTTAAAAATGCTACCATATAACAAGTCATAGGTAATTCATATGTAAATCATATGTCTGTAGAGCATGTATTAGTCATTTGTCTGCTGCTGTAACGAAATCCCTGACAAAAGCAATTTACAGAAGGAAAGGATCGTTTTTTAGCTCACAGTTGGCCAGCCTAGCCCATCATGGCCATGAGTTTACATTGGCGGGAGCTTGAGGCAGTTGGTCACCTTGTGCTTATAATCAGGAAGCAAGACTATGCTTGCTAAACCATCTTCTTCTTTCTATTCAGTCCAAGAGCCTTATGTTGAAATCTCAATGTTCACATTCAGGGTGCATCTTCCCACCAAGATTAGGTGTAGCAAGACAAACCGTCCCCTCCTAGATGATTTTACATCTTGGGAAGCTGAACTGCCATGGTATATACATAAGATGCATGTGTGTTATTTTATTCTCTCAGCCATCATGTAAACCAAATATTATGGCACATATCTTCAAAGTTTGACAGACAAAAATCACTCCTCCCCCATGACAGCAGCTAAGTAGTGATGGAGGTAGACTGCCACCCAGGCCTTTAGACTACAGATGTTTTCACTATATAATATTCTAATGTTCTGTTCAAGCTTAAAACTATAAAATGAAAGACCAAATGGATGCATAAGAAAAAGTTGTCACTTTAAAAACCAATTGAAGAGGTCTGTGGCATTAATGATATGGCTATGTCCATGGTACAGTAGAAAAGAATAGTTCTTAAAGTTGCAAAGAGATCGGTTAAAATAGAACTTAAAAGAACTAGAAGATTTAAAAAAGAATTGCAAGTATTTGTGAAATGATAGCTCTATTGTTTTAAATGCAATATGATTATTCCTGAACCAAAAGGAAACGACAACTATCTTGACTTTAAGTGCAAAGTGCAAAAACCGTTCATGCACGTATGCCTGAGCGTATATGCATCACATGGGTAGATGCAGAAGTCAGCTTTGGATGCCATTCTCAATTACTCAACACCTTAATGTTTTAGAAAGTCTCTTACTGACCCCAGAGCTCACCAATTTGGCTAGATGTAATGGCCAGCAAGGTCCAGGATTTCTTCTGTTTTGACTTCTCCAGCACTGGGATTACAAGTGTGTGCCACCGTGCCCTACTTTTACATGGGTCCAGGATATCGTACTTAGGGCCTCAGGTGTGCACAACACGTAATTTATCCACTGAGCCATCATCACATTTCCCAGTAAAATCTCAGTGGATAACAAAACGTCAATCCAGTGTGACTACATAGATTCATAGTCTTGATGTTGTAAAGAGAAAGTAAAACCCCAAAGTTTAAAACTATAAAAATGTCATAAAAATATCCATCTCAGATGTGATAGAAATGACAAAAAGAGGGTGGGGAGAGATAGATAAAATTTCTGCTGAGCTAGCTCTTCGGCTACACGTCTGTGCTGCAAAGCCTTAAGGTTCTTCACAGGCATCAGACTAACCACTGTAAAGTAGGATTTCATTTATAGTCACATCACAGAATAAGATTACTTTCGTTGACTATGAGATTAGGGACTTTCCCACAAATGTGTATTTTATAGCTACTGTTGGGTGTAAGCAATCATAGCTTAAAACTGGAAGCAAATACACAGAAACCACCCAGTTGATTCAGGCAAGAGGCTCTTAGGCAAGTCACTCTTCATTTGCCCACATCAAGATAAGCAGTGTTAACATTCTCATTATTCATCAATAAAACAAGAAGCATGAAAAGAATGGGAGGGTACTGCATGTGATAAATGCCAAATAAAATGTTTGGGAAAAGTGAATGTAGGAGTTGGGTGAGGATTAAAAGCAGCAGATCCCTGGGTCAGTCAGTTAAAAGGCTGAGCACATTCATCAGGGAATTCTCTAGTGTTCGGTGGGTGTGTTAATTACAGACCTAAGGGAATCCTGACATGGCTAATATAAACACCCAACCCTTATCATATATCACCACCAACTATTATAAACTAAATCCAGAAAAACTATCTTTTCTTCCCAGCATTAAAAAAATGTGTGAAATTCGAGGTCATGGTACCAGGCGTCTAAGGAGAAATTCTCAACCTAACAGTGCACTGGTCAAGTAAGACTTTCAGTAAATACTGACTTGAAGAGATTAATCAAGAAAATACATTTTATTTCTACTTTTTACAGTGTAGAAGGTGCAGTGCTCACACCAATTGACCAAGATGGAAAGCATCTTATTGAGAATACAGTGTTGGGTTTTTGGAATTCAGCTGTCAAAATGCATAGTGTTGTGGAAGCTAAAGGAACACGGGACTGCACATGAGCATTCATGCTTCTGCAGAGTGCAACACATTCATCCCATGTGCGCTAGTGTGATAAAGTGACACTTTAAACTCTGCATGTTATCAATGGAAATGCATACTACAGGCAGGGCACTCAACAACGGTTTTGCTCACTCATTGCAAGATAATCCAAATATAGTAGAATTAAGAAAAGAAATAAAGAAAAACAAATGACATTCAGGCTCTGCCTTGCCACACTCAATAAAGTGCACAAAATGAAGTCACCAACAGTGAGAAGACCTGTTTAGAATCATAATGTACCACTGATTTCTGAATGTATTAGCAGCCAACGAATTATCCAAGTGTATAATGCAATGTGGAATAATCCTGTTCCAAAGGAGGCAAGACAGAAGTAAGTACATAAATCAGACCATGAATTAAATATCTGAAAATTACTGGTAAAATTTAGTCCTGAAAATAGCCTCAATAAAAAGTCCGAATTTATACTCTCATTTAACATTGACATTAAGGTATTTCAAGCTCAAAATGAATGCTTTCATTTTTAAAATGATACCACCAGAGAGTGAGGTAGCTTTGGGGCAAAGTTATGGAAATTTCCACATTGTCCCCTTGCACAAAACCCTTCCAGGACCTCAAGTATTATGCAGTTTTGATGGCTGAGCAGTCAGGACCAGTGATTGGTCTTTCAGAGGAGCCATGTCAATACCCAGTGCCCTCATGGAATTCACAACTGTCGATAACTCCACAGTACACCCCCCCCCCCCAACACTCAGGCAAAACACCAATGCACACAAAATAGAAATAAATATTTTTAAAAAGGAAAATATTGTAAAGTAAGGTATTTGTGCCAAATTTTATTAAGAAATTGGTCTCTTTCATCTTTTTTAAGTTTATATTAAAATTTTATATGGTACATAAAAGTTTGAGTTATATATAATGAGATACCATGCGATATAATATATACATATGTGTATGTGTGTGTGTGTGTGATAATTAGATAAATATACCTAGGTTATCAAGTACTTGTCATTTCTTTGCTCTGAAAACAATTAAAATAGTTCAGTTTGAAATAAGCAGTACATATTGTTACGAATTGCCACTTTACTGGGCATACCCAGTGCTTTTATCTGACTGAAACTTGACCAGTTGGTCTGTCTTTCCCATCTTTTCTTTTCCTCTTCCATCTCCAGCCTAGTGAAACAAGCATTGTCTTCTCAATGTCTATGCCATCCATATCCCACAGACCAGTAAAAGCACAAGGCTCTCTCCTGTCTACCCTTGACTCATGCAAAACTTCCCTAATTAGGAACTTAATTTCAACCTTGTTCTCAGAAATTCCAGTATTACGTGGGTTTCTTTGAAATACTGATTTCACTTCTTCATGTATATACACAGAGAGAGACACACACACATGTACACATGTGAGGGAGAGAGTGAGAGAGAGAGAGAGACAGAGAGAGAACTAAAGGCTGCTGTGCTGCACTACATAGTCATTCTATTTGTAATTCTTCTGAGAAAACTCCATGTGGTCTTATTTACATCCTCACTGATTGTCACAACTATCCTCTACTTTCTAAACCCTCACATCAAGCAACCAAGGTTGAGGCATCACACACGTATGTGGTCTGTATGCACATTGTGTGCAAGTACGAGGCCAGAGGAAGAAAGTTACATGTTATCCTGGTCTATTGCTTTCCTTATTCCATTGAGATAAGAGCTAGGCTGAGCCACAGAGGCTCCCCTGCCTTTCTCTCCCAAAATGTTAGAGTGACAAGGGCCCATGTCCACTCCTGAATTTTACGTGACGGCCTGGGATCCAAGCCCAGGCCCTCAAGCTAAGATAGCAAGTACTCATTCCACTGAGCTCTCTTCCCAGAAACCCAAGGGCACTTTTATATGAAGTTAAGGGGAAATTACCTGAAGGATCATTTAGTTTAGATCAACTGAAATATATAGTGTGGATTTCAGCAATGTCTGTGCACAGTTAATCTATTATTAGTCATAGGAATGTCTCATAAGTCCTCCTACTCAAAATTTACAGAGCCAGATGTAGCACCATGTTATAAATAAGTCGTTCAAGACTAAACATGAAAAATATGTGCACGTTACAAAAGGCAGAAAAGAGGAGAGGAGGCATGAGAAAAAGGAGGGTGGGGAAAAGGGAAGAAAGAAAGGGAGGAAAGAAGGGAGGGAGAGAGTGAGGTAGGAAGGAAAGAAGAAAGGAAGGAAGGGAGGGAGGGAGGGAGGGAGGAAGGAAGGAAGGAAGGAAGGAAGGAAGGAAGGAAGGAAGGAAGGAAGGAAGGAGCCTCCAGTTAGATTTTGATTGTTTCTCAATCACTACACAAAGTTCTGACCGATGCCAAACAGAACCTCTGTTCTGTCAGGAAAAGCTCAAAACTACAGCTTATAACGCCAAGCTCCTCAGTTTCTGAGGATGATGTTAGATGCTATCAGGAACCCTGTTTGCAGGACACTGAGCAGTGCTGCTTTAACTGGAGTGTTTCTGACTGAAATCATCCGAGTCCTGCATGCCAATATATTGGATCATGTCTGAACATATCTGAATCATTGTGCCCTGATGAAATCTCCGGGTTCCAGATGGAAAATCATGTGAAGTTGCTCTGACCTCTGCAAGCCAACGTGCAGAAATGATTGGGCTGCCGCGTTCCTCACACAGCCTTCGACTAGGCAATGCATGGAACACCGGGGTGTGGTTTCACATCTATTAAATCAAGGCTCCTGATTTGGAACTAATGGATGGCAGCATGCTTAGTGATTTAAATTTATCCGTAGAAGTCTAATAACTAGTAGGGCAGGCCTTTTAACCACATTTGACCCTCTCTACTTAGCTGGACCCTGTAATCCTTTGCCAGTGTCTGAATAGTGAGTTATTCCTAATCTCACCCCCTGCACCTTCCTCAAGCCTCCATATCTAGTGGAGTCCCACATTCAGTGTGCAGTCTTAGTCTGATCACCCTTGCTTGCAGCTCTTTTTCAAACTCAAACCTAGGCCCAAATTTTACATGAAATCACTAAATGGGCAAGTAGAAGTTTTCACATTCTTTTAAAAAATTTTCACAAACTAGTCTGGGATAGGTGAAAGTAACATTGCAAGAGACAGAGTGCAGAGGCTTGCCATTAAAAAAATCAAAATAGAGGTATAGTTACTTAATTGAAGTATCTTAGTTTCATATGAATTTGGAAATATTATGAATTGTTTAGCTTTTAGAAAATTGTATTCATAATCTTTTTCCTTGTTTTGAATAATTGTTCCCTTCTAAAGCTAACTTTTAAAATTGTTACATTAGAATGCCTTTGTGAGGAGTGCCCAGAATATTGTGTAATTTAAGGGTTTTTTTTCACTTTTTTATTGGATATTATATTTACATTTCAGATTTTATCCCATTACCCCATTCCCCCCACTACCCAGGAACCCCCTATCCCATCCCCCCTCCTCCTGCCTCCACGAGGGTGTTTCCCCACCTACTCCCACTCCCACCTCCCCATCCTCAAATTCCTCCCTGCTCAGTGTTCAGCCTTCATGAGACCAAGGATCTCCTCTCCCACCTATATCCGACAAAACCATCCTCCGCTATATGTACAGATGAAGTCATGGGTCCCTCCCTATGTGCTCCCAGGGTGGTGGTTTAGACCCTGGGCAGCTCTAGTTGGTTGGCACTGTTGTTCCCCTCTTGGGGCCACCAACCCTTTCAGCTCCTTCAGTCCTCTAACTTCTCCATTGAGAACCCTTGATCAGATCAATGGTTAGCTTCGAGCATCTGCCTCTAAATATGTCAGACTCTGGCAAAACTCCAAGGAAACGGTTACTTCAGGGTCCTGTCAGCATGCACTTCCTGACATCCATATCAGCATCTGTCTTTGGTGACTGCACATGGGAAGGATCACAAAAGAACACACATGGTATTTACTCACTGATAAGCGGATATTAGCCCAAGAGCTTAAAATAGCCAAGATTCAACTAACAGACCACATGAAGCTCATGAAGAAGGAAGACCAAGTGTGGATGCCTTGGTCCTACTTGGAAGGAAGGTGGGAGTGGGAGTAGGAGTGAAGAATGCTCAAGGGAGCAAATATGGAGACAAAGTATGGGACAGAAACTCAAGGAGGGGCTGTCTGGAGACCATTCTACCTTGGTATCCATCCCATGTGCAGTAATTTAAGTTTTATACATCTCAAAAATCGTCATTCACACCCAGGCTTCAGAATTAAAAAATAGCTAGACAGTGGTGGTTGCACACCTTTAAATCCCAGCACTCAAGATACAAAGGCAGGCAGATTTCTTTGAGTTCATGGCCAGTCTGTTCTATGAATCGAGCTCCAGGACATCCAGGGTGGTTATACGTGGAAACCCTATCTCAAAAAACCAAACAAACAAAAACACACAACAACAACAAACAAACAAAAAACGAACAAATAAACAAAAAAATTGGAACTGATAAAAGCTAGTTTCAGCAAATCCCAGGTGAGGAGATGACTGTAAGTTTTAATGAACCCACCTCTGTCCCAGACTCTTGGAAAGATTAAACACACATGCTTTAATGCATCATAATGTATAAAGTTTCATAATAAAAAGATATTACTTCTCAACATTCGACTGCCTTTTTAAAAAATTTTTACAACAGTGGTTACACAGGAAGTAAAGCCACATTTATATTAAAATGTGATTATAATAGGCTTACACCACACAAGTTAATATAAACATATAGGAGACTTTCCCAATAGTAAAAGACAAGTGTGGCCATGGGTAATCATAGGAAATCATCAAGTAATCACATGATCATGTGAAATTAACTCTGTAGAAATTCAAAGAAAATTATTTTTCTCCAAAATGGATCTGAAGTTTTGCTAAAGAAATTAGACTTTTTTTTTCTGGTCCTAGGTGCTTTGGGGGCCACAGGTTACTGTGCAGCCGTGGCCAAGTCCAAGAACCACACCGCACACAACCAGTCCCGCATATGGCACAGAAATGGCATCAAGAAACCCTGGTCACAAAGATACAAATTTCTTAATGGGGTTGACTGCAAGTTCCTGAGGAACATGCACTTTGCCAAGAAGCACAGTAAGAAAGGCCTGGAGAAGATGCAGGCCAACAATGCAAAGGCAGTGCGTGCACACACAGAGGCCATCAAGGCCCCAGTGAAGCCTAAGGAGGTTAAGATCAAGATACCAAAGGGACCCAGCCGCCAACTCAGCCTTCTGGCTTTCATTGCTCACCCCAAGCTTCGGAAGCGGATTCGAAGTTACGTGGCCAACGGTCATAGGTTCTGCCAACAGAAGCCCAAAGTTCAAACCAAGGCAGAAGCTGCAGCTCCAGCTAAGGCCCAGGCTTCAGCTCCAGCTTAGGCTCCTGAAGGTGCCCAGGCCCCTATGAAGGTCCCATAGAAAAGGCTTCTGACTCCTGTGACAGGGCTACCTATGTTCTATTTGCAGATTACCAGTGTCCTATGCTGTTTATACAAACTTGAGGCAAGATCTGTTGACACACACACACACACACACACGGGGGGGGGGGGTTAGATTTATTCCAAGCTACTCCATCAATTTTTCCTATAAAAATAATAAAGGGCTATTTGAAAAATATAAAATAATAAAAGATGAGTTACAAGTATATGCATACATATGCCAGTGATTTTCACTTACACAGCAAAAAAAAAAGGGGGGGGGTAAGTAACTCTTGGAACATAAGTCAAACTCATGTCGCGATTTCACAGTACAAACGACCAGCCCCACAGACCTCATTACAATCAGCCAGCGTCCCTCCGCATCTGCACTGCCAGTTCCCATGTCCTGCCTGCTTTGTGTTTTATTATAGTCCACTTCTGCTCCTTCATCCCTGTCTCATCATCTGCTTTCCATCACCAACATATTTCAGTTGCTGTTTTTGTGCCATGTGCTATGGAATTCTCACTTTGTATGTATTTCCTAAGGGGGAAAAGATTTGATACCTATGGTAATAGAATAATAATTAAATTTAATATACCTGCTGACATATAGCTTAGCAACTGTTTTTGTTATCTCATATATTCATATTCATTCATAACTTGACATCAAATGTTTTGAGTTACAGTGTGTGTAAGAATACTACTACAAGTAAGATCCAATTATAGTATAATCCAATTCATAATGGCCTGTTCTTAATTCTCAAATATGCAAAATCTGCTGGAATGGTATCTGTGCCCTACAAGGGCCTCGGGGAACAATTTGCAATGGCACCTGCATCATACAACCCCAAGAGGAAACTCTTCATACAAACTGTTGTCCACTGGCTTATTTAGCAACACAGATGCTTTGAATCCTCCATTATGGAGTGGTCTCCTATTTATGACAAAGACAGCAGCAAGTTAGAGAGACTAAAATAAAAGGGCAGAAACTGCTTCCATTTCATTCTCATAGCACACTGAGCATCCATGTGCTCACATCCATTTGCAAGTAAAGTTGTATCGTGTGGACCTCTAAGCCTGTGGTTCTGGACCTGGGGGGCTACAACCCATTTGGGCTGAAGAACACTTTCACAGGGGTCATCAGAAACATCAGGAAACACAAATATTCACATTCCAAGTCACAGCACTAGCAAAATTACAGTCATGAACTAGCAATGAAAATAATGTTATGGTTGGGGTTACCACAGCGTGAGGGACTGTATTAAAGAGTCACAGCACTGGGAAGGTGGAGAACCACTGCTCTAATCCATGTGACAATGCCAGGTGACAGAAACAGAAGTAGGAGAAGGGAAGAAATGAAAATAACCTAAAGCAGTATAAAAGTAAATGAGACTTTTAGAAATAGGAGTGGGTGCCCATCTCACTTTGCTTAGACTCTATATTGCTCCAAAGGCTTATTTGGAAATTAAGCTTTTATATGAGATAGAATAATATATAGTTCATAGGAAAAAGAGTTAATTTTTCCATAATGCATGTATGTTTGCATATGGATGGTGGTTATTCAGAGAGTTAATGCAACTTTTTTTTTTATATTTCCAATATACAAAGCACCTATGGAGCATAATCTAAGTGCCCTGTCCATGGATGAGATTGTGAATGATTCTCACAGAAGCAAGAAGCAGTGTCACACACTATCCATCCTCTCAGCTGTAGGACCAAATTTCTGCATCTTCCTCACTACCTAAGAAGACAGCTCTGTACTGAGGCAGCAGACCCAAGCAGACATAAAACAGCATGTGGACAGGAATGTTTGGATGGTGGTACTGATGTAAACTAGTCTGCAGGTTCAAATACTTCAGGGAATAAGGGGAGGAAAGAGTATAAATAATGTTTTGATGTTGAGAAATAAAGTATTCTTTCCTGTCATCTCTGATTTTTCTCTCCAGTACTCTGAGAAAGAAGTCAAACCTAAAGCCAGAACTGGAGAGAAATCCCCGAGAGTCTTCTACCAGCAAGTGGCCCATGTGCACCTGGGAAGCATCCTTTATAGACTGCAAGGACTTCTGGAGCATGTTCATTGTGAACAGTCAGAATAATCTCAGAAAAGAGTAAATTCTTATACAAGCCCAATGAATGTAAACCCACCTCATGTTGGGTAATTTGGAGTAGACTGAGCTAGTTTCAAACCACAGTATTTAGGCTTTAGCATGATCTTGTCTGGTAATGATTTAAATTTGATAACAAGCCAAAATTCCAACTTTTTTTTTTACCTCTTCCTCCAAATTGATGTAGAGAGCTATGAATTTATCATACACTGAAATCATTTTTATATTGCTGTCTTACTATTTTATAGATGGATCATATTTTCAAGAAAAAGGAAAACTGATTTCATGTCCATATTTTCCATTTGTAGAACCCATAACAAATACTTAACTTTCTGATGGCTAGCTTTTGACTTTTTTTTTTTTCCCGGTTAGTAGAAAGAAATGTGACTCTGTCTGTGGCTCAGAAGGGCCCCATGCATGGCATAGCACAATTTTGAAAAGAGACAGATGGAAAGAGTTTATTCTTAGTGTGAAAAGCTATAATTTATTCCTTGGTAAACAAATAAATTAAAGACCATTCGCATTTGGATTTGACCAGAAACAAATGTGAAAGGCCTTCCCTGAGGTACGATGATAGCTTTGGGGTCTTTTTAAGTAAACAAAAGTTGAGCCTACCATTGACATTGGTATTTGGTGCATAATAAACAGGGGAAGGTCATGATTCTCATCCTTAGGCTGTGACCATCTCCCAGTACACAGGATCCATGTGTCATACTCTAGTAAAATAGTTAATATTGCCTTTGCATCTAAAGAAGAGAACAATTACAGACACTTCATCCTGAATATCATCATCCTGCGTGAAACAAGGAGTGTATAGAATGGATTAATGCAAGTCTACCAACCTTTATCATGAGCAACTCTGTTTCTCAATCCTTTTGTCCATTGTCCACATAATTTGGCTTAAAATCTCCCCCGCATGCATCTTGGTCAAGTTACTATAAATGGCAATGTATGCATTCATTAAAATATAAAGGCCCCAAGTGGACACAGTGATGCATAACTGTAATTCCAGTGAATTGGGAGGTAAGGATAGAAGAACCACTTGAAGCCAGGAGGTGAAGGCAGCTGGGCAACATGGTACCATGCCATGACAAATGAATAAAGGAGAGATACATACATGCATACACAAATACATACATACATCGATGACATAGCATGGCATAATGTTTCAAATTCAGTGTCAAGGTTTAGGCATGATTTGACTGGTGCAGAATATTGAGTCTAATCACCTTTTTCTGCATTTTCCTTTTTCTTAACTTGCATTAGGTGTCATGGAATTTGTGGCATACTAACCATCACTATCATCATTACCCTCACTCTCTAAAAGAAACTATGTCATTATATGACCTTATATAGTCAAGGAATGATGTGGGCTCAACTCCTTCCTTGACATCTATATTCTATACAGGCTATAGTCAGTATACAATAAAAATTTGCTTATGATTTTTCCTATGGGATAGTAGAATTGGGTCAAATACATTATTAAGACACCCAGAGAGTTACTGAGAAATCTGTAGAGAAACAGGTTTTGAAGAACAGTGGGAAGTTGTCAGTTGACAATTATTCACAGTATCTGTGGCCACACTCATCTTCTAGAGTGAACACATGGTCATATTCACAATGAGCTTGGTACGTAGACCAGGAAAGTACAATGTTTATAGAAATCTCACCAGAAACAAAACCACTGAGAGGGTTAGTGCACAATGCTCTACATGTTGAATATGAGAACTGACCTTCTCAGGCAGAGCAGTCATTGTCATTGTTTCCTTACTCAAGAGAATTCCAATTGATATTTGTAGCATGAATTCTTCTCCTCTGTGAACATATTACTTCCAACCAAGACTGGATAGGCTTGCACTTAGGAGATGGCTCACTGGGTACGACATTGACTCCCAAACCTAATGACACCTGAGTGCAATCTCAGGACCCAGACGGTGGGAGGAGAAAACTCTGACTCCTATAACTTGCCCTTTACTTCCACACAAGTCCTATACCATGTGAGTGCATACAAATACACACACACACACACACACACACACACACACACATAAAGAAATGAATTGCTTAATATTTTTAAAGAAACTGATAATATTATTTAAACTAGTTAGAAATGTATTTCACTCTAATAGTGTTTATGTGTGTCTTTGTGGTATGTCTGTCTATATGTCTATGCATACAAAATATGTAACTTGAATCTCTGCTTCATCTCAGTGATATTGGGTAAATTTAAAAAATAAATTTTGTTTTTCTTTTCAAGAATGAGAGAATCTCTTTCTGGATTCTCTCTGCATACTCTCATCCTAAACACCAGTTACATTAATGCCCACCCATGTTCCCTGTTAAGAAGCACTTGAATTTAAAAAAAACAAAAAACAAAAAACAAAAAAAAAAAAAAAAACAACTTTTTTTTCCAGGAAACATGTAAAGAAAAAAATGATAGAAAAATCTTTAACTATAAATAATGAGAATTAAAATGCCATCAATTGAGATGAAAGGAAATTAAAAATTGAACTAAAAGTGAAGTGAAAGAGAAAAACATCTTGTAAGCAAATGAATAAATGTCAAGTGATTATCAAGATGGAACATGGATGGCTAGGTATATAGAGATAATAAAGACCCAATATACAATTAAGTGAACAGGGTTAAGTGAACTGTTATATTACCTACCATAGAAAGTAAGCTCCCATAAATAAGTCAGAACATATACCAACATTTCAGATATTACATATACAACACTAAAAGACAAAATGTAGAAGCCAGAGTTAATCCACAAATCTTGAACCCAGAAAGAGATTCTCTCAGCCTTGAAAAAAAAAACAAAATTTATTTTTGTTAAATCTGCCCAATATGACTGAGATGAAGCAGAGATTCAAGCTACATAATCTAAACTATGGCTTCCACTAACATGAACAAAGAAAATCTTCATGCAAATTCATATTTGTCCTTAAGGTTAAAAAAAAAAAAAAAAGCACATCAAGAAGAAAATAAAAGTGATCAAGAAACGGTTACATTTCTAAAGTGGTTACAGAAATAACCTTGAGGGCACTTCAGGTTTCATATCCCCTGCTGCCAGGAGTCTCAGCTGGGCTCACCCCTTTATCCTTTCAGGAGACTTCCCATCCCAGGTCTCAGGCTTGTCCCAGAGATGGCCCTCACTCACACCCACTTCCCTTCTGTTTCCCAGCCCTCTTTTTTCTCACCCCCACTGTCCTCATACCTGATCCTCATCTCTGTTCCTTCCCCAACCCCTCTACCACCCAGTTCCCTCTCTCCGTCCATCTCCGATGTCTATTTTATTTCTCCTTCTGAGTGAGATTTGAACATCCTCCCTTTGGCCCTCCTTTTACTTAGCTTCTTTGAGTCTGTGGATTATAGCATGGTTATTTTATACTTTATGGCTAATTCCAGGCAGGATTTCCAGGAAAGAAATGGGGACATCAACCCACCCTCAAAACCTTCCACCCAAAATTTGCCCAGCTTACAATATGTGCAGGGGTAAAGATGGAGCAGAGACTGAGGGAATGGCCAACCAATGACTGGTCCAACTTGAAACCCATCCCATGGGAGAGAGCTAATGATAACACTATTAATGATACTCTGCTATGCTTGCAGACATGAGCTTAACACAACTGTCATCTGAGAGGCTTCTTCCAGCAGCTGATGGAAACAGATGCATAGACCTACATGGCAAATGTTATACAGAGTTCAGGGAGTATTGTGGAAGAGTCAAGGGAAGGACTGAAGGGGTGTGCATCCAGATCCATCCACCATCCATCATGCCAATAAACCGTTTTGGAAACCCAAGGACTTTCTCGTGTGTTGGGGCCCCGCCGTGAGGAGCCACGGAGAGGCCTTTAGTGAGCAGCCGGGCCTAACTTCCAGCTGGAGAAACCCAGGGCGTTCCCAGACAACTAGCCAACTACACACAGCGTGGTGTGAGGAATCTCCTGCGTTCCAGCAGCTTTTACCTACATCCTTGGGGTGTACCTATGTAGCAGATGTGCAGCTTGGTGTTCATGTGGATCCCCTAACAATTGCAGCAGGGGCTATCTCAGACTCCGGATTTGGTTGCTTGCCTTTGGATTCCTTTCTCATAGCTGCGCTGCCCTGTCTAGCCTCAGTGGGAGAGGATGTGCTTAGTCCTGCTAAGAGTTGATGTGCCTGGGTGGGCTGGTAAGGGGAGGTGAGGAATTGAAAAAGGAGGTGAGAGGGTGGAACTGGGAGAAGAGGAGGGAGGGGGATTGTGATCATAATGTAAAGTGAATAAACAAATAAATTAATGAAAAAAGAAATAGAAGAAAGAGACTTAGGGAGGAAATTTCTGCCTTCATAGCTTTGGGCATGCCTGTCTTCTTTCACTTAAGAATATATGAGTACCATGGAGCATGGCAGCTCCTGCCATAGGCCACTGTAATCAGAGGGCTAAGGTAGAACCTACGGAATTTCAAAGTTGCATTCATGACATAGGAAATATCAACATAGAGAAAGAACACAGCAAAATGAGAAAAAAATGAAAATCTAGGTAGCACGGGAAAAGGTAATAAGAGTGATAATCAAATGCATTAGCAATTGTATATAAAAATTAATTAAACTTATTCAAACATTCTTAGGTTGGATTGCCTTCACTATTTATACATTATCAAAGGCAGGTGTACAACACAAATGACACGTTAGGATAAAATGATGACAAATAAGTCCAAACAAATATTGACCAAAATATATTTAATTTAAATGCATAAAAACCAAAAACAATGATAGGGTGATGACAGGGTTCTATTAAATAGTAAAGAGGTAATACTGCAAAATAAAACAATCGTAAGAGTAAATATACATGAAATATTTCCTCAGACACGTTAGAGCAAAACATAACAAAATAACAGGTGAAAATTGACAAATTCTTGACATTTAAATAGATTTCCTCTTATTTCTCCCTGAAAACATATAGGCTGTTTGAAGGGAATTTATGTTTAAGCAACACAATTAAGGACTTTTAATCTAATAGTTCTATGTAGAACCAGATGCACGGAAAATACCAGACTCACGAACTTTCATGTAATAAGCAATTGAAGAATCCTAAACCAATCCCAGATGTCAATATCAAAGTCACAGTGGTAATAGCAGAGTCTTGTGCCACCTCAGATTGAAAGGCACTGGGAGTTTGAAATGGAAAAGTCAGACACACACACACACACACACACACACACACACACACACATCTTTTCCAAGTTGTATATGTCATTGTCACTAGCACTGAAACAAACTTGTGAGATAAAAAGAAAAAAGACAGAAGAGAAGAAAGGAGGTTTTGTAGTAAGTTGAAGAATAAAGAAAGCTCAAATCAAGTTAGTTTAACAGACCTGTGGAAAATATGAATGAAGTAGCCATCTCTGAAGAATTAAAGAAAAATTAAGGTCTCTGACAGCAGGACTGCTATTTTCTAATGGAGTTGGAGTGCATTATATGCCGCATTTTCAAACTACTTTTTACTTTGGAAAGAAAAAAACAAATTTAAGAAGATTAGATAAGATCACAATGAGCCAAATTGGCCTGTGCTTCCCCCCTCAGAAACTGCCTCACCTTTGAAATGATATTGGGCTCCCTGGGTCTTAAATATCAGAAAGGCTCCAAAAGAAAACATGACTCAGTGGTTAGTTATCAATACTGAGTTCATTTATCAGGAAGAAGATCAGTCAATGTAATTTATCTTCTTTTATCACACATCCTTCTCACATTCCAACTTCTCCAAAGGAAAAAATTAAAACCTACCGCCTTTCAGATTTACAGAAGGTAAAACAATAATGGTCTGTGAAAAGAAGGGTCAATAAGCAAGACGGTTGCTTCTCTGCAAGGCAAGCATCATGGAAAAAATTAGGAGATACTGGCTTGAATCTAACTGCCCACAGTCTTTGGGTGCGTTTCACCATGTTCTTCTAACTTAGAAACGTCTTCCTCTTCTCTCCATTTCTCACAGGAAGCTCTTGCAGGTACCAAGTATTAGCTGTGTTTTAAAATCACAAAGATTTAAGACACAGGTTTTTAACTCTGAAATGGTTGAGTGGACATTGTTGCAACCTTTGTGCTTTCTTTTCCTTCGTCCCCCATAAAGGCACGTATTAAAGTATTGAAATAAAACACTTTAGCGTTTTTCATTCCAGTAGTATTTTTTTTTCCACCAAATCCAGAAAGCTTCCCCTTTTAAATAATAAAAGTTAATGTCCTAGCTTCCTTCCACGCCTGTTCTTTAGGGGACCTTAAGAAGAAAAGTGTATGTTATTTTATCTAGATCAGTGGTTTCCAACCTTCCTTAAGCTGTGACCCATTAATAGTTCCTCCTTTTGTGATGACCCCAACCATAAAATTATTTTGTTGTTACTTTATAACTGTAATGTTGCCACTGTTGTGAATTATAAGCATCTTATGTGCAGGATATCTGATATGCAATCCTTGTGAAGTGGTCATTTTAAACACACACGCACGCACGCACGCACGCACGCACGCACGCACGCATGCCACGCATGCCACGCATGCCGCAAAGGCATCGTGACCCAAAGGTTGAGAGCCACTGATCTGAACGGTCTCCATATCATTTGGGATTGCTGATCCTGTCCTCATCTCTTCTTCACCACCGCGCGCGATGCTGATTAAGTACGAGAACTAAGCAAAGAATTCTATATGCTCCTTAAACCACCCTAGATTACCAACTGAAAAATATATCACAGAAAGTATGCGACCACTAAAACTGTTTGTTATATAACGTGCCTATAAAAAGAAAACAATTTAGATTTAAGTTGATAGGTTGATGGAGCCAAAGAAATGCCTGCATGTCCTTTGGGATTACTCTCTTCAACAAAGTCTGTCATGCTCGATAAGTTCCAAATGACAGTGTGGGAACATGTGAAATTGAAATTAGATTGTTGGAGAAATATGAGAGGAGACAGGAGAATCAGAACATGCTCTGCACACACTATCTTTTCTCTGTTGGCCACCTGATATAGCTCCTTCTTGAGCTACTTATTCTTTAATTGCATTTTACTAAGTTAATAACCAGCTGAATAAATCTAATACATTATTAGGAGACCCAATACATATAATACATGTAACGGAATGCTTTTAAGACATTAAGTATATCATAATAATACCTCATGATGTAAAATAACTTAAATAACACATATTCATTTTTCGCAGCATATAAATATGGTGCTGATGCTTCTGAATATCTGTCATACAATCTTTTTTTTTAAAGGAGTACAGCTTTAGCTAAAAATTATTGTTGTTGTTTTTTTTTTTTTCTGGAGGCTTATATTGTTACACAAACCTATTCTCAAATACAGAGATAATGTAATTCCTGTAGCCTTGGAGATGTCCACTTGAATCTGACTAAAGTATGTGTTTATGCCATGATGCCGTGTTCATATTCAATTCACTTTTTTTAAGTCTTTAAAAAATGGACTCTTCCTTCTGCAGCTGGGGCAAAGCCAAGTATTCAGCTCGATGCTGTCCCTCTTGGCAGCAGCTCTGCCCACATGCAGACCCATCTACATGCTCTTCAGAAGGCCCGCACCTCCCAGGGCACATGAGAAAGAAGAGAATCATGGCTGCTATTCCTACATCAATAATTCACGTGAAAGAAACTCCGGGAAAGCTTCTATTATCTGAAGGAGTTCCACATTCCAGAAAGTTGAATTCACTACAACTTTAGCTACCTGACTGCAGCCCCCGATGGGCTGCTGCAATACCAGCTACAACACCTTGTGCCTATGTGGTGTTTCAGGTTGGAGTCTGTTATTCTTTCCAATTAGTCAAAAAAGTAAATACCACAGTGATTCTTATTTGTTTTCTTTCCAGAAGAGTAATCCAAAACTCTGACAGAATTACATAATCATAGATTGAGCGTTCTAAATTAAGCTTTTAATTCTCAGCTGAGGGCTACTTTTATTACATCATTAAGTATTTGCTCTAATAAACAATGGCAAAATAGTCTATATATTAAGATATAAATTAGAAAACTCTTCTACATAACCAAGATTGAAAGAGTCATAGCAAGTGATTTTTGAGCAATTAACTTGGATCCTCACATTCATATTCATTAACCCTTTATTTTTCACATAAGAGGAAAATGAGGACATATAGAACTACTTCATGCATTAGAAGTATTTTACAAATAAATTTCTCTATATTCCTCTATATTTATACAGCTTTACCTTCTTGTTTAATTCAATATGAAACTTGTGCTGTTTTCTGTAATATCTCATCTCACCTCTCCAGTGACTGTATGAAATAGGAAAGCATTAAATCTGTTTATGAGGGAGTGAGTACCTTGGCCTGGAAAGACTGAGAGACTGGCTCCTAGGATAACAGTTTCATTGCCTTTTTCACAGAATGCCATTCTAAGTCTAGTTTCCTGCCATTGCTAAGTCTAGTTGCTACACACACTTATTCTAAGAAATCTGACCCCATTGTGGAACATAAGAACAAAAAAAATAATAATCAGTATTGGCAAAAAAAAAGCGATACCAGGAAACTTCACAAATAAAACTTCTCTTCATTGACCTCATTGATTAGCTTTCTTCAAACCAAATGTTTCTTGTTCATGTCTAATATCTGTCTATGTCACCACAGAAATCAACACTAACAGAGAGGATAACTCTTGCTCATCTTTGTCTTTCCAGGACAATATTTAATTAAGGTCAATTAAATAACCAATGAAATACGAGAAGAAATCCAACAAAATTTAATATGTTCAATTAATAAAGACAAATCTTTAGCTAGAGAAATTAAGCAACGTAACCTAAGCAGCCATGGTGGTTATCCTAGCTGCCTGGGAAGGCATATCATTCTATATTATTCTCCACTTACTTATTATCAAACTTTTTGTAATAAAAATTGTTTCTTCAGTGTCTACATTAACTTTAAAATATATTTATTATACCACTGTTAGTTATTAAAATTTCCCAAAGTTCCTATACTCCACAGAAACCACACTCAGGCCTCAGAAGGTCAGAGTTAAAATTTCTGCTATTATACATTATTAGAGATGAAAATGAATGATGACCTGCTGAGGTGAAGAAGGAAGAAGCACATGACCGGAACTTCCATAAAATACTTTTATCCTTGAGTTGTGTAAATCCTCCAAAGCCCTTCCATTCATAATCACGGAGTGACTTTTCAGCTTCAAATACCACCAGCACAGCCAGGCAGCAGGTCCAGACCTAATCAGTTTCCCTCTAAGAATAGCTCTGTAGGATGAATGGGAACGGGAAAGAAATGTGATCTGCAATTGATCCCGTTTGGATTTAAATTAAGATACACTATGTGTTAAGAGTCAATCTCAGAGCTTAAAGGACAAATGCCTCTGTGGTTTGCTTCCCAGGGCTTCCCCTCTAATGCATCACTGACAGCAGGCCAGCGTCTTAAGAATTGTGCTACAGTGCTGATTCGCCAAGGATAGGGCTAGGTTTTGAACAACTGCTCAAGTCTGGGACAAGATATTCTGAAAATGACAGTCACATTGTGCCAGACCACTTCCTCAATCTTTAAACGCCAACTTGTGAAGTTACAGGGAGAAGATCATTCGTATTCAGGTCTTTCATGGGTCTGGGTAAGGGTCATAATCACAATGACCTTCAGGGTCAGTAAGTGCTGGGGCAAGGGAAGTTTTGGAAGCAGGTAACATTCAGAATTGTGTAAGTCAACAGAGCAGAGCAACATAGGCAAAAAAATGTATATGTCCCTGCCCCTGTCGTTAAGCAGTTTTCTGAAATCTGTATGCTGTCTTTAGTGGGCATACCCATGCAATTTTGTTGAAAGCTTGGGTAACATTAATCAAATAAGCCCCCTCATCAGTTTTCCCAAGAATCTGAAAACTAAAAAAATGGCTCAAAGAACCATAGCGTTCTTGCTGACATGTGGTTGCTGAATGTTTTATGGACTGCTGCTAACGGCCGTAAGTGAATATGAAATACATTTCTTTAAGTTTTTCATGATCATATCTCCCAAGTTAAAAGTGGAAAGAGAATGATATAAAGTTCAGTGAGAGGCACTGACTCCATATATAACTGGGTGCAGACAAACAGCAGACTAGCAGAGATGTTTCACGTGACGTGATAAACCACAACACAAGTAAGCTAATCTACCTGAATCTGGACCAAGTCCTCTAGCTTATAAAAGAGTAGTAATTAAGATGGCTAAAACCATGATGTACAGGGAAAAAAATATTTTCAAAGTGTTAAGATAATAAACCTAATTACTCGGTTCTCTCGTACAGACAAGTTAATCAATAGATATGCTGCAATATGTCTGAAATAAAACTTTTTAGCCATCTCTGTGATTTATGTTGTCTTGAAAATAACCTTTCAATGAATCCAAGTGTCAAAAAAAGATATTAGAGAATTTCTTGCAACAGTTTGAAACAAAATAGGAAAGACAGGTCAGCATGATTGGTAGAGCGTCAACAAGGCAGCCATCAGTCACTCTGCTTTTGGCTGAGCAGCCTGCTCTCACTTTAAATGCTAAACTGCTTTCTAACCATGCTTGCCCTAGAACCCCAGGGAACCCGTTCATGTATGGCAATAGCTTAGTGTTTCCACATGTTCCCAAGGTCTGTTTTCTCTTTTGAATAGAAATCTAGATAGATAGACTGGCAGACTGGCAGACACACCCTTTCCACAGTATGGGAAAGCAATTTAACAAGGGTTACCAAGTGAAACTTGAATTTTCTTGTGTTTGGTAAAATGAGAAGACAAAGTAAAAAGAAAAACAGAAAAGAAAAGAAAAGAAAAGAAAAAATTAAATAAAATGTATTCTTTTTAAAATTTAGTGTCTTGATTTTTAAAATATCCTTTATATAAGCAAAGCATTCCAGTGGAAGAAGGCAGTTACTTTATTTATTAATTTATCTTGATAAATAAAAAGTTCAGTTTTATTTTTATGTGCCTATAAAAGCCAAAAGCCTTGAAATCATGGGGTTTACATTTCACTTGGAAATAAGTATATTGCCATTGGAAAAAAGTACATTTAATTCAGATTATCTTAGTAATGATAGCTCTGCTGTGCCCATATGTACATATCTTCTCATACTGGAAACATCCTAAGAGGGTTTTTCCAGCAGTAGTTTTGACTCTCTGTACCTGTTTGTGTTTTCCATCTCAACTTTTTTCCTGTCTCCATCACAGTTGCAAATATTGGTCCATATTTCCATAAAGAGAAAAACAGTTTCTAAACTAGAGGGGAAAAAAAGAGCAAAGGAAAGACATAACAGGTTTCTCTGAGGAGAGTCTTGAGGGTCCTAGTTACCTGGATTTATTTTGGTAATTATTCAGAAACTGGCTTCAGAATCATAAGAATGACTAAGATGTTCTTAAAAGTCACTAGAAAATGACTCTAGTTACCTAATTCATGTTTGTGTAGTAAGTTCTCTGTGTAGTTTCGGTTTTCTTCTCAAATATGTGAAAGACAGATGATGTTTTAAAGTGATTAAGTATGCTTGTTATATATGAGTTTGTTTAGATTTGGATAACGGTCACACACAGAGATATATACTTCAAATATGGCAAGTTCTGAAATGCAAAGAGTTAAAATTCAGTCTCTTATTCTACTGGAGTTTGTTTAAATTTGTCTTAATTTCTTCCTCTGAGAATTGTATAGTGTTTATATTTTTCCCACAAGCCTCAGACACAGACAAATTCATTTAATTAATCAAAAATTAAAGTGCTTTGAAATTTTTCATCATTAATATGTTTCAGGGAACATTCTATATAACTCTTAATTCTAACGTGGATAAAAACTACAATTACCATCACTGACCATTCCAATTGATTTTCATGCGAGCCTAATATCAAAATTCACTTAATGCTTGTAAGTAGAGAGCAAGAACCCCTTTAAGATGAGGAAATTACATAGGAAAGGTTAACACTCTCCTTCAGGTGAGAAGGATATCAAATCATAGGCCTACTTCTTAAAATCTTTAGACATTTGAACTTGACCATCAAGTGATCTGTACTAAGAAAAGGTTCTCATACTTCCTTTAAATCAACAAACAAATTCCTTTGGTTAGAATATGATTTCTCCCATACTCTCGAGCATTAGAATACTTGGTCCTCACTTGTGTGACATTGTTTGGGTAGGATTAGAGGGTTGTTTTGCTGGAGGAAGTACATCACTAAAGGAGGACTTTGATGTTTCAAAAGCTAAATCATACCCAGTTTGTTCCTCTAATTACTCCTTGAGGTTTGATTTGGACTGTCAGCTACTGCTCCAAGTCCACCATCTTTGCTCTGACATCATTGACTAGTATCCCTCTGGAACCATAAGGCCAAATAAATCATTTCTTCTATAATTTGCCTTGACCATGTGTTCTATTGCAGCCATAGAAAAGTGGCCAAGACATCCTTCTTTAGAGAATATTTTAGAAGTTAAATAAGTCATCAAAAGAAAAGAAACTATAGACTAAGGGTCAATTTCAGATTACTGTCTATCTGTCTATAGACTGTGGGCTAGAGAATGTTTCTTATATTTCTAAATGGTTGAAGGAAAGATTTAAAGAAGAAAACTATTTT
Organism: Arvicanthis niloticus; assembly: GCF_011762505.2. Classification (NCBI taxonomy): domain Eukaryota; kingdom Metazoa; phylum Chordata; class Mammalia; order Rodentia; family Muridae; genus Arvicanthis; species Arvicanthis niloticus. Next base: position 105,578,698 of record NC_047661.1, on the reverse strand, counting down.
TGTAATTGTACTGACTGTTTTTGTGTGTCAACTTGACACAAGCTGGAGTTATCACAGAGAAAGGAGCCTCCCTTGAGGAAATGCCTCCATGAGATCCAGCTGTAAGGCAGTTTCTCAATTATAACAAATTATAATTATAACAAAGGTGGGGGAGGGTTCATTGCAGGTGGTACCATCCGTGGGCTGGTAGTCCTGGGTTCTATAAGAAAGCAAGCTGACCAAGCCAGAGGAAGCAAGCCAGTAAGTAACATCCCTCCATGGCCTCTGCATCAGCTCCTGCTTCCTGATCTGCTTGAGTTCTAGTCCTGTCTTCCTTTGGTGATAAACAGTAATGTGGAAGTATAAGCTGAATAAATCCTTTCCTCCCCAACTTGCTTGTTGGTCATGATGTTTTGTACAGGAATAGGAACCCTGACTAAGACAATAATAATGTTAAATGATATGTAACAGTACAACTTCAATGTCTAAAATGTTTAATCTGTAGGTAGTGAAAATCTTTCATGTAGGCTATGTCAATGGCTGCTTTCAGGTGACAGTAATCAACATTAGCTCCTGGAAGAGAAAACATTTTGCTAGAAAACTAGCAAAAACAAAGTAGTCAGAATCTGATTTTACAATTTGTATGTAGACTGTCTCTCACAGGCAATGTAATGACTTGGTGAACAGTTGATGGGTTTCCCAGATATGACTGGGCTCCGACTTAATCAATGGAATAATTCCAAGACTAGCTCATTAATATGATTGCATTGCCGGAGTGTCTTTAAAGAGATAACTGCTCTCTCTCCTCTGCTTCCTGCCCTCCAGAATTAAGCATCTTCTGCCACATGTTCTTACTGCCATAGCCTGCCTCTCCTCAGATCCAAAGATGAATGCAGATGACCTTGAAAGAAACCTCTGAGACCATGAGCTCAAATATCATTTTTATTTAAGTTGCCTCTCTCAGGTGTTTATCACAGTAATATTCAGTTGACTAAGAAGTCAATTATCTATGGTTTCCTAGCCCAGAATGACAGAAAGAAAAGGGAGTGGTGTTTATTGGCACAGTTATACAACATATTCTTAATTAATATATTCTTAATATAAAAATCATGATTCTTAATCATAACTGTATTTTACATCTAATAAAATGGTTTGGAGAAATTTATATTAAAACATGAAAGCCTAATTTATCATTTTAGGAATACAGTAAAAAGAAATCTATTCTTGGGACTGGACAGATGATTCAGTGGTTAAGACTACTTGATATCCTTTCAAAGGGCCAAATTTGGTTCCCAGAAACCATGTTGGGTGGCTCATCCTTCTGTAAGTCCAGCCCCAAGGATCTGATGCCTTGACTTCTATGGACACCTTCACATATCCATACACACACACACACTAATACACACATAAAATTAAATTCTTTTAAGACATAAATCTATTCTTAAGAATATACTGTTTCTGTGCTAAGACACAGTGGTGAACTTCAAAACCTAGTAAAGGACATATCATTTGTTCAGATAGCAGGTTATGGTATACACACAAGTAAAGAAATAGGTACGACAAACACCAACTTAAAATAAAACATCAAAAACATTGTCTAAGGGCCTTTCATCCCTAAACATAAGCACATATCTGATATTTTCTAAAGCCAAAGTTTAATTTTAGACAAAAGTTCCATGTGTTAAATTCCCAGGACTGCGTGAACTACGGCTGTTGGCTAAATGTAAGAGCCATTTCTGAGAGATTAAGAGGACTCTCATGTTCTGCAGTGCTAGTAAGTAGAGACTAACAGATAATGGCTTCTTGCTTGTTATTATTTGCAAGTATACACTTAACACAGAATCATCAAATCACCAGCCACACTCAGGAATTTGAATGTATAGATCTAAAGAAATTTTCATTTCACTATTTTGTAAAATATAACCAGTACCACATCCTTAGTATCTAAGATGGGAAAAAGTTATAAAATGCAAGGGAACAGATTAAATTAGTCTATAAAATACAGCATGTAATACTGAACTTTGTAGTCTACACCAGAATTCCCTGGACTGGTAAACAAATCCTTACATCCCACAATGCATGGAAGTGGGACAATAAAAGATTATAGAAGCCCCATTTCTATTTTGAGATAACTTTTTAATATTGTGAATTAATATAATATTTTGTATATTGCTCATTAATTAACAAATGCATCTATATTGACAGAGGACCATCAGTATATTTTACTGATAAGCATAAATATAGAAAAATCCCTGAAAATTACTAATCTAAATTATTCTAGATTGGTGCTAAAGTCTAAGAAAGAGCAATATTTTCAAGAATTTTGAAATAGGTTGTGACTAAATAGAGAAAAAAAAAATGCTCAACTCCCTAACATTCTAATTACAATCTCTAAACATAGGTGATTCTCAAAAGAAATGAGTGGGTTTTTTTTTTTTTTTTTGAGAAAAGAGCTGATCTCACCTCAAGGATGGAGGAGGAACAGATTTTTAGATCTGGTCCTGCTTTAGGAAGGAGTCAGTGACTATTGAAGGTATATCCGACAATCCAGGAGATGAAGGACAGGAAGAAGTGCATCGTTCATCCTCAGAGCAGGCCAAGAAGGTGAGTTATTTTGAAAATTGTTTTAAAAAAAAATAATGAAGGCTTTAGCCTATCATTTTATAAAACAAAATATAAAAATTATAAAATAAAAATATACCAGGCAGATGTAGAAAAAATAAAGGACAAGTGAAATTGAACATCTGAAGTTTAAAAAATAGTTTATATTTTTATATTTTCTAATTATAGCATCAATTCTTCTCATATTCTTGGCATAAAAACATTCAACCACATGCACAGTAACATTATTTTCCCCAAGGAATTTCGAGTTTCATGCTTTGAATGGTTGATTTCATGAAGATAAATGGTTCTACTCTCTAATTTAAAACCTCTTGGAACCTATAGCTCAGATTGATTCTCTATAAAGATGGTCAAAGTGAAGAATTGTTAGTAAAACTGTTTTTCTTTTCAGTGGTTAATCCATAAACTCTGAAAAAAACTCCTCTGAGTTAATAATGTTTCTTTTTGTCTTGCCAGTAGAAATGAAACCAAATAAAATACCTTATCCTGCAGACCCCCAGGGTTTAAATGAGGCAAACAGTGTCCTGGTCTCCTCCCTATGCTGTCTAAGTCACTGTAGCCATTTGGTTATCTAAGGGAAAACTGTAGCTTCTTTGCTCAGTGTTTTATGTGCTATATTCTCGTGTCTTTAAAACTGTGTGAGCAACAGTAAAAAAAAAAAAAAAAAAAAAAAAAAAAAAGTCTCATTCCTTATGAAAAAGAAAACATTAAGATGAAATTGGTCACATCCCCTGGATGTTTGCCCACAATGTTAGCATAGGAACATTGCTTCTAGCTGCTGATACTAAGCCTTTCAGGGTATAAAATAAGCTATGTATGTTAGCCATAGGCTCTAGAATTATTAACATGGGTTTAAAATGAAGACAGCAGAAGACAGAGTGGGAGGAGGGAGGCGGTGCAGGGAGAGAAAGGGGGAAGTTGTGCCATGATCTCATGTCTCATACCCCAAGCTTTTTCACAGATGAAAACAGTCAGCAGCTTCCAAATAGCTTACTGACCTCAATCTTAATCTTGTTATTTTGTAGTTGCCAATGATTTAAACTCTTCAGTTTTCTGTATATGCAAACTAACAATGATGATAATAACAATAAACCCAATAGAGTGAAAGAATACAGTACAAGTGTGAGATACAGAATAGTCTACTACATAGTTACCACACATTTGGAGAATTTGAAAGGTCATTGATACCACAAAATCTGAGTGTCATACACTGGGTAAGCACCTAATGTTTCTATATTACTTAATTTTTACTAAGACTTTGAAGTGTGAGCTAACTACGATCAGATTCTTAACAGTATAACTCAGAAGAACTCTACCGTGTGCCCCGTGACACATATGAAATACGAACCTGAGGTTAAGTGTGAACCCAGGTCTTAGTGACTGGACAGTCATGCCCTCCCTCGTGTCTTTTGTCTGCACCCTGCAGGAGTCAAAGTGGGGAGAGGCAAGAGACTGAAAACCATGTAGTACTATCTGGAAATAGCAACAGTTGTGCTCAAGTGATTGGTACCTCAGTCTCTGAAAAGTGTTTATATAAAGAAGGTTACTTCACAGGTAAAGCTTCTCTTTGTTAAGCAAATTGTTTCTGTATAAATGCAGTAAGTTGAACTCTACTGCTCATATGTGGTCCCTCATCCCCTCTCTTCCTGCCTCAGGATCTTAGGATCCACAGAGGAGATCCTTTTCCTGCCAGCTTCGTAGCAATGATATCAAGTGCTCTAAAATTGTCATACACCGAAAGTGTTTTTGATACAAATGCAGTTAAATCCTCTTACAATCAACTTGAATCCAGAAAATGAGTTTCTGTTTCCCTGAATCGCTGGGCACTGAAGTGCTGACATGCTATCTCCAAACCAAAGTGCACAGCTCTTTGCTTGGAGCCAGTCTCTATCTGTCTCTTTATGTCCCTGTGTCTCTCTGTGTCTCTCTCTGTTTTTCTGTCTATCTCTATCACTCTCTGTATCTCTCTCTCTTTCCCCCCTCTGCCTCTCTCTGTCTCTCTGTCTGTCTGTATTTCTCTCTCTCTGTCTCCTCTCTTCCTCAGTCTCTCTCTCTCTCTGTCTCTCTCTATCTCTCTCTCTCTCTCTCTCGCTCGCTCTCTCTCTCTCGCCACCCTCCCCCTACCCCACGGTCTCTGCCCATGGTCTCACATATGTTAGGCAAAGAAAAAGAAAACTGTGAATGCCATCCATGCCAGGACAACAAAGTGAGTGGACAGTCGGGGACTCGGAGGTAGAGTACAGGCCTCAGAGTCAGACAGAAGGTGACAGGGATAAGTACCATCTGCCCATGTGTCCCTCTTGGAATTATAAAGATGTGATTATGATACTGTCTAGGAGTGTTGATATGGTTTATTTGCTCTCCAGTTAAAGAATTAAAAGGCAGGAAAAATCTCATGTGCCATGGGTAGCATCAGAGAAATCTCAAACCCCTAAACAGCAGCAGAAAGAATCAACAATGGAAGAAAACCATTTACTGGGGGGTGAGAAAATATAGACACTCAGCAGACACACAGAGAGAAAGGTAGTCTGTGTGATGAGGGGAAGAAAAAAAATCAAAAACACAGAGGGGAAACAAGAAGCACCAAACAATTCAATCTCTACTTGAGGGTTAGTTTTGTTTGTTTTTTGTTTTGTTGTTGTGAGTGTATGGCTTTGTTTTGTTTTAAGTCTCTAACAACTTTTCCTTCTCTAATCTCGAATTGGTCAGTTTGAAGAGAGAGGATGGCTGAATAGTCCACAACTGTTGTGTATCTTAATCAGCCCTTGAACTTGTCCATCTGCCAGTTTATCTGCAGAGACATAATGGCAGGAGGAAAAAAAAAAAAAAAAAGTCTACACAGCCTTTGTTTTAAGCTGCCAGGTTTTGCCTCAAGTTAGGAGGACAAGGAACAAGCCAGCCATCTTGGAGATTTAACTCCTTTGTTACCTAGCCATGGCCCTTCTCCCTATTTGTCTGCCTACCAGGCTAGCTGTCTAACTCTTAGTCTCTCACTCAATCTTTACAATTCTGGAAAAAAAATCTACCTTTATTAAAAAAAAATATCTAGGCTTTTCAAATAAGAGAGAACCCACACCATTTGTCTTTCTGGGTCTGCATACTTAATTTAGTGTAATACTTTCTAGTTCCATCCATTTACCTTCAAATTTCATTACCTTATTTTCTTCACAGATGAAATACAATTCTGCTGTGTGTAAATGTACCGAACTTTCCTAATCTGTTCATCAGCCCGGGGACACTCAGCTTGTTTCCATGTCGTAGCTATTGGGAGCACAGTGGCAGCAAGCACAGCTGAAAAATTATCTCTGTAGCAGGGTATTGATTCCTTTGGATATTTGCCAAGGCGTGATATGATATATCTGGATCACAGATCTACTTTCAGTGTTCTGAGAATTCTCCACACTGGTTTCTATGGGGCTTCACCCTATCTGCAATCCCAACAGCGAATGTGGATTCTTCTTTTCCAGAACCTTTGCCAGCATTGGTTGCCGGTATTTTTGTGATCTTTTCCCTTCTGACACAGGTGAGATGAAATCTCAAAACTGTCTGAGTTTGTATTTCCCTAACCGCTAAGGATGGTAACCACCTCTTAATGTTTCTGAGCTTCTCTCTCTCTCTCTCTCTCTCTCTCTCTCTCTCTCTCTCTCTCTCTCTCTCTCTTTCTTTCTTTCTTTCAAAGAATGCTCTGTTCAGACCTCTGGTCCATTTTTTAAATTGGATCATTTGTTTTCTTGATTCTTTTGTATTTTTAGTTCATTGTATATTTTGGATATTAATCTTCTATCTGATATATAGCTGGCAAAGTGTCTCTCCTCCTCTGTGAGCTGCCTCTTCACCAGCTGACAGTTTCTTGCTCCTAAGTTTAGTTTAGACTCAGATGTCTAAAAAATGGAAAAAAGAAATGGGCCATGATGGGGAATGGGCGCTAGACTCATGCTAGAACAAAGACTGTGTTTACAGATAACACACAGTGTGCTCCAGTCAAGTTCACACCTCCACCTCATTTTGTTTGCCATGGCATGGTGGTATAAAGCCAAAAGAGGCCGCATCAGCACCATGCACCCAGCTTCTTTCAGTAAGACAGCAGCATAGGGAAAGGAATAACAGAATCCTCATACACCTACCTCCCAGGAGAAAGGCAGAATCACGGCATGTCCCTAGCCTGGCCAGCATGATACCAGTGCCTTTTGGAAGAAACTCCCCAACTCTGGAGTTAGTATTCCTTATAGTTCAACAGCAAAGCTCAGTTAAGCCAAGGTCAATGTTGCTGTATAAATGACTGATGGGAACATTTAATAAAAACATTAAGGCTATTTGTTTTTGCAATGGGAAGAGAAGTTATTCCAAGAGCAGATAGGCCTGGATTCCCACTCGTGATCACTTGCCTCATTCACAGCAAGCTCACTTGCTTCCATTGAACTCTATTTCCCTCTTAAAGAAGAGAGAAGGCTGTAATGCCTGCCTCAGTGGGTTCCGATGTCAAAAACATCATGTTTGCAAGTCATGTATGACGGCATAAAAACAGCGCATTAGCCAGACAGATGATAACAATGCCAACCACTGTCCTGGGCAAGATAGCCTGGTCTCAGCCTTTCCCATTCCCATCTGGAGAAGCGTGAGCCTCAGATCCCACTCCTACCTACAGGGTTTCACCTCATGTCAGTTCTGCAGACCCTGGCCACATATTCATCGCCCATGGAACCAAAATGCTCTACTAAGTTGGCTTTGAAAATGTTTGAATTTTTCATTCTTAGTCACTAACACCAGGCTAGTAATTTTAAACCTGTACATGGAAATGTCACACAAAATTACTGTAGAAAACAAAATGGCAATTCTTCAAAAAAGTTATCTGTGCTTCTGTTTTCCTACATCTCACCTAGATGCTCTTCAATTCTATTCCTGTTACTAGGTATATGTTGGTATCATCAGATTTACAGTTTCAGATTGACTCCAAACCCAGTGGTGACAGTGACATCACCCATAGGCAATAGGGACCCTTGCATCTGTTGCCATGGCAGTCATCATACATTCCCAGAATCTACTTGGCTCACCTACCTTTACCTGTGAGCTGTTAAGTTGCAAGCAAAATTAAAGGCAGACCCTCCTGACTTCTGCCCTCATTTTCCCCCTTTGTCTTTGTAGCCACCTTTGCCCCCTTCCCCACAATAAACATCTCTCACTTGGAACCGCATTGGCCTGGTGTGGTCTGTCCAGACGCAAGCCACAATTCTAACACAACAGTATGTGTGCAAAAGAACTGAATACATGTAGTCAAGTGTGAACATGCAAGTCTTCATCATGGTATTATTGACAATAGCCAAATGGGACACTTCAAATAAATAGATAAGTTCATTTTAGTGTGTGTGTGTATGTGTGTGTGTGTGGTGTGCAGTGTTGTGTGTGTTCGCATGTATGTGGTGTGTCTGTGCGTGTCTTTGTGGTATGTTGGTGGTGTGTACATTATGTGTGGTGTGTTTGTGTGTAGATGTGGTACGTCTATGTATGTTTGTATGTGTGTATATGTGTGTGGGTATGGTGTGTGTATGTGTGTGTGTGTTCATGTATTGTATGGTGTAGGTTTTAGATGTCCCAAAGCCTACTTTAATAAGGGTTTTTAAAGGCTTCAACTTCCCCCCTAGCCCACCTATCAAACATAGGGGAGAAAGGTGGCTAATAGGACGAGGGGCTGTAGGCCTGTTTAGAAGTAGTTCTTTGGGGTGGTTCCAAACATAGAAGGAGCAGTCCAATCCAATCAGCGAACACTAAATATGACTCAGTAGTAGCAGCTTGGTCCAGAAAAAAACACTAGGCTTCCCCAAATTGGCATGAGTCCATGAAAGTGGCAAGAGGCAGTCGGAATACTTCGAAAAGTACTTTGGTAAATTTTTCTTTAGGAAGTCACAACAAGCAAAGATCAGCAAAGTGTTGCAAGTTGAACCAATGCAAGAGTGCCAGTCACTGTCTGTTGGGCTCTACATACACTTGTACACTCGTTCCAAACATCTCAAGTCCTCTCAAGTGTCTGCCTCAGAAAAACATGCTCTGGAATGCATCCTCTCACTAGACAGCCTCCAGAAAAACATCATATGACATAACTGAGTCCCCAAAGAAACCAGAAATCTCCACATTAGTGTGGTGTGTGTGTCTGTATGTGTTTGTATGTATGTATTTGTGTGTATGGTGTGTTTGTATGTGTGTGGTATGTCTGTATGTGGTGTGTGTGTATGTAGTGTGTGTGGTGTACTGTGTTTGTGTGCATGTATATTTGTGTGTTTGTGTGTGTGGTGTTTGTATGTGTGTGGTGTGTTTTTATATATGTGTATGTCTCTGTGTGTAGTGTGTGTTTGTGAATATGTGTGTGTGGTATGTTTATATGTGTGTGGTGTGTTTGTGTGAATGTGTGTGTTTCTGTGTGTAGTGTGGGTTTGTGTATATGTGTTTGTGGTGTGTTTATATGTATGTGATATGTTTGTGTGTATGTGTGCCTCTGTGTGTGGTGCATATCTTCATGTAGGTGTATGTGTGATGTGGCATATTTGTATTTGTGTGTGTGTGTGTGTGTGTGTGTGTGTATGTGATGACATGTGTGTGTGATGCAAGAGAATTCAACTATAAAAAGGAAATCAAGTTCTACTCTAGTCTATATCATGAATCAAACTCCAAGTTAAGAAGAAGAAGCCAAGCAAACAAGGTTACATATTACAAAATTCCATTTATTTTAAATAGCCAAGATAGATAAATCCTCAGAGACAGAATGAATACTAGTAATTCCCTGGGGCTGGATGATGAAATGATTTTAAATAGATGTGTCTGGTATTCATATAGCACTGTGAATGTGATGTATGCTGCTGAATCAATGTCTTTTGTTCATTTTAAGTTGTAAAAAGCATTAAAGTTTAGTCTTTGTAAGTTATTTTAAAACTTTAAGGATATTTATTAAAGTTGATTATTTGAAAATAAGGTGAAGGCAAATTTATAGCATTTTATATACTTATTAACAATACTGATGGCTTTTTTTTCACAAAAATCTTAATTGATGCCACTGTTAAAGCAGAAACATTGGGTAGGGAATGTCACTCAGCCCAAGTATTTACACACACACACACACACACACACACACACGCACATGCACATGCACATACTCATGAATCACAAATAGAAAAAAAGTAGTGTGTTTTGTTTTTAATTTTATTTTAACATATATTTGATTTTAGAATTAATCATAGCTAGAAGAGTTACCCTACAAAGATAAGTCAGTTCGAGGTGAGGGTAGCTCTAAAGTGTGTGGATCACACTTCCCAAATCCCCATACCTCGTGGCATAATTCAGTCACATAGTGTCCTGTAGCCAGAATGAAGTACGTGTTTTTCTACATCGCAGAATCATCTATGTGTGACCCCTACCTATTATCAATCAATAACTAGAACTTACTGTCATGATTTGATAGAAGGATGCTACAGATAATCAATGTAACTCAGAAAAAAAACATTAAGTTTGCTAGGAAATTTCTATTCTCCCAAGGAAACCGGTTATTCTTACAAACTATGTATATTTCCCCTTTAACATTTTTAAACACTCGATTCAAACCTACTGAAATTCTTCCTTTGGGAGACTTATAGCTTAAAAATTGCTCTTTCTAAGAGAAATTTAAACTGTGTGTCTGCACAGATCTTAGAGGTGGCACCATATTTTGACAATAAAATCACACAATGCCTCGAAATGTTCTAAATCAATTTTTCAAAATATGTTCTCCAAGACCACACATTTATCTTGATCAACACTTAACCCGTCACTCACTCTATAAACTATGAACTCGAGCTGGTATACCATTTTGACAGTCCCCATTAGGTCACATAGCACTCACACCCATCTGATATCACAGAAACAGTTGGGACACTGAATCCCTTTTATTTTCATCTTAACAAAGGACTGTGTGTGACCCATCTTGACAGTTCACAAGATACCATGGCTCTCTGAGGTGTAAACAATGTTCACAACCAAGCCGCTTCATTCTGGAGGTTCTGCTGCCTTAAAATATTTGGTTTATCAAAACAAAAATCAGTGACACTTTGAAACGTGTATGGAGACCACACGGTAAGTTGAGAGTGTAGAACCCCTGAGCCTGCTATCAATGGTGCACAGCCTTCTTCGTTCACTCTTCAGGGTATATGATGGTCTGATATACATCATGCCTTCTTCATCGACGCCCCAGCATGTGTGTCTGACATGCTGAGTGAGGGCTAGTGTCCAATCAGTTACTCAGGATTATGAAGATTCATTCCTACCCAGAAATGAAAATCAACACTCGTGCAATTTATAACCTTGTTTCCTGTTCCACCAGATCGCATGTCAAACACCTCTGGGAACTAACTTTCCCTTTGGAGACCCCTGTTCCCTTGGACTGCCCAAGTGATGCAGAATCAGTAGTTTGGGAGAGCCTATCACACAAACTGGCATGGCTGATTCTGATAGTTATTTTCTAAGTAGACCTTTGAAGAACTACTATCTAGAAATTTAAAAAGAAAAATTTGTTTCACTGAAGTACTTTTAAGAATAGGTGATTCACACTAAATACATTTTTATTGTATTTCTAACAGCAATGTTTTCTGGTTTTAAAAAAGAATATTGGTGAGATGTCCTGAGGAATAGACTGTAAACAGGCCTGTGGTCTAGCTAAGCATCTAACTGAACTTTGATATTTCATGATTTCTGAAACTTTATTCAAAGGTGTTAGTTACATACTAGGTCTGAGTGGCTACAGAAGGTGTATTTTTTGGAGAAAAATAAAAGTAAGTACTTTACAAAGCTCAGACAGGCAGAGTTGTTTTGTCCTGCACTGGCTCTCAGACATGTAGGTTTCTAGAGGGCATCTGGGAACTCTCAGGCCAGGAAATCCACAGAGATAGAGTTCACACATCAGAGATGTTTCTTCTCACCAACCATGCCCACCTGGTGTCCAGCTTCAGGCTGTTGCATTGGCCAGCTATGGAGTAAAATCCTTTCTGATCATTATGCACTTCCCTTTAATTGACTAATTAAAATTATTATGTGGAACAAAAGAGAGGGGAGAAAGTGTACATTCCTTTTCTCAAATGCCAACTTCCGAAGTGTTCCTTCCATAGAAAGTTCACAGCTATTTTGTGCTTTTAACCCTGTGATCTCCGAGCTTGTCTCCACACATGAATTTTGGTCTTTAGCATTCATTGCCTTTTTGCTGGTTTCTTTAAAATTTTGTGTTTCTTTGAAGTAAGGTTTTATTCTGTAGCCCAGGTTGGTCTAAAATGCACCATGTAGCCCAAGCTAGCTTTGAAGTAATGATCTTCTAGCTTCAGCCTTCTGAATTTGGGGAATAGAGTTATGTACTATCACCCTGGAAGTTGGGGTGTTTTGTTTCTTGTCTTAGTGTGTCTGTTTTCTTTTCTTACAGTACTAAGGGTTGAACCTAGAGTCTTGCACATTCCAGGCTGAGCTACAGGCCCAATCCTTCCTGTACTTTTTTTCCCTTTCCCTTTTAAATCTGGAATGTTCCTACTGGTGAAGTATTCTCTGCTTATGAATATGCCTGATGCTGTTTCTCAGCCTACAGATTTCAAACCTACCAGGACAGATTAGTCTCCTCAGATTGACAAGATTCACAGAGGTCTGTCCCCATCATAGACATAAAACTAGTCTAAGTCAATAGGCATATTAACAAAACTACCTTAAACCTTTCCTAGTCACAGCCTACGTCTCAGCTTCTCATTTCTGCAACTTTCTGCCCAGCTAACGGTTGTGTATATTAATCTCACCCTCTTGGGCTGTCATTTAAAATAAAGCACTTCCTCTTAAGAGTAATATTTAAGTCCTCCACCTAAGAGCTAATGGAGTAATACATTTATAAATTCCTCCATTCCAGGGAAGTAGATGGCTTCAACGCGCAGTGTGTCTAGACACAACCAAAGCAAACAGTGTTAGTAACATAGTCGCTACGTAATCACACAGTCTCACACCACAAAGGCAAATGGTCTTCGTGTCCCCTGATCCCAGTGGGTTCTGATCACATATCCTATCAATGGAAGACATAGACATGTGAAGACAGAGGCAGAAGGCAGCATGAGCATCAGGCAGTTTACAATGCCAACATCTACTCCCCACCCCGTTTGTATGGAGGAAGCCACTCCTCTTCCTCTGTGGCTGTGTGCGCCTCTTCTCCACAGCACTAATGTCACCCTCTGCATAGCTGTTATGCGCGTATCTGCATTCATTCATATTTATTTATTCACATCGACCTCAGGAGAGCAGTGGCTTGGCTAATATTGTTTGCTACTCTCCCTCTATTGACCTTTATGCACTCGCCTAACATTCACAGGATAATTTAGTTAACAATTTAATACTGGGGAATAATCCACTTGCCCTCTCCCAAATGTAGCCTAGAAATTTTTTGTGATATTAAGCTTATTGTTTTTCTTATTTTCCTTCCAAAAATACATCCTTCATTGAATTAAGTTACTTTCCTGTTTATTGAAAAATCAACTCATACACACACACACACACACACACACAAAATGATGACTTTCTGTATCTTTGTCCACAGAAGTCAGTTCTGAATTATTTTTAACTGTAAATAGTTGTCAATGGACCAAGAGACTGAGGGTCACACCTCCAGCTCCCCCTAGATTTCTTTGCAGCGTTCACCCATCATGCCTCCACTGTACATAACGAAGTTTTACTCAGTACCTCACCCCACTGCCTGAAAAGCAAGTTTAAGAAAACATTTTTTTTCTTATCTCTGGAGTCTTTGCTCAACAAGGAGGTATTAGAAAACTTCATCTTTATTCTAGCTGTGTCAGGAACTTGTTAATATCTCCCAAGCCGATTCCCAAGCAAATAAAGAAATAGATGATTTTTAATAAAGGAACTGACTTGATACTTGAAAATCTCTTATACACATGGAGTCCCAAACCCTGACTTATTCAAGATGTATCTTCTTAAAACTGTATGTCAGGTAGAAAAGTAAATGCTAAACAGTGCAGACTTAGCTGTAACATTGGGTTACAGCCTGGGTTTGAATCTCCAGTTCTCTAATTACTGCACACTGAGCCTTGAGCTAGTCAGTTTATTTCCCAGTTGCTTCTCTTCCCTACCCCCCACATATAAAGTAGTGGTGTAGCTGTAGCTCTGCTGGGAAAGTGTTATAAAAAATAAATGTCACCACTTGGAAGTGGTAGAGTAACCAGTGCAATCCTGAGCAAAATTAAACAAGCTGGAGACATCCCATTGCCTAATTTCAAAATACATTTCAACGGTACTATAACTTTGTAAAGCATGATACTGTGTTGCAAAGAGAAACTGTGACAAACAGTATAGAGCAGCTTTCATGGAAATAAACCCAAAAATTGGTCTGGGCAATGATTTCATGACTAGGTTTCAAAAGGCCCAAGCAAAAACTAACAAAAACAAACATTTCATCACACAAACAAAGAAAAGATTCTGCCCAGCAATGGAAAGCTGACAGAATAAAAACAGAAATTCAGGAGGGGATACATTTGCAAAATGTGCATCTTAAAAGAGACCAATATATAAACTGTGTAAGAATCTCAGTGACTCTGTAGCAAAGACAACAAACAAGACCATTTAAAAAAGATGCAACTGATCTAGAGACAGCTCTCCTAAGATGATACATAAGTAGCCATCTGAATATCCCCCAGCATCTCCAGTTGCCAGAAAAATGCAAGGCGATGAGATGTTACTTCTTTCCAAGTCAAAATGGCTCCCATCAAATATTAGTAAAAGCAGGTGTTGGCAGGGATGTAGAAACATCCATTAGTATAGATTCTGGAAAATAGCAGAGAGGTAAGTTAAATGATTAAATGTTGGGACCTACTCCACTCCACGCTTGGCAGCCACTGTATCCCGGACCAAGCTGCCGCTCCGGTCCACGGGTCAGGGTTCAGCAAGAGAGAGAGTGAGGACAGACTTGAAGAATGGAGACCAGACATAGTGTGTTTCAATCCCGTTTATTCTTCAGTCTCTCTTCCTAGTCCAAGTCCCAAGTCTTGAGTTCTTAGTTCCTAGTTCCTAGTTGTACTCCTTCCGTTCTCTTCCGAGTGTCTAATGTCTACTCCTACTCCTAGTGTCTGAATCTCTGTTACTCCAAATTGTTCTCTACTCTCTAAAGTGTCTGATTCTCTGCTCTCTCTTCTGTCTGCCTCTCGCCTTTATATGTCTCACTTCTAAGCCATGCCTTTTGGTCACACCTTTAATCATGCCCTTAGGTCTTGTCTCTAAATCTGATGTCTAAGTCACACTCTTAAGTCACACACCTTTAATCTCACACACCCAAGGTATCTAAACCAAGATGTTATCAGAGTGTGCTCAGCTGTTGTAGGCTATTGTAATACAAGTCTCATGTCAGGGTATATGGCTCAAGATGGCTGCAAAGCTGATAGCCGCTTTCTGCTAAAAGTCGGCCCCCAACAATTAAAGATAGTATTAGTAGCCATTCTACTTTGGCCTGAGTCTCTACAGGAACTGCAACAAGCATGTAATTTACATATCTATATTTCATGTTCATTCATTATAACTCATAAGATTTATTTTCATCAGTGATGAATAGGGGAAAGGTATATGTATACAATGGAATGCTTTAAAAAGAACATGATGTCTTACTCCAAATCTTGGATTGTGGTAGGAGATATTATGGTAAGCGAGCTAAGTCAAGCACACAAATAATGCAATATCTCATAAACAAAAGGTCCTCCAAAAGTGGGCTTTGTAGAACAGAGAGTAGAAAGTCACCTGCCAGGAACTGAAAAGAGATGAACAAAGGGCAGCATTAATCAAATGGTACAAGATATCAATTACACTGAAGGATAGTTTTACTGATCTATCACACTGTAGGTTCCCAAAACTGATCATAATGCATTGCATATTTGATAACTGCTAAAGAATAGATTTTTAGAGTTTTCAGCACAGGGAGCAAGTTGATGCCAGAGTGGAAGTAAAGAAGATGGCTGTGAGTTCCAAGCTAGCTTCAATTATATAGTGAGTTACAGACCACTTGAGCTAGAGAGAGAACCTGTCTCAAAGATAATCACAATAAAATTTAATAATAGAAGTAAGTGGGTGATGGTTGGGGGTATTGATAGTTGCAGCTAAAGAACACTTGCTGCCCTTGCTGAGGACTGGGACCAGAACCATGTCAAGCAGCTTACAACTACCCCTAACACCCAGTCCATCCTTTAGTCCATCCTTTTGTTGACTAACCAGCACCTCTGTCATCTATCCTAACTAAAACATTTAGTTCTGAACCTGGCTTTAGGGTGAATGTCAGCTGACGACCATCCACTCAAATCTTTTCTCTTAAGGTAAATAGCTATAAGTTTTCAACCCCGTCAGAAATCTAGAATGACTGAGTTAACTATAATTGTGCAACTACCCCTAACGCCAATTCCAGGAATTCAGCCCCGCCCCCTTATGGCCTTTTCAGGTATTGCATGCATGTGGTACATATGGACAAGCAGGCACAGACACATAAATACATAAGCTGATGAGGAAATTGGTCTGTTAATTGCTTTGATTTACTCTCTATATAATATATTATATGTATTGATGAAATCATTACTTTGTACCCTATAAGTATACACAATTATTATTTGACAATTCTTTAAAAAGCTAAGTATTTACCAGTACATTTGTCCCAAACACCTCAGATGGCGTTTATATCCTTCCCCTCCCAACCCCAAGTGTGCTTTGCCTTCTCTGAGTGCTAACTCTTCATCTCCACGATGACACTGATGGAGACAGTTGCTTTTGGAAACTTTGAAAAATGGGGTAAAAGGCACTTAAGGCACTGTAGTTGTGCCTTTGGAAGATTTTTTTTTTTTTTTTTTTAGAATATCACTCTCTCCCAGGCTTCCTGTTTAGTAATATAAGGTCTTATACACATGCATTAGCTATAATGTCACCACACAACCCTTGTCGGGACCAAGCCAATATGGCTAGCCTCATCTTGGACTCTGAATCTCTAAACCAATGAACTAAATTTATTTTTTGTTGTAAAGATAACTACCTCAGACATGTTGCTCTGGTTTTGAAAGTACAATTAATACATTGTATAAAGAAGTTCTTTATTCTTGTACTGTGTGTGTGTGTGTTTGCCTCAATATTTTAAAAAGTAATTCCAAAGCTGTTTGTATATTTCTTTTTCCCAGGTTACCAGCATCTACGTATTTCATTCACTGTTATCTCCCTCCATATGCTCAGATCCATCTCCCGAATGTGGCAGGAATTTAATATGCACTTTTAAGTGGCTTAAACAAAACCAAGACATACCTAGTAGGGTATCTGCACCCGCATTTCTGTAAAATAAAAATTAACTGTATCACTTTCTTATTATATTAAAGTAAAACTATATGAAAAGCTCTTTAGTTATAGCTCTCTTTCTTTCTTTTTTATTGGATTTTTAATCAGATATTTTCTTTATTTACATTTCAAATGTTATCCACTTTCCCAGTTCCCCCTCCCGAAACCCCCATTCCTATGCCCCTCCCCCTGCTTCTATGAGGGTGTTCTCCTACCCACCCAACTACTCCCACCTCCCTGCCCTAGCAGTCCCCTACATTGAGGCATCGAGCCTTCACAGGACCAAGGGCATCTTCTACCACTGATGCCTGACAAGGCCATCCTCTGCTACATATGCAGCTGGAGCCATGGGTCCCTTCATGTGTACTCCTTGATTGGAGGTTTAGGCCCTGGGAGCTCTAGGGGATCTGGTTGGTTGATATTCCTATGGGGTTGCAAACCCCTTCAGCTCCTTCAATCTTTTCTCTAACTCCTCCATTGGGGAGCCTGTGCTCAGTCCAATAGTTGGCTGTGAGCATCTGCCTCTTTAGCTTTCTTAATATACAGATGATAAAGTCATTCAAAGCTAAAGCTTGCTTCTGTGTCTCAAAAGTTCTGCTATGTTCAATACTTTTAAATGTGCTGCTCTGTGGAAAGGTGAGTCACAGCATTAGAGCTTTGACACTCGGTCCTAGGTAGTGTACTTCCTTTAAGAAGCAGTGTCTCAGAGCACAAAGAGATCTAAAACTAAGGCCCTCACATCAACACTGCTTTCCAATCCTCTCCTCATCAAATACAGCTTTTACCTCTGTCACAAGATCACCCTTAGATTTCATAAGGACAAACAGGACACAGGGGAACAGAAACGTCTCTAAAATAACTCACAAAGCATGGAAAAATAATGTGTCGGGGCTTAGTTTTTGTCCGTCCGGTTTGAAGTGCCTCCTGATAATTTTAACTGGGCTAGAAGCAAATAACATGAGCACATACTATTCAAACTTTGTAATTACTTAACAATTCAGACAGGTATTTGCTCTTCTAGAGGTTCAAATACAAAAACAAAATGACCTAACGGGAACACAAAACTTAAGTAATATTACAACTGACCACTATACCCATCAGCAAAGCTCACTGGGCACAAAGCAGAATTGGCATTTTCCTAATCTAAATTCCAAAGCTGACACGTAAGCCTGATATATTGATGATGGGAAAGTCTGAGCCTTCTGGCTATCACTTGGAATTCTCATCCTTTAGAGAAGAACATCTGATAAATCCCCACCTTGCCTTGCTTTGGCTTGCTGATAATTTCATTTCTCGGAAAGCTGAGGAGGCGAGACTGGAGAAATGGTATTTTGAACCTAATTTTACTAAATCCATTCAAGTCAAAGGTGATGTTCAAACTATTTAATAAGCAGTACTGAGTGGGTACCCACAGTCTCTGTGGCTTTCTGTGGCCCAACAGTTAGTCCTTTAGCTATCGGAATGAAGGAGGCATGGGATATGGGAAAAGGACCCTGTGTTCCCAGTGAGTTGGGTGGGGGCACCAGGGTGTTTCAAGAGAAACAGGATTTCTCAAGCAGCACCCCAGTGGCTGAACAGCAGTATAACAGTTTGGTATGTGTCCACTGAGTAAACTGTAAACTGTCAAGTCCCCATCGCTTAATGCATATCCACTACCTATAAACTGTTAAGTCTTCGACCCCTCCCCACTTATTACTTCAGCCTCCTACGTTGGTCCCCAGAAACCCATGGGCACTTTCTTTTACTAACCTAAACCACAGATCTTACGATTTTCACCCCCCCCAAAAAAAGGCATCCTACCTCTTCAAGTATTCAAGTCACCATTATTAATCCATTTAATCCTCTCACTGCAGACTGAACTCGAATTTGATAGGAAGTCAAAATCTCCAGTATATTTCTGATATCTTCAATACGAAACTGAATAAGCTTAGCTGAAGTATTAGGAGATAGTCTTTAATTACTTCAACGTTATTTAAAGTTTTGTAAATTTTTTTCCTTAATCATGTGTGTGTGTGTGTGCGCACGTGCGCGTGCGCATGTGCGTGTGCGTGTGCGTGTGTGTGTGTGTGTGTGTGTGTGTTGCCGCTGCTGCTGCTGTATATAAGTACATGTATGTGAGCACAGAGCACTCAGAACTCTCACAGTTGGCATTGCAGGCACTTTGCAATGCTTAGCTTGTTTGTCAATGCTGGGACTTGAACACCAGTCTTCTTGACCATGAAGCAAGTATCCTTAACTGTTGAACTGCCTCTCCACGTTCTGGTCCAATGTATTTTTGCAAACTGCTTTCTTGTTGTTTCTTCTTATTCCGTCTACACTAGAACTCAAATGAACAGTCTATCTGTCTCTAAATATAAAACACACTTTTTGCACTCCTGAGATTTTTTTTCCTGATGTTGCTTTGACTGGAATGCAAGAGACTTCTGTGTGGAAACACTTCATAGAACACTTTAAAGGCAATCTTCACCTGGTTTGAAGGTGTCATTTCCATATGGCAACTTCTATACCGAGGTGGTGAAACCAACATCTTTGCACAGTTCATCATGTAATGCCACATGTATCTGATATCCCTTGTAGACACTTCTGGGGAAAGATTCAGAGGGTGAGGAGGCATTATTCTGTACACTGATAGCTCTTAGAAATAATGTGCATGCAACTGTCTTCTAATAGTCATTTGGTAAATGAAGAAATAAATATAGCATAAAACAGGGAAACAGGGGAAATGATAAAACTCTGGCAGACAGATTCTTATCTGAGAAGAACAGAATATTTTTCTTGCTAGCTAAAAGAGAATATTCTTAGGTTTAGTGAAATGTGGACGAGAGTGGGAATCCTAGCACAGTAAGTGATCAAGGTGGTGGGGAGTGAGAGTCCATAGACATAACTCTGGACTTCAAAGGCAACTTAAGCTATGGCGAGGAGAACTAAAGAAGCTGTGAACAGAAGGGAGGCAGTGCTCTGGACTGGCCTCTGAGTACCAGCACAGGAAAGAGGAAAGCCAAGCCTAGCTGAGATTTCACTGATGTCCACAACAACAGTAACAATAGGTTGAGATTTCAACAGTGTCCACAGCAACAGTAACAATGACCTGAGATTTCAACAGTGTCCACAGCAACAGTAACAATGACCTGAGATTTCAGTGATGTCCACAGAAACCTTAACAGCAGCATAGAACTTGTTATCCAGAAAACGGGGATTTGTCAGGGTTCTATTGTTTGGACACGTGATCAGTTAGCTAGGCATTGTGTAGTGCACTTTAACTAGGAGAACAAACACAATGCTATGAGGTGATTGTGGTGGGGAAAAAGGAGTACTGACAATGCCAGAACTTTCACACTCAAATCAGAAAAGGAACCAAAAGCAAATGATTCCGCTGTTTTTAGACCAGGACTGGTCCCCACGCCTAGAAAAGCTATCTCCAAGGGACTGCAATCAGTAGACACTGCTGTGAAGCTCCTGCAGGATCCTTGGAATCACCAGAGGAAGAGACAAGTGTGTGAAGGACAAACACAAAAAACTATGTCTCACTTAAAACAGCAGTGGAAAGTGGCTTGAAAACTAGCCTTTCATTATATACTTTCAGTACTTTTTAGAAGTGAAACAGTTTCAGAACATAAATGAGATTTCATCAATCTATTGCTATTGAAATATTCTGTTGGCTTTTTGCCTACATATCATTTTAATTTTGCAAAATTATGCAACTCTCCTTAAGTCTTTGGAATCCTCTCTAGTTAATTTTATATAACATTGATTAGTAGGAGTTGGGCTAATATTTAAAAAGCAATGTTTTGTTTTACATTTAAAAAACTATATTTCAAGTTCAAAAGCTACAAACAGAAACTATGACAAGCACACAGGAACACACTGTTTTTTTTTTAACAAATTTTCTTTAAAGCTAAAGATATAGAGAAAATAGGATAGTCATTTGAAAATTTATGATTCATCTTCCTCCCATTAATTTTTTGATAGAGCAAGTAACCAGCTAGTTAAAAGTTAATATGTGCCAGGCATACAAGCAATGTCCTTCTACATATCTTATGACAATGTAATCTATGCTACACTTTCTGAAGGAAAACATAGTTCTAACGAAATTAGTCATTCTTGTGCAAACGAGAATGTTGGGATAAACATTCCTTTACTACCAGCCCTGGTATGCATTGATAAAACTCTTGTTGGACATCAATATTGTGTTGACCTCTAAGGCCATGTGTAAAATGTAAAACTGTTGCCAACAGTAAGGACTTAGATTGTCTTTTCACATGCTATCCCTATAAACATCAATTTAAATCAATACCCTTACCTAGCCTCTACCTCACTGTCTCTTTTCTTGAGTGTTAAAGATCAATCCCAGGAACTTTGCCTGCTTGCTAGACAAGGTCTCTGCTGGTAAGTCACACATCCAGTATGACACAGAAAAAGCATAGCAAGCAGAGACTGTGGGATCTAGGCACGCTGGGACAGCCAAAAGTGCAGAAGCTTCACAGAGTGTAAGCAAAAGGATATGCCCCTGTCACTGGTGACCATGTTCCTTGCCTGAGAGGTGCATTCAATGACACTCAGTTCTTGGTGGCATCAGGGACCATGGCCATGATTCTGGTAATCACTTTAGGTGGCTTAACCTCCAGCCTCACCAGCCTCCCCTAACTGTACAATATGTAATTCTTCTAAACTGTCCCCTCTTTTTTTTTAAACTGTCCAGAATGCACTTCACTACATGCAATCAAGAAACTTTGATAACATAATTGTATATCAGAGATGAAGACTTTCACAATACAGAAAGTCTTTTCTATAGCCATCAAACTTTGTAAAAATTGAACTGAAGTCTTATCATCTTATTATATTAACCCCGGGGTTATTCACTGTGATGCTTATGGTGTTTCACGTTTTCTACCTTGAGTGGTTTTCTGGATTACAAAATGTAATCCATAAACTGCACAAAATCACAAGGCTCATTTTCTTGAATTTCAAAGAGGTTATGTGTATAACCCCTTTTATGAGATTAAAAAGTCAGCAAGAAGAGGAGTTTGACAACTGGTAGAATAGGCAACTCTATCCATGGTGGCAGTCGCAAACCTCTTCAGTGCTTGTCTTCCTAGGAAATATATCTGAACTTCCTGCTCCCAACTGTATCATCATTCTAGTTCCAAGAGCACCAGCATGTCTGTCAACTTGCCCTGAAAGCTGACTTTGTAGAAAATATCCTATCACTCCAGAGGCAAGAGACATTTTTAAGAGAGTTTAGAATTTGGGCTCCTTACATACTGTGAGCAGATGAGAGGGAATAAACATGGAAACAAACATCCTTACCCCTTCCTTGACTTTCTGAAGTAAACCGTCTTTCTGGGCTGGCATCTTGGAAATGAGAGAGAACTGTGCATGGGAGTATTTGCTTTACAGAACTTTCTACTCCCTGCCCCTCCTTTATGTTTATTCTCTATTCGGACATGGCAATTTTTATCTATCTGTTCATTAAGTCATTTATTCAACTAGCTTGTGTCCGATGGTAATTACCCACAGTGCATTACCACCTTTCTAAGACTCAGAGACACTGTAACAAAAGTAATCAATAAAGGTTCCTCAGTTCCATGCAGATTGCATGCAATGATTGCTAATACTATGTGTCCCTAAGGTTATGTACTTGATAAGACAGTATAGATTTGCAACCAAAGCTGAAGACTATTAACCTATGCATTAATGTGAGCATCAAGGGGAGACTTTAAGTAAGAACCCAATTACTGGAACATGTGAACTATACAGAGGAGATGAGTTTTAGGACCTACATATAGACTTTTTAAAAGAAATCAACTTTAGTACAAGACCTAAACTAAACTTGTAGGTTGATACATGTTTGGGGAAGAAACCTTGGGGCTTGTTTTACTTCCCTACAGTTGAAAGCATTTCATTCAATATGAGTCTATCAGTAAATAGACGTCCAAACACAATGTGTAGTTTTAAAGTTCACTAAGGAATGGGTCATAAACGGCATCTATGTTGGTCATGCAACACACAAAGCAACATATCCACTTGGAACGCCGCCTACAATGTAGAATACTAAAACAGTGGCGCATTTTCTTAAAGAAATGTGTCTACACAAAGAACTTTTCCCCTGAACACACACCTCAGGGAAACAATGATGTTTTTAGAAGTTTCCTTAACAAGAAAGAATTCTGCCTTTTATGTTCAACACTAAGGTGCCAAGCTAGAATAAGGAGGCTAAAATTACAGAGATGTGTCAGATCAATCCTGACTGGAAGTGAATAGGAAAGAAAGCTCCTCAGGAAACCAAAGCACCTCCCCAATGCAACGAGCTGCATGAAGATGTGAGGACAGTGGGTCAGCAGAGCACGGACTAAAATACAAGCACTTTATTTTAATTCCAACATCTCAACACTAGTTCTGAAAAGATGTAGACGCCTTTGGATGGCAGGGATGTAAAACAGGAGACTCTGACTTCTAAGTTGACAGCGTTGTGAGTTTGCATGTCTTGTGGCTTCAGACCTGCCCAAACAAGTTCTCAGACACCAGCTCTGTTCGTGTATTTTATTTGTTGCCATCGACAACAGTGAGTAGCTATCTCTTGCCCAGAGTCTTCACTATACTCTAAGAACCAACCATAGGCGACCCCCAGCCATATTTAAGAAAAGAAGTGATGCCCAATGGATCCTAGACCATTTGCATCCATGGGTACTGGACCTCCAGTCTGTTCCCTCTAAACTATTGGTGTGGGAACTGGACAGTAACAATTTGTAAATCTTTCAAAGAAACGTGAAAATCAGAGAAGCAGAAATACTCGAGCCCTGATGGTTCACAGATTAGTGGCCTGCCATTAAGAAGTGCCTGGCATCGGGTCAGCAAGT
The DNA here is from genome assembly GCF_011762505.2 of Arvicanthis niloticus. Classification (NCBI taxonomy): domain Eukaryota; kingdom Metazoa; phylum Chordata; class Mammalia; order Rodentia; family Muridae; genus Arvicanthis; species Arvicanthis niloticus. The sequence goes on along the minus strand of NC_047661.1, from coordinate 105,554,897 downwards.
TGGAGCCATAAACATTATCAGCTAACACTGAGTTTCCTGGAGCCGCAGAAAGAAATGAGTTTGTTACTGCTTCTGGTATTAATCATAATAAGTGTTTTATCTAAGGCTGTCATGTTTAGTTTCTCGGTGCAATTTACCTCTCAGGCACACTGTTCGCAGTATCAGCTGGCCTTATCTTTTAACTTATGGTCTTCAAGTGCCTAAATGTATTTCCTCCAACATTCCCACAGTTAACACGACAAAGTCAACATGTGGTATTTTAAGACAACGCTGTACCACATTATGAAAGACAGAGTTGCTGAGGCCAGGCTGCTCCTAGCACCTGTTGAAAGCTCACCAGACAGCCTTGACTCTTTGGCTAATTGTGATTTTTTAAATGTGTAGTTCAAATCCATGCATTAATATATTCATTTATCTCATTTGTTACCTTTCTGGGGAAAATAAAATAGAGACCCCCTGATTCTATATCCTGATTATGTTTTATTATCTAACACTCCTTAGCCAAGGCAGTCAAGTGAGGGGCTGTACGAGGGAGCTGTGATTCTACAAAGCATAGACTAGCAGAAGACACAGACAGTGAACAAGAGAGTTAAGACAGTAGCAGAGCAGAGATGGACATTTTGGAAAATGTGTCATGAGCGGCAAGTGTGTATGTAGTCTTACACACCTAGTCCGTAGTTCACATAGGAGAAAGATGTATCCCTAGAAGGAAGATACGGCTTGAAGCTTAGGCAGCTAATAATATTCCACTCTGCACAACCCTATTTCATTGTAGTCCTCTTATGATCTGCTAATAATCCTTTATAATTAAGCTTGCAGGATAATATTAAAATGTAATCCACATGAACACCAATCGCAGTGTCTTTCAAGGGCTGAAGTGGTTCTCGCTTTCGGCCCTGCATGACAATCACCAGGCAGCTTTAATTTCACATTTTTAAATGGTTTGCCCCAAGATTTAAAGAAAGTTTATGACTTAGTTCAATCCATAAACGCAGTGGAAATAGGCCTCAGTTAAACCCACACTGTTAAAAGTTTGTCAAAGGTATAGGTCTCATGACTTCACGTTTAGAACTAAAACCATCTGCAGCATCCCATGGAAGAGAGAGAGGCCCCTTACCAGCAGTATCTGATGGAGCATTCACGGTAGCAGAAGCTGTTCATACCAGACACTGCAAATGGATGGGGGGAGACCATAAAAATATGATTTTTATATATGAAATTAAACCCTACTCCCATGTTTGAATGTAGTGCTTAGAATATTTTTATTTGTTCTCTTTTAGCATATCATCCTCACTCAAACCTTTATAAACTCAATTTTTGCCCAATAACTGAGGAATCATTTGAATCAATAATAATACTAGAAGTATTATGTTCAAATATGTTACTTCAACAAATGCAGTCATATAGTCCAGAATAGATTGCTTATGAGCATTAAATCTACTTCAGAGAATTGTTTCTAGACTATAATAAATATTGATGCTAGAGTTTTTCAAAATACAGCATCTATTTAACCTGATAAATATAATTTATAGCAAAAGTATGTGTCAATTCATTAACCACACATAGTGAGTTGGGGCTGGACAGAATCACAGTGAGTAGGGGCTGGAGAGACCATTAGATAAGAGAACTGTCTGTTCTGATTCTTCCCCTGCACGGCAATAAAGGAGCTGAATAACAGTCACAGTGTTCTAATTTAAGACCATGGTCTTGTCACTAGCAAGGAAGAAAATGGCCAATTATTGTATAATCTCATAAAAGACTTCATTTAATTTATAATCCACAGATAACAATGTGGCATTTATGCAAACTATTGTCAATGCCAGCATGGAGTAGGAAAATGGTGTGTTCTCAGATGCAACATAATGCTTTTGTGATGTTCTCTAGACTCGAGAAGTGCTAGGAAAAGATAATTTCTCCTCAAGTAGCTGTTTGGAGAAGATTACGATCAGACAGTTGAGCAAATTCAAACAACTCTGTTGAGGAGGAAAGTTTATTTATCTAGTTTTAAACAAAAGCAATAGACAAAGTTCAAAGGGCATGCATTATGGGTACCACCTAAACCATCTAACACAGCTCACATCAGGTCAATAGTAAGAATGACCTTGAAAGTTTTCTAAGAAATATTGAAAGAGAATATGTCTACTTCTGTAGATGTTTTATATACTATAATCCTAAGCACAAAGAATATCAGCCTAGATACTAGTAAAAGTAACACTTATCATACAATGTTAACTTCATACCAGCACTGTGACAAATGTTGATGACATTTAAAAGATTCTAAAGATCCAGAGATGTGGTACAGTGAAGAAGAAAATAAGAACTTGAGAAGATTAAAGTAAGCACACGACACAGAACTCAGAAGCAAAGGTTCTTAAAGGGATACGAAAACTCTGAGCTAGGTAAACGGATGGAACTGGGGCAAGCAGGGGATGGTCATAACTATAGAGTACACACTTTCCAGAGAGGTACTCGAGTAAAAGATTTTAAAATGTTGTACATGTAGCACGAGATAATCAATCCAAGGCAGGATTCAATTTTCAATCCATATAAAACAGAACACAGGGTCAACTGCAGCATGGCATTCCTATAACAAAGTTGTAAGTCAAAAGTCCAAACCACCCAGAATCACCCAGAGGAGGCCATCAGTGTTGAGGCAAGACCTAATGGAATCCTGACTAACAAGGGTGATTCACCCCATGGTAAAAAGTGGCTACTAGGAGATGTGGCAGTGACGAGCATGGAATTTAGAGTCACGACGCCTGCCATCAAATTCTACCTCTGACACTTCCCAGGGCTGTGATCAAGGTGAGAAACCAAACCTCTAGAAGCCGTTTTGTACATGCAAAATGAATTGTTTAAACGATCAGACGTCAAAATACGTGTAAGTTATTGGTTTATTGTAGGTGCACACATAGCCATATGGGTTAGTCATTTTAGATACATCATTTCTAGAACTTCACAGATTCTTTAAATATCCATCCCAGATTTCAGCATTCCTCGATATTTTGTGACAGTGTAGCTGTCCTCGTCGGGAAGGAACAGAAGGCCATGGATGAAAATTACAACAGCACCTGATGCTCATAAGTGTTGGCCCCTGACTCCGTGCACTTTGGAAGGTGTGCCAAGATGGCTGTCCACCACTGGTATGTTAGCAGGAAATGATTCCAGTTAGAAAAAGAGGCTGCTGGCTGGCACAAATCAGCAAATGCTTGCTCTTTTCTGCCATCTGTCCCCTAAGGTGACTTAACTGGCCTTTCTCACTAACAGCTGATGATGACCATGTCACTTAATAGAACAAGATTGTGAGCTAAAGCTGGGTAAGCGAATAGAGTGAGAGTGAACACAAGGCCAATTTCACCTCTTTACGTCATGTTTCTTCAGCCACAGGGGAAGTGACTGTGAACCGCGTGGGTGCACTGCTGTCTTCCATACTGGAGCTGCAGCTCTGCCCATTGTCCTGCCAGTGTCTCCCCAGCCCCCTGCCACTCCACACCCAACTCTTGTCCTCTTGCTCTTCTCTGAGCAAACCCTTCCCTCCATCGCAGACCAGCGTTGGAGTTGATAACCAGTGTTGGAGTTGATAACCAGCGTTGGAGTTGATATGCGTCTCTTGACTGCTGCAGTACAAAATGAACTCTCCCTCAAATTCCTCCTGCATTCTAACCTGCTTCTTTACGTCCTATTTGCTCACAACCCATCTTATTTACGTCAGCTACACACATTCAGTTCTACAGTGATTTTAGCAGTTTCTGGAATCTGCCAGTCTTATGCTCTCTTCTCACTGAAAGAAAGTTTGCTAAATGTTCCACTCAATTTATTTTCAGGTGTTTCTATAGTGTAAAAATAAATGCCTTTGTAACTTTTAAAATTTGACCCTCAAAATGTTTAACCATCTAATACAATTACCAAATAACTACTAGTTCAGTCTCAAAGTGGCTGACTAATAAACAGTACTTACTAGATAGTTCTTGTCTTCACAGCTTGACTCCAGTGGTTCCTTTAGCTCAACAGTCCCACATAAAGGCTTTCTAGTATATTTCTCTGCCTGTTCTCAAGACCTTCACTGATATATTTAAATTAATGCATTTATACTCTGTTTAATTGCTTTCTTTTTACCATGGGCATATTTTATATCACACTTTTAAATTCTAGTTAGCTTTTACAATTGCTTTTTAAAATTGACACTGGGTTTCTTTGCAAATTTGCTTCAAAATGATTGATATGATAAGCGGTCTTCATCATCACTCTCTATTTTTTAAGTAATATAGCACTTAGAAGTAGATTTCTCTTGTGATGCAAAATTAACCTCATTTCTCCAACTAAAAAAGTTATCCTTACGTTGGTAACAAACTGAAATTTGCTTCTTCACCCTCTGTATTCATTACATTCAATACACAGGCAACACGGAATATATTCTAATATATTCTAAATATTGAGACATGTGTTTTTAAGTGGTTGCATATTAATTTACCTAAAAAGCGGCGTGAACATTCCAGAAGCAGACATTTCCTAGCCATGTTTGTGATCATAACGTAGTAGACGTATAAGTAGGAATAATACGAGTTAAAATACTAAAGGGTAAACAAGCAGAATAAATAATGACAATATTTATGTTTAGTTCGTACATGCAAGTTTTTGTTGTCTATGTAGTAGAATATGCTTGTCATATCAAAAGTTTTCACAAACAAATAAGAAAAACGTTTTGCGACTTAATGAAGTAGCAAATACTGGCAAACAGGCAAAGAAGTCAGAATAAAGCAATGACAAACTTCATTCACTCTTAAAGACAAGCAAATATAAATTCATGTATACCAGATTCAACAACAACAAAAAGAATGATGGACCTTTGAAGTCTTTGAATTAGACCAGTGCTTTTAGTCATTAAGCCAGGTAGGCTAGTGGATCAGGCCCTGTGGCTAGTAACAACACACAACGGGGGTGAACACATAAATAGATGTGCCCCCTTTAAAAGGCAGCTCAGCACTGAATACATAAACACAGATATTCAATCTACTCATTTCACCTCTAAACACTTATCCTGAAAAAAATAAATATAAAAAGAATAAAATCAAAGGAACAGACAGTTGAAAGTCAATGTGTTGATCCAAAGGTTGATTATTGGGAGTGTGTCCATTTACAGTAGAATGCTCTTGCAATATATAATTGATTTTCAGGATAATTTTTATGGCACATGTTACATTAAGTACTATATAACCCTGTTAAGAAAGTCAAACATCGAACTGGGAGGGGCTGATCAAAAGTAGAATTCCATCCATTAACAGCTCTTATTTATTCCGTACACTCAGTTCAAGTCCCCCCCCCCACCTATGCATCTAGTTTTACTCTGTAATGTCATTTATAATTTTAAATATAAATATTAGTCATTTAATAAAAGAGTGATATAAGTATTTACTATAGAAAACATGTTCCAACTACTAGGTAAATCTTCATGTGAAAATTCCAAACCACAGAACTTCACTGGGGAGATTGCATTTCGAATTGAAAGTATCTAAATCCTGTTTCCAGTGTCCTAAAGCTGTCCCATTACTCATTGGCAGAAAGGGACAAGGTCCTCATAGAAATTGGTTTCGTCTTCTTACTTCTAACCAGCATGTGTGACTCCTCTGAGCATTCTTTATGCGTTGGACAAAATGCCCTATCTGGTTTATTTTAGGGGCACTAATTATTTATTTCAAATTCTGAGAGGGACTGAGACTCTCTGAAGACTCAAGTGCGGTAAGTCCTGTTTTACCACCGTTTAGACCAAGACTTCAAAGGTCCATGAATTAGGCCAGTGCTGTTTAGATTTTGTTCTAACTACAAACACACCATAATGTGCAGAGCTGATAAGAGATGTGATCAATAGCCAGATAACACCTTACAGCTGGCGCTGTAGAAAGGGGAGATGGGGCAAAAATGACCTGATGTGCCCAGAATTTGTTTATAGCCTATTGATCAATGGTGAAAGAAGAGCCAGTGTGTTCTAAACAGCATGACTGCTCGAGCCAGAGTCCCTTATAGCACTACTATTAAACAAAAATCCAGACTGGGTAGGGGATGTGTGTGTGTGTGTGTGTGTGTGTGTGTGTGTCTGTGTCTGTGTGAGATTTCAATTTAAAAGGTATTTTCAATAATATATTTTGCCATTTACCTTTGTGCCATTCTGAAATATGTTTTTTGCTGCCTAACTCAAAAGCAAATAAAAAGACGTTCAATTATATCTCAGTGTGAGTGTTTTAAAGTTAATTCACTTAGTAGCTCAAAGAAACAAAGTCACCTGAAAAAATGTGATTATTTTGTGTGCATGTCAGAAAACAACTTGAAAGGGAAAGATTTTCTACTTTCTACCAAGTAGTTTCTGGGAAATCAGGCTTGGGGCAGGGGGCAAGTACCTTTATCTACCAAATCACCTTGCTAGCTACTCAAACCTATTTTAAACAAACAAACAAATAAAACCATTGAAGCTCTAGTTATAATTCTAATATGGGGCCCAAATGTTTTTTTGTCATGTTAATCTTAAGTAATCTATATTCCTTTAAAAATGTATCAGCCCATGATTCGTGGTTATACAGTTTAACACTGGGAGTTTAAGTGAAGTTAAGATATATTTGTATGAAGTAGTAATTGCTGGGCTACACTGATCATATCTGCATGCCAGCTCCACCCTAAACTTTAAACCAGTAGATCCCAGGAATAACTGTGAAACTGTCCTGGTAAGGATGTTCCCTGTTGTTGAGGGGAGGTGAAGAAGGATGAAAAGTAATTTCCAGCCAGAGAATGGTAGGGTTGAGTGTGAAACTAGACAATCTATCTCAACAGTTTGTGCTCTTTACCCCTTGGTAGAACCATTAAAAAATTTTTTTTCTTGTACTTTGAATCTATGCATTAAGGTATTCATTCTTAGAATCCTATATTCTAAAAGTGTATTCTAAAAAGTTATAAGTGCAATGAAGATAATTCAGAGACTGTTTTAAGGTGCAAAACTTTTTTTTTTTTTTTTACTATCTATCCTTATTTTCAAGCCTTTGGCTACAAGGGAAAGACTATGTTATCATCTGTAACCTGTCCTCAGATCAGATCCCTGAAGCATCTCAGCATAGAATTTGCATTTATTGTGGTAATAAAACTAGATTTCCAAAAACAAAACTCACCTTTAACTGGTGCGCCTCCACTATAGAGGCTGAATTTTGAAATTTCATCTTGCCTCTCTGATTTTAAGTTTCATCAGTTACCAAAATAAACATACACAAATTGGTCAGCTTTAAAACAAACTTTATCTGACACTGCGTTGTTTGACAATCAGTCCCTGGTGTTACCTGATGTGTGGAAGTCAGCCACAGTGATTAAGTTACAGCTTCACAGAGTAGTGAACTCCAATAGCACTAAAACAAATACTCTATCTAAAAGGAATAAAAGATAAAACATAGGCAATGGGTGAAGAGAGGGGAAGACTTGAAAGGAATGCCAAAAAAAAAAAACACCTGTTTAGTAACAATCCCCTTTCTAAGTATATCCGTTTTACCTTTTAAATAGGAAACAAGCCAAAATGTTTATTCTTAAATCTATTTACTCAGAAGCAAATGCTTACATTTATTGCATAAAGTGTAAGCTACAATTAGACATACAAAAATACATCCATCGTCAAAATAATTAAATTTGAATAAAATGTCAGTCTGGTTAGGTCAGAAACCATAAAGTAGTCTGCGTGTGCGTGTGCGTGTGTGTTTATATATCCGCAAGTCCCCTTACTTCATTAAAGCCACATCTGGGTGTTTGGTTTGCATAAGGAGCATTCCTGTCTTTCATCTATTGCTCTGTGGGTGGGAGTTAGGGAGGGGTAAGCCTTGTCCTTCTTGTTCTTGTAGGAAAGGCTGTGATTAAATGGGAGAAAACCAAAGATGCTAATTAGAAGTCCTAGTGATTCCCACCAAGCTTTAAGGGAGAGTTCAGATTCCTTGCCCAGAGGCTGAGCAGAGCTCATCCCCTCCTGGAGACACGGAGATAGCTCACCTTCTCTCCACTCAAGAGAGCTGAGTGAAGTTTCATTACATTTCTTAGGAAGCCAAACTTAGCGGAACTTTCAATGTGCCCCCGGGAACAGTGTCTTCACGTGAGATCTCCCCTGCTGTGGATTCTTGATGCTGCAGAAGCAGGTAGAGCCAGCTGTGTTTGGAAGGTAGTGTGGTCGTTCTTTCTGAATAAAGGATGAGTGGTTGGCTGTAAGAACTTTTTCACCTTTTTAGTTGAATTGCTCCCTTTAAATTCTTGCTCAATTTGATGCCGATGCCGTTTAAATGCCAGGCAACACTAATTACATTCACTCATTTGGAAATTTCATCCAGTTATTTGTTCATATCAGACTCATTTGAGACCTGTCTGTAAACAATATTCAAATTCACTGTCATGCCACAAGAATTAGTGTTCGTGCGTGCGGATACATGTATTGGGGGAGGCAGGAGATAAAGAAAAGGTAAACGAGAAGAGTCATGTTAGAAGTGAACAAAGAATAAGTCTTTGTAGCAATCAAACTGGGTTTTCCATTTGTCCTGCTCTTTCGTCTCTATGTTGGTTTTGACCTCATCCTGACAATTAGGAATCGTTGCTGTGTGACCTTGTGGCTCAAGGAAGGGGTATATATATTTTCACAGAAGACTTTGGAAGATTAAGACCTCTCAGTGTTGCTGATCCATCTGCTTCTTTAGGGCCCATATTTTGGAGGGAGGGCCATGTGATTTCATATCGGGATGTTCATAACCCGAGTTCTTAAGCTGTGTATGAAACAGATTTCAAGGGATCCAGCCCTGATTAAAACCGTTAGCCTGCTCACATCCCCCTATTTACTGTGGATTACTGGGAGGGAAGTAGGGGTTAAATCCGCAAGTCTTCCAGCTTCCCCAGAGGTTAACCTGGCAGCCAGCTTGGCACCCACAGGAGAGCTGACAGGTAGCAGGATTTGTCTAAGCAGGCTGCCTGAGAGCCAACAAGGCAAACTGAAGCTCCGGATTAGTTCTGGATTATGTTGTCAGGGTGAAGGCTGATGGACAAACTGCAGAGGAATAAAACACAAGCTGTTTGGGGAGAGAGGCAGCGTGCATAGCTTCCATTTTTCAAGAAATGACAAGAAAAAAATCATTAATAATTTGTAAATCCATGTCCATTAACTTTTCTCTTTGTTTCCCAAGACAGCCTTTTTAACATGAGTCTGCCACTGTCCTATATCTCCTCTGCCTAGTGACAGATGGCAAGATAGATATGAAATTGGATTCATAAAATAATACCTCCGTCTCTATGAAAGACACTTTGTTCTCCTAATACCACGCTGTCCCTGACTCCACACCCAGAATGAATGGCAACTCTGGCACTGAGGTAGCCAAGCACACATGTTCTCTCTCTCTTCCCTATGTGATAAAATTTTATCATAATGGCATCACTTAGTAAAATAGCCAGACTAAAATAAATATCACAACACAATGAAAGAGTGTTATAATAATAATACACTTATTATCGTGATAAAATGTGGTACATGACATCTTTCCTCTCATCCCTCTTTTTCTTCATGAAAGAACTTGTGACTTAGTCTCTAGAGCTACCTGATGTAGTTAATAGCTATGAATATTTAACAGGCTTAATAGAAACAAATGTGCTCTCTGTATAGATTTGTGTGTGTGTATGTGTGTGTGTGTGTACACACACATACACACACACATACACACACACACACACACACACATGTTTCTAACATAGGACTCAAAAACTTTTCCCAAGAATTGTGAAGTATTTTTGGTGACAAAAATCCAATGTACTAACAGGTCTAACATTGTATAGCAACGTCAGGAGGTTTTTTTTCTCACTCTCTCTCTCTTTCACAAATTGAATGATGTACATTAGCATTTCCTAAAGTAAAAGTTAACTGTTCCCAGATAATAGTTCTCTGATTAAACTGAAACGAGGAAAATACTTTCTAAATTCTTCCAAAGAATCAGAACCACAAGTTTCTGAACATCTGAGGTTTGATCTGAATTATCATTACCACTTTATAAGAGTTAAAAATCAATGGAGCTTTGAAGATAATGAGACTAGCACGCAAGCACTTATCAGGAATAAATGGGATGTTTATTTACGTTCTTCTCAATGACTTCAAAACACATTTTCTAAGTAGAGTGCTACACTATTTCTTCTTCACGGGAAATAGTGTAGAGTCCAGCTCTTCAGCCTGGGAACTGCACCATACATAAAGAGAGGAAATCTATAATATAAAGAAAGGGTCATATTTGTCTTGGTCAGAGCTTCATCTGGCCAGTCCACCACCCACAGCAAATATAGCAAATATTCCACAACTTTGCAAATTAATCCGAAGAAAGGATTTGATGCCAAAATCTATTGAATTTCACTTTGAGTCCAAAACAAAGTAAACAATGCTCTTGGAAATCTTATTTCTCACAATATTGCTCTCTTGGATAACCTTAATATGTGAAGCACACTAGAAGAAAAGCCAGAAAAATACATGGACTACAACTGCTTTTTGGTAATTGAGGCACACAGAAAAGCCTTGGGCCTGAAGATGTGTAACTGTTTTCCTGTCGTCAGTTAATCCAGTGTGCTCATAAACAAATGCTCAGGTCTGGGTTTACTTGTAAACAAGTCCAGCATTGATCATCATTATACAATGCATTATTTAAACACGAGTCAGTGACATCAGTCATGTTGCCTTTAAGGGTGTCCATGATCCATCCAAGCATCTAGACTCACAGCCTGTCCTCACCCATTAATGATCATTAAAAACAACTCTGGCTTCTTTGTTTCCAATAAGACCTCACGTTGATTTTATGTGTGTGATACTGAATACAGCTTCAGAGAACTGTCAGTGCTTTGTCTTCCCCTAACAAGAACATGTTCTCCTTCTCTGGGAATCAGTACTTCCTGTCTGCTTCTCTATATTACATAGAGAAATTATTTCTTTCTTTGACATTGAGAAAGCTTTGGTTACCTTGGATTCCACCTTGCTTCCTTAGGGTCAAAAGCCTCAGCTTTGTTAAACACCTTTAAACTCCAGACAGGAGCCACATAACCCAACACACCCTAAATCAGCAAATTCTGCATATCAATGTTTACATTAGGATTCATAACAGTAGCAAAATTACAGTTATGAAGTAGCAATGAAAATAATCTTAGTGTTGGGGGTCACGGCAATGTGAGGAACTGTATTAAAGGGTTGCAGTATTAGGAGAGTTAAGAACCACTGCTCTAAATGGGCAGATTTCAGGCTGTATATTCACTTTCCTTACAAATCACAGCCGTGGAGGGGGTGCTCCCCACCCTCTCAAAGACGAAGGGGAAGAAAAGGTGGATGGGGGAAGGGAATATGAGAGGTGGGGACTGGGAGCAGCAGACAGCATTTGGGATGGAAATAAATAAATAAGTCACAGAACAAGCTAGCCACGAATTTAGTTGTGAAAGTGCAGAAATTGAGTTTTTTGCTTGCTTGCTTGCTTGTTTCTAAAAATGGGCAAGCACTAAAAAAAAAAAAATCAGCTAAAATATATTTCATTTTAAGTCATAAAATAAAAGAGTAACTAACCCTGCATATAACTACTAAGAAAACCATGTTGAATCGGGAACAAAGCTTATGGAAAACCTCAAAGGATATTTGTAGAATAAGAGAACTTCATTTAACTGCCATTCATTTTATGTACACAGAAGAAGCAATGGAAAAATAAACACGTGGGCTATCGTTTGGAGTTGCATTAAAAACTCCAAACGTTTACAGTTTTAAATATGCTAAAAGATTGGCAGAGGAAAGAGACTCTTCAAGAGATAGTATATGAGTAGCAGTTACTTGTCTCATTGAAGCCCCCTGCAGGGAAGAATTCAAAGCAAATTGTTCCCCTTTTCCATTTTCTCAAACCTAAGGGAACTGCCAAATATTCTAGGCCAAAGGCTACCTGCCTTTTCCATGCCTGAACTAATTGGTATGACTTAGGCTTGGATAAACCCTCAGTGTTGGAAAAAAAAAAAAAAAAAAAACCCTATAAGGATAACAGAGGAATTAAAGAATCTTGGAACTCCTTAAGCTAACTGGTTTATTAGTGGCTTCAACTGTTATATCACAGTCATGTCACCCCCTCTCCTTCCTGATTGACCTCACCCCTACAGAAAGGAACAGAACCCCTTTCTGACCTGCAAGGCTCTAGTTGGAGGTGTGAATCTTGGCTTGGTGCTTGAGATGGTGACAGGCTATAAACGTTAAGAGTGCCTGTTGACTAAGAATCCCTGGAAATCTTCCTATGCCCTCACAGAGACACGATGTCCTGAAGGAAAGACAACAGAAGAGCAAGAAACATATTCGTGTGTCCAGAAACTGGCTCTTCTGAAGCCAGCAAAAATGTCAAAGGTGGTGAAGGAGGCAGAACCAGAGTGTAAGAACATGGGTTAATTATTGATGCTACTGGCCTACATATGGTAGTCAAGGTTGAGAGAATAAATTATCTCACCAACAGAGAGAGATCAAAGAGTCTTCAAAGAACATGGGGAATATAAAATAAACATTCACAAATGAGAGCAAGGACAGAGTTAGCATCAAAACACAAACAGAATTAGAACAAAAACATGTACAAAACGGAGAGAAAAGGGTCTTAGGCCCAGTGTAGGAACAGAAACTCAAAACACATAGAATCCATGTGGGCAGAAGACGGCAGGGGAGTTGCTTTTACCACAGACCTTTCTTATTCTTTGTGTTATAATCAATACAAATATCATGTCCACTTACCAACTAAATTCTGCTAAACTGAACAATATTAATAGTACACAAGGACAAGCCCGGTCAGGAGAAACACGTGTTCTGTCCTTCACTTTGGCACGCACTAGTGATCTTGCGCTTCGTACAAAACTAGAACTTTGTACCAGAACAAATTACGACTGTACTTTCCCACTCAACTTTTTAATACTATAAGCTCTAACCATCTATGGACACAATTGCACACGCTGACAGGAAGATTACAAGCTATCTTACGTATTAATCTGTTTCTGACCTGCTAAAAAGCAAGCATAACTAAGAGTCGTCTATCTACAAAAACATCTGAAGTCCAACCTGCCAGATATAGAGTCAGTGGGTTTGACTAATGGGATCTCTGAAAAATAGCAGTTTCTTCTGTTATTTTTCTCTTTTCCTTATGCATCTCTATACATGGAAAACAATGAAGGTTCAGTGTGCTGTGCACTGACAGAGGTAAAAGGGCAAAGCTATGTAGACTCTCAAAAGAGACTTTGTTATTTATGAATAAAAACATCTGAGAACAAGAATAGGAAATGACTAATAGTGCTGAAAAAACAGAAAGCAAGAAGTCAGGGAAAGAGCTGGCACTGTGGCCGGCCACCATCCGTGATGGTTTAGAACCCTGGTTATAGAGCCTTTAAAGCATGTTTTTAACATATATATCTCGAGTTGTGAATGTAAGCATTCCAAAAAAAAGTCAGCTTTTATCAATTATAAAAGTAACAGATACTATTTTGTGCATGTCCAGATGATGGAACTCGGTCATTAGAAAAGCAGTCGACTTCCTGGGGCCATTCGCTTTAGCAAATGCACTATGGAGGAAACTGTATCTTTCTCCAATCCCATCTCCAGTGCAAGAACCATGTCCAGAACAATCAGAGCCCATGTAGCTCCAGGAAGATGGGGTTTTCTTTTTACCAAGCCATCTTTCCTAAGAAGCTATGATACCATTTTAAGTTAAGCAACTCAACTTGAAAAAGGTCAATGCAGAATACATACTTTAAAACTCCAACTAGGGTGAGAGGAAACACCAAGGTGGTTTTGATTTATATTTACCTAATGGCTAAGGATGTGGAGCACCTTTAACTGTTTCTCATCCTTTTGTTTTTCACCTTGAAGAGTTCTGCTTAGTCCTATACTCCACCTTTTACTTGAGTTGTTTATTTTCTTGGTGTTTAGTTTTATAAGTTCTTTGTATACTAACCCACTATCAGAAAAATAGCTGGGAAAGAGTTCTTCCTATTCTGTAGGCTGCATCTTCACTGGAATAATGATGTCCTTGGCTATACAGAACCTTTTTAGTTTCATGTGTTCTCATTTTCTAGTTGGTCTTAGTGCCTGTGCTACAAGGATCTTGTCCAGAAAGCCCCTTTCTGTACAGGTGAGTTTAGGTCTTCTGTTGAGATCAATAATTCATTCAGATAACTATCCAGTTATACCAATGCCATTTGGTGAAGATGCCATCTTTCCTCTAATGTGTATTCTTGACATTTTTTTTTTTATCAAAACTTGGATGGCTGTAGGAGTGCATGCTTGTATGTGAGTCAATAAAGGAGTACCCTTATTCACTACTAGTGTGAGTACAAATTTGTGCAGCCTCTATGCAAGTCAGTAAGACCGTGCCTTTAAAAGATAGAACTAGATCTTTCACATGGTCCAGCTATGCCACTCTTCAGCATCTGTGTTCATTGCTGTTCTATTTATAGCAAGTAGGAAATGGAGGCAACCTATATGTCCATCAGCTGATGGATGGATACTAAAAAATGTGGTACACTTACAACAATGGAATATTACTCGAGTTTAAGAAAAAAAATGAAGTTTCCATGTAAGTGGATGGAAGTGTAAACAATCATTCTAAGTTGAGTAACTAGGACCAGCAAGACAGATGCTCATGTTTATCTCATTTGTGGGCCTTAGCTTTGATTCTTTAAATATGTATGTTTCATTCAGAATGTTATACAAGTTGGAAAATTAGTAAGTCATGGGATAGGGGAGCTTTCAAAGGAGGGGAGATAGAATGCAGTGGTATAAAAAGTTGAAAGAGAAATAATAGAATGGGAACTATTAAACTGTTGTTGAGGGTGGGAGGGTAGACTAGTGGAGGCAAATACCCATACTTGTTGAACTATGGACTACTGATGGATTCTGAAACAGGGACAGACATTGTCTTCACTTATGCAACCACTGGTGAGCCTACCATATTCCAGCGAAATAGTTCCAAATGCATGGGCACCCAAACATTTCTCGTCAAACACAGCATAGGGTGTAACCCATTGAAGGATCTGAATAAACATGTTAAAAATAAAAGTGGCCATCAATAAGCAAATTATGTACAGGTGTCTTAACTGTATGTTAACTAACTAACTATTATCAGGCAGATCTTAAACTAATTATTATGGGTATCATTGTGAGAAAGGCAAATAAAAGGTATTATGAAAACCCCCAAGTAATAATTTTCTAAGAGACGTGCTTTCTTTCTAAGAGCCTTCAAACACCACAGGAAAGGATTCTAGTTGTCAGGAGATTAGGGATACATTCATAATTGAAATTTGTGAAGCCTTGGGTTATAATCTTCCAAAGACCTCTTATGATTATAGTTTATATTGTTACTACATGTTTGGGCCAGCCTGGGCTATTCGTCCACACACCAACCCATATAAAGCATTTATTGATCTAGAAGCTGGTAGACCGAGCTCCTTCTCACTCCCGTCCATGTAACTGTGCTCTGTACACATGTGATTAGGGAGAGTAAAGATTTCCCCATGACTGCTTTTTTTTTCTTTCACAGTTATAATTTTCATACAGTTCATTTATTTTATATGTCATGGGTTATAATGTGTTTATTCTAGACTCCATGGGCAAAGAATTTGTGTGCTTTACAGTTATCTAGAAAAAAAAAATAAAAGAATTAACACCACTTCTTCGCACAGTAATCAGTCAGTAAAAAAAAAAAAAAATCCTTCTTAACTCTCAAGAAATTATAACCAAAATTATAGAAAATAATTAAACATCCCGGCAGTGTAGCGGCTGCCCATGCAATCCCACCCAGTACTGAAGAAGTGAGACCAAGGGTGCTGCGAAAGAGAGCCCAAACTGGGATAAGTGCTAACAATTTGTCTGGAAAAAATAAAAGTAAATATTATTATGAGACAAAATATAATTGGAATGTATTTAGCTGTTTCGAATTTTTACATGCAATAGAAAAATGCTTGACACTTGGAAGCAGTTACGCAATGCTTTTAAGTGACAATGTGGAGTAATAATAAGAATGCTTTAAATGCTTCCAGATAATTTGTTTTACTAGCCAATTAACACACCCACTTAACAAGCAGAAGCTGGACATATGTAATGTGCCTTTGAGTGTGTTTCCCCTTTGTAAGGTTCTGAGCATCCTGAACAACTGAGCTGCCTGAGAAAGAGTCCTTACAACCTGCTGTGCCATTCCCTGCTGGTCATCCAGACACTGTCCAAGTAGCAGCTCAGAAACGCCCCAACTGAAAAGGGCGTGGGGTTAATTCTGTCTTTACTGAGTTGACATGAGGCATGTTGCAGCCTTCAGTGCAAAATGTTACTGGTAATCTTTTAATCCCAAATTAGGTCAATATTTTATCAAGTTAATCTAGCATGAAGATTAATTGCATTAGTTACACATACATGCACACACACAAGTTATTTGTTCTAGAAATACTTTTAATCACAGAGCAAACCCTTGGTTATGATGGCAATTTTTCACTCCATCCAAAAAATATAGCACACGTCTCTAAAAGCTCATCCTTTATCAATAAGTATTTGTCTTTATAAAAGAGACATTGATTTTTTTTCATTGATGTGTAGCCAAGACTTATACAAAGCAAAGGATGAGGGGCTTGTAGTTACTGTAACAATCACCATCAAAAAGCTGTTTGTAAAGAAATTGCTTTTGATTGAAATATTTTTAATAAACTAGCTCAGCTTTGGTCTTCTACTTCAATTTATTTCTGTTTATTCTCTTAAAATGTTTGGTTGGTCCCATAAGAAAGTTGATGATTTTATTTATTTTTAATCTTTTGTATGGTCAAGCATGATTTAAAATACCATATCTAAAAGTATAGACTACTTACTATTCTAGAATGGTTCCCCCATGTATCCAGCAGTTTTAAAAAACTGAGATGAGACTTCTCTCCTTACCCACTGGCTTCTGGCAATAATGCAAGTTGGGAAGGACTCAGTTTTCTCTAAGAGGCTGGCCACTGAAAGTTTGACCATGCTCCAGTGAGTGTATAGGCCGCACACAATGGACTTGGTATTGTTTTCTCTTGCTTCTTTTCTCTGGAAAAAGGTCATAGGGGTTGTGGGGTGGACCTGATAGGATTGGAAAGTGAATGTGACTGGAGCATTATGTGAAATCCACAAATAATCAATGAAAATACTATGTTGAACAAAAATAAAAAGTAAGGCCATGGGGGCTATATTGATCCAAAAGGCAGGTCTCCTAGCAGAAGGCAAGATGGACAAGTGCCTTCCTTTCTCTCAGAGTCTACCTTGTCATTGAACAATCCCAGACACCATTCTAGGTTGTTTTAGAGTCCCACCCAGACACAACTGTGGGGGCTTTATGAACCAGTGTTTACTCCCATTATTCTGGTAGCTTTACACTCCCACCCCACCCCCGATCTTTTTGCAAGGCAGAGTTCACACCCTATTTCATCACCATCCAATGGCATCCTCCAAGGGTCATGCCAATTACCAGGATTTCACAGACAATGTTTGAGAATAGTACATGTCAGAAATATAGCTTTTGTCTTCAAATATTGGTTTTCTGGCATTCATCATTGGCGAAAATGATAAGTCAAAGAATCCAGGAAGTTTTTCATATGACTAGTCTTTTGAATTAATTAACAGATTAAAATCAAATCTCTCCTGTGAAGAACAGATTCACGTCAGCACTCTTAGGCCGCATGGTTGAACGCGTTGGGAGGTAAAGTTCATAGTCCCGAATGTCAGCCCCTCACGGTGATTAGGAGGCTGTGACAAACTGTGCTGCAGAGACATGCCAAAGGGTTCTCTAATCTCCACTTACAACAGTGTGGCATTCTCCCATGAATATTAAGGGAAACCTACTTCAACTTGCTAAAAGTCACCCAAGGGCATGGTACACACACACACACACACACACACACACACAAATCAGAAAAGGGCCTTGTGAAATACCTCAGATAAAACCAAAAGGAAGAGCCAAACCCAAACTGGCTGTAAGGGGGGATGGTGGGTGTATTTCTTTATTTTTCTATAATAATCTTTTTACTATCTGTATGTATATATGTAAGTATGATATATATATGTATGTGTGTGTGTGTGTGTGTGTGTGTATAACATCATGTTGATGTATCAACTGTACACCATAAAATCTGTTTGTTTGTTTGTTTGTTTGTTTTATACAAAGAAAATGTATCTGGGTATGATAGCTCACACTCCTAATCCTGGCAATTGAAGGGCTGAGGTGAGAGCATCACCATGGATTTCAGTGTGGCCTGGGTAGCACAGCAAGCTCCAGGCCAGCCTTAGATACACAAAGAGAGAGAGTTGGTTTTTTTTTGTTTTTTGTTTTTGTTTTTGTTTTTGTTTTTTGCCTCCAAATCAAAAACTAAAATCAAACAACAACTAAACAAACCTTAAAGTATAATTAGATTTATAATGTTTCTTAGCTTTCAATCTCAAAAAGGCTTCCTGTGTGAATAATGAAAAAATCCTCTGTCCTGACCTTAGATCACCATCCTGAAGTCATATTAAAAATCAGTGTTAAAATGTACCATGTGGCCATTTTCCTTTCGTGTTGACCTTAATATAGCTAATAAAATCTTACTCATACATATTAAGTGCATACTCAGAGGATAATTTTAATCTTTCACTTAGTATTACAGACAAAAAAATTTTTCTTTGGGTTTTAAGATTTCTGTATATATGTAAATATACACACATTTAATTGTAGTATTCCACAATTTTGTATTATTCAAACCATGTAAACTTCCTGCCTATCCAGGACATTCACATCCACCTCATTGTGTTCCACCTGTTATAAGTGACCTGAGAAATATGGCTTCATCCCTCTTAATCAACTGATTCTTAGTGATTGCTCACACATACCCGTCAAGCCCCAGGATCAGATCTGTTTGATATACAATGAATATAAAATGTAATTTTAATTGACAAATGTAGCAATAGCAAACAAACAAACAAATAAACAGAAAACTACAGCACCCTTGGTGGTCAGCACCCTTAATGGTCAGTACCCTTAGCAGTGTGTTCTGGCTCTTGAAAATACAAAGCCAAGGGTCAGAAAGACCTGGAGGAGCTAAAACATTGGGTGCCATCAGAGTATCCACAAAACAAGAATAGAAAAATAGGGATAGCAAAACATTTAAGGAGTGAACCATGATCAATACTTGATAGGAATTTAATATGTTTATCTAATATATTAGCATTAACATTTAAACAATCCATAAGTGATAGAGGTGAAAAATCTAAATGTAAAATCTAGAGTGTTATAACTGTTCACTTTATGTTAACATGATACAAGTTATAGGCATCAGAGACGATGGGACCTCAATTGAGAAAATGCCTCCATAAGATTGGACTGTGGACACGACACTTTCTTAGTCAATGATTGATGGGGAGGGCCCAACTCATCAAGGGTGGCTTCATCCCTGGGCTGATGGTCTTAGATTCTATAAGAAAGCAGGCTAAGCAAGCCATGATGAGCAAGAAACTAAGCAGAGCCTCTCCATGGCCACCGCATCAGCTCAGGCCTCCATGTTCCTGTCCTGTTTGAGTTCCTGTCCTGGCTTCCTTCAAGTGATGAACCACAATGTGGAAGTGTAAGCCAAACAAACCCTTTCTTCCCCAACTTACTTTTCGGCCATGGATTTTATTGCTGTAATAGTAAGCCTGATTAAGGCAGATATTTGCATTTCAAAACATACAGGGAAAGAGTCATAAAGATGAACCATGAGGGAGAATTTGAAAGTTGGGTTGACTAAGGGGCAAGAAGGACTGTTGTGTGTAGAGTGAGGGGGAGTGAAGACATTCCTCTAAGTGGGTAGATGTGGGTATGTCAAGAACTTAAAAGGACACATTGGCAAGACTGAGAAACATTGTTAGGCAAGAACATCAGATACACCAGGCTGTGGGAAACTCTCTTTCACCTTGAAGACTTTGCACTGATTGATGAATACTCTGAATGCCCCTTAAAGGAATTTGAACTTGATTCAACTGGGCGAGTATCAGTCATAGTTCAGAGGAGGGCTGAATTCTCATCTCTGTTGTATTTAGGTCATGGAGAGAAGACAGAAATGACTCCGGTCGGAAGCAATGAGGGATGGACAAGCTTAGGTTTGAGAGAAATTCATCCCTAAAACTGTAAACTTTCATTACAGAGACATGGAATTTTAGAGTTGGGGGTGTCTTTGGAATACACTGGAGTCCGTCTTCTGAGAAGGAAACGGGCATTTGAAAGACATGTTTAAGTGAGTTGGCTGGTGGTGGCTGACCCAGAACCACAGCCTAGTTCAGATGCCCTGGCCCCAGTATACCTCCCTCTGACTCATCTTCCTTTCTTATAAAGGGCCGAATGGGACATCAGCAACATTTTAAGAAAGTTCCCTGCATAGCCTAAGTAGGCTGAAAGAAAGGAGAGATCCTTGGGGAAAAGGTGAAGAGGAGACTACATCAGTGACAACGTAGTTCAGTAAGACACCTCAGTGAAAGCAGAAGCAGCAACCAGGCTAAGAAGGAACACAGCACAGAAGGGAAGCCAGCCACACTTCCCACAGCTCAGGCTCAGTTCTTACACAAAATGAGTGGTGCTATCAGATAATTGAGTGAGGCTCCTGGGTATCAATCATTGCAACTGTTCCTCCTCCGCCTCTTCCATGCAGCCATTGACACACAATCCATGGCCCTTACATCAGACTTCAGAGTAACTCATTGCTACTTCATCTAATATTTCTACCATCATCTGGCTTCTCAATTAATGGGACACAAGGCCATAACTGGAGAAGTTGAATTTCTGCCAAATTTTACTTGATGAGTATGTTAACGATACAGTTATAGCTCAGAAGGAATCCTGCACCAAATTATTATCATTTTTTATTATTATTATTACTTTTTCTCCCAAAAATAGAAAGAGAACGTGGCATTTTTAATAGCCAAGTCAGAATCTAAGGCTATGGCTACAAGTATCTAGCTATACAGTCAAGCTAGGAAATGTATTAAAGGCACTAATATAAGATACTTACGTGATTCATATTCAGGATAGTTTAAGGAGTGAGCTCCATGGCAGACATCATTCTAGGAAAAACACTCACAGGATTTTAACCTCTGATCTACACACACTTTCTCCCAATTATTCAATCAACTACTAATCTAGCCACTGAAGTGAAGGGATTTTTCACATATAATGAGAATCCCAAATCAATTGACCTTAAAACAAAGTGATTATATAGGTGGTCCTGTGCTAACCACATGACCCCTTTTAAAGCAGTCTGTCTTCACTAGCTGGCTACAGAAAAGGAAGTTAAGGGGTTGGGCAACATAGAAGCTCCCATGAGACTACCCTTAAGGAATCTGGCAGCATGTTGAAGATGAGACGGTCCTATGGGGAATAAATGAAGTCCTGAGTAAATGTGGATTATTGACACAAGCATCACCACGTCAAGGACCCCAATGTCTCAGACCCATGGGAATAGCAAGGCTTTTCCTGGGTCAGGCTCAGAGGAAGGGCAACACCAGACCCTGGTCTGAACTCAAATGTTAACCAATATCGACTGTTAGGTAAAATCAGTGAGCACAAAAAGTATACAACTGTGGTTTCCTTGTCTAAGGTATCTGCGCTGTAGGCAGAAACTCACCAGCGGTTTCCTCCTCCGGGGTGAGTCTCAGGTTAGTTTTTCCCTATGTACTTGTGGTTTCTTCATTACCAGTTGCTGCAGTCAGCTCAACTGACTAAGCCACTCAGTACTCCCGCAGGCCATTTAGATCCTGTGGAACTGAACTTACAAACAGTTGTGAACTGGATGTGTGTGCTAGGAGCTAAAGCTGGGCCCGCTGAAAGAGCAGCGACTGCTTTTTTTTAACCACTGCCTTCTCTCTCCTGCAATCTATTTTTAAAAGTAGTACACAGGTTCCACAGGTTACTTAATTGCTCTGTAACGGTCACACACCCCTAATTTAAATGTACATATTTCTTTGTAGCAAGTTTTCTCACATTAATTATTTTAGCAAATGCATGGGGTTTCCAGGTAGTACTCAGTGGTACTAAATGGCAAAACAATTATCTAGAATCTGGACAACTCTTCAAAATTAAGTGACCTGATTCATCTTTACAGAATTTAAATTAAGAGACTGTGAATACTCAAGTAAACAACTCCAGGCCATAATTCCATCTCCTTTTTATTTTTATCATAGTATATTTACTGAAGGAAAAGTAGGTTTTGAATAAACATGCAATAATGACCCATGATTTTGCTTCAACAATTTTGAAATATTACAAACCTACAGAGAATTTGCAAAATTGCGCATAGTAAACTGTAGAACTCTCCCTGGGCTGGCCAGTTACTAGCGCACAAATTTGGTTGCATTTGTATGTTCATGTATCTCTCCCTCATTGCCTGTTGCCTGTACACACTCACATATGCAATATGTATGCACAGACTTTCTGATCTCTGTACACATCTGTGTGTTAGTCTGTGTACAGTATCTATGTACAGTTACATACACACATGGTACTAAGTCATGTGGAAACCAGTGGGCTGCACAGTCATAAGCTAACAGATAAGGCCGGTTCTTGCCCAGGGACACCAACAAGACCACATTGTCCCTCTAATACTTAAACACACTGACTTTCTCATAAAACTTTAAATTAGTTCATACAATATAATATTTATAAATGAAATTTTATCATCTTTGTCTCAATTATTGGGAAGTTAAACACATTTTAGCATTTTCCTGAGCCTGTTGTCAATCACCAGTCTTGCTTCTGCCATTTTCCCTCCCCGGCCCCCCACTGGCAAGCACATTCTCCACTTAAGCCAAAATCATATGAAACTAGAACCAGATCCTGCCAGAGTATGCACAGTACAAGATGCCTAAAAGCCACTGGCAATTTTTCTGGTGATACACAGTTTAAACGTGGATAGTCTGGGTACGCAGCCTGGCTTCACAACATTCCAAACGTTATGCTGCTCAGCCGTGGGAACTGGAGTCACATTGTTACCTTCGGCTCATCAAAATTTATCCTGTGATTCTTAAAACAGCAAAAGAATTCTAATGTTGCTGAAATGCATGTCTGATAAAGAAATCCACACAACAGACAAAAACCAACCAACCAACCAACAAACAAACAAACAAAAAGCCCTTCAAATTAAAACCCAGGTGCCCAGAGTGATAACACAGGCATTGAAGTCCCTGCCATATAAACTAAGTATCTTAGTTTAGATGCCCAGAATTCATATAAAAGCTAAGTGTATCGGGGTGGTGACTGTTACTGACAGACACACACTCAGAGACAACTGGCCATTTAGTCTTAGCCAGTTGCTCATCTCATGAGCTCAGTGAGATACCTTGCATCAAAAAATAACACAGCCAGAATGATTAAGAAATACACCCAATGTTAACATCCAAACCTGGACCTAGCATACGTACACAAATGTATGAACAGACACTCATGCACACACACACACACACACACACACACACACACACACACAAAATTACTTTTATTGTTTACTGAGCAACAGTGAGAAACAACAGACATGCTGGTGTTATGTTTAGATCAGGTGTAGATAGAATGGTCAATGTCTGGCTGTATCATCCTTGGGCCAGTGTTGTTTCCTTCATAGCTGGGATTAGAAAGTCACACACAAAGACCCTCATCCAGTGCTTGAGAAAGACTATTCCTCTTCCCTTTTGCTCTCCTTCCAAATGGCAATAAGTCACATCAGAGGACACAGTTTCTAAGGCACGATTGCACTTCTTGAGTAGTGGCACACACTTAAGACAGGCATGCAGTAATCCTGGGACATAACGCCTGGAGTGTCTTATTGCTTAATTAGAGCTGGCACTAGGCCACTTCTTCTCAGCCTTGAAACAGTGCAAGAGCCCTGGAAAGAGCCATGACCATGAGAAGTGTTATTCCAGGAGGACAGAAGGTAATGGCACCATGCCAGTCTACAGAAAACAAAGCCAGGTGCTCTGTCTGCTGCAACAAAAGTCAAAGCGCCCAGCGTTATTGTAGCCAGAGATTAAATGCACTGCCATGCCCATAGCTTAGGTATAAGCATGCTGTGTTGTAGTAAAAACTTGGTAATTCTCACTCACAGGATAACAGGCTATGAAAGAACCTATTAATCTGAAAGATAGCACCAAAAAAGCAAATTTCAAGAATCTAGAAGCTGTATGCTGACCAATTTCAGATCAAGAAAACATACTAGCCGATTATAATAATAAACATAACTTTACTCTAAAACATTCCATTCAACAAAGGTAAAAGCAATTATTAGGATTATGTAAATACATTTTCCTTAAATGGTTTATTGTCTTTTCTATGGAGGAGGGGAAGAAGAAGACAGACCTCTTTAACTTAATTGTGACATATGCTCAAAGAACAACGTAACCCTGCAATGCTGTCATCGTAGGGAGATCATAGACAGTACTTAAAAATTAGATGAGGTTCTCTTTCAGATTTCCAGAAATGGAATTTTTTAATTAACTAACATTTGTGAAATATGTAAATATGTCATATTATAAGCAAATAACAAAAGAGAGAAGAAAATGAAGCCTGAAAATATCCCTGTTGCCTGATTGAGCCTTGGGTCTCTTACGAAACAATTTCCCAGAGTATGGAGGGCAGATCGGCCCCTGGCAGAGCTGCAGCCCCTCAGCTATGTGAAGACTTGGAAGCTTGTTGACATTTCTCTAAAATATATTTCACCTGGCAATAAGATCACCAGACAACAGGCCCAGTAACATCTCCAGGTGATCTTATCTCCAATGGTGGGTTCCCAGTGATAGCGTCTTAAATGGTAAGTCCTGAGAGGTGTCACTATAATGTGGACTTGGGTATTTTTATTTCTATGGTTGGAGTCTTGGCATTGTCATCTCCAATGATGGGGTAAAGAAAATGGCATCTTTAATGATGATGATCAGAAGGATTTTGATTATTCATCAAAATTCCAAAAGATTTTACTTTTTATGAATATGGTCAACTTCTTCTTTTAAAAGGGCCGCATAAGCCAGATAAAGACACCTAACACATGGGTTTTAATATCAAAATACTTTGGCTCCTCAAATGTAACTTCATGTAGATATTGGAAGCTACAAAGAGGTTAAAGAGACCCCCAAGAAACACAAGCGATTCTAAGAAACATGTCAACCTGTTGGTTATTTTAGAAGAACCCTGGCCTGTTTCAAAATGCAAAGAAATGGTAGAAATATTTCAAAGATAGAATCAAAAGGGAAGAATGGCTTTGGAATTTCTGCTTTCTGTGAACTGCTGTCTCTCAAGCTCTCTTTGATAAGAACTCTAAGAGTCTAGAGGCAGCATACTGCTTTATCACTCTCAGAGGATTCAGGAAAATGTTTCTGACAAAACCAATCCAAGAATTGCTTAATGCTTTCTTTTCTCCCTATGGGAAATAGAAAAACCATGCTAGGTACTTTGCCTCCAGGATCATAATCTGCTTGTTTCTGCCTTGGCCTCACTCACTGATGGACTATGATCAGGGCATGTAAGTCAGGCAAACTGTTTCCCCTTCTCCTCCTCATGTTGTTTTTGGTCATGGTCCTTAGCCACAGAAATAGAACACAAAATAGCACCTTGTGCTCTGACTCCTCCGGGTGGCCTCAAAAAAATGCTCGCACAGTGGTCCCTGAGCCTCAGGTGCAGAAATCGTGCCATAGCTGAATCAGCCAGCACTGGCTCCACATGATCTCTCACTCTGCATTTTGATCAGTTGTGGTTTTCTGAAATAGTCGCCATCTGTTACAAAGGGAAGTTTCTTTGATGAGGAGAGAGGATTACATTTGTCTGTGGGCACAGGCGAGTTTAGAATGTAGTTGGGAATTATGCTGGTTTAATAAGTTCCTGCACCTCAGGCTCAGAGATCAGTGCAGAAGAGGAAGCAGAAAGATTGTAAAGAGCCAGAGGCATGGAAAGTTTGCTGTGAGATAGCTTCTTCTAGAAATGGCAGAGAAGCTACACCCATGAAGTCTCATCAACATGGCTGCCTAAAGAAGACCGGCACAATGATGACACCAGTGGTATGCTAACACGGAAGGGGGGAAGTTCAAGGGGCTTAAACTCCAGACAAAGAACCACAGTCAAACGAGGAATGCTGAGAGAAGGACAAATGGCCTTTCCCAGAGAAGAGCCTCCTAACTGCTTATTCTTGATTGCAGGTGCCTTTTCCCAAATTGACTCCAGCTTGTGTCAAGTTAACACACACACACACACACACACACACACATATATATATATATATATATATATATATATATATACTTCCATCTAAAATTTAAAATATGACTATGAACGTCAAACTGAAAGGGTCACGAATGTGTGAAACCTTTTAGTAATGAAAAGAAGAGGTAAGAAAAACAGAAAGAATACATGCCAGGAACATAGCGATGGAGTCTATGAAGGCATTATTGAGGGAAACTGGCAGAGAACTGTCTTCCCAGACCCAGCTAAACCCTAATAGCATTGTGTTATATAATTTGATTCAAGTTCAGACTTGACTGTGCTTGGCTATGACATTCAGAAATACATAAATAGATCTCCACAGGCACTTCTGTTCTTCTTTAAATACTGTGTGTCCCTCTGGCATTAGGCACTGGGGAGACAGTTGACCAGGGTCCTGGCAGTGTTGAAGTGGTCCCTCACAAAGCATCTCTGGGTAGAGAGAAGCAGAGAGCAGGTGATGCCATGAGCCAAATTACTTCCTGATATCTGCCCAGAAGAGTTAGTCTTAGATTTATGTGCTGAGACATCCACTGATCACTGATGTTCTCGAGAAATATCTCCAAAGCTTGGATTTTCCTGGATCCTATCAAGTGAGGGAGAAGAAACAGATGTATCTTCCCAACTGGGAAAAGAAGACAGGGTTGTAAGTCAGAAAGAAACTATGTGTGATGCATATGTGTCTGATTATGCTGTGAGGCCTTTCTTTTTGCATATATCTAGAATATGCAGTTTACTTCAATGTTTATGAATTGTGGACATTCTATCAGCTTGGGAGAAATTTATAGACTGCTCCTATAAATGTCAGGGTAGAACACAATTTTAACTTGTTTGTTTAGCTGACTAGCTATTTATCTCTGTGCCTTATCCTGATACTGACTAGGGATCATCCCCTTTTCCAAACCCTGGAGTCAAGAAAGACTTTTAGCAATTTTTTTCTTGCTTGTTTTCTCTTAGAACATGTTTAAAACATGGAAGATGTTTTGAAAACAATTTCTTGGTTATAATTGCCTTATATTTTGAGAGCATTTTAAACCCTGCACATATTTTCCCTTGAGCCAGTCACACAGACATCACTATACGTGAGAAGGCAGCATACCACTGCCTGTATTTTGATACCCATTCAGAGTTATAAACTTCATGAATGAAAATTTTGCCTTTCGATTCAGGTCAAAAGCTGCCCACAATGTGAGCTACTAACATTCTCCCCTCATCTCTGACCTTGAGGAATGTGTTGGTCTTTATGCTTAAGACCAGAGAAAAGTTATGTGAATCTGATTTTCCAATTTACTACTGTTCTATGTAGGGAACACCCTTCTAGTGGATTCCTTTTTAGACACAATCCACTAGCTCAGAGGCAGCCAGACAGCATTCAAAAAGCTAGCATCTTAATCTTTTAGTTAGACTTCTATAAACTTAATTCCATTAAATTCCATAGACCAAATATACTGAGAAAATTTTCTTTTGCCTTTCTCCCACCTTCCCAGTTGTCCTTTGCTTCTTTCCTTCTTTCCTCCCTTCATCTCTGCTTCTTTATTTATATGACGATATCTTTTTAAGCAATTTAGGTTCTTGTACAAACACGTTGCTCTAAGGACCACACGCCTTGATTGGACTACCCTGATTTATCTCCCCAACAAGTAGGAGTGTTCTAATTATAAAAACAGACATTCTGTCAGCATAATGGCTGCACATTAACTGCATTGTCTTTTGATTGATGAAAGTTATTGAACTACTTATATATGTTCTTACCTTGTTAGATTTATCCAACATCCAAAATATCAACCACTATTATTTAATAAAAAATATTATTTAATAAGAATAAGGTGAATTCATGTCACTACAAGTCTAACCTTAGCTTTCTTCTTAGATGGTTTAGGCGATTTGATCAGTCACATGCCTGTATGCATTCTGTTCTATATTACTATCTCATTATAAAATAAATGGGGCATTTTTTCCCAAAATAACCATAAATTAAAGTTGATTTCCCTTTAAAAGTTTGTGGTAAATAATCTTCACATCCTGATTTAGTTCTCTTTTCTTTCACTTTCTTTTCCTCCTCTTGCTTTCCAGAGACTGTCTTTGTTTCTATTGTAAAACCACATCTTCCCTGAGTTTTTCCACCCATGCCCACAGCATCTGAAATGCTTCATCCCATAAAACATAAATGAAATGCTTTCAAATCACTGCTCTTGCCTTTCCACATTCAATTACAGTTGAAGTAACAGGAAGAGAGAGAGGCTCAAATACATATATTTTAAAAGAAAAGAAGAGAAGAAAAGAGGGAAGGATAAAATATTCTTTTTTCCATTCCAAGAACCATTCTTTCTCCATCAACAAGAACTTAGAAAACCCTCCACTAATTTTGGAAAACTGACCTAACACTTTCAAGAAATTTCAGTGAAGTTTCCTATCACACCACAGGTTTGCAGAACTAAGCCAACAGCTTGGTGCTTGACACAGCGGCACTATTATGCTTCAGTCTCTGCCCCAGAACAGCTTTTTAGTTGACTTTATGCATCATTCATAGCAGAGGAATTATTTGTTAAACTGTTGTGTCTCAGAATGTGTTTTGAAGGTCAAACTCAAGGCCAAATGCACACCAGGCAGCTGCTGTACCACTAAACCACACCACCAGCCACTGTTGCCTTCCTTTATAGAATTATTCTTAATTTAAAAGGTGCACCCTTACTACAAATACACCAAGAGTTAACAGCCTGCAAAATAAAAACACAGACCCGTTGTTCAAACGTTGTCAAGAGTGCTGAGGTAGTTGCAGCAAACATTAAGCCAAGACCAAGGTCCTTCTGGATTAGAGCCCCCATGCAGCAGTGCTGGCCAGATACCGAGAAAGAAACCCTGATGGGCCATAGCCCAACTATTTCCTACTCCTGTGCTGAAACCATATTCCCTGCCACCTCTGCACTGAGATGGGCAACCCCCAAACACCTGGAGTCATTGTTTCTGTCTCTGTATAAAGAATAAACGCTTATCTTCACAGATCACTCTGGAGGGAAACTAGGGGTTCCCGTTTTGTTTCTGTTTCTGCTCTTCTAAATATAACATTTTTAATTATTCGTGGAGGGTCTCGTCTATGCAAGCAATACTCTCTTTTCTTTTTTAAATTTCTTGAGCTCCTTGGTTTTGAACCTAACTGCTGACTGTTGCTCTTCTAAGGCAGTAACCAGGGTGAACATGGACAGGGTGAACAGGAGCTGGGGACTCCTGAGCATCCTCTACTGATGCTTTTCATTTGTGTATCCCCATCTGTCAGGTTTCATGAACAGATGTGGGTGAAACATGGGTTTCTGATGAGCAGAGAGAGAGAAGATTAATACAACATAGACTCCTATTTCACCTGTGAGCCTCTTAGCCCGTCCCACGTACTAGAGAGTAAGAGGAGCACACGTGACACCTTTGTGAAAAAGGTGGCCCCCAAAAAAGACTAGGAGGCTGTCTGTAAGGCAGATGCTGCCATCTAGAGAGGCAGTATGAACACAACAAATCCACAGACAGACAGGGAGCATGGGCATGAGGGGAAACCTCATCCCATACAGGAAATTGGCACTTTGTTAAAGGTAGCACCAAGGGTCCCCTGACATGACAGGAAAGTTTATTCCATAATAATTACAGAGAATGGGTATCTCCAAGATCCTTTACATTTTTTAAATAGAAAAAGATCCTCTTGAGGTTTTATATAATAATCGCTTCACAACTATTTTATCTAAAAAGCAAATAAGATGCAGCTCTGCTTCTAGTTTTTCTTACAACCATAAAAAAGCTTAGTTATCTGTAGATAGTGGTCCGCTTTTCTTGTGTGCAATATAGTACAAAGGCATTGTGCTTTCCCCCTGAGTGTCTTTAAATGAGAGCAAATTGCAAAGCATGAGAGAGACACACAAAGGACCTGCTAAAGAGCCTTCAAACTGCAAGGAAAAGCGAGGCTGTCCTTAGATTACACACAGCCACTTAAACAACTGGAATCTTACCATAGATGGTACATATGAGATGGAAATACTCACACTACATACCTTATACCTCCCAAACAACCCCATTGACTGTAATCATCTGAATTCTTGAATTCTTATTTAAGAGAGACTCGGAAGCATTCCAGGTTCGATTAGGACAAACTAAAAGGCAGATCCCTATTTGCACTTCAAAACTTATTTTTCTAGCAGCTTTGAAATTTACTATTACATTGTAATGACAAATGATTCAAAACTATAGATTTATATGATATACATTTTGATAATATGTGTATATGTACACATATAGGTATATTATCCTTGTATTTTAAAAATCAAAAAATAATGTACAAGTTGAGAGCTGTCTTTTAATTTCGTCAAAGGGCCCATGTCTACTTAGCATCATAGCTTTGAGTGAGGTCATAAGCATTATTTACTTATGTGGAAGATACTTACCGAGCGTCTGCCACAATGAAGGTTCTGCTGTAAATGGTAAGGAAGCAACAGTGAACAAATAGAAACACAGCTCAGTGAGAGCCTCCTCATCCCTGTGGGCAGTAAGTGGGTCCCAACTCAGAGAATATTGCCTAGGACCACTGCTTACTGGCGGAAGAGCTCATGTCACATTGTCTGGCCTCCTGTATTGCTGACTTGATCACCAAATATTTAGGAGCTCTAAAAGAGAATATTAGTGTGGGTCTTGGAGGGTTTGTTGTAATTTACTGAAAGCACTTAAATGTTTCATAGACACCATGCCTAGTCATTAGGGATAGCCAAGATGGGACATTCCACACCCATTAGGAAATGTGTGAAGGAAGAAAAGATGGGGGAAGGGTAGCAAAGGAAGATTAAAAAGTTTTATAGGAAGGTGGAAAAGTTGAACCAGTGTCTAGTGCTGGAAAGAATACAAAGTTATAAATCCATTATGGAGAACAATTTGAGATCATCTCCTCAGAAAGTTAATTACAGAGAATTATTTTTTTTTATAGCAACTACACTTCTAAATATGTATCTAAATACAATCAAAGTAACCACTCAACACAAATCTTTGACTCAACATGAATGTTGAAAGCAATAGCTGAAGGTGAAAACAGCTCAAATGTCCACCAACACAAGAACAAACAACACAAGAGACACACATGTCCTGGGATATTACTCAGCCTCAGAAATAGATAACATTCGGAGACTCTCCAGAATAGTGTGACCCTTGAAACCATTGTGCCAGGCGAAATAAGCCAAGCACAAAAATGTTAAAAATCACATGATTCTGCTTACATAAAGGATCTGGAATAGATTCATTGAAGTGGAAAGTAGGAAAAAAAAGCCTTAGAGTCTGGGGTTAGAGGGAGTGAGAGAGTAATTGTTTAATGGTTATAGAGTTTCTATATAGAATAATAAAAAGTCTACCTAGAGGAAAGGGTTATAAACCAATATGAATATACTTAATAGCACTAAATTGTATACTGAAAATTAAACATTTAATGTTATATGTTAGTGGTAGAGCACTTGTCTAGCATGTGTGAAGGCCTAGGTTTAATCTCCAGCACACAGACAGACAGACAGACAGACACACAGACACACACACACACACGGGGGTGGGGCAATATGTGTGCACACCACAAAAGATGAAAAATATCTTTCCAAGTCATGACAGAGTACTTTTGACTCCTAAGAATACTGGCAACCAGAAAGTTTAGGTGATGGACAAGCAAGGGTAAGAGAAGCTAAGAGATGCCAATATAGACAATCTTTCTAAGCAGCTACACACAAAGGTGTCTTCATACTTCATAATTTAAGAAAGTATACCTTCCAAATATGAATCATAGAATCAATTTCTTTACTAGAATTTATCATCCATGGATACCAAACACACACACACACACACACACACACACACACACACACATTTTGATAATGTTTGGCAATATTTAAGAAGCTAGATCAATTAGGATGTGTCTGGGGCAATGGTTTGTATTTTGAGAGCCTCCTTCGAGTTATTTATTTAAAGATGGCTTATTGAGATTACTTTCTACATTTTAAAAATCACTCTGTGGAAAAGCCTAAAAGTGATACTGCCCAAATCAGAATTTTATACTCCTAATTATCTCTTCTTAGGAATTTAACACCAAGATCCACATAAATTCGAAAATCTTAAAGCAATTTTGTATTAGACAAAAAGAAAAACTGTGAGACGAAAACAGTAATATTTCTATAAAACTAACTATAGTACATAAATTGTGAAGTATTCCTGTCAGAGACTTTAACAAATTGCCCATACACATGTTTCTCATTAAAAATCTGCTTCTGGGGCTGAAAAGATGGTTCTGTGGTTAAGAGCACTGTCTGCTTGGTCCCCAGCACTGACATGATGACTCGGGACCATGGCAACTCCATTCCCATGGGATCTGACGACCTCTTGTGGCCTCCTCAGATATTGCACACATATGGTGCACAGACGTGTGTACACAAAACACCCATAACCAAAAAATAGAAATAATCAGTTTCCAAATCTCTTTCTACATAGTACTTCTATACATACTGACCTAAAGCCAGGGTGGAAAAGCCTGAAATAAATTATTCTGTCTGGGAAAAAATATTGAATGCCTATTCAGTTGAGAAGGACTCTGTGGTTTTCCATATATTTAAATTCACCAGGATAAATATTATATCATTATATAATATGTACTTTTTAAATTGAACTGAGAATGAAAGGAAATTATAAAAAGTTGATTGCTTTCCTGAGTCTGTGTGTACATAAAAGCCTCTGTGGTTTGTGCTGGTGTCTATCTTAATCTTCAGTCCACACTTTGAACTCTTCTAAGGGAGAGGGATCCCACAGTTGAGAAGCTTGGGAGTGCTGAGGCAGAACAAATACTGGAATAGAAACTCCTCTTCCCACCCTCTCCCACCCTCACTGTGCCTTTCATAGCATGACCTCAGATACCACACTCCAGTATGGGAATAATGACAAGCTGTCCTCACTCCATCTTTCTAAATCACCAATGAAAAACTCGTAACTATGTTTGATACAGAATAAATAATCAATAAATACTTCCTGTCAGTGTTACTCTTCTACTGAAAGTTGGAGAGTTGTGGCAATGGAAAGACACTTTACCAGCCAGAGTTACATGTGGTGAGACATTGGGTCTGACACTCATCCTTGGCTAAAAGCAGATGCCTAAAGGAGAGTTGCTTCATCATTGAGAAACAAGTTAGTAAAATGGCAACAACATCATTTGTTAGGAAAAAATTTAAAGATTAGTCTTATTGCTTCTACTTAGGACTATGGTAACAAAGTTTTATTGGAGAAAAAATAAATTTTTAAGATGAAAATATTTTTCTTCCATTCAGATAACCAAACATGAAAGATATATTTTGTTAGTTGCTTAGATTTTCTTTCCTTTGGAATGTTCTTTGTAATGATGTGACTACTGTACCCAGAAGCCAAGTGAATGCTAAATAAAAATAACCAGATGGACGTCTGGTTTATTCTGTAAAATGTTTGTTGCTTTTATGAGAACGAAATTTTAGGAAAAAAAAATCTCACAGTTGGAGACACTTGAGCATGATGTTCAAAATATCCAATGCCTCCATGGACTTTATGGAAGCTAGTCTAAGCCAATATTTAACTCTATGCAAAAAATATGTCTCACTTAAATATTACTAATAACAATGAGATGGCAAGGGTAGTCTATCACAGAGAGTATGATTCGGAGTTTTACCCAGCGAAGCTCACGTAACCTCACCCGAAGCTAATGAGACTTTATTTTCTGATGTGATCAATCATGATTTGGTTGTGTTTGCTTTTGTGCTGAGTGTGATGTTTGTCTCCTCTCTATCATGATTTTGCTGCCCTTCCAATTGATAAACTCTGCATTCTCCTAATCACATAAGCTACAAAAAATTAACCAAGCTAACTTTTATTAGCTTGTTTTCTTGGACTACAAATGTGAGGGCAACCTGACCATCCAGCCCTGACCGGTGACTGGAGTGATTAGAATCTATGGAAAAGTTTGTTCTGGAGTCATTGTTTAGAGACTGGCAGAGGAAATATCCCTCACCTTCTCTAATGAGTGAGTTATTGCATTGCTTAGTCAGGGCTAACAATGTTTGCTTTTAAGTTTTAACTTTGTTAGGGTTATTTTTTGTAGCCTTTGGGAAATTTTTAAATCTTGTGATAAGTTTAAGTAAGCTTTCATTTTCTTTTTTTCCCCGTGCTTTTTAATTTTATCATCAAAGTTTCTTTTAAGAAAAATGTTAATGAATATTGCTATACTCAAGTGAAATTCTTTCAGGCATTTGTGATGGTGTGGTGGTGGTTTTTTTTAATGGAAAGAAAGTGAACACAATACCTCACACTAAAAAATCATCTCAACTCAGGAGGAGATTAATACCAAGTTATAACAAAGGAACTGCTAACAGAATGAGCTAACCTTCTCTAAACTCTGTCTATGAATAAGTCCCTTCCCTAGGGTGCGCTGCTGTCTTTATAAGGCCAACATTAGCTTGTTTATTTATGAACTTTTGCTTAGAAAAAATTTACACTTGCGAAGACCTACCACATTTTGGGTTTATAGTTTTTGAAAGTGATGAAATTTTTCCAATTGATATCCTTCACCAAAAATACTAAGTTGTGTCATTGACCTGTAGCTAACTTCTCCAAGTGTGTGTGTGTGTGTGTGTGTGTGTGTGTGTGTGTATGTATGTAAAACTTACATCTTTCTGTAGCTTCTAATAAGATATGTTATTGTTGCAAGGTATTTTTAAGTTTAAAAAAAGGATAGTTATACTAACTTAACAATGTTAATACATATCTGCCTGGCTATGTAGGCGTAAGTAAATCAATTTGGGGGCATAGTTGTTCAAAATGAAGAAAAACTGTCAAAAATCCACCTTGATCAATGAATTTCATATACTCACAACCAGGTCCAAGGAATATCTGATACACACACTATAACTTCAGAAACAGAATAAAATGGGAACAGAAGAGAAAGAGACCTGTCTTACGGGCACCCCCTTTATTTGGACAGCATCACCAAAAGTTCATCAGTCACGTGGCAATGTCTACGGCCTCCTTAAATCATTAGCACAATCCTATGGTAAGCTTCCTCATGTGAACTGTATAAGAAGTCAAAAGTTCACTGGCATGAAAAGCTTGCGTGTATTGAGTGCCTTCAACCAAGCTTGTTGAGATATACCATCAAATACTAGACATCACACAAGGACCAAGGCCAGATGCTTTTGTCCATACCCTACCTTTCTGCTTTCTTCTTAGAATCTCTCTGAGCACAATAAACCATTCAGCATAACAATTACCAAATAACTATTTACTGACACACACCCCAATGCATCAAGGACGCTATTCATGAAATGCATGAAATGCAAGCATTTAAGGCATTAAAATGTCCACACAAAATCCAAACTAAAGCAAATGGAGATAGTAAGATTTTTATTTCCTC
This sequence comes from Arvicanthis niloticus, assembly GCF_011762505.2. NCBI lineage: Eukaryota > Metazoa > Chordata > Mammalia > Rodentia > Muridae > Arvicanthis > Arvicanthis niloticus. The sequence goes on along the minus strand of NC_047661.1, from coordinate 105,519,209 downwards.
TTGAGAAGATCTGGCTCAGAGTGTGAAAAATAAGATATTTTAAGCAAGGAGATCCATGGGCACATAAATCAGTATAAATGTATCAACAAACTTTTTCTGAACATGTTCAAGCTGATGGCAAGATAATTCAAGTCTTTATTTCTCACCCCATTTTCAAATAAAGCACTTAAAGTGATGTGGAGAACAAGGCAGGATGTTGCTCTAGAGTCTGCCAGTTAGAAGAGGCTTTTACCATCAGAGGAGCCATTACTGGCCCAGCCTTCCCTCATCACTAAGAAACACTTCTGCAGTCAGGTGAACGATGCTGCAGAAAGGAGAACGAACGATGGACAGCCTGTATCAGCAACTGACTATATCCACTGACACAGACTGACTGATGGAAACTTCTCACCACCCTAAGACTTTAAGCCTTGGTACAAGGGCTTACATCAGGCCCTTCACAGAAGAGAAGCCACTTAATCCTAGAATCACACTAGACTTCCTCCAAGACAAACCGGGTGTTTTCTCTGTAGTCTATTAATTCACAGAGAACAATAAAACAATACTTTTACATCTCTGCATCCACATTCATTGTTTCCATGTATAATTGTACATCTGTAAAGATGAAGTGCTTAAGACCGGTGGCAGACGGCACCCCAGTTTTGCTATAGGCATCACATCATTCTTTCAAAGAGCTACTGCTTGCTTAGGTCTCTGGCAATCATTTCTACCATTTCATTCTGAAATGACATGCATATTTCAAAAAATAAAAACAAAAAAAATGAGGGGAAATGCCAAAGGGCTCTGTGCCTATCCTCCCAAAAGGAAATTCAAAGGTTTCATAATTTATATGGAAAGTGACTAGGGAATCACACATTTGCTCACATGCTTTTTATTAAATTACTGAAAGGTTTCCTTATTTCTCTGCATTTTGAAATTCTCAAATCCAACGTATATTTTCTATGTTTTCATACTGAATGAGGAAAAAAAAAGGAAGAAGGAAAAAATTCCCAAAAGATTGCATACCAAAGAGCAGAGCCTCCTGTTCTCAGAGATTGATGTATGTTTATGAGGAAAGCCAGCAAGAAGTTTTCAAAGCCTGCAGGTTCATTGTGAGTTAAAGCATGTGGCCTCCTCGCAAATCATTCCATCTTTTCAAAATCACTCATCAGAGCTCCCAATTGCCCACCTCCCTGAGCCTCTCTGTGCTGTTCTGTCCCTGTCACGCCCAGGGCTATGTCTGTGGAGGCAGTGAGAGGAAGAAGTCATCAGGTATTTCAATGGCTTCTTTTATAATGGCTTCTTTTTCTTCTCCAGTGCACCCAAAACATTGTTCCATCTGCTTGCCAATTTCCCCTTTGTGCTTTTGAATCAAATTATAAATAAGAAAGAAAACTCCCCTGAAGAATCATATTTTTTCAGTTTGTGTGTGAAAATATGTGGAGTGTGTATGTGTTATGTGTGGAGTGTGTATGTGTTATGTGTGGAGTGTGTATGTGTTATGTGTGTCTACACAGGAGCCTGTGATTGTCTTCACCAATCCCCTGCTGTTTGGTTTTTAAGGCTCTCTGAGCCTGACACCCACAGATTCTACCAGACTGACCTTCTAACAAGCTCACAGCAATCCTCCTGCCTCTGTATTGCCAGCACTGAGACTATTGTCGCATGCCACCACATGAGACTTTTCGCAGAGGTCCTGGAGATTTAAACTCAGGTCCTTTCAGTGACATGAGGCAAACATTTTGCTGACTGAACTGTCCAGTTGGAGTTGGATGTATAAATGGAGTCCTGTCTTTAAGTTGCAAGACTGCAGGACACTTTTTTTCTCGTAACAAAACACAAATAGTTTTGAAAATGTGTATTCTTTCAAGAAAGTGTGAGCAAAGAAGCTCACTCAGCCTCAAACACAAGTTAACATCTGGCACACTACATAAGGCAGGCAGCCTCAGAAAACGTCTTTGAAAGAGAAAGGCTAGGTGGCTTCTGATTTGTCACCTGCTTCGTTGTTGTCGTTGTTGTTTTTACACAATTGCTCAGTATCAAATGAATGAGCTTTCCATACTAATAGTTGAATGTGACTCTTGACCTTAATTCTCATGGGGATGACTTAGATAGAGCAATCTTTTATCTTAAAGTCTCTGGGTTGGTTTGCTCTTTGCCTGCCTTGTGTTCCTCCTCACTTGGGATATGCTAGAGGGGCTCAAACCTGTTAGTTGCCTACATCAAAGTTCATTTAATAAGTTGAAGCCAGTGATCACAGGCTGGCTTTGACTGGGGACAAGGCAGTAAAAAGATGGGTTTTCTGGCTAAACATAGCTGAGTACTGGATATATGCCATGAGGCAGCGCTGTCAACAGATTAAGTGAAGACGCTGAGGGGCTGGACCACCCTGGAGGTCCAGGCAGCCAAGAGGCCAGTGCCACACCTGCAAAACAAACTGTAATATAGAACAAATGCACATAGCTCCTGTGTCTAAATCAGCACTTCCTAGGGAAGCTTGTTCTTTGGTATTATGAGATAACCACTCCAAGTAAAGAGAAGCCCACACTCAGAACAATCATAGCGGACATCAAGAGGAACGCTAATTGAACCAACTAGGATTGCCTTGTGTAGAAATGTCTTTTGAATGCCAGAATCATTTGCTCTTGAGCTGCAGTGTCTTCATCATTGATAGATAAAGAAAAGGTATCCCCATGATAGATTCTGTTATGGTTTTATAGGATAAAGCAGAGACTATCCCAGACTTTCCTTCTGTGACTTAGCATGTTCCCAGTGACAGTCACAGGAGTGCAGAATCTCCCTCCATCTATATCCTTGATGAGTCTGGAATGAAAAGGTGAGGTTCAAGAAAATGCCATGGAAAAGGGACTCAGATGAAAAGCATGTTACTCTGTGCATGAGAGAGGTGGCTTTTTTGCACCGGTTCTGTTCCATTTCTGATGGTAGAACCTACTCACACAAGAGAGGTAGACTCTAAACAGCCCAGCAAAGCAGATGGTAGGAAAGTTGAAGGACATTCAGGTGGCATTGGGCACAGCAAAAGGCAACCTGGCAAAAGAACAAGGCTGAGGGTCAAGTACTGCCACTGCTTGTTGGTATGAGTGCTGTTATCACTGGCTGAACAGGAATCCCCATTGCAAGGAGGTGCCCCAGTGGATCACGGGCACATTACAGCTTGGGATGCTGTGTTACAGAAATTACAACAGGTAAGTCTGCAATATATACAAGGATGCATACATGAGTTCCAGACAAGCTGGATTGTATTATGTAGACAGAGATGAGCGAAGATTTCAAACACAGGAGAAACAGTAATATTAAGCTACATGTTAAAATGTGATATATCTCTATGTATAGATCCGTCTAGGTGAGTGTGCATATATATGTAAAATAAAAACAATTAGAGTACTGTTGAGTAGTTCACTTGAGAGGCTGTGCAGGATAAAGGATTTAAGAAGTATTTAAACGTGTCATCCTTAATCCCATATTTTCTTTTGTACTAATTCCTGCAAAGTATCAGAGGCCTGCTCTTAGCTCCAGGAAGCTAAGTGGTCCCTGGAGTGCAATTCTCAGGCAACATTTTATCAAACAGTGAGTCAACAGAGGCTTACTCCCCAGATGATGAGGTCACAAAACACATGTCAGCCTAGTCACCACCTAGAAGAACCTAGGCCAGAACTGCGAGGTCCACACTGAAAGTTGGAAGCAGGATGGAGATGATGGGAGGAAATATTGCTGAAGCGAATTTGAAACATAGACAGAGCCCAAGAGAAACTAAGACCTGAAACATTACGTTCCTTGTCGGGAAATTCTGCCAATCCAAATTCAGGAACCAATGAATTCTGGTAGCAGGACCGATTTGCTGTGCAGCATAATACTAGCAAGAGAGACGGTGGGGATGCGGGTATGGGAGCAGTCGGCTACCTACTAGTTCACTGATACAGAATTGGGAGAGGATCAAGAAGTTTTCTCTCCGGCCATCCTTCCTGTTTACAAATCATGAATTATTGCTGAGGTATTGCAGTGACGCAGACCTGCGGAGAGCAGAGAGAGCAGAGGTGCTGAGCTTCTACAGCTTCTACTGCTATATATAGCTTCCTGTTCTCTGACCTGTCCACAGAGTGACTTTTCTTTGTAGAGGTTCAAACTCATCAGGGTTAGGCTTGCCTGGTGAGCCCCTCTGCTCTGTAGTGAGTCGGTAGACTTGGCATTGAAAACCTTCCACTGAGGTGCCAAGAAGTCTCATGCAAGCACTGGCTGGAACATAACCCTTTCCTCAGATAATACGACACCTAATTTTTTTTCAAGGTGATTGTCTCACGTGTAAGCGTGGTACCACAAACCACAGTTAATAAATCGGCTAACTGGAAAGGCTCACCCAGCAGAGGTCCAAAGGCTTCATTTAACCACCACTCTGATAGGAGCTTCCTGATGGCTTTTTTTCTCTCAGGAAATGTGAACTCTAAGAGGTAGTTCGAAAGGCACTGAGAAGGCTGTATCATCTGGGCAAGCTAGGTCACACTTGTTTGGGTCTCCATTCCCTCATGTGTAATGTGGGGATAATGTCAATGATATGTATTTTATAGTATTCTTTTAAAGATTAAGTGTTGTGTCTCTGTGTGTGTGTGTGCACGTACGTGTGTGTATTTGTGTGTGTGTGTGTGTGTGTGTGTGTGTGTGTGTGTGTTTTACAGGAACATACAGTACCTGACACATTGCTCAGTGTGCTACGTAAAGGTCAATTTATTATTTCTGTTGTCAAATACCAATTCCCTTATATTACTAACATATTACAAGTAAAACATGAGCCAAGTGCAGGGCTGATCATAAGAGAGAGCACAAAGCAGACAGTTTGACCATGCAATCAGAGAGAGGAAATGGAGCCTCACTCTGTGATAAGTCTTTCTGTTGGGTCATTAACAGAACAGGCCTACATTTCAATGTATTTAGAAAGTCCTGTGGTGGAGGCTCTCCCTTCAAAGATCTGAGCTTTGCAGAATTCTTTTAACTAACGAGCAAGCAAGCCACTTACCTGATCTAAGTGAAAGTCATAAAGTCGTGGCCGTGCCAATGAAGATACTAAGGCTTTGGGCAAGAGTGAATGAGAATGAGTGAATGGCATAAGAGGATCCTGGGTGACATCAATCCTTGTTGTGATGTCATATGAAGGGAAGACAGCCCCAGTTGTCACTGTCTATTTTACTCCTTCATAGTATCACTGCTTTTCTGAGGATGGGTTTTAATTAGCTGACTACTAGAATCATCTGCTTTTACCCAGAGGCATCAGGGATGTATCAAAACCTTCAAAAAAAAAAAACAAAAAACAAAAAAACAAAAAACAAAAAAAACAAATCCAATGCAGAACGTTTCTGGAGATTTGAGAAAGTATCCTTCCAATGGTGATGAAAGGAAGTGGACAGGGTGAGAAGAAGATGACATGAGAAGCAAGCAGCCTGGGGTGCTGTCACTTTTCTGTGGCCAGTCTGTTCTCTTCAAACCTATCTTATACATGGGTATTGGTTACTGGATGGCAGAAAAGTAGCAACTATTCTATTTGTTGCGGGGTTATTTTTCTCTCTACAGTCATTAGCATAGCTGAACAATCCTTTGAGAAAGGATTGCAAACAGCTTTATTAAAAATAAGAGTGACATTTGCAGACAGAGGCATATGTATATTCAAAGGCAAGTCATGTTGACAGAGTGTCTCTGTCTTCACATGCCACCATTGCACACAGGAGCTGTATGGCCTAGCATGCTCTAACCAACATCCCAGAATCACCTACCTCATGGAAACTGAATCCACAGAGGGATGTCTCTAAGAACTAACGAGTAAGAAAGAATAATTATTAATAAATTATAGCTGTGATCAGTAAGTGTACAGGTTAAACATATGCTCATGTATTAGTTTTGTGCATGATAAGTGAGCCTATCACTATATGGTAGTTTATTTGTACTTAAATAATACAAATTAATAATTGGAATAAAAATTTGTTTTAAATAAACCTGAAATTTTCTATATTATATATGTGTGTGTGTGAATGCTAACTCTAAGATTTAGTTTTAAATTGTCACTCATAATTAAATAAGTCTTACATTTAAACTTTTACCTATCAGAAATTCTCCTATTATTTATACCTAGAGTATTCAGCTTTAATATCACTTTGCCATCATTTATATCCTAGGATAATAACTTTTGAACTTATTTTCATATCATTATAAATATAGTTATCAAAAATATGAAATTAGGCCTATACTTTTAAATCACCATTTTACTGACTGCATTTAAAAATCATATTTTGGTTTACAGTTGGTTTATTATAGCAAATAAATATTGACTCCATGTATTTGACAAGAGTTGGTTAATAAAACAGGGAATGAAACAATTGAAGAGCAAGCTACAACTCTGACATCTGCTTTTCCTTTTTTCTTCCTTTACTTTCGGAATCTTACAGCTATGTCTGTCCCCTCTGATTTTATTAATGATAAATTTTTGTCAGAAGAGATATACAAAGAAAGAGATGAAACCAACATCATAATAAATGGACTTTCAGTCTGTGGATAATACATTTCCTTTAATACTGTATTGCAGCTACAGAGCAGCCATCGTTTTTTTTTCTTCTTCAGTTTCACATCGGGTGCCAAAGGAGCCCATACATCCAGGTCGCCTTCAGAAACCGTGTCAGAGCCCCCAACTCTGTCACTCCCCAATGACGAATGAGATTCTTTTTCTAAACAAATAAGCACTTCAGAGGGATGCCCTTGACAGGGCTGTTAATCCAGAAGGCCTCCCTTATCGCTGCAGAATTCAAGGGCTGAGGCTTTACAGGATCCCTGCGCTGCCTGGCTCTTGGGCAGCTGGAAAGCACAAGGAGCATAACCAAGGTTCACTGAGAGCAGCCAGACACTGGCCTTTCTGCCCAGGCGTCTGGTCCTTCCAGATTTAGCCTTCAGATAACTGTAGGTTGCTCTCTTAGAACACTCAAATCAGATACTCTATACACACAGCAATTAGTGAGTCTGCTGTGTGAATTCAGTTTTCATTTTCTTTCTCAGAAAAACTATTGACGACATAGATTCCCATTCACCCAAGGAAAAATCAAAGAATCGGTCTCACCCAATGGGTCTGGGTCTCACGGGAACACAAGAAGAAATGAAAACCCCAGCGCTGGGTTGGAGGGTATGAAACATGGAGACTATCTCTTATCAGCATTGCATAAATTTCCTACCAAAACTCTCTGGCTCTTGGCTCTGCCTCCCCTGACATCAGACTAAAGGTCAGTGCTTGCTTTACATTCCAGAAGCTATTAGGACTCAGCTTCAGCTTGTGCTCCTGCTAAGAATTGACGAGTTGACCTTAATTCACTGAGGTTCAACAAATCTTTCAGTAGCATCTCCCAAAATACTATGTCCAGAAGACAGCTAAGAATCAGAATTCTTTAGGCAGCCTTCACTCTCTTGGTATTTTAAAAGGATTAACATGTGTTTCTAAAATAAAAGGGAATCGGTAAATAATAATAATAATCAACTTCGTCTGTGTGGATGATGACCTACTCCCAACCTGCTCCTACCTTCCTCTGTCCTTCCATCCCTCCAGTGTAGCTCCATAAAGATGGAGAACTCAAGGTGGAGAAATAAAGAATGAATGACTTTCCCCATTTACAAGCCTAATGCCTTAGGACTTTTAGGAAAGACATGTAACAAAGCATGTTTGAAAAACAGAGCATAATAACCTATAAAATATTCAAAAGCACAGACTAACATAATAGAACTGGCCACTGCTGGGTACCTGGAACTATGTTTTTTCTTTCCTTTTCTTATCTCTGTATTTTTCTCTCTCTTCCCCCTTTAAGAACCAAACACAAATCAGATGGAAATAAGATATCTTAGGCATGAGAAGATATAAAGAAAAACAAACAAACAAACAAAAACAAAACTAAAGCCAAGGGGGGAAGACCATGGCAGGTTCTTCCCAGTGTATCAAACAAATTGTTTCCTCCTAAGACTTTAATTCACTTTTTCCTGAATGTTAAGTTCTGATTTACATACTGCCTGAGAATTAAATCTTACAACTGTGCAGTTAAGCAAAGCAGAAATGCTGGTTTGTATTTTGCTCCCAATTATCTGAACACAGAGCAGAAACATTAAAGTGTATGATCATTGATTCTTAGAACAGAGAGTTTGCTTCAGTGTTTCAGCTCAGCATTTCTACCTCCTAAATAATCATTATACAAGAGAAGAAACACAAGTCTGGACACCCTATTAGATTGTATATGTTGCGTTGCTAAGAACTAGACTATGGTGAATTTGAGTCCTTTAATACTCAAAATCTGTAGGTAGCTACCTATTTCTTAAACCAGGACTATAAGTCTTTAAAAATATCCTATATAAATGAAACATTAAGTGGGCCTTATTAAAATGGCTCAAGAAATTGCAAAGTACCAGAAAGTTCATTTTTTAAGCATATTATAATTATATATATGTTTGTATCAAATTGAATCAAAAAGTTAAATTGCCAGGTTGAGCAGTCTTACGATGTTCATAGAAACAATATTAACATTAACATAAGCCATTTCATTAACCTCCACAGCTAACTTAAATTTAAAGTTTATTTTTTGTATTATAAGCTTATAAAAGAAAAAATGTTTTAGTATCTTCATTCAAATTAAAATAGTAAAGCATTACAAACAGTATGTAGGGCAAGCCCAACCTCTCCCAAGCCCAGAACATTTTGTTTTGTGAAAATGTCACACTTTTGTTAAGTTGTCTTCAAACTTCATGACCAGGACATATGCTTTCTTCTAGTTGTAAGGCTATAAATGCATAGAGTTATGATATATATATATATATATATATATATATATATATATATATGTAATATATATGACATATAGATAATATATAATATATGTATACATATATAATACTGTATCTTTTTACTCTGATACAGTACTCAAATCAAAATATTCCCATTATTATTATGTTATCTTTACATATTAATTGACATTCATAAAATAGGTGAAAATACATTATTTAATTCGAGGATTAAAATCATAATATGGTAACTATAAAACATAATATGGTAACTATAAAACTATAAAACTTAATATTTAGGTAGATGTCACTCAATGTTCCTTGCAACAAGATGGATAATTGTGGCAAAAACACTAAGTGCTGTGAAAACACACTAAAGTTGCCTAAGCTAGATCTCCAATGGTCTCTCAAAGAACAACTGGGAAAATAAAGAGAAAGAGTGAATAAGAGGTTCTGTACTAGTGGTTCTCAACCTGTAGGTTGGGACCTTTGTGGCAAACCAGTATCTCCAAAAATATTTGTGTTATGATTCATAGCAATAGCAAAATTACAGTTATAAAGTAGAAACACAAACAATTTTATGGTTGGGGGTCACCACAGCATGAAGAACTATACTAAAGGGTCACACCGTTGGAAAGGTTAAAGACTACTGCTCTCTACAGTCTCAAACGCTCTGGTCTCAGAGGTTCTGACGTAGAATTCATTTCACTTGCAAGTAGAAGGAAACATGGAAAGAAGAGGAGGGAGGAGGGAGAAGCAAGGAGAGGAATAAAACTTATTTCAGAATAAATAAATCTGAAATTTTAAAAAATGAAAAGTAAAATAAATGTTTCTCATAAGCTAGGTAAAAGGAGTTCAAAGTGATACTTAAAAGGGTTTGGTGCCTTTGAGTTTTTAATTTAGAAGTAAGGGGATGTTGCATAAGACACTTTGTTCTTAAATTTCTAGTCTTAGCTGAGTTTGCGATATTAAGAGTTATCAAGAACTCTTATTTGTTTCTGAGAAGAACTGCCAGGTCTATCTTAAGGGAGTTTGCACACCGCCTCTTATCTTTGAGCAAACAAGTGATTGGATGATTATATTGCCATCAACGATGTTTTCCTGAGAACTTAACTAAAGAGGAAGCATTGGGTACTCCCCCAACCTTTTTACTGAAGCATAGTCCTTTATTCAATAATTGGGCATATCTGCCTGGAAATTGCTCTTTATTTTTCTGTTTATTGACTAGGACATTCTGCTAAGAAAGCAAGAACAGCATCCATGGGTGACTGGTTGGACAGGATGCAACTGTCCCACAGAGAGCTGCATTCCCTGGGCTCCTCCGTTATCTCTCTGGACAAATCTATGCAGCCTTTAACTGCTGGCTTATCTGTGCAATAATTAACAGTTTGTGCTTGGAGCGGGGTATTGTTTTAAAAAAAAAAGAGTATGTCATAGGTTAGATATTTTAAACATACGCCTTAATTTGACCATGGAATTGATTTATAAAGTGGAAATTGCTTGGCAACTGTCTTTTAATTGTCAGCCTGGACCTGAACCCTGCTGGAGAGCATTCAAATTGATTGTTCTCTAAGGTGAATACGTGAAGTTGATTCAATTGATACCAGAGTCACTCTTACTGTTTTATCATGAACCGCGATCTGTGTAGGCGGACAGCATATTATCATCTTTCTGTGAAAGATCAATTGCAGTCAAAGAGATTTTTTTCCTTTGTAATTTCCTCCAAAATAAACATGAGATCCTGGATGAGAGACGCTAGACAGGGAAGGCTCCAAGGGCAGTGTATCCTGTACATGAGGTGGGTACTGCCTCCAGGAAACTCAGATTAGAAAAGTCTCTTTAATAATGAAGTCAAATAAACCCTCCACAAGGTAATTCACTCAGCCTTCGTCAGTTATACTTACATCTCATGAGATGTTATGAAATGACTGAGTGGATGAATCAACAAAGATGTTTTCTGAAATCAAATGAGAATCCAACTTTATGAGACAGTACCACTGTCAGTTAAATGCTTATGAAAAGAAACTAGTTTGAAGTTGAAAAATAATTTAGCAAGGGGAAATAAGCCATAGTTTTCATATTTGAACCCTGCTTTATGGTGTGATAACATTACAGAATGTTTTTATTCTAAATGTGTATTTTCCTAGTGAATAGTAAAAGCTGTGCAGTGACGTTTCTTGGTATATACGAATGTCATACTTGATTTGGTGTGATTTCATATTAAAATAAACTCATGTTTTAAAATATAGAGAATTTTCAACTCTGAACTTATATATAGTTCCTAGATATATATTTGGGGGCATAGGGGCTGAAGAAAATGTTAATTGATCAAATTTAGAGAGCATAGTATTTTGGGTCTTAGAAAAACAATCTAGGAATAAGTGATTCCTGTATGCTATCTGAAACTATGGTATAAAACTGATCTCAACTTTATAAAATTAGTTATATCTATTTATTTTATTTTATGTGTATGAGTGGTTTTGCCTACATGTAAATATGCAACACATGCAGGCCTGGTACTCTCGAAAGTCTGAAGAGAATGTCAGACTCTGAAACCAGAGTTATAAATAGTTCTAAGCCACATTGTGGGCGCTGGGAACAGAACCTCAGTTACCTGCAAGACAACAATGCTCTTAACTGATATCCTACCTCTCCAGCCCTGATCTCAGCCTATCAGTATGGCCCTGCTTTTATAAGTCCCAAAATCAAGTAGATCATGCACAAGAAGCGTTTAAGAGTTCTCTTCTGCCCATTCAAATCAACCACCCTATTGGTTTTATAGAGCAAGCTTTTCAATTGGAAAACAAAACTGACCTTTCTGAAAACTCGGGACTTAGAGCTCCCAGCTGGGTTGGGTTGCTCAGGGCCTAGCTGCTGTGTGAGTTGCGAGAACCAATGTGAAGGGACATCATGGGGTGGGGGGTGGGGGGACGGATATCAAGCCAGTACTGAGCTGTCAGCTCTTCCACTTCTGTAACTACAGAGCTACCCCACCCAACTCTAAAATCAGCTCTGCTATGCTGCACCTTAAGCTTGATTTGCTGGAGGTCGCTTCTCCAGGATCCCTACCAGTTGCCATTGAGCAGGCTTGCAGCAGAAATCTACACCTGCATCGATTGGCTATCCATCCAGGGACCTTTCACCTGCCCTCTGTTTGTGTGGCTTCATATCTTTATGACACGGAATGGACAGCGCGGCGCCGCGTTGCTGTTATCCATTAACCATTCCTGTTTTACTAATCATCACTGACTCCATCTTTCTCTGTCCTATCTGTTATTGTCTTCTGAAAAGAGATGTGAGGTTTTCTTTGCCTGCTCTGGTTTACATGACATGATTTGTGTATCTGCCTACAAGAGTTTCTCAAATGAACCCTGTGTATTATCTAACCCCCCCCCCCCCCACCAAACCTTTCCTCCTCAGAAGAAAGAAGAAAAGGTTATACATCTGTAAAATGACAGCACTTATGAAAAATTAGAGTTCGGTCCACATGGCTCTCATCAGACACAAGCTCGTCTCCTGTGCCACAGACACTGCTCATTTCCTTGACATCAGACTGCAGTTAAAAACAGGAAGCACCTAATAAATTGCCTGCTCTCTCAAATTAACAAAACATAAAGAACCTTCTAGGTAATCAATGAGTATTTCTTACTCTAAAAAAAAAAAAAATGCAAGTGTCAAACAGCAGTAACTTCAACATATGATCACACTTCTATTAAAATGACTTTAAGATGTCAGCCCAAGTTGAGTTTGGAAATAAAAAAGCCTGCTCAAGAGAAGGGGTGGGGAAAAAAAAAAAAAAAAAAACAAGGCTTTCTTCCTAATTTTCTGTCATGGAGACATCAAGCATTTCAAAGACATGATGAAATTTTATCCTGGAGTCACTACACTGAGATTAGACACACATGTTTTCAAGAAATGATATGTAATACATAACAATTATGTAAGTGTGAGTATACCGAAAGTGACACTGTGAGAAATCAATCAGCCCTATTTTCAAATGTGTGGGGGTGGGGACTCTGAGTCTTACAAGAAAGTTTTTTTTTCCCCCCATTAATATATCTAATTGTTAAGAGCTATTGCTTTTGTGTGTTTTAGCCTAGAGTAGATGCCAAGAGTAGGAAACGATGAATCAAAAGGACACTTTCATAAGCTCTATTTTGGATTTAAAAAACAACCAAGTAAATTTGTTGGTGTGGGGGGAGGGGTATGTTATGCAATCGCGCCCCTGCCCTGCCTAGCTCAATGTAAGAAAGCTGAAATTCTTCCACCAAGGAAAAAAAAAGATAGCTATTCTAAAAAGGTTTTTCTCCTTCTCTCAAAGTCTTTGAAAATCTGAATTAGGCTGATGCTTGCATGCTTAGGTTTCATCCTTGCCTTTAAAACAAGCTCCCAGGAAATGGAACTGTTGGAAATAAAACTTAAGTTCCTGAGTCAAAAACATTCATTAGGAAAACCACATTTCTTCAGGGCAGAATTAGACTACTCAGCTTCCAACAGAGAGACAAAAGATCTCATCTCCTCTCAAGGCACTTCCTTACTCAAGTCTATGCTGCCAAGAGTGTTCTTGTCTTGTGTGTGAGTGACCCCTTCAGGTGCTATTTGAAAAGACTGTTCTATATTCCAAGAAGGAAAAGCCTTCTTGAGTGCTAGGATTTTATGAAAAAGCTACTCAACAAAATGTTTGAAATTAACTCAAAAATTGCAGGATAATAATTCTATTTTTATGGCATGGAAGTTGTTTTAATGACATGATAAATTGTTTTAATCAATGCATTCCATAGTGTATTCATATACAGCCACCAAGTTTTTGAATGCTACATGCAAGACGCTAAGCTATCAATAAGGGAAGCACAAGAATCAGAGCACTCTGTCAGATTCTACTTCAAGTAACCTCTACGCTGACCCCAAAGGTACAGAGGAATTCATTGAATCCTATTATCTGGGTCATTCTCAGAAGACATTCATACCATAATAATAAGAGGCATGATAATGCAATACTATGGTTCTTTCTGTGTTTACTAATCACAAACTACACAGTTAATAAACTGCACTTGCCAACCAAACATAATTTCATAATCTTCAGAGTCTCAGATAAAATACCACCTGAACACAGTACAGACAAATCAGTATGATTGAAATAAGTCTGACTCTGTAAAACATGAGGTGTAGTTAACAGTCATGTCTTTAAATTATGCTTGACTTGAAAAAGAAAACAAAAAGTAAGACAAGGTGTTTCTCTTTTGCCTAATTCATAGGAGTAGAATCTGTGGCAACACCATGTAATAGAGATTTCTGAGATGATGGATCTCTCCCACAGACATGACCTACTTATGGTGGTGGCCACCAGCCCCAGGGATCCACAGAGCACGTAAAGCATGATTAGTGAACTAACAAAATTTCACAGTTCATTTAAATGTAGTCATCCCATTTCATGATATCTGTATCAGTATCACACTGGAAAATGGCTAGTATCGAGAGCAGCAAAGGAAATTATGGCATCCACAGTCTGGTAGTGCCAATAAAAAACGATAGAGGTTCAAGGGTTGCAAGAGAAAACTTCCATAATTTTTTTTAATATTAGTATTTCAGTATTTTCTCTCATCTACCAATTTCATTGCAGGATTTGTTTTTTATACAAAATACTATTATATGTATAAAAAGATATCTATACAGATTAAAATGCTACATACAGAATTGAGTAATCTCTTGTACATTTAGGTAATACAACACTGTAGCTTTAAGAGAGTGGGAGTAAATATGTAATGACATGAAATATGCCTGTAATCAGTAGTTAAATGAAAATGCAAATTCATCAACATACTATACGCCTCAGAACTATTAACTGAAATATTTCGGTTAATATGATATATTTCAGTTTGTGCATAATTTTGGTAGAGTATATCACAAGTAACATTATAGAAATTTAGACAATATAGCAAATAAATTCCAGTAATTCTAAATTGCCACCATTTATGGGGTTTTATTAAAATTTAAAAATGGAAACTATACTGTAACACTATCTGTTCATTTGTTCCCATTAAAACTATATTATACATGTCTTCCCATACCAATAAGTATATTAACTGAAATTATTTCAATGTTCCACTGTACTTGTGACAATAACATACTTAGTCTTGAATTCATGAATACCTAGTTTCTTTTCTAATTGCCCCCTATTTATTTATATACACTCTGAGATGAATATTTCTTTAGTTCAGTCTCTGAAATGTTATTAATGGCTTCATAACAACAAGATAAATCTTTACAAGTTATAAAAGCTTACTGATAGCAATAACTAAACTCTTTTTAAAGCAAGGCTACAACCAGTGAATCAATATTAGTCATCATTCCTACTAATACAAATAGTATGTTTCCCATATGAGTAAATATTATTAAAATGTTCTAGATATTGCTCTCAGGGCATTAATTCAGCCAACTCAATTATTCTCCTCCATTAATCTTAAGGAAGAACTCAAGACAGTGTTTGCAGTGATGATTTACTTTCTGGTAATGAATTCCCTCCTCCTCCTCTTCTTCCTCCTCTTCTTCCTCCTCCTCTTTCTCCTCCTGCTTCTCCTCCTTCCCCCTCTCACCCTTTTCCTCCTCCTCTTTTCTTTCTCCTTCTCCTCCTTTTCCTCCTTCTCGTTCTCCTCCTTGTTTCATGGATTTTTCAAGAAAACTATTCATTTTTGGTAAAACTCAGGGGCAAAGCAGCTGAGCTCATAGCATCGCTGTAGTGGATTTCTAGACATAAAATGGAAGTCACTCATCACAGGGCAAAACACAAGGTACTTTTCAGATAGCAAGTGTCATAATAAATCTTAGGATCCAGCATATACCCAAATCTGGAAGGTAATAAAGGGGAAAAAGAAACCTTAAAGATCGGGAGTTTCCGGGATGCAGGAGAAGGATTAGAATTCCTTATAAAGCTGTGTTAAGCTCTGCACTACAGACAGCTCCATGATGATGCAGTTCCGTGACATGCAGATTCATGATGATGCAATCTTCTGATGGTGCAGATTCATGATGATGTAGCCCCATGATGATGTAGCCTCGTGATGATGCAGCCTCATGATAATACAGATTTGTGATGATGCAGATTTGTGATGGTGCAGAACAGAGATAATGCAGGAATAGTCCTGATGGCCCCATTTGGCTAACAAATTCCACCCTTTATAGTAAGACCAAAACTAGTACATGACCACTGCCCTGGTTATGCACACTTTATGGAATATGTGATCAACTTAAGGTAACTTAATAAAGTAGTGTACACACTACTTCATTCTATAGATTGAATCACATTTTAATTCATCCCTGTTGTGAGTCTTAAGAAATTGCTATGTAGATATAGCCCTTTCTAATAAGTACCTAAAATGGACACATTGTATTATTTTTCAGATCAAAACTATATTTAAAACAGAAGCATAGGAATCCCACAGAATGAAGACATTATCACCCTAACGAGGTACTCCTTAGGAAAATGAATTCTGTCTGAATCCATCATTCATTCTATCACATGCTCTGAACTTGCTTTACCACCTCGGGTCATGTTTTCCACCTAGTCTGCATTGGGCAGTTCTTTAACTGAAGTGGATTTCATTATAAGGCCAATGTGGCAATACCAAACCCACTAAATTACTGAGGCTAAATGACTTCAGGTTGCTTTAGACTCATGAATGCAAGTGCAGGAAGACAGGATACAAGCAAGCATGCATACACTTATACATACATGAACAAACACACACACACCACACAGAGACACACACATACATTCTCATATACATAAAAGCACACACATGGAGCATAAAACAGTAAACTACCGTTAATAATTTAATACTCAGGGCAAAGCAACAAAATACATCATGCAACTGTGGTTTTCTTGTCTAAACATATCTTTTCACTATTTTCATTATAGTTTGTAGTAAATCAAAGAACTCCATGTGTCTGTCTCCAGGCACACAGTAGCAAAGGAGGAATACAAGGTGAGTTCTAGTAAGGATTTTCTTTTAGATTTTTATTTTATGCACTTGTATCACAAACATCACATTTGCCGCCACCACCCCCCGAAGTGTGTGTGTGTGTGTGTGTGTGTGTGTGTGTGTGTGTGTAAGTCAGAGGACAAGAAATAAGAGTTAATGTTCTCCTTCAGGTATCTGGGGGAATCAAACATAAATCATCAGGTTTGTGCAGTAAGTAACATCTTTCCCCACTGAACCCTCTGGCCAGCCCTGGCAGAGATCCCCAGTAATCTTACTTATATTAACCAATGGACATGACTTGCTACAAGCATAATAATTGTTTGCCTTGTATAGTATTTTGAATGGAAAATCTCACTCATGAGTTCCCACGTTTGAACACCTGACCTTCAGCTGGTGCCACCATGTCAGAAAATTGTGGAAACTTTAGGGAGATGGAGACTTTGTTGGAGGAAGTGAGTCTTGAAGATAGGTCCTGACAGTTGATAGTCTATCCCCACTTCTTGGCCATTCTCTGCTTTCTTTTCCATCCAGATGTGATTTTTAAAAAAAGAAAAAAAAGTCCCAGCTTTGCACTCTTACCACTATGGAACTACCTCTGCCATGCAGACTCCTCCATGACTGACCATACTCTCTCAAACTGTAAGCCAAGACATTCCCTCCCTGTAATCCTTTGTCAGGTATTTTCCCACAGCAGAAAAGAAAAACAATAAATTTCTTAGTACATTTCATGCGTGTATACATTCTAATTCATTAGTAAATATTAAGAGTACAAAACAGTGGGTTTCAAGGTGACAGTTTCACCCTAAGCAAGCCAACCTCCATTACAACCCTTCTAGGAACTTTCCTGGAAACACAATCTTATTCCCAACAGAAACATAACTTCCATGCCATCCCAACTCAAGGAATGCCCTCACTCCTGCCTCTCATTCTCCACAGGGCCCAAGATTCTGGAAAAGTTAGACCTTACTGGCTACTTACATGCCATTTCTACATTTTGTTCTCTTTAACTAGCTTCCTGTGAGGTTGCTGGAGCAATAAGCTTGTGGACAAGTTTGAACCTGAGAGGGAGCTGTTGGAAAACACACACACATACACAATGAATTAATATTTAACCATCTTGCCCACAAATAATGTGCAAATATTTTTGTATTGTCTCTATCACTCCACACTTCTCATTTGTATTTGTTTCACTTATACCCCCTGCTCTCTGTCTCATATATTTTTTTCTCTACCTTCTGTCTTTCTAGACTTAATATCCCTTACTGAAAATAGTGGTGCCTTAAAAAGTCTCTATTTAGAATATACAATGGTCGACATTAATCTAGGAGGAAAACATCTTGAACCTACATTCGATCTTTTGGGGTGTGTGTGTGTGTGGTGTGTGTGTGTGTGTGTGTATACAATATGTGTGTATGCATGCAGACATCGTATGTGTATACGATATGTGTGTAGGCATGAAAACATGCATTGCCACAGTATGGGTGTGCAGCTCCCTTAAGGGATGCTTTTCACCTTCCACCCTGTTTGAGACAGAATCTCTGTTGGTTTTCCTCTGCAGATGCCAAGCTAGCTGACCTTCAGACTTCTGGGAATTCCCATATTTCCTTCTCAATACCCCATACATGGTGCGCTGGGATTATAGGTACTCACTTGGTGGCTCACAACCACCTCTAATTCCCTTACTGGGGTTTCTAGAGCCCTCTTCTGGCTTCTCGGGGCTCTGCACACATGTGGTGCACTCAAGGAGTCTCACACCCCCACACACAAATAAAAAAATAAACATGTTAATGATCACAAGTTAATTATTGTTGTTTTCAGGCCTTCTTCAGACACAAGCACCCTGATATTTCAAGTCTCCAAGGCCTTAACGGTTTAACTCCCCCGGCCCGTTAGAGTGTTTTGAAGCAAAGCTACACTTGGAAGATATTTCAGGAACTCTCAGTGTTGTAAATTAATTTGCTCATTTCAGAGTTCGACAAAGCATCTCTCAGAGTCCGCCCTGGTTTTTGCTAAAGGAAGGGAAGAATGGGGGGAAAAAATAACAGCAGCAGGTCAGAGACCTGGCACAAAGCGTCCCCTGAGTTTCAGTAAGTGGCCTTGTCACATGAAACTTATGTCGGCTGTTAAGTGGTCGAGCCAGCTGCAGGCCATGTGCCACACAGGCTGGGCCTCTTATTTCTCCTGTCCAGTTATTGTACCTATAAATCCAGCAGGCCACCTGTGCAATGTGCTCATCAGAAGAGCCCCCGAGGAGGCATTAACATAGCAAGGCTCGTAAAGCGCAAATCCTTAAATGTAAAAACTGACGCTCTCATCCTCTCCAGGCTACATCTATATAGATTTCTTTTTAATGAAAAAGAAAAGGCCTATTTTTTTTCAACTTCCAGCAAAATGCCTGTGTATGGGGTCATATAGCTAATAATCCTATTTTCAAAATTTCTGTTATTGTGAAGCTGCCTGACTTTATTTTCCTGTGAAAGTATATGTTGTTCCATAATTAGAGCACTTACCCTGCTTGATAGCATTCGAGTCATGGAAATGACTCAGGATGAACACTTGAAGAGCATCAACTTATAGCATCAAACAACGACAATGGGATACCTTTCATCTCCTCTCGATTATCTTTACAATTACATCTCCTGAAAATCTGCTATTTACTGGGAAAATAGAAGAGAATGAGTCTTTTCTCTTACATTTCCACTCACAAGAGTGTCAACTAAATATTTTACCATTCTTTGTAGCATTCTACATGTTATCTAATGGATATTTCAACACAAGGATTGAAAGTCTTTATTGACATCTGTTTCTTCTATGGTACTGTAAACTTCTAACAGTGGTTCTCAGTGGGCCTTAGAGAGAAGTCGAGAAGGGAATCTTTAGCATGCGTGCATTTTCTGTCCTAGCATTTCCTACCCTAGTCCAAAAACCAGCAGAGGCATAGAGAGCAGAGAACATAGAGGTCATAGATGTCCTTATACTGTGTATGTGTGCACCGTGGGAACTATGAAACTCTGAATAGCAAATTAGAACCAAGTAAAACAAAAGCATTCCATTTAAATAAGCCAGCCACAACAATGCAAACCTTTCAACAAAAACCATCTTGAAGATAAACTAAATGATAGGGCACAAGAAAACGGGATGGTCTTTGGAGAAACAGAAATGATATTAATATATAAATACTAGAAAAAAATACTAGCAGAGCAAGAGATGTGGAGAAGCAAAGAAGAAGTGGGGTAGCTGGATTGGGCATGGAGGCCATGGAAGTCAGATGCCCTGGAGCCAGAGATACAGGGGTTGTGAGTTACTCAGCCTGATGCCGAGAATCAAAATCACATCCTCTGCAAGAATATGTGTTCGAAAGTGCTGAACCATTCCTCTCACCTGCAGACTACTTTAAAATTTTATTGTATGTGTATGTAACATGCCCACAACCAGAGGACGTGTGGGAATCAGTTTTCTCTTTCTGCCATGTGGGTTCTAGGGATCAAACGTAGGTCCTCAGGAATGTTGGCGAGTTCCTTTACTCCATGGGCCATCTTACAGGCCAACATGTACTTTGAAATACATCTTCAAAGCTGAAGCAGGGCCTTACTGATAAAATATAGGAAATCATCAAATCCTGACAATCACCGAAGAGGAAGCAGTTAATACAGGTGTGTGATACTGCCAGATGATCAGGATCAGGTTTCTTACTAAGTCCTGGGGGAAAGAACTGGCTCAAATATTTATTAATCTAATTAATTTTCAGAGTCTGTAGAAAAGAGTCATATCCTCAATAAGTCCTTTGTCCTTGTGCCTGGGAGTTAATCTCTAGGAAAGTGACCTTGTTTCATGTGAACTTTGAG
Source organism: Arvicanthis niloticus (assembly GCF_011762505.2). Classification (NCBI taxonomy): domain Eukaryota; kingdom Metazoa; phylum Chordata; class Mammalia; order Rodentia; family Muridae; genus Arvicanthis; species Arvicanthis niloticus. The sequence goes on along the minus strand of NC_047661.1, from coordinate 105,498,598 downwards.
CCATATCAAACATTCTATCAGTGGTACTTAGGATGGGGCTGTGGGCCCACATGGTCTCAGCTCTACCTCCCAAGCAGGGGAGACTGGAACATCTGGTTGACCTTACAGAGAGCTGGAAGTGAAAGGTCAGAGACCTACCAGTCACATGGATGAAAAATACTAACTCAAGTCTAGGGGGACTCTTGACTCCCATCCCTGTTTCCAAGGCTTACATGAAAATGATTGCGGGGTAATAAGCACATCACTTAGTTTTCACAATTACTACCTATCCAGAGAAGATGCTGAGCATAACGTTATGATTGTGACAACACTGTACACCGTCTTTCTAAATGCAGTCTCTCTCTCTCTCTCTCTCTCTCTCTCTCTCTCTCTCTCTCACACACACACACACAGAGAGAGAGAGAGAGAGAGAGAGACAGAGACAGAGACAGAGACAGAGACAGAGACAGAGATAAGAGAGATAGACAGACAAAGACAGAGAGACAGAGACAGAGATGGAGCAATGTGGGGGTTCCTCTGTGCCAGAGACTGCTCTGAAAACAGAACACACAGTAACTCTCAACTCTTGCATATAAATCCATATCATGATGGAGGTTCACTCAGTGATACTTCTTTTTTTTTGGATTAAAAAGAAGAAGAAAGACTTCTGGTCCACTACATTCCTTAACTGGTTGGTTTCTGTAATTTGACAGCTTTTCGAAGGCTTCTTTGTTTCAGTAGGTTGCCTTAATCCACTTTGGCTCAGATTTGTATTAAGGACTTTTAGTGCTGATTTTCTAGAAAACATTATGGGATCAGTAGTCTTCTTGAAAACATTATTTCTAAGCCACGATGCAAAGACCTGTAGAAACTTAAAGCCCAAGGAGCTGGTTCAATTCATAAAGTGCTTGTTGGACAAGCTTCAGAACCCACGTTCAGAACCCCAGCATCCCATGTAAAAGCCAGCCACAGCAGTGTGTGCTTGCAACCCTGGGACTTGGGAGGTGAAAATCACAGGATCCCTGAAACTCACTGGCCAATTAATATAGTCATTTTGTGAGCTCCAGGTTCAGTGAAACACTTTCATCAAAGAAGATGGGGAATGATTTCCAAACTCTGGCCTCACCACAGGTGTATACACACACAAATGGCAGACACACATATAAACACACACAAATTCAAAACAACTGCAGGTAATCAGATTGGTACTTTGCTACACAGGCTAATTGAGATACTGTCGAGCTTATAGGGACCAAAAGATGTTCAAGGGAAGTGATTTCTCCTTACATTGTCTAGTTTATAATTTTGGTAAAATTTAGATTAGGTCTAGTTTTCATGTTTTGCATATGTGTTCTTTCATCTCTCAATCATCATTGAAATATTTGGTAATAACATAAAATACACATGAATGCCAATTCAAGAGAATAGAATTAAAAAAATAAATCTGTGCATTTTCAGTAAATTTAGCCTTGACAAGAAAGAAGTGACAGTATGCTCTCAGTAACTGATGCTGAAAAAGTCACTTAGGACAAAGCCTGAGGAATAACTTAGACCCTGATAACATTATAGCAATCTGCTTAGGATGGGTGAAAGACTTAAATGTAAACCCACAAGACCTGAAACTTTAAAGCTAGAACAGAAACAGGGTAACTTTCTTCACACTGGCTGAGATGATGCCATTTTCCATGACACTCAAAGCAAAAGTAAAGAAATAGGATTTTAAAAAAATAATAAAGTAAAATAGTTTCCATATGGTATGGGAAACAATCCAGAGGAAAGAGACAACCTGACGGATGGGGAAGACATTTGCAAGCCAAATATCTGATAAATAGCTAATAACCAAAATATACAAATAATCCATAAACCTCAATAACAATAAAGAACAGTGAAGAAACAGAAGACTTGATATGACATTCTTTTTTTTTTTTTTTAGGTTCGGTTTGTTTTTAAAAACAATATTTCCCTATGCAGTCCTTGATGGCCTGGAACTCAAGCAGACTGGCCTCAAACTCATAGAGACCTGCCTACCTCTCCCTTCCAAGCTCTGGGATAAAAGGTGTATGCCACCACATCCAGCTTCTATCAGGACTTCCTTATGAGGAGGCCAGCAATAGCTGAAAGACATGTAAGAATGCGCAACATCAAGAAGCATCAGAGAAACACAAATCAAAATCACAGTGAGATAGCACCTCATATTGGCTGGTGCCAAAACCTAAACCGTGGGAAATGCTGGCAGACTTTGTGAAAAGAGAACCGTTATATGTAGATTAAGGGAATATAAATTGGCAATGGTATTAGAAGAAACATCATGAGGGTTAAAAAATAAAATAATAGATAAATAAATGAACAAATATAAAATTACCATGAGACCCATTGCTAGATCTTTAGCAATTTACATCTAAAGAAAATATAAAGAAATATAAAGATAAAAGATTTCTTTATATCTAAAAAACAAATAAATAAAATCAACTTCTGAACAAGACAATCTATCTTACCATGTTGCTTGCTGCCTTAGTTCACAGTCAAGATACAGACACATTTTAACTTGTTACAATAATAGAATGAAACCAAAAACTAAAAGAGAGAAATTAGTATAGCTCACAGTTTGAGAGGTTTCGGCTCACAGTCCCTAGCCCCATTCATCTGTACCATGGGGAGGTAGAACATTATGGAGCTGTGAGAAGGTGGCTAAAGATGACTATTTCATGGTAGACAGGAGAAAGTGAAACGGAAGAGATCACATACCACCAAGGATCTGGTCCCAGCTCCTGATAGTTTTAGAACCTCTCCAGAAGGATCAGCAGCGGGAGATCAAACAGTCAGCACACGAGTTAGAAAGGATATGCCCTATTTAAAACTCAAACAAGAAACAATCTGTGTCTATGAACAGGTAAATAAATAAAACCTGAGAGAAAGAGAGAAACAAAGAGGCAGAGACAGACAGAGAGACAGACAGAGAGACAGACAGAGGGACGGGGTGCTAGATAAGGGCCTCATGCTCACACAAGTGCTTACTGACTGAGCCAATTATCTACCCACTCAACTTTTTCTAAAATCCCCAGATGCTCCTTTTAGAGCAAAACCCAACCACCTGCTTGGGGAACTTGCTTTTTACTTGTGCATTTTGGTTTTAATCCTCTTAGCAGTTGACTTGTTTCTTTAATAAGCTTTTGTGTATAGATAATTCAAACTCAGTATATAATGTAAAGATTTGATAAATAGTAGGACAACTCCACCTGAAAAAGATGGAGAGATGACAAGCTTTGGTGGTAGAGAATGATGAGCCCATTCAGTCATCTAGCTCCCTACTATTAAGTATACAAATAAAAAGTTATAGTACTAGAAATGCTTTTTCAGAAAATTCAAAAATTTAGTTTAAAGCTTTCAAGAATACATGTATCTCTGTATAACACACCACACGTGTTTTCAAAAAAGAAAAGAAGGTGGTTTTAAAAATATACAATTAATATTTATGGCATTTTCTAAATGTGGTGGTTTAAATGATAATAGCTTCCATAGGCTTATGGATTTGAATGCTTGATTACCAGAAAATTGCACTCTTTGAAAGGATTAGGTGGAATGGCCTTGCTGGAGGAAGTGCGTCACCAGAGGTGGGCTATGAGGGTTTCAGAAGGTCAAACCAGGCCCAGTAGCTCTCTCTTCTTGCTGCCCACAGATCCAGGTGTAGAAGTCTCAGCTACTTCTCCAGCACCATGTGTACCTGTGTGCTCCCTTGCTTCCTGCCATGCTGATAGTGGTCTAACTCTCTGAAGCCATAAGCAAGGCTCAGTTTTCTTTATAAGAAAACTGTGACCATGTTGCTGTGACCATGGTGTCTTTTCATAGCAATAGAAAACTAAGACCCACAGTTACCGTCTATCGTGTCCTAGTTTGCTCCCTATTTCTGTTCTAAAACCCCATAACTAAAGTAATGTAAGAAGGAAAAAGGTTGACTTGCCTTACACTTTCACCCCAGGTTCCATCGCTAAGGGAAGTCAGGATAGGAAACGAAACAGAAAGCATACAGGAGTGATGCTTACTGGTTGTTCCCCATGTCTAGTTCAGTACACTTCCTTATACAATACAGGACTAGGAGTGGCATTGTCCAGAGTAGACTACTCCATCAATCAATCATTAATGAAAGCGCTCAAGACTTACCTATGCATACACCAATCTGAAAGAAGCATTCTCTCATTTGAGGGTTTCTCTTTTCAGATGATCCAAGCTTGTGTCAAGCAAGCATAATGGATAATGCAGCAGCAGCCATTTTATTCACGTATCCCTCAGAGTACTATGTTTGCCTTGCTGAATGGATTCAGGGAAGGGCAGCTCTAACACAGCATCCATGTTTTGACTTTGTCTTTTGTGTCTTTTTGATGGCACCAAGAGAGTCGAATCTGTGTCCAAGGTCAACTCCTTTACCTTCCTCATTTTTACCACAAACAGTTATTTTCTAAATTGAAAAGAAAATCTGAAGAGACTTTAAAACAAGCCGATGTTTGTGCTTTCACTCACCAAGATTGGGTGCTGCGTGTTTATATTTCTGCTATGAATCTATTTGTCAAATTCAAGCAACCAGTTCACATTGTACTCAAAAATGCACTCCAGAGTTTATCTTCATATTAATCATCTGCATTATCAGAACATTTCCACGGGGGCATTTCTATATAGGGAAAATATAGTATATTTTCTATATAGGGAAAATATAGTATATAGAACAGATAGTATGGAGACCAAAAGAGAATTTTCTAAAACCAGCCAGCATGCCTGAGGTATCATGTGTACCTTGATTGCAATATGGATTAGCTCCCTAAAACAAGCGTGTCTTAAATTCATTAAGGCCTCATTCAGCAAGCTCTTCAATAGCACCCTCAAAGGCTTTCTAAGGACTGGCAAGATGGGTTAGCAAGTTCAAACACTTGCTGTGTAAGCCTGGCCACCTGAGTTCGATCACTAGAACCCACATAAAAGTGAAAGAAGAGAACCAACTTCACAAAGCTGTCCTCTGACACCCATATGTGCTGTGTTTCAAATGCTCCAATTAAAATAATAATAATGAATAATAACATAATAACACATAACATATTATATATAATAAATATACAATATATAATAAATATATATCACAATGTATATTTATTATTATTATTTTCACAGTTTTCCAGTTAGAATTATAGAGCATTCATTTACTTTTGTTAGATGTTTGCCACTGATATCCACCACTGACAAAGTGCAGGACAGTCAATGACTCAGATCCAGTTCTTCCAATGATGAAAAGGGAGTAGCTGGGAGCTAGGGAGGATTCATTGCTCATTTCCAAAACCCACACAATACTCTCTTCTAGATGACATGATTAAATTTTTGCCAAAGATGGGTGAACAGGAGCATGTAGTATTTAATAATTATTGAGTCTTTAAATTATTGGCAGAAAGCAAATTAAGTCCCCAAATTTAATGAGCATGAATAACTTTATTTTATATAATTAATTTGTATATAATTGTGTTTTATAATATTTATCAGTTATATATAAAGTCTTATATGTATATCTTTTGAGACATATATGCTGAGACAGATTCTCCCTCCACAGAGCAGGCTGACCTCGTATACACACAATCCCTCTGCCTCAGCTTCCTGAATTCTGGGATTTCAGATGTATACCACCATCTTTTGCAAAACATTTCATTTTTATAGCAAATACCTAAGTTTTTGTTTTGTTTGTTTTGTTGGTTTACTTTGTAGCATTTGGGGACAGAGCCTAGAGCCCTCTTCATGCTAGTCAATGCAGATGCATAAGTAATTTAGAATTCCATAAAACGGGTGGTTTATGATTCCAGCTGTATATGTTATTAACATTCCACTGCACTTATCACTAACAGGGGTCAAGTAAACAACTTTTAACCCTGACAAAGTTTCAAATAAACTATTTGGTAATGAAAAGCAGCGTAATGTGATGTGTCAAGAAAAATACTTCTCGTGAAATAGATAAGTTTGCTCAGGATGCTGAGGGGAAAGCTTGAAGATAGAAGGATCATACACTTCATATACTGAAGAATGAGGCCCCATGCTTCCCAACCCCGTAAGCAAGGAAAGACAAGTATTCTTTATACTTTCATCCACTTTCTCAGATTCTGGAAAAAAAAAAAACCTGTAACTAATCTCAATCTTCTTCAATAATGGTCACCATAAATATTGCCATTATAATTTAAGAACAAAAATATCAAAAGTCTGGAGAGACAACTCAGTGTTCACACACTGCTCTTGCAGAGAACCTAGATTCAGTCCTAATGCACATAGAATGGCTCCCAACAGCCTGTATCTCCAGCTCCAAGGCATCTGATACTTGCTCTTGGCCTCCATAGATATCTGCATGTACAAGGTACATATACAGGCAAGCAAACACCCAAGACCTATACACATGCCACACACACACACACACACACATACACACTACATACATGCAATCACCATCACACATGCAGAAACATAGGCAAGCAGACACCCCAAACCCATGCACATACACTACACACACATACACACACACACACACACACACACACACACACACACACACACACATGGGGAGGGAAGTAGAGAAAGGGAGAGAGAAATAAACAAAGAATGTTTTTAAAGAATTTTTAAGTGTAGGCATAGTGCTGAGGAAAAGTATGTGCTGACCAGACACAACACAATGTTCTAGATGCTCTAATCTTACAGTTTGCCTTACATGTGTGCAGCAATGATATGCCATTTTGAGCCACATGCTAAGAAACAGGTAAGATAATCAAAACCATCTTTATACTCTAAGATGCATAAACAGTTCAGAGCTCCATTCTCCATTCCCATGTACTAAGTAATTTTCAACAGGTTATCATCAGGCTTTATCTGATTCATTTTCAAAGGATGGAAACAACCTAATTCTACAGGCTTTCCAAGAACCATGAGAAACAGTTGGAAGCCAGCCTTTATATCACGTTTTTCTACATCAGCCTCACAGACTCTTAGGGCTCTTGAGTAGTTGATCTTTCACATAGCTGCATTTGCCTTCGTGCTGAAGGATGTTCCATTAGCACTGAAGGGGAAAAAATAGACTTATACAACATGTAATATACATAAATATATTCAATGACCCACACATAAAATTGTGCATACATACATGAGTTTCCAAAACACAGAAGGCTGTCTGAATTTACTATCTTAATGAGCTAACAAATAATTATTGGTGATCTAGTACCATGCACAAAATAATACATGAATATATGAAATGTGCTGCCAAGCTCAGTGACCCTCATTACTGAAAGAACTGGATTCATAAGCAAATAACAACTCATTATTTAAAATGCTACCTCCAAGACTTTTAAATTTTAACAGACACAATACAAGAGGCAGACGAGTTGCATTCCTCTAAAACCTGCCTGTGTTGGGTTTTGCCTCTGTCTAGAAATTTCTTCCTAACCCATTAACTCATGAAACCATGCTCGGCTACACTGCCTCCCTGAACACTCTGCTCCTCACACAAGGTGTTTCTCTTGGCTGAAGTTGAAGGAGTTTCAAAAGTGTCCCTACCAAAGAAACAGCCACTTGTCAATGAACAGAGTTAAGTCTCCTCTTCTAGACACATCAAGGCAAGCAGAGACATTGGTGTCTATAACAGGCGTGTATCAGTACACAAGACCTTACAGTAACATTCTCAAGGCAAGCTGTTCAGGCGGGATTTTAAGATGGTTGGAAATGCCTGCTCCCTGAACAACACGCCTCTGCAATCTCTCAGGTGCAGGGTGTGTAAAGTTTTGATGCTCTGCTGGGGGAAAAAAGCATCAATTTAGAATCAGGAGATGTGTTTCTAACAGGGGACCCAAGTGAGGACAGCTGCTAGTTCCCATGTTGGATGTGTGCTTCAGTGCTGTTGGTTGTCTCTAAAGTTAGCAAAATCCCAACTGCACAGAGGAAACTCATCTCAGTGCCAATGGTGCCAAATCTCCTGTGTTTGGACCTAGACTGAGCAGTGTTCTCTCCCCATCACATAAAATCTCTCTAGTTTCTGGAATAGTCCCTGCTTCTTCTAGGTTGGACAACATTGCAATTTCTAATATGCTACGTGAATGACCCAGGGCTCTTGCAATCCCTGAACGGTTTTCAAATTCAAGGTTAAACTGGGGGAAGTATGCACTTTCTGCATCTCAGCCTCCATCAGTTCCGGGGGGAGCAGCAGTGCCCCACACTTCTCTCCTGCCCATTGCTTCTGCCTTGCATGCTGTTTACCCAAGGAGGTGGGAAAGCAGATTGTTTGTGAATGCTTTGTCTCATGACATTTCTTTTTCAAGGTATATAACAGTTGCATAATTTCTAAGCCACTAATTCATGGTTCGGTTTGAGCATTGTGGAATGTTTCTGAAGAGTTCTTCAGCCTGGTGTGTTTAAGAGAAAAAAAATAATAACCATCTCCAACACACAAACCTTGACTCTAAACATTGCCTGCCCTTCCTGACCCTGGAAGCTGCAGACATGCACGTGCACACCCAGCATGGGAATCCTCTCCTCTGGCCTCACCTGCTACTTCCATCATTCCCAGTCTTTAGCTCCCAGCAGGCAGTAAATCTGTCAATGGGGCCTAGCACCAACCAGCACCAGGTTTCTATCTAGCCTTTTAAGACACCCCAGTCCCAATGGCTTCCTCCATTTAGATGGGCATAAACGCTACACTCCGAGAAAGCCTGATACCCAAATCTTTAGTTAAATTACTTTCCCACTGAAGCAATTTTATCAATCAAAACAGATAAGAACAAATTTCAAAGAATCATCTAAATGTATCCATCCCTGAAAAATCAAGGCCACTCACTTTGTTTTGGTCCGCCCGGACAGAGTGCCTGGTGCCTGCAGAAGTGGAGATAAAGTGAGGGCTACACAGAAAGAGGTCACGTCAGTTGGGTTTGAAGCCAGCACTTCCAAGACCCCATCATCTACTTCCAGACTGTATTTATCCACTCTCCGCGTGGAATGCTGGTTTCTGCTCCCCCATCTTTTATTCCTGCTCAGGGCCATTATAAATGATGTATTAAGGCAGGAAGGGGGCCACAGAGTGATCTGAGGGAGTGGGGAGCAAAATGCCAATTCTCAATCCTGACATTTGAGCTAATTTCATTGTGTATCAGAGGCATACCTTGTATTCTGAGTATTTAATTGTGCCTTTTCTTCATATACATACACATTGAAAATATGACTACAGGCTAAGGTAGAAAGAAAACCTTGGACTAGATTTTGTTTTCAGCTGGGTCTAATACTTAATGACAGTTTCTAAGCAGAAAAAATGTGATATGATAAAAGACATTGTTTCTCTACCAACTATGAAATATTCAAATTACAAATACTTTCAATTACTTCCCAATAGCCAATTTACTTTTGCTGTTATTGTGAAGTCATTAGCAACTATTAAATATTTCCACTTATTAGCTGATAATTATCTTTCTAAACCAAGTTCAAATGATGTGGTGAACAGACATTTAAGATAGCTCTAAGATTTCTGAAATATACATAGGATCAAACAAAGACATGGTTCATTGAAAATAAATGAGATTGGTAAGTCTGTAGCAAAGGAACAATAAACTAATAAACCTAGAAATAAAAATAAGAATGTTACTACAAATTTTAGTAAATTCTGAAGAAACATTGAAATCTTTGAAACTTACACTTTTACAAAAGGAGACACATTGGACCTCTTAAAATTAAACCAAAGGCATGTAAACAACTTTAACAGATTCACAGTAACCAAGATGGAAGCTGTAATAAAAAGCCACTAACAAAGGAAAGCCAGGATTGTATGGCTTTGCTACATGATTCTATCATGCAGACAGGGAAGAAAAGCACTAGGCTTACTCTACAGAACCTATGTCCTCCAAAAATCAGATAAGAGCACAGCTAAGAAAGAAAACTGTAGATCAATTTCTCTAACAATGGATTTTTTTTTTAAAGTATCAATAACATTTTAGCAAAGCAAATTGTAGAACACATTTAAATGATCATACAATATGACCAAATTGGTTTCATTCCAGGGGTGCAAATCACACAAATCATTTTCATACACAAATCATTAAGTATGATAGGAACACAAATAGGCATAAGGACAAAAATCCTATTATCATCTCATGTATGAAAGGCAGAGGGCTCTCACAATGTCAATATCGTTCAAGAGAAAAATCCCGAAGAGTCTTAGAAGGAAAGGATAACACATCAAAGTCTGTTATCTTAGTTCGATTTCTATTGCTATGATAGAATTCTGACCAAGCCCAACTTAAAGATGAAAAAGTTTATTTGGCTTATACAACCTAGATCATAGTCCAACACTGAAAGAAGTCACCTGGAAGCAAAAAGTAAAGCAGAAATGTGGAGGAATATTGTTTACCAATTTGCTATCCATGGCTTGCTCAGTTTACTTCTTATATGCCCCAGAACCACCTGGCTAAAAGTGGTTCTACCCACGATGGGCTGGATCTTTCCACATCAAACATTAATCAAGAGACTGTTTCTACAGGCCAATTTGAGGTCGAGGCAGTTTCTCAATTAAGGTTCCTTCTTTCCAGATGACCCAAGTTTAAGTCAATTTGACAAAAAAATAAAAGAACATATCTATGTATGACAAACCCATAGCCAAATTATACCAAATGGTTAAAAATAGCTGAAAGCATTTTCTGTAAAATGTGGAACAAGACAAAAGTGACTCTTTTATACCAGTTTGGTTTCTAAGCATGTCTATGGAAGCATTATTATTATTATTATTATTATTATTATTATTATCAGTATTATCATCATCATCATCATCATCATTAATTGATGTGAGAAGGACAAGCCCACTGTGGGCAGTACCTTCTTTAGGAAGGTGGGCCTGGGATATATATGAAATGTAGTTGGACATGACCCTGAGAGAACGTAAGCAGCCCTCCTTTATGTGAACTCTTGTTCAATAGTATTGAAAGTTTTTAACCAATAAGACAAGAGAAAGAAGTAAAATGGATACAAACAGGAAAAAAAGTCAAACCATTCTTATTTGCAGATGATAGAATCTTATACTTCAAAGACACTAAAGACTCTGCTATAAAGCTTCTGTACCTTATAAACACTTTCAGTAAAGGATGAGGATACAAATACAAAGTTAATATATAAAAATAGCTTGTAATATATCAATCATGAACTTTCTGAAAAAGAAATAAAAGGAACCAGAGCATATTATCCATAATAGCATTATAATAATAAATAGCTGACTCTCACTTAAAAGTAAACTAGCCAAGAAGTGAAGGACTTCCACATGTCAACCTTAAGACACTGAGGAAAGAACATGGAGAAGACATCAGAAAGTGGGGAGACCTCCCACACCTGTGCATTAGCAGAGTTAATATTTTATGTCTATATTAGGAAAAGTGAACTGCAGATTCAATTTGATCTTTATCAATGACTTTCTTCAGAGAACTAGAAAACCAATCCTAAAATTCATATGGAAGTTTAACAAGGCTTAGTAGCCAAGAGCTCTACTGCACATGCCACTGTACGGGGTCTCCAATTATTCTACAGAACAAGAGGTTTGGTTTTGGGGGGTTTTTTATTAGACATTTAAGACAATGCAATACAAAAGTGGATCCAGAAGTCAGCCAACAGAGCTATAACCACCTAATTGTTAACAAAAATGGATAGACAGTTTCAGAAGAAGTGTAAATAGGCAAAAAATACTTGAAAAGGTGAGCAACATCCAGAACCATCTGCTAGTTGCAGATTAATACTGCTTTGGTAATCCATCTCATCTCCAGTCAGTTTCTGACACTGTTGGAAACATGTTATGGAGGTGCCTCAAAAAACAAAAGTTAGAAGAACACCATCATATGACTACAGCATTGTGTATGCCCCTTGTCACACTTACCTTCAGCTGTCAACATGACAACCCTCGAGTCACCTGGGAAAAGGAAAAAAAGTTCTCAGCTGAAGAATGTATTCTTACACCAGCTTCCACTAGTTAATACTAACTACACCCTTCAGAAAGACCATGCTGATATCTGGACCTATTGACCTAAAAAATTGAAATAATAGAAAAATAAAATAAAAGTTTTGCAAAAAAATTTACTTATGAGGTTGTTACCTTGATGCAATAGGAAACTGTGCTCCTCTATCAAGGGGCAGAAGGCTCCGTTAGTCATTCTTGGGATTCACAGTACCACCCATGGTTCTCAGGAGCATCTACTCAAATACCCCCTTCTTGATCTTTTACTTTAGTGTAAGAAATTAATATAGCTACAGAGTCAACTTCTCTTATAATGCAGCCAGCCCTCTAGCCAATTTCCAGTCCAACCTTTCAGCCCCGCTGACCCTCTGTAATTTCTTTCAATGCTGATCCCTAAACTTTTTCATTTTTCACTCTATCAGTCACTGACCCATCTACTGTTTTACTCCTGGAAGCTGCTGTGGTTTGTAAAAGAAGCAAGCCATCTCCACATCTGATAAAGGAAAACCTGTTCCCCACACATTTCTTGTGAAGGCTGTTAGGACACTGTTGGGAGCCGACTTTAGCAGAAAGCGGCTAGATCAACTTTGCAGCCATCTGGAACCATATACCCTGACGAAAGATTTGGTTTTCAATAGCCTACAACAGCTGAAGCACACTCTGATATCCCACATATTTTGTGTTGCTGTTTACTGCCCCCAGCTGCAAGGTGCACGTGGTGGCCACGCCTGCAAGGTATTGCAGTTCACGTGCTGTCCACGTGCTATCTACGCCATACATGCCTGTAAGGCGCATGTGCTATCCACGCCTGCAAGGCATTGCAGTGCACGTGCTGTCCACGCTATAGACGCCTGTAAGGCTTACGTCATATCAACACCTGCAAGGCACGTGGTATCCACGCGCCTACAAGGCACGTGGCAAAAGCCTATAAATAGCTCTGAATTCCCTTCAATAAACGAGACTTGATCAGAATCTGTGTCTTGTCTCCATTCTTCGCGTCTCTTCCCCTTTATCCTCTCTCTCTCTCTCTCTCTCTCTCTCTCTCTCTCTCTCTCTCTCTCTCTCTCTCGCTAGACCCTGACCCTCGGACCGGAACAGGCAGTACGGGCTGCAACAGGACACAGCCTTCACAAGAGTCACAAATAATAGAAAATATCTTGCTGTAACTCTAACCAAGCAAGTGAAGGATATGTATGTAAAGAACCACAAGCCCCTGAGGAAAGGCACTGAAGAAAATATCAGAAGATGGAAAGCAATAGTTCAGATTGGCTTAGGTAGAGAACTACTTGATAGCATGGCTTAGCTGTCCTCTGCCCAGACTGTCTAGAGTGATGGGTAGATAGCAACTTCTAGTTCACACTGTAACATTTCAAACCAAGTGTCATTTTTGAAAGCAGAATACCATGCATTGTTTCAGTCAGTGTGATCAGAACCAACAAGTGAAATTAAAAAGGAGAAACAATGCAAGATGTTATTGTTTCCATTAAAATTCTTTCTGCAGTAAATAGCCCAGGAATGTCCACCATTGGTGGCTTTCTCTCATCCCAGCCTCAAACAACCAGATGCACCAGTGACCCAGCACCAACTTCACAGATGACCCATACCTGATCCGCAGCTATAATGCTCTTTCCTGGAGTTGATCAACTAATTAATTTCTTTGACAGTAATGAAAGTTTTGTATCTGTATATATTTGTTACAAAATGACTTGAAGTGTCAACCATTAACTTATTATCTACCAGGCAGTTTTACAGCACGTTGTTTTTAGATTCTACTAAGTTCATGTGACTAATAAGAGTGAAAAAAAGAAGAAAGAAGAGAGAGGGAGAGGGATGGAAAATTGAAGGAAAGAAGGAAGGAAGGAAGGAAGGAAGGAAGGAAGGAAGGAAGGAAGGAAGGAAGGAAGGAAGGGAGAAAGAGAAAAGCTTTATAAAATATCCAGAATAAGGTGGCTGGGATAGCACAGCAGGGAAGACACTTCACTTACAACAAGCGCCTTCACTTGTTCCAAGATTGATAACTTGATTTGGAGCCCCAGACCTACATAGTATGGGAGAAGTTAACTCCTGAAGGTTGTCCTCTGACTCTCAAACACACACACACACACACACACACACACACACACACACACACACACACACCCTGAAATACAAATTATATTGATGTCAAAAACAAGTGAAGATATGACCACCTACCACTCTTCCCTCTCTCTATTCCCCTGTCCTCTGCTCTCTGTGGTCATCAGGACTCCTATGCTATACACCCCACTGACTGATATACTAGGACCGAATCTTATTTCTCATGAACTTGATTTTCAACAATCCTGCTACAAATCTACATTAAATGCTTGTCTGTGGTCTTAGCTGAACCAGACAGGCAAACTTTAAAAAAATAATCATAATTTTAGCAAAACATACAAACAAGTAATGAAAGAGCCTAACTACCTGCGGAGGTCACATTAGTAGATTATTCCATATGTCCCCTAGCAACATGACATAAACCTGAGCGCTGTCATTCATCAAAATCAGAATAAAATAGAATCGGGGAGTCAAAGGTTATATAAAATCCTTCTTATTAAACTCTTAAGAATGGATGGGCAATGTGAGATAATTTAGTACGTGCTTATTGCCTTTCTCAACTTCAGCACAAACAAGAGAATGGAGGTGGGGACACAGCAGACAGAAGCCACAGCCTCTGGATAACCTACCCTCAGAGGTAATATCCTTCTGCTGTGCTGACGAAGTGGCTCCCTAGTGTAGCCATACTCAAGGACAAGGGAATATAAGAACATAAAAACAGTATTCCCTCTTCCTGAACGCTTCATGTTCTATTGCAAGCAGTCATTGGGCATCCAAAAATGTTTCCTGGAAAGCTCCGAGAAAACAACAATCCCTAGGTTTCCAAGTGTGTGCCATGCTGAGTACTGTAATAAGATACTGGGGTGTATATTTCATCCTGCTCAGGACCTGAGTCATCCTTCTGTACCATATATCCACATTGCATCAATGACCCATTCGTTGGTCACTTAAAAGCTACCTTGGTCATCAGAGCAACCGCCACAGCATCATAGTGATAGCTTATAAGAAACTCATATTTCATGTTGTAATGGACTTAATCTCAAAGTTAGTGGAGCTGGCAGCTGAATGACATGGGTTTAGTGTGGGTTTTTCTCCACGATATCCCCACAGATCTCATGGTAAAGTGTGACTCTTCATTGGCAGTCATGATAGGTAGACTAGGTGGAGCTGCTTGATCATGGAGGCGAAGCTTCCATGAATGAGTCAGTGTCTTGAGAGGAAATGGGTTATTACAAAACTATGGCCTCTTTTATTTTTATTTTCTTTTTAGAATTTCTTTTTAGAATTGTATTATTATCTTTGCATTTTTATTGATAAGTAGTTGTGTCTCTGCGCATATAATGGTGTGTCCATGGAGCCTAGATCAAGTCCCCAGTGCTAGACTTATAGGTGATTATAAGCCCCATGAGCTGGGAACTGAACTCAGAGCCTCTGGAAGAGGCTTGTGTGTTCTTAATCACTGAGCCATCCCTCCAGCCCCCTCTTTCACTCTCACGCACCCATACTCTTTTGATCTTCTATTTTCTGCATGAATTGAAGCAACACGAAGCCCTCGTTGGTAACATGTCCTTGGGCTTCCTAGCCTTCAAGACTGAAAGAAAAAAAAACCCTATTATTTAAAAATTATTCCAGTTTGACGCTCTGCTTTAGAAAGAGGCCTAATAATCCATGGGATGTGCTAAAAAGAAAACATAAAGTACTTTCTATAAATGAAGGGCCAAGCCTCTTCGATCAGAAAGAAAAAGAATATTGAAATTGTTATGATTTAGAGTAAGAGCAAATCTTCTACATACAAAATTAAGACAGAGGGAACAGAAGAGCAGGTTTGTTACCCGGCATCAGACTTCAAACATCGCATACACAGTGCAGGATTAATGTTCAGTCCTCCCCTTCACTTTATCTCGGCACATACTCCCTAAGGCTCACAATCATGGTGAGAAGAAAGGGGGTTATTATACAATAGATTTTCATACACAAACATATGGATTGGAGGTGGGAGAGGGAGAAACAGTTGCTTATTTTTCTCATAGCATGTTGTTATAATCATTCTTTTCTATAATTATTATTCTTAGTCTCTTACTATGTCTAAATTTTAAACTTCATCATGGTTATGTATACTGAAGAAAAAATATAGCATGGTAAGCAGTTCCAGGTCTCTTCTAAAGGGCCTGGCATGTGTACTCACAGATAATGGGAGACTCCTGTACTAGAAACTTGAGATCACTGTGTGCCAGCTAGTGTCTGTGTGACTCGTGATTTGTACCAAATGTCAGCTGAACCAACCTCAATGGGCTGACTGAATCTACCACAATAAAACATCACAATAAATGTTTTTAAGTCTTTAAATTTTCTGTGTGTACCTATGCATGTATGTGCCTGTTTACCATATGCAAGTGGATATCTAAGGAGTCAGGAAGAGGCAAACCCCTCAGAGCTGGGGATACAGGTGGTTGTAAGTCATCCAATATGGATGCTAAGAACTCAATTTAAGCCCTTAGAAAGAGCAGTAAGAGTCTTTAACCACTGAGCCACCTCTCTAGCCCCAAAAATGAACTCCCTAAACTTACCAGTCTCTAGGACTAAAAACAATAAAATTAAATTAAAAAAATTAATGTAGGTATTTAGGTCTTGCTTCTAAAAGAATTCATGGTAACAAACATAAAGAAGATAATTGAATAAGAAATTTGTTTTTCTATTCAATCTTATTATGAGTCTCTAACATAATAAATGATTGAGGGAAAGAGATTGCCTCTAAATGCCTGGCCATTGCATGGTACAGAACACCCTTCCCTGTTGACGACAGTTTATAAAGTTACAAGGCATAACCAGGACAAGGATGATCTCTGCAGCTATGAAGGGTAACTATGAAGGACTGGAACCCCCCCCCCAGGGTGAAGAAACAGTCCCTCAAGAAACATGAAATTGTGCGTGTCTCATGACTAGCAATGGTCTTCCAGTCAGTGGAACCAATTTATACTTGCTGAGAAATTCTTTGCTATAATATTGGCAAGAACTGGCAAGACCATTCACTGGAGAAAGAGCAGACAAACTAGCTGTTACAATGTTGATTTGTTAAACATTTCTTTGGGTGTGATCATGATTCTGTGAATATATGTCAGCAAGACCCCCACCCCTTCAAAAGTGATTGCTGAAGTATCTAGTGTTGATTGCCATAGTTTTCAATTTGTTTGCAAGTAGTTTTTCCAGAGGTGTGGAGAAACATGAATATCTCATAGAAGAGAAAGTATGGCAAGAGTCTAGATGAAGGTATGTGGACACATCGTCCTCTAACTTAAATTCATTGGTAGTTTTAAATGTATCAAAATAAAAAGTTAGCGAAGATAAGGTCTTACTAGCTAGTTTTGTGTCAACTTGTCACAAGGCAGGTTCATTTTAGAAAGAAAGAACTTCAACCGGGAACATACCTGTAGTAGACTGGGACTTTTTCCATGGTTAATGATTGAATTAGAGGATTCAGTTCACTGTTAGCTGTGCAAGTCCTGAGCTGGTGGTCCTGGGTACTATAAGAACGTAAAGTTGAACAAGCCATGAAAATCAAGCCAGTAAGCAAGTTTCCTCCAGGCCTCTTTATCAGCTCCTGCCTCCAAGTTTCTGTATTGCATTATCTGGCTAACTTCCCTATATGATGGAACAAAGCTATCAGAAGAAATAAACTCTTTTTCCCACTTTGCTTTGGTATTTTATTTCAACAATAGACTTGCTAACAACCAGTAAGAAAATATGCTTTCTATTTTTTTCTATGTTTTTTTTTCTTTTCTAATTGAAAAAAGTTCATAATCTAGACTCTCTCAGAGTGGGCTGCAAATAGCTGACCTTTGAAGTCAGATTAAATTGTAGAGGATAATCCAGAACACAGAACAGAGGACCTGCGCTACAATAGGCTCATAGGAAAAGATGGCACAAATTGATTCACATATGTCCTAGTGTCTAACTGAAGGCTTATATATTCTTCATGTTGAAAATTGTATTTCCTGGTCAGTAACTCAGACCCAGTAAAATTTAACACATACACTCTCTTTATTTGAAAACAATCCCCTTAACTATAATAATGTGTATTGCTTCAGGAAGTGTCCCTTGCTGCTCTGCTAACTACTAAATCACCATTTATTAAACTAAACTTTTTTGTTAAATATCATTAAGAAAAGGAACGAATGTTTCTGTTGTTAAATACATTCTGACTTCCTCAATGCTTCATAATCAATATCTGTGATTATGACAGATTTTATTGTTTTCTTTAGCTTCTCTAACATGTCCACCTTCTCTTTTATCCATGAAACATTTGCTTTAGTTGAATATCTGAGCTGAAGAAGAAATAAAAATTATGTTCCTCTCATTCTCTCTCCAACATTGATGTGAAATTCCTCCCTAGCCAATAGACAGTGTTACGCAGGTAAACCAGATGAAGAGACTCATTAGAACCAAATAGAACCGCACACGATGTTTGAGAAGGTACATTAAATACCTAAATACCTAAGGACAGTATCTCTATTTGTTTCTTGTCTGTGAGAATTTCAAAAAGCCAAAAGTCTGGGTAGAAATGAAACCTGAAAGTTCAAGTCACCACAGTGTGAGCAGTTACAGGCCTTACTGCAGAAGCTGAAGCACAAAGACTAGGAATCTGCTGAAGTCTAATTCTCAAGCTAGCACAGAACACATCAACCTCAACCATTAGATTAAATGGTACAATGGCAAACTAAGAACGTTTCTCTTAAATTAAGAGAATACATGTTGGAATCAGATCCTTTTTGATAATAACAGTTTGAGCTGCAGTTCATATTATTTAATGTCTACATTAACCTTTCTAATCTCTAAATTGTCTATGAATTTCATTGCACTATTGTGAAAAGATTAGAATATGAAGTATTTGATACATCACAAACCTTAACAAATGATAATTTTCATCCAAATTATTTCTTCAGCAAGATTCTCTAATGGAATATCTTTATTTACAATAATAACATCTTAATAACTGTGAAATTTTTGCCAACCACTTCTGTAATTAATTTGACTTCCTAAACTAAGTGCAGAATCAACTATTCCCAGTCTGTTTGGAAATCCAAAAAGATAAAGGGGTTTAATTAAGATAATCTTTTAGGTTTTCAAATTTTAATTCCATTAATTATTTTTAATTCTATTTTGCCAAATAGCATATGCATTAATATAATTTGATACAGCATGAATCTAATTAGAACTTTTTATTATTCTTCACAGAGGTCATTAGCATACAATTAAATTTTAAAAAGAAGCAAAAATTACAAACTCTACACTGTGTAATGGGAAAATAAGATACTCCAAGAGTCTAATCAAATGATAACTCTTCCTTACTGGGAGTCCCCAGACAGCCTCAGTGATACTGGTCCTTGGTGTTTACATTGTGTCAACCAAAGTGTGAAGTCATTGGGTTCACAGCTCCCTCAAATCTAGTATCTAATATCTCACAATATAAACTTGACCTTATTCCATAGAAAAAGACCCTTAGAGGAAACTCCGGCTGCTTAGGTGAAATCCCTTCCTTTGTGTGAGTCCATAACTTCTCTGTGTGAAGCATTGTGCTCAGACAGCACATGCACAACACAAACACATAAGTTGCTGTGGGTACCACTGGCTGCACATTGCTTCTTACCGCTCACCTTTCTGCTTCCTATAGTACCAATAATCTGTTAGCTTTATGGTTAAGATCGTTCTTAGAGGATGGAGAGAAAAATAAATTCAACATGGAAACTCCCAGGAGATGCAAACCAAAAAAAGAAGTTTAAAATATGCCATTTAGTGCTGTTTGGCTAGTCTTCCTGGAGAATCCAGGAGCTCTGGTAATACAGCATTCGTTCGCAAATACAGAAGACATTTGGGGGCTTGACTATCTTGTGGCTGTCATTTTCAGAGGCCCATGCAAGAGGAAAGGAGAGCAGGGTTGTGAAAATGTGTGTGTCGCCTTCAAACACAACACCCTTTGCAACACTTCCTGCTCCCTCTAATGATAGAGGTAGAAAAAAAACAAATAAACTCATTGGTTCAAATTAAAATCCAAGAATTTGCCAGTTTGAGTTGCTGTTTTCCTTCTGAGAGCATTTAGCACACGTTACTTTACATATTGGGCAGAGCTAGGGGTTGACCTCAGCTTCCTTAAAAGGGCACGCGCCTCAGACTGACAAGTATGGGTATGTGGCTCCCCTCAGTGGCCACCAAGAACATCAGCACAGTTCAGAAAAGGTATGGGCAAGGTAAAGCAGCGAACAGCAGCAAAACTCACCAACCTGTTATAGTCACAGTCAGCTAATAGCCGGTGTAGACATAAAGATGGAACGAAAAATGGATGGGTACATGTACAATCTGGGAAGGCTTTCTTTGCAAAGAAAGTCAATTCCAAGCAATAAAAGTGCCAAAATAAAGTTTCCAAAATATTCTGGTGCTTTAAAGAGTTAAAGGAGTTACAAGGTAAGGGAGCAGTGACCACAAGGGAACAAGAAACAAGCTTCATCTGCAGCCCAGTTCCTTGATAGCTTCAGGTTTAGTAAAGTAGGGCACATACTGTAACACTCAAGAAAAGCTAATTCCAGAACATTCCAAGCCTGGCAAGTAATTTTCGATGGGAACTGGCACGATGAGAAATTTCAGTGTACAGAATATCATCCAGTTGAAGGGTTTTCAGCAAAAGCAACCCCTACAGGTTCCCAACAGGCCCTGGGGCATTTAACAGCATCAGGATTTCTGGGCCTTGGCCCAGGTTTCAACCCTGTTTCACCAACAATGTTTCCTTTATTCTGAGACTGAGTCTTACACGGGAGCTTCTAGATTCAAAGCACAACTTCTAAGAATGGAAAGAATGCTTGGGAATAAAGATCAGAAGACCTGTCTGCTTCATTATTTATAGCCATCTGTATTTACCAGGACTACTCATCACAATTCCAACACTGCATCTAATCACATCTAAGTATTGGTGCCCATTTAAGCAAGAATTGGGAGGGAAGCATGGCCAGCCTCCCTCTGCCAGTAAACCCTATCCAACAGGACCACCTTGTCAATTCTGATAACCCGCTCACTGCTTAAGTATGGCTTCCTGATGGGCAGGATGGCTGATGCCTCTCATCCCAGCACTCAGGAAGGATCTGGAGACCAGAGGACTGCTGTGAGTACAAGGCTAGCCAGAGCTACATACTGAGATTGAATTCAGCCTCGAATACAGAGACCCTGCTTCCAAATCCAAAACAAAGCAGAAATGGTCTTGACTGGGGTATGCATGAACTCTTTCTTGCCTCTATCACTTGGTATGTTGCCTTCTTGTTGCATCCCTTGTCTTCTCCTGACCTCTTCGGAGTTGGCTCCTGCCTCCAATTCGCAGTCTCCTACACTGCTGGTGTTCTGGGGTAAGAGCTTGACTCCACTGGCTGCAGAGCCGGCTCAATGGTTAGGAACACTTGTTGCTCTTGCAGATGACCTGGGTTTGATTCCTGCCTCCCACACAGTGGCTCCCAACCACCTGTCACTCCTATCCCAGGGGATCTGATGTCCTCTTCCGACCTCCACTGGCACCAGGCACACATTTGGTATACACATAGACAGAAACGCTCATACACATAAAATAATAAAATAAACCTGAGGAGAGAAAAAAGAGCGTGACTTCAGTCTCTTCGCGTGTTCCCTCTAACCTTGTCATGGGCTTTTCCTCAGCCTCATGTTATTACTAACACATTAAGCGGAGTGTGTTAAAGGATGCTCCTGAAGTCACCCCACCACAATGCATAATGGAGTTGTAGAGCTTCAAGTCCCAGAGGGTCTCAAGACACACTGGGGCAGCATTCAGCTGGCATGTTAAGAGGCCTCCGACTCACTCTGATAATGGACTCAGAGCAGGTAAGCATCTTGCTCACTTCTGATGAGCTGCTATTTGAAGCTTCTCGGAGACTGAGTGTTTAGCATGGCTACAACTGTCCCTTACAAAAACCACTCTGAGAGCAGAGTTAAGATTTGGTGCACACTGAGAACCATAACTTAAAGAAAAACCACCTGCCAACAGCATCATTGAATCCCTGTGTTAGGAACAATCTACTTTCTAATTATGACTATTCTGTCTTTCACATTCTTCTTTTTTTCCCCCTCTCTCTTCACTTCAGCATGGATAATTAGCCCCTTTCTGAGAAACGTCTCCTCTCTGGTTATTGTGTAGTAACACAAGTATGTTCTCATTTCTAAGGGGAATCCTTCTTCATCTGCCAACTGTCATTAAAAATCACATGTGCTTTGCCCGTAGGTTTTTTTTTCCCCCTAATGTTTTGTTTTGCAAGGGGAGGTTAATTGTAGCTCTCTCCCATGGCCTTCCTACTGTTGTCAAGTTAACCATGGGTTTGCTGTGCCGAGAAAGGTTTAGCTAAGGCCTGAAATCCAAAACAAGGGCAACAATAAATACCAATTATCCCAGGGCCTTTGCTTCTGCTGCTCCTCTAAGGCAGCAAGCCTGGCTGTTGACTTCCACAAGGCTGGACCTTCCTGATGCTCTTGATATACTTTGCATTTGGAGTGCTATTTTGGGTCACATGCTGTCCTTACTGTTAGCAATTATTGCATAGTGAGTAGCCCTCTTCCTCCCTTCCTTATGAAACATTCATCTATTGGGTATCTGCCATCAGGAGAGACATCACGAGTACCATGTTCATCTGTCTCCTCACAGTCATTTTGTCACAGCCTAACTTTAGACATTGAAATCGGGATTCAATTTTGTAGGACAGAGATTTAGCACGGAGTAAAAACTGCATGTACTTTTCAACATCGGCGGGAATGTGTAACATGTCTTTCTCATTTGTACAGCTCCTTGTTAAATTAGTGGCTTATTAAAATGGGAGCTACCTCTGTCTAAAAACATACAACGTAGAGATGTGTAAGCTAGTCTATCAGGACAGGAAGACCCAGTTCCCTATAAAACACTTGGGCTTTGAAACAAACAGAAAACTGCTGGCAAGTGCCCTAAATAAGTGACATAGTGCCATAGATAGCTAATATCATGGAACACAAGGGCACAGATGCTGGCTGGCTACAGTGCCCTCTAGTGTTCTCTAGGTTAAACAACAACAGTTCCAAGAGCAAATCTTCCACCCCTTCATTATGTTGGACCAACAACAAACGTAACTGTGATTTTTGGAAAGGAGCATGTCCTCCACAGCAAGGTGGGTCTGTGCACCATCCAAGCACTCATGTGCAGTTGAGGAATCTGTCATCGAAACCATCTTACCATTTAATGAAACTCCTTTCTCTATTTTCACCAGTAACTTTCTAGCCTCTGCACACAGAATTGTACAATAACTTAGCCTTCATTACAGATATCTGTCCCATATAATAAGATCCTCATCTTCCCATGACTTTAGGCAATGGTTTTTTTTAACTTTCTCCTAGAAACATCACAAATTATAATCGTCAGTGGCAACGGAGCGCTCATGCCTAGAAAGGTGTTAGATGTTGACATACAGTCTCCTTTGTGGGATGAATTCTACTATAACTTCAATTTAAACCCATAATTCACAAAGAAGATCAGTAAACATCAAATATAGTTAGTCAGACAGCAGAGAAAAATGGCTAGTAGAAAATTTCCTGGTCTTTAAAATGCCTTAATATACAGTGTTCTCGACATCTTCGCCTGCAGAAGTGAAGAACAATGCCAACTGCACTTTGCCTCAAGCTGAACCTGGCCTGGGAAGTAGGACTTGGTAGAGAACACCGTTATTGACAGCTCACAGGTCCATTTTACAAGGCAGAACCAATGACCAAACAAAATCTATGGCTTCTTAAATCTTTTTTTTTTTTTTTCTGGGCAACAAAAACATCTTTTTAAAACAAAAACAGTTCACTCTTCTCAGGTCCTACAAAATTTATAAGCCAAAGTGCCAACTATAGGACATAAGGTCACTGTTTCTTGTCTCTTATCCTGCATGAAGAGCCAGTTATTGAAAATAAATATTTCTAGAATGTCTCTATTTCCTCTTACCTCTCCTATTTGTTTCCTCCACTGAGCAATGTCACAGTGCTCTCAGGATAGGTGAGAGAGTTGCAGACCCTTGCCAAATGAGTCAATACATACATATGCATATATACATATACATATACCTACACATACATATAGATATATATATGCCTGGTTCATCTTATAGTATTTCATGAAATCCTGTGTTTTCACCTTATTCAGCTACTATGAAAGTAGATTTATACATAATAAGACAAAAGACTAGAAATCATTAACCTTTAAACTAAAGTGAGGACTAATTTTTACATATAATTATTTAAAACTGTCTCTCAGTTAGCAATGAAGTCATCAGATCCAATTTGAATTTTAAGGAAGTAAAACAAAAAAAAAAGAGAGGTGGAGGAGGAATTTGTGTTTGTCTAGCAAAAGAGCCTCTGAAATGATAAGTTGAAGGTGAATGGAATAATGAAGGGACTAAAAGGAATAGGAGTGGAAATATTGATTACATACAAACCAGATATTAAAATAGGAGATAAAGATTAGCTGCCATCTGCTCTTTTACATAAGTAAAAATAAAGTAAGTAAATGAGAGAGTAATTTAGGACCTAGCTAAAAATAACTCTGGATTGTTTCAGAACAGCACACTTATGAGAAGTTCCTCAAAGGGACAGCCAGAGAAGCAGAACCCCATATCATGAAGGCATCAGAGATGCCAACAGGAAACCAGACCAATGATGGTCCCCAGATCCTCAGCTTCTCTGACTAGAGGGAGGTGCAGTTAAGCAGGGTTTTGTTGAAGTCTCCAGTACCTAGTAACTTGATGCTTATTTTATCAAACTTCCTTCGATAGACTGACAAAAGTAACAAGAAATAGAAATGTTTAAAAATATATCTTTTCTACAGTTACTCTTAAGAATACAAAACCACAGTGGTCAGTATCAATGGGGTTTCTGAGCTGAGAATTTTAAGTCCTTTATAAGTCTTATGAAGAGTAACAATTTTATGCAGTTTTGTCTTTTTTGCAAAAGGTATGAAATCTTTAAGACACTTTAAATTAACTTTCAATTATTTTTGTAAGCTTCATGTTCCATTTACCTATATCCAGCCATTTAAATTAACACACGAAAATAAAATGAGTGTTCTACATTCTAACCTGTAAAGATGCTAGACAAACTAAGTAAAATTATTTTAAATATTTTACAATAGCATTATTCTTATCATTAGATATAAACATTAATTAAGAAAATAAATTACTTACTCTACCTGCATCAGCAACCTTGACGAATCAAAATGAAATAATGTGCTGTTTATTATCATATATTATAGTACGTAAATACAAATTATGTCTCAATAGTTCTCCACAAAAATAATTGTGTTCTTTCTGAAATGTACTGTCCTTTAAATTTTTGTGTGCAGGCCTGGAAAGACGACTCAGTACTTAGGAGTTTGCTGTAGTGGACCCAAGTTCAGTTCCCAGAACCCATAGCATGGAACTCATAACAACCTGTTACTCTAGGTCCAGATGATCATATGCCTTCATGTGCTTAACCTATGCTTAACCACACGCAGGCAGAGATATGCAACTAAAAACAACAAAATTAAATCTTCAAAACTATTAAATTGATTGGTTTGTTTGTTGTTTGTATATTGGTTGGTTGATTGGTTGGTTGGTTGGTTGGTTGGTTGGTTGGTTGGTTGGTTGACAGATTGACTATTTGGTTAGTCGGTTGGTTGGTTGGTTAGTTGGCTCAATGGTTGTTAAGTTTGTTGGCTGATTGATCGGTTGGTTGGTTGGCAGATTGGCTACTTGGTTAGTTGGTTGGTTGGTTAGTTGGTTGGTTGGTTGGTTGGTTAGTTGGTTAGTTGGCTGATTGTTTAGTTGGGTGGTTGGTAGGTGGGTGGGTGAGTGAGTTAGCTGGTTGGTGGGTTAGTTGGTTGGTTGGTTGGTTTATTGGTAGGTTTATTGGTTTCTTGGTTGATAGATTAATTGGTTGGTTTTGAAACAAGATCTTGCTATGGTGCTTAGTGTAGCCTCAAATGCACATCTATTGCCTCAGTCTCTCAATCAGTTGGTATTACAGAAATATACCATCTAACCTAGCTTGAAATGTATTATTAAAATGAAGTCAATAATATCCTCTTCACAGAGGTGTTTGGGTTTTATTTCATTTGATTATTATTACTATTGTCAGTGCTAGGAATTGAGCTTAGGGCCTTACACACGAAAAGCAAACGCTTTTTACTGAGTTACAACCACAGCCCAGTATTTTGCTCTTTAAATAAGTGAATACTCACACGGCATTCTGCACAATTTCTAATACACAGTAGGCATACAATGAAAGATATTTACCTATTTTCTAGGAATGGTCATAGTTAGCAGTGTGTGAACACTCATGTAACATCTTTTGAAACTGTCCTGAATCCCAAGAGTTCTTTAATTGGGACTTTATGGTAGTATCTCACTTTTGCTATAATTTTGTGTTTTCCTAATGACAAATACTGTTAAGTATCTTTTCATGTGTATGTTGTCAGCTCATATAACCTCTTTTGAAATGTCTATTTAAAAATTAAAAAGATTTAAAAATCTTTTGCCAAATATGTAAAGCCTTAATTTATATTTTAAAATTATCAAATTAATTCTGAATAGCCAGGGTGAGGCCTATGTAAGCATTTCTTTTTATGTTGATTTCAGGATGAGAGCAACTTAGTCAAATTTAACTAACATATCTGACATAACTGGTGTGATACAGTGGAGCAGAATACAGAAGAGAAGAGAGAGAGAGAGAGAGAGAGAGAGAGAGAGAGAGAGAGAGAGAGAGAGAGAAAGACAGAGAAACGGAGACAGAGAGACAGAGACAGAGGAATCAAAGAGAAAGCAGAGCCAGTAAACAAGAGAAGAAGAAGCAGAACTACCTGTCATGAGGACTGAAAGAGAACTGGGCTTTGAAGCAAAGTCAAGGAAACTATATCAGAACACAGGCTAGACCACAATGCAGGCTGTTCTTTCATTATAAACCAGGTCATTTTAATAAAAGCCAAAGAAGGAAACAGAAGGATATCACACTTACAAACTTCCATATCATTCTCATTTTGAGTTTAGCACTTTAATAATACACTAAGGTGTCACTGACTTCTTATCTTGACCAAAAAAAAACAGTCTCTACTTAGCAGAGCAATAAACAGGCTCAAGAACTGTGGTCATGTGGTTGTCATTCTTTCTACATTCTGTTGATCACCAAGAGTTCCAGTAGGTGTCCTTGACCCAAGGGAATAAAGTACCCAAAGACCTCCTCTGACCTACATACCTACACACACACACACACACACACACACACTTGCAGACACATGTATACATGAGCCTCACACATACATGCACACACACACACAATATCTGAGAGACACAACATGAAGAAGGAAAGCTTTACTTTGGCTCATAGTAGCAGAGGTTTTCATCCATGCTCAGATACCCAGTTCCACACTGTGTACTTATCTTATTTAGACCACCATAATTAGGAGTTTGTAATATGGTAGACGAGCTGAAAGAAGGGGGAGAAAGGTTTAGAGGGCAAGACATCCTTCAGAAATATCCCCAGTGACCCACTTTTTCAATCAGGCTTCACCACTTAATGGTCCATTCACCTACGAATTTATCAATGGATTCGCCCATTGATCAAGTTTAAATCTTTGTGATCGAATCACATGTTGACTGGAAACAAACACCTGAGCTCTTTCTGTTATCCTCAAACACTGTCATTAGGTTGCTTGTATTTTACCTAAGGAAGTCAAACAGGAAACAAATAAATAGCTTAAACACATTGCACATCAGATGCTTGTGAAGTGAAGAAAAGCAAGTCGTGAAAGAGAAATATAGTGTTCCCAGAGAGGGTAGGAACAAAGAGCTGGTGCTCTGTATAAATAAAGATGAATAAAGACTCCTTGCTAAAATGATGTTTAGTACAGGTCTAAAGGAGCAGACAAAGTATCATGCTATCTGGGGAAGGAAAGACCCCACATAAAACGCAATGAGAGGGAGCATCCTTAGAGACTGTGGCAGGCAAGTTCTTGGCACTATAGACCTTACCAGCTGATGCAAAGCAGGAGAGTGGGTGCAGCCTCATTTGCATTTTGAGAGGAGAAACTCCTAAACTAAGCTTTTCCTGAGATGGCAGTCACATGGGCAAGACCATGATGACACCACGGTCTGAAGAAGCCCAGCAGGCCATGCAAGGGGAAGTAAACTAGAATAGGATATAGGCTTGACCCACTGAAGCAGGGAAGTCATCTTACTCGGCCTAAGAAATCCCCACATTGATCTGTAAGTTGGCAGCTTGATGAGCAGATATGATGATCGAGAGTTGACTTTCAAACCAAGATACGTGGAGACGGTGACAAGACGCATGCAGCCGTCTCCCATCATCTACTTAGCTTAGGCGGAAATCAAAAGTGGTATCTTTCCATTCCCAGTCCCCACCAAAGCCTCCTTGCTCCCCTAGGCTCAGATTTTATGAGTGATTTTCTACCCCCAGAATCAATCACTACAATTTAGGAATTGCAGTGTTAGTGAATTCTGAGTCTTAAGTTGTATTTTTCACCCTGGAGTCAAGATGAGAACCCAAGGACGCATGAGGGCAGAATTCCCCAGAGGAGAAACAGAAACAGGGACACTTAACGAAGGTTTTCATGCAAAGATGTGTAGCATCAGACCACTATGGGCTACTAAGACCTTTTCCACTTTGGTGTAAGTAGGCTGTCATCACTGAGTATCTGTGTGTTCCCCAGATTCATTCATATGTTCAAACTCTGACGTTCAGTGTAATGGAATCCTTTGAGAGGTAATGAAATATTGATGAGGATTTTCTTTCCTCCTCATGCAACAAAAAACCAACTGTCTACAAGTCATAATGCTCTCACCAAGAAGCAAACCAGCCACCACCCTATTTGAGACTTTTCAACCTCTAGAACTGAGGGTAATAAATTCCTGATATATCTGTATCAGATCTGCTGCAAAGAAATGATGATTAAAACTTGCTGGCCCAATATGGACAAAGAATACTGTCGATTCAAAGAGATGTACAATTAGTAGTCTCATAGAAAATCTCACACACCTAAAAGCTTTTCACAAGCCTAAACATTATGGAGGATTACACATAGTCACCAAGATGCTATGAGATAAAATAAATCTTTAAATAATTTCTCATTAGACTTGTGTTCGTATAAATGTGTGTGTGTGTGTGTGTGTGTGTGTGTGTGTGTGTGTGTGTGTGTGTGTGAAGTCTATTTCCTCAAGAA
Source organism: Arvicanthis niloticus (assembly GCF_011762505.2). Classification (NCBI taxonomy): domain Eukaryota; kingdom Metazoa; phylum Chordata; class Mammalia; order Rodentia; family Muridae; genus Arvicanthis; species Arvicanthis niloticus. The sequence goes on along the minus strand of NC_047661.1, from coordinate 105,469,304 downwards.
TAGGGATCCTGGTAAATGGACACTAGTAAGGATTTGTTTCACACCAAGTTGCCTCTACCATAAAGCCCCACACACACACACATACACATTACATTAGTTTTGTCTCTAGCTGAACTCGTTGGAGCCACATCCTGTAAACGGAACCTGCAGAAACACAACTTAAAACTCTAAAAAGGCTTACCTTCACTAACCTAAATTAGAACCCTGAAACAGACAGATGGAAACACAAAAAGGAAGCCCTGGAGCTTCCACAATGACTCTACCCCACATCATCTACCACCTCCTGGTCTGTCCCCCACCCCCCACCCCAGCACCCCTGGAAAAAAGCTTAAAAATCAGTGTTGATGTGGACCGGGAGTATATTAGCCTTCGAGTAATTTCAGAGCTGTATGAAACTCGGGGGGAGGGGGGGCGGGGGGAGAGGGCAGGGCGGGAGAACTCAGAAGAGGATTGCCTTGTCTTCCTTTTCCGTTGTGTTTCACGTTGCCCATTTGGGTTTTTTTTTTTTTTTTTTTTTTTTTTCCTTTCTTTTTTTGAAAACCAGAGAGAGAATAGATGGCTGGACGGACAGACAGAAAATTGCCTGAAGCCGGATTATTAGTGGCTTAAGGAGTAATCTTTTAAGTGTATTGCCAAACATGCCACAAAGGGATCTGAAATAGCTCTCCAGCCAAAAAGCCGAGGCGGTGTGGTAACCGCACACCTCAAACTGCCTTTCTGACCACGGAGACTTTAAAACGCTACTTTCATCTCCTTAAAAGGTACGCAAGTCTAGGTTTGATGCTTCCGTTCCTGCATCTGTTCTAATTCTCTTTCCATTGAAGCTTGAGTTTTTAGGATTTTTTTTTTTATATATTACCATTGGAAAAAAATATTCCAGTAATCCCCTAAAACTTCAATACATACAGCTCTTTTGGCTGCGTTTTTCTTCGTTCTCATTTTTATTTCGAAAGGTAGGAAAAAAATGTCTTGGTGTGTTCTCTGCCTCTTTCATTTCACTTTTGGAGCAGGTGAGAGGAGCTGACAAAATTGAAACTGGAACGTATTGAATTAACATTCACATTTATTGTAACAAATTCGAACAAGTATGTGCAACAGAAAATGAAGGCCCTATCCTCCTCTACGTCACTTCCTCGAGATAATACAGATTTTATTCTTTACTGTTTTCTATTCTTACACTGTATGGAATTGTAAGGTGTTTATGCAGTTAAATATATAATTATACTAACTTTCCAGTCTCCTTAAACTTACTCAAAAAGCTATAAGAAAGCCACACTATCAGAGAAGGTAAATATGTTAGGTTCAAAATCAAAAAAAAATATTTGGTACCTACAACCCAAAGTACATAGAAGTCAAGGGTGGTCTGTCTGCATTCACCAAGGTATAATGTTTACAAAAATAAAATTATTTGATGAGTAAAAACAGTTATAGTCAGAAAGGTAAAACTACTGCATCAGATAGCATAGAAAATAATCTACTGCCATAGATACATTAGTCTGGGATGTTAATTCCAGCCAATAGATTCAGATATTTATATACAACAAAATTCTCAGAAATATTGTCAGAATCATCCCTACTTGCGACAAGAGAGGACACTCCAAATTCTAGCACACTTTTGCTGCCCTTCTGTGGTTTTGATCTGGGGGCCCCCCCCCCCCCCCAGTTACACCTTGCTTCAAGAGATCCGTGAATACCTCGATACCCACAATGAAATTCATTGTCTGACACTACAAGTCCCAAGTCCAGTGTGGTTTTGCTTTCTGTATACTAACAACTTGATAGTGACGCAAATTTACAATTGCCACATTGTTGCTTGTCTCTGTGTCATTGCCAAGCAACTGTAGTGACTCGGCTTCCCAGTGACTAAACGGTTTTAGGCTGGATTTTCACTCTGTGAGCCACAAAGCGCTAACTGCGGAAACCGGTCATAGTGTGGTTACCTGTATCAGGTGATTCATGGAGACACTAAATCTCTCATGGCCCGTGATGTGCTGTTAAGCCATTAACACCCATTTCTCTGGGCAAAGAGCAGTTTAGCTTTGGTTTGTGGCATCTGACAGTTCCTTTGGAGTAAGTATCTCTGTCCTGGCCAATTTAAAGATCTCCACACGAAGTCAGTGACTTCAGACATGGGAGGAGATATGAACACCCTGGGTCTTGAGACCTGCAAGCTGCTGATAGCATCTCCCATCATGAAGACCTTAAAAACACAAGTGGAAGTTAGAGACACCCAAACTTGTCACACACACACATACACACACACAGTAATTAATCGTGACCAGGAAATCCTGTCCCTTGGTCAACTGCTCCCTTCTCCCCTCTAGAAAATTGAGGTCAATTGCTGAGCCTTTTGATCTTGAGCCTTTAGGCTGAACTCAGAATGTTTAAAGTTTCATGTGCTCTTGCCATATTGCATATTTGATATTCTTGTCACCTGTTGGGGGAGATGGGGAAAAAAAATGAAAGAAAAACAACAACCTCTGTAATTGTTTTTCATACCCAAAGCAGTAGAGGCTTATTTCCTACCACAAAGACTAAAGTCAAAAGGAAGGCTAAGAAACTGTAATTATTCCTGAAAGCACAGTTCCAACAAACAATGTGGTGATCAGCACCTTCTACCACAACGCCCTTCCACCCATGGACTTTTGGAATCAGCACAAATTGGTCCGCGGTAAATACACAGTAAGTTGTCTGCCTCCGTGAAAAGCTAGATAGATGCTCACTGGATAACTAAGTGGAGACTCAACTCCCTTCCACAGCTCCTTGCAGGGAGAAATGTCCATCATTGCCTGCAGCTATTCTAATATGTAACAACATGAAAGTTGTTGATAGAAAGATGTTGATTGACAATATTCAGTGATTCCTCAATTTGGCAGAGAAAGAATTAGCTTGCCAAAATACCTACTTCTAAAATTACCCAAAATGTTTGCTATTTGTACTGTTATTGTCCCTTCAAACTTTCAAGCCAGATACCCTGGCACTTAGGCCAATCAAGCAAATGATTATAAATGGGGCCTGGAGAGACGGCTCAGCAGTTAAGAGCACATGCTTCTCTTGCAGAAGACCCAGGTTTGATTGCCAAAAGCCGCACTGCAGCTCACGACCATCTGTTAACTCATTCCCAGGGATTCAGTGCCCAAGTCTGGTATCTGTGAGCACCAGGCATGCATTTGATGCATAGGCATGCATGCAGGAAGAAAACATTTTGAAAAGTGGCAATAAAGGAATGTTCCTGGCCGAGAATTGTATGCAACACATATCATTACTTAACTCTCTGCTCATTCAATACTTGGTGGGTAGTTTTCCTCTTCACTAGCAGATAGTATGTGTTACAGCTGACGTAAGTCATCTCTACCGCCTTCTTGCTCCACTTGGGAAACCAGGAAGTAACTAGGCTCAGTCTGTTTGTTTGTTTGTTTGCTTGCTTCCTAGTATTTTGTTCAGTGAAGATCTGTTAAACTGATGTGAGAAGGAACAGTTTTATGAAGTGACAATTCATGAACTTCATTTCTTTAAAAACATACATTGTTTCCAACTTTCTTCCATTTTCTAAGCCCCACTAAGATTACTGTTTATCACCAATTTCAGTAGAAATATCCTTCTTGAAGCTAAGCTGGTGTCTGACTGGCTAGTCTGTGCTCTAGTTCAATGACAAATGACAAAGGAGGAAAATTATCAGATGAATGAATGGATGCCATCATATTAAGATCACTGTTCAGAACTATAAACGTGTTCATGACCACTACGATGAAAATGCTCACTTAGAATGCATCTCATGGCCAGCATGAAGCCACCCACAATTGTATTCAATTCTCGGTCATGTTAGGGACCAGAAAATAGAATGCCATTTATCTATCCATGAAGAAATCTTTTTGACTGTGCTTATAGTTGCTATAACACCATCTACTTCACTTTTCCTCAACGAATTTTCTCCAATCAGTCTCAAAGGCCTTCGTTAGGCTTCTCTTTGTTGCCTGTGCCTTTGGAAAGCCTGGTGACTGCTCTCAGAATTAAAAGATCTCAATGTAATACCAGAAAAAGCAGCTCACCAGCTACCTGCTCCTGCCTCCTCTGTGTAGGTAAATACCCAAGTGACCATTCCAGGTTCTCCCCAGCCTCCTGCTCTGCATCTACACTGGGAGCTCACCGTCTTCATGAACACAGTAAAATCCTACAACTTACCTGAAAGGAGAAAACTATAGCCCTTCTGGAGAGCCAATTATTTCCTCCTCCCAGTTTCAGAAATTTAGCCTTTCAGTATAAGAGATAACTAACTCCAGTTAAAGTCGGTTGACTTCCAGTGGTTGGTTAGTCAAAACTTGTAGTTAATTTACTTCAGTATACAGGCTTTGAGGACTCTTTTGTCTTGTTTTTGTTTAGAAGACACCACTCAACAACTGCTCTATCAACTGGAAACCAAAACCTTGAACAGAAAACAAAATTCTACGGTGAAAAATACTGCTTTGTGGTGTGCAGAGCATAACACTAAGATAAGTTCATACCTTCAGTAGGGAACACTTCTTCAGTACCCACTGCTAAGTTTCTTCTTGGCTTTTTCTCTGCTCTGACTTTGGTAGCACTGGTGTGCTCAAGAAACCCTATGGTTCGCAACTCAACCTATCGGTCAATCTCCTACTGTGGCAACAGCAACCCAGCTTTGTCGGTATTCCTGACGACAAGAGTGCTGACAGGGCGAGACAGACTGACAGATTAATTCATGCTTTAATCCTCAACTTCCCCAATGTTGATATGTTGGGGAGGTTTCTCTTACACAGGGGTGCAGTTAATAAGTGTTTCTCATTCAGGCACCGTGATACAACACCACCATTAGACAGGGTCTTTGCAACAGCTGAGTCACTCCTTCCATTTGGTGTCAATTAGGCTAATTAGTGGTTAGCAGATCCGGCTGCTCTTCAATCTTCTGGGGTGCCCACTCTAAGGTCTCCTCAAACACTGATATGGATGTCTTCTCTGCCAAGGCAGAAGTCTGTTCAAAAAGATGTCATTTATTGGCTGTAACTCGTACTCAGTCAGTGTCACGAACTATAGTTTTTGGTGGCCACCCACTAGTTCTATGGCCCCTTGTTGGCCACCCTTCTTGGAGTATAATTTGTTGGGCCACTGGTACAACAGGATCCTATTATCTTCTCATCTCACCAGCTAGGTGGTCGAAGTGTGCTTCCCCCTGAGGGTGCATGTACCTGTTAAAACACTATTTCTTTTGGCTCTGGTTCTAAACCCAGGCAGAGGGGATTAGAGGCTGGTTTTTAATTGCGCTTGCCTTTTTCTTTTACAAATGCCAATCGTTCTACAGTACCTTTTGTGATATGAAAATGAACACAGGATTAAAGCATAGTTTTGATTCTTCACCAGCCATTCGAGTCTCTCAGGCACCTTCCTTAAGCCGCTGGGTGTGCTTCTCAGGCAGCTCCAAGCCTTGGCAGGAGGCAAACATTGAGCCTTTCCAAAGACGACCTGCCTTCCAAAGCTAAAGAAAATCACTGGGAAAGAGTTTATGGATGTCATTCAAAGAATCAGTTAACATTGTCCATTTAGTAATCAGATGAATATCTTGAAAGTCTTGACAGATGATCTCCTTAATGATATTAAAACGATGCTGAAACATACCTAAGAAGCTTAGATAAATTGTAGAAAACAATTATTAGTCTACAAATAGTTACCCTTGAAAAACAACTATTCAAAGTACATTATTTGTGCCACATAATTCCAATTTTAAAACATTTGCTATATGACTCGATGATTTAAATGTTTAAGAAAAATCGTCTTGTTCTACTGCATTATTTACATTATCAAGCTTTTTATTTTAAGAAATTGGATCTTCTTAGGGTATATATCAGTACAGTTGTTCCAATGTTAATTCAAAAAAATTTCAAGGAGGCAATATGAAACTCTAGGACTTCCTCACCAAATATTGAAAATTATATAAGAAAATATCTAAGCAATGAATCCCATGGCAGATTTTGTGTTTAAAAGAAATCGTCAAAACACATGACTGACATAAAAATATACATGGTCTACTTTACAGGTTAAATGTATATTTTCACTTTATAATTGATTCACTTATTTATTTATTTATAGTCTGCAATATATGTAAAATGTGTTAAGCCACATACAACTGAATTTGCATTATTTAAACAATTTTTAAAAGAATTTTAAAAACCTGGGTGTTTTCACAAAAAATGAGACAGAATTTATAGCCTTAAATAATTGTGGCCAGCAACAACAACAACAACAAAATCTAATTAATGAAAGGATTCATTTTGACTAACATTAGCTTTGCAGATTAAATAATACAATGGTTTGAGTCATTCTATAAATGTACTAACATTTTAAAGTATATATCCTGAGCAACTTCGTTTTTTATCAGTATGATCAGATTTGTTTTGTTTTTACAATTTACATTCTTGAGAACATGCATCTATTTGTAGTCTCCAAACTCACCTCATACAGAGTAGATTGAAATTAGACGGCTACAGCCGGATTGGATTGTCTTTGTAGAAACAACAGGTTACAGATGGGAAACTCTGAAAGTAACTTTTATTTGCCTAATGGTTGATTACCAGTAAGACTCAATCTTAGATATTTCCCCCTAAATATAGTATGGCTCTTGGAAAGAGTTTTTCTTAAGCAGAATTACAAAAACCTACAGAGCTATAGAGAGTAGGTGGAGCACTTTTTTTTTTTTAATATGTTCTACATAAAAAGTAAATTAACTTCTAAAAATTGAGACATGGGAAGAAAATGGAAACGACATTCTCTGCTGTAATGTCAGTTAAGCTGACCCCTCCAACATCAAAGCTTCATCTAGTCTAGTTCTCTAGACTAGAATCCCTTCAGGAGCAAGGCATGCCCTTACACTGCAGCGCCCAAGTACAAACAAATTCCTCTCCTTTCTCTATTTGAAAGATGAGACTTCCGCCTAACTCTTTCTCATTGCTTCTTAGCAATCCCCCCTTCACACAAACAGGGTTGCAGCTTGCCATCACAGACACCCGCCTGCAGATTTACATTCTCCATTTTACAGAGCACCCAAGCGAGAGATTCTCAGAAAAGAAAACAGAGAAAAACCTGAGAAACCAATGGAATGACATCAGAGCCTAAGAGAACCGAGTAGGAAGATAAAAATTTGCAAAGGATATAGGAGATTTCAGTCCCGAAAGGGGGATGGATACTAAGGAAATGTCTACAGAGAAGGAACTTGGATTGTGTGGGTTATTTTACAATTTTCACCATAGTTATTTTTTAGCCATTCACTTCTTTCATCTGTATGAAAAGGGATAATCTTACGGTCCAATATGGTAGCCACTGGTCACAAGTGGTTTGTTTACTGAGCATTCCAGAAGTGGTTAGCTGGTCCATGTTGAAGCCAGCTTTAAACGCAATGCACACTGGCTTTCAGAGATTTAGTACAAAAAATACGTAATATATTTTTAATAACTTTTTAATATTGATTATAGATTGGAGTAATATATTTTAGTAAGATATATCTCATGTTCTTGATGACTTTGTGGACATTAAATGTTTAGAAATCATTGATGATTTTAACACTTACAACCTATTCTAAGACACAAACTAAACTTCCTTTAATAAATAAAAATGTAAGTCAATTTATAAGTATGCTTCATGTGTTTATTTTGTAATGTTTCTGCTAGAAATTGTAAGATTATATTTCTTGAATTAAACTTTTTGAAAAAGCTACTGTAGACTCTATTTGCACAGTGATAGGTAGCCGATCACTTCGATCACAATTGTAAATCGGTTTATTTTAACAGAAATGCCAATGAAACAGAATAACACATGAAAGGAATTTGTCTGTTTTCAACAATAGGATTTTTTTAAAAAGCCAAACTACAAAACAAACACACACACACCAAAAATAATAATAATAATAATAATAATAATAATAACAAAAAACAACAAAACAAAAAAAACTACACAAAACAAATAAGCAAAAAAATTCAAAATCAAAGTAAATTCTAACTACTTGAAAACAGAAATCATGGGGAAGTCTACAAAAGCGAGTGAACTGAGTCATTTCCAACTGGTTGAGACATTCAGATCCACAAAAGATTTGTGATGAATGAATGATGTGGTTCAATTTGTATCTAAGTCAGTCGCAATCCTTCTACAATGCAATATTTTGCGTTCCTGTTGTCAATAAACATATATAAGTCAAAAATTATTCTAAGCTACTAGTAGACTCGTAAACTGAAAGTCATGGGGCAGCACTGTGAACTAGATTTGCACATACAAAGCAGTTATTAAAACCCTGGAGTTCCGACTGCTAATTTTTTTTTTAAGTAATGCATTAATCCCATCTGCACTCAGCATGCTTCTTCTATTGACAGGTGTACTTGAGCTTAGTCATCTAGACTAGATGACTGGAAAGCTAAAATGTTTGTCAACCAGCTGTTTATAGTGCCGTGCGGTCACAGTAAACAGCAGGAAGGCATCCAGTGACTTGACTGAAACCAACTTAACCTTAAAGAACATGGGAAAAAATGCCAAACTAATGGGAAGAAGCAAAATGATACCAGCAGTCCTGTGCTTCCAGTTAACAGCAAATATGTCCCTCCCGCAAACAGTTTCCAGGACGTGCGTCACTTACTTAAGTTCTGTTCACATGGAATTCGATGAAACCCCCAGCAGACCACAAGATGGGTAAACCTGTTCTAACTGCTCCTACAATATCACGGAGCAGAGCTTGAATTACCAATCCACCAGAGAATGCTAATGCAATTATGAGTGTTTACTTACACCATGTGTTTCTCGCTGAGCCTCCCCCGCTGCGTCAGGAGAAACCAAAGGGAGCTAATGTTTTATAGATGGTAAGACTCTGTTTGTTTTCAGTGGGGCTAAGTCTCCCAAAGTACTCAGACACAGTAATTAAAGTAAACTGCAGAGACCCATAATAAAATATATGTGTTTGGAGACTGGGAGATGAACCCTACTGGCTTATTAAAAGTCAAAAGAAAAATATACATTATTTATGACTTCAAAGGGACACATTCTGTGCTCCGGTTTATTTAAAGGATTAACTAAGCAGTGGTTATTGGTGACCATCCAAAGACTTCTTCTTCCAAGGCTCATTACTTCTGTCATATATGTGAGAAGTCACCATTTGGGTTCAGATCAAATATTATTAATCAAATAACTTACAGAGGCTACACCAACATTATTAAACGGAATCTTTGTGAAAATGGGGGCTAATAAATCTGTATTACTTTACAACAGTTGCCTCATTGCAACAAAAGTAATGTGGGCCTTCAAAATGTTTATTTGTATTATATGACAGATTCTTCATAACTTTGACCACTCCGGAAACAGGAAATGGGAGAGACAACACAAAACAAATTGCCTCATGGCCACCTATTTCCAAAAGATAGTTCTTCTACCTGGAAACCAGGATACTTCACTGAGAAGTTTCCTTGGTTTCAAGACAAAATGAGAAAGGATAATTGCACATAGGAAAGCTTTGTTACCTCTAAAATGTATCTTTCATTTATTAACTGTTTTACATCAAGGCACATAATCCAATTAGAACAATTATTGTCATCTGACTTTTCAAAAGCCTGAACTAAGGATAATTGTCTCCTTGGCACTTGGGTATCTGCAAAGTTATTCAAATTTATTGTTTCTGTTCATGAAAGTATTTTGTTAATTAACTAAATATTAACACACATGCAAAGACTTAGTAGAATTATTTTTTAATTAATAAATATTGCAGGGTATGATACTGAGACTCCTCTTTTTTTTTTTTTAATTTTGCTACGTCATCTTGAAATTTATCTGAATTTGTACTTTGTCCTTTCAAATAAGGAACTGGACCTAAGATATTTGTTCTGCACTTTCTAAGAAGCAGACATCTAGATGGTCCTCTGAGGTGGAAGATCATGACTGTAGATCTGACAAGGCCTCCTAATTGCTTTGAGCTGTTTCTTCTCCCCTCCCCTCCCCTCTCCTCCCCTCCCCTCCCCTCCCCTCCCCTCTCCTCTTTTTTCGCCCTCTCCGTACTTCTGTATCTCTGTTTGGCATTTGTTCCTTCGCATCAGAAGGTTTCCCACAGTCATTTATCATCACAAGAGAAGGGAAGGACACTAAACCTTGAAAGCACAACGCGGCTTTTTGAAGATTACAGGTTACATTTCTTGCAAGTGAATAAAAATTACTGAGTCAAGCACTAATGATAGTCGACTTTTTCTTAATATATCATTTTAATGCTTCTATATTATGCCTGCATTAAAGAAAAAACTTAAACTGAAACCAAAACAGTACTTATTCAGAATTCATTTCATTTTTATGATTTGTGCAGCTTTACCTCAGTAAGATTGAGGTGGTGAGTGTCCATATTATGTTAACTTACAGGCTATAAAATTATAATTTCAACATTTCACAAATTATCGGCTGTAGAAAGTATGTATTATTCCCTCTTGGTTGTAAAGTGTTTGGCTAAGCATGTATTACCCCCCCCCAAAAAAAATCAAATACATGGGACTGAGAGCTACTCTTCTCTTTGGTTTTATTCTTTGTACCTTTCCTTTTTCAGTTGGTCCTACAAGCGTTCCGACATCTGCTGTCTCCGCCATGCTAAATTTTCTAGCTGCTTTCGTTTCACGGTTGTGGAATTGACTGTAAACTCGGGACGGGGGAGCTTTCTGCTTCTTTGCTATTATTGATGATATACTTGTTATAGTCTACCCTGTATTGTATAAAAAGTATCAGAACCATCCTGCACCTGAAATTAAATGAAGAAATGAAACAACTGTCAACAAAAATACGTACATCTTTGGAACTCCATACTCCTTGAGCAATAAAGAGCTGACTAGATTGTACATGGTCGAAGACGTGCTAGCTTACTTTCGGTTCCTTGAGCTAAACAGTGACTCCTAACGCAGCCCTATTAAATTCTTTCTACCAAATTTGGAATACTTTTATTTTAATACCATATTTAAAGTATCGTACCAACACAATAAAAATTCTTTGCTTGCAAATTATATTTCGGTTAGAAAGATGTGATACAGGCTGGCCATAATACATCAAGGAAAGGCAATTTCCTTTAATTAAGAAAATAAAAAATACTCCCCAAGTCTGAGCTTCAACTGCAGGATGCTTATTCTAGTACTTATAACCTAACTTCTTTCCTACTGGACTCTGAAAACAGTAAGAAGTGGGAGCAAATAACCAATTATTCTTCAGTCTAGCATGAGCTTGGAGACCAACTTAAATTATAACCCAAATCTAAACCTTCAGGCACTTGTCCAAATCATATTTATGTAGAAAAAACCCAACATGGTCAGTTTTACAAAAACCTTATTTTTTAAAGTTCTTGATTTATTTAGAGAGGCTGTGCTGTAGTGACTAAAGTAAAGAGTCATGTCCTCTTTCATGTTTTTGTCCTAATTTGTATACTCACATTAACATATGTCTCCTCCTTAAGGTGAGAATGTTCCTTAGGACAGAGGTCATGTCTATCTTGCTTCTGTGTGCCATCTCCAGGGCCAATCATACAGCTTAGAAAACACATCAAAGAAACAAGCATGCTACGTGGTTGTAATGGAGCTGTATCAGTATCAGTATGGGTCCTGAAGGATCCTAGGGGGAAGCTTATTGGTTCTAACTGGAGTTGATCATAGAAACCAGTAAAAAGGAAACTCCTTCTGAGCTGAGTAGGTGGGGAGAAAAGTGTGTGCTTCTGTGCTGTAAGGAAAAGGGGATAGAGTTGAGAAGGTTAGAGTATCACTCAATTGTTGTAGTGTAGGTAAAGCCAAGAATAAAACAAATGTATTCAATTGTAGCTAAATGACTCCCAGGTGGAATTAGGGGCAAGAGATTTCTTACCAAATCAGAGGAAACGATACGAACAGATAACCCAAAATTTAAAAAGCCTTGAAATTCACACTACATGTGAAAGATTTTTGAACAATTTATGACATAAAACTGTAGAACAGTTACTTCATCAAAATAACAAAACCAAGAAAAAGAAAGAATAGCAAAACATATGGGCTAGGATGATAGCTCAATGGCTAAGAGAGCTTGTTACGCAAGCAAGAGGACCTGAATTGAAATCCAGTCCCCTGCACTCATGTAAAAATTGGCCAAAGGTATGTGTACCTGTAACCCCAGCCTTGGGAGGTGAAACGTCAACTCCAAGGCTGCTCACTGGCCGTCCAGCCTCACTCTAACAGCAAACATCAGCCTCAGAGACTCTGTCTCCACGAATAAGGTTTGTCCACAAGCAAAAGTTGAAGACACTCAACATTCTCTTCTGGCCTCTGCATGGACACACATACCCACACATACATGGGCACATACAACACAGCACACACAAGGAGGAAGAGGAGCAAAAATCCAAGTGGAAAATAAAGAAAACTCAAAAAAAATATTAAACAAGTTAAGCTTTTATTTAATTTATGAAATTACTTAGTTTTGGCAAGGTTGTTTTAAAGACCATCTTGGGTAAACTATTTCAATAACTGGCCCAAGGTTGCAAAGCCAAGATTGAGAATGTATCACCTAACTTTCTGCCCGGTTCTTCTCTCCATGGAAAGGATGTTCCCTGCCTCTAGTTGGCATTTTAAATTAAAAGGAATTAACAAACCAGCAAACACAGAATTAGCTCTTTATTGCGATTTCACTAACCGAACAGTAACTTTATTTAATAGATCTTCCTCGCCACACAGACATCCCGCTGAAGCACTGTAATAAATGTAATAAAAGGGGAGATTAGGGCAAACATCGGTGGGAAGACATTAATTAGAGAAGGACCTCACCAATTCTCAGTTGACTAATCCTCAAACCCTGTAATTCTCATAAGGAAACTGACAATCTTGCTTTACTCCTTATCAAAGAGACTTTCCAGCCGGGGAGAGTGGCAGGATCAAGTAATCAGAATCTCATTAATTTTATTAAATATACCATAAAGTCCCATAACAAATAATTAAGCCCCGTTAAACAGATACCCAATAGTCCATCTTATCCCTTCTTATTTATAGACAGAAATAAAATGATAGTGCTTACAACAACAATATAGGGTACTCTTACTGATGATAATAATACCTTAGGTTTGTTTCAGAGATGTCAGAGCTTCCCAAAGCATGTCTGTCATGCTACAGCTGTGTCGGTGCTATTGGGTTCTTATACTTCTCTCTCCCTTCCAGCCCTTGCTGCACCCTAATCACTTCCAGTACCCCAACACTAGGTAGGAGAGAAAGAAGGTTAGAGGGGAAAGGGGGCGTAGACCTCTGTGGACTATTTCCTGATAGTATTGTAGAGTTCCTTAGGACAAGTCCAATCCTTTGTAGTCAGGATATCTCCAACTTCTCATCTCTTTGCACACTTTGCTCACAATCACTTGGCAAACTACAACAGCAGCAACCAAGAGCAGCAGGGGGAGTAGCAGCCTCCTCTTCCTCCTCCTCCTCTTCCTCCTCTTCCTCCTCCCCCTCTTTCTTCCTCTTCCTCTTCCCCTTCTTTTCCTTCTCCTTCTCTTCCTCTTCCTCCCCTTCCACCTCTTCCTACTTTATTATTATTATTATTATTATTATTATTATTATTATTATTATTATTATTTATTATTTAGAGTGCTTCTACTCCAGGCTCTGGCATTTATTTCCTCTCCAGAGTTCCCAGAATTAAACTATCTGCAGCTGGCAAAGATCATACCCCTCCTGGGATTAAAACTAAAGCATACTCACGTAACATAACTGGTTTTTTTTTTTTTTTTTTTTTTAAAACAAAATTCTCACTACTCAGCTGGTCTACTTATGTCCTACTCTGTGTAGATAAAGTTTTCATCTGCTTTCTGTTATACTAGACTTGAGAAGCTTAGACCAAATTTGGCATGTTTGTTTATAGTCACCTGCCTTAAGATAAACCATAAAGGGGCTCAACAAACCTACAGCAGGGTTCTCAAAGAAAGAAGCCATCACACAGAAACTGCTATTGAAGTGGGAACAGCATCCGGGGCTGTGAGCTGAAATATGTAAGTGTGCTCCATGTAAAGTCTGCTTTTCATCCCCACAACCGAGAAGAGCTTTCAGATTTGCTTTGTTTTCTTTACCCAATTCCATTCAACTCTGCCTACAGAGATGAGTTCTTTGCCTACGATTACAAGTTTCTGTGCTGCTGTTTGCTTTTAGTTGGTTCTGTACTAGACTTGAGTTATAAATACAAGATGGAATTTATCATTTTCAATTGAATAACTTTTATGACCACACATAAATTGTCTCATGCTATAGGCAGGATGTGGATGCCCAATCATGCCATCCCCTAATGCCTGAACTCTAAGCATATGTGATACCTTGCATGGTTAGAGGGGCAGGCCTTTGAAAATGGAATTTAAAATCACTGTCTTTAACATAAGAAGAGTACCCTAGATAGCCTATAGTTAGAGAGGCCTGTAGAAAGCGTGATGAAAGTGGGGTGCCTCTAGAAACAAAGTCTCTTTCCCTAAAATCTAGTAGGGAATCAGGAAAGGCAGTCCTACGGCCATAAGAAGCTCAGTTTGAAAGACAACCTAAAAGATGAAGGATTTCTTTCCTGAGCTGCCAGTGAAGAACGCAACCCAATGTATGCCACGGGTTGACCCTCAGAGACTCAGCAGTGGATCCCTATCTAACATTTCAGGGCTTCTATTTCATGTGGAAATTGAGAGAGACGTGGGTGTTGTTTAAGTACGATGATATGTCACAGCAACAACGGAAAACAAACGTGCCTGGATATTCTGGTAGGTTTTGTAAATTTATGGTCAGAGCATGTCACATGTGAATCTATTAAAATACCTCTCGAAAATTCTTTCAGTTAAATCTGTAAGAGAGAAGGGAAAGTTGCATGAACAGTTAGCAGGATGGTACCGATGCTGTGGATTCCGGACCCACACTTTTGGAACCACTGTGGGAAGGAAAAGGAAAATAGATGAAGAGTCTCTAAGGCTTAGTATGAAGCTAAAGACTTTCTTAGGAAGCACGATAATGCTTAAAACGATGTTTTGGAAGATTCGGTGGCGTTCGACTTTAATCCCAGCACTCAGAAGGCATTGGCAGGCAAATCTCTGGGGTCAAGGGCAGCCTGGTCTGCAGAGTGAGTTCCAAAACGGCCAAGGCTACATAGAGAAACCCTGTCTCATAAGAAAGAAACAAAGAAACAAGGAAGAAAAGATTAAAAGAGCAAAAATACTCAGTTAAGAATTAGAGGCTAGAAGAGATCTAAATCAGAAAGTAAAATAAAGAAAGAAACTGTCCCAGTCAAGTAAATATGAAGAACTAGCAGAATAGAAAAGAGAACCGGAGAGATGTTTCAGCACTTAAGAGCACTGGTACTCTTCTCAGACTCTAGTTCTCAGCACATGGTGGCTCACAGAAGTCTGTAACTCCAATCTTAGAGATTCAGACGCCCTCTTTTGGCTTCTGTGGACACAGCATGCATGTGGTACATATTTAAACATGTAGACAGAACACACACGTATACAAACAAATAAATAAATAAATATTTAAATGATAAAAAAGAGACAAATATTAAAGATTAGCAAGAGTCTATAAATATAAAAACGTAATTAACAGTAAGTTGGGAAACACGGCATACTATAGCCAAGGTAAAGGACTGAGACTTAAATTATTTTGCATTTAATTTTTTACTTCTATTTATTTTTGTTTTTTTTTTTTCTTTTAGAATTTGTTTTATTCATATTGCCAAAGTTATTAATGGAAATTTTTCTCACAACACTTTCATTACCTTTTGATCTCTTTAATATTTGAACAGTACTGCCCTTTTTATTATTTGTATTTTTTAAATTATGTTGTGTGTGTTTTGCCTCCATGCATGTCTGTGAACCACAGAGCCTTCAGAGGCAAAAACATGGAGTAGGATCTCATAGAACTGCAGTTATATAAGGTTGGGAGCAGCCTGTGCTCCACACCAAATAAAGAACCAGAACTCAAGAACAGAGTTACTGATCGATTAATATTGATTGATTGATTAATTGATTGAGGCATGGTCTCACCATCACCATGTAGTCCTGGCTGCCTTGAACTTAATAGACATTCAGCTAGTTCTGCTTCCCAAGGGCATTACCAACCTACCTGGCTGTAATACTTTTTTCTGGTTGTGCTGGGGACTAAACTCAATGCCTGTGCATATTAAGTAAGTACTCTGCCATTGAGCTGCATCACAAACCCTCCATTATTGATGTTCATAGTTCTTGCTTGCCCACTCTTCCAAGAAGTTCTCAGTTGTATAGATCTTTCCAAAGAATGAAACTGTGACCACTTGTAACTTCAGCTCCACAGAATCCAACTTTCTCATCTAGCCCCCACAGGTACCTTCAGTCATGTGCACATACCACACACAGACACACATACATAATTTAAAATAGATCATGAAAATATTTTGTATTTTAATTCTGCAAGTAGCCTACAATTAACTAGAATTCCTAAAGTTCTTTCTTTATAATTGCTTATAACATTTTAATCTAACATTTCTTTCTATAATTCTCTTTTTTTACTGGATATTTTCTTTATTTACATTTAAAATGTTATCTCCTTTCCCAGTTTCCCCCCACCCCAGGGAACACCTATTCCATTTCCCCTCCCCCTGCTTCTACGAGGGTGTTTCCCCCACCCACCTACGCTCTCCTGTCTCCCTACCCTAGCATTCACCTACACTGGGGCATCGAGTCTTCACAGGACCAAAGGCCTCTCCTCCCATTGATGCCCAACAAGGGCATCCTCTGCTACATATGCAACTGGAGCCATGGATCCCTACATGTGTACTCCTTGGTTGGTGATTTAGCTCTGAGGGGTCTGGTTGGTTGATATTATTGTTCTCCTTATGGGATTGCAAACCCCTTCGGCTCCTTCAGTCCTCTCTCTAACTCCTCTTTTGGGGACCCCATGCTCAGTGCAATGGTTGGCTGTGAGCATCCACCTCTGTATTTTTCAGGCTCTGCCAGAGCCTCTCAAGAGACAGCTATATCAGGCACCTGTCAGCATATACTTCTTGGCATCCACAACAGTGTCTGGGTTTGGTGACTGTACATGGGATGGATTCCCAGGTGGAGCATCTTTGGATGCCCTTTCCTTCAGTCTCTGTTCCACACTTTGTCTCTGTATTTGCTCCTGTATTTTTTTTCACCTTCCTAAGAAGGACCAAAGCATTCACACTTTGGCCTTCCTTCTTCTTGAACTTCATGTGGTCTGTGAATTGTATCTCAGGTACTCCAAGCTTTTGGGCTAATATCCACTTATCAGTGTGTGCATACCATGTGTGTATTTTGTGATTGGGTTACCTCACTCAGGGTGATATTTTCTAGTTCCATCCATTTGCCTAAGAATTTCATGAATTCATTGTTTTTAATAGCTGAGTAGTACTCCATTGTGTAAATGTACCACATTTTCTGCATTCATTTTTCTGTTGAAAAACATCTGGGTTCTTTCCAGTTTCTGGCTATTATAAATAAGGCTGCTTTGAACATAGGGGAACATGTGTTCTTGTTATAGGTTGAAGAATCTTTTGGGTATATGCCCAAGAGTAGTATAGCTGGGTCTTCAGGTAATACTATGTCCAATTTTCTGAGGAATCTATAATTCTCTTATCCTTTCTAAGATCATTCTCTATTCCTTTGAAATTTTCCTTAATATCTGTATCAGTTCATGTCTGTTTATGGTAAGGTTTTCAGCTTCTTGTTTGCTCAAAATGTCTTTACAGTGTTCTTGATTTCAGGAGGATATTTTCTCTGAGTTTAGGCTCTAGGCAGTCACTTACTATCTTGTACCTCTCATAGGTCTCTGGCCTATTCTAAGCTGCCTATTGTAAGTCATATAGTCACTTTTTTATAGTTACTAACTCCCCTCACCCCCAGCCCCAGATCTTCGATGTTTTTCTTTGCATTTTGGATTAGATTTTGTTTTGACTATTTGTTATTGTTGTTGTTTTGTTTTGTTTTGATTTGTTTTGGGGGGGGCTGGGTCATAATGATATGTCTACACACACAACTCTGTAGATTTTCTCTCAGATGTGAGTCGAATTTAATAGGAAGTTGTGGGCTTTTTTGTTTTTGTTTTGTTTTGTTTTGTTTAATATATCTGTTTGTGAGGTTTGCTGAGATGTTTTAATCTATGAGGTGATCAACTAGGATGTACACAGCCATCAGCCATCATCCCAGTAAACATGCTTCTTCTGGTCTCTTCCTCTTCTTTCTGTCATTCAAGTTATACATATCATAATCACATAGATATCTTCACTATATGTCACATCTTGTAGACCACTTTCTACATTTTCCCACGTGTTTTTATGTGTTTTCACTTGAATACTTTTTTGATTCTGTCTTCTGATGACCCATTTGCCAGTACATTCATGCATAGCACTCTTAATTTTACACATTGCATTCTATTCTACAATAAGAAAACAGACTGGCTAGAAATGGAAAGGCCAATGGGAGCCAATGGAAAGGCATGCATAAATGTAGAATACAGAAAATGCAGGGAAGACTGTGAGTCTCCAGGCTCAGTGATGTTAGGAGCTACTGCTGTTCCTGATGTTTTCAATTATGTGAGTTTATAAATCTATCTTTTTTTAGTTTGGATTCAGCTTACAGTTGCTTGAAACTTAACCCTGACTAATACAATCCTCAACTGGAATTTACTCTATGCCCAGTTTTTGTATGTTGGCCTTGTGTCTTTGCTCAGTTGACTTTTTGTCTCTCGACAGATTTGATAAAGCCATGTTCTCGTGGGCCTCAGCAGTTCCAGAAGAAATATGGAGATATTCAGAGACCTCTGGAATGGGAAAGGAGAAAGATTTCTAAAAGGAAATAAAATAGCAATGAGGTTGGTCAGAAAAAAATCTTCAGAGTTACAAAGAAGGAAAACTGGGCTTTGGAGGAAAAGAGGATCATGGGGGAATTTTCAACAACAGCCAAGATTTTCTAGTGGGTAGCCTGTCAGACTTTGTTACATGAAAACAAGAATCCGTGACTCGAAATTATTATAACAATGTCATTTAAATATAAAATTAAACTCTAGGGGGGAATATTAATTTTTCATACACCTTTCCCACTAATATTTGCTCCTTAAGATGAACTAACCTCTTCACAGCTGTAGAATCAGGTGTTGCTTTACCAGAATGGATGAGATTTTTCTTTTTGAATCATGCATGTTTTGGGGGAAAGACACCCATGTAAAGTAGAAAAAGGCATTATCAGGGGAATAAGAAGTTTACTGAGGTTCACCAAAAAAGTCTTGATAACTCATCTAATATCTGCTGTACCCATAAGAATTCTGAAATAATCGAATGAAAAGAGAAAGGCAAATCACTCTGAAAAACATAAGACACTATGTAGTGCCAAGGGCTAAGCACACCGATGATCTTACTGTGAGCATCTATTAATCTGAGATGTAACATCAGAAAGCTGATCAGAACTGCAAATGAGCTTACATGTCAAAACCTTGTCCAGATGACTGTTAACACGTAACCGTAAGGAGGATCTATGAGGTCACATCATGTCACCGTAGAATGACCAACAGCTTACTACTTATTCCATCAAAAGCATTGCCAGACTCCCCATTCATTATTATAGTAACTCTCAAAGGCTAGAAAGATATTCTCAAGTTCAAATGCATTGACTTCTTTAAAAGCTTATATTTGAAAATCCACAGCTTGTCCCTATCTCCCCCTCCACTAGAATTTATCACACTAGTGTTTCTAAAACATTTACAAGTCATAGAGCACGCTTATACTGAATGACCTGTAAGTGATGCTTCTTGATTTGTGAAAGTTCCAACTTTTGTGCACCTAGTTATTATATAATGGTTATAATAAAGAAAAACGATATGTGGACAAATATTGAGAACACAGTTAAAAGTGACTGCAGTAGTCTGTCCTCCTTGAGAGCCCATGACTTCATCAGCCACTGGTAATTGACTAGGTTTACAGTACTAGGCATGAGCGAGCCTAAACAGCTGTTGATTGCCCCAGTGATAGAAGGCCACTATTGCATCCTCAGGGATACTTTGCGAGGCTGGCCATTGCTGTGGTTTGCAAGCTTTACAGCTGGATAAGACTTTTCACTGCTTGTCTCCCCTTGGCAGCTTTCGTGACACTCTCAGATGCTGAGAGCCAATGCTCAGAAAGGCGGTTTCCAGGCCAGCTCCAGCTCCTCTCCTCCTAGTCCTGTGTACAGTGTACACAGTGTTTCCTCCAGAAATAAGGGGGGTCTTTACCTTTAAGTTTTGGAAGGCAACAAAGGGCAATATCAATAGCCTGTATTGTTTGGGAGACTCTCCTGAATTCCTCCTTTATCAAGAACAGAAAGAGAGGTTTCCCATGAGTGACACTGGGATTTTACTGAATAGTCTATGACCTCTAGGGGTGAGAGGGGCATCGTCATCCCAAGAGATGTAACTTCATTAATATGTGTGTATACACATACTTACATGTATACTTTTAAGGAAGCATAAAATAATGTTTCCCTGTGACTTTTTCAAAAAATTCTCAGTATTTTTATTCCCTCCTCCCCTCAGTTTCCAACTTTCCCCATCATAGTATTTGTATTCTGTTATCCCTCTATTCTCTCCTATGATCCCTTCTCCTTTCCTGGTTTCTGCAGTTACTCCAGGTTCTATACTAACATCAACAGATTCAAAGCTAGCGTCCACAAACCAAGTGATAAGTCCTAAACACACACACACACACACCACTCAGTGGACGTGGCAGGTTGTATATACACATGCATGAACGTATGTGTATGTACGCTCGTGCGTGCATGTGTACGTGCATGTATATTATATTTATTAATTTCTATGCATTATTATCCTCCTCTAACTCCTCCCCATATCTCTCTTCTTAGGAATATATGAGGATCTGGAGGTAGAGAAAATTAGGTTAAAATGTGGGTTTTTTTTTTTTTATCTGTTTATGTAAAAATTTTTATCTGCTTAGGTAAAAATGTGTTTTTATCTACATACACAGTATGTAGCCATGATTCAACAGATAAGGGTGATTAGACAGTTTTGCTTTCCTTTGGTTTCCAGGAATTCTTCTCCCATCTCCCTTCTCAGTATCCCCGAACGCCTTTCCATCCCCGGGGTCTCCAGCACTCTCTTCCTCTCCTAGTCTGCTTGAGCCATTCACAGTTTCCTGCCCTTAATGAAGACATCATGAGAGAAACTTCCTGTCCCAGTCCTTTCAGCTGGCTGTGTTTGTTAAATCTCGCACCCAGAGCCGCCTCCTGAATGCATGTCAGTGGAACTGCTCAAATCATTGCTGTGTGACTCAAGCAGGCAAAGTGATAGAACACTAAATAGCACTGGGAACATTCACAAGTGTCTTTCTATGGGCAAATGCCTTGGACCAACCAAAATTCTTATTAAGATCATCTCTGCTTTGTTACAAGAGTCCAATTGAAATACAGGCACAAGCATGGTTACTGACAAACAGCCTAGCATGCAATTCACCAAGTTGTCTAAAATCTTCAAGTACTTAGAATATTTATTTATTTTTAGGGGTTTGGGGGAGGGGGTAGTGGTGTTTTTTGGCTTGGTTTCGGATTTTTGGTTAGATTTGGTTTTTGGTTTGGATTTTTGTTGTTGTTGTTGTTATTGTTTTGATTTGTTTTTTGTTTTTTGAAATATGAATTTATAGCCCAGTCTAGCTTGGCAGTTTCTATATAAATGAGGATGGCCGTCAAGATTGTCCCTTATAACAGGAAATGTGTAGGATCTCAAACCCATAGAATGGCACTGCCCACATTTAGGTTGGATGTTCCCACATCTATTTACATAATCAAAATAATCCCTCCAAGACACATCTACAGGCCAACCTGACCTAGGCAATCCATTAAGACTCTTAGTAGGTGGTTCAAAATTATGTCAAGTAGACAATTGAAGCTAATTTTCACATTTGGTTAATGTAAAAATAAACTCCTAGGTTTATCTAGATAATGTGGAATATTATTCTGTGTATAAATAAATAAATAAATAAATAAGAAAACCAACACGCTGATGAAAGACAAGGAATAAACCCAAATTCATATTCATAAGTAGAAAAAAAATTCTACCTACTACATGAATCCAATTACATAACATTCTGAGAAAGCAAAACTGTGGATACAGAATCTAACCCATGGTGGTGTTGTGTAAATAAACATATTTGCAGCAGAGTGAGCAAGGAGAAGGCCCAGGCCTTTTTTGGTTAACATAAGGAAATTACTATGAGCTGCTTTGTTTGTCTTTGTTATGGTTTTAGAGACAAGGTTCCTCTACTTTGCCTTGGCTGACCTGGGATTCCTTATGTAGTCCAGGCTTGCCTTGAACTCATAGACATTTTTTTTCGCCTCTGCCTCCCCAGTGCTGGAATTAAAGGAGTACACTACCAGGCTATGAAAACTTTTAGAATGAGATTTATTGAGAGAAATTGAGTATTTTGGTTTGTTTTTTATTTTTTTTGTTTTTTTGTTTTTTGTTGTTGTTGTTGATTGTTTTCTGGATCACTTCTTATACATATACATATGTACATGGTTCTTATTTGTAAAGGCCTATTTATTTAAAACTGCACTGTACACCTGGTTGCTTTCTGTGAGTATCTGGTGGTTCAGGACATACAAGTGAATTCAGTGGAAGCCTATAATGCATACAGTGTCACAGTAAAATCCATGCTGGGGTATCTACAGTATCCATGAAGGCCTTTGTGCTAAGATTCCTGCAGTTACTCTGACCGTTCAGCTCTAACGCTTCCACACTTCCTTTAATATCAGCGTGATGGTTCCCTGCTGCTCATTATTTTCCCTGCAAATATACCCAAGGGCACTACAGTCTCAACAAGGACATTGAATTGCTTCATTTAAAAATCCATGCTGAAAACATCTTGGCTTTGTTGCTCTCACTAGGAAAACAAAAAGCTTTTAAAATGATGGAAACAACTGTGTCTTCTCACAAGAATGGCATGGTTAACAAATCCTGCAGAAACGTAGCAACAATATTGAGCCAAATGTAAAGGCTATAGGCACTGGGTTCTCAGGCTGAACACATGGCACTCTGTGGCTGCTCCCTATGCTGTCAAACACATCACTCCAAGTTTCCTTTCTGTGAAGTTGCCCTGTGTAGTAAATTCCACAGAAATCTGTGCTGTTCATTCATTTGGACTTTACTCATTTTAAGTGTTGCATAAAAGTCTAAAGAAGAAATATTTCACTCAGGTGAGACAGCATAAAAAAATAAAATGTCCTTTCTCTGGTTTTATTTCTTCCTATGTCCCCTCACCCCTCCTAGATAGAAGAGCCTACTTCTGGAGTAATTCGTATAACTCTGTGACAAATCCACTTCAGCCTTGGTAATGCCTTTCGTTTTGACTTCAAAACATTCACTGGCTCTCGTGGATTTGTGCTATTTAACACCGAGATAAAGGTAAGCTGCCTTTTTTAATAACGATGGATTACTTTTTCTCGTTACATGCTCTTATTCAATTGGATTTTTTCAATTTAAGCGCATCAATTCTGGAAGAAAAATGTAACGTCAGCCTGAGAATAATTGTAGTTATTAGAAGAGTAAACACAAGGAAACACAAGCAACATAAACTGAAATTATCTGATTAAATTACTGCCGAAGTCTAATGTCTCCATAGGAAAGAGATGCTGCTGTGTGCTCTACACTCAACTCTCTGCTTTTCATTCCTGGAAAGTGTAGTTGCGTGTTCCATCTCGTAAAGAAATGCATGTTGATTATACGAGCACATCTAAGGAGCAATCTGCTGGGGCTACGTTTGATTAAAGAGATCCTGTGACATTCTGCAGGCAGAACTTCCTCAAGTGGTTTCTAGACCCCCCCTGATGGGTGAGTATTCTCATAACACCTTGTTTTATTATTCTTACAATAATAAACCCCGTGTATTATATTACATATACAGACGAAAAGGACAAAAATAATGGTTTCCGGATACAAATAATAAAAATACACCTTCAAGAAGAAGGGATTCCAAGTGGCTCTGACATGGATTATTACAAATGTGCACGTACATCGAACTGTCATAGTTGAACATCAAGAATGCATCATTATAAACCTGTGAAAGCTTTTGTTTCCTTCTTAGGTTGGATTTCGGTTGGTTTTTACAATACTGAGGCTTGAACTAGAAGCTGGCACACACCAAACAAGTATTCTGCTACTTAGCTACATCCGAAGTCCCTACAACTTTTAATAAGAGTTGTAGCTAGGAAGACTATTCAGTGGTAAGGTGCTGGCTGTGCAAGCCAAGAGGACCTGAGTTCAAATCCACAGCACACACAATAAAACCATAACACAGCAGCATGTTCGGTGATGACAAGTAGAGACAGAAGAATTCCTGATGCCCAGTGGCCACCTAACACAGCTCACCAGTCAACTCCAGGCCCAGTGAGGGCTCTGTCTCAAATAATAAGGCTGAGTGCAACAGACGAGGACACTTGTCAAACTCTGGCCACCAACACACATCTGTACACACACAGATAAAGCCTCAAAGTTTTAAATATCCCGGTACTGATTTTCTGATGATAGTGCCTAGCACATTAGATATATTTGCTGTATATAGCTGATGTAAATGTAAACACGTTATTTCACTGAGTCCTATAACCTCTTAAAGACGATTTTTAAATATTCATTTAAAAATAATTGTATTATTTGCTTTATTAAAACTAAAATTATTGGTGTCAGCCATAATATTAAAATTATCTATCATAGTTGAATAGTCAATGTGGTAGAAGTAGCAGTTGTGTTATCTGTTGTTTTAATTCATAGGTATTTTGCAAAGTAATTATACGACTCTTTTTCCAGATGCGGCCATAAAGGCTCAGAGATGAAAGTATCTTGCCCCAAAGTGCTCACAAAACTAATTTTTAAAAGTAGAATCTGACCCCTGGAAAATCTAAGTCTAGTTTTAAATTCTTATACCAACGTTAACCTCACATCTCTGGTTCCAAATGCTGAGACTTGAACTCAATCGTTAGTCATTGGCACCCAACACATCTAGTAGGTGCTAAGTAAATACACAATGAATAAATCAAATTTTACATTCATTCATTTGCAAAATGGATGATATTTTAGACTCAGTAGACTTAAAAATTACATTCGTTAGAACATACTCCTAGTTGAAGCATTGATGTCGAGCACTGGCGTCTTACCGTTCTAGAATTTATGCTTCTGAGAAATCAGCTACTGTGAGGTCTTCCAGTGTTGTCACTGACCCATTGACTTGTTATTGGATTGTTTCCTTTTCCTCTGTCAGAATTAAGACCTGTATTTCAGATGCGCTCCTTTTTCAGGGAGGCCAAAGCTCGATTCTGATATTTGGCATTTATATCATGTTTTCTATCAGAAATCGCTCCCAAGGACAAAGCCTGACATTCTGTGTCTCCAAACATGCCATCCTGCTTCTGTGAACCTGAAGGACTGGCAAGATGAGAAAGTGTGAGTTCAGAGGAACAAAAGCCAAGCTAAGAGGGGGAATATGAGAGAGAGAGAGAGAGAGAGAGAGAGAGAGAGAGAGAGAGAGATTATTTTACTGCCTAGTGACAGCTATTTAGAACAGCACAATCCTGTTCTGTAGGACCATTTTGTTAAAATAAGAATATTGTATTTTTCTCTTTTAAGACATTTCACAACAGGGAACCACAAGAAAGGCGCAGGCACCGCCACTGTTCCATTTCCCGCCTCTGCAATGTGGTACAGCTAAGACGCTTTCATTGCAGCAGAACCTGAAGCTGTATAAGATGTTTGCCTGAGGATTATTTTTAGTCCCTTTAAGCTGAACTTCTGTAATGAAATCTATTTAGAGACATTCCACAGTACCCTATGGTTACTAGCTTATGCAAATGATGTATGACCCTGGGAATAAACCTTGCCCCCTCATCATCCTCCCTGGCTTCAAAGGTCTCTAGGCAATTGCTTTTTTAAGTGAAAAGATTGTTAAGCTGAACTAAAATAGAAAGAGAGGGGGTACAACTTGATATCCAATATTCGTATGACCCAACCACTTACTACCTACTATTTTTCTATAAATATTTAGATACTAATTTATAAATCCATCTGGGATAAATGTGTTAGTATGTGTGATTGCTTTCCAGCCTCTACGTCTAGTTTGAATCCTAATAACTACAGACCAGTGTCAATCAATAGCCGTTTACTCTCACTTCATTTCTTACTTCTTATCTAACGTGAGGCGTTGCTAGATCGGGGCTGAATTGGTGCCGTAACCATAAATTTTCTCTACTGATTATACTCTCACAAAAATATATTCCTGCTGGGCACCAGAATAACCAAAGTGGTCCCAAAATTTGTACTCCATGACAACATCACTCATTAAGGGGCCAAGTGGTTACTTGAACATATAGCTTAGGAATAGAATAGCATTTACAAGCAATCAAGAATATTA
The DNA here is from genome assembly GCF_011762505.2 of Arvicanthis niloticus. Lineage (NCBI taxonomy): Eukaryota > Metazoa > Chordata > Mammalia > Rodentia > Muridae > Arvicanthis > Arvicanthis niloticus. The sequence continues at coordinate 105,442,895 of NC_047661.1, read as the reverse complement.
GTCCAATTGTAAGCAGATAACGAAATAAAATTATTGATTGCTCTTCAAAAGGATTAGTGAGAGGAAAGAGTCGTCTACGATTCCTTGAAGTATAATCATCATAATAAATTCTGTGATGTTAGGCATTGCCTTGCAACTAAATGATAAAATGAAAAACACCCACCCATGTTGTCTGTACGCTTGTTTGGTGGGAAGGACAAGTTGTGTAAATGTGAATTTGTTTCAGTTTGGCCAGATAACTAAAATCATCTCCTAGAGGCCTCAGGTTTCTCCAGGTCAAAGTGTCATCTCAGGATGCAATTAAAATTAGGACATCATCCAGTATGACTCCAGGATTTGTAAGCCAGGAGGTCTGTTATGCAACCTTCCAAAGAACAGTAACCCACAGAGACTGACTTTTTAACCTAACCAAATGTCAACCTAAGGTCCAAGTAGATGAAAACTGAGGCATTCCCTTGCAGATACCTGTTGAAAAGCTCTCTAGCTACATCTGTTGGGGCTACAACTTTTGTTAAAATATAAAGCTACATTAAAATATGGCCATTTAAACTGACGTGTTTGTGTTCTGCTCTTTGTAACTGTTTTGTGTCACAGGGCTTTGAGTTAGGTAGTTAATGTTAGGTAGTCAGTATTTTGCATACACAGTTGCATAAGCTTTGAAATATGAAAGATGGCAAATCCCTTGTTTCAGAGGAGTAAGCCCTCCAGACCACAGCCATTTGCCTGAAAAATTTAAATTGACTCAAGAATTAGGTAAAATGTCCCAAATGCCTGGCCAGCAACCACTGAACAATAGTCTGGGAGTTAATAAATGACTTGGCCAAAATACAAGCCAAAGGAATTTGCTAGAACTTGGCAGGTTAGGGCAAGTAACGACACAAATTAAGGTGGTTGTGTTTATGAATACCACTGAAAAGAGGAGAAGATACTCATAAAAGTAGAAAACGGCATAGAGAATGAATAATTCTATATAGAATGCAATATAGAGAACACATTATAGCCAAACTACACTGAAGATCTTCAATAAGTAACAGAAGAAACAAGGTACACAAACCTGTAAAAACTGAGGACCCAGTACAAGATAGTATATAATTAGAGAGAATTCTCCCACCCCTATGAAATAATACATGTATAGATTGTGTTGTGTCTTTTGGAAGCATTTCTCCAAGATGGTGTTGACCTGTTATGTTTGTAATCCTCAAGGGCTAAGAATATTTGAGAATAACCAGGACAGTGAATGCTGCCCCTCAGACTAAGTAAGGAACAGTAGGCAGTCTAGGCAGAAAGAGCTATACACTTCAAGCTGACCCTCAACAATCAAATAGCAACTGTTCAATTATTTGTTCTTTCTATCGAATACCGTTTGGCATTGGTTCTTTGGTGCTACATTTGTGTATGTCTTAAGAGATTGAGCAACACAAACCACTTTCCTGCCTTTCAGGGATGCAATTAAGTGTGCAAGACCAACATTCTCTGCAAACACATGAAGACAATGGCAGACATGAGAAAGGAAAAGGCCTGCATAATACAATGATGCAGAAGGGCTGGTAAGGGGCTGGAACGCAGATGTCAGCTTGCAGATGACCTTTTTAGAAATATTCTTTAGAATGCCTGAGACCTAGAGATAAATAAAAGGTAGGTAGGAGAGGGGTTCTTTTAGACAGAAGGATAAAGATTGAAAGATAAGGAGAGTGTGGGCTGGACACTGGAGGACCTGAAGAAGTCTAGAGAAAGATGTTAATGATAACACATAGGAACATTAGAGATATGGGAAGGTATTTAAATTACACTTCATTTGCAAGGGACAATGTTAAAGAGCTTTACACTTGCTACTGGCATCTCAGAGGCAGATTAGCTAAGAATCTAGTGAAGCTTCAGGACCACTCGGGAGCTTTCCAAACTTCAAGAAGATCCTCCAGGACTATTCATGTGGTCATAGGTTTCTGTAATGCTATATACATTGTAAAACAGTGTATACTGCATATTACCTCTCTCCATCACAAATATGTGCCTCATAAGAAGAGACAATTACAAGACATCAGCGTTGTGCCTTTAAAATAAACACTAGTTGGTCAGACCTTGAGGAAAATAGAGAACAAAACAAGAAATGGAATGTTCTTTGCAGAGGACAAAAAAAGCCAAATTCCAGTCCTCTGGTGTGGTCATGATCTCAAGCCTGGTAAGTAGAATCACAGGCCTTGGAGCCTGGAGAAGCAGAAGAGCCTGGTCTTTGATTGGTGAGGAACTTGTAACACACCCCCACTTATTCTTGATTATTACAATTTTCTTTTGTGAAGGCATAAGCAAATTCTGTAAGTGGAACACAAACAGCTTCAAGGAAACATTTGGTAAAAAGATATTCTATAAGCAGAATAAGATATAGGTGATTGCTTTCAAATAATCTGGAATACCCTATTATTTGAAATCAATCACCTATATCTTATTCGATTGTTTTTTAGAGCAATAATGGCATCACCCCCATTCCTAAGATATGGCACCCGCCTCCTTGGAGCCTGTGTCTCCTCCATACCTAAGCTTCACACCAAGACCAGACTTGTCTATGACCTATGAAGTAATGTGACCTGTTGAGAAGAGACAGCACATGACTGGGTGTCCTCAACGTGCTGCCTAGTCATCTGACATCATGGATACCTCCCCACGCTCATCTCAACTTTCAAACAATTTTTCTCATCGAGACATGCTGAAACAAAATACACAATCTCAATAATTACTACGTTCAATAACCTAGAATTAAACATATTATCACAACTCTATGGCACAATGGGAAAGAAACTCGATCCCCTTTTTAAAAAATTAAGTGAAGTGACACTGGTATTTAAAACATGATATACAAAAAAAAATTTTCTTTAAAATATCTTTTTTTGTATGTAACTTGCTGGGAAAAAAAACTTTTAGCATAACTCCTGGTTCACAAAGTTCTGCTTTATGCTTTTTCTAAAGAAGTAAAAGCAAAACTAAGCTCATTTTGAAGATGAACATTAAAAGTTCTTTTTAGATCTTTTTTTTTTTTTTTTGCTTATTTTTTTTCAGCCACCCTGGCTGAAAACACAGCACCTCCCATTTTCACAACAAACAGCATTTTATAATTATTAAACTCTGCCTTCTAAGCTGAAACCCTTTTAGTAAGTTTACATAAAAACTCTGCAAGGTCCTTAAAACATCTGTGATGAAGCTCGCACCATGCAGTGATATCCAAGGAGAACTTGACAGTAGCTTCTCACAGGCTGCCAAAGTCTATGGCTCTTTCGTAAGATTATGAAAGGCCATTCAATTTTGTTTTCCTGAACTTAACATCGACTTAACCAAATCCCCTAACAGTAGCTAATGGCTCTTAATTATATGATGAGATAAAGAAGAAGAAAGTTGTATTCACTGAAAGGTAGAATTATTACTAAAATTGTCTAATTTTACATGACACGAAAATTAAAGATGACACAGCAAAGAAAGCAAAATGCCCCCACGCAGTGGTTGAGCAAAACCAAACTTTTACTTTGCTCTACCAAGACTTCCGAGAATATGTCTCAGTCGCATAAAAGGTCAAGGAAGCAGTTAGATTTCTGAAGTGGATCTCAACACTTCTTTTGTAATGTATGGACAAGCTTCACAACACTGTCTACTCTAAGGTGTCCTCATTGCTCTCCAATTGTGTCTTGACTAAGAGTCATAAGCAGACATCTGACTTTAAGAGGACTGAGATTTAGAACACAGTAAGTAAGAATGCCTAGCATTGCTATATTATTTCCTTTGTGGATCAGATTCTATTTCCCAATAGCTTGTGTAAATAAATGCATTAGTGATAGTGCGTGTTATAGTTCTTCTCTCTCTTGGGATGGAAATACTCGGGAATCACTGTCTCTCCTAGGTTTTCTCATCCAGTGCTCCTGCTACACTGACTCACTTCCTTTGAATCAGAGTCTCTGACCACAGCAAGAGCTAGACTGGTAGCAAGCCAGCCCCATTAATCCTCCTGTCTCTTCTCCACCTCCCCAGAGCTGCCATTGCAGTCATGCATGGCTGAACCTGCCTTTTATATGGGTGAAGGAGATTTGAACTCTGGGTGTTCTCACTTGCACTGCTGTTCCTCACAGAACCATTCACCCAGTTGAATTATCAGCATACGGTTTTTTGAGAAGCATCTATCTGCACAGCATGCTGGCACCTAGCTTCATCTGCAGTATGATGACTGTGTCATTCACTATCTCAATTCATCACCTGACGACATACCATTACAAAAGTCAAATCTCTTGCTAAATTTCTGGGTTAAACATAGCTTTTATACACACAAGTAACATTACAGACTGAGCAGACTATACTTATGATAATGAATCACAATGAATGAAAAAGACCATGAGTTTGAGAACGTGATTAAGGAGAGGTATATAGGAAGGTTTAAGGTGGAAAGAGAATGAAGAAATGATATAATTATATTATAACATCAAAAGAAAAAAATACTTCTGCCATGAGTGACTTCAAAGGAAAAGAGAAAGCATGAAATGTGGAGCTGGAGGAGCCGTGTGTGCTCAGCTCTGTTCAACAATATAGAGATAACTAACATTCTGAAGACAGCATTGAAGCATAGACTTCCAGGTTCTTTCTCTACAATACTGGAAATGGACGTGTACAGGCCAATCAATAACCCTGGGTAGAAAATGTAAATGGTATCAACAATCATGAAATTTTTCTTCAGCTCGTTGTTCTTAGCAATGTGACGAATACCACATAAATCCATGAAATTGTATTAAAATTGACTCTTGATGACTGTTCTCTAAGCAAATTGAAAATTATAAACTGGCATCATCCAGTTAAGACAAAGAGTCTGTCAAAGAAAATGTGACACCTCACCTTAAATTCCTGGCCTGATAATGACAAAAAGAAAAACTCAGAATTGTATTCACTTTATTTATTTTGAGAAGAAAAAGAAAATCATTTGCCTTTCAGAAGGCTGAGGGCTGAGCCTATCAAACTGGGTGAGAGGATCCATGATGACATCACACATCCCAGAGCAACTGATGAGCACAGACCTAGTGCTAGTCGCCCTGGTTTGAAGAACTTGGAAAGGGACACTTTCTATCTGTAGCAACACAACTGTGTGTTTATAAATTCTGATCAGATCAACAATAATTAGTCCAGAACAATAGGCCCCATGTTTAATGATCAGGTTTCCGAATGAATGAGATGTTGCTACCTTTAATGTCTATGATCACATGAGCATCACCACAAGCCATTACAAAGCAGGTCACTAGAATGAAACAGATGGACGAGTGCTCTCACTTGGATCACCCAAAGGGTTAAAAGGCCTCAACATATTATACATGTATTCATACCTAGGGCCCAAAGAATGGCATCTCATTTTTCATCATCAAAGCATTTATACGAACTTCTATCCTCTTTTGCTTTTGTGACCTCCAGCCAGAAAGGCCAAAGTAAAAAAAGGCCAAGATAGATGTCAAATCAAGCAATTATTAAACAGGGGCCTGAGCTGTGACCCTCAGATTAGAAATGGTGACCCATCCCAGCGACAGGGGAAAACCTTCCTGCAAGCAGTTGCCTGATCCCTGAAATGCAATTGAGATTTGCAACCTGGACTGAAAAAAAAAAAATGGTATTTTTCATTTGCCTTTTAATCTCCTCTAGCCTTCATATTGAGGCTATCTTCCCCATTTTATCTTTGGCTGCAGGTTGTCGACATTTGAGAGGGAGAATTAGTGTACAGAAGGTGCACCTACCATGAAAAATGAGGATGAGCCAGCACAGCACAAAAAGCTGCAGAATTGCTTTCTTCATTACCTCTGCTAAAACAGTGTGACAATCAGGTAAGTTGTGTTTCTTTCCCTGCTTGTCATAATCCGTAAGAGACTCTTGCCCACTATGTAAAATTCTCAGCCATCTTCCCCTAGTAAATATTAAATGCAAATGAATGAATGACTAGATTTTAATACTGAATATAATTATTTCCAATAAATTAATTTAAGCCAACAAATCGTATCTGACTTAAAAACTTGATAGAAAAATCAGTGAAGGAAAAAAAAAAAACCTCATCGTCAGTAGCAAAGGTAACAGTTCCCTGTCACAAGAACTCAGGTCTAGAAATCTAGTAAGGAGGGAGTAGTCAGAGGAGGAGGAATTTAAGAAAGAAAATGTTTTCAATATATCAGGTGTTTGTGATGGAATTTAATTTCAGCACTTGGGAGATAGAAGCAGATGGAGCTCTGTGAGTTCAGGTCAGACGTAGTGAGTTCCAGGTCAGCCAGGGTGCCATAGTGAGAACCTGTCTCAAAACAAGAAAGAAAGAAAGAAAGAAAGAAAGAAAGAAAGAAAGAAAGAAAGAAAGAAACAAAGAAAGAAAGAAACAAAGAAAGAAACAAAGAAAGAAACAAAGAAAGAAAGAAACAAAGAAAGAAAGAAACAAAGAAAGAAAGAAACAAAGAAAAAAGAAGAAAAAGAAAAGAAAAAACAAAGCAAAACAAGAAAGTAAGCATGTATTAAAATTTTTAAATATTGACTATGAAATTTCAAATTCCACTCAAATACAAATCTTCATTGAAAAATAAAAAGAAAGAAAGAAAAGAAAATTCAGAGGCTTACTTAGCACCTCACTCTGGAGAGGAGAGGGAAGATTCCTTTGCAAAATTAGAACCAAAAAGCTTTACTATTTAAGTCAACCAGGGTCTTAAGTCATATTGTTTTCTGCTGATATGTTCATGGCTGACACCTCTTTGCCTGAGACTACTGACCAGAAATCCACCAGAAGGTTGGATTGCCTACTATTGTTATTGATCCTTCTAGCTGCTGATAGATTTATATTAGCCCTTAGGCTTTGGGAGTCTTCTGTCCCATCCCATCTCCCCCCAAACCCTGTTGGTCCCCCACCCCTGTCCATCCCGTGTCCCAACCACTACCTCCCTCCCCCGTCCAACCACAGCTCCTCTTCATTAACTTTGAAATATGACTTCTTCCGAAAGCATCAGCACAGAGGATGTTAGTGGTGTGAACTCCTGGAAGTGGTTTACTTGAGGGAAGAAAACCACCTCAGTCTTTATTATATACAGCCTTATTTACAATATTCCCAGAGCTGAGACTAAACAGGGGCTCAGCTAACAGCCAGCTTGAATCACTAAGTCTTACTTCTCCATTGTGTCTGCGGTTCACAAACCTGTGCATGAATAACACTGAAGATGTGTCCTGTGATGTCTTGATGTGTTTTTTGTTTTCTCAGAGGTGTGTCCCAATTCGTACAAAATGTTTACTGAAAAATAATTGCCTTGAGGTGAGAACCCGGCATTTAAATAGGAGTGGGTTCCCCTAAGTTTTGCCCTGCTGGCTTCAATCTGTGAGTCATGGGAATGGGGAAACTCCCTGAGGCCATCATTGCTTCTTCCTGCTTTTGGTAATGCCTGTTACCTTGGGTTGAGGCCACATGGGGTCATCTCCCAAGCAGCCATATTAATTTAGCTTTGGCTTTGTCCCTTTCTTTGATTTTCATTTTTTTTCTTTTTCCTCTTCCTCCTCCTCTTTCTCTTCTTCCTCTCCTTTTTCTTATTATTCTTTGATCAAAGTCCATCTGGAACTTACTATTTATCACATGATGGCCTCAAACTCACAGGAATCCTCCTGCATCAGCCTCCTAAATGCTGAGGTTTTGAAGTGTGAACCAAACCCAGCTAGCTTTTCCCTTTAGGTAAGGGTCCGTGGACTTTGGCAAACTCTAAATAGCATTAAACAGCTGAAGAATGAAAAACTATATGCTTTAAGATTAGAAAAGCATTCAGATGTTATCAATTACTGGCTGCTCCTAATGCTGACATTTAAGAACTCTAAGATGGCTTTCTCTGGAATTATTGCTATGCTCTGAGAAGCCAACCCTTTAGTATGTTTTTTCCCTCCTAGATGATTATACCATTATCCTTTCTGAAGATGTGATCATCACAAAGTAGATGCACCCCCCCAAAAAAAGTGTTACATATGCAAATGAACTTACAAGATTTAATTTACACATAATCAACAATTTCAATAGTATCTAAACAAGTATATCTGTTAGATAACAGCTGAAACAACTATTCTTTGTACTGTTATTTTTCCAAAAATCTATCTATACATATGCCACAAATAAGTGGGTAACTATTACCAAAGTATCTGAGTAATTTATAGATACACTGAAACTATGCAACTAATTATGCAATGGAAATCTATCTTGAAAATTTTCTGAACTGAAAACATTGGGAAGCATAGCATTCCAAAAAAATAAAAAAATAAGTAAATAAGAAAACTGAGACTCGGGAGAATCATGTCTGTGGTCTTAGGTTAATGACTTGAGGATTACGGCTGAGGTTATGACATATACCCTTGGACTCCTACACATCACTCCATATTCACCCTCTGAACTTGCAATTCAGACCTACGATCGCTTGATATATACTTCCGCATTAGGAACTTAGAAAACGGTTTAATTAAGGCTTCAGAGAAGAAATTAAGCCAAGAAGGGGAAAATAATGACTGAGGCAAATGAGTCCCAACAGCATTTATTAAGTCCTAACACTACCAGACTCTACAGTGCCTCTGATTTGCATTGTTTCCTTTGTTTCCCACAATGCAGGATGCATTAGGAACTTGTCATTAAGAAACTGGGGTTTACTGTGCCACACAATTTGTCCCAGGTCACAGAGCTAGGAAAAGACAAAGAGAAGCTGGCTGTGTGACTCCCACATGCAGCCCTTAACCTTTATTTTCCACTGTTTTTATATCAAAGGCATATGACACACCAAGGCACATATTATAAACAACCTGACTAGAGACACATATACGTGGAAAGAGGTGGAAAATTAAGCTGAATGGAAAAATTTGGACCAAAGTATAGAAGCTTCTAGAAACGTCCAAAAAATTAGATTGTTGTATTAAAAGAAAGAAAGAAAGAAAGAAAGAAAGAAAGAAAGAAAGAAAGAAAGAAAGAAAGAAAGCAAGCAAGCAACTAGGTTTTTGTAGATTTTCAACTGGAAGAAAGATAATAAAAGAAAGAATTCAAGGGATGTTGACTTATGACGGTAACCAGACGGGAGCAAGTGATGACCAGTTAGGAAACTACCATAATAGTTCAGGTATGAAATGACAAAGGCCTAATTGGGTGTGGTCAATATGATCGTGATTCAGAAGAAAAGGTGACTGAAAACAAATAGCAGGAAGAAGCAATATAATTTCATGACTAATTAATTAGGTGCAAGGGCTCAAGCAGAAGAGTCAGAGATGACTGGGTGGTTTCAAGCCTGAGTAACTGAGAGCTTGAAGCCACAGAGTTAAATTCAGAAGGGGGGTGGGGGTTAGGTGGGAGGAACTATAAGTGTATTTGGTCACATGATAAGAAGGGGCATGAACATGAGGACCCATTTTCAGCTATCAGGAGAGAATATGCACCCACTTTCTAAACAAGGAGTTGTACATTAATGACTGTTGTAGGTATAAGTTGCCCAATGAAGAACATGGGAAGACAGGATAGAGAGCTGAAAATGTGGACTAAAGAGAGTCCATAACTAAAAATGCAAAAGATAATAAGGAGGTGTCCAAGACATAAAGAAGACTAACAACCAAATCTGTAGCAAACAGGATTTTTTGGGAAAGGAATCAGCAAAGCTCACCACCACACCACTGTAAGATAAGCTCCCTGGGGGCAGAAACTTCCACCTAAAACAGGGATTAGTGTATCTAGGAATTGAACCTATATTTGTTGAATAAATAAATCTATCACTCTCCTGCACATGGCTACACCAAGCAAGATGTCTGCAAAAATCTGCTGTCTGCAATGATGGAGTCAGTAATTCTATTCCCATTCCTAAGAGCATCTCATCTTAAGCCTTGTTGCAATATTCCAGAGAATTTGATTAATAAATAATCAAAGAAAGATATATTTTTGTGACATCAAAAAATACAGAGAAAATATTCTAACTGCCTTTAAATGGAAGGAATGACATTTTTTAAAATGTTTAGCTAGTATACAAAGTAATGAGCCAGTGACATTTTTTCATGTATGAGTCATTATATGTGGTTCTTATTAGTCCTCCACTGTCCCTTCTTGCCTCCCTTTGTCCCTTCTGCCCATTCTCCACAGTGCTCCTTTCTTCTGCCTTCATGTCACATAAAAAAAAAAAAAAAAAAAAAAAAAAAAACATGGAAAGAATAGCTGCTAATGCGCCAAGGCAGACATGAACTGGATATTTGCACATGGCTGAGTTTTTTAAATGTACATGAATAGTGTGACTTACAGAAACCCTGTAGTCTGGATAAGCATTCCCATGTGGTCTTTAGAGAGCCATATTGGGAAGCACTATGGACCTTTAGGGTCAGTAGGGGTGTACCCTTCACGGGAAGTGGGAAGCCCATTTTGTTCTTTGACAAACACAGCAAGCCCTTTACCTTGCTATGCAAGGCCACCTAGCTGCCAGCTGCCTTCACAGAGGCCCAGGACTGGAATCTCTAAGCACAGGAGTAGACCAATCCTTCCCTTTGTATGTTGAATGTCTCAGGTATAACATTATGGTCTGGAAAGCTAAGTATTATTAGAAACATGAAAAATGCTATTACTTAGTCTTTGATGTTTAGTCACCAGGAATATATCACACAACTTCAAGAACGACTGTAGGTAATAACAAGGAAGAAATTGGTTAATTAAAACCATGACAAGGTTTTACAGCCTGAGCATGAATGGAGGAACAGTGGTGGCAGGCACTCAAGTACAACAACAAAAAGGTTTTGATTTCAAACACTTAACTCAAAGTTTTACTTTGGCATCATTTTAATGAAATTCATTTAAACCAATTTGAAAGATATTCAGACATACCTCAGATTTCAACTGAGCTTAAAATTTCATTTAATAAGTACCTCACTAAAAAAAATGATTAAGAAGTAAAAGGGAAAGGAAGGAAGGAAGGAAGGAAGGAAGGAAGGAAGGAAGGAAGACAGAAGAGAGGGAAGAAGGAAGAAAGGAATAGTTTGTAAAATAAAAGATTGTTATCTATCAAGAATCACCTCTTCAGTTTGTTTGTCATCAACTTTAGAAATCCAGAGTTAGGTGCTAGAAAGATCCTGAGTAGTTAGTGGCTCCTGCTTCTCCTTCAGACGACCCACATTTAGTTCCCAGCACCCACATCAAACAGCTCACCAGCATCTGTAACTCCATCTTCAGGGGAGTGGACACCTCTGACCTCCTCAGGCACCAGCACTCTCTGTGCACATGCCCACATGCAGAAACACACTCACACACAGTTAAAAATAAATCTTATAAGATAAAATAAAAATAGAGAGTTGATACTAATATCTTTAAGTTCTGCTTGAAGGATCAGCAGCTGTTGCACAAAATATAAATCATAAATCAATACCAAGCCAAGGTGCCACTAACTCAGGTGGGCAACTCACTCCAGGAAGTGACACCCTTGAAGCACTTACACAGTTTGAAATGAATCTGGCAAACAAAGTGATTATCTTTACACATAAGATACAGTTTTTAAGCTGACCTATACACTTTAAAGGGATTAATAAGTAGTTATCCTCACTTGCACAATGCGTGGTACTGCACGGATTAGCGGTAAATTGCAATCTCTCTCAATTCAGTAGGTGAGCAAATGTCTATAAATGTCCTAGCTAAGTAGGCAGAACCAAGCCTCCCATTCTTGATGGGATTCCATGGCTCCAGGAGAGAGGTGAGGCCTCCACCCACACAAGAAAGTTCTCTTATTTATGTGCCAGTTGTCTGAAACCATTACAAGAATTTTATCCCCTGAATTGACAACTTTGATTATTATGATTTGATCATAATAATTCTCCATGGTCCCAGAGACAAATCTTGACTTCTTAATTTACCACATTGAGTTTTGCCCATGAAGTAAATCTTTTGCATATGATATAACCAGGTCTAACAGATACTTCAAGATGAAAAATACTTACAAATAAAAGGAGGAGGAAGAGGAAGAGGAGGAGGAGGAGGAGGAGGAGGAGGAGGAGGAGGAGGAGGAGGAAGTTTCAATTGCAAATCTAAAATAGTCTCTTACAGTTTATAAATATAGCATCAAGATTATCTAAGACAAAAAAAAAATCTTTACTTTCAAACTAAAAGAGTGTGCTTGTGCTTTTCTGTCGGTTGTGCTTCATGGGTCACTGAACCTAAGTTTTAAACTAAAAGAAAACATAAAAATCCTCTTTAAACTGCATGTAAAATTATATAGAAAGCTAGATTACTCAACCAATGCCTTGTCTTCCTCAAGCAGGAATCCATTTTCATCCTCCTGCTGTGGGTAATAACTTCGAAGGAAGAATAGCAAAAAGCCACACCAGGGGTTCTTAAGCATGAAAAAGTAAAGGACAATTAAAAGCAGTAAGTTCATCATCACCCACATCCTAATACATGCAATACTACTGGATCTGTGTATACAGCCGATATTCCCAAGTGAGACCCTGCTTCGCTACCTCAAAATTATCCCCCAAATGTAAATGTTGCCAAACATTGATCTTCTGATAAGTTCTCATGACCTCATCCTTGCCTCTTGGCAATGCAAAGAGCCCAACTTTAAAGGTTAAAAGTGTTCCCAAGGATCATATTTGTATGGTTTAATTCTTTTAGAATGCAAAATGGTTTTCTTCTCATTTCAACAGTAAACCACACAGGTATGCATGCCCTTTCTATAAGGATAAGCATGTTAATTTGCATGGTGACTAATACTGTAAGAGAGCAAAAACAGAAGTTAACTCTTCATTTCCCACCAATATTCAGTTACCACTGCGAGTTTCAAGGGACCTTTTTATTCAAGGTAAAACTCTCAGTTATGGGGTCTGAAACTGTTTGAATCACAGAGAATCCTAGGGTAACAGTAGGCACACAATGAAAGTTGTGTTGGTTTGATATAGACTCACTCTGTTTTGAGTAATATTCAACTGTTGTAGGCTCTGTGTCATTACAGAGTCTATGTCTTCAAGCCTGTAAGTGCAGTTAGCAAACTCCTAACATCCTTCCAGTCCAGACTTGCTGAACCTCGACTGTCACACAGTGTCTTTGACATTTACCTTCCTTGTATCTTTACTAGGAAGTTAAATCACATCTTTTCTGTGGCTTAAGTTAAATGGGATATTACATGGAGCTGCGGTCTTTCTACAAAGGTTCACCTCCATCACTGTAACTTGTACAGGATTTTGAAGGAAGAGAAGGCAGCTTGTGTGCTGCTTTGGGTTCCAGACACTAGAGCCACAGGTATTCTTGGGCAGAGGTGGTTCTCCTTTCTTTGCATTACCCAAGCTTTCTGGAAAGGCTCTCATCTTCACAAGCTTGGATGCAGAGCAGGTACCTACCTGCTAGACCTTACCATCTTATTTACAGATTCAATTCTGCTGGCAGATCTCAAACTAGGGTATGTCAGGAGCACATTTGTAGGTTGTGGACCTTGCTTCATTCAGCTTGGAGAGTGTAAATCCCCTCCCCTGCCAGAGGAATTAGCTGACCTATCAAATCTTGGATGGAATGGTTGCTTTCTTCTGACTCTAGGATTTCTGGGCAGATTTGATCCTACTTCAGTGCTGGATCCCTACTTCTTTCCCATTCATATGGAACAATAAATATGTATTTCCTTCTGGTTCCTTCTCTATTCATTCTTTCTAGTACAGTGTTAGACAAACACCATGCATCTCATTTTAACACTGTAATTCTACCATTTGTAAACAGTCAAATGAGAAAAATATAGACCATTATTGATTTTAGTAGCCTAGAAACAAGACAGAAAACAAACAAAAAGCTATTTCTAACATAATGAGAGACGCCTTAATGATATAAGCCAAATAAATTGAAACTGAAAGAATTTACCACTGAAAGCTACTCCCTGTTACTTAATACCACTTCCAAGCTTCTATAGGAAATCTTTTCCATTGTCCAGATTGATCAAGCTTTGAAGAAATAATAGAAACTAAGGAAGACACTAGGCCCATATCCACCCCACCCTCAGACACACTTACCATCAGTAGGGTTTTCCTAGACCACAGCATTATCCTAATTAACGTATCTTTCATGAACTTGGAGAAGTAGGGACGAGCCAACCATTTCTGCTGGAGCCCAAGTGTCTGAACATGCCTGCAGTTGTGGCTGAAACTCAAAGGCTTCCTCCCACACACTGAAACAGAAAAAGCTTTCATTTCCTTGAAAGGTGAAATATTTGCAAACTTTTATTTTTATTTTGCACATTTTTTTGTTTTATAAAGACCCATAATTTGTTTACTTAAGGGGTTCTTTTTCTGTTATATCATAATCAAAAGCTTATACTCTGAATCCATTCTCTAATTTTACAGCATTCAGAAACATGGACTCTCCCTGTTTTGTCTAAATCCCCTAAATGGTTTATGAAAATAAGAAAAACTTAAAAATCTATCTTTTGTGATTTATAGACTTATTAACATACGCTTTGGAAAATATGTCAACTTTGTGAGAATTTTTATGCTAATATTTTCACACCACATGAAGAAGAGGATAACATTTTAATATTTATTTATAAGAAGCCTCAGTATAAAAAAGAGTTTCAGTAGACACACATATTTGAGTAATGCAATTCAATGACTTTAGACAAACAAACGCATATTATGCATCCATGTTCTAAGAATTCCACTTGCATTATTGCATTTAATTCTCACAAAGACATTACACAGGCCGTCGATTTTTCTTCCCTCAGATTAGACACTAACAATAAGAAAGGCTACCTTGCTGAAATACTGAATTGAGAAGCGGTTGGGATGAGGTGGTTTTGGTGGTCTGACCCCAAATACACGCCCTTGTTGCTAGGGAATGAGAAAGAAAAGGAGCCTAAGGTTAAAGTCATGCCAAGAAATGCAATCCAAAAATTATGTATCATGACAAAAAAAAAATAATTACTTAAAGTTTATTCTGATTTCTGAGGAACCAAAATGGGAGGGAATGAAATAATCAAATGAATTCAGTGCCCATAAAATGAAAAGCAATACCAACAACCCATAAGATGCACCATTTCTCCTAGCTCTGAAGTCTTATGGATATTATGAAAATAATAAAGGAGTGTCTAAGATATAAACAAAATACAGAAAACAAATAATCATTTTTCTTATTGTCCATAGGTAAATGCAAGGCATAACACTAGAGCCAAGCTCAAAATCAGCACATTTTTAATGTTTCTAATAAATATTATCCATGTGTGTACACCCAGTGGTGCAGACTGTCTCTGCCAGATGCTTCAACTCCTTGTGCTACAATAGAATGTTTCAGATAGCTCACGGCAGTTAAAAAGCAAGTACTGATATGTTCACTGAAGGAACCTGCTGACTTAGAGCATAACTATTTAATTCTTCAGCAACAATAAACAAGACACAAACCACCGAACCATGAGGAGTTGCAATCTTCTTCACCGGTAAATAGGAATAATACCAGTACTTCCCAACTCAGGCCACTGCATAGATTAATCAGCACATGAAAACTCTTTGAACAGTGTCTGATGCATGGATTCAAATGCTATCCAACAGTAGGACCACTTCTAAACTCACGTGTGAAAACTCTAAGCTTTGTAAAACTTAGTAAATTGAAACTGGATATTGTGGCTAAAAGAATTAAAAGTGAAATCCTGATACTGTTTCAGGAATCAATTATGAAACATGCCCCCAAAACAATTCTAAAAGATACACGTATACTCTGTGATCTTTCCTAATTTCTCAAACTGCTTTAATTTTTTTGCTTTGCTTTTTTTATTGTTGTTTTATAGTAAATAATGTGTTCTTAATGTAGTAGACTAGACAATTTCAAACTTTTAGATCAGTCAAGGGACAATGATTTCTGCCCAAACTCCAGGACTGTGGAAAGTGAATGAGCTAAAGTAATTGATAAGAATTAACTGACAAGAAAAGGAGATTGTCCAGCAAATCTGGGTTCATCTTCCCTATGCGTCCTCCTGAAATACCAATAATAAAGAACTAATGGCTAGGCATTATCCCAAAAGGCCAACTAAGCCAGTACATTTTTACAAAATCATAATTGCATTTAATTTCAATACATTAACTTCCAAAACGAATTAAGCATTACCAGTTGTATTTAAATGCAAATGCATCTCAATACATTATGCAAAAGATGGGAACTTATAAACCCCCATCTATTACAGTGCTGTTTAATATCATAACTTTATTCCATTGTATTTTGGAATATATTTTCTTTTACTTGCAGGATTTATAAGATACTGTGTCCTCGGAATTTTGCACAGGGCCTGACATTAAAGAAGTACTCAAGTAATACGACTGGATTGGTGAAAATAAAGCCAATTAGTTAGCTTCCACATTTCAGAAGTTAAAGTGCTTAAGAAACAATAACCAATTAAAAAATAATCCTAAGTCTCACATTCGTAGTAAGGATGCCAAAGTTTGAGGTAGTTTCAAAATGCAATGCAGTCTTTTCTTATGGGGGTACAGAATTTTGGTTACTAGTATCCCTGCTATGTCCTCCAATAATCAGATCACACCCCAGAAGAAATGTTGACAAAGAGTCCAGTGAGTGAAAGGAGAGTGAAGGGACTTAAATTTCTGGAAGAACCAATGCACCATCATGTGTGCTATGAAAAAGGTAAAAGGAGGCACAAACACACATTTTTAAAGAATTTTATTATTTGTAAGGATTGTTCCTTAGCTGCTGGTAGGTGGGATAGGATATATATTGTAATTTTTATTGAAAATAGATATTTTTCATACACAATATCCAGATCATAACTTCTCCTCCAAGTTCTCCCAGATCCTCCCCAACTCCCCACTCAAGTGTTCCTCAATTCCCCACTCAAGTGCTCCCCAAACCCCCACCCACTCATGTACATACCCTTTCCTTTCTCTTTCTCATTAGAAAACACATGACCCTTCTCCTTCATGTGGGATTCCTAAAGCTGGAGCAGAAGTTGCCTGCATTGCCTTGCCTTTGGGTCACCTTCCCCGAACCGGGCTGCCTTGTCTAGCCTCAGTAGAAGATATGATGTGATGATGGGAAGGTGTGCCTAATATTACACATCCTGATATGCCAAGGCTGGTCAACAGCCATGAGAGGTCTCAGCTTTTCTAAGGAGAAAGGGTGAGGAGGGGGAATGAATGGGAAGGAGGAGAGAGAAGAAGAAGAAGACTGGGAGAAGAGGAGGGAGGGGTCGCTGCAACTGGGATCTAAACTAAATAAATAGAAAGAAAAAAGGAAGAAAGAAGAGAGGCAGAGAGGGAATGAGGGAGGAAGAAAGGAAGGGAGAAAAACAAGCAACTAATAAAAACAGCAAAAATGAAACAAAGCTAAAAAACAAACAAACAAACAAAAAAAAACCAAATCAGAATAGGACAAAACAAACAGAAACCCATTTTAAAAATGTTGGACTTATAGATCCAAAACCAGGGGATGCACTCCCCCAGAAACTCTCATGGACAGGATTCACTGCAATAGCATGAAGTTTATTGATGAATTAATAATAGCCACTGCACTGGGGCTGTCTTGCATGCAGGCAAGAAGAACCCTGAGCCAAAGTTGGGAGCAGTTTTTATATGAGGGCAGTTTCATCTCTTAAACAATAACCACAAAGACTGACCTTAACAACCATTCCCAGGCCTGGTTTCCATTCCCAGGCCCAGTTTCTAAGTAACTCAAATTTGTACCTTATCTTTTACAACAAAGAGGGTCAGCTTAAGTAGCTTCTGTTTACCCAGGCTTACTGTGTTAAGGGCCCATCTCTCTAATAAACTCCAATCTTGGGTCTTTCTTCCTGGAATGTTTGAGTCTTTGAGATGTGAGTCTTCCGAGATGTGTCTCTGGGGAAAGTTAATGTTTGAGTTTAAAACTGAAATGGAGCTTCTTTTTAATCTTAAGTTTCTACAAAAAATAGTCATCAGTCTTTGGAAGAAGAATTGAACACTTCCAAGTAACCAAGAGCATACCAGATATAGTAAAGTAAAATATAACTCAGTTTTAGAATACCAAGAGCCAAGAATATATGGAATGGGTCATCTTCCTGTCATATGCTCTGGTCTCTACTCAGACTGAAGAAGAGAGATACTCAACAAAGACGCATGGTACAAAAAAAATCCATAGACTTTAATCATCTTATTCCATCAGCTACCTATAGATGTAAGACTGTGTGCTGAATTCAGTGCTTTATGGCGAGGACTCTTTTGAGGCAGCAAAACAGACTCGCTGCTTACATGTGGTTCGCACCAAGCTTGGTGACCTGAGTTTGATTCCAAAAGCCCAAATGGAAGAAGGAGAGAACAGTCTCCATGAGTTGGCCCTCCAATTTCAACACATGCTCCATGGCATAAGCCCCTATCCTACATACAAAATTAATAAATATTCATAAAGAAGGATTTATAATATCATATATACACTCTGTTGCTTGGAGAATTAACAGAATGTTTCATATTTTTCTGACTATAATTCCAAAGATATACTTCAAATCTCTGATTCAAAAAGACTGAAAAGTTGTGAACACCAAGAGATGTCTGTAGTTTTAGAGAACTTTTGTACTTGACAAAGTCAACAGCTAACATGCAGATGCTGTGTCTACAAACAGTAGATAATCGATTTGTGCAAGCTCACTATCCCCAAAATACTTCTCCAAAGTCTTCAACAGACTGGAGAAGTCCCATCATGTGGGCTTCTGCATTCTGGTTCTCCTTCAATCAGCTGCCCTCTTTGCAGATGACACAGATACCTGACACCAACCCTGTCCTGGAGATGAGAGAGTTTTACAAAGGAAGTTGACACTTATCAGTGTGAAACTGGAAAGCTAAGAGCAAACACCTATTTGAATAAATGGCCTATTAAATAACAGAACATTAATCTAATTGCACACTGCCTCTTCCAGATTTTGCATCCTTCCAGGGACCATGTTCATGCTTTACCATTTTCTCTTCCATATTTCTCCTTTCTGCCTCTCCCAGAAGAGACCCTCTTGGAGGTGCTCATTGAGGAGCTAACAAAGAAACAAGAAGTAGAGCTTTCTTCTAGCATTGTGGCCTTTGGCAAGGACATTCTAACAAGTTTGGGATCCCAACTCTCCTTGATCAGTTTCTATCTCCAGTTCTTATCAGACTCACACAATTGTCTTTGAATACTAACAACATAAAACCAGTATAATATACAAATATATATTTATTTTTGCATTTTTGCAACTCATGCTTTACCAGTGATGTTTCTCCCATGTTACCTTAATTCATGAAAAAAAATGAACTTTTTAATAATTTCCAAAAGAAGAAAATAATGCAGAATTAAAAGACATCTCTATATAAATGTTTTCTATGCAAGTTTTCAAAGTATTCTCCCTCTAGCCAGACTGATTTTCAGCCCTGGAAATACCCAGAGAGACTCCTTAATCTGCTGGTGACAGGGCTATGAATAGCCCTTATTCATCAGTCTCTCACACAAGATAATTGACCACAGAGTCCAAGACAAAAGAGATTTGAGGAGGATGTGGCAAGGTGCTAAGGGAAGTCACTTAACGTGTTCATGGGGCTCTTGAAAGAGGAAAGAAACACCTTTGAAGGTTCCTGGGATAATCTCTTAAACATGCAAATAGGTGACTAAGATACAGAAAACTAATTTAGCAATAGAAAAAAAGCATTTATTTCTCTTCCTATGTGGGGGGTTATGTTAAAACTGGTGAGAATTAAACCTAAATCTAGAAAGGAGAAATCAATGGAGAAGACAAAAGACTGTGGGCTGGGAGCTGAAGCTCTGGCACTATGAAAGATTTCCTTTTGCTCCATAGGGCTGGAGAGGATTAAATGATTTCTGTCTTCTGCATTTTATGGGCGCCAAGTAGATTTTAATTTCAGATGATTCCATTAAAGTCCTGAGGGGGAAAAACCTTCATTGTTTAAAGTGTAAAGCCAAATACATAGTTTCATAGTAAATTTCCATTCATTCATAAATAAGAAATAATGTACATGTTTTCCTCAGAGCTCATGCAAAAAGAAAAGATTTCATAACAATATCCATTGAACAGTTAATGATATAATACATTTTTAAGATATTTATAATTTTATTTGATCAGGTTATAAATGGAATATCCAAGAATTAGGAAAATATACTACTGTGGAAGAGAAGAACTATTCATTCTACGTCATCAAAGCCAAACTATGAACAAGAAGTTTTCCAATTGACATTTGTATTAGTTCCAGACAATATCAACAACAACAAAAAAATTCGAGCTCTAAATTTACATATGTTAATTGAGAAATTAAAAACCTGATAGCTGCAAAATATCCTTCTTATTAGCAAAGTTATTGCTTTGAAGCAGGTATATACACAGCCAGTACATATGAAGCTAGTGTATACACAGCCAGTGTAAAGGCAGCTAATATATATCAAGCCAGTATATACACAGCCAGTGTATGTGCAGCCACTGTATATGCATCCAATGTATACTCAGCTAGTATATATGCAACCAGTGTATATGCAGCCACTGTATATGCAGCCAGTGGTGTATATGAAGCCAGTATATGAAGCTAGTGTATACACATCCATTTTATATGTACCCAGTATATACACAGCCAATGTATACACAGCCAGTATATACACAACCAGCGTATACACAGCCAGTGTATGTGCAGCCAGTGTATATTACAGAATCCTGATACAGTCATTGAAAGTAATGTAGCATGGTAACACACATCTGCAATCTCAGCACTCAGGAGGCAGAGGCAGGAGGATCAGTTTGAGGATAGCCTGTACTACATAGTGAGTTCCAGCTAACCTGGACTATCAACAGAACTCAGTCTTACATAGACAAATATATGTCAAATGCCCACATATGCTATCTGGAGACTAACCTATAGGTGATTAGAGAACATATTGTTACTGGAAATATATTGACCAAAAGAAATAGCACAGTATAGTCTTCAAAGGTTATAGAAGCAGTAAGTGCAGAAACTCGGGGTGAGGGTGGGGTGGGCCTCACCAAGCTTTGTGAGGGTTCATAGTTACAGCGAGGTCCACACTTCCCCTCACCTTTTACATTTTATCAGATGGTGGCCATTTGGATGTATAGTGTTAATGCCAGATTGACACATTTCAGGTGAAAACACCATTACAAGCAAGGAACACTGAGAACCTTTCCATCTCTCTCAAGAAAATGTGGCATGTTGATCTTCCCTGAAACTTTAGCCCAAGACCAAAAAACCCACATTGCAGTTGTAGCAAATCCAGAGCTGTAATGATCACAATCTTCTCAGATGGCTTTGAGAAACTTAGTAGACTGCAAAACCTTTGTATTTTAAAATATTGTTACATGATCTTCAAACACTTGTTTTTCGTTTATTAAAGACAGAGCATATTATAAAAGACATGGGTCTTTTCAGCTTTTTAAAAATAATACTTTATTAGCTTTTAGAGAATTTCCTACAAAGTGTTTTGATCATATTTACCCTTCCCCACCCCCACAAAGTCTCGCCATACACACCCTCTCCAGTCACACCTCCCTATACATCCAACTTTCAGTTTCTTCCCAACTGCTCTTGGGAGTGGGGCCTGCCCTGGTATGTTGGTAACCTACCAGGAGTCACAGAAAACTGACTCTCCTTCTCCCAGCAGCTATGAATGGGATTATAAAATGAGGATTTTCTTTGCTAGCATGTGCAGTCCAGTTGGTTTACTACGCATGTTACCAAAAACACTGTGAGTTCATATCTGCAACTGCCCTGTTGTATCCAGGAAAGTTTCCCTGAAGCTATCTACCACCTCTGGCTCTTACAATCTTTCAACCTGCTCTTTCTCAGAGATCCCTGAGCCTTGGGATGGAGAGGTGTGATATGTATATATGCGTCCTTTTAAGGCTGAGTGCCCCACAGTCTTTTACTTTCTACATGTTGACCAGTTTAAGATCCCTGTGTCAATGGTCATAAAGCATCTTTACTGGGGTGTGAGGGATGCTCTGATCTATGAGTACAGCAATAGGATATTAGCAGTTGGTTTAATACTGAGTCCACTTAGCAAAACAATATTATTATATTCGTATCTAAGCCCTATGACCTATCTAGCTACCAGCTTTAAGCCCATTAACAATGTCAAATATGCCAGATACGTGTTCCATTACATGGGGCTAGCCTTAGGTCCAGTCAGAAAGTTGTTGGTTACTGCCATGACATTCTTTCCAGTAATGTACCAGTGAGCATATCTTGAATGTCTTGTAAGTCACGGGATTCACAGCTGGGCAAGACTGGTGATTCCTTTCCTTTTCTGGTACCAGGCATCTAACTTTCCACTGCTACAACAGGTAAAAACAGGATCTTCATTTTGATTTGGTTTATACAAATCAAAATGAAGATCCCTGGTGAGTACCACCATGATTTTTCCATGTTCTATGACTTAAGTACTTGGCAAACAAGTAAGTAAAAAGTAGAGTTTACTGTAAAGTTGTGAAATGTATATAACCCTCCAGAACCCATATCACTGTTAATATTCTGTGGTGTTTGGTGGTAGTGGTGATGGGATGGCCTATGAAAACCCGTTAGACTACAAGTCAAAAATAAGCAACCCATTCCTAGTATTGGGGGTTTTATTTGCTAGCATGTGCAGTCCAGTTGGTACACTGGCCACAAAGTAACTCTATGAAAACTCTTTTTATATATTTGTATATTTTATATATTTGTATATATTTTAGGAGGCTTCTATGTTAGTAGGTTTTCATGTGGCACTTCCAAAAGACCTTTAATGTTCGTTACCCCTCCTCATATTCCTGCCTTTACCCTCCCTTCCAGCCCTCAGTCCAATTTACCCTTCCTGTTTCATTATTCCCTTTAAGTCCCTTTGTATTCTATGTATGTAGTTCATTGTAGTCTATCCTCTGTCTCTTGAAAGGGGCATATACTCCAGCGACCCCTTAGTAACATTGTGGCCTCTATGTATACTCCAAATGAAGCATATATCTGAAGATTCAAAGCCAACATACACTAATGAGAGAAAACATGTGTCTTTCTGGGTCTGGGCTACCTCACTCAGAATGGTTGCTTTGAGCCCCATCCATTTACCTTTGAGTTTCATGACTTTATTCTTTAACAACTGAATAGTATTCCATTGAGTATATCACATTTTCGTTACCTGATCATACATTGATGGACAGCTAGGCTGTTTCTAATTTCTAGATATTGTGAACAGAGCAACTGTGAGCACAGATAAACAAGAAGCTCTATAGTAGGATACAGAGTCTTCTGAAAATATGCCCAAGAGATCCATGTGGTAGATCTATTCCCAGTTTTGTGAGGAAACTGATTTTCATAATGGCTGCACCAATGTGTACTCCCACCAGCAGAGAATAGGCATTTTCTTTTCCACATTTCCCACACTGACACCTACATCTCCTGTCATCATTTTTATTTTGTCCATAATGATGGACTGAGATGAAATCTTAAAACCAATTGTAATTTCCCTTGATAGATAATGTTGAGCATCTTATATAATGCCTATCAGCCATTTGAAGTTCATCTTTCAAGAACTTGCTACTTAGTTATGGGTTAGACATGAGATATTTTTACAATATCATTTATAATCAGACATTGATTGTTCTTCATTTTTCATTAAGCCACACCAGAATTTCTATCCAAATGTCACACATATATATATGTACACACACACACACACAGAGAGAGAGAGAGACTTAAAGACTATAAGAATGAGGCTGGAGAGATAGCTCAGCAGTTAAGTGCCTGATGCTCCTGCAGAAGACCTGGAATCAGTTCCCAGCACCCATATGGCAACTTATAATTACCTGTAACTCTAGCTCTAGGGGATCAGGTGCCCTCTTATGCCCTCTGAAAACACCAGATAAGATACGTATGTGCTGCGCAGAAACATGGCACACACTCAGACACATGAGATGAAAATAAATTCAAAAAATGAAGGAGGGGAAAAAGAAACCCAGAAGCAAATACAGAAAAAATAATAGGAAAGACTCATAGTTGCCTCCTAGGGTCCCTGTCACCTTAGTTTGTGTGGAAACAGTAACACTTGGAGATTTCCATTTACTCAACACCAAGAGGGACACGTGGCTCTCCGATATTTATATGGTTTGTTTAAAAAACCTTATAAACAGAGACGACTTTCAGTCTGGGCCCGAGCACTGAGTGGGATCACCAGCGGCAGCTCTGCACCTAACCTCACAAAACCTAGATGAAGTGGGGCTACCAGGAGCTATAACCCAGGCAGTATCTAAGTATATATGTTTATACAAATATTGATAAATAAAGTGTTTTGGAAAAAAAAAACCTTGTAAAACTGAGCAAGCAGCTTGCTCATAACCAGAAAGGTTAACAACATTAATTCTTATCATATTCCCCTGAAGCTTGATTAAATTAAACCACACAGTGGGCTGAATTAAGAACTATAAATGACAGAGTCTAGTTTACCACTCTGAAGACTATCTTAACCATAATGCTTCCACTCAAAATTTGGTAACTGAAACAAAAAGTATTGCCTTTACTTAATAAAAATATGAATATAAGTTTTAGAGCTTCTTTAAATAATGATCGCAGAGAAGCTAAAAAATAAAGAATGTGCTGCAAACAACTATTAATATTTTTTCAAAAAGAATCATCATACTGAACTCTAAACAGATGAGGTTTTGAAAATGTGCATATATCCATGGTCATCCTAATCCTAAGTAAATGCAAAGGTAGGTTTCCAAAATTACTGATAGATTTATAAAGTATGCACAGCATACAGCGAAAAACAAGAAAATATGTCTCCCAGAGTATTGAGCAGCTGTGTCATAGAAATGAATAACAGAGTTCTTTTTACAATTATGTTAAACAGAGAGGAGTGGAGAATATGAAACCCATTCTTTTTACAAATAAAGCAGAAGACAGATGGCTACTGAAGAATGAGTGACTTTATCTGCAAACATGATACATCTGAAAATTCATTTTATGTGAAAAGGGAAAGTCTCGTAATGAAAGCGGAGGTTCTAGCGCAGTGGACAGATGACGTCCCAGGGAACACTATACAGTGATCTATCTCTGTGGCCAAAAACTATGCCATGTGATAGGAAAAGGAGATAAGAACTGGAGCGTTCTTCCAAGATATAAATTAAGCTATATTGCCAGCCATTTCACAATCCACTCCACCCCAATCGCAGTTGTTCATGGTGTCGAATTCTTTGGCATGATTCCTAGACTTAACAGTGCAAGCATATTATAAAGCAAGGTCCCAGAGAAAAGTCATTCTCAAAGATTGCCAATCACTATCCGGCGGCACACCTCAGACTCTGCCTCAAAGCTTGGCCAAGTGCTCCACCTTGAGGCCTTTCAGAGCACTCTGTGCAGAGTACAAAGTTTTTCCTCAGCCTCCCTTCAATCTAGAGTGTTTACTCAAACCAGTCTGGATCTGTGGAAGCCCTAGAGTGGACAGCTGGCTCTGGGATCATTCCCTGAGACTCTCAGGAAGGGGAGCTCAGTGAGAGAGGACTCTATCTGTTTTCCCCTAGTTTACAAACAGTCTCTCTCTCTCTCTCTCTCTCTCTCTCTCTCTCTCTCTCTCTCTCTCCATATGTCTGTCTCTGTCTCTCTCTGTCTCTCTGTGTGTGTGTGTTGTGTGTCTTGTTATTTTTCTTCATCTTCCAGTTTCTTAAATGCTTTCTTAGAGTTTAAGCTCACAGATACATTTACAAGCTTCCAAGTAAAGCAAAACAAGGAGGGGGTCTCAGCAGATTTTGCCCTCCACCACTAAATATCTATGTTTTCCTCATTCTCAGTAAAGTTCGAGGCAGAGAACATATAAAAACCTGGAGAGAATTAAATGGAACAAACCAATCTATTCCTAAACCCTTGCTTTCTCATCTCTAGGCTTCCAGAAAGTGGTTTGGCTTCTTATCTAAAAAGAGATGCATCCCCCAAAGATCTGCTGTCAGATTCTGAATGTTTGAAAATTAACACACATGTTCTTAAGCCAAGCAACTCCTGGAAGGGGCATCAAAGAAGGGGAGTTTATCAAAGAGAACAGCACTGGGCGATTTAGACAGGGTATAAATATTCACGCACTTGAAAACGCAAAGCCACTGGCCATAAATTTTGACCAAGACCGTAACCATTTAAAATTAAGTCACAAATACATTGTGATGCCTTCTATAAAGACTGTTCCATATCATGATTACATGGTTAAAATATTCGTTCAACTTGAGATGTCCGCCTACTGTGGCTGCAATATAGCAGGGAGGGATGCACATGTCATTCTCCAGAGAGACGAGTCTACAGCAACTGCCGACTCAACCCGGCAGAACAGCCTCGTTGCAGATCATCCAAATACAATCAGGACCTCAGGCTGGACAGGCCACCAAAAATAGTAACTGTGCTTCTAATGGTGCCACACCCTTGTCAAGAGGCAACCCAGGCTAGGGAGATGGCTCAACCCTCTGAGTTCAATGCCAGGATTCCACAGTATGGAAGCGAATAATCAGTGAGGATAATCAGCTCCTGTAAGTTGTCCTCTCATCTCTACATGTATGGCATGTACACTCACCTCTCCGCCATCACACACAGACACAAATAACTAAATATATAATAAAATTTTAATGAGAAGGTAACCTGAGACACCAGGCAAACCCCTCTTTAACTCCCCAGATAGCTCTTCTAACTTGGAGCAAATATATTAATTCAACTACCCCAAATCATTCTATTTTTGCTTGTTTCCATCATGGGGGCCAAACGATAGTAAGTTTAGTTCCCCACCCCCACCCCCGAAAAAAGCCCTGAGAGGCTGCGCAGCCGCAGCTACTCCCGTACACTAGGAAGCCACAGCCCTACGGCTCCCTCCTGTGGAATAATTTTAAGCCCTCCTCATCTTGCTTTGCTCTCATCACACCCCAGGTAGAATAATTTGACAGATCCTTGAACATGTAATGTCAGGACTGGATGTAATCTCCCAGAAGAGTTCTTTGCGGAGCTCCATGGAGTGAATCTACACCTCCTGCAAAGCAAATGGTGTTTTTCAGTTGTCACTAGATCCATTGTTCTTGTTGGAATCAAAAAAAAAAAAAAAAAAAAAAAAAAAAAAGGATATGGAAGGTTTATTGCTTGATGAATCAATTTATAAGGCTTTCATCTCTGCCTCCTTCATCCACTCAGTTATAATTCTGCTCTACATTGTGTGTGTGTGGTGCCAGTGTGTGTGTGTGTGTGTGTGTGTGTGTGTGTGTGTGTGTGTGTGTGTGTTTGTGCGCGTGCGCGTGCACGCTTGTATTCATCCCCTGGCAAGAATGTCTAAATCCGCATCATTCCCTAAGTGATATAACGGTAATATGAATTGTCCATGTCTGCAGATTCCTAAGGAGTCCAGTTTAACCACACTGCTTATGTTAATGAGGTAACATAAGGAAAGCTCCTAAACATGGGGCTATATTTAATCAACCATGCTCATGCCCAATCATTCCACACACCAAAAAGAACAGAGTTTATGGAGCTTCTGGGTTGCTAGGGTGCTGGGAAGGTGGTATGCCCAGAGAGAATGAGGAAGCCCCCAGTCCATACACATCTCTGCCATATCAATGTCATTTATATAACAGTTTTTTTTTTTTTTTTGCAGTGACCTTTATACTTAATGTGGAATTTAGGAAGTAAATTGGTTTTCTGAGTTCTAGGAACTCTTCTATCAGATGTTCCAACCCAAGGACAAGGTCATGGGAACGCCCAGAAAGCTCTTCAGCTGACAGAGCCAGTGATAACCTGGACTTGGAATGGCATCTGAAGTGAGTGGCGGTCTATAGGACTGAGCCCCCACCCAGAGGAGCAGCTCTCTCCCCATGGACAGCGTCAGAGCACCTTTAAGTTGCAAAACAATGAGTTGGTTGCTGCAAAAACCTGGAGACTTTTGTGGCAGGAAGCAACAGGGTTTAGTCACAAATGTTTTCTGTTTTGAGAATGATGAGACTGAAAACAGACTTTCTCTTCCTGTTCTACAGATGTTTAAATGACCGACATAGTTGTTATTTTTTTAAGTAAGACAATAAGAAATGAAGAGAGTGGGGTTTCCCGATGGAAAAGATAATATTTCACTTGCCCATAACATCCTTTTTTAATGAAGAACTAGTGAGTTGTAATTCATCAAACTTCATTTTTTTTAAATTTAGGCAATGAAATAATTTTTCACAGATTAGTGACAAAGAAGCAAACTATTTTATTATATACTTTCACTACATAGGATCATTTAAAATTTTTTAATCAATTAGTAGACTTTCAAACAATCTTAGAGTATACAAAATTCCTTAATTTGAATATAACATTTAGTAGAAAGCATTTACAATTGACTAGGAAAAATAATGAAACTTTGCCCATATAGCTCAAGTTTCTATATTTTTTTGGAATTAAAAAAAAAAGCACCTCTTTTCTGAGAGAAAATATAGCCAAAAGGCAGGAGTATAAACACAAAATAGATAAGAAAACAGGTAGTTAATTCTGTCCATAGCTTCAGAGGCATGCCTGAGAAGTAGCATTTTCACAGACAAAAAGCAGCAATAGCAATGAAATTCTAAATAAACTGATAAAAGTCTATTGTACTACATTGACAGCCAACACTAAAATAGTAACCTCAGTCAAGATGTCTGGTTCTATGAGAAGTTAATCTACTTTTCAAAGATTTATTTTTTATATATGAATGGATAAGAGAGTGTTTGCACAAGTATGCAAATATGCAAGGAAGCCAGAGGCATCAGGTCCTCCTGGAGCTGTTGTCACAGGGAGTGTGAGCCATCCACCATGCGTGCTATGAACCAACACAGGTCCTCTGCAATATCAGTACCCACACTTAAGCACTGAAACATCTCTTCTGATGTGAAAAGTGGTCCTGAAGCATCTCTCTCTCTCTCTCTCTCTCTCTCTCTCTCTCTCTCTCTCTGTGTGTGTGTGTGTGTGTGTGTGTGTGTGTGTACATGTATGTCTACGTGAATGTAAGAGGTCAACCATGGGTATCATTCTTCAGACTCTGCCTACCCTTTATTGAGATGGATGACCTAGTATCCACCAAGCAGTCTGGCTGGCCAGCAAGTCCCACCTGTCTTCAACTCCCTAGCACTGGGATAACAAGTACACTGTGCCTAGCTTCTCATGAGGGTTCTAAGGCTCAAACCCAGATCAGTATGCTTGCAAAGCAAGCACTATCTATTGACCCATCTCCCAGGTCCAATAGTAATACTATTACATATCATTATCACCATAATAAAAGTTATTCAGTACTATGTTCTCAGTATGGTGTTTGGCACTTTATAAATATTAAATTGGTTTATTGTTGATACACATACAGAGAGAGAGAGAGAGAGAGAGAGAGAGAGAGAGAGACCTCCACTTTGGATGAGGAGATGCCTCTGATTCTCTGCTTTAGAAACAGCACCTTTTAAAAATGGCCACAAACTGCTTAAACAATTAAGCTATTTACTCTCCAAAATTTGAACTTTATATTTCTGTGTTCTTGTGTTCATAGCACATGTTAACACTACAAAGTCTTCATGTTTTATTTCTATAAAATAATAATTTATTTGTATAAATAAACAGGAAATATATATTTAATTTTATGAAATATCAGTAGTAGTCTTGCTGTATTCTAATGTCTTAGTGGATATTCAGAATTAGAAAATTTAATTTACATACCATAGGCTGAGCTTGGGGGAAATTATGATGATTTCTAACTCTTCATCTAATAACTAAGGTAAAAAAGAAGGGAATTTTTTTCTATGTTAAAAAAAATGGTGCTACGTATTCTAAGTGGAAATATCCTTTTTTTTTAAGTGCTTGTATTTATTACTGTGTGAGAATATCACATGTGAGTGCAGACGTTTTCAGCAGCACACAGGTGCAGGTCACAGAACAACCTTCAGGGTGTGGCCAGCCCTTCAGGCTTCACAGAAGACACTGTCATCCATCGAGCCTTCCCAGCTGGTCCCATTATAGTCTCTTAGAGTCATTCAGAAATGTGAATGCTCAAGATCAGTTGAAATTAACTCTACTATTTAATGTTTTCGTTCTCCTGCTGTTAAGAGCAGTTAGCCATTAGCTCATACTTTGAGATCCCTCCTATGGTTAAATGAAATTTCTTTGAAGTTTCAGTTTTCTCTCTGAAAGTATATCCAGCAAGGGGTCATTTCTATCTATAAAGGAATTTGTTAGGAAAACCCATAGTGCTATACTCAGAAAGCTGTTAGTCCTAAGTGTCCCTAACCTGAAAAGAGTGACCCACCCATGTGCAATTACCACTAGGTGGAGGTCAAGCCCTCCCTCAGTGAAGCTGCTTGCCCTACTCAGGCTGACCTTGTCCCACTTTGCCCTGAGTCCTGGTGTGAAAAGAGGGTCCAAGCCTACTCCCTGCTGTGTGTGGGCCGTTGGCATGCCTTCTCAGATGCCCACAGACATGCTGACAGCTGCACACAGCCTCACCCCGCCACCTCTCTGAATTTGACTCTCAGCCAGGAATGCAGAAGAAAAGAGTGGTGATCTCACAACCACAGCCAAGCTCGTGACAGCCTGGCCATGCCAAAGCCCCTGTATCATCTCGAAGGCTATCCGCACAATCAGTCTTGGAGATACGTTTTCTTCTCTAATCTTTTCTGCCAGCAGTTTGGAACAGCTCAACGGCTCTTGCTGTTGCTCCTTGTTCTAATCACCCTTCCTCACACTTCTGATACTGGGTTTGCTCAAGAGTCCCAAATTTATATTTCTATTCTAAGAGGGAAAAACATACCATCCAGGAGTGAGGCCTCTGGAGAGCCATGTCCGGAGTCCATCACTGGGAAAGTAATTCTCGTTAGTTGCCACACAGGACAGAAGCTGAGCTTGGACAGCAGACACCATTGTGAACACACTGGCCACTATTGGAGCTCATGTTGATCATTATGGTCCAGGCAGGGTCTGATCAGTCCAGTTGAACATCTGGAAGAACAACAAGTCATATCACATCTTGAATTCAAGTTTCAGAAAGAAAAAAAAAAAAAAAGCAAGAACTGAATAATTGTCGATCCCACAACACTGGATGAAAGTCTGTTTACAACTCTATCTGGTTACAGAGAAAACTGGAAGATCACAATATGTACACAACAAAACTAACCAAGAGCTCTGTGCAACTTTCTTCCTTCAGCGCCCAGGACAGTGATGTGGTTGGATGCCAAACCCTACAGTCGAGTTCTTTGTACTTCAGTCTTGACCTTGTCACTAATTTAAGCTGCACTGACTTTTCTCTAGTTCAGATTTTCTTGCAATGATTAGACCCCTCCCTTGTTTTCTGAGAGGATGAAATGTCCTACACTTTCACAGCATTGCAAATCGGTAGCATTTTGCATGTGCTGCCTGCTTTCATTCAGTCCAAATAGTTCAAAACCATTGGAGACCAAACGTCTGAATACTCCAAGGGCAGGCATGATCCCTTTAGTTTGGGAAAGGGTATTTCTTGCCTACCTAGCTAGGTTATTAACTTGTTGAGACCACATGACCAAATTCCAATTTTATGGACATGTTAGACAAATTTAAGAGGCTATGGGGTCAGTGACTAAGGCTGAATCACTGCCTAATGTCCTTGGAGGCTGCCACTAAACTTTGATCACATTGCCAAGTCATTTCTCTAGCTACTGAAATGAAACGTGAAAGTCAGTTGTACTTTGACTCACCATGGCCTAAAAGACTCTCTCAAATTTTGGTGGCCAACCAAGGACGGCTTTTACAGAAGTGTCTTTGTGGTTGTAACATTGAGTGTCCTGGCTAGTTAAGAATGGAAGGGAAAGGGAAGGAAAGAGGGAGAGACAAGAACCTGACCTTCCTTCTGAGAATCATGAGGTCTGTGTGGCTGCATTTCTGAGAAAGCTGCTGATGCTCAGGTTA
This sequence comes from Arvicanthis niloticus, assembly GCF_011762505.2. Lineage (NCBI taxonomy): Eukaryota > Metazoa > Chordata > Mammalia > Rodentia > Muridae > Arvicanthis > Arvicanthis niloticus. Next base: position 105,411,044 of record NC_047661.1, on the reverse strand, counting down.
AAACTGGGTTTTCTCTGTGTGCCTGATACTCACATCACTATTTACAAGAAGGAAAAACTTTCTGCATTTTAGCCTCTATTTTGTAAAAAAAACAAATTTGTATGTTCACACAAATTACTACAGAGGGATTTTCTTAGCAACTCCACAATGCAATATTTGTTTCCGTTTTGAAGACTGCTTCCTGTATCAGTAAAGACTACATTCTGGTGGAAAGTGAGCACTGACTCCCAAGGCTGCCCTCTGTCATCCACACTTATGTCACCCGTGCCCCCTTAATATGGTCATACTCTCCAATTGTACAAGCACTCAAAAATAAAATTATACTGATAAAAAGAATGCACTGGGCTCCAAGTGCCCAATTCATGTGCTACAACTAAACAATGGACCATGACTATAAGTACCATGACTAAGTACCATGACTATATTACCAACACTTCTTAGATCAGAGAGTCCAGAGTACACAGACTTCCCCGGACAAGCATGTGCAATGAATAGCTTTGGCCAGAGCTCTTCAAGGGATGCTCCAGCAGGGTAAAGATGGATGGTGTGTTCTATGCTCCCTACTGGCAGCAAAAACCAAGAGGTATCTAGCTCTACTGTGGCCTATGATCCACTGTCCCCTGTGTCACATTACTTGAACATCTGCTTCACTGGCCAGCAACAGATCACAACTCTCCTGTCATGTTCTAGATGACCATGGAATAAAGCAAGGCACAGCTGCAAAGGATTGGCTGGAGCCCAGAGGGCATGCAGCCCAGCAGCAGCCTGACCAACACCTTTGCCGGATGCTTCTTTTTGATGTAATGTATTAACCTGTTTAGCAGTGTACATGTGAGGAGCAGGGTGACTCAGTGACTGCTTAGGAATTTCTATGAATTACATGCTTTCCTTTTGCATACTTGATGTGACAAATTCTGGTTCGACAATTCTACATCTGTTTCCATTATCACAAGAGAGGTTTGTACCTTAGCTGTTCCTAAGAGAAAGTTTTAAGGTGTTATGATTCCTAAAATTTTCAACGTTTATAAAAATTAAATCATAAAAATTTTCTAAGATGGTTGTCTGTTATCCATGAAAGCACCCTCTGGCCAGTAATCATTACAATTTGAAGGGATGATAATCAAAAGCCTTGGTGGAGTGTCTCAGGTTTCTGGATCTTTATGCAAATTGTATATTTAAATTTTATGCAAATTAAATATGGGTTTCTTCCTTGCTACTCTGCACTTTGTTATTATCATCATGAATTCTCTGCAGATTTTCTCAGAGCCCATTTCAATTCTTATCACTGTCTTGAGATTAGATAAAGGTTGAGCAAAACTGGCTTAGAGCCCATTTTTCTAATGTATCGTGATATTCTCAGCCTGTTAGTATACTGTTGTCTCCTGTGTGTCTCCTGAAAGCAAGAGTCAGGTTTGTTTCATCATTGTATCTTCAATCCCTCGTGTGTACTGATGGGAAGAGCAAGCAAATAAATGTATGCAAAAAGACAGCCACTTGCTCCCAAAAGAAAACTTCAAAACCCTCTCCATTTATTTATGAACAGAAGAAACACCCAGGATTTCTTTGGAAATTCTTTTTTACTTCAAAGCAATTCTTGAACTTTGAATCTGAATCCACATTACTTAGGAAGCAAGGAATTTTTGAACGGCATTGGACCATGGTGATAAGGGGTGAGGTCACCTCTGACCTTCTGCATGACCTCTGACCTCTTTCCACTATCCCCATTTTCCCAAAGCCCCTATCTCTCCTGGTCTATCTTCAAAATAATTATATAAAAATTTAAATAATTTTCTCTAAAATATTTTAGACTCATTTTCTTTAAAGAAAAAACTAGTCATTTAAATATTTTTCTTTAAGTCAACAATTGAACTATGTACAGATAAATGGCTTCCTCCTGATGTAACACTTGCTCACAAAAACCTCCATGACAGGTCGCTGGGACCACATTTCCGCTGAACTTAACTGTCAAGGAAAACCATGTTTCCATGTTTGTGGCTTGTCAGTAAGTGAAATAAAGGAGACACAAGGGCCAAAAAGACACAGTTCCTTATACAATAAGAATAGCTGTATCTAGTTAATTAGGGAGTACTAAATAAAATAGACTCACTGAGTGTAGAGGGTTTGTTTAAATACCTAAGTCCCTCAATTGCCATCTCCATAACCACCACAGAATGGAGGAGTCCTTCCATGCTCTTCCTGCTCAGAGCAGTACTGAAAGGCGAAAAACTTTGACTTGAGAAAATTGTTTCTACAGGAATAAAAGAGACACAAGACACAGGCACACAGGAACAGCCGTTGTGCTGGTTGTGATGCCAACACAGTGAACTATTCATGTGTATTCTCCTGTTGTAGAAAGTATTTAATCCCAACCCAGGGTTTCTACCTTGTCTTTGACCAATTGGTTCCTAGATAAAACACACACACAGCCTTTATATTTAAAACAAGGCTTAATCAGCACAAGAGCTGGGCAGATATCTATCCTCAATGCTATTATGTCAATTTCCCAGTCAATAATCCCATTATATAATTTGCCATGTTTTGTCTGGGCTGCTCTTAACTCCAATTAGCCAACCCACATAGCCATTATTTCATGACTCACCTAACCCAAGGTGGCTTCCTCCTCCATTCACCTCCTTCTATCCCTCATGGTTTTCCTCTGACCCTGGGAACCTTAGACCCTGCCTATGTCTCTTCTGCCCAACTATTGACTGTTGGCATCTTTATTTATCAGTCATAAGTAATTTGGAGGTAAGGTCACATAGTATCACTCATGTCTACCTGAGGGACTCTCTTGTCTGTGAGACAACCAGGTCTTGGGTGCCTGTACTTAACATTACAATATATAACAACAGACCATACCTCAACACTTTCAGCAGCAGTGGGAGCCGTGTTCACTTATTACCTGTCTCAGTGAGTTAGTGGCCCCTTGTTTCTCATAGCAATGCAAGATAAAATAGGATGTCACATTAAAGGAAACCAAGATGGACCCAATTAGCCTGAATCGGGACTTCAATTAAGCATTCATTTGGTACCTGTGATAATAATGTCTTTATTTTTCTTTTTTCCATTTATTATTTATTTATTCACTCTACATCGTGATCCCAGCCCCCATCTTCCCAGTTCCCCCTCACACAGTCCCTCCTCACAACATCCCCTCTCCTTCTTCTCTGAGAAGGGGGAGGACCGTATGAAGTACTGACCTACCCAACCCAAGTCACCGCAGGACTTAGTACATCCTCTTCCACTGAGGCTGGACAAGGCAGCCAAGTTAGGGCATCAGGATCCACAGGCAGGCATCAGGGTCAGGGACAGCCCACATTCCAGTTGTTGGGAACCTGCATGAAGAACAAGCTGCACATCTGCCACATATGTGCAGGGCAGCCCATGTATGCTCTTTAGTTGGTGGTTCAGTCACTGGGAGGCCCTAAGGAACCAGGTTGGTTGACTATGTTGGTCTTCCTGTGGAGTTCTTATCCCCTATGCGTCCCACAAGCCTTCCCCCAACTCTTCTACAAGATTCCCCAAACTCCCTCTCATGTTTGGCTGTGAGTCTCAGCATCTGTTTCAGTTGGCTGCTGACTGGAGCCTCTCAGAGGACAGGTATACTAGACCCCTGTCTGCAAGCACAACAGAGTATCATTAATAGTGTCAGGGATTAGTGCTTGCCCATGAGATAGGTCTCAAGTTGGGTCAGTCAATAGTTGTTCATTCCCTCCATCTCTGCTCTGTCTTTGTCCCTGCACTTCTTTGTAGGCAGGTGCCAAGTCTGATTTGGCCATGTAAGGGAGAGAATGACCTAGTTCCAGAATGACATACCCTTGCAACAAAGCCATCAGAGCATGGGCCTCCATGAGTTTTGATGGTTGCTGTGGGCATAAGGTGTGTGTGTGTGTGTGTGTGTGTGTGTGTGTGTGTGTGTGAGAGAGAGAGAGAGAGAGAGAGAGAGAGAGAGAGACAGAGAGACAGAGAGACAGAGAGACAGAGAGACAGAGAGACAGAGAGAGACAGAGAGACAGAGACAGAGAGACAGAGACAGGGAGAGAGACAGAGAGAAATTACTTCATTTTGGGAAATATTCTTCCTGCCAAGTCTAATCATTTCATGATAAATAGAAGCAGAATGAGTCCAGCAGGCAAGGGTGTGTATATATTTAAGCAAAATTGTAAATAATGAGACCTTCAAGACAGCTCTTAAGGCTCTGAGAGAACACTGAAGACATGAGTTCCAAAACATATAATTTCTCAACTATGCAAAATATAAGAATGCAGTATGAATTATATGAGGGGCTTCAAGAACCTAAAAGAACAGAGACAGCTGCATTATGAGCCAGCTTATCAGAAAGATACAAAGGCAGGCATATGCCTGACTTCAAGGTCAATCTGAGATAGAGCTAGTTTGAGCACAGGTTGTGGTGAAAATGATGATCTCAGGACAGGATCCCACCCAGCTAGCTCATTGTGCTTACAAAAGGCAACCTTATCTCAAATCTCTGAATTTATTTGCAATGTTTAAAAAAAAAAAAAAGTACTTGCTGTCTCTTTCTAAGAATCAAGAGGCTGGGGTCATGGAATGCTGATTCATGGAATAATCAAAAAGAAATGTGGAATAATAACTGGATTGATATGTAAATAAAAGACTGGGTTTTTGATCTGCAAGAGATGAGTTATCCAGAATGTTTTAAGAATTGAAAAAAAAAAGCTGTTGAGAGAGAAAGAGAGAGAGCATTAGAGAGTGAGCAATCTGGAAAGCTATCTTGAGTAGAACATAGGCTGTTAGCTTGTAATCCATAATTTGACTTTGAGTTTTGTTTTGTTTTGTTTTGTTTCTCCAAGGCTCAAAACACCACTCCTCTCAGGAACCCTTCTCCAACCAGAGTCTCGTCCATGATAGGCAGAAAAAATTTTGAGTCAAAGGTTTTGTGGGGGGTTGGTACCCTGGATAACTGCTTTCTAATTGGCATTCATTGTTTTCATGTATTTGGAAAGCATGTGATCATAGAAGCAAGCATGGAAATTTATAGCATAAACACTGTGTAGCCTGTGTCCTTGTAGTTAAAATGCTTAGAGTTCAGACTTACTCTTTTCACTATACTTTTGTCTTTGACTTCTTTATTTTCTGAATATTTTAGATACAGTTGTTTCTTGATGGGGGTAGCTGAATGGACATACCACAGAGCTTTCCTTCTTGGCTTAGATTTATTTTCCAACAAAGCAAAAGACAACTTCACACTTGTCTAGAAATGACCATGTGATAACTTGACCAGGAAGACTATGTAATTATTGTTCTATAGACAGCAGCTCATTAATTCTTGAGAGGCCTTATAACTGAGGCCTCAAGAGCTTACCCATCATGTGTGAGTTTCTGGGTTCATTTTTCAGTACCACAAAAAGAAAAAGTACAGCCAATAATCATGTCTTTATGTTCAAGTCTACCCTAGTTCTTCTGTATAAAAGATGAATCACAAGGATAACAAAAATTACTTTCACAGTGTGTGTGTGTGTATGCGTGTGTGTGTGTGTGATTTGTTTGCATGTGGTATGTGGTATGTGTGTATATGATATATACATATGTATGTGTGTGCACGTGTGTGTCTGTGATATGTTCATATACATGTGTGTAGTGTATATCTTTGTAGTACATGAATGTGTGTGATTTACGAAAGTGTGTACAGGTACTGTTGTCTATGCATGTGTGGGTGAATGCCCTGGGCAGACCCAGTCGGGGGTCCCACACCCAAGGAGAACCAGGAAACCAGTAACAGGAGGGCAAGGAGTCAGCGAGTGACAAACAGACACAAACACAAGAGGATGCTGAATCTGAGTGTAATTCATGTGTGCAAGCATCAGACTTTTAAACAGAAAAAAAAAAAAAAAAAAAAAAAAAAAAAGGAAGGGAATCATTATACAATAGCCAAGATCAATTGGGCCACACATGGCCAGTTTAAGCATCAGACAGAAATAACCTTTCATGAGACCCATCAGGAGTCAGATGGTGTTTTACAAAGATGATATCAGTCTTGTCTGAGGTCAGTGTATTCTTAGACTTTGGTGTCTAACAACCCCCACAGGCCTTGAGAGGCACCATCCCAGTGCTCTGCAACCCACTGCCTAATAAACCAACATCCAGCCTTTGAATATTGTCCCTTAATGCTTTCTTATTATAGCCTTAAAAGAAGGTACCAGGGTGATTATGCCCCAGCGACCCTCTCTAGCCAATTTAAAGTTTGATAAAGAACTCTGGCTCCATTAACCTCTACCCATCTATTGCCTTGTCCATCATACACTCCTGCACATGGTAATGAAACAGCTGTTGTTTTATACACCTGTAATGGATATTCCTAATGAACTCATCTGAACTCTGTCTGTCCTTTCTAATTGTTTTCCTTTTAGCTGCTTCGTTAAAACCTTCTCCTTATCTAAACTCTCCAACACTTTTTTTTTGTTGGTATAATTCATTAAACACATCACCTAATATAAAATTCTTTTTCCAGGAAATTCTCCATATAGCCCTAAATACTGGGGGCAATTTTCCTATATAATTAATCTAATTCTAAATGAAAAACACCTTGCTATGAATTTACTAAAGCCTCTTATGTGGCCAAATCTGAAGTATCCAACCTAATAGATCCTCCAATAATACCCTGTTCTCCAAACTGAATATTTCCAAGAAAAAATTAGTAATATAAAAACATGGCACAGAACCCTCCCCCCAGTAATAGCAAGAGCAAATCTGGAACACATCCCTTTCAGGGGCTGCCAGGGCTCTCCAGGAGACAAGCTTCCTTGAAGCACTTGCCTCGGAAGTCAGCATCCAAGATTTTACTCTTGTCACACAGACTTCACTGGAGGTTCAGTGGCAGGTGGAGGCCAAAGATTAATTTTGTATGTTTCTGAATCTTTATTCACATAATTTTAGATACAAAGTCTCCCACTGAACCATTTCTCCCAGTGATCTATCAGGATCCTATTGTCTCTTCATCCTCAGCACTAAGGTCACAGACATGCAACACCATACCCACCCAGCCTTTCATGGGTACTTGGAATCCAAACTCAGGTCCTCATGCTTCCCCAGAGAGCAATTTACCACTAAGCCATCACCCTACCCCTACTACCTTTTTGTAGCATTGTCAGTATTGAAAAAAAAACAAACCATCAAATAATAATTTTAAACAAGCTCTTGTTCTGTCTGGTCCATAGTAATCTAAATTTAATGCTTAACATTTTTTTCAAAAAATACTAAGTACTTGATTTAACAGTACTTAGTACCAAAAATTTTAGGTTGTCCAGAAAAAGAATATAATACATAAAAAGAACTCTGACTCTATTGTTAGTCTCAGACAAAACAACCATACTCATAAAAAATCAGAATTACTTGCACTATAAGCCAAATAAAAATACTGAGACTTCAGAAAAAAATCTAAAGACAGAACTGTGGACAAGTATATTACTTCTTCAAATATCTTTCTCTAGAATAATGTTATTTTCTGATGACTACTTTTTGGTTTTTGAAATCTCCTAGATGCCTTTTGTGTTTTGCTACATTTCAGTGTGTGTGTGTGTGTGTCTATGTGTGTGTCCCAGAATAAGCTACAAGAGAAGTGGAGGTGGGGGAGGGGGGCTGGAAAACATTTAGGGCTGGCCATGGGACACATTACAAGACAAAGCAAGTGTCTAACACTCTGATGCTGGATGTCCCACGGGAGGTACTCAAGGTCAAACAGCTATCCCATCCTACTCCATGGCCTGTGTTTCTTGCTTCCTGTCACTGCAGAAGGACCTTCCCTCTGTTGCCATGGACAAGATGTTGCCTCACTTAATCACAATGCAGTCCTTCCTCTAGCAAAATCTCAAAGTGACATCCAGTGGAGTGCCTAGTCTCTGTGGAGACATTTAATTAAACTGCAGTCCCTTTATACCAGCACAAATATTGTGAGGGAAAACAACTCAACTCCTCTGACATTTTTGCAAATAGGTTTTGTGGAATCCATTCTGTTTACTCTCGGTGACATTTGTTTTTCAGTCAATTATCCCACATGGTTATTTTTCCCCCGCTCATAATTTATTGCTAGCAATTTATCCATAAGAATAAATACAAGTAATTCCTTTCTTTGGTACAAGCACCCGAGCTTAGGTTAATAATAGCTGAAGAAAATAAACACTCAATTTACCCCTCCCCTTTCTTGTCCTCTAGTTGTAGCTTGCTTATGAATTAGAAAACTGAACATCAAAGACATCAAACCATGGGGGTTTCTCTCCACATGGCCCAGCAGCTTTGGGCAATAGCTGACTCTACTGGATAACCATCTGCCAGGTAGCTAAACTCAACAAGCAATTTTCTTCTTGATACTTCTTCAAATTTTTGCATGCCCTAATTTTGGAGACATTAATTTTATTTTATCTCTATATATTTACTTATTGATTGTGCATCCACACTTGAGTGTCATTGCATACATGTGAAGGACCAAAAACAACAACATATGAGTCCATTCTCTGTCTACTATGTGAGTCTCCACCCAGCATTCATCTCAGGTCCTGTGAGTCCCCAGCATGATGAAACTGCAGGCTGTTAGGCTTACTGATAAGTACCATTACCTGCTGAGCCATCTTGCCTATGCCCTGATTTTGGAAAATTCTCAGAAATCTTAAAATTTTCTGAAAATTTCATCCCCCAAAATTATACCCCAATTTTTATTCCCTGAAATGTTGAAAAACACTGGGGAAAAAAATAGTCTTCCAAGGCTATAAAAAGCATGCACTGATACTTTCTCCTGCTGCCGTGTACTCAAAGACCATTGAGAATCTTGCTAGAAAATAGTTCCAAGTCAGTAGGTCAAGTTCAGGCCAATTCACTGTTAGGATTCTACAACCCTAACAGTGCCTGAACTACAATCTCACACAAAAACTGCACAGAAAGAGGTGTTCACCTTGAAGCCTGGAAATCCAAACAGACAGTGGACTTCACTGGTATGGTGCAACTGTGAGGACTCAACCCTCCTTACACCCTCCCTTCTTCCCAGCAACAGCCAACATCACCTCACCCCTGCCCTGGCCATGAAAACACTCACATAATCCATCCCTGTGTGCCACAGAATGTCTGGCACCTCAGCTCCCAGTGACAAGTCAACTGCTACAATTCCTTCCAGTTCTTAATCTGCCCTACCTCTAACAGCCTTTACACGTGCTACCACTACTGCATGCTAGCCTCAAATTTCCAGTTTCTGGCCATCATCTGAATTGTAGGGTTATCTTCTTGCATAGAGGGGAACCCGACATTCCTAAAGGAATCTTTCCTCAGGCATCTCCACACCAGACTGTAGCTTGTGTCTTAAGATGCTAAAGCTACAAGAACCTATAGGAATCAAGAACCTATCTACCTAGTCCATTGTTGCTGCTTTGTGACCTTCTTCCAGTCCCCTTTCTGGACTGGTAATAGACAATGTTGCTTGTAATTCCAAAGTTCTCTTTACAAAAGCTGTGGGGCTTCTCTTCATTCCCTTTCCTCCCTCTGACCTCTGTCTTCCACGGCCACCATCCTATACCTCATTAACCTATACCTTAATTAACAACCACGTGGAACACATTCCCTACCCTACCCCACAGCTCATTCACTCTGCTGTCTATGCCTAGCAATTATTCCACAGGCACTAGCACATTAGTCCTAACCGCTAATTTTTTGTTATTATTCACACCATGTCTTTCCTTCTCTCCTCACCCAACTTAAAAAGTCTTGCCTTAAATGTTGCCTTTTTAATCAGGTTTACTTTATTCAATGGCTTAGGATTACAACCTGTCCTACCCAAAGCTCTCAAAACCATGTCATGCTGCTCTTGAGTTTTCCCCTTTGCTATGGTGCATGCTACCATATAACATACTGCTATCGTTTATGTATCGATTTTTGTTTTCTAGTACATTATTATTTTATCTTTCTCTCCTTTCTGTCCAATCTCTTCACTGTTATATAACAAACATCTGAAACAGAACCTGCTTAGAGTAAGTAATCAATACTTTTGAGTTGTTTTTTTTTTAAATCTTAAAATAAGAACATATCTTATCTACTATCAAGGTCATTAGCAGGTGTGGTGGTTTGACTAAAAATGGCTCCCATAGGTCCACAGGAAGAAGCACTAGTAGAAAAAATGGCTTTGTTAGAATAGGTGTGACCTTGTTGAAGTAAGTGTCACTGGGGGTGGGCTTTGAGTCTCAGAAGCGCAATCCAAGCTCAATGGATCACAGTCACAGGAAGACCTGTGATCAAGATGTAGAGCTCTCAGCTCTTTTTCCAACACCATGTTTCCAACACAGTGTCATGCTTCACACCATGACAATAATGGTCTAAACCTCTGAAACTGTAAGACAGTCCTGATTAACGTTTTTCTTTATAAGAGTTTACATAGTCATGGTGTCACTTCACAGCAATAGAAAGGAAACCCTAACTAAGACAGTAAGATACACATAAGAAACACTAAAATAAAAATTCTTGATAGGCAGTGGTGGTGCATGCCTTTAATCCCAGCACTTGGGAGGCAGAGGCAGGAGAATTCTGAGTTCAAGGCCAGCCTGGTACAGAGTGAGTTCCAGGACAGCCTGGGCTGTACAGAGAAACCCTGTCTAAAAAAAAAAAAAAAAAAAAAAAAAAAAAAAAAAAAAAAACTCCTCACCAATAGACTTTTGGTCTTTCTTCCCCCAGATAAGTATAGTTTAAGGAGCTGCATTATATTAAGTCTAGTAAGAAATGCCTTATTCTTTCAAGCAGTGAAATTATGGCATATCAGTAAAAATATTAACAACTCAAAGGTCAGAGTAGGGCTGGGGAGGTGTGCCGGTGGGTAGCATGCTTGCCACATAAGTGTGAAGACATCAGGTGTGTCACTATGCATTTTTAAACCACTAAAGTGAGATGGGAACCAAAGACAGGGACTCCCTGGAAACTTCAGGGCCACCTAGCCTGGCGTATGAAGCTCAAGGCAAATGACAAAGAAGATGACCAAACAAGATGGAAGGACCCAAGGCACTGGTAACATGGCACAATTGTACTTCTAACATACCCATTTGTGTGTGTATACATCATGCACACATTTAAACACATATTTGTGTCCACATATATAAACACAGAAAAAGTGTCAGAATAACATTCCTTTTTCAAGGCATAAGGACTTGCTTTAACTGAAGTGGGAGCTTGAAATACATGTGGTAGAGGCTGGAGTGAAAATATACAGTAGAAAAAGAGATAGACACTTGGCAGTTAGATACATCAATTGGCTTCACATAAGGGGTCTGATGACTGTGTCTCTGCATATAGTAATCATTTGACAGACAGTAGCTGCGTAAATGACCGTGGAAGATAGCTATACTCATCCTTTTCCCTTGTCTCCGGTATTCATGCCCCTGTGCAATGTCTCTCCTCACTGACCAAGGCTGGCCTGATTGCAACCAGATATAGGTACTGACTTCTAGTGGTGGCTCAGCAAGGGTTCAGTATCTGTGTCCCTGGCCAGCACCTGACCCAACCTTCAGGAAAGACTCTGTGATCCATCTAGGAGTCTCCTAAATGTGAGATCTATGGAATGTGTTAACTGAAGAATACATAGTATTTCTAACCAATACCCTTTGGTGTGATTGGTTATGCACCAATAAACCTACTTCAATAAGTAAATGAACAGAATAGTGGCTCATAAGACAGACCTAATAAGCACTTCTTAGATTTGTAAGGAGGTATATGGGTATTTTTTCTCTGAATAAATAGACCTTATAAGGAACTATTATAGCGGTGTTTTATACATAATTATAGAATATGAATTAGAAGGTTACATTTTCCTGAAACCCTGTGAAAATGAGAAAAAAAAAAAAAAAAACATAGACCAGAAGAACAAGAGAACTCTGAAAGACAGTTCTTCAGGTTGCCTGGATGCTGTAGGGTGAGAAGAGAAGCCTCAGAGCATGAGGACTACACAAAAGCCAAGCCATTTCTTGTTTCTCATCAAGACAGATAGCATCTCTGTCAACTGGACCCAGGAGGCACAGTGGCAGAAGGCAGGACCCATTATGTTTCAGCTTTAGAGACTGGTATACTTCCTGACAAGTGGCCATCAAAATCAAAATCAGGCAGCTTCTTTACCCTGAGTGTAACTTGGAGCTAAGAATCAGACTGGTGCTTACCACCCATGGCCAGACACCTCTCTCACTTCTGGCTACACACAACCTACCGAGCTATTTATCTGACAAATGGAAATGCAAGTGATGTTTGATAACTTGGAGATAGAAAGCATTGGAGACTAGATTCAAAGACTAGATTATTTGACAAACTCCACAGCTCATTTTAATGTTTGAATGTTATAAGCTTTCTTTACCTTAAGAAAGTTTAACAACATCCATCAAATGGAGGTAGAGGGAATATCTTATTATAAAGTGGTTTAGTTCTGTTTGATTAGATTCTGTTTTGATTTGGAGGGAGATGGACCCAAAGGAATCATTCGAGAAATCCTGAAGACATTTAAGAACAGAGATAATGTGGATAATACAGTAGATATGTATATTTAGTAAAAATAAGCACATCGAGACACCATTTCTTCAACTTGCCAATGCACATATTTTCTAAGACATAACTAGGAAAGAATCAATTGAGCCAGAAGTACTTCCTTCACTCTGCTAAACTGTTACACTTACCAAGAGTCAAGCTTCTCTATGCACTACAAAAAGACAAACAGTAACCCCAGCCAGTGTTTACACTACCAGTCTAGCTGTTCCAATGGAGAAATGAAGTAGATTTTAAACAAGTTAATCTTATTTCCAGAAAAGATCTATCTGACCCTTCTATATGACCTTTCTATCTGACCCCATGATGTCTAGGTTTCTACCATAAACCAGTTAGTATTTTCATAATGTGAATATTTCAAATATTAATTATACTGTGGTTATGATTAATGCAGAAGCTACCACGCCATTTTAACTAACCCTCAGGAAACACGACTCTTGATTTCATCTTTCCTTTGGCTATACTCACTCCCGTGATGAGCTCACTGCATAACTTGGATTTCAACATCGTCTACACACAATGATTCTACATTTCTATCTGGGAGTGTAGACAGCAACTCTGGACTGCAGACTCATTTATCTCCATGCCTATTTGACGTCTCCATTTAAAGCCCTAATATGCATTTCACACTTATCTCTTTCCAACTCAAACTCCTCGTTCTCCTCCCACCATTTTCCATTTTCCCCTTCTAAGTAAATAAGAGATCCATCCTTTCAGTTGCTCAGGCCAAAAATCTGGAAGTTATCTTCTTGTCTCTTTCTTTCACATCCGACATGAAGTCTGTCTGCAGAGCTGGCCAATTCTGAGTCCTACGCTGCCAGGATGACTTCACACTATCTCTACCACAGCTGGGCTGCCCCAAGGAAGCATTATCTCTCACCTGGATTACTCAGTAGCCCTATAACTGGTCCCCTGCCTCTGCCCTTGCTCCCTGTAATCTTTTAGGAAGGCACACAACACTGGTGTGATTAAGTTGAACAAGTGATTAAGTAAAGCTTGTCCTCCCAGTGTTTCAAAATCCCCAAATTGAACTCTGCTTCAGCAAACTAAAAGCCAAGGCACTACACAACGTATACACTATATCCCCTGCCTCCTCCACCCTGTCACCATTTCAGTTAGCCAGAGATCTTGAGTAATAGAATCAACAGAATGCATACACAATTGCAAGAAAGGATTTATTCTATTAACTTATATAGTCAGAAGCTACATGGTCTTGCAATAGTTAGAAAGCCATAAAGAAGCTGGGAGGCTCAGAATAAGGAGGGCCAAAGATGTAGGCCCATCCAAAAGCTAAAGGCCTAACAGAACCCTCGAGACAATGTTCTGCCCCAGAAAGCTTATGTTCAAAGACTGAAGACTCTGAAGTCTAATGTCTACAAACAACAGCAGCAGCAAATTAACACTAATCCAAAAAGGGATGAGTGTGCTTGTGTACAAAGCTCCATTCTTCTATGTGCCCAGACCCTCAAGACAGAGCAAGTGGTAGTGTCAACAGTCAGAGTGGATCTTCTTTACACAGTTGGCTGACCCATCATCTAGCCTCTGAAAACACCTCACAGACAAGTGTGACACCAATTTCTTAAGGGTGTCTCAATTCAGTCAAATTTGTCAACCTGGCCCCCAAATATGTCTCCTTAAATCATTCTTAATCTCTAAATTAGAAGGATAACAAGGTCATGATTCTGCACAACATGCCTAGTGTACAACCAAAATAGGCTAATTACCTCTCATAAAGAGAAGAAAAAAGTTTTAGTGAGGCTTACTCTTCTGATATTATGTAACATCAACATTATTATGTAAGCTCACACTTGAAAAGTGGTACAAAGTCCATCAATCATGTGCTACACCATAAGGGACTAAGAGAAGAAACAAAATAAAGATACTCACCTAAGTATGTATACACATGTAAAACTATATTCTTAAAAAAAATAGGGAAGACTCACTAATATTATTCTCCATGATTCAGTCCTACTGTCCCATTGTTCATTCAGTCCCCACACTAGCAGAGATGGTTGCCTTCCTCTTAGGCGTCCTGGGTTCTGCTGGCCTCTACACCACTGTCTCCATAAAGTGTCTACAGAGAGTGAAGTTCCACCTCCTCCCCAGAAATACCCATTCTTTATCTTTACCTATTATTACCTTTTTCATATCACTTAGAGTAAACAGTTTGGTCCCAGCTATAACTCTACTACCAAGGGATCTAACATGCTCTTCTGGCCTCCACAGACACTGGGCATGCATGGGTCACACATGTAAAGCAAATTTTTAAAATATATAAATAAAGTTAATATGCTTTTATTCTTAGGGCCTAGAAAAAACACAAAGCGGATATGCAGAGTGATGAATCTCTAAGCTTTTCACATGGCTCTATTTGTGCTACAGCTTTACCCTAGGTAGACAGTAGCTTAACATGGGAGCATCATGGGTGAGCCTCACTAAATACAGCAACACGAGATAAACTGCTTTCCTCTATCCTGAAAGTGGTCCAGCACTGAAAAGAGTAATAGTGGGTTATCACAGAGATAACTAGAGGCTGTCCTAAAAATATGTCAAAAAGTAAACTGTTTTCCACCTTCAGTGAATAAGCGTTTTGTCTCAAATACTTAAGACACGCTGCTCTTGATCTGTACAGCTGTGTTGGACCTGGGTAGCATTCTTTCATAAAACTTCTCATGAATAAAATCTCCCCAGAGCATACAAATCCATATTAATATTGACCATGCCAACAATAAAACTAACAATGCCTGTAATCAAGCCCCAGGGTGACACTAAGAATTGTGCTTTTGAAATCCAGTTGGTTGCCACTATATGCTGCATCTCCAGGCTTATTCTCAGAGCTGGCCAAGATAGTTCCCAGTTTGTTAATTTGGTTATTATCCGTGTTGGAAGCTCTTGGGATAGGGGCCACTCACTAATGTGACGCATCATCAAAATGAAAAGGGCCCACATTTCAGTCAAGCAAATATTGAGGTCCGGCCTTCTGCCATGTGCCATTCTGGGGATCAAGACAAATAATAATAGCCTTGGCCCTGTAGGAGATAGCACTATAGAAGCCATGATAAACAAACAAAGAAATACCAAGATATTATGGTTAAATACAATAGTAGGTACTAATGCTGTGTGTGATGAGCCAATGAGATCATAAGGTAGGGTTTAGAAACAGCTCTGAGGACAAAATAATCTGTTGTTCTTCTCTCAGATGTCCTTGGTACTATCAGCAATGCTGAGTGTCTTCTACCATCTATGAAAAGGATAGCCTAGTGTCTTGCTTGGAGTAGTTTACAGCCACACACGAAGAAATGGGCCAATGTATATTAGCCCAAATCTGTTGATGCCCTTGCCCTACCTTCCTCAGACCACATCAGCCATCTTCAGTGTCTGCACTGTCAACTGCTTTGTGGTAGGCACTTCAAGGATACATATTTAGCCCAAAGTTTTCTCCCTTGGAGGAAAGGGCATTAGCGTTGTTGTTTGACATATTTCTAGAGAAATGCAAATAAATGTCTACTTGTCCCAGATAGGAAAACAATAACAGACTAAAGTAAGAATACCAACAAAGTCCCACTTGGAGAAACAGTGAGCCTGTTTTGCTTACTTACAGGAATCTGGATGAGAGGTTACTTACAGGAGCAGATATGGCTCAAAAACAGCTGTATGACCAAAAGCTTTGTCCAACATGGGTGATCACCCATGAAAGCTGAAAACCTGAAACACACTGCATAGCCTTCAGGCAACTCAAGAGGATGGAGAGTGTCCTTTTTAGGAAACTTAGATCTTCTGAGCCTTTTCTAGACAGGTCTGCTTTGTCTCAGGGTTTTTTAAACAGCTTAGCTGTACTCTGTTTCTTTCACATGGCTTGGCTGGTCTGAAGAGTGTATCCAACTGGTCCTTACTGCTTATAAATGCTAGAAGTAGGGTATGAATCTGGTCAGTTTCAGGGACTTCCTGAAACCTCTGAGTTGCTTATTACCTGAGCTTAATGAGCTTCCTAGTAGAATGAAGTGTTTCTTCTCCACTTAGGACATCCTGTTGTTTTACCTCCCTTTTAACATTCTGTACTGTAATAAGCATTCCTGCAAGATGGAGGTTTATCTCAGAAGAAACTACTATATGAAAAACAGGCACAGGATATGAGGTCATGTTCTTACATAAAAGTGACACCTGGTAAAGAGTCAACTGCTTCAGAAGATGTCTGATACAACCTGAACCCAACATCACTCTCATCAGAACATCAAAACTTAGACACCCAGAGCCTTCATAGTGAATCACATTAATGGCAATACCCTACAAGGAATAACACCAAACTGCTGTTAAAGGCCCATAGTAACTGTCTTCTATTCTTACTGCTGCCGCCTGCTAGACACCTTCTTCTGGGTGGAAACCTCTTGTACCCTTCCACGTCTTCATGCTAACTGAATCAGTCCTGGCATTTACTAAACAAGAAATCCTCATAGGGGTCGTCTGGCCTCAGAGTTCTCTGTGTTCAGTCTAACTGTAGCTCCTCAATCAATTACTATACAATCAATAGGTGGAATACAAACTTCATTTTGTTATCTATACTCCAGAAAGTCCAATTTTTAAAACTTATAGAAAGAGAATGAAGAAAACTCACTTTACTAATGAGATAAAGCATATTTAAAAACTTATATATACTTACCAGGTTCCATCACATACCCATCTAGATCTTAAGATCTCAGCTCTTAACCCCGTTTACAGAGCTAGAAAGTGCCAGAACTGAGCTTGAAACCAAATCTGATTACTTCCAAACTTTCTTTTTTTCGTATAACAGGTATATCTACTCTTGCCTCTTTTCATTCTTTGATTCAATCAATAGTTATTAGTTTGACTCACTCTTCAAACTTCAACCCCACTCCAAAAATTATGGGCTATCTGTTGACACTTTTGGTTGCTTTAACTGTGAGATAAACTGTCATCTAGTGTATAGAGACTGTGCATGAGGCTAAATATCTCACAATGCACAGAACACCCTCATAACAGACTTCAGTCTGAAACACCAATAGCCATTAAAAGTGAGAAATTTGCCTTAAGCAAAGAACACAGACAAGAAGCATTGAAGAATGTCTACCTTAAGTATCTAAATTTAGGGAACTGAGAAAATATCTCATGCTAGAAAAATATGTACATTAAAAGTAGTATGCAACCATTAGTTGTACCCAAATCCCTTTTTTAAAGAATCTTTTAATTTTTGATATGATCATACATGAGGATTGGACCTACATACCCCCCGTAACCAGATCCCTAGGTGTAAAATATATTTATAATATGTCATAATTATTATACAGAGTATGATCTTATTTCATAAATTAAATATATGCAGATTTATATGTCTGTACAATGAAATGTGAATGACATACACCAATAAGACGTTTATTTCCCCATGCTGAGGGAAAGAAAAGTGACTTTCATCTTCTCTTTGGTTCTTGGGAATGTTTCTAAATCAAAGTTATTGACTTAATTTTTTTTAAGCTAGACTGACTGTCCTCAGCCAGTTCATGCTGTTTCTAAATGTCTTTTTTTTCTGCCTAAATACCCAAAGAAAGGAGCCCTGTTTCATTAAAATAAACTCAGAAAATTTATGAGGGCTTTGGTACATTTTTGGAAAGGTGAAATACACCAAATCCAGGCCTTGAGTCTCTCCAGAGCCTCCATATCTGAGCTCTGGTTCCTAATTCTTGCAGTGACACCCACACCAGCCTTTGTTTCTGCTGGAGTCAGTTCATAAGATCTCTATACTTCTAAACAGATTCGGGTAACAGAAACATTCACTATTCTAGCTATAACCAGGAACATAAAATAACTTTATAATGTATATTCCTTTTCTTTTTAAAGTATTTTTCAATCAGCATCCCACTATAGCTCTGGTTGTCCTGAACTTACTATGTTGATGACCAGGCTGGCCTTGAACTCACAGAGACACATCTGCCTCTGCTTCCTGAGTGCTGGGATTAAAAGTATGCACCCCAAATTATATCATTAATTTAAAAAAAAAGATTGAGGGGGCTGGAGAAATGGCTCTGAGATAAGGTAAGACCACCTGCTGCTCTTCCAGAGGACCTACACTTAGTCCCCAGCCCTCTCAACAGACTGTTTATAGCCATTTGTAACTTCAGGGCATCCAATCCCCTCTTCTGGACTCCATAGACATTCACATTACCATGCTATATTCATAAGATACACATATGCATACATATACATGTAGACATATACATATGCCTACACACACAGACATACACATTAAAAAACCTGATTTTTTTTAAAAAAGCAATTTTACAATCAGAGAGTTTGTTCTGTGAGCAAAGGCACTTGTCCTGAGAGCCTGACAGCATGGTTTGATCTCTATGTGAGAAGGTAAGGCACATGACACACACCTTTAATCACAGCATCCTTGTGATGGTGTAGAAAGCAAAGACAGGGAGCCAGCTGGAAGCAGAGGCAAAAGCAAGAGAGATTTTACCTCAACAAGTTAGAAGGAGAAGACTGAATCCAGAAATATTTCCCAGACCTCCACATGTGTTCTCTAGTATGTACATGTTCTCTCTCTTCTCTCTTCTCTCTCCCCTCTCCCCTCTCCACCCCTCTTCCCTCTCCTCCCCTCTCCTCCCCTCTCCTCCCCTCTCCTCCCCTCTCCCCTCTCCTCCCCTCTCCTCCCCTCTCCCCTCTCCTCCCCCCGCTCCTCCCCTCTCCTCCCCCCTCCTCCCCTCTCTCCCCTCTCCTCCCCTCTCCTCCCCTCTCTCCCCTCTCCCCTCTCTCCCCTCTCCCCTCTCTCCCCTCTCCCCTCTCTCCCCTCTCCCCTCTCTCCCCTCTCCCCTCTCTCCCCTCTCCCCTCTCCCCTCTCTCCTCTCCCCTCTCTCCTCTCCCCTCTCCTCCCCTCTCCCCTCTCCTCCCCTCTCCCCTCTCCCCTCTCTCCTCTCTCCTTTTCTTTCTGTCTCTCACACATATACACAGAAACACACACACACATGATCTAAATATTTTTACCTAAATAACTAAAAGCACTATTAGAATTGTAATATTTATTTTACTGCTAGATTCATTTCATTGAACAAAGTCCTATTTTTATTATTGATTAAAACATGAAATAAACAATGTTACTATATTATTGTTAATATTTAAACAGCATGGATAATAATAATTTTAGTAGTATTACTAAGAATAATTAGCATGACCCAATGAAGGAAATAATATTCTCCCATCCCTCCTAATCCACAAAAAAAGAATGACTTGATGGTCCTCTGGGTTGTTAACTGACAAGAATGGGTCAGTCCAGAACCATTATCCTTTGGATGCTAGGGGACTACATCCCTTATAGGAACATGTTTTAAAGTGTAAGATGAGTTGCTTTTGTAGGATGTTCACAATCTTGGCTTCTCCTTTTTGACCTTATTATAAATGAAAAGAACTTGGAAATAAAAACATCACACACCAAAATTATCCAGACCCCAAAACTATATGACATAATCAACTTATAAACAGTTATCAGACTGGGCATTTAAAACAGAAGTTGTAAAGCTTCACATTAAATGTATATACTTATCCATCCCAAAAATCAAAAAACATAACAAAATTGAACTAGATAAACAGTGTGTGTGTGTGTGTGTGTGTGTGTGTGTGTGTGTGTGTGTGCTTGTTTCCATTATTTACCTTCACTTCTTCCTTATCTCCTATTTGCTTTTCTGGTATGCTTCACTTTATACTGTAT
This sequence comes from Arvicanthis niloticus, assembly GCF_011762505.2. NCBI lineage: Eukaryota > Metazoa > Chordata > Mammalia > Rodentia > Muridae > Arvicanthis > Arvicanthis niloticus. The sequence continues at coordinate 105,390,793 of NC_047661.1, read as the reverse complement.
GGTGAATAAAGAAGCAATACATTGGAAATCACTTTGAAAGTCTATCACAAGATTAAAATTTTACAACCATATAACCCAGCTATTTCACTTCTGGTCATATACTAGAGAACTGCACATCCAACTGTAGAGATACTGCACATCCATGTTTATTCTACCTTCTTTAATTTGGCCCTACCTCTCTGAAGCTCTAGAACCCTGTTTATTCCTTTGCCAATTGTGGGGGCAAAGGAGTTTTGAGAGTAACAGAACATTACACACCCTAGACCTCCAATAAATGACTTCTTTCCATTTCTCTCCTCCATTCTAAACATTGGCGAAACATTTCTATAAAACTCAGAAGAAAATAGAGTTACGTCCTGTGGTGGTTTGAATAGGTGGTCCCTGTAGACTCATGTGTGAGTGGTTGGCCCATAGGGAGTGGCACTATTAGGATGTGTGGCTTTGTTGGAGTGGGTGGGGCCCTGTTGGAGGAAGGGTGTCACTGTGGGGGTGGGCTTGAGGTCTTCTATGCTCATGCTACACCCAGTGGGATACACTCTTCTTCTGTGGCCTACAGATCAAGATGTAGTAGTAGTCTCCAACCAGCACCATGTCTGCCCGCACAGTAACATGCTTTCTGCAATGATAATAATGGACTAAGCCTCTGAAACTGTAAGCCAGCCCCAATTAACTGTTTTCTTTTATAAGAGTTGCCTTGGACATGGTGTCTTTTTACAGTAATAAAACCTTAAGACACTTCTGAGGCATTTATTACTCTTATTCCATTGAAATTGAATTTACTTTATATCCTTAGGACCCTTAGGACTCCACCTCTAAAAAGACTTCCATCGACTTTCTGTGCATATCATCTTACTCCAGTCAGAATGGCCATCATCATGACAACATGTTGGCAAGGATGTGGGAAAAGAGGAACACTTATCTACTGTTGATGGGAGAGAGTAGTCTAGTGTAGCCACTGTGGAAATCAGTCTGGAGATTTCAAGAAGCTAAAAACACAACTACCATATGACCCGGCTGTACAACTCCTGGGCATATGTATACACAAAGGCCTATGAGAGAAATATCTTCATATTCATGCCCATGACCAATGACCATTGTATTCACAACATTGAGGACATGGGCCCACCAACTGATTAATCAATAATGAAAATATAGACTATAGACATAAGGACATTCTATTCAGTGCTAAAGAAAATTAAAATTATGAAAATTTCAGGAATATAGGTAAAACTGAAAAAGCTTTACAGAAAGGTATCCAAACCCAGAAGGACACATGTCACACGTTCTCACTGTGTTTAAGTTACAGGGAGTACCTGCAGAGGGCAGGAAGCAAAACGGAGCCTTGAAGGGAGTGGGTAGAACCAAAGGAAATATAACAAAATACATGTGATATTGAAATGCAGAGGAAAATACATGGGGTGGAAAGGTTTACATAAGGAAAGTGAAAAGGAGAAAGAAGCAACCAAAACTAAGAATGTATGAAAAATCCATATAAAGACCTACTGTTTTATAGGCCAACTAAAGCAAAGAGCTTAGCAGGATCTGCCCTGCATGAGTGTGTAACGCTGCTCCCAGAAATCAGTGATTGTTATGCCAAACTTCCATTGCCAGGTGTGGGATACCTCCCCGTGAGTCAGTGGCTACAAAGTACCTGGAAGCTCTCAAAATGATTCAGGGATCTTGACACTGCTCCTGCTTGCTCACCAGAATTAGATAGTAAGATCCTGTTGCTAAAGCACCATAATATCAAACTTCCAGTCAAAACAGTCCATAGGTGCAATATTGGCATGACTGTCTCAGGGGCAACCAAGGACTTCCTGGTTATATCTGAGGTCTGTTCCGTGAAAGGGACTGCAGGACTGGTACTATAAACAAGAAATGGTAGCTATAGAGGTCACAGGCAACTTGGGAGAATCTAAAATGTATGGCTTACTAAAAAGACATGTTAAATTGCATTTGAAATACTCATTAATACCCATAGACAGCTCTCAGTCTTAGTCAGAGAAATCTCATTCAGCAGTGGGTGACAGTTACAACGGAGACTGATAACCTGAAGTATTGAGAAGAATGTGCTGTTGAGTGCTCAGCCCAAATTGTGCTACCTAAATGACCTCCTCTGAGGCAAAGCAGACATCATGGAAGGGAGGAAGGAGAGACTGTAAGACCCGGAGGATGAAATAAAAGGCGGCTACTATAGAATCCGATCACCTGTATATGACATGGCTGTTAACAATCATGAACACACAATCATGAACAGCAGCAAGGCCTGAAGAAGACATAACCGCAGGAGAGAGATTAGTAGGTAAGTAATCAGGGGTCAGTAGGAATGTAAGGGAGAGAAAAGAAGATGCATTAATCTGGTTTCCTGTGGCTGTCTTTGATTGTCATCCCACTATCCTGGCATCTCAAATATGCTGAGATTTCTATTGCAGCTGTGGCTGTGTCTCCACCAATGGCCTCTCCTGGTCTATCATAATGCTGAGCTTCAGCTACTCTCCATGAACCCCTCCATCCTGGGATCTCCACTGCAAATGAAGTGCACCTTAATTGTGACCTCTCCTAACCTCTCCTTAGGGACTCCAATCCTGCCACACAGTGTCAAGCCTCAGTTGCTCTTCAAGACCCCTTCATTCCTTCAAAACCATGTGTGGAATTCTTACACATCACCAAGTTGAGGTGTAACTACCAGCCTGAGGTGGAGCCATAGCCACTCTGGACCAAAGCTTTGGTGTGCCAACCCTAAGTAATTACACCCAGAAGATCCCACTTCAGGGATACCAGTCTGAATCATAGCTGAGACTCCAGTCCCATCTGACCAGAAACTACAGATTCTTAATTCAAAATATCACACACACACACACACACACACACACACGAGCCCCAGAAAGTATTTGAGAGACTCTTGGACATCCTTCTGAAGCATCACAAGCCAGGCTTCCATCCTCTGCATCTCTCTCATCTTGTTTCCTTTCCAAGCTCCCATATAATGCGTTATTATTACACATTATGCTCCAAGCACTCACTGGCTTTTCTAGGCCAAACTTCCCAAATTTGCCTACAGTCTTCCCAAATACAGCATAGCTATATTTGTCGCAGCAATATGCCACATTCTAGTCCCAACTTCTGTCCTAGCTTGGTTTATATCATTGCAATAATACACATGACCAAAAGCTACCTGGGGAGGAAAGGGTTTCTGCTTACAGTTTACAGTCCATCATGAAAGAAAGTTGGGACAGGAAATCAAGGCAGGAACTCAGATGTAGGGAACAAAGCAGAGACCATGGAGACAGCTTTTTACTGGCTTGCTCTGTTTGTTCTCATAAACAAGGACACCATCCTTAAGCATCTGGGCCCTCTCACATCAACAATTAATCATTAATCTATAGACTTACTTATAGGCCAATTTGATATAAGCATTTTCTCAATTAGAGGTTCCCTCTTCTCAAATGACTCTAATTTGTGTCATGCTGACAAAAACTAACCAGCACTTTTATGCAGTATATGATCATAATACACTGCATACAAGTAAAAAAAAAAAAAAAAAAAAAAAAAAACTGCCAAAACCTGAAAAGCTACTATAAAAGGAAGTGTGTGTGTGTGTGTGTGTGTGTGTGTGTGTGAATGCATTGTCTTTGTGTTAGACTGTATATGTGTACATTTAATTTATTTCAAGTAAGTTGAGAAAGATGTTTTCTGACTACCTTGAAACTGGAGCTGAGACATAAGAGATACTTCGTGGTTGCTCTATGTTTCAAATGAAAGACTAGTGTGTAAATACCTCAGTCAGACAACATCTAAATAAAATTTAAAGGTTTTACATTGTCTTTCTTTTTTATAAACTTATACTCTTATACCTACATTTATTCCTGAAAATTGATACCAATTTGGTCATGTCAATGAATACATTAAACACTTGAATTGGTACTGCATTTTTCATGAAGGTGACAAAGCTCTCCACAGCTTTTAATCCCAGGCAGAATAATTTTTTTTTAATGTTTCCTAGGCTATAGAAATGGTGGTGCACACACATAATCCCAGCAGTGAGGATACTGAGGCAAAGGGATTGAGAGTTTGAGGTTCTATTACATGTGCATGTGCACATGCGCACACAGGCATTCCATTAACAAATTCACTTGGGTTAACCAATAAGTAACCAAGAATTCTATAAAACTTTATGAAATTGTTAGGGTTTTTTGTTGTTGTTGTTCTACTGAAAACAGGACTACACTGCAGCAGAGATAATATTTTTCATTTTCAAATGATGCAAACGGCTTGCTCTTGACTTAAAGACCAAAGTTACTGTCTATTCCAACATCACATGTAATAAAATGCAACAAGCTGCATTAGTTAGTTAGTGTAAGTGACAAATTCCGTGATTAATGCCAATTAATTCCTTTGGCAACTACAATTTCCATCCCACCACTACAGGAAATTTCATCCACAGAAGGCAATAAACACCTGCCCATTGCAAATAATACAAGTTTTCACGCACAGGGTGAACTTTCAGAGCAGTTGTCAGTGAGGGAAATGTATGCAAGTGCCCAAAAACTGCAGCTGTTCTATCAGTTTCAAATGACACGGCCTTTAGCAATCCAGCCAGCAAGAGAAGCAGCAATGAAATAGTTTCAAAATCTAAAATATGTTGGCGAGGAAAACTGCAAGGAAATACATTACTCAGAATTCACTTCAATGTAAACATTAGGAATACAAAGTAAGGTTTTCATTTCACAGCAAGCAAAGAGAGCATGCCTGGAGAGCACAGTAGAGATTAATATAAAGATTAATGCTCAGAGTTTGTCCCTTAGTTCACACTGAGAAGCTTATATTGACTTCTTTTATGCTTTACCTATACTTACCAGAAGGAATTAATCCAGTTGGAAAACTGACTTGTACTGAAATGCCTATTCTGTATATACTAAAAGCACATTTCTAATTTCCTAAAAAAAATGATAATTTATTAAGTCTTGGAAATATTATTTAATTTTACTGCCATTAAGAAACCTGGAGAGTTAGGCTAGAACAAAGAAGTAATTTCAGGCAGGAATATAAATCTTAGGCTAGAACAAAGAAGTAGGCTTCAGGCATGAAAATGACTTTGGGCTAGGACAGGGAAGTTGGACTCAGACATTTTTGGTCATCCTGATAAGCCCTTAGAAACAATGATCACAGGAGTGATCATGGGACTTTGTTTATTACCTTGCTTGTTCTTTGACTATTTGTGTTTACTGTCTCGCTTGTTCCTTGACTATTTGGACCTATTGTATTGCTAGTTCCTCAACCTACAACTGACCTTAATACTTGCATGTAATTAAAATAATATAAAAGCAAAAAGAAGGAGGAGGAATAGGATAGGGAGCTTATGGGGGTGATGGGGAAAAGGGGATAAAATCTGAAATGTAAATAAAACATTCAATAAAAAAAGAAAGAAACAGACAATTCCCCTCCCCCCAAAAAAAAGAAAGAAAATTAAGAGGACTGGAGAGCCAGTGGGACAGTACTTCACCAGCATGTTCAAAGCCATAGCTTTGAACTCCAGCTCTCTAAATAAATAAATAAGTTATTTTAGGGTTAGTAGATAAATGTTGCTGTGTGTTAATATCAGAAGAATTTTTTGATGATTGACTTACTTCCTTGAAAAACAATTATGAAATTGTGGTAACTTTTCAAATAGAATGATTTTTAGATATCACCATACTGCTAAGTGGGAGGAATAAATTCAACTATTCAATAGGACAAGTATTATTTACAACTCATATAGTATATTGGGAACTATAGACTAGAAGGATCCGGAAGATGCAACACAAAGAGATAGTAAATGTTTAAGGAAATAGAAATTTAATCATTAGACATTTGTATCTAAGTTTTTTATTTCCATAGATTTTTCAACAGTTTTTACATGTCAACAGAAGGTAAATTCTCAACAATTTATTTCTACTATTTTCTCTGATCTTTCTGTAGTATCACGTCCATGAAGTCCTATTAGGGCTGAAAGATTCCTTTCTAGCTCTGACCTGGGATCACTCCCCACATTTCAGCAAATATCAACTCAAAGTAATGATTTAAAGTTAACAATTACTCAAGATATTAGATCTTTGTTCAATAATCAGTTATTTTCTATAATTGTCAATGTGTGCTTCATATGATACCCATCCATAATGTACCTCATAATTCTTAATATATGTCTGAAGTTCAATTTTATTCAATCCATATATCTTTGCAGGTCTGAGTTTAAAGCTGTGTATCTCTTATATGAACAGGTATGTCATCTTTTATGAGGTGACATTGTTGGCTGGCCGAGAAAACATTTTGGCTGTGACATGCTTTTAAAATGCCAATGTTAGGGTCTGGAGAGATGGCTTCACAGTTAAGCACACTGGCTGCTCTTCCAGAGGTCCTGAGTTCAATTCCCAGCAATCACATTGTGGCTCACAACCATCTGTAATGGGATCTAATTCCCTCTTCTGTCCGATGCTGTCTTCTGACATGAAAGCATACATGTAAGTAGAATGCTCACACACATAAATAAATAAATCTAAAATAGCAATTTTAGCAAGGACCTCATCTAAGACCCAGTCCAATGCAAGAGCATCTAGAAAGTGAATCATGGGACATCAAAATTTCTATGTGCTGTGAAGTACATGCCAAACAGGGCATCTTTTTTCACTGTTCTTGAAATAGGAAATCTCCCTGCCTCGTCAAGCCCAGGAAGTTGCCATTAATCCACAGTTCTTTGTGACAACTGACATGTTTCTCGGTGAAGTGGATATCATATCATAAGCCCACTTCTCTGTGAATGTTGTCTAGTTTCTGCTAAGCCTCAACTTGTAGATTAAGTCTTTCCCTTCAAGGAGAAAGATGTCACATGTCACAAAGGTCATGACCATTAGGGCTTCCTTCCTCAAGATTTCAAGTAGTGTCGACCCATTAAAGAATTGCTTGTTTTAATTTTTACACTTTATTAAAATACATTTGGGGGGTAAGCATTTATTTATCAGCCACCTGACAAGTGCTTAAACAATTCAAAACAAGAGAAAGTCTTCAAAATTCCTATGGTGATTTATTTCTAAACCTAGGTAGCACGTCCTTGAGATGAGAGCTGTAGCTGTCTTTACATTTTCTTCACACTTTAGACTGGATGTTTACAGTATGGCTTTCCAAACTTGTCATCTCACTGTAGTCACCTAGACTAAGCTTGAAAATCTATTATATAGGACCCATGAGACTATAAGCTAATTGGTCCTGAATGGTGTGGAGATACGAATTTTAACCAGATCCTCAATAGTCTTAAAGTGTGCCTACATTTGAGAACCACTGCTCGTTGAGGATATTAATCACAATATCACTCTGCAGACGCTGGATATATCCTTACAGCTTCCCATTGGTGTCTGGCATGGCCAGGAGATGCTATCTGGCTAACATTATAAATGTCAGTACATTTGCTCGTGTACCAGTACAACACTGTATGCAATCCTCCTGAGAGTCTTGGGGCAGGCATTGTTACTCCTTTGTCACAGACAGAAAACCTGAAAGCTAGGAGGTATGGACTGTTTACCCAAAGCATCCCATGAATAAACAGTATAATTGTTATTTTAATCCTCTTTATTTCCAAAACACCCTCTATTTCCAATAGAGTGAAATTTCCAAAAGGTGAAAATTAGTTTTCAGAAGCGAAATATTTCCTGGGTGACAGCATGGTTGTAAACGTACCATGGCTAACTCTAGCTTACAAAATCTCATTCAATCACATTGAATTTCTTTTATTAAGTGGAATTTTGATTTCTTTCCATTTCTCTACTCAAAGAGGCAGTTGTGGCAAATGCTCAAGAAATGTTGTGTTGTGTCATATTCTTTGCTCAGTGATAAGCAATAAAATGTTTGCCGTACTAGATGTTTGTGGGGGAAAATACATCATTGCGCAGTGTTACAACTTTCAAGTTGCTTGAAAAAGAAGCTACCATATCAATAAAACCTCAATAGGATTTTATTGTCATGGAAAGGAAACGCCAGAGTATTGGCAAATGGGAAGCTAGACAAAATTTGATGGGTTTTCTTGCACTGTGAGCCACTGTTTGCAATCTCTGTCCTCTCACAGTGTTGCTCCTCTTCCAAAGCCTGTCGATCATGAAAGGCCTAGGCTTCCTTTCTTAAGGGTATATGCTAGATTTTCACCACTCATCTCAGCTTCTCTTTGACTGTTAATTTTTTTGCCCCCATATGCTATGGTTACTCATCACTTAGCTAGAAAATAGCCATTGACAATTCCGTGTTCAGATGTTTCCGGGTTTGTGACTTCAAAAGGAAAAGTCTTACTCTCCTACTAGAGTATGAAGAAATAGAAAATCCTAACTGTCCCACTATGGTCCCATTGACCATCCCATGCTAATCTTTGTAGTATAAGTACCCAGACTAGAATAGTATGCCTACTTTTACAGACAAAATGCTAATTCTCTGTGATTACTATCCCTGCCAGACTGAGAAAGGGGAGGGAGACATGGATACCATAGGACGATTCAGTACATACTGAAATAGCAAACATCCAGTATCCTAACAGTGTGCAAAACTCCCCAAAGGTAAACTGCAGATTTGTTTTTCTATTCAAAAAGCCTTAGACAAGGCCTGATGCTGTGTATTTTTATCAAACTCCTAGACAGTGTCAGAAAGCACTCCCTGTGTAGACAAGTGCTGGTCTCCTTTCTGTATCTTGCACATAATTATCTAATGTGGTAGATGCTCTAAAGCTTGGGGTCCCCACAGGGATGAAATACAATCTCACATGCTTCTCTGAGTGCAGTGTCTGCTCGGGGCCAGCTGTATTCCCGTCACAACACTGAAATAGAAGAGGTGTTGTGTGTCAGCATTGAGACATATTGGCAGAACTCTGATAAAAAAACACTTTACAATTTCATATCACCTTTCATTCCAAAGTGTCCCAGAAGCTGCATGCATTCAGCACCACAGAAAGATGATAGAAGTGACCAGCTCCGAGGGTGAAGGAGGTGGCAAGAGATGGAGTGGGGGTAGAAAAATACGTGAGCCAAGGACGGTGAGACATTTCTTTGTTAAAGGCAACACATACTGAATACTAAAGGAAGGGAAAGATGAACAATTATTTTCAGCGCTCATAATGGAGGCATAATAGGGCCCGGGTTAATGTTCAGAATCATTTTCATAGTACTATCCCTCAGGAGGCCCTTACAGGGGCACAGAGAAAAAACAAAGGAAAATCAGAAAGAGTTAATAAGGCTAAAATTATTGGGATATCTACGGGGTGGGAGGCCTGGTCTAGCTAGTACAAAGCATGTTATGTTTTTCCTTCAATAGTGATATCTTGGACCTTAAAAGGCAACTTTCTGTAATTCGTTATTTGTATTTGTTAGTATGAGAAATGGCTTCTTGTTTTTACTTTTTAAGACTAAATATTACATAGTGTAAGTGTCTGGGTTAATTTAATGTACCCGATGACAGTATTGGAAGTCTCGTTGGGAAAAATCACCGTACAGCATAGATCGAGAAACTGAGATTTTGTTGGATGGTAAGTTTTTGTTTTGTTTGTTTTGCTTGTTTTGTTTTTTGAGACAAGGTCTCACTATATAGCTCTGGCTGTCCTGGAATTCACTATGTAAACCAGGCTGGCCTCGAAGTCACAGAGATCCGCCCACCTCTGCCTTCGAAGTGCTGGGATTAAGGTGTATGCTGCTACGCCTGACTGAGAAATGGAGACTTTTAATGGAGTATTTTCACTTGTTACCACTGCTATTTCTCATTTGCTATTAAGGACTCCTGAGCGGCTTCCCTGACTGGGTAGGAACACCACTGCACTTCTTTTAACCACTGTGACTATAGCCAATTAATAAATAGAGACCCATAGTTCCCACAAGATCCTATCAAAGAGAATGGCACATCCAACAGGGAAGGACATAGCAGATCGGAAAAGAGAGAGAGAGAGAGAGAGAGAGAGAGAGAGAGAGAGAGAGAGAGAGAGAGAGAGAGAGAGATTCATCTGCTATTTCATATCTCATGGTGGTTCAAATGAACTCCTGCCAAACGACCCTGTGAAATATGTTCCTGTGTCTTTTATGTATGATCACTCTCAAAACTTTTACTTACAAAGGACAAAGAGAAGAGGGGTTGTTAGGCTAAAAATCTATTTGTTCAGCGTCTACAGTTTCTCCCGCTTATCTTTGAGTTAAGGTGATAAAGCCTGTCCTGGTGACCAGATAACTGTGGTCATTTCATTGGGGGAGCAGAAGTCTAATCACCGTGTTAGAACTCCATCTAAAGAAAACTGGGCTACTCTAAAATCCCAGAGGAGGTATTGTCCTCACTGCACACAGTCCACCTTTCCATTCAGCAGCTCCTGACCTGGCTTGTAGCTTCTCCCATCATTTCAGGCTCCCACACAGTCCTGGCCCAAACCCTATTTTTATAAATCCTGGAAAGTGGCTGATGCATTTGGTTATCTCTCAGGGTTCTGTCAGTTGCACAGCCAGAGATGGTGCTGCTGGGCTCACTCCAGAAGAACGTGGTGGTGAAGTGAGGACTTGAGATGAGGATTTACACTCAGTGGCCAGCTCCAGAAAGATTGCAGATAGAAGGTGGACCAGGAGAAACGCACTCGAGAGAGCAGTCAAAACAATCAGTTCAACACACGACTGTGATGTCTTCTGGTTTGCTCTGCACTTGGCAGTAGTACAAAGTTAAAAACACACATATACTTTGTAAATAAAAAAAAAAAAATTATGTCAGCCTAGAGAGGTAAGGTCCCTAAGGGAATCTTTCAGACAATTCATTGTCTTTGTAGGAGTCACCCAACTTATCCTGCTTCCAGGTTCCTGCCTTGCTTGAGTTCATGTCTTGACTTCCTTCCATGACGAACTGTGATATGTAAGTGTAAGTCATCAGTTTATTGGCTGAGAATCTATCTGCTTCTTAGAAGATTTAAACCGATGACAAGCACAATATACTTGAGCACTTACTCCACCTACGTACAGCTCTAATAATTGGGGATTAGTAGTAATCAAGATAACAGCTCTGCCTCTTGGAGCTTACAGACTGCCAATAATGAGATGGTTCATCTCCATTATCAACTTATAGGAATTTAGAATCTCCATAGAAACAGGCCTCTGGGAGCATCTTTGAGCATGTTTTAGTATAAGTTTAACTGAGAAAAGAAGAGTTTATTTGAATGTGGGCAGAATTCTGCCAGAATGTGGGCAGAATCCATTCCATAGATTGAGGGTATCTGGACTGGATTTAAAGAGGGAAGGAAGTTCAGAGCCAGCACACATCTTAACTGTGGCTACAATGTGATCAGTTGCCTCAAGCTCCTGCTGCCATGATTTCCCTGCAGTGATGGACTGTACCCTCAATCTGTGAGCCAAAATAAACTCATCCTTCTTTAGTCTGCTTTTGACAAGTTGTGGGAATGAAAAAGGTAACTAATACAAAAATGATCCATCTTACCAACAATGAGGCAATTGTCCAAAACGGACTTTTGAAACTAGATAAGTCTTCAGAGATCTCAGGGCATGAGGTAGGTTCAGAACCATCTGCTACACAGTAGGTCACACATGATGCTTGTACATATGCACTTAGTAACAGGAAATGTAACTTATTAACAAGAAAGGCTATACTATAATGCTATGAGGCACCAAGTTATCTTTAAATTATATATTTCTGTGGCCTTTGAAGCTACTATCATCAAAAATACTCTACTGTGTTTTTGATAAAAAAAAAAAAAATCCCAGAGTTCAAAGGGACAGTACAGGGCAATTCCACTTGATGACATGGCCACCTACTAAATTGTCTGTAAAGCACAGAGCAAATTCCATGATTCTTTAAAGAAACAAGCAAGCAAACTAACAAACAAAATCTAGCTCAAACAAAGCACTTGTCTTACTCTTCTATTGCTGTGATAAGACACCATGACCAAGAGAACTTAGAAAAGAAATAACTTAATTTGGGGCTCATAGTTCCAGAGTGTTAGAGTCCATGGCCATCATGCTAGGAAACATGGCTCCAGGCAGGCAGACATGGCAGACATGGCAGACATGGCAGTGTAGCAGTAGCTGAGAAATGGCATTCTGACCTACAAATGTGAGGCAGAGACAGCTAACTGGATGGCATAGGTATCTGAAACCTCAAAGCCCACACTCAGTGACACTTCCTCCATCAAGGCCACATATCTTAATCCTTCCCAAACAGTTCCACCAGCTGTCGGATGGGATAAGTTATGAGCCTATGAGGGAAATTCTCATTTAAGCCATATAGCATCCTTTTTTTTTTTTTTTATTAACCTGGAATGGAATTCAGAATGTGGCAGATACTGGGATATAGAATTAAACTCAAGTTCAGTACACATGGGACAGAGAGTTTTCCTTCAACTGAGATACCTGGAGAAGATCCATGGAGAAGTTGAAGTTTCAGGAATGCCATGAAAGATCTCACATTGTCTAAAGGCATAGGGTAACAGCTCTCTAATTGGACTTAAGACTTGTTCAAGGAGAGGGAAACCATGCCTGGTATTGAAAAACTTGTTAGCTACTCAGTGCCAGTGAAATCATGGTTATTATAGGAAAAACTACAAGTTTTTATTTACTAAACCAGCATAATCCCTAACAACAATTTATAAACATTTGTCTTTATACCCATGGGTAAGTGCAGTCTTTACTACCCTGACCCCCACACACACACACTTCAAGAAAACTCTTTGCAACAAAGACCACTGCAGAAATCTACAACCAATCAAAATGCAGGGTTGTGGCATCCAGTTCCAACAGATACATCTACAAAACACTACCACACATAAGGTTCTGGGAACATTGCAGAAGATGGGGCAGAAAACGTGTAAGAGCCAGAGGATCAGAGAGTCTGATGTGAAATTGTGTCTCCTAGTAACATTGAACTCTACATGCATGTGTGAGATTGTGTCTCCTAGTAACATCAGACACTACACCCATGAAGTCTCACCAATATGACTGCCCAAATATGAACTGAACAAGGACACCAATGAACGTGCCAACAGCACAGTGAAAAGCCATGAGTATTCAAACATACACAAAGAACTACAAGCAACTGAGTAAAGCTGGGAGCAGGAGAGTCAATCCTCCCCAGGGAAGTGCACATCTATTGGTTATCCAGTGCCAGTCAGTCCTGAAAACATACATACAGGTAACGTTATATAGACTTAAACTTAGGAATATATATGTATATACAAACACATACATGCATGCAATAACAGTTAGTGAAATTAGGTCATGAATTTAAGGGAAAGGAGAAAAGGTCTGAGGGAGGGTTTAGATAGAGATAGTGAAATTAGGTCATGAATTTAAGGGAAAGGAGAAAAGGTCTGAGGGAGGGTTTAGATAGAGAAAAGGGAAGGGAGAAACGTAATAAATTACAATCTCAAAAATATACAAACAAAAAAGGATTGGCAAAAGGATTCTAATAGTGTCTTAGGATTTAGGCCAGTTTATCATTTGCAAATGACAATAAAAAAAAATAAATTATAGGCTTGCTGCTGCAACTAAACATGATTTGAAGTACCTGTGATATGTCATACATTGTAATGTGGTGAGTGCACAATCAATATTACTTTCCATGTTATCTAAAGAATAAGGCTGAGGGAACTGGAGCAGACAGATGCAGAGATGGAGGGATAACTGGTTGCACAAAGAGCCCACTGAACATGGGAAGTACCTAGAAGCAGATTATTTGGAGTAATAAAATACAAAGTAATAAAGTTGTTATCATACAAGAAGTCATTCAAAGGCTTGGAGGAAGAGTGCAAGTTATATAAAATCACAATAAAATTGTGTTTCGTGCCTACTAATTTAAGACAGTATTTCTAAGGCAGCTTTAGAATATATTGTTCAATGATCATGAATCAAAGCACTGCTAATAGTATTAGCTATTGCTAGCAAAGCAAGCACTGAGCATGCTTTGCCTGCATGTGCACTGTGACATATATGTACCTTTCACTTTAATCCTTAGCAAAAAAAAAATATTTCTGAATCATGTGCAATTGATAGAAAGGGAGAAAGGATGAAACTCGGAGAGGTTAAGAGCTCCATGGCCTTCTTTGCACTTCATGGTATGGATCTGTATTGTTCTATGATTGGGTCACCACAATCTGACCCTTTGACCCTTTGATCCTTTGACCTTTTGACCCTTCACTGTCTGCTGTCCTTCTCAAACAAAGCATCTCAAGTTAAGGGTTGAACATTAGGCCCTAGGTTCTAGACAACCACTTGCTGAGTGGGTAGAGAAATGACTACCTGGCTCACAGCAGGCTGAGGACGTGAATGACCTTTTTATTTCTCATCTTTACACGAACGCAGTGCAGTTAGAGCAGGTTTCAGATTTTTTTTTCTGCCCTAGTTAATAATGTATTACACCCTTAAAGTGTAAGCTAAGCAAGCATTTAAATTCATGCACATTAGAAAAAATATGCTCCTTAAAAATCAATTTGCATTTTCTGGACAAAATAAGCTTCAACTACCTAATTTTTTGATTGTGTTTTTCATTAAAAGTACAAAAATTGTTACTAATATGTGTTATATATAATACATTATATGCAATATAAATATAGTCTAACTTTCACTATCTTTAGAGTCCCCTGGAATCTATCTGACCCAGAGTCATCCCTGCCCTCTTCCAGAAAACGTTGATACACAAAACAAAGGTAGAAACATGGAACAAAATCAATAACTGAATTAAGATGACAGTCAATAAGAGTGAAAAGAATACAAACACTTGAGATGATTTCAGCTGGTTTTTATCTGGCTGACTGATGTTGACTGTCTGGCCTGTGAGTAACATGCCAAGAACGGAATATATTGTCATTTGGCTGATATGTGGACACTGATTCTATCTATTACACAGTACTGTAGATAATCCTAAGTGACTTGCCATTTAAAAGAGGAAAGCCCATAAGACAATTTGATTTTTTCCAGGAGATTTATTTCCCAAGTAGCCCTTTTCGTTGGTTCAGCACACACAATAGGAGGCTTAAGAGAGTTCCTAACAGTAAGAAGTAGATTAAAAAAAAATACCCAGTCTAGGACAATATAAAATTGTCAGGAATAATTCAAATAGATAACAATTCAGTGTTGGAGAGGGGGTTGTACGAATGCCAAAAGATTTGATTTCTGCATCCTCTGTATTTTATACAACATAAACAATCTGACCCCATTTATGAGGTCTGACTGATGATGGTTTCTGAGGCCCACCACCACACTTCCTTTCACTTGAGTAAGCTAGTAAAAGTCTGGAAAGGGAGCAGGCAGAGGACAGACTTCACAATCCCTGGTCTATGGGTAAGGACCCTCCCCTGCTCCCGTCTCCTAACTGCAGTAAAACACGAGCAGGATTACTTTTCTACTTTCTCAAGATATCTATAGACCTACCTCAGCTACCTTACACTCTACAGAAAGTCTCAGTGTATAATGAAAAAGCTGTCATTTCTTCATTGTCATATGTGATGTCAACAGCAAACTTGGGGAAGGGTTCATCTACCTCTGTGACATACATACAGCTGTACGCACATAGGCATGCATATATTTATATGTATATAAATTTAAAAGCACACATTGAACCATAAAGTTTTTAAAAAGAAAGCAAATAAACTGTATAGAGAATAAAAGATACTGATGAACCTTCTCAACATATACCTTCTCTCCCCTTAACCCAAGTTTATGTGCTCTCTTTCCCTTGCCCACTGTGTGAGAGCATGCGTGTGTGTGTGTGTGTGTGTGTGTGTGTGTGTGTCTGTGTGACTGTAAATTAAAGTCAGAGTTCTATGCAGGCTAAGCAAGCATGTTATCACTCCCCAAGATATTTTGAAAAAAAAATCATTGTATTTCAAATTATGGAATATAAATTAAAATATGACTAGTGTCAAATAATTTTTTATTTATAAACACACAATATAAATAACGAATGGAGTTACAAATAGGCATAATTATGCTCTAACTGTACTTTGAGAGAAATGTTTTATTTTAACAGGAAGGGTGATATGTAGGAGGAGCTAAGGGGGAAAGAGTACTGAGAGGAAGAGATGGAGTAAGGAGAGGAAAAGATGAAGGAGAGGAGAAGCTAGGTGATGAGAGAGAGAAAGAGAGAGAAAGAGAGGGGGGGCATGAAGGCAGATGTTCACGTGTCTCCACCAGTCAAAGATAGTTTATATATTTAGGTTGGGTATTGGGTTACACTTCTGATTGAGCATTATGAAACTTATAAAGCCTTTGATTAACATTTTTAAAAAATTGTATAAAAGCAAAAAGGAAAAGGGGGCATGGGATAGGGGTTTTCTAGGGAGGGGAAATGGGGAAAGGGGATGGCATCTGAAATGTAAATAAAATATCCAATAAATAAATAAATAACCAATGGAGAGGACAAGAGTAAGGTTATCAAACTATATAATGAAAATTTTAAATCTCACCTGCATTTGTTTACCAGGCCTTGTTCTAAGCTAGACTCACAGACGAGTGTTAACTCCCTTCATCCCCACAACAGCCCTGTTCAGTAAGCCTTTGCATGGTCCCATTTTACAGATGGAAAAAGTAAACTAAAGCACAAAGGAATAAAGCAAAGTGTCCAAGTCACAAAGCTGGCCAGTGAGAATAGTTAAAACCTAGGAAACAGAATTCCAGAACCATTTGGCCCCAATATCCCCTCAGCTACCCGTTCAGTAAAGTTAAACAACACAAAAATTTGTCATAATAATGATTTTAACTGGATGTATTGCCTATTAAAATTGTGTAAGTATTTTAATGTTTTAATATGTTTAAGCCCTAAACTGCAGCATGCTTCAGACTGACAGCTTCAATAGAGTAAACTTAGGTAGTGTCTATTTTTTTCCTTCCTAACAATGGCTTGGTTTCCCTTTATGCAGCCATCTTCCCCACAGGCCCTGTATTTCTCATCTGTGTGTACATACTAACCACATCTCTTCCTCACAGAGTGAATCTGATTGGCTTAAAGATAATCTCAATGCAGCCACCATTGTGATTGGTTCAGGAATACAGGCAAGTCAATCACCATGTGGCCCCGCCCTTGTACAAGGATTAGTACAGGAATGGACATGTGATATGTTTTAGACACCTGGAATACAAAGAAAGGTCATAGACAACCCCTGGGAAATAATTTTTCTCACTTTTAATTTAAGAATAAAGCCACCAGGAAAAGAGTTTTTCACTTTCTCTGAAAGTCATGAAATGGAACGGTGAGGCTTAGAGTAACTATAGTCAGTCTGTGTCGAAAGCAAACCAGAGGGATGCTGGACCCAATGCACGGAGGAGCCTCCAGCTGAACAAACAGAAAACCTGCCTGAGCCTCTGGATTAAGCCCGCCTGAAGTTGCCCCCGCTGGATGTTCAAGCATGGACAATAATGCTGTTTGCTGTCTAAGCTGGTTTTTCTTTTTTCTGTTGCTTGCAGTCCTGACACGTTACCTAAAATCAGACTGCCCCTAGTGAGTTTACAACGCTGTTTTTTCCACCTGTACAGAGCGCTGAGGATCTCGGTTGCAGGGCCACATTTTTTATTCGTGTTGAAAAGCGACATCTCTAAATTTTCCCTGGAGAGCTGTGCCTGTCGGCCTGTATTTTCACTTCTGGAAATACTACCTACTACCTGTTCACGCTATTTCATCACAGGTAAACCCGGGCTTTTTCCAGTTTGTTCCTGTTACCAGTAATGTTCCAGAGTTCTGTGGAAGGAGATTGCTATACCGCCAGGAGACAGGGTTCAGTGTTTCCTTAAGCACCTGTGACAAGACTGTGGGAGCCTGTGGAAAATCTCTGAAGGATGAAACAAAGTCAATCTTGGTAAACACTAACAAAAGGAATGCCTCACAGTGAAAAAAAGGGTGGACTAAGAGCAGCCTAGCAGGCAAGAGGCCTCGGGTAAAATCCCCAATACCACACACACACACACACACACACACACACGATGTCCAATTGGTCATGACTGACTGAACACCAAAGAATATTATGCAGAAGTGTTTTTTTTTTCAGTGAAAATCTAGAGTATGAAGATAATTTAGCTATTATACTTTTAAAAATTCAAAAATATGTGCATAATATTTACAAATTATTTTCAATACTCACAAGCCAAGAGAAACAACCAACATTTTTTTATCTGAAAAAAATAAAAAATTTTAACACCTCAGAGATACATTAATAATGATAAAATACATATTTTTCTATTTTTTCATGCTTTGGTGGGCATAAATTATCTTATAAAGAGAACTTCAGTGCTGCAGTATGGGAATACTGTAAATTATTTCTATCAACTTCATATCTAAATTGGCATGTTTACTTGAAATCTACACAGACAAGAAAGCTGTCAAGAGAGTGCTTAGTATGCATTACATAAAGATTTCAATATCCATTTTCCCAAAGGTTTCCTGAGCCAAAGGAGATGTCTGGTATCCAAAATAAGACCTCACACTCTATAAAATTTAAATGCTGTCCCTTGGGTGCTGAGAAACAAAAGCCCATTGGTCTGGTCTCCTGGGTCACTTGGCAATCTTTCAGTCTTTTCCAAAGCAATAAAACCATACTAGAAATTATACAGCTGGGGAGGGAAAGAAAGAAAGAAAGAAAAAACAGCATTGTGAATCAGCCTGACTTAGCCATACTATCCAGGAGGAAGAAAAACACAAGGCAGGGAATTGGGTCACACCATGCTCAGGTCTGTGCTTTCTTAAAAGTGAACATTCAAAATGAAGGGAAAGCAAGGAAACAAGATGCCATGAGAAGGAAATTCAAAGTTAGATGCCAGAAACGTGTACCTACAAGGACAAACAGTAAGCCAGATTGTGGGCAGACATAAAAGGGTTAATAAAAAGGACCAAAGGAAAGTGAACAGAGAACAAGGAGAAAGGGTATTCCCAGCTATTCCCAGCTATTCCCAGCTATTCCCAGCGGTGTCAAGCTGGAAATGGAAACCCCAGCCCCAAGCAAGAGAATGCAACAGAGGGTGCATGACAAATGTTCACCATCAAGGTAAATCAGCTTTTCTAGATCTTCTGCAGGAGCAAATTTTCCAGAGATTTAGATTTGGTAAACAGACCAAGCTGGATCACAGTGAGGAACTTATAGGGGATTTGAGATGTCAAACACACAGAAGCCAAGGTTTGCCTGTAATGTTGAAAATAACACCATGCGCGCCCTTTTGGTGTGGGACTTATTTCAAATAACCAAAGTTCATAAGGGGCCTTCCTCAGAAACCTAAGACAGCACATTAGCTTTTGTTTTTTCTTTAGCTATTAGATATAGCAATTTGTACATGATTTTCACAGTTGAGTTCACTTTTTGCTTGGGCTTGAAAACCATGTGTTGTGTCTCTGCACATTCATACTGATTGTTGCTCATGTGCTCACATTTGGCATTTGAAAGCAGCTCTGTTCATTATACTACCAAAAAGGAGTATCAAATGAAATAAAAAAACAGCAAATTTGAAGACAGTTTATTTTTTGACTTTAAAAGTTAAGATTCTTTAAATAACAAATTTTACCTGAAGATGAACTATACTGCTTTATTAACTTCCAGACCCAGACAGACCATGAGCAAAGTTGACTAAATACCTACTTAGATTCAGGATCCCCCATTTATGGGCATCTCACTTGTTTACTACATCTTTGGTTTGAATACCCTTCCATGTTTGAGAGGCAGAGAGCAGTGCCTGCCTAGGGTGATGGTGTAAGAAGCTACGTTAAAAAAAAAAAAAAAAAAAAAAAAAGTCAAATCCGGTACTGCATCCCACCTGATACAATGACAACGTTTAATAAAATGCCACTGATAGCTCTGAAGCTGCCTGCATTCTTGTCAAGATTTTTGTCACAGTTAATGCCAACCTTTTCATCAATCAATTGAAATTTTACTGAGAAAATACCATATCATAATTGTTCACTCTATTTCAAATGTACTCAGGTCTCTGAACTTGTGCGTACAACACCCAGAATATAGTTCCTGCCTCTGTTGTCCCCTGCTCTGCCTGGCTAACTCCCATGCCTTCCAGAAGGGTTTATTTTGACTTACATTCTACAAGGAGTCACTCCAACTTGGTGGAGCAGTGAGACCAGAAGTATGAGGTGGCTGGACACATTGTATCCATGGTCAGGAAACAGAAGATTCAACATAAAAAGGGATTGGGCTACAAAATCTCAAGGCCTTGCTCCCAGTGGCCAACTTTCTCCAATGAGGCGTCATCTCTTAAAGGATAAACAACATTCCCAAACAGTGCCACTATCTGAGGATGGCATGTTCAAATATATGAGCCTGTGGGTACCCTTCCACATTCAGACTACAGCTACACTATCAGTACAGTCCACTATGCTTAGATGGTTATCTTATAGATCTTTATTTCTCCCAATGTCACACATACAAACATGCAAAGACACACATAGGATCTCAGCCTCATGAAAATAAATAAATAACTCTCATTGGCCTTCATTCATAACACAAAAGCATGGCCAAAGTACACCTTCATATGTGTAGTTCCTATTAAATGTACTTTTGATGAGTAAAAGATCCTTGGAAAATAACCAATAACAGGATTTAAAACCTGGGGTTGGAGAGGTGCCTGAGTAGTTAAGAGCATTTGTTTTTGCTTCCAGAGGACCTGGGTTCAATTCGCAGCATTAACATGGTGGTCCACACCTGTTTGTAACTTTGGTCCTTGGAGATCTGATGCCCTCTTGTGGTCTGTTCTGCATGCATATGGTACACAGACGAAGAGGCAGACAAGAAAGTCATACCCGTAAAGTAAAAATAAAATTTCAAAAAGGTAAAGAAGTTTAGAAAAATCTACATGCTGTGCTAAACCATAAACTGTCTACTAATAATGGGTATCCTACAACTGCTGATATTTTAAACTCACTCAAGAGTTGCCAAGAAGGAGCTTGACAATAAGGAAGTGAACTTGGCGCACTTCTGTAGCTCTTTGAAGTCATTAGCTGAAGAAAACAATTTCAATTCTGTGTGCTCAAGCAACTTTTTGTGAGTGTTATCTTGTTTTTCTGAGCTCAGGTGTTTCAGATGCTCCTCACTTAAAGTTCACATCTCTTTGGAGAGCGGTGGAAAGAGATGATCAGAGCTGTATTGAGAATTTCAACTGAGAGACATGTGAGGGACTCTGATGTGTCCTGTGCAGAGATCAAAGAAATGAAACAGCCTGGCATGCAAAGGACAGGGAATGGAACACCTATCTGCCTCCTCCTGCCAAATTCACTAACAAAAGACATTTATTCACAGCTCACTTGCTCACTCTTGAGTCTGGGGTAAACCGTGATTAATTATAAATGTGCATATCTCTTTCCTTTACAACTGATATGAACTTCTGAATTTGAGATAAAGCAAGCTCGCCAGATCATATCACAACTTCATGATTAATTTAGTCTTTTGAAATAACGCAGTTTCTCCCAGAGCACAGGCACGAAACATCTATCAAACAGACAAGATGATTTGTATGTAACTTCTAAACTTCCACCCCACACTATCTAATTGTTTTTCCTTTTGGCAGAAGCTTCGGAACACCTGTTGAAGTTATTACTGTCCTGTCCTTTGGGGACTTCGGGTAGATCAGCTCCTTCGCACACTACATTTTTCTCAACCGTCATAGAATTACGGCTGCACAGCCAGAGCCATTTGACAGGTGGCTGGGTTGGTTTCACCATTCCACTTTCCCCAGCCCAAGGACAATACACTAGGGTCTTTGTTGTCTTCCCATTTCTTTCCTTTTCCTTTATGCAAATTTTGAAGGGGCAGTTGGACCTTCACAAGTGTTCTGCACAGAACAAGAACTTTGCATGGAATAAAAGGTGCATGGGGCTTTTCATTTTTCAAAGCTGGCGAAAAATAGCTGAGAACTGATACTATGACAATGTCAGTCATTCCATAATATAATAAGCCAGTAACTAAAAATCACAAGAAGATGATGTATGCTAAATCATTCACTGGACGTTTTGATCATTTCCTTTTGTAAGTTAGGAAACTCTTAATGTGCAAATATACAATCTGGTTTCCTTCCATGAAGGTAATGCTTGGAGTACCTTTGAGGCTGTGTATAAGAAGTCTTTTGGGATGGGAGGATAGTGAGTGGGGTGGAAGTATGGTGAGTGAGGTTGGATGATGGAGAGTGGGGTGGGAGAATGGTGAGTGGGATGGGAGGATGGAGAGTGGGGTGAGAGGATGGTGAGTGGAGTGGGAGGATGGTGAGTGGGGTGAGAGGATGGTGAGTGGTGTGGGAGGATGGAGAGTGGTGTGGGAGGATGGAGAGTGGGGTGGGAGGATGGAGAGTGGTGTGGGAGGATGGAGAGTGGGGTGGGAGGATGGAGAGTGGGGTGGGAGGATGGAGAGTGGGGTGGGAGGATGGAGAGTGGTGTGGGAGGATGGAGAGTGGGGTGGGAGGATGGAGAGTGGTGTGGGAGGATGGAGAGTGGTGTGAGAGGATGGAGAGTGGGGTGGGAGGATGGAGAGTGGGGTGGGAGGATGGAGAGTGGTGTGGGAGGATGGAGAGTGGGGTTGGATGATGGAGAGTGGTGTGGGAGGATGGTGAGTGGAGTGGGAGGATGGTGAGTGGGGTGAGAGGATGGTGAGTGGTGTGGGAGAATGGTGAGTGGAGTGGGAGGATGGTGAGTGGGATGAGAGGATGGTGAGTGGTGTGGGAGGATGGAGAGTGGGGTGGGAGGATGGAGAGTGGAGTTGGAGGATGGTGAGTGGTGTGGGAGAATGGTGAGTGGAGTGGGAGGATGGTGAGTGGGATGAGAGGATGGTGAGTGGTGTGGGAGGATGGAGAGTGGGGTGGGAGAATGGTGAGTGGAGTTGGAGGATGGTGAGTGGAGTGGGAGGATGGAGAGTGGAGTTGGAGGATGGTGAGTGGGGTGAGAGGATGGAGAGTGGAGTTGGAGGATGGTGAGTGGGTGGAGGATGGTGAGTGGTGTGGGAGGATGGTGAGTAGGGTGGGAGGCTAGTGAGTGGGGTGGGAGGATAGGGAAGTCAAAGACTCTAGAGGAAAATCCAGCATTGTCAACTTTCCAAACCAGAATAACTTCTATCTGCATTCTAAGCGCAGTTACATATACCCATGCATGAGAATAGTTCTCACCCTCACCAAAGAAACTTCATTTTGCAGTAGAGGCCATTACAGAACCCCACAGCTGGTCTAAATGACAAGAAAAACTAACCATGGGTGTCTGGCCCTAATTAATGCTACACAATCATTATGCTAAAGGCTCATAGAGCAGCATGGAGGAAAGATTGTAAGATCCAGAAGTCCACAATGTCAGCCAAGAAATAATGTCTTCTGTATATGACCAAGAAGCTACACCCATGAGATTTCAACAACATGGTCAGCTAAACAAGGCTAGTACCATAATAACACTAAATGGATGGTATATCCCATGGATGGAGGAAATTTCACAAGGTCCCACGTTAGATAAAGAGCTATGGCACTTAGGGGATGAGATTTAGTCTTCATGGACAAGGCCCCTGATGGGTTATCCAATCCCAAGTGGACAGCTCTAAACACATATACATAACACTAAATAGACTCAGTAGGATGTACACATGTTCATGACCTTGATCTCTTCTTCTTGAAGTGTGTATATGTGTGTGTATCTATATGTATATAAGATAGATAGATAGATAGATAGATAGATAGATAGATAGATAGATAGATCTGCTCTTTCTCAAATTGATCTTGGTCTCTTCTTCTTCAGACAGACTTGAAATGGGAGAAACAAGGGAAGGTGAGGCCAAAAAGCAGGCATATGTATTAAAATCCATTTAAGAAGCCGAGAGACCCCAGATTCCCACCCCATCCCAATTCCACCGATAGATCACCACTCCTCCACCTATGAACAACACTGGACTGACAGCTCTCCCTCTGTCAACTGAATAGCAGAGGCCTTTGAGACACAGTGTGTTTAAGAAGCACAAAGTTGAGTGGGTTAGCAGAATGAAAGGCAGGGAGGTGGTGACAGTGACCCCTAAGGCTGGAAACCCCAGACTCTTCACATGTGAGTGGAACCCTATTATTAAATTATTATTTATTTAAATAAGTGATTTGTTGAAAAATAGTACATGATGGGAGTTGTTGATAAAATTAAATAAAATAACATCACTGTTTTTATGGGGTTTATATATACACAAAAATGTGCTACTCAGCCTAATAGAATTAAATGATAGCATTAGGAAGAATTGGAATAAAATAAAAAAATCATCAAGTCAGACACAAAAATTCTTGTTGTCAAAACTGGGGAGATAAAGCCAAACTCTTGAAACTACACAGGAAGAAACTAATAAGAGATGTCAAGGAAGGAAAGATTCCTGAACAGGGAATGCTTTTTATTGTTTAACTGAATTGTTACATGCAGCCATGGCTCATTAAAAATAATATATGAACATTTTAAACCATCTCGAACACCTCAGAAAGACAAGATGGTATCAATTCCCTGAAAGAAGAATGAGGTGCTACAGCGAAAGGAAGATTCCAACACTGAAAGAGAACTTTTGGAGATGTAAAGATGAATATAAAAATAAAATATATGTGAAGAGTTTGCAAACATCATTTTAAAAAAAATGCTTACAGGGAGCTGGGAAGTTGGGCCAATGAGTAAAGGCACTTGCCACCAAGCCTGACAACCTGCTTTTGATCCATGAGACGAACCCACTTGGTAGAAGGAAGTCATCCTGTGGCGTCCACATGTGCGCATACAAACAGGAATAATGGAAATAAATGTAACGGAGACAGTGATTTCCAAAAATGCTTGAGAAAGGCTAAAAAGACAGCTCAATGGTTAAGAGTGCTTACTGCTCTCACAGAGGAGTAGGCAGCTCACAAGAGTGTTTACCTCCAGATCAGGGGCTCTGATACCCTCTGACCACCAGAGGCTCTTACATGCATATTGTGCTGATACAGATAGTCTTTTAAACTCTTTTTTAAAAAATTAATGATCAAAATGTCATCTAAAAAAAAGCAGAACTGAGAAGCTGAGACACATCCCTAGGAGAGTGTTTTTCAGCTGAATTCCTAGAATCAGTCCAGCTGACAAACAGTTCTAAGAACAACAACAACAAAAAAAAAAAATTCAAAGTAGCCAAACATATTAAATACCCATTACCTTTTTCAAACAGCTACTAGAGATTGTAATTAAGAATAAAATCAAATAGTTATTTAAACCCCATATAAGAGCGGACACAATATGAGAGAAAGACAAAGACTTCTGCAGGAAAACCTGGGTTCAGAAAGTAGTCAGGTGAGAGGGTAAGATAAGAGGAAGGATTCTCACTATTGGATGCAGCCAAGAAAAAAAAATTGAAGAGGAGAATGATGAAGAGTGGAGAAACCTGCATTTAAACTAAGAAGACAGTTTTGGTTAATGAAAAGTTGCTGCAGAAGCCAGTGATGAAGTGACCATGTGGGGATGAAAAATAGGCTCCATGTATTGGAGACTAAATGTTAAATAAAAAAATAATCCCCTATAAGATACAATGTTTCACTTGACATGGCTCAAGAGAGAGAAACTAAGTAGTTAGAACATCACATTGAGTCTCAGAGGAAACCACTTAACCCATACAGAACGGGAAAATCCCAAAGCACTACATGCAAGATGATGTAGCACCCATGAGATAATTCCCATCTATGCTTACAAGATTTTCCTATGTCCAAATCAATGACATTCTGAGGGAATTACAGTCTCGGGCATTTTATGTTGCATGTATTATCTTCCATAATATATGAGAGGTTTTGGCCTTTACTGGTACACAGGAAATGTTTGACACCTGCTGATACATCATTTGCTCAGAGAACTGAATGTGAAAATCAGTGAAGGCCTAATAGTTCCATTGCAAAATATAACTTAGACAAAGCTTCTCGTGTCGTCCCCAAAGCAGTAAGGGCTTCATCGAGAGAACTGTGAACAGAGAGGAATACAAAACGCTAATGCTCTTTCTGGTGTCAAGAAAGAAAAGGTGAGCCAAAGCAGTCGGAATGAACTAGAACTGTTGTCTTTCTGCTTTATGGAGCACTAGTGTGATCTAGAGCCTTCCTTGGAGGACAGGGGTAATTCTAAAGAGCAATACAGAAAGCTTCCATTGCAACTACAGAGACATTTCACCCGGAATTACTACTTTGTAGCAATAACATACAAAGAGGGTTTGGAGTCACTGCTAGCAACCTCACCTGTCAACGCTGTGCTAATACTCTTACAATGAGGAACAACCCATATGAACAGGCAGCGTATAACAGGATCCTGATAACTTTCTATGTTATCATCTCCACATAGCCTAAAGTCAGGAACATCCTGGTATCTATTGCTTCCAATAAACGCATTTCACAGGTGAAGACTGGTAGTGAAGGAAATAGACTGCTAAATATCTTATGGCTACATAATTGCCAGAATGGAATTGGGTAAGAATAAAGCCTTCCTTCCAAGAAGTGGTATCAGCTGCTGCCATTTTAGCACCTGTGGTGGTTTGAATAAGAATCACCCCCACAGATTCATAGATTTGAATGCTTGCTTGGTCAGCAGGGAGTAGGTGTGGCCTTGTTGGAGGAAGTTGGTGGGCTTTGAGGTTTGAAAAGCCCAAGCCAGGCCCAGTGGCTCTCTCTTCCTGATGCCTGCAGACCCAGATGTAGAAGTCTCAGCTCCTCTCCACATCACGTCTTCCTGATTCCTGCCATGCTGATTATGAACTATGCCTAAGAAGCTGTAAGCCAGCCACAATTAAGTGCTTTCTTTTATAAAAATCGCGGTGTCACGGCACCTCTTCACAGCTTTAGAAAAATGACTAAGACAGCAGGTATAAGAACATATTACCTTGGGTCCATCTGTTGAGTGTAGGAAGACATGTGTGTCACCCCTGGCAAACATTTAATTGCAAAACAAAACCACTCAGTGTTGTTTTCCATCTAGTAATGTGACATCAGTGTTGAAAATGCTGTTTGCTCTCACCACCTGGATTCTAGGTGACTACCGTGTACAAAGTTTTCCAACAACCGCACAACTAATATAGGGTGTAAAGAAGCTATTTTTAAAAAGTTCCCCATATTCACAAATGTGTTTGTTGCTAGCCTGATCTAACCAGGTCAAGGAATCTAGTCTAACCTAGGTAGGGATGACAACTTGTTTGGCCCTCAAGTCATCAGTCTCTCTCTCTCTCTCTCTCTCTCTCTCTCTCTCTCTCTCTATCTCTCTCCATCCTTCCTGCTTTTTGTGTTTTCTTAATCTGGTTTAAAATAAACAGTTATTTGGCAATAGACACTCAAATGAAATATGTTGTGGGCATTTACATATGGTTAGGTATACACAGAAAACCAAGCTGGAAAGAAAAGTAAGATCAATTCTATGTATGTGTGTCCTCAGCAGGGGTAAAGGGGGAGGGCATTGTGCTAATGAGAATAAAGAAACAAGAGTGGGTGGCTGATAATGGTGTGGTTCCTTTGAGTTGGGCTAGACTTCTGGTTTTCTTTATTCATTTTCTTCCTAAGAGAAGTCATTTTTGTCTTGGCAACTGTTTTCAGCTTGTTTACTACTTTCAATAGATTTTTTTTTCTCTACAACCAATCAACAGTGATTAAAATTATGTGTCAGAATACAGCAAGGCATATGGTGCCTTGAGACATTACAGTCTCCCTTTGCAAAAGAGAACAGGAGAGAGATTAAAGGGATGACTCCCTACTGCACAGCTCAATAGTTAAGCCAAACAGTTGCCAGTGACCAACTCAGCAGTCCCATAGGGAAGCCTGGTGATGAGGGTGTACCACAATGACTGTTCATAGCCTGGCTGATGAAATGGGACACGGCTTCTCCTCAGAACAAGACAAATGCTCAGAATCTATGAAGTAAAAAATATCTACATAAAATATGTCATTGATGAAAAATGTTTACATGCAGAGATCTTAACCCAAGGAGAACGTACGTTGGGCCCTGCACAGTTCATCTAGTACGTACGAGTGCTTCAGGGGAAACCTGAACACCTGCGTGAGCATTTGATTACTTAACCAGGCCTTTTGTCTCTTCTGTCAAGTCCCTGTTAGAAATCCCTCGCTCTGACACAATCACGAGAGAGCCAGTTTTTCCAAGGGATGTCTTTTAGTTCCACAGAGCAAGCCAGGACTCATTTGATGTGTTTCACCACCCCCCCTTCAAGAGCGGATAATGACTGCAGCCCTTCCCTCAGAAGAGGCTTTGCCCCTGCAACTTTCCCTGCTCTGTGTAACTAGCAGTGGAATGAGATTGACATGCCTTTCTCCCAAGGTGGTCTTCTCTAAAAACCACAGCAAAATGATCATCTGGAAGCTGAGCCCACAGTAAGTACAACTCAGGGCAGCCTCTGAAGTGGAAGGTCTAATCCCATCGTCTTGATTGCCTTCCTAATTACAGGCTCCAATCATAGCCACAGTACTAAGGGATGACAAGAACTCCATGCCTCCTCACCATACTCTGTCTCCATCATTAGACTCCTGTTTAAATCCAGTGCAGAACAACAAAAAAAAATAGGCTAAATAGGCTCTTCTCTCTCTCTCTCTCTCTCTCTCTCTCTCTCTCTCTCTCTCTCTCTCTCAAAGGAAAAACTCATGAGTAACAGTCACCTTCTATAAATAGACTCTGAGGAATAACAAAGCCATCCAGGTTCTAAAGCCACCAGGGATTTTGTTTTCTCTGCTCATTTTTCTAAAATTAAAATAACTGAAAAATGAGTGTACAACACAGGCAGATTCCTGAACCTTTGGCTGGAGAGTGGGCAGAGGCAGTTGTGAGAAGAATACATGGCTCATACACTGAAACAGAGTGACTGGCTAGTATTTCTGGGGGAAATCCACAAAAACAAAAGAACTCATTCCAAAAGACCTCAGCTGAAGAAAACACACAGGTGTCACTCAGCCAACACACTTCCATCTCAGCATTTGAAGGAAGAACCCCAATATCTCCCAAAGACATGCCTCTGTCTAAGACACTGTTTGCAGAAAGAACCCAGGAAAGTTTTATTAGAAACAAAGGTTAGAACACAGGGCTTTGAAATTCAATAGCAAGTTCTATTCCATTTGCTTAAAACACTTTGCAGATACTGAGATCCTTTCAAGAAACCATGAAAGGCATGAGCCTATCAGCCTGCAAGGCAATATAAATGGAAGGCGGAGACAGAGATGCTGATTGTAGACTGACCCTCTGGTGCCTGTAAGATGCAGCCAGTGGCTCCCACCTCCAAATACGCCTTGGCCTCTAGGAACAAGGTGGCCCAACTTTCACTGGAGATAATTCAAAATGTGCTAAGAAGAGTATTCTCATGAGAGAGTGTGTAAAGTTACCATCCTCCAACCAAACTTGGAGATTAGGAAAGCAGGAGGGAGAGGCAGCATCCACACCTGCAGCATTCATACCTGCAGCAGCAGCAGCAGCATCCACACTTGCAACATCCACAACTCAACTACAGCATCCATACCTGCAGCATTCACACCTGCAGCAGCAGCAGCATCCACACCTGCAACATCCACACCTGCAGCATCCACACCTGCACAGCAGCAACATCCACACTTGCAGCATTCATACCTGCACAGAAGCAGCAACCACACCTGCAGCATCCACACCTGAGCATCCACACCTATAACATCCATACCTGCAGCATCTATACCTGTAACATCCACACCTGCAGAATCCACACCTGCAGCATCCACACCTGCAGCATCTACATCTTCAGCAGCAGAATCCATACCTGTAACATCCACACATGCAGCATCCACACAAGTAGCAGCAAAATCCACACCTGCAGCATCCACACCTGCAGCATTCACACCTGCAGCATCCACACCTGCAGCCTTCACACCTGCAGCATCCATACCTGCAGCATCCACACCTGTAACATCCACACCTGCAGCATCCACACCTTCAGCAACAGAATTGACACCTGCAGCATCCACACCTGCAGCATTCACACCTGCAGCAGCAGAATCCACACCTGCAACATCCACACATGCAGCATCCACACCTGCAGCAGCAGCATCCACACCTGCAGCATCCACACCTGCAGCAGTAGCAGCTGGCCAATTGCCTCACTGAAGTGCAATACTGTGAAGCTAACTCAGCTTCTATTCTTTGGGCACCTTTTAATTTTCATTTTCTCCAGGCAGTCCTGTGTTTCTAAAATGGCTTCTGAATGGGAAAACAAAATAATACTGCAAACAAGTAGAGGAGGGTAGAAACCTATCAATTTTCTAGCATTAATAGTGGTAAAGTCTTTCTGTCTTCATTCTGATGGGCTTGTACCCTCCTCCCCAGAAAGGACAATAAGCTGTGAGAGGAGTGATAGCCTCATGATGTCACACAGCAGACGGGACTCAGCACTACTGTTCTCGGAGAAAGGTCTCATCTTCTTATATCCTTCCCTTTCTGAGCAACTTTGTAGAAAAAGCCTGTCTCTGAAAACCAACAACTAGCTAAGCCAGCTTGTATCAATTAGGGTAAAATTCATCCAAAAGAATATTTGTGAGAGATAGAGGTCCATCTGACTCTTTCTATTCCAAGATCATTTTGCCCAGATACCTACCTGCTTTCATCTATACGTATATGTAGCTTGCCAGGCTTGGTGTCTCACACTTGTAAGCCAGAAGCTAAGGAAAGAGGTTTGTGAGTTTCAGGCTGGCTGGAGCTACATGACAAAGACTTTGTCTCAAAAATATATACAAAACACATGCAAGTAAGTACACACACGCACATGCACACGCACGCGTGCACACACACAGCTTATTCAGACTATGTATAAGTATATAATTTAATCTTACTTGGAACACAGATTTCTAAATCTACTTTACCACCTTATCTTCTTAAACATAATGTTTCTGAACACTGGATAATGTTCTTTTAAGTAAGTCCTTCCAAACAGAATGGTTAGCTTACACATAAGGAAACTGAGGCACCCGAACAGATTGCATCTATCATTACACTTCACAGTTAAGAGGCTGCTGTTGACAATACTAAGAGACCACAAAACCCGTCGGTTACAATGCTAGATTAAGACCTTCATGTTCTCCCAGGTTTATGCTTGATCACAGAACCACCTTGTCATTCCCACGGAGTCACGGAGGTGAGGAAATCTTCTAAAATGTCACCGACTTTAAAGAAAGCCTATCTTTATTTGATTGGCTCTTTATCTCAGTCCTCCCTAGCTCAGATCTCCTGTCTGCATATTTCTATGTTTTGGGTATACTCAAGAGCATGGAACACAAAAATAAATCAGTCCATAATGATTATCAGTCTGAATGTCACTAGAACACAAAAGAAACTGCCACACGGAACAAGGGACATTAACATTCTTTCCTATCCACCTGGAGAGAGCAGGGCTCAGACTCTGCTTGTCTGACCTTCGATTAACATGGCAGCACAGAGAACACAGACATAATCTGGACACTACTAGTACTAGGGGAGCCAGCCCAAGGATATCTTACCATTTATCACCCTCCCCACAAGCCCCAGGGTCTGTAAAATTTCTGTTTTACTAATCTTCCCCCAAAGTCTTTCAAAAACAATATAAAGAATAAATTAATGACTGGGCAAATGGAAACAAGAAGCGTTAGCTTTGACTTTAGAAAGAACTGACACTGACCGTTCTCTGACATTTATTAGGTGGGTGACACTAAGCAAGCGACAGCCTCTCTAAGCTACTTAACCTCTCTGAGCCAAGATGCCTTGTCTGTTTAAAACTGAGCAGGACTGTCTCCCTCTTGAGATGATTAAAAGAGAATGCACGGAAAGCACCTGGTACAGGGTAGACGTCTAAGAATTTTAGCGGTGATGGTGTCTAATCAGCCCGAGTCACCAGTAAAACCACTCTGCAGCAGTGTTGTTGCAGAGAGCTAGCCTGGCTAGACTCATCACAGGCAGATGAATCATTTTATTGGATACTTTGGAGATAGTTTGCAGGTTCCAAATTTTTTTGTCTAGCATTTATTTCGTCACAATTCAAAGATGGACAAAAGGTCAGATACAACCTGGCTCTCTACTTCTCCACAGAAATCAAGGCGCCTTTCGCTGCCCCTGGAAGACAAAAGTTTAAGCTTTCCTTAATATGAATCACAGAGCCGTCTACATGATTTAATGTAATAGTCAGGCTTTATATCCAGTTACTCTAAAGTATTTTTTTTCTTGAGACACTGAAGAGTACTTTGTTAGAATGTGTGTTCCAAGATCCAGCCTGTTGACACCATGTGATATTGTACATGTTGCCTAAAACTGCTGAACTATAAATTCTCATGTCAGATGAGCAGTCTGAACCAGGTTCCCAGCTAAGTGTCTCCTTTCACCACATCATGAACCTTGTGCATTAGAGACAGCGGAGGTAGGGGACAGGGAGAAACCCTGGATGTAGGAGAGACAGATAAACAACAAAAAGTTATTGGCTATTGTCTTTAACGTAGATATGAGTGATCAAGGTTCTAAAATCCTATGTTCTTAGCACATACACATTCTCTCAGAGGCTTCTTTTCATCTTGTCTTTATCCCTATATTAACATAAAAGTTTTCCTATACTAAATATTCAGTAATTGTCAGTGAAGAGGCAAGCAAATGAATGAATAAACATGTTTAAAGTCCAAACGCCATAGTTGAATAGTCAAAGAATTGTCTTGGATTTGGTGCCTTGTACACTTTAATTCCAACTCTTGGGTACACAGCAACCGTGATAGGCAACTAGAAACATCTCCAGGGTGATCTCCCGAGAGATCAGAACTCTCTCAGAAAACAGCAGCAATGGTGATTGATCACCAGATGGAAAAATGCTACGATTTACTCTAGAAGGGAAAGTAAATGTCATTTTCTAGGCTTCCATTTAAAATAAAAAGGTAGTGGAATAATCAGCCGAATGCCAAGGAAATGAATTCAATATGCATAGAAGATAGAATTCCAGTCGAACGGCAGACTTTAGAAGTCCGTATTGTCACATGGGAGGGAACCAACAGCAAGGCTCCAAGAACTTCTGTTTTAGTTTTACACTTACTTTGGATGAAGCCGCAAACTTTGCAAACCATATGAGGAGTACTTTCTGCTGGATATTTCTAATTTGATCTAATTGTTCTAGACAGTTCTTTATACCACGTTACGCACTATGCACATTAAAGATGGGCCGTGGGTAGGGGAAACTACCCCAATGGGAATAGAAAACAAAAAAAGGAGGGGGAGTTTCTTTAAAACTGAAATGAGCTATCCCACGCCAAACCGTGCTGCTCTATGCATGAAAAGGGTGTGCGAGATTAGCAGGAAACGCACTGCAGTTTGGTGTTGAAAGGGTGAGCTCTGGGTACCTTTAAAATAATTTGACTAATCTCTATACCTTTGGTGCTTTTTACCGTTTAAATCTTGCTAACCTGGAGGCTAAGTGTGTAAGTGGTGTTTCAATGAAGCTTCATATAGGCGAGCTCATTGTAAGTCTGTGCTAAGCTGCCTGAGTGTGGTTCTACTGCCAGACTTTAACACGTTTCTCACAACAGGGAGTACTGGCAGGTCCCCCAGGGCCTCCCTTCTTCCTGAGAAGCATTTTGTTTTGCTAGACCAAAGCCACCACTCATTCTTTCTGAGTATCTTCAGGAAGACTCACAGAATAACCTATATGTCCACTGAGCTCCAGCAACCAAAGATCCCAGGCTACACTAACTTTTTTCTAATTGTTAGAGAAACATCGGAGATCAGTGACGCACATATAATTGGCCAACCGCTTGGAATTCTGAAATGCATCTGCCAGTCTGTCGAATATTCTGTTTCGGATCATCCAGCATACGCTAGCAAATGCCTTAGCCACTTCTTGATGCTGACCTCCCCACCCCCACACCCCGTAACGTCCCCCATTAAAATGGCTGGGATATCAAGGCAGAAACATTCAAAAGAAGAGATCACCAGATTCAACCACTTAAAATGATTTAAACATAGTAGCCCGGTTAAAAAAAATCAGCAGGAGATTAGGAATCAAAAACTTAAATGTCAATAAAAGAAAGGCAGAAAGAGAATAACAAGAGAATGTGTGTGTGTCGTTCAAATGGATTCACCGAAAACATAGAATAGGGGAACTTGGTGGATGCTTAAAGGGTAAAGCGTGGGCCTACAGAAGGGACCAGAAACTAGAGTGCATTGCCTCCCTTGTGATGTTTTGTAAACGCAGTCATTCCCATCCCTCTTCTTTCTGCCTGTAGTTCTCTTCACAGGACAACAGCAGATTCAAGAAAGCTTTAAGTACCAGATCATTGTAGTAGAAACTGTCTGGTATGTAAAGCCTGAAAAATTTGCTCTCTGGGCCTTAAAATGTTGGATAACTTCTGTCTTTGATTTCATGAAGCATCACGAACAATAAGTCTCTGATTATGAACTCAGTCTCTCGAGGTAAGTGTCTGATTATAAATGTAACAGGAACTTACATGCACATCTTAAATAGTTTTTCACTTCAGGCTATGTGCAGGTGGGCTCTGTTTTACCATCTGGTTGAAGTCTTCAGGAAGCCTGTCCTTTCTATAGATGTTTCAGTTTTTATATACAAAGCTAATGAGATATTGAACATTAATTTTACATATGTAAAGTGAACAAGATAAAGAACAGCTTTTCCTGGTATAGCAAGAGCTTTAAGGGAGTGATGTTCTTTGTGCAAATGCATTGCAATTTCCTAATAAATACTCAAATACTGAATGTAAACATATTTAAGGAAGTTGGGAGAAAGGTTCTTACTAGGGAAACAGCCTAAAAGAAACTAAAGGATGAGTATGCATCCCAAGGCTGTGAGAATCATCTGCTTCCCTGCTAATTAGCACATCTAACTTTGGTTGCCAGTGCTGGTGAAGCAATGTGACCATCCTGTGCTTCATGGATTCTGAAATCTCTCTTGCTACCAAGAAATTCATCATTGCCCACAGCTGTAAAAGACTAGATGCCATAACGCTGTGCCCTTCGTTGATAGGTTGTACAATTTTTATGGAAAAAAAAGTAAACTTTACCATCTTGGATTCTTAGACCTGAAATAAATGAGTAGGGTAATAACATCTATAAAAACATAGGAGAGAAATTTTCTTTTAAAACAGAGGCTTGACTTCATGACCACACTAGGAAGTATGGATTTTTTCAAATTATCAATTATTTTTCTGGTTTACAAATCTGAAGCCTGTTAAGGGGAAGGACTCTAAGACAGCTGCCATCACTGATGCTGGGCATCTTCCCTCTGTCTCTTCCTAAGGGAACTGGGGCAATTTAAACATCCTCATCTATCTTGCTGCTTTCTTATGTGTCTTTCTGATAGAGTGGGATGTGGAAGACTTGGGTGCAGCTCCTGATGTCACAAATACATTGTAAGGTATGGTCTACTCCAGAATGTCACTCACTACTGTTTTCTACATAGAAACATGCATGGTGCAAGGGACCAAAGTCCCAGTAACTCACTGACAAGTTTTCTGCTTCTCAAAGCTGGGAGTTCAGTGGCCACAAGATCAATTTGCAAAATTATACTTAAAAGGGTAATAAGCTATGTCATAGTGTTAACATTTGCAGTGATGGTGGATAACAATCTCTGGTGCTTGGGCATCGGTTAGAGCAATGGCAACAAACTGTGCTGGCAGCCAATGCATTGGATCTCTCTGAGCACTCCCAGCAGGCATCACAGGACCCAGACAACCGCACTTGATGGGTCTCTAAACCTTTGATGTCATTGACTCTTGAGCCATAAGTACACTGTCATTTACCATTCTGGGTGAGGGAATGGAGAGACTGCATAGGTCGTTTTGTCTATGCAACAGCATGGTGACTTAGGAAAGGCACTCATGGCTAAGCTGTGAGCTCACTAGCTATATTTCCATGGAACATCATCTTGACTTTTGAAAAGATGACTGACAAGCTGGCCATTTATCTTGAGATTTGGAAAGTATTTTCTAGAAAATACACAAAATTAACCAGTCTCTTCTAGAAAACAACTCCCCATGAATGTGGTCATATTAGCCTGAGCTGTCTAAAGGAACAAAATGGATAAACTGAATATATAAATATGAGAATCACAAAGACAAAAGCTGGATAGTCCCATAATGGCTGGCAGCCTGCAGAGAGCCATAGAACCAGCAGCTGCTCAGACCAAGAAGCTGGAATCCTCCCAACAATAAAGCAAATGACCTAGCCCCAGCCCAAAGTTGAAGACCTTGAAGCTCCCTAGAGAGTTGCTATGGTAACTCATGTTCAAGGCTAAGACTCAGAGACAGAAGTGGCAAAGGCAGACGCAGAAACCCGCCATAAAAGAAGAATCAAGCTGCAGGCACATGCAAGCTTACAGGTTTTACCTTCTAGCTCCCACTCTGTCGAGGATGCCATTCACATTCAGGACATTTCTTTCCAGCTAAGTTCACTGGCACACACACCAGAGCCTCTGAAAACATCGGAGATGCATGCAAAAGTATACTTTACAAGTCTTCTAGAAGTCTCTCAATCCAGTCAACTTGAAAACCAATCACAGTCATCCATGATAATAATCAACTGTTGGGGAGAATTTCAAGTTTTTGGAAAACATGTAGCTGCCACTGTATCCATCATAAAGAGATTAGATAGATAGATAGATAGATAGATAGATAGATAGATAGATAATAGATAGACAGAAAGACAGAAAATATAAATCAGAGAATCTAACTTATAATTAAATGGGCCATAATTCTCAATGACCAGCACATATTACAAAACTGGCAAAAGATCCAAAAAATGCAAAACAACATGATGAACTTTAGTGCAGCAGAATACAGAAGGCTCACTAGCATGATGTCAGTTCCACATTACAAAACAACTACAACTTGTCATATTTTAGTATGGATCACAAAATATCCCACAACTATACAAAAAGACCTTTTAAATACCCTCTTTTCCAAGTGCCTGACTGTGTGAGAATGAATGTTCTACACATACTTCACTTCTCAAAAGCACACAGCCTTAGGCCATGTGCATGGAGAACCCCAGCTGTATTCTATTAGGCCAGACATTAAAGGGACTTGAGAGAATGTAAAACAATGCACCCATCTCCTCGGGAGCAATGCTTTCATTAAAAACATGTCCCATATTTTAACATGTAAATGGGCTTACTCTTATTTTTAGTGAAGTAATAATGTCAAAATCATCATCAGATTAATTTAGTATATGATTAAATATCAATAGATATAACCCACATAAGTACATAACCTTGGGAAAAATTCTTTAAGAGTATAAGGAGATCCTGAGAATTGCTGTTTTAGATCTCTCTCTCCCCCTCTCTCCTTCCTCTCTCCTCTCTCTCTCTCTCTCTCTCTCTCTCTCTCTCTCTCTCTCTCTCTCTCTTTCTCTCTCTCTTTTTCTCTCTCTCTATGTATGTATGTGTGTGTCTGTGGTGTGTCTGTCTATCTCCCTCTTTCTCTAATAAACTGTTTGACAGTTTCTAACGCTCTAACAAGAGTAAAGATTTATAACTAAATTCTCACACTTATAAGTGAAATACAATTGTAAGAGGTTTTTAATATCACATTCATTTTATTAAATCATTTACTAGTTACAGATTTGTCATGACTAATGTTCTCATAAAAAATAATATTGAAGGTGTCTCCTTGTAATCACATGTATAGATGTCACCTATAGGGCCTCACTGCTGATTGATTTGCAGTTCTCTAGTGACACAGTAAAGCAGAGCATCTTCATACATGTACATTTGTCATCCGTGTGACTTCTTCAGTGAGGTGTCTGTTCACATCTCTCACCCAAAGATAAAATTTTCTTGCCTTGAAAGCTGTGATCACTGTGTCTTCTCTTCATTTGGGCTCCACAAATAAGCATAGCACATTACTAGGTCCGTCTTAATCTCCACACATCTAACACCCCTTAACTAGTCCTTCCCCACAATCAGTTCTTCAGCCCACTTATCAATGTTACATCTCCTTCTACATTTGCTCCATTGTCTTCTTTCTAAGAACTCATAATCAGGTAGCTAACTGCCAATGTGGTCCCTCCCCTTCGTGGATGAGAGAGATCTATTCCCTGCTCTCCTAATACAAAGGTTAGAGTAGCTGTGTGCATTGATCCAGTATTTATCTCAGTCACATTCAGATTACCACAGTAGTTGCTGTCCTTCACTGTAGCCTTTCGACATGCAGACCAGTCTCTCACGTTTAAGCCTCAACATTGTAAGGTCGATCTCCTGGCATCACTGTCGTGTAAGACCATAAGAAGGCCTGCGAACAACATCCCATCACGGTGGTGTGCTCACATGGATGCACACATTTTTACTGTTTCAAACAGTGAGATTTAGTTGCCTGAATTTAGTTATGAAGATAATACGTAATTTGTTTGGTTCAACACCTGATTTTATGTTCAGAGCACCTCATTCTCCCCAACATTTCATTTTTCTTGTTAATTGCTTACTGCTAGTGCACTCTTTAACAAGGAAAATGTATGGTTCTGAAATTATTCTTTTGTTGGAGAGCACTTTTATATATTTAATATGGAAATTTTTTCATTGACATGACAGGTTGTAAAAAATGTAATTTTGATTCTGATACTTTTCCAACTACTGATGGGTGTTAGCTCCAAATATTCAGCCTCTTGAGAGAAACAAATACTATTAAGCAGAAATAAGCAAGGAGTTACCCGAATTCAAGAGCTACTAGACAATTAACTGGAAAAAAAATCTAAGCACAATCTTTCGTCAAAACACAGTAAAATAAAATATCACAGGAGCAAATTCAAACTAAGTGCAACTCTATTTTTCTTCAGCTCATTCTCTTACAATGTTTTCCCCCAAATTACATCCTTAAAAATGTGTTTTTAAGAAAAAACAAACAAAGAATTAGGCTGGAGACAAATTAAAAAACATTATATTAAATGGTGATGTCGTCTTTGGTGGAGAGAAATTAATAAAAAACTGACATGTCTTTCACATATTCGTATCCTGTTCTACCACCTACATCCTCCAAGATCCACCTTCTCCCAACTTAATGTCTGGATTTTTGGTGGTGGTGGTGGTGGTAGTTGGTTAGTTAGTTGGTTTTTGTTTTGGTTTTGGTTTTTTCTGTTTTGAGTTTGTTTGTTTGTTTGTTTGTTTGTTTTGGGTCATCTATGAGTCCAGTGTGTTCTATGTGCTCATCGTAGTTGTATGGCCAGCCTCAGTCAACCAAATGCATTGACTCCTTGTTACAACTTCGGAACAAATACAAGTTCCAAGAGAAATATAGTTGCATACAGTTAGCTCATGTTTTCATATTTACCTTATGAAAATCACATCATTAATTGGAAGCTAATGGCAATAAAGAAACGCACTTCTATGTTTTCAATTCGTATGAAAAATGCAATACTTGAATTAAGAAGATTAAAAATATTCCAGTCTAGAATATTCGCTACTCATATTGAAAATTCCTAAAAATATACATTTTATTTTCAATGGACTGTTTTAATATAATATTTTTATTAACCGAGAATGTCATACAACTTATTTTTATCATATTCACACTTCATCCCCCCCAAATGCTCCAAGATCCCCACCCAACTTCATGACTTCATTTTTTTAATAACCACTGACACCAGTTTTGTGCTGTCTACATGTTCATAGTTGTGGGGCCATCCACCAGAGTTTGATCACCCTACCAGGGGAAACACCCTTAAAGAAAATTGAACATCTCTTTCCTATAAGTCATCAATTGTTAACAGGTCTGAACTCACTCATGAGCTTCCCCACATCCATGCTAAGAGTACTGACAGGCTTCATCTTCCGCAAGTCTTCTGCAGGTAACCACAGATTTTGAGTTGATAAGTAAAATGGCCCTGTTGTGTCCAGAAGAGACTGTTTTGTTCACATCCTCCCTGACCTCTGGCTATTAGTCTACCACAGGACTATTCTTTTAAGAGTTGCACTAGTTTGTTTTATGGCTATTTGACATAAGCATCATTTTGGAAGAGGAAACCTCAGTTGGAAAAATCCTCTCACTTGATTGGCCAATCAAGTGGGCAAGCCTGTGGTACATTCTCCTGGACTGATGATTGATGTGAGAAGGCCCAACGCACTGTGAGTGGTGCCATCTCTGGGCTAGTGATCCTGAATGCTACAGAAGAAGACAGGCTGAGCAAGCCATGGAGAACAAGCCAGTAAGCAGCACCCTTCTATGACATCTGCATCAGTTCCTGCCCTGACATCCCTGGATGATGGGCTATGTGTGAACTGCAAAGTAAAATAAACCCTTTCTCCCTCACTATGCTTTTACTCATGATATTCATCACAGAAATAGAAGCCCCAACTAAAATAAGTGTCCATTCTTTTAAAAGGTATCCATTTGTCCTTTAAAGTTCCACTGCTTTTCTTTTTAAAATACTAAAATTCATCACTATAATTTACGGAAGATTATGAATCGTGCAACTTTTCTCTTTCTAAAAAAAATATACTGACCTAAGATTTCAGTCTCTGTAGTAGGCCATGTTTTCTCAGGGACACTGTAGGCACTGCTACATTGCCTCAGCTCCATTTGCTCTGGATCCCCCTGAAATGAATTTCCCCACACCTCCTTGAACACTATCACAAATGCCACACATTGTCTGAGCCCTGGTAATGTCTGGCCTACACTCACATGATTACAAATTACATACGACATAACAAAAACCAGTCCTTCCTACATTAATTAAGTGAATAACTGACTGCCATTAGCTAATGTTAAGTCACTGGATTGAATAATATTTGTGCAGTTTCAGTGTTGAGGCCCACATTCTGCCTCAACACTTTGCCTCAACGCTTTTGGGGCTAAGTGCTGTGGTCAAGAAAGAGTGTGGCTCTTGGGGCAAGAGACGCGAAGAATGGAGACAAGACAGAGATTTTGATTAAGTCTCGTTTATTGAAGGGAATTCTGAGCTATTTATAGGCTTTTGCCAC
Source organism: Arvicanthis niloticus (assembly GCF_011762505.2). Lineage (NCBI taxonomy): Eukaryota > Metazoa > Chordata > Mammalia > Rodentia > Muridae > Arvicanthis > Arvicanthis niloticus. Next base: position 105,349,911 of record NC_047661.1, on the reverse strand, counting down.
GTGCCTTGTAGGCGCGTGGATACCACGTGCCTTGCAGGTGTTGATATGACGTAAGCCTTACAGGCGTCTATAGCGTGGACAGCACGTGCACCGCAATGCCTTGCAGGCGTGGATAGCACATGCGCCTTATAAGCATGTATGGTGTAGATAGCACGTGGACAGCACATGAACTGCATGCCTTGCAGGCGTGACTACCACGTGCACCTTGCAGCTGGGGCCAGTAAACAGCAACACAAAATATGTGGGATATCAGAGTGTGCTTCAGCTGTTGTAGGCTATTGAAAACCAAATCTTTCGTCAGGGTATATGGTTCCAGATGGCTGCAAAGTTGATCTAGCCGCTTTCTGCTAAAGTCGGCTCCCAACATTTCAGGTAGTTTTAGTGTATTTTAGTCTCTTGCTTCAGTTGACCACAGTTTCAAGTAACACACATTTATCTTTTTCTAGTTTCTATAGAGCATCGCTGGTTCTCAGGGTATTATAAAACTATGATCAGGACCTCAGCTGGCCCATGAACTCACCTGAGGCTTGAGAGACCCTCTTCCCAGCTCACATAATGGTTGGCAGCATTTGGTTCCTTGCAGATATATTCTGATGGCTCTTGGACCAATCTCAGCTTCCTGATTGACACATGGCCCTCTCTACATGGGAATGTCACAGCAGAATATCATAATTCATCAAGCCCAGAAAAAGAAACTATTCTTGCCAGACATGCAATGAAATCTTCCCTAACATAATCACATACACGTGATCATTTACATCTGGCCACCTTAATCGTATTCTACATGAATAGAAGCAAAAGATAGCACACACAAGTCAGAAGCATTAACCAAAGGCATGAGCACCAAGAATTAAAATCACGGAAGCCACAAAAGCCTCTCTGCTAAAATTACTGTGTCAGAAAGAGGGAGCGTGATTATCAAGTCAAGATTATTTTCATGTTGGTTCCAGATCTCCTAAGACTCTGCATACACAATTCTACAAAGTATATGTATACTCTAACATGACATTGCAATAATGAATAAACCATGTTGGACATGAAAGGAAACTTTCTTCTTGTATATATCCAATATGTGGCCAAAATCAGAAGGATAATCTGCCTTTGTCTCTAGTCAAGGCGCTTTTCAGAGGCCTACATAAATAGTCTTAGGGATGGTAAAATTGCATGAATGCTGTTTATGGAAACAACTGGATCTCGAAAAGATAAACAAGTTTAAAGCATGGTTCAGCATCTCTGTCAGCCCCCATCACAGTTATCCTCACAGGTGACACCCTCCAGAAAGTCTCAGGGGTCACAGTTTGGATAAAATTCAACCAGAAACAACAAGTTTGTGATTCACCAAATCCTTGGAGTATTTGGTTAAGAGCTGAGGAAGCTGCAAAGACTAGAACTCTGTAGAGAAAAGATCTGAGGAAATTTTGAATGGCAATCTGTTCCCACAGTTTCACTGAGGTGATCTCTACACATATCCAAGCACTTAACCAAGAATGATCTCATGTAAATTAAGTCAAAATTCCAAAGGCTGTGTCAGCTGAACCAGTATTCAAAAGCGGGACTAGATTTAGTGAAGTCTCAAAGTGAATTTTCTTTGGCATGTCTCAAACTGGTTCATACAAGTTATCTATCCAATCATCTTTAGAGACATATCTACAAAAAAATTAAATTTGTTCTCTTTAATGGTTAAACATGAAAACTTTCTAGCATTATATTTAGTAGAAATTGCACTTTGAACTTTGAGTGCAATATGTAATGAGATATTTCTCACAATTACGGCCATGAGCAGAGAGGTGGGACCCAACTAGCTATATAATCAAGGGATAACAGATACTCTAAGCACCACATAATGCGAAATGATGATATTTGGCAGGTTAAGTGTATTGTATGCATTCCCAAAAGCATTTTGCTTGATAGTGGGTTTATATGATTATTTCTTCACTACAAATGAAGGAATGCCTGATCCTACTTGACTTCCCTGTAAGTTTCTATATGACAAAGGATCTGGGTTTCTTTTTCATACTAGAAGAGTTCGAAAAAAACCATATTAATTTTAGGTCAACAATTTGATAAAATTTTTATAAACAAAAAGTCTAGTTGCCTAACTAGATTATATTATTTATCTCTACAAAAACAAATTAGGTTTGCCTCAAAGTAACAGGACTCTGCATCACTGTATTAGAACTAAGCCAGTGCCTCATTATCCTGAGAAGACTTGATGAAATGGGTCTGGATATACTTTACATATATGTCTCAAATGTCTATAACTATAACAACACCTGTTAGAGTTGGTGTCAGTAAACATTAGCTGAGAACCAGGAAAGATCTCCAAAGCTACAAGGTCCAATGCATACATGGGTATCCTCCTCCCCTGAGCTCTAGCCACGAGTCTTGTGTTTGCAGAGCATGTTAGACATGTGACAAAATCTTATTCATATGCATGACTTTGTCCCTCTCTTGAAGAACTATACTCCATGGCCATCAGTATCCTTTATTTAATAGATTTCAAAACAGAGGCGTAAAGAAGAAACACTGAAAGATAAGATGGAGAAAGGGCAGCAAACTATGGTGTCACTGGCAAATCTGTTCCATTCAATGCAATTCCGTATGCCTGGCACCATTTTAGGGACTGATACAATAGAGAAGACCATCCCTGTTACATGCCAGCATAAGCCCTCTGACTCTAAATTAGAACCTCTCCCCTTGGCAGTTAAGGGTATCAGGAGCCTGAGTAGCACCAAGCCCCCCATTTGATAGAAGATTGTTACGGATCTCTGACTGCTCTGTGACAAGCCATTCTGTGCTGGGCAGAATGCATGTTCTCTGTCCTTGAGATTCTGACAAAGGCCTCCTGACATTGGTGTCTCCAGTCATTACCACAAAGGCAATTTTAAAAAGAGACTTTATAGTTGCTAAGGCACTGCTTATAAAAAGGCTGTAAATGTGTCAAGAATGAAGAGGACAAAATGGGCCACATTTCAGGAGCTCTAAAGCCATTTGCCATTCCTCCTGCATGGCTCACAGCACAAGGAGAAACGAGGAGAGGAAGTCATGTTTAAAGGAGGAGGAGTTATTTTTATTTATTTATTAGCTTTTGTATACAAACAATATATCATGGCATCTCCTATACAAAAACAGAGTGGAAGGAGTTTTAAAATCATGACATGTTTCCTTAGCAATGTTTCTGTCAACAATATGCTTTGTTTTGAGAAAGAGAAGATAAGAGCAAAAGAGTCAAACTGAGGCTCAGAACTCATTTATTATGTCAGCTGTCTCAGAACCAGTTGATTTGAAAACTAAGAAAGACGTTTTAAGGTGCTGGAGAGATGGCTCAGCTGTTAAGAGCATCTCTTCTAGAGGTCTGGGGTTCGATTCCCTGCACCCACGTAATAGGCTCTGTCAGTAACTTCAGTTCTAGGGCCATCAACACTCTTCTGGCCTCCATAAACATCGAGCACACTTGTGATGCACAGACATACATACAGAAGAAACACTAATATATATTAAAAGAATTTAAAGAAAGAATTTTTAGAAGAGAAAAATATACCCTACTCTCAAAGAGCTCAGCTAGAATGTACAGAGCCATAACTGGAAGACTGAGATCACAAGGTCTACACCAGAAACATTAAACATCATTACATAGGAGCCATTCCCCAGCTCTGTAGGAAACTAAGGTGGGACAGTCATCCTTGAGGAAGACTTGATGGTATCACTTAAGAGTGAATAGGGAAAGCTGTTTGAGTAAAAGTCTAATGCTTGGTCTCCTTGGGGTCAGTGACAGTTGGAAGGAATGACTAGGTAAGGAGCCATCTCTACCTGTACAGATAGAAACACAAACTGTCCTCTTAGAGTGCTTCTTGGTGATCGCTTTTTGATGGGATATGTCCAAGGTATTTGAAGAATGGATCCCATAAGTGAAAGATGATTGCCTGGCTAGCAAGAGGACAACCCAGCAGCCAGCTGGAGAAGTCTTCCATCCAACAGTGTGCCTATCTGAAGGAGATGTAGATAGGTGTGCCTGGGAAGTTTCTCAAAGAACTCTAGGACCCCAAAGTGGTATGGATATGGCATCAAAGAATCCATCCCAACCATGAGGAGAACACACACAACTTAGGAGTCAAAAGCATGTGGGATTCAGAATAAACACGAAATAAACTTTAGTTCTGTTAGCAAAGTGTTCAAAAACAAAACAAAAGCTGTGTGATAATGGATAATATCTGCAGGCCAAGAGAAAGTGTAAATTTAGCAACAGAAACCAAGGTCTGTGAATATGACCAGAAGGAGTGACCCCACCAGTAGGAGCCACAAAAAGTATTTCCAGAAAGAAACATAACAGTCACTATTACCCTTCCCAGATGACTGTAATTACAGAATCATAATCAATGTCTTAGCTATGTATATAATTATAATTAACTAAGTTGCTAGCCAAAAAAAATCCAAAGCTTAGCAAAAAAAAGTATAACATTGACAGTAAAGAATTGGTCTTCATCCCCAACAATAAAAAAGAGCTGAGCTTGAGTAAACTTACATTAATTATAGGGAAGGAAAGATTATCATATTTTTTGCACACTTGAGTTATAACTTGTACCTAATTCTGACTCTATCTCTAAACAGCATTTTATTGATCCTATCAAAATATTGCAGGCTGTATGATAGGTGTTCAGCACATAAAGAAAAAAGAAATCAAAGTTCATGAATTCTTTTTACAATCATATAGTAGAATGGGTATGTTAGAGCGGTTGAATGGTACCCACTATATCCCTCTGTACAAAAAATCATTGGTATTTCCCATGGAAATACTATACAAGGAGGCTGAGGGATGTCAAGTTCGGGGTTTTTTGGTCAGTCATGTGCCTAATTAACTCATTTTATTACATAGGGACATCCTGGACACTGATACCATCTGCTGTAGTTTGCTTTTCTGGCTTCTCAAATACCCATTTTATGTTCTCCATCAAGGGAAAAAATAACATCCACAGGGAAAACAAAGTATTAAGTGGTGGGCAGAATGCTGCCCAGAGAAGAAACGGTGCTTGAGTTGACTTCATGAGGCAAGGAGGGGTTTGCTCAGAGTACGGAGCTGAATGACAGTGTCCATGGTGAAGGGATTTGATGAGCATATGCAATGAATGTCACACAGGTGTCAATTTACTGTTGCTTCGGCATTCAAAATGACTCTCAGAAGCCAACAGAGAAGGTGGAGACAAGATTGAATAAGTGGCATGGTGACAAACAGCTTTACATGGCTAGCAAGGATGTTGGCCATTGTTCTGGGGATAAAAGGTTAATTCTTAGTAGGGGAGTGTTATAATCATACTTAGGGACTTAAAAAATGACTGTTGAGACAAGGAAGAGAATAAGTGAATGGGGTAGAGAAGAGACCTAGGAAATGTCAGAGGTTTCACAAAAAAAGAAAACAAATTATGAGAGTATTACTTAAGGCAATACTCATAAGAAACAAGAGCTTTGGGAGGCAAATATTTTAGATATGTATTGTTATCTTTCAGCAGAAGTGAGGATAAATGGAGATGGGATGGATGGATGGATGGATAGATGGATGGTGGATGGATGGATGGATGGATGGAGATGGATGGATGGAGATGAATGGAAGGATGGATGGAGATGGATGGATGGAGATGGATGAATGAAGATGGATGGATGGATGGATGAGATGGATGGATGGATGGAGATGGATAGATGGAGATGGATGGATGGATGGAGATGGATGGATGGATGGATGGATGGTGGATGGATGGATGGATGGATGGATGGATGGAGATGGATGGATGGAGATGAATGGAAGGATGGATGGAGATGGATGGATGGATGGAGATGGATGAATGGAGATGGATGGATGGATGGATGAGATGGATGGATGGATGGAGATGGATAGATGGAGATGGATGGATGGATGGAGATGGGTGGATGGATTGATGGATGGATGGAGATGGATGGATGGATGGAGAGGGATGGATGGAGATGGATGGATGGATGGATGGATGGATAGATGGATGGATGGATGGATGGATGGAGATGGATGGATGGATGGATGGATGGATGGATAGATGGATGGATGGATGGATGGAGATGGATGGATGGATGGATGGATGGAGAGGGATGGATGGAGATGGATGAATGGAGATAGATGAATGGAGATGGATGGATGGATAAATGGATGGATGGATGGATGGATGGATGGAGATGGATAGATGAATGGAGATGGATGGATGGATAAATGGATGGATGGATGGATGGATGGATGGATGGATGGAGATGGATAGATGAATGGAGATGGATGGATGGATAAATGGATGGATGGATGGATGGATGGATGGATGGATGGATGGATAGAGATGGATGGATGGGTGGATGGATGGATGGAGATGGATGGATGGATGGATAGATGGATGGATGGATGGATGGATGTTTAGATGGACTAATAGATAGATGAATAGACAGACTGAGCTTACAAGAAAGAACAAGATCAGGCCGGGTAGTGGTGGTGCACGCCTTTAATCCCAGCACTTGGGAGGCAGAGGCAGGCGGATTTCTGAGTTCAAGGCCAGCCTGGTATATAGAGTGAGTTCCAGGACAGCCAGGGCTATACAGAGAAACCCTGTCTCATAAAACCAAAAAGAAAAAAATCAGAAAGAACAAGATCATGGCAAAGCTGAATTAGGATCTAGTATGGGCACTAAGACTCATCCAAAAGAAAAGAACGAATCATAGAAAAGTTGGTGTGTGGAGCTCAGGAACACGTGTGTTTGGAGTCATAGGGCCATGTAGCAGTCAGAACACTTGGCATCAAAGAGTCCAAATGCATGGCTTGGCAAGAAAAGAACTCAGGTGGAAGTGTGCTCGGTGTGAAATGCTGAGCAAAGTCACAGACACCAAAGCACTTCTGGATTTGGAATTCGAGTCTTCTGGGTAGTTTTTCAGTCAGATACATCAAGAGTCAATGTAATTAAGAAATAATGGAGTAGATTCTGCCTCTGTCGGAGAAAGAGGGACCTGTAACTCAGAAAATCTGGTAATTAAGAAACAATGGAGTAGATTCTGCCTCTGTCGGAGAAAAAGGGACATGTAACTCAGAAAATCTAGATAAGCATGTTTATCCTACCCCTCACTGTTGGGGTAACCCTGAGGGAAGGTCCCTAGGCCATCTCTCACTGTTGGGGTGACCCTAAGTGCAAGGAAAACAGATCTTGAATGGAAAAGAAGACTTCTGTGCAGAAATAAGCAGCCATGGTCAACTGAGGCAGGCTGCCTGTGTTTCTCACATAGTTGCAGACATCGGCCTTCCTTGGAATTCCTTCAGTCTTTCTTTTGAGTCCCACGAAATCATTGTCAATTATAACACCTTTCTCTTCCTTATAATCTACAGTGGGTTAATTTTTTTTCCAGCAAGATATAATACATAGATGCAGCATCCTTTTAGAAAGAAAAACAGTTGTTTTCTCCTACAAGAGTGTATGGCTTGTATTAGACCAAGGCTGCCATGAATTCCGGACAGGAGAAAAGGAAATGTGGCAAGGAATGGGGGTGAGAAGGGGATCTCTGCTTGTAGCAGAGATAGATAGATGCTATCTCATACCCCTCTTCCCTAAACAACCCTCCTAAGCTCATCCATAAATGTTAAAGCGCATTGCCTTCTTATACCGTATGACATGTGTCTAAGTTCTAGCTAATGAGTTAAAAACGGTAGAGTAGTGACTGCTAGAAGATAGTTGAAAGAACACTAATTCACTCATCACTCAAATACACTGCACACCACACATGAACCACACATACCATAAACACCATACACCAAACACACACCCACACACCATGCGTGCATGCACATATACATGAACACATGCACATGCGTACACCATGCACACATGCATGCACACGCACTACACACACATACATACATGCACACACATACACACCACACCATACCACCATCTTTGGAATAAAAGATTTTAAATAAATGATCAAAAAGTTTCTCCGGTTTACCAAGTTTCTCAAGTTTACCAAGGTCTGTTGAAAATATCCAAAATCAGGGGTCTAGAGAAATGGCTCAGCAGTTAAGAGCACTTGCTGTTCTTACCAACACCCAATTTTGGTGCCCAGCATTCACTGGGTGGCCCACAGTTCCAGATCCAAGGAACCCATGCCCTCTTCTGACCTCCATGGGCATCAGGTACACTCATGGTACATACCCATACATACCTGCAGGCATCACACTCAAAACACATAACATAAATGAGCCTTTTTTTTAATTGAAAAAAAAAAAAAAAACCACAACTACTCTTTCTCAGACAACTCGCCCTGTGCCCGGCATTTTAAAAACAATAAATGAATCACTGTAAGAAACCAAGGAGATTTAAAGACAAGAAAACCAAGGAAAAGAGGGGTCAAATAAACTGTTTTGAGTCACTTTCTTATACCTGTTCTTGCTGGGATTCCAACTCAGGAAATCTGACAGATTCCTGAGTGTACCCACCTTGCCAAGAACAGATCAATGAATTGTCACCAATGAAGCAAGAGATGATTTGTTACTCCAGTGCAGAAGCAACGAATCTAAGAGAAGATGGAGATTTTGCCTTTGAACTGTCTCTAACAAAATTTCTTCCCAGCATTCAAACACAGTATTGATGGGAATCTCTCAATACATCAGAGACCCCGCAAGGGAGCCTGAAGTCCACTGCAAGCTACTGTGGAGTGCTATTACCTGAGGCCAGACCTAAGAAATAGTCTCAGTATCCTCTGAAGAAAACAGGTGCTCATTCTGTCAAATAATTTTTTTTTTTACTTTTAAACAAATAGATAAGTAACTGTATAAATCTATGCTTCTCTGCTTTCCAAAATGGGGCACACGGTGGTCTCGCTGCTGGTGGGCAGCAGATGGGCTGCCCCTGGCGTGCAGGGTGTGGAGCTCCCATTCATCAGGACTTCCAGCCACTATTCCTTCTGGCTCTCCTGGTTGTGCATAGATTGGGTTTCATGTAGACATGCAAAAAAAAAAAAAAAAAAAAGTCTCTAAGCTTATTCTACACAAAATATAATATATTTGCCAGATAACCAGCACCCTCATATTAGTCATAAATCAACTGTGTTTATCCATAGCCAAGAAAGGACTAGAATGCACTTTCCTCATTTGGAAATCCAATCTGATCTTCACAGTAATTATGCTGCCTTTCGTATGAATCATGGTCCCTCACCACATGCCCGGCTCGCTCACTTGCTTGCCGGCTGCACAGCACTGAGATGATCCTTGCACTTGGGGGTAGGATTTGGGGAGTTACTGAAGTAAATCCTTTTACTCACTAGATTTTCCTTTTTTGTATCTCATCTTCAGTCTTTTTGTTCATATTTTACAGAAAACTTCTGGAAGCTGCCATAAGCAGGGCAAGAGCACCCTCACCAATCCCCTGGAAGCCATGGAACTACACTCAAGGTGGGTGAGGGCTCTCCCCTTGCTCTCATCCTGGCTTTCCCTCTTGAGTCACCACACAGCCAGCTCCCTCTTTTATTTATCCTTTCCATCCCTTTGACTAAACAGTTATGTTAGGATGATGTGCTGAGACACTTTCCAGTGTAAGAGTCTTCATAGCCAGCCATTGTCCAAATACACACAAACAAAGGAGAACCCCCTGCAGTGGGTTCTGGAAGGGCTATGCATAGAGGCGGGGTCTGAGGCCCAGCCACCTTTAGCAGTACAAATTGCTGAAAAGTAAGGAGGTAAACAGGAAGCCATCCCTGCTTGAGACCTTCTGGAATGTGAGGCAGGTGAGGGCTTGGCATTATTACCCACTGCCCTTCACACAGTAACTGCTTAATTGCCAGAGTGAGTGGAAACACTTGAACCCAAGACAAAGAGGGCTTATCTAAGAGGGCCCACCAATCCCAGGTAGAAGTCGAGGAAATAGGAACTCCGAAGCCACACATTATTATGTGTGTGGACACACAGAACATAATAATAAAAGGAGGAGCTTCCCACCAACTCTGCCACAAGTAGACTTTTGTACGTTTGGGGTGAATTGTGTTAGTTCTCTGGTCTTCCATGTAAGGTGTTTCCTCCATTTAAGGCGCTTCCCCGGGCAATCTGTGTATCTGTAAGATGGTTGGGCCGCTGCTGCTGCTGCTGCTGCTGCTGCTGCTGCTGCTGCTGCTGCTGCTGCTGCTGCTGCTGCTGTGTTTTAGTTAGTTTGGTTGCTTTACTTTTGTGAACAACTGAAGTCCTCAAATGGACAGCACAGTGTCCCTGCCCCCACCTGAAGTTTCTAGTATGGAGCTTTCCTGACACCTAGTGGCCAGATGGAAGAATCCCCGATTTCTCTATAAGTCGTCTAATTTAGAAAGTGTATTTACATTTCAAATGAAATTTTAGTACATTGCTTGACAGTTTACCACTTATCCCCTGTGAACTACTAGCTTGAGGGTTAAATGCAACTCTATTCCTATATTGCTTAGAATTTTAAAGTAAAATTGCTATCAACTACGGCTCGTTCTGAGTGTATGTGGGCTTGTCTCAGAAGTTTACTGTGTTTCACTCCTATAAAAGTAACTAAGCTTAAGATAAAGTATCAATGGCTAAATCAGACACTAATCTCATATGAGAGCCTGTGTGAATTAATACAAACTTTGTATTGTCTCAGATAGATTACAGTGAAAAATTATTCACAAGTAAGTCAACTTTCTATTCCTTTACACTAGTTAATTGGACTTTTTCTAGGATGGAAAAGTCAAAATAGATTAGAAGGAAAATTTTTAAAGAAAAAGTAAAATGATTAACATGTTGTATCAATTCCCAGTAAATTCTGCAATGACTATAATTTCTGTGCTTAAGCTTTAAGAGACAGGCAGGCAGGCAGGCAGACAGACAGACAGACAGACAGACAGGGAGAGGAAGGAAAGGAGAGAGGGAAGGGGAGAGGTGGGGAGGAGAGAGGAGATGGAGAGGGAGAGGAATTGATTTCACAGAACAACATAAAAATAAAGAGAAGTAGCATGGGTTTTTTTCTCTTAGATTTAAGTCTAAAGAATTCCAAAAATGCTAACTGAGATACAAATGGCTGCACCAGTGTTTATCCAAACCATGATCCCATGAGTCAGGCTGGCTATAAGAGGGGCCAGGTAGGACAAGATAGTAGAAAAACCATCAGTACAGATGCAATATAGTCTCATCTAGTCCTGGTTCCTGGAGCTGTAAGACCTTCTGAGACCATGTCTGGAATGTACCGTATCTCTAAGTTACCTGCCCAAAGGATGGAAGAGTGAAGCAACCTATATGCCCATTGCCCCATTGGCCAAGCTGTGCCTCATACATCATAAAATTTCCCACTCGTACAGTTTGCTCACATGTGTTCAATAGTCTCAGGCTACAAGTGTCAGAAAAGCAACCATGTATGAACAGAGGAGGGTATATCTGCTCGCTCCCATGCCTCTGTGCTTAAAACTATCCTAGAACCATGACCAATAGTAAGATCAGGCCAAGTGGGCCTGGGCTGTGCACAAAGGATGTGTATGCAACACTAATGACCTTTTGTTAACAACAAAGAGGTCATATCCACTTCATTGTGTATCATTGATGAACATTGTTAAGTATGTTAATTGAATGATGTATTGCTGCTGCCCGGTACAAACGTGCAGAGAAGGGTTTCTTTGTATTGTTATGGGGTTTTTGGTTTGGTTTGGTTTTTATTAGAGAGCATGCATCTCAACTTGTAGATCTGGCTTTCCTAAAACTGGATATGTAAACCAGGCTGGCCTTGAACTCACAGAGACCTACATGCTTCTGCCTCTCGAGTTCTGGGATTAGAGGCCTGCAGCACCACATTCAGTGTATAGAGGGATCTTTAAGGATCTTGTATTCTTTGAAAGGTCACATATGTACCCAATGCATCTTGATCCAATCCACTCATTCTCCCGTTACCCCTAGAAACCATCTATTGCATCTCCTTCTTTGTATTTACTATTTTATGTAGACTTTCTGCACAATTATAAATTGCACAACACACACACAACAGAATAGACACTTCTGAAAGGAATTAATGTTTCTGACATATTCTTGGGTTAAGATGCCTTCTGCTTCTTTCCCCAGTAGCCTGTTAGAAAACACCTTATAACCAGATTCCTCAGATTTCACTGCCAGGGTACTACTATGCATTCAAGCGTTTAACCAGAGTCAGTATTTATAACATGCATGCTTCCTCTATAAGTGATTCCCTATAATATTGAGCATACATACTGACAATATAGAACCAAATGCTGACCTACTTGGAGACTTTCAAAGAACCAACTTTCTTTCCCATAATAAGCAGATCCCCCCCCATTCAAATTCTTTAAGCCAAGAGTCCATGAATCCCTTATTCATTAAAAAAATCAAGAATTCATAGGGAAATACCAAAAAGTAGATTGAAACAATCCTGAATAATAAAATAACCGCCTCCCCAATTCCCAATGTCAAGTTGTACTACAAAGCTATCACACACACACACACACACACACACACACACACACACACACCCCTATGGACACCTGATTTTTGATAAAGATGTCAGGAATGTACACTGACAAAAAAAAAAAAAAAAAGATTGCATCTTCAACAAAAGATGCTGGTCAAATTGGATGGCTGTATGCAGAAAACTCCAAATAGATCCATACTTACCACCCTGCACAAAACTCAACTCCAAATGGATCAAAGACCTCAAAGTAAAGCCAGATACACTGAACTGGTAGAATAGAAAGTTAGAAATAATCTTAAACTCATTAGACTTTCTGAACAGAACACCATTAGCACAGACACTAAGACCAACAATTAATAAAAAAAAAAAAAAAAAAAGGTCATGAAACTGAAATTTTTACCATATGGCAAAGGACACCATCATTTGGACAAAGTGGCAGCTTAGAGAAAGGGTAAAGATACCAACTACACAACCAATAGAAGGCTAATATCCAGTATCCAAAACATAAAGAACTCACAAAACTAGATATCAAAAAAAAAAAAATGTTCTTTAGAAATATCTTAAGACCGAAGCCAGAAATATCATGTCTGTCTTTTCATATAATTTTTGTAACAATATGCAACACAGATGCTCATAGCCTTGAAGAAGACTGGGATATGTCTTTTGTCTTTAGTTTGCCTGAGCTATAATTAGATTGTTATGGAATAATTATTTTATTGTTATGGAATTTGAAAATAATCTCTATCAACTTGCAATTCTCTGCTTTCATCTTTATTCACAGATTCAGGATTATACTTAACATACACTCCGAGAAATCACTGGTTTGGAAAGGCATATACTTCATATGTGCATTTATAATTTCCACAATTTGTTCACAGTATCTGTTACACAGTCAGAATCTAGTTTTCCTTCAACAAATTATTCTTGTTACCCAGCAGATTACAAGGAATTCATTAGCCATTACCACAGTGATAAAGCAGTGGTTTCCAACAGGAAGAGGTACCATCGCACTATAGAACCAGAATGTGAACACAGAACACACAGCTGCAATGCAGCTTCTACACCCTCATAGTTATCAGGTCTTATATATCTTTAAAGATCTGTGAGAAACAGTCATTAAAATCACAGTGTCTTGCTAGCTAAGCATTTATTCTGTAAAGAAAGAGAACCAGTTTAAACAAGCCTTAATTATATAGAACACTCAGTATGAAATGTGCTAATTCTATCTGGCATCTAGCTGTTTGTCAAATTCATTCAGATAAGTGATGTGCACCGGCTCTCTTAGAGACAAAAAAATTAAGTGTGCCTAAACCTCATAAACAGAATCTTGTCACAATATTGTTAGGAAACAAGTTAATTTTCCAAGTTACACAATGTGGAGGAACCTATAAAAAATTTATTGGCGTGGCCATTTGAAATACTGAAACATAATTTTAAATAGCACTAATTAAATTTAATAAAATAATTTTAACATTAACAATTATTTCCTTTTTAAGCATGTATTTAATTTAGCCAGGAAAGTCTGAAGCATTGTACACCAAGTTCTAAAGACCACAAATGCCAATCCAAACTACTTTACCTAGTTAAACTATCTACAAAAGTTTGAGGAAAAAGAAAAGCACTTCACACAATACAAATGGGCCAAGAGAACTCATGTACAAAAAAAAAAAAAAAAAAAAAAAAAAAAAAAAAAAAAAAAAAAAAAAAAAAAAAAAAAAAATCCACCCTAGGGAGAATTCTAGAAGCAATACACCAGGCTGAATAAAGGAATAATCACAGCCAGGAAGCTATAGAAAGAAACAAATGAAACTGTAATAACTGAAATACAAAACTTAGAAAACAAACAGCAAGAAAGCCACAAAATGATAGCAATCGATACAAACCTCTTGATAATAACTTTAAATATTAATGGCCTAAGTTCCACAATCAAAAAGACACAGGCTAGTTGAATGGGTTAAGAATCATGATCCATCTTTTTTTTTTTTTTTTTTTTTGTCTAAAAAAGGCATACCTTACCTTGAATGTGAAAGGATGAATAAAGTCTTCCAAGAAGATAGGACCAGGAATTAATCCTCTCACTATCCTAATACCTGACAAAATAGACTTCACACCAAAATTAATCAGAAGAGATAAAAAAAGGAACTTCATTCTATTCAAGGCAACAATTGTCCAAGAAGACATTACAATCCTAATCATATATGCACCAAACTTCATGTCAAATTTTATTAAAAACATTCTACTGGATTTCAAGCCACAGATGGACTCAAACTCACTTTCTTCTATGGGCAGGTCATCTAACTAAATAGAGAAATAATCAGAACCAATTTACCTCATATGTCAAATGGACCTAATATATACCTACAAAGTTTTCTACCCAAACCCACAAAATTTTCTCCAAAGTAGACCCAAAAAAAAATCTCAACAAATACAGAGAGACTGAAATAATTCCACATTTTAATAAAGTTCAAAACCAGTAGCAAAAGGATCTCTCTTAAATATACCAGTTCATGGATGTTAAACAACACACTACTCAATGGGTCAAAGAAGAAATCAAGAAGAAAAATTTAAATTCCTGAAAAATGAAAACACATGCAAATCTCTGGAACACGTTAAAAGTATCCCCAAAAAAGGAAAGTTTATAGCTTTTAAATGCTAGTAGAAAATCAGAAAGAACACAAATAAAAAGCTTAATGATGCACCTCAAGAGTTTGGTGATACAAGAAGGTAACAGGCCCAAATGCAATAGACAGAAGTAAAACAGGGGCAGGGATTAATGAAAGAGAAACAAGAACAATTTTTTTTTAAATAAATGAACTTTATAGGTGGTTCTTTGAAAAATTAAACAATATTGACAGATGTGTAGCCAAATTAACTAAGATGGGGAAGGGGGGAAGGATACCCAAATTAATATATTTAACAGCTGACACCACCAAAAGTGTAAAATACTGAAAGGGACTATTTTTAAAAACCTATACTCCATTGAACTGGAATACTTTCAAAAACTGTGAGAATTTCTAGAAACATTCAAATCACCAAAATTAAACCAAGAAGAGAACAACAGCTTAAATAGGCCCATAGTGAACAAGGAGATTGAAGTAGTAATATAGAAAATCTTCTTTACTAAAAGAAGCCAGGGGCTGGAGAGATGGCTCAGTGGTTAAGAGCACTGACTGCTCTTCCAGAGATCCTGAGTTCAATTCCCAGCAGCCACCTGGTGGCCACAACCATCTGTAATGGGATTTGATCTGAAGACAGCTACAGTGTATTCATTGAATACATAAAATAAATAATTCTTTTTAGAAGAAGAAGAAGAAGAAGAAGAAGAAGAAGAAGAAGAAGAAGAAGAAGAAGAAGAAGAAGAAGAAGAAGAAGAAGAAGAAGACAAGGAGGAGGAGGAGGAGGAAGAGGAGGAGGAAGAGGAAGAGGAAGAGGAAGAGGAGGAAGCAGCAGCAGCAGCAGCAGCAGCAGCCAGGTCCAGATGGATGTATAACAAAATTACACCAGACACTGAAAGAAATACAGCAGCTGATACTTCTCAAATTGCTCAAAAAAAGAAAAAAAGGAACGGAGGGGAGGGAAGGGGAGGGGAGGGGAGGGGAGGGGAGGGGAGGGGAGGGGAGGGGAGGGGAGGGGAGGGGAGGGGAGGGGAGGGGAGGGGAGGGGAGGGGAGGGGAGGGGAAACTACATGTCAGTATTCCACATCAATAACAACAAATAAAAACAAAAGTGGATAGCTGAAGTAGAGCGATGGCTCAGCAATGAAGAGCGCTTGCTGCTTTTACAGAAAGACCTGAGTTCAGTTCCCAGCACCCACACCAAGAAACTCACAGCTGCCTGTAACAGCAGCTCCAGCTCTCTGCTGGACCCACACACAGACATGCACATATACACATGATTAAAAATAAAATAAACCTTTTTTTAAGACCTAGAAAGCTATCCTTAGCCAAGAAGTCATTGAAGTTTCTCGATATAAAGCCAAGAGTCTACTCAGCTTTTGGTGTAAAATTTTGTTTTAATTGTGCACATGAGTTTTTTGTTTCTGGAAGTGCTTCCACTCACAGGAGACATCAGCTCACCACACTGCATACACCTCTATGCATCCATAGCAAAAGATAACAAGTTGGCAGCAGAGCAGACTCAATATACCCTGGGCCAGCCAAATCCCTGATCTTAAATTCCCAGAGAAAAGAAACAGACTCTAAGACAGTTGTTAAGGAATTCAGGCAGAATCTCTTCAGAAAGAGAAGCTAATAGGTATAATAAATGACCCAGGGCATGGATAGGAACAAATTATCTAAATAAACTTAAGAAGACATTATACATGAACGGTGTACCCAAACAAACGTGAACCTGTAAGTTACAGATGCGAATTCTGAGGCCAGCTCAGCCTGCTGGAAGCTGTTTGACCTCCATCAGGTTTCTCTATTCCTTTGTCAGAGTTATTAGACTAGCCTCTTAAGCTGTCACGTTTACAGATGTAAGCACAATAACTTTATGAAGAGATATTTTGTCTTATTAAACACTGCCCCAGAACATAGTCCAGATTTCCCTCTTAGGAAAACTGAATGAATATTAGAGCAGAAGGTTTACATTAGGCTTTTTATTTAAATTATCATTACCTCGGGCTCTTAAATCACCTAATGATTCGTTTGCTTAGCAAACAAAACAGAAAGTTTTAAGATAAACTTTAACTTGCTACAAATCATAAAATTATTTCCATATAAAGTCTGTTTAGTAAATGTGCTAAACTGTTATATAGTGCCTTAAAATTTATAGAAAGACAAAGAGTTGCCTGGTCGGAATAGCTCTAAAAAAAAGTATATACTTGGGGGAAAACTTCCATGCTATAAAAACAGAGTACAAAAAGAATATCTGTGATGTCCAAGACAGAGAATTGAATTACTGCATCCGACAAGAGCCAAGATGATGTCATTTTATGTGAATCCATGCTCAAAGGAAAGATTGTCATTTTAACCTTTATCTATTAGACGCTCATTATTTTAGCAGATTCTAAGACAAGTCATTTCAGATTTCTTCATATACTGATGGTAAGTAATTTAGTGACTGACTGGAGTTTGAAAGCGTGCCACCTTTTCTCTGGTTTTTAAATGCAAACAAATTACTTAAAATAATGTATTTACAAATGACCATGGCTTCCGGCAAAAGACCATAAGGTTAATATTTTCACATCACTGGGACCCACTGTTAAATGTATGTATGAGCTGCAGACACCGTAACAGGCCTCCCTGAAAGGAACCACAGATGTCTGGTTTAGCTTGCAGCACCTCACATTCAATCACTGGGAAAAATATTAGCCCCAGATGCTGCACTCGGTCAAATAACAGGGACGACCTAGAACAAGGCTGTGTTGCTGCATATTAAGTGGACATCACTAGCTTTCCCACAGCACTCCAGTGAGAACTGGCAAGAGAAGCTCTGTGAAGCACCAGAGCTCTAAAGGCGCCATTCAGAAAGTTCTAGAAAACTCTTTTCTGAATGAATTGCTATAACCTCTATTAATTCTCTCTCTCTCTCTCTCTCTCTCTCTCTCTCTCTCTCTCTCTCTCTCTCTCTCTGTCTCTGTGTGTGTGTGTGTGTGTGTGTGTGTGTGAGAGAGAGAGAGAGAGAGAGAGAGAGAGAGAGAGAGGGAGAGTGAGAGGGAGAGGGAGAGAGAGAGAGATAGAGAGAGAGAGAGAGAGAGAGAGAGATCCCTCTCTGGATTTGTCTCCTGGTGTATACATACATAAATATTTAAATAGCTTATCTCGTGTATGCATGTGTTTGGGTGTTCCTCTAAAACTTCACTGGGACATGTCAAAGGGTTATCAATTTCAAAGAAAATACCACTTGCAAATACTTTATGACAAGCCTGTGAATATGCAGTTAGTGAGTCTGGTTTACTCCCCATATCTCTGCAGCATTAGCTAGATGTGAAGTCATCTCCGACCCCCTCTTCTTGCCAAGCCAAACATTCAGGAACCTACATAACACAGACACCGAGTGGTGTTTGTCTTCTAATGAGAGTTACCATGTGAAGTTATTAATTTCATTACATCAAGACACATGATATTTTCTGACTACCTCATGAGATTGTGATGAAAATTGTGGACTTACAGATCTCAAAAAAAAAAAAAAAAAAAAAAAAAAAAAAAAAAAAGCCTTTTATCTCTTGGAATAAAAAAACAACTACCCAACATGGAATAGAACTAAAATATCTTCCACTTACATCATACATATTTCGAAGTCTATAAAGCTGACATCACACATGACTTCCATGTCTCAGGGACTGGTTGCTTCAATTTTGACAAGAAACAAAGAAAACAATGCAGATCTCCATGTGAATGTAATGGATACTGTAGAACCTCTTGGAAGTGATCAGTTTTTTTTTTTCAACAATACTTTCACTTTTAACGTGTATGATGTACTTCATCCTGCAAACTCCAATTTCAATGAAATAATGAGAGAAAAAATGATAAGTGACATGGTTCTCAATTTGTAAATTCAAAATCATTTGCTATGTACATTGTATTCTTACAGTCTCAAAAGAAGAAGAAGGTACAATTTGAAGATCAGGTAATATCTAGGACATGTATTTATCTGCTATCTCGTTTGATTGTCAGAAGCAGTTATATGATATAGGTATACAAATCATTTCCAATAAGGTAAATAAAACTTACATGTGTGTGATCTGTCTCAGACTATAAAGGTAACGAGAGCTCTCTACAACAGCACATTCAAGTTCTTTTGGTATGCCATAACACATCTTTACACAACACTCGGTGTTCTTGTGGGTCGAAAGCAATGCTGGGAAAAGTTGAGTACATAACGCAACACATGACTCTGGGGTACCACTGTGGATTTCCATCTTACAAGGTTCATAGCAAGATAAGGAAGCAGCCAGGAGATCAACTGTAAATACTCAAGTGTCATTCACAGAAAACGCCCCAGAGCCATTAATTCTAGCCTTGGCAAAAGTGTATCAGCTCCTGCTATACATTCCCTTCTCTGGTTTTTATTAAAAGATGATGTGTGTGTAAATCAAAATGCAGGACTTCAATCTGGCTTAAAAATACAGCATGACTCAAGAGAACAGTCTTTATGTTATGAATGCAATATGCAATATCAAACAAATTGTTTCCAATTTTGATGTTATACGTGAATGAAATTTTATTCTAGGTTACTTGGAGAAACAAACTGTTCTCAGAGTCCTTTGGTGCGTTTTTATAAATAAATACTAATTTTAACATATGATTATATATGTATGTATCATATATTAGTATATTTAATATATAGGCAGCATAACACAAAGCCTTTCAAAAGCTTTAGAGGAAAAACTGACGAAAATTTCAATAGCCACGTTGTCTCGCAACGTTCTTAAACTACATTTTAGTTCCCTCATTTATAAACTAGAGGCTTATAAAAATGGTATCTACTACGAGCTTTACTGTGAGGACTAAAATCAATTACTTGCAACAATAAGTATGGTACAAGGTAAGAGCTTAACATAATTATAGAGACTGCATTCCTTTAAATGCAGCATCTTTGCCACTGCCTACACAGAATCCTAATAAGCGTGGACAATAACATGATGATGATCATGGACAATTATCATAGCCTTATTAAGTACACTATTGGTCATTATCATGTATAGTCATTTGGTCATAAGTCAAATCTATGACTAAAGGCACAAGCCAGATTTTCAGACACACTGGGAATAAGATGGCAAGGGATGTAGATCTTTGAGCAAAAATGCATGAATGGATCCATAGTGGTGATAGGGACTTTGGCACGTACACATAAAACAAGAGGACAGCATGGAAGTAGACCTGACCACAGGAATAGTGATAGCTTACCTAACCCAAGCCAAGCACACAGGCAGGCCTTGTAACGTGTCTCAGAACATTGCATCTGCATAGATGCCAGAGTCCAAAGTTTCAATATAAAAAGAATCCTCCTGAGAAAACCATCCTCAACTCCATTTTGCTCTGCTCCTAGAACACCCTTCATGCCTGGATGCTTCAGCAGTGTGTTACAGTTTTTACAACTATATGTGGAAACTGGTAAGCTGGCATTTCTTAGTTTGGATAAACTGTACATACTAAGGGGCAACAGACTCAGGGACAACATGCCCCAACTCTGTATCCCAGAGAGGAGTGTAGATCTTGTCAACTACAGCGATAACAAACGACGCTATTAAAGAAGAGGGTGATCGCAGTGAAACTGATTGCATGAAATGACCTACAAAGCCAGACCTGGAAGAGGCTGCACAGTGCTGCTGTGTGAAGTCTTCAGGAGAGCTCTCTGATGACTTTCAGAGCTTTGGGTCTGGGTGAATATGTCCAAGCCCAGAGTGTGGAAACACCACTGTTCTACAGTCGATGGCTTTGTGTTTCTTGTGACCTGTGCAGAGCACTCCGAGCTCTGCTACAATCAAAAGAAGAACTTGATTCACTGATGATAAGGTGAAGCCACCTCCAAAGCACCTACACTAATGCATGGGAATAATTGGAGGTACGTTACGGGAGACATATTGTCAGAGAACAGAAAGGGGCAGTGACTCGCTGAGAAAAGGTAGATTCTTGGCCATTGGACATTTTTATGTGCCAGCAGCTGTGGGAAGCACCTTTTAACAGTCTGAATTGCCACCATGAACTATATTTATTTTTAACAAGGTAAAGTACAATAACATAAAAACAAAAACCATTGCGTCAAAGTTGGACGAGACAAACCAACAGAAAGAAAAGAGTACCTGAGCAGGCACAAGGATCAGAATCCCAATTGTTTGCACGCTCAGAAGTCCCATAAAAATGCTAAACTGTTAGCTACAGTACATATCCAGAGGAGTTTAAGCTCCTCGTAGTAAAGCCTATATGTACTTTCTGGAACTCACTTTTAAATTTTATATTGTATACCCACCTATACATAGAAATGCATATACTTATATACCTACAGTAAGTGTATAGTCAATGGTTTGCTTACAAATGAGATCTGACAGTTTTCAAAGATCTGCTTTCTTAAGCAAATGCCACACATAAAATCTCATGATTGGAAAATTATTTTAATAAAAGGTAATTTTAATATAAAACAGTAACCACCCCAGATTGGTAAATACAAATCCTTTACCTATAGCCGCATATAAATTTTAAAATATTAAAACTATTTCTCTAGAATGTGTTCACATTTTAAAAGCTTAAGTAAAGTGCAGGTATTCACAAAGCCCCACACTATTGCATACATCAATCTGCAACTTGTAGCATTGACCCACAAGCTCTCATCCTGATGAGGAATTTGTAAAACATTTTCTGGCCCAGTTTTCTTTTCTATACCCTCCACACAGAGATTTCTTCATCTTAAGGAGTACTGAAGAAAAGTTGGAAAATGCCACAGCTTAGCTTGGAACCCAGATGTGTCTGCAAAGTCCACAGTGAGGAAAGCAGGCATTTGCTGGAGCCCACGGGTAACATCAACACTACAAACATTCATCCCTGCTGAAGCTGGTTGCCATAGCAAGTGTGTCCGTTAGTATTTTATCGGCTTGACACAAGCCAGAGTAGTCTGGGAAGAGGGAACATTTAACTACCTTGACTAAGAAAATCCTGTATCAGACTGGGTTACAGGCAAATCTGTGTGAAGCATCATCTTGATTAAATGGTGATATGGGTGCCCTCATCCCTGCATTGTGGGATGGTCCTGGTAGCTATCTAGCTGAGTAAGCTACAGAAAGCCAACCAGTAAGCAGGGTTCCTCCATGGTCTCTGCTTCAGTTCCTGCTGCCAGGTTCCCACCTTGAGTCCCTACCTCGACTTCCCTCTGTGATGGATTAAAAAGTTGTAAGGTAAAATAAACCTTTTCCTTCACACATTGCCTTTGGTCACTGTAACAGAAGCCAAACTAGGACAGTGAGTTTGTTGGCAGATATCTCCTACAGCTCCAGGTTCCCAGTCATAATAGCTGCCATTGGATATTTCAAGAAAATGTAAGCATTTAGTCTGGGTTTTTGTTGACTTGAATGGTTTGAAACAATTGTTTGGTTTTCGGGGACTGGCCGAACAATAGCTAAATATTTGTTTTAGAGTAACAAATATTCATGTAGTCACTGTCTGTCTGTATGAGCCAACCAACTACAGACTGAAATACCCATTTACAAACCCAGAAAGTCCCAAGAGCTAAGCTTGACTTTTAAGGACCCTGTACTTCAACTGCATAAGTAGAGCGA
Organism: Arvicanthis niloticus; assembly: GCF_011762505.2. NCBI lineage: Eukaryota > Metazoa > Chordata > Mammalia > Rodentia > Muridae > Arvicanthis > Arvicanthis niloticus. Next base: position 105,327,249 of record NC_047661.1, on the reverse strand, counting down.
AGTGTAGCTCCACATGCCTGCGCCCATGCTGTCACAGAGTCAGAGTCTCTCCTCAGCACTCCTGTCAGCTCTGGTCCCCTCCTGCTCAGATGATGTATTTGGGCCTGCAATGCCTGTGTCCTTATGGTATATATAGATTGGTTGTCCTTATTGTCCCCTAAACAATACTATATAACAGCTGCATATTTGCATGTAGATGTGACTTCATGTCCACATTTTGCTAAATATCAAGGGACAACACAATTGGCAAATCCAGTTCAAACCAGCTGCTGCTTCATTACTTAAACACTGTGAAGCACATGCTCTAACCCAATGTCCAGGGAAAGGGCGTCTTTGCTCGGAGGGAGTAACAGGGGGAGGCAACAGCACTGTGAATTAATGAGCCGTTTCTCACTAAAGTCACAGCGACACAGAATGACACGATGCCATGGTGTACGTTTATTTCCTAGGGATTTGTTGCTTCTATTCTGAGAACAAGAGTCCCACATCTTCCCTTCTCCTCAGTCTGCTGAGATGCTATAGTGAGAATAAGCTCTGTGTCCATCACCACGCCATACTGAAAATGTACTACTGACCTATTGCCCACAAGCTCAGACCTTTATATAGGGCTGTGACAACACAAGGACTGCAAAGAAAATCATTCCAAGAAATTTCAGTTTCATCATCATCATCGTCACCCAACACCACCAACACCATCATCACTATTAACTACCTAAGCTCTGCAAGGAATGCTAATTCCATGTCATTTCCTCTTCATTGTTCAGGTGTTTTCTACTAACTAAATTAAACACACCATTGTTTAATCTGACTTTGTTTTGTTCTGTTTTGGTTTGTTGTTTGTTTGTTTGTTTGTTTGTTTTTTGAGACAGGGTTTCTCTATGTAGCCCTGATGTCCTGGAACTCACTTTGTAGACCAGCCTGGCCTCGGACTTAGAGATCCACCTGTCAAGTGCTGGGATTAAAGATGAGTGCCACCGCCAGCCTGCTAGATCTGACTTTAAAAGGCATAGTGCAGATGGAGACGGGGAAGGTTTGAGAGATGGGTCAGCAGTTTTGAGTACTAGCTGCTCTAGTTGGGGACCTGGGTTCGTTTCTCAGAACCCACATGATAGGTCACAATGTCCAGTCCCATGGGATCCAACAACTTCTACTATCTGCAGATATCGGGCACACATGTGGTACACAGACATACATGCAGACAAAACACCCATATACATGAAATAAATAAAACTGCTTTTTATACCTCTTTTTTTAAAAGCCATGGTGGTGTTGGTGGGGTTTTGATAGTGGAAAAAGGGGAAATTTGAAAAATGCTAAGCTGCAAAACAACAGAAAAAAGCCTTTTAAAAAATGCATCCAAGATGAAAAGGGCAAAAGACAGTGAAGGATCCCCAGTTGAGAAGCTAGGAAAGATTAAAGAAGAGGATCTGGGGAGGACTGACAACCAAAGAGATGAGCCTGGCCTTCAAAGCTACTCATTTCCCAGAGAGAATTGATTCAACTGCTCGAGGCTAAGAAGCTGAGGTGCTCTGGCCATCCTGCAGAAGCAAATCACAAGACCAAGATGGTAGAGTTCAGGACACTAACTCTATTTGAGTGAGTGGTTGTAAAACACAGCTAGACTTTAACCTGAATACACCAGTGTTTACATAAAACAGAAAATAATGAACTGTTGCAATTATGAGAAAAAATGATGAGGGTTCTTTTCAAAGAAACATACTTAAGAAGAAGATACTACAGAGAGTTGGACATTTAAGCAAGATAAATGTTATGCCGTTGCTATGGTGCTGCTGTCTCCACAAGTTCGTGTTGAAACTTAATCCCACTGTGAGGTGTTAGCAGGTAGGACTTTCGAGTAGTTAGGTAATGAGAGGCCTTGCACTCCTGAGTCATGGATTAGTGGATTATTAGGTTAATGGGTCATCTCAAGGGCAAGTCTTTTGTAAAAGCCAGTTTGGCTCCATCTCTGCCACCCTGTCGTGCCCTGTTCCACCTTAGAACTTTGCAAAGTCCTCAGTCAGCAAACAGAAAGCCAGGAGAACCTCAGCAGACACAACTCCCTGGTCTTGATTCTCCAGGCTTCAAATAAACTTTTTTTCCTCCTAAATTCTTCAGTCTCGGGTATTTTGTTATAGCAACACAAACAGAACTATTGTTGGTGAAGATCTGAACAAAAACGTAACGCAACCATATTAAAATAAACAAAAACAGTTCATATGAAGTGAAAGGCATTACTGCAGTTAAAACAGCACATGTCTTGGTGTTAAAATTTCAATTTACCAAGAAAACATAGTTTTAAATTCATATACTCATCAAAGCATAGTCACACAGTATCTAAAACACCAACAGTAACACATGGACAAATACACAAATCTAGAATTATATTGTAAAATCCTGATGGACATGCTTTAGTAAGTATCAGTACAACAAAAAGAATTCCTGTAAGTATAGATTATGTGAACGTTCGATCCACAAAGCCAGCCTGCCTGACAGATGCCGAACACAGTACTTCACAGCATAGAGCATAGATTTTTAAGTGCTTACAAATCACGTACAAAAATTGACCTTCCTTTGATCCATAGAAGAAGTTTCACCACATTTCTAATGGTTGAAGTCTACAGTACAGTCTCTACCTAAGTATAGCGATACATATTTGCTGAGCCTGACTATGCCTATATAGGTGATGCCAGCATTTTGAGATCTTAAAGCAGAACCCCAGCTGTGATATCAGTCTAGACCACCTAGCGAGTCCTGGGCTATCTTGAGATACAGTCAGACCCTTTGTCAAAATACAAAACCAAGGTATCATGGTACAATACTGGTTTTTCTTTTTCTTTTTCTCTTTTTCTTTTTTTTTTTTTTTTTTTTTTTTTTGGTGGGGGGGGGGAGTGGTTCAAGTCAGGGTTTATCTGTGTATCCTTGGCTGTTGTAGGACCTCTATAGATCAGGCTGGCCTTGAACTCATAGAGATCCACCTGCCTTTATTTTCTCAATATGAGGATTTAAAGGCGTGTGCCACTACTACATGGTGGTATGATAGATTTTTAATTTTCAAGAAAGCCTCTCTAAGCTAGAAATTAATATCTATACCTAAGCATGTATAAATTCAGTGTGAGCCTAAAAGAAACTCCAGCAAGTCTTTGCTTTACTCTGTATTACAGATTTTTTTAAAATGACTCCAAATTTATCTGGAAATAATGAGGGCTAAAATTATAATGATATTGAGACTTTCATAAAACTGGACTAATTAAAATGCTATGGTACTGGCACATGATGGATTAATAAACTTTTGGAGGGGGGAAAAAACCTCTCATTCATCTTTGGACACCAATTCCTAACAAAAATGGCAGCACAAAATAGCAAAGAAAGATGGCGCCACAAACATGCCTTGTTGGAGAAGGAAATAATGCATGGCTATACCTCACACCAAAGAGAAAAGTGGAGAAAGCAAATAATGTGGTATCTAAGGAATACAGCTAGAGGCTATTCTGTAGCTGTGAAGTAAAGAAAGACTTCCTAAAAACAACAGGAAAGATACTTTTAGAAAGCATGGACATAGCCGGGTGGTGGTGGTGCACGCCTTTAATCCCAGCACTTGGGAGGCAGAGGCAGGTGGATTTCTGAGTTCCAGGCCAGCCTGGTCTACAGAGTGAGTTCCAGGACAGCCAGGACTACACAGAGAAACCCTGTCTCAAAAAAACAAAAAAAAAAAAAACAAAAAAAAAAAAAAAGAAAGAAAGAAAGAAAGAAAGAAAGAAAGAAAGAAAGAAAGAAAGAAAGAAAGAAAGAAAGGACATGCTGGACTGTGGGGATTCAGGGATAATCATGAAAGTTGACATACTAAAGATTTGCTGTATACAAAATACATTCGCCATCACTGTGATAAAATGCCTGACAGAAATAAGCCAGAGGAGGGACCATCTGTCTGAGCTCGAGTTTGTGTGGGGTCAGCCCATGTCCATGGTTGCTTGGTTCCATGCACTTGAGCGGAGTAGTATGGCGGCAAGAGCCTAAAGTAAGCTATCTGCAGTTCTTGGAAAGAGAAGGGGCCACAAAGAGTCTACAGCAGGTATAGCCCCTAAGGTCATGGCCCCACTGACCTCCTCCTTCTGTTTAGGCCCCTCTTCTTCCCCTGCATCATACCTCCCAATACAGACGTCACATTAAGAATCCATCAAGAGTTTAATCTATCTACAGTTTAATGATGCTCACGAATCCCCTAGCCTTTCTTAATCCAATCAATTTGACAATCAAATTAACCATCACAAACCTCTGCTAAGCAAAAAACCTTCAAAAAGAGTTTCCAGATGCAGAACTAATCAATGAGGAAAAGTTAATGCTTTTAGGCAGTGATGTGGGCAAAGGGGTAGATACCCTCTTCACAGCAAGGTGTGGTGTTATAGGGATTACTTAACCCCCACACGGGGTTTCTACACCGCCTTTGACCATTTAGTTACCAGATAAAAGACACACACAACCTTTATGTTTACAATAAGCCTTAAACAGCACTAGAGCTGGGCAGAGATCTACCCTCTGTGCTATTAGAATCTACTTTCCTATCGATAACCTGGAGTTATTACTTAACTATGTTTCATCTAGGCTGCTCTTAACTCCAATTGGCCAGCCCTCAGGGCCATGTTTTCACAACTCACCTAAGCCATGGTGGCTTCTCCTTCCTCCCTCCACCTTCTTCTCCTCCTGGTTCTCAACCAACCCCAAGCACAGGAAATCTATATTTCACCTAAGTCTCTTCTACCCAGTTATAGGCTGTTAGCATCTTTATTTACCAATCAGAAATAACTTGGGAGTAGGGTCTCTTTGGTCTATGTGGAGACTTGGGGCCCCACACTTAGCATTACAATAGACAGAAAAACCAAACCTCAACAGTAACTTAAGGGCCAGCAATATGAAGTGTTCAACATCCATCACAAGTGATGTGAGACTGGAGACGAAATCTTCCTTGAGAATCCAGAGCGGGCAAAGATGACAAGAAAGGGAAGGAAGTCTAACCTAAAGTTACTTCTCATGGGTTGAATCTAAGGCACCTGCTTTTAGCATTTGCTTCCCAACAAGTAGTATTTTCAAGGCTGTTGAGCCTTTAGAAAGTGGAGCCTGGCTAAAAAAAAGTAGGTCTCCCCTAGTGGCCTTTTAAATGTTTTACCTTCCACTGGTTGCAACCATGCTCTCTGATAACTGTCCAGCGGCTACATATGCAGTTCTTCTTCATACTACCACCGGAATTGATGAAGTCATATCCATAGCCATGCCTTCCCCAACAATGTCAAATCCTTCTGAAACAAAGAGACAAAGAACTCAACAGACCCACACACACACACACACTCAGATTGCATCTGGTGGATATTTTGTTCAATGAAATGAGAAAAGCAACCAACAGATTACTTATATTTGGAAGTCTACAGACCAGTAAGATTTATAATACCGACAAAAAGTTAACGAGATAGGAATGTTTTGGAACATGCTAGAACAGTCCTTAAATTCGATTGTGCATTGGCTATCCAATTACTACAACAAATACCTGAAATGTTCTTCCTGTGGGGAGAAAAAGTACATTTTGGCCCACAGTTACAGAAGTCTCCAACCACAATTGGTTGGTCCTATTGTGTCTAGACCTGTGATAAGGCAATGCATTTTAGTATTATAAAATCATTCACCTCATGACTAGGATATAAAAGAGATAAAACGAGGCCAAAGTCCCATGATACCCCTCAAGAGCATATGCCTGTAACTTTCCATCTGGCCTCATATCTTAAGACTTCTACCACTTCCTGATAGCACGAAGTTGGGGCCAAGCTTTTAACACATGGACCTATGAATAACATTGTAGATGTAAATTATGGGACCATATACACCGTCTCCACTCACAGGAAAGTCACCAACAATAATAAATACACATGTGTATCCCAGGACATGTTAAAAGAATGTTTATGAAGGCATTCTTCACACACAAAACAACTTGAAATATGAATGTCAATCAATCAATGGAAATTGTGACTTATATTTACTCCAGGGAGTTCTATGCTACGAAGATGTTGAAAGAACCGAACTCAGATGTCACCACAGGAGGATTCTTAAAAGCCAAAGTTTTGATATAGAGAAGCCAATTTACCAAAGGAGAATCAATTTAACTTACATGAGTAGTTTTAATTAAGCTAAGCTTCTGAGATTATGGGCATGTACTTGAGTATATTTATAATAAAAAACATTAAGATGCATATGATATTAGTCAGGATATTAGTTTACTTTGGGAGGCACGAGGAGGCTGGAGAGAAGAGAAAATATACTATTTCTTGACTTAGTGGTTTGTATAGACATTCACTTTGTAATATATCACCAGGTTCTATGCATTTACTTTGTGGACTACTCTATGTGTGTTATATTTCTCAGTCTGAAAGTCCTTAAACAATTGTTTCCCATGTTAGGACTGAAATGGTTATATATTTACATAGCTATCTGAGGTAATGACGTATATGAAAATGAGCAAAAATGTGTTGATTTGGGGGGATTAACTTTGAGAAATAGTCACCAATAATTGAGACGAGCAAATAGTATAATAATATCAAATATAATAATAGCTAGGACACATGACATGGTCAGCTATTCTGCCAAGTACTCTACACAGAAACATTTAATCTTACAAGTCATACAGAAAGCAGACACATATGAGTGCACATCCTCCTTTCTGAGTATGAGTCACAGGGATACTATTTGTGAAGAAAGACGGCACAGAAAGACACTGTTAGTGATCATTGCTGCTCCCAAGGGTGCGGACCTTCCTGAACATCCCAGGTGTCAGCAAACAAAAACGCTTGTCAAGGACTTGATGCCAACCAGTCAAAAAGAGATTAGATATTTTAAAAAGACATCAAAAATCTTTCCATCAGGTCAGGGTGGGGCCAGCTAGAAACCTTTGTAAAAAAAAAAAAATAGTGAAATTCACAGAATAATTTTAAAATCTTAATCTCTATTAATCTACAAATCTTCTACCATTTTAGGTATACCTTCTCCTGTCTTAAAAAATACTTCCTTAATATTTATGTTTACAATGTATCTCTTGTTAACTTTTAGGATCCTAACATACTGTCAGCGTAAGCTTTTTCTTATGCTAACTGTTACTATGCCTGATGATATGGGGTCGGAATCACAAGCAGTCAGCAAATGCACCCTGGTCCAGCCCACAAAGACACCATTAAACACATAGACCTTCAGGAGCTTAAGAGTCCCTAGGGCAATATTTTGACTCCTTCTAATTCTGAGATTTTTTTTTTAAAGTCACTGAGAACTGTATTTTAGATGATGACAATGTGTATGTGTTATCTACAATTTGTCCAAAAAAAATTTCCTTAGATATGTAGACTGGAACATATCAGCTGAGTTGGTTGAATATTTTCTTTAGAATTATTTGGCTCTAGTGTGGGCTCACTGTAGCTGTTGAACTTCCCTGGCCTTCTTCACACATAAAATAACTGCAAGTCTAGAAGCTAACTGGAAAAGAATTATTTCAGTTTAATTTATTTAAAAGCTTGAAGGTTTTGTGTTTTGCTTTGGCTGATGGTAATGAAAACTTACAGCATGAAGTCACTTTTTCAGTACCTTTTATCCTTAGTGAGTTAATTTGCTTACGCCGTGGAATATTCTTTTATTTTCTTTCGCTTTGCTAATAGCAATGTCATCAGGCTCACAACAAAAATATTAGAGGGAAATAATAAACCTATTTTAATACTAAAGATGCACCAAAATCTCACCTCTTTCAGGCACTTCTGTCAATATGACCATGTGATAATTGACACAAACAGGGAAAACTCCATTCAACAATTCAGAGTTGAGCTGTCTATTGTAAACACACTGTATATGTTTGTTTCTGTTACTATTTTGAGACAAGTTCTTGCTGTACAGTCTAGGCTGACTGTAACTGCCATGCCTCTTCCTCTACCTCCCAAGTGATGGTATTCTTCTTGATGTAAGTTTCCTGTTGTTTGCTTTTGACACAGCATCTCACTATGTCGCCCTGACTGGCCTGGAGCTTGCTATGTAGACTAAACTGACCTCAAACTCACAGAGCTACTCCTATCACCATCCATCCCACTCCCTCTGAACCCCGTAATCTTCCCTACAAGTCCCCCTCCTACTTCATGTCCTTTTACTCCCTCTTTTCAACAAATACCCAAGAGCCCACCTGCTGAGTCATGCTCTAGCTGCCTTGCTTACACTTTAAGAAAGCAACACATTTCCCAAACTAGCCATAGCTGTCAGCATTCCCAGCATCAAAACACTCATGCTCTGCTTTCCCCATAACCTTGAACCCTTAGGTTTGAGTGTTTGTGGGCTGCTAGGACACACATATTCAGATAATGGATTTCTGGAAGCAGTTACATTTCCTTACAAAATGGTTCATTTAATTATAGACAAATAGTGATGGATAAAAGAAATATAAAACGTCAGCAATAAAAGTCCAGCTAGCAAGTCGAGTGACAACTCCATGTTCTTTTTTTTTTTTAACCTCTCATTGTTTTCTCCTATAGTTTTGAAAAATCAAAGACGTGTTCTTCATACAAATAAATAAATAAAAGGCATATGGGGAGCCAACTTAGTAAGTAAAGCAATTTCTGCACTAATGTGAGGACCAAATTTAAAACCACAGAATCAGTTAAAAGCCATGCACGATAGCATACACCTGTAGTCCCCAACGATGTCTGCCCAAGTCCATAGGCCAGTGAGCCTGCCAGTACAGCATCAAACAAGACATGGCATCTCAAACAAGGTGGAAGGTGAGGACTGACCTCCAGTGTTATTCTCTGACCTCTACATATGTACATGAGCACACACAGACACAGACACACACACACACACACAGAGACATGCACGCCCTAGCACACACAAACACATATGAATGCACACAGACATAGACATACACACATACACAGAGACACACACAAATACACACATGCAATAGATGTGTGTGCACACATGCACGCACGTATACACAGACACACACACACACACAACACACAAACGTTTTAAAATCTTGACAAAGTATATCTTTACCAACCACATAAGTTGGTAAAGTTCACGGCATTCATCTTGTTCTCAATGTATCAAAGGAAGTCTTCACACATAAATGGCTGGAAGGAAAATAAAATGACTATAGTCTGCTGTAACAACTAATTAAACATTTCAAAGTGTCTAGAAGGGAAGAGTTTCAAACTTGCTGGTACCTAGAAATGATGATCTTTGAAGAGATGGAACCACTGGTACCTGATGTGACTGGTCTACATTGTACATCTGCCCTTCTGTGCTGCCATCCTATCAGTAACTACAAATGGATGCCAATCAAAAGCACCCAAATGCTACCAGCTTTCAACACGCATTGTCATGTGACTTTGTCATGCTGTCTTCTCCTTTATTTTTATCCCTTCTTAAATAAATGTATGTTTTATGTTACTTAAAAATAAACAACTAAATATATTGCATCCCATAAATGCACACACAAATATTTATGTGATTTAAAAATACTTAAATGGTCATAAAAGAAATATAATCTTAACACCATAATTATTTTACACAAAATTTTAGGGAACAGAAAAATAGAAAGACATGTCATACAGAGTAAAGAGCCAACTGACAAAGGTAATTAAAATTGTATCAGTAATTACATCCAATGAGTTTATTGGATGTACTAACCCAAGAAACTCTGAGATAGAATAATAATGCAAGAATCAACTAATTTATGCTCTATTAGTAACTCGCTGTATATATCAGAGTTCCCTAGAAGAACATAACCAATGGAATGTGTGTGTGTGTGTGTGTGTGTGATATACTAAAATAATAAAGATATATACCATATATACATATATATAATATATATAATAAAGATATAGTTGGTTTAGGTGATGGATAAGTGCATAAATTTAGTGTGAAGCTTCACAACTTCTGTTCTGAATGTCATTCTAGCTATATAGAAGATCTGGTTTATTTCGGTGCATCCTTTTTTTTTTTTTTTTTTTTGTGCATTTCCCCTCTGTTTTCAATTATTCATCAAACCCAGTTTTACCCTCTCAGACACAACTATTCACAGAAGAACTGCTATCACTTGAATTTTCCAGGGGAAAAAAAGGGTACCATCATTGCTCTACCCTCAACTCACTACCTTAAGAGATCCCTGGATTACACACCCATTCATTCTGAATTTGGGGAATTAAACCTAGGCTTAAGTATAATAAAAGCTCGCTAAAATGCCCTTTGTCCTCTTACTGGAACATGCATTCTTGCATGCAAAGCGGAGAGGCAGGAAACACTGACAGAACCAGAAAGATAGCTGTGCACACTGAGAATAACCAGAGCTTCTGCTCTTGTGTTTTGAGTTAGCCTCTGCTTCCCATACCTTGAGAAACATCAAATTAAAAGAATGTGACTCAAGACCACAAAAAAAAGAAAGAAAGAAACTGCATAGATTTACAGGCCTGCACATAAGTCCATGGAGTTGCACGGCTCCGAGCAGAAGGTTTATGTTCATGTGAGAATGGAAATTTCAGCTTCTTCCAGAAGCACCATCTGTTTCTGCTGGCTGGTCTTGGTTTGAATTATTTATTACAACAACCTCACATTTATCAGGTTAACCTTTGGATTGACTCCTAAAAAAAAATGGCAAATATTTAGAATTTTTGAGTAGGCCAGTAGAATGTAAAGATTAATTTTACCATTGTAGTTAAGTCATTTATGGGGATCTCTGTTATAATCAAAACAACAAGAAGAAATCATAGAGTTAACCAGGTTTAGTAAGTTTGATCCTTACAGATATTTAAGTGGTCTACAAGATGGTATTCCTTGTGGTCATCTAGTATTTAATTATTCTGTGTATCAGTATTTTGCCTGCATGTGTGTACACATACCACATGTGTACACAGAAGAGAGAGTCAGATCACGCACAACTGGGGTTACAGTGAACCACTGTGCTGGTTCTGAAAATCCAATCAGAACTCTTTGGAGGTTCTCTTTAAGAGCATCAAGTGCTCTCAACCATTCAATTGTCTATCTAGCCCACGTTAATTTTTTTTCAATAATAATAATTGGTGCAATTTTCAAACTAAAAAAATAAATGTAATTCCCCGCCACAGTTAACACAGGATATTTCCCTTATCAGTCTGTTAATGAGGAATGGAAAAGAACAGAGTTCCCAGAATCAAAGTCAGGACTTTAAAAGCTGACAAACAGCTCTCTGTGGATCTTTATGATCTGGTAAGTCTCAGTATCTTAAGAAAGATATAAATGACTTCTGAGAGGTGACGTTGAAGATAAACTGCATGTTCTGAAGGGATTAGACGTAGAAGCACTGGAGAACTGCATTCTCGAGAGACAGCATATGTGTGGAGATGTACAATGATATTAATCTCCGTGAAAGTTAGTTTTCTGAAACAGGAGGGGAAATACAGGCTTTCACGTATTTCAGAACTCAATGTACAGCCTCTTGGCTGAATAGGCCAGGGCAACGATGCTCCAGTGAAAGACACAAATTTAAGAGTCTCTATGGGGTCTGTGAGAGCAGGACCCACGCACTTACGGCAGAGGCTGTACACGGATAAACTAACTGAAAGATGAAACCATCCAATGCCAGCGACGCACTGGAAGCGCCTAACATGCTGTCACTACTTAGCAATACAGGGCACTGTAGGGAGTGGGCTGGTTTCCCTTGTGACAGCCAGGACAGATATCCCAAGAGCATACCCCATATAATACATTGGCAGCACCAGAAAAGGTCAAAATCACAAGTACGGTTTCTATGTGTTTCATGTCCACACTGGGGTAAAGTAAACAAAGAAAATCCGTCTAGGATCATCATGGGGCGGGGGGGTGGCTCTGTAGTAACATTTTCACCTTCTTGGGCTGTCAGGAGGCTACCTGCAGGCCATGAGTCTGACCAATACAGTTCCATTTCATTTTTCTCGAGCTCTGGCTGAAGGCAGCTCTAACAAGCTCATGAATTCGGGGTAGGTCAGGAGGCATCGGCTCCTTCTAAATCAAAGCTAAGCTCAGAATTCTAGCTTTGTCTATTTTTCCTTCATTTGCTCAATTTGTTGTTGTTGGGGTCTAGGCTTTTCCTCTCTAACTATCACGGTCGTTATTAAGGTTTTAAACACTGCTGTGGGTAGGAACTTGTACATGTATGCATCTTCCTGTGTGCTCACATAAAGGCCAGAGATGCCTGTTCCCTTGAGACACGGTCCCTGACTGAACCTAAAGATGACCATCTTCCCAGCTAAGTGGCTGGGCATCAAGCTCCACTGACTTCTATCTCTGAGCACCCATTCTAGACGCTCGGGTTATAGGCACAGGTTGTCATGCCTTGCTTCTTTATCTGGGTGCTGGGGATCTGAACACAGGTCCTCATGCTTGCGTGCAAGTCTTGCCACTGAGCCATCTTCCCATCCTCTGAAACATTGTCTAAATAGTTAGGACTAGAAAGAACTAAGAAGCAACTCGGTTTGAAAGTGTTGCTTTTCGTGAATGTTGGCCTTTGGAAGCAGTGTAGACAAATATTTAGGTTTGTTATCACAAAGCTAGACTAGAATCTCGAGGGCTTTGGGAAACAGAAAAAGCAGCCTGGTGGAGATCTCCAAGTCCCACAGGACCCATGTTTTCCCTAACATGAAGTATTTCAAGTCATGAGTCATCTGTGGCTTAGCTAAGACTTTAAATCTTTGCATTTCAATCCCCTGAGTCTTTACTGGAGGATGATCTTTAAAGGAGTACATATCATGCCTGGCTCCTGAGTGGCCTCTTCCAGATTAGATTATCAGTTACCCAGAGCCATCTTAAAATTCTGCATTATTTTTTTAAACCTGCGTGTGTGTGTGTGTGTGTGTGTGTGTGTGTGTGTGTGTGTGTGTGTTGCGACAATCATGTAGAGATCAAAGGGAAACTCTTGGAGTCAGTTCTTTCCAGCCACTCTGGTTCCCAGTCAACTCTGGTCCATCAGAGTTTCTCCCAAGCTACTATTTATGCTATCTATCTGTCTGTATATCTATCTAGATAGATAGATAGCTATCCATCTATCATCTATCTACCAATCCAACTATCATCTACCTTTCTATCGATCTTTCATCTATCTATCTATCTATCTATCATCTATCTATCTATCTATCTATCTATCTATCTATCTATCTATTGTCAACTTGACGCAGCAAGGATCATCTCAGAAGACGGAACCTCGGTTGAGAATGCCTCATCAGATTGACCTATAGCACATTTTTCTCAATTAACCCTTGATGTAGATCACTGTGGACAGTTCCACTACAGGGTTGATGGTCCTGGGTATCACCTATATATAAGCCAGAGGAAAGCAGACTGAGCAAACCATGAGGAGCAAACTAGTAAACAGCACTCCTCCATGGCTTCTGCTCCAGATCCTGCCCCCAGGTTCCTGCCCTGTTTAAATTTCTGCCTTGGTTTCACTCAATGATGAACTCTAGTCACCAAAGCATTTAAGCAAAATAAACCCTTTCCTCCCCAAGTCGCTTTTGGTCTTCGTGTTTGTCCACAGCAATAGTTCACTGGGATACCACTGAACCTTTTCACCAGGCAGGAAAAAAAAACATATTATTGAGAAAAAAAATTTCAGAATCTATACCTTTCTTCCCAAATCCAACAGTCAATGAACAGAAAGTGTGCCTTATCTCTGGATTCCCTCATTTCGGTGGCTGTACAGGGTCATCTCCAGCTATCCAGAGAAGGAAGCATTACAGTGTGGTCTTTGAATCATTAGTTCTTTGTTGAATAGTCTCCTTCACTTGCCTTAAGCACTCAGGAGGCCGAGGCAGGAGGATTCTGGGTTGGAGGCTAGTCTGGGCTACACAGTATTAATCTCCTGGGATAATGGTCCAGCTGCCCCCTATCCTTCTTGCCAAGCGTTAGAGTAATGCAGAAGGAGGTGAGGTTAGCTCAGTCAACGCCAGGTCGCCCAGTAAGAAGCCCGGTGAACAGCACTGTCTACAGCATCTAAGGAGTGAGTCAGCCAAAAGAAATGAACACTCAGGACTGAAAACCTGGCAGCCCTTTATTATGCTCGATTTCCATAATTTTACATGTCGATTAAAATACATATCTGAAAGAAAATACTCAGTTAGGTTGGGACATTTTTATTTCAATCCATAATTCAGAAAACAATTATAGTCACAACACAGATCTTTCAAATATGTGTAAGATCGTGCTTTTAAAGTGACAATTTACCGTCTCTTTCACTGTGAATGTATTGTAAGCAAGTTTTAATTTTAGGAAATAGTTTTGTGGGACTGGAGGAATGGCTCCGCATTTAAGAGCAGTTAAGAGTTGGCTGCTCTTCCAGCTGACCTGAGTTTATTACCAGCACACCCATGGCAGTTCACAACCATCTGGGATTTCAGTTCCAAAGGATTTAACACCCTCTTCTGGAACTTTCTCAGGCGCTAGGCACATAGTTGATGCACAGACATACATATAGGGAGAAAAACATTAAATAATAAAAAATTTAAATATCATTAAAAAGAAATAGTTTTATTCATTGCCTAAAAAGAAAAGAGCAACTAGAAAAATCACCAACGATGAAGACAAGGTGGACTTTCCTGACCTCTTTTATAAAATTAATTTTTGGAGTTTTGTACAAATATTTATTAAATATTCATAAAATCTCAAGGTAGTAAACAATGTATATCAATGTTTATATATTTTAACTGGACCATTTTAGTAAGAATCCATCACCAATTTATGATGAAAAAAAGCTAGAAAGAACAATAGGGAAGGTCTTCAAAGAAAATTAAAATCGTTTCTAATCCAAAGTCACACCATGTTCAGGTCAGTTGGACCAGATGAATATTTCACAGCTAGCCAGTTCCCACATCCCCATCAGCTCTGAAACACCGTTATCGTTTATGCAGAAGAACAATGAGCTTGCAGATGAAGAGAGGACAGGGGGTGAAAGGTTATTTTAAATATGTCGTACTGCCTGACAATGATGACGTAAGTGAATAATGACCACTCATGTGTGGGATCTCTCAGTCTTTGGGTAAGACTTGATTTTACATCCAGTATTTGTTGTTGTTGTTGTTGTTTCTTTCTCATTTGTGCTTCTCATACATTACATCCCTATGGAGGTTTCTCCTCTCCTCCCAGCCTCTCCGTTTCACCTTCCCTCTTTTCCAAATCCACGCCTCCTCCCATTCCCTTCAGAAAACAGCAGTCTTCAAACACAGCATAACAAGTTACAACAAGACTAGGCACAGACCCTCATATCAAGGCTGGACGAGACAACCCAGTATGGGGTTTGGGGTCCCAAAAGGGTCCCAAAAGCAAGCAAAAGAGTCAAAGACAGCCCCTGCTCCCACTGTTAGGAGTCCCACAAGAACACCAAGCTACAGAACGTCAACATATACGCAGCGGACCTAGATCAGACCCATACAAGCTCCCTGATCCTCAGTTCAGTCTCTGTGAACCCCTATGACCCCCGTTAGTTGATTCTGTAGGTTTTCTTGTGGTGTCCCTGACCCTGCTAGCTCCTACAATCCTTTCTTGACTTCTTCTGCAGGACTGCCAAAGCTCCACCCAATGTTTGGCTGTGGGTCTTTGCATTTCTCTTACATCCAGTATTTGTAATTCAGGAATTAAGGATGGGGGAGGGGGAGATATAGCTCAGACAGTAGAATGCTTTCCCACCATGCTCAAATCCCTTAGTTCAGTCCCCAACACCACATAATCCAGGGGACGTGGAAGTGCTCACCTATAATCCTAGTATTCGGGGTATAAAGGCAAGAGAATCAGAAGTTCAAGGTAATCTTCAACTATGAGAGGTAGAGACCAGCCTACTGGTTACATGAAACCCTGCCTAAAAATGAAAATTAAAATGGGGGTTAACAAGTTAGTGGTAAATTTGAGGCATAACAAAAGGTTTTCTAGATGTAATTTCCAATTCATGGGCACTGGTGAAGTTTAAGAAATACTCTGGTTTACAATTTCTACAATTTATCTCAAGGCAGAATTCCCCGGTGTCCCCAGAGTTTAACCCATGTCACTAGAGATTAAGGTAATATCAAATGCACCTGACCAGGTAGTTAATAGTATCGTTTTTCAACACTCCAAGATTTCTCCACTTGTCACAAAATTGTACAAATAAATTAATATCTCTAATCTAAAGCTCCCCCCAAAAATGCCTTCAGCCTTTGTCAAGTAAAAACCCAAGGGAACTAGACAGGTAGTAAAATATTGTATCTCAAAGACTGCAGAAATCAGTAACCTTTCCCTGTAACATTTAGCGCTGGCTAAAAGTCAAAATGATCGCCTGAGCACGGCAAATAATTTACATGGCGTTTTGGCTCCACCCAGTGGCCGATAATGGTTGCACAACCCAGCTGACGCTAGAGAATCCATCAGAACCACTCTGCACCAACAGGCATTGTTTCAGAGTATTCGAAAATTTTCAGAGGTGCGAACCTGCTTAAGAGTAGGAAACTAGGGCTGGAGAGATAGATCAGAGGTTAAGAGACTGACTGCTCTTCCAGAGGTTCTGAGTTTAACTCTCAGCAACCACATGGTGGCTCACAACCATCTATAATAGGATCTGATACACTCTTCTGGTGTGCCTGAAGACAGCTGCAGTGTAATCACATAAATGAAATTAAAAATAAATAAATAAATCTTAAAAGAAAAGGAGGAGAAAGAGAAAGAAAAGAAGGAAGAGGAGGAAGAGGAGGAAGAGGAAACTAAATCACTTCTGCAGTTATGGCTACCTGTATGTAATGGAAACCTGGGTCCTCACTACATTACGTAGAACCCAATGACCGGCGGTTCCACTGTATATCGAGCAACAAGGACACCTGAGATTAGGCCCTGAGCATCCTGCTGTCTCCATGTTTTCTACAGCTGATGTCCACGAAATTTCTTGGGAAATGTTACTGTCTTTGCAATGTTAAGTTCAATGAAGGTGGGAAACGAAGAAAAAAATCTTTATTCTGCCTGGCTCGTAACTGTATCCTAACCTCCGGGGGCTGTCCCGTATTACGTCCTCAATGCATGAAGAAATGGGATTCCTCCAAAATCCCCTTAGAGACGTGCTTTTCACTGTGTTCACCAAGGCCGCTGAAAATCAGTAAGGAAATAAACGCTCCCCAATATACACATATATTATGCAAATGCTTTTAACAGGCTTTGTTTGTCTTGTTTGTTCTGCATCTCTGATTGGGGCTCTAGCACTGGTGTTTAAGGAACACACAAACGAGTTCAGCTCTGACAAGAACTTTATGACCAAGTGCGTTACTGGAAAACTGAGTCGATCTGCTGTGCGGCTTCGCCCACTTCCCTTCAGCTATTATATTTTTTAGATTCTAGTCTAAGGAGACCAGAGCTGGGTTAATTGAGAGTGAAGATAAAATCAGTGAGGGGAGGGAAGACCGAGTCAGTTCTATCCAAACTCTGGGAGGAGCCTAGAACATAAGAGAAATGCATGCCAGCTGCTGGGAGAGCCACATGTCCCCTGCCACCCTGTCACCTTCCTTCATCCCAGGATGTGGCTACGTGATCACAATGAGCTGTTTCTAGGACAGAGAGAGGTTGATCAAGCCCAGTGTCAAGCTGGGAGCATCTGGAGTCCAGCCCACCCCCCATCCCCCCACCTCCCAGACACTTCTTAATTCTTTTATTTAGGATTTTTTTTTTTTTTTTTTTTTTTTTTTTTAGACAAAGTCTCACTCTGTAGCCCACGTTAGCCTGGAACTCACTAAATAAGCCATGCTTGATTAAACTCAAAGCAATTCTCCTGCCTTGACCTACGAAGTGCTGGGCTGCAGGCAGAAGTCATGTTTGTGTATATTTAAACCATCTCTGGGTCTGTTACGACACCTTATGTAAACGCCTGTAAATGGTTTTCATACTGGTACGATTTAGGATAAGGATAAGATCTTAAAATCTGCCTGTGTTCGGTGCAGAAATAATTTGATTCTAAATGTGTGGTGGATCATCTTCACTGCTGGCTCGACTGGATTTAGAATCACCTGGGAGGCTAGTGTGGCACAGACTCTGGGTGTGTCTGTGGGGGAATTTCCAGACAGAATTAACACAAGTGGGGAAGACCCATCCCAAACGTGAGCAGCACCACAGCATGGGCACCCAGGCAGAATAAAGGGGAATGGGAGAAAGTCAGTGCAAGACCTCTCTGCTTCCGGTCTGTTCCCCACACGGAGCCACATGTCCCTGCCACCATAGGTTTCTGCCTGAGCACAGGGGGTCAACTGAGTGTGGGCTGCATACTCACACCTGTGAACAAAAACAATACATCCTTCCTCTCTTTAGAACAAATGACGTATTTGTTTTTATATATATGAGTGTTTTGCCTGTGTGTGGATAGGAGCACTGTGTGTGAGCCTGGTGCCCACAGAGGTCACAAGAGGAGAAAAGTAACTTACTCATGCCTCAGTCACAGTCAAGTTTCAATGACATACCCCAATGGGCTTCTTTGAACATTAAATAAATGTGTTTGTGTCTCTGTGCACATATATGTGTGTGGAGAGAATCCATCAGTTAAATCCCATCACATGATCAGTAGTAATATATGGTACTTGACTTATACAATAAATCTTTCTCTAAGAAGTCTACTGCATTGATGAACGTGGAAACAGCCATGCACTGTTGAATGATGAGAATATATTCTATTAAATGAGTTATTAGACATTTTTTCCCTTAGGCAAATATAGCATGTGCTTATCGGAACCCACTTCACATCTGGTATCCCACTGTGTATGCAGTACAGTGCTCGTATTATATACAGTAGCATGTCAGTGCAGTATATGTAATACAGTACCTATAGTAGAGTAAATTCAATACAGCATATAGATATAGTAAAGGCATTACAGTATATGCAGTTCAGTATACACAGTACAGTATATGCAGTGCCATATAAGCAATATAGCATATACAGTATAGCATAGGCAGTATAATATATCTGGTGTAGTAACTACAGTATACTACCTGCAGTATACCATTTACAGTAGAGTAGAGGCAATATATCCAATACAAAACATGCAATATAAGAATATAGTATATCAAGCACAGTATTTCAACACAGTATATGCAGTGCAGCACCTACAATAAAGTAATACAGGATAGTATACGCAGTATAGTGTACAATGTATAGTGTATGTGAAGTGGAAGCTTAAGGGTTCTTTGAAAAATCAGTTGAATGGTGTTTTGCTGGGACAAACATACAAAGGAACCTTTAGCTGAAGTGGACACAGGTGAAAGACTAAGGCAGACTCATCAAGGAACAATTTGGAGATACAGGTGAAAGGATGTTCTGCTAAAGCAAGCATGTGAAAGGACACGTGATGAAGGATTCTTTGCTAGGGAGAAGCATGTATTGGTCTGCCTTACACTGTGCAGTTGAGTAGAGAGAAATACACCAAAAAACTCCTGGTGGTATCCTGCAGTTTCTTGCTTCCACAGCCTCGGGCTGACTGGCAGAGTGATGTCAGCTGAGACAGATGCACAAGCTGAGGTAAGATAAGACCCATGGAGGACATGTGATGTTTGGAGGGTATAAACAGGACTCAATGGACAGTGACAGAGGCTGAGCCAGGCTTGCTTACAGAGCTCGCTGTGCACTGCTTATGGTCTTGTGTCTTCGCTGGTCTTTGCTTCCCTGAGAGAGGCACAACTGAGAACTTCTCCTGGCTTTCCTCCTGGTCCCTCCTGCTGCTGACTCAAGCAGAGGCAGTGGCCTGACTGTCTCTGCTAGGTAGTGCCACCACGGCTGATTCCTGTTTACTATCCCAACTCTACCAAACTAGACTACCGGTGTATCCATGAAGTGTTTGCAAGTGAATGAAGCTGCCACTGCTGACCTGTGGTTGGAGTTATCACAGAGAAAGGAGCCTCCCTTGAGAAAATGCCTCCATGAGATCCAGCTATAAGGCATTTTCTCAATTAGTGATCAAGGGGGGCGGGCCCATTGTGGGTGGGGCCATCCCTGGGCTGGTAGTCTTGGGTTCTATAAGAAAGCAAGCTGATCAAGCCAGGGGAAGCAAGCCAGTAAGTAACATCCCTCCAATGGCCTCTGCATCAGCTCCTGCTTCCTGACCTGCTTGAGTTGCAGTCCTGTTTTCCTTTGGTGATCAACAGCAACGTGGAAGTGTAAGCTGAATAAACCCTTTCCTCCCCAACTTGCTTCTTGGTCATGATGTTTGTGCAGGAATAGAAATCCTGACTAAGACAAGCACATACATCCAACACAGTATGTGCAGCATACAGTATATACAGTATATGCAAAGTATAGTACACACAAATAATATATGCAGTATAGTATATGCAATCTTTCATGTGTGTGACTATAAATCCTTTCCCAATTATTTTTGAGCAAGAAAGAAATCAAAGAAAAATATTCTTTATATTAAAATGAATTTCCTAAGCTATAAAGTCAGTTTCATGTACCTAACTATCGAAAGTTATAAACAGGCCAGCTTTTGTGCAAAACATTGTTTTACTATGACATTAACTATACTATGAAATCAATGAATAAATTACTCCTGTATAAGAAAAATTTTTTTTGCTAATCATTATTTCTGGATCTATCTGGCTCTATAGTGCAAAACTCCGGTGTGTTCAAACCATGTGGAGTTCTTGTTTCTTTTCTCAAGTAAAGTAAAATCTATTTCATTCAGTGCAGCCAGAGATTTCTAAGGGGCTCACTATAACCCTTAGCTGCATAAAATCCTCCAGCAACTGTACAGTGTTTGAGGATAAGGGTCTAACTACTAGCTACAAGTAGGCCTCTCCAAGGCCTGCAAGATGTTTTGAGGATAAAAGTCAAATTCCTGAACACACTCTTAAAAGCCTACAAGATTTAGTAGCAATCTCAGGCTCCTTTGTTAGCCGTATTGCAGGTCTTTGATGTTAAGGCTGAGCCTCCCAAACTGTCCATTGGCTTGGGTACCACCATCAGAACTTCCATCGCCTCTATCTGAAATATTTTTCTCCCTGGCCTACATGTCATTCCTCACTTCTTGGTTTAGCTGGCTCCCTCTTGGACACTGTGTTCCACATCACTGTCTTACAACATTCTCTGCCTCTTCACAGCACGTAGGAACGTTGTGTGGTGAGCCTGCGAAAGGCTGTCCAGGGCTTCCTACCCATGCGAAGAGCAGACACAAAGATCTGCAGCTGCAGGCCAGCATCTGACTGATACGTAAGTATCCACTCAATGTTTGTTTAACAAATGGACAAACTTTTTATTTGAATTCTCTTGCTTACTCTCAAGTTGTAACTCAAGTATTTTCTGAAGGATTCAAATGCAGAGTAGGAGACTTGACGCGGTACCCACACTCGGCAAGACCTGGGCCACATTGCGGGTCTTTGATGTTAAGGCTGGGCCTCCCAAATCAATAAGTATTGATTACTTACTATATGCCAAACAACATTTCAGGTCAATATCTGCCCAGAGAGTCATAGGATTTCTCATAAAAATGGGCACTGATGTTATCCACTTTTGAAATATTACTACTTAATTCCCACAGACAGAAGGAACTGTTGTGTTTTATAAAAAGATATGGAGAGAAGGAATATATTTGGTGTGGGTTCGGTAAGGTGTGGGAGAAGGGAGTGCCTCCGTGGGCCCATGCTGAGGCATCCCTTCCCCCTGAGGGACCAGCCAGCCACACACACGTCAGTACAGTATATAATAGAGTTTATTCAGGACTTGGGGATGGGGAGTTGAGAGGGTAGTAGAGACAAAGAAAGGCGGGGGGGGGGGGGGAAGGAAGGAGGGGGGAAGCAGCCCCTTTTATAATAAGTCAGGTACACCTGGCTGTTGCCTGGTAACTGTGGGGCGGAGCCTAGACAAAATGCTAACGGGAACACATGAAAGAAATCTTCAGTGTTGACATCTGAAGCCTTTAATCAGAACATAACTCCAGTGTGGCTCATGAAACCCACTCAAGATTCTCATTTGCAACTACATCATACCAGCCTACTTAATAGGGAAGCCCCTCCCCCTTGCCTCACCTCACCCACCTCTGCCTTTCCTACACTACATCTAGAGACTGACCCATCTCCACGCGTGGCTCATGGAAAAAACAAGATGGTCCTCTCAGCCCAGTAGCACTGTTGTGTCTTTCGTGTTGTCATTGAACACTTAATGGTCACACTTGAATGCATGCAAACTCTTCTAGCCTCAATCCATGTACAGCTCCACAAACGTGTGTAAATACAAGCACTTACTTCCTATTCAGATGTCTTTTTCCCAAACCATGGCACTTGGAGAGGCTGAATCTAAGGGTCCCGGCAGCCTCGGCTACATAATGTATCCCAACATTCCCATACAATGACCTAAAATCAGGGGTCCCAGTCCAATGTCACCTTCCTGCTGTTTGTCTACACTAGGTCTGAGAATTTTGACACGTTTCTTCACACAAAACTCTTGTCTGTTTCACTTGCCTGAAATAGCAAGACTGAACTCGCACTTGGTTCTGCAACGATTACCCAACACCACATGGTGTTTGAGTTTCCTCCACTGTCCTTTCCTTCCAAAAGATCCCACTGGATGGATCTGCAGAAAAGGCCAACACATCGACAATCTGCAAGCTCCAGGGAAAAATGAAAGTTGTTTACAAAAATAGAAAAAAGTGTCGGTCCAAGTACTGCGGTAATAAACCCTTCTCTTCTTTCCTATATCCCCCTCTTTCTTGCTGTACTGTTGGTTTTATTTAATTTAATATATATCTATATATGATATATTTATTTTTTAAACGCTTTATTTATCAATATTTGTATAAACATATATACTTATCCACGTATACATATATAAACAATAATTAAATAATAAGATGTATTCAAAAAGTATGGGGGGTTGGGAAAAGTGGGAGGAAGGAGAGAAAGGGGAAAATTATGTAAATACAGTGTTCATATATGAAATTCTAAAAAGGAATCCAGTTTTTTTTAAATGTTCAACAGATTAACTAACATTTTACAATATGAAAATAAATATGACCTATAATTATGTTAAAGGACATTTTAACTCACTCACTACAAACTTTGAAGTTTAAAATGAGATCAATAAAAATTATTTTACCCCGCATACTAACAAAAACCACAATATCATTTTATAATTCAAAGTATTTCTGAGAACAAGAAAATAGATTGTTGGGAGCTAAGTCAGCAGAACCAGGGGAACACTGTGTGTGTGTGTGTGTGTGTGTGTGTGTGTGTGTGTGTGTGTGTGCGCATATGTGTTTATCAAATCATAATTTTTACTTTTTATCATGGGGGTTATAAACACAAAAATGCAAGATGTGGGGAAGGGGATGACACAGGAGCATAGATGTTCAGGGGGAGTGCAGATATCTTTCAGAACAGAGTATCAGCTGGGTGAAGGTTCAGGGGTCAGGTTACTATGACTCTGCCTATGATTCACTTGTCCTTATCTAATTTAGTACTATCTGCCTATTTACAAGGTCTATGTCTACTCAGGCTGGTAGATTTCAACAAAAGCTGCCTGTTTATAATAGTTTATAGACATCTGTTTCAGTGTTTTTTCCATAGAGACCCAACACTTTGTGTTAGCAGGCATGTAAGTCAGACCTATTGCTGATTTTAGGCTTATGGCTGATTTTAGGCCTTCAGTGTATAAGCAGGGCTGCCCCTGACATCTCCTCCCTTCTCCAAGTATAGAAGGGCTGTGCGATTCTAATCTTGCCAAGGCAGGGATAGAGGCCTGACCTCCAGTAATTAAAGGGGACCTTGTAATGGCTCCAATCCTCCTGTCGTTGTTTAGTGAGGCATGAGGGCCATACCCATCCTGATGTCTTTTTCCTGGAGAGGGGATACTTTTGACATCAACCCCTATGCAGTCAAGCTTGTCCCTCAGGGAACCCAGAAACATATTTTGAACTTTTATTTATATTCTCTTGCAGTGCTTAGCCTCGCAGCCTACGCAAGAATTCAGATCGCCAGACAGAAGGGGTTCTGGGTGGCCCCTCTCTGCTTGGTCTAAGGGAGGAAGTCCCCTCTTTTAGGTTGGGTGGAGATGGGACTTGGGAGCACCCTGGATAGAGTAACAACCTCTTCTTGAGTCTCATGGTCCCCCATAGCTAACTTATGACAATGTATCTGAATAGATTTTGCTATCAGATTATCTATCTTTTGTTTCACAAAGTTAGTCAGCCTATTTAAGGCCCAGGGACCAAAAGAAATAAGCAAAAATAACCCAATTAATGGTCCCAAGATGGAAGGGAGTAGGGTTGACAATCATGGAGATGTTGAAAACCAATTCTTGTACCAGCTCTCATCTTTCTCTTTCTCTCTCTGTCTTCTCTCAAGACCTTCTCTGCCCTTTTTCATGCTCTCTTTAACCATCCCTGTCTTGTCTATGTAAAAGCAACATTCTTCTTTAAGGGCTGTACACAGTCTAGAGCTGTACACAGTCTTTTCACTTGTAAAAGAGTAAATCAAGTCCAATAAAGTACTTCGCAATTTTTGGAGATCACTTCAGACAATGAAACGAGGGATTTCTTCAGATTAGTAATGGCAATCTCTAGCTATTTGATGTCCTTGTCAATGGCCCATCGAAGGTCTGAGTAGTATAAGTCCAGAGGCCAGCATCAGGATTAGAACTTCCGACAGCAGACACGGTGGGTGATTCATTTTTACCTAGAAAGGAAAAGGAAGGGAATTCTCAGGGAAATTTCTCTTCCCTGGATGTCAATTGTTATTCATCTTATTTATAATTGGGCCTGGTTTGTGGAGGTATCTATTTAATTTATTAATCTTTTTGGCGGCCATTTAGTTGTGCCTTCTGTGGTATCAAACAGTCATATCAATCCTCGGCCCCATATATCCTGGCCATTCCATTTAAGGGTAAGAGGGTCCTTCCACATAGTTGTGGCATAGTTTTTATTGGTCTCAGCAATGCCAGAGGCAATATGATATATTTATAATATGAAGGATTCAAATGCCGAGTAAGAGACCTGACATGGTACCCACACTCAGCCAAGACCTGGGCCAAAATCAATAAGTATGATTACTTGCTATATGCCAAACCACATTTCAGGTCAATATCTGGCCAGAAAGTCATAGGATTGCTCTTATAAAAGGTCAAACTTTTATATATCAATATATTTATAATATTTAATAATAAGTATAATTTATGTATTTGATGTCATGCTCCATCAAGCCTAGGGATATTTTCATGGCTAGTACAGCCCTTAACAGGTATCCCAGGATGTCTCTTGTGACTTTTCACTACCAGCTCTGGCCAGAGATAGAAAAGTAAGTCAGCCTTTCCCATGGTCCCCACAACTCCAGCCAGTGGCTAATGAGCACCCAAACCCTCACACTTTGGGGCTCAGTTCCATTCAGCACCTGAATAGGGTGGCCAGTCTCTCCCCTGTGGACTCACCTGACAAGCATATCATGGAGTTACCATCTTAGATCAGAAACAACTGCCACCTTGTTCTACTCTAGGATATTGTGGGTCCCACATAAACCCTATATATTCTGGTTTTGTGAACTGACCCCTAATGGGGACAATGGACTATGGCAGAATTTGCCCATATTCTCTCCCCAGTTGCCTCTTCCGCCCTGTCAATGCAACCTGGTTACATACAGAGCATAGCAACAGTTGCAGCTGTTGGTAAGCAGGGGAAGGCTAAGCATAGCCAGGAGCCTGTCCTGGAGACATAGAAAGAAAAGGAGAGGGACCAGAAGTGAGCTGATGCTGCAAGCCCCCAGCACCTGCCAACCTCCCCATCAGACCTCACCAACAGACAAGAAATTATGAGATTGCAGAACCTTAAGCCCTAAGCTGGTCATTCTTCTGATTAGGGAATTTCTGCTTGACTGCACTGGCCCTGAACTGCAAAGCCAGTCTGTCAAGCAGAGCGTGCATGCAAAGGCTAGAATCTTTTGAAGCTACAAATTATTTGACACATTCTTCCTTCAGAGCCATGATGACTATTCACCTTGTGTGAACTAGCCAGGCACTAAAGTGATTTTCTGTTGAATTACTTTGTTCACCTAGGCACAGAGGTTTCCAGAAACTTATTGAGAGGAAAGGAGCAAATTCTGTATCACCAAACACATTGAATTGGAAAAGCAAATCCAAGAAGAGCAGTGATGTCACACACTTTAATCCCAGTACTCAGGAGACAGAGGTAGACAGATCTCTAAGTTCTAGGCCAGCCTGGTCTACAGAGTGAGTTCAAGGACAACCTGAGCTTCACAGAGAAACCTTGTCTTGAGAAAAAAAAACAGACAGGAAGGAAGGAAGGGAGGGAGGGAGGGAGGGAAGGAGGAGGGGGAGGGAGGGAGGAAAAAGGAGAGAAGGAAAGAAGGAAAAAGGAGAGAAGGAAGGAAGGAAGGAAGGAAGGAAGGAAGGAAGGAAGGAAGGAAGGGAGGGGAAGGGAAGGGGAGCCTAATAAATACAAACAAGGTCTTATTCTGGATCCCTGAAACTCACTATGTAGCTCAGGCTAGCTTCAGACTCACAGTAATCCACTTATCTCAGACTGATAATTGCCAGGATCATAGGCCACTATACATCACTTAGAAATTCGAACTTTTCAAAGAAAGTAGATAAAAATTAGAAAAATAAAATAACGTGTTTAAAGCATGGACTTCACCACTGGTTCAGTTCATGTTTGTGCACTTTGCTTTTATCTGGAGCTATCAGAGCTAATAAACACATTTTTATGGTTTTTCAGTGTCAGAAGAAGAATGAAGGATAAGCATAGTATCGTGGAACACAATTCATCTTGTAGGCCAACGTTTTCTGAACACCATCAGGAAACAATATGAGAACGCCCAGGGGATGGCTTAACAAAGAGCTCGTAGTTTTCTCCTCATTGGAGCTGACAAAGAATCACCATGGCTGCATCTCTTCCTTCCTTGCATCTGCAGATGTCACATCGAGGATATCCATCAGCCCGTCCACACTCCGCTTTGCCCCTCCTTTCTGTAATAGTATTTTAGCATATTGATACTAAGCATATTTGGCTGTATTTTCTGACTTATGGTTGTACTACTTTAGCATTGTCTTAGAGTCTCTGCTGCTATAATTAAACAAAAAGCAACTGTGGGAAGAAATGATGTATTTCATTTTACGTGTCCAGATCACAGTCCATTATTAGGAAAGTCAGGAGAGGAAACTGGAGACAGAAATGCAGCAGAAGCCATGAAGAAGTGGAGCCTACTGGCTTGTTCTTCGTGGCTGGCTCAGCTTGCTTTCCTGTCAGGCCCAGGACCACCTGCCCAGGTCTGGAACTACCAATAGAAAGGGGAGCCCTCCCTCATCCATCCTCAATGAAGAAAGTGCATCACTAGCTTTTCTGCAGCTCAGTCTGTGGGGTGCATTTTCTCACTTGAAGATCCCTCTCCCCGAATGACTCTACCTTGTGTCGAGTTGACATAAAATTAGCCAGCACAAACTTAATGCCATATTGATGTCAATGTTGATACCATTATGGTTTATTAATCGTATTTCATGTTGTAATGCATGCTGCCTCAGGCTATTGCAAAAAAAAAAAAAAAAGATTCTAGAAAAACAACTTTAAACTAGTTTTATACCGAATAACCCACTGAACAAACATCCAACCTCATTTCATGGCTTGTTTATTATAACACTATTTCCTTCTATACTGTTAATGGTTTTAATTCTAACATAGGAATGCACAATGCAATCCACAAATGTCTTGGTGTGACAGTTTTCATAGCAAGAAAATTGAAGTGTAATAAAAGCAAAATGGAAATGTTCACCACCTTCCACTTTGAAGACATGTTTTATGTAAATATGGCCAGCCCAGTTGTTATAGAGCATTGACTCTCTGGATTTATGTTTTTATCTTTGAAGGGGAAATATCTTATCTCCAGAAATGTCCAGAGCATCAGTATACTTCAATAGCAATGAACTTCTCAATTCTGACAGATTTAATAAATTAATAAACTCCTCCCATAGCCTCCCTTTGAACTTCATCTTAGACCCTAACATTTGATCACAATGAACCCTGTCTGAAACTCCAGCAGTTGACCAAAACTCAGAGCTCTCAGGCCACGAGTTCCTATCCACTATCTCACTTCCACTCCTTTGACTTCAAACTTGAACTCTACATGGCAGCTCCTACCAACCCCTGGTCTCAAGTTCTTCCCTGGCCAAGTTGAACTAATGACTTAGGATTCGTGTGTCATGTCTGTTTAACTAGTTGGACAGCCTAAAGCTTGGGTCCAATTTCACAGAAACTTAATAGACCTTGTTGCCCTGCTAATTAGGGTTGAAGTCTACCATTGCCCAGTGCAACGCAGAGGACTCTCTTCATTGGCAGGACTTTCCCTTCTCTGACCCTGTCTGAGAAGTTCAAAAATTCTTCAAACACTTCTTCGTGCAGAAAACCATGTAGCTTTGATTAAGATTACAGGTTCAACTTCCTTCCCCCCCCCCCCTTCCCCCCTTCCCCACCCCCATAGGATTGCATTCAGCTAGCACCAAGATTCCTGGAATGCTTCCCCATGCTAATGGGGCTTTTGGTACCCTAAGCTTTGCCCCTCCTGCTTGTTCCTACCAGTTCCCAGAATTATATAAGCTTCAAGTCACCCCACGTAAAGTTGATCTGCCTCCCTGCAGCTGGTTCTGGTGTCTTCCTCACCATATGTACTCACAGGGCTTCCAAACCCCATGCACACACACACACACACACCACATACACAACCCACACCCCCCCACACACACACAGCACACACACACACACACAGCTGTCCATCAATCTACTCCCTTTACCCTCACAGACCTATATCAACCAATGATCCCCAAGGGCAGGGAGGGTTCGCAGCCCTGACAGTTTTTTTTATTAATGTTAGCCCTTCTCCCTTGTGTGCTCACATGGCATTCTCTGTAAGTGCTCCATGTAGACCTCACCCGAGCGGATGGTCCTCACAAGTGTTCTCACCTTGGATTTCTCTGCATAACCTCTTCACCCAAACTCTACTTTCATCTCTTTGGTAACTTCTCTCATTTGTCCATCTCTCCCATTGTTCCATCCCAACCCCAACCCCCACAAACCCCCCTCAGCTGGGTCCTTCCTCTCAGACCACAAGCAATAGCCAACTTGCACTCACTGTTTCAAACAACAAAGACCTCTTCTGGTCCTGCCACAGCAGGCTTATGAG
Source organism: Arvicanthis niloticus (assembly GCF_011762505.2). Lineage (NCBI taxonomy): Eukaryota > Metazoa > Chordata > Mammalia > Rodentia > Muridae > Arvicanthis > Arvicanthis niloticus. The sequence continues at coordinate 105,298,071 of NC_047661.1, read as the reverse complement.
GTCATGTCTTCTTTCTGCCACCTCTCCTGCATTACACCTCTTTCCAGCTAATTAAATCCAACTCAGTCTGTGCATTGTGGGCCACAGATCATTTCCTTGCACAATCCTGATCAAGTTCCTTTAATTCCCTTCCTTCACAGAGCTAATCCAAGCTGTAATTATTCACAGTAATTATTCACAGCATGACTCACTAGTTGTTTCTCCCTCTTAGTCTTAAGGCTTCAGGAAAGCAGATGCCCCGAAGCTTTTGACCAGCATTACACTCCCGATGTATTACACAGATCCTAGAACATATTTGATGTTCCACAAATAATTGTAAATATTATTAGTGGACTTGTTCGCTGATTATATCCTTAAATCTGTCTTTCAAAACAATATGGTAGCTCCTCCCCTCCGTGGTAGTCTGAAAGTCGGCTCCTCCTAAAATGCATATGCTGGATCTTAATCTCCAGTGTGACTGTATTAACAGATGGGGCATTAAGGAGGTAATTAAATTATGGAGGCGCTGTCCTCCTGAACAGGATTAACACCACTGTAGGAGACATTGAAGGCAGATGCCTTGCCCTCACACCGTATGACAACACAAAGTGCCACTTACAGAGCGTCCACCCAAGACCAAATTAATCATGTCTTCACCTTGGACTTCCCAGCCTCCCTGGCTGTGAGTGATAAACTCCAAATCATATAAAATATTCATCCTAAGGCGTTTTGTTACAGCAGTAGAACACAGTAAGACATATTCAAGTGAGAAAAAGAGAGATAAGAGTCCTCTGGGGGAAAAAATGTAACTTTAATTTTTCTTCACAATAAAACGATGCCAAAAAAAAAAAAAAGAAAGAAAAGAAAAAGAAAAAAGTGAACAGGAAAGAGAGGAGAAAGGAAACTGATTTAAGAGTCAAGAGACCAACTCTTATTCCCACCGTCTCTCTGCCCTGACTAGCCTCCTCTCTGCAGTGAAAACTGGACCTGAACTTCTTGAAGGTTCTTTCCTTGTCTGACATCATTTAGTTTTCAAATCACTGTCCATTAAGGGAATGAGAAAACTGTTTCAGAGGGAAGTCTGCTCTATATTGTGACAGATATTCTAAATGCTTTCCATTTGTTCAGCACCTATTTAACAGATGCTAGTCTGCTCCACTGACATCCTCTGAACTGCACAATGGAGTATAATGGTCATCATATTGGATAACTAACTGTGTTAGCACCCTCAAAGAAAGTTTGCTTTACCAGAATGAAGCGGAGTCATCCCTCTGCCAATGGCATGCTGAAATGCCGATTAACACCATTTTATTTCTCTGATGAAAAAATGATCCACGTGGCATAAAATATGGCAGTCACACTTAATTTCCTAATAGGGAATTAATAATCACTTTCCCACGGATTATCCATTTTTCTTCTTCCCAGGAGATGCAGCCATGGCTTTTGCCAGAGAGGTTTATATCTTGTTATCCCCACTCACCTCCTAACCATGTTATGTATCTTTCCATGCAGCTGTCTACCTCAGCTTTATCTAAAATAAAGGGCAAGAAAAACAAATCACTACTTACTTAATTTTTAGTAGAGTTTACCAAGAGAATAATTTTTCTCTGCTTTGTTTTATCTCTCCATTTTTATAACTACTGAGTGGCAAGTTCAGCTTACCCTTCGTTAGAAAAAATGTCACCTATGCTTCTGGGATGGGTTTCTACTGATATTCCTAGGGTTTCCTTTCCATGTGTAAAGATGTCTTAAACTGATCACTGATGTTATAAACCAAAAGAAAACATTTAGCAGAGGATTATGAGGCTATAGTTAGAGCAAGTGCTTAATTGTATTTTGTGACTAACACCACTAAGCAAAGCAGAAGGAATTCTTGAAGGTCTCAAAAGTAATCACATCTCATACTCGGGGGGAGGGGGCTGCTACTTACTCTGGCTCCTTAATGATGCTTTGCTGTGCACGATGCTGACCAGAAAAATGAAGGTAACCTCCAGAAAACTATGAAGGTGCCAAATGCTTCAAGGTTTAAGGAGATTGCAAACAGTTACCAAAAGAAGATACACGGCTCAGGATGAAGAATAGGAGTACCTCAAGGTTTTCACAGTGAGCATAGAAGCCAAAGAATGCAATTGATGACTATCCTGTGTGCGTGGATGCATCTTTGAAGGTAGACTGTGGTGACGGTGCAATGAGTTCTGTCTGCATGATGGAGCAAACCCAGTCTAGTGGGTCTGACACACAACCAACCTAACAGTACTAATGTTGACCTGTCTTGAGACTCAGTCCATGTCACACAAGACTCAAAGAGTAAAACTTGACAGAGCTCACCTAGTTCAGCGGATACTTAAAACCAACATCAAGTACACTGACTCCTAAAAAAATTAAATATGGGAAGCAGGGTAGGTCAGTGGGTAAAAGGTCTTGTCTCTACCAAGCCTGACAACCCAAGCTCGATCTCCAGAGCACACATGGTGGAAGAAAGAGAACTGACTCCTACAAGTTGTCCTCTGTCCTCCACATGTACTCAGTGACACATGTGTATGCATGTGCTCTCGCGCACACACACACAAAATAAATAACAAAATTAACATTAAATTGGGATTATCTCATTATTAAACAAAAGAACTAAAGACAAAAGTTTGTACACCTGTGTTGTGGTAACGTTATTTACATAGTAAAAAGTTGAAAACACAAATATTCATCATAAAATGACGTTCATAAAAATATGATATATGACATATCTATAACTATCTTGTACTATAAGCATACAATGGAATGTTACGTAGCCTTAAGAGGGGATAAAATTCTGGCGCATGCTACAGCATTGGTAGACGTTAGAGACATTATGCCAAAGCAACTGAGCCAGTCACAGAAGGAAGAATGTTATATGAATACATGTGTAAGATCAGTATCTATAATTGTCAAAATCAGACGTAGGAAGCAGAACTGTAGTTTCCAAAGTCTGAAAGAAAGGAGATGAGGAGTTCATACCCACTGGGAGCAGAGTCTTTATTCATAAAAGAAAGGGCATTCAGGAGCATTGAATGGCTTCACACCAATGATTGTGCTTGCTACTGAAATCTGTAAGCTTAACATAGTTAAAATAATGCATTCTGTGATGTGCACATTTAACCAAGTTGGTAAAACTCCCGTAAATTAAATATATGTAAGTCATATAAAACTTGTAAAAATCCAGAGAATCAAAATGTTTTCATGATTTCCAAATCCCAATAGGACTATTAACATGATGAGGAAAATCCCAAAGGATTTCAGCCGGGTGGTGGTGGCGCACGCCTTTGATCCCAGCACTTGGGAGGCAGAGGCAGGCGGATTTCTGAATTTGAGGCCAGCCTGGTCTACAGAGTGAGTTCCAGGACAGCCAGGGCTACACAGAGAAACCCTGTCTCAAAAAACAACAACAACAACAACAACAACAAAAAGGATTTCATAAGACATGTGTGATTCTAACATCCTCAACAACAAAAACCAGGAAGTAGAGGGTGCAGCAAAATCAGATTAAGAGGGAATCTTAAAATTCCTACATTTTACAACAAAGGGAAAAAGGCAGAAGCAGAATTCCCACTGAGGAATAAAACAATGTCTTCCAACTTCACAGAACACAAAACAGAAAAGCTTACACTCATCAGTAAACACGCCTTGACCTTTAGCTAGCACTCACCGGTTTTCTAAATGTCTCATCCTCCCTAAGGAAAACCCAGCTGAGCCCTAAATTTAGACCTATTTACAGAAGCCAATGCAGGTCACACTTGATGCCCATGGAAGAGCTAGAAATGGCACAAGGCCATAGCATGCTAACAGTTGGCACATACAACGGGTGCGGAGAATATCAAGACAACCAGATAGCTCTATCTATCGACAGTGATGTTCAGCTGCGGCAAACATGGTTGTCACTGGTTTGTGCTTTGATTTCTTTCCTCCTCATCCACATGGGTTACTTATTCCATCAAGGTTTGTTTTGTGTGTAGATGTGCACACATTTGTGTGGGGGCTGGTATTTAAGCCTGTAGCATGAGCGTGGGGAGCCCTGATGTGATTCCCCTGATCTAATTTACCTTCTTTTTCTTGGAGACATGACCTGTCACAGGCCTGTAGGTCCCCGAATAGGCTAGGCTACATGAATAAGGATCCTTGTCTTCTCCTCTCAAGTGCCGAGATTATGTGCCCACATTACCACACCCAGAGTTTTACATGGGTTCTAGGGACTAAATTCATGCTTGCTTAGCAAGCTCTCTACTGACAGTGAACTTTCCCACCCTTGATCAAGAACTTAACCCCTGGAAATTCAACCTGACTTGAAGTTATTCATGTGCACTTTTTCTCTGCATACTGTTCAAAGTCAACATGCGTTAAGAGTGTTTCCATGGTACACGTAGAGTATAGGATGTTTTCAGTATATAGATGTCAATGTTTCCTTTATTTTTGTCCATGTGGATGGTCTCATTCACATTTCACATTCCACAATAAGGCTAACTACTTTGTTACCCCCAAAAAACAATAAAAATCAAACAAACAAACAAATAAATAACTCACAGTCCTCCGTGGAATGATCCCAACTTTATTGATATATGAGAAGGACTATAATCCCTTAACTAACAAAAAGAGCATGTTTTCTTCTCAGGAACACTTGACTTCATTTATGTGGGTGTTTCCTCCTTCCCCAAAATGGCTATTATCCCCATGATCCTAAGAAAGGGATGAATCATCTGCTCAAAGGCATGCTTTTGAAACATGTATTTGAAATCTGGTGACTCACATTTGTTGCTTTTCCTTTGACTTTTTGTCTACTCAGAGTCTCCTGAGTTTGCTCTCCATGTCCCTGACCTGGCCATGCGTTCCCTTTGAGGGAAATGCCATTCCTCAAACACTGCTCTTCTCATGAGCAACTGTTTGTCCTGAAAGTTCAAACTACTATGAAACCTCCTCAGAGATGCCCCTTTCCCATCTGTCAGTGCTAACCACCCACCCTTGTGTAACCGGTGGGATTTGACACAGACATTTATGGTTCCTCTTCCACACATGACAATTATTCTATACAAGGAAAAATTGGAAACTTAATCTCCAATGCCTTCCTGTCCTTCTCCTGTCAAGGAGAGACAGAGAGAGAGAGAGAGAGGGAGAGGGAGAGAGAGAGAGAGAGAGAGAGAGAGAGAGAGAGAGAGAGAGAGAGAGAGCTCTGTTTCTGTATTGTTGGTACCTAAAACAGTGCTGGGGGTAACAGATAACCAGTTCACTCTTATCAAGTACTGATAATTTGCATTATAAAAGGTATTTTTTTTTACTACAGTAGACAAGTTGGGATGTAAACCTAGCTTGGTATCCAAAGCCCCTATTTCCCTTCCAACAGGAGGCTGTCTGGGTACCACTTTTCCAAGCTTCCATTTTTTATTCCTTCCTCCCAATTTCATGTCCAGGTTTCATCTCCCAACCATGTATAGTAGTAAAATATACCAATATAAGCCCTGGCTCCTATAGATAACCTCTTGTCAAGATTCTTATTTCTTGTCTGTTGCCTACATTCAGAAGATCCAACAAGGGCCCCTGACTGAAAAGACCTGGATACCTGAGTCTCCAGGTGGAGAAGATGGGAACACTCAGGTGAAAATACTGCATGAGCAAGAATTGTTTTATATCAATGTTAAGCTGCTGAAATTCTAAAAGTTTTTATTCAATAGTTAGCCAAGTCTGATAATCACACTACTCAAGTGATAATTTTCATAACGTTTTTATGATTCTTAAAAACTTACATGTATGTTGCAGTAAATCTCCAACCCAAAAAGGACCAAAGAAAACACAACTCAATAATCATGAATATATTCTGCAAGCCTAGATTGGACAGATTCACCACTTCACTACTTTATTCCCCTTATAACTTGAGGGGTTTCCACACCCTGCATTTGGCCTTCTACTTCCTGCTTCCCAGCGGTCCTCCCCACTCATCTTCTGTCATCTTCTCTGTCCTCTGTCCTCTTCCTCTGCTCTCTCTCCGTCCACCTTGATTTCTCCATTTCTCCTTCTTCTGCCCAATCACTGGCTCAAGCCTTTATTTTACAAATTAAGATGGGCAGAGGTTCATTGGAATTCACCTGTGTACTGATTCACTCCTCCTCTGCAGCCCTTCACAGGAAAGGGGAATTAGTATCAAAATACAAGGCCGGGGCTATCCACAACACGTGTACAGTACATATTGTGTTTTTATAAAAAAGAAAAAGAAGCCAGGGATATGTCTGGTGGAGGCATGGTATGGTGTGGGCCCATGCTGAGGCATCCCTTCCCACTAAGGGACCAGCCACATATTATAGAATAGAAATAGTGTCGCTACCCACGTCTGACCCACGGAATAAGGCAACGGCAACTGTGTTCTTCTTCAAGCGGTTTATTCAGCTATCCCTGTACAGTGAGCTTTTTCTTTTTCTTCTTTTTCCCCCCAGCTCCCACAGCCCTTTATAAGCATTGCCTTAATCCTATCAGCAGCTGCCACGAAGTCACTGGTGATTGACCATTCTCAATGATTCGAGGTGGGGTGATTGGGTAACCACACCTCTCAGCGCATACAACTCCATATATGGAGTTGTCTTTTCTCTCAAGCAATGCCTATGCCAAGTGCCACCTTGTAATGGTGAGAGCAGAGCCGCTTCCCACAGCTCCCCTTTTTTGTTTTATGCAAGCAGAAGGACATAGAAGTCTGACCCCCTGTATTTGAAGGGAGATTGTCAACCCCATTTTCACCATCTGCCGTCTACAGTATGGTTACCATGGGTGACCCAACCCAATGCTGTTTTCCAGGGGACAGGAACTAGGACAAAGCCTGTATGCAGTCAGACATATGTCCGAGGGCATACAGCGCCCTCTGTGGTGCTACGCCCTACATCCTGCTGAATGTTACAACTCAGAGCTCTTCAAATAGCTTAGCCAGATTTGCGGGGACTGGCCTCCTTCAAGAGCAGTAAATGCTTGAACAATCATGGCATTAGCTTTGTGCTGTTGCATATGCATCTTCAGGATGGACCATAGTGCTAGGCAACTGACAAGAACAAGGCAAAAAGCTAAGGGCTGCAATTCCCGCCCATTCTTTTAAGTGGTTCATTGCAGATAGGATCCAGGAGACCAGGCCCTCAGCAACAGACAGATCAACACGGGTGGAATTCACGTGCACTATGGCTAGCCACAGCTTCTGCATCAAGCCATCAAAATCTTCCATCCAATTTCCTATAAAATACTGAGACAAATTTCTAGACAAATGAGCTGCTTGACTTGCATTTTCATATCTTACAGATGTCACACAAAGACCTGTATACTTCTACTGACAGCCCAACTGAGCTAATTCCATGAGCACATCTACTTGCTCCTGGACTAGATCCACTCTTTGATTCACCAGCATAATGCCAGCTCTCAATTGAGAATTAATCTGCCTCTGTGTATCCAGGGCCATAGCTGTATTGGCCTGCTGCAGTAGCAACAGTAAGCTACACTGCAATAGGTGTCACAATGGCGGCAGGGGTACCAAAATCTCTGTGTGTCCTAAACAGGGTCATAGCTGATGGTGCCTTCAAATGATTTCCCTTTTTGCACTTTGGGAATAAACCTGGAGTTTGGCTTCTTTGATCCTGATTACCCTATGGCTGTGGGCATTGGCGCTTCAGATGTCCTGGTTGCCTGCACTTAAAGCAGGCATTATTATTTGCTGCACCTGTACCATGAGTCATTTGCATCACAGCAGCAGCTAGCCCTGCATTAGATAAAGGTCCTCCTATTTCCCTACAAATTTTAGACCAAACAAATTTTTCTTGTCTTTCTAGCTGTAATTTCAAGAGAAAAGCACCTTGTCACTGAGAGTTTTCTAAGAAAGACAACTCTTCTTTATCATCGAAGCCAAAAAGCTGCTGGGCCTTTTAAAAGCAGCTTATGCTGACAATCAGTTCCTGGAAAGGTTTTTCCAGCTCAGCTCGACTCTTAGCTACAGGTGTAGGGTAACTTATCAACCTCTGCTGTGCATATTAAGACTGCCCTTCAAACCAAGGTAAACTAGATCAAAGGCTGGATCAAGCAGTTTTAACGATCTTTTCTTTTGAACCTGAAACATAGAACACCATAAAACATAGACCACCAATCATTCAAACAACAATTGACACACGTGGACATTGATGCACCAAGGACAAGACAATAAACAAAGAAAACAGAACTAAGGATTTCTCCTGTGGAAGAGAGAAACATCTCCTGAATTTTCTCTTGTTCCTAGGAGAGCTCTAAAACAGCCTTTTCATTCTTTTTTTGCTGACACAACCCAGAGAGAGAACAACTGCTTTTCAAAACCCTTTCTCTCTCTGATATTCAAGATGGTCCATCTACCTTGTTCTAAAAGCATGTCCTGATCCCATTGTTGCTGTCCGGCTGCCTGATTTTGAGCCACATATTCAGCTTAATATTCTATGAAATAGGTTTTCCAATCTAAATATTGGCCAGGTGTTAAGCAGGCCCGCGCAAACCTTGTACCCACAAATTTTCAATAAAAGAAATTATACCAATGAAATCTTTGAATTTGCATCAGCTTAGTAACAATTATACAGATTTCTACCAATAGATTATAGCTGTGTAATCAATTTTACCTCTTCTTTCCTGTTTCAATAAAACTATTACTTTTCCCTAGAAAGACAGTCTAATATTAACCACCTCAGTCCCCAAGTTCAGGGAATTGGGGCACCGTCTCTTCATTAACTTCTTCAAGCTGAACATGGGTGTTGAGATATTAAAAGAGGGATGAGGGTTGAGGGAAATGATAAATTGATAAGCCTCTGAGGTCTGTGTTAACTGCATCCAGCTGGAAGTACAGGGCATCAGTGAACATGCAGATGTAAGATTCATTCACCAAAGCTGTGTATTCTGTAATATAATTATTTTGTTTGCTTCTCTGGAATCTAGTCTTCTGGAGGCCTACCTCTGCCATATCTGATCCATATAATTCTGGAAAATATAACTACTACTTTAATGACCTCATCAAAAAACTCATAGAAAAACCTTTTTTCCCAAATTAGCCTTTCCTTAAGCCAGTAACCAGAAAAACCTATACATTGACCTTTTGTCCAGAGGAAACATTGACCTTTTGTCCAGAGGAAAAAATATAACTATACAACTCAAAATCACACCCATTTTAAAAGTTAAATCAATTAACATTATCATTCTTGGACCCTTCGTTCTTTGGCCATCTTAAGATCCTTCCCCAAAACCGAAACCTCATCCACGGCTTGTAAGAACTTTTCCAAAGTAGCCTTCTTAAGCTCTACTCCTTTCGATTTTTCTGCTTAACTAACCCAAAACCGGGAACTTTATAGTCTCTAAACCAAGAACTTATCCTTGTACCACTTACCTGGGAACTTTATAGTCTCTTCCAAGAGCCTGACTTGTCCCACTAACCAGGAACCTATTTCACTTTCAACTGTCACTTTCAACTGTCACTTTCAACTCTAGCTTTCAACTGTCACTTTCAACTGTCACTTTCAACTCTCGCTTTCAACTCTCACTTTCAACTCTCACTTTCAACTCGTCCCAATACCGGGAACCTATCTTGTCTCCTACCCGAGAACCTAACTTGTCCCACTTACCTGGGAACTTACCCAGTCGACTGCCCTGAAGCTGCAAGAAGTTCTGAACACATCCTGAGAGGTTTCGGTGGATCCCGGGTTTTGGCACCACTTGTTGCTACCCACGTCTGACCCACTGAATAAGGCAATGGCAACCATGTTCTTCTTCAAGCGGTTTATTCAGCTATCCCTGTACAGCGAGCTTCTTCTTTTTCTTCTTTTTCCCCCCAGCTCCCGCAGCCCTTTATAAGCATTGCCTTAATCCTATCAGCAGCTGCCATGAAGTCACTGGTGACTGGCCATTCTCAATGATGCGAGGTGGGGTGATTGGGTAACCACACCTCTCAGTGCATACAACTCCATATATGGAGTCTTTTCTCTCAAGCAATGCCTATGCCAAGCGCCACCTTGTAATGGTGAGAGCGGAGGTGCTTCTCACAGAATAGAATAGAATAGAATAGAATAGAATAGAATAGAATAGAATAGGTATAGTATAGAATAGAGTTTATTTAGGGCATGGAAGGGGAGTTGAAGGCAGAGAGAGAGAGAGAGAGAGAGAGAGAGAGAGAGAGAGAGAGAGAACGAGAACAGACTGTTCATAAACACATGGAGGGAGGGGGAGGGGAATGGAGAAAGAAGAGACAGAGGATAAGAGAGCAAGAGAAGAGAGTGAAGAGGGGGACGAGCAGCCCCTTTTATAGTGAGTCAGGCACACCTGGCTGTTGCCAGGTAACTGTGGGGTGGAGCCTAGAAGGAATGCCAACAGTGCAGATAATATAGAAGTAAAAAGTTATAAAGAGGAAACCAACCTTTCTTACTGAGCATTAAAGGGCTGTCGTTTTCTGCTGGCTTCCCTTACAGCTGTAGAGGAATAAACACATAGCAGAGAGAACAAAGAAACGTTGCCTGAAAGATTAAAAAAAAAAGAGTTTTCTTGAGGGGAGAAGAGTCTTTGATCTTCAGTGAACGATTTCACTGTATAAAGTGATTGTCCCCAGGACGTGTCATGCGCAGCAGAAGAATGGCAGGATAAAAGAGCCCATATAATGACTAGGGTTTTGATAGTCCCTGAACAGTAAAGAAGAACAAGAAAAAGGAAAGGGGTTGTGAGAAAGAAAAAAAAATACCTCTCTATCTCAGTAAAATGCTCTAATCTGGGAGATCAGTGCCAGGAAGAAGTTCCCCACACTGGAAGATCCCAAGAGATAGGTAAGAATACAACTGTCTAAACTCTGTCACGCTCATGTCTCTTTCTCTCACATGCATGCCTACTCCTGTTTTACGGATTGGTCAGAATGAGATGCTCACTTCTTTCTTTCTTCAGGGGGAGCCTTGTCCACTCACTGCTCTCCACACAGAAATTGCAGCCTTCTTCTTCCATCACTCCTAGTCTTGAATGTCTTGTCCCTGTGGAGCCACCCCACGTTCTACAGAGGAAGTTCTCAACACTGTCAGAAGTGGGGTGATGGCAGGGACCTGCATCTTCCCCAGCATCTCAGTACCTTCTCCCTTCCTGCTTCCCACTTCGGCCTCTAGAATCGGACAGGCTCCTGACTTCATCCTACTCACTATTAAAATCTTTCTGTTTTACTTGTGATCTGTGAAGATGTTTGTCTTGTTTACAATTTTACTAAGTCCTCCCACATATCTTCTTATAACAATGACTTAGCACTACTATTTGCTTGAAGAAGACAGAATATGTCGTAGCTTAGATTCACCAGGTTCTCCTGACCAAAAGTCCCCTCTGCTTCACCTTTCTCCTGTGTACCTACTGGCCTCCCCTTCACCAAGTACACTGACGTGGGGAGGGAGTCCTTCCCTAGAGTTCACAGAACAAAAGCATGTTCTGAGCAGATACTACAAAAGATATCTCTACATTCTTAAGAAAAATTCCTGGAAGTGAAATTTCTGTCTTAGAGCCATGGACATTATTTTGCCTCTGTTATATACAATATATACAATAATAATATATAAGATTATCCTATAGCATTATTAAGGCAAGACGTCAAGAACTGTGGTTAAAACTGGCATTTATTCAACATTACCTTTGATGAGTGAGAACACTGCATTCCCTTTCTTTCCCATCATGGTCATACTTCAGGGAAATGGTTGTCTCTCTGCTTCTCTACATCTTTCTACTATCTTCAATGACTATACAGTCTAACATCACCATTGTTTGTTTGATTTTTTGAGAGACTATGCCTTTTGACTTTTCAAAAAATTTTAAAATTATTAAATTTTTGAGTACTTTATACAATGTATTTTGATCATATTCACTGCCAACTCTTTCTCCCCAACTCTTCCCAGACCACCCTAGCCAACACTCTCAACTCTGTGTCTTCTTCTTCTTCTTCTTCTTCTTCTTCTTCTTCTTCTTCTTCTTCTTCTTCTTCTTCTTCTTCTCCTCCTCCTCCTCCTCCTCCTCCTCCTCCTCCTCCTCCTCCTCCACCTCCTCCTCCTCCTCCTCTTCCTCCTCCTTCTTTTTTTCTTCATAACCCATCAAGTCTAGTTTGTACTACCTGTACTTGTATACTCTCCAGTGTGAAGCCATCAATTGAAGAATGATGTACCAACCATCAATAGCCTTGAAGAAAACTGACTTTTCCTCCCCCAAGAAGCTATCAACTATCCATAGCTCCTCAGTTAGGGGGTAGGGTTTCGTGAACCCCTTCACACTCCATGCTAGAGTGCTGAATAGCTTGATCTTATGTGGGGTCCTGTTCAAGCTGCTGTGACTTCACAGGGGCAGCAGCTCTATCAGGTCCAAAAGATTTGTTTTGGTTTCCACCATCACCTTTGTGCTCTGGCTCTTACTACATCTTTGCCTCCTCTTCTGTGATGGTCCCTGATCCTTCAGGGATGTGATACAGATGTCTCATTTATAGCTGAGTGCTCTACTGAGACATAGTCTCTACACTTTGTTCAGTTTTGAGCTCCTGAATTAATCACTGTTACTGCACAAGGAAACTTCTCTGATGAGGTCTGAAAGCTACTCTGATCTATAGGTATACAAATACACATTTAGAGGGAATGTTTGGTACTAAGTCCATTTAGCAGAATAATAATACTGAGTTCATCCCAGGGCCTATCAGCCTCCCAAACCTGGGTTCTTGGCCAGAACCAGGCATGTGTTTCCTCCTGTGGAGCCAGACTTAAATCCAACTAAAAGGGCGGCTTGTTATCCATATTTACATGCCATTATTACCCCCATGGGAATATATCCTGACACAGCAGTCATAACTGTAGTTCATGGCACTCAAAGTTGAGTAAGACGTTCGATGACTGTTTTCCCATAGCAACCTACATAGCACTGTTTAGAAGTATGAAAATTATCTAGAAGGAAGCATCCTACTACTCAATACAACTTGATTTCTACATGTCCCAGACCAATGTGGTGTCATCTGCAGTAGGGTCTTACCATCAAGTTTTGCTGCTCAACCAAGATCAGTGGCAATACCCTGTATTGTTGGCGTGGGGAGGGAGCAGAATCTCCATCTCCTGAACAACCCTTACCTACAACTCAAGAGGAAGTACCCCACACCTAGCACTTGGGTTTTACTTGGCAACCTATGGCTCCTGGGAGAAACATGATCCCTGTATAGGGTAACTCCAATCAAACTCTTTTATATGTAGATAGATGATAGATAGATAGATAGATAGATAGATAGATAGATAGATAGACAAATAGATCTAAGAGGCCTATACAATTGTAGATTTTACATATGGATTTTTCAAACATCACTGTTCGTTTTTTGTTTTTTGTTTTTTGAGACAGGGTTTCTCTGTATAGCCCTGGCTGTCCTGGAACTCGCTCTGTAGATCAGGCTGGCCTCGAACTCAGAAATCCGCCTGCCTCTGCCTCTCAAGTGCTGGGATTAAAGGTGTGCACCACCACCGCCCGGCAACATTACTGTTTATTATCTCTGCTCTGCTCCTGTGCCTTACCCTCCTATCTCTCTTCCCTTACCCACCCCCTTCATATCATTTATGTTATAAAATTCCCCTCACTTAAGATTTTTCTTCCCACCAAGCCCCCACATGTGGTCCCTTTAAAGTTGTCTAAATTCTACATGTACTCCAAATTAAACATACAAATCTAAAGATTGTGTGATAAAATTCATGAGTGGTATTTACCTCTCTAAGTCTGGGTTACCTCACTCAATACACTGCTTTCTGGCTCCATCCATTTACCTGTAAATTTCATGATTTAATTTTTCTTTACGTCTAAATACATCCCGTTACATGGAGATACCACATTTCCATTATCCATTTATCGGTCAATAGCTATCTATGCAGGCTCCTTGCTTTAGCTATTGTGAATAGAGCAACTATGAATATTGATGAACATGTGTCTCTGTAGCAAGAAATAGAGTCCCTGGGAATACGCCCAGGAGTGGTATTGCTTGGTGATAAGGAAGCTCTATTTCTAGTTTCCTGAGGAACTATCACACCGATTTCCATAGTGGTTGCACTAGTTTGCCTTCCCACCAATAGTGCATGACAGTTTCCGGTTCCTCTCATCCTCATCAGCATTTGTTACCTTTTGCTGTCTTATTTTTAGCCATCCTTACTGGGGTAAGATAAAATCTCAAAATAAGTTTAATTTTCACAGAAATTACAATTTTACAGAAAGAGTGCTAGGAATACAGATTGTCTCATTGAATATTGTCAAAGCATTTGAGTAGATATGATGAAACCTTGAACGTTACCTTGTAATAGTAACTAATACAAGCTATTCAGTGGAAATTTGAGATTTCTATAATCAGAAGCAACTTTCCCCCATCTGAAATGTTGTGCTTTTGAATTTTGTTCTGTCACAATTCATTCTTGTCATTCTGTGATCTACTGAGAATCATGACTTCACATTATCCTTAGGAGTATAGTTTCCTCTAATATTAAAACATCCCATCCTGAAGGAAGTTCCTGAAGCAGGAAGGTAAACAAATGGCTTCAGTAAGTCCCTGAAACTGACCAGATTCACTAGCCCCACCACCACCAGAATAAGCAATATTCTGAGGGAGCTAAAAGTCTCAGATGTAGCTACATCCCTCAGATGTAGCAAGGCCAAGTTGCAAATAAGACTCTCAGACAAGCTGAGCTGCCAAGAATAATCTGAGACCAGGCCAGCTTCCTGGAAGAAGCAAAAACCATCTGAGCTGCCTGGAAGTGATGTAGACCAATTTAGACAGCTGGAAATGACACTCCAACCTCATGAGCTGCCTATAAGCTGTGAATTGTGCTCCAAGTTATTAGCCTTGCGAGCTGTCACTCGTGCTGGGGTGGGCTTCAGTGATGCAGCTGTCTCTGAGTCGTCTTTGCTCCTCTAAGTAACCCGACACCCACATAAGTAACTTCAATAAAACTCAATGTTCACCGTATTGAACTTTAGGGGTGTCTCTACTTTAGTCTATCATGAGTTTCCACTCTGTGGTGATTATACATATGTTACATATCCCCAAAAGTTTCATCACACAACATACAGATGTGATCAAGAGGTGGTTGATTTAACTTTTAATCACAGAGAATGGCTTTGAAGTAGATAATATTAGAGAGGAATAATTCCTTCCTCACTTACTCACTTCCTTTACATGTTCATGACTGTCCAATGTTATAACTGACGTTCTTTTTTCATTCAGTCCAAAAGGAAGTGGGGCTATTTATTTGATTGCCACAGTTAAGAAGAAATCACTGGGCATGTTGGCCCTATAATAAATGGTGAGATAAAACTGAAGCAGTATTCCTAGCAATGATTCAGAAAAAAAAAATAATAAGCTGGTAATTCATGACATGGTTTGGATGGCAAAACAACGGAAAAGTGTTCATTATTCTAGCTGAACAGTAATGAGCACTACTGAGAGGAGAGAAGATTTGAATTTGAGAAGGTCGGAAACAGTCTAGGGATGAAAGGAAGAAGAGAAGCTATTTGCCTCTGAGGTGGTTTGTATATGCTTGGCCCAGGGAGTGGCACTATTAGGAGGTGTAGCTCTATTGTAGTAGGTGTGGCCTTGTTGAGGTAGGTGTGGCCTTGTTGAGGTAAGTGTGCAACTGTGGGTATGGGCTTTAAGACCCTCATCCTAGCTGCCTGGAACTGAGTCTTCCACTAGCAGTGTTCAGATGAAGATGTAGAACTCTCAGCTCTGCCTGCACCATGCCGGCCTGGATGCTGCCATGCTGTTGCCTTGACAATAATGGACTGAACCTCTGAACCTATAAGCCAGCCCCAATTAAATGACATCCTTATAAGAGTTTCCTTGGTCTTGGTGTCTGTTCAAAGCAGTAAAACTCTAAGACAGTCTCCAACATTATAATGGTTTCAAAGTAAGTTTCATTAAAAAAAAAAAAACTTCTCACCTCTTATGAAAGGTAATATTACCAATTTGACAGGATATAGAATCATGTACAAAGCAGGCCTTTGGACATACATATAGAGCCTATCTAGATTCCGTTCATTGAGATGGGAAGAGCAACCCTAACATTCAGGTCTTGGTCCTGAAATGTTAAAAAGACCACTAGCTGAGTAACAGTAACCAACATTCTCTACTTCCCAACTGTGGAAGCTACTTAACCAGCTGCCTCAAGCTGGTTATCCTATGGTCTGGACATCCCTGTCATGGTGGGCTGGGCCTTCAGACTGTGAACTAACATTTAAGCTTTTCCCTTAAGCTGCATTTGTTAAGGTAATTTATCACAGCAATTGAAAAGCAACTCAGATCCCTCTGCTGCCTGCTTGTGTGTGAATGTATTTTTGTGTAGACTTTGTAAGTTTCTTTGGGGTGGGCATTATGTGTTTCTTGCATCACACACTACATATTTAGTCATTGGTATGGAATATTAAACAATTCTCATCATTTTTGCTAGTATTGTGTCTTCTTCCAATGTGTAGCTATTCTTCCTTGACAGAATTATATTGTTGGCATTGTTCTAAGAGTCAAAGGGAAGTTGAGTTCAATATGGACGTGGTCTAGAATGAAGAATGCATAGTAATTATGTTGCCGTCTACTACAAACTATAGGAAACTACTTAACACACTTTCCTGTTAATGTTTCTGTTTTAAAGATTTATTCATTTAATGTATATAAGTACACTGTCACTGTCTCCAGACCCACCAGAAGAGGACATCGGATCCTTACAGATGATTGTGAGCCACCATGTGGTTGCTGGGAATTGAACTCAGGACCTCTGGAAGAGCAGCCAGTGCTCTTAACCACTAAACTAGCTAGCTCTCCTTCCCTGCTCTGTTAATGTTTCTTAAGGCGATAAGCTGAGTGCTTTTTGTCCATAGGTCTCCAGACTATCTGAGTTAAAAAGACAAAGAAGAAACAAGAAGACTCATTGAACCAGTGCTTAACTTGTTCAAAAGCAAAATCCACAAGAAAAAAGTGGAAGACCACGTTCTAACTCATCCTTTTACTCTTAGGAGGCTGGTATAGTCTATGGCCAGGAAATTCAGAGGAGATTGTGGTTTAATAAAAGTTTACTAAGTAAAGGAGATGCTACTCTCAAGCATATACTTTAAATTTGGGGTGGGGGGCCCAATTGAGAACAAATGACTGTGCAAAGCAGAAAGTAACTGGCAGGGCCATTAAGACAACACTGACCAACCGACACAGAAGCCAACACCCTGGACTTGCTTCCTATAAAGGTCTGAGTGCGCTGGCCGAGCCTATGTCCTGTCGACTAATGCAGCTGATGCAGGCTTTCCCCTTCCGATGAATGCCTTCTTGAATGCCTACAGTTCATACAACAGTGGCTCTGAAGAGCTAATGGACAGAAGAAGGCTCGATAAACTCTTTGCTTTATCGATCAAAGGCTGCTCGCCCCCTCCCCCTCCCCCTCCCCCTCCCCCAAAGATTCTGACTCTGACTCTGATTCGGGTGTTTAGTCATACCAGGGAATGTACTCCATTTTATCAGATGTCAGAGACTAAACAGGCTCGGGCCAAGTTGCTGGTTGGATGGGTGAGATTCTCATCCAGTAGATCTGGGAAGGGACTCTTTCAGGGATCTTATGTTGTACATGGTTCTGATGAGAAAAAAAAAAAAAAAGTCTATGGGCCATGCTGGGGAAACCACTTTACAGTTCCAAGGTTTCCAAGGTCGCAAATAGCTAGACCCAAGATATGAAGCTGAGGCTGGAATGTGGACTCTAATTGAGATTTAATGTCACCGATTAACCTTGTACACAAAGGGGAAATTGAGATGAGAGTAAAAAAAAAATGATCCCCAAAGAAAAGATGGTATTTGGTCTGGGATTTAAAAGATAAGAAGGCATTTTCCAGCTAAGGGGACATGAAGAGAAAAATCAAAGAGAACAGAAAGTGTGTGGAGTAGAAAGGCAGGAACAGAGGATGGAGCTCTAGGGACCACTTCAGCCACCTATGGTAGTGTCTGTGCTCAGAAGAACAGTTAAACCCGTAGACTGGGACTTCTCGGGTACACGATCTGTACCATACACCCAAAGCATGTATTAAAATGCAGCCATCAGGGCCTTATGACCCCTGCTAAGTCAAATTTTGTTAAGAGAAAGGTGAATATCTGGACACTTAACACGGGCCTGTAGGTTCTAGGCAAAACTGTCACTATGGAACCCACTGAGGACTCAGACAGTTCAGAGGATCTTTCCCCAAGTCGATATCATGAAAGGCCCATCCAGGGAAGGAAAATGCAGTCAAGATGAAGATTCATGCTCAAAAAATATGTCAATGCCATTAAGACTTCCGTGGAGAAAGAGGCAAGTTACAGGACTGAGTTATGTAGCTAAGAGGGACTGAAAAATCAGAAGACAGATCTTCAGAAAGCAGTGGCTGGACATAAGGACAAAATACACAGAGAAGGGCGATTCTGTGGTCTGAGAGGGTCCTCTGTGAGATCAAGCTGAGAGGCTTAGCAGCCTGGATCAGCAAAGAAGGAGCAGGTATCTGGTTCAAGCAACAAGAGAAAAGACAAACTGAGCAATAAATCGAGAAACATATAGCTTGAATTGAAACATGGCATGTCAGTTGAAGCTACAGGAACGGATGTCATTGCTTGAGGGGACAGAGCAGAGGAGGAGCACCAAGACACCAAGAGTGTTACACCCTCTCTGAAACCTTTGTCTCACAAACAGGACTGTTCTTTAGCATGCCAGTAGGTGGTGCTATGGCTTTGAAAATAATAAAACAGTGACCCAAATGGACCTAATGATGCTAAGGCCTCTCCAACAACCTACACTGATCTGAACAATGGACGACCTGCTAACTGGGATCAGGAAAAGGTCACCAGGCCTCAACTCTACACAACAAACTACAGATAACTAAGGAATGTTGGGAGGAGAAGAAATAGTCTTCCCCTGGGAAGAACACACCAACTGGTTGTCTAATGTCAAATGGTCAAGCCTAAAAACACACATACAAGTAACTTAGACTGAGCGGGTTGTATTTTTGTATTTTGGAACATATACATATGTTAACAACTAATGAAAAAACAGGCCATGGATTTGAAAGAGAGCAAAGAGAAGTATACAGGAAGATTTTAAGGGAGGGAAAGGGAAGGGGGAAATGATGTAATTATATTAGTTTCAATAAATATAAATAGTTTTTAAAATAAGCTTGTGATAAGAAACAAATAAAGTGATAAAGCCAAGGTGGAGCCCCAGGTCAGTGTGTGAAAGCTTACTTACTGTGTGAGGCTCATATTACTCAAAACCTGACAGTTTAGTTTTAGCATACCGAAGTATTGCACGATCGAACCGGAAATGTTGCAAGAGCAGGTCACATGACTGTCAAACTCACGGAGAAAGAACTCAGATCTGTAAAACTTCTGGCCTCCTGGCATTTGCTCGAACCTGCTAGTTTCCAAACATGAGGGTGAACAAGGGATGCTTGTCTAAGTCAGACGCTGCACAGTCAGGGAAGACAGCAGGATCAGAGAAGAGCGAGAGGAGGTGATGAGTGGGGAAGAGGCATGACGGACGTACATTATTTGTGTGGATAAAAACTCACGGTTCAACCTACATTTTAACATCAATATATGCTAATTTTAAGATAAGAGGGAAATTTGCTTTCTATCAGAGAAATTAAGAAAAAATAACACTTCTTACCTAATTCATTAGTTGGTGGATAAGGTGGATGCAGAGTCCATTTGTTTCTGAAAATTTTTGCTCAGAAACTTAGAGCCGAGGGCTGCAGAGCAGACGTACCCCGGGGCACGTCTGGCCTGAGGGAAGGAACACTCCCCTTTTTACATCTTAGAGAGGGATGGATGGGAAAGGAGAGCTGCCACCTGCTTTCTTCTGATCCAGTTCTGAAAAAGAAAGTTTGTGGTTGCAAGGCTTGGGAGTCTAGGGTTTTAAGGGTCTATGTGATACAAAGACAGCAACTTTAAGTTAATCCCAAGATTGAGAGAGTTTGAGATTGTTGGGTGTTTCTGGAAAGTAAGGAGAAATATTTTTAGATCATTCTAAGAGCCATAGTGCAGGATAAAACAACTCTGGGTGTCTGGCAGCTGCAGTTAAGTTCAGAGACCACGTTTAGAGTCAAGAGTAGTAGCCTCTCTTCCATCAAGTGATCCCTTTGAACTTCATCTCTACTCAAAGCTACTTAATTTATCCCCGTGGTGTGTTTGTTCGTTCCCTACACTTTGGCTGCAAGCTCTTAATGGAAAATATTTTTTATTAAATTTTCCTTTACTATTTCACATATTAAAATAATAATTCAATTCAAAAAAAACCTCCCTACTGTCAAACAAAAATGTCTCTCATTACAAACTGAAATCACAGCATCTGCTTCTTTTGCATAATTTGTTCATTGTAAGCCCAGTTTTCTTTTGGTATATATTTCACTAAGGATATATACACAAGGATATATAACGGCAAGATGTAACATTTGAAGCTACGGAGAGTTCTAAGGAGTGGAAACAGTGTATTGGAGTTGCTTGCTGTGATAACCATGAGTTAAGGTCAAGTTGAGATGTACACAAATTCTAAACTGAGTACTGTTTATACTCAAAGGCCTTTGGCACTGAACTGTCTACAGAGAGGAAAACTTCCCAGAACTCTTTCGTTAATCCTTCAGTGAAGAAGAGAAGCCTTGAAACACTGTTTATTCTATCACTACTTGCTTAGGGGTGATTTTGATAGCATTTATGTAAGCTTAAGGAACCGTGGGAAAAGGAACTTGGAAGCTGGGACCCAGTTCCTATACTTCCAGATGCCTGAGAGGAAATGCCTCAGATTTGCCTTTATGGGGGTCCTTTGTCATAACCAGATTTGTGGAACAGTGTGGGGTGGAGTTCTTTGCACACCGAAAACGGGTGGCATAACGCTTTTTATGCAATTCCACACGATGCTTGAACAGGTGGCCTGGCACATGGACACCTGCCTTCCTTTCCTCCACTGCACCTTTCAGTGGAGCTCTTAAGTCCTCATCAAGAGAGGCCACACAGGGGTGAGGACCAAAGCCTCAGATCAGGCAAGACTCTGACTTCTTTAGCCCTCAGTTTTATTATCTATAAAACAGAGAGCATGACAGTAATTCCTACATTATGAATGTCTAACACAGATTAAATAAGATATCCATACACCTCACAGCTCCTAGTGCAGAGTGAGTTTAAGTTTAAAGTTATATTTAAA
Organism: Arvicanthis niloticus; assembly: GCF_011762505.2. Taxonomy (NCBI): domain Eukaryota; kingdom Metazoa; phylum Chordata; class Mammalia; order Rodentia; family Muridae; genus Arvicanthis; species Arvicanthis niloticus. Next base: position 105,276,889 of record NC_047661.1, on the reverse strand, counting down.
GTTAAATATTAGCCATACTATTTACGATTCCAGGAAATGGCACTTTAGGAAGAAGCCTGTTAAGCCATGTAGATGCTTTGTGTGCACACTTAAGAAAGAAGCCTGTGTACATGCAAGTGTGTACATATACACAGAGAGAGAGAGAGAGAGAGAGAGAGAGAGAGAGAGAGAGAGAGAGAGAGAGAGAGAGAGAATGACCTGGGGCCAAGAAGTAGGCATGTATGGTTATACCAAAAAAAAAAAAAAAAAAAAGTTCTTGAATTGTTGCAGTTCTGTGTCCATGAGCATGAAAGAGGTCAGCAGCCATTTCCTGTGGCATCTGGGAAACGGTTCAATGTGCAGATAAAAACAATCAAATAAAAATAATGGAGAAATCAGCAAATCTTCCTGCTTGAGACCTTACAGATCTACCTACTTCATTCTACTCTCTCCATGCCAAATCCTGGCTCCCCTAACCAGATAAGACACTTGCCCTGTGAACTGGCCTTTCCCAGCTGTGGTCCTAACAAGCAGTCTTGTAAAAACTGACATTTTTTTTTAACTCCTGGTCCTAAACAGCAAGGTACCTCATTCTACCAACGCTGAACATGTCAGTTTCCACTTCAGAATTTTTCGACAATCAGGAAGATGAATAATTTAGAGAAGGATACCTGGGCAACTTCAATGTAGGTGATTTCCATCTCTCTATTTGAACGTGCGTTCTTCTTCCTTCCACAGACCATTTCTTAGTCCGCGGTGCATTAGTTAATGTCTTGTTTAATGTATTCTTGTCAACATTTGCTTGATTGAAAATCCTTGTGAGGAACAGATGTAAGTGTGGCGTCACAGGTATCCTACTGTACGTAAGCTGTTTCCAATCAAATCAAAATCACAGAACTCCATCCCACAACCTCATTTCTGTTTTGTTTTTTTGTTTTTTGTTTTTTGGTTTTTTTTTTTTCAGTAGCAGGAAACAGTGTGCCCTTTCAAGAGGCTCCCAGTAATGAACAGAATCGCATACAGAAAGATACCTGCTCTACAACTGCCATCCAGTGCATACGCTCCCAGGCTACTGGGAGACTCTCACAAATCCCTTACCCAGAGCCTCTGCTTTTATGCCTGTTAGTTTATGCTGCACGCCACCTACATTGAAGTTGCCCAGGTATCCTTCTCTAAATTATTCATCCTCTCAGTATCCATACCCAGATGATGTCGGCCATAGACAACAGGATAAAAAAAAATCTTCAGAAATGCCATGAACATTTCAATATAATCAAACAAATGATTTTGCTTTGTTTATGACTCAAAAAAATATCTATTTATTGAAGCTGCATGGGCTCCCAGCCTTTGACGGGCTGAAGCAAGAGGACAGTAAACTCAAGGCCAGCCTGAGTAACCCAGTGAAACCTCATCGGGGATGTAACTGTGTGGGGACAGTAAATACCTCTAAGCCTCCAGCCCTCACCTTGGATTTGCTTATACGTTGTCTTCTCTGGTGAGCTTGGGGTTTAATGGAAGGACTCAAACATGAGGAACCTGAACATGCAATCCCAAATTACAGTGAGCAAGAAATAGAAACGTATATTTTATTAAAGAAGCCAAGGCTGCCTCTCTCAGACTAGAGATATAATTTGATGAGTAAAGACTTCATAGGGTCAGCAAGGTGAAGGGTGCAATGAAATTATTCTAACAGAACAACATGCAGCAGGACCAGAAGAGAGCTTGTCACATAAGGAACTGAGACTATCCAACACTGGGAGAGCAAAGGGGAACGCATGGAAGACAAGCCTGATATTATATTTATTATATTTGATTGTTTACTTGTTTGTTTGCCTGATTAGTCAAAGTCTCTGTATGTAGCTCTGGCTGTCCTTGAGCTCCCTAGACGTGGCTAACTCTAAACTCACAGAGATCCATCTGCGTCTTCCTCCTAAGGGCTGAGATTAAACGTGTTCGCCATGACATCTGGCCTGAATTTAACTTTTTAAAGCCAGGATATCACTTTTAAAAGTGCAATGCTATGCAAACGCTGGACATAGGCCCCTACATATTTTTGGCAGATGTGCAGTTTGGTCTTCATGTGGGGCCTCTAACAATCAGAGCAGGGGTTGTCTCTGAGTCCGTTGCCTGCCACTGGATCCCTTTTCCCTACCTGGACTGCCTGATTGGGCCTCAGCATTAGAGGTTGTGCCTGGTCCTACTGGGACTAAATGTCTCAGGTTGAAGTGGTACCCAAGGTGGGCTTCCCCTTCTCTGAGGAGAAGGGGAAGGTGTAATGGAGAAGGGATTTGTAAGGGCTGGACTGGGAGGAGAGGAAGAAGGAGGACTGTAAAGAGAATAAAAAATAAATTATTGAAAATAAAAGTGTATCGCTAGATAATTGACAAGTGAATTTAAGATTCCTGCTCCTCATACAAATAAGCCTCCTCCTGGTATTCACCCTGGCATCTCCTACACTTCCACACGCGGCTTTACCTAACTCTGTCCCTGTTCAATAATCTGCATTTTCTATCCAATGTATCCAGTGATCTAAATATAGTAGAGGCAAACAGGACTGACTTGGTTTCCTCCTCCTTTTAAATATGCTATATGAAATCCTTTTCCCCAGCAATTTTAACATCTTAAGTAGATTACATAAATTGACGATTGCCTCGTTTATTGATGGATAGATTGGTCCGATGCACTAATTGCAGTCTTAATTCAAATGGGAATGGTTTCTTTCCCTTGGCTAACAGCAACCCCACCCAGCCTGACTCATGTGGAAAGCCGCTGGCAGTGTTCTGCTCTTCCATTCTCCTCTAATGGATGGTCCATCCCAAAGGCTGTCAGATCCTGGGTGACTTGTGTTCCAAATGGATCTTGAGCTTTGTCTTTTAAAGGACACAGAGAAAGTTAAACAGGCAGGCTTTTGCTTCAGAAATTGCTGGCCAGCTGATAAGAGAGAGAGACAGCTTTGGACAGCAAAAGCATGCCCTCCTGAGTGCTCACCAACCTGCTCTCCTCATAAGGTTTGTCTCACAAGTGTCCCCTACGTGCCATGCAACCTTGTTGACTATGAAAGCTCTTCTCTAACCTGGGACAACTGTGACCATAATTGGAGGACTTTCAAAACCCCACCATGGGAAATGGCACTTCTACTCAATGAATCTGGACTCAGTGACAGGAAAACATTCAAATCGGTCTCTTTCTCCTTCAGAGTTTCTTCTGAGACTCCAAAGTCTAAGAGGGATCGGAGTTGAGATGCTGGCTGCTGAAGCATCTCTGCTGTGAGAAGGATAACAGCTGTGAGATTGAGTCCGTCCACTAGCAGGGTTCAACTTTGCACCTCCAAATCAGTCAGATGTTCCAACTAATGAAGCCCACACAGAGAATTGTTCTGGGGGGGATTTGGGGGTTCAGTCAAGAAAATAGGACAGGACAGGAGAAGGCAGGGAAAAGTTCTCCTCTGGATCTCTCTCAGACCGACAAACAAACCTAGACCTGCAGACATGGGGGGTGGGAGACTCGGAGATGGACTCTGCCTCCACAGAAACAAATCTAAAGATGCAGTGTGGGAGGGGAGTCGTGGGATGGTGAGAGGCAAGAGAGGGCTGTGTGGGAAAGCTCTGTGGTCTCAGTGGAAGTGGAAAGGGGGCATTTGTCTCTCAGGTGGATCCTGGACTAAAAGGCGGCCTGGGATAGTAAAGGTGAACACAGAGACGCATCTAGAGGATTGTGCTGCTCAAAGGTTAGGGCACAGTGACGGAGCAGCTCTGTCCTGGCTCCTCTCCAGTGAGGAGCTCTCAGGACAGCACGGCTCAGCAGAAAGAGTCAGCGTCCTATCAGTCTCTGACACGAAAGGAGTCAACATTGAGTCGGTATCGTCTCTGACACACTCTCAACTCTACTCTCTGCTCCTGACTCTGGGCGAATGTTCTTGTTTAGGCTGTTTTGTCTGGTTTGGTTTGGCTTGGCTTGGTTTGGTTTGGTTTGGTTTGGTTTGGTTTGGTTTGGTTTGGTTTGGTTTGGTTTGTTGTTTTGTTTTCTTTTGTTTTGTTTTGTTTTCAGTCCTGGGAATTGATCACCAGGGCTTTCTAGTGTTTGGCAGAAGCTCTATCACTGAGAGGGCACTCAAGCTCTTTATCTCTGTATTATTTGCTGCTGCTCCTGATGATGGTGATAGTTATGATGATGGTGATGATGGTGATGATGGTGATGGTGGTGATAGTTATGATGGTGATGATGGTGATAGTTATGATGATGGTGATGATGGTGATAGTTATGATGATGGTGATGATGGTGATGGTGGTGATGGTGGTGATAGTTATAATGGTGATAATGGTGATAGTTGTGATGATGGTGATGATGATGGTGATAGTGGTGATGATGGTGATAGTGGTGATGATAGTGATGATGATGGTGATAATGATGATGGTGCTGATGATGATGGTGATAGTGGTGATGATGGTAATGGTGGTGATGATGATGGTGATGGTGGTGATGGTGGTGATGATTGCTGTCTTGAGATGGGAATCTCACTAAGTCAAATTCGTGGTGACCCTCCCTCCTCTTCCCAAGTAGCTGTGATTATGAGTATGTAACTCCATACCAGAGTGTGACTCACTTTTAGCCGCTCACTGGGCTTCGTATAAAAAGGCGACCCAGCTTTCACTTTGTATGTTGAGTCAGTTATTCCATAGTTATGGAATTCCCGACTCTACTAAGATTGCCTATTTTGAAAAGACCAGGCAATAAAGAAAGAGGCCAGATGTCGCAGTTCCATTTGAGTTCTTGCTGCCATTATGGAGTACCAACCGACAGATAATATCTGCTACCAGACAAGTAAGTGAAGACACCTTCAGAAGATTCTACCCCTACTTCCTGAATTACCCTTAGCCATAGGGCCTTCTCAAGTGAGTCCTGGGTAATGAGCCAGACAAGCCACTGTCTATAACCCATACACATTCCTGATTGACACAATCCCTCATCACAATAAAAATGTTTCCGTTGCCTGGGAGCACATAGGGAGGGGCCCATGACTCCAGCTGTATATGTAGGGGAGGATGGCCTTGTCGGGCATAGGTGGGAGAAGAGATTCTTGGTCCCATGAAGGCTGAAGGTCCCATGAAGTTGGGGGGGAGGGGATTCAAGGGTGGGGAGGTGGGAGTGAGGGGGTAGGTGGGGGCACATCCTCATAGAAGCATGAGGAAGGGGATGGGATAGGAGGTTCCTGGGTGGTGGGGGGAATGGAGCAAGGGGATAAAATCTGAATTGTAAATATAATATCCAATAAAAATAAATTTAAAAAAAATGCTTCCTTTATCCCCCTGATAACGGGCAAGAAGACACCTTAGTGGCAGTCAAGTGTTTTATATCAGACCGCCCCTGACTGATAACAGTTCTTTGTTCATCTTAGCTTGATGCCTGGCTTGGTGACTGTGATGGTTTGAATATGCTTGGCCTAGGGAGTGGCACTATTGGGAGGTGTGGCCTTGTTGGAGTAGGTGTGTCACTGTGAGTATGGGCTATAACACCCTCATCCTAGCTGCCTGGAGGCCAGTCTTCCACTAGCAGCCTTCAGATGAAGATGTAGAACTCTCAGCTCTGCCTGCACCATGCCTGCCTGGATGCTACCATGCACCCACCTTGATAATGGACTGAACCTGTAAGCCAGCCCCAATTAAATGTTGTCCCTTATAAAACTAGCATTGGTCATGGTGTCTGTTCACAGCAGTAAGACCCTAACTAAGACAATGACCAAAGGTGTTTTATGCCTAGCACACATAAAAATCACATCAAATTTAGGTAGTGCAACACAGAAGGAGGAAGACCTGTGGACCACCATGCCACCCACAGACCTGCCCTCTAGTGCATGGCACAGGTGGACCATAGATACATGCTTGCCACTGCACCAGGCAGCATGGATGGAGGACGTCCTCCTGGGGATCCCTAACCATGTGGTTGGCTGCAGCTGGAGCCACCACAGTGTGTGGTGGTCAGATGGGAGAGAAAGAGAAGTGGGGCACCTTGAGCATTATGAAGAAAGACGGAACCGGAGACTCAAGGGTGGAGACGTGTAGCCTTCTGTGAGTGGCTAGCCCTGCCACCTGGGGTCCATGGTGTGGTCGCAGCCTACTGCTGCTAGCAGCCATTTCTGAGTCCATAGCTACACAGTGGCAGAGGTAAGTGCCCATGTCCGTGGCTAATATTACCACTAGAGAACATGGGGACATCCCTGGTTGGGGTAACTACCGGGACCACCTGAATGTTCAGGCGCTGTGGAGAGCTGATTCTGGCCCGCATTGGGAACAGCACTCTGAAAAACCGGCCCCATCTTTCACCCCCTGCACCTCACCCAGGCAGCACAGTGGTGCTGGACCCGATGGTGGAGGTGTGGGTGAGCCAGCCCAAGGGTGTGTGGGAGAGCTGACCCTGCCACTCATCTGCCATGGGGTGGCACAGGCATAAAGGTGATGGCCTCTTTGCCCTTTGCCACCTCCAGCAGAGAGAAAGCTGCCCACTGGGTCCTGAACACGGGACAGCTAGCCCTGCTCCTCACGGACTGCAGCGCTCAGTAGAGCGAGCCCGGAACCTCACCTGGACAGCACAGCACAGCCGGCCCTGGTAGTAGGGGCATAGGGCGAGAGCATGGAAGAGTTGGCCCCGCCACTCGTCTGCCATGAGGTGGCGCGAGGGCAGGGGTTATACCTTTGCCCTCGCCACCTGCAGCACTCAGGAGAGCAGGCACGCATCTCACTGGTCAGCATAGTAGGGCTGGCCCCGGTCAAGGGGTGCAAGTGAGTAGGAGGGCTGACCCTGCCTCCTGCTGATGGGTAGCCTCGCCAGAGCAGTGCTGGAGAGCTCGCTCTGGTATTGTGGTGTGGATAACGGAGAGCGGGTGGGCTGATCAGTTCTGCTACCACCTAGGCCTCGATCCAGGGCTCTGAGATAGCCTATTCCAAACCTATACCATTTGCTAATGGTTGGGATGAGTAAAGGGGCCAGTCCTGCTGTTTCAGATCTGCAGGATCTCCATGACACAGGATCGTCAAGATGAGTCTCCATGAGGATCCAATATTGATGGTGTCACAAAAGCCAGAGATCTTGAACCAGACCGATGATGAATCATTGCAATGAACATTTGCAAGTGAAGATGGGTGGACAGAGGGATACACTGGGGGACAGACACAATGGGACACACTACGGGTGGTATGTACAATGAGATGTTGTCTCTGCTTTGTTTTGTTGTTGTTTGTATGTATATTTTTATTGGGGGGGTTGTAAAGGCGAAAGGCAGATATGAGGGAAATGAGCAAGACTGGGGTGCACGATGTGAAACTCACAAAGAACCAATAAAAAGGTTTGTTTTTTTTTTTTTAATGCTTATTTTAAGCTGTTAATTTGTGGGATGATTTCTTACAGTGCAAGAATAAATATAACACCAGGAGTCTGGCAAACGTTGACTGGTGTGGCTACTTTCTAAAATTCACAAGCTCCAACCGTCTCTTATCTTACAAGCCCAGTTTCCCCTCACTTGTCTATTGTGATGTAACTTAGTCCCCCACCAAATTCTGGGAGCCTAGGACTCTGGTCCTCAGAATGGCCTTCTTTGATAACAAGTTCTTTACGGAGCTCAAGTGAAAACTCAGGGAAGACTTTTTCATGTGGTTAGCCCGGTGACATTTTCATCCAAACCTGTGTTTTAGGTCAGCTTTTGAGACACAGTTGTTTTCAGTACAGTAAATCTAAATTAAGCGCTTATACTTAAATAAATAATGGAAAGGTTAACGGAAGTTCCCTGTGCCTGGCCCGAAGTACAACTAGATTATGGTTATTTCAAAGTCTCCCAGCTTCCTGATAGTCTCCTTAACAATGCGGTTTCAGAATTCCTGAGAATCTACAGTTGGACATTCTGACCGTGTCACAGTAACAATTGCAACAGAAGAGGTCTTGAATTTGAGAGGGGGCGGACCTGGGAGGGGTTGAAGGGGAGAGAAGGAGGGGTGGTAATTGTGTAAATGTAGTATTTAAGTGTTAAATTATCAAAAAATGAAATAAGAATAAAATAGGACACATTTTCTAAGATCCTATGTGCTGGATGAAAGCTTTATTCTGCCCCTGATGAGCTTTGACTAAGATACTTGCCACGGAGCTCAAGCCTTAGGATGTGTGTGCAGCCTTGGGAGTCCAAAAGCAGAGAGCCTGCAAGTACAGAAGAGCATCAGGTCAGGTCAGGTCAGGGACCAGTCCACATCACATCCAGTCAGGTCAGGGACCAGTCCGCGTCACAGCTCTTCCTTCACTCTGGAATTGGGAACTTTCCAACCCCAACAGGTGGTTCCTGATTCTCAGAATCAGGCTACAGTCAGGGGTGAGGGAAAGGGATGGTCAAGGAACCGTCAACCAGGGGATTTTTGACTGAGTGCTTTCACATCTTATCCCAGCATAAACTTATGGTAAAGGCCAAAATTTTAGATGAAATTAAAGAAAAACCATAACAAAACAACAACGAAAGCAAAATCATTTTGGGGGGAGGGTCTTTTTTTAATTGTCAAGGTAGGAGATTCTGTATAAGCATAACCAAGACCACAGAACCCAGGACACTAGGAAGTCAACTTTATAAAGCAGTAGTTCTCAACCTGTGGGTTGTGGCCCCTTTGGGAGTCAAATGACCCTTTCATAGGGGTCACATATCAAACATCCTGCATACCATGACAATTCATAAACATAGCAAAATTATAGTTATGAAGCAGCAATGAAAATCCTTTTTTTTTTTTTTTTTTTGGTTGGAGGGTTCAAAACAACATGAAAAACATGTTAAAGGGTCGCAGCACTAGGAACATTGAGAACCACTGCTATAACGTTTATACCCTTTAATGACAGTGCACAAAGAAGGAAGAAAACAAAGCCATTAACAACAGGACATGAATAGGCCATTCCCTAAATGAATATAATCTACAGATGAACAAAAAAGTGCTTGCTTACAGTTTAATTTTAAAAAGGGAAATCACAAGGACATAAAGAATGAAACCAACTTCTTCACAGAGGGACAGCCTGGGGTTAACCGGTAGTTTTCCCAGTAGTCACACAAGGTCTCAGATATCAAAATACCTGGTACTTCAATTGCAGTAAATTTGGACATTTAAAAAGAAACAGTGACCAAGTCACTAAAAGTCTCAGAGCTCAAAATGTCCTGTGTGTTAACTCAGAAATACGGGGGATGGTGAAGGATTCCCCATAAGAAAGCCCAGGCTTCCCAGGGTTTGTAGACGCTGTGGTAAGGAATACCACTGGACAAGTGAGTGCAGGTCCAGAAGGGACATGCGAGGTAATCTTGTGCCATACACAAGAAGCTTTGGGGCCCTAGCAAAAAGTACAAGTCCTTTCAGAAGAGTCACAAGGTTATTAAAAAAAAAAAAAAAAAAAAAAAAAAAAAAAACTGATCCAGAAAGCACTTAGTTCATGGACTAAAAAAGCAACAAGTCTCAAATAATTTTACACTGGTATGGATTATTATATAATGATAGGAATTTAAGTTTATTTTGTTACAACATAAGGTATATATGTTTCAACTCTTGTTTAGTGTGTTGTATATATGAAACTCATTTAAAAATGTAGTGTAAAGTTCTAGTCTTATGAAAGCCACTATCACAAACCATTTAGGGTAATTAGAAATTCAAGTTAGTAATTAGTCACCTATAAATAATCTTATTCGTAGATTTATTAGGTACTAGTTTAGTGAATTAGTTTAGGTACAGAAATAAGCTTTATTTAGCCTTTTGAATATGTTTTCAGAGTTAAGTGGATAGTAAATAGCTAAAAACAAGCAACATTTGTCTATTCGAATATATGATAGATAGATAGATAGATAGATAGGTAGATAGATAGATAGATAATCTTCAAACACTTCAGAGGTCTGCAGAATGTGGCATTTAAAGATGTTTTAATAATAAAAGACTTTTCTGTTTTAATAATAAAAGACACAGCAGTGCCTGGCAGCACCCCCAATCTACCTCAAAGAAGACAATGGGCATTGGTGAAACTCCACAGGTAGTTTGCTTCAAATGTGGCAAATCTAGTTACTAGGCAAAAAAAACAAACAAAACAAAACAAAAAACCTGCCCTTGCCTTTACTGATGAGAGCAGGCTGTCCAAATTGTGAACAAACAGGACATCGGAAATTCTGCCCAGTTTGCAGAGACAAGGTAGGTCAGTCCTTCAAAATTCCTGCTTCACAAGTGAGGCTGTCAGATATTCTTGGCCTACAGGCTATACAGGCTAAAGATTGGATGCCACAATGACACAGAGAAACTTTGGGTGGCTATTGAGGCAGCCAGCATCCTCTGTCACTTCTCTAGTTTTGAAAGCTGCTGGCTCCCTGTTTACTGGGGCAATATTTATCTTTCTCAGGTCTCTGATGGGGTGGAAGCCTAGATAGTTGTAGTTTCACAGTTTTCCTTATTAAAGACTAAAGATATAAAAGCTTAAGCTGTTTAGAATCTAAGGAAATGCTATAAGTTAAAAAGATGTTTTAAAAGTGGTCAGTGCAAGTTGTGATAAGAAAGTGATTTGAGTACAAACCTTTGAACTTCCCAGGATAGGTTAGACAGGAGAGTACTTTGTCCAAGGTTGCCAATACATATGGACTGACATTCTAAATATAGTTCTTACTTGATAGTTCTCATCATTGTTCTTATTTGTATATAATTTGTTAATGTTAATAGAAAAGGCCATTTTTGGACTAAAAGGGGAAATGCACTGAGAATTTTGGTTATATCTTTTTCTTTTAATCCCAGGTGTGGGGTGTGGGGCTATTTCACTTTGTCCACAGGCATTAACTATGATTGTCTCATGCTCTAGGAGGGGCATGACCTTGGCCAGCTGCAGATAGTTTAATTCTGGGTGCTCTGGAGAGAGAATAAATGCCATCGCCCCAAGAGGAGAACTTGGAGGTGGGGGTTGATGGCAAGGGGGGTCTCCAAAGAAGAAGAAAAACATAGCTGCACCCCCTGCTGCTCCTGGTTTCTGTTGTTGCAGTTTGTTCCTGAGCAAAGAGAGAAGGTGGATATCCTGATGACAAAGATTAGACTGGCCCCAAGGAACTCTATATCTCTAATCAGCAGGAAGTAGGCCCCCTTTCCCTCCTAACCTTTCTCTCCTACCCTGTGTTAGAGGGTTAGAAGGAATTAGGGTCAAAAAGGGATTGGAAGGGAGACAGAAATATAAGAACATGATAAATTAGCTAAGAAAAAGATGTAACAAAAAAGCCCATAATCAACTTATTAGCACTTCTTTTAAACATTTGTTAGAACACCAGGTTGATAGGAGCTGAGGGAAAAAAAAAAATGGGCCTTTTGTTCAAGGTTAATGAAACATTGTTTCACATTTTCTTTTAAAAAATGTATTGAGACTACTAGTTTATGCCTAAATCAAAAGAAATTCCAGAGGTATTTCAGTTTAATATGAAAGAGGGTTTTTATTCTGAGTTCAAGGCCAGCCTGGTCTACAGAGTGAGTTCCAGGACAGCCAGGGCTACACAGAGAAACCCTGTCTCAAAAAACAAAAACAAAAACAAAAAAAATTAGAAAAAAAGATGGGAGAGGGATGCAGAGATGGCTCAGCAGTTAAGAGCACCATCTGCTCTTCCAGAGGTACTGAGTTCAATTCCCAGCAACCTACCACATGGTGGCTCACAACCATCTGTAATAAGATCCGATGCCCTCTTCTGGTGTGTCTGAAGACAGTGACAATGTACTCACATACATAAAATAAATAAATCTTTAAAAAAAAAAAAAAAAGATGGGAGAATATCTTTTTAAATTAAAATAGCACACACACAAAAAAACCTTTAAGACTCAAAAGCCAGCAACTACAACAGAAACTTTTTAGATTGTGAGCTGAGTTAAAGTCCATAATCACTCTTCATCAAAAGGCTGCAGCAAGAGAGCAGCTAGGCCATGGAAGGACAAGGGAGGATAGCCAGAGTGCAAGCATCTGTTTAACCTGTAGTCACCCACCACCTCTGGATGCAACAAGGCAATTGCACAGCAGTATGATAGCACCTGCAAAACCTGTCCAAGCCCAAGATAGACCAAATCCCAGAAGGGAAAGAGGAGTTGGGCACACACTTCCATCCACACGAAGCTGATGGCAACTGTTAGAGGCTGAGAGGAGAGAAATCTTTCTTTTAAGCCAACCACCTCTCCAGTAGAAAAACATCCAAGAACATTTGGGTAGAATGAAATTGGACTAACTCGTGTAATCTAGTTGGACATTGTCAGTTCCTTTCTTTGCTTATAACATTAAAAAAAAAAGTGTATATACTCCAATGGTATAGGAATCATGAGTAATTTATAAAATTAAAATCTTTAAATGGCAACATCCAATGAAGAATAAGTGCCTTGCTTTCTCCTAGCAGTCATTCAGTTTAAGGTGTCAGATCGGTGCTTATAGTCCCGTCTCATTTCTTCCATAAACCGTGGGATACCAACTAGGATATCAGACATCTGTGCTCAAGCTCTGTTGATCACCAGACTCTTAGGAAGTTCCGAGGATACTGGAGATGAGTTCAGAAGTGAGTCATAAGCTTATTCTTGGAAAGTTGGCAACACTTACACATCTCCTAACTTCCTCTTCAGTTATAGCCACTAATGTCTACAGACAATCTCCAGCCTGCTTTCTATGTGCTTCAGTGATGGGTTTGTGTGCTCCTCTTCTGCATCCCACCTGCCTGACTGCACATGGTCCATCTCCAGGCTCAACAAACACAAGTCACAGTGCTGGCCTGGGCTCCTTGTTTTCTTCCACAATGTCTTCTGGACACAAGATCTCATTGCAGACTGCATTTCCCCATAACATTTCTGGAAGTCACCCACTCAGTACCTTTCCCAGCTCTTTTCCAAGACCTGCCCCTTCATCGAAGGAGCCCAAAACAGAATTTTCGAAAAGCGAACACACTTGAGAAACCAGAGCCCAGATCACCTGAAGCACATCACCAGTGCACCTCATGGGGAAGTTCACTTGAAACCGGGATTAGATCCCCTCAGAACCTTTTCTTCATAATTTGGTACTTTCAGTTTATCTCCAGGGCCACAACAGCTGTCATTCTTACAGGAGGTAGGGTCACAGTGTGAATCTATGAGAGAAGCCTGCAGTCCTGATCCGATGACTCACTATTTGATCTTGAATACTTTATTTATCCCTTTATTCTTTTCTTTATGGATGGATGGATGGATGGATGGATTGGATGGATGGATTGGATGGATGGATGGATAGATAGATGATAGAGAGATACAGATACAAACTCAGATACAGATATAGAACCATAGGCTGACCCAGAACTAGCTTCCTAGCTCTGGGTATTTTGCAATATTCATGTCTCTGCTTCCTGGGTACTAGGATTATAGGCCTGGGCCTCCGTGCCTGGGCATAATTGCTTAACCCTTCTGAACCTCATTTACTCTATATGCAAAAGCATATTAAGACATTCTAATTATTTTTGATTTTCAGGGAAAAATAAGCTAAGCCTTGCTGAGAAAATACAAGCTAAAAGAGGAGGGGCATAGACTCCCATCAGGCATCACAGTTGACAGGCTTCTACTTCTGTCTCCTCAAATCCCATAGCAATGGGGGGAGGAGGGCAGGAAGAATGGAAAGAAAATGATATTATGGGGAGATCAGATAAAATTTGATATGTAAATTTACATATGTTTGGGTAAATACAATGAGATGTTTTTTAAGCAGGAAAAAAAAAAAGAAAACATGATATTTGCAGGAAAGTCAATGGATCTGGAAATCACTATGTTAAGCAAAATAAGCCATAAAGACAAATATCACATGCTTCTTCCTCTTACATATGAAGCCAAGATTTAAATTGATCTGTGTGTTATGTGTGAGGGGTGGACCATGGAACTAGAAAGGGGGTCAGGAGAGGGAAAGAAGAGATGTTAAGGGTTATTAAGCATAAAGAGAAGACAACGGAGTATATGTGGCATGAAGCAGACATAGGAATATCTAGGAGAAGGGAAGGAATCTGCTAGAGAAAGAAAGGTGAGAGAGAGATAATAAGAACATAAATACAATAACGCACATATATGAACATGCCATAATTAAAGCCCACCATCTCATATGCTTACTTAGAAATTTAATTTTTATAGAAAAAAATGACAACAGTTGAAGAGAAACATCTAAATAAATTTAGTAGGAAAGAAGATGGAGTAGGAATAATTAAGCAACAAATACATCAGTGTCCCCTGAGAGGTGCTATACAGAACCAATTTGCTGTCTAGAGGCCCCAGGCCAGGTTATACCCACAGGAGTGTCCGTAGTAAGATGAGGTGAGGCTCAAGTTGAAATCAGGACCAGGACTGTTCTGTGAAGCAGTCAGAAGTCCCCTCAGTCAGAAGGCTCCCTCCTCCCATTACCTCACCCATCAAGGACCAGAAATGGACTCAGAGAATCACCAGTCTTCCGCAGCCACAGCAGAGAGTAGGGGATGAGGTGCGGATGGAAGGAAGTCTGGGTGTGCCGAAAGCCCTAACTCGGAACTGTGTTTTCTACTCTGCCCTCGGAAGAGCAACCTGACAGAGATGTTGTCAACATCTAGAAGCATCAGCAAGAAGATCCAATCGAACGTGGCACGTGACAGCTATGACAGAATTACTAAGTATGAAAGAAATACTACTCTGACAGGTGGCGTGGGGAACAGAGAGGCTCTACAGAGCCAAATATCTCTGCAGAGTCACAGTAAGGCACATCCTGATGGTTGACTTGGCCAGAAACGAGCCTGTCTATGTTCTGCGGTGAGGAAAGTACCAGGACACAAGCATATTCCAAGTGCAACCAATCATTTGGCTTTGTAAGTCCCCACCCCTATAAGGTGGAAAGGAAACTAACCCGGACTGCATTCTTCAAAACTCTTGCTTCTACTGGTTTTTTTGGGGGGGAGGAGGGGTGTGGAGATGGGTCAGGGGGAGGTCTTAAGTTCTGTCCCAACATGTATTCAGGATCTGGAAGGCAGAAGTGAGAAAAAGGTTTGCCGCTGTGGCTGTGGCCGTGGCTGCCGGCAGTCAAGGTGTTAGGTTGTGTTAGGTAAGAATGTTTGCAGGGAGTGGTCTCGTACATTCCAATGTCTATTATGAACCCCTGGGCTGGGCGTGGAACATTGCAGGGCTAGGAGCAGCACGGTGACCTCTGTGCCACATTACTGTGGTGCCGCCAAACACAGAGTTCTGAAGTGTCTTTGCCCTTGTTCAAATATTGCCCTCCTGCACTGGCCACAACTGTTTGCTCTTCACCTACTTCTCCATGTTTAGTCCCTAGAATGGATATAATCCCATGGATTGAACGTGTACTAAAAAAAATAAAATAAAATAAAACAACCTAATTCTCAACTGATGTTGAGAAATAGAAGAATGAGCTCATTATTTAGAAATCTAGAATGAACCAGGATATGAGTTAGCAGAGAGCAGTTGGCCGGCTTAGAAATCGCCCCCGTGAGTGTGGCCAGTGATAGGTTATTTCTCCAACAGCGAAATGAGCCAAATCAAACCAGATTAGATTATATTAAATGCAGGTTTATTAGGGAACTGCTCTCGAGCAGGCGAGTTCACTGACCCCAAGGAAGGAAACCAGGGAAGTCACCATGGGGACTGGAGGGGGCAAAAAAAAAAGGGGTGTGTGTGCATGCACAGAGCAGAGAGAGACAGAGAGAGAAAGGAAGAGACCAAAATGTCTGGATTATACAGCCTCTGGGAGAAGGGTAGCCCAGCCCTTCAGGATACAGTAGCATGCATTTGCAATCCCAGCATGCTACTGCAAAATAAGAGACAGAGAAAGGTGGAACCTCAGAGGCATGTGAGCCAGGTAGCCTGGTGTATAACAAAGAGGCATTGTCACACACCGGACGAAGGCAAGGCCTGATGCTGGAGGCTGGTCTCTGACCTACACATGTCTACCATGGCACGTGCGCGCGCACACACACACATACACACACACACACACACACACACACACAGAGAGAGAGAGAGAGACAGAGAGAGAGACAGAGAGACAGAGGCAGAGACAGAGAGAGAGACAGAGAGAGACAGAGGGGGGGAGGAGAGAGAGAAACAGAAGTATGTATGTGAGAGAGGGGGGAGGGAGACAGAAGTGTGTGTGAGAGAGAGAGAGAATAAAAGTATAGACAACACACATGTCTTAAAAGACAGAGCTGACCACTTGACCAGAAGAATAAGACTAAACTACAGACCCTTTTCCCCTGCCCTGCCCTGCCCGCTTCTACCTGTGTAATCTGCTGGCTGGAGATGGGAGGTATAACAGATTTTCAGAAGGTTAATCCTCTGTCTTCTCTTATCTCTAGGTCTCTGAATAAAGCAGCTTTAACATTCAATTCCTACCTCTTTTTATCATCTTCTAAAGGAACAAGGCAAATTCCAGTTACGGCATGTTTGTGGGAGAGGAAAGATACAAATCATATTTTCTTATAAAGAAGCATGGAGGCCACTCCACACTCATTCAGACTCATCTGTGGCCCTCCAGCATACAGAGAGTCGGGGAAACTTCAGTATGAGCACTAGTGAGCAACAGCGCACTGTCAGAATAGAACTGTCATTTGAATGCGGACTGTCCACCATGGATTCGTGTTTGAACTCTCGGACCCAGCTGGTGACACTGTTTTAGAAGGCTGTGGAACTTTTGGGAGTTGGTGCCTCAGTGCGGGGAGTGGAGTGGATCTGTGGGCATGTACTTTACAACCTGACTCCACTCTATCTGGTCTCTGCTTTCTGTTCTGCCAGGGTGTGAGCAGATGAGGAGGCTAGCTGGACTCCTGCCAGCTTTAAGACACCTGTCATCATGTCGTCACTTGAGGTAGACCCTGTCTCCTCAGACTGTGAAGCACAGGGAACCCTTCCACCCTCAACTTCTTGACAGATACTCAGTTACAGTCATAAGTAAACTTTTCCAATTGTTGATGCCAACATAAACTGTGAGGAGAGAGGCCTGAACTCAAGTTGCATAAAGAATGACCAGTTCCTGGTTCTGAGAACAATTGAAAAACTGAAGGTAATGCCACAAGGAAATTACAACGTGCCACATTTGAAAAGTATGAAAAGAAAAATAGCCAAGCCTTTGGATAGAGTGCATGTGTAAAATTAGGTAAAGAAACCCCAAACTACCCTGGAAATAAAATCGTTACTGTGTGCATGGTGGAGGGGGTGGGGATCAGAAGCAGAAGGTGCAGCCTGGAGCAGACTCACCCAGCCTCGTCCTTCTCAGGCCCCACTTCTATAAGGAGGTGTTCCTGGGCCCTCCAGAAGAATGACTCCAACACCCTGTTCGCCCCCTCAGTGCACAACCCCAGAGCTAAGCAGAAGAGACACCCCGCCTTTCTTATTTTTCCCATGGAGGCCAAGTTGGGGAGCCCCTACCCCTTGAATAAGTCACTCTTCTTGATGGTTTTCCAGGGACAAGGCAAAATCAGAGTTTGCTAACACACTATATCATGTCAGCACCAGTCCAGTACATGATATAGCATGTGGCCGTGGGCTTTACAGTTTCCCACAGCTCCTAACACTGCCTGCTATGTTATAACATCTCAGGATGTATTCCTCTTCAACCCTTCCTTTAAATGCTTGACCACAAATGATACAGTTTCTATGAAATACAGACAAAATTCCGAAGGTAGGATTGAGGTTTATTCTCTAGAGAATAAACTATATTCTAAAAAAAAGTTTGTATTAATAATATTTTTATTTTTTTAAGATTTTATTTTAAATTATGTATACAGAGAGAAGGTATGTGCACATGAGCACAGTTGTCCATGGATGTCAGAAGAGGGTGTTGTACTCTGAAGTTACAGGTAATTGTGAGTTGCCCAACATAACAGCTAGGAACCAAACTTGGCTGCACACAATACTAGTGCCCACCCATAACCTACGAGCCATCTCTCCAACCCCAGTAGCGTACTGTAATATAAGAGTAGTGACTTAAAAACCAAAACTATCCTTTAATTTCAATAAGCCTATTATTAACAGCTAGATCTTAACTCATGACAGTCTAGGGACAGCCTCTCTCATTCTTCAAAAAGCATCAAGCTTCCAGTGCATGAAATGCAATGCATTATGGAACTTGTTCTCTTCAAGCCTCCCTGATAATATTGCTAGGGTTAGCAATGTTATCATAGAGATTGGACAGTTTGTACAGATATATGTTAATCTGTGGCATCTTGTTTCATATACAGAGATTCATTTTGGTCTTTTCCCCTTTTATATAGACTTTAGTTTTTACTGTGACCTTGCTGACTAGGATAGTTAATCTCAGCTATCATGTTGATTGGATCTGGAATCAACTAAGAGACACATTGCTGGCATGTCTGTGAGGATATTTTCTAGAAGAAATTACCAGAAGGGTTGAGACTCCCCCTGCCCCTCTGCCCCCCAGCCCCCCGGAGTGGGAAGTACTTTGGCAATGGCCAAAATATAAACAGGGGAAAACAGTGTTGCTCTTTGCCTGATTGCCTTTGCACCTTGCTGGTGAGTACATCAGCTCTATCGCTGGTGCTGCAACTACCATCCCTCACAGCCAGAGAAATGCAGCTTCCAACACAGATTAACAAACAGTATCTCCTGGGATCCCCTAGACCTTCAGCACCATATTGGGACTGTTAAGGCATCCAGCTTTACAGACTAAGCAAGTACCACATTCTCAGCCTCTCTAATGTACAACCAGGGACTGCTGGACTACTCAGCCCATGCTGTGTCCAGGAATGAGTACATTGTCTTTGTTATGTATATTCATTTGTTTGGTTCTGTTCTGTAGAGAGCCCTGAGGAAGACACTGCCTAAAGATCAATGCAACCTGCCTTAACACTGCTTTCAAAAGCCCCTGACTCTGTCTGGGTATATTTAGGTCACTGTAACAAAGTATCAAATACAGGGTAACTCTTAGACAACAGAAAGTTGCTCCACAGTCCTGGGGATGTGGGTGATCAAGGTGCTGACAGATGTAGTAACCATGGAGGGACTGCTTTCTGTTTCACAAGCAGCTCCTGTCTCACTGTATCCTTAATTGGTGAAGGGGTGATGGAGGTCTCTGGGGTCTTTGGAAAGATTCTAATCTCATTCACTACCTACCAGAATGTATTATGATTACCTCCCCAGTGGCCCTGCTTCTGCATACACATCTCTATGTAACCTTCTAGAATCTTTATATTTTTAGAAGTTAGGTTTAGAGCTTTTGACTATTTTGACTATTTTGAGTTCATTTAATATATATATATATATATATATATATATATTCAGACTTAATTTAAAGTATAAGTCCAATTTCTCATATATATATATACACATACATATACATATATATATACACATACATATATATGAAAAGAATATTTGTTTGTGTGTGTGTGTATGCACACTCAGGAATGAAATACTTGTTCACACTGCTTCTAGTCCCAGTGTGAATACCCACCTCCGTGGACAAATTTAAAGAAATGTTGACTTCACAACCAGCTGAATATTTGTCTACAAACTTTCAGAATCCCTAGCTGATAACACTACTATGAATGTCCTAAATACCCATGTGTGAACTGGTGGTAAGTTTTCAACAGAAGTTTATTGTAGAATTTGAAAACAAAAAACCTACTTTGGAGGAATTTGCAGATTAACAATAAGGGAGTTCCTCATCCTTCACATCAAAGTAAAAGATACAGTTTTAAAACCTAATCCAATAGATTACAAACTGCATAAGTAAGAAGCCCATCAAAGGATGAACGTTAAAAGAGCATCATTCTCAGGGCAGAAAATAAGGCACTGTTTTATAACAACAGACGCCCTACCCCGACTCCAGCAAGCCAGGCAAACAAGCTGTCATGAGGAGGGGAAGTCCCTTCATTGTGGACCAAGTGGCCTGGCTCTCCCCATCCCCAGAAGCGACACACCTGTGGTCTCCACAGTCTGTTAACTGTATAGCTTACTTCTTTATTCCTCTCAGTTTGGAAAGAGTAAATGAATCTCTTTTTTCTGAAACTTCTCTGGGTCATGGGCTGGCAGGAGCAAAGCATAGCTCAAGCCTGAAGAGGAAGTGAGCTAAAAATCATAGTTTTCTCAAGTGACAAATCTCACACTACTTCCAGCTAAGGCATTTGGGAAGGGTTTAAAATATCAAATATCCTGATCATCCTGTCTGCTTTCACCATGTCAGATGCCCTCCGTAGCTGCAGTGATTGGCCAGAAGTACTCCAGTCAACGCGATGTTCAAGGCTTTCAATGGGCAGCTGCAGAAGCTAAACACGCACTTCCTAATGAGGGGACCCATTAGTTTCTGGTGTCCATGAGAAAAGTCAGCCTGAAGCTAAATCTTACATGAGGTACATGGCAAAGCCTGAGCACCCCGGGAAAGATCCAGAACTCTGAGGAAGCCACTCTTGTAGAAGGTCCTACTTCTTCACTTTTTAAAAACGTAAGCAAATCCTTTTCCTTGAGTCAACTGAAGTTTAGCATTTTACTCTAACAAAAGCATTGTACTGGGTTTAATGTAAAATGGTACTTTTGGCAGGTGTGGTCTTAACTTTTTTCTTCTTTTAAAGATTGATTAATTGGTTGGTTAGTTGGTTGGTTGGTTGGTTGGTTGGTTGGTTGATAGCATGTGTATGCTTGAGTGAATTAAAACACAGAACAGGTGTGCAAGTACCCAGAAAGGCCAGAAGAGGGCATAGGTTTCCCTGGAGTTGGTGTTGCATTGTGGCATTGTTGGTGGCCTTGTGAGTAACTAGCCGTGGGTGCTAGGAACTAAACTCAGGTGCTCTGCAAAGGCAGGAAGTGTTCCCATCTGCTGAGCTAGCTCTCCAACCCCTTGTTTTAATTTTTCTTGCTTATTTGACACTGTCACAATTTTGTGTTCCGGGGGTTTCACCCATTCTTGTTTTGTTTTGTGCCCTTTGAAAGCTAGCCAGTGTATCTGTGGAACAGTAGCTAGTCGCTGTAAATCCAGGCTCCCCTCTCCCTTTTCACTAGCAAGCTGTCCTCGCAGAGCTGTGTGACCCAGATTTGGACTGCTTGTCCTCACTCTAACCTTGCGCTCGGCTGGGCTCGCTTGCAGAACACCACATCTGATCATTGCACACTGACTCCCTGGGGGAAGCTCTGACACCTGGGGTAGGAGACACCTGCCTTGGAGTCCTGCCCAGGCTAGTGAGAGCTGTTCTGTCTGAGGACTCATCTGACAAGAAAGGGTATCAGATAACTAAGGAAGTGTTTTCTACTGCTTCTTTTGTTGAGTTTTCTGACAATTCCATTTCCTCCCTACCCCACACTGTTGGGAGCCGACTTTAGTAGAAAGTGGCTAGATCAACTTTGCAGCCATCTGGAACCATATACCCTGATGAAAGATTTGGTTGTCAAAAGCCTATAACAGCTGAAGCACACTCTGATAAGTATATTGTTTATCCCACATAGCTTGTTTTGCTGTTTAGTGACCTCAGCTGTATGGTGCACGTGGTAAAATGTTTTCACCTGTGTTCTCCTGCTTGTGTATATAAATACCTCAGAATTCCCTTCAATAAGAGAGACATGAGAAAATAGAAGAGAGACTGAATCACACCCTGACTTGTCTCCATTCTTCGCGTCACTTGCCCCAAGAGCCACACTCTCTCTTGACCAGAGCACTTAGCCCCAAAAGTGTTGAGGAAAAGTGTTGAGGCAGAATGTGGGCCTCAACACCACACCATCCCCCCTTTTTTTTAGTATTAGAAGTGATACTAAGTGTGCTTGCTCTATAAACACTAGCAATTCCTCAGGTCACACAGAACCCACTGTTAAGTGCAGAAAAACTGAGTTTTCTTCCCAAGTCCAGAGTGACAAAACCAAGCTAGGAGACAAATTCCATAAAGTCTGAGCATGTCTGGTGATTTTGAGAACCCAATTAAGCAGTCCCATGACAGCACCCGTGGGAACATCCATGGAGTACTTCACCATTGATTGTGGAGGTCACATTTTAAACAGAACCTTAGTGACAAACTACCTCCTCAGACTGGTAGATCCAAAATACACTTTCAGGTGGAGAAAGCCAAAGGACTTTGTTAAGAAGAAAATTGTTAGAGCAGACACCTGCTTTAAAGACCTCACTGTCTGGATAGTCTGAAGGGAAGCAGCTTTACTTCATGCTCCTCCAGAAGAGGATTGGGAATTATGGGTAAAAGGAGCAAAGATGCCAGTTTGGGTTAAATGCACCTGAAAAGAATCTATTCCAAAAAAAATCAGAATTATTTTCTTAAGATAGGTTGACTTAGCTTGGCAGTGGTGGCCCACGCCTTTAATTCCAACACTCAGGAGTCAGAGGCAGGCGGATTTCTGAGTTCGAGGCCAGCCTGGTCTACAGAGTGAGTTCCAGGACAGTCAGGGCTACACAGAGAAACCCTGTATTGAGGGATGGGGGTAGAAAAAGATAGGTTGACTTGAAAGACTGTGAGCTCAGACCACTAAATAAACTCAATCAGCAGTTAGTTAGATGCTTGGATAGAGACACAAACTCTTAATCAGAATTGGACAGACAGATTTCACAGGCTTGTGTCTTTTGTAAATTCTAGAGTGTGCCTCAAATAAAATGCAGTCAGTAAGATCTTAACTCATGCTCCCCACACTTTAGCTTACACAGAAATCTGCTGGAGAAGAGATGTATTGCCCACACCCAGGGTGGCACACACCAGGGATTCAGAAACAGCCAGTCCAAGGCAAGGGCCAAGAATCTGCTTTTCTAATAAGGTCCCAAGTGTTGCCTGCTGCTCCAAAGGCCGTACTTTGAATAGCTCCACAAATCAGAATTATTTATTAGATATCTGGGAAAAGATGATAGAAAATTAACAGGCTTTGGCAAGGAAGATGGAAAATAAAAAGTAATGTGTACTTGGCGTTCTTATAAGAAATAAAATCAACTAGTGTGATTGCTACTTCAATGGGAAGGAATCCTTCTAAAGCAGGCCAAATCTACTCAACAGGTTAAAAACATTTGGAGGGCCATGAACCCATAATCCTCCTGTCTCTGCATCCTTCAGCAAATCCTACCAGTGTGAGCCACCACAACTGGCTTGACGGCAGAAGAAGCTTCTGACTGAAGGAGCTGAAGGGGATTGAAACGCCATAGGAAAAACAGTGTCAACTAACTGGACCCTCCAGGGCTCCCAGGGATTAAACCACCAACCAAAGAGTACACGTGGAGGGACCCATGGCTCCAGCTGCTTGTGTAGCAGGGGATGGTCTTGTTGGGCTTCAATGGGAGGGAAGGCCCTTGGTCCTGTGGAGGCTCAATGCCCCAGTGTAGGGGAATGCCAGGGCAGTGAGGCAGGAGTGGGTGAGTGGGTGGAGGAGTACCCTCATAGAGGCAGGGAGACGGGGAAACTAGGAAGGGGGACAACATTTTAAATATAAATAAATAAAATAACCAATAAAAAAGAAGAGTTGGAGGGGAAATTTAGTGGTACATATGGATGCAGGTGTTCATTTCTAGCTTCTAAACTCTTCTTTTAGATACTTGGGTTATGGAATTCTGAGGAGATACCAGAATTTTAAAATCTTAGGTCTGGGGGTCAGGAACACATTCATATTTGAATATCTCTCCTGCCATCTCCAGTGCCTCCTTCATCAACTCCCACTAGCTTAGAAACAGGACTCAAGATTTTTTTTTTTCCATTATAAGTAAAGCATGCCTGTTGAGACCAATAAGTCAATGTGGTTTGTGAGTGTCTTTAGCCTGAAAGTGCAGCAGAAGCAGTCGTCTGTGTGTAAGTTCAAAGGCAATCCTTTTCAGTCCACCAGTGTTCATGTCAAATTGCTCATTGAATCATCCCTTACTCCATCAATAAATAGGTGGTGAGCCCACGTCTTCACCTTACTTCCAGCTTTCTTAACATACTGTATTATGACTTACAAATGATATGTCTTGACTTAGAGTAGGTCCAATTGCAAAGTAGGTGAAACAAGAGACGTGTATAAAGCATCAGTAAACTGTTACAGACAGTAACCATTAACCAGTATAGGAGATCTGTCCTGAAATGGGGGTCAAGGACAACCAGGGCTGGAAGGGCAGTGGCAGTCCCTCAGACATGAATGGAGAGGGTATAGTGTAGTTTCATTATGGAAATGTTCCGCAGTTTTTCCTGGCCAGGACTGATCTAGGGTCATTGGGAAAGCAAAGGGCTTCCCTACAGAGGACAGGTGATGTTGTTGTGAAGTATCAGCCGGAGAAGACTGCTCAGACTTGGGTTTAAGCCAATAGAAAGCCTTTGTTAGCCAGCCAGTGACTACGCTAGGTGTTTGGGATCCCAGTGGAACATCAAGCCTTTCTCAGAGTGAGCTTTTAAGCACAAAACCCATGTTCTGGGCTGACATACTTGAGTTAACAAGAACAGTTACCCAGAAGTGGAACTACAGAAGTCATAAACCAAAGTTAGTACATTTAGAGACTTTCCCAGAGCAATGGACTTTGATGGATTGTTTCACTTTGGCAGGTGGTGCTGTCTGCATGCTGCTGAGTTTTATGACCTGAATGGTACATCCATCATGGAGTCAGTTGTACTAAAGTCTAAGGACCCTGGGACAGCACCAGCTCATCAACTACCAGCCGGGCAAACAAGCACTGGCTGTGGAAACCCAGGGCACAGGCAAGCTAGAGAGCCTGGAGAGAGACTGATGCTTCAGTGGAGTCCTGCAATGGTAAGCCTCATGCAAACATGAATGTATGTGGGCAAGAAGGCTTTGGGGCTCCAATTTCTATGATAGGAAGTCTATAGAAAGCTTTTTACCAGGCTGGGTTTGAACTGGAAGATCACCCACTAACCACATTGTACCCTTCCCCCCACCATGAGCAAGCCTGAAGAGACCTTGTTTACCACAACAAGGTCAAGTGACAGGATCTAGGTGGAGTTACCCACCTTGGCTGCCTGGAACACAGAAGCAGAACTGCCCCTGGGCTTGCCTTGAGACATCTCCAGCAGCAACCTGGAACGGACTATGGATTATCCCACCCATCTGAAACCAGGAGGGGTTGTGGGTTGGGTCTTCCCCTTTAAATTGAGAGCTGAACATTAAAGCTTGGGGCCTTGATCAGAGAACTTTGTCTTGGCCTCATCTCTTCTCGCCCTCCTTCCCCCTTCAATTCCCAGCCCCCCTTTCAGGTGAACCCAGTTGACTTGTGGCGGGGGCAGCTACACCACATATTCTAGGTACATGGCTGAAGCAGTTTCCCAAGATGTTTTCCAACCCATGGTTTTAACTCACCATGCAGCAGCTGTCAGGAAGAGCAGTACACACACACCCTTTTAACAGTTTCAGCTGGGAAAGCTTCATACTGAGAACACTGCCAAAGGAGATGGTTAAAAGAACCCCATCAGTCACTCAAACTGAACAGTGAATCCGGAGAGGGGAAGCAATAAATTGATAACTGACATATTCGTAGATTTTTTTTTCTTAAGATTAAAGATGGTGGGGCAAGGTGTAGTGTCATGTGCCTTTAATCTCAGTGCTTGGGAGGCAGAGGAAAGAGATTTCTGGGAGTTAGAAGAGTTAGAAGCTTGTGTTATCCACATAGAGAGTACCAGGACAGCCAGGGCTACTCAGTAAAACCTGTCTCAAAAAAAAAAAAAAAAAAAATGGAGTTTCTTTTTTTAAGTCTCTGTGGTTCTTAGTTATTGTGATAAACAATTCCTCTATAAACACTGAGAATTCTCAAGCTATTTTCTCTTACATCATTTAAGAAAATAACAAGCTGTCCTAAAATTCATATGGAAATGGCTTGAGTAGCCAAGCCAATGTTAAAACAACCCTTTAAAGGATGACACTTCCTGGTTTTAAAACTTACTGTGTCACTCTATAGTAATCAGATACAGCAACACAGGTTAGGTATGCAAGTGTGTTGGTTACTTTTTTTTTGTTTCTGTGATAAAAACACTGTCACTAGAACTAATTTATGAAAGAAAGGTTTATTCCAGAGGGATAAGAGTCCATCATGGTAGACAGGTATGACAGTAGGCAGAAGCATGACATCCAGAGCAGGAAGCTGAAAGCTCAGATCCTCAACCACAAATACAAGCAGAGAGATCAACTGGAAGAGGAGCAAGACTTTAAACACTTAAAACCCACCCCCTGTGATGCATTCCTCCGGCACCAGTGACGTACTTCCTCCATGAAGGTCATGCCTCCTAGATTTCTTGAATTAGAACCACTAACTGGAAACCAATTCAAATACCCATGGCTATGAAGAATATTTCTTATTTAAACCATCACTTTGGGCCAGTTGGTACAGCACTTGCCTAATGTACTGGCATAAAGAACTAAATACAGATAACTACAAGACTACAAAAATGTTGTGAGCTGACTTTTAGCAGAAAGCGGCTATCAGCTTTGCAGCCATCTCAAGCCATATACCCTGACGTGAGACTTGTTTTTCAACAGCCTACAACAGCTGAAGCACACTCTGATATCCCACATATTTTGTTTTGCTGTTTACTGCCCCCAGCTGCAAGGCACACGTGGTATCCAAGCCTGCAAGGTGCAGAATACAGGAAGACAATGAGAGAGACAATAAAAGAGAGAGAGACGCAATAAACAAGACTTGAGACTTGATCAGAACCTCTGTCTTGTCTCCATTCTTTGAGTCGCTTGCCCCACACTCTCTCTCACTAGACCCGGACCTGCGGAACAGAGTGGGCCGTTATAGTTTGGCCGCCCAACGTGGGGCAGCTCGGGCGTTACACAAAAATTAATTATTAAATGTATGGTGAATTGATTTCTAGCATATTCGTCAATGTTGTTCAGTAGGCAAAGGGGCATCTTTTCTCAGAAAGTAGCTGAGACAATACAATGCTCACATGCAAAAGAATGACTCAGGACTCATACCTCACACCATACACAAAGAACTCGCCAATGCATAATAGATTGTAGCATAAGAACAAAATCTCTACAAAATTCTTAGAAGAAAAGATATCTGTAAGTCTTCGTGGCTTTGGATTAGGAAGTGGTTTCTTAGACATCACATAAGAAGTACAAATGACAGAATAAAGATAGATAAATTGGACATTATAAAAATTCAAAACTTCCATGCTTTAAATGCTCTTTTATCTGGTTTTCAAAAACTCTTTAAAATGGTATATTATATAAACTAAATAAAGGACGTGTGAATTAAACAAACAAACAAAAGAATGTAAAAGACAGCCCACAAATGACAGAAAATACTTATGTGTCTGATAAAGTATGTGTATCCAGAAAATACAAGGAACTTTCTCAAATGATCAATCAAAAGTCTAGTCTTAAGACTAGGCCGGGCGTAGGGGTGGCTCAGAGGTAGAGCACTTTTGACATATTTTGCATCCTTAAGGGAGACTGGAGAAAAAGTAAAATGGTAAGTTACTTTGGAAAAGAGCCTGGTAGCTTTGCTAAACCTTAACATATGACCCATTCCTAAGTTTATTCAACAAGAAAATTAAAAATATGTGTATGCAAAGAAATTACTTAAATGTAGTTTCATTAGCAGCATTGTTCACTATAGCCAAAAAGCGGATATGACTCAATTTCCATTAATTTAAGAAACTAGACCAAACATTGTCTATTGATGCTATGCAATATGGCTCTGCATCCATGCCCTCAAGCAACTGGAGATCAAAAATATTTGAAAGAAAAATTCATCTGTACTGAGCATAACAGCTTTTATTTTCTTGTCACTATTCCCTAAATAGTATAGCTATTAACACACTATTTACATTGTATTGGCTATTTCAAAGAACCTAGGAATCATTTAAGGAGGCACCTAATCATTTCAGGAGGAGGCAAGTGCTAAGGCATTTCTACTTATGTATTCATTTGGTTAGGTTTTTGCTCATTACTTCGGCTTTTTGAGACAGTTTTACTATATAGTCCAGGCTGGTCCTAAACTTGCCACCTCTCTTTCTTAGCCTACTGAGAGTTAGGATTATAGGAGCTCACCACCACACACAGCTCTCACAATGTGTTTGTTTGATACAAGGACCTTAAGTATTCAAGGATTTGGGCATTCAAGGGGGCTCCTGAAACCAATCACTCATAGTTAACAAGGAACAACTAGACATATAAGACTATTTTAAAAATTAGCACTGTTGCTAAAATTGCTTCCCTGTGCTAACAGAAACAGTATCTACTCCTCCTCCTAAGGTTCCAACAGCAAACTGAAGTATGGCTCCACAAAAGTTCACCCAGGAGAACCAGGGAGTTTATTAAACCTGTGTATAGAGCAATGGGTTGTGGGGAGCCGACAGAAGGCGGCTATCATCCTTGCAGCCATCTTGAGGCATATACCCTGACAAGAGATTTGTTTACAACAGCCTACAACAGCTGAGCACACTCTGATAACATCTTGTTTTACATACCCAGGATTTTCCCTTGGGTGTGTGAGACTTAAAGGTGTGTGACTTAAGGGCGTGACTTAGAAATCAGATTTAGAGACAAGACCTAAGGGCATGACTTAAAGGTGTGACTTAAAGGCGTGGCTTAAAAGTGAGACAAATAAAAGTCAAGAGGAAGACAGAAGAAATTATTATTAAGTATTAGGGACTTGGAGTAGGCACCTGAGACTTGAGACAGGCAATTATTATTAGGTATTAGGCACTTGGCACTTGGAGGAAGAACTTGGAAGTAGTAGTAGGTACTTGAGACTCGAGACAGGCAACTAGGAATTAGACACTTGTACTTGAGTCTAGGAACTTAGAGGAAGAACTTGGAACTAGGAACTAAGAACTAGAGACTAGGAACTCAAGACTTGGGACTTGGACTAGGAAGAGAGACTGAAGAATAAACTGGACTGAATCACACTCTGTCTGGTCTCCATTCTTCAAGTCCATCCTCATTCTCTCTCTTGCTGAACCTGGACCCGCAGACTGGAGCAGCTTGGGGGCAGTGCTGGCACTAACACTTAGCCCCCAAGGCTTTTGGCAGTGCGGGTTCCAACATTGACAGAATGGTCCTTGACATTTTGGCCCCCAAACATAGGACAGCTAGGGCTACAACAATGGGTAAGGAGCTACGGGCCGAAGCACCCACACTGGAAGGCCAGCATCAAGACAGGATAATGGCTGCATGGATGGAGCCCCTCTCCCTCAGTCTTCCATACCTCTACCCGCTCAGCCCACAAGACCATATGCAATAAGGAAAAAATTCTACACAACTGGTAGAGATAAGTGGGTGAATACTTGGATGGGGGTCCTATGACCTTCCTCATCTTCCCTCATCCTATAGGAGAGAAGGAAAATAGCCAGCAAGCCCAGCTATGGTGATCTTTGCAAGCAAGCCCAGCAGAGTGTTTGAAGATGTAGACAGTTTGACTTGAAGGAAAGTCTTGAACTAAAAGTACAGATACACACTAGAACATGAATAAACATTAGTGTAAGTAAAATAAGTCATACAACGAAATCTGACTCATGTATGATTCCATTCATATAAATTACTCAAACAGGCAAATCCATAAAGTCCAAAGAAATGACTGGTTGTCAGGGACTTGGGGTTAGGGGAGTAGGAATAATGGGTGTGGGTTTGGGGAAAGGAGGAATGAGGCTGACATCAGATGGTAAGAAATAGTGTGTGCACACCATACACAAGGTCATTGAGCTACATGCTTTCAAGGAGGCCATTACAGCGGCTAAAGGATGGCTGTAGAAAGCTGCTGGTGGAAAATTTGACTCAAGATTTTGACATTTACTGCCATTTCCCACTTTCTTTCCAAGGCATTACATCGAAAAAAAATCAGAAAAAAATGGAATGTAATAATCTCTGGCCTCAAGTCTGACACGTTCTTATTAAAATTTCTAATTACAGTTATTGGTTGTCATGAACCTTGACAGATCATAGAAACAATGAAATAATGGAGAAGCCAGAGGGTGAAATGCCAGCAGGGCAGAGGGTGCTTAAACTGCCTCTCCTAGAGCTTGCAGTGTGTGACACAGGGGAGTTGTGACGTAAGATCAGCATTGTCATGTTTTGATTATTGGTCCACCCCCAAATTAGCTTTCAAACAAAATTCCCAAAGACCAATCAGAATTAAAGAAAGAAAGAATAAGTTGAGTGATTATCTTAATTATCTAATAAATTATCTGTATTTAATGCTGGTGAAAGTGTTCCATGTGCATTTCTCTCCCTTCTGAGAGAGCTTGTAACCTCCCTTTCACTAAGTTACAGAACATGTTTCCTACAATGTCTGTATAAATTATCCTTACATTTGAGTGTCTGGCATTGTTAGAATGAACTCTTTACCTATTTAACCCCTTGAAAATTCCAATGCTGCATATACTTGTACTTTGCATAGATTTCATTTTTCTCTGTCTATAGTTAAAATACTGGCCGCTAAAAAAAAAAAAAAAAAAAAAACAAAAAAGCATAAGCTATTTCTGTCAGCCCTCTCCTGGGACTCTGCTCCCTAGTTAGGCAATTACTTAAAATTGAGCAATTGCAGTGTCTTTTTCTCCTACTGGTTATTAGTTTAAAAAAAAAAAAAAAAACGCACGCCATTTCTCTTTAAAGAAACAGCACAGAATAACGCAAAAGTTCCCCTCAGCTGGTCAGTGTGCTGCCTTTAAACACAGTGGGAACTCGATGGTCTCTGTATTTAGATTGTAGTCTATATTTAGACTATCCAACGGAGCCCGCGGACAGTAGGCAGACCGTGTGTTCTTCTGTTAGTCATTTTAAGAAATCTTTTTTCCCCTTGCCACTTAGGGGAGAAAAAAAAATCCCCGAGGGATCACAGAGAAGAAGTAAGTTGTTGATTAAAAGCATGAAGGAAAGATCACGAGTAAGAAAAACTCAAAAGTAAATCAAGTCCATGTGTCCCCCGAGGCGCTCCCCAAAAGGGCAGAGCCTCTTGTGCCTTTCCTCTGTGGATCCCAGTTCCCACTGAACCTGCTGTCTACTGATTGGTCACTTAAATGTCTGTCTCCTGCTCTCTAAAACGGAGAGCAAAGCTTTTTATTTGAATAGTCCTTGATACAGTGATTTCCATAACTCCTTCAACTGGTGGTTTTCTCCGGGAAACACTGGCAAGATTTCTAACCCCCGGGGTTTCAAGGAGTTTGGGAAGGAAAGATTTAGAGCTACCTTCCTGTCCTGTAAGGAGGATCTCCTATCAAGTGCCCTGACTTCAAGAGATTTTGCAAATATTTCTTATCATTCAACAAAGTTATTTTCTCTTAGCAAACTTCTATTAAGGCAATCCTCTTGATTATGAGAGTATTTATTTATTCTGTCTATCACAGATTTCCTGAGTGTCACATGCTAACAGTGGCCAGGAGCTGGAAATCCCTTTTTGTATTGTATGATGTCATGAAGACTTAGAGAATCTGTAAGAAAATATGGATTTAGGGAGGGATAGAGCGCTTGCCTAGCATGCACAGAGCCCTGGGTTCAATCCTTGACATTGAGGGGAAAAAAGAGCCTTTTCTCAAAACAAACAAACAAATAAAAATATCACCCCCCCCCAAAAAAAAAAAAACAGAAAGAAAGGAAACTATGGATATATTTCCCAGACAACATGCCAGTTATTCTAGCAAGCTAGAAGGTCTCCCACTGACAGCATATGACAGCGGAAAATAAGCAACCACGAAGTCTTGCTAGCCACAATTTTTTTTTTTTACTACAAGAATTCACACCTCACCGGACAGTTGCTACTCTTGGCCTATATGAACACAATTAAGCAAGAGAGGCATGTAATATATTATCCCAACCAAGATGCTTTTGAAAAGAAAGGAAGCGGTAGCAATCATGTCAAACAAGACAGCACAGGAAGAAAATACTATTAACAACTTTGAGAGCTCATTAAAATTTTAAAGATTTTACTTATTTGGTGCATGTGCTTATGTACATGTGCCATGTCTCCATACCGCAACTGCAACCTGTACGCTTGTGTTCTCTCTCTGTGTGTCTCTCTCGTCTCTCTTTCTACCTCTCTGTCTGTCTCTCTGTCTCTGTCTCTGTCTCTGTCTCTCTCTCTCTCTCTCTCTCTCTCTGTGTGTATGTGTGTGTGTGTGTGTGTGTGTGTGTGTGTATGTGTGTATGTGTGTACACCAGAGGATAACTTGAAGGAGTCGGCTCTCTCCCTCTATCATGTGAGTCCCAGGGATCCAACTCAGGTTGTCAGGGTTAACACCAAGCAGCTTTACCCATTGAGCCATCTTAGAAACCCCACCCCCACCCCACCCCCACCCCAGCTCTGTTCATTTTTAAAAGACATTGAGTCTTTTTAGTCCAAAACTATATACCATTTCTCCCTGCTTTTCAAGCAGGTTTAATGCTTGCTACCACAGAAATGACATTTGAATATTCTCCTCTCATATAGACTTCAATTTACAGTGAGATCTATTCTACAGGATTCAGCATCCTATGGGAAACAGATGCTTTCTTAAGGTATATTTCAAGTCCCAGAATCCTACAAGTCTGATCTGAAAGATAAAGATTTTAGCACAAGTATCTCTAAGTAAAATACTTCCCAAGCCTCTAGTATGGGGAGGCAAGAAGACTAATAATAATCTTAATATTTTTGTAAAAGTAAATGAACTCGATTGATCAACATTTCTTATAACGTATAACCAAACTCATGATATGCAATATGAATCGTTAGTCTGTGATTTTTAATGCATATGTTTAACAATGATAAGTTCATCATATCATCTCCCTTAATCACCTCTGTGAAGCAGGTACCCGAGTCCCATTATCTGATGAGGAACTAGAGTCTGACAGAGGTTACAGTACTAGTGAGTGACAGACCTGGAGTTAAAACCCCTCTCACTGCAGATGTTCAGCCCTTCCTTGTCAAAGTCTGTGCATTTACCAAGTAATTTTCCTACTTTGACCTTCCCTGCCTCTCTACCTGTAATGCCGGCATAGCCCCAAACACCATATTCCCTAGGCAGCATATCAACTATCTCTTGCCAATCAATTAGTTCCGTAATAACACACTGAATGATAGTAACTGTCATGATTTAGGCAGGCAAACAGCATTTCTAGTCCTTATTAATAAAATTAAAAACCTCAAGTCTTCTGAGACCATTGTTTAAAACAAAATACTTCACAGAGGAACTATGTCTTTAATATAATCTAGTTGTAAATGTGAAGATAGAGAGGCAGTTAGAAGAATTTTCTCATAACTTAAACACTACTCTATGCATTTTCAAAACCAGTCGAGGTTTCTAAAATAAAACTTAAAACAACAATTTGTATGTTCGTATGTACTGCTGTGCGTGTGGTACAGGTGTTTGCGCATGTATGGTCATATGCACAAGAGGCCAGAGGTTGATACCAAGTTCTTTTTCAATCGCTTTTCACCCCAATTTTTGAAACATGATCTCTCACCGATCTTAAAACTTGACGATTTGTCTAAGTCAGCCAGGGAGCAACAGGGGTCTTCCCATCTCTACCTTCTCAGCACTGGGACTACTGGATTATGCTTCTCTACTTGGCATGGATGGGTGCCTGGGATACAATGTAGGTCCTCATGTTTCTATGGCAGGCAACTGAGCCATCTCCCTAACCCCCTTAAAGTAAATCTAAGAATGTAGGTAAAAATACAATATTAAATTATCAACTGTTTTCAGCATTAAGACATGGCTACTAACATTAATACTTTTAAAGACACCACTTTGGCTCTGAGGCACAATGGTAGCATACTGGATTTCCAAGAGACACCACCTTTTATTAACAAAACACTACTTTTTTCAGTGCTAGGACTTGCCCCTAAGGACTTGCTAGGCAGTTCTCTAGATCTGAGCTACACTCCCATCTCTAAATACTACCTGGAAAACGACATAGAGGCCTTTCTGGTTAAAGTCTTTAAACCTAAACAAGAAAAAGTTTATGTGTTTTATAACTTGAAAAACTTACAGTTTTTAAAAACTTATAAAGGTTTTAACATTGAAACCTAACATTGTAAACCAGCATCCAAAATTATAATGCAGATTTTTCTGAAGGTATATATTTGGGAACGTCAAACAATATGGTGTAAGATATTTCATTAACTAGCCTTTGTGCACCACTTCAATGACCTTTATAAAATTGGTTGGAGCCTATGCCAATTTATATGCTCAAGACCATAGAGTAATTAGTTAACAAATATAAATAAATTATAGAGCATCCACTTGTATTGTCCTCTATTCTTATATGAATTAGGAAATATAAGCCTGGGTCAAGACAGATGAAAACTCTCTTTTAGAACAGGGATCTCTGAAAACCCCAGAGATGTTTCTTTAACTCATCTTGACATTTTTTTTTTAACTCCAAAATGCCCCGGCCCGCAGGAATTCGACGAGACCTTAGGGAAGGGGGACAACGAATGAAAGGACAAGAGACACAAAGAATGAGAGCAAGTCTGGGTTCTGATGAAGCTCTGAAACTTTAATTTTGGGGGCAGGTTATAAAGACACAGCAAACCGGGAAGTTTGGGTGAGGGTCATTGCTTAGGGCTATCCTACTATGGAATCCTTATTGCCCTAGACCATCCCACTGTCATAACCAGCTCCAAGGAAATGCCAGACGTTCTTTAAGTTCCTAGGACCTGAGACCTCTGAATGTCCTTTCTTAACCTTGTACTGACTAGACTTTCTAAAACACCAGGTAATTTCCTGAGTTTGGCTCCCGGCACCAAAACATGTGTTCTGATTTGGGTAAATGCTTCATTATTTTTTTACTAGCTCTTAAGCACTTAGAAACAACAAGTTAATCTGAAATCAATATGTATTGCTAGCTACCAAAACAAACAATTTAACAATAATAGTGATGATGATAATGATGATGACGATGACAATTATAGCAGCATATAAGCACTAAATAATCCATGGTAGCTAACTAGTCTAGTTTTGGTGACTCAAAAGCAACAAACTTCATGAATGAACTTAGAAAAAAAACAAGTCTTTTTTTGTTTGTTTGTTTGTTTGTTTAGCTAGAATGTAACAAAAGCACTAATATGGGTTACATATTCATTTTTCTCTCTACAAGCAGGATGAAAATAGCATAAACATCCATTTGGGACATCCTTAGCGCTGAATCAAATAGCAAACTCAAAACTAAAACTCAGCTGTCACATAAAATGTATCTAATTGAAACCAAAGCTGCCCGTGAATTGTCTTCCAAACACATACAGTGTAATCCTGCTCAGTCGGGGGCCACACTCAGAGCCGTCTCGGCACTAGGACCTGGACACTTAAAACCAGCTGGGAACAGGAAAGCCAGAAGGAGATTTCTTCTGAACCACCTACACAGGGGCTGTCTTCCTGCTCCAGGGCGGCCTGTGGAAACCGGCTTCCTGCCCAAGGCTGGGCAGCACGTGATGTCCATGGAAAACTGTGAAGCCAGCCAAATTCCCACCCACAGTAGCATCTGTCCTCGGAGCCCTGACAAGCCACAGAAACCAACAGACTCGCCTGTGAGAGCAAAAGAAATCCCTGACCATCTTGCTTGTAAAGGTCAACCAACCTTCAGCTACTTTGCAGAGACTCAACCAAGCAGTCTAAGAGACTCGTGAGTATAAAAAAGCCACCGCTGAAAAAGAGTCATTTCATCTGAAAAGAAGACGGGAGGTAGAAAAGACTGAGCATTTGGAAAGACGAGCATAACATGTTAAAAAACAACTACAAAGAGAAGAATTTATGGGACAAATAAAACTTCTTTCAGAGCAAGTGGGGAAGTAAGACATAGATAATTGGGCACTAACAACTGACATTGAACCTTATCTATCCATAATCATTAATGAATGCTATTGTAATATACAATATGGTTAAACTCTCCAGAGAATTTAACCATCTTGAATGCAAATCTTTCTAAAGTCTATTGCACACTGCTTTGACTTCTTCCAACAGGGTTCTTACAAGCATGTGAAAGAAAGCAATTGCTGGGCGGTGGCTTGTACATAATAGAAACTTGGGCATGGAGAGACCGCTCAGAAGTTTAGGAGCACTGGCTGCCCTTCCAGAGGACCTGAGTTCAGTTCCCAGCACTCACATGGTAGCTTACAACCATCTGTGACTCCAGCTAAAGTCGGTGTTCTGGCCTCTGTGGGTACCACATGCAAGTGGTCCACAGACAGGCCTGTAGGCAAAACCCATTCATACAAAATAAAAATGGATGTAATTGTCATAGCAGAGACTTACTGTCTCTAACTGCTAACCTAGACCCAGTCCTGAAAGCATCTAGCCTCCACACAATCTAATCCAGACCTAGAATGTTTTCAGCCTCTGAGATTTACTGCTGAGTATGTTCACCCTTTCTAGTTCTCTCTGAACTCTGGCTGGCTTATTCAACTCAGCTGTTCTGGCTCAAACTCCTCTCCAAGATGACTGATTCAATCTGGTTTTTCTCAGCTTCTCACTGAATTGCTCTGCTTGGCTTCAAACTAACTCTGGCAATTTGATCTGATCTTCTGGCTCCTTCTTTTTCTCTGGCTTCAACTGCCTCTGCTGTATGAACTGAACCGAACTGAACTCAATTCCACTGCACTGCCTCCTGCACTGACTGACTTCTGAATGCTGGGATTAAAGGCATATACCACCACTCCTGGATCTAAGCTTTTCTGCACCAGGAACTTAATCTGTACCAGGCTGGCTTTGAATTCAGACATCTACTTTCCCCTCTCTACTGGGATTAAAGGTGTATCTGTATTCCAGCCAGAGTGGTCACGTTGCTGGATTAAAATTCTTCTCTAATCCCATGTTTTAATTCATAGACAGACATCTTTCTGTCTCTTTATATGGCAGAAGGAACAAAGGAATTCTCTGCTGTCTCTCTTAAGGATAATTTTGATGTTGCTGACCCTTAAAACAGATTACATATTCTGGTACACTTATGTGTAATTATGTATCACAGATTACATTTCAACATAGGAATTTGGGGGAATGTACACATGAGCATTGGGAAGTAAGCACTTGATATACATGCTCTGACAAACACGGGTGAAGAAAACGGTTAACAAAGGATTCTCATTCAACAAGAGGGGACGTATAAGTACACAGAATATGATGAGGTTACTTTAACAGGAACAATAGGGAAAGTGCTTCTTACTTAGCCTGGGGTTCTTGAGCTGATAATATTGGGGGGGGGGTGTTGACACTCCTAAATGCTGACGTTTTAGTCAAGTAAAGCTGGAGAGGAAATGGTGGACAGGGAATTAGGAGCTGATGGTAGGTGAGGACAAGATAGCCATATTTCAAGGTTTATCTTACAGCCAGTGAAAATGTGTGGGCATACATGGTTATCGCTGTTATATTTGCAAAATGACTATCTGGCAAGTGGCACTTTTTTTTGTTTGTTTGTTTGTTTGTTTGTTTCTTCTTTAAGACAGGCTCTTACCATAGATCCCAAACTTGCCTTAATTTGACATATATACCATGCTCTCCCAAGTGCTAGGATTACAGGCATACAAGACCACACCCATCCTGGAATAGAGATTTAAGAAATAGATGGAAAAATACGAGTAAAGAATTCATGGAGGGACTCTAGGCAAGTAGATCTATTATAAAGGCAGGCCAGGGAGAGTAGTTTCAATGAGAGACAAGAAGGGTGGGGTTAGGTAAGGGAAAAAGGTGTGTCAGGGATGGCACACTTCCTCTCATCTGGAGTAAGTCACTTATCCCTTCTAAGTGGCCTTTATGCAGTTTAAAACCCAGATGGCCTCCAAGGGAACTTCCAGTTGCAAAGGCTATGAAACATTAGAGCACCGGTTTTTGTTGTTGTTGTTGTATTATTCAGTGATGGTCTGAAAGTTTTTCAAAGTTTGTCCTTATGGTAAGTGGCTCCTGGACTGCAGTTCAGATACTATCCTAAAGTACCTCTGAGTTTCCACTCTGTGTTAACTTGAGAAACACAACTTCAGCTGCTGACAAGACACTATCCCGCCTACAGCAATTCCTACCCCACCCCCAACCCCTTCCAGCTCTGCCATTTCAGCCCTGTGCTGTAGGTGTGAGTAATCCCTCTGCTTTTAAACTGCATAGCAGCCCATTTGCAAGTCCAGGTAAGACTTAGGTTGGGGCTTACCCTTCGAGGCCCAAATGCTTTATGAGATCCATTAAGAGTTTAAGAACTGAGAACAAAGGCTCCTTAATAGTCTTTGTGCCCATCACATAAGATCAGCCCCTATGGTGCCCTGCATATGCAGCCCAAACACACCTGGCTTCTTCATGCATCCAGAGAGGCTGCACTTGCAGTTTATGACACGGACTCCCTCTGAGAACCCAGGAAGCACTTATCTCTAAGTGGTTGAACTAATTAATACTCAGGAGGTTCTAGAGTCACTTAGTGTAGTTCCTTGTTCCTAACCATGTTCTAGCTTATTAAGATTTGGAGATATAGGAGAACAAGACAAGAAGGAAGAACAGAAGATACTGCAAGTATCATTTGACAAAAAAGGCAGCTATACAAGAAAATACACATAAAGCCACCTTCCCTGCTTTCTTTCATGTATTTCCATATTTTTATTTATGTGTCAGTCAAATGTACCTCTTCTCAGAGGAATTAAAACCTGTAAAATTGTTGAGATAATCCTACAGGAATGTCTTTATTCCTTTTTAAGATTTTTTTTCTTATTCTATGTGTATGGGTGTTTTGCCTGCATGTATGTCTGTGTACCATGTGTATGCTGTATTTGATGCCCATGGAGGTCAGATTGGAGTGTCAGATCCTCTGGAACTGGGGTTACTTTGGGAGCAACCATGTAGGGGCTGGGATTTTAACCCAGGTCCTATGCAGAAGCAGTAAGTACTCTTAATCGTACAGCCATTTCTCTGGTTATAAAAATAATGTTGAGATATATGTCTGCCCTTCAATCATATTGTCTTCCCTGATAATTACAACCCACAAAGAAACAAGTTAAAGCTGAATAGTATATTGTAGATGACAGATTGTGCCATCTGGAACATCCTGAGTGATTTTTGACCTTGCTTAGCTGTAAGTGTTTGAGTTCTAGATCTCATCCACACATTTCAAGCCCGTCCATGGGGCTCTGCCCTCATCTCTTAAAGGTCTTATGTTGTGATGGCACTGCATAGCCCATCAGGTTTCAATAGGTCAGTTGTAGGGCACACCCAAAACCATAGCAGTGGACCAATATGTCTCATGCCAGCACATCTTTCTTCCCAAGTTCTCACAGCCTTCTTATACAGCCTGCCAGGTAGCCACTATCAATAATCAGTACATGAGATGAAACCCACTTGCCTCGTGGATCTAGGCTGACTTCCACAAACCACAGCGGCACATGCTATTTACAGTCTGCTTTCTTGCCCAGTTAGAATACAATATTCAATAAATCACCTTTCAGTGTTTCAAGTTCCTTTATAATCCAACCTAAGTCCGAACCCATTTTATATAACTTAAGATTTTCCTTTTATGATAAAAAATTAATCAAGTCTTCCCTTGTGTTATTGGTTCTACTGTTAACAATACTAATGGTGACTGATGTGGTTCGGGTATAAACTTAGATGTCAATAATGCTCTAAGCTTTGTAAATAAGAAAGGAGAAGCCTATTGGCCCGAAATTCAGATGCAGTCAAGACTTAAAATTTCTAGCCCTTCTACTATACTACCCCCACTCTTCTAGATCCTTCTACAATGTTCCCTGGAAAAGGTAGCACTCTTCTTAGAAGTCTACGGTATTTTCAGGTGTACGCTAAGAGCAGCAGACTTGCTCAGGAGGCTCATACCCAGGAAAGCAAACACATAAAAACATTAACTAGACTATGTGATTCAGCTCTGTGGTTTTTCATTGTGTTATTCTTACAACTTTCCTGAAGGCATAGTTGGTTGGTTTTAATATAGGAGTAAAAGAGCATAAAACCTACTATCGGCTGAACAAAAATTACAGTTTCAAAATTATAAGTGTCTTATAATTACAATAGGACAAATTATATATACAGGGAGATATTTTAAAGGCTATTGTTTGCAGTGGAGGAGGATGGGAAACTGCAACTTTAGATGATTTAATTACTAGTGACAAAGGAAGAAGTATCACGAGGAAATTGGTTCTATTCTCTGACTTTTAAGAATTAACCTCTCTAATGAGAACAATTTAATACTAATTACAATAAATGTGGTGAACAGTAGCCAAAACACTCAGGCTGGATCTAGAAGCACAGTCATTTGGAAGTCAAGAAAGTATAAAAGCAAGAAGGTGCTTTTTGAAATAGCTACTGCTCCTTTCTGATGATGATGAAAGCCAGAAGCAGACATTCTCAATGAACTACCCAGTATTTCTCCTGTATCCCAGAGTTTGTCATTCTCACTCTCAGTACTTGATGAAAAGCCAACACAACATGGTTCATGAGGAAGAGATGACAGAGATACTGGGAAGAGATGACACTATGCTGATACATTTGCTGACTAACATAACTGATAAAAAAGCATGCAGAGATAGCTCTAACTTACAAAGTTCACTGGTCAGCTGTAAGTTCTCTTGGGTTGACTCCAGTCTTAGATGCTATGTGATGGTTTTCCTGCTGCCCTATGCATATCATTGCACATCAGTCACTGCATAAGATGTTGTTCTTCCTGTTATACAAACCAAAGTCCCAGAGCTGAATTTCACTGGTCCTAACTGGCCTGAGTTGGTTTATGTGCCAATCTTTAAACCAGCCACAGTGGCCATTAAAAGTGAGGAACAGTGAAACATATTTGAATTTTAGTCAATACCATATTCTCCCATGCTGGGCCCAGGAGTTGGTTTCCTGATACTAAAATCACAGACCAAGTATTGGCAAATAAAATGTTAACAGTTGGAGCATTCTTTAAAAAGCAGGTGTATCCTGCTTCCCGGTAGTGATCAATATGTTTTGCCTCAAAAGAGCAAAATAAGATGGAGATAGGAATAGCAAAATCCAGGATCTACCTATGAACAACAACTGGGAGAATAAAGACTAAGAGAAAATAAAAACTTTTGTCAATATTATTTTATGTATATATAATTGATGCTGGTAATTAATACAGTGGCAATTATTCCTTAGCCAGTTTTTTCCCAAATAACGACACAGAGACCTTTTAATATTTCAAAGCCTTAAGCCTTAGCTGGGCAGATTGTTTTTTTTTCTTT
Source organism: Arvicanthis niloticus (assembly GCF_011762505.2). Taxonomy (NCBI): domain Eukaryota; kingdom Metazoa; phylum Chordata; class Mammalia; order Rodentia; family Muridae; genus Arvicanthis; species Arvicanthis niloticus. Next base: position 105,235,858 of record NC_047661.1, on the reverse strand, counting down.
TTTTACTTATTTATTTTATGTATATGAGTACACAGACACACCAGAAAAGGGCATCAGATCCCATTACAGATGGTTGTGAGCCACCATGTGGTTGCTGAGAATTGAACTCAGGACCTCTGGAAGAACAGTCAGTGCTCTTAACTGCTGAGCCATCTCTCCAGCCCAGCTGAGCAGATTCTTAGCCAGTGCATCTAAGTTAACCTGACCACCTAGCCCTATCTAGCCACATGGCTAGCTATACCTTCTAGGCCCGTAGTCATGCCTGTCTCCTCTCATGTCTCCTGGAGAAAAAGATTTTCTCCTCCTCCTCCTTCTCAGGGTTCCTTTCTTCCTCCCAGGAAGTCCCACCTTCCACTTCCTGCCCAGTTAATTAGCCATTAGATATTTATTAGAGTTAATCAGAGAATGCCTTAGGTAAGGGAGGAAGGATAGAAACACATTTCACACAGCATACCTCAACAAAAAAAAGGGGGCAGCGAGATAGCTTAGCCTGATAGCAGGAGTTCAATCTTTGGAACCTATATTAAGAAAAAAATCAACTCCACAAATTGCTCTTAGACCTGCACATACATACTGCAGAATGCATGTTCACACACACACACACACACACACACACACACACGTACACACGCACACACGCACTAAAAAATTAATAACTAAATATTTTTAAAATTTCAAACTACTGTCTTGAGGAGAGAAAAAAAAATCATTTGATCTCTTGTACTTCAGGAATTAATTTGTCTCAGTGGGTAGAGGAAATACAAATTAAATTAAGGAAATGGATGCTGCTGGCAAGTACCTCAGAGAGTGAAGGAGCTTGCCATCAAGCCTGAAGACCTGAGTTTATTCCCAAGAACCCTCATGGTGGAAGGAGAGAAGCAACTCCTACAAACTGTCCTCTGACCTCTGTGACTGTATTTAGGAACCTACCCCTATAAACAAGCAAATAAATAAATGCAAATTCAGGTTTCAAAATCAATGGGGTAGAAAAAGCTTGCTAGCAGTTTGAGTTATCCAGTAATTAAGCAGATGGTATGAGGTAACAGTGGATTTGCCATAGCAGGCAACTGGCCTGCCTACTTTGCTGTCTATTGCTGTGATAAGACACTGACCAAAACCAGCACAGGGGAAGAAAGAATTTATTTCATCTTACAGTTCCTGGATCACAACCCATCACTGAGGGAATTCAGGGAAGGAGTTTAGGGCAGGAACCTAGAGGCAGGAACCGAAGCAGAGTCTATGGAGTAACACTGCTTACTGGCTTGCTCTCCATGGCTTCCTCAACTGACTTTCTTATACAGGCCAGGACCACCTGCCCAGGGGTGACACTGCCCACAATGGGCGTGGCCTGCCCACATCAATCCCTACGTAAAAAATGTCCCACAAAAATGCCCACAGACCAATGGGATGATGGCAGTTTTTCAAGTGAGGTTCCCTCTTCCCAGTTGATCCTAGCTTATGTTACCGTGACGAAAACTAACCAGCACAGGAGTCTTCGAGTAGAGTAAGGGTGACCGCCTATCAGGAGCGTCGCAGAAGAACTCCGACACTGCATGGAGACGTGCTCAACGCTACCTCTGAAATTCCTTTTCAGCTCTGATTCTAAATTATTGAGAATAGCATGAATAAAAGATCCAAGCCCATTCATGAACTAAATTATTCAACAAACGGTCACAGAGCTTCAGCAGCGACGTTGCGTCTCCTTGACTTTGGGGGATAGCAATTCTGCTTCACAAGGAAAACAGATACAGATTTTGACAATACTGTATTCTCAAATCAAAACATTAAAACTAACTTTATAAGAAAGCAGCATCCATAGCCGCATTCTCTGAAGGGGAAAAACAAAAACACATTTTAATATTCAGTTTGGAACTTGATGTATTTGTCCTCAGAATTTCACATCTGAAATGTCTAATACCTAAACTGAGCAAAGCTTAAAGCCCTTTACTGCTGTTTTTTCTGCCTTGATCTTGGAGCACAAGATAACAGAGTCGCTCTGCTTCTCTCTGTTGGAAGTGACTTTTCTTGTTCATTTGCCTTGGTTTCCCTTTGTTGCTTCTGAAAACGTTCTCAAAAATCTACGGTAGCTGAGATGGGCCTCAAACTTACTGTGTGGCCTCAGTTGGCCTTGAGCCCGCCATCTTACTGCCTTACATTATATTTTAAAATGTTTTCCATAAAACTTCATCTTAGGCTGCAGTTCTGCTTGGACATCCTTAGACAAACACTTTTAAAATATTGTTCACCTTTTATTTTTAACACAGAATACTTAATATGCACTCATGAGGCAATGAGATACCATAGATGTGGTGTCATAGACTATTATGTCAAGCTAATCAACATAGCCAGAGCCGTGATTGCTTACCACTTTTTATAGCTAGAACCTTTTCAATGTCTGTGTTCAGCAACTTTGAAGTACATAACGGAGTGTTATTAACTATGGGACTATGGGTCATCACAGGGCACAAGTGGAAAGTTTATTCCTCCAATCTAATGGTAACTTTGTTCCCTTTGAATAACTTTTCCTTTGTCCAGGGCACACCCTTTTGAATTGCTTCCTATCTGGGCTAAGTGATACAAACACCTTTATAGTTGAGTGTGTACTATCCTAAGAATGCTCTCAGTCCTTTTTCTTTTTCTCTTTGGTTCTCTTCTCTTTTCTTCTCTCTCCCCCTCCTCCTCCCCCTCTCTTCCCCTTCATGAGTTTGATAGCTTTCTCATGCTTGCCCCTTCCCCACCCCACCCCCAGTGACAACATTTCTACTGCGTGGAAAGAAATCAACAGGCTGCTGAGCAAAGGCAACACACCAGAGGAAAGAAAGAGAAGAGAGGGTGGAAATTAATTCCAAGAGTAGGGCAAATTGTCTTCGCTACTGACTGTCTGAGAAGGTTAATTTGCAGTCCTGTCCCTTTAATCTGAACCCTGTCCAGCTCTTCTGGTTTGCATTCTGTTGCTATGGTAAATAGCATGACTAAAGAGCAACTTGTGGAGGAAAGGGTTTATTTGACCTTACAGGTCGCAGTCGACCATTGAAGGAAGTTGAGGCAGGAATTTGAGGCAGGAACTAAAATAGAGACCCGAGGATTGCTGCTTTCTGGCTTTTTTTAAAATGCTGGTTTGCAGCTACTTTTTTTTTTTTTTTTTAAACACAGCCCAGGCCCACCTGCCCAGGGATGACACCACACACTGCAGAGCAGATCCTCCATCAAGTAGAAACTGAGAAAATGCCGCATAGACTTGCCGTGCCCACAGGCCAATCTGATGCAAGAAATTCAATGGCAATTTTCTCTTCTCAGGAATCTGTAGGTTGTGTCAAGTTGATACCAGCTGGAAAGATGGGCAAATGAATCGAGCAAAAAAGGTATAAAGGGGTGACAGTGTGACATAAAGTCATTTTTACAGCAGCTGCATAGGCCGTGCTGTGCTACACAAGACACTCTGTAAACAGGCACACTGTGCCACTTAATTCCTGGGGAAACCGGCAAATATACTAGTAAAAATTGCAGTTTGACATGTTGTAGTTGCCTAGGTAATAACAATCTTATATTTCCCACAGGCAAGTGGCTGATAGCTTTCTTTAGATGTTACTCATATGGCTCAGAGAGTAAAAATAGCCCGCTCTTCCCATAAAATGCACATGAAAGTGTATGATCTGGGATTTAATCTGAATAATGTCTTGTGTAGACACTATTATTAGATTTGTAGCAAGATGTAATTCTCTGGGTCTCTAGGAAAAACAAAGTCTTGGGAACAAAAGCAGATCATTTGCAAAACCCCCAAAACCAGAAAAACAAAACAAACAAGGAAACCCAAATGTGTATTGTTTAAAAAAAAAAAAAAAAAAAAAGACTACTGACATAGGACTCCACCCATGCCTTGGTAAAAGTTTTTATTTTATTTTATTTTACTTTGGCCAAGAGAAGCATACTGAAATGTGGTAATTAAAGTGGAAGTTTCCTGAGAGAAGGGCTATCTGTCTGAGTGAGCCTCCTAGCCTTCAGTAACAACCTACTGAAACACTAAATGACACTTCTCAAAGAATTAAGGAGCCTCTGTCAGCCCTGGTAGCATATACTCACAGTCTCAGCCCCCTGGAGGTAGATGCAGGAGAGACTTGAGTGCAGGCCAGCTGGTGATTCAGAAGCAAGACCTTGTCTTAGAAAAGGAGAAGGAAGAGAAGGAATTAACGTTAAGAGAAAACCAGACAGCACATTCTAAAGGACTCATGCGCTGAGCGAGCTAAGGTCTGGACGTTTTCATTAACCCATCTGTGTGCATCTTCTGCTGTCTGAGCTCTCACAGATAAAAGTGGCTTCCCTTCATTTTACCTAGTGCCTAGCTGTTGGACTTACAGCATTAATGCGTGCATGCAAAGAGGAAACACAAATGTCTTAAGTCCACAGGGTTGGCAGGAAAGGCTAATGCTCTCTGGGCTGCTACATATGATCCTAGAGTTGTTTTTTTCTTAAAGATCACTTATAGGGAATGATAGTCAAAAGAAAATTTCAAAAATGAAATGTTGCCATTAGACAAAGAGAAATGAGAATGTACATAATCAGAGGCCAACGTCACCGGGCTTGGAAAGAGCAAAGTGTTTAGTGGAAAGGCTGGGAGGACAAGCCATATTCACACACACACACAGACACACACAGACACACACAGACACACACACAGACACACACACACACAGACACACACACACAGACACACACACACAGACACACACACACAGACACACACACACACAGACACACACACACACAGACACACACACACACAGACACACTACACTCTCTTGTCCTCCCAGCCCTTCCCACTAGATGCTTTCCTCTTTCTTATTATGTACATACAACATTTATTACTGTCATCTAAGATTTTAAAGTCCTTTAAGACAGACACTAAGCTAGGTTCTTTTTTTTCTAATTTGTGATGATCAGAAGCATATTTTTCTAGTCCCTAGGGAGAGCGCATGTTTGGCAGAAACTAGTAAAGAGAATTTGTGAGACGCTGTGTAAGAGCGAAACTGGGTGACATCACAAACTGTAACAGATAGACTGTGTGTACGAAACGATGTTTGTGTGAGATACTGAATATACAAGAGAGAGTGTGTGAGTTAGGTGTGAGCAAAAGTATACACAAGCTCCTGACTAATTCAAATAAAACCACTATTTAAAATAAGCCTGTAAATTCCTGCCAATTTAAGTTCTTGGTTATGCCTGAAGATACTTTAGGTGCTATTTTTTTTTCTTTTTTTTTTTTTTTAATTTATTTTATGTATTGGAGTGCACTACTGCATGTACACCTGCATGTAAGAGAGGGCATTGGATCCCATTACAGATGGTTGTGAGCCACCATGTGGTTGCTGGGAATTGAACTCAGGACTCCTGGAAGAGCAGTCAGTGCTCTTAACCGCTGAGCCATCTCTCTAGCTCCAAAACAACTTACTCGTCTCTAGACAAATCTGAAATGTGAAATAATTTCCAATGACAGTTTGATATACTATCTACACCATAATTTTTTTTCTCAATGCACAGATAAAAGGAAAGCAAAATTTTGGTATTTTACTTTCATGCCCCTCAGTTTACCGTTAGATGGATGGACTAGCAAGAAAAAGAAACTGGATTTCTCTCTCTTATCAGTCGCTGAGAGTTTTTTAAACCATTTCTAGAAATATACGCTATGGCAGATAGACCACGAAATGATCCCAGGACTCCGACAAGCAACTAGAAAGCAGAGAGAAATAGCCACAGTCACTCAGAGGTGCTTAGAGAGAGAAGCAAGCGCCAGAGAGCATGCATTCCTTTCTCAGCACAAGCAGCCAACAGCACACCCAGGCCCAGCTGAGCGCCTGCTACAGCCTGCATGGAGGTAGACAGTGTGTGTTTCAGTTGTCTTCCACACTCACAGAACCTCTTCTACGTGCTCACACCTTCGTGTGCACAGCTCCCTCTCACACTGAGCGTCTCACTCTCAGGTGCCCTCTTCTTTATACCTATATCCTCACGCAGACTTTCAACACCTATGATCTCCCACACTATCCCATCACAATACACTCTGGTATACACAATCTTCTGCAATTTGTTGTGTACAGGTGGGAGTCTCTCACGGGTGCACAATTAGACACAGGCTTTCATAATACCCTGTCAGACACAATCTTGCGCATCTAATAGTCTCCAGTATAATCTCCTGTGTGCACTTGGTTGCAGTTTGTTACAATGATTCTTACACACACTTTCTCACAACACATAATTTCCTCCTTCTCTCTCTCTCTCTCTCTCTCTCTCTCTCTCTCTCTCTCTCTCTCTCTCTCTCTCACACACACACACACACACACACACTCACACACACTAAACACAACATCTGAGCTGTGTGTGTGTACAGTTACTCACAGACACACAATTACGCACAGGCTCTCGCGGACATTAATGACCTGTCAGATACACTCTTCTTCACGCACCTGTGACCAGTTTATAATCTCCCTCATGCAGTCTGGTTCTGTTACAAGTGTTCCTCACCTCTGACATACTCTCTCTCTTCACCACGCGATATCTGTCTGTTGTGTACAGATAGTTGCACAGTTTCACAGAGATGTCATATATTTTAATAGCTGTCAAACATACAACCACTCTTAGGAACCTATGGCCTCATTCATAGTCTCATACTCTTACTGTGAAAATGCTACACAAACCCTCGGTTCCGCCTTTCCCTGGCCCCGCCCCTCCCAGAACCCTGCCCACCCCACCAGGTCCCGCTTCCATTGGGCCGCGGTCCGCCATGGCCCCTCCCCTCCCCACCGGCCCCGCCCCCGGGTTCCGCCCCCGAGCTGGGAGGTGGGGCGAGCGGCTGACAGGAGGGGCGGGCGGCTCCAGCACTTCTGGCGCCCAGGCCGGCGGGCGCGCTTCTAGGATTCCCGTCTGCGTCGGGAGTCCCGGTGTGGCCAGCGGCAGCCGTGCGGACGGCCGGAGTCGGCGGTGGGATGTGCTCAGCCAGGAGGCTGCTGCGGGGCGGCGCCGGCGGCGGGGAGCGCGACGAGGACGGGGCGGCGCCGGCAGGGCTGGCGGAGGAGCGGGAGCCCGGGGCGAGCCCGCGGCGCCGGCAGCCGCAGGACGAGGGCGAGCAGGTGAGCGCGGGCACGCGGGCCGCGGGGTGGCGGCTGGGCACGCGGTGAGCGGTTGACGGGCGGGGCCGGGCGCCGTGGAAGTGCCCTCGGGAGCCTCACCTCAAAACACCCGGCAACTTGTGCTACGTGGGACGTGCGCTCGGCTTCTGAGCACCGCACGCGCCCTGGACGGTGTGGGTGGACGGCCCGCTCAGAGGGTCGGTGCCCGGGTGTCACCGGGACTCTCCCAGAGCAAGTTTCACAGCACCGCCGAGCAGAGCTGAACTTCATTTTAGAAGTGGAAAAAAAAAAAAAAAAAGAAAAGAAAAGAAAAAAAGAAAATTGCCTTCTGTGGGCACCAAAGGGAAGGAAGCCTTAGTAATAGACACAATAGAGAAACTGGGTACTTTTAAAGTTCTCTGAATTTGGTATCATTGAGAATACTAAGGGGAATAAATTATAACATCAGATACCTGCAAGATTAGACTCGCAGTAGAATGTAAAATTTGAGTTCTACGTGGGACGATTTTTTTTTTTTTTACAGGCAGTTCAGTAATTAGCTACTCAGAAATCCCCCAGATAAGCAGACCTTTAGAAATCACATAAGTAAACCTAGACTTCTGGAAAAAATCAGTTAATAATACCTGTCACTTGTCCTCTAATATCACTAAGTACATTAATAACTAAATACATTAGTAAAACATCTCAACACATTACTTAAGAGACAAAAATGATGTTAATGTGGCCTTGGGCTTGATCACCATGAGGACAGTAATTGTTCATCTATGTGACAATATAGGAGCCAGTGACTGAAGCAAATAATTGGTAGCTAGGAGATCTCGTTGGTTCCCTTCCCGGTGGTGTTTTTACTGAACTGTAGGTTGCATGACTCAATAAAGTCTTGATTTCCTCTTACTCTTGCTCAACTGGAAAACACAGCCAGCAACTAAAACTCCCTTTCCAGAAGTAAATGTACAAATGGTTGTAATGGCATATGTGAAATCCTTCCCTTGAGCATCTCTGGACCTTACCAATACAATGGCATGGACAGCGTCAGGAACACTAACTAGTCTTACTGAAATGGTTAATAGAACTAAGAAAAGGGGGCTGGAGAGATGGTTCAGCAATTAAGAGCACTGACTGTTCTTCCAGAGGTCCTGAGTTCAATTCCCAGCAACCCCATGGTGGCTCACAACCATCTGTAATGGGATCCGATGCCCTCTTCTAGTGTGTCTGAAGACAGCTACGGTGTACTCATATAAATAAAAATAAATAAATAAAATCTTTAAAAATATATTTTAAAAAAGAACTAAGAAAAGGGATGAAACAAAAAATTAAATATACATTCTAGAGACTACCTGCTATCACATACCTGCTTCCTCCATTGTACTATGAAATTCCATTTGCCTTTACTTTTTAGACATGCTACTTGTGTCATATTTTTGCTACATACTTCACCTGTATAGTCTATGTTCTCACACTCATGGGAAAAACACACCTGATACCGTACCATATCAGCACCTGGGAACTTCTTATCAGGAACTCAGAACTGGTACAGCCCAACCCACTGATGCAGAAAGCAAATGTTTGTGATCCATCATATTTTGGCAACAGTATCACAAAGTCTATTTTCCAGGTTTTTTTTTTACAACCTACAAATGAAATTTAAAAATCTATGTAATGCCACATAGATAGAGCTATTATTGTACATACAATATCTGAAGGAGAACTAGAATTAACAACTATAAAACATTCCAAGGAGTCATTTTAATTTTTCATCATGGAGATATTCTCTTGTTCATCTTTTGGGGTTGGTTTTAAGGATACCAGGACTCCCAGCCTCCTAGACACCGAGAGGGAACTGAAGGCCACAGCCCTCTGAAATGCCTTCTTCTCTTGGGTGGGGCCAATGTGGTGTGTTTCAGAAACAGCTTTTTGTCAGTTCCTAACATACATGTTCTATCCTGTCTGTTTCTGTTTCCTTTTCTGATAAGAAGAAGCTGGGTTATGTCCCAGCCTACAGTCTCCTCGTACATCTCTCCCATCTCTGCCTTTCTTCTCTCTTCAATCTGGAAGACGAGTATAAGCATCTATACAAAACTTCTCTTTGCCTTGTTGTTGCTGAAACACCTGATCAGAATGCACCTTCACTTTACTTCCTCCTGTGATACTGAAACACTGCTGTGGATACAGGTGGTTTATTAATAACTAATACATTGTCAGCATCATACTTTGCAGTTTGTCCTCAGCTGATACTCCATTTGAGGAAAAGCTAAGCTCGCATTTAAGCCTGAATCTTTTTTCCAGGCAGGATGATTGACAAAAGAGGTCTTGTTAAAATCAAGAATCCTTAAAAAGGAAGCCTTGAGAAAAAGAAACTATGTTCGAGTAGAAGAACAAGACAATCCTCTATGAGAGATAAGCAAGAGAGGGAGTACTGTGTGCTGCTATCCAGGCAACCAGGGAGTCTAGACTTAGACAGCTGTTCCACATGTATTGATAATTTTGTTCAGGAGATATGATCCAAGTACACGGTTGACAGTGACTGCCTGGTGGTTTTATGGAAACTAAGTGCCCTGCTGGATAGCTGGAAGGCCAGACCTCTCTGGGTTTTATTCCATGTCTGTAATGTCAGTGGCATTTGCTTATATACACAACATAGATTACAATTCACGATAACCTGAGATGGCCGTGTTTACAGAAAGCATGGGGCAATCCCATGACCCTCAAATTGACTAAAGAATTATTAATATTAATTTTGATGTCTTTATGATTATATAAACAATATGAACTTCAGAAATTTAAAAATACATGTGAAGAAAATGAAGAAAATAATTACTTGTAAGGAATTATTCCAAGTAATACCTTGAAGTCAAGTACTTTGAAGTTACTGTGTCTCCATGTTTTGGCTTAAGTACCCATGTATACATCATGTGCTTCAGCAAAGTTTTCTGTCTGATTTATCCCTTGGAGGACCTACTCTTTTCTGAAGGGAAAAGAGGAGGACTGGATCTGGGGGAGCAGGGAACAGGGTGGGAGGAACTGGGAAGGGAGGAGGGACAGGACACTGTGGGATATAATACATGAAAGAAGAATAAAGAAAACAAACATTAGCATTATTTCCCTATATTAGAAAAATCTCATGAAAGAATGACTTAGAGCTTCCTAACAGTCCATTAGGTGCCTTCAAACTCTCTTTCATATAAAAATATGTGCTAGTAATCATCACACTTCTATGTCAAAACAGATTCCTAGAAGTGGAAAAAGTAGGTCAGAGAGTCAAGCTCCTGGAAGTGATTTGAAGCATCCCAAAGAGTGCATTCAACAAATGTCTTGCTTTTTGTTTTTTGGGTTTTTTGTTTTGTTTTGTTTTTGCTTTTTGAGACAGTCTCACTGTGCAGCTCTGGCTGGCCTGGAACTCAATATGTGAAACAGGTTACCCTGGAACTCACAGAGATCCCCTGTTCCCTTTAAAATAAGATGCTTCATTTCTTCATTGTCTGTTGCAATGTCTAGAATTTTACAAAGAATGATACTGGCTTAGAAATATAAGTAAGATGAACTTCCATGACAGTGTGTATCAATGTTTTTCAAAGATGATTTATAAAATAATGGGAAATATAAGTAAGATGGACTTCCATTACAGTGTGTATGAATGTTTTTCAAAGGTGATTTATAAAATAATGGGGTAACCTATGTGTCCTTTTTGATCTATCATTAGAAATAGGGTACAGATTCTGGACACAGAATCCATGGGTTTCTACTTATAACTGAAGCTTTAGGTGAGTTAATTAACCCTCCTCTGTTGGCTTCAGTTTCTTCATTTATATAATGAGAATGATAATTATGTCAGCTTCATAGGAGGGTGGATCGCAGGAGTTAATAATGTATGAAAAGTATTCTTAGAGAGGTCCCTAGTGCATTAGCTAGCATGCAAGTGTTAGCTGCGGGAGCCAGTTGTCAAACCAGAACTGAAAGGAAATGTGACAAGTAGACTTTAAGGGTTTTCACACCCACAGTTAACTGAGAGACCAGGCAGAGGGCCGCCTGTGGCAGCACTCTCAGCTTTGCTAACGAAGATTTGGATGTGGCTAATTTTCAGTAAGGGTCTGACACTTGGCATCTCTTAACAGAATCTCAAGTGGTACAGTGCTACGACCACAGACCACAGTTTGGCAAGGAAATAGAGGAAATATAAGTGCACCAACCCATAACATTCTAGCCCATCGGGAGAGTATCAGTAATAGATGTATGTAAGGAAGTCATTTAGCAGTTTCTCCCTGAAGTGTATAGGCAAGAGTTCAAACACAACATAAGCCAACAAGGTAAGGAGTATCAGAGCAGAGGAGAACCCAGGTCTCTAAACTCCAAAGCCAGTCCTCTTATCTTACAGAGTCACCATCATGGTGACCAGTCTCTGATAGCTCTGCTGCTTTCCCTTAGATTATATAGCTTAAAAAGAGGTCTTTGTCTATACCCACATTGCTTTACATCTTTTAAAAGCAGCTTGCAAACAATACTGTGTCAATACTAAGTTTAGATGATCAGTAAGTAGTTCTCAGCTGAAGACAGTCTTGTGTTAGGATCCATGTGTATGTCTGGGGTCTGGGTAGTCTGCAAGGTCACAAAAGGTTAGAGGCAGATCATAAAGCTCTCACCTAGATGAACTCATATTGTGATAACATTGAGAGGTGCGAAAAAAAACCTTACTGGATGTCTCTTTCTCTGCTTCTGGCTGCCTGATGTAAACGGTTCTCTCCCTGTGCCCTCTGCATCCTACGTCTGAATCAATGAGCCAAAATGAACCCTTGGCCTTTAAGGTGTTTACAAAGACTTTGGTCAAAGTGATAGAAAGGAACCAATACCACAGCAAAGTATTATCTGCCTTAAAATATCAGCCATGCCAAACTCTACCCAAAAATTCACAGGGAGGGAGGATTCAGTGTTGTAATTACCCTGCTAGTCTGTGACACCCTCCCCCCCAAAAAAAAAGAGGTAAGAATAGTTTGTTTCTTGTCTTGAAGTCTATATCCCAATTGATAATCCCAATTGAGCCCTATCTCTGTGTCTTTTCCAATCCGTCTAACTTGCTTTTTCTCTCCTCCACAGTCTTCTCTGCATTTCTCCTATTGGGCTCATTCTCCCATGGCACTTCCATTCCTTTCCACTCACCTCTACCACACTCTCTTTTTCCCATGTCTTCTTTGTTGACATTATTAGGAAACATCATAGGATTTATAGTATGATTATTCTAAGTTTGAAGCCTGACATTACTGCTTGATCCACCTGAACCTGATGGCCAGTTTCCTCATTTGTAATAAGTATAGTGCTGTCCACTACTTAAGTGAGATATAATACTGTACACAAAATGCCTAGCACACAGTAGGCCTTCAATAAGTATTAGCTCTTTATCTCTACTTCATGCTATCTTCTTCACCTTTCCCTCTGGTTCAAATTTATTCACCTCAACTAGTCACATTATAGAACTTCATTTTAGTAAGTATTATTGTCTAAAATAAATTGTTTTATAATTCTCTAAGAAAAGAAAACTCTCCAACTTAAATTTGTTTTGTTGGTTTGTTGTTGTTTGAGACAGGGTTTCTCTGTAGAGCCTTGGCTGTCCTGGAACTCACTTTGTAGAACAGGCTGGCCTCGAACTCATATATCCACCTGCCTCTGCTTCCTGAGTGCTGAGACTAAAGGCGTGCGCCACCACCATCCTGCTTTTGGTTGTTTTCTTTTGTTTTGCTTTCCTTTTTAATGAAGATATTAAGTTGATTTCCCCTCCCCACTTTGTCATTAATTTTTGACAGGAGCAAAAATAATTCCATATGACTTTTTCTCAATGTCCTACTTAGGAGAAATGATACAGCAAGATGAAGGGCCAACTAAAGACACCATGACTGTCAGGCTGGCTCAGGGAGCATACGTAGAAACCTTATCTTGGTTTGTGCTGCCTGGCACCTTCGTCTCCTGTCTTTAGTTTTGTCTGTTCTGGGCTCACAGGTCTTCAATAACAACCATTTATCTGCAAAAACCCATTAGTTATGGGTGTGCCTGGAAGGGAATTGATAAGACATTTGAAAATTAGCCTAATTTGAACACATAAAATAAATTTTCAATGAACTTAATAGAAAATATATTTTCTACTCTATAATTTAATTTTTCTTGTATCTAAAGGGCTTTCCTCTTTTCATTTAATGTCATTGGCACCTGTGCTTAATCTTGGCACAGGAAGAGGAAATGACCTGCCTTGTTTGTGCCTGTTTTTTCCTACAGCAAGAACTGCAGCTTATCAGGATTCTGATCAAAAGGAAAATAACACAAGTATTTTGAACTTAGGAAAAATGAAGAACAAAATCATTAATATCTACTATTGAAACATTTCTAAGAAAATTACATTTTTGTTTTATTTCCTTTGATATATTTCTCTGTAATACCAAAAGGAATTACAGGAATTCTCTGTAGGGAAAATAGGGAATATTTTTTTCATTCTTCCAATTAATAAAAATTACTTTTAATCCCTTTGTTCATAATTTTACCTATATATGTGCAGAATGTCTACAGAGGTAGAGAATTTAAACCTGAGGTCTTGAATATTGCCATTTTCCTCAATCTGATTCAGAATTTCTCATCCCATAGTTTTCAGAGGTAATTGTTAATTATACCAGAAAGTATTCTCACACTACTACAAAGTGAGACTTGAGAAGGAAAGTCACATTGTGGGAAAACTGTTTGACTTTGGCTAGTTTCTTTCATCACCAGTTCATACAAAGTCTTTTGGTGAGAAACCTGATCTGACTCCCTATGAGTAGATGCTGTTACTGTCCAGATTTTAGGATATACTAGTGCATCACTGGAAGGATGCAGGAAATGTGCCTAACAGGCTGAATCTCTCTCCACTGAACACCTGAACACCTCAAGTCCTCCAAAACAGTTTACAGTCACAACTCAAGTACACAGAAAACCGTGCATTCATTTACCCTTAGGCAGAGCTTACAAGGTGTATTATAAAATGAATACGTCTATATTTAGTTCTATCCCCTTTATTTATTGTATTGATTAGTTATATTACAGTGCATTTTACATTGTAATGAATATGGCATACAATTGTGATATTTCTGGATGCTTTTTAATCTTGTAGAGTCAAAGTCTTTAGGCATGCTGTATTTGATTACTGTTGTTAAAACTTTTGTTGCTATCCTAAAAGTGGGCTTGTCCCACTTACATCATACTGAACATTTAATGTTTAGAAAATTATTACAATGATTGTATTATAGAAAGTTTTCTGCTTTGTTCATTGTTTTTGTGTTTACTTCCATTTGTTTCCTTGATCGCTTTTTATCTATTCAATCAAAAACTTGGAGTGAGTCACCCACTATTTTCCAGGTCCTGGTCTAGGCTGGCATACTAATAAACAAAAATATGTTCAAATTTCTCCTCTAATTAATCTGGTACTATGCATGGGGTGGGGGAAGACCTTGCGTGATAACTAGTCAATCAGTGGATTATAGGTGTTGTGAGAAAATAAAAGCACACAAGGTGGCTAGTAGTGGGTGTGGGAGGGAATGCTGTCTAGAATGGGTGAACATACACAGAAGGGTCCACTGAGGTGATGGTTGACCCTACTCAACTGTGCTTTCCTTTGACTTGTCGGGAGGGTAGCGCCAAGTGTGAGGTTGCCTCTTAGTAATTGCACTAGCACAGTGCCCCAGTCCAGGTTCTCACCATCTGTTTGCTTCTCTGTCTTACATTACTATTTTACTCACTTATTTCTACTGTAGCAAGTTCAAGTCCTTCTAGAAAGATCAAAGGATAAGTAAATCATGAATGTTTTTTAATTATTATGATTATCAATATGTATATCAGGGGTACACATGATAGTGAAGGTTAGACAGCAACTTTGTGGAGTCAATTCTATCCATCCAGTTTTGTGTGGGTTCTGAAATTATGCATATATTGCTGGTTTGGGTGGCAAACACCTTTACTTACTACATTTTGAGTCATCTCTCTGGTCCCTGGACTTGTTTTAGTCAGTTTCTCTCCCTTCTCTCTTTCTACCTACCTTCTTTCCTTCCTTTTCTTTCTTACTGTATTTCTCAAAGGGTTGGAGAATTGCTCAGTGAATTGTTAAGAGCGTTTGCCACTGAATTTGGTTTGGTTTAATCTCACCAGCACACTGCATGGGTGGCTCATGACTACCTGTAGTTCTAGGGATCCGATACCCTTCTCTGGCCTCAGTGGGCACCTGCAACCACGTGGTGTACACACATTTAGGTGTAAGTAAGTACACATAAAATAATAAATCTACTCTAAATACATTTCTTGAGTTATAATCATACCTCATAATGTATTTGTTAAAAATTTGTTCTGTTTTTAATGCCTGGTTATAACTTTGACAGTAAAAGATTTAGATGTCTGATTTCTTGTTGAGAAGGGATGCGGTTAAGAAAGAAGATATGCTATTTTGAGTAAAGCACATTAGCACACATACAACATTTTTAAAAAAAATACGGTGGTACTTTTTGTTGGAATGAGTTCAGAATTTGTTGTCAGAATGTCCCTGCCTTCAATCCTGGCTGGCTGATTCTTGGGAAGTCCTAAGTGTGTGTGTTAAACTTCAGTAGACTAACAGCACACAGCTTAATTATTGCATCTTTGTGATGAGCAAGTGTTTGAGATAAAAATACTGAACATGTCTATTGAACAAATAGCTAATGAGCAAAGAAAGACAGTGAAAGTCAAGTGACATGGATCAAATTTAAATTGTAAGAACTTCTTTTCTGAAGAGATCAAAATTTTAAGTAATAATTTTCTCTTGGCCATGATATGAATTCAGAATTAAGCATTTTAACTGAGTGTGGTGGTGCATGCCTGTAATCCCAGTACTTGGGAGGTGGTAGAGGCAGAAGGATTACAAGGAGTTCAAGATCATCCTCGGCCATATAGCAAACTTGACACCACCCGTAAGTAAGACCCGATCTCAAAAAAGCATTGTCATTGAATAAACCATATAAGCATTAATAATACCATTATAGTAAATGAAATCTCTACCAAGAGAAAGTATAAAGTGAATAAGATCGCCAGCTAGTAAATTATATGAGTTCTAATAGATGATCTCAGAAGGAAATGACTTGGCAAACGTGAGGGAAAGATGAAAGGGGAAGATGTCTAGAAAGATCAGCAGAGTTTTCAGTTACACTTCTGATAGTGCTGGCCTCTGAGACAGGGTATCCTGTAGAAAAAAACAAATGATTGAGCTTGATCATGTTAAATTTGGGGTTTCAGGGTATCTCAAGGAAATGTTGGACTGCAGTAGAGCATACCAGTCTAGAAATCTGAAGAGGTGCATAGACTCAGAAATAGTGTTCAGAACTACAACTCATGATTAGGGAGAGAGAAAGTAGCACTGTTTAAATGCGAGGCACTCTCCCTACCTTTCTTTTCTTTATATGCTAAGCAGCTTGGTGGCAGGGCGGTACTGTGTGGCCTCAGAGCACCTGCCTTGCTTGTGATACTCGGTCAATCATTTGTTAAGATGGACCAAATTGACTAAAGGGTCTGTTTGTTTTTGAAAACTTACTTGATAATCGAAGCCGGGCAGTGGTGGCGCACGCCTTTATTCCCAGCACTTGGGAGACAGAGGCAGGAGGATTTCTGAGTTCGAGGCCAGCCTGGTCTACAGAGTGAGTTCCAGGACAGCCAGACTACACAGAGAAACCCTGTCTCGAAAAACCAAAAACAACAAAAACATGATAATTGAATCAAGGATTATGACTCATCAGAGTTAGAGGTTAACAATCAAAGTTACACGTACTTAAATTATCAAGTTTATGTAGTCTTGTTTGCCACAAGCAGGGCATAACAGGACCTGTATAAAATGCAGGTGGCAAAACTTGCCATGGGGAAATGTTTTGTTTTGAATATAACTATAAACTGTGATTCTAAGCAGAAAACTTCTTTTTCACAACACCATCATTCACCTAAAACAATAGGTTCTGATAAAGCCACCTTTATATGTGCTATTTTTCAAAATGTTTTTTCCATAAGACATGATAAACCTATACTCTTTTCTTTTTTAATTATTGTATTAATTACTAGGATTACCGTACAAAGTAAAGAGTTTCATATGGCCTACTCACACATATGTATCATTGCACTTGGGTCTCGTTTGTTCCTCTCACCAACTCCCACTGTCATCTACGTCGGCAGCTTGTTTCTTCCTACCTCCCTTAAGATTTCTTCCTCTCTCCTCATGATCTATTTTCTATTCTTGAGAACTACATATGTGCATACACATGAACACACAAAGTTTTAAATCTAGGTTCCACTTATAAGAGAGAAAACTATGTCTTTTTTGTCTGACTTATTTCTGTTAAAATAATGATTTTTTTTTTAATTCGTAAGGATGTAAGGATGCTAAACACTTTTCAAGTTTTTTTGCCATATGCTTTTTTTTTTTTTTTTTTTTTTTTTGATTTTTCGAGACAGGGTTTCTCTGTGTAGCCCTGGCTATCCTGGAACTCACTCTGTAGACCAGGCCATGCTTTTCTTTTTAAAAAAAAAAAAAAAAAGTTATTGCCCCATCTATTGACTGATTGTTGGGTTAGGTATTTAACTTTTGCAGTTCTTTATATGTCCTTGCTGTTAATCCCATCTGATATGTAATCAGCAAAGACTTTTTCCCCTTATCAAATTTTATTTAGAGTCGTAGCAGAAACAGCCTGGTACTAGCTATAGACTTAACTCTTAGAATTGTCTTTATTTCATTATAAAAGTTATAGTAAGTTGTACTTTTATTTTCAATTGATTCTATGAAATTTTGAATTGCCTTCTTTATTTCTTCAATGACCCTTTGGTCATTCAAGAGTGTTTTGTTTGTGTCTAATGATTTGTACAGTTTCTGTGTTCCCTCTGTGTATGTGTCCCTAGGGAAACCACCCATCTCCAAGTCTCTAATGCTGGGGTTACAACTCTGTCAACCACATGTGGCTTTCTGTGTACAGGAGGCCAAACCTGACTCCTCATTCTTGCACCAAGCCCTTTACCTACCAGGCAGCTTCCCAGCCTGTCTATGGTCTCTCCTCCTACAGCTTTCTACTTCTGTTCCTCTGTGACCTGATAAGAAATTATTTTAATTATCTTACATTTGTTAAAGCATGGTTTTTGACCTAGACTTCGTTCAGTTTTGAAGGGTCAGTCTGCGGCTACTGAGAAAAATGTGTATTCTATATCTGTTGGGTGGAATATTCTGAAAATATCTGTTAGTTCCATTTGATTTGTTGTAATCCAGCTGGTATTTCCGTGTTGTTTTTCTGTTTTAGTGACCTGACTGGAGGTGAGAATGGCATGCGGGCGTCACCCTTGCTTTTATATCTAGCTCTATTTGACTTTATGTTCATTATATCCCTTACTTGTTTGATTTATGAAATTGGAAATCCCAACATTAGGAGTGTATGTTTATTTATAACTGTTATAGATTCTTGAGGAATTGTTCATCTTACTAATATGTGGTAGCCTCCCTTAGCTTTTCTTAGGACTTTAGGGTTGATATCTACCATACCAAATATCAGAAGAGCTCTATGCTAGCATGTTTGGGGTTTCCATTCACTTCAGGTTCTTATGAATGTCTTTCTTCCTTCTCTTGTGTGCTACTCCTTTAAGTATTTTCTGCAGTGCTGGCTTCTAATCAAGAGTTGTCTTCCCTTTGCTTACCCTAATATGTTTTTATTTGTCTGTCCATTTACAAGGATATCTTTAGTGGAAATAGTAATCTTAGTTGGTAGTTATTTACTTTCTGGGCTTGAAATATAACAATTCCAGACATTTTTGGTTTTTAGAATTGCTGACAAGACTTCTGATACTATTTAGATATTTTTGCCTTTGTGTGTGTGACTTGTTTTGCTGTACAGGCTTTAAAATGTGTCTTGGGTTTTTTTTTTTTTTTTTTTTTTTTTTTTTTTTTTTTTTTTTTTTTTTTTTTTTAGATTCATATTGTTGTTGTTGTTTGAGGCAAGGTTTCGCTATGAAGTCCCAGCTATCCTAGAACTTAACTCTGTAGACCAGGCTGGCCTGGAACTCAGAAATCTACCTGTTTCTGCCTCCGGAGTGCTGGGATTTAAAGGTATGTGCTACCTCCCCCCAGTAGATCCTTTTTTAATTTGTGTGTGTGTGTGTGTGTGTGTGTGTGTGTATGTATTTGTGAGTGTCAGAGGTTGGGGTTGTCTGTGGAGGCCAGAAAAGGGCATCAGATACCTTGGAGCTGGTGTTGTGGGGCCACTTAAATCCAACGTAAATCCAACATAACACAAACACCAGGTCAAAGCAGATGACAACATTTTATTGCAATCAAGCTGATACTGATTGCTCAGGGCTGCAGAACAGACTTGAGAGCTGAACTATGACCCTGAAGAGAAATTGCACAGCATATTTAAAGGACAAGACCACAAAGTGGAGGTGGGGGTGGAGGGGGTTATAGCATTGTCCAACCTTATTTTGGCATAAGGGATTGAACAAGGGAGTTTTCCTCAATCAGGTTAGGGTAGGTTCCTGGGCCTGGGAAGATGAACTTAGTTTGACCTTACCAGCAAGATGGAGAAGTCCTGAGATGTCTGGACTCAGACATCTGTTCCCTTATAAGTTGTCCTTGAGAAGTCTAGACTCAGAAAACTGTTTCCTTGTAATAGAAGCTGTTCAGCTATTGGGAAGTCCCCAGCTTTCCTAGGGCCTAGGGACCTTGAATTTAGTTCTCTCTGTGATTAAATGGAGTTTGAAAATGAAATGGTAGTACTTAAAGTAAGTTTCTTTTGCTTGTCCCAACCCTGGGTAACAAGCAATTAGAAACCACTTTGATGTGGGTGCTGGGAACTGAACAGGGGTCCCCTGGAAAAACAGCAAGTACTTTTAACCACTGAGCCATCTCTCCAGTCCCAGACTTTGATTTTTGATACCTTAAACTGTAACATGGTATGGAGAAATTCTAACTTGGTCATAACTCCTTGGGGTTCTTCATGTTTCTTGTATTTGAACGTTGTGCCTTTCTCTAAATTTGGGAGGTTTTCTGTTATAATTTCACTGAATAGATTCACAGTATCTTCAGTGTTTATCTTCCTTCTTATGTATGCTTAGGTTTGATCATGTCCCAGAATTTGTGATTACTTCAGTCAGGTTTCTGCCTTCCCCTCTTGATGTTTGCATGTACTATTTCTTCAGCCTTGCCCTCCATTCCGGAGCCTTTCCTCTGTCTGTTCTTGACTTTGCCTGGCCAAGCATGTTGCCAATGCCATTCCGTATGTTTTTATTTGATTCACTTGTTTCTTTTCCAACCTTTCTTTTCTATTTGGTGGTTTGGGTTTGTTTGGTTTCTGGGGGAATAGGTTTGTTGTTTTCTTTCAAAGATCTCAATTTCTATGCTGTATTCTCCTTTCGTTTTGGTGAACTATTTCATCCATATTGCTTATTTTTTTCCTTTGTTGAATTTCCCTTCTCTGTTGCTGGTTTTCCTCTCCAGGTGTTGAACTAAATATGTTTGCTTCTCTGTGCCCTCCTTCAGATCATTGAGCATTTTAACAGAAAACTACTAAAATGTTTATCTTACAGATTGCTTATTTCTGTATCTTTGAGTTCAGTCCTTGAGGAGTTATGATCTTCTGGGAGAGTCTTTTTTTCTTATTTCTCGAGTTCCTCTGTTTCAGTTTGAACATTTTCCTGTTTGGCTCCCCTTCTGGTGTTTTGGCATGGGATCTTGCTGAGCAGATGACTGAGCAGTCTCAGTCCCCAGGACTGCCCACAAGGAGATAGTAAACTGCTGTGTCAGCAACATCTGCCCATGTAAGAGGAAGAAACGCTTAAAATACACCACTATATGACTATTTGATGTTTGGAAATGAATGAATGAGAAAAAAGAAAGATGACATGGAAAAGGAAGAAGCAGAGAAGCAACGCTAAATAACTGAAAGGTAGAAAAGAATAGGATGTGGTTGACGGGAAAAGAACAAGAGATTGGGGCAGAAAGGGGGGTGGATCAAAACCAAGACATCCCAATGATGAAAGTGTCAATAATAAAAAGTAGATAAATGTAAAAAGGAGCAAAAAGTAAAGCCAAAGACTATTACCTGTTGAGGAGGATATAGGGGGAACCGTGAGGGTACAAAGGCTGACAAAAGCAAGGGGCTAAGGAAAAGAGATTGCCCTATAAAGTGTAAATAATGTTAGATAAATGTGTAAGGGAAATAACAAAATTTAAAATGTAATACATACCATTAAAATCCTGTTAAACATTAAGTAAAAATAGGAGCTAGCAATCATAATAGTCAGAAAAAGATAGTGGAAAGAACAAGATAGTGGAAACGTCAGTTTAAAGCAGTGTTGGGTGGGACGACAGTTTCTGTGATTATGTCTACACTGGACAAGTGTTAGATGTCCACCACAGCTTTCTTCCTAAAGTTGCCTGCCTGCCTGTCTCCTTGTTCTCTCTCTCTCTCTCTCTCTCTCTCTCTCTCTCTCTCTCTCTCTCTCTCTCTCTCTCTCTCTTCTTTCTTTCCATACCAGGGACCTCTGTACAGCCCCCTGTGTCTAATGTTTTAGCTAGAGAATGTCTTTCAAGTGCATCAGGAATGTGGGAGGCAATCACAGAAGTGAGGTTGCCACAGGCATGGGACTGTCTTCATCCTTTCAAGTGTTCAGAACTCCACTGGAGTGATGCAGCCTTTGGTACCAAGTACACTCTAGAAACTTTTAAGCACTCAAGTTCTTCAGCAGTGAATAAGAGATAAGGTGGCTCCAGGGTTTGATCTGCCCATAGGCCTTGGACTCCAAGCTTTCAGACACCAGGGTTATTCTCAGCTGATGAAATCTGTGGTCCACCTGACAGTGAAGCTGTTGTTCTTTGTACTACCCTGCCTGAGCTAGCTTCCTCCCATCTATACCTATGGCTTGTCAGTCTCTGACTCCAGCCTTCTCTCTTTCACCCAGCAATTGTACCAAGCTGAATTAAGTCTCCCTAACTTGGTCGGAGGCCTTTGTGGTTAGTTTTTAACAATACTTCCTCTCTCAAGATGGTTCCAGGCCCTTTGAATCATAGAACATGACAAAATGGGGTTTTTCTCCGCTACTGACCATATGCCAGAGAAATCACTGCCTAGTTGAAACCCACAAGTGGGTTTGAGGATGGTGAAAACCCTGGACTTGTCCTGAGGGTGGGGATACCCAGCTTTTATCTGGTTTACCTTTTGGAGGTTTTTGTTTTCCCCTTCCATATCCAAGAAGCATGAGTTCAAGTACACTACATTGCCCATCCTGTTCTTCTGATCTTTTCTGGTGTGTCTCTGTTCCCTTTGCGGGCTTCCCAAGCTTTTTCTTTATTTCTCTCTTTTGGATATGGTGTATTTTTTTCATATTCTGACTCTGCTTTATCGGCTCACACAGAGGCAACTCTAACCTGTCATCCGATTCACACACAAGCCCTTCATTCACTGTACACTTTTCTTCATCTACAAGGGTAGATCCCTGCAGACCCTTTAGTGCTGTAAATAATGAAAAGCTAGTAGAACCAGTTTCTCCCACTTAGTTGAGTGATTGATAACTGAGACATTTTGCTTAATAAGAATTGCACAGTGTTATTTCAGAACAGCGAAGAAAAGAATCAACCAAGTCGCTAGACTTGACAGAAAGATCAGTTCACACCAAGAAGCTTTTATTATATAGGATGTAATGAGCAGCTCCAAACATCACTGTATGAATAGTCTTTGTGTAAGTTTTGAAAAATTATCAGACTTATAAGTACTATTGACTTTGATTAAACAAATCACATTATAGGCCTTAGAAAATAAATGAATTTTAAAGGAACTTAATTCTAGCAATAACCATTTATATTTGAATATTCCTTATAAATGTCCCAGCATATTCTAAACAGAGCTTATAAGCATCTGTAAACTGTATTTTCTTGGCCTAGGTACAAACTGGAAAACTCTATTCTAAACCTTAACAGAAACATATTTACAAATCATAAATTTTAAAAACTAATTTTCAATATATTACATTCAGACAGCCCAAACAGCAGCATCAGTGCCTTCAGGAGTTAGCCTTTGTCCAGGTAAAATGCTCTGTCCATACTCAGAAGGAAAGTGGAACTTGCCCAATAGTCATCAGTTTTAGTGCAAATCAAGATCTTTTCTTTTTCTTTCTTTCTTTCTTTCTTTTTTTTTTTTTTTTTTTTTTACTTTAGGAATAAAAAGTATATGTTATAGTATAAAATCTATGAGTTGGCTTGAAGAGATGGCTCAGTGGGCAAAGCACGTGGTGTGCAAGTCTGATAGCATGTATTTGGATACCCCAGAACCCACATTCTAAAAAGCTGATACAGTAGCATATACAGCTGTTACCTTAGCGTGCTGTACCTTCCCCTACTGGAAGATGGGCAGCTGAGACAGAAGAATTGCCAGATTGGTGGCCAGTTAGCCTGGTGTATGCAGCAGTGAATAACAACGGAGACCCTGTCTTAAACAGGCAGTGAGGGAAACCTGAAGCTATCCTCTGATCCTCATACTCATGCCGTGCACTCATGCACACTTACACATACAAACACATAGAGAAACGTACAACAAAGCTTAACTATGTACATAGGAAGACAGGATAGTAAATTGAATCTTAAACAGAAATAGTATGTTTAGGAAGGAGAATATACGAGTGAAAAAGATTTGGGTCAATTCACATGAGAACGTAGATACAGTTAATGAGAGGTGACTGAAAGGATTCAGGAATGTGGGAAAGTACTAGGACCCATGAGACATGCTCTTATAACAAGGCATCTGGACACAGTGTTTACCAATAACACAGAACAGGGAGATTGGGAGCCCTTGGAGAGGAATGAAGAAGAGCAAGTGTCTAAACTCCTAATTGTAATGGTAGACTAAGGTTCTAGGTTGCAAGGAGAAAATACAAGCCAAAGGAACCAAATGTACAGGTAATTCAGAGGCTTTCAAAATTCATAACTCCTTAGTAAAGATAGTCATGAGTCCCCTTATGTATGATGC
This sequence comes from Arvicanthis niloticus, assembly GCF_011762505.2. NCBI lineage: Eukaryota > Metazoa > Chordata > Mammalia > Rodentia > Muridae > Arvicanthis > Arvicanthis niloticus. The sequence goes on along the minus strand of NC_047661.1, from coordinate 105,211,725 downwards.
TATATCCTCTATTATTGCTTTGCATGTGTGTCTTCTCCCAAGAAGGTAACATTTTTCAAAGCAACCTTTCTTTTCAGAGGTTGATTGGAATAATGGAGTGATTGAGTGGAAAAAGAGAAGACCTAGGTACAAAAGACCTTAGCAAGTAACTCCCAATTTCTTTTCATCATCTTTCTTATCTCTGTGTAACTTTAATGGATTTAAGAAAGAAAGAAAGAAAGAAAGAAAGAAAGAAAGAAAGAAAGAAAGAAAGAAAGAAACTATGATGTCTGTAGACAGCCTCACCATGATCCCTGGAGCTCACTCTGCAGAAGTTCTTAGCTCATGGCTATTATTAAGTATATTACTACAAAGTCAAGAAAAGTTTGGTGGGGGAGAGATGGTAGTTATTTCTGGTTGACTAAAATACATTTCTCTCTTTACTATATATAGTTAGAAAACTGGAATATTACCAGCTTCTGGTGTCTCTCATGTTTCTAGTCTTTTCTGTTGACTCTTAATTTTGTGGCAGTTGGGGTTGAGCTTAGGGTACTTTGGGGAACCCTACCACTGCTTCTTGCTCTATTATTTTGAGACATGTCTCATTAAGTTGCCCCCAAAGACCTTAGAACTGGAGATCCTCCTGCCTCATCCTCCTGAGTAGCTGGGATTGTGCCAACACTCCTGTTTAGATGCTTGGACTGACTCTTGTCAACTTCTCTTGCTTTTGTTTTCTTCTGACAGACAAGGATAAGATTAAGGTTAGAGAATGGTTTGGATTTTGTTTTTTGGGGGTTTTTTTGTTGTTGTTGTTTGGGGTTTCTTGTTTGCTTTTTAAGAAAACTGTAAATTCCAACAAGTGATAAGTATCACAGTTGAGTGTAGATAGCCAACCTCATATAAGGGTAATTTAAATTATTATTTCTTACTAAATGAAATGGATGAAGATACATGTAACTATTTAAACTTCTATAAAAATTAATATATTAAGGCCAATAGACTATGAACAATCACCCAGTTGGTTCCGTAGTGATAAAGCACATGGTAGTTAGCACAGGGCCTTAGAAACCTGGTTATTAGAGCCACACTGTCAAATGCATCTCCCTCCACCAGCTGCAAGGTGATTGTGACTAAGTTACGAAGTCTCTTCTCTTCAGTTTCTTTATACTTTGAATATCAGTATAATGAAAACTTTGACCCATTAGCATGAGCTATTTAATAAATTTTACTTTTATTAATAACTATTATAAAATCAGTTAAAATTTCATTTATTTGTTGGTTTTCAAGGTTGGCACTGTATTTCATTTTTGAGATAAAGAAAAATAAAACAGAAGAAATTAATACTTACAAGTAATTAACTATTGAAGTAAAGGTTGTTTGTTTGTCAAGGGTTGGTTTTTTATTTTCTTCTCCAAAGAAAGATATTTTGTCCAACTAAACAAAAGAGTAAGGCCATAGAGAATTTGATTTTTCTTAAACAGGATTATGTGGTAGAGGTGATCAAGTTGTTTTGTATTCCACAAATAAATTGATCAGCCCTGCAGAAGGGATAGATAGGATAGCAGTCTCTCTTTGACAGCACAACATTAGGTTTTTCAAAAGAAGCCTGTGGTACCACACCATCTGGCAAGTTGAAATTTCATGTTGTTCTAAAGTCCTTTCAGTTTGGGGTTTTATTTGTTTGTTTGTATTCTGGGTTTTTTTCTTTTTTCTTTTCAACCACAGAATAGTTTATGCTATAATACAAAGACAGTTAAACACCTCATCTTTAAAGGTATAAACCTAAATATTTTAATATTAAGATTTTGCTGGCTCCTTTCAAAATTGATTTTTATTCAAGTTAAGCCAAAATACAAAAGCATTTTGTCACTTTTAAAATGTCACATTTTAGTAAAAAAAAAAAAAAAAAAAAAAAACAGAAAATAGCCTTACTTAATACTAACCTCTCTACAGGATTGCTAGCCTCTTGAAGCTAAAAGTATAGTCATTTATTTAATACATTATTGACACCAGAAAATTTTTGTTGAATTGAGTTTATTGAACAAACATATTTTTGGAAGCAATAAAATGACAAAGGTTGTGCTGAATGTAGCCTTGTTCTTACTTTTCTATTTATATGTTTATTTTTGTCCCGTAGGAACAGAAGAGATCATTTTGACAACAGAACATTCTTTGTTTAATTTTGACACCTCTGAATTTTTGAGAGCTTTTTCTGGAGCTCTTACAGATCTGTACATTGTATGTACAGCTATATGTGTAAAATATATTTGTATGTATGTATGTATGTATATATGTGTGTATGCATGTATTATACATTTAATAGAAGATATTTTAATTATGCTAGAATGTTTGAAGAAACAAATTTTGTGTGAAATTTAACCTATTAGGCACAACTAAGGGAAAAATAGAACTGCTTGAAGATTTGATTCCCACTAACTTTCCTTGGCTGTAATGAAAGCTGAATTAATTACTGGCTAAAGAACATGGCAGAATCTGCAGAGCAGAAATGGTAAAGTTGCCCATTTAATAGTATATGTGAGAGGGGACTGGAGAGATGGCTCAGTGGTTAAGAGCACTGGCTGCTCTTTCAGGGTTCTGAGTTCAATTTGAGCAACCACTTGGTGACTTACAACCATTTGTAATGGGATCTGATGCCCTCTCCTGGTGTGCATGAAGACTGAGTGCTCATATACATAAAATAAATATTAAGAAAAATAGCATATATGAGAAATAACAAGGAAGGAGAAAAGAGGAACCTTTAGGGACCATTTTTAAAGTGCTGAATAGAATAACTAAGAGCTATCTGACTACATGGATTCTCAAAAGTCAAATAGTTAGCCTCAAAATTTGATCATCCTATGATATTAAAAATAATAAACACTCTCAGATTGCTTAAAATTCCAGACTGATTTCAGAGCAGTTAATTTTCAGCCATCTAAAATCCTCTGGCTCAGCCTTTAAAAACTTGCCCTTCAATTTGCCCACAGATGTAACTAATACCCACAAATGACCAGTATTAGTCTTCTGGAACAATAAGGAATTCATCAAATCTCCCCTACAAGGCAATAGCTGACTGGTGAAATGCTAAATACAACAATAGCTTAAAGTTCTGGAGTCATTTTGAAGGGAGATAGAAACATTTATTCAGGAAAGTCAACTGTATCTTCTTAAGAAAGGTGTTTTTGGTATTTGTTAGAACCATTATGGTTCTGCACTAGAATCTCCATGCCAGTGTCTGATGTAGAGCAAGGATGTCACTGGAAAGCTGTCCTCTTCACTCCCAGCACCCTTACAGAGCTCTTTTCTGTATGGAGGGACCAGTGGGACCAGGCCTGTATCTCTTCAGCCAGCTTCCACAGACAAAGGGGACATAAAAGGGCACACAAAAGAAATAAAGTAGTTTTATGATATATGTTTTTAAACTACACCAAGCTGGACACACACCTTTAATCCCAGCATTCAGGAGACAAAAGCAGGTACATGACTTAGAGCTTGAGGTCATCCTGGTTTACATAGTAAGTCCCTGTCTCACAACAACAACAACAACAACAACAACAAAATCATTGAAGGAAGGAAATCATACTTAGAGAATGGAGAAGTGATAATCAGGGAGTCTGTATGGGTCTGAGCTAGGTCCTCTACATATATGTTATGGTTGTGTATCTTGGCGTTCTTGTAGGACACCTAACAGTGGGAGCAGAGCCTGTCTGACTCTGCCTGCTTTGGGGACCTTTTACTATCTAATGGGTTGCCTAGTCCAGCTTTAATATGAGAGGATGTTCCTATTTTACTGTTAACTTTGTTATGTCTTGTTTGATTGATATCTCTGGGAGCTCTGTTCTTTTCTGAGGGGGATTGGAGGAGGAGTAGATCCGGGGAGAGGGAGGAGAAACTGAGGTTAGGATGTAACATACAAGAGAAGAGAAGGAGGAGGAGGAAGAAAACAAAGAAGATGAAGAAGAGAGAAGGAGGAGGAGGAAGAAAAAGAAAACAAGGAAGATGAAGAAGAGGAGGAGGAGAAGGAGGAAGAAAAAGAAAACAAGGAAGATGAAGAAGAGAGAAGAAGAAGAAGAGGAGGAGGAGGAGGAAGGGGAAGGAAGGAAGGAAGGAAGGAAGGAAGAAAGAAAGAAAGAAAGAAAGAAAGAAAGAAAGAAAGACAACTTAATAGTTCTCCTTATGAAAATTCTGGAGTTGGTAATACAGTAATCCAGGCATAGGTAAAATAAAACTATAAAATCTCAAAATCAGTCAGGTAATTTCAGTCACATCAAAAAACAGGTAATGGGGATATTGAGAAAGAGAAGATTATATGTAGGTGTAGATTTTTCAAAACCTACTTTTAATAAGGGTTCTTAAATGCTTTAAGCTCTTTTCTAGTCCACCACCCACCAGAGGTAGTGGAAAAGAAAGGTTAATAGAGCAAAGGATGATGTGGATCTGTTTAGAAATAGTTCTTTGGAGAAAATGCAGTCTGTGTAGTCAGTATATCACCAGTTCAGTTCATATGAATCAGTAGCAGCAGCTCAATCTACTGGCAAACACTATTCACGAATCAGCAATGGCAGGTCAATCCAGAAGAAACCATGAGGCTCTGCTAATCAGCCTGAGTCTGCAGAAGCAGCAAGTAGCCTCCAGAATACTACCAGAAGTTTTTTGATGCATTTCTCTATGAAGTCATGACAAATGATGACCATCAAAGGTTGGCAAGGCTAACCAATATCATACAGTGTCATCAGCAAAAACCAGCATCAGCAAAGCCCAGTGATGACCAGCAAAGAGTGATAAGGTGAACGAGTGCTTCTGTCTGTTGGGTTATACTTATACCCTTTCTAAACATCACGTGTTCTCTCAAGTATCTGCTCTAGCAAAACATCACATGCCCCTCTTCCAGGCTGCTTCCAGGAAAACACATGTGTGTTCTCAGCAAAACATCCTCCCATGTGTCTGCTTCAGCAGGAACAGCCTCTCATAAGACAGTTTCCAGAACAGAATATCACATGACACAACTGAGTCTCCAAAGAATTGGAGACCCAAAATTTCCACTTTAGGAGATACAATATTTAAAATAAAACTTCTACGGCTTGATGAAAAATTTAAAGTATACACATTATTAAGGCAAATCTATGAACTATAAACATGAGGGGATAAAATGTGTTGGTTAAAGTGCTGATACGTAGAAAACCCTAAAAACAACTGAGAAAAATAATCCACCACATACAGAGGAGCTCAGTGAAACTAACAGCTGATTGATCAGAAATTATCAGGTAAGTAAAGAGACTGGCTGAGAGAGATCAGAGGCCAGTAGACTAGCATGCCAGTGAAGCTGAAAAACTTCGCCTTCAAATTAGTAAAGCTCAATTCACAAGTTATTACACTGTTCAAAAAGGATTTCTCTTTTATTTACTGTACATCCTGGCATATGTACTGCAATAAATTCATCTTCCTCATTATGACTTCCATGAGTTCATGTTACCAAAGATAAATCCAGTCTTAGTGTTTACTGCTATAGTCATATGTATTCTCTGGATATTTACAGCAGTGGTTTATCTGCATATTTGTATGCAGTATTTTTAAACATTGCCTTCTTTTTATTAGTCGGCTTATGGAACCTGACCTTTTTATTGATGGTTTCTAAAGTATGAGAGTCATGTAATTATTTTAAGGATTTTTCCTCAAAAATCTCATTTAAAAACTTAACTTTAATTTGTTATCATTAAGGATTTTGAGGGCAGCAAGATGGTTCAAACAGTAAAGCTGTATGCCTGTTAACACAAGCCTGGTAACACCAGTTCAGTCCCCAGAACTGAAAAAGGTGAAAGGAGACCAGCTACGCAAAATCATTCTCTAACCACCACACATATACCATGTATACCCATACAAACATTACTCACACACATCTACACCCTCTGTGCACACACACACACACACACACATACACACACACTCACACATAACAAAAGAAAAAATTTAAAAGGATTTTGAATCAGTTGTGTCACTCTTATATTTCTGTGTCTGTCTTCAATCATGAACAAACAAGGGCTGTCAGTGCCTCACTGAGAACACTCTCTAGTCCTGTGTAACCCTAAAAGGAGCTGTCTATTTGACAAATGATCTTCATTGGAGTCTCACAAAGGAAAGTCTGAAGAAATATGGATGATTAATGTCAGAGCAAGGAAAGCTCCATCTGCATTTCTGCTTCGGTTTACTGTTTGTGTGTGAAGTAGATTTTCTTATTCCAGTCCTGCCAGGAGAATTTTCTTCATGCTTGATAGAAGGCTTGGGGTCTGTTCGTTCGTTCTCTCTCTCTCTCTCTCTCTCTCTCTCTTTCTCTCTCTCTCACTCTCTCACTCTCTCACTCTCTTTCCTTTTTTCCCTTTCCTTTCCTTCCTTCCTCCTTTTCTTTCTTTCCTTCTTTCTTTCTTTCTTTCTTTCTTTCTTTCTTTCTTTCTTTCTTTCTTTCTTCTCTCTCTATTTTTTGACATTTTAATGTGGATTCTGGTCACTATAAGCTATAAAACTGTACAAGTCTAAAGATAGCTTTACCTCATTTAAATTTTTGCACAAGATGAAAAGAAGTTTGAACAATTTTCCTGTTTGATAAACTTACTTTAAAACCGAGAGAAAAGATGTAAAGTAAGAATCACACTGATGTTGTTTGCTCTGTTGATGAGTAAAATGTCCTTCTGTGAAACAGCATTATTATAGCCTTTGTTTTTCAGAGATGAAATATATAAAATGTATCTGAAAACTGAGGTATTCAGCACTAATTAGAAACTAGCTGTGTACAGGGATTAGGGTGTGGCCCCACAGACCTGTCTGCTGCTGAGTATGTGTCAGCACTGGCAGCTTCCTGACCTCTAACTAGAGACTGCAGTAGAAGTTAATCAAGGTAGTGCTGTGCCTGGTACACAGTGGGTGCTCTGTGTCTCCACTTCTGCTACATCATTAACAGTGCTACTGATATCACAGTTACCCTGGAGGTAACAACCTCAGAAATATACAAGGACCCCAGAACTCAGACTACAGAGTACAGTAAATACAAACTCAGACTGGGGCCCACTAGACCTTGCTAGTTTAGCAACATGGCCCATTTCCTCCCCCTGCTTGCAAGTGTCATCTTGAATTGTTTGAACCCCTGTGCAGTTCATTGTAGGAATCTAATGTTTTCATAGAGCTGTACTTTCGAATACACATTTTTGGGGGGCATTTTCCTAGTAACCTTATCTTAGTTGGCCACACTGAGCAGTACCATAGTGAGGTGGCAAAATTTAGTAATCATTAAATTTGTCTGATACGTATGTATTTGTTCCTTGTACTTTTTTTCTCCAATGTGTATATGTTTGATATATATATATATATTTGTTTGAAAATACTGAATTTGTAATATATTCTATTTATATATATAGTATTTATATCTAATATATAATGTATTAATAGAATCAGGCTACAATAACTACAGCTTGTCCAAATTTACTTGTACTACCTTGCCATCTCAGTGGCTACTCAAGGCAGCTCCTACAGGATCCTTGCTATTTGCTGTCACTGCATCTAGACTCATGGTTAACTAAGTCCCTGCTGGACTTAGGTGCTGCAACACCTACCTCTTCTCCTGAAAACCCCAGGCACATTCATAGACTTTATTTTACAAGGATATTAAAATAAATACCTATTGTATCTGATCTGGGAACTTTGTTCATATTAAACCCACAAAATACAGGGAGAAAAAAAATCAACAAAAAAACCTTAGAAACCTTCGAGAACTACCCAAAACCCAAAGTAAAATGAGTCCATAGATAACAATTGATTCTAAAGGTTTTTTTTAAAATTAACTTTAAAAATGAACCAAAAACATTATCAGTGTTTTTAAACACTAAAAAAATCAAGATGTGGACCCAGAACAATTGCAAACTAAATCAAAGATTCCTCAGATGCTACCATGGGGGGAAATGGCTTAATATCAGACAGGAACAAATTTGCATGTTTTAATGTGCAATAGGTATCGTGGAACACATAAGAGAATGAGGAGCTAATAAACATAAGATTAATCCAAGCCAATTACCTTCTCTTTTCATCTGTATGGTGTCTCTCTGGTCTTTCTATTTTTTGAACCTAATAGGAGCCAGAAATAAGAAATGTTTGCAAAATTCTAAAGGATTATTCTATTAGTCAGTTTTTCACTACTGTCGTGAAATACCAGAGACAGGCAAAAAATAAAACATGTTTTATTTAGCTAACAGTTTTGGATCCTAAAAATCAAAATGAACTGATACAGGCAGATTAATGTTCCACCATGGCAGCCTTACCTCAAGGTAGAATGCAGTCTCAGGAGCAGTGGCTACATGTAATCGTAATTGAAACAAACAGTAATCGAAACAAAGCTTGATCAAAACAAGGTCCAAGCCTTTCCTAACAGTTCTCTTGAAAAAAAAAATTAATGATCAATTTTTAAAACAAACTCTCATTTGCATAACCTCTCACTAAGCTCCACCTGTTAAAGCTTTAACCTCCTGATATTAAAGATCATGCCCTCAACACATAAACTTTTGAAGAAATAAATATTAAAACCACAGAAGTGGGTTGGAAACATTAGGAACTAGCATTATGTTCTAAATTGTAGCAAGATTGGGCAGTAACAATACTCTTGGAATATAGTTAAGTATACATGGAGATTTTCTGCGGCTCTGACTTCTCAATAGACTTTTGGTCTTGTATACAGTTAATCTTACTTCAAAACTTTGTTTCCTCCTGATGAGATTAACAGGAAGCATTTACAGTCTCAGTAGTGTTTTGGCAGGAAGCTATGCAAGAGCCCCCATATAAGCCTTCATAGCTAGCAGAAGCTTAAAATGAGAGATCACAACAGCAATGGCTGAGAACGGTAACTAGTCATTCTCCAGCCAGCTGAGCTTGAACAGTTAAAACTTTAGTTCATAGACACATGTTCATCAAGTTAGAGTGACCAGGAAGCCTGCTTCATGAAATAGGAGAGCAGCAGAAAGGGGGTTCTGCAACCAGGTTCTCAGAGGAGAGAAAGGAAAACGTTTTTTTTTTTTTCTTTTTAAATATTTTTTAATTTAATTTGATATTTTATTCATTTACATTTCAGATGTTATCTCCGTAACAATATGTCAATCCAAAGAAACATTCTCATTGTCTGAACAATGGGAATTTGTTCTGTGACACAAATTTATTATTTTATATTCTTGGAGATCAGGACTCTAGATCACAAAGATATGCGCCTTTCAGAGATACTAGATCAGTCCTTTTTCTCCTCCTGTGTCTCAGGCTGCCTATATTCACTGCTCATGGCTCCTCCCGCCATTTTCCAAAGAGGAACACAGCATCTTACCAACTCTCTATTGTGGCAGAAATTTCCCTGCCCAATCTAGTTGCAGCAAGAGGCCTATGATTGGACAGGAAAAAGGGAGGCGGAGCTAAGGGTGGTGCGCAGAGAGAGAAAGAAGGGGGGAGGGAGGAAGAGGGAGAAAGAGAAAGAAGGAGACACAGAGAGATGAGGGGAGTGAGGAAGGCAAAATGGCTGCGGACATGGACCCGCGTGGCATCAAGTAATTAGTAGATATGAAATCTAAAGGTTAGGAATATTGGGATAACCTTCTAAATTGTGTGGGCATCTTGTGATTTGAGTATTTGCTGATTTTATAAATGTTCAGTTAACTTTAAGCATTAAGAATCTTATTTCTACTGGGAGGATGGCAGTTATTGTCTGGGTTAAGCTGAGCGCTGTAGGGGTGGCGGAGTTGGCCCAGGGGCCATGCCTAGAGCTGTGGAGGCCACGGAGCAGGCCAGCAGAAGCAGCAGCCACGCCCACATCTTGTGGGCACCAGGTCAGTGGCACTGAGATGGCCAGCCAGTGCCAGACTCTAGTGCAGGAACATGGCGGCTGAGCCGGGAGCCAGTGGCTGTCCTTTTTGAATACTCCGTTATGAATGTTCTTGTGCTAGATCCGTCCATGAGATTGTTTGGGGCGGCCCCTGCTCAGAATGGAGGCCTTACTTGCATCTTCAGACTGCCTTTGCCGCTCATGAGTTGTGGACGTCCTCATTAGTGTTGAGTAAATGACTACTGCAAGTGTGTGTCCAGTTATTTGGAGAAGATAGTGAGATCAGTGCTATTAGAGGTATTTCCATGTTTCTTATGTCCATATCTTGGTTTGTCTTTTTTTTTTTAAGGATGTTGAAGAACCACAAAACCACTCTGCCGAACCCATTGGAGATGACTACAAAAAGATGGGAACACTTTTTGGTGAACTGAACAAAAACCTCCTCAACATGGGCTTCACAAGGATGTATTTTGGAGAGCGAATTGTGGAACCAGTAGTGGTCATTTTCTTTTGGCTTATGCTATGGTTCCTGGGCCTGCAAGCCCTCGGACTAGTCGCTGTTCTTTGCCTTGTCATTATTTATGTACAGCAGTAAAACACTGGACATTTGGTAGCCATGTATGTAACTGATAGAACTATACACTTGGGCTTTTTGAAAGCCAAAATACTTTGACATATTTCATATTGTGTACTGGCTATTTTATAATTTAAATTATAAATGAGTGTTCTTTAAAACTCAACTCTTTGTTATAACAAGGATGAATATATATTTTTGACTATATATTAGCCTATTCAAACTCTTTTTCACTCCTATGATCTGTACCTACCTTTAGATACCGCTTCCCCATGCCAAATCTGAACATTACGAAACAGTGACAGGGCAAATAGCATGGCATGGAGTTGCAGTGAATGCTGTAGTTCTTGTAAAGTTCCAATAAAAACATGTTGAAAGAAAAAGGGGAAATGTAGCTAAGAATAAGTTTTAATTGGAAAACTGTTGCACTTGCACCTCCATTGAAAAATCCCATTTTGGGGATATATTTGTCTCTGTTATCTCTGCGTAATATAAAACAAAGTAACTGATAACTGCCACGTATCACTGCAGTGCTGTGAAGGTAATAACGCTAGTGTGTTCAAATTGAAAATAATATATTTATTGGTGGTGGTGGTGGTGTTTTGGGTTAAATGTAAGTTTTTATATGTTATATTCGGACCTTCAAGAGATTGTAAAGTTAGAGATGATTCTGGTGCTAACTTCTTTTTGTGAGTTCTATGGCTGGGTGTCTGCCAGTGCCTTGCCATCCTGTCCCTAGTCGCTTGCATGTTTTTTCTAGAGACATTTTCGGTACACTTTTCCCCCCAAAGTTCATAATTTTATAGTTCTTTTCTACCAGTTACTCTAAGATGTAAAACGATGCATTTTCTGTCGTGGCGTGGAGTTTTCCTCCCAAAAGAGTGACTTCTTTCTTATTTAAGAAAAAAATCAAATACTTTTTCTTTGATATCTGTATTGAAGTACAAAATCAAATCACTGGTTTAAATTAAGAACTCAGTAGCCACTTGTAATATTCTAAGATTAAAGCCAATTGGCTGGCCATGTTTCTAATGTATACTATGGGGTTTTATTATACTGAAACAAGCATTTCTTTAAATACATTTTGAAAATGAAAAATGACTTTGATATTTTTGGTTTTGCTAAAAAACCTAAAATCTTATACTTTTGTCTAAGAGTCATCTATTTGAACAAAGAAATTTAAATACAAAAGTGATGTGGTGAGGCATTTTTGTTTGACAAGCCCTGCTTAGTTAATTTATTTAAAGTGTATTTTCTAGGCTACTTTGTAAAGTTCTTACTCATGCAATTTTAAACATTATTCTGCAAGAAATTCTGAAGCAGAAAATTCAACTTAAGTGAGAACATTTAACTTGGCTTTCTGAAATCAGTAATCCTGCACAAAAGAATAAGAAGTGCATCTCTCTATATTGTACATAAGCATAGGCCTTTAAATTTGGCTTTTCAAAAACCAAAGTTTGTACTATATCATTGGGTTTTTTTTTTTTTTATTGTGTTTACAATATTTTTACATTTACCTTTGCAAGCTGCATATCAGTGTTGGGTGTTTAGAAAAAGATCTCCTTTGTACACAGTAGGATTGCCAGGTTCCAATAGAATCCATGAGATTTTGTGTTAAGTCCACAAAATGCTAATGAGTGCATTCTTCCCTAGTGCTACCAGGAAAGCCAGTTCCCTTTTGGAATGCAAAATAAAAGATGCAGTGCACATAATAGCAGCTCTGGTTCTACCGAGCTTCTTGTCACAAGTGCTTTAAAAGAAGTCTTAGTGTGTATTACATAATACCCTGACAACACTATGCGTGTGCACACTGATATCAATGGATCTATATTATAGGGAAAAATAGGGTGTGTTTGGTGTTTTTGCCTCCACATACATTATGGATTAATGTAGTATGTTATCAAAGTTTTTGCTTAAAAGAGAAAAATATTTGTTATAAAATATTTTCTCTTATTCCACACATTAGAATGTAGATTGTACTGTTTATCTTGAAGTGCAACATAATTTCTTTGGTTCATGGTATAAAAATAGATTTGAAATGATTCTCAATTATTTCAGTTTTAAATGTAAGTTATAAGTTATAAGATTCCTTATAAGCCAAAAAGTAGCAGTTAAGAGTGCTGAGGTCATCAGACTGCTGGTGGGCACGGCATTGGTACTGCCAGCCTTGTGTTCAGAGAAGTCAGGAACTAAAACCAACCTGACCACACATAAGTAGATCCGTTCTCTTTGAACTAAACAATATTCTGTGCAGCACTTTCCTGTGTTACGTGCCGTTCTTGTGAGAACAGAGTGCCTCTGTCCACAGGAGCCACGTGAACTAGCTCATAAGAGCCTATGCTGCATGCTCTTCTGCCTTCCGTGACATCACATTGGTAGGTTAAACTGGCTGTGGTGAGAATATTTGCATCATAAAAATTGGCACACACTACAAAGAAGGACTATTTTTTCTAAAGAGCCAGTTGTTTAAAAAAAAAAAAAACCCTCAGCATATTCCCAGTCAGCCACCCTGGAGGCCACATTTCCATGGCTACCGCAGTCTTCAAAGAACGGAAGACAGCACATGTTAGAGAACCAGAGAAGCACGTGTGGCCTGCCCCCACAGACCCACCCAGAACCACCTCTGCGTTTCTTCCATGTGAGGCTGGAGCACAGTTGTCTTTGAAGTATGTGTCTGACTGAAGTTTTCATGAGAGAAAATCTTTCTGGGTTGCCAGTGAACTGCAAGTCCACAAAGGACAAGCCAGGAGACCAGGAAGAGAGAGCCATAATTTTCCAGAGATCTTTGGCTTATAGTTTCTATTTGTTTCACAAATGTTTGTTTATTACAGATTATTGAAACCACTTTCATTATCAGTTTTTGGCCTTAAAAAGAAAACAAAAGAAAAAAATCAAATTATACTTGTAGACCTGTTAAAACTCTAGTAAATACTTGGCCAGGAAGAACATACAAATTCAGAAATACACAGGTCGAGGCTTTGGCATTATTGGTGGATTTAGTTGGTTGTAACTACAGCTTCTCTGTTCAAGACTTAAAAGTTTTCATGTTCCTTAGGGATCCGACCAGCAGCCTGCTTTCTATCCCTCCACATATCTATTTGTTGTTATTTGCATACTAACAGCTCCATCTCCAGATGAGAGCACTGGGCTGGCTAAAAGATCCCTCAGTTTAACTGCTTACAAAATTCCTCAAATTTAGCACATTCAAAAGAGACCTCATCTTTCTCTAACGTCTTCTCTTTGCATTCCCCTCCCCTTCAGCATAGGCACAAGCCTCTCCCCAACTCCTGAGGAGGAATGGTAAGGACAATCTTCCGCTCCTGTCTCTCCCACAAGGCCCACGGATAACCAATTATCCTACCTATTTTGTTTCTAATGATGTCTTTAATTTTTCTACATCTCTTTTTTCCCAGCATCACTCACAGTCTGATTCTCCCCTGTGAGAATCCTAATCACTCTCCCCACCTCCATTGCCCACTCTGTAGTTAAATAAAATTTCTAAAATATGATTTCCATCTTTTGAATGGGTTCTTGTCGCTGTTATGGAAAAGTCTCCTTTCATAATCTAGTCCTTCCACACCTCCTCTTCCTAAACTACTACCCTCTCCAGACTCAGCTACACTGAATGTTTTTATCCACTTCTGGAAAAAGACATGCTTTCTTCTAGCACTTCATATGTGCCTTACCTTTTTAGCCCAGCACCTGCCCCAACCAGACAGGCCAACAACCACATGGAGTACTCAGCTTGAACATCATCAGACTTCCCCTTTTTAAGTACAGTTTGGGTGTACAGTGTGCTTGGTGTTCTTTTCAATGTAGAAATCCATCAACAGTATGTATGCAATACAGCCTGTGTCAGTTTCTTCCATTAGAGAGTAGGCTTCACATGGACAGAGAAGGTGTCTATTGTGTCTAGTTACATTGCCAGTGCCTACCAGGAGAGCTGGCATGTAATGGGTTCTCAAAATAATTGTCAAATGAGTAAATCAACTTCACTTCTTCACATTCTCCCCATCCTCTGTTAACAAAGAACCACAGAGGTGGTGGCTTGTGTCTCTATGGTAGAGTGTTTGCCATGCATGGTCAAAGCCCTGGGTTCCTTCCTGAGCTCCAAGAAGGAAAACAAAGAAGGATGAAGACCTACAGTTGGTTGCACGTTATAAAAAAGATCAGGATATGTTTGTAGAGCCAGATATTATGGTAAGGTGTCAGGGTGCCTCGGCAGGCCTATGCTGAAGCATTCCTTCCCCTGAGGTACCAGCCAAGTGAGGGGTATAGTGTAGAATAGAGTTATTTAGGACATGGGAAGGGGAGTGGGGGGGGGGGAATGAAGGAGGGAGGGAGGGAGGCTGAAGAGGAGAGGAGCGGAAGGCTGGCCTGCAAAATGTGGCAAGGAAGGAGGGGGAAGGGAGAGGGAGAAAGGGGTCTGGGAGAGAAAAGACAGAAAGTAAGAGAGAGGGGACAGGCCAAACAGCCCCTTTTGTAGGAAGCCAGGCCTACTATTGCCAGGTTAACTGTTGGGAGGAACTTAGAAGGAATGCTAACACACATTAGAATTCTTTGTTCTAAAAATAGTAATTGTGCATAAAGGGAGTGGTTGCATGTGTGCATTACAATAACATTTTTTCACTTGACTGCTGTTGCTGTTTGTGTACATCTACAGCATTACTACCATACATTCACATTTATAGGGAAAATGTGGTTTTGATGCCATGTTTGGTTGAGTAACTATTTCTCCAGAAAGAATATTTTATGTTTACTGATGGTACTAAACTTTCATTCTACTAATATTTTTCAATTGGGTCTTATCTGCCAAATTGTAAATTTTTTTCAATAACAACTTTAAAGCAAGAATTTTCAAATATCTGATCTCAATATTTTAAACTGCAAAACAAGTTTGTTGTTCCATTTAGCTGAGTGGCCCAAATATTGTATGTTAAATAACAAGTGTTCTTTTCAAAGCCTGCATTCTCAGCACCTCTTCTCCATCCCTGCACCTTGTGCTTCTCCTTAGGTAATTGGTACCACATCAAGTTTGGAAATTGCCACAGCAACAGCACACCTGAGGCAGAGTAGAATTGTCTCCTCATCCCTGTAGCTGGAGCAGAAAACCAGAGCCCACCACCTATGTGTGTGGCCTTTGAGTTGAGAGACAGGAAAACCAAGGTTAAACTCACCCTTTGCCTCCAAGTTGGGTGTATTCTTTCTGTTGCTTTGGCTGTTGTGTACATGAAGATTCTGGAATGATTTCAGATCCAGAACAGGCACTCATGTGCCTAGCAAATCTGAGCTATCTGTGCACAACTCTTAATTTAACCTTTAAAGTTAGAAAAGTTCTTTCAAATTTCCCTGAACACTTAGATGAAGAAGTGAAAAGTCTATGTACATAAATTTATTAATTCCATATGTTGACTTAAGAAAATTTAAATTATTCTTCTATAAAGTAATATGTAAAAATGCTACCTTTACTTGAGAATATACATCATCTACTGAATGCCCTTCTCTGGTTTGTTACAGTCACTTTTATTAATGAGTGTGCTTGGGTTTAGGTACATAACAAAAAATAGTCATGACACATTCTATTAACTAATATATTTTTTGCTCTAAAGCATAAGAACATGTGTATAAATGCAACATACAAACAAAGGCTAAGAAGAAAAAGGAACAATACTCCCTTGATGTTAGTTTGAAAGATGAACTACAAATTAGTCTTGCATATAAAACCATAGTGATAATTTTCTTTACTGGGCAAAGCGTTTAAATGTGAAGCCAGTTTGACTGGCCTTCAATAAAATCCTACATGAGTATTCATATATAGAGGTTTCTTAAACTGTGGTTTTGTTCTGGGTTGTTTTGTTTTGTTTTGTTTGAGACAGGGTTTCTCTGTGTAGTCCTGGCTGTCCTGGAACTCATTCTGTAGACCAGGCTGGCCTTGAACTCAGAAATCTGCCTGCCTCTGTCCCCCAAGTGCTGGGATTAAAGGCATGCGCCACCACTGCCCAGCCTGTGGTTATGTTCTGATAATTCCAATATGCATTGAAAATATCTGCTACAGGTCAGAAATGCATTTTGTACCCTTAATCTGTAGGAATATTACACTTTAGCAAATTGGCACAGAGAGTGTTAATTATTTACACTTAGGATCTTATGACTAATTTGAGAGCTATGGCTCATTGGCACATTTCATGAGACTGACTTCCTGCATATCACTAGCCTGGGAACTGATCAGAATCAAAATTTGAAGTATAGTCTTATACTAAATGGTGTTGTTTTCACACTGTTATGAAGTTAAAAACTAGTAGATCAAACCATATTCATCAGGGAAAATCTGTGCAAATAAACAGTAAGAGTAAGGCTGTTATGATATTTACTCTAGGTCAAGTTCCCTTGGAAGTTGGCTCAGAACAAATTAGCGTGCGGGAGCATCAAGGAGGCCCCTGGGATCAGCACCTGAGAGCCGTAAAAGAAGCAAGCAGAGAGTCAAACATACAGTCAGAACAGGCCTAGGTAGTACTGTGGGGTGCTCCAAACCGATCAGGGCTCTTCAGCACTGACACACACCAGCAGAAGGCAGTGCTTTTTGGCCAAAACCAATCTTCAGACATATCTGAGGACCTGAGGTTGTCAGCTTGCAGATACAGATGTAAAGTCTTCAGTCTCAAGCGGAAGAGCAGAGCCACACAATACAGCATCTATTCTAGATCCCATTCTTTTTTTTTTTTTTTTTTTAACTTCACCTCCCATAGTACCTGAGTCCTTCCTAGCTCCATTCTCAGCCAGATGATGCACTGCTCCTCTTTAACCCCTGCACTCACAAGGCAAAAGCAGGCAGACCTCTTGAGTTGGAGGCTATTTGTTCCTCTCAGTGCCATGCAAATCATTACATTGTAAATTCATTTGTCAAGTGGCTAGAGGGGGATTTGGTTGTGTTACCTAGTTTCTCTAATAAGTCAGATATTGAGTTGCAATAAAGCTTTCATGGACTATAAACAGTACGCCCAACAAAGACCTCCTAACAGTATTAGGAACAGGTGAAAACTGTAAATGCCGTTATTTAAGGTAATAGGAAATCCATTTTGTGCACATAAACTTCTTAGATCAATATCTTGGTCACCCGATCCTCCAGGTGAAATGAATTGTCTTTAAAGCTTGTCTTCTAGCTGGAAGGTTCCAGAATAGTTATAGATGTTTCTAACACTCTGGTTTGAGCTTTCTGGCTCTGTTCCAATGCTCAAAGAAGTCTGAATAAAAAAAGATTTTCAGAGCATGCTTGAAATAAGATGTTCAATGACAGAGAAGAACTCATCTATAAAGAGACCACGTCCTGTGCACCACCACCACCCTAGTGTGCAATAGCAACTAACTTGTGACTTGGCTTTAATCATGATTTTCCTACTTATTTTTAGCACAAAGGATCTTTGCATCCAGATTTGGTAGTTCAGCAGGCACACAGAGAAAAGCTTTCTCCAGTCTTTGTCCAGAATATTGTGGGGCCCTTACAAGTACTTTTAGCTTCTATTTTTATCCCTGGAGTCTTAGTCATATACCAAGATCAAGTAAGACAATGACCCAAGACCAGTTACATACCCAAACTGTAACAGTGTTTAGCTATAATTTTCCCCTTTGCTTACAGGAAACTATTAGAACTATGTCCAAACAAACTTTCAGATCAAAAGATTTCTTTATGGCAGATTTGAATTTAAGAATAGGCTCCACTATTTACTAACTGTAGGATTTGTTTAAAAAGAAAGAAAGAAAGAAGGAAAGAAGAGAAAAGAAGAGAAAAGAAAAATCTACATCTCTTTAAACTTCAAATCCCTATCTGTGAGGTGGCAAAATTAATATAAATAAAGTAATTTACATATAGCAAACTTTCAGTGTTACCATTATTAAATATGACCGTTGGTATTGAAGAGATGGCATTTACTTTAAAGCTCATGAATTGAAAGCCATTAAAGCTTATTCTGTTGCTGGGGGAAAAGTAAATATAATTCTACAAAAGAAGATTTGTTTTCAAGTCTTCATAATTTAAATCCTTGTGAACAGTTACTGCTTCACGAAGTCAAGTAAGGACCCCCACAGAGGTGGTGAGCGGGATGCAGGGCCCTGTGTGACCACACCTTCTTTAGCTTTGTCTGCTTGAGACAGTTAACCACAGTCCCACACAGTGTCTGTTGCCCCCTTTTCTTAACAGCCAGATGGAAAACCACAATCGGCAGTGTACCCACAGTTCTGCTGTGAATTTGAACATTTACAAAATAAAAGAGATCCTGAAAACACTTCTAACCTCTCCTGTGTGACATATGCCAAAAGTATTATGGTATGTTTACAGGATCACAAAGAAAACCTATAATACGTCATCAAAGTAAAAGTTACAAACCTAATCCATTAGTGTATATAATACTTTAAATGACCAACTGAGATGCTTCACCAGTTAAACATGATTACACTGGGTATTCTCCCCACTCAAAATAGTATTTTCACATTAAAAAAAAATCCATCCCATACCAATGTCCACAGATAAAGTAGACAAGTAGAAGCCAAACAATGTGATACATGGTTGGTATTTTCGTGAATCTTATTTTTTTTTTTTTAGTCAGTGAAAGCATGTTGCATATGTAATGTGATATTTCTTTGACTTGTCTGTTTGATCAATCCTACTCTGCCATTAAAAGTGTGCTATCTGGACCCACCCATCGGTATTTGCAGTCTGGCCCACCACTTCCTATTTCCTTTCTGCACACACATTTCTCGGCACCCGAACAGTAGTTTCTTGCATTGGATGCTCATGCATGCAGACTTTGTGAAGACCTGAGCGTGAGCTTTACTTTATTCCATCTCACTGCATTTCAGAACCGGTTCTCCTACATTTTCTTCGCTGTCAGGTTATGCTTGTAGGGACATTTATGAGATGCTCAGATAGAGCTGGGCTTGGCCAGGTAAAGTGTTCCTCAGGCGTTTCATTTCAAGCTGTAAGAGACATTTCTCGGGAGCTTTGTGCCTGGCCATTTGTTCATAATTTCTTCTGCAATGGAAACACTGCATTTTTCCCTCCTATACCACATTGCTGACACTCAGGTCTGTGACATAGGCTTTCTTCTCCTGGCCTGTGAAAGCCTCAGGGTTACAAAAGACAGTACCTAGAGGGGGCGGGAGGCAGCGGAGGAGGAAGAGGGGAGAGAAAGAGAGAGAAAAGAGAGGCAAAAGGAGGAGGAGGAAGAGGAGGAGAGGAGACAGAGAGAGACCTAGACTTTCAATCTTGTTCACAGTTACAGGGTCTTTGCTAGCACCATCTCCTGGTGTTGTCAGTGCTCTGTGATCTCTGGAAATCGAGTGAAACAACTCCTGAAACCACCATCTTTCACAAATGAGTCATGTCTCTGTCTGTGACACGGGTCTGCTGAGTCCTCAGAGTATAGCCACACTTAATATGGTCTGTCACCTTTGTAGTTAGAGAGCAGCATGAATAGACTCTGTCACCAGCTTGTCTTGTCTTGTAATATCTATGCAGGGCCCTGCTCCCAAAACTATGATTTTACTACAGTCTAATATTTAGAGGTGGCATAGAGAAAAGATTTAAGAAGTTGCTTTTTGAGTAATTTGAATGTACAATCATAGCAAAACTGAAATAGAATTTACTGTGAGACACCACCTGGTGCCATTGTTGCCTCTGCATACATAGCAAAGGACACCAATATCAACTGACCTACAGTTTAATGTAGATACAGATAATGAATATAAAAATAAGCTCAGAAGTGGTACCTATCCTGAAGGTATTGTAGTTTAAATGTGAAATGCCACCTGTATAAGTCAGGGTTCTCATATATATAGGATTTGGTAGAGTGGCATACAGCTACGTTACAGGCTATGTCTGGGCTAATCCAACATTGGCCATATTCTAACAGAAAGTCCAAGAATCTAGCAGTTGTTCAGTCTCTGAGGCTGAATGTCTCACTGGTCTTCAGCATGTGCAGGAATCCTGAAGAAGTAGGCTCTAATGCCAGTGAAGGGTTAGACTTGCCAGTGAGAGGGAGGGCAAGCAGGCAAAGAACAAAAGCTTCCTCTTTCAGTGCCCTATATGGGTGCCACAAGAAGGAGTGACCCATATTTAAGGAAGATGAACCCACCTCAAACAATCTGGATTAAAGATGGGTCTTCCCACTTCAGATGATTTAATTAAGAAAAATCCCTCACAGGTCTTCCCAACTGCTTGGATTTTAGTTAATTCCAGGTGTAGTCAAGTTGATGACCAAGAGTATCTATCACAACTCTTGTCTTGTCTACATGATACATAATTCCATCTCCACGAGTCATGCTTTGTTTCCAAATGAAAACAATTACCGAGTCATAATTATGCCTAAATTGATATAACTATCTCATGTACTCTAGCAAACACATGATATATTTTAGAATAAGTGATACTGTCTCTTAAGGAAAATGCTTTTAGAATCTCAACCATAAATATAACAGTCATTGGTATTCTCTCACTGATGTTATATTGCATGATAACTCAAGAAAATAAAACAAATGTCTGCACAAACACATCTTAACAAAATATAGCTGAAAGACTCGTGTCAATTAGAATCCTTGTGTTTTGCAACTGATTACATGACAAGCTGGTCTTTATAACTGTCTTCCTCTATGACTGTTTCTGTATCTCCTCCACCCTCAGCAAGCACCTTGACAGATCTCGGTTCTTTTCCTGGAGGAGGGACCCATGACTTCACTGCTGAAGGATCTGTGCTGTTTGTCATCCTGCCAGGATTGGATTATTGCAGTTTCCCATTGACTTCTTCCTTAGCTCTTGTTCTATTGCAGTGAAGAAACATCATGAGCAAGGAAATTCCTGTAAAATAAAGCATTGACTTGGGGGCTTGCCTACAGTTCTAGGAGATTAGTCCGTGATTATCATAGTGGGAAGCAGACAGGCCTAGTGCTGGAGCAGTACCTGAGCAAGAGCTTTACATCTGAATCTCAGGAAACAGACACACAGGAGACTGGGCCTGGCATGGGTTTTTGAAACATTAAAGTTCACCCCCAACACACCTTTTCCAACAAGATCACACCTACTTCAACAAGGTCATACCTCCTAATTCTTCCCAAACAGTTCCATTAACTGATGGCTAAGCATTCAAATATATGAGCCTCTGGGGGCCATTCTCATTAAAACCACTCCCCTCCCCCCACTTGGATAGCCCCAGCTAAGTGAATCACAAGCCATGATGTTTCATAGTTGGGCCCATTATCTGTTCACTGTCTGCTTCCTGAGTGATAGAGCAGCCAGCCTTCTGCTCCTCTCAAGCATGCTTTCTGGCCTTGCTGCCATGTCTTCCTCACCATCGTAGACTGTGTCTTTCTGAATTGTAAGCCAAAATATACCCTTTCTACCCTAAGTTGATTTTGTCTGGATATTTTAACACAGCAGGAGGAAATAATCTAATCTAAGACGAGAAGTTAGTATAAACTCCTTTCCAAGATTAGAGTGTCTGGAAGCAGCACCATAACAAAAGCAACCAACATACCAGAAGCACATCTTTGTTTCTAAGACTGTTCCACAATAAAAGGAGCCCAGAAATGGCTGATTTCATCTTTAGGAAGGGAGCATACAACATGAGCCTGAAATATCTTCCAGTGCCCATTTAAAGAAGTACCAGAATCGCATGAAACTCTCATCTCTCTCATTCTCCTATCCATTCCCTCTCTGTCTCTGTCTGTCTCTGTTTCTCTCTGTCTCTCTGTCTCTGTCTCTCTCTCTCTCTCTCATACACACACACACACACACACACACACACACACACACACACACACGAGGGGGGAGTAGATTGAAGAGACAATTGAAAGAGCTCTCAATAACCAACTAGCTGGTACGATCTGAACAGCAAAGCCTTAAAGGGTCCAGGAGAGGAGGAAAGCTGGGAGGATGGCAGCCTGGCGATTTCCCTTTAATTCCTGCTAGCCATGGAATATTTTAGTACATCAGCAATCACTGAGAGTCCCTCCTTGGGAGGAAATAGCAGGTGCTGTGTCCCCTCTGGAGTACAAGGTTTTCATGGTCTGACAAGCACTTCTGACAGCACCACCTGTTTTCTTCTCATTAGGAGATCCTCCAGCTCCCAGGAACTTAAAAGCAGTTCTGCCTGAGCATCTCCACTCTATTTGTTGTTGGTCAGCTGCCTGGGTCTCCAGTGATGACTTGAGAACCTGCACATGACAAAGCAAGGGGAAGAGCACATTCCAGCTGTTCTAGAAGCTGCTTGTGTCTTAGTTCCCCTTCTTGTAACTACCAGCGAACAGCTCTGCAAGAGGCAAAATATTGCTGGATAATGTTTCAAACGTTTTCATGAGTGATAATGTATGCATTAGATTCTCTACCTCTTGTCTGTTATTTGTCTTCCCCCAAACAAGTGGTTTTCTTTCTCTTTCTATTAAAAAAAAAAAAAGTTTATATGGCCTTTTTAAGTACCACAAGCTGAGTTTTCTTTTAGTAAATAAAATTCTTCTCAAAGTTTTCCACAAAGGGCTGGCCTTCAAGATGGAAATTTCCCAAGTATTTTTATTTGCCACAAAACAGCTGCATGCATGGTCAGGCCTGATCACAGAGGGTGGAAGCTGGAGATGGCAGAGAATTTCAGGCTCAGAGGCCAAGGTATTTTCTACACTTGGTCTGTCAGGGTTCAAAGGCTGTGTCATCAGTGACTGACTGTCTGGAAGGCCAAGTTTAATGGCATAGAAATGTCAGGCATGACGCTGAAGATCTTGAAAGTGGGAACTCGCCCCTACCCATCCCTTTTTCTTAATTTTTAAACAGTTATTCACACAGCTGTTTGCCATCGGGGGCCAGTGAAAAACATTGGAGGTCAGTAATAAAAGCTTAGATTCTGGAATCCGTGAACAGATGTTCATGAAGTTCAAACATACATTCCTAACGCCTCTACTTCTCTTCTATCACCATAGCAGAATGCCAGGAAATGGGGAATAGGCCTAAGTGGGGGCCAAGAGGAGTTCCCTGAGAAGCCCCTTGCAAGGTCTGCCCAGCACTTTGTGTTTTTCCTTCAAGTTGTTATAGCGCCTGTCTTAATTTGACTAGATAAACAACTGGCCAAACTCATTTATTACATTTAATACCTCTTTCTATAATATTTCAAAATGCTTTGCTATCCTGCTCAGATGATCCTTGCTGTGCCCTGGGTAGTCTGAGAGTTCAATGTAAAAGCTTAAATTAAAGAACCACAGCAAAGAAGTTCAGTGGTGCCAGCCAGTGGGGGGCGGGGCCAGCCAGTGGGGGTGCACACCTTTTATCCCAACACTGGGGAGGGAGAGGCAGACAGATCTTTGAGTTTGAAGCCAGCCTGGTCTACAGAGTGAGTTCCAAGACAGCTAGGGAGACATGGAGAAACTTTGTCCCAATAAAACAAAAGAAACAAAAAGAAGAAAAGGAGGAAGAGGAGGAAGAAGGAAGTAGCATTGGTTGTTATTTAGTGGAAGCCATTCTGACCATACCCATCCTGTCACTTGCACAGCTATCTCTAAAGCCCCTACCTTCCCTGGGGCAATGAACCAAGAAACTGTGAATTCCTCCCAGAATTCAAGTGGAGGAGAGCACTGGAAATGATGGGTTTCTGCCAAGGTCTTTCAGGAAAGACTCAGAGGAAAACTTAGCCACAGATGATGGCCTCAGGTAGATTGGAGCTTCCACAAGGGCACATCTTACCTAAGTGCCTCCGTGACCAATCTTAAAGAGGCAAGTTGATCTCTGTTCAGAGCTTGCTGTTCCTGTTGTAACACCAGCAGCACAGCACAGAGCCATCTATGTTCCCTGGGCTGTGCAAAGACAGAGACTTTGAAGAAAGGAGGAAATTGATAGAGGTTCCCACTAGAAGTTGCTCTTCTTGGAATTTACATCATACATACATGCATACATACATGTATATATACATACATACAGAGAACTGGCTTTCTAGAATTTCATATGTATATATGTACATATGTATGTATATATTCATTTATGTATATGGTTAGATAGATACTTTCACTGTAATGTGATTATGAGCCTGTTATGTAAATGTTTTTGTCACTGAACCTGAATTACCATAGAGTGAAAACTGACAATATGGCCCAAGCATCAAGTTAGAATCCTTATAGCAGCATTCTTTCTGCTTTACACATAGATGCACATTCTATACTTTAATTACTATAAAGCAAGCACTGTTGTGACTGAGACAAGGCCATGTAGCTGTTGACAATTGTGAGCTGCTGGGACCGGGAGAGACAGTTTTCTCCCAGTGTAGCCCCTGGTAAGTCAACTGTGCATCGGTAGGAGACCCCACATCCAATAGACAGGTCATCCAGACAAAGACTAAACGGTGGTGCTAGATGGTGCTATCGATCAAATGTACCTGGCAGATAGATACAGACCATTTCACCCAAAAATCAAAGACTATAACTTCTTAGCACTTCATGGAACCTTCTCCAAATTGGCCATCTACTTGGACGCAAAACAACTCTCAAGAGATACAAGAAAATTGAAACAACATCCTGCATCCTATCTGATCATCATGAATTAAAGCTGGCTATCAATAACAACAGAAACAAAAGGAAGCTTACAAATTCACAGAAACAAAACAACACGCTACTTAATGGAAAATGTCAGGAAATTGGGAAAGAAATTTTAAAGTTTTTAGAGTTGAATGAAAATTAAAGCCCAATATAGCCACACCTATGGAACACAATGAAGGATGCTCTAAGAGGCTAGTTCATAGCACTAAGTGCTTATAGAGAAATACTGGCAAGATCTCAGCAACATAACAGCATTCCTGAAAGCTCTAGAACAAAAAGAAGAAATTACATCCAAAAGGAGTAGACAGCAAGAAATAATCAAACTCAGGGCTGAAATCAGTAAACTAGAGATGATCAATGAAACGAGTGTTGGTTCGTTGAGAAAATCAGTAAGCTTGGTAAACCTCTAGTCAACTAAAAGATGGAGCGAGAAGATCCAAATTAATAAAATTAGAGACAAATGTGGGGGAACATAACAGCAGAAAGAAAATATTCAGTCAATTGGGACCCAGCTGGTGCCCAGCAAATTTGGGCTTTGGAATGCAGGCCACTCCAGAATTCTGAGGAGGAAAAGGGGAGGACGAGGACGAGGACGAGGACGAGGACGAGGACGAGGACGAGGAAGAGGAAGAGGAAGAGGAAGAGGAAGAGATGGTTGCCTTTAGGACTCCAGGGACTGACTCACTAGAGACCGAGGTCCCTGTGCGTGAAGCTACTGCCTCTGGCAAGGGAAGGGATCTTACTAAACTACTGCTGGCAGAGGGAACTCAACCCTGTCTAGGTCTCCATGATGCTACACGCTGCAGTCAGCAACTCTTGTGGCAGTTTCCAGCCTGCAGACAGAAGTCCGTACAGAACACTTCAGAGACCTGCTGCTCCGGAAGTCATTGAATGGCAATCCTCTGACCTGTAGACTCACTCTGCTGGGTACAGCTCTTGGTTGGCACTCTAAGGCCTAGAACTCTGACTTCTTAGAGCTGTAGCTAGCACACTATCTTTGCCTAGAGTTCAAATGTATTTTGTTTAAATCACAAAAGAGCCTCTGCAGGAGTGGAAAAGAGCCATGCTGGGAATAGCAGTCTGTATCTGTCCATCAGCTGCCTTGATACAGCTGCCTAATCTTTAACAGAGGTGTCAAAATCACGCAGGAGAACAAAGACCGTATCCTCAACAAACGCCTCTGGTAACACTGCATGGAGTTCCAGTGCTTGTAACAGAAGTCAGCACCGTCTTTCTCTCACCCTGCACAAAAATCAATTCACAATATATCAAAGACCTTAATTAGACCTGCAACTCTGAATTTCTGGGGGAAAACACAGGCAAGAGGTGGTGAGCCCAGGACCCCGTGCAGCCAGAGCAAGTGCCCCGCCCCTCAGGCACATTTCCAGCCCAAGGCTTTCCTGGTGTAATAGCCACGACTCACAGCCTCACCTGTACTGCTGCTCCTCTTGTGCAACCTTTTGATACCAAGAAGCCTTTCTTGTTGGGAAGAATCTATTTCTGGCTGACTGCCAAACTGAACTCTGGTTCTCAGAGGTGACATGGCTCCCCCTTTTGGCTGAACAGAGCACAGCTGGTCTTCCTTTCCGCCGCATCTCAGCATCAGCCTGTGTGTGTAAGGTTTGGTCTGACATAAGGGTGTACTCTAGTTTTTATTATAGGCCTAGTTTTTTAGTCTTCATTTAAAAGGCAAATAATTTGGGCTTGCTGAAGTACTGAGAGGGTTTTTAGTAAAACATTAAGACAATTGTATATGTTATTATAAAGTATTGGTGTTAGTCTCGGGTGGGAGGTTTGTGCCAGGCTGTGCTGTGGGGGGAGATCGTGTCATTGTGTGAGGCTGTAGCTTTTGCCATGGCACACATGTGGAAGTCAGAGGACAACTTCATGAAGTCGGTTTTCTCCTTCCACGTTTATGGGTGTCCTGGGGAGTAAACTGGGGTCACTGGGCTTACACAATCAACAGTTTGCCAGCTGAGCCACCTCACTGTTCCCAACACATTTTTTTATAAAATGTAAAATTTTGAATACAAATTTTAAGACAACTTGATTGATGTCTTATCAAAACACTTGAAAGGATTTGTATAAGGAGGGAAGACAGATGGCGACTGTTTTCTGTGACAGCTGCCATTTGCTGTTTTCCTTACTGGTGAAGTTGCCTTAGAAAGCAGGGCAGCCTTTGCTGACTCAGGAATAAACACACGAGCATGAGCCATATCTGTAAAGGGCCAGACGGATAGCATCTTCACAGGCCATGCGACTTCTGATGCTGCAACTTCTGCTTCAGTTTTTAAAATCCTGAAATCAGCCCGATACGGAAGAGGTGACCGTTGTTCCACTCCAGCAAAACTTCTTTTGAACCTTGAAATTTAATTCTGTTGTATTTCACTGAATCCTAATAGATATTAGTATATTGTATATTTCTTTCTTCTTCTCTTCTTCCTCCTTTTTTTTCCCCAAAAATGAACTTTGGTTTTTGAGCTATGCAAAGTGGGTGGCAAGCTAGCTAGTCAGGGAGCAGAGCTGCCCAGCCTGCTTGAGTGTGCGTCTCCCACTTGGCCACACTTCTTCACTCCAGCCACATTTCCAGTAGGCGCCAGTTCATTGCGCAATGAACATCCCGAAGCACCTCACCAAAGCCATTTAAAATGAACTCACAGCATATGTCTCATCCCAGCCATCTGCCTGCCTGTCGAAAGCCACTATTTCTGTTCATTGCACATCGTTTCCCAGTCATCCAGGCTTGACAGTGAGAACTCCTGGTCCTCTGACTCAGGACCCTTGTCGAGTTCTGTCTTGTTTTGAGAATGTCTTTGCTTTCAGTCCTCATCTGCAGGACCAGGAGTTCTCCATCCTGCTGTCCAGCCGTGGCTCTGACATTGGTTTTCCCTCCAGTGTGTCAGCATGGCTGTTGGCTAATAGCACAAGTCCCAAAGTGTCCCTCCAATTGTGTCACTGTAGAATTATAAAGCTTTGTCTTGCTCTATTGTTTACCAAATGTAATACAAACGCTTTCAATTGGTAGTTGTCTTGGGGTTTCACTGCTGTACGTATACAGACCCCATGGCCAAGGCAACTCTTAGAAGAACAACATTTAACTGGGGCTGGCTTACAGGCTCAGAAGTTCAGTCCATTATCATCAAGGCAGGAGCATGGCAGTGTCCAGGCAGGCATGGTGCAGGAGGAGCTGAGAGTTCTACATCTTCATCTGGAGGATACTGGCTTCCAGGCAGGTAGGATGAGGGTTTTAATACCCATGCCAACAGTGACACACCTACTCCAACAAAGCCACACCCCCTAATAGTGCCATTCCCTGGGCAAGCATATACAAACCATCACAGTAGTGAAGGCCTTTAAGACATTATATCAAATATGTTTCTAGTCTTGCTTCATTTTAAATGCACTCAGCCTTAACAAGTGTCTGGCACTAATGTACTATTAGAATAATAAGCAAGACTAGCATGGTTCTGCTCTGTTTACAGTCTAGCTGTGGGATATCAAGTTGTCCTGTAAAGATAGAAGGTAAAACTGTGGTGAAGAATCCTGAAGTAATCCTTTCAAAGAACAGACAGAACCTTCCTTCTAATGTTTTGTACAACAGGAAACTATCAGCTAAGGCCTGTTTCCACTGCAGGGAAAGATGTTACTAATATCCTTTCTAAAATACAGGTGCTTGGGTGGCAACGGTGGAACATCCTTCCTCACTAATTTGAGCAATATGTATTGTTTCCCTGGTATGAAGAGACCCTGCTTCCTAGCCATATTCCCTATTGCTGGTCATATTTCTATATGCAGTGTGTGACAGAAATAAAAATACTCCCCCAAAGTATGTAGGATATCACAACACCCACCAACACACACACACACACACACACACACACACACACACCCTTGAAACATACCTAGAAGAAATACTCCAACAAGAGAAAAAAATACTCCTAGAGGCTTTGAGAACTGTAGAAAATAAGATTATATAAAGCTTTACTTTATTGTGGTGATATTTCTGCTCATGTGTGGTCAAAGCTTATACAATTTTGTGCTTTAAACACGAGTAGTTACTCAGAGTAGGGCTGGTCTCAGTCTTGCCCAGAGAAGCGTCTTTTCATAAGGTACAAAGCAGAGATTCCTAACTGGTCAAAGTGCTGAAAATGAGTCACTGGTGAGTGCTCAACTTTAACTAAGACATCTATACCGCCCCCTACAGGACCCAGCAAGCACTGCAGAAGAGAGAGGCGCTAAGGCCTTGTGCTATGGAATGGATATGACCTGATCATCACAATTGTGAACACATAGGAGCAGTGGACACCCACCCAAGACTGGGCTCATCAGAACCTCGTAGTGGATAAGGGAGGGGCTCCTGAGGCCACACCCCTCTCTGAGGAGCTTTATGGTTGCCAGGGCAGAGGATATTGTTTTTGTTGAGTGATATAGCCCCTAGTAAGTTATCTGTGCTCCATCAAATAACCCGTCACTCATGAGCATGTAAGCAACCCTCATTGAATTCAGTGAGTCAAATAGAAAATGACACAAAAGTAGGGGATTAGTGAGGAAGGAAGGGGAGTCAACAGGAGCGAGAGTAACAACAGGGCGATGGAGAGCTTGGTCAGAACACATGCTACACATATAGCCCTGATCATAACGCCCGGTATGTTCGTTTGTATGAAATTGTTAACATTTTAAAGGAATGTGAGTATCTTATTTTATACCAATTATACCTCAGTAAAATTTGTGAGTAAAATCTTAATGTTTGGCCATTTCTTTTTATAAGATTAATCTGGTTGGGGTTTGCTGTTGTTGTTGTTTGGTTTGGTTTTTTTTTGTTTGTTTGTTTGTTTTTGGTACAGGAGGCACGCAAGTACCACAGCACTGCATGGAAGTCAGAGCACAGCTAGGAGGGAGCTGTCACCTCCCACCATGTGGGATCTAGGGTCAAACTCAGGTCACCAGGGTAGGTAGCAAGCCCACTTGCCCTCTGAGTCATCTTGCCAGCCCTGTTTTTTTCATTTTTGCAGTGTTGGGATTTGAACCTATGGCCACATGTGCTCTACCACTGAACTGTGTTTCTAGCTCAAAATGATTGCTCTTTTGAAGACAGTGGACTGAACATGTGTATAATTAAGATCTATTTTAGAGAAAAGTTAAATGACCAGATATAAACGCATGTAACTAGTGGTATAAAAGGAAGACAGAAGTGAGCCTAGAAATGGGGCATTTGATGGGGGGAGTTAGGGACCCCTTCCCTTAAAACTGGTGGCTGATCTAAGAAACAATAACAAGAAATAAAAGCCATGACATGCTGAGTTGGCTTCTGTTTTGCATGTTTTACACATATTAGCCAAATTAATCTCATGTTGATTGAGGTTGGTTCTTTTATTGTTCCCATTTTATATTTGGAAAACTGAGGCAGAGAATTGCTGTGTGCCTACAGTCCCATAAGCAGCAAGTGGTACCTCATTCATGGAGAAATTGGACGTGGGAAAAGAAAACAGGTATACCCAGAATTTTTGGTTGCAAACAACAGAACCTGACTTGGGTTGCCTGAATTACTTTAGACTGAGATAACTATTTAAATAATATATGTTTGGGCACTAAAACAGAATTGGTAGAGGATGGAGAGTGTGGTGGGGAAAAAGGAAAAGCCAATTTAAAGGAGGTGTCTTACCAGGGCCAGGGTTGTAGCCCAGTGGTAGAGTACATAAGGAAACTCGGGGCCCTGGATTCCATTCCCACAACCAACACCATCCAGTTTCTGTGCAGCCATGCCTACATATGAGTGATGAGAGAAAGGGGGGAAGGGAGGGAGAGGGAGGGAGGGAGGGAGGGAGGGAGAGAAAGAGTGACAGAGCACTCACAATCAGGTCACTACTGTGGATGAAGCTTGTATCTGTACAGTCTACATTCACAGAAATTCACAGAATTCTCTGCCTGATAAAGAAGACACGTTTATCTGTCTGCTGTTTCTCCATTGTTTGAACCCCAGAAAGCCTAACTTCATACTCTGGATGGTCTTTTGTGTATAGAATCAGGTTCCAGGAACACCGGGAAAATCCTTAAACAGAAAGTTATAAAACGGGGTGAAGAGATGCCTTCCCTCAGCAAACTTCCCTCCCTGTAAGCAGGGACCTGTGTTTGGACCCCCAGAATCTGTGTTCAAAGCAAACTGTAACAGTGCATTCTCTAGCTTGTTCTGTCTTTACCTGTGTCTCACGTGTTCTCTCTGCCACCTCTTTGTAAAACTGTTCTCCTGACAATTGGACGTATCCTATCTCTGACTCATTCTGTCAAATCTTTCTCTGATTTGTCAGTCTGTCTGCCCCTCAATTAGACGTCACTTTCTTTTTCCTTTTTTTTTTTTTAAAAATAAATTTATTTATTTAATGTATGTGAGTACACTGTCCAACCATCAGACACACCAAAAGAGGGCATCAGATCCCATTACAGATGGTTGTGAGCCACCATGTGGTTTCTGGGAGAGCAGTCAGTGCTCTTAACCACTGAGCCATCTCTCCAGCCCTAGATGTCACTTTCAAACATGGCTGCTTTCTTCTACAAACTTACCTTACCTTCACTGTTAGGGATTAAAGGTGCGTACTAAAGGTGTGTCTGTATTCCAGCCATATCATTTTGTAATTCAGGGCGCGTCTGCATCTGTCTGGATCATATCTTTGGATGTGATTCCTCACCAGAGCAGCCATGTTGCTGGATTAAAATTCCTCTACAGCAAGCCTTTAGTTTATGCCTCAGTTCTGTAAAAAGAAAAAGAAAATAAATAAATTGACCTTGTTAAAGTTTTTTCAGTCCTCAAATTATTGTCTAACTACTTACATAAACTCTTTTACTGGAATATCATATTTCTTAAGTTAAATCCATTCCTAGGAATATTTGCAAGAGGGTGAGCATACACTCCCTTTGCTATATGTTTTTGGTGATTCTCAACCAGG
Organism: Arvicanthis niloticus; assembly: GCF_011762505.2. Lineage (NCBI taxonomy): Eukaryota > Metazoa > Chordata > Mammalia > Rodentia > Muridae > Arvicanthis > Arvicanthis niloticus. The sequence goes on along the minus strand of NC_047661.1, from coordinate 105,179,834 downwards.
GACAATGTCTATCTCCAGGGGACATATGTCGACTAGCTGAAGAAAGTTGGGATTGTGACTGGGGAAGGTATGTGTAACTGCCAACTCTTGAGTAGAGACCAAGTTAGCAGTTAAACACTCCTCAGTGCACAGAACAGCCCTGTGACAAAGAATCATCTGGTCTCAATACTAATAATGAGATTAAGAAGCCCTGTGCTAGGGACTACTATATACATCCTTAATTTCTTAGACTACACTGCAGTTACATTAACCAGATTTTTACTAATAGAAAAAAAAAACTCACAGTGTAACTGCATGATTCCAGTGAATGCTTTCTTTATTAATCTATGCTTTTCAACATTATACAATTTCAAAATTATGTTGTTTTTTTTTTTTATTAATAAGGTTATTTCCTCTTAGGTTAAAGAACACGTAGCAGCTTCTTCTTATCCACTTTCAGTGTTCTTTATTCCTTCTTTCCTATTAATCTGGGTGGCTCCTATTGTTTCCTGTAGGTGGTCTGCTTACTTTAGGGTGTTTTTAATTTTTTGTTTTTGTTTTTTTTGTTTTTTTTTTTAAATGAAACTCTGTTGCATTGAATTCTCCCAGCTTGTGTTTATGGAAAAATGTTTTTCTTTGCCTTTGTTTTTTCTAAAAGCTATGGATAGTCTCCATCAGTCTTCTGTCTGCCCTATTCATGACTGTAGACCTTTAGGGACATGGCTGTGCTTTGCTTTGTTTAGGAGTATGTTTTGTTTTGTTTTGTTTTGTTTTGTTTTTCTGGGTCAGGATCTGGCCAGGAAGCATGCTAGACAAGTGCTCTGCTCTGCAGTGGTTGTTTCATTTTTGTTCTTGTTACCTTTTCTCTTTCTCTTTGTTTTCCTCAGCTTCACTGTTACCCGCCTGGTTCAGATTCTTTGTATTTATCCTCTTAAAGAGTCTATTGAGTGTTCTTAAATCTGTGGCTTGGTGTTTTATCAAATATCAATCATTCTCTTGCACTGAATATGGTGGTGCACACCTGTAATCCCTGCACTTGGAGGGAGAGGCAGGAGAATCGGGAGTTCAGAGGCAACTTCTTCTACAGACAGACAGTTCAAGACCAGCCTGCTTACAAGAGTTCTTGATTGGGGAAAAGACAAAACTAAAGGTAAAACAAAGCACCAGCTTTTTGCCATTATTTTCAAATACTTTCTTCTACCCAATTCTCTCTTCCTCTTCGGGAACTCAAGCACAGGTTTCCTGTCATCTGACACGGCCTCCCGGCTGCTCCATACATAATTTCCCTAGTCTGTTTGCTCACTTCGTTTGCAATGAACTGCTTCAAGCTAATTACTCCTTTACATTTTCACTCTGCAATGGGCTGAGAAACTCAACTGATATGTTCCTTGTGTTTTTAGAAGAAAAATTATAATCAGTTCTTGCTCCCCATTTGCTTGCTTTGTGACATTTCTATTTCTTCCTCAGATACCATGTATCTTAACCTACCGTACCCATGTTGCTTCACATGACTGTAACAGCTCTGTTAAACCCCTCACCAGAGCCTAGGAGCAAAGTCTATGTCTCAAAAGCCCCTTTCAGTGTCTACATCTGTTCTTACATGTGGGTCTTTCTACTTATTTAAAATATTTTAATTTATTGACACTGCCTGAAAAGCAACATTAAAGATAAAGTGTAATTTTGTTTTGTTTCCTCTAATTATTCCTAAAAAGTAAGGTTCTTTTTCTTTCCTTTAAAGTGACGGCAATTATTTCAATTCTCTCTACATTTGTGTTGAACAGAGATAAGCTACATTTCTTTAGGCTTTAACTCATTGGAATTTGCCTAATATTCACATAGTAACTATGTCCTTGGGGTGTTTGGTGTTTTCGTTTTGTTTTGATGTGTACTTCAGGGGAGGGTGTTAGCGTGTCTGAGAATTCTGACTCACTGCCAGATTCAGCCATTGGGTCTAAGAATCCAAGTGCTACGAGGATATGAAAGAACATGCGTCCCATCTACTTCCCAACCTTGCTTGCATGCTTGCTTTCTTGGCCATGCTGTGTGAGAAAGTCTTTTATTTTCAAATCAGCAGAGTAATCTGCTTATCTAATGCATCATCGCACATGACTCCAGATTTAGTAGGTCTAAAATCTGAAAATGAAAACTTTGAACTGGAATAAAACAGTAATATTTGAAATGAGAACAAATGTTTGCCTATCATCCGGGATTTCACCAATCACACTGGCTTTGACCCCAGGCAAGGACCAGGGATCCTCTAGTGGCAGCTCTGATCACAAGTGCTCTGACTGGTGCCATTGGCAGAAGTGACCCAAAACACTCTCCTAAGACCGCTTTGCATACTGTGGCCTGAAATGGGGTTTACAAAGTTATGCCTACCAGCTAGGTGACAAAGAGTGGAGCACCAACAGGGGACAGCACCACACTGCTACCTACTGCATCCTGAAGATGTCTCTTAAGAGACAGGTTGGAATTCTTGGGTTTTGTCATAAAGAAGAATGTCAGGATGAGTCAGTAAAAAGCAGAGTGGGAGTTAATTAAGACAGATTCTAAGATGGACTTACTCTTCGGGGCTAAAAGGAAAAAGCACCACACCCAAATGTGGGCGGAGCTTCTCAGAGAGCTGCGTTTAGCTATCTTTATAGCAGTCAGATAAATAAATGTTTTTGGAGGCTTCTTAGGTTGCATCTCAAAGAGTTATTGAGAAATTTAAATGAGATGACAAAATGCCCCTGAGGTATTCAGGATAGGATAAAGTAAAACTCTAATTCACAAGAGTTGTGCAAGGCAGCTATGATCTATCATTATTACTGTAAATAAAGTTTATAGTCCTGTTCGTGAGATTCCCAGAAGATAGCTAGGAAAGGAGGAACAAGACCATACTTGAAGGTCATAACTCAGTCCTAAGGCATGGTTAATTGCTAGTTTAACATTTTTATTTGGAATATTTCTGAATGAAAGGAATATTGTCTTTAGGTAGGCAACCTCCAGAACAAATGTTAATTGTGCTGAATTATTTACTTCTCAGCTGGCAAGAGGTTTCGACCTTCCACTTTGGAGTGAAGGGTTCTTTTCCTTTCATATTCCCTTAAGCCCCCATCTTTCTATCCTGCCTCAAGGCTAGGCAGAGGCTTTAGCATCTTTTTTGAGTTAGCCTCAGAGCTAACATGATTTCTGCCACTGTCAGAAGCTTGATTCAATGGAAGGGACAGATCATGGAAGGTTCCATTCAATGGGAAAGCTATTAATATTGCATTGTAGGACGGGACACTGACAGTGCGGGGGGGAGGGGGAGCTGAAATCACGTGACTCCTTTGCCTTTACAGTGTTTGGTCTCAACCCCTCCCCTTGAGTGTTCAAGACTCTTCTTTTCAGGAGAATGAGGAAACCTCTGCTGTTTTTTTTTTTCCTTCTTTGCCATGATCCTTGACGTCAGACTTGGACTCTATCTGAATGGTTCTAGGTGAAGATTTCCCAATGGAAGGCATTTCGGGGATGTCCTTGGTGTGGAGTTAGTGTCCTTCTTTCCACTGTCCTGATCACATGACAACAGGTGGATAAACAGGAAGGGGTCCTGCCATGTTTCCCACAGTGGTGAACACCCGCCTGCCCAGTGAGTGGGTTCAATTCTTGTCTTTCTCTGCCATCACAATGGCAGGTAGCATATTTCCAAGGCACTTATGAACCTTCTCAGATATCGGTGTCTACCTTCAAGGGACTTCAGAATTTCTAAATTCTTTCCTTATTCAGTGTCCATGGGTTTGCAGGTGTGGTAGCTGCTCCCTCTGTGTGACCTTGGAATTTCCTTCTAGCATTAAGCACCACTCACTGCCTTAGTGATTCTCTGTGCTAAATTCTCCCTGTTCTAATTAGTATGTGGTTTCTAGCTTGGCATGAAGAAATTTGAGACAAACTCTGCCCAACAAATGCAATTCACAACTTGTATAATTGTTTGTGTGAATGCCTCTTTTGTGAAATGGAAATGTTTGGCGTGCAAAGAGGGAAGCAAATCACTTAGTGTCTTGTACTGAACGATGTTGAGCAACTAAGCTAATTTGCTGCACACTCATAAGGCAGACAACGGGCTGCTAGTGATTCAGTTGAATAATTACCTCTTGTGTCTTTAAACATAAAAGACACATGCACTTCCATGCACTTGTTCTCTTTGAAAAACGTCTATATAGTTCATTTCTTTATTTAACTGTAGAAATATAAAGTAAAAGGCTATCATGAAAAATAAGGGATTTCATCCCGCTGTGTTTTACAAGGCTTTCTGTGTGCTTGCTGTGTGCTTGTGTTTCCTCCCCCCTAATGAAAGCCTTTCTTCATCTGTAGAGAATTTATAAGGAGCCAGAATACTTTGTGTGTTAATATAAAAAAAGAGTTAGGCAACGCGGGGTCAACTCAAACCCACACTGGGAAATTGGCCTTTCACGGGATAGTATTCGAAGCTGACAAAAAGAAGGCACTGGAATCATGATGCCAGATTCCTGCACTTAAGATTGTTTTCTTTAGGTTTTAAAATATGATACAGCTACTATCAGTGTCTCCTATTAACTCATTGGATGTTGTAATCTTCAGTCACCTTGAAAGAGGCAGAGAATTGGAGAATTTTCTTTTTACACAAGACATTTCCTCTGCTTTTCTCCTTCCCTCACTCCTGACAGGATCTCACTATGTAGCTCTGGCTGCCCTAGACCTCACTATGTAGACCAGACTAGCCTTGACTCACAGGGCTCCATCTGCCTCTGCCTCCCAAATGCTGATTAAAGGCATGTGCCACTAATCTGGCTACAGGGCATACTTTCTTAATGCCCAGCTTCAGGTAGTACTATGAATGTGCTTGAAGGCAAGCTGAAAAGGTGGAATTCCCAAAGAGGAAGCACTTCTTCACAGATGCTTCTACGGTAACTATAAGGTCCACTTAGTAATCAGAAACATTCCCAATTGGGGTATGAAAAGTCCATATAATACAGTATAGGAATTAGTATACTAAGTAGTTGAAAGCAAGTTTTTAAATAGTTTTATTTTATTGACAAGGCTTATTGTATATTGTAATTTCTTCTTTTATACTGGTCATATGCCATACCTTGCATTTGATAATCTAAAACATGAAGTGAATTTAAAACAGTTTGTGTCCCTGTTTGCTAATAAATAACACAAAAGTCTCCCAAGGAACTGATATTGTGTTAGAACATGATAGCACACAAAGAGATTACTAACCAATAAGAAATTCTGAGCAAAGAAAATCAAATTTAGAATCACATGATCATAAGGCACTTGGAAAGTATAAAACATGTCCTGACTCAAGAGCACCTATAAAGAAAATGACGTCGTAATAACATACTACCAAAAAGAATTTTGAAGAGGATGAGGACGAGAGGCCCCATATACCTGGAAGGCAACGGCAGGACTCTCCAGAAAGTTGACATTAAAAGTCCTGTATGAGAGCTGATCTATGTGTGTTGATAAGCTGGATATTCTACTTGGCCAATTTTCATATCTTCTCATTTCATATGAATACATTCTGGCTATGACAGATTCCATACATGTGTCTTGGGATATTCTTGGCTATGGTTGCCAAACTTAAAGGAAACCAATTATACCTTAGTAGGAACCCAACCAAGCCTATGTCACTAGGGGTAGGTTTCCTTCACATTCGCCTGTTGCATAAACACCCCTTAAGGGGACCGGTGTGGTTTCTGTCAGTTCTTAACCAACAATAGTTGGTTTTTACTGCATGAAAAGCTTCAAAACTGCATCTCATATATTTCTTCAGAAAGTTTTCCCCCTCAGCATGGTGGCACGCACCTATAACTGTCCTACTTACACAGCACTAAGACACAAACAATCTCCAGGCTGAGCTCAGCCTAAGCTGCATGGCAAGACCCTATCTTTAAAAAACTAGCAAACAACTAGCATTTTTTTCACACATTAGTCAAAAAGCATTTCCACTATTATTAGCTTTCAAAAATATTTATGATGACTACATAACATGGATGTACCAGCAAACTTACCATTCCTCACACTAACCATTTATTTGGTTATTACTGATAAATATTTTCAAATGATTTTCCATAACAAGTTTCACTGTCTGAGGGTCAAGACAGTGCCAGTTCACTGCACCCTTGCACATAATGGGGTATTTCATTTGCAAATCTTTTAAGCTGGCAAGCAAATGACTTATTATTGTAAGTTGCTTAGATCTGCTTAATGAAGTTTGTTGTTTAAAGGTTTATTCATCTACATTGATTATATAGACCATTCACATTCTAAGACCTGATTTAACCAGTATTTGTATTTGCTTTTCACAGAGGTTTCTAAGAGCACCCATGAGAAGTGCTCTGTCAAGCCCACAACTATAACTCCGTAAGCTTTGTTGTTGTTTTTGAGACAGGGCTTCACAAATGTAACTCTGGATGGCTGGAAATTCCAATATATATATATACAGGGTGGACCTAAAAATCACAGAGGTCTACCTGGTTCTGCCTTCTGACTGCTGGAGTTAAAGGCATGCACCATCATGTCCAGCCCATTTCTTAAGCTTAAGTGAGCAATTATCATGATGTCACATGAAGTTTCAAGAAATAACACAGAGGGGCTGTAGAGATGGGTTAGGGGACCTGAGCTGGGTTCCTAGTATCTGTATCTGGTGACTTATAACCACCTGCAATTCCAGCTCCCGTTTTTCTGGGTCTGGCTTCCATGGGCATCTGTATGCATGTGTGTGTGCACACTAGAAGAGGGCATCAAATCTCATTACAGATGGTTGTGAGCCACCATGTGGTTGCTGGGAATTGAACTCAGGACCTCTGGCAGAGCAGTCAGTGCCCTTAACTACTGAGCCATCTCTCCAGCCCCCTCCCAAGACACTTTTAAAGTAATACAGAGTATTATTTATTATTATCACCATTATATCTTAAGTTACTTTTCCTCAATAGCAGTGTCTGACAAAACCACAGGACAGTGCCACAAACTAGGGTATGCTGATATCCATAGAGCCAAAGTACAGACTTCCTCTCACAGATCTACTTCTTATCACCTGCCCCTGGGAACCCTTTGCTGTGCTTGTCATTTGCATCACTTTGCCTTTTAAAAATGTCCTGTACGTATAATAATGCAGTATGTAAGCTTTACAAACTGGCCTGTTAGTTTTGCGTAATTTTTTGCAGCCTCATTCACTCAAGGCATGTTCGTCAACACTATGGGTAATATCTATAGGGTGCGTGTACCAGCTTCCTTAAGCGCTTGTAGTTCGAGTTCCAAGACTACATTATTAATATTGATTTCAGGTACTGAAAGAGAGAAGGACAATACAGTGACAATTTAGGAAACCATTAAGCCATTTCACTGGCATCTACGAGCTGTCAGTTTGTGTACTTAAATACCACAGAGTCAAGTACTCTAAGTGCTAAGACTGAAATCATGGTTGGCCTTGATGGTAAGAACCAACACAATGAATGAGTAGTTTAAAGAATGTTTTACTAGAAGCACTACGTTTTTCAATGTAACTATTTCACTCACATTAAAGTGGGTTAAAATAGTAATATCTGGTTATCAGTGAAGCAGGTTATCCACAGGACTAGGCATTTATAAAACTATGCCTTATATCCAGTTAGGGTGGCAGGTTTTATTACATAGGGTTTTATTACATAGACATGACTGGCCAGGAACTGGTTCTGTAGATCAGGCTGGCCTCCAACTCCCAGACATACTTCTGCCTTCTGCTTTTAATGCTACCTGGTGTCCGAAACCGGGTTTTAGGGTAGCATTTGAGGACATGGATCTTTACCCCAGCCTTGCTCTCACTTTGGAGCCGTATATTTGAATTAGAAATGGCTTGTTCTCCGGAAAACCCAAGACCTTTTGCTGATTTCCTCGGGTTCTCAACTTCTCCACCTGAAATTACTTTGACTTTTAATAATAATAATAATAAAAAGACAGGGTCTCACGCAACTTCCAACTTAAAGTGTATCCGAGGTTAACCTTGACTTTATGACTCTGTTCCTATCTCTCAAGTGCTGTGACTGAAGATTTTCCACCACACTTCTACCAACCGAGTTACATCCCCAAGTTGGAACTTTTCGTTTTGAATAAAAGAAAACCCGGCTAGTAGTACACCGTTAATGTCTCTCTGGCACGCTGGTAGTTTAATGACTATACGCTGCCACACAAACAAGAATATTTGAGGAATTTCTAAAAAAAAAAAAAAACCAAACAAACAAACAAACAAACAAAAAAAAAAAAACATCTTGGTGTATTCTAAGTAATGACAATGAGTCCCTAGTCTCTAGCTCTGATGCAGTACTCGAACGAACGCACTCGCTGGGTGACTTCCCTGCCTCAGGGGGGAGGCTCGTGTGCTTTAGGGACGAAGTTCGAAGGCTAAGCTTGCGCTCGAGGCTCCCTGCATGATCCCCACTGCTTGACAGCGAGCGACGAAGACGCCAAAAATGGCACAGAGAGAGGGCAATTCACCTTCTAGGATCAGGGTTCAACACACAGCACCTTTAACCAAGAATAGCGCCTCCTGCCAGGCTGAGACAGCCAAACCGGAAGCTAGCGGAAATGACGCACGCGCCAGCCGCCGGAAGCGAAGCCGCCAGACGTGTGTCCAATGGGAGCACCGGAGCGGCAGGGGGCGTGGCGGCGCGGGCCTCCCGCGGCTGCCGGGGCGGTGACGGGCGTGGGCGGGTGGCAAGCAGGCCATGCGGACGGCTGGCGACCCGGGACCCCACGACCCTGCGCTTGCATCTCGCGCCGCGATAGCCCGGAGCCCGCGGGCCTAGCGGCGGCCTTTGTTCCCTACGTCGCCGTCTGCCGAGCTCCGGCCGGCGCGGATGCAGCTGCTCCGCCTGGGCTCGCGCTCGGGGCTGGAGGAGGAGCGGAGGCTCCGGGCGGCATGCGATGGGGAACTGCTGCTGGACGCAATGCTTCGGGCTGCTCCGCCGGGAAGCGGGTCGGCTGCAGCGAGCGGGTGGAGGGTAAGCGGCAGCGCAGGCCCGGGATGCTCGGGATGCCCGGCCGGAGATCGGCGGTGGTGGGGCCCGCCGCCCCAGTGCAGGCTCCCTGTCCCTGAGGACTTAGCTTGGGAGGCACCGTCTCCTGTAAGCACCCGGCACTGCCGCCTGGACACACCCTGCTTTGACTTAATGCCAGAGCTGCTGTCTCTATGTTTGATCTTCCTTTTGGGCCTTGACAGAACAGGTGAAAATCTGGCCCCAAGGTTGATGCCTCAGGTGCATTTTAAGTAGAAATCACTTCTGCTCCAAGCTCTGATGAACTCTGTTAGGTAAATAGCTGCAGGATCACAGTGCACACTGGCCATTTAAGTAATTGGTGCGTCTGATTGTGAATCTTTTAATAGTAATACTTAGAATTACTAAGTATTCTAATACATAGAATACCATGCTGTGATTGCTACGATTATGCCTGGTAATCTCATCAAAATATCACCGAGCATCACTTCTCTTGTGTGAAAGTGGGATATGCTTAAGATTTTTCTATCCGCACTATCCAATAGCAAAATAGTATGACAGTTGAACAGCAAAACTGTTACATCTTTATTTCCTTGAATAATGAAGAGAAAAAAAAAAAACGAGGGCACATAGCATTAATTTTGATTTTATTATTCCTAAGTATTTTCCAGGAATTTAAACCTAGAATCAAAAAACTCTAAGCCAGCCAATCTATCTGAAGAATATATTTGTTTTGTACTTTCTTAAGCATGGTGCCAAATTTTCAACCAACAGTTTTGTATCATGAAGCTTTCAGCATACACAAACTGGAACCAAGTGATTTGTAAATCTGAGTCATGGATACATTATAAAATGATTCACTAGTCAAGCAGTGTTTCAAAGTAGCTAAGGCGTTGTAACATATTGTAATATGTATCCCTAGAAAGGGAGTGGATGGACTTAAAAGATTTCTACTTAGTTTGGTATTTTGATTTTTCCTATTTTCTATACTGTTACTTTCACAGGCGTGGGACTGCTGTTTTGTATTGTGATCCAAAATCATGTTATTCTAAGTATCGTGTGAGTGAACTCGTTTGTGAAGCTGTGGAAATGGGCTCATGGGAGAACTGGACATTACACCATCTTTGGCTTTATTATCATTCCTTGGAAGGCATAACAAGCAAACTCTGGGAAGGAGTGTTTTGAATTCTATGGTAGACAATATGTTTTTGTATTTGACTTTGGGGTACATTACCTGGGTTCTGTAAGAACCTTGGGTACTTTTTTAACAGTGACTTTACAAATGATATTTTAACTACACACTGTTCATTAAAATTGTGGGTTCTACTGGTGGAGTGCAGGCTTGACAGCATAGGGTAGGATAGGATGAAGTCATGTGAGTCACGTGAACATTGTAGATACGTTGTAATGCTTTATTGTGAATCTGTACTTTGTTTTTGGCTGACACCTTGAGTGAGCCCTAGGGGCTGTGGATGCTGTTGTCTTAAGACCACATGATCAGTATCCATCCTGTTTCTTGTCATCTGTAAGCACAGGTTTCAACAGTTCCCTTACTTGAATCTTCCCATAAACACAGTATTAGTTATCAACAATTCTTAGCAGCTTCCTGGAAGCATGTAGTTACTTGCACAGTAGTAGTAAACTGCCTTTCACTTTAGTTGCTGTTAGTTGTGTTCCTTTAGGTATGCATCTGGACAGTTAATGGGTACGTGTAAAAGTGAAAAAAAATATGTAATCACAAAAGCGTGTGTTGATTTAATGTCACTGTACTTATCATGGTTAGTAGGAAATAGGACATCCTGGGCTTTTCTTAGGCTCATTTAGTCTGTACCCCCATGGGGGTGCTTTGTGATTTGAAGCCTGATTTCTTAGCCTTGCAGATTTCCCAAGAGTCTCTCAAAATGAGATCACTCACTCTACACTATATAATCTCAGCACTATAATTACCAAATGTACCAGAGTGTGCTTTAGTATTTTGTATACTAGGATAACTGTTGACTAGTCCAAATATCAATATAAGTGCTAAGGCATCTTGGAGACCTTACTATAAAGAAACATACTACTGATATCCCGATGGGTTAGCCTTCTTCATTTGGAGGGTTCCTCTTCCAGCATGTTCTTCAGAACCCCATGTGCTGCCCAGTTGTTTTCTCTGGACAGTACTAGAACTCTGAGTGTGTTACCGTGCCTGGCTTATACCATGCTAGGGCTCAAATCTGAGGTGTTACACATTTTAAGGAAGCACTCTCCCTACAGGTTATTTGTTCTTAGATGGGTTCTTAGGAACTTAGTTGTGTTTTATTTCAATTCCCATCTTGAGATTGCTGTGAAATTGCCCATCCTTGTTTCAGTTCAGTTGTGGTATTACTCACACAGGTGTGATCATGTTTAGGGTGCTCTATTTGATAGGTGTTAGCCCCTTGGATTCTAACAGCAGACTTGCTTTTCCTTTCCTAGGGAAGATGACTTTAGTGTTTGTCAATATTTAGCTACTTCCTGTATGCTGGGCAGTATTTTAAATACTATGCCATCTCATATATTCTTTTGCACACTCCTGTCAAATAATAAGTGCTATTAAAAGTTTAGTTCTCTATCCAACATGCATGAAACCAATTTCTTATTTTTAATAGGATTTTGGAGTACTTCTGTAGGCAACACTCTTAAACATGGACTCAAGTTAAAGCATAAAACTGATTTGTATTTCATACACATCTTGTATACTTGAAAGTGATTTCATAGAGTATTTTTAGTCTGCCTATGGTTTTTCACTGTTTGCTTTAGGTAGCATAAGCATCTTACTATTTTACCCAGGCTGCCTCAAACTTTCCTGCAATTTCCTGCCCTGTGAAGTCAAGAATGGAGTTTCCATATTGTGGCCTCATGTTGGCTCACAACAGCTTTCAGAGCATGAGGCATTTTGGATTTTGAACTTTAGATTAATGGTGCTCAACTTGTACATGTGTTGTAGACTGAAAACCAAAGCTTGAAAGTTTAACTTGCCTGAGATAAGAGCTGGGATTGCAGTCAAAGTCCCTCTGAAACCAGAGCCCTTATCTATAACTGGTAGTAGCGTGCAGCTCTTTATTTTGTAGATAAACATCTGGGTATCCTCTGTCTGAACTGTCCTGGATCCTGTTGGTGAAGACCTTATGAATAGCTCAGCAACTGGACCCAGTCCTGTGACAAGCTTTGTGAGTCTGTGCTCTGTCTGTGTGTGTGACAGGCTTCCTGAGGCTGTGCAGTTGGTCTCTGCAGCATCATTGTCTTCTCCATTTTTGTTCCTTTCCTGGCCTGTCTTACTCTTGCTATCAGATAAGGGGTTTTTCTGATGTCTTTACTTTATTTAATTCCTTTCACATGTACACTGCTTATCCCAAGGACATTTCAGCCATTCCTGGTACTTCAGCCACTACCCCTTCATGCACCCTTTCAGCCTGCTGAAGAGATGCTCTTGCCTTGTTCCGTTTTAGCCTCCTCTTTACACATAGGCTCTGTTTAGAGTTTCTGTCTTCAGTGCTGCCTTCCTTGTACTATCAGCACGTCGTAGGAGCTGGGCTGTCTAGAACTACATTATACCATCCTGTTTCCTTGGTGACTGAGTTCTGCTGCTTTCTGTTTCCTATAGCTGGATTTCAGAGTCTTGTTTTTCTCCTATGGCAGCCTCATGTGTTGTCTGGAATTCATGTTCAACATATGTCCATTTGTATCATGTGCATTTCTGTGTTTGAGTATCTGTAATTTAGCTTTTCTCAGCAAAAACACATTAGTACAAATAGATCAGAAAAAATCAATTAAAAGAACATTAAAGATATTCTAGTTTCAATACAACACATTCACAAATCTTCATATTATAACTTTTTAATAAATATTATCCTTAATTTGAAAATAGTATTGACCCTGTGGTTCCAACCTTGGTCTCTTAGGCTCTCTTATTAACCACTCTTTTAGCATCCTGTATGCCAGCTGTTATGTTATTCCTGTTGGGGAGCAGTATTGTCTCACCATTTGCTTTATGTGTGATGTTCTGCCATAATAGGTATTGCTAAGATACAGGAGTATGGTGTCAATAGCAAGGATGTGTTTTATTAGTATGCTTGTTTATTGGCTTTGAAAAGCACAGATGAAAGATTCTTCTGAAATTTCACAAGTTACTTTTCACATAGTGGATGTTTAAATGGATATAAAAATCCTATCTGTTATGTGTTACAGCTTAGAGCCTCCGAGGACTTTTTTCTTTCTGACCTTTTATTCTTCTGACTCATATATGTATATAAATGACTTATTTCCCATCCCCCCCCCTTTCAAGTAATTCTGTGAAACACGAGGCCTTGTCTCCTCCCTGTGTCTTGTGTTAGTCCTCTCCTGCTGAGTTCTGAAGTCATCCACACTTCCTGTGTAACTTTCAGTCTGCCTTTCAGTGCTGCCGTTTCTTCTCATAGCCCTCTCTTCCTCCTTCCTCTGTTCTACTTCCTGATCGTTTTTACCTTTGTTTCCTGCCTTCGTCACAGAAAGTCAGTCTGTAGTCACCTTAGCTGTGAGCAGGAGGGTCATTGTCGTCCTCTCCAACTCCACATTCTGTGTCTTTACCACCTCCACATCTGTGCTGGTTAAGTTTTTTTGTCAACACGATGCCTGAGAAGAGGAAATCTCAATTGAGGAATTTCCTACATCAGATTGGCCTGTGGCGTCCTCCTCACTTTAGTGCTACCCTAAGATATCTCTAGGAGAAAGGCCTAAATGTGTATCCTTCCAGATATCTGTATCTTTTCTTCCTGTTTTTTTCTTGCCTTGTCTCTGCTGCGTTCTTCTCTGAGTCTGTTTCTTCCCTGTTTCTTCCTTATGTTCATTTGAATAACACCTACTTACTCATCTTTTCCGCTGGCAAGCAAGAATTCCTTTCCACAGTTTTCCTGAAGCATCACCAGCCCTCTGGAAATGAGAGCTCACAGCACTGCCGGCCGAACAATCTGCTCCCCTGAGCTCCACTTGCCTGCTTAGCTTCTGAGTGCACTCCTCGGTCCTTGCCCGTGCTGATCCGGGCTTCTGTTGAGTACCTAGTTAAGTTCATAGTATGTAGATATCCAAGTATTTGTTGATTCTGTGACTAGAGTTTCTTAAGTCTGTCACTGTTTCTAGGCCTGGCTTTTGATCTCTGATGCTTCTGAACTGCACTTTCCTGTATTTGGGGATGGGCTTATTCTTCCTCTCCAGAGTGATTAAAACACAACCCTGCTTGTAATTTACCTTTGCATCTACCCCATTTGACTGTAAGATTAATTTTTACTGACTTTTATGTTCTAAATATTAATATGTTGCTTTGCTCATTGTTCAGTAACTTAGAGAAGGAAGAAAAGGAAGACCGGTTCACATAAGAAAAGAGGTCACATGTTTCACTCTCTAAGGGAAATTGAGTGATGTCAGGTGAATGGGAGGCTCAGGCCTCAGCTCCTCCCTCTTTGTTTCTAGTTTCCTCTAGAGCAGGCTCTTCTCAAAGGGCAGTGTTTGTTTGCTTGTTTAGCCTGTCTTTTCTGTCTTTGCCTTGACAGAGGGAAGGTATGTCTCTACTGTTCTTGCAAGGCATAAAATAATAAAATAATTTTCTGACTACCCATTCTAAAGCTCATCACTCAGAAGGCACTGTTAATAGTAGCTATTTTTACCTCATGATTATAGTTCTGTACAGCCCTGCATAGATACTTAGCCAGTACAGAAACAGCATTACCATCCAATAGCTGCAGTGGTAGATGTAAAATGAAATTTGTGATGAAGGATTGGCTCCAATGGAAACTAAGTGCCACTGTCTGCTGTGTACACTTGTGACCCAGAAAGGCCAATGGTTTGAGTCTCAGTACCTGGGCTCAAAATAGCCAGGGTGGCAGCTCAGGCAGTGAGGGCGAGAACTGGACCCAGGGGTGTGACATGCTGTGTTGACATCATCATATCCCTTTAGATTGAGGCGGGTAACCCTCCACTGAAATCTTCCATGTCAGCTAGAAAACAGTGTCCTGTCGTCCTCTTTGTGATAGCTTTTGCCAGGCAAGTGATTTATAGCCTGATCTGTCTTACATTTGGGGGTGGGAAGATGTCTTGGGAGGCTTTTAATTTTTTGTAGACTTTGGAACCATTTACCTAGGTTGATCATCATTTATTTATAATATCCAAGAAAATATGAAGGATTGTTGTACTGTCTTTCACCAGGTATGATGTAAAACATGTTGAAAGTGAACAATACCAATGTAGTTTTGAGTTTCATAGGGTTTTTTAACCCACTATGCAACATAACAGAATAGCATTAAAAACTATATTTTCAGCCAGCTGTCAACAAGATTTAAATTTACCTTAGTATCTATCTTGATAACAAGATAGTAAGTTTCTAGGAATCTCCATTTCTTACTCTAAATTCTTTTGTTAATATTCCATGCACCAACGATAGCCTCTCCTGCTTCTCCGCCACTCTACGCGTTTGAGCCGCAGTCACAGTTTTAGTAGTAGAGTAAATCCGCAGGAATCTGTCTCATATTGAGACAGCCCTCGAGGACACGGGGACTCTCTGTAAATCATCCATGAATGGCTCTGAGCCTTGGAAAGTTGCAAGCTAAGGAGGGAAATACACTTGTGTTTTCTCTAGTTAGTCACTGTTTTCACACCTTGTGCTGGGTTTTGCCCGAAACCTTTCCCCCTCTCTTTTTCCTAAAGCATATGCCTGAGTTGGTGGTCGTTAAATGTACATATGATGTGACACAGCTCAGCTCTGTGTGACCCTGCTGTGTTTCCTGGGGACTCCGCTAGCTTCTCACATCCCTGTTTTTTACCCTTGCATCTTTGGCTTACTGTGTTTACTTTGTGTGGTACCCACTCTCTGTGCACTGTAGCACCTTGCCCATTCTGACCCTGCTTGCTGGCATCTCATTGTCTAACCCTTCCTCTGATCAGATTCATTTTTATCTGCTAAGTATTTGCTTATCTGCTTCTCTCAGCGACAGCTCCCTGATCCAGGCTATCATTGCTTTACCCTAGCCTCAAGTTGATTACATGCATTATTCATGCATTCACTCTGCAGAGTCCCCTTGCAGCTCCCTCAGACTCTTATGGTTCCTGGCACTTGAATCAAGCTTTTTGTGGTGGCGTACCCAGCTAGATTTAAGGGAAGAATTGTACTCGTGTTCCTCAGTAATTACTTAAATACAGTAAATATTAGTCATAGACATTTGTTTTTGCTTTCAGTGATTTCGGACAGTTGGTCCAGAACTCTCATGTTCATACCTGATCATCCACTCATTTTGCTTCCTGTGTAACATTATATTGTATTAATATACCATAATTTATCTATTTATTGATGGACATTTCTGTTACTTCAAGGGTGGTTGTGTTTCTTTTTTTTTCTGTCACCATTAGTAGGCATTCTAATAATATCCCTTTCTACACCTGTACAAGAGATTTCCGGGAGTGGACACAGGTTCATCGCTTATGCACATCTTCATCAGTACTAAAATATATTTAAGTTATCCAAGTTTATGCAAGTTTATACTTTTACTAACAAGGGATCTTCATTGCTCCACTCTCTATGTACTTTTTCCAACTTATTAATGTGAAATATTGGGTATTTGTATGAGAACTTCAATATAACCCTATGTGCTTGTAGCAAATAGAATATGTATTTTTTTAAATTCCCTTAGTGATAGCAGTGGAAATATAAGAAACTAGGAATAAGTAATAGGAGATATTAAAAACTGCAGTGGCTCTTTTTAAACCTCAGATAAATGGAGAACACTACTGTGGTCCTGGGAGGACTCTGCCTGGGTGTTCACACCAATGACCACAAGTAAAATACAGTAAAAATGAAATCAGTGACCGAGTTCAACTTGACAGGGTAATTCCATACATTGTGAAGAAGGTAATGATTTTGTCTTAGGCCATAACAGACGCTAATAAAACTGAAGTGTCGGCACAAAGCTAGACAGCAGGAGACGGGTAGAGCACAGTTACCTTCCTTAACAAGGTGACTGCCTCCTGCCAAGCTGGAAGAGTGACTGCTTCACTACAGTAGTGAGAGGGACTGAGAGAACATCTGTTATTTTCTAGTTCAGAAACTTCTCCCTCCTATAGCCACTTCCTCTCTTTTTTCTTTCCCTAGTTCAAGTTCCCAAGGTGGGCAGCAGTGTGGTCAGGAGTAAGAATTCATTGTTCTGTTGATCTTTGCTGTGGATGGGACCTGAATGCCTCTGACACTGTTGCCATCTTCTCTTGTTGTTTGCTAAAAAGTCATGCCTCCAAGGATCTCTGAACTTGGGAGATGTGTATGGTTCTGGTGTATTATCATCATAATGAAATTACTTTGAAGTTGAGTAGCTGGCCCTTACCTACTTTCTTAACTGTGTGTGTTTTCTTTCTCTTAATCCTACTGTTTGAAATCTATATCAAAGAAATACCACCTCTTCCAAAACACTTGAGTATCTGTTCTCACATTCTACAAATACAAAGGCAGAGAGTTAAGAGTTTCCCTTAGAAGCATGATAGAAAAGAATCAGACCTTCCATTCTGGCTTGCACTTTTTTGTCTTAAGTAGATTCAGGGACTTTTGTCCAGTCTGGCCCACGTATGTGCTAACAGTAGTCGTTCTAGGCAGTAGGATGGCTGTTGGTAGCCGGTGGTATGAGTCAGGTGATTAGACCATGCTCTCTTTGAATGTCGTCAGCATTTACTGCCGGTGTCTGGTGAAAATGGTATGGGAAATGTAGTCATGTCTCACATACAAAAGCACTTACAGGGGTGGCATTACATATCAAAGGAACATGGTCAGACTCTAAGCTGGACACTTAGCACTGGATGTGTGGCAGTGCTTTCAGCTGTAGAATTGATGAATTAAACATAGAGGACAAATCAAAGACAATCTGAATGTTTGTCACATCTAGTCATACAAATATGCTGAAGAGCTTAGCTACTGGAGGAGACGTTTCAGTGACTTTTGTACTGCCTTTAGAATCCAGTTCAGCTGGACATCTCATAGCCCTCTAAATCCAGACTGGTTGTATCTCAAGTGCCGTACTGGACATCGGAGATCTCTCTAGGGTAACAATAGCCATAGGAGTGTTGAGGAAAGGAAATTTCTCTGAGACACGTGAGGATTAGCTCAGTTCAGGGCGTATTCTGTGTACTTGGTAACTGAATCTGTTCCTTACCGGTTAGCACCCTGCTCTTTCTTGGCTTGGCTTATGTCACACATAGCTTGAAATCAAGTCAGTGAAATACTGATTTTTTTTTTTTCTTAAATTTGAGAAAATTTGAAACAGGACTCAGAAGACCCGAGTAAAGCAAGCCTTAGTGTCTTTTGCTTGTGATTGGTTTGGTTGATTTATATAAACATGGCAATTTGTTTTAGGCAACTAAATACATAGTTTCTCTGTGTCCAGGCTTTCACCTTTGGCTGTGTTTGTTCAGATATAGAACATTAAGTTATAAATTATTAATTTAAAGATGAGAAGTCAGCTGTGTGGAAAGTGTGAAGTAATTGTCTTTTGGTAAGAACATCCTTTTGCTTTGAAATGACCAATAAGGTAGGAGATGTTTGGTGTAGATTTGGAACAATGGAGCAGCATGCCAATGTAACTGATCTGCTAGGGATAGTTTGGTTTTAGTCTGTTTCTAGCTTACCAAAATTTAACTCGCTCTCCCCCTGTCTCTCCACCCCAAGAACAGTTCCATTCTCCCATAGTAATTAGATTTAAACTCCTTTAAAACTATAAGAATATATGTATTATATATATTCACTCTGTTCCAGAGTGAGGGGAGTGGTTGTCAGTCATTCAAGCTCCTAACCCATCATCATTAAAGCACCACATTAACCTTTTACCAGGGTTATTGGCATCCATATACATGTTCAGGTGTTAACATGGAGTTTAAGCATGGGGGTGGGAAATGCTGACATTACTATCTTTGTCTATGACCAACATTCCTTGGGGGTAGAAAATAGATCATTTCTTGAGTTTGAAGCAAGAAAGAAAAGAAAAATGCTTCCTGTAGTCTGGAGTGGAGAACAAGCAGTTGTTGATAAGCAGTACTTTGAGACAAAGCCTGGATACCCTTGTAGGCTGGCTGCGGCTCTATGGGAAGGCTCCTCATCTTGCCCTTTCATCTCCAGCTCTGAGCACTCCCACAGGGGACTTTAGACTGACGTTTATGTTAGTGTTGTTGACTTAGCAGTAAGTAGATTCTTACACAGACTCTTGCTCCATGTGGACATTGATCTCCAGGCTGCACCTTCCTCATCTTCGACAGTTCCATCCATGAGTGCTGTCTTCAAAGGACTTCTCAGTTCTGTCTGTTACCACTGTGATCCTAGCCGCTTCTATTCTCCTTTGTGCTGCTACAGTGCCTGCTAGTTGGTCTCTTAAAGCAGCAAATCATCTCTAAGATCCCCTAGGGAAGTTCGTATTAGGGCTGAAAGCTTCTAAACACATCTGTAAAGAATTTGAAAGATGATGGACTTAAGTACTCTGGTGAAACAGTGAGGCTGAGCAGTGATTGCTGATGGCTGCTGATAACCATGGTGAAGGTGAATGTGGTGCTTTAACATGGGTGGGGTAGGAGCCTGGGTGATTGACAAAAGCTTCACCCCTTACTCTGGAATAGAATTGTGAGGTACAAAATAAAAAAGACAGCTCCAGGTGCTGCAGCCAGCTAGGGGCTGGACCAGCTCTCTTGCTCGTAAACCCTCAAAGCTAGATCAGTAGCACCTTCACCACCAGGACCAGCTCTCCCGAGTGCTGTCACTGGTGAGGGTCAGGGCCAGCTTAGACCCAACCCAACAGCTGTCCCATCTATGAGCTGCTGTGAGGAGCATGTGAAGGGGCTGGTTCTGTAGGATCTCCATGACATGGACAACATCAACATATCTGAGAGGAGTCCCAGCCAGAATCTAGTATTGATAGTATACAGCAGAATCCAGAGACCTCGATCCACACCAACCACTCATTGCAATGAACACTTGCAAGTAAATGTGTAGACAAAAGGGTATACTCTGAGGTACACTACAGCTGCGTAATTGTTCCATTTCTAACCACAATGTTTTGCTCTTTTATTTATAGTTATTTTTTATCTGCCTTTGGGGGGAGGTTGCAAGGGTGGAGGGTAGATACAAAGGGTCCAGAAGATGAGTGGGGATGGAATACATGATGTGAAATTCACAACAAATCAATAGAAAGTTTTTTAAAAAGTCAGGATAGCTTTTTATAGGAAATACTAAAAGTATATGTCTCAGATTTTTAGGTTTTTAGCAGTCAGTAGTACGACTTGGATCTTGGTGTCCTCCCTTTGCTTAAGTGATGTGGTGTTTACTGAAGGACATTTCTGTGAACCGACATGCTGCCTGTGCACTAAGGGGTTATCCTTGAAATGGTACTTAAAAACCATGTCTTTCTAACCATGTTCCACTTGGAAAACTTGGAGAACAGCTATAGTTTTTATATGGGTCATTGTTGGCAAAATAGAACTGATCAAATTTAATACTGCACATGTCTGTCAAGGGTCTAGGAGGCACCAGCATTGTTTAAATAAATAAAGACATCCATAATTCATTTTCAAATACATATACTCTGCTATCTACTTGTTTTTTTTTTTAAACCCATAGTAAAGCTTCTCTTAAAAAAAAAAAAAAAAGACATCTGCGTTTGCCAAATTGCATATTGACTTTAACCAATCAATACACTCTTACTACTGTAGGAGTCAAGAAATATTCTTTGTGAATAAGATTTCAGTCTGATTTTTTAAATGAAGCCTTACAGATCTCAGGAAGATATTATTTATGTTTGGTTTCCCGAGAACTCTGAACAAATCAAATGAATTCTAGGGGTGTATAGTTTGTCCAGTCAGAGTCAGGCAAGAGTATGATAGTTGTCAGTATAACCAGTTGTAGCTAGAGAGGCCAGAGACATTTGACTTATAGGTCATATAACCTACTGTAAGTATAGTGCAGTGGTGATCTCCCTGGTTTTGACTGTTTGGGGTGTCCTATATTATCTTAGTATTGCTGAACTTTCATTATTTACTTACACCACTCAGCAGGCCTAAACAAGAAGAGTTTAATCAGAGTCCGATTGGTCAAGCAAAGGAGTAATGGTTATATGTAGAGAAACAACTGAATACCAGAAGCAGGAATCCTACTGTTCTGACCTAGAATATGCAACTCATTTCTGATTTTACTTGAAAAAACTGAAGAGGAGAGACCCTGTGTGGCTAGAGGGTAAAAGATACTGTATTCATGTTGGAATATTCCATTAGCTTTTTGAAAATGACAATGCAACGGGAAGACACAAAACAATGTATTGCATTGGTATGTTAGATCAAACTACCCAACATACGTAGATTAAAGCAGGAGAAAGGGTTGACCTAGGCTCACTTTAGCTCATGGCTGGGGAAACATATGGCATCACATTATGGCAGCCAGGCTCTCTGCTGCTCTTCTTTCTCACCTTTATTTTGTTCAGGATGCTGGTGCCTAGGATGGCTCCTTTATTTACAGCCTGACCCTATCTAGAATCCCCTGGGAAGGGAGTCCCAAAACGTTGTCTAGACTAGGTTAGTCTGAGTGTGCTTGTGAGAGGTATTGATCGTGTAAGATAGAAAGACGCACAGACTGTGGGCACCTGCATTTCATGGCTGGGCCCTGGAAAGGAGAAGGAGAGGAAGAAAGCACTAACATGCACCAGTGAACTCACGGCTGTCTGGTTTTATGGGGTGTGCTATGACTAGCTGCTTCAAGTTCCTGCCATCTTGACTCCTCCACAGTAATGGACTGTAACCTGAAACAGCAAACACACCCTTTCTCCTTTAAGTGGCTTTTGCATGGGTGTTTTATCACAGCAACAGGAAATGAAACTATAACAAGTTTTCCTTCCACTAATTCTTTAGGGAAATGTCACAGATCCCAGGTGCTTCTAAGCACAGTCAGTTGACAGTGAGGATCAACTGTCACATCTGTCACTAAAAAACTGTCACAGAAAAAAATATCAACTATAACTCCTTTGCTCTTTTAGTTGGTTAGTTACAATAATGTGTCATTTTCTTACTAACTCTTTAAGCCCCCTCCATGGAAATGTACAGAGCATCAGACCTGACCCGACTCGAGAGATCTCATTATTCAAAGAGGCCTTTTCTGTCTAGTACACCTGACAAATCAGGAACTATGAGAGCTGATTGGTTCCTATGCGGGGCCCCTGTAGTGGGAACTGCACATGCGTGAGAGTCTTAAAGATGCCTACTATTCTCAGTAGCAACAGAGTTTGAATTGGCCGTGTCTGAGATGAACATGGTATTGCAGTAGACCATATATTGTTGGTGCGGACATGGTAAGGAAGGTGCTCATTTAACTGCATCTAAGTTTCAGAGAGAGGTACAATGGCCAAAGTAAAAGGAAAGGTTTGCCCACCCACCCCTTAGAAAAGCTGTAGTGGCCATTTATGAGCTGTCCTTCTTTCATCTGTGAAGGCATAAGGGAAGAACATACAGTCAATACGTGAGCCATTATCTAGAGGCCTGGCGGTGTAGCCAAAGCTGGGTTTAGACTCACAGCAACCCTCCTGCCTCGGCGTTTTAGGCAGCGATGTTCCACACATGGGCCTGTAGGATCCTTTCAGAGTTGGGACGTTTTACATATGTTTACAGCCTAATGGACATAGTCGGTGTATATTATTTAGTATGGCCTTTTGTGTTATTTTAAAGGGATTTCTGGTTTTTTGATTGTTATAAATAATGGATTTCATTGATATTTTCATACAGTGCCTGTGGTTTGATTATATTTACCTCCATTTTAACAAGATATTTTACTTGATACAATAAAATGAACTAAAAATTAAACTCACTGTATTTTGTTCTATGTAATATTTGTGTAAATTATTATTACAGTTTAAATGAACATTAGTGCCAATAAAAAGATTGGTTAGTTAGCTAAACGTAGGATGAAGTTTAAAAATCATATATATATATATATATTAGGTAAATTTGGTTTGTTTTTAGAAATACAAGGTGCTCTATAATAGAAAATTTATAGTTGTATGCTGGAGGAATATGTTTATGCCATAATTTTAATTCAATTTTAGACTTAGTTGTGATTTTTAACATCTTATGTTTTTCTTCCTAGATCAAAGTATTTTAGAACATGTCCAAGAGGAGAACACTTGACCATAGAGGTGAGTCCTTGACCATTGGGTGGGATCTGAAATACCCAGAGTCTTTTTCTTTCTCCTTATGATTTATTTTATGCATATGAGAGTTTTGCCTGCATTGTGCAGTGTGCACTATGTGTATGCGGTGCCCACAGAGGCCAGGAAAGGGCGACAGATTCCTAGCAAGTTACAGACTCTGATGAGCCACCGTGTCGGTGCTGGGAGGCAAACCTGGGTCCTCTGCAAGAGTTGCAGTGTTCTGAACTGCAGAGTCAGCCTTCTAGCTCCTTGTTTTTATTTTTTTTTTAAGATAATGGAGAAAGATTTAGACGTATATTTAGTATGAACTAAATATGGAAAAAATAACTGTATTTGAATATTGTTGATTGCTTTTGAAGGCAGACCTCATGAATGGTATAGGTTAGACTCTGACTGACATCCTCATCCCTCTTATTTGACTTTTTATTTTTTTTTATTTTTATTTATTTATTGTGTGTGTGTGGGGGGGGGGGTTCGAGACAGGGTTTCTCTGTGTAGCCCTGGCTGTCCTGGAACCCACTCTGTAGACCAGGCTGGCCTCGAACTCAGAAATCCACCTGCCTCTGCCTCCTAAGTGCTGGGAATAAAGGTGGGCGCCACCACTGCCTGGGTGACTTTTTAATTTTATTTTTAAGGGAGTGTCTCAGGCTAGCCTTGAAAGCACTGTGTCATCAGGTCTAGCCTTGAAAGCACTCTGTCATCAGGTCTAGCCTTGAAAGCACTATGTCATCAGGTCTAGCCTTGAAAGCACTCTGTCATCAGGTCTAGCCTTGAAAGCACTGTGTCATCAGGTCTAGCCTTGAAAGCACTCTGTCATCAGGTCTAGCCTTGAAAGCACTCTGTCATCAGGTCTAGCCTTGAAAGCACTCTGTCATCAGGTCTAGCCTTAAGCTTTGCATCTTCCTGCTTCCACCTGCAGAGTAGCTGAGGTTACAGGTCTGAACCATTAGACACAGCTCAGTATATAGACTTCTGATAGACTATATATATATATATATATATATATATATATATATGACCATTTTGCATATATGTGTGTGTGTGTGTGTGTGTGTGTGTGTGTGTGTGTGCGCACTAATTATAAAAGGCACTCAACTTCTTAGGTCCCTTCTGCATATAAAGTTGTATTATTTTTAAGGCTAAAAAAGAGTGATGTTAATTGTAAAATGTCAAACATCCCTCCTAGTGGTTGTCTTTTTGTTCTTTCAGTTTGAGAATCTTGTAGAGAGTGATGAGGTAAGTGTCTGACTCTGTTCTTGTTCTTATCAGTTGCTGCATTTGTTGGACCACTTTTTGTCTTGCTTTTCACTTCTCATCCACACTGCAACAAAAAGACCTAAAGCAAGGCATAAGCATCATCCAGGAGGACAGTTCGGAGACCTGTCCAGCCTTTGTTTTCCTAGTGAAACATGGAACCTTCTTCCGCCCTTCCCCAGCAGTCATCTCCATCTCCTTCTCTGTCACAAACGAGGCTTCTTTCAGTGGCATACTTCACCCCAGCAGCATCCTTCTCAGAACATCTGGAGGCTCCGTGTTTCCCTAAGGTGCTTTCAGTGGTTGGCTCCGGGCTTTTTGCCAACCAGCCTCTGCTCTGCCCTGCTTGTGGTGATTGATTTACGCACCATCCTGTTCTGTGATGCTACTTCCAACATGAATGTGGACCATTTAGAATGATTCCTACTGCCAACTTAGTAATATATTTTAGTTGACAGATAATGTGTAGTTTAAATGTATAAGAAATACTCATAAGCCCAAATTAGTCTTAAAATAATTATGGCTTGCTTTGGAGAAAACAGGGCAACAACTACTGAAGCAGTTAATTTCCTTTTGTTATTTTTCGATGTATTTCTTAGTTTTCTTCACTGTGTGTATATTTGCTGAGCATCTGCCATCTGTGCAGAGCTCTCACGGAGCAGAGGAAGGCAGTCGATCAGATCCACTGCGGTTGGAACCACAGGCAGCTGTGAACCACATGATGTGGGTGCTAGGAACTAAACTCGGATCAGTTTGCAGTAGCAGTACTGGTCATGGCACTGAACTATTTCACCACCCCCAATTCATATTGTAATTACAATGTTTCAGAGTCCCCATGAATGCTGTGAGCAATCCTTCCTCCTAGCAAAACTAAGATAGCAATCCCTGAAACCTCTGGTCGCAGCATCTTCATGGCCTGATAATTCATAGGCTTATTTCATATTTTTCTGTAGAAAACTGTCTGTAGCATAGACTGCTGACTTGCTGACTTAGAGCTCACTGTAAACATGCTTTATTGAAACTTATATACCCCACATCTTCTCTGTACAAGACACATCACACCTTCCTGTGCTTAGGAACACCAGAAGCAATTCCATACCATGTATGGGGTGTTTGTTTTATTTTAAGGCAGAATCTCCATGGCTCAGGAATATTTTTAAACAGTGAAACCACAGTGCACAAGCGACAATGGCAAAGGCTACTCCTCAGTGTGGGAAGTGTAACAGGGCACAGCGATACCTGTTGTGCCTTAGCTAAGAGCATACAGCCTTGGCCAACTCTTCAGGGACTTGCTATTCTGTGTGCTTTAAAGTGGATAGAAAGTCTAAAGGCACTGACTTCCAGGGGAGGGTTGCAAACACCCTTCAACAGGCCTGTACATCGTAAAGCTTTGAAGTCTGACTGACAGAGAGCAGCCACAGATGCGGACGACACAGAGTGTACCGTCTGGCATATCCTAACTGTGAGAGTTCATTCGCTACATAACATCTGTTCAAAAAATTTAAGAAATAGCCAACAAATGTTTGTTCTATAGTGGAGTTTTGCCTTTGAAAAATAGTGAAGTTTTTTGTTTGTCTCAAATCCTTTTAATAATGAGATTTGCTTACTGTGACAGAAATAGGTAAGTAAAAAGTATTTTTGATTAAATGAAAATTGCTTTGGCTTGCCTTAAATAGTGAGTTCACCTAGTGAATATTCTTTTACTTGTTTGATTTTTGTGCAGGGGGAGAGCCCAGGAAGCAGCCATAGGTAAGGTTTATCAAAACAACAAAATGTTTAAGTGTTGTGTGACAAAACTGGGGAGATGCAGCCCACACATCTGCTCACTCCCAGTGACAGACTGAAGTGTGGATGTCATTACAGTCAATGAGTTTTATTGGGGTTACTTACGGGATTATGGGTGAGGGGTTACATACAGGAACAGAAATGACTCAAAGACAGCTACATCAGCAAAGCCACCCTAGCATAGGTGACAACTCACAAAGCTGGGAACCTGGAGCTCACTGCACAGCCTGCAGGCAGCTCAAAGGGTTGAAGCACGTCCTTTTCAGGTGCCTCAGGTGGTCGACACCTCCTGTAGGCAGCCAGTCTGGTCTCAGAGTCTTCTTTGCAGCATGACTTATTGAAATGGCTCTCAGTTTTGTCTTTCTCTGGCAGGGAGGGCCCCTGGTGAATCTAGTCAGTTTCAGGTACTTCCTGAAGCTGTTTGGCTTGTTTACCTTCTTGCTTATGGAGCCTCTCTGCAGAATGGATCAGAACTTTTAAACAACAGATGTGAGTGCTTCAAGGCCAAATTCCAGAGAGTCTTAAATTTTCTTTTTTACATAAAAGTAAAACAAATAATACATTTCCCAAAATAATATTTTGAATAGTAAAAAAATGATGTATATTAATTTCTCAGATTTTTTTTCTTTTGGACATAGGTTATAAATCATTTAGTTTTCTTAAAACCACTTAACATTGATAACTCTTATCTTTTTTATATTTATTTTACCCCCTTTTCTTCTTTTTGACATTCTAAAATATTCAAATTCAGCAGTAACTAAAACCTTGGTAATATAATTTATTTATATAACCTTTTTATCTGCTATTAAAATTGCATAGATTGCTTGAAAAAGAAGCATCTTACCTTGAACTCAAAAGAAAGTTCCTGGGCTGAAGAGATGGCTCAGAAGTTAAGAGCACTGACTACTATTCCAGAGGACCCAGATTTGATTTTCAGCAACCACATGGTGTTTACTTTTTCCTGGCCTCCCTAGGCACTAGGTTTGCAAGTGGTGCACAGGCATACATGGAGGCAGAATACCCATACATATAAAATTTTAAAAAATAAGTTCCTAGTGTCGGTGGAATTGTTTCCCCTTCTTGGTATTTTGTCCTTGCATCTTTCAGTTTAGCAAGCCGTTATTGGGCAGTCGTCCATGTGCCAGGCACTATGTTAGATATTGGGCTTGAAAAATCAGGCATAAACTTGGTGTGATATTGCAGATCTGTAATGGCAGCACTGGAGCCGCAGAATCAGGTGAAGTAGGTGTATGAAAGGCACACTTCACTCCGGAGGACTGTCTGGCTGTATGACAGACATCCTTAAAGAAACAGAAGACAAAGACTTGAGAATATGGCTCAGTGGTTGAATACTTGCCTAAGCACTGCAAAGCCCTGGTTTAGTGTAGTCTCACGAGCTCTCGCTCTCCCCCATCCCCCACCTCCTGCCTCTGTGTGTGTGTGTGTGTGTGTGTGTGTGTGTGTGTGTGTGTGTGTGTGT
This sequence comes from Arvicanthis niloticus, assembly GCF_011762505.2. Classification (NCBI taxonomy): domain Eukaryota; kingdom Metazoa; phylum Chordata; class Mammalia; order Rodentia; family Muridae; genus Arvicanthis; species Arvicanthis niloticus. The sequence goes on along the minus strand of NC_047661.1, from coordinate 105,152,160 downwards.
AGAAGAAAGTGTATCTTACTGAGAGAAAGATACTGGAGATTACATTTCAATATGAGGTAGCAATTAAAACAGCTGTTACAGAACATACTGGTAAACCTAGAGAATCCCTATGACCCAAATGTGCATGGGGAGGTGTATCCAAAAGGACGTCATTTAAATAGATGATACCTGGGTTGATTTCTAAAGAGCTGGTTAACAAGTATTATTCAGGCAGAGAGACCTTCACAGCATGGGGAAGACCCATGCAAATTAAATAGCCACACAGTAAAAGGACTTTGAGAATGGTTGAGAAATGATAAGAGACAAAGAACCAGAGAACTTAGGAAGGCAAAAGAGAAATGAGAAGGTCCAGACACAGGCCAGGCTAGAGGGGATGCTCAGACTGCTCATGAAACTGAGGTAAGAAGGACCCAAGTTGTTTGCTGTGTTTGGCAACATAGATGCTGTTGGTCACCAGTTACTGGAGTGACGGCAGCTGATGTCTGCAGGGCCCTGAGGAGTGAGTTGAAACAAGGGCACAGAATCAGGAAGCATGCTGGGTAGACTGGTGTTGGACCACCTGCATTTACGTCCCAGCTCTGCCTCATGCTTGTCTTAATTCTGTTCATCTCATTTTCCTCCTGTGTAATCTCTACCTGTACTTTACATGGAGGAGCTGCATGTTATAAGTACTGGAGGTGCAGGCCATGGTTGGAGGATCATAAGGATACTGATGGCCTCAGGTAGGTCATCTTTAGGAAGGGGGGCAAGAATATGATGAATTTAAGCACCAAAATGGAAGTGAAATGAGGTTGCCCTTAAGAAAACAAGCCTGAATAAGAAACTTAAAGTTACAGAGTAGCTAGTGTAGGTGGTCCACCTTGTGTAAGTTACAAGACTGTTACTGGAGACTGAGGGCCAAATTGTTCCTGCATTTTTTCTAGCAGCCCACAGCAAAACGGAAAAGAAGTGGAAAAGATTCAGGGCCCAGAGTGGATGAGCAGAGTGACTGGTGTAATGGTAGGGACGTGGGAAGGGGTGGGGAAACGGGAATTCAGACCTGATATGAGGTCGTTGTTTCCTGAGTGGAAGCCAGGAGATTGCTGTCTTTATTGGCTAGTACAGGGAAAGATGAAGGGCCTGGGGAGCCCAGGATGATTGGAAGGATTAGGTTCTGACTGTGAGCACTGAGAAGAGAGTAGAGCATTCTGAGGTGAGGTATGGGGTGTAGGCGAGGACAGCTGTGAGTAGAGCCTGTGTAGAGCAGCTGGTCTGTAAAGGGAAACACAGCACCTTAACTGTCAGAAGGCTCTCATGCTGCAGCTTAGAGTTTCACGGAATAATTGAAGCTGTATTCTGTTGCGTTAATATATTTTTTTGACAGTAAAATTTCAGCCTTCCCCTAGCTTTTGAAATGTTTTATTTGGGCTTGGGTTCATCAGAAGGGTTGTGTTTTCCCTGTCCCCTCCCTGTGTTCTCTAGGCCACTTACTGAGGAAGAAATTGTTGACTTACAAGAGAGGCATTATGATTCGATCGCTGAAAAGCAGAAAGATGTGGATAGGAAGATCCAGAGGGAGGTAAGTGGCCTGCCCCACTGCCGAAACATGTTGTGAACCCTGTTGTTGGGGGTGGGGGTGGGGTGCTCACCCATGTGCTGCCAACAGTCCCTGACCTTTGTTTACATAAATACAGAGAAAAGCTATGTAAAAGTGAAGACTTATTCCAGCTTACTGTAGTTTCATAGTAAGAGCACATGTGATGTCACATGACAACTGTAGAGCACTCTTTAAACACAGTTCTCAGTTCACTAGTAGACATGCCAAGCAAGAACAAGTACAAAGACTTTCCTGGGTCAGCCTAAGTCAACTGCTCTTGTTTCATGATGAGCCATGTTCAGATTGCGTATGCTGGGTTTATTTGTTCTCAGTGAACCAAGAACCTTGGCCAGTCATAATTCTTACATAAATTTATGGAAATGGTCTGTTATTATGGCTTCATTATCACTAAATTAAAGATAATCAGTTGTATTTCATTCTACATTTAAAAGCAATCTTTTGAGCTGGGCATGGTGGTGGTTATGTGCCTATAATTCCCAGCACTTGAGAAGTGAGGCAGGAGCATGTGAATTTGAGGCTACCCTGGGAAACTGCAAGTTTAAGGACAGCCTAAACTATTTAGTGAGATTCTAATTCAAAATAAAAGTGTTGGGTCAAGTCTATAGTACCAAAAAGAATTTTTAAACGTAAAAATAAAAAATAGTAAGTTTACTACCACTTGTGATTTACAGATGTATTAATTTAATTTACACATTATAGCTAATAGTATTCTAAAGAAAAAAGAGGTTAGTACTTGATTTAAAATGCAGTTTTAATCTAAGGTTAACTTAGATTTAAAATGCAACTTTCTGAGTGGTAAAAACTTAAATTAGAGAGTAGTTTTTGAATAACGAATATTAATTGAGAAATGTATATAGATGTCAGTTAAGTGGAAAGACAAGAATCTGAGAAAAGCAGAGATGTGATTGACCTTGGATTCTAGGCTTTTTGATATGTGAGGGCCGAAGCCATTGTAGTTAGGGGGTGACAAGTACTAAATGATGCCAAATATGAAAGTCAGAATCCAGTAATGTCTTACATATCATCTGGAGTATAAAGGAATTTGAAATGAACAGCGACAAACATACCAATTTTGATATGCTTTGTAGATATCAATTCTTTTCAATGATTTATGTTTTGTTTTATAATCAGAATAGCTGGTTTTTAGAGCAGCTAGACAGGTTCTGGTTTCTGTTAATCCTTATCGTTTTGTTCATGTACAGTTAGCCTTACAAGAGGAGAAGTTAAGACTAGAAGAAGAAGCTTTATACGCTGCCCAGCGTGAAGCAGCCAGGGCAGCAAGGCAGCGAAAGCTCCTGGAGGTGAGGGGGACAGACCCCAGCGCACACCAGGGTTCCTTCTCTCCTTGTTTCCACTGATGATTCCAAGTTGGGACTTCTCTCCTAGAATCAACGGCTCCTTGTTTAGTACAGGATGTACTTATGCATATATTCCTTGGAATCCCAAAGGCAAATTAATTGATCTTTATTTTCTAGAAGTAACAAAAGCATGTGCTTGATACTATGTAAGTGTAGCTCTAGGTTAGCAGGAGCTGATTCTTGTTTAGCCTCTGGATGAATTCTAATGTTCTAAGTTCCAATTCTTTTGGGGAAAGTACCGTGTTTAGAGGACAGATATTTCAAAATTAGCCTTCAATATAATTTCTGAAGTATTTTAGTGTATGTTCATGAAGATTTTTAAAAACAGTTTCTTAAATGGTAAGACTCTTATTCTTAATATAAGACAAGCTATATGCTTTATGGCTCACTAGGGGTATTGTTTAATTTTCAATTTCTTATGTGTTTGAGACATTGTTAGTGGAGAAGTCTTTAGTATATTATCAGGGAAGACAGATTTACCATCTCTTACCATGACATGGGAATATGATATTTTCACATACTTGACAGCTGACAGTAACAGAGTTTTACAGAACTAAGTATCAGAAACATTACTGGGAAGGGTCTTAGTTTAAAATGTATAACAGTCTGAGGAGAAGGTGCCATTTGAAACCCCTACTTTTCAGATGAGGAAGCTGAAGGGCAGATCGTGCTGCTGGCACACAGGAGAGCCAGAGTCCAAGCACAGTGGTGCTTAGCCATGATTCCCTATGTGGATTGGCCACCGGTATTCAGTGGTCCAGTGTCCAGTAGTACAGAACTCCAAATTCAGATGACCTGAGAAATCCTGTCTTTGTGATTTCTATATGAACTGTCTTTCTCTCTCATGAGGGGTGGGTTTCAGCAGATGCTTTATAGGAAAGTGCCTTTGTATTGTACATTCTAAGTAGTGGAAAACTTTATACTTGACTGTCACTTTCTATGAAACTAATTGTTATTCTTAATATAGGCATTCTTTTTTACAATAATAAATTCTCTCTCTGTCATGTCTTTGTTTAAAGTAGTGGTTCTCGGCCTGTGGGCCAAGACCCCTTTCAAAATCAAATGACCCTTTCACAGGGGTTGCATATGAGACACCCTGCGTATTAGACATTTACATTACGATTCATAATAGCAAAATTACAGTTACATGAGGAACAGTGTAAAGGGTCATAGCCTTAAGAAGGTTGAGAACCACTGGATTAAAGCACCCCAATTGATGTGTCAGTTTGGGTAATCTAGGTTGGTTCTCAATGTTCCTGTTGCCATGACTAAATGTTTGTTTTGGGAACACATCCTCATCTGTCATACATGGACCCGACTATACAGAAAGGTGCTGGTTCATTGCTTTTCATAGCAACTGGGTCTGCTAAGGTAGGACAGTAGCCATCTATAGTCAACAGGTGGAGAAGCAGAAATTAACACTCATGCCAGGAGTACACAGCCACCTTCAAAGCACAACTTGGACGGCTCTGTAGAATCCTGGGCTGAGTCCCAAAACAAACCACTGCCATTAAAGTACCTGAGTCAGATCCTTCGACTGCTCCTCAGTCCAGCAAAGAGGACTGCATGTGACCTATCAGTTGACTTCCCTGCCTAATCCTTCTAGTCAGGGAGTTCTTAGGAGTAGTGAGAACGTTAGGGGCACAGTCCACACCTGTTTACATCCACCTCACAACTCTGACTACTCTCAGCACTAGAACATCGCACACTGAGGCACTGAGAACAGTTCCGTCCTTAAATAAATAAGAGGATGTAGATGATGAAGTCATGATGAAGGAAAATTATTTCAGTGGAATAATGCTAACCTTTTGTTTTTAGAAACTAGGCAAAGAAGGATGTTGGCATTGTGTGGGTATTTTTTTAAGAGAGTAACGACATCAAAATGATTTTGTATTGCATTGTGTTTCCAAAGCAGGAAAAGCAGAGAGCTGCTCAGCGCTATCATTGCAGCAGTGGAGACTGTCTCAGGTAAAGAGCTCTGCGCTTACTCCTCTGCTTGGAGCAGAAAGGGTTACTTCCAGACACACACTGACTGCCCCAAGATATTTGTAAATGTATTCGCGAGCTCAAGGCCCCGGGTTCCCATGTGTGTATGTGGCCTATACACACGCTCACAGGCACACACACACACACTATATAGATATATGTATAATATATGTGTGTGAATGTATACACTCACTTATGTATACACACACTTTCCTCTGAGGCTCTGTCTCAGAATACTGAGAGCACTGGGTTTTTTAAGCTATAATGATCATTTATTCAAATTGACTTTGTAAGAGTAATAGCATCATCACGTAGAAAGGGATGTGGTAACTAGGTTTCTGCACATAAGTTGGCAAAAATCTTCCTTAATGGAGAACATGCTCGTGCTTGTTGGTATAGGCTTATCTACAGCTGAGCTCTGAGGACCGCCCTTCATAGTTTGTCAGTCTGTTTTCAGTTTCATGGTAGCATTAAATAAATAAGACCCATTTTCACTAGAATATTCTGATTGTATAACAGTTACAACTTTGGAGAGTAGGCTTCGAGCCAGAAACACCATCACTGACATAGGCACTCATTCTTTTGAATCTATTACTAATACATTTTTAAAATTCACTTTTATTATAGTACAGGACCAGAAGATGACTTTGAATCCTCCTTAAGAAATATGAAGTCACAGTACGAAGTTTTTCGGAGTAGTAGTAAGTCTTTAAAATATTCTCTGAACATTTCAGTTCACATTTCACCACATTAAGAACTATATTTCTGGAAGTTTGGAAGAACGTTAAGATTTAGAGAGACAGTTGTTCCCTAAAAAAGAGAAAAAGAATGTGACTGTTGTGGTCAGCTGGTGACATTTCCGTTCACTTGATGTGTGTTCCAGGACTCTCATCTGATGCCACAGTGTTGACACCAAACACTGAAAGCAGCTGTGACCTAATGACCAAAACCAAATCAACCAGTGGGAATGACGACAGCACCTCCTTAGACCTGGAGTGGGAAGATGAAGAAGGTATGTTGCCTCAGTTTCCCTGGAGAGTCACATTCCTGTGTTAGTCCAAATGTTTTCTACCTTGTGTTTCGTGGTATTTAAATTGAATATTTATAAGCCCATGAAAAGTCATGATCAGACTTTTTTTTAATGGAGTTTTACTAGCCTTGTGTGTTCAGGAACTTGCTCTGTAGACAAGGCTAGCCTCAAACTCACAGAGATCCACCTACCTCTGTCTCCTGGGTACTGTGGTTAAAGGCATGAGCTTCAACACCTGGCTAACAGTTATTGTTTCTTATATTTAGAGAGAGAGGATGAGAAAGTGATAGTGTGTGTGTGTGTGTGTGTGTGTGTGTGTGTGTGTGTGTGTGTGTGTATGCGCACGCTTGTGACATGCATACCACAAGTGTGGAGGTCAGAGAATGACTATGAGAGCATTGGTTCTCTCCTTCCCCGTTATGGGGCCTGGGGATTAAACTCAGGCCATTTTCCTTGGCGGCACCTTTACCAGCTCAGCCATCATACAACCGTGACTTAAATTTATTAACAATTGTAATCTCATAATCAGTTGTTTAGAAAATTACTTAAATTTCTATGACTTTTTTTTTAGATTAAGAAAGCAAATGTTAATTAAAAAAAAAAAATTCTAACCTAACTCAAGAAGTTTTTCACTTCAAGGATTTCTGCTTCCTTTTGAGCAGTTTAAAGTCAAGTCAGCTAATGTGTGATTCACTATAAATGAACAATTTAATTCTTTAGGGTTTCTGTAGAACAGAACCTATCGTTTAGATATAAGTTTGAATTTTAGCTGGTTGGTCTTTCAAGCTATAGTACTTACATTTATACTTAGTCTCTCTAAGCCATGGTTGTTTATTCCCAACAGGGAAGAATAAAGGGGGTAATTTTTCATGTTTTATATAAGTGCTAATGTATTACTAAACTCTAAAGTATTTGGCTAGGGAAGGTAATGTAGCTCAAAAATAAAGTGTCTGCCATGTGCAAAGACCTGGGTTTGATCTTCAGCACACAAAAAAGAAACAAGAAAAAAAGAAAGAAACTGTTTGGTGGGGGGGGTGGGGGAGGATGAAAACACCCGGTACAGGGATGGCACACACGTGTGCTCAGGATTTTAGCAAAAATATTGGCTTGTTGTCAACACAACTTTGATGTTAAAAATGCACAATGTCTGAAAGAATTAGAGTACAGAACTTAAAGAGAACCAGTGCACTTCAAGCAGTTCATAGGATGTTGCGATGAAATAGATCTTAGATATCCTTTAATCATGCTAATTTGTTTTATCAATTAAAAGACGGACAGGAAACTTGAATAGCTTTTTGATAGGCTACATTAGCTTGTTCAATCTTCCTGGTGTCCTCTTCCCCAGTCCTGCACTTACCTTAGTGTAGGTTTGGATCCCAGTCTCCAGTTCATTGGTACTTACTCTGTCCTGTACATGTGCTAATCATATTCATAGATAAGACTGTCCTGGTCATTATACAGCTTATTAGCAAAATTGTTCAACTAGAGTGGGTGGAGGAAAGAATCCAGTGAAAACCTTCTTTTTGGTTGATAGACAATTGCAGCTTCCTTTAGAGAAATTTCAGTCCAAGGAAACAGGTCTGTTCTATACAAACTCGTATGAATTCTCAACCCACAGTTTCTCTGTGATAGAGATGTATGTGTGTGCACAGTATGTGTGTATGTGCGTGTGTGTGGAGGTGTGGGTCAGCCTCAAGTGCTCTAGAGCTGACTATCTTGTGTCTGGGAACTGGGCTTATGCTAGCTGGTCATCAGAGCCCCTTGTCTCTGCCTCTTCAGCTCTCAGATTACACTGGTCCTTCTGCATGGCTGCAGAGGTTCTCCTATGTGTGACAACAAGCAGGTTACCAACTGAGCTATCATTTCCCCAGCCCTGGCTCATATTGTATATACCCTCTCTAGTATAAGAATTTCCTTTATTGAGTTGAGTCTTTGTAATGTTTTCAGGAGTAACAGGCAACAGTGGTAGAGATAAAATACTCCTTTTCCTTTCTTTCCTGTGAGGTCTGATTCTTTAAGGTGAGAAAACAAAGTTGATTGTGTCCCCTATTCCCTTGAACCTCTGCCCATCCTGAATTTTAGTTAGTTTACCAATGTAATTTTTATTTAGAATTTTAGAAGTCACTGTCTTTTCTCCCCTCCAAGATTTTTGAGACCCGGGTTACTAACAGTTCATACTCACTATTAAATCTAAAACTGTGAAACATCTGCACTCTATTGTAGTACAGAACCAAGCTATCAAGAGAACTCAGACTTTGGGGCCAGACTGGAGAAATTAAAATTCTGTGTTGGTTAGGACGTAGTTAAGCATGAGACGGGCCCAGACTGTAGGGCGCCCTGGGGTTTCAGGCTGTGCTTCCTGGCTGTGACCTTGTGGACGGGCACCTCTCTGCTGCAGTTTCTTGCACTCTAAATGGAGCGGATGATGTGCTGCACTTGGCCTCACAGGGCTGACTAATGTACTGGAACTAAGTGCAATGTGGCAGGGTCCTGGGAAGACCTCCGTCATCTCTGTAGTGTAGTCTTCGCCTTTCTCCAGGAAATGCAACAGTCATCTGCTGGGAAAGGACCTTGGCAGAGACACCAAGTGGCCTTATAAGGAGCAATGACCTCTGGTCTCTGTTGTGTTTGATTTGTGGCCCTTCAGAAATTTTTTCTTATCAGGAGATCAGTATTGCAAGTTTTTGTTTGTTTGTTTTAATCAAAGGCATGATGTGTGGAGACCATACCTGAGATTTTTTTTCCCTTAAGGAAGCTTCCACACAACTGGCTTCATAGGTTAATTCACAAATGAAGCCTTAGAGTCAAACAAGAACAATCATATTACTAAGTGGCAAGTTGTTGTTTGTCTGTTTTTCCAGACAGGGTTTCTCTGGGCAGCCTTGGATGTCCTGGAACTCTCTTTGTAGAGTAGGCTGGCCTCGAACTTAGAGACTACCTACCTCTGCCTCCAGAGTGCTGGGATCAAAGGTATATGTCATACCCCTGGCTTAGCTGGCAAGTCTTTTAATACAGCTTTTTATTCTTACTGGGATTACTTTCAATGTTCTCAAAATGCTAGGTATGAATAGGATGCTGCCCATGAGAGAGCGCTCCAAGACAGAGGAAGACATCCTGCGGGCAGCGCTGAAGTGCAGCAGCAAGAAGGGCAGCAACCCCACATCCACCTCTGACGACTCCAACGGGCTGGAGTGGGAGAACGACTTTGTCAGTGCCGAGATGGACGACAATGGCAACTCTGAGTACTCCGGGTTTGTGAACCCTGTGTTAGAACTGTCGGATTCTGCCACCAAGCAGTCTGATACAGATCAGCAGATCCGATAGGATGGGACTGTGTCACCTTACTTACCATGTTCAAAATCAGCTAGAATGTACAGGTGGCATGCCAAGGCTTTTTGTTAAGGCAGCAAAAAAAAGCCCTGTGTCAAATGATTGTTTCCCTTGAAGGAGCAGGAATGGAGGGACAGCTGAGTGCTTCAGTCAGGTGTGATCTTAACATCTGCCTTCTGCGTCCCAGGACTGCCTCCGTGATTCTGACATATCAAACACTCATGCCTTTCTGTTCACCCTGGTCAAGTTCTGCATCTTAAGTCTGTATTAGTTTTACTCTGATTACTTTACTAAGCCTTATTATCTTATTATAGAACTAAATCTAAAAGAATTTTGTGTTAATTCTCAGCATATGTACAGGCAGCATGAGGAGGGATGGGTGGATTTCCTGGGAAGGCAGACCCCTGCCCTGCAGCGCTTCCTTTGGTTACTTTTACTTTTCTTGTCTAGTAGGCAGCAGTAATTGGAGATGACCCAAACATGCTGATGTGTGGGCCTCCTTACACATACACATACACACACACACACACACACACACACACACACACACACACACACACGTATCCTAAGTCCTGCTTCACTCACTCTAAGTAAGAGATGACAGGATTAAAGATGCTTCCAGAGTTTAGACACTTTGAATTGGTAATAATTAAAACTAATACATAAAAATAGATATTTAAAATTTTTACTTCCTTTTACATGCCATTATGTTGGCTTTAAATTGAGATTTTAAGTTTTCACTTTCATTTTTTAAAAATTCTATATTTCCAATGAGTGATCTTTGAAAGATTTTTACACAGAACATATTCTGTGAATGATTGAAAAACATTAAAATACGGGTATTTCAAAGTACATACAATCCTTTCTGCTGTGAAAGGTCCCATTGATTGTATTGCCCTTTCCTTTGCCTTGTAGTACAAGGTACTTCGTGGGATGAAATTAATATGTCGGCTATTGACGACCCGTGTCTGAATCTTAGAGAAGGCCAGGTCTGGGAAATGTGTCCTAACTGCATTCCTTGGTTTGGCTGAGACTGAGTGTCACTTTGGCAAGCACACTGTATTCTGTCTCCCTTGCTGGTCTCTCTTCAGCAGCGATGGTGCATGCTTTCAACAGTACAGGACGGTCCAGGTAGGAATGGTACAGTTCCTGCTGTACATGAAAACTTACGTGGCCCTTTCGATATTTGAACTGCTATACAATGACATCTGTAATTTTGTCATTTTTAAATCTCATACAAATAAATATACTTTGATATGTAAATATGCATTAGGTTATGCTATTATTTATATCTATCTTAAAATTTAAATTGTAGGTGTGTCATGGAAATAATTTAAAGGTACTCTATATTCACATTGCCTGTGTTAATGCTTTTTAAGGTTTATATTCCATCAGATGTATATTTTTGGTTTGGCATAAGCTACTGTTGTAATTTTCCTGGCTTTTTGTTCATAAAGAATTTTCTGAAGGAATGGTAACCTCAAGGATTGTGAATAAACATTTTTACATTTAATGATATTTGCATATCATTGCTTCATAATGGTGCAGGTAGTGTGAATGACTCTTGGTCTATAATTATTTTCTTAAATCAGCTACGAAGATAAGACATTAAGAGATGCTTTAATTAGGGTAGGGGATATGGTTTTGCCAGCCATTCCCTGTAACAGGTAGGGACTGGGGGATGCTGAGAGAACCTGAGGCTAGCATCTGCTGCTTTGGTATGTTAATGGCACCTCAGCCTTCTGTCCCAGTCTTGAAACCTAACATGGCTCTTTTCCCCCTCAAACTGTACGTACATTTTGTGTGTCCTCTGGTCCTGCTTGGATCTTTTTCACTGTAGACCTGCATAAAGGTGATCACTGATAACCACACAGCAGTATCACTATTAGGCTGTCTTGAAATCTCCTGTGACAATGAAATTAGTCTAGAATTCTTCAGTCTTGCCTAAGGCAGATTCCAAGAACAAGGGCAAAGAGCAGCCACATTCTTTGTAAAAATGTCACAAGAACTGTCTCTAGCCCAGCTGCTAATACTGTTTGCCTCTCATGCTTCTCAGGCTGGAGCCTGCACAGTCCCCAGTGCACTCAATGCTATTATGTCTTTCAAGCTCCTGCTTAGATGGCCCGTTCAATAGTAATCACTTTCCTAATCCACATTCCTCCAGAAAGCAGTGTGGTCAGGCTATCATAGCAATCCCGATACTTCGTGGTTCCAACTTCTGTCTTAGTTAATTTTTTATTACTGGGAAGAGACACCATGACCAAGGCAATCTATACAAGAAAAAGTATATTGGGGGTTCACATACCACAGAGAACTTATGTCTCATTCACATGTGAGGCAGAGAGCACTTTGACAGGGCATGGGCTCTTGAAACTTCAAAGCCACCCCTAATGACACACCTCTTCCAACAAGACTGCACATGCCAATGCTTCCAAACAGTTCTACCAACTGGGGGCCAGATACTCAAGCACATGAGCCTGGAGGCCATTCTCATTCAAACCACCACAAAAAACACAGTTAAAAAGAACCACAGGCCAATTACACAGAGTGATAGGGCCATGTAACAAGTCTAAGTGAACTTCCCACAGGTCAGGAGACTTCTTGTCTTGGGAGACGTTTGTCCTGGGTTTTAATGGAGCAGGTGGGAGAGCCTAGGAGAGCACGCTGTAGGCAATGGGAAGGAGATGTTTGGAGAAGAAAAAGACCGAGGGACCTAAGCATCGTGGGTGAGGGGAAGCCTTGTAGGAGATGATGTTGGGGGGAATGTTAGGTGTAATTTGTGGAAGCTTAGGCCAAATAATAATCAGATTTGCATTTCTGAACATTGGCCTAGCTGTTAAGTAGGACCCAGATCATGAGAAGGCAAGCACAGATGCACACTGCCCTCAGTAAGGTGGGCTTAAGTTTACAATAGCCAGAGAGAGTCAGAGAGTTGGAGCTAGTATAGAGGGAGAATTACAAGGGATTCCTGTTGATTTGAATATAGGGATAAAAGCAAGGGCTGAATCAGATAATCCACCCCATGTGTACGTTCCACACAGGCAGGACTCAACACTGAAGCAGATCTTGGCAGAAAGCCTTGGGACCTGTCTTGGGTTGTAGGAGGGTGGTCAGTCGGTCCTTAGAGGAACTGTCAGACCATCCATCACCTGCCTCTCTGCCAGGAGGCAGTCTTCATCCAACTCCATCACTCCAGTGAAGCATAAAACTGATGTCACCCCATTCAGATACAGAGACATCCTGTCTTCACGGCCACAGTTCACAGTGTGAACTCAACAACAACATAAACGTAGACCTCTATGATTCTGCTTCTGTCACCTGTTACTTGGCCTCCTTGGTTCAGTGGCATCTTAAGAGCATCCCTGAGAATGACTCCAAGCTCCATTCACTTTGATTGAGCAAATAATAAATGTCTGGGTAAACCTGTGGTTATTTGACAGCCAGCCTAGCGGCTGCGACTCTACCTAACAGTAACATTTTGCTTCTGACTGACTTAATCAGAGTAGTGGGAAGAACAGATTTGGCAAAGTGAACACTTTTGTTGGGAAAGTTAGATATTTCTATGGGAGTATCAAAAGGTGTTTGTGTGTATCTGCTGTTCAAGGAAGAGGTGTGGCTCTAAGTTTGAAGAGTCTTAGATATATACTTGTCTCGTTGCTACCATTAAATACGCTAACAAAAACATCTTGAGGTCAAAGGGTTTATACTGGCTCATAGTCAAGTATGCAAATCATAGCAAGGACGTCTTGGCTACAGAGGTTTGAGGCAGATAGATACATTGTGCCCACAGTCAGGAAGCAGAGAATAATGACCTTTCTCCTGTCTATGCAGTCCACGACCATCCCCTAGAATGGTACCATCCACAGGTAAGATGTCGATTTCCCGCCTCTATCTGGAGGTTCCCTCGTGGGCATACCCCAAGGCCTGTCTCCTTGGTGATTCTAGATCCTGTCAAGTTGACATTAACCATAACAGTAAGTATTTTAAGTCACAGTAGATGAGTTCCCTCAGGGAAATATGGGCAGAGAAGCCAACCCAGCTTCTCTTGGTGTGTGTGTGGGGTGGGTGGTAAAAAGGCACCTACAAATGCAGATGCAGGATTTGAGAGTGGGATTACTGACATCACATGTTTTGTAAAGGGGACAGGCGACCTTAGGGAACAGCAAGACTGATGGACGATGTGTGTTAGACAAGTGAAGGGGGCAGTGAAGAAGAAAGAAGAGTTAGTGTAGATATTTACAAAGTTTATCTCTCAGAGAAGAGGGGTAGCTGGAGAGGATGAGGGGTTATGTGAGGGATCTTACAGAAGGTTCTGCAGTTTACCTCTAAAATGATTTAATTTGAAATTGTACCTTTTTTGTTGTTGTTGTTCAGAAATTGGATAAATGTATTCCAGCAGACCAGCAGAGGATAGACTTTGCATTTTACTTTAGATAGAGATACCCCAATCATAGTTTATTAACAAACATCTATCTAACAAGATACTGAGGACTGGAGAGATGGCTCAATGGTTAAGACACTGGCTGCTTTTCCAGAGGACTCAGATTCAATTCCCAGCATCCACATGGCAGCTCACAACTGTCTACAACTCCAGTTCTAAGGAGTCCGACACCCTCACATAGAAAAACATGCAGGCAAAAAACATCAAAGCACATAAAAAATAAATTATTTTAAAAAGAAGCCTACGTCTTTTAATCGAATGAAATATTTTCCTATCATTGTTTACTTAACATCTCCTATTAGTAATTTGATTGCAGAGGGAAAAAATGGAGTTCTGTGAAAGAAAGAGCTTCACCAAAATGATACTTAACATCCTTAAAAAACTTTAAAGGAGACATGAGATGGGATTTGAAAATTATTTTTCTGAGCTCTTTGTTAAAACATGTATGTGAAGACCCTTTCCCTGACACCTAGACATAGTAACATCCATGTTAAATTAATTCGCTAGGAAAACAGAAGCCACCCAGTTCTGGGGAGTCTACAAGCCTCACTGGCTGATGAGAATTTAATAGTTGGGGGAGTTGGAATGTTGCAGAGCTAAATTATCTTGTGTCCCTTTGAAAGCCTCTGTTACCCACAGCTCTGCCTCACCTACCAGTCTTAGAGTCATCAGAACCTTTGAAATATACTCGTAGCAGAAGAGTTTTACCAATCCAGAAGGTGAGACTATAACCCCCCCACCTACCAGCCCCACCAATGCATTTGCGCTTTGACTGATAAAGTCCCATGTACCCACATCTATGAAACATCTTTTGGGGGCAATCCTGGGATATGGTTACTCAAATATGGCTCAGGAATAAACTTATCTCTTCTTCCCTTTTAGTTCCATGGAGGTGAGAGCTGTTTGAACACAGAAGACATTAGTTACGAGGCCTAGCTGCTCGGTGCCACTCCTTACATAACGTAGAGCCTGGTGAAGAGGGATGGCACACCACACACAGCTCAGCTGAGCTTCACAGAGGTCCTGTGTGGGAGGCACTGCCTTAGTCCTCAGTTTCAAAGAAGGGAAACGAAAATAAAGCATCAGGACACATGGGAAATGGAGATTAGACCCTGGCAGGGTTATTCATAGCCACACTGAACATCATGCTTCATCTAGAAACTGGGTCAGCATTGTTTGTGAGGGTTTGGGAAGCTTGGACTTTGTATTGTTTCATTTACTTAGCAGGGATTTAATTTTGTACAGGGCTATCTTCTGTGGATAATTCCTAGGTAAAAACTGCCTGTAAAAACTTCAGTGACTCTAGAACTGAGAATGTTGTAGATCCAGAAACTAATTGTAATTGATCTTAGGTTACTTTTAGCTCATCACATAGTGATGTTTTGCTCCCCTCTCTGTTAGAGCCTAACATCCTGACTACAGATAACTTTTGAAGTCTATTAACAACACCCTAATTTCCCTCTAACCAAAAGGTTAAAAGCCATTGAACCACAACATAAGTCATACAGCCAAGGTTTTCCACAGTGCCGCGGGGACCCACTTAATGTCTACACCAGTGCATTTGAAAAGTACTTTGACTTACTGCTTTTCCTGTTCTGTTTCTATCAAAACTTCATGAAACTGCTTCCAGGTTGATGCGTGGAATTTGGGATAACCTAAATCTGTGTTTCCAGGCTATGGGCGTTCATACTTGGCTCTAGAATAAAACTATTCTCTATCCCATTTGAATTACGGTGTGTGTGTGTGTGTGTGACCACTTCTGAGCCAAACTCATAATCAGATCATCTGTGCCCTCCTACAAATATCATCCCAGCTAGACTTGTTGGCTGGGGACTTCCCTCAGTGGAGGAAGGGCTGGGGAGGGTCTTGGGACCCTTACTCAAATGCCCATCTCTTCCTCCTAACCAGCTGTATCCAATGCCCTCAGTACCCTTGGCTTCAGGGAGAGTTAGAGTACATAAATGGAGGACAGGAGTAGGGGGCCCATCTACATGGCCATAGGAGAGTCCATAGAGTAGTCCATGGAAATAGAATCCATGGTGGGCTGAGCAGGCCTTCTTCTTAGTGTGGTTCCCTCAAGGCCACCCATGCTCCTGCCTGTAACCTCTCACCCGCTGTCCTATCTGTAAGCATGACAAGCTCAGGGCCTCCCGGAATGAAGTCCAACAGAATCCCACCTTGCTTTGTGGTTGGGCTTCAGTAGAAGGGGTATATGTTGTCTTTCTCATGGAAGGAATTTGAGAGACAGATGTCATAAAAAGGCCTAAGGTGGGTTACATTGTCACAGCTTCCAGTAGTCGTCTAGCCTTCTCTGTGTTACCAAGATTTCATCCTTGCAGCAGTGACATCCCTGATGCTGGCAGCAAGGCCAGAATACTCACCTCCAGTTCCTTGGTGGTCCTTCCATCAAGAAGAGAGTGAAACCAGCCACAGAGCTGACCCACCTTTGCCATTTGCTTCCCCACAGCCCCTGACCTTAAACCCAGTACTTGACAGGTGAGTTGCAGGCAGAGAAATATTTTCCTGAAGTCAGAATAGCAGAGTGATGAGTAACTGGATTCTGGAGCAACTCAGACCAGCTAGAAGATCGCCGAGTCCCAACCACATTTCCACGGCTCTCTCCTTAGTCACCACTTGTAATGGAGACCGATGGCCCCAATCGCAGCCCACACCATAAATTACATGCCCAAGTAACAATCACGGAAGTAGATGAATACTAGGTAGAAGCAACAACGGAATCTTTGGATAAGGTAGAGGCAGCTGCTACTCAGACTGTCAACAGCACCTCCTGACAGTAAGCTTATGGCTAGTTTTCTGTAACAGGTAGATATTATCAACACATATAAGTTACTTTTTAAAGTACAGTTTGTGGGAAAACACACCCCCTCCCACACCCACTGAAACAAATACTCATGTTAGAGTGTCTGCCTGTCAGTCAGGGCATATTTCCAGAAATAAAATTTTTAAGAAACTGGTTGTCAAAGTTCTACCTGGAAGGAGATAGCTGACTGTCAGGAGTTGACCTCTGACTTCACCCCTCATGTGTAACTTTTCACACACATAAATAAATCTAATTTTAAAAGAAAAAAAAAAAAAAGATTTAACCTTATGCCAGGACCTGGAGAGATGACTCAGCAGTTAAGAGGACCTTGACTACTGTTTTTGCAGAAGACCCAAGCACTCATATTTGGAAGCTCTCAACTTCTTATCACTGTAGTACATATCCACACACAGGCATACTCACACAGGTAATTTTTAAAAACAAAAATTTTAAAACTCATATGTGCCATATGAGTTTGCTCTCCCCAGGGGATTGCATGGCCATGCCACGGAGCTACTGTTGGATTCTAAAGATCTAATAACATGGGACGCGCTCCCCCAGAGATACTCACGGACAGGACTCGCTGTAATAACATGAGGTTTATTGATGAATCGATGATAGCCGGTACCGTGGTTCTCTTGTATGAAGGCAAGAAGAACCCTGAGCCAAAATTGAGGGCAGTATTTATACCATATTCACAGGGCTCATAAAGGCAGTTATACAATTACTTCTTAAGCATTAACCATAAAGGCCAAACTCCAACAGCCATTCTCAGGCTCAGTTTCCGTCCTCAGGCCCAGTTGCTAAGTCTATTACCCAGGTTTTACTGTGCTAAGGCCTCATAAACTCTTATCTTGGGTCTTTCTTCCTCTGGAATGCCTTTGAAATGTGCTTCTCCCGGGGTGTGTCCCCTGGGGGAAGTTAATATTTGAGTTTAAAACCAAAATCAGAGCTTTTTATTAATTTTAAGTTTTTACACTACAGATCCAAGAAAAGAATGCCAGTGGCTGGAACAATGATGGTTACAACATATAACAAGTTGGCATACCCCCTTTAAAAGCTTGATACCCACTCCAGAGGCAGAGCCCCCTAAGACCTGTGTTGAAATTTTCACTTAGCTACACAGTATGTTGCACCAAACACCACTTTTCTTTTGTTTTTCTTTTCTACTTTGCTATGGAGATTTATTTGTAGTTGTTAGAAAATGCTCCTCCCTGAACCCCAGCCCCCCACCTCCCACCCTGTCTATATGGTCACCCCACCTCTGGCACAAGGTGATTCTGATACCTTCAGAGAGTTGGTTGGAGGAGGCTTGGGTTTCTCATTTCAAGCTTACTCTTTCCAAGACCTGAACCAGGAAGGTCAGATTCTCTAAGTGATTAATACATGAAAATCTTGGGAGTTCCTGGTGGCCACGTGCAGCCATGTGGGTGGAGAATGGGGCCACCAGGCATCTAGGAATGAGCCTGGGCAATGCAATCTCACTGCAAGCCTGCAACAGCGTCCTTCCTATTGTTCTAGGAGACACTTGAGCTTCCCGTTAATAATCCCCTCTGTGCCTGAATAGCTCAGGAGAGGTTTTGGTATCTGTCATCAGAACTCGCTCATACACCTCTTGCCCTCCTAGGCAGCCTTTGCCCCAGAGGGCTCACACGGCAAGCACTTCTAAACAAGCTTGGTGATCTAGTTTGCAGATTTGCTTCAGAAGAGAAGTTATAATCCTAAAGGAAGGTAGTGTAATGGAGGCCATTGATCAACACTGGCTCGAAATGACAGTGCATTGGTTGGTGGCTCGAAATGACAGTGCATTGGTTGGTGGCTCGAAATGACAGTGCATTGGTTGGTGGGTCGAATGAGAAAAGCCCTCATAAGCATAAATTGAAGTGTCTGGTTCCCAGTTGGTAGATTGTTTAGGAAGGATTAGGAGGTGTTATCTTGTTGAAACAGATACATCACTGAGGGGGAGGTGGGGAAGCTTTGAGGTTTCAAAAGCCTAAGCCAGTACCAGTCTCCCTCTCTCCCCTTTCAACCTTTGGATCAGGATGTGAACTCTCAGCTGCTGCTCCAGCGCCATGCCTGCTTGCTTGCTACCCTACTAAAATGGCTATGGATTCACCCTCTAAAACTGTGCACAAGTTCCCCCGATTAAATGTTTCCTTTTATAAGTAGCCTTGATCCTGATGCCTCTTCACAGTGATAGAACAACTAAGACAATCACCTTACGTAAGAGGGAGTATGCTTGTTTTCTCTTTGCTACTGTAACAAATTGCTGTACTCGGCAACAAAGATGTAGAAACTGAAAGCTCTGTCTGTGGGTGGAAGTCAATGGCAGGTGTCACTGGGCTAAAGAGTCCCTGGGATTTAGATTGTTCCTGAGGTTTCCATGCTGTTTCCAACATGTAGATGTCTATCCACATTTTCTGTCTCCAAGATGTTGCAGTTTTCCTTGGTTCATGACCTCCTTCCTTCAAGTGCAAAGCCCATACCAGTCAGCCAAGTTCGTGTCACACTGCAACCTTCTGGTACCATTGTTTTCCCTTCCTACTTTTAAGGACCCTGTTATTACCTGAGTCTGGGATAATCCAGGATGGTCTCTTTAACCTGAGATCATCAAATGAGCAACCTTAATTCTATCTGCATCATTCATTTGTCCTTGCTGTGTCATGACATACCCACAGATTCTGGCAGGCTGCACATGGATACCTGCTGGGCGGAAGGTACAGGCGGGACTTCCGGTTCCCTGGAGGAAACCGGAGATGCAAGGAAGGAGATAGGGGAGTTTGCTATGCTTTGGAAAGAGGAGACTAAGCAACCATGTGAGGAACGGTGGGCTGAGGCCACTCCTATAGGCGGGTGGTCAGAGATGTTTAGCAGGGACTAGATTCAACACACCGACTAAGGTTAGGACAGGTGGGAGGAGCGGAGCTAAGGGCTCGCTTCTCCAGGAGGGAGACAGTAGTGCCCAGCAATTGTGCCAAGAAGGCAAGTTGAAAATGAACAACTGTGTGTGTGTGTGTGTGTGTGTGTGTGTGTGTGTGTGTGTGTGTGTTTTATCCGCTGATTCGAGGGAAGCTGGGGAAGGCGTTAGTAGTGCGGTCCGATTCCTAGAGCATAGGTGGGGTAGCGAAAAGCTACAGGCAACAGCTTACCACAAGAGTCAGCAGGGAAACGAGGCAAGAAATAAAATAGTCACCCGGGCACTTAGCACATAGACAGAAAGTGGTGCCCATAGCAACAGTCCTTGGGCTGGGGCAGCAGCTGATGTCTTTTTTTTATAGGCAAGGGGTGACTGACTGATGACCTGCAGCAAGAGGCATACTGCAGATAACATGCATATGGTACCAGGCTAAACAGTTGATTGGAAACAGTTTCAAAGGGTTGTTGCAGAAATATAGTTACATTAAGCCCGGCACAGCATTCAGGGGTGGAGGGAAGCTGATGTATGAGGATCACAAGTTCAAAGCCAGCCTGAGCTTCAAAGCAAGCTATATTGAAAAAAATATATATATATAATATGTATGTGGCTAGCTTTCCCTACCCGATCCCCCCACCAAAAAAATCCTGTACCTGTTACATCGTGAAATTTCATTTACCGAGGAAGTTATACAAGAAGCCTTTCTTCCTGCTAATGCTAGAATTTACTGTAACTTAATGGCTATCATTCTCCTTTACATAATGTTCGCTAACATTCATCTTAATCTAGCTGAAATGAAGGGAATGAGACTCTTTTAAATAAATACAACTCCATGTGAAACTAAAAGCTTAGAAATATTTAAGCATTTATTATAAATATTCACATATACTGACTTCTACAGAGCAGCCGAAGAACAGATGTGTTCCTTTAAGAAGTTTCAAAGAAGCAGCTGAGGGACTGAGTTCCCACTTTATCAGATGCAAAGAGGCTGGGAAAAGTTTTGATTTCTACCATTTTTAAATCTGCACGATACATAAAATTCATTTTCAATTTTGTAAGAAAACAATCTTAATCTCAGTGTTCTTTAAGTGTTAGTTGTACGCCCTATGTCTAGGAAAGCGAAACTGCCGTCTTAGGAATAAGCATTACAGTTCCATAGAAAGAAAGCAAGGAGCCATTTCTCAAGTCTTTCCCTGATGAAGCCACAGTGACTCAGTGACTCGGCACTCTAGAACTTATTCCAGGACTCTGGTTCTACAAGCACGAGCATGCCCCAGACACCGACGAAGTATCTGCCCGAGCTCTAAACTTGAAAAACAAAGGCTGCTACGAAATGATGTGACCAGGCCAAGAGATGGCTGCTACCAAGACAAAGCACGGGGATGACGTCATGAAGAAAAGCAACAAGCGTGACTTCATCACACAGAAGACTGTGTCTTATGCACCAACCCTCACAGATGTACACTTAGTTCTTTGTAGCCGAAACTCAAACAGTTGACTAAGTTGATGACTAACACAGTCTACAGACTTCCAAATGCTATTACCAAAACTAAAGTCAGCATGCAGACATCCGTGCTATGGTACATTCACAAACTCCAGGGAAGTAGGATGTCTCTCACGTGTCTTCATCCTTCACATGCCTCCAGGTTGGACCCTCTTCACAGTTCGTTTTCATCCATTTCTGCAGGAGAACTTCTGTGGGTAAAGTACGAAGAATACACCCCATCCTCTGGTATGGGACTCTGTGTTGGCCAGTTGTTTTCTTGCAAGAGAGGTCTTGGAGACATGATAAATTGAGTCTCAAAAGATTCCACAGACTCTCCATCTTCCTTCTCCAACAGGAATTGATACTCTCCGAACCTGAGCATGCACTTGTAAGGCAGGTCCATTTTATTGAGGTAGCCGAGCTCCTGGTTATCCACCATCAAACTGGTCTTCTTGCTCATGTTTTTAATTTCAAACGAGAGAACCGAGCTGTTGAACTGTTTAAACGGCTGTAAAACAAACTGAACTCGGGAAACCTGTTTGTCCTGAAACGTATACTGGCACATGTTGGAATTCCGTCCAAATTTCACCACTTCAGTAGAAGGAAATCTCTCCTTGTTGCAAAACCTTATTGATTTAAATATCCCACTTTGTAGCTGGCCAGGATGGTAAATGGTCATCTGGAGACAAGTGACCGTCTCTTCCGTATCAGCGTCTTCAAAGGTGGACATGATGCTCCCCGGCCTGCAACAGTCAAAGCATCCGGTTAGCTCAGCCCTATCGCCCTCTCTAAGAGTATGCTCAAAACGAGCTTGAGGAGCCTACACTAAGAACAATACTAGCCCCTTCCTCTGGCTTTGTTTCATTTCTCCTTTGCCCATTCTTATAATGTGGATGGTTATGAGATTGCTCATAGACAAGTGGTTTAGGGGAAGCAGAGGGAGGTTTCATTCTCTTTTCAGTTAAATAGTGATGCAAACCAAAAAAATATGGGGGTTGTAATTAAAAAATAAAATTGGGTATGTCATGGTTAGAAGTTAAGGCAGAAAGATCAATAGTTCAAGCCCAGCCTGAACTACCTAGTAAGACTATTAAAAACAAACTGGCTTGGGTTTTAATATCCTCAGAGGAGCTATACTCAAATAAAACCTACAGTCTATTAATTCTATTCTAACACGATTACTAAAATGGTTAACTCTTTTTAAAATAAGAAACTTAAAGGTTATAGACAGAGGGCTGGAGAGATAGAGTAACTGTCAAGAGGTTGCTCTTCCAGAAGAAGAGCCTGATGAGATTCCCAGCACCTACATGGTGGCTCACAACCTTCTGTAATTCCAATTCCAGGGAATGTGACGCCCTCTTCTGGCCTCCTTGGGTATTGCATACACATGGTGCACAGATATACACACACACAAAACATCCACACATTCAAAATATAAAGTAAAAAAATTTTTAAATGTTAAAGTTATAAAATAAATAACTACAACCCTATCATATGTCATTAAATTAATTTATATTAAGTCTTGAATTTCTCGTAGTTTTGCTTAGAGGTTACATTTTTAACAGCTCCCATGAGGCCACTCAGTACTACAGCCTTCACTGGTACTGGAGTTATTTGTGTCCTTGGTCTTTTGTAAATAGAAAAGAAGCATTAACAACAGCAGTGCTACTACTGGCGTTCTTGGAGCCCAAAGCCTGAGGTGCCCACCTAGACCTCACTATACATGGGGCACTGTAGTACAAGTGGGAAGGGGTGCTAGTCACAGGAGTACAGCAGAAAAGAAAATTTCGTTTCTCAAATTTTTCTGAAGCTATCCCGATAAAGAATTACCATTAAAAAAAACCAAATCTAACAGTTTTAAAACTGTATGCACATATCGCTTAAAAGTTCAAAAACCAAAAAGCGTTTAGAAACAAGCCTCTCAATGCCAATCTTTTATCTCTCTGTTCTAGAATCAACTACTGTAAAGTCACCTTTAATTGTTTAAACAGGTTCTCCATACAAGCATAATTACGTGAGCATGCACACATGCACATGTACACACATGCGCACACACACGCACACGTTTCTTTGCAGAGAGTAATTTCTCTCGTACAAATAGAAATACCATCTATTTCATTCTGGCCCTTGATTGCTCTGTGCCTATTGGTGGCTTTTAGCCACAGTCACACAACACCTTCCACCAAGTGTGGTGAAAGCACCACTCTCAATAGGTGCTGACTGTTCACTGTGGCCTCTGAATGACCCTCGCTTGTTTGTGTAGTTGGTTTCTATCTGCTTATGTTGATCTGGGGCTTGGGAAACAATAATCTTCAGTAAGTATTTTTTAATGAAATTATTTTATGTACATTGGTGTTTGGCCTGCATATCAGGGTATCGGATTCCCTGAAACTGGAGTTACAGACTGTTGTGAGCTGTCATGTGGGTGCCGAGAATTAAACCCGGTTCTCTGGAAAAGCAACCACTGAGCCATCTTTCCCCCATCAATGAGTTTTATAATTAAGTGAAATTTATAGTTGCACTGTTTTTGTTGTTGTTTATAACAAAGAGAAAATAGGTTAGTATTAAACTACCATCTATCTTAGACGTTGGTATCAAAACTATCATGGTTTGTAAACAAAAAACCGGTTCTGTTTTCATGACCCTTCTATCCCAGCCTTTTTACTCTATTGTGTTTTTGTTGGTGGTGGTGGTGGTTTTTTGTTTTATTTTGTTTTCAGAGCTGAGGACCGAACCCGGGGCCTTGCACTTGCTAGGCAAATGCTCTACCACTGCGCTAAATCCCTAACCCCATCTATGGTTTTTCTTGACAGGGTCTGTGGTGATCTGAATGGGGATGGCCTCATAGACTCATATGTTTCAGTATTTGGTATCTAGTTAGTGAAATTGTATAGAACCGATGAGGGGGCGTGGTCTTGTTAGGGGGCGTGGCCTTGTTAGAGGAGGTCTAGAGATGGTGGGTTGGAGGTTTCAAATGCTCACTCCGTTCCCAGTTAATTCTCACTGCTTGGCAGTCACGTTACAGTGTGAGGTGCAGTGCCATAACCCCTAACCAACAGGAATGGGCTCTATCCCTCTGAGACTGCAATCCTGAGATAAATAAACTCTTTTCTGTATATGGAGGCCTAGGTCATGGTGTCACATCCCAGCAATAGAAATTAAGACCAAGTCTCAGTGTCTAGGCCACCTCATTCTTCCTCTCATACCTAGAGTTGTCTGCTTTTCAGACATTATTTTTCTCTTTTACAAAGTTGTGCTGCTAAAACCAAGCTGCACATAGTTATCCCATCAATGACAGCCAAGCAAAATGTCCTTCCTTAACTTAGACACTAACCTTTAATTTTAACTTTACATCCCTATCTCTTGGACTTTATTGCAGCATACTGAACTGCCTAGCAAGGTAAGAGATCCTCCAGCGTAAGTTAGAAACAAACAGACAAAGAAACAAACAAAAACAGCAAAAGGAATCTTCAAAGTCTTGGGCCAAACATAGAAAATAATTGAAACAAAAGCCAACAAGAATTAACTACCATGCAATGGGTGGAACTGATTAAACCAGTTCATGTTCTCATTGGGATACACTTTCATTATGATAATTGAGTCTCACTACTTAAGAAGCAGACAGCATGAATGAGAATAATTACACCAAGTTATGCAGTGATACAATTAGCAATTGATAAAAAGAATTTGTTGTTGTGAATCTTGGGTAACATGCACTTTCCATCTGTAGTCCCTATTTGTGTAAAAAAATATATATATACGATAAAACTGCATTACACGTGCAAGTGAAAGCATCAGAATAAAATGATGAACTTGGAAGACAGCTTGGTTGGTAAAGCATTTGCCTTGCCAATGGAAGGACTGTGCTTAGATCCCCAGGACTCACATAAAACACTGAGGAGCATGTCACATACTTCTAATCCCAGGGCTGGTAAGAGAGGAGGCAGTGACACACAGGTCCCTAGGGGCTCACTGGCCAGTTAGCCTAACCTACTTTGCAAAGTGTAGACCAATGAGAGGTCTTGTCCCAAAGAGGGTTGTAGAAGCCTAAGGAATAACACCTCATCCTAGCCTCTGACCTCTACATGCATGTGCACACACACACACACACACACACACACACACACACACACACACACACAATCTTTAAATAAGAAGCAAATAACTTAACTAAAGAGCAGGAACCACCTACATTTTGTCTAGGAAAGGGTTCAATTCCACCTCATCCTTGGGCTTTGACAGTTCCATAAGAACTATATTAAAAGAGGATTTTTTTCCAACTATGGTGTTTTTGTTGACAGCTAAATGTTGTTTTGTATGCTTTTGTATGTATAACCTGTGCATCTACAGTTCTGTCTTTTTGAGTAGATCCACTTGCCAAAAGTCTCTGCCACTTGCCAATAGGCTCTCCCACCTGGAACCCAGGGTCCTCTAAGGGAGAGCTGGCACCTTCTTTGAGTCAGGGGCCCATGGCAGTCTTGGTGTGAATTCATCCTTAGGGTTCGGTGATTCTCTGAGTCCACAATTATGATTCCATCCAGCAAACACTGAGGTAGAGTGTTACCTCTGCCCCTCCTTCCCTGCTGTTCCCCAGCTGGCCCTTTAAAAAAGGTTCCCCTGGGTTAGACTGCTGGCCCAATCCATTAATAACCATGTCGACACAAACAAACATGAAGAGAAGCTATGCAGAAGCTTACTGCCAAGCAAAGGATTCAAAAAGCCACCATGTAGTTTTGCCTTCCTTCGTTATGTCACCTCCCTTGCAGTAACAGTAACAGCAGCCCCCTAAGGAACCACTACTTCAGTCTGAGTCCCAGAGGAGAGTCCCCTTTGGTCTGAGCCCCTGTGATCCTTGGGGCTATGTGTTACTCCATTCTAGGCTGACAAATGCATTTGCCTGTCTTAGGAGGACGAAATGGTGGCACACTCTGACAGTTAGAAGGGTTTCTGCTTATGGTGCCTTTCGTGTGCTAGGCACGGTGCTGATCCCTTTGATTGTACCATCTCAGCTTCTCTTCAGAACAGCTCCAGGATCTACCCCTTTACAGGTAGAGATGGGGTTATGTAGATTTAAAGAATGGGTTCTCCTCTAAAACAAGGTGCCAAAGCCAGGGTCCAGACCCAAAGACACTGTTTCTGAGCCCTCCACAAACTGCCTCCCCTTCCTGGGCTCACAGTTATGCTTTGCAAACTATAGACGTTAAGAGAAGAGGGGTTCAGAAGCACGTGCTGCAGCCAGGGAGCTATGAACCTGGACACCACACCGCCACACCCCACACCATTGTTAAGGCTGCCTGCACTGTCTCATAAGAGGATGTGAATCTAAGCACTGGCTTACCACAAATGTCCATCATCCTTACTCCTGCATGCGAGCAGGGGCCTACCATTCAGGGGCAACTCTGCTGGTTGTTTGGAGAGTGAAGAAGGCAGATAAACAAATCAATCTGTTAATCTCCAGAGGCCCGAGGACCTTCTACAAAGTAGCTTGAGCCCTTGGCACTTCAGTATTCAGTAGAAAGACAGAAATGAACAATTAACATAACAAATTTAAGAGTAGTAGTTTTTTGATCTTTTTTGGTTGTTGTTTGTGTTTGGTTTGTTGTTGTTTTTAAGTCACCGGTGTGTAGAGGCTTAACAAAAGTTTTTTAACTCTGCTTGTTTTAAATTCCAAATATGCAGAAGGCCAACAGACTATACAGTAGTAACAATGCTTGTCTCAGGAAGGGGAACCAAGGGCCAGGGGAAGAAGAGAGATTCCTCAGAGCACACCTGCACCTTTGGAATTTGACACCAGGTACACTAAGACCTGTTCAAATATCTAACAATTGTTTTTCTTTACAAAACCCATAAACCATCATATTTTTGTGGAGTCAAATAGAATTAGAGATAGTAAAGTATCATTGGCAATGCGTGTGTTACATAGTATGTTACCCTGCTATCTGACATCACAAAGTTGTAAAACACGAACATCTGGCAAACAGTAATAACCTGTTAACAAAGAAACTACTATACAACAAGGAGAGAAGTGAAATGAAAAACAAGTTCTGCTAACAGACCGGAGCCAAAGGCATGGCTCTTTCTCCCCGTACCCGCAACCCCCTACCCCCCAACTCCAGGCTTAACCCTTTGCATTCTGAATACCAAGATGCACACACTCACCTGAGAGCTTTCCAGTGGCCACAGCTACCTAGATCAGGATTCCTGAGCCTTGTCTCTTCTGGAAAAAAAAAAAAAAAGAGGGGTGTGTGTCAGGTACACAGCAGCACTGACACCCCAGCTGCATGCACGGGGCAAACTGCTCCTCTCTGACCCCTGTGTCCGGCGAAACTAGTGAAGGGCTACAGGGCTTTGTTTTTGCACAAGGCTGATTGGTTGCAATTGCCACAGATGAGACGCTGCAGAGATGTTTTTACTAAAATGAGCCAGGTGTTCAAACGGTTTAAAAGGACGTTTGCACGGCTTCCCCGGGTGGGGGTCACGCTTGCCGTTAAGGTTTCTCACGTTTTGAGAATTTCTTTTGTTTAAAACAGTACTGGTTGCAAATGGAGGTTCCTCTGAATCGATGAACTAGGGAAGGTTCCCTCTAAACCGCTCACCTTCACCTCCCTCTGCATCAGCTCTTAGTCTCTAAGAGAGATTGTGATTGCAATAAGGAAGTTTATATTTTCGGTAAAAAAAAAAAAAAAAAAAAAAAAAAAACCTTCTCTCCTTGACAAACACCCGACACCGAGCTGGTAGAAGGGGAAGAGAAACTTGGAAGAAACAAAAGTCAAATTTATCCTCTTGCCCAACTCCCTCAGTTGCCAGGGCCCCACGGGGTGGCTTAGAAGAAAGACATCTGTCCGCCAATTTTACGCCAAAGCAGACCTACTCTGCGGAGTCAGCAGTCTTTTTGGTTCCCAATCTTTCAGAGAGTGTGGGCAACCAAGTAGGGAGAGAAGAGGTCAGGCGAGCTCAGAGCCTTTTAGCCCCGACGATTCTTGGCTTCGCTCTGCCCACCCACCAGTTCTAACCCCACCCCACCACCACGCCCCTCCCTGGCTGCGGACCCCCGCGGAGCCTTTCCCAGCAACCGGATCGGAATGCTCAGGAAAATAGGAAAATACCGGATCACGAGGTCGCCAGGCTTTCCTGTGACCTGGCTGCAGCCGGGAGGTGGGGTCTGGAAGAGCCTCGTGCACCAGGGAGCGGGCTCTCCCGGGAGCCTTGGGCGGGAGGGAAAGTCTCCCTAGTTCAAATAACAGCCTGTGGCGGCGGGGGACTAGGACGTCGGCTGGCTCGTGAGAGCCCAGAATGCAAAAAAAACCGGCATCCTTCTTCGGGTTTCCGATTAGATGAAAACTTTGCAAGAATAGAAGAGAAAAGACACAGCCCTCGCCCCCCCCTCCCCCAGGATTGTTCGGTTTCTCCCTTAGTTTTACAAAGCTCACGTATTTCATAAATCTGGGATCGTGCTGACTACATTGTTTCAACCTTTCCTTAGTATATAGTGCACGACTGCCTGTAAACCAAGCCATGGAGGGGAGGTAGATGATGACTCCTTGAAAACTTCCAGACAACGCTGCCCTCTTGGGGGGGGGGAGAAGAGAGAGAGAGAGAGAGAGAGAGAGAGAGAGAGAGAGAGAGAGAGAGAGAGAGAGAGAGAGAGAGAGAGAGAGAGAGAGAGAGAAAGAGAGAGGTGACAGTCCCTACTCTCAAGCTAAACAGGTGACCAATAGGTACCTGGGAACTTGGAGGTCTGTGAGCCTTGCGGAGCCTTCCGGTGGAAGCAGCGGGGCGCGGCCTCGGTGGGGGACGGTCGCTGCCAGCGCTGTGCGAGCTCGCCGAACTCGCAGGTCGCCGGTCCTCCCGCCGGCGCGCCGAGAGCAGCCTCGCGCAAGTGACCTCAGCCAAGCCCTCGCCGGACGGAAAGCCCCGCAGAGCCAGGCAGGAGGCTGCCGCCGCCCTCCGGCCCTCTCCCACAGGAAGCCCTGCCTCCTGTCGCCTTTCTGAGGTCTCCTGACTGACTCGGTTTGAGTCGCCGGGCACCCGGGGCGACCGCACCTTCTCCAACAAGAGGCAGCTCTAGATGGCGTGTGACCCGGGAGCTGGGCTTTGACATGAAGGGAACTGGGTCGGTTCCAGATTAAGAGCTGCTGGGGTGGTGGACCAGCAGGGAGTGGAGGACTCCTTGGGGACTGATGCGCGCCTGCTGTCAGGCCTCAGGCGACAGTAGCTACTCTATGCAGATGCTCAGCCCTAGGCGTGGGGAGTGGATGGGAGTCCAGCCATAGCCAAATAGGATTGGAACCTGCCTCGGGATGCTGCTACCCTGCGCACAAGCCTTGCATTCAGAAGCCTCCTCACCTGTCACTTCCGGCTAACCATCCTTTCTTCGCCCAACACCCTAGTGTTGGTGGGTGGTGACAGGGGCAGCAGCCTCGTGGAGGTCCTTCAGAGGGCCGAGTAGATAACCGGACAATATTTCCCGAAGTCCAAGGAGGTTGGGATAGAAATACGGAAGACAGGTGTGGAGAGAGACAGGAGAGGGATTCTGTTTAGGGAGAAGAGCGTTGGAGAACAGAGGGAAGAGAGCCGGAGTGACTGAAGATGTTGCCAAGGATGTTCTAGTCGTCCTGTCCTCCCTGCTTGGGGATCTGCATACCAATTCTCACAGTCATTCCATGGAAACCACTTATTTGTCTGGACTCTGTCCTTAATGTCAGGGGAGGTAGGTCTTTTTCTGTGACAATAAAATGATGTGGACTCTTGTGGCCAGTCTACTGGAGGGCTGTTTTTTTGGTCTGTCTTTCTTTCTCTCTCTCTCTCTTTCTTTCTTTCTTTCTTTCTTTCTTTCTTTCTTTCTTTCTTTCTTTCTTTCCTTCTTTCTTCTTCTTCTTCTTCTTTTTTTTTCAAATTCTGCTGGGAAGCCAAGGCTGGGCCTTTTAAGTGAGGCAGATTCCAGTAAGGGATGTAATCTCCTTGGTTAATGATCAACATTTATTCTTTCTTCTTGGAAGAAGAGACAGCCACGGTATCTTCTTTCGACTGAGCAGTATCAAAGCAGGTGAAAGATAAGATGTTGCCAGTTGATTGTGCCAAATAAACTCACGCAATAAAATAACGTTAAAAAATGGAGTTTCTGCTCTCCAATCTCTTTGTTGTTAACAGTTTTATGTTTAGACAAGGTTTTATCATGTAGCTCAGGCAAGCTTCCAACTCAAAATCCTTCTGCCTCAGCCTTCATGAATACCAGCGTCGTGATCCTGCTCCATCACTCTGAACTCTTTAATCTTCAAAGTTGAAGAAAATGTAGAAAAAAAAAAAACAAAGAGTAAAAGAGTGATAAAGCAAGTGGTGACTATAATCAACAAGTGTTAACATGAGTACTGAAATCACATAGAAACCTCTGCTTTATGCCATTAATATGTAAGTAGGGGCTATTAATAACACCGACAGAGAAGATACAGGCTAAAATTCGGGATGCCAGAGAGCATTCTCTTCACTTCCCGGAACTGTCGGGCTTGATTGATCCAGAATGAAACTTTAAGTAAGCTGGTAGGTCGACATTAGAATCCAATCTCAGTCACTGTGGCTTGACCCTGACAACTAGTTAAAAATAATGGATCTGAAAACTGAAGAGGAGCCTGTGGTCAGCAAGAATCAGGCGGGAGTGTGCACCTCAGAGTTCCTGGTGCCTCGGGGCCTGAGGAATACTTGGCTGGAGCTGCTGGTACTGGCCTCTGCTTATCAGTTCAGATAGTCACAGTATCGTTCAGGTAATCTCTGCTAGCTTCACTTCTTGACAAGTGGCAGAAGGTCCAGAATGAGTCTAAAGCCGTGACTTGGACAAAAAACAAACAGAAATGTGCCCGATTGTTTCTATAATTTCAGTTTGTTGAGTCTTCTGAAGATCCCCAGAGGACATGCAGGAAATAAATGATCTTAAACCACTCATCCCCAAATTAGGCCATCTTTTCTAATTAGACCTTATTGCTGTCCATTCCTATGAGATCATTAAAAAGCAGTTTTTAAATGAGATTATTTCACAAAGTTACCTCTGATTTTGATGATGATGATGATGATTAAAAGTCAAATCTTAGGCAGTCCCTCTAGTTAGCTGGGCCCAGCATGTGCTGCTCTTATGAATGGGCTAAAGGAAAACAGAAAGAATGTGACTTAAATATCCTGCATCAACATGACTGTTGGAATTCATGTTTGGTTTTTTCTTTTGCCTCCTCCACCTCCTTTTTTTCTTAATTCTTTCTCCCCACCCCCTTTCTCAACTTCTATAGTACCCTTAAAGGAAATAGCAAAACAGAAAACCCCTTTCCCTGTATAGCTTGGCCTCAGATTCATGCTCTTCCTGTCACGGTCTACCCAGTGGTACTGTGGCCAGTTGTGGTTTCCTTTTTTGAAAGGGGACCAAAAATTCATCTTTTTTCTTTTTTTTTGGTTGTGAGCCATTTCTCCAGCCCACAAATCCATCTATCTTTCTGTCAAGATGACCTCAAGGAGTGAGGCTCTTTGCACTAGGAGCTGCTCATGGCTGCCAGTATCTCCTTTCCAGTGACTTT
Source organism: Arvicanthis niloticus (assembly GCF_011762505.2). Lineage (NCBI taxonomy): Eukaryota > Metazoa > Chordata > Mammalia > Rodentia > Muridae > Arvicanthis > Arvicanthis niloticus. The sequence goes on along the minus strand of NC_047661.1, from coordinate 105,120,641 downwards.
ACTGAACCTCAACTGACTTTTACCGTTAGCCTCCCTTGACTGAGCCAAAGGCTCAGGGTGGTGTGGGCTCGTAGGAAGTACACTGAGACTGAGCTCAGCTCTTTAGGGAAGTGGATACTCCAAGAGCTAAGCCTGAATTGTTTACTAAGTCAAAAGCTGGCAGCATCATATATGTTCTTGATACAAAAAGGGGTTTCCCAACATTATGTTGAGTGACTTAGTATTTAATGTGAAAATAATATCAAATACCCACAGCTCAGCACATTCCTATCAATCCTTCTACAATTTGAAATACACAAATTCTACTTCTGTTTAAAAATTAGGTAAAAGTTTTTCAAAGCTCTCCTGTTCCATTGATATTGTCACTGGATCTGTCCCTGCCCCCATCATCGCTGCCAATCCCCATGATATGGGTTGCACATAATTCCTCATTACAACACTTAGTTATGTGACAGCTTCAGCCAAGTGCTTCTGACTTTAGAGTCAAGAACATAAGAAAGGGGTTGTGGAATCTCCCTCTGCGGCTAAGGAAAGCACTGAGGCCAGTTGTGTGTTGGGATGTCTTGAATAGAAGCCCAGAGAGGCCATTGTGTAAAGCTGTGAAGGTAAAGCCTGGATCGTGTTAAAAGACCCAAAGATGTCGGAGACACCAGAATTGTGAGATACCTGCTGAGGAAAGCTGCAAATCCAGTGTGGACCAGCCAGAAGGGGGGCGGGAGACAGAGAGACAGACAGAGAGAGAGAGACAGAAACAGAGAGAGAGAGAGAGAGAGAGAGAGAGAGAGAGAGAGAGAGAGAGAGGAAGAGAGAGAGAGAAAGAGAGAGAGAGAGGAAGAGAACACAGTAGAAAGGAGTTGGAGATCTGACGAGTACTTGGACATCAGAGATGGAGATGCAGAGTCTGGCGTTTACCCTGCTAGTTTTCGGTCTGCTTTGATCTAGTCTTTCCTCACTAAGCTCTCTGTCTCTGCTTTTGGAATGGTAGCATATATCATGTGCCACTGTATGTTGGAAGTATGTGCTTATTTATTTTGATTTCACAGGTGGGTTGCAATTTTTCTCCTTACATCTCCCAAGAGACTTTGAACTTTGGACTTTGAAATAGTGTTAAGACTGTTGCACGCTAGGAACTTTTGAAGTTGGACTAAATGCAATTTTGCCTGTGGGGGCCAGAGAGCAAAATGTAGTTGTTTACATAAGAATGTCCCCCATAGGCTCACGTATTTGAATGCTTGGTCATCAGGGAGTGGCACTACTTGAGAGGGATTAGGAGGTGTGGCCTTGGAGTAGGTGTGGCCTTGGAGTAGATGTGGCTTTGTTGAAGGAAGTGTGTCACTGTGGGTGTGCTTTGGGGTTTCAGAAGCCCACATCAGTCTCTCTCTTCCCACTGCCTCTGGATCTAGATGTAGAATTCTCAGCTATTTCTCCAGGAACTCTTCTGCCTCCATGTCGCCATGCTCCCTACCATGAGAATGGACCAGATCCGGAAACTGTAAGCCAGCCCCAATTAAATGCTTTCTTTTATAAAAATTGCTGTGGTCATAGTATGTCTTCACAGAAACAGAACACTGACTAACACAGTTATTTGAGGTTCAGGAAACATTTTCATGGAAAGTTTTTTTTTTTTTTTTTAAATTTTGACAGGATCTCTACACTTTCTACATAATCCTGCATTCACTATGAAGACCAGGTTGGCCTCAGACTCAGAGAGATCAGCCTGCCTCTGTCTCCCAAGTGTTGGAACTGAAGGCATGCATAGCCATGCTCAGCTATGACTAGAATCTCAACTAGCTTTTAGGTGCTTTTGAAAGGGTTAAAAATTTTCAAAAACTCCTAACAGGCAGAGCAGAACCAAGAGTGCAGGTCAGCTTGGTTGTGAGCTCTGTGTTTCAGGAACTTGGCTAACCACAAGATAGATGGTTGGTTACGAATAGGCTCTTTGAGAATAGCCTATACAAAATGTTCCCCATGACTGTTCCTTGGACCTTGTCACAAACTGAATAATGGGCTGGGACTTTCCACAGATACTCTCCAATAACCCTCCTTCACTCCCCCTGGGTTGTGGTTTTCCCCCTGAGTTGTGGTTTTTGGCTTTAAATTCTCTCTGTCTCCAAAGCCCCGGGGTCAGGCCCCACTTCCCCTGCGTGGGTCATGGGTCTTGACCTCAACATGTTGACCAAAATATACCTCTTGCTGATTACATCAAGTTCGGTGTCTTGTGAGTTACTGGGTGACCGCAAATTCCTGAGGCTTGGGTGAGGTCCTCCCTTCGTGGGGGCCTTACACTTTCTCCACTCTACAATTGTCCCTATTTCACTTAAGCAATATAGGAAGCCTGGTTTTAGTAATATCACATAGAAAACACGAGAAAGTTGTTTGGCCCTCTCTGGTCTTGAGATGTCTGATACTTGTTTTCTCTTTAAGGATTTACCCTCCCTCCCCCCCCACACACTTCTTTGCCTACCTGAGTCCCTCAGATTGTGTGTGATTCAGTTCAGGAGTGCCTTGCCTCCTAGCTGGGGGTTCTGCCTTTTGACAGTGTGCAGAGTTCCCTAGTAACTCATCTAACTCCCTTTTCCCATTAATTTCGTCTCCTCTTTCCATGAGGAGGGAAAAACCCATGACCAGAATAAGATGTCATCATTGTAACTGTACTTCTAATTGGTCTTTGATTCACCTAAAAGGAGGCAGATCTAGTCTAGACCGAACCAGGTAAATTCTTCAAAGGTGTCAGATACATGAGCTTCTGCTAGCCAGGATGCTCTCATGTCCTTCTCTGTTTTCCTCTCCATCATCCTCTACTGACCCCTCCTACTCACTGAAACTGTGGTCCAAACCATCCCCACTCCTACCTGCCCCAGCTTCAGGCAGGCCTAGTGTCAAGGGTATGACCTTGATTAAATTCTTTGTCACCTTGTTTAAGTCCTTAGCCAATCTGCCTTTGAAGAAGAACTACATATAATGTGATTGGTCTTGTTTTATTTGAGGAACATAATTTTGTTGTTGCTGTTATTTTTCTTATGCCATTCTGGGCATTCCCCCCCCCCCCCAATTCTTTGTAGATCAGATTCTTCCTTTTCTTCATAAATCCTGTTTTAGGTCGAGTTCAGTGGTAGTGGCTTGTTAGACATGTGCCAAGTGCTGGATTTGATTCCCAGCACAAAGAGGTGAAGGAAGAAGACAAGGGGAAGGAAAAAAGGAGGAAGGGGAGGAGGGAGGAGAGAGGGGAGGAGGGAGAGGAGGAGAATGAAAAAAGAACAAAATCATCTAAGTCCTAGTATTATATTTATATTACTGAGTGACCTCTTCTCTCCATTCCCACCCTGCTCGTCTCTACCTACTCTAAGTTTGTTTTTTTTTCAATCACCTGTATATAATTTATTCCCATTATGCATATCTCTCATCCAGGCCTGTTTATTTCCACTGCTATCAAGATTAATTGAGCTAGCCATCAGTTGTGTCTAGACTACCACAATAGCTTCGGCATTCAGTTTCTTTAACCCTACCATTTCCCATAATCCGCACTTCCTATTGTAAGTTTTCTTTCTAAAATTTATGCCTTTATTATCATCTACCTGAAGGTTTTCCAAGACCTGCCAGTGGGCAGTGGGCAGAAGTGCGTGCTGATGATAGAGCACAAAGCACCCAGTGTCTGTGCTAACTCCTGCCCATATTCCAGGCTAACTCTTGGCCCCTTCTCCTCCACCCACCTGCCGCCATGGACCTTGAGGGCATGGCTTGTGTGCACTGTCAGCACCCACAGCCCCAAGGCAGCACGTGGCACAGCCAGACACTTCTGTCATGTTTACACACACGAATAAGTGAAAGAAGCTTGCTTCAGCATTTTATATTCAAAATTATAAAACCTAGATAATCGGAATAAGTATGGTAGGTCAGGCAGCTTTTCTAAGTGTACCTATAGTGTGCACCTCAGACATTTATGGTAAGTGAAGCTTTTGCATGTAACTTTCTACAGGGGGATGTTATGTTGGGAAACTCTCTGGAACTCAACGGTGTGATTAAAAATGAAACATCACATTTCATGTTTCTATGGCTCTGGGAATTTTGCCAGGAATGCTTATCACAGACAGACGTGGCTATCGTCCAGACTCTGTGAAGACAAATGACTCACGCACTGGTTTCTTCTCAGAGTCTTCTCATATGTCTGTGTATCCATTGCCTTCTTTTAGGTACTAAAATATCACTCCTTCTCCTCAAATAATTTCTTTTTTAAAATTTAACTTTATGTTTTTTACCTGTTCACTGCCCTCCTCCTAGGCACCTCTCCCACAATATTTCCCCACCCCTCCCCTTCTCCTCTGAGTGGGTGGGGCCCCTTGGGTATCCTTTCCCCCAACCCTTCTAAGTTAGGCACTTCCTCTCCCACTGAGGCCAGACAGGGCACCCCAGCTAGAAGAACATATCCCACATACAGGCAACAGCTTTTGGGATAGCTCCACTCCAGTTGTTCAGGACCCACATGAAGACTAAGCTGCACATCTGCTCCATATGTGCAGGGAGACCTAGGTCCAGCCTGTGTATGTTCTTTGGTTGCCAACATGGTTCAGTCTCTGAGAGCCCCCAAGGGTCCAGGCTAGTTGACTCTGTTGGTTTTCCTGTGGAGTCCCTATCTCCTTTGGCACCCCCACAATCCCTCCTCCTATTCTTCCATCAGACTCAAATAATTTCTAACACTTCCTTTACTCGCCTGCTCCCAAACAGGATTCTTAAAAAAAAAAAAAAAAGTCACATATATTGAAGTTGTTTGTTTTTTATTATAACTTTAAATAATTACAAAAGACCTCTGTGTGGTTTACCTAAACAAAACTCTACATATTCCCCTTCTTTTCTTTCTTTCTTTCTTTCTTTCTTTCTTTCTTTCTTTCTCTCTCTCTCTCTCTCTCTCTCTCTCTCTCTCTCTCTCTGTCTGTCTTTCTCTTTTCTTTTTTTCTTTTTTTTTCTCTTCTTGGGACCAGATCTCCCTATGTAGCCTTCTGGGACTCACTCTGTTTGCCAGACTGGCCTTGAACTCACAGATATTCATTTGCATATGCCCCACCTTCCAAGTGCTGAGATTAATGGTGTGTGCCACAAAGCCCATGCATATTTTTTTTAAAGGCCAAGCAAAATTATATGTTAAATAATGTGACACTCCCTAACATCTCCCTATAAAGGCATGGAGTCTTTTTTTTTTAACAATAGGAAACTTTATATCATTCTTCTGTCTCTCTAAGTCTCTGTTTCCATCTCATTTCCTTCATAGACTTTTCTCATAGTACAAAACTCACTCTTATATCTTTGTTTTCCTCATTTGTATATAATAAAAATGTATGTATTAAAATTATTTCTCTTCTTTGCTACAGACACTATTGAATAACCATTCTAAAGACTGACATATACAATGCTTACCACACATGTATTTTAATTTGTAATTGATTTAAAAGATAAATACAAAGGTGCATATTTGATGAATATAAAATAATAGAGTGCTATTTAAAAGTGCATTTCTCAATAAGATTTATGGTATTTAGAAATTAGTTAATAGACACACATTATCTATAGCTATAATAAAAGCAACATTCCAAGAAAGTACATACTTAAAAAAGGAAACTCTGTTTATATAAATAAATGGAAAGTTTGTTATAATGATTCTATGTTCTTACTTGAGCAACTTTTTTTTTCTCATTTTTTTTTCTTTTTTCCAAGACAGGGTTTCTGTGTGTAGCCCTGGCTGTCCTGGAACTCATTAATTGGACCACGCTGGCCTTGAACTCACAGAGATCTACCTGTCTCTATCTCCTAAGTGCTGGGATTAAAAGAGCACACCATCATTCTGACTGGTTGAACACCTTCTAAAGTCATAGATGAAGGATTATTGCCAATTGTAAATTAGTTCTTAGGCAATCTAGTTTTTGACTGTTTGGTTCATCCCTTCCACTTTGTTGGGAAGCAGAATTGGAATCTGTCCAACTGGCTAAATCATTTGGTGCCCAGGTGTGCAGCTATTTTCGTTCTTGTACCAAAGGCTTTACCCAAACCCATCCTGTTGGTATTAAGAGATCCATTCTTGCACTGGAGAGTTGGCTCAGTGGTTAAGAGTTGTTGTAAAGGACCCAGGTTCGATTCCCAGCACTCACAAGGAGGCTCACCACTTCCACAAGCACCAGTACATGTGGTGCACAGACATACGTGAAGACAAAGCACTCATACATATAAAATAGAAAAAAAATCTTAAAAAGAAATGAAAACCCATTTTTATTTTTTCTAAACTGCTTCAGCACAGCAGGCTTAGAAAGGATCAGGAAAGTTAAAATATTGTTGACCTCTTAACACTTTTCTAATAAAAATGTGTTTTGATAAACATTTTAACATCTTTTCACATACTTTTGACATGCTTTTGTCAAAACCTGAATCTCAGATTTCATTTGCTTCTCGTTGAAAGACAAACCAGACCTCAAACAAGTTCCTTTTCTTGTGAAAGTTCAGGGAAACTCCTTATTTGGACGAGGGCAGAGTGGAGTCATCCCAGAGTGAAAGAAGAGACGGCCAATGAGAAATCAGGAACATGATGATACTGTTTTGATGTCATCAAAAGACAAGCTTTCCTTGTCTCCTTTCTGTGGTCGATCTCAGAATTAGAGCACAGAGGAGAACTAGGTGTCGCAGAGGCACGTGTATCAAACATGTTTATTTGCACTGGAGATCAAGCTGGGGTTTTCCTGGTGGACCGTGCCAGACTCAGTAACACAACTCCCAGAATACCTTTCCCGCAGCAGTCCCTAACGGGGCGTGTCTGTGGTGGTGTTACACAAGCACGTTCTGAGCAAGGAAGGGCTTTCTTTTTAGATTCCCGTTTCCTGAAACAGAAGCGGTTGAGGAGAAACGCTGTGTTTCCGGGAGGTTGTGCCGGAATTAAAGATCTTCCGAGTCAGGCTGCTGCTCTTAAGTGTTTCTCCCCTTCTCTGGCATAAAAGTGAGTATCAGCTTTCAAATGAGAACTTGCAGGAGGTGCGGTGCAGATGCTCGCAGGATGGGGGCGGCAGAGTTTCCTCAAAGTGATTGCTGTGGACTCAGTAGCCCGCGCCACCTCTAACTCTATTGCTGTTAAGTAACTCTGGAGCCCTAAGGAAGTTCTAGAAGTTCCTCAGAAGGGACAGGGGGAGAAGAGAGCAGAGGAAGGGCTTCCTACAAAATAGTAGGCTTCAGTTGGTGTGGAGGGGAATAATATGAACCCTTTTTTAAAAATATAAGTATTAATAGCAATGCACTTAGTCACAGAACTTGTCAGACCTGCTATCCTTATTGCTCACAAAATCAGTGTTTGATGAGGGCATTAGAGGATTGTGGGGATTACTTATTTGAAACTGGGTTTGGAGCCATCATACAAGCTTCCTTGTATGATGGAGTCGGTGATTTCTCGCCAGGACACAGCTGCATGGATGTCACTCTACACACTTGGGAAGGAAGGATGGAAATTCTAGGTGTGGACAAGATATGGTTAAAAAGAAAGCATGTATAAAAAAATAAAATTTCTTTGCGTGTCTAGGTAAAATGGCCCTTTCATTAAAATTTTTTTAACATTTGAAAGTAGTACTCTAGCCTGGAAAGTCAAATATTAAAATCTCTGAAGTTGTTAGTATTTAGATCGGGTACCAGCACAAAGGCAGGAGCAAATGAGCGAATTTTATGTCACAGCACAACGTCACCTCCTTCCTAATACTTGCTTCTTTTTCTTAAAAAAAAATTGTGCCTCTAATACTCCTAAAAATGCCAATATTGACTTTTTCCTGGCTGAGACCTCATAGCTAAAAAATATTTCAAAATTTCCTCTGTCTACTTATTTGTTGTTTCTGGTCAAGTCTGCACGTGTCTCCATGCACCTTACTTTGTCCTTAATGTTCCTGAACATTGAGAGCATTAGTGAGTCAACTGCAAACTGAGTCACTCTGTCCCCAAAGTATAATACCCATCCTACCGATTTTACATGACACCCTTCCCACTAAAGCGTTAGATTACATTCTTAGTTTAACATGTATTAAACATCTTATGGTTAGTTCTGAAGATATGGCTCTGTGGGAAAAAGTACTTGTAATCAAGCCTGATGACCTGGGTTCAGTCCCTGGTGCCTGCATGGTGGGCGGAGAGATACCATTCTCACATGTCCTCTGACCTCCATGTGGGCTGTGTAGGGAGGGGGAGGGGCAGAGAGCCGAAAAACACGGCCACACATTGAATGTCCCTGATTTGAAATACTTGCACTTGAAGTATTTTGCAGTTTGAAGTTACATATACAGAATAAGATATTTTTGGCAAAGACAGTCAACTAACAAAATCCACTTCTATTTCTTCCATGTATACGCATAACCTGAAGGTAATTTTATAGACTTGTATATACCATGAGCTCAGATATGGCGTTTTGCACTTGTGACATTAAGTCAGGGCTCAAAAACCTTCAGAGTTCTGTTTCCTTTTGGATTTCAGATTCTCAAGTTCGGAGCCTTCAACCTGTAGTTGACGTTTCTTGTGTCTGTCTGTCTGTCTGTCTGTCTGCACCGTGATCCCTTCATAGTTTTCACTGAAGTCTACTTAATGTTAGTTTGTAGACAGGGAAAAAAGGGTAGGAATAGAAACTTTGCCTGCTATGTGTGCCAACAGCACCCTAGTCAGACTCTTTGTCTGACCTCCATAACCTGGACACATTCATTTGTGAGAGTTAATATTGTGTCTATATTTAATTGTCATATCTTGCATCCCAGAGTGTGTCTTTGCCTCGCTCGGGGAAGCCCCGCTTAGGATCTCCCCTGACCCAGTTAGTCTGTTTACTGCAGAGCCTCCCATTGATACATAAGCATCCAGCATCTGTCAAATGGCAAGAAAATCCTGCCTCACCGTATCTTTCATATGTGATATATATAAACATTTTAGAACTTTAGCATGGTTTCTTTTCTTTCCTCATGGTATTTCGTTAACATAGCCTATACTTAAAGTTCAGACACTGCAGGCTGTCATTTTCCAAAGTAACCGTATCAAGGGAAATTTTCTCTCTGAGTCACATCCTCCAATAATTATAAAGACAGGGGGCACTGTGAGGGGCACTGATGAATCAGACTTGATGGCTATTTCTGTATGAGTTGCTGGTGGCTTTAATACTGAGTCAGGCTTGGTGATTATTTTTGTGTGAGTTGCTGCTTATGGCTTTAATAACTCTTCTGTGTCCAGGCTTTCTATCCCCTCTCCTTCTCTGGTGGGTAAGAGAGACGGGCATGAGGATGTTGAGCTGTGGGGGTAGTTTGTCAGGGCCTCTCAGCAGCCATGAGAGAAACTGTCGGCACTCTGACTTCGTGCTGTGTGGACGACAGCCTCTGTCTATAGAGAGACTGAACATCTCTCCCAGTGTATTTCCACTCAGTAATATGACCATTCATCATGTTACGTCCAAGCAGATGATCTCAGGACCAACCTCATGAAGGACATAGGCACTGATGCCAATGTTACTTCCCCAAGCCACCTCTGCTCTTTCCCCTTGTCTCTAGACAATACTTCCTTTGGGTCGTGAGCTTTTCGACTCTTGAATGTTTCTTTACCCCTAACCCCACTTACTTTCTGAGTCAGATCCTGGAGTTAGCGTTACTAAGATACACCATAGCTCTCAATTTTACTCTTCCATACCCATAAATATATATATAAAAAAAAACCTTCCTCCTCTTTGTCTGTTATTTGTTTGGTATTGCGTCTGATAAGACCTCTAGGTTCTCGCTAACTTTTCAGAAAGGGTTATTAATACATGTTAAATTTACAAAAATTGTAATCAGTGCTATCAACCGACTACTATCATTCAACTGATGCTTTGAGTGTGTGCATTCATGCATGTGTGTGCACATGTGTGTAAGTGCATGTGTGTGCACATGTGTGTGTAAATGTGTGTACTCACGTGTGTGTGCATGCATGTCTGTAAACACTCATACATGTCCATGGAGGACAGAGGTAGAATTCAGGTTTTCTACTCTGTCACTGCCCACTGGTCAATGAAATGATTCAATGTCCCCAGGTAGGACAAAGAGGCACAGATTTCATTGCATTTCTCACAAGAACATGTCATTTAAAACCGTGTTTGCCACTTCTTTTTGGAAGTTTCCATTGAATATTGTGAACCACAGTTGACTGTTTACTTTGAGAAATAGAAGGGGAAAGAATCAAGCGATGAGTGAGAAGATTGCTGTGATCATTGTAAATAGAACGCACCGTTCATTGAGACATGCTTGTTGACTACGTCCTATGGGTCAGACTTTCTACTACAAATTGCACACGCTTTGTCTTGTTCAATACCGACTCAATTTTATGAGTGAGGCGCTCTTTTTATTTCCCCCTTCCCTTCTCCCTCTTGCTCTGGCCCCCGCTTGCTCCAGCCCCCGCTCGCTCTGGCCAAAAGTACACTGTGACTATCTTCAGACACCCATATGAGGGCATCAGATTTTATTATGGATAATTGTGAGCCACCATGTGGTTGCTGGGATTTGAACTCCTGACCTCCTGAAGAGCAGTTGGTGCTCTTAACCACCAGCATATGAGGCACTCTTATGAGTAGCACTTGCTCAAGAACCAGAAGGGATTTCCTTCTTACTGGCTGTTAGCACCACTCTGTTCCTCTTCCTCGTGTGCACAGGCCACCTGCAAGCCCAGTCACTTACACTGCTTTGTCAGTTGTCTGCATCTGCTCTATCAGAGCTGGCATTCCCTCCAGACCAGACATTTCCCAGGATGGGAGGCTTCTTTCCCCTTCTAACACTGGTCCTGGCCTTACCCACTCACTCCCACCCCACCACCAGCAGCCATGCAGGCTCTGGATTAGGATGCAAAGAATCTATTCCAGAGCCAGGCAGGGTGTGTGTGTGTGTGTGTGTGTGTGTGTGTGTGTGTGTGTGTGTGTGTCGGGGGAGAGATGACAAGTTTTAAAGAAAATCTGAAAGAAAGATAGAAGTTGGTAGATGCCAAAGTCACCCAAGTCCTTAACAAGAACACAAATGAGAAGAAATAGCAACGAAATGCAAAGTATCGTTTCTAAACACACCGGGGCATTTTAAATCAGACTGCTTGGGTACCCTCAACCAGGGAGTATTACATTAAAGTTATACTTTATAAATCCTCACTATAACTATTGTAGCTATGCTGAGAGATAAGGATATAAAAGATTTGTGATGATTATCTCTTGGTGGAACCATAATTAAGTCTTCTTTTCTTTCTTTCTTTTTATGCCAAACTTTCCGTGATAATAGTTTTTGCTTTGTAAGAATACAGTGTTTTAATTTTTTAGATTTATTTATTTTATTTTTATGTGTACACATATGCATGTGTGCCACACCTGTGCCTGGGACTGGAGGATGTCAGAAGAGGATGTTGGATCCCTGCAGCTACAGTTATGGATAGTTATAAGCTGCTATCTGGGTGTTGGACTCTGTAAGAGCAGCAGGTGCGCCTAACTACAGAGTCATCTCTCCAGCCCGAGAATACAATGTTTTAAAAGTCTATAGTTAAAACAAAACAAAACAAAACAAAACAAGAATCATTATGACTCTTGAAGACTTTTGTGACTTATTTCCCTCTCAGAAATCTGGGAACATACAGTGTGTTCTCTTTCCAGGTAGCTACAGTATATAAAAACAGAAGTCAGAGTAAAAGACAAGAGGGAAAAAAGTGTTACTATTATGCAACACGTGGCAGAAGTTCCACAGTGTCTTAACACAGCTATTCCTCAATAACGGTGGGTAAGAAAAAGCCTTTCAGATGGGAACTGCACATTCATGAAACAAAGTATCGAACTGTGAATGAGCTGGTTGCCCCGATCATTGTAAGTAGAATGCATCATTCATAGAGACATATCGAAGCAGAAGCAGCAGAGCTCGCATGGACTCCCAGCTGGGTTCTTTGCACAGGGTACAGGGTGTGTCCCTTCAGGTGCTTGCATCTGCTCTTTAGAACAGCAGTGGTCACATCCATGAGCAGGAAACATGGAGTCATTGATTGAGGCCTCTGTCCCGTTGGGATTTGTTTCTTTCACTCAGTACAAGACACCTACATTTGCCAGTGCTGTAGCATGGGTCCTTCCTTTTCATGCTCATTGTATGTATGTATGTATGTATGTATGTATGTATGTATGTACAAATTTGAGCTATCTGCTGATGATCTGTGAATGTATACGTTGCTTCTACCTTTTGGCTATTGCAAACATGATTGATATGTCACGATTATACAGCGGCATCTTTGAGACACTGCTTTCAATTCTTTGGAGGTTCATATTCACAAGTAGGATTGTTAGATCAGATGGTAATTTTCTTAAGGAATACAAGGGTTCCAACTTCTCCACTTCCTCCCCAACACTTGTGACTTTTCTCCTCATAGTAGATATCCCTAATGGGTGTGAGATATCTCACTGTGGTTTGGGTTTAGATTTCTGTAATGGTTAATGGCCATGAGGATCATTTTGTATTTTTGTTCATTTGTGTATCTTCCATGTCTATTTAAAGACTTACCCAGTATTTTAAAATTAGGTTATTTTTCTTGTGTGTTATTGAACAGTAGGTGCTCTTTATATATTATGGATATTAACTCCTTAGCAGAGATATGACTTATAAACATCATTCCCATTTTTGCAAGTCTCCATTCTGCTGATAGTATCTTTTGGCACACAGATGGTTTTAATTTTGAATCTTTCCTTTTCTTCTATCGCTTGTGCTTTTGATGTCTCACCCATGCAGTGATTTACAAGTCTAAGGTCACAAAGCTCCACTCCTATGTTTTTTTTCCCTAAGAGTTTTGTAATTTTAGTTCCTACATTTGAGCCTTTGCATCATTTGGGGGTAAAAAGGTAAAGATCTAACTTTTTTTTTTTTTTTTTTTTTTGCCGTGTGGTCATCTATTTTCCCCAACATCATTTACAGAAAAAGAATTGTACTTTTCTCCCTAAATGTTTACATCACACTTGTTGAAATCGCTTCACCACACGTATGGTGGTCTGCTCTGCAGCCTCTCCTTTGTCTGAACATTTGTATGTTATAATTTTTTATTGCAATAGCTCTGTGGTAAGTTTTATTTATTTTATTATTTTATGTGTATGAATGTTCTGCCCATGTGTATGATTGTGCACCAAGAGCATGCAGTTGCCCCAGAAGGCCAGAAAAGGATGTCAGATCCTCTGTAACTGGAGTCACACACTGCCGTGAGGAGCCATGCAGGCGTATGCTGGGGTCTGAGTCAGGACATCTGAAAGAGCAGCCAGGGCTCGCACCCCTCAGTCATCTGGGCAGCTGCTATAGCCAGCTTTAAAATTAGGAAGTATGAGGCTTCTAATTTTATCTTTCTTTTAAAAGATTGTTTTAGGTGTTCATTCAAGGATACTTCACTTTTTATGTGAGTGGTTTTGGTGAGTTTTTTTTTTTTATTTCATAAGAGTATCGGTGCTCTCAATAATTTTTTCATGTTTTAAATTTAAGTTAACATACAAAAGGATGCATTTTGCTGTGTCATTTTCATCCACATATATCGTGATTCATATTTATCTTCCTCCCTTTCATTTACTTAAAAAATAGCTGCTTTCACTACATAAGAAGAAATTTGTGTTTACTATATATTTACATATACTATTTATATTTGACATTGTGTTTACTATATATTTACATATAAAATTTATAGTATCTTACATTGTGTTTACTATTACATTCACTACATATTTATTGCAATTCAAACAACAATACAAAAGCATATTTTTCAATGATTAAGCACTACATAGTACACAATTGAACGAAAAATGGAAGGCTTGTAAATATTTTATTTCAAATCACAGGGTCTAGATGCTACAGGAGAGAAATCAGATTGGTAACACATCAGTTTTAGTGTACAGAATTTACACCAAGAAGAAAAGAATGCAAAAATTTTATTAAAGTATAGACCTGTATTAAGTTTGAGTAGTTACAGTGATTCTGAAATTTATTTACCTACTCAACAAGTATTTACTGATCTTTTTATACCCAGAGAACATGTATTACACAGAGCTTTTGCTTTTGGAGGAAATAAATACTAAGTAATTCAAAAAATTGAATGCACATCCAAACGTGTCATGAGTTTTCTCTCTCATTTGTGATTTTTGTATAAATCGAGGGAATAGTAGTGTTAGTCCCATTTAGATGCCAGTTAAACGAGGCTTGGGAGGATAGCTTTAGGAGCACAGCACTTGCCTATCAAGCCTGATGCTTAAGTTCACTCCTTAGTACCACCACATAAATGGCTACATTTAACAATATGTAACAAATAGATATTGATGACATTAAATGTCACTGCAGAAAACTGGACCATCTCATTGCAAGGCCAGGAGACAACTTCAAGGTCATCTGCTGTCAGCACTCGGGGTCTACTGTCAGCTTTTGCTTCGCTACTGGGGGTTTCTTTACGCTCTTAGAAGACAACTGGCTGTAAAGTGAACACAAATATCATGTTTGGCCATAGATTCCCTCTATTAGAGGCAATGACAAGCCTGAGAGAAAAGCTGATGATGTCACTAGATTAAGATGGAGAGAACACACTCCATCCATTTACCTACTCACAGCCCTGCATTGAGCTTCTTCAGTGCTGGGCACAAGATTAGGCAGGGAGATACAGAAGAGAACCTGTAGGATGCTGCTTCACCAGCAGGAGGCGCTGTCTCCTGGGAGGCAGGTAGATGATTAACTTCTGGTAGAAGGTGGTGTCAAATCCTGTCACAGAGTTGGAAGCAAAGCATAAAAAAAGCAAATGGGCAAGGGGGTGGGGTGAATATGGGCAAGGTGCAATGATATGTGTAAGAAATATCATGCTAGGGGCTGGTGAGATGGCTCAGTGGTTAAGAGAACTAGCTATTCTTCCAGAGGTCCCGAGGTCAATTCCCATCAGCCACAAAGTAGCTCATGACCATCTATAAAAGGGATCTGATGTCCTCTTCTGGGGCGCAGGTGTACATGCAGACAGAGTACTTGTATATAAATGAATAGATAAAATTTTTAAAAGTTTGAGAAATGTGCTAAAGTCCATTTATTTATACTACTTATATTACTAGTGCTGCTGCTGCTGCTGTTGCTAGAAAGCAGGTATAAAGGACATATTTCCAGGGCACTAAGGTCAGGTTCAATATTGCAGAACCTACACAAATGGCAGGTCATGCTAAACCCAGCTGTTTAATATATAATATACAAGGATACTTTAATGCCTCATAGCATTTTCTTTGGGTTGTCAAGAATTGAAGTGTATGCGCTTATGCTCCACCACCAGAGGGCGGCAGTGGTACTCTAGGAAGAAGAATGGATTTAAGCAGCTCTGAAACCGGTTTTCAAACAGGAACTCAAAGGGTAATGGGGAAGGCACAAATAGCCTGTGCTGACATCCTAGGTAGTACTCAGAATGGACTCACTTTTAATTCCAGAAACACAAGTGCTGAAATTTAAGGAAATCTTATGAAATGCCATAGTGTGATGAAGTAGCATCTGTGGAGATTTCTGTTAAATACAGATGAGGACTGAGATATTCTGAAAATTTTGCAAGTAGAAAAGGGTTAGAGAATGACTTAAAATTAAGATTTGGTGTCTTGTTGGAAGTATAGAGAGAGACTATAATAGTTGAAAAATAACAAAAAGCATCTTTATTTTCTTGGAACATTGCAGATGTTCTTGAAAAACAAAAGGGAATGTTTCCAACTTATGAACAGTGAGACAGGCAGAGCAGCAGCCTTACAGTGGTTTCCCATTAGAGCCCACACAGCTTTGCAAACACTGAACAGCAATGGTGGGCTTGTCTCAGAAGTACTAGAAACTAATACTAATATCAAGACATACTACTATTAGGTCCACAGAAGGAAACAAGACAGGTTATTTCTTTGCTGTCTTAGAAAATTATATTGTTTTGAGGAAGAAAAATATTTAATAGAACTGAATAATTTTCTAGTTATAGTTGAGAGAATTTTTTTTAATGAGAAAAAAAAGGAAGCCAGTCTACTGAAGTGCTCCAAGTCAGAGTTGATGTTGAAAGTGAAGTGAAATTGAAAGAGGATTCAAGGAGAAGCTATTTTAAGTTAGCTTTTGGTGTTGAGTGGATTGGGTTGGACTCCTGATCCTCCCGCTTCTAACTCCTGGGCACTAAGATTACAGTCAGTGCAGGTAATTCTCAGCTGTTGATTTTAAGGAGTGTGTGTGTGTGTGTGTGTGTGTGTGTGTGTGTGTGTGTTTCAATTCCAGAAACACATTTGCTAAAATTTAAGAAAAATCTTATGAAATACCGTAGTGTGACAAAGTAGCATTTGTCGAGATTTCTGTTAAGACTGAGGATGATGATTACATCTATCTATCTATCTATCTATCTATCTATCTATCTATCTATGTATCTATCTATCTATCTATGTATCTATCTATCATCTATCTATCTATCTATCTATCTATCTATCTATCTATCGAGAATGAATGGACAAGGGGCAAATTCTTGAAAATCGGGAAGTAATTGTTGCAACACCTTTGCCAGCTTACAGAGCTGTAAAACACCCCAAGTCCCCACCCCCACCTCCCCATGACTGTCAGCATGATTCAACTCCAAGTCAGGTGTCACTAACATAACCATAGCTGGACAACCTTTTCTTCAGTCACTCATCTCAAAGCCCTGATTCCAACCCCTGCCCTAAGCCCTTCTGTCCCCTGTGTTTACAGGCATCTTCTTTGCCCTCCCTAACTGCCAGTCTGCCGAGTCTGCCTACATTTTGCTGACCATGTGGGTTACTTGTGTTTTTACCAGTCCCTTAGACTTGTTCTGTCCCTTGTTCTTTCTGTCAGGTCATTTCCTGGACTTGGATTGACTGAGCAGATGAGGTCAAATTGGAGACAGTCCCCAGTTGGCTCTGACTGGTTATGGGTGATCCTCAGCTGGCTTCTCTGTCACACACCTCTGCTCTTTCATCCCCCTTCTCAGATTGTGTCCAGAACATCTATTTCAACCCCAAGCCCTCTATTCTAAGCCTTACCCATTCCTGCTACCTAATGGCCAGGTTTCCTTCTCTGAGGTTAAGGGTACCTGGCTCTCTAGGAAGAACTCTTGGGTTGCCTGTAAATCATCAGTCATTATTGTATCCTGCCCTCTGTCCTGGGGAAACAAATGTTCTGTTTGCATCCAAGCTCATTTCTGTTTTCTTAAGACAAAACCTCTTTTATAATTTCTTAGTCCAGTGAAAAAAGCTGAGTACTCAGTACTGGGGAGCAGGGAGTATTATGTAAGTTATTGATGCTTTTATGATGCAAATACTAATAAAGAAGATTTTTCTGTTGGTCAAAAGAAAAATCAAATTGATTTAAGTTGAGAAACAGCAGCACTGAATCTTATGGTTCAGCTTCCTCACGACTGCCGTTCTGACATAACTCCCTAAACAGTAGGAATAAAAAGGGGCACAATACGTGTCTAACAAGACAGCAGCGACAAGGTAAACACTCATCAGTCATAGGTAAATAAATAAGAAAGAGAGAATAAACTTTCTGTGTAAGCAGCCATGTATAAACTCTGAGGCTCCATCTTCTGTAGACCTCAAAAGCAGTTTGTCAACCGTGTGACCTGCAGATGGCGAGCTTGGATAATGGAAACACTGAGCAGTGCCAGCCTCCTGGAGCAAAAAGCTGGGATTTGTGTTTTGAAGAAAGAAAGAAAGAAAGAAAGAAAGAAAGAAAGAAAGAAAGAAAGAAAGAAAAGAAATAGAGAAAGGAAAAGAAAGAGAAGCAGGGGGAGGGGAGAGAGAGAAAGAGAGAGAGAAGAAAGAAAGAAAGAAAGAAAGAAAGAAAGAAAGAGAAAATGAAGAAACAGAAAGGATGAAAGGCACTAAATAAAACTTTTACATCAGTAAAGGTTGGTTGTAGGCTTGTGGTTCTACAACAAAAGGATTCCTTAGAGCGAACCTTCTCTGAAGAGACCATTCATCTGTCCGGGGAAGGGATTTTACTCTGTGACAAACACTGTTGAGGGGCTGGGAGGAAAGATCTGGCTGAGAGTCCACACTGGCTGCAGTGTCTGAGGTTACAGTGTCTGAGGCTGCAGTGTCTGAGGTTACAGTCAAGCAGAGACTGTAAGCAGCTTTGACGGCAGCAGCCTCACCGGTACTGAGTAACCCAAATCCAAGCTGTCTCCACAGTGTCTGTACCTTTTTATGTAGATAAATAATTACGCATGCTGCCGGTGCTTGCTCGGGGCCACTGTTGAATGTTTGTTCTTCTGACTCCCCAAGGTAACCCTTTAGAGACTAATTACCATGCTTTATTGGCATCATTTTTTTGCTGGCTGATAGAGCTTTCCCGAGTGACACACCGGGTGTTCAGCACTCCTAAGGAATCTGTGTCTTTAACACTCTCAAACAATCTAATTGTTCTACTTGGAAAACATTTTTCTCACTTACAAATTCTATCTCGGGGTAAGGTAGAATTTTTACCATCTCAAGCCACAAAGAAATATTTGTGAGTTTGTTGGGGGGAGCCAGCATGATTTTCCAAACTGTGCATGTCCTTGCAGTGGCCTGAGATGTTTTGTTGGTCCTTTCAGCTAGGAAAGCCCAGCAACTCCCCCAACATGATAGATGGGTGACCTTTTACTGCATTACGAATCAGGGTCACTGTTTCCAAAGAGCCTCTTGGCTTGTGGGTCAGGTGAAGGGACATCTCTAGGCTTCCATGGTCCGTCTGCCCAGCCATTTATCACAGGGCTGTAGTTATCACGCCTCCCCCCCCCCACACACACACACTGGGCTTCCCACCAATGCGTGCTTCTGCAGACCACACAACAGTGCGTTAATTATCTGTCTCTGCTTCTGTCTGGCATGTACCCTGGAAGAGGCTATACGGGTGGAAGAATAAATCCTTGCACTTGTATACGATAAGAGAGGGAATAGGGTGCTTATGGATATACCCAATATACCCAATATTAAACAATATTATTCCTCAGATATAGAAATAAATAAGTAAAATGTATTTAATTCAATTCATTTTTTTTCACATCAGATGCTCAAGAAGCTGAGTTAGAACAGAGCATGTGGTGACTTTTCCCCAGCATGTCTCCGGCGACCTTCATGTTTGCTTACTTAGAGCACTGTCCTTTCCTAAATCAGTGAGTTTCATGTCTTCAACGTAGAATCCTTAGCTCTCAGCATTGAGGTGGCATTGGTTTGCAGACAGCTTTTAAATCATGAGGTTACAGTTCACCTACAATATGGCAAACCCAGAAACTTCCGGAACAATTTGGAAATAATGCTATGCCAGAATGGATTTTGGTGGGTGTGGGACTAGAGAGAAAGATCAGCAGTTGAGAGCCTGCACCGACCTTACAAATGACCCAGCATTTGTCCTCAGCACCCACTTTAGACAGCATACAACCTGTGACTCCAGCACCAGGAGATCTGATACCTTTGGCTTCCACAGGCACCTACACTCCCCTGAACATACCCTGACACACACATACATACACAGATTCAGATCTGTGAATATACCCTGACACACATGTACATACACAGATTCAAATCTGTGAATATACCCTGACACACATGTACATACACAGATTCAAATGAAAGAGACGTTTTTTTTGTTGTTGTTGTTTTTTTGTTTTTTGTTTTTATTAAAGATTGGATTTTAAAATGCCATCAGTGAAAAACAGACAGGAAGGAGAGGTGGTTGAGAGGAATTTTAAGAATCCGGCTCTTACTGACAATCCAAGTAGAAGTAATGTCCATGTCACTCCCAAGTAGAGGCCCTAGAGTGGACTGTGGGGTATCCAGCCAAGGACACACACATACGTGCAGAGCCTGCAATGTCTACCTATAGCAAGCACTCAGTAAAGACTAGTTAAACAAGCCTTGCAATGGTGGTGCACGCCTTTATTCCCAGCACTTGGGAGGCAGAGGCAGGCGGATTTCTGAGTTCGAGGCCAGCCTGGTCTACAGGGTGAGTTCTAGGACAGCCGGGGCTACACAGAGAAACCCTGTCTCAAAAAACAAAAAGACAAAACAAAAGACTAAACAAGCTGTTGTGTGGCAGCGCCATCAAGTGAGGGATGGACGGTCTTGCTAAAGGCGAGGCTTATTTATTTGCTTATGCAGTAATTACGTAGGTAAGTACTGGTATAGAGGAATTAGCATGGCATGCACTATTAAAATATACTTCAATAAGTGGAGGAGACACTCATGTCATGGCTTGGGTGGTAGGGGCTGGGGAGATGGCTCCATATTTAAAGTATTTGCTGCCCAAGTGTGAGGACCTGTGTTCAGATCCTCATAAACAGACCCCACATAAATAGCATGGTGGGCACAGCCGCCACCCACGTATCCAGCTCTCAGAAGATAGAGACAAGGCAGAGCAAGCTTACTAGCTGGACTAGCGGAGTGGGTGAGCTCCAAGTTCAACTGAGAGACCCTGCCTTGATGAGTCAGGTGGGGAGCAGCAGCAGACACGCACCGGTATGCCCACACACAGGCATGAACACCACACATGCATGAACACAAGAGGAAAAGAAACGTGTACAGTAAGCTATTTAGGAAGAAACTAGTACCCTGGGAGAGGAAGTCAACAAATCCACACGACAGGAATGACTAGAAGCCCCGAGCTCTCTGACAAACAAGTTAAAAGGGAAGCATGCAGGAGCACACAGCAGCTCTCAGCAACTTGCCGAGGAAGAGTGACCCTTTGTCAGAGATGCACACACCCTCTTAGAAATTGTCTCTAGCAAGAATTTACTAATAAAATACTTAAAGAAGAGGAATAAGAAGCAGTCCTGTGAGCGCTATATATATGCCACCCTGGACTAGAGTTAATAAGCAGTAGTTTAGCCCATGTAAGCAGACATCAGTGGGGCGGGGAATGGAATTCACGTTCGAAACTACACACCACTGCACGAGCAAGAAAGTGTGAACACTGGCAATAGTTCATGATTTTGTAACGGATCATCGAGCTGGACTTAGAATTTACCAAATCACAAGGTATAAAGTGTGACTTTCACTCGGTGGTGGAATGTTCGGGAAACCAACATGCAGCCCTTAGTTGACACTACGTTACACTCCCTCCACCTCCAGTGAGAACTCTGTTAAATTTAGTCTTCTTGCCAAGGAAGATAAGGGGCTGTATACCTCTCCCCAAACCCTTCTTGCCACCAGTCTTCTTCTCTCCAGCTTCTTTATCCTATCAAAGCTTAGGGGTTCATTGGTATGAATCAGCACTGTGAGTAGGTTTCCTTTGGGGCAAAACATACAATTGGATTAATGGGTCGAAATTCCCATCACTGGGAAAGTAGCCTCACTTACCGTTCACCGACAGTACTAGAAAATGCTTTTATGCAGTATTAATTTACTTATGGAAGATATTTCATGTACGATCACCAGAAAAAATCAGTCTAAGATTTTCTCTGACCAAAAATCAGTCTCCAAGAGGCTGTATATGTGGGCAGAAGTGACATTGTTATAAGATTGGGTGCCATGGAAATTCAAGGCAATATCTAAGAAACTACTTTGTGCCTACTAAAGTCTGGGCTTGTATATGTCACTCGGTGTGATGTTGTAGAGCTACTATGTCAAAGGTCATCTCATTCACGGGGGGGGGGGGCTCTCAGCTTCTATGAATAGCAGTTCACTGCCCAAGACCGGACCTATCAGGGCCCAGTTACAGACACCACTGGATTTTTCTCAAGAGAAGCAGTTGTTTTTCAAGGAGATAGGGGTTTACTCACAACTCTTAGGGCTGTACTAGGTTACTTTATATCAGAATTGTGTTAGCTCCATAGATCCCCAGGCCCACCACAAATTTTGTGTGCACGCTGTGTTTCCTTCCTCACAACATCTAAGTGGTTTATCCTTTAACCTGAACTAACTTTGTTTGCGGGTCTTCCTCGCATGCACAAAGCTTGTGGTTTAGTGAACAGATAGCAAGAGCTGTTCAGTATCAGTCTGCCTATATCATTTTGGTAGAAACTCACCAAACCGCTATACCTGTTTCCTCCCCAAACTGCATGTGAACTATCTTGCCCAACACATATCTCAGATCTCTAGACTCACCTAACAGGTGGATTTGTAAATTTCAGATCGTTTGTGGGGCTCCTCTCTGATCCTGACATATATCAATGCATCGTCTGGACTTGACACACTTCCTGCTAGCATGCTCGCTGAGTTATTATCACCAGGGCCATGATTTTAGAGATGTCAAAGGTCTAGAAGAAAAGCGAGATGCTCAGGGCCCTCCCGTGTTAAGTGACGTAAAGCACTGGCCGGTAGCCGATGCAGCAGCTCTATCTAGACAGGCCACCTGTAAGTCCACATCTGGATTTGGAAAATAAACACAGCCTGAAGCTGGAATGACCACTTTGGGGTGGATTTGGCCCCTACCTCCATTTACTGACCAACCCCCTTAAAATAAGGTTCTGGGCTTGAGCATACTAGGCCAGTGCCTCACTGAGCTCTACATCCCAGCCTTCCTCATGTCTTTAGTCTAGCTGGATTGTGTAGGAATAGCTAATAATAGCTAACAGATCTCACTGTTGTGGGTTTTTTTTTCACTTTACACTCACCCCAGAAAATCAGCACATAACTCTCCAAGCTACTTCCTTAGGGATACCCAGTATGTCCACTGCATCAGCTCTGGAAGAAAGTAAGAGGTTCTAGATCTTCTCTGTGTTCACACAAGTTGCACGCACTTCTATCTGCCAGGTGGGGACTTTTGGCTCGAGTAGACCTTAGTGGTTAACACAGAAAATCCCTGCCACTCAAACCACTCTGACTATTGACCTGACTCTGCCACTGCACAGCCCTGTCTGAGTTCAGGCGGTCTCTTGGCTCCTACCTCTTTGATAGCCTCTTAATTCCAAAGAGAGTGTGTCTGCAGTGTATTACAGTAACAGCGTTTGTCCATTCCAGATTCAAAGGCTCAGCTGCCATCTTGCTTTATGGTGATGGGGTGATGGTGGGAAGATATAGGATGGTAGTGTAGTGCATTAGTAAAGGGCTGAAAGAACAGACCATTCTAAAAAACATCCAGTGTGTGTGTGTGTGTGTGTGTGTGTGTGTGTGTGTGTGTGTGTGTTCTACATTCTACTAAATTTCTAGCATCTTGACTTCATTAAGCGTGGGTCACTGCTGAATGCAACCTGAGTTATCATGGACACCTGTGATGGTTGGTGTTCACTGTCAATTTGTCAGGCTCCAAAGAACCTCTGGGCACACCTGATGAGGATTATCCTGATTACATTAATTGCTGTGAGGGGACGCATCTTAAATGTAGGCAAGACCACCCCCTGGCAGAGGATCCAAGACTGTATCCATGGAGAGGGCAGACTGAGCTCTAGCAAGCATGCATTACTTTCTGGTTCTTGACTGTGCATGCAGCTTAAGCAGCGACTTCCAGCTCCCGGTGCCTCTACTTCCCCACCACACTGAGTTAAGTCTTGAACTGCGAGTCAGAAGATGCTTTGTCTCCCAGCTTGCTTTTGTTGAGTTATTTTGTCACAGAAGCAGGAAAAAAAAATGTGTGATCTAAATAGCTTGAAAAATAACACATCGCAGCAACTCAAAAAACGACAAACGAATTCTTCATTAGAACGCAGGTTATTTTTCTTCTTCAGTAAGTTTTAATAATCTCTCAAATTCTTCCTAAAAACAAACATATACTTCATGAGATTTTAATAGTTTTGTAATTAGATTTTTTTCATAGTATCCCCGCCCCCCCAAATATGGTCTCATGTAGCTGAGGCTGACCCCCCTCGGACAGGCTGTGTAGCCCAGGATGACTTGGAGCCTTTGGTCCTCCTGCCTCCATCTCTGAGTACTGAGACTGCAAACATGCTTCACCATCCTGTTTATTGAGGGCCAGCCCTGGACTTCCTGCATGCTAGGCTAGAACACCACCGAAGAGGTATGTTCTAGCCCATGGTAGTTTTGTTTGTCTATTGCTTTACGTCGTTGTTTGTGGTCATGTCCACTCACTCCCCTGGCTGTTGCCTGTGGTTCTCTTTCTGCTGCTTCCCAACGAAGGCTGATTCCAACTTCTTCACTTTCTCTATTAGAGACTACGAGGCAAGCTATGGCTTTTCATCTGAATAGAGTTTGGTTGTCGTGTTTAGTTCAGAAATGTATTGAAAAATGGTAGGATGGTGTCTAGGGGGTATTGAGATTTCCAACTGACTTAATTATAAAATTTTAATTAATATCATAATGCTTTTACACATGAGTCCAGATTTCTTTCCTCTTGTGAACTCATAAAATTTTCGTTGAGCCTGCTCTAGTATTAAATTTTAATAAAGTCCACTAGTTGCATATTTTAAACACATGTATACATATATACATATATATTTATATAACATTGTAGAGATGTACTTTAAAAATAATTTTTATTAGTGAATTTTATGTCCTTTTAAAATTGTTAAATATAACTATCTTCTGTGGCCATTTTTTTTTTTTGAGTAATGTTTCTTGAATAGATGGTCAACTATTCATTTCTTATGCTGTGTGAGAGGAAGTTGATACAAACATGTCATCAGGCCAAAGCCTGAGAGAACGAGACCCTTGGAAACGCTGGCTGATGGCTTTCGAGCAGCCCAGACTCAGGAGAGCTGGGCCCTTGCTATGTGGGACTCTATCACAGAACCTCTGGAGTGGGCCTCACTGCAGGAAGTGATTAAATCTACTAGCAAGGAGATGGCAGACACAAGGCTGAGTTTCTGGTGCATTTCTCAAGGTGCAAAGTGGGCTCAAAGATCAGTAATATAGTTATCAATGCTCCTGCCTCATGGTCACCTTGGCGGAGTGGATGACAAGTGTGTACCTGACAGTGGCTCTGTTTAATCTTAGTCCAGACTGCTTTCCTGTGCTCCCTGGCATGTGCTTATAAAGCAAGTGGCCACATTCAATAGAGAGTTCTATTGGAAAAACGTGCTTGAAGTTGCATATGCTTTTTGTTTGTTTGTTTTCTCTAGATAGAATGTTTCTCTATAGAAACCAGTTGCATACGTGTGTGTGTGTGTGTGTGTGTGTGTGTGTGTGCCTGCCCTGGCTGTCCAGGAACTCATGCTGTAGACTAGGCTGCACTCAAACTCAGAAATCAGCCTGCCTCTGCCCACTGAGTGCTGGAAGTAAAGGTGCCTGCCACCACACCCAGCAAGCTTCATGTACTTTAAAATCCCGATCGCTGGAAGACACAGATAGATGTGTTTAGAACTACTGAACCACGGGGAAGAATGAAGAGTCAGAGTCAAATATTTTATATAAGGCTGTCCCCGTCAGAAGCGCTTGGAACTGAGCACAAAATCTAGTTCTGAGTTTCCTGGGCCTAGAGGTGACTGTGATGCTGAGGGTGGGGGCTCATAACCAACTACGCCGTTTAGCATGGAAATCGAAGGGTCACTTCTGCTGCACTCATAGGATTTACAGGGTGGACTTGAAGGAAAAATCATGTGATTAGTATAACAGACCTTTGGTATCAGTTTTTGCGCAGTAATTTTCAAAATTGCAAACTAATGATTTTATAACCAATTATATATTGATGTGTTATCAAAAATAAGGAAAACACAGCCAGACTTATTTGTGATATAGGACTATCTTGTTTTTATATAGTCTAAATATTAAGGGAGCATCTTGTGAATTTGTGTGTGAGCGTGTGTGTGTGTGTGTGTGTGTGTGTGTGTGTGGTCTATATGGTGTGTGTGTGTATGTGAAGTGTGTGTATGGTATGTATAGTGTGTGTATATGTAAGGTATGTAGTGTGTGTGCATGTATGTGTCTGTGTGGTGAGTGGTTATATGTGGTATGTGTATGTGTATATGAGGGATGTGTATGTGCGCATGCGCACGCACACTTGCGCGTGCCCACGTGGAAGTCAGAGGACATCCTGTGAAAATCTGTTTTTCCCTTCCACTCTAGTCCTCAGGTTTGGCAGCAAACACCTTTTGCTCATCCATCTTACCAGCCTTCTTTCTTTGCTTTCATCTCAACAAATAACAAATAAGCAAACAAAGAAACTCACGTATTTTCTGCAACGTTGTACAGTTTCTAGTTTGTTCTGTTTGTTCGCTTCCGGTCCCTGCGTTATTTATCAGCTGCTTACCTGGCTGTTGTCAGCTCAGCTGTCTTGTGGGAAAGCGAGCTACCTACAAACTGCATAAAAGTTTAATGCTATCCAGTAAAGCTGGGAGTCCAGGGAGAGAGGCCGGTGACGTCACTAAGCCTGGCTCTCCTATTTATTCAGGAGCAGATTCCCTAGTTAGAAGATGTGGTTAGCACTTGATCCTAATCAAAGGACCCAAAATACTTGGATCTAGTTCATTTTAATCTTAGTTGAAAAGAGTGTGGATGGACACTTAGGGGAAAGTGAAGGCAGCATAATATCTCCGCTTCAAGTGCTGTGCAGCCTTCAGAATGCGGCGTGGATTTCGGCCTCGTAATTCTCCTTGAAGCAAACAGAAGGGTCTCACAGCACAGAAAGCAGCGGGTTTATGAGGCCGTACAGACAGCCGCACAAGAGGACTCTGTTCATGGTCTTCAAAGTGAGGCAGCGAAGGCATGGCTGCCGCTGTGGCCACATGTAATATCGCCTGTAGCTCTTTAAAGAGGATTAGCCCAGCGTGCTGAGAGCATTCAAAGCTGGATTTCATGTAGAGCCGAATATGCTAATGAAATGGTAATGTGTAAGGCAAACATTTCGTAATATCAAATCCCCTCCAAATCAGCTTTGTCCCTCCCACAGTGGGAAACCAAACTTGATCATATCAGAAGGACTAGTTTTTCACCTTATATATCTGCTTAGATAAAAGATAAAGTTAAATATATCTAAGTCAGATTTAAGATAAATTCAACTCTAGTGTAAGCTGAAAATCAAAGCCTGTTTATAGACAGTCATTCAAAAATAATTTAACTATGTCTATCTGCCCGAGATGAAATAATTTATCCTTGCAGAAATTAATAGCTATGATGTGGATTTTTTAAAAAAAGAAATACATTAGGAACACAAAGGCTAACAGAGAGCACATTCTCGCCCAACTTCACCTTAGAATTTTTTCATGATTCTCCTTTTTGCCTGCCTAGTGTCCTTCTGCTCAGTATTGGGAAGTGCTATATCATAACTCCCCAGACTGTGTCTCTACCCTTTCAGATTT
Source organism: Arvicanthis niloticus (assembly GCF_011762505.2). Classification (NCBI taxonomy): domain Eukaryota; kingdom Metazoa; phylum Chordata; class Mammalia; order Rodentia; family Muridae; genus Arvicanthis; species Arvicanthis niloticus. The sequence continues at coordinate 105,093,485 of NC_047661.1, read as the reverse complement.
GAGATTTGCAGTTTCTTAAAGGTGGCTATGTGCTTGGCTGAAGACACATCCGTTTCTTTCAATTTGGTAATTCAGTTTCAGGACCTCTTGGGTGAATTCATTACTAAAGTATGATTACAAGCCACGTAGCCACGTACATCATCTTTGCAAACACGCACAGCACAGGGCTCCCGGAGATTGAAAACCCCATGAAGAATTCTTGAAATGGCTGGGAAATACAGACCCGGCAAACACACGGAGCCCGGTGCCCCGGCTCCATTTCTAATGCGTGAGCTTTCATTAGCTATGATCATTTCACTGCACTTGACTGAGGAGCTTAGAGTCCCTTGGCTTTTTGTTGGTTAGAAATGATGTGTGTGTGTGTGTGTGTGTGTGTGTGTGTGTGTGTGTGTGTGTGTGTGTTTATCAAAGTTTTGAAGGGTTTGTCTATGGACACAGAGGGACGGTGATACATATTCATGAAAGAATGCACTCTCCACTCCCTGTTAGCTCTGACAAAGCCTTAGCTGTTTCACACAGCAAGCTGACTGGGATTGTGTGTGGGGGCTGCATGGCCAGATTAGTGCAAACAGCGAGCCCACTCCTCTGCTTGTTAGGCCTTCCCTTCCTGACAATTTCCCCAATTGTCACTTGTGACAAGGCTGTCACTAGGTGATGGCTTCTTTTGGCCATTTTCAGATAAAGATAATTTCCTTAACTTCCATTTTATTTGACAACAAGCACTGTGGGCGAGAGAGAGGAAGTGCTTCCCGAGGGTCAGGGCTTTGCCACTTCAAAGGCATCTTTGATCTAAAAATATGTGCTGTACCAAATTCATTATGTCTTTCCTTAAAGAGCTTTTAAATTTATTGATCTTCTCCTCAATTATTCTCCTTTTACATCCAGTAAGGATGTATGAGGCACAGTGTTGGGAAGGGCCTAAGGAGGAGTCGGGGGCTGTCGCCAACTGGCCACTACTAAGGTCATTATAAGAACCAAACAACAGGTGCTTTTGTTTCAACTCTCTTCTGAGTCTCTGAGCAACAGTGCCCCACTCCTGCTTGCCAGTGCTCTTAGTGATACCAGTCCCAGCAGATAAGACAGAACAAGGTTTGATATTGCAGCTCAATAAGGAAAAAAAAAATTCTATACTGAACTCGTGCCAGCGGTCATCTCGCTCCACACCTCACTGTGCCCATGATTTGGAAAGCCAGCTCACAGGGACTGTGCAGGGATGGGGAGACTCCTTTGTTGATGAAGAGTTTGGCCTCCACCGGGAACACTCTTCCCCTGAGCTGAAGGTTAGCTTGCTTAAGTTCCCGTAATTGTATGGATGGAAGATTATACAAGGCAGAAAGTAAGAGGATAAAAATGTCTACGGATAAACATGAAAGTGTACTTTAAAAGATCTGCTCAGGGCGGATCTGGGAGGGCCTCCGGGAGGAGCAAGGGGGTGATGTGGTCAAAATACTTTGCATGATGTTCTCAAAGAAGTACTAAAAGCACCTTTAATGCAAAAAAGTGTCATATTATTCATGGAAGAAATAATCAGAATGGTTTAAGAAGAACGTTTTGCGGTATCTTTAACTTACTTTCAAATAGTTCAAATCTACACACATGCGTGCAGACATATATAAATAAGCATATGTGGCAAAATGTTATGCACAGGGTAATTAGACTTCATTATTCTTTGAACTTTACTGTGTATTTAAATTTTTCATAATTCAAGAAGAATTTCAAAGTAAAATATTAGAGAGGGGAGAGCAAATGCTTCAAGGTGAGGAACATTCTTTACTTGGGGAGCAGGCCCTCCTTCTGGATATGTTGCCTCTCTGCACTTCCTTTTGTGCTCACTGTTCTGAGTCACAGTTACATGTTTTAAACACCCAGAATCGAGGGGGAAATAGGCCCCATGAGAAATATCACAATGAACCATCCACTTCAAAAACTTCACATAGAACAATCCGTTTCTGACCAAGCACAGCACCGGTGTTCAATCCTGCACTGAAGAAAAGTTCAAACAGCTTACTCCCAGCTTTCTCGTCCCGAGTACACTATTCCTCACAATTTCAGAATACCCAGGTAGTTTTGATGGTTAGTAAGGTAATTTTGGCAAGTCATAATTTCAAAGTCTTATGATTAAGGAAAATATGTAATTTCTTCTCCCAATGATGGAGGTCAATCCTAGGGTCTCATATTGGCTAACATTTACTGGATGCTTTTCCAGAGGTCCTGAGTTCAATTCTTAGCACCCACATGGAGGCTCACAACCATCTGTAATGAGATCGGGTGCCCTCTTCTGGTGTGCATGAAAACAGAGCAATCCTATACATGGAATAAATTTTAAAAAATGTTTATCGTGGGTGGTTAAAACATGTCTTTAGGCCTCTAAAAGTAATGGAAAATGCTTCTTTTGGAAAATCAGTTTCCTGAATTTCCAAAACTGCATGTCTTGTCTTGAAAACCCAGTTTGACGCCAGAGAAGCCTTAAGCGCTGCCCCGCGTTCCAGGGTTCCCTTAACAGCACCAGACACTATTTCCCTGTGTTCCGTGGTTCATCCTGACTAAGAGGGAGATACTGTGGTTAGCTCAAGTTTACCCATAAGGAAATTGAGGTTCAGAAAGCCCAAGTAACGTTCCCATTTCTCACACCCAGTCAATGTTACAACCAGAATTCAGATTTGGGAGCCTGGGATCTCAAGCTGTGTTGTTAATGCTGGGCCAGAAGGCACAGGGCTTATGCCCCGGAACAGCCTCTCCTGATTGCAGCCAACACGGAGCAAGCCCATGTTGCACCCATCTTCAGCCCCAGTCTCTTTAGCTCCTCAACCCCGGTCTCCTTCCCTGCTTTGGACAAGTAGACTGAGATGTGAAGACAAGGAGAAGGGCTGAGGAGGAACCATAGTTCCTCTCTGGTTCTCCAGCGTTCCGTCTCCCTCTCGTAGACACAAGAGATTGACCTCTAAGGTCTGCTCAGGGAGACAGGATTCAGGATCCACAGCTCTGTGTCACCAACCGCCACTCATCGGTCCCTCTGATGATGATAGAAGGACTCTGGTGTCATTTCTATCGACGTCAGTTAAACTCGGAAACCTTAATTTTGCTTTCCTTGTGAAATCGGTGAGAGAAGGAGAAAGGTAGCCTGGTCTAAAGAGAAACGTTATTTTTGGGACTGGTCTCTGCATCTCTGAGGCAGCCAGAGTTCACCTGCTCCGTGACATGTAAATGAGCGACAGAAGCTGGCAGACAGCAACACCCTCAGCCTGCCTAGGAGGAGACAAAAGTAAACACTCTCAAAGAGATTGCGCCGAAATATGATATCAGCTGCAAGAGAGGGGCATCTCCTCCGGTCAAATGAGAAAAATCATATTATCCTCACTGTGGTATACAAATAGCTTGTAAGCCACATTCCCCATTTTGAATAGTGACAATGAAGTGCTAACCTCGAGGCCGCAGGCCAGCCTGATCCCATCTCCAAACACAAACACTTCTGCCTGGGTTTTGGCTTGGGGGCTGTGCGGTGGCCTCCCAACCCCCCACCTCCCCCACCCCCTGTTAATTGGCTGAGACCACCAGAATTCGGAGGACACAGATGTTACTGATAGTTTTCCTAGGGAACACATTCATGCCCATCTGTTGCAGCCGAGAAGGCTGTTCATATATCCACAAGGCCTTCATTTAATTCTTGTCAGAAAGTAATGTAAATCCAGTTTACCTCAGAGGTCGCAGCCGAGATTTACGCCAATGAGCCCCCTGCAATTTACACACACTGTAGTTGTATAGGATGAAAAGAAAGCCTTTCATGTTGGTGCATATTAACAAGAACGTCTGCCTTCCGAAAGGCTTTTTGACTGAGCTTTTCCCTGATTTTAATACAGCCCATGCCAGTTGGTGTACCCAGCTTTGGGGGGCGGGGGAGAAGAAAAAGAAGGAAAAAAAAACCTAATCTTTAAAGTTTCTTCTTTTATAAGAGGTGAAATCGAAGGAGAGAAATCCTAGCAAGAGGCAGTAACTCATCGGTAATTATCTGTTAGGGGACAGGATGCCCCCACCCTTTGAGAGAGTCTGACAGGGATGCTGTTGTGGCTTGAATTATCGGAGTAGAGGTCTAGAGAGAATTCAGTTGTGAGCAATTATCTTTCAGTGTAAAAACGGTAGGACTGTCCCATTGAATTAGTCTCCTGACTTTTCAACTGTCTCTTTTTAGTATAGACACAGGGGATGATGGGATTTGATTACTTTTATTAAGACCAAGGTAGGTAGAAATTGATTCACCCGTAAAGTGGAAAGAGTGTGTATAGAGAGGGATTTTAGTGCAAGCCTGAGACCAATTCAAAGAACTTCAGTGGATCCTGTCTTTTTGGGTATTGATATATTTTTGAAATATTCAGGTTTGTGGCCATAGGCTGGTAGGCAAATGGCTTTGAAAACACACTTGGGATCAAAGTGACTTTGAGATTCTGAATACAGCCCCTTTAGCGTGTATGACCTTGGCAACTTAACCTTCCTGACCCTCAATTTTCTCATCTCTAGAGTGGGGATGAAGCCCATATCTCACAGTTGTGAGTCTGAGGTGGACAGCACAGTATCTACACCACAGGAAGTAGTTAGCTGCTGGCAGTTGTCCCTTCTTCCCTTTGCCTGAGACAGCAAATTATATATTGAAAATGTGAAGACAGTACAAAATCCCTCCTCGTTCTGATCACTACAAGGCTTGTCCATATTTGAAAAAAAAAATCCTGTTAAAGGGAGATAAAATGGGAGATTTTTTCCTTTTCACAGTTCATAATTTTTGTTTTCAGTTGTTAAGGATTTCTCTCTCTTTTTAATTTTGTTTTGTTTTTGTGATTTTTTTTCTCCATTCTGTTTTGTTTTCCTGCAGAAATGCATACATTGGAGTCAGAGAAAGCCTGACTCCTCTGCTCATTCAGTTACAGCCTCTGATATCCCAGGACAGTGTCACTAGGCAGTATGCTTCTGGGGAAACCATGCTCATTTGCTTTATAGAGAGCTTTGAAGTAGATGGTATGTTTATTTTGTGCATTTGACCTTTGTTTGTATTTTGCTTAAGATAATATTAAATCCCCGTGTGATTCCAAGCACACACTAACGGGACCTTGCAAACGGGAATCCCAGAGCGTTCTGTGGCAGGGCTGGAGGCAGTTGGGCTCTGATTGAAATACAATGTGTTGTTTGTCATACACAGACTGATACTCCAAGCATGCACAGAGTGGGTTGAACTGCAGAACTGGATGAAGCAGGAACTGTGTTTTGTAGGTGAACAGGCACAGGCTGACGTCCAAGGCTGTTTACTACCAAAATCAGGGACCAGAAAAAACCAATATAATTTTAGAATGGAGGGTCGTGGTGGCTTACTAAGTCAGAATGCTCCCTGCACAAGCATGAGGGCCTGATTTTGAATCCCCAGCGCCCACATAAAAATCTAGGCGCGTTGCACTAAAAAACATTATAAAAGATTGTGCATATTATTTACTATTAGAAAATATACTATTTTCTAACCCATCGGCTTCAAATGAAATTTGATGCAGGAAGACATTGTATATAAAACAGCCAGAAATGAGCCAGCTCTGTAGCCTTGCTGCCAACCATTCCTCTGATTCGTCTCCCCTCAGGTGGAACATGGAGGTTTAAGAGTGCAAAGTGCTTTTTATAGATGGACACTGTTTTCCCATTGTGATGTCAGAACAAGATAAACTTTTGGAGGGGGGGGAGTATAAACAAGTGGGCTGCACACATAGCAGCTTGGATTGAATTATTTGCACTCATGTTCAGTTTCCTGTTAAACAAAATGTTTCACTTAAAGTTACAAATGGATTTATTACAACGGGAAAGATCCAGTGTGCTCATAAATAAGGACCCCACTTCTCAGCTCACTATATCGAGGCCTCCTGGGAAGAGATATATTGCCTCCTGTCAGAGTTAATCTATAAACGCCTTCAGGACTTAGACCCCATTAGTCTTTGCATCCCTTCATTGCTCCCTCTGGAGTCATATTGTCACTTGTATCAGGTGAAGATTAGGATCCTTTCTCCCTGGGAACAATGTATCATTTAGTATTTCAGAGCCCAGTATCCACACTTCTGCTTTGAATAGACCAGGATGTGAATGTGTATAACACAGAAGTCACTAATCATTTTTTTTCTGTTTAGGGGTTTATTATGTTCTTCCCAAGAAAAAAGTTAGACACAATGATCTCGTGTTAAGCCATTGACTGGACGTTTAAAAGCATGCATCTACCTCCTGCCCTGTAATCCTAATGGACTTTGTTTAAATTCAAAACATCTTTGAAACTTTGAATTTTTTAAAGTATTATTTGTGTGTGTGTGTGTGTGTGTGTGCATACACAAGATTGCCCATGTGTTTATGTGTACCTTTGTGAGTCTATGCCTTGTGAGTCTATGCACATGTATGTGGAGGTGCCCTAGGATGTCACCAGGTCCCTTGGAGCTGGAGTTATGAGCCGTTCCGCATGTTTGGGATCTGAAGTCCAGTCCTCTTGTTTGAACATCCGGTATCCTTGACTACTGAGCTCTCTCCAGTCTCCAAACTTCTGACTTCTCTATTTTTGAATAAAGGCCATACTTCTTGCTGCCAATGCTATAATGAATTCTAGTGAATTCTCTCATCACAATTTTGTAACAGTGGGATTATAAACCCACTTTTAAAATTTTCTTTGTCAAGATCTAAGTGTCTGCACCCTTTCTTATAAGTCAGGCAACAGTAAGAAGGATGCTGTGAGTTACAAGCCTTTTCTTGGTTTACACAAACTGACCCCATGTGTCAGACTATTGTCTAGGGAAACTTATTTAGAAGTTGAATTATGTACGTGCCTATTCCCAGATATTTGTCACGAGGTTGAAAATGTTTATTTTGAGTCTCTGGTAGGCTTCAAACCCATTACATTACCACACACAAGATAATGCTGTGTGTTTAAGTCAGTAAATGCTAAATGTCACTTCGGAGTTTACAGATAGTTTGTCAGAAACCATCTGACAAAGCTAGCCTCAAATCCAAACAATAAGAAAAATCTAGGAGCCTGGTGCACGCCTCTAATCCCAGCAATCAGGAGGCAGAGGCAGGCAGATTTCTGAGTTCAAGGCCAGCCTGATCTAGAGTGAGTTCCAGGAGAGTCAAGGCTACACAGAGAAACCCTGTCTCCAAAACAAACAAAAACAAACAAGTAAATAAAAATGTAAAAATCTAGGAAGTGAACATTTTTATCAAATTTTATAAAAGTTAATGTTTCACAGTTAACTTTTATTTACTTTAACATTTTTTATCCCTGTTAGTATAACACTGCCCAATATTTCATTAATTAAAAACAAAAAGGCAAACAAGATGACCTCACCAAGTTACCTAGGTTTGGATTTTTTTCCTTTTTTTTTTTTTTTGGTTTTTCGAGACAGGGTTTCTCTGTGTAGCCCTGGCTGTCCTGTGACCAGGCTGGCCTCGAACTCAGAAATCCGCCTGCCGCTGCCTCCCAAGTGCTGGGATTAAAGGCGTGTGCCACCACTGCCAGGCTCTTTTTTTTTTTTTTTTTTTTTTTTTTTAGCAAATAAAACACATGTTTCTCTTCAAAGATGTCTTTCTAACTGCCCACACTTCCCAGTTTGCTAACAGAATTTATATTTGTTAATCAAATGTGGTCCTGAGGAATCGTTTAAAGGATGATTTTATCACCATCTAGATTAATATTGGTTTACAAAAATGAAGAACTTAAAGTTTGAATGGATGAGCAATTTCTTCCTCAAAAACATAAATAGGAATGAAGCCATCAGGAAGGGATGCCCTGCTTAGGTAGATGTGAAGAAATTGTAGGACCCTTTAGAAAAGTAATGTGAAACTGAAGAAGTTTGGTGGGTAGATGGAACCCCAGAAATATCCTCTTGGGGTAAGTGTAGAAAGTTGGGTGACCTTTTAAATTTTTTAAATTTTACAACTTTACTCCACGAAATTTTATTGAAAGCTGTCATCAGAGTCCACAAAGCATGGTTTACTTACTGGGCAAAGATTTGTATTTTACATATTTACATAATTTATATACATAATATAAATAACATAAATAATATATAATACAAACATTATATATTTATATTATTTAAATACATATTTTATATATTTAAATATATAATTATGTAATATATATTAATTCAGCTGATTCCTGTAAACTTGTGAGATTTACTTTATTATGTCTCTTGAGATGTGACTTACCCAAAGCTAATAAGATTTAAACTTTGGAATCCTGGCTGTAACCTGAAGGTTTACCCATCCTGTTTTGCTGCCCAGTGAGGACTAAGAGTGAAATGTTAATTTGTTTTCTTTCTTTCTTTCTTTCTTTCTTTTTTTTTTTTTTTTTTTTTGGCCCCTATAATTTCAAAGCCTACTAATCTCCTCTTTTCTTAAACTATTTCTTTGTGAGCTACTGCCCACATCAAAATCTATGCGTTCTATGAAAAGTTAATGAACTATGCTGATGGTGAGAATTATAATCACAGACTTGGAAGGGTTTTTGGTGTGTTTGTTTATTTGTTTGTTTTTGTTTGTTTGTATACTAAACTTTAATTCCCACACTGATTGCTCTCATTGAAAATTTGCACTGCCTGGCTGGAGAGATAGCTCAACAATGAAGAACACTTGGTGCTCTTCCACAGGACCCAGCTCCTGGGACTGGGTGGCTAAGAACACCTGTAACTCAAATTTCAGGAGAGCTGATGCCCTCTTCTGGCCTCTGTAGTTACTGCATGCAAATGGTGCACATACATTCCTCAGACACACATAGTAAGCCATTCAAAAGTGTGCATTATTACACTCCTGACAACTTCATAATCTTGACAGATGCATAACACCATCACTTGCTTTCTTCCTCCAGGGATTTCTGTACCTTACCCGCTGCAGCACATAATGTATAATCAGGCCACATCATTTTTTCTTCTGAAAATTAACTATCTTCCATCAAGTTACTCTTGCTGGGTTTTGTTTGTTTGTTTGTTTGTTTGTTTTATTTAAAGGGAAGCAAAGTAGCCATGTGCTTTGAGGTCCAAGTCCTAAACTTTTAGTGTGACCTTCTCAGCTTTCTCTGCCTCAGCTTTCTCTAGAACCTAGAGTTTGGGTAGATGGTGTCTGCCTCTCAGGGAGCACACCTCAAATGAAAGATCTTCAAAGTTCACAAAATACTTTCCTGCTTCAGGAATGCGCCTCACCTCATGGTGTCTCTGGATTAGGAGACCATGGGATACGTTTCTGGGAGTGTTCTCCTGTCAGTTAGGATGCAAGTATGCAGAGGCAGAGCTCCTGGAAGGACCGTTGCTAAGCCATCAGCTCAGGAGCCTGGAACCAGGACCAGATGGCAGGCTTGGCTCACCTTGACCTGAGATTCGACTCTTCAGCCATGGGGCCAGGCTAATAATTCTTCAGATGTCACCATGGCTAATGGAGCAGGTAACTGTAGCCTCTGGGAGCAGCCCCAGCAGCCCCTGCAATGTGGTCTTTTCTTTTCCTCTTCTTCCTTCCTGGGGCCACTGCCTAACCCATTGTGACCCAGAACACTATTATTGCACTTCAGTGCACAGTCAAGTTTGGTAAACACACTCAGTGTCAGGGAACTGGAGAGGGTGGGCACAGGACAAGAGAGGCAGAGGCATAAGGTAGCTTTGCCAGGCTGTCTCCTGTCTCCGTAAGGTATGGCCTGTAGGCTGGAAGTGGATAGAAAGAGATGTAAAAACAAATTATTTTCACTTACAGAGTTTCATGAAATCTATTTGTCTTAAAAAAACAAAAAACAAAACACACCTTTTGTTTTTGTGTTCCACCTGAAGAGAATGTCAGGATGACTGAAGTATCCTGGGACACTAAAGTTTGTTTACCTAGTGGTTCAAACTGCTCATTGAGGCTTTCTGGAAGCTACTTATCATCGGCCACATGAGAGTCTTTGTCCATGTCATTATCCAAACCCCACCCCTGACACAGTTTCCTGCCCAAGTGCCCTCTCTGCTCCAACAGGCTGTATCTCTAACCATGTCTGCCTGGAGTCATCGGCTCTAACCTTCAGGGCAGTAACTGGTATTTATTAGCTGTTCAGTAGCCTCGGCTTCAGTACAGCTTTATACTTTTGGAATTTTAGTTATCAAATAGACATATAGACTTCTCAGACTGGCAGTGTATGTGTGGAACACAGCAAGCACAGAAGCAATACGGGTTAAGCAAAAGAGTGTACTGTGTACATGGTCACTATCACATCCCCTGGGCTCAACTCAATCTCGTCTTCTCGTTTTCTTCCCTCGGAAAAATCCCCCGAAGAATCCATGATTCTAGATTTCGACTTTATCATTCCTTCTTTTAAAACCGTTAAATTAGTTTAATTAGACACGTTTGCAGTATTGAGTGTTAATTTGTGACTTGGATGCGTGTATTTGTACCCCGCCACAATATATTATTAGACACCAGTGTTTATTAGATGTATGTTGGTCCATACCTACATGTGCTGTTTATTTTTCTGAGTTTTACTGTGATGTTTCCCGGAACCGTTTGGCACGCCTTTGCTCATTCTATTCCAGTGTAAGAGTTTTGTCTCCTGGCTGATACAGATTGCACCGATGAGGACACTGTCGTGTGTGTCAGCCAGACTCAGACTGCAGAGTTACTCTAAGCTGGTGTTTATACCTAAGCATGGGCAGTCTGGATAATGTCTATTTATGGTGAATTACACTGGATAACTCTAAACCGGAAGCTTGTCTGTGGAGCATGGGGTAAGCAGCACTGCTCTCCTCAACAATTTCGATTGTAGCTTTTTAATAGTTTTTCATGGGACAGAAACTCATCTTTCCTGGTGGATAATGAGGTTGAAGACTTCCCATGTTTATTAGCTGGTGTGCTTCCTTTTGTGTGAAGTTCCCAAGTCCTTTGCATAATCTTTCCTCAGTGCACAGCAAGTTCTTTTCTTGTTGGCTAGTGGGAACTCTTTATATATTCTGGGTAGAAATCTTTTGTCAGTTACCAAACTTACAACTTCTTCTTTTTGCAAGGCATGGTGGTGTAAGTTTTTAATCCCAGCACTCAGGAAGCATAGGCAGGTGAATCTTTATGAGTTCAAGACCAGCTTGCTCTACATAGTCAGTTTCAGGCCAGCTAGGGGTACCTAACTGAACTCTGTTTCAAAAACAAACAAATATTTTCTTTTAGTTTGTGATTTCTCATTTTATTCGCTTTGGGTTGTGGGTTTTTTTTTGTGTGTGTGTGTGAATCAGATTTGTCTTTTGTAATTTAATTAATTACAATTAGTTAATACTAATTTATCTAATATGTAATATACTCATTAATTATATTATTAATAAATATATTTTCCCTTATAATTTTTAAAAACTCTTCCTTAACCGAAAGTTACTTTTTAAAAAATCCTCTTAGATTTGACATCTTATCCACAGTATTTTGTATGACAGTGTGAATACCAAGCATATTCCCAATAGAAACCTGAAGTCAATTGAAATGTGATCAGCTTATGAACAAGGTGGTCACTCAGCCATGAAAGGAAATGAATTGCTGGGCTTGGGATGTAGCTCAATTGTTAAGGTGAGAAATGTGCACGAAACCCTGGGTTTGATCTTCAGCACCAGGAATGTGTACCAGGAATGGTGGTACCAGGCACCTGGGAGGTAGAATCCGGAGCAGCAGAGGTTCAAGGTTATCCTGGGCTACAAATGGAGTTACATGTTAGCCTGAAATACAAGAAGTGCTGTCTAAATACATAAATACAACATCAACAACCTGAAGAAGTAAAGTACTGATTCGTGCTACAGCCCTAACATGGTAATAGCATGATACTGCTCCGAGAGAAGAGGAGAGGTGTGGCGTGGCCCCATCTCCACAAATGACCAGAACGGGAACATCCATGGATCTAGAGGGCAGATTGGTGGATGCTGTGAGGCGTGAGGCGAAGAAGGGATTCATAATGACTCCTTTTGGACCTGTCGAGTATTCTGGGGTTACGTAGTAGAGATGGTTGTGCTATAAACCACTGAATTGTAAACATCACAATGGCAGTGTTTGATATGTGAATCTTACCTCAAAAAATTGTCTTCACTTTGGAATTAAATAAAAATTATAAGCATGCCTCAGTTCTCCTTTAGTGAAATCCTTTAGAAGCACAATTTTACTTTTCACGTTGAAGCCTTTAGTACCGATTTTTAGAAAGTAACATTTCAGTCCAGTGCTACATATTGCTCTGTAATAATCAATACAGATTATTGTAACCTCTGTAACCTCTACACAGGTGTGGCTTTCTCTTGGGCTCCCAATGTATTTACCATGTTGATTTCTCTAAGTGCCAATACTAATTTATATAATCTAATTTCATTTAATATTAACTATTGGCATTTGGTGTTGCATTTTTCTCTCCTCCATTATTTTTTCCTTACCTGGCATGTCTTGATTCTGTTTTATTTTGGTTTTAACCCAGCACACTACTACCACAGAGCCACGTGCCTAGCCCTCCTTATTCTTCCCTATAAGTTTTAGGGTGACCTCTGAGGGCACACATAGATACACATTCAGAGATGTTGAGATTTTTATTGGTATTGCATTAAAGTTATATACTAATTTGGGAAGAATTTGATGTCTCAACAATATTGTGTTTTACAGGATACAAATGTAGGTTACCTTGTCATAGACCTGGGATATCTTCCAGTTAAGTTTTATAACTTCGCTTCTAAGAGACTTGCACATTTATTACTTAAATTGTCCTAGGAACTATCCATGAAGGAGGATATAGAAATATAAATATATGATTTTTATGATACTACATTATGTATTTCATGCCATGGCAACTGTACTTTCATTAAATTTTATCTTTAATAACGTATTGCTTTTAAGATTGGATCTTTGGTTTGTTCACTGTATGTTCACTGTATGTTGTTTGTTCCCTGTTGTTCTCTTCATAGGAAAAATTTTAAGTTACTCATGAAATTTCCTTAAGATTATAGAACCATATAAATTTATACTTCTTGATTTATTTTGACTTCTGTTTAATAAAAATCACTATTTTATTGGTATTTTCAAAATTACTTACATACAGTATTTCTAATATTTTAAAATTTATTTATTTTGTTGCATATACATTGATGTTTTGACTGCATGAGAATGTCAGATCTTCTAGAACTGGAGTCATAGACAGCTGTGATCTGCCATGTGGGTGCTGGGAATTGAACCTGTGTCCTCTGGAAGAACATTCAGTGTTCTCAACCACTGAGTCATCACTACAGCTCCATTTCTTATGTTTATTAGCCTTTAAAAAGAGTCTATAATATGCTCTCTCCAGGCTTTTTATTCCTGTTCTAGTTTTTTGTCTCTGATCTGTCAATTAAATTTGTTAGCAGTAGGTGAACGTTAGTCTCCTTTTGAAAGAGTCACTGCTTTATTTTGTTGATCTTCCTGTTGAATATTTTAAATCTGTGTCTCTGTACATAGGTGTGTATGTGTGTTTGTGTCTGTGTGTGTATACACACGTGCATGTGCATGTTTGTATGTGTGAGAGCCAGCACGTGTCTTCTATGGCACACTTGTGGGGGTCCGAGGACAGGCTCAGATGTCTGTCCTCATCTTACACTTGGTGAGATTGGGTCTCTTCTACCACTGTGTGCTTGGTTAGCAGCCTCTCAGCTCACTGCAGGAGCACTGTGGTTCTAGCTTCTGTGGGTTCTGGGGATCCGACCTCAAGCCCTCATGCTTGTACAGCAATCTCCAGCCCCCAAATGAGTACTTTTTATGTAAATCTCTGCTGTTTATTTTCTTCATCTTTTCAGCCTTTTTCTATTTGCTGCAATGGCCAGTTTATGCAGTGCTGAGGATTGAATTTAGGGTCTCATGCATGCTAAGAAAACACTCTACCAACTGAGCCATATCCCCAGCCCTCTCTTCGAAGCTGTGTGTGTGTGTGTGTGTGTGTGTGTGTGTGTGTGTGTGTGATGCTGGGGATAGAATCAACTCAAAGCTTATGTATGATAGCTAAACACCATAGCACTAAGTTATATATATATATATATATATATATATATATATATATATATATATCACTAAGTTATATATATATATATATATATATATATATATATATATATATATACCCAGCCCTTAGCTCTGGCACCTTTTGGCCCACATGTATTAAGAATATGAGTCATGCATACAAGGTTGGAAGTGCTGTGGACTCCTGATAACCTGACCATGAATCTAATGATGTGGTCTTTTTATCTGTAGTAATAGCTTGTGGCTATCAGTGTATTTTATCTGATATTTTGTGCAGCTGCATTATCCTCCTCTTTGTTATTATTCTAATGTATCTGACTCTACCTTTCTGTGTCCTCTCTATATTTTCTGCACTCTTATGCTCTAGAAAATGCAGATAACTACTTAAATAATTTTAGTATTTTAAATTAATATTTAATTTTAAATTAATATTTATTTCACATGTATGGGTGTTTTGCCTGAATGTATGTATGTGTGTATTCAGGAGTCGTATCACTGAGTTATACACTATCTGTATTTTCAGGTCTTTTAGGAACTGTTGTAGTCATTTCCATAGTGACTGAACCTCTTGATACTCATCAGTGGTGTTCGAGGGCTCCAGTCCTCCACCGTCGCTGGAGTTTGTTTGCATTAATCGTCGTGATAACAGCCATTCTGCTTGGGGTGAGATAGAATATTAAACAGCTTTAATTCACATTTCCCTGATGGCTAATAATGTTGAATAGTTTTTTAAAACATTTACTGGCCATTTGTATTCCCTTTTGTGAGAACTATCTCTTCATCTCATTAACTTGTTGATTGGCTGGATGATTGGTTCGTTGGTGTTTAAATATCTCCAGTCCAAGGAATATTTTGGCAAAGACTTTCTCAGTGTGTAGGCTGACTTTTTACTCTGGTAATTGTTTTATTTGCTGTGCAAAAGCCTTTTAATCGTACCATCTGATTTTTCAGTTTTTGAAATTATCTCTTGTGCTATTGGAGTGATTTTCAGGAAGTCCTTGTCTATGCCTTTATCTTGAATGTTCTGATGTCTTGACTGAACGGTGCTGTAGAGAAGTTCTACTCTGACCATGTCTATTGGAGTCTGGAGTGCCTCTTGTGTTGTTTGGATGTCTACTTTTTCCATCTTTGGCAAATTTTCTGCTATAATTTCACGCAATGGATTTTCTATGTCTTTTATCTTTAGCTTAACTCTTTTTTCTACCATGGGTTCTTTCTTTTCTTTTCTTTTCTTTTCTTTTCTTTTCTTTTCTTTTCTTTTCTTTTCTTTTCTTTTCTTTTCTTTTCTTTCTTATACCTGGTGACTCCACTACCTAAGCTCTGTGGGTCTGATTTACTGAGTGTTGTTTCTGCTTTCATATTTTCTTTCTTTATACCAGGCGTATTTTGTGAGATTTGACCACAAGCTCATATTTCTTAGCATTGTCTGGAATCCTTGAAGCTTAGATTCAAGTCAGATCCCTTTAGAGGGGAATGTTTAATTCACCAGTTGCCTAAAAATTAACCTAACGTTATTTTAAAACATTATTTTACATTGCCACGAAAAGGTGTTTGTAGACTCTGTGGTCCCAGATTCTAAAGGAAAGATTTTTGATCTCCTTCACAAAGGAGTGTGTTTTGACAAAGGCAGTTCCCCTGGAAGATGGGGAGAGGAGTGAAGGTTTGTAGTTCTTCTCCTCATACTAAGGGTGCAAATTGTTGGGACCTAAAACATGGGTCACCTTCTGACCTTTGGGGATATTATTGTCTCTCCAAGAGAGGGAAAGCTGAAGTTTAAGCTCGTAGGGTGTGGCAAACATGTATTTCTCACGTTCACGTGCTAGTAAAGGCAAGCCTGTGTGTGGTGGTTAAATCATTCCATTTCAGCCTTTGGTTGGCTTTGGTTTGTTTGATTTCTGTTCTTTTGTTTTGGTCCTTGAAGTAACTCTTCCTTTCCTATGTTGTTAATCCATTTGTTTCTAGAGACTTTAAGGGGATCTTCCCACATTTCAGTGGAGATGTTGATCAAGCAGTCTTCTGTGTTGCTGTAAATAGAAATCTCTTTGAGTCATTACAACTTTCTTTTCCAACTTTTCCTGGTTTTACCAAGCTTTAAAATGCTAACAAAGGGCTGCAACTCAAGAGCATTCAACCCCTCAAATCGCCCCCAGTTCTGTGCCCCCCCCCACCTTACTCTCATTAGATTTTATCTTCTTCCTGGCCCACTCCTTGCTGCTACCTCCTATCAGGCCAAGAAGCTATGTGGTGGAGGTGGTGATGGTGGTGGGAGGTTGCGTGTGAGTTTGAGTGCTCACGCACATGTGTGCGCATGCATGCGTCCGTGTGTATTAGTTGCTCAGGGAAGGTGAAGTGGTGGGATGCCAGACTGTCACTGTCAGTACCTATAACATCCAACATTGCCAGCAGTCTCCCATCCAATTTCAAACCAGGCCTGACCCTGCTTATCTTCCATTTTCAGGGTGGAACAGCTACAGACAGGGATTCTGTCTCCAAGAATCTCCTTTCTACTTTCTCTTTTTTTTTTTTTTTTTTTTTTTTTTTTTTTTTTTTTTTTTGAGCTCCACAAGACCGTGGTCTTCCCTTTATAATAAAGGATGCTAAGCTACCAGGACCCTGTTATAATACAATTTTCTTTCTTCATGCACAGACTGGTTCTCCACTTCCCACTGTTATGTAGCCCCATCCTCCAAAAAAAAAAAAAAATGATTCTAGAAAAGATAGCCTGCTTCTTGCTTTAATTTGGGACTTGAACAGAAGTGAATAGCCGACTCACCTGCAGGTCAGGACCAGCAGTTTGCTCTTTCCTTTCTGAACTGTCTGATCCCTGTCTCATTCTCTGAACTTAAGTTCCCATCATAGCCAGCACCTTCCTCTTTAGTGGATGGTGGGAATGTGACGTTACTGGTTACAAGGTCCCTTGCCCACGCTCGCCCACTAATTACCTTTTGTTTGCTAATTGCAGTACTCAGAGGGGATGAGTGGGCCTTCATTTGTTTGTAACAGAAGTCTGAGGATAAAATTCTGACTAGTCCTTGAGGCCTGTTCTCTTTATAGCTAGACACAGTAATGGCCATTTGATTGCACAAAACATCACGACTTATAGACACTCGATTGTGGGACTTCATGCACAGTTTACAGCAACAACCTCGTTTGTGCATGGATTCTTAAGTTCTCACTCGGGCTTAGATAATTACGGTAGCTCACTCCTCACTCCCTTGCTTACGTGAGTGCTCTTAGAATGTGATACCATTTTTAACTGGAGGACTCTGCTTGTGTTCATTAATAACTACATGATTACTTTGAGTAAAATTAGCCTCTGATACCCCGACAGTTTACTTTGGTGTGATTTAAAACAAAGGTTCTGGGATAGAAGGGCACATTTAATACCAACTCAGAAACTCTCTGCTTTAACATTCTTGGTAATTTTTTTTTCCTTGCATGAGTATTGCCATCCTTGTCACTGGTACCACCTCGCCACCCCACCGCTTTCAGACTCTGCTTTAGTAATACACTTCTATATGTCCCCAAGTGTCTAAACCAGAGAAATGCCATTTCTTATTCTGGGCAAAGAGGATAATTTTGTTTGTTTGTTTGTTTGTTTGTTTACAAGGCACTACATCAACAAAAGGAAGGTAGACTAAAGAATTTGTTAACCAAGTATTGTTTCTGTCTATTGGCTAGACATTTTCACAGTATTAGTAAATTAGTAAATTATTTTGTCTTCAGATTATCTTGACTGCAATAGGTCCTTCTATCTCCCTCACATTCTGCATACGGAATCTACTGCTTACCTGTTATCTAACAGCACCTGTCAATTCATCTATCTACGTGATGGATCCATCTACATCAGAGCGCTGGGAAATTGAGTTTTCTGGAATACCATGTCTCTGCTTCACTTGGCAGTATGCCTGGCAGTGAAGAGCTTTAACTTTGGCATCTGTCATTGCCTATCTTGTTCCAAATGATATGGTGCTAAATACCATGAAGAATATCGCACAGGGGAAATCAGTAGTGGCTTGTGAGATTGGTGAACTTCATATTGCCATGTGCTTCTGTGGGGCTATTAGAACTGTTAGCCAGATGCTTCCTGTAGACTTCCAGAAAAGGGAAAGCTCAGGGCTACTGGGACCCAGAGGCATTGAGTGAAATACGCAGAAAGTGCATAAATCACAGGGTGCATTCATTTCATTCGGCCCATGTGAGTTCACCAACCTCACCGTGGGTGACTAAGCTCTATAGCTAGCTTCTCTCCCTTCTGCACTCTATGCCTTCGAGGTGCTGCCAACATTTCACACACTCCCCTAACAACATCCTCAGGACCCGTCATGTATTTTCATGTGTTTGCTCTATTATCTCTCCCTGCTTGAGACTCGCAGATAATTGATGATGCTTTAGTTAATCATCCTTCCCCCTCTTTTGTTCGCCAGGTACCTCAGCCTTCAAGGGCCTTCTTTATTGAGAATCAATGCCTCCCCTAGGTAATTGATCACCATAGACCCAGGGAGACTCAATTCATCCTGGAGGGTGGGTAATCGTCATGAATAATCAAGATGCTGTGGCTTCAATACTGCATGAGTGCAAGCAAGTACTGGATCGTCTCTTGTTGGAAACGCCAGATGTGTCTACAGAGGACAAGAGTGAGGACCAGCGGTGCAGAGGTGAGGTTCTGATGGGAGACACCAGGGCTTGAGCCGGCAGGTTCAATGCCTGCACCCTTGCCTGAGCGACAGATTCTCCTCTCTGCTCTATTTTTCTTCTCCTGGCAGATGACCACCGAGAGATGAGTGGTTTTCTAGGGCATGAATGGGAAGGGCTGCAGGCTGACGGGCAGGGAAGAAACCCACTTTGTTGCAGAGAATTGCTGTCAGTTCTAATTTTAGGCTTCAGTAAACATGAGGCTGCAAGAAACAGTTTAGTTCAGGAAAGAACAAAAGGCTCCAAGTTGGCCGGCGCACGCAAATTTCAATTATTAAAAAAAAAAAAAAAATGAAGCAACTTCTGAATGGTGGCACACACTCTTTCTCAAACAAGGATTTTGTGCCTCATCAGTTTCCATAGACTTCTAGGGCTTCTATAAATATGTCACTCCACCACTATGGACAGTCTCTGTTTTCTTGGTCCCCAACAAACTCTTCATACCATTGATCTCAAGAACAACTTCCTACATCATAACCATGAGCTGGGTTTTTGCCTGCTTCCTGGTTTATGCTGTTTGTAGTTACAGATTTGCTTGATAAGTTTCAATCACAAAATCTAGAAAGCTCAAAGGACTCATTTTTTCCCCTTGGCCAGCTTTGGAGAGGCACCCTCTTTATTTTGGTTCTTTTTAATCATTTGAATAATTTCCTCTCCATTGGTTTAAGCATATTCTTCATATTTGCTTTTATATTTTTTCCTGCATACTTTTAGTGTTTGGGTATTTCATTTAAGAATAAGATGCCTGAGTAAAATAGTCTATAATAGAAAGGTCTAGAGGAGCTTTCCCTCAGCTGTGGTATACAGGCACATACATGTTTGACAGGCCATTTTAGGTAACTATGGCACTCTCAGCTATGTAACCTGTCATTTGACTTCCTTCTAGATGAAGCCCTGTGCATGTAATCAGTCCCCAAACCAAACCTTGGTGGCATGTGCTTCCATTCCTTACTGTCTGGACAGACCAGTACGTGATTGCCTGCTCTCTGCATGTGCTAGTCAGCTTGAGATTACAGACCCCTCGTGTCAGTGCCTGGTCCTCAACCACAGTGTCTAGGTACCTAGCCAATAAGGGATAGCTAGTTCTCTGTCTCTCTGGGGCTATATGTCAGGTTAGGTTGTTTTCCTTGTTTCTCCTAAAGTTTTCTTAGTGTCCTCTTCCTGTTACGCAGTGTGTACCCTCATTTAAGTCTCATGTTCTCCCTGTGGACATACAAGGCCTCAGTCAAGTGCCATTTTCTTCCCAAGTGACACAGAATTGGAGAAAAATCAATTCAGTCTCAGATAAGGCTGTAAAATCATTATGTCAGGCATGGCCTTTCAGGTAAGCTTCTAGGACTAAGGCCAGATAGCCAGTGAGAGAGGGATTCTCACACACAGAGAGTGGTACATTTGCCCAGTCCCCACTGTTCTGTGGCCTGCGCCTGCGCAGAACCACTCCTGCTCAGATGGGCTGACAGCGGTAAGTGGCTTTGGTCCACTGCTTGTGGCATTACTGTTGTTGTTAATGTCTGGGATCAGAGAGCAAAGACATTACAGGGAAAGACGTTAATAAGGGTCACTTTGTGTGCACAGCAGCCAGTAGACTTGGGAACACTGACATAGCATGTTCTTTTGTCTCTCCCCTCAACCCCATCTCCTTCCTCCTTTCTGTGAGCCTGGAGACCTTCTTCTAGCTAGCACCTGGGAGATGGAGAAAGAACTGGAATGAGAACTGAAAGATAGTACAGCTTAAAAGCCTTTCCTTTAGAGGTATTTTGTATTTCAGTGTGCCCCACTGGCCCGTTTATGGTTTGGCACAGAGAGAGGGTGTGTGTGGGGGGACTAAAACTATTGGTAAAGAGTAAGCTTTCTAAAGGCTGAGCATGGTGGTGTGTGCCCGTCATCCCAGCATGGGAAAATCAAGAGTTCGAGACCAGTCTAGGTTGCACAGTCATACTGTGTCCTATTAATAGTCGTAGAAGAAGGCAGAAGAGGCATCCTGCAGTATTGTGAAGAAATTACTCAATTCCAGCACAATGAAAGTCTGTGGACCCAGGAATGGGGTTTCCATTGTCAAGTGACTAGTCTTCTCTTTGTTGTCTCGATGACTGACAGTCCAATTGAGACCCTGAGAATGGAAGGGACATCATCTTAAGTCCACTTGGACCACACAGGACCAGTCTCTCCAACAGTCATCTTACCAGTGACATTTAAAAACACTCACTCTTGAAGAAACCGTGTTCCACATACACACCGAGTTTTCAGAAACAAAACACTGCTCACCAGCAGTAACACACAGATTTTGCAGCTAGATGTGATCACATAGGTCTTTACTTCTAGGGCTGTGCTTCCATGGGGATCTTCCTGTGGCGTAAGGGTCCAGGAACTGATGATCTGGGAGTCACAGTTTCAACGGGGATGTGACAGGATCATCTCTGGTCATCAACACCCGTCACTCATTGTCACGGTGCTCTCAGTGACAAGGTGGGTTTTCCCTCCAGAAGCATCCTTATCTTTGTTCATTGGGTGACAAGGTCACGAAGAGGTATCTAGCACTGAGTCAGACTTTCTTCCTTCTGATTCTGCTCTTCTGTCATGTCTGTTTTCTCTAATTAGTGTGTCTCACGTATATGTAATGCTATCTTGATCTTTTAACTGTTACAGTGTGCTGCCACTGTGACGTGATTGACAAAATGGGATGGGCTATGAAACTTGATAGCTGTGTTGAGGATGCTTCCAGCCTAGGAAGACAGGGAGATGTGATTACAGGACACTGGGATGCAGCCTAAAGGGAACATGCACCTGTGGGTTTGGAAGTATGCGGAAGAGGTATTTCAATTCCACTGGAAGCTCATGACAAACTAACAGGAGTGAGGTAGAAATGTCTATTTTGAATGACAAAGGCAGTGGGCCTGAGTTTGGTCATCAGGCGTTGAGGGTAGAACAATCATAAAACAGAAACGAATGTGAAACACTAAAAAACAAAAAAACAAAAACAAAACAAAAACAAAAAAACCTAAAAAATATTATTCTGGTCTACTTTGTCAGAAAGGAGAGGAGGGGCTCAGCAATAAAAGAAGCTGGTGAGGGTGAGCTGAAAATATCAGAAAAAAAGGGAAAGAGAAGATGAGTTTTAGGATCTATAGGATTTGACAGTTAACTCGATTCGGGGAGGGAGGGAAAGCAAACAGCTAGAAGGATATACTTCAGATCTGGGTGATGCGGTGTGTGGCGGTCCCATCCATCACCATAGAGGGAAGTGGAATTAGTGACTGGAGGCATCCTAGCCAACTCACAAACTTGGCTCTATCAGGCCCAACCCTTCTCCTCGATTTCTTCTGCCTTGCTAAAAAACATTAGATTACATTCCTGATGCTAAACCCTATAGTAGGTCTGATCCCTTAGCTGTCCAGTTTCTCCTCCTGATGCTGGCTGCCAAGGTCCAACTATCAAAGTATTGAAGTCCAACAATCAAAAGCCTCCTTTGGCTCACCTAATTAACATGCCCAATTAAAATTAAACACCTCACCCTGACACAGGATTCCCCCCCCCACCTTTGCCTTGATAAGCTACCATTTTCTTATGTGCCTGTGTGGGTACAGAGGCTGTCCTTTGTCGCCCTCCAGGGCAGGGATATGCCTGCCCCCTCTCCCTTGTTCCCTTTCTCCTTCTTCCTTGTCCCCCGTCTCCTGTCTTTGTCTCTTATTCTCTGCCCTTTGTCCTTTTGGGTCAAATAAATCTCCTTTGTGCTGAGAACTTGATCTTGGGCATCCTGAGCCAGTGCTGGTCCTTGTAGTGATGAATTCAGTTTGGGAAGTGTTCTCTAAAAGACAGAACACAAACACGGAGAGGTCTATGGATAACCACGTTCAGAATCCTGGTATCACATGCACTTCAGAACTGAGACTGTTTGAGTCATAAGGAAGGTCCCGTGGCGCATGTACCACATATTACGATCTTAGTAAAGCAGACGGTGGGCCTCTTGTGTATAAGCATAGAACTTCTTGCTGTGAAGATTTGAGTGTCAAGTAAGACAATAAGTCCTACACAACACTGTGGTGGTTTGGTTGTCAAAACTAGAGGAAACACTTCCAGTTTCCAGGTCTCTTTTGTGTTTCTGAAGTTTGAATAGGAGACTGTCAACTAGACTATTTAAGATTGTTACACACCGAGAGACTTAACACAGTTGTTAATATGAAATGGGGCCATTTCACAATGAAGTGGTGTCACTAACATTCTTGTTTGCGAGGTGGTACTTTCTGTCTGTATTGAAGCATCCTCGGTAGTGAAAGGGTGAGATGGGCCTACGTCTCAGAGAAGCAAAAACAAGGCTGAACAAATTGATTGCCTTCTCGGGTGCCAATGCCCTCGTCCACTTCAGCCCTGGTCTCACTTTACAGGGAAAAGAATATTTCCTCGGTGCCTTTCTCTGATTCTTCATGCAGAGACAGTCACTCAAGTGCTTTACTTCCTGTTAAAAACCTTTCTTAATGCCTGACTACCCCAATTTACCTGTAGGGCAGAGTAGACTCAGGCCACCCCTGGCAGATAGCTGCCTGCTATTATTCTTCAAGGCAGCCCCAACAGCTTGGACCAGCCAGCGACAGATAGCAAAAGTGTTTTAGCCACTGAGGTGCTTCATCATAACATGGGGAGCTCAACAGCCTTTCTTTGATTGCAATTTCCTTAACTGAACTCTGACCTTTTCAGCCTCACTCCCCAGCGAGTTAAGGACACTGATCCAGGAGGCAAAGGAAATGAAGTGGCCCTTCGTGCCTGAAAAGTGGCAGTACAAACAAGCCATGAGCCCAGAGGACAAAACAAACCTGCAAGATGTGATCGGCTCCGGGCTGCAACAGTTACTGGTAGGGAGAGTCACACCACCTGTCTCTCTGACATCCCCAAGAGAGGCATTTAGAGTCTAAGTGGTCTAACAGATTAAATTTCTCTGAAGTACAAGATAGCTCCTGCCCTTACGGTCAGCTCTGCCAGATTGACTAATGTGGGGGAAACAGCTATTTAAAATGTGTCATTTTCCTGTTACCTCCTGTGTTAGAGAGATGAACCCAGTGAGAAGGATGAAGGGTGGGTGGTGGGTACGGAATGAAACCTATCTCCTTGAAATAGTCCCATCTTCTTGGCAAGCCTGACTTGCTTTGATTCTACCGTGCCTCAAGACATTTTTATCTTGAAATGATACTTTCTAGATGTTGGGTGAATAATAATAATAATAATAATAATAATAATAATAATAATAATATTATTATTATTATTAGCTTTGTTCATCTCATCTTGATTACTAAGCTATTGGTCCATGTCATGCCCATCCTGTCTACCCCTTATGATCCTGTTCACTCTCTTAGCTCCTCATAACTAAGTCTATTCTGGAAGCATCAAGTCAAGGTCACAGATGTGCTTAGTTTTCACCTTCATAATAGAAACCCAGCTAATAGTTTTCACCCTGTGGATCTCCAGCACCTTGGGGAATTGCATATCAGATATCCTATATATCAGATGTTTGCATTACAATGTACATTACAATTCATAACAGTAGCGAAACTGCAGTTATGAAGTAGCAATGAAATAATTTTATGGTTGAGGGTCACCACGACATGAGGAACTGTGTTAAAGGGTCACAGCGTCAGGAAAGCTGAGGATCGCTAAACTAAACTGATACCCCCATCCTGCATAGGGAGAAACATCAAGGACAGTGTAGGGGTTATTTTAAAAAGAAAGAAAGAATGAAGTTGGGGAGATCTGGGAAGAGTAGTGGAGAAGAACAGGGAGGTGAACATGTGGTCAAAGTCTCATTTATGCATTAGTTTTTAAAAACTATTTTAAAAATGACATTTTAAAGAACAGCATAAGGAGCCAGGTAAGGCTTGAGACCCAGGCCTGAGTTCTAGGAGAGTTAAAAGGAGAACAATTTTCTCTTGTGACAGCAATATTTTTTTAAAAAAAAAAGATTTATTTATT
Organism: Arvicanthis niloticus; assembly: GCF_011762505.2. Taxonomy (NCBI): domain Eukaryota; kingdom Metazoa; phylum Chordata; class Mammalia; order Rodentia; family Muridae; genus Arvicanthis; species Arvicanthis niloticus. The sequence continues at coordinate 105,068,819 of NC_047661.1, read as the reverse complement.
TTTCTCTTACATGTATGGATGTTTGTTTTGCATGCCTAGTGCCTGAGGAGGCCAGAAGAGAGTGTTTGCTCCCCTGGAACTGGAGTTAAAGATCATTATGAGATACCATATGGGTGTTGATAACAAAACCCAGGTCCTATGTGAAAGCAGTGAGTGCTCTTAGCCACCAAGCCATCTCTCAAACCTCGTGGTAATATTATTTATTATTATTTTTTTAACCTTTAATTTCTCAGATGACCATCAAGGAAATGATGGTCCCTAATAATGGTCTTACAGTGAGACACCCCCCCCCCCATAAACACACATACCATGTATCACAGGGGGACTCAGGGATTCAAATTCTTGACCTCCAGTCAAAACTCTTTACTGGATCAGGGGGCAGGACACAGTTGCCCTCCCTGTATCCAAAGCCAGTGGTGGCATCAGAGAAAAGCAGTAGCTGCTGGAGTTAAAGTTCCAGTCTCTGGATTAGGATTTGCCCCTTGAGTTAATAGGAAAGCTGTTTAGCGCTGTGCAAAACATTTCAAGAGTACACGTATTCTTCCTCCGACCATCCTCTGTAATCCATAGAACTCTATAGGTTATACAGATTCCCAGCTGTGGAAACAGATGCAGCAAGGAGTTTGTTCCCTTCACAAGGTCACTCAGTGGCAGTCCTAAGAATCAGCCCACGGGGCCACATTTAATCAGGGAGCTTTCTGAACTCTGAGCATCGTTTTCCTCCCCAACAAGCTATAAATTAAGCCACCACACCTACTCAGATGTCTAGGTTGTTTTCCTGTTGTGCCAGACCCCAAGTGCACCATAGCTCAGCCACTTGGTTTATACATAGAGAGAACCATAGCTCTCCGTGGGCCTTGCTCTCTGTAACTTTCCTCTTTTGAGACTGCAGCTTACTAGGAGTGGCTCCAGTAAATCCTGTGTCTTGTTTTGGTCAAGTATACGGTCCATTTCAGGGTCGCAGTTTGAGGGAGGAGCTGAGTGCTCCTATTTTAATAACCATTGAACCTTCAGACGCTGCTCTCACAGGAAAAGTAGTTAAACATCTCATTCTGCCTTTTCCATTATCATTTCTTCTTACACTTCCTATATAATATTAACGTGAGTTCTTCTCATAAAAATCTTCCTCCCCAGTCTCCAAAAGAAGCATTTTTGCTTCGAGTGCAAACATTTTGTCTTTCAGTTAATCCCACAACCCAGAGAGCCAAGAGAAATATAAAATGCTGGAGAAAAAAAGTTAAACCACAGACAGCCCTTCTGCCATTTCTGAGCTGGTAAAACTAAGGGTCCTTCAACTTGGTGCTCACTACACCCCCATGTCATCAACAATATTTCGTGTAATCTTGTGTGCTGCTCTCTGGACACCACCAACCCCACTCCTCCCTCCTCACCCTTTTCTTCCTTTCTCCCAGAGTCTCCAATCCGTTCCCTTTTGGTGTGTGGCCACCGACAGAAATTTATGACAGGGGCCAGCCTCCTTTGCAGTCCACACAAAGCTTGCTCACTTGAGAGACTTTGTCAGTGCTCTCCCAGAAAAAAACACCTGCAGGCCGCTCTCCGAGAAACCTGGAGAGATGGGAGATTAATGTGGCTGTAATAGCCGGGCAGGGGGTTGGGTATTATGCCCTCTCCCCAGGTAGATGGGTCTTTTCTGAGATGATACCAATTATTTATAGCTGAAACATCTGTTGATAACTGCAGCTGCCCTTATAAAACAAAGCATATCATGGGGTCACAGGCTACAGGGACCTAAAACCCTACCTCATGCTAGCTTTGGTCTATTCAGTACCACCCCAAGTCCATGGGTTACCATCATCTTTAATGTCTCATCGTGCCATGGAAAACACTTTGTAAACACCGCGCTGCCCTGCCCCATGGGCTTTGAAGCATTATTTCATCTTCATCGGTAATTTATATTCCAGTGCCATTGTGCTGTGGGAAGGGGGAGGGGGGGCTTTTTGTTTTCCATTTAATTGTATATTGCCTGACACTTTGACCTGTATTATTAGTATCAGTCAGAAAAAGGATTTTCTCTCCCTCTTATTTAAAAATGAAATTTCAAGGGGAAGTCAGCACTCCTTCGGCTCTTTTCACTCAAAACAATGTTTACACTCCAAGAGGAGAGGATGAAAGGCGCAAGCAACTCTTTTTCAAGTGTCCGAGAAGGGCACTGCAGTTTCTGAAAGAGAACAGTACAGCCCTTATAGATATCATTCAGGGAAAACCTTTGATGGGTTTTTCAAAACCCAGTGAAGGCATTTAGCGCTGGCTTCTGTAAAGCTCCACCCTGGCCTCAGTGGCTGGCACTAACCAGGAAAGCCTGTCTTCCCTTCTGCAGCATGGGTGGAAGATGGCTCCAAACTGCTCTGTAGCTGCATCTTTGGGGGATGTTTTCAGTAACCTTCATTTTTCTAAAAGTAACAGTTGCTTCTTAAAGAGGAATCTGGAAATCAAGCTTTTTTAAAAGGAGGGGGAGATGGGGCTGAAGTTTGTGTGTCTGTGGCAGTTGGGAACAGAGTTGATTGCTCGACCCTGACTTGGAAATTCCCTGGATTGACTTGGGGTCCAGCTGGTGGAACTGGACAGGAAAAACCCACTTGTCTCTGAGAGAGGGGAACCTGCCCTTAGTCACTCCTAGCTTTAGTGTGGCTTCCCATGCAGGATATAGGCATGTTGTTAATGGTTTGACCCAAAATTACAGTCAGAGAAGATAAAGCAGGCTCAGGGTGGATTCTTTTTTTCCCCATTTATTTTTGTGCTCCAATATGTGTGGTCTGTAGCTATTTTGCTGCAGAAAAAGTATTTTGGAAGACTTATGCTGCTTAGGAGTGATTTGAAAAGACTTCCCCTCCCCCCCAAAAAAAATTTTTTTGGAGTGTTTCCTAATGTTGACTTTGAATGGAAAAAAAAATCTCTGAATAGTACATTTAACATCTAGGATATTTTTCTAAGATATTCTTGAGATAACCTTAGCATGCCTTTAACTTGTGGTTTGTAATTTTTAACTACTTGAAATACTGAAGGAACAAGAGTTAAAACATAGAGATGAATAAATCTGAGTTGGTCATTTCAAGACCACAGGGAAATACTTGTAAAATGTCTGCTGTGGGTTAGGCAAGATGGTATGGGGTCAAGGTTCTTGTCACTGTACCTCGAGTCTTGAGTTCCTTTCCTAGAACCTAACGGAAGGAGATACCCAGCTCCTGAAAGTTGTCCTCTGATCTCCATGTACCTAATGTGGCAGCCACATACTGAAAACCCTACACGTGTGGGCACACACACACACACACACACACACACTCAAAATATGTGTTAAAAAAAATCTCTGTTGTAATCAACATGAGCCAAAGAGGATGGAAATAGATATTTAGAAATGAGGTAGGTAAGATGAACTCTCAGCTTCTCCTCCACCACGCCTGCTTGGATGCCACCATGTTCCTGCCTTGATGATAGTGGACTGAACTTCTGAACCTATGCCACAGTGGAACTATCCCTGGACAGCACACAGAATAAACAGAAGATAACGCCAAACACTTATTTCTCATGCTCCGCAAGAAGCCACAAATTCTCCTAAGCCACAGCCAAGCTATGAGGAGGTGAGACTGGAGGAGGAAGAACAGGAGAATCAGGTCGATTTGACAGTTGGTATCACTGGTCCTGAGAAGACCGAGGATGGTGTGAATGCCTAATGTAGCCGACAGTCACCACACAAACGAGCTTACCGATGTCCAGAGGCAGGCAGTTTGCAGTTAAAAGGAGATTCAGTGACTTTCTGGGTCTTTATGAGAAGCTTTCAGAGAAGTACTCCCAGAATGTTTTCACTGTCCCTCCTCCACCTGAGAAGAGCGTAATAGGAAGAACAAAGGTGAAGGATGGGAAGGAAGATTCTTCTTCTGCAGACTTTCTTGAGAATTGGAGGGCTGCTGTGGCTACTCAGGCTTTGAGTGGCGCTGGTCTCCTTAAGATGTTCAACAAAGCTACAGGTGCAGTCAGCAAACTGACCATCAAGATGAATGAATCAGACATTTGGTGTGAGGAGAAGCTCCAGGAGGTAGAGTGTCAGTAGCGGCGCCTACCGAAGCTGCACGCTGTGGTGGAGACTCTAGTCAACTATAGGAGAGAGCTAGCGCTGAACACAGTACTATTTGCCGAGAGTCTAGCCATGCCTGGGAGCTCCGAGGAAAACACAGCACTGTCTCCAGCATGCTCCCAACTGGCTGAGGTGGAAGGAAACGATCCACCAGGAACAGACCAACAATGACTTCTTCCTCCTTGCTGAGCTCCTGGGTGACTATATTCACCTCCTGGTTATTGTCCGAGCTGCCTTCCATCAGCCCTGAAGACACAGTAGCACTGGCAGGATGCTCAAGCCACGCTGCAGAAGAAGCGGGAATCTGAGGCTCGGCTGCTGTTTGCTAACAAGCCTGACAAACTGCAGCAGGTTAAGGAGGAGACTGCAGAGTGGGAATCTCGGGTGGACTCAGTATGAAGGGAACTTCGAAAGGATTTCAACAGTTGTCAGAAAGGAAGTGACAAGATTTGAGAAAGAAAATTCCAAGGACTTCAAAAACCACGTGATCAAGTACCTGGAGAGGTTCCTACATTCCCAGCAGCAGCTGGCAAAATATTGGGAGGCCTTCCTTCCTGAGGCAAAGGCCATCTTCTGAGGGGCCAAGGATACCAAAGCCTACTTTCGTGGCGCTGCCTTTTTATACACTGCCCTCCTCCTTCGATGGACCCCAGCTGATGCCCCTGCCTTGGCTGGACTTAGCCCTTCCACTCTGCCTCACAGACAAACTGTTCCCAGTTACTCTAACCAACATTTCATTTAGCTTCCACATATATTTCCTTAGCTAAGAGAATAGTTTCCTGCATTAAGCAAAACACCTACAATAGATGGTGGAATTATAGGTTAGGGGTGGAGTGTTGATATAAATGTATCAATACAAATGTATATTTTTCACGATGTGGTTTAGGAACTGGAAATAATGTTTTCTGTTACTCCTGGGGTGGTGCCATGAAAGATTAGATTATGTAATAAAATATTTGAAAATCAGGGGAAAAAAAAAAGAAATGAGGTGGGTAAAAGAAACCAAACTATAAATTGATTAGAAAATGAAATGCCAGGTACAAGAAAGATGATGTAAGGCACAGTCACGAGCTTAGAGGGCCACCAGTGGGAATAAGACAGCCTCACCCATAAGTGCTCTCCTGTTTAAAGATATTCTTAAAACTAATTCAACTAGCTTGTTCCTGTTGCCAGCTTTCCTATTAGGCAGCAACAGATAGATTGTTGTCCATTCAGCAATGATTTTCTAAAGCTAGTTTTCCAACTTCAACTATGTGGTTTGGGCTTCAATGAAGAAAACCTTTTTCATTTGTACAGGGGGTGGGGATAAGCGGTGATAAACTATGACTTCACCCACCTTCTCTACCAAACCTCAGAGTGTCACCATGTGCTGGACTGTTGGTATCGAACACTGAAAGGTGAAGACGTGGGGCTGGAGAGATGGTTTAGTGGTTAAGAGCACTGGCTGCTCTTCCGGAGGACCCAGGAACTCCCAGCAGTCACATGGCAGTTCACACCTATCTGGAACTCCAGTTCCAGGGTCCTGACGCCCTCACATGGACATACAAAAAAAATGAACATTAAATAAAAATAAATTATATATATAAAATAAATTATTCATTTATTCAGTTAATTATATTAAATAATTTTATGTATAAATTAATTTTATATATTAAAAAATAAAGATGAAATAAAGGTGGAGAAAAGCCAAGTTGTTCTTCTAGTAGAATGAAGTGAGAGAGTGGCCCTTGCTCAAAGCATGCAGGTTGAAATGGTTACTTCCACTTACCAAATACCTAACCTGTACAAGAACCAATAAATAGTCTTCTAACTGTCACATTGATCTCTTTCATGGCTAAGAAAGTGAACACTCAGAGAAGTTTCATAACACAGCCAGAACTATGACTTTCCCTCATCATATGAGCATCTCTGCTCTTTCCACTCATGGTTTCCTGCAGACCCAGGCTGCCCTTTTAGATGCTGAGGTACCAGAGGCTGGAGGTAGCTATTACCCAGAGCCTCCCATGTCACACGGTCTCGCTGACTCAGACCCTCCTGGTCATCTCCATGATCTGAAAACAAAAGGGTAGCCTCCGAAAAAACCTGCACCAGTCAAGTGAAGTGTCCAAGATTTCAACAAATGGTAAATGTTGATAAGTCTGATCAGGAGGGTGCACATCTCAGAAGTGGAGAGTTAAATGTGGGGTTCATGCTGGCTGGGCTTTATAGCTGGGTGGTAGACCACTTGCCTAGGATGCAGAAGGCCCTGGGTCCAACCCTCAAAACTTCAACATTTCAACAAAACAACACAACATGCACAAATGTATAGACAATAGCTTTATTAGTAGTCAGGGCTCAGTAGAGTAACTGAACTTATTTAACAGAAATATAAACATGTATGTGTGTATATATATATATATATATATATATATATATATATATATATACACATACATATATGATTTATTATTAGAATGACTTATAGGCTGCGGTCCAATTAGTCTAACAGTGGCTGCCTATGAACCTAAGGTCCAAGAATCCAGTAGTTGTTCAGTACATGAGGCTGGATGTCTCAGCTGGTCTTCAGCGTATGCTGGAATCAGGAAGAAATGGCCTCTAATACCATTAAAATAATGGACTTGCTGTTATGTTTTATAAAAAAGAAGCCAGGATGTGTTTGGTAGAGCACAGCCTGGTGAGGTGGGAGGGGTGCCTCGGCTGGCTCACGGTAAGGCATCTCTTCCTTCTGAGATACCAGCCATACAACGAGTTTAGTATGGAATAGAGTTTATTTAGGGCATGGAAAGGGGAGTTGAGAAAGGAGTAGAGACAGAGGCAGGGAGAGAAGGGGAAGAGGAGAGGCTGGTCAGGATCACTCGAGATAGAAGGGGAGGGGAAGGGGAGATAGGGAGGGAGAAAGGGGTCAGAGATAGAAGAGAGTCAGAGAGAGAGAGAGAAAGGGCAGAGAGAGTAAGAGAGCAAGGAGGAGACAAACAGTCCTCCTTATAGAAAGCCAGGCCTACTTGGCTGTTGCCTGGTAACTGTTGGGAATGCCAATACTTGCTAGCAAGGTGAAAGCAAGCAAGCAAGCAAAGGACAAAAGCTTCCTTCTTCCATGTCCATCCATAGGCTTTCAGCAGAAAGCATGGTCCAGTAGAGATGGGATTTTCCCACCTCACGAGATCTGAATTCAAGGTATGTCTTTTCATCTCAAAGATCCAGATGAAAGGTGTGTCTTCCCTCCTTGAAATGGATCTTCCTTCTTTGAATTAAACACAAGGACCTCACAGGCAGGGCATTCCATGTTTGGGTTTTAGTTAATTTCAGATGTAGCGAAGGTGACAAGCACAAATAGGCATCATAATAGCATGTGCTAGCCAGTTGCATGTGGGTGTTGAGCCCCATGACAGCTTTCCATCCTCAAGCACAAAGGTCTTGAGATGGTTTCCTGAGTGAAAGGGCACTGGACACAGAGCTGTGTGTGTTTCCTTGGCTTCTTAGACATCTCAGACTCACAGGCCTCCTCTGCTCGGCTTCCAGATAGAGTTCTCGTCTAGACTGCAGTGAATGGCACGACTAGCCACTCAGTAACACACTGGAAACTTGAATCATTTTCTGCTCTCTTGCCTGCCAGTAGCTTTTGCTTATAAATATCTCACTAATTCCCTTCTACCGTTATTAATATCCAAGTCTTCTTTGTGCTGTCATAATACAGTGGAATCCCTGAGGCTGGATAATTCATAAAGAACATGGATCTATTTGGCTCATAGTGCTGGAGGCTGACACATCCAAGAGAGTAGCATCTAGACAGGGCCTTCATGCTGTTACCTCTTGGCAGAAGTGGAAGAGTAAGAGAGGTTAGGAATGAGAAAGTAAATCCTCTCTCAATATAACTAATTCATTGACACCGGGATAATCAAATCTTCATGGCCCAGTCACTTCCCATTGGGCCCCTTGTCCTGACTCCATTGCACTGAGAATAGCCATCACACACAAAATTGAAGTTAATCCTTTGAACTCTAGCACCTCCATGCCCAAGCTGCCATCATACCTAGACGAGGTCTCTGCTGTTGCTTCCTGAGTTGTCTCTCATGTCTCCAGATCCACATCTTTTCTCATGAAGAGCACAATTTGCAGGCTAAAAACCTGGTTGTACCACCTCAGTCTACCTAGGGACTACCCAGCGTTACAACAAGGCCTGCAGCCCACCAGATGCAGGCCTCGCCTCTGCCATGGCTGCCCACAGGCCTCCTTTCATCCCATACTCTTACAGCGGTTATTCCGAGCACAGCTCTTACCCACTCTGCCTTCCATACAAGTCCATATATGCTTCATGTGCCATCCTTGAGTTTATTCATCATAGAAGCTGTCTCTCACTTTCATGACTGGATTAACACTCTCCGGTCACATATTCTACTACTGTGCTACTGTGTGCTTACATTTGCCTGAGGAACTTTTATTGTTATCTCTCTTTCCTACTGACAGTCAGCTCCATGACAATGGGGGCCCTGCTTGTCATGCCTTGCTTTTCCTGACATTTATATCTCTGATGTTTTCACAATAAACGCCATTGATTCTCTCTTTCCATCATGGGGAATCTATAGGTAGAACTTGGAGCCTCAGGCGTGGTAGCAGACACCTTTAACCTCTGAGCCATCTCATTAGCCCATTGAATGAATGAACGAATGAACGAATGAATGAATGAATGAAAAGAAATGTATGTTACACATACTATTCATATAGAGTGGTATCTGACATGCATGTATGTGGCAAGCGAAAGAGGTCATCCTGTGTAGCCTCCACACAATTGCCTGGGCAGTGGACAAGGGTATAATAACCACATCTCTCTTCAGAAATAGAAAGTATTTGAATAAATGCTTTCTTTACAGGCTTCCTGATAGGAAGTAAATAACTGAAGATGGTAGTCATATTTGCTGTGTGTATTATAAATTAAAATGGGGGAAGTTTTGTGGTTGGGAATACACACGATAAAAATCTTCTAAAGGTATGCAAATGGACATTTTGTTTACATGGTGGGGTTCCTGGTTCTTTATAGTTCCTTGATTCCCCACAACAAGCATCTCTTGCTATAGTAAAAGATTGAAAGAGAAGATAGGAGAAAGGGGGATGAGGACTTGTTAATCAGGTATCCTTAACTCCAGGTAGGCTCAAATATACATAAACACATCTCTCCCACTTATTTAGTAGATACATGAAACACTGAGTTGGGCATTGTCCCAGCAATGGAGACACTAAGGTCCCAGCTGACTCTGGCAACGCCTCTTGTTACCAAATAAAATAATAGCACAGCATTTTACTTTCTGCCTTTTTCTTTTCTTGTCATGGTAGGTGGCTTGCTACAGCCTGAGTCTCATTATTCCCCTGTGTACCTTCAGAGATCATTGTGCAACCACAGGGACTCACACATACTCTTGTGAATGAATATGGGTGTGGAATACTTTTATCAGTGATTTCCTTATCAAAAAAAAAATGGTGGTGGAGATGGCTTAGTAGTCAAGAGCACTGACTACTAAGTCTTGAGTTCAATTTCCAGCAACCAAGTGATGGCTCACAACCATCTGAAATGGGATCTGATGCCCTCTTTTGGTGTGTCTGAAGACAGCTACAGTGTACCCATATACATTAAATAAATCTAAAAAGAAAAGAAGGTGAAGAAGAGGAAGAAGAAGGAGGAGGAAGAGGAGGAGGAGGAAGGAAGAAGGAAAAAGGAGGAGGAGGAAGAAGGAAGAAGGAAAAAGGAGGAGGAGGAAGAAGGAAGAAGGAAAAAGGAGGAGGAGGAGGAAGAAGGAAGAAGGAAAAAGGAGGAGGAGGAGGAGGAAGAGGAGGAGGAGGAGGAGGAGGAGGAGGAGGAGGAGGAGGAGGAGGAGGAGAAGGAGAAGGAGAAGGAGGAGAAGAAGAAGAGGTGAGTTGGAGACCCTCTAGTTTAAGTCCATTGTTGGATCACTGAGAATAGTAAAGCACAGAAAGATTAAGTGTCCACATTGTCACCAGACCAACTGCTAAAAGTGGCAGGGCAGCAGTGATGTCAGGCTTTCAACCTGCACCGGGCATTTCCCTGTCTACACAGACAGAGCTGTTGTTGGGCCTGGGATAGACTTTTTTTTTTAATGTACTCCAGTTCTCTCTGTGGACAGTAGTAAGGCCTTATGTCTTTCTGTTTTTAGAACAGAATTAATTTTAAAAGAAATTTACAAAAGTTAACCAGCAGCATTTAAAACTATAGTTTCTGGGCTGATGAGATGGTTCATCCTATAAAAATTGACTCCTGAAGGATAAGCCTGATGACCTGAGTTTTTGATCCAAACTCCCACAAGTTGCTCTCTGACCTCCACACACGTACATTAGTGTGTGCTTACCAGTTGTGTTCACACACACACACACACACACACACACACACACACACACAAATAAGAATAAATTAAATTTAAATTTTTTGACCTTTTTTTTTTTCTAAGTATTCTGGTTCTTGCTGTAAAAAGAAGTCAGAGAAGAACTAAATAATTTATTTATTATTTATAAATAATAAGTTATTTTAATAAGTGAAAAGGAGCTACCAAGGGAATGGGACTATGAAAGAGAAATAGCAGTCTGAAAGCCTATGTATTTTCAGAACTTAGAAAAAAGAGTATGACGAAATCCACTGAGGATTTAAACCGTGCTCTAAAACTCTGCCAAGGAGTGGGGGCTGGGCTTTTAATAAAGTGCTCTCAAGTTTCAATGCAAGGTAAATTAAAATGGTGTGGCTTGTCTTTAATATTCTACCAGCGAAACTCTGGTTGCCACAGAATCAGGCATGCAAGTTATCCCTTTGATGAGGAGGGCTCACCCTACAGTGTGAATTTCATGTCCTCATAATGAGGGCAGAAACTGAGCCAAGTCCTGGAGGGATGGATACAGCTCAGCCATGTAGGCAGAGCTGCACAGTGCTAAGTGGTAGCAGAAAATGAGCAAGGTCCAGCGCCGCACAAAGAGGCGACCTTCAGAAAACACATCATCCGAGGAGTGTGTCCACCCACCTTTGTAGGCAGGCCAAGCAACGCCACCTCTCAGAGTCTGTGAGGTGAGGAGCTTTAGGAGGAGCTTACGCGATATCCCCGCTCATCTAGCATGTTTATGCAGGCTGAAGCAAACGGAAGCATCACCTTTGTGCATCAACATATCGAACACTGGATTTCATACAACCGAGCTGACAGTCTTTACAACATATTTCCTGATGGGAACCCTGCAGAGTGGGACTTCTTAGGTCCGTTTGCAGATGAGGTGAGGCATTTGGCTTCATGAGCTAGAGAAATGCTCCAAGCAAAATGCCAAGTGTAGTTAAGATGGAAATGCATTCTATGGCTCCCTTGGTACCCTGCCCCTGCATCCCCTACCCATCATGCCCTGTTAGCCGCCTACTCATAGAGCAAGCTTGCCTTCCACACAGAGGAAAACAAATGTTCTGGTTTTTTTGGAATTTTATACAGCACAACAGGGATTTCCATGTTCCCATTGAGGGATTCGTGATGAATTAATCATCTGTACTTTTCATTTCTCATCCCCTGCTCCATGTGTGGGATGTGCACATACACATGTATGTGAGTGTGTGTGTGTGTGTGTATTTTGGTTTGGGTTTCCAGGTGAAATTTCACTTTATTGCCTACAAATGATGGAATTCTAGGCTCACACTGCTGTGTCTTGCTTCCAGCAGTAAAAAGTTTTGAGTAATCTCCATGAGAAAAACTCCAATTATATGACACATTTATAATATGCACATTTTGAGGAAAAAATGCCCTCTATCATACACTTTTTAAACTTATGATCCTCCTGCCTCTCGGGTATTGACTGAGTAATTGGCTTACTTATTTAATTATGTGCATGCCCTGTTGGTTTTGTTATGTAGATTTCTATACGCTACAAAGTTAAAACCGAGACAAAGACTGAACCGATATCCAAAATTCATTCTTATGGTTGTGTTACTGGCATAAGCATCCTTTTGTCCATGTCAACATTGTGATTGGCTATATTTATTTACAAAAATCTTGATTAGCTCTTTACTTGGAAAATGTAGCCAGGGTAATTTATTTTAGTGTGTATTTGGCTTTAATTTTTATCATTATTGAAAAATTACATCCAAAGATAACTATGCTCAATTACGCTCAGTCCATCCATTAGCTGTGGGAAGTCAATCTGCAACACCATAAGCACTGGAAGAACAGCCCCACTAAGGACTTCTAAGGGAAGGCAGAGCAATCCTGTTGTGCTATATGTCTACCACTCTGCTTGCATATGTTTGAGGTGACAATGACAGAGCCGGTCTGGGTAATTTATGATGGTAGAATGGACCTGGAATTTTTTGACTACTAACATTTGAGTCTGGAACTGCCTGTTGTTAGCATGGAGGACACTGTGGTTTCCACTTCCTTCATCTGGAAGAACAGCAACAACAGAAGCTCTCTGCAGGTTTGGGGTTTTTTGTTGTTGTTGTTTATTTTGTTTTTGTTTTTTATTAAATGAGTGGCTAGCAAGTACCCCACATTCAAGGAATGGAATCGTCACTACCTGGTTGACAAGAAGACACAGCTTGGAGTCAAATAGAAATTTTTTTCTTTTCTCATTTGCACACATATGGGTGTTTTGTCTGCATGTGTGTGGCTACCATGTATGTGCAGTGTCTACAGAGCACAGAAGGTGTCAGATTCCCTGGAACCAGGGTTACATACTCTAGCGTGGGTGCTGGGACTTAATCACGGTCCTCTTGAAGAACAGCCAGTGCTCTACTCTGCTGAGCGCCTCTCCAGCCCCCTAGATAGGACTTTTGTGGTCAAGAGGCAAGACATACAGAGGCCAAGATTGTAGCAACCAATCCTCCCACAGAATAATACTGTAAGGAGTGAAAATTGTTGACATCAATGTGATATCACAATGATAGATCCGAGCATGCAAGCCGTCTTCTAAAGACTGCAAGCAACTGAACACCCAGGATCGTGTCTGTGAACCTAACAGTGTGAGGTCATGGTCCTTTCAGTCAGTACCATCATTATCATCATCAATTATTATTATTATTATTATTATTATTATTATTATTATTATTATTGGAAGCACTTATCACTAATGTAGTATCTATGAGAGAACCGCAGTGACAAGATTCCCACTAGCAGACTGTCCCTTCCACAGCAGCGAACTAACTAGCTAGCTGAGTCTGTTTATCCAGTACCTTGGATTATCTGCTAGACTGTCTATGAGAAAAGCCTGATAGTTCCTTGTTCTGACCCTGGTACTTAGTATTCACATGGGATAGATGTAGTTCTCAGGAGATAAAACAAAACAAAAACTACAACAAAATGCCACCATCCCTTCGTCAGTCACACTGGATTACATATTAGATAGGAAGTTTCTTTCCTTTTGGTCTGTCTCCATACATCTTCACGGAATAAGGTGGAGAAATGGGGTTCTGGGAGAAAAAGATGTCATCTTCATTAGGAAACACCCTCTTGGAAATCTTCCTATTAGCTTACAGCCAATGTTGGGTCACAATCCTAAACTTGAAGTCAAAATATTAGATTATTGTTTGAAATGCTGGCATTAGTTCATTTTTTTTCTTGCCTCAAGTTGATTTGTAAAAATAGCATAGGACACTGGTCATCTGCAAATAGTGTATGGTTGGTGTGTCCCAGCAGTCCATCTGTCTTCACATTGGCAGGAGCCTTTTCCATGGGACCTTCACAGGGGCCTGGGCACCTTCAGGAGCCTGAGCTAGAGCTGAAGCCTGGGCCTTAGCTGGAGCTGCAGCCTCTGCCTTGGTTTGAACTTTGGGCTTTGGTTGGCAGAGCCTATGACCCTTGGCCACGTAGCTTCGAATCTGCTTCCGAAGCTTGGTGTGAGCGATGAAAGCCAGAAGGCTGAGTTGGCGGCTGGGGCCCTTTGGTATCTTGGTCTTAACCGCCTTAGGCTTCACTGGGGCCTTGATGGCCTCTGTGTGTGCACGCACTGCCTTTGCATTGTTGGCCTGCATCTTCTCCAGGCCTTTCTTCCTGTGCTTCTTGGCAAAGTGCATGTTCCTCAGGAACTGGGGGTCAACTCCATTAAGAGATTCGTATCTTTGTGACAGGTTTCTTGATGCCATTTCTATGCCATATCCGGGACTGGCAAATGTGCAGATGATGTGGTTCTTGGACTTGGCCATGTCTGCACTGTAACCCATGGCTCCCGCAGAGCCTGGGATCAGAAGAGCCATTTTATGGTATATACATATAGATATATATACCATAAAGTGTGGGAGGGAGGATCCCCAAGCCAACCTCCTGACAAGGAATAAAAGGAAATGGGAAACTGAGAGGGGCTCAACATTAGGTTAGACACTCTTCAGAATTGCAATAGAAGCCATAAGTTCTGTCTTTAATGACTCCGTTCTTGAAAATGGTGTTTCCAATGTGATCTTTGTCTTGTAATATATATATTCCAGTCAACAGGCAGGAATTTTCATTCTCAAAATGCTCCTAAGTACGGTAACACCATGTCATTCTCCATTACAAATGCATCTCCAGTGTCTGTCACCTAATGCTTAGTGATGGAATGAATGAATCCCCAGCATCTTCTGCCAAGCATCACTAGGGAGATGCCTGGGCGTTGAGATTTCAGCTCATCATCTGCTCTACTTTGGTTTCTGTTGCTGTGATTTAAAACACTCTAACCAAAATCAACTTGGAGAGAGAAGTATTTAGTTGTCTTATACCTCAGAGTCTATTATGGGGAGAAGCCAGGGCAGAGGATCAAGGCAGAAACTAAAGCACAGGCCATGGAAGAAAGATGCTTACGATCTCACTCCCCCTGGCTTGCTCAGCTAGCTTTCTTCTACAACCCAGACCATCATCCTGCCTAGAGACAGTACTGCCCATAGTGGGCTGGGATCGCCTATAGTAATCAGTAATCAAGAAAATGCCCCACAGACAAGCCCTATCGCCTACCTGAAGGAAGCAAATCTGTGACTGCAGCTAACTCTTCCCTGGTATGTCAAGCTGATTACAGAAGCTAACTATGGTTCTACACAAATCAATTCTGCTCTCAGCAAAGCATTTTTTGTTAACTGATGATGGACCTTTGATTTCGTTTTCTATATGGTCATTTCCAACGACGAGATCTAAGTAGAATTTTCCTGAGGACTAGGAGGTATGCTCACAGAAACCCGAACATAGATGCTCCACATTAACATAATAAACATTTTGGGGACTTTCTAACCAATGATAAAAGCCAGGACAGAAACTAGAACGGGATCCAGGCCAGGGTACAACCCTGCTGGGTTTTATTTACTTGTTTCCCTTTTTATTGTGTGCTGGGGGTTGTACCCAGGTCGTACACATGCTAGACACACTCTTGCACACAGAACCCATATTCCTAGCCCTCCAAAGCCTATTTTTATAAGTGTCTACTTTGAAAAAGCAAATCTATTCTGTCTTCCCTATTGTATTCTTTGAGCTTCACTAATTTCTCAGTTCCATTCTAGTTTCTACATTTTTGGTCCGCCGGTATTTTTTAATTTTGTCCCGTATAACAAAGAAATAATGGTCTAAAATCTGAGGTATCTCTGGCTAGCCATCCATACAGGTGTGAAAATAACCAAATCAGCCAAACAGCCAAGTCATCTTTTAGCACTTTCAGCTTCTCTTTAAGCATTGACAATATAGCCACGCGCAGCCGAAGTGCCTGGTGTTACATTCCATGAGATTTAGGCATTTCCTGTGGGGAGATAAGAAGGAGATAAATGCTATCAGTGATATTACTCATAACTGATAATAGTAATAAATGATATTACTAATGCTATATTACTGAATATTGGAGAGCAGTCGGGGCTATGAAGGTCAAAACAGCGGCATCCCAGGACAGTGAGTGCTGTGGATGCTTTAAAGAGGAGCTTTAGGGAAGCCTTTCTAGAAAGAGTGATGGGAGTGAGGCTTGAATTGGGACTGTGCTGACAATCAGAGCAGCAGCCGTGCAGGAGGGGAGGAGCCAGTGCACATGCTCGCTGCTCACACTTGGCTTGTTCTAGAGGCAAAGCAAAGAGGCGAGAGAAGGGGAAGAAATGATAGGCGTCAGATGAACTAGGTTAGTGAAACAGTAAGAGCTGCTATGTCAAACAACTCATTTGCATTTATAGATCTAAATTCTACATTTTACATTTGTGTGTGTGTGTGTGTGTGTGTGTGTGTGTGTGTGCACCCACCCACCGCTAGGAGTGTGAATGAAGTGAAGATGGGAAGGTGTCCATTGGACTTGGACTTTATTGGCAACCTTAAGAGAATGTGTTTAATAGTGTTGAAGATGGGAGCTATGGGAAGAAGAAAGTTTGGAAGGGAGGAAGGAAAGAGAAAGATGAGATGACTCTTGAATTCGGCACCACTGAATGAACACGGAAAACAGTTCAGAAGGCACCTTCTCTACAGGCGTTAAGCACCTCACTGTCAAAATGGCAAGTTTGCCTCAGTACCTTTTCTGTTACTATAACTAAAGGCTACACACTGGGTGATATATAAAGAGTAAAGGTTCTAAAGATTTAAAATCAAGGTATTGAATGGCAAAAGCCTTTATGACAGTGAAGACTTAGTATAGAGTTCCAAGTTGACATAAAACAAGATCATCCAAGACAAAGAGGTTGTGGGCAAGTGAGACCAGTGATGAATCATTGATGTGGTTATTGAACTGACCAAATTTATATCTGGATTCAGGACACCTAGAGTCCAGAGTCAAACAAGCAGCTGACTCGGCAGATTCCAGAAGACACAGGTGGTAGCAGGGTTGCTTATTTTGATACTTTTTTCCACCCTTTAATGATCAACCAAAGCCATTTACTGCAGATCCAAGCAGAGGGAGAGGGGGAGGGGGCAAACCAATGTGCTCTCTCTAGGTCCGGTGAGATAGAAAAGATTTCAGGACTGTTTCCCGTGAATCCACATCTTCCAATGGTAAAATGGACATTTCATGACTGTTAACCAGGCCTGGGAATAGATGTGTCTGGGGTTTTTTTGTCCCCCATTTAGTAGGTGGACAAACATGGAGCATGCCACGTTTGGTCTTCACTTAACCTTCTGTAGTCTGCTTTGGCGGGTTCTGTGCTTATCCCTACTGTTGCCTGCCTTGACATACTCTGGTGCCGGCATCCTTCACTTTTCATTTGTTTATTTTGCCAAGTCCTCGCCTCAGAACCTGTTCCTCCCCACTTACATCTCCTCCTTCCCTTTATCTCCATCCTCCAAATTATCATGCTACAATAATTTCCCTTCACACTGCTCCAGCCAATTGCAGTGCCAGATGGCACGGAGACCCCCTCGCCCAGTCCCTTGAGAGCAGCTGCCATTGTCGTTGCTGTGAACATGTCATGGCTTTGAACTTGTAGCTGGGACCCAAACTTGAGGCTCAGAACTGGGAAGAGGGGCCTACAGCCTCTGCCCTTAAAAAGACATGGCTTGTTAGCATTTTTTTCAATCTTCTGTGTATCGAAATCTCATTGTGGAGTTTAATTCCTTCGCCACCTGACTCGGCTTCCTAGCCATGAAGTTCCCTTTGTGCCTAAAACTCAATTAGAATCCCGTATTTCCCATCCCACAAACAGATGAGGAAACACAAGTCTATGTTTGTGGGCTGTCGGCACGTGTATCTTTGTGTGCTCAAGTGTGTGCCTGTCCCCTTAGGAATCTAGTAAATTCTCTCCGCCCTCTCTAAGTACCTTATTTAAACATGGTCACTCAGCAAGAAGAATACAGTTGCTGTCTGTTCTGTCTTCCCATGAAGACAGCCTGTGAGGAAAGATAAAGGGGTAGGATTCATTTGTTTCTGAGCATAAGATTGCTGGGGTCGCAGCAACCCAGAAATTCTGTTGCTATGGCACATGATCATAATTTTGAGTCCCCAGAGACGGCAGGTCAGTCATGGGTCTAAAAACCCAAACTACCACCACCACCATAACAACAAAGATTCATATGTGGGAACCAATATCCATTTCAAAAGCACTATTCTATTGTAAGCCGTGTGTGTATGTGTGTGTGTGTTTTCTTTCATTTTGGAAGTATGGGGAGGGCAAGGGGTTCCCTTTTCATTTTAATCTAATTGTGCACAGTCCAGGAACATTTTGCCACTTAGGGAGATTCCTTAGTGTCTCTTCCCTACCACACACTCCAGCCTCTTTCATTCCCCCCTTCTCCTGTCAGAGAATATCTCCCACCCTCCTCCCTACAGCCTAGACTGGTGGGGAGATTCCCAGAAGTCTGATGTATTCTGCCTTGCTGCTGAGGAATGTACTGTCCCCTCACTTGGCAGCAAATGAAAGTGGGTATTAATTTCCCGAAGAACGGGGAGAAACAGAGCGTGGGGGCTGCAAGAACCACACCACCCAAATCTGCACGTAGGACGCAGCACGCTGCCACTTCAAAGGAGAGAGGCTGAGAAAAAGAAAGCGAAGAGGAGTCTCCTGACTTGATGTCCTTGTACTTTGCATCATAGGTTTTGGATAGAGATGCGAGAGGTTCGGGCCCCGAACAGAGCTAAATTATGCAGCTGCAGGGACGCCAGGGCCTCCAGAATAGGATGCTTCGTTTAGATTTTGCACAATGCTATTGAAGTGCTTATTTTCCTCCTGAAGAGACACAAACAGATGCAAACTTCTGTAAACACTTTAGAAATGAATTCAGTGAGTTTGGCCTCTCAGCAGTGCTCAATAGCTGACAGAAAAATGTCTAATTAGTGCAAGTGGAAATAATAGGGCCACTTGGATTCCTTCCATCGTCCTCCAAGTCTCCTTCTCCAAGAAACTCAAAGGCCCTTTTGTCTGGCAGGTCACCCTCTCTCGGGCTTTTGTGCGCCAATCTATTAAGAGTAGAAGGGGAGAAAATAGATTAGGCAATGTTCCCTGCTCAAATATATGGCGCGTTCGTGCGGGATGCAGAATGAGCCTACAGGTGCTGAGGGAGGGGTTCCCGGGTTAGTGACAGAAAAAAAAAAAAAAAAAAAAGTAACGCGCACGCGCACAAGAGTGCTGGGAGGGCTCCTTGGAATAACTAGCTTCCCACTTGCTCCATGAACACAGACTGCAGCTTCCTTTTTCTTTCCCAGTCTCAGAGAGGTTAGTCCTCAGAGTCGGTGAAGGGACAAAAAAAAAAGATGACAAAGACGTGAGGTTTTACCATGTTCCTAGAGAAAACTTATAGATTTAACTTGTCTTTTCTGTTTAAGTATTGAAAGTTCCACTGCAGTTTATACCGGGGTTGGGGGTAGGGCGGGGTGCCTTTTCCATGGGTTTATATTTTGTCACACAAGAAAGTAGGTGAGTGACAGACTTTGATGGTTGGTTGGTTTCCCTCATGATGTCTGTCACCTCATTTATTAAGAAGCCACACCATACTGAGCGCTTGAAGGGCAGTTTTCATAATTTCTGAAACAGCACTGCCAACAGCAACTATCTACACTTCCAAGAGGAGATCGGATTGAAGAGGTTACATCATTTGCAAGGGCAAGGAGGGTAGATACAAAGGCAAGTAGAGAGATACCTCTGCTGACTCAGGGCTTGCCTTGCGTGCATGAGACCCTATGTTTCATTCCCAACACCACAACAAACAAATGAGCCACAGATGCTGTGGCTTCATCTCAGGAATTATATTTTTTCGTAACCTTTGATTTAAATGTTTTTTTTTTTTTACATCTTGCTTTTGCATACCTAATTTTTACTCCACTCTCTGGAACATTATCAAATAAAGCTGTGATAACTGGCTATCCTTTGGGGATTCCTTTCTGTAGATGGTAGAGAACTTCCTTCTTTTGCAACTGGTAACTTCACTTTGTGTTAGTCTTGTAAATTTTAGCTTATAGGATGGTGGGTGTTTTGTAGATTTCTTGACTTTTGTTCTGTGAAGCAGCTTAACTTTCTTGAAACTAGCTTATAAACATCCAGACTTAGACTTTGTCTCGTCTCTAAAGCCAGACCTTGCAGAACATGCTGTCCCATGCTCTGTGAAAGGACAAGACTTACAGAAAGACAAACTGCTTGAGACCTAAAGAGGACTTGAGTTTTCACCCCCAGCACCCATGGGACAAGTCAGTCATAGAGGTGTGTGCTGGCAATCTCAGAACCAGGGAGGGAATCTGCAGGAAGGAACACGATCCCTGGGACTTACTGGCTAATGTATCTAACCAGTCATTGAGCTCCAAATTCAGTGAGAGATCCTGCCTCAAAAAGTAAAGTTGTGAACAAGGAGGAAGATAACTGACCGAGGATGTTGACCTCTGACCTCCACACAAACACATGGATGCCTGCACACCTGTGCACACATAAACATATACACATGAAAAAACACACATATGTAGATATGTGCAGATGAATACATGAGCACACAAAAAGATTCTGTACATCTGTGCCGATGTTGGCACAGGATATAAATTTGGCAGGAATCAGCCTGGATATGTGTTGACGTACAATTGGATAAACAGCATGTGTTATGTACATACATGCAGTAGCACACTGTTCATCCTCAACAGGGGAGGGAATTTGTCCTATCCTATGAGGATGAAACTTAAAGCAATCACACTAAACATGATGCCACAGATAAACCAATGCTACATGATTCTACTAGCTATCTAAAACAATGTAACTCTTAGAAACAGGGGGCAGAATGGTGCTTTTCAGCAATGGAAGAGTTGTTAAATTTGTTTTCTCAAATTCTCAAGATTAAAAAAAAGTCTGTCTTTAGCATAACTGAAGTTTTCACTTTAAAACTGTGAGAGTAAGTGTTGAGAGAGATTAAAACTGAGACAGGTTCCTATTTGGCTCTGATGCATTTGATTTGTAACTTTAAAAAAAAGTCTAACAACAACAAAAAAAACCTGCTTAACCTCTCAGCTCCCTTTTTAGTATCAATTTTAAGACTACTGCAGAGTTCCCGTGAGACTGGAACATGAGGATTTTTTCAGAAAATAGATGTTGCCACTAAGATGAGACCCACTAGTATTAATGTGGAAAGAGTGGGGACCACACCTGGATAAGAGCCTGCCCCCAAACCTAGGTTGTGGAGGCTGCTGCAAGTGCCTGAAGCAAATGGACCCCAAGGAGAAGGGGGCAGAACTATGGGGGGTAGCATGTACTGGAGTGCCATGTCAGAGTACGTCACCGAGGATCCTCTAAGGTACAGGGAAGTGTGCAAGCTGACGGGAAAACAGTGGTTCTGAGCAAGCTACCAGGGCCCCGCAGCGAGAGAAAGTTCAGTCCCTGGGACCTGTAGATGGTAGCCAAAGCGTCCAACCAGAGGACAGTGTTTACATGGTGTCCATAGGAAGGGCTCTGACCAGACACTGGCCATATCAGACAGACCTGGGCATGTGTAAAACTGTCATCTTGCTTTTTGGTCTTTTGAACCTACGCTTCAGGACATTGAGACAACTGACCTCGTCGTGACATTTGTTCCAGTTGTGACGGTTTACTTGAGCAAGAAAAAGCTCAATAACATTTTATATTTGCTTCTTATTGTGGCTGGAAGGAACAAGGCCCAATCAAGTAAACTCACAGTAGAGTGTGCATAATCCTGAAATGAAGATAGGTTGATAAAGGAGAATGTGGCTCCCAGACTGCACTCAGGGAGGGAGGAGCTGGAGCAATGGAGCATCCATGAGAGTGAGTTCTGCTCCTGCAGAGAACCTGGGTTTGGTTCCCACCACCCACATCAGGAGCCCCACAAATGTAGCTCCAGTTCCAAGGGATCTGATGACCTCTTCTAGCTTTGGTGGGCACCTGCATGGGTGTGGTACACACACACACACACACACACACACACACACACACACACACACACTCACACATGACATGTTCTATGCTTAAAATTTATTCTTTATATGGACAACAACTATTCCACTCTTGGCCAGAAAAAAAAGAAAGGTGTGAGTGGCTCCCACCATCTTCCTCAGGGACATACCTCCAATACCAGGATGACCTCCCACTAAGCCTACCTCCTTTTCTATTTTCTATTTATCACTTTCCAGGACCCTACCTGGGAACCAGATCTTTCCCACATAAGCTTTGGGGTCAGAAGACAGTTTCAACATGCATACTCTAGCACAGTGTTAAAACTCTGCAGACCTGTTACTGGGAAGGTTTCATGAGCAGAGAGCACTTTCAATGAGAATGCATCTTTTCTTACTGTTGACAAGAGAAAAATTCTGAGATATTCTAAGTATAAAGACTTATTTTTATTTTGTGCATATGTGGTGTGTGTGCGTGCATGTGTGTGTATGTGTGTGTGCATGTGTGTGTGCATGCATGTGTGTGTGTGTGTGTGTGTGTGTGTGTGTGTATGCAGTCACTGAATCTCCAACTGTAGTTACAGGCTGTTGTGAGCTGCCTAATGTGGTAATGGGAACCAAGCCTGGGTCCTCTGCAAGTTAAGTACATGCTCTTAACTGCTAGGCCATCTCTCAGCCCTGATGTATCCTAAATTTAATTAAAAGAATTCAAGGATGGACAGAAAGGGAAGCAGAGGAGGTTTACTCATCTACAAACTCAGGCCAGGGAGAACAAAAGGCATTCTGTATTTTTTGTTATGTTCTTTAAAACCTTAATTAAAATCCTGTCACCACTGCTAGGTGACACCATTTCTCACTTACAACCCAACCAAGCAAGAGCATAGGTTTCTGCTACCATGGGGCTAGGGTTGGTTCTCCACCTTGTGCTTTTCCATACTTTTTCTTTATAACTAATGTGTAGGCGCCATGTGAATAAATGTGCCTTGCTTGCCAAGGTTTTCATTATAGAAAACTGTCATAGCTTGTGCCCCACTGAACACTCTGCATTTGTTACCTAGACTTCCTGGTGAGAGGGGGTGAACTTGGTGATTTGTCTTGCTAGCATCTCTAACTGCTACTAAGATTCTTCAAGATGACCAACTCTCTGAATTTGGTTGAACTCCTTCAGCATGTTGAGTTACATCTTGCTTAGATCAGCAACTACAGCAATCCTGACTACATCTATTGTACTATTGTACTGACAAGCAGTTTATAGAGTAATTGACATCTCTCAGCCTCCACTAGCTTTTTTTCTTTTTATTAAATTTGATTTATTGGCTATTATGTTTACATTTCAGATGCCATCCCTTTTGCCCATTTTCCCTCCCTAGAGAACCCCTATCCCATTCGCCCTTCTCCTTTTTGCTTTTATACAATTTTTTTAATGTTAATCAAAGGCTTTATAACTTGGGTAATGCTCAATAACAAGATGCCCATACAATCAGAAGTGTAACCCAATACCCAACTTAGATATATCAACGATCTTTGAGTGGCTGAGACACTCGAACATCGGCCACCATGTTCCCCAGCCCCTCCCTCTCTCTCTTGTCACTTAGCTCCTCCTCTCCTTACTCCTCTTCTTCCTCTCCTTACTCCTCCCACCTTAGCTCCTCCTACATATCACCCTTCCTGTTAAAATAAAACTTTTCTCTCAAAATACAAGTAGAGCATAACTATACCAATTTGTGTCACTAAGGTACAAGATAGACCTAATACCCAGTCCATCACTTTGTTGACTAACCAGAACCTCTGTCATCTCTCCTAACTAAAAGACTTAGTTCTGAACCTGGCTTTTTTCTTGGCTTAGAATGAATGTCAGCTGAAAACCATCCTCTCAAATCTTTTCATTCAAAGTAAATAGCCAGGATTGGCTATGAGACTATAAGTCTTCAACCCCATCAGAAATCCAGAATGACCGAGTTAACTGAAATTATGGGAAGCACTAAGCATAGCTTCTAAAACTTAGCCAATTTATAGAGACCGCTGAACACCTGGACAGTCCCTATACTACAAAATGTTGGAGCATCTGATCTTCAGCCTTCTGCCCAGGATCATCTGACAGACCTAGTGATTAAGGGCTGATTACTCTGTCTAGGCAGATATAATCAGTCAACTATTCTGCAATTGTGTCCTTTTCTGGACAGTAATTTGTCTGTAGATGAAAAGAGGTAATTCTTGCCTAGTGGCTGTCTCACCACAACTGGAGTAACTCCAAAGATGTACAATTTCTTCTTAGAATCCAAGACAGGAAGCTGTCAGGAGCAGACAGGTCTCTAATCAAAATGAACATTAATACAGAAATGTTTGTAACATCAATTCTGTGGACTTCTAACATTTTGAAAAGCAACTATCCATGTAAGACAATCTGGACTGTTGTCTGTTAACTCCTCTCAGCTATTTCTAAATAAAATATAGAAAACACCCTAACAATAAACTCAGAGCTATGAGTTTGCTATAGGCCCTTAACTCACAGGCTAACCATCTCAAATCACTTAGAAAAGTTAAAGAAGGACTGAGTCTAAGCCTTGTATTCCTAAATGTGTTATATAGGCACAATGCCTATGAGAGTAACAATATTAATCTCACTTTTATATCAAGTACGAAACTCATACCAATGAAAACCTTAAATTTGAAATCAAAGTAAATTTTGTACCATTTAAGAAATCATAACTTCGTCTTAATAACAATTACACATATTACTACCAATAGGTTATGGCTATGCAATAAATCCTAGCTAATCCTCCCTGTTCCAACAAAACCATTACTTTTCCCTAGAAAGACAGCCCAATATTAACACCCTCAGTCCCCAAGCCCAGGGAATAGGGGCGCCAACTCTTCATTAACTTCTTCAAGCTAATTATGGATGTTGAGATGTTAGAAGAGGGGCGGGGGGTGGGGGGAGAGTAAATTGATAAGCCTCTGACACTGTGTCTTCACTGCATCCAGCTGGAATTCCAGGACACCAGAGGTTCCAGCAGGTCTGCTCAGCTTGCTTGTTGAGTAGATACACCAAGGCTGTGTATTCTGCAATATACAATTCTCAAAACAAATTTTAGTATGAAGATAACTTTTGGTTTGAATTGTGGAATCTAGTCTTCTAGCGGCCTGCCTCTCTCATGTCTAATCCATATAATTCTGAAAGTTTCTATGAGGGTGTGCTCCCACCATCCTCCCATTCCTGCCTCCCTGCTCTCAAAATTCCCCAACACTAGGGAATCCAAACTTTCAGGCACCAAGGCCCTCCACTTCCACTGAGGCCTGGCAAGGCCACCCTCAACTACCTATACAGGTGGAGCCATGAGTCCCTCCCTTTGTGTTCTCAGGATGGAGATTTTAGAATGGCTACTCCAGCTTGTTTCTTAGGACCATTTGCTTGAAAACTTGTTTTCCAGCCTTTTACTCTAAGGTAGAGTCTGTCTTTGTCACTGAGGTGGGTTTCCTGTATGCAGCAAAATGCTGGGTCCTGTTTACATATCCAGTCCATTAGTCTATGCCTTTTAATTGGGGAATTGAGTCCATTGATGTTAAGAGATATTAAGGAACAGTGATTGTTGCTTCCTGTTATTTTTGTTATTAGAGGTGAAGTTATCTTTGTGTGGCTATCTTCTTTTGGATTTGTTAGAAGAGAATTACTTTCTTGCTCTTTCTAGGGTATAATTTCCCTCCTTGTATTGGAGCTTTCCTGCTATTATCCTTTGCATTAGCTGGGCTTGTGGAAAGATATTGTGTAAATTTGGTTATGTCATGGAATATCTTGGTTTCTCCATCTATGGTAATTGAGAGTTTTTCTGGGTATAGTAGCCTTGGCTGGCATTTATGTTCTCTTAGGGTCTGTATGACATCTGTCCAGCATCTTCTAGCTTTTATAGTATCTGGTGAGAAGTCTGGTGTAATTCTGATAGGTCTGCCTTTATATGTTACTTAGCCTTTTTCCCTTACTGCATTCAATATTTTTTCTTTGTTTTGTGCACTTGGTGTTTTGACTATTATGTGACAGGAGGTATTTCTTCTCTGGTCTAGTCTATTTGGCGTTCTATAAGCTTCTTGTATGTTTATGGGCACCTCATTCTTCAGGTTAGGGAAGTTTTCTTCTATAATTTTGTTGAAGATATTTATTGGCCCTTTAAGTCAGGAATCTTCACTCTCATCTATACCTATTATCCTTAGGTATGGTCTTCTCATTGTGTCCCGGATTTCCTGAATGTTTTGTGTTAATACCTTTTTGCATTTTGCAGTTTCTTTGACAGTTGTGTCAATATTTTCTATGGTATCTTCTGCATCTGAGATTCTCTCTTCTATCTCTTGTATTCTGTTTGTGATGCTTGTGTCTATGACTCCTTATTTCTTTCCTAGGTTTTCTATCTCCAGGGTAGTCTCCCTTTGGGATTTCTTTATTGTTTTTACTTCCATTTTCATGTCCTGGGTGGTTTTGTTCAATTCCTTCAACTGTTTGGTTATGTTCTCTTGTAATACTTTAAGGGATTTTTGTGTTTCCTCTTTAAAGGCTGCTACCTGTTTACCTGTGTTCTCCACAAATTCTTTGAGATTGTTATTTATGTCCTTCTTAAAATCCTCTATCATCATCATTAGAAGTGATTTTAAATCTGAATCCTGCTTTCCTAGTGGATATGGGGAATTCAGAACTTTCTTGTGTGGGAGAACTAGGTTCTAATGATGCCAAGTACCCTGGGTTGCTGATGCTTATGTTCTTGTATTTTCCTTTCCCCATCTGAATCTCCCTAGTGCTACCTGCCCTGTCCCTGACTGGAACCTGTCTTTCCTGTTATCTTGGTTGTATCAGAACTGTGTAGAGTGGGTGTTACTACTGGCGTTAGAG
The DNA here is from genome assembly GCF_011762505.2 of Arvicanthis niloticus. Taxonomy (NCBI): domain Eukaryota; kingdom Metazoa; phylum Chordata; class Mammalia; order Rodentia; family Muridae; genus Arvicanthis; species Arvicanthis niloticus. The sequence continues at coordinate 105,042,099 of NC_047661.1, read as the reverse complement.
CTGGGGCCCAAGATCTGCTCAGTGCTCAGGTGCAGACAGGAAGGAACCATTGCTCCAGGCCAGGAGTGACTTCCTGGGTTCTAGTGGGTCCCAGTTACTCACTGTTTGGGGTGGGTATTGCTTTCTCCTTACCTAAAATACTACCTGGGTTAGAGCTCCTGGGAGGCTAGCTTCCTCTGGGTTCTGTGAGATTGGGGGCTCTTCCTCTAGCTTTCTTAATACTAAGGAGTAGGAGCTTGGTTGATCTGACCCTGGCTCTCTTGTGTTCACTCAAGCTCAGGCTCTTGTATTCACTCAAGCTAGGCCCAGGGCTTCTAAACATAACTTCTTTGAGCCTCCAGGTTTCCCTCTTGTAAATGAGATTGATAATGGAATCTGCCTGGGGGGCTGGAGGCTGCTGTTGTAACTGGACAAATTGTCCACAGAATTTACTTAGTGCTTGCCTGTTCCCTAGTTTAGTACATCAAGGGTTAAGACTTAGAGTGTTGTGAAGCTAGCAGTGCTGAGTGCGTAGCTTGTTGAGGTCAGAAATCACTTCCTGTGCTTTCTAGGCTTCATCTGGGAGCAACACTGCCTAGAAAAGTCCTGAGTGAATTCCGTTCAGAACACACAGAAACTGGTGATGCCCTCACTTAGACTGACATAGTGATTCTCTCGGCCTTTCTAATGCTGCTTTCGTGCAGTTTATGTCATGGTGACCCCCAACCATAAAATTATTTTCATTGTTACTTCGTAACTGTAATTTTGCCACTGTTATGAATTGTCTTAGTTAGGGTTTTACTGCTGTGAACAGACACCATGACCAAAGCAACTCTTAAAAAGAGCATTTAATTGGGTCTGGCTTACAGGTTCAGAGTTTCAGTCCATTATCGCCAAGGCAGGAGCATGGCAGCATCCAGGCATGCATGGTGCAGGAGCTGTAAGTTCTACATCTTCATCTGGAGGCTGCTAACAGAATACTGACTTCTAGGCAGCTACGATGACGGTCTTAAAGCCCACACCCAAAGTGACACACCTACTCCAACAAGGCCACACCTTCTAATAGTGCCACTCCGTGATCCAAGCATATACAAACTATCACATGAATCATAATGAATCTGTGTTTTATGGTGATCTCAGTTGACCCCCGTGAAAGAATTGTTTGGCCCACTCCCCAAAGGGGTCTCGTGACCCACAGGTTGCAAAACACTGCTCTAACAGATGATAGTGTTTTCCATAGAAATACACCTTTTAAATTTTTTTTGTCTTTCCTTTTTTTTCTAAAAAAGAGAATCTCTAGCCTATGTCTACCTCTAACTTACCATGTAGCCAAAGGTGACACTGAACATTGGCTACCACATCCAGTGTATGCAGTGCTGAGGTTCAAACCCAGGGCTTCGTGTGTGCCAGCTAAGCAAGCATGCTAACAACTGAGCCCAGCCTTTGTTTTCACTTCTCTCTCATGTTCCACTTACAAGTCACAATTGTTTTTCCCTTTGCTATACACATTTATTTGTGATCTATATTAACAGGACAACAAAAACCAAATTTAATTTTTGAGCTAATATACTGTCTCTTAATTAAAATATATGTAATAAGGGTGGGTGTGACGCCACATATCAGTAAACAAAACACTTGGGAAGTTGAAGTAGGAGAGGGGATCAGGAATCCAAACCAGCGGATGTCAAATATACGTGTATGATCTGCCCAGACTCTTGGCTGTTGTACCAGCTCCGCCACAGACCAATCAGTGCAGGGTCATTCCGTCTTTGTTAGGAAAGCCTCAGTCTGCAGTAAAGGTCAGTTGGAATGAACGCCAGGGCAACGTACTCAGCCCTAAAAATGGGCAGATACCACCGAGCTCAGGGATCACTTCAGAAGGATTGTAGGAGCCAGAGGCAGTCAAACAGTGTTTGCTGGACATGGCAGAGCTGTTGCACATATAAGCTCACAGCAGCGGTGACTCTGTACACAATACCTGCACGTGACCAGGCTAGCCAGAATCCCAGCATGCACCGGTGAGGAAGTGGATCATAAAGTTCCATCGCTAGCTGAGGAACTATTGGCAATGGATGGTTGTTGGGGGACAGAGCCTTTTCTTCCGGAATGTGGTCCCTGGCCATGCTCCAGTGGTTTGTCCAGCACCCATGCACCCATGCACTCTAAGTGGAGGAGGCTGCTTAAAAGAAGAGCTCACAAAGAAAGAGTGGGGAGGGGAGAAGTTGGAAGATGGTGAGGGGTGGATTCAATCAAAACACAGTATATGCATACATAAAATTCTCTCTCTCCTCTCTCTCTCTCTCTCTCTCTCTCTCTCTCTCTCTCTCTCTCTCCCCCTCCCCCCCCCGCCCCGCCCCCGCTCCCTCTCTCGCGCTCCCCCTCCCTCTCTCTCTCTCTCTCTCTCTCTCTCTCTCTCTCTCTCTCCCTCTCCCCCTTCTTCTCTCTCTCTCTCTCTCTCTCTCTCTCTCTGTATGTGTGCGCACACCCAATAAATGAAAGTAGGTGTTACAAACTGGGTGAAAAGCTCTCGATGATACAGTTTATGTCATGGTGACCCCCAACCATAAAATTATTTTCATTGCTACTTCGTAACTGTAATTTTGCCACTGTTATGGCAATGATGCCTAAAACTAAGAAGACCAGGGATGGTACATCTGGTATGAGTGATCGCATTAATGAGAGACAGAAAGGGAAAAAAATCCAGGCAAGATGAAGAATCAATTCATATCTATGTATGCATAAAAGGGGCACACACCAGCTTAGATGGGATCTTACCTAAATCGTTGTCATCGAGAAGGGAAATGAGAGTGTCGAGTCGGGGGAGAACAGAAAGAAATCTGGTAAGGAGTTGAGAAATGGTATACTTTAAGTCTATGATATATATGTGTGTATATATATATATAATATATTAAATTAATATATACACATATATATCATATATATTAATTTAATATAATATATTATATATAATATATATTAATTTAAAAAGAAATACGCACTTCCCACTGGTATGGTTTTAGACATAGAAGGAAAATCCTATGAAGACTTTTATCAAGCAAATTGAACTTTTCCCTGATTATTTTCTTTCTTGGGATTTTATCGCTTACTAAAATATGCTACAGGCTTGGTTCTTGTTTTAATGAGAAGTACCTAGATGGCTAGGCTTGGAGCAGGGCGGCCTTCTTTGGGGGCCTGCGGTGTTGTCTGGTTCATTTTGTCCTGTGGCTGCTTCTCCAGGCGGCCTTGCGAGCCTCCATCCTTGTCCAGGACTGCGCTGCCGCCGCTGCTATTGTCTTCTTGATGGACCGGTTCCTGTATGGACTCGACGTCTCGGGAAAACTCCTGCAGGTCGCCAAAGGCTTGCACAAGCTGCAGCCCTCAACGCCCATCGCCCCGCAGGTGGTCATCCGCCAAGCCCGGGTCTCCGTCAACTCAGGTGGGCTCCATCGCTTGGCGCCGGCTGGTCCCCAGCCCGCTTGCTCCCGGCTACTTGACCTCTACGGGCGCCCACGGGCGCCTGCGGGCACCGGCGGGTGCCACTTCTGCCTCCCCAGCCCGCGCTGCCCCTGCACCCGCCTCTCGGCAGGCACAAAGGCCTGGCGTAAAGGGTTTCAGAGCCAAAAGCAGTAGAGAAAATTGTGAAAGGGTGTGGAAAATACTAATTGGAGCCTTTGTCTGCTAACAAATCTGTCCCGCTGCTTTCAAACAGGGGCATCTGAATTGCTATACTTCTGACCAAGAGCCTTTAAAAAGCAGATTAGAAATCGACTCCTTTCTCTTGGCGCTCCTGTCTCCTTTCTGTAGGGCCACTTGACTAAGCCAACAATGGAGCTGACAGCCCACTGAAGCAATTTGAGGGGTTTTCATCATTGAGAACACCGGTACAGTACCTGATTAGGGTTGAAAGTATCTTTTTTTCCCCCTGTCACTTTGAATGAAATGAAAACTGAGCCTGACAGGCCAACTTAAGACGTAGAAGGGGAGTATGGGTAGGGTGGGGGCTGGGTGTGGGGGCGGGACAGGCCGCTCCCACACAGGACTGGAATTATTTGAATTACTTATAATCTGCAAATTTAGAAACATTGGAGTGAAGAGTATGAAAACAGAAGTTGAATCGCCCCTCTAGAAAACGACCATCCCCCCTACCCCCACCCCCACCCCTTTTTTTTTTCTAAATCTCAGCTATTGCTATTATTTTAGTACTCTGATCTTTAGAGGCTAAAGTTTCTTTGCTTCATTTCTTTTGAAAGGGAGCTGCAGTAACTACCTATATTTAGTTATGCAGTAGTTAAATGGGACAACTGTCTGATGCAGAAGGGACAGAGATAAGATAGCACCGGAGAAAGTGGGCCTGTGGAGATTGTTGTTTCAAAGGTACAGCTCTGTGCAGAGCCACTTGCCTGGCATAGGTAAAGCCCTGAGTCTGTCCAAGCACCATGAAAGCTCATGTCCACTCTGGCAAGTTCTAACTGCATAGAAAGTGTGCTTGGGTCTTATTCTTGACTTTTCCAGAGTAACTTCATAGAAAGCTGAACAGTGGGGGAAATGTCTACTTTCAGATGTCCCTAAGGCATTAATGGGGTTTGGTGCATGAGTGGAACCTACCAATAAACGTGGTTTCTGGTGGTATCCAAGGACAGTGGCCTGTGAAGAGCTTGCTGTGGGGGACAGGCAGGCGATGCTACAGGCAACAGCAGAGTTCTAATGTAGGCTCCCACCACATTGTCCTTGCAAGAGAGTGATGCCTCATGCTTTGTGTACACAGATTTGCTGTGATATGGTATGAAAACAGAGGTCAAATGATAGGCAGATATGTCCACAGCTTTGTCTTTTTTATGGTTTTACATTTTCATTGTTTTTAAATTTTCTATTCTTTCTGTATGTTATGCCCTGATCCCCCCCCCCCCACGCACACACACATACACATTCCAAAATGTATTCTAGATATCAAAATAGCAGGTGTCAGGAAGACAAGCAAACACTCCCTGGGCCTGCTGCTCAGCTCACTCTGAGTCAGGAAGCAAACATTTCAAACCACAGTGGCAAAGGAAGTCACAGACTTCTGGTTCCATAAAGATGGAGGGCTGAGCCAGTGCAGAACCTTCCCCATTACAAACATGTAAACTGTTTGTACAAACTGTGAGGTCAAGATTTTTAAGTACCGGCGATAGAGTGGGCGCTCAGGGTCAGAACCTTGGACTATGGCTCACAACACACATCCAAAGGCATTTGTGTGGAACATGGTCCTAAGGAAAGGGATTGTGGTTTGCATCCCTGTGCAAAGGCTGGATCCTGAGTCACACAGGTAAAGAACAGATGCAGAAAAGTGGAATTCCTAAGGCTGTAGAAGAAGACATGGTGGCGCTCCCAGACACTGTGAAGAAGTTACAAGGAAGGCTGCTCTCTGCCCAAGCTCTGTGTTAGAGATAACACACACAAACTTTGCAAAATAAATAAAAATCCCAAGTCTGTGCTGCATGCAAGAGAGAAGTTTGAACTTATCTGAACCAGAAAGTTAGAACTCTCTACCCAGTATAAAAATAATAGTAATTATTATTATTATTATTATTATTATTATTTTATACTATTATTTTTATTAATATATAATATTATTATATATTATTATCAAGAATGAGGTCCATACTTCTGAGGTCCATGAGTATAAACTGTGCTGTGGAAGAACAGCCACACACCAGTTTATGAGAGCCCACAGCAAAGTATCCTTGGTGAGTGATAACTTTCTATTAAAATTCACAAGGAGAAAAGAAAGAAAGAAAAGAAAAGAAAAGGAAAGAAAGAAAGAAAGAAAGAAAGAAAGAAAGAAGGGAGTAAGTGTGGGATCAATACTATGTACAGTAAAGAGAGAAAGCAAGATTCAGAAATGAAAGAAAACATACAGAATAAAGAGACTCAGTCTTAAAATTAGTATGCTCAAAAGAGTATGATGTAACAATGACAGAAAATGAATTTATTAATCTGCAGAAGAAAAAAAACACTAAGTAAATCAGGCATACATACTGACTGGATCAGCCAGTAATACTATATACTTGAAGATCAAAGGGTTGTTTATTGCCAGTTTGGGCTATGAGACCCTGTCTCAAAATCAACACACAAACAAACAAAAAATAGCTGCTGAATTTACAGTTCTATGTAGTTATCAGCCATTAGTTACAGGGGGAGAATAATTCAAAAGCAAGCATATCACACATGTGCTGTTGGTTTTTGTTTCATTTGCTCCCTAACGATGGGATAAAAAATTTAATTAAAACAGTGTCTGGAACACTGGTTTCTGTGGGAGATAGGGTCATATATTAGATATTCTACATATCAATGTTTACATTACAATTCATAAAAGTAGCAAATTAAAGTTATGATGCAGCAACAAAATAATTTTATGGTTGAGGGTCACCATAACATGAGGAGCTGTATTAAAGAATTGCAGCATTACTAAGGTTGAGAGCTACTGGTCCAAAGAACTGGTGAGCCCAGAAGCTCTCCCCACAGATGGACCAGGCTTCTAGCATCTCATGGCTGAGAAGGATGCCCAACTGCTGAAAAGTACTGAGGTCATAGCAAGACAAAAAAAAAGTGAAGTAAAAGGGAAACGTATTTTAAAAAATAAAGTTTCAAAAGTTATGCACTTGCTGGGCAATTGACAATCAAGTCTTCCGGTCTGCTTTTAATCCATTCATGAAAAGGAGCAGCTACTGGAGCTCTGGAGCAGTGCTACGTGACTTCCACATGTCTGTGACACTCTGGGGATGTGATGAAGTAACATCAGATCAGAGTTCTGCCTCTGAAGGTCTGGGGCTGATGCTGCTCACTGGGGGAGCCAGGTCCAGCTGACATCATGTGCCCACTGTGCCCCTTGCTCTGTAACTGGTAACAGCATGGAAAGGAAGATGCACTTCCTAGGGCAGGTTCCCTAGATGCTCCGGCCCTGACCTCATTTCCTGTGTTCCTGCAACAGCTTTAACAGCAGGAGGGGAAGACATAGAACCAAACATTAAACGTAAAGAATATCCAGAGAATTGAGTAAGGAGATGCAAAAGTGAAGGAGAAATCTGAAAGCTAAAAGAGAATTAGAAACAATAAATAATACATAAGCATAAGAGGATTTACAGAAGAATCAAGTAGATCTAGAAGTGAGACAAAACTGGACCTGGTGTGGTAAAACTGCAAAAAAATAAACAATCTTAAAGGAAATAGGAAGAAAAACCAAAACATTAACATGAAAAACATAATTAGACTTGACTAAAAGCATTATATCAGAAATAGCCCATAGTGAGCTGGAAGAATGGCCCAATAGTTAAAACTGCATGCTGCTCTTGCAGAGGACCTGGGTTCAGGTCCCAACATCCATGTTAGGTGGCTCAAAACCATCTGTAACTCTAGCGCCAGGGTATCTGATGCCCCCTTCTGGCTTATGTGGGCATCTGCCCTCACATGCATATACCCTGCCACTCCCACCACCCTCCCCAAACATACATGCACATTCAACATAATTAGAAATAAATGTTTCACAGACATGGTGACACATACACCTTTAATCTCAACACTCAGGAGGCAGAGACAAACAGATTTCTGAGTTTGAGCTAGCCTGGTCTATATGCAGAGATCCAGGCCAGCCAGTGCTACTTAGTAAAATCCTGTCTGAAAACATCAACAACAAAAATTTTAAAAAACAAACAAAAATATAAGAAATAGTCAGAAGGAGAACAACAACAACTCCAGAAAGCATTGGAATCAACACAAATCTAAGACAAAGTAACTTGAACCTAGAATTTTATAACCAGCAAAACTATCATTTAAAAGTGTGGGCAAAGCAGACATTTTAGAAGATGATTTTCCTAAGAAGAAAATTAAACGCAGAAAGATGGACCTTTTACTGTGCAAACTAGGTAAGTTGCACAGTGTCTATTAGACCATGTGTTACTGCTAAAACAGGTCACAAGGCCAGATCATGGTCAGGAAGAAAGAAAATGAACTCTGATCTGGATAGTGGCGGAGGAATATGGATGGAAGGTAACACTGCAATCTTTAGAAACACAACTGACACAACCAGTCTGTGTGATTAGAGAAAGCTGTAGGAGACATGACATTTGGAAGTATATTTTTTTCTTGTTTGTTTCTTTGTTTGTTTGTTTTAAATATATGTGTATGAGTGCAGGTACTCATAGAGGTCAGAATTGGGCATCACATACCCCTAGAGCTGGAGTTACAAGAGACTGTGAGCCACCCAGCATGGGTCTGGGACCTGAAATCTACAAGAGCAACAAGTTATTTTAACCCAGTGGTTCTCAGCCTGTGGGTCACCTACGACCATCAGAAAATACAGATATTTATATAACATTTATAACAGTAGCAAAATTAGTTATAGAGCAGCAATGAAAATGATTTTATGGTTGGGGCCACCAAAACATGAGAAACTGTAATTATTATTACTATATAAATACAATTTTGTTGGTTCATTTACATTTTATGTAGAGAGTCATAAATGGAAAGCCTATTTTACGTTTTGCATAGCATGTGATGTATGTAATTCCTGGCCTAATTTTAGAGTTTGAAATGGTGGCAGAGTCACAATACATAGATTTAAGTTCTTCAGTGATAAGGAAGTACATTCAGGTCATAGCATTAAGAAAGCTGAGAACCACTGTTTTAACCTCTAGCTCTATGACCGTCACATTCAAAGGAAGAGTAAGAGGAAGGGAAGAGGGAAGGGAAAATCTTGGAGACATTTGGAATAATGACATTCCAGGCCCAAATAATTATGAGTCTGATGACCTAGATGTGAAAGCTAGGCTTAGAGATCACAAGAGCCACAGAGCAGCAACTGTGACAGAGCAAGATGAAAAAGACAAGAGAGAACTCGAGTGTTAGCACAAAGCAAGGGGAGAGTCCAGGCTGGGTGGGGCTTCAGGTCAGGTGGAAGGATACGGTGATTAATGAACAAGCTGCTGAGTTCCTGCTTATGAAAAGCAGCCACCTTTTGGATAAGGCAACCAAAACAAACAAAATAATTTGAAAAAATAATAAAGATAACTCCAAATCGGGAGGATAGGGAGGGATATTGTATGTAAATTGTGCTGTTCTCAGGCAGCTATAATCTTTTGTGGTACAGCTTTCACAGAGAAGACATGCCACCTTTGACCAGGGCTTGCCTCTGCCATTCAGCATTTCTGTATTGATAAAGTGTGCTTGCCTGTGTGTGTGTGTGTGTGTGTGTGTGTGTGTGTGTGTGTGTGTGTATGATTACCTCTTCAGATACTATATAACTTCACAGTTTACCAATTTTAGAAACACATTTTTCTTTCTCAGTTTTTTCTTTTTTTTTATTTTTTATTGGATATTTGATTTACATTTCAGATGCCATCCCCTTTCTTCATTTTCCCTCCCTAGAAAACTCCTATCTTACCAACCCTTCTCCTTTTTGCTTTTATGCATTTTTTAAAGGTTAATCACGGGCTTTATAAGTTTGCTAATGCTCAATAACAAGATGCCCATACAATCAGAAGTGTAACCCAATACCCCACCCTACATATATCAACTATCTTTGACTGGCAGAGACACGTGAACATCCGCCTTCATGTTCATCTCTCTCTCTCTCTCTCTCTCTCTCTCTCTCTCTCTCTCTCTCTCTCTCTCTCTCTCTCTCTCCTCCTAGCTCCTCCTCTCCTAGCTCCTCCTCTCCTTACTCCTCCTCTCCTTACTCCTCCTCTTCCTCTTCTTACTTCTCCCACCTTAGCTCCTCTACATATCACCCTTCCTGTTAAAATAAAACTTTTCTCTCAAAATACAAGTAGAGCATAACTATACCAATTTGTGACAGTAAGGTACAAGATAGACCTAATACCAGTCCATCATTTTGTTGACTAACCAGAACCTCTGTCATCTCTCCTAACTAAAATATTTAGTTCTGAACCTGGCTTTTTTTTTCTTGGCTTTAGAATGAATGTCAGCTGAAAAGCATCCTCTCAAATCTTTTCTCTCAAAGTAAATAGCCAGAATTGGCTATGAGACTATAAGTCTTCAACCCCATCAGAAATCCAGAATGACCGAGTTAACTGAAATTATGGGAAGCACTAAGCATAGCTTCTAAAACTTAGCCAATTTATAGAGACCGCTGAACACCTGGACAGTCCCTATACTACAAAATGTTGGAGCATCTGATCTTCAGCCTTCTGGCCCAGGATCATCTGACAGACCTAGTGATTAAGGGCTGATTACTCTGTCTAGGCAGATATAATCAGTCAACTATTCTGCAATTGTGTCCTTTTCTGGACAGTAATTTGTCTGTAGATGAAAAGAGGTAATTCTTGCCTAGTGGCTGTCTCACCACAACTGGAATAACTCCAAAGATGTACAATTTCTTCTTAGAATCCAAGACAGGAAGCTGTCAGGAGCAGACAGGTCTCTAATCAAAATGAACATTAATACAGAAATGTTTGTAACATCAATTCTGTGGACTTCTAACATTCTGAAAACCAACTATCCATGTAAGACAATCTGGACTGTTGTCTGTTAACTCCTCTCAGCTATTTCTAAATAAAATATAGAAAACACCCTAACAATAAACTCAGAGCTATGAGTTTGCTATAGGCCCTTAACTCACAGGCTAACCATCTCAAATCACTTAGAAAAGTTAAAGAAGGACTGAGTCTAAGCCTTGTATTCCTAAATGTGTTATATAGGCACAATGCCTATGAGAGTAACAATATTAATCTCACTTTTATATCAAGTACGAAACTCATACCAATGAAAACCTTAAATTTGAAATCAAAGTAAATTTTGTACCATTTAAGAAATCATAACTTCGTCTTAATAACAATTACACATATTACTACCAATAGGTTATGGCTATGCAATAAATCCTAGCTAATCCTCCCTGTTCCAACAAAACCATTACTTTTCCCTAGAAAGACAGCCCAATATTAACACCCTCAGTCCCCAAGCCCAGGGAATAGGGGCGCCAACTCTTCATTAACTTCTTCAAGCTGATTATGGGCGTTGAGATATTAGAAGAGGGGCAGGGGGAAGAGTAAATTGATAAGCCTCTGACACTGTGTCTTCACTGCATCCAGCTGGAATTCCAGGACACCAGAGGTTCCAGCAGGTCTGCTCAGCTTGCTTGATGAGTAGATACACCAAGGCTGTGTATTCTGCAATATACAATTCTCAAAACAAATTTTAGTATCAAGATAATTTTTTGTTTGAATTCTGGAATCTAGTCTTCTGGAAGCCTGCCTCTCTCATGTCTAATCCATATAATTCTGAAAGTTTCTATGAGGGTGTGCTCCCACCATCCTCCCATTCCTGCCTCCCTGCTCTCAAAATTCCCCAACACTAGGGAATCCAAACTTTCAGGCACCAAGGCCCTCCACTTCCACTGAGGCCTGGCAAGGCCACCCTCAACTACCTATACAGGTGGAGCCATGAGTCCCTCCCTTTGTGTTCTCAGGATGGAGATTTTAGAATGGCTACTCCAGCTTGTTTCTTAGGACCATTTGCTTGAAAACTTGTTTTCCAGCCTTTTACTCTAAGGTAGAGTCTGTCTTTGTCACTGAGGTGGGTTTCCTGTATGCGGAAAAATGCTGGGTCCTGTTTACATATCCAGTCCATTAGTCTATGCCTTTTAATTGGGGAATTGAGTCCATTGATGTTAAGAGATATTAAGGAACAGTGATTGTTGCTTCCTGTTATTTTTGTTATTAGAGGTGGAATTATCTTTGTGTGGCTATCTTCTTTTGGATTTGTTGGAAGAGAATTACTTTCTTGCTCTTTCTAGGGTATAATTTCCCTCCTTGTATTGGAGCTTTCCTGCTATTATCCTTTGCATTAGCTGGGCTTGTGGAAAGATATTGTGTAAATTTGGTTATGTCATGGAATATCTTGGTTTCTCCATCTATGGTAATTGAGAGTTTTGCTGGGTATAATATCCTGGGCTGGCATTTATGTTCTCTTAGGGTCTGTATGACATCCGTCCAGGATCTTCTAGCTTTTATAGTCTCTGGTGAGAAGTCTGGTGTAATTCTGATAGGTCTGCCTTTATATGTTACTTAGCCTTTTTCCCTTACTGCATTTAATATTCTTTCTTTGTTTTATGCACTTGGTGTTTTGATTATTATGTGACAGGAGGTATTTCTTCTCTGGTCTAGTCTATTTGGCTTTCTATACGCTTCTTGTATGTTGACGGGCACCTCATTCCTTAGGTTAGGGAAGTTTTCTTCTATAATTTTGTTGAAGATATTTATTGGCCCTTTAAGTCAGGAATCTTCACTCTCATCTATACCTATTATCCTTAGGTATGGTCTTCTCATTGTGTCCCGGATTTTCTAAATGTTTTGTGTTAATACCTTTTTGCATTTTGCAGTTTCTTTGACAGTTGTGTCAATATTTTCTATGGTATCTTCTGCATCTGAGATTCTCTCTTCTATCTCTTGTATTCTGTTTGTGATGCTTGTGTCTATGACTCCTTATTTCTTTCCTAGGTTTTCTATCTCCAGGGTAGTTTCCCTTTGGGATTTCTTTATTGTTTTTACTTCCATTTTTTATGTCCTGGGTGGTTTTGTTCAGTTCCTTCACCTGTTTGGTTGTGTTCTCTTGTAATTCTTTAAGGGATTTTTGTGTTTCCTCTTTAAAGGCTTCTACCTGTTTACCTGTGTTCTCCACAAATTCTTTGAGATTGTTATTTATGTCCTTCTTAAAATCCTCTATCATCATCATTAGAAGTGATTTTAAATCTGAATCCTGCTTTCCTAGTGATATGGGGAATTCAGAACTTTCTTGTGTGGGAGAACTAGGTTCTAATGATGCCAGGTACCCTGGGTTACTGATGCTTATGTTCTTGCCCTTGCCTTTTGCCATCTGTATCTCCTTAGTGCTACCTGCCCTGTCCCTGACTGGAACCTGTCTTTCCTATTATCTTGGTTGATTCAGAACTGTGTGGAGTGGGTGTTACTACTGGGGTTAGAGCTGGGGCCCAAGATCTGCTCAGTGCTCAGGTGCAGACAGGAAGGAACCAGTGCTCTGGGCCAGGAATGATTTCCTGGGTCCTAGTGGGTCCAAGTTACTCCATTTGGGGGCGGGTGTTGCTGTCTCCTTACCTAAGATACTGCCCGGGTTAGAGCCCCTGGGAGCCCTGCTTCCTCTGGGTTCTGTGAGATTGAGGGCAGAGCTGCCTCCCAGGATTTGCTCAGTATTTGGTCCCAGACCAGGACTCTCAGTTTTATATATGATGTAGTCATTGATTTAAATGTTAAATCTGAGTGTTTCCCAAAGAGGACGGGGTCCCTGTAATGACACATCAATCCTAGAGCAGAAACTATAATTAAGTATGCGGATGTTTGAAACCAATGCCATGCTGTGTGCTTGCCTATTCTCAGGGAAACTGTTGAAGGCAGAGTACATCCTGAGCAGCCTGATAAGCAACAGCGGAGCAACTGGTAAGCGTTGCAAGTTCTGAGTGGCACATTTTTCCAAAAAAAAACATTGAACACAGCTTTAAGGGAACTTTTTGAGTTCAGTGGGCTCAGATACAGTGGCTCTTGGTTCTTGAAATTTGTGGTCAGCTCTAAAAGGAAGACAGGCTGAGATATGGATACATCCCTTCATTTGTGGCCCCCAGCACTAAGCCACAGTGTCCTCGTATTCTGTCTTCTACACTATACACACCAGACAAAGCCCGGGTTAGAGCTCCTGGGAGTCCTGCTTCCACTGGGTTCTGTGAGATTGGGGACAGAGCTGCAGTCCAGGATCTGCTCAGTGTTTGGGCCCAGACCAGGACTCTCAGTTTTATATATGATGTAGTTATTGATTTAAATGTTAAATCTGAGTGTTTCCCAAAGAGGACACACACAAACACATACCCTACACAACCCCTCACACAACACAAACACCCCACATACATACACACACACACACATACACACATTCCCTACACAGTCACCCATACATACACTCATCACACAACACACATCCCACATCCCACATACTGCATATACACACCCTATACACACACAAGAATGAGGGAGAGAACTGTGCCATGTGGCAGAACACTTAAAAGCCAACTGTTTTTTTACCATTGACACTTACCATCCATTTGCCACATGCTGGGTCAGCTGACAAAACAGAACAAAACAGATAGTAGAGCGCATAGTACAGTATCTAAGTGTGGGAAGATGTCATAACAAACTCCCTAAGTTGCAGAATTATATATGCTAAAACAAAAATTGAAAACCTAACCTACTTGCCCACAGACTGCAGCTCAACTTCTCAGAACTTTACCCACCTCACACAATGACCACCATTAAAAAAAAAAAAAAAATCAAAGCCACTCACTGGTCCTTTTGCTTAGCCAATGGCTAGCCTGAGTGTCAGCTCCACTCTCCCTGTCAAGTCTCACTACATTCGTAATGAATTTTTTCCTAAGATTTTAGTCTGTGCAGTCATCACCTTCAGTATGCCGACTAATGTTGTGTAATTGGAACTGGCCCTGCAGTCTTCGAGACAGACACAGATGGTGGGGTCACACTGTGGGTAAGGTAGCCTGGGGTTAGGAACCTGCAGAACCTTTGAGACAAATAGCACTGAATCTGGGACCTGAGAAAGAAGAGGAACTCTTAAGAAGCCAGAGAAGAGGATCCCAGGTAGGGATGAGGAGAGTACAGGTGCTTGAAGCAGGAGAAACAGATGAAGGCCCTAGGGTGGAAAACTGTTGCTAAGATAGCCGAAGGCCATATGTAAGCTGGCTCCTGTGAAGTCATGGTGAGTGGAGCTGTCTCTCAAATCTTAGTCATGTGTGTTAATGAAGACATCTATGAAAAGTGGGTTTATCTTAAGGCCATTTCCTTACTGACTGCAGGCAATGTATTCCTTTTGATTGCAGGGACCTGGCTGTATAGGAATGACAGTGACAAGATCCTGGTACAGTCGGTCTGCATACAGATCAGAGGACAAATTCTGCAGAAGCTAGGTACTGACTGACATCAATCGTCGTCCCTCTCAGGGCTCATGGCAGAGGACTGCTACCAGAATTTACTATGGAGTTTTCTTATTAACTCTGGCTAAAGCCATCACATCCCCTCTTCCTTAGTGATCCTCTTGAGAAGGAAACAACATTAGGATACCAGGAGCTGAGCTGAGCATGTCTGTGCACACTTGTGTAGCCTGCTGTGTAGCCTGAGGAAAGAGAAGAGCTTGAGGCCAGTAGGTTGGGGCTAGCCTAGGCAATAGTGAGATCTCATGTTCAAAAAAAATTTTTTTCTATAATTGTTAAGATTAATAAATGAAAATATATTTTCTGTTTTGTTAATGAAATTTACAATTGTGAATTGTGCCTATTCACTGACTTTCGTTACTCATCTATTCCTTGGGATACTTGCAAAAAAAATTTTTGAGCAGTTTCAAGCCCTAATTAGACTAAATGGTAAACCAAAGCATTTGAAATTTAATAAAAGATGGAAAATATTACTCTTGTAGTGGGGATGACTATAAATTGTATGTGTGTGAGTGTGTGTGTGTGTGTGTGTGTGAGTGTGTGTGTGTGTGTGTGTGTGTGTGTATGTGTTAGATACTGTGCTAGTTAGTTTTATGCCAACTAGACACAAGCTAGAGTCATCTGGAAGGAGGGAGTCTCAATTTAGAAAATTGTGTCGCGCCAACCCTGACCAGCAGGAATTAAGACATGGAACAACCGGTTCTTCTCACAGCAGTTTACTCAGGATGCTTAGCAGTTGGTAGTCAAGATGGCGAGCCCGCGAGCCCTTCCCGGGCACAGCTTATAAACCCTGCCAGGAGCCCATGAACTCATGCCATGTATCATCTCTCCATAGGCTCGTGACGCTTGTGTAAGATCAGGCCACCTTGAAGCACAGCCTTCATACCTAATAAGGACTTGTTTATCACTCGGCCCTTGGGTGGCCATCACCATCTTGGGGTGAGGTTCTTATGGCACCTAACAGAAAATGCCACCATAAGATCAAGTTGTAGGCAAGCCTATAGCACCTTTTCTGAATTAGCGATTGATGAGGGAGGGCCCAGCCCATTGTGGGTGGTGTTGCCCACAAGCAGGCAATCCTAGGTGCTGTAAGAAGAACTGAGCAAGCCATAAGGAGCAAGCCAGTAAGCAACACCCTCCATGGCCTCTGCATCAGTGTCCGGCTTCGGGTTCCTGCCTGGGTTCCTGTCCTGACCTCCTTCGGTGATGGACTGTGATGTGGAAGTGTAGCCAAGTTGCTTTGTTCATGATGTTTCGTCAGAGCAATGGTAACTCTAATTAAGACAGATACCAAGAATATGATAATCCTTCGTTTCTTGGTGACAGTTGACTTTGTCAGTCTAATCTAACCTGAGTTTTCCTAATGGGATCCAATGACTCTTCCTAATGTATTTGTTTTCTAATTTCTTACTTATTTACTTATTATTTATAAGTATAAACTATTATTATTTATTTATCTGTACAATGAGACACAGATATTAACAGTCCATCCCTATTCTCCCTTCGTTTTTTTAGGCATGTGGTATGAAGCAGCAGAACTCATATGGGCCTCGGTCATAGGATATTTGACACTGCCTCAGCCAGATAAGAAGGTTTTGTGTCTACAAGCAGTGTCTACTCTCCCAGCTTGTCTTTGGATAGTTGTCTTTCTATAGCACAATTAACTCCACCATTTATCAATTCTGTCTGCACTATGTCATTTATTCTACACAAGCACAAGACTGGGAACATTTAGGAACCTTCTGTGTTGTGGTTAGACTCTACCTATGATGGGTTTCTGTAATGATTTCTAACCATCCAATTATAAATGTAGGTCTCTGGTCCACTGTATGTATCCTGTCACATTATATAGCCTTCACTTGATTCTGTGACAAATCTTGAAATGGCCACAATATTATGTGTAAAACCATTTTCCAAGAGTCTAGTGAGGAGAAACTTCCCTTAATCGTTAATGTAGTAGCATATTTAGGAAACTAAGAATCAACCTTTGCTTTGATGTTGGTGGTTTCATTCTCTATAATTTTGGGACTTTCCCCTCATTAATTGAGCCCTCCATTTCCCAGAGATCTGTCATTGATTTATCCTTTATTACAACACAGAGAGTAGTATGATATGTCTTCCTGTGCCAATTGCTCAGGCCTATTATTTAGATAAATTAACACTGATGACCCAGTAGAGCCCAACTTCAAAGTAGCCATGTTTCAATTCATCCTCAAGACTTGGGATGTGATGCTCTCTCAGTCCTGGTGATATTCAGTTCAAAAGTATCTCCAACGTCATAGTCACAGAGTAATAGCAAGCAGATAGTTCTTGGTGGTATGGAACCATTGACTGTAGGCCATGAGATGAGAGAATTCCAGTCTGATTTGTTTGTTTTCCTGACAGGGCATTTCCACATCACTGGGCATACTGGCAGACATCTTTGTTTCCATGAGCAAAACGGATTATGAAAAGTTTAAGAAGAACCCAAATGTTAACTTGGTAATTGTTGCTTGTCAAAAGCATGGTTCTGAGTGGCATCCCCTGAACACCTGTTAGTGCTGTTCTTGACACTGGTTATCCTCTCTTTCTCAGCAGAGTGGGGGTTGGGAACCGAGTCCCTCCTAGATTAATGGGAGCAGCTCTGGTGGGTCTTATTTATCTTGGTCATCCCAGCCTCTCATGATGAATCAGATATACAAAGGGCACCGAAAGAAAATCTTGAAGCGAAAGAATGAGAGAATATCGTCAAAGTGACTTTTGGTCCTATTTATTTCCTTTCAACGTGTACAGAATTCAGTATCTAAACTTGGTCATTAAAGGGTAATAAGTTTAAAACATAAAATATTGTGGTGATGACCTAGGGACATGACTCTGCTGGCAGAGTGTTTTCCATATGAGTGTGAGAACCTGAGTTTGGTCCCCAACACCCACATAAAAGCTGGTTATGGATGATGGCATATCCTTGTAATCCCAACCCTGGAGACATAGGAGGAACTTGGAGTTGCATGTCAGCCATTGTAGCTAATCTGTGAACTCCAGATCCCAATGAAAGACTTATCTCAAAAAAAAAAAAAAAAAAAAAAAAAAAAAAGGCAGACAAGACCTGAGGATGACACCCATCCACACATGCACTGTACATATGTGAACACACACTAAAAAATGGATTTTTTTGTGCAAATCAGATAATTGAAGACTTGCTCCATGTTCTTAGCCTAATATTACTGTTCTTTTAAATAACTGTACTGGTCATTTCTTCAGCCCAGTAGAAAAATCAGCTCTCAGCAAGCTTACAGTCACTTTCCCTTCTGGTCTAGAACTGTGTCTGACCCATGGTGGTGCCTAGTGTATGTTTCCAGAATAAATGGATGAATCCTCATTGGTGTGAAACCATAAAGAGCCCTTTGTCGAGAGCAACACGGATTACTAATCAGTCTGCATGCAAAGTCTGCAGTTTCCATAAAAAAGGAACTGTCTCCATCTTCCAAGGAGGCTCATCTGATGTACTTTGCCTAACTGTTGTACATGCTAGATTCTCTGGGCTAGGGATGCAGGATAGGGGTGTGGGATGAGAGGGGACACCCAATGCTCTTGGGTCTTTAGACCTACTTAGGCTTTCTCAGCACTGTTCTGACAGGTTCGTGATGAAAAGGAGTCCCTCAGAATCTTGAAAGGAAAGCAATGGATTGTCACAGGCTTTATTTACTGAAGGAGAAACTGTAACTGCTGCTTCACTTTCCATGATTTTTCCCACAGGCCTTGCTCAAGGAGTTTGACCACCATTTGTTGTCAGCCGCGGAAGCCTGCAAACTGGCAGCTGCCTTCAGTGCCTACACGCCTCTGTTTGTGCTCACAGCTGTGGTAAATACAGGTTCTCCCATGCAGTCGGCGGGAGGGAAAAGTCTATTCTTGAAGTAGGTGCTGGCTCTTCACTGGCAATTATGATAAGACTCCACACGGGGGAAAGCACTATTAGTTCAAATGACCATATCCCAATAACAGCTGCTATTTCAGTCCAAGCATATAAAGCTGACTATTCTAGGACAAGGGTTCCGAAGGCTGGCAGCAGGTCGGATTCACCTATGGAGCCTTTCCAAAACACACATATCCCGGGAACGACTCTATACCATTAAATGCAGATCTCTTGGATTCATATTACAAGAACCTTTCATCTTGAAATATAGTTAACTTTGGGGTTGCCAGGATGGCTCAGCAATTAAGAACAAGTACTGCTCGTACAGAGAAACGGAGTCAGGTTCCTAGCAACCACATCAGGCGGCTTGCAGCAGCCTGGAATTCCAGCTCTAGGGGATTCACCATTCTCTTCTGGACTCCATGGGCATGAACATGTAAATAGACACACATACATATAACCTTTAACAATTAATAAATTAAAGAATACATATGGTCACCTCTCTACCTGCAAGTTCTACACCCTTACATTTCATCAACTTTGGATCAAAAAAAAAAAAATTTTTTTTTTTGCATCTCTACCGAACACATCCAGACTCTTTGTTCTTGTCATTCCTAGACAGTGCGGTATTGACATTGTGTTACAAACGTGAGCTACAGATGCTGGTGTGTGCGTGGTTTGTATGCATACCATTTTATGCAAGGGACTTGAGCATCCACAGATTTGGGTGTCCGCATGGTATAAGGAACTGACTCTTAGCCAGCTGATTCTATACAGAAATTTAAAACCCTCTACTCTGCTGTTTGGGTTATAATTAAATCAATACCTTTATTGTATAGAGAAGTTAATTAGGTTTATGTCCTGGGTGGGTGTAAACTATTAGTGAGACGTGTTACTGCACCAAATGCAAATGCTGTGAGAAACAATGTAAAGGAAAGAATGGACTGTTCTGTTTGTTATTATTGTTGTTTTGCTTTGATTTTGCTGTTATTGTTGTTGATGTTGTTGTTTTCCCTTTTGCTAATAGTTCCAGAGGTTTCTATCTGTGGTTCATTGGCTCTATTACTTTGGCCCCCATATAGGATAAAATATTATAGTAGCAGCAGCTACTGAGAGCACAAAGTTCAGCCTCAGTGCTAGCAGGCATCTGGCCTCCCTTTTCCCCTTTTATTTCAAACTCATTCCTGTTCATTGGATTGTGTGTGCATCCCACAGTGGTTCTTCCAACCCTTAGGTGATTGTCTCTGGTAAGTCTTCACAGAGTTCTCAAACCAAGCAAATGGAAATCTCACCCATCATAACCCACTTGCTAAAATATTGAGTAACAGCAGGATCTTAAGTTTGCCATGTTCAGTCCACAAGCATCAGGGTCATGACAGAATGGAAGGTAAAGATAATAATGTCTTACCCTTCTTCTCAGTCAATGGCTCAAGGCTCCATCCTTTCTCATGAATCAAAAACCAAACAACCTCACATCCTTCATTAAACATTCATGAACCTTCTCTCGAATGTCTGCATTGCGCATTTCTTTTTCTGTAATATTTTAAGTGATTGTCCTCTGGGAATAAAGGGGTTTTCTGGGTGTGGTGGTACACGCCTTTAATTGGCACATGGGAGGCAGAGACAAGTGTGTGTCTGTGAGTTTGAGGTCAGCCTGATCTACATTGTGAGTTCTGAAATAGCCAGGGCTACATAGCGAGGCCCTGTCTCAAAAAAAGTAAACGGAGGGGAGGTAGAAAGAAAGAAAGAAAGAAAGAAAGAAAGAAAGAAAGAAAGAAAGAAAGAAAAGTTTGTCTGAGTCACATCTAGGACCCAATGCAGTATCTGACCTGCATTTGCTGTTTTCCACAGAATATCCGTGGCACCTGTTTGTTGTCATATAGCTGCTCTGCTGACTGCCCTCCAGGAATGAAAAGTGTGTATCTGTGTGAAGCCAAAGAAGCCTTTGAGATTGGCCTCCTGACCAAGAAAGATGGCGAGCTGGTTAGTGGAAAGCAGGAGCTTCACAGCTTCATCAAGGCTGCTTTTGGCCTCGCCACGGTGCACTGTAGACTCCATGGGGAGACAGAAGCAGTTTGCGCAGCAAGGCAGCTATGCTGTGAAGCGATGGGCAAACTCTACACCTTCAGCATTTCCCCCACAAGCCAGGACAGAGAAGCCCTGTCTCGGGAAATCATGTCTCTCATCAGCCAGGTGAAGGGACTTCTACAAGTTCAAAGCTTCCCCAATTTAGATGACAGATCTTATGTCCCAGAGAGTTTCAAGTGTGGTTTAGATCGGCCCATCTTGCATGGGCACGTGGATTTCCAACAAATTCTTGAAACCTATTCCCAGCACCATATTTCAGTGTGTGAGGTATTCAAAAGCACTTGTGGGAACAGCAAAAGCAACCAGAGAGACACAAAGCCAGAGGTCTGTATCACCACTCTAAAGACAGAAACCAACACTGCAGATACTGCGGGTGCTACTCTAGAGAAAGTGTGTTCCCAAGACAGCAAGAGCACAGCTTCTTCCAAGATGTCTAAAAGAGATCAGGAGAAGCCCCAAAGAGTAAGGAGGAAAAGCTGGACCCATTCAGAGGCATTTCGGGTCTCCCTGGATCAAGATATGGGGACTGAGACTGAACCCCCAAACTGCAGCAATGGCAGGGCAGATGTTTTCAAGTCTCTGAGAGACAGCTCCAGCTCCAGCTCTAGTTCTTGGAGCAGACTGTCAGGGCTCAGCTCTTCCACCAGCTGGGAGGAAGTGAACTGTGCTGTTCAGGATATGGTAAGGAAAGAGTCTAACCAAGAAGAACATCTTGTGGACACTCAATGTTCTACGGCAGTGTCTGAAGAGCCCGAGAGGGACAGAAGCTGCAGAGCTACCTATTTGTTGTTTTCAAAGCTCCATGGTGTCTCTCTTCAGACAACTGAAGATCACGACTTAGAGTCTTCACAAAGTCAGTTACACAAACACAAACTTCCTCTCAATGCAACAGACACTTGTTTGGCCTCTGGTACAGGGCTGGTAGAAACCCCTGAAGGATCTAACAACACTTCTCTTCAGTCCAGTCATTCATGTGGTTCTAATTCCTGGTCCTTGTCTAGTTCAGGCAGGTTCATGGATGTGACCACATATCCTTCAGTTCAGGAAGAAGAAACCTCTGGAATAATTGGTGATTTCCCAGAATCCAAGTATGACTTTAAAAACTGGCATGGAGAAAAGAATGGGGGGAAACTCACTGATATATGCACGGGGCCTGAATTAACATTTGCCCCCTCCACGGTCGACCCGGAAGGAGAAACAGCAGAAAGCACAAGTGATGGACCATCACCTTTTCAGGGAGCCCTAGAATGTTTAAAAAGCAGCCATTCAATGTCTACATGTAGGACTTTCTTTCCGGATTTATCTGTTCAAAATGCTGACTCAGTTAAGACTGGCTGCTCTGTCAAAGACCAGACTGTTGACCCTGATGCCTCTACAGTGGATGAGGAGGGTCAAATGCTTGACAGCACAGAGGTCTACTCCATTGGCCAAGATGGCGCTCACAGACCACGTGTTTTGAGATCCGGTCAGAGTGATGAGGGGCCAAATTCCTTTGTGAATGGCAACAGTCACTCCCCTATCTTCGATGAGGACCTCAGCACCACAGAGGAAGGAAATGACCTTGGGAACATGCTGAAGAGCAGCCAGAACTCCAGCTCATGCTCACCGTGGTGGCTAAAATCACCGGCCTTTTCCCGCAGTTCGTCTGAGGGGGAAAGCTCGTGGTCTCTGCTGAACGCTAGCAGAAGTTCCTTCGCCTCACTGACAGGACAGATCAGCCAAGAAATCCTTGAGGCTCGCACCCTACAACCTGATGACCTTGAAAAACTTCTGGCAGGCGTGAGGCATGACTGGCTGCTTCAGAGACTGGAGAATACAGGAGTCTTGAAGTCCAATCAACTCCAACAAGCACACAGTGAGTACAACCCTCTTAGGCTCTAGCTCCAGGCTTTAGGAAGTGTCTGCTGGAAGCCTTGGGAAGAGCTTGCTGGGTACCACTGATCATAAAGGATGGACTTTGTGAATTGCCAGGAAATTTACTTTTCTAGTTATGGAATTCCCTGCCTGTGAGAAGTGAAATTTCAGGACCACATTTTTTTTTTACTTACTTACTTATTTATTTATTTATTTATTTATTTATTTATTATTTTAGAGATAGACTATTTCCCAGTTGGTTGTTTTTTTTTTTTTTTCTAATTTGAATAAAAAGTCAAGAGGAATGGAATAGGGCCAAAGTTTCAGAATATGTTCTCCTTCTGTTCTCTCCTCTTGACCATCACCTCTGATTCACTGGATGTAAGCAGCTACTTCACCTTCTCTTTCCAGCCCCATCATCCAACGCCTGTCACTCATTCTACTAGCTGGAAGTCACTCCTTTCCCACACTTGTGCATTTCTTTTAAGTATTTTCTTCTGTTTCCCCTTCCCCGTCACAGCCCGGGCACAGGAGGTCTTTGGTCACTCAGATTTGTTTTGTTGTTTTTGTTTTTGTTTTTAATGTACACTGTAGCTGTTTTCAGACACCAGAAGAGGGCAT
This sequence comes from Arvicanthis niloticus, assembly GCF_011762505.2. Taxonomy (NCBI): domain Eukaryota; kingdom Metazoa; phylum Chordata; class Mammalia; order Rodentia; family Muridae; genus Arvicanthis; species Arvicanthis niloticus. The sequence goes on along the minus strand of NC_047661.1, from coordinate 105,018,667 downwards.
CAGATCCCATGACAGATGGTTTGAGCTGACATGTGGTTGCTGGGAATTAAACTCAGGACCTCTGGAAGAGCAGTCAGTGTTAACTGCTGAGCCATCTCTTCAGCCCAGGTCACTCAGCTTTAATTTGAATATCAAAACAGGATACAAGTCTTCCGTGGTGTTCATGTTGACCTGTTCCCTGTAAGGAATGCTTTCTTGCCTTCTGCTTGTCTTTCTTGGCTTAAAATGCAGACAGTGCTTCTTTTTATTCCCTTCTCCATCTTCTTCAATAAAGTTGGCATCTTTGTATAATAACTACACTGTCTGATGTAGTTTCTCTATCCTCCTGCCCCCAGTCAAAATGAGTGAGAGAAAGCAAGGGCACGCTGCAGTATACAATCTAGAAGCCCTGTATTTCTGGGAGCCTATGAAGTAATATTATTTTATGTGTATGTGATCTGCCAAAGGTGGTAAACTTGACCCTCTGCTGTTTCCAGATGTTAAGAAGTTGCAATCACATACTACATACCCCAGCACGGTCTCTGGAGTATCTATAAGCTTTCTTTTTCTATCTACTCTCATGCAGAAGCTCATCTTAACTTCATCTCTTGCCACATTTAACCGAGCAAGAATCAAAAACTATTCTTTATTGACACTTATAAAGTGCCACATTTTCATTGAACTAATTTAATGGGAGTTATAAAAAAAAAAGGGCAAAATATGAGGGTATATAAGTTGGACATTTCTGATGAGGCAGTTTAGGACTTGTGTTCATTCAGCATTACCCATGATATCAGCCTGAATTCCTGGAGTTGCCAGGACTCTACAGTGAGCATGTGAAGTGTGCTTACTGGTTCAAAATGGTTTAAAGAAGCCTTACTTTTTTTTCCCCAGGTGCCCTTCTGTTAAAATATTCTAAAAAGTCTGAGTTGTGGACAGCCCAGGAAACGGTGGTGTATCTGGGAGACTACCTGAAAGTGAAGAAGAAGGGCAAGCAGAGAAATGCATTTTGGGTTCACTATCTCCATCAAGAGGAAACCCTGGGGAGGTATTACTAGAAAACATATGCGTCGTGAACATAAGTCAGGCTAATTTTCTTTTCGGTGAAGTAGTCACTCATGAGATTTTGAAAGGGTTGAAAAGTGGCCCAAATATATGACTTTAGATACTGACTTCTCTTCTCCATAGTTAGTCAATTGACAATAGTTTTCATATATCACAGAATTATGCCAGATGAGTGTCTGGATGGTGGGTAGACATGATCTCAAGCCCACCAGGGAATATTTTTAAACCCACTGGGTAGACAAGAAAATGAGATATCTTAGCCATATGGTTGATTGCCATACAATTTGTATTTTTTAAAACTCATGAAAAATAATGGCTATGCCCAAACTTTTAAAGTTGACCCTGTTTGCCATCTAAACCCTAATAATGTATGAAATATGGAGAAAAATAAGAAATTGGGTAAATCCAAACAATTCTTGAACAGCTGAAGATTACAATAATATATACCTCAGGCTGTATTTGAAATGGCTTGTACTGATTCAGCCAATCTTCAAACACGCTGTAAAATAGGTGTTGCTGTTTGTCATGATTTTTAGAGATGGAAATTAAGCCACAATAATGTTAAGAACTTGCCCAAAGTCATATATAAGTGGTAGAATGAGCTGTCACGAACTGAACTATGTCACCTCACATCTGTATGTGGATGTTTCAGTATTCATATTGGGGAAACAAAAGCTGTTCCAACTGTAGTTAAGACAAAGTCATACTGTAGTAAGGTGAATCCATAACCTAGCACAGCCAGGTCTTAGTCACTGTTGATTGATGTCAAGTTAACTATAACCAGGACAACATGTACAAAAGAAAACATTTAATTGAGGGTTGGCTTACAGTTTCATAGTGTTAGTCCATTATCATCATAGCAGGAAGCATGGCAGCATGCAGGCTGGCATGGTCCTGGAGGTAAGAGCTTTACATCCTGATTCACAGGCAAGAGGGGTAGAGAGAGAGGGGGAAGGAGGGAGGGAGAAACTGCCTAGCATGGACTCTTAAAAACTCCAGTGATGCACTTACTCCAACAGGGCCACACCTTATAATCCTTCCAATTCTTTCAAACATCTCTACTCCCCCATAACTAAGAATTCAAATATCTGAGCTTATGAAGGTCATTCTTTGTTTTTTGAAGATTTATTTACTTTTTGTATGCTAATACACTGTTGCTGTCTTTAGACACACCAGAAGAGGGCATCAGATCCCATTTCAGATGGTTGTGAGCCACCAAGTGGTTGGTGGGAATTGAACTCAGGACCTTTGGAAGAACAGTCAGTGCTCTTAACCTCTGAGCCATCCCTCTAGTTCCATGAAGATCATTCTTATTCAAACCATTGCATCTGTGTCCTTTAGAAAAAAATTAGAGGTAGGCCTGCACACAGTGAGAGTGCATGTGAAGATTATGGTTATTACCTTGTATAGTCTCTGTCCAATTATACTATGAGCCCTCGAAAGTTACAGATCTAATAGTTCATGCTTTCCTCAATACCCTCAGAACTGGCATATTAGTGTGCCCACAGTGTGATCTTGGTAAAATTGGTATTCACAGAATGAAATAATCACAGAAGAGAGGAATAGAGAAGGCTTCATGCTGACTAATTGACACATTTAAGACCACACTGCAGATGAGAATGTCAGGCTCCAGAGTCCAACCATACCCCAGTACACTGTGCTGACCCACGGTTTACACGCAAGTGTGAAGAACTATCACACTGACTGGATAGTTTCCTCCACATTCCATATCATTTCAGGCCAGCCAGCATGAGATGTGCTCTGTTGTAGATGTGGTGGCTGTTATAAAATTATTTAGATCTGAAATTAAGACAATTGATATTGGTTAGATAAGAAATAGTAATTATCTTTAAAAAAAGATTTGTTTATTTTATGTATGAGTACACTGTAGATGTCTTCAGACACACCAGAAGAAGGCATCAGATCCCATTACAGATGATTGTGAGCTACCATGTGGTTGCTGGGAATTGAACTCAGAACCTCTGGAAGAGCAGTCAGTGCTCTTAACCACTGAGCCATCTCTCCCGCCCCTGGAATTATCTTTTAAACTACATGTTTTCTTTTCCTCTTTTTCGTTAATTCATTTATTCACTTTACATCCTGATCGCAGACCCCCTCTCCTTCCAGTCCCTCATATACACAGTCTTCTCCCCCCATCCCTCCTCTCTGTCTCCTCTGAGAAGAAAGAGGCCCCACCCAGGGTATCAAGCCACCCTGGCACATCAAGTCACTGCAGAACTAGAAGCATACTCTCCCACTGAGGCCAGACAAGGGAGTCCAGTTAGGGGAAGAGGATCCACAGGTAGGTAGCAGAGTCAGGGACAGATCCTGCTCCAGTTGTTGGGGGACCCGCAGAAAGACCAAGCTTCACACTTGCTACATATGTGTGGGGTCCTAGATCCATCCCATGCTTGCTCTTTGGCTGGTGGTTCATTCTTTGGGGGCCCCTAAGGGTCCATGTTGGTTGACTCCAATAGTAAAGATCCATTTCACACGTTGTTATGTGGGTTCTGTCCATCTGTAGGTACGTTGGGAAAGAATACAGAGAGCGGAAGGGGCTCCGGTACCACCTCACTGACGTGGAGCGGCAGATGACAGCGCAGCTCTATGTGACAGAGTTTAACAAGAGACTCTACGAGCAAAGGATTCCAACGCAGATATTCTACATCCCGTCTACAATTCTGCTGGTAAACATGAGTTTGGCTAATTAAACAAGCCTGCAGCTAGTCATTAGGTTTCTATTACAAGTCTACTTCTAACATGGCCCAGCAAGAGCTTACATGTCTAGTTCCCAGGCTCCTTCCTCTGTTTCATCAACTCCATCCTATTAAAAAAAAAAAAAAAAATGAAAAAAATGGCCGTCTGCCCCATCCAGCACATTCATTTGGACTGCCTGGGTGATGTCAGAGTCACTGCTGTCCCAGCATCTGGCTAAGTCAGCCTTCTTATTAGACTATTCTTTGTGTCTTGTCTCTCTGTTAAAGGACCTTCGAGGTTGTATTTTGTACAAATTATTTCCTCAGCATGAAACATAAATCCCTTGTTTTGCATTTCTTTCTCTCAATCTTTGCAACCAAGTGATAAGAAGCTGTACCTTAAACATATTTATCAAAGAAAAACCATAAGTACTTCACTTTCAAGGAACTGTAACTGTTAGGCCCAGTTTGCTTTCTTAGATTTGGTCCAACCTGTCTTCTATCTTGGATTTCAGAAATATTGAAACCAATCTCTCTTCACTAAACATCATTTTAAAGAAAGTAACGTTGGGTCCTTTGTATTTATCTTATCATTTAACCATTTTGACCAAGCTAAAGATTAATTATTTTTTCTCTTCGACCTAGCTCTGAGGAAATTCAAGTCTAGTATAATGAATCTTGATGGCAGAACCTCAGTCCACACATAGATCTACACCACTGCAGAGACTGTGGTGCTCACCATTGTGAATACTACCTCTCATCTCTATGTTACAGATTTTGGAAGACAGGACTATAAAGGGATGCATCAGTGTGGAGCCTTACATACTGGGAGACTTTGTCAAGTTATCAAATAACACCAAAGTCGTCAAGACTGAGTACAAAGCTACAGAATATGGCTTGGCCTATGGCCATTTTTCTTATGAGTTTTCAAACCATAAAGATGTTGTGGTTGATTTACAAGGTATGTAAAACAAGGGTTTATTTTTTTAATTCTCAATATTGCAACTGATTTCGCTAGCCATTCATCATATACTATAGACCATTCTATGTGCAGGGTACTGTTTCGAATTAAGGTAATTGATTTTGTTGCATGAAGCAAATGCTTCCCGAGTGACTTATGCACCTCGTGATCCACGAGCCTGTGGTCTCTTGGGCTAGTTGCAGAGCAGTCCCTACAAACTTCTACTCACAAGTGAAATCAGTTTCTTACTACTGCATTTCACTTCAAAACTCTCTCAACTTCTTCCATGGGTCTGGAGGATGGCTCAGTGGTTAGAAACCCTTGCTGTCCTTATATAAAGCCCAGGTTCAATCCCGGTGCCCACATGGCTGGCTAGTCACAACTGTGACTCTAGTTCCAAGTTATCCCACACTCCTTCTGGCCTCCACAGACAAATTAATAATTAATAATTAATTAAATTTAAAATAATCCCTGCTTTTTCTTTTCTCTAGCTCTTTATCCATCTTGAAAGCTGAAAATGAAACAGGAAGCTGTGTGTACTTAAATTTGAGTTTTCTTAAAATCCGCATGATTAATATTAGTGACTTTTTTCAGTTTGTTGGTTATTATATTCGTGATAATTCATGTCAGAGACTATTCTAGCAAGATGCCTTCAATCCTCAGTTCTTCCTCCATAGCATTTATGTATGTTTTACATATCCATAGCTTATTATCTGTCTCTCATCATCATGAGAATGTTTGCTCAATCTGTACATTTTTGTTTCTCTCACTCACCACTGTGTACAGTTTCTGTACCCAATATGTAAGTGTGGGGTAGGCAGGCAGGCAAATGTAGGACTTAGTGAACGAGGCATAAAGAAACTTCAAAGTCAAGACAAATGCTCAACGTTGGAATTTTAGTAATTATTCTAAATGAAAGTTATGCTTTACAATTCTGTGAATATTCAGTATCTCAGTATGTCATACTTGACATATATCACAATGTTGCATTCAGTTCTCTTCCTTACATTGGTAATTAGGACATGCATCTCAAATGCCTTGGCAAAAACATACTAAATATAAATCATGGGATGATCAAGTTTTAAATATATCTCTTTAAGCACGTGTATATGTGAAAGAGATACATGTGTGTGTGCATGTGCATGCGTGTTGACATTTCTAGGGTATGTGGTGCTCAGATATATTCCTTCTCTTTTAGGTTGGGTTACTGGTAATGGAAAAGGCCTCATCTATCTCACAGATCCTCAGATTCACTCTGTAGATCAGAAAGACATCACTACCAACTTTGGAAAGCGGGGAATATTTTACTTCTTTAATAACCAACATGCAAGCTGTAACGAAATATGCCACCGTCTTTCTCTGACTAGACCTTCACTAGAGCAAACAAGTAAGATGTAGGCTATAAGTTGGGAGCCTGACAAGCCTTTAGGAGCCTAGCATCAGATCTGCCTCCTTCCAGGCATACAGAGCAAGGCACGTATTGACATATTGATCGATTGGGTCAATGGATGATTCTAGCCATTGACTTATGAGAGGAATTCACAAGGGTCGATTTCAGGTCTACACTTGTTTGCCAGGATAAGATCCTGCAGACCTTGTTCTCTCTGACACAAGGACATGTCTGGAAGCTGTCCTAGGCTCTGCAGTTGTGTATGATGTTGGAAGTCCTCAGCTGTATGAAGACAACATGGAAAAGGGCCCCAACCAACCCATAATGGATGCAAACAGCAGCTGAAAACAAACTGCTGTCATTAAGCCGTTGTGATTTTGTTTTGTTTTGTTTTGTTGTTGTTTAGTTGATTGTTGTGATGGTTTGTATATGCTTGGCCCAGGGAGTGGCACTATGAGAAGGTGTAGCCCTGTTGGAGTAGGTGTGTCCCTGTGGGCGTGGGCTTTAAGGCCCTCATCCTAGCTGCTTGGAAGTGAGTATTCTGCTAGCAGCCTTCAGATGAAGATGTAGAACTCTCAGCTCCTCCTGTACCATGCCTGCCTGGATGCTGCCATGTTCCAGCCTTGGGGATAATGGACTGAACCTCTGAACCTGTAATCGAGCCCCAATTAAATGTTGTCCTTATAAGAGTTGACTTGGTCATGGTGTCTTCACAGCAGTAAAACCCTAAGACAGCTGGTTATGGTTTAGTTTCTTTTCTTTTCTTTTCTTTTCTTTTCTTTTCTTTTCTTTTTCCTGTTTGGAGAGATTTTGGTTATTATCTGTTAAAGCTGATACGGTTACTGCTTTCCTATTGGAGAGTTCTTTGCAAATTTAAAACATACAGACTTTTGAAAAGATTTCAGTTTTTGTTTCTCTTTTAATATTTGCCTTTTTGTAAAAACTTTTATCCACACAGACCTGTTTTTTAATTGAGCTGACCTCACCAATCTTTATTTCATGCTTGTGTGTGGTACCAGATAATTCTTTATTCTGGGTTTCTTTCTGATCCTCCCATGTTTCCCTCGAAGGTATTTCTATCTATGAAAGGTGTGATGGAGGAGTGGTCACATAGCACAGGGTCACCACAGCCTGTTGCTTTCCCCATACATCTCTTCTCCAAAGAGGGGTAATTATTATTCCCTGATGAAAGAGTTGTATAAATGCTCAGTGGTACCACCACATTTCAGGGGGGGTCTTCTCACCAGGGTTAACACAATCTAGCAACTCTCTCATAGACAGGCTTAGAGCTTTGTTTCCTAGATATTTCTAAATCTTGTCTAACTATCAATATTAACCATCACATACTGTGCTAAGGATATCTGGGATGACAGGTGGTCATCAAGGGGTACCATGGAGTTTTGTGTAAAAGGATGAAGAGAGAATTGTATATCCTAGAAAGAAGACAAGGCAGAGAAAGCAAGAGTGACAGACTAGAGGGATGTGACAGCCCAAAATGCCAAGGAATGAAGAGTGACAAGCAGAAAAAGGGAAATGGGCAGCCACTGAGAAAGAGAAGCACTGGATGACATAACAGGGCAGAGAGAGTGAAAGGGTGGGGGTCGGGGACACGCCAAAACTACAACCTTTATTGGAACAGAAAAACAGCTACCAGCAGAATGGGCAGGGCCCAGTGCTGGAAGTCGTCCCAAGGTCTCTGGGTAAATCACTTTCTAGGATCCCAGTCCCCACTTCTTCCTCACTAGGCTTATTCCAGGGTATCTTCCCTTGCATGAGAGGACTTTGCAACAGCTGCAAAGCCTTGGGTCCTGAGGGATGTGCATGTGGAGAGTGCTCTGAGAGCACCAAGCAGCCCCTTTCAATTTACAATTAACCTAAATTCCCCTAAGCCCTCCCTCAAGAGCTCCAATCCCATCCACTGTATTCCCATACAAGATTTTATTCTTTATCGCTGGATAATATTCCAGACTTATAAAATCAATGTCTCTGCTAAAAGTATGACCGTAAATCACAATTGAAATAACATTTTGAGGACATTTAGGACCTTTGAATATGGACCAAGCATTAGATGAAATTGCCAAGTAATGAAATGTCCAGTCAAAGGAGAACGAGACAGTGGGGGAAGGTCTCAGAGCGTCAGCCTTCCCTGGTGTCTGCACAGAACCAGATGAGGGGCACATAGGCTACATTATACCACTCTGTGTACTTCTTCAAAGATTCCTAATTTCCGTATTTCTTTCATAAATGTAAGATAATTGAAAGGAATGCCAAATAAAATGAAGAATGAACAGATCCTCGAGATTTTTCGCAAGCCAATCAAAAAGAAATATAAGAAATAATAGCCAGCCAGGCAGTCAGTGGTGGTGCACACCTTTAATCCCAGTGCTTGAAAGGCAGCGGCAGGCGGATTTCTGAGTTCGAGGCCAGCCTGGTCTACAGAGTGAGTTCCAGGACAGCCAGGGCTACACAGAGAAACCCTGTCTCCGAAAAAAAAGAAAGAAAGAAAGAAAGAAAGAAAGAAAGAAAGAAAGAAAGAAAAAGAAATAGTAGCCAATGGTGTAAATTCCTACAGAAAAAATATCAAGAAAAAAAATAGAATATGGGGGGTGCACATCCAGATTCAACCATCATCCATCATGCTAATAAAACCATTTTGGAAACCCAAAGACTCTCTCGTGTCATTGGGGCTGCACCGCGAGGAACCTTGGAGAAGGCCTTTAATGAGCTGCAGTGCTTAACTTCCCTCCTGGAAGAATTTTCAGCATTCCCAGCCACTCTACCCACAGCTGGTGCAACCAACATGGGGCACAGCGACAGAGCTACAGAAACTGGTACCATGAGTAAGCGTGGAAAAGGTCTCAACTATCGTGCTGCTGTCAAGGAGGACCTCTCTGCGTTCCAGCCACAAGGACAGCCCTCTTCAAGCAAGCTAGCTGGGCCGCCAAGTCTGCTAAGCAAGTACAGTAACGGAGTCTCTCCCATGGGGTGCTGCCAGGGCCTCTTTCTTCTTCCCCCACGCAACATTTCTCTTGGCTCTGGGCCGGCCAGTCGTGCACCCACATGCCCCCAGTCTCTGTCCTTCTGTGGCCTCTCAGCAGTGTCTGAGAGCCCAAGGGCTTGAGACCAGTAGGTCCCTGGCTGCCTCTGGGCCTAGGGTTCCTCAATCCAAGAGCTCTGCACTCCCCCACCCCCCCACCCCACCCCCCACCTCCCCACCCCCAACCCCACCCCCACCCCCCCACCCCCCACCCCCCCCACCCCCCACCCCCCCCCACCCCCCACCCCCCCCCACCCCTGCCAAACCAGACTGAGTGAAAATTCCCCATGCTGGGTGGGCCCTGTCATGCTCGCTCAGTGCTGCTCAGCATAAACTCAGTCAAGATCCCACATGTTCCTGCCATGCTGAGCTGCAATCCCAGCCAACCACTTCGTGGCAGATGCACAGACCCACAATGCAACAGAGACTCACAACAGCGCGTGCCCACGCGTGGGCCTACATCGTTCCCTACAAATGGCAGAGGACGTGGGCCTACATCGTTCCCTACAAATGGCAGAGGACGTGTATAAAGCCAGCTCCAAGAGCACCCCCCTGCTGGCACCCACGGGGGGGGGGGGGCCCTCCATGGGACAGATCTCAATGACAGACCATGATGTGCTTGCTCCCAAGTAGCCTAATGCTTGCTACACACCCTTTACAGACATCCCCCTGCCGGGGCGCTGCTTCCCTGTTGTGATTATCCTATAGGTGGTCCCACAAATCCAGCAGAGACAACACCATCTCCTGGAACCTACCTGGGACACCAAGTTGCCTTCTTCCAGCCCTCTCATCTGACTGAAGACCCCAGACATGCACGCTGAGACCCAGACACATATGCTGAGATCCAGAGACACACACTAAAGACTCCAGAGACATTCTGAGATCCAGAAGAGACAATGCCACTTCCTAAAATCTGCCTGGGATGCCAAGCTACCTTCTTCCAGATACCGAGTTTGACTGAAGACTCCAGAGACACATGCTGAAACCCAGAGACACATGCTGAGTCCTACAGAAGACAAATCCAGACCTTCCAGCTACAGATAAACTCTTTTGCCAAAGTCAAATAGCTAAAAGTTACAAGTTAGTAAGAAAAAAGTAATGTCTATCTAGATTAATCAGATGTTATTACCCTCAAACTGTACCGCCTGTGTTATTGTTTCAATGATCCCTTTCCTTCCTAACCCCCACCCTCAGCACCCCTTACCCTATGGCTTAATTGTGCCATACCCTATGGCCTTCATAGTGGGTTTTTTTTTTTTACTTCCTCATCCAAAATTTTCACTACAGTGACCCCCTCCCCTTCTTTTTTAAAAAAAGAAAACAGGGGGAGATATAGGCCAGTGAAAGAAACAGCTCCTTCTGGATAAAGTGTGCTACTTTCTTCCCTGGTTTCCTTGGTTTTGGTCAAAGAGCTGGCTGGAAAGCCTGGAGACCCAACAGGTGTCTATTGCCTGTAAGGGATGGGCATCTGTTCCACCACACTCCCAGAATCCAGGCTCCTAACAAGTGGTGTGGAACTCCATTGACCTGCACTGTTCAGTCATGTTCAGGGCAATGCAGCCACACCCAAAGAGCACAGGCAGAGGGTGTGACTACAGGCCTCAGGCCCTAGAGAGATTTACATACTAGTGAGATGCCTGAAGGCCAGAGGGTGGAGCCAATTAAGCATTCTTTCCCAGCCCCTCCCCCCTCCCTCCCTATTTAACTCAGGTCTGCCCTGAGTTTCACAGGGGTGCATATCCAAATTCAACCATCATCCATCATGCTAATGAAGCCATTTTGGAACCCCCCCCCCAAAAAAAGAAAAAAACAGAATATGTACTTGATGAGAGACTGGGGACAGAACAAAGAGATTGTGACAGCAAGAAAGACTGTTAGCTAAAAGAGAGATGTTAAATGTCGTAGAACTAAAGTCAGTAAACCCGAGTCCATGTCCATGCTCAAACCTGTGAAAAGCCATTTGTTGTTAGAACAGTTTTGTCAGTGCTATTCTCTCTGAAGAGGTGGAAAAGGACTGGTGACCTGTGAACTCAACTCCACCCTCAAACCCCCAAATTCAGGGAAAAATCTACGTGCCCTATCTGTGGGATCCGGGCCTGGTTAAACTGGTACTTGTCTTAGCAAACCTCCATACAAACAGCTCCTTCTGGATAAAGTGTGCTACTTTCTTCCCTGGTTTCCAAATCCTTTTCCTCTAGGCCAGCAGGCCCATCAGATGCTGATGGTATCCAGAAATCCCTTAACCATCATCCCCAGGACTCACTGTACGGAAGCAGGTGGAGGCTCTGTCCAGGGTGCATAGCCAAGGACCATGCTGCTCTCGACCAGTCCTATCCCCAATCCACTGCAGCTTTCCTTCCCACTCCCCTCTTTGCTGGGCCTATCATGATCACCACCACCACGACGTGCCAAACAGCATTCAATAACTGAACCAAGTGTTCAAGTACCCAAGACAATAGGAATATGTTCATTTAAGCCACTACATTATACTCAGTGTCCTCATAGGCTCCTGGTCATATAATATACAAAATACATTTCATCAAGCCTCAAAGGTCCCCATAGACTTTCCTAGTCTCTACCGTTTCAAAGTCCAAAGTCAATTCTAAGACTCAAGACTCTTCAATGCAACCCTCTATAAAATCAAAAAGCAAATTACATACTTCCAATATATGATGGCACAGAATATTTCATTACCATTTCCAAGGAGAGGAATTGGGCACAGTGAGGAAATTACTAGGCAAAGTAAGACAGAAACCAGTCAGGGCAAGCATCAAACTCTATAGCTCCAGATCTGGTGTCTGGACATTCATTTCACAGGGCTTAGATGTCTCCACCTCTGCGTTTTCCTGACTTCATCATATGTTTCTCCTTTGGGCTGGTTCCACTTCCTGTAAGCTGCCCTCCTTGCAGATACTTCACAGCTCTGTCATCTTCAGCATCTTGTGGTCCTTTAGTAGTTTGAATGAGGACTGTATAATAGTCTTGAGCATTTGTACACTGGGTCCACTGTTGGTGGTTTTGTTTGGGGAGGACTAAGAGGTGTGGCTTTGTTGGGGGAAAGTATCTCATTGGAAGTGGACATTGAGAGTTTTTGAAGACTTGTGCCATTTCACATTTGCTCTCTCTGCTTTCTACTTGTGTTTGAAGATGTGAGTTCTCACCTTCTGTTCCCAGCATCACACCTGCTGCTGGCTAGCATGATGGAATCTTCTCTCTGGAACTATAAGCCCAAATAACTGTCTCTTCTTCTATTAGCCTTGGTCTTGGTGTTTTATCACAATAACAAAAATGTAACCAATGCAGGTCTCCTTTGCAGACTTCCTGCACTTTCATGGCAGCATACAGCAGCCTCTTGGGGCTTTCTGGGGGGGATTCCCCTGCCACACTGCCTGGCCTCAGCAGCTCTCTGAAACCAGAGAGAAAGAATTCAAAATCCCTTCCCACCTGCATCCTTCATGGTTCTATAGCCAGTACCACTTGGACCACACTGCCAAGTTTGGTGGTCAGTTTGGAATGAGCCCTGACCGCTTAAACTGACTAGCAGCAGTGAAGTGGAAATGTCTGGTTTCAACAACTCAGTTGTGTCATGTGATGTTTTTTTCTGGAAGCTGTCTTATGAGAGGGCATGTGATGTTGTGCTGAAAACAGACACCTGAGAGGGCAAATGATGTTTAGAAAGAATATAAATAGAACCCTACAAACAGTGAGAAGATGCTCTTGCATCATTATGCCATGTAACGCTTTGCTGGTCTTCGAGGGGCTAGCTTCTTCACTGGACATTGCAAAAGAGCTTCTCATGGTATTCCAGCTGATTCCGGCTGCTTCTGCTGACTCACACCAATTTGATGGAGCCTTGCTATTTCTTTAGGATTGTGCAGCTACTATTGATTAGTGTTTGGTGTTTGCTATTGAACTGGATTGCTGTTATTCTGATGACAAAGAGTGGAATCACCCCACGAACACCTTCTAAACAGAACTCCCTTTTCCTATTACCCTTCCTTTTCTCTTACCTCTGGTAGGTGGGCTAGAAGGGAGGATGAAGTGTTCAAGAACCCTAAATAAAGTAGATTTTGAAAAACTAAGCCTACACAGCAGCTTTTGTTTGATATTGCTCTCTAGGAACAGAAAACCCCTTAATCTGGGAGATCAGTTGGGTAGGTCCTGCCCTAAAAGCATCCATGTCTTTATTCCAATGCAGAGAGTGGGAATCTTCTCCTTAATGGCACGAATTGCCTACCTCTTTCAACACAGCCTTTGCTGCAACGTTAAATTTAGTGATGTTCTTTTTGTCTGCAAACTGTACATTTTGTGTTTCCACCGTGCTTGCTCCTTTTCATTGAAGATCTGCATAACATTCATTAGTAATATCTAGGCTTGGGGACTGGAAAGGTGGCTCAGCAATGAAGAACAATGGCTACTTTTCCAGAGAACCCAGGTTCAATTCCCAGAACTGACAAGGCAGCTCACAACCATCTATAACTCCAGTCTCGGGTGATTGATTCATTTCCTTCTTCTGGCCTCTGAGAACACCAAATATGTATGTGGTATACAAACATCCATGTAGACAAAATACCTACACACTTAAACTAAATTAAAATAATAATGATGATAATAATAATACCTGTGACATAGATGTAATATTATGCTGCCCTGAAATAATAAAATAATAATAACAGTAACAACAACAATAATAACCATGCCATAGATTTAATGTTATGCTGCTCTGAAATTGCCTCCACCAAAGAAATTAATTGATTAGTTTTTAGTTTAGCCTTAGACAAGTTCTTAGGAAAGGGGAAGAAAGCAATCAGATTTCTAGAGAAGTTTTTAGAGAAGTTGCTACTACTGTTTTATGCTGAAACGTCTTGAGCTGGACCTCCACAGTCTACCCTGCTCTCAGCACTGCTGTCTTCCAAGCCCCTACTAGAATGACCTGTCCACTCATTGACAAGATACAGAACTGGAGCTGCCTCCAGCACACACACACATACACACACACACACACACACCGGCATGCACATGTACACACACAACAATGTAAGTATGTAATTGCAGGAAAATGTTAAGCAAAATAATCTTGACTCAGACAAATTTGTCATGCTGTCTCCATATAAAAGGCTCAGAAAGTAAACAAACTTAATAGTCTTTGGAAGTTTTAAAACTTAAGTGCTCACAAGGTCTCCTTCCCAGGGTTACAGAGACGTTAAAATTGCTGGGACAGATACTTACTGACCAGACTGGAGGAGCTTTCAGGGAGCTGGCTCTAAGGATACAGCCATCACTCATGCTGGGGTGGGATTTTTGGTAGCAGTAGCTGGCTTTGAGTCACCCATGATCCTGTAAGTAGCCACAGTAAGCTAGATTTGAATAGGGTAATCACTTTGCTTGGTAGACTGTGCTATGTCTGGGGGGTGAAGAGACATCTGTTACATCTCCCCAGGAAAGTCACAATGAAGTGACGAAGGTAATGCCATCTTGTTCTGACTCCATTTCGTGTTTGCGTAGACACTCTTCTTAGCCCTCTGCCTCAGAGAGTCATTTATGCCTTGGCAACACATTTGACATCCCCATCACTTTGGGCGTGGTCCTGATGTATTAACCAACACCATCTCTGAGCTTCAACGCCAAGAGACTTTGATGCATGAGCCCATTCTTTGTTATCAGCTAGGAAAGTACACTCTTTTTTTTTTAATTTTTATTAATCATTCCATTCATTTACATCTCAAATGATATCACAGGCCAGATAGACACTATTAGCACATGTAACACTTCACCCCAGAAGTTACACCATCACCCTCACATTGTGTTGTTCATACAGACACAGCCTGAACCAGTATGGGGAAGGTAAAAGGGGGCAGGATGGGATCACTGGGGGCCTTAAGGACATGGCTGAATGTCTCGCCAGGCTGTACTGGGCCTGAAGCTTATATTGCTTAAATAAGAGGATGAAAAACTTAAGAAAGGGGGATGGCCTAGTGATTCTGGGCAGCTCTCATGTTCAGTAAGTGCCTACTGCTCCCTCCTCTTGCTCCAAAGGCAAGTGAGTCAGCGGACTTCAGAAAATTACTCTGTAGCCAGGTGGTGAAATGAAGTGAAAATTCAGAATGTCCTCAACCCAATCCTTAGTTTATACAGAAACCTAGTTTCCAAGTATTCGAACCTCCCTCTCCATCCTTTAACGGGTGCCATCAGATAGAATCCAAGGAAGAATCCAAGGAAGTCTTCAGAAAACTCCATTATCATTGTTTCCAATGTGAACTAACTTTGATTTTACGCTCTCACTTTTGGAATATGCAGAATTTCCTTTTAAAAAGCTGAGTCCCAGGAGTTAAGTTCAACTTAAGAAGATTTCATCTTTACTGCTTGTGAGATCAGAAACATCAGGATAGCATTACTGACTTTAGCATTGCCGACTTTAACGGGGCTATTGACCTGAAAACATGTTCGTTCTGTATTGTCTGGATGTACAGACATCCCCTGGCCTGAACAGTTCTGTAGAAACTAGGTGTAACGTGTAAGAAACAAGAGAATGAGAGAGAAAAGAAATCTCTTTATTATGGTACATAAGCCTTCAGTGTGCTGGAGTTCTGCAGCTGCACGGGAGAGAAAATGCATTCAGAAATATAATGCAAGTGTGAATAATCCTCTCTCGAATGCTGCCTGCAGACCGCCCCAGCTTTGTCAGGTGAACTTGAACCGGGCCATCGGCTTTGCCCTGGTTCCCACTGCACACTCTTGTCTGTCACCCCAGGGCATTCACCATCTTGACTGTTGTTTAAAGGGAACAAGCAATCCATCATTGAGCCGGGGAGTCACTTTCTCATAGAA
Organism: Arvicanthis niloticus; assembly: GCF_011762505.2. NCBI lineage: Eukaryota > Metazoa > Chordata > Mammalia > Rodentia > Muridae > Arvicanthis > Arvicanthis niloticus. The sequence goes on along the minus strand of NC_047661.1, from coordinate 105,002,711 downwards.
AAGTAAAATCAGCATGTGACACTACTCAGCCCGAGTGTTTTACAGATTAAAATGATACATGGCGACTCACGTGTTACTAGGAAGATTAAGTCGGTTATCTTGTTCCAAAGCCCAGACAAAAGAATCCCCCTCAAGCAGTTAAGTGGCAGTTTCACAGAAGCTGGAAACCCTCGGCTCGACTACTAGGTGGTAAGGTAGAGAATGTGCTAAGAAAACAGAAAGAGAACGTTATTTTACAGCGAAGCACCACTTTTATTCCCTGCATGGGCTAGCACAAAGAGAAATCTGGCTTGAAAAGCGAGCTGTGAAATCTCTGTACAAGTCTTTGCTGTTGAAGATGCCAACTTGATTACCAGAGATGGACACACAATTTATTGTCTGATTGCCTCCACGATTGATTTAAATTTGGTGAAATAAATGAGCAGCCGTTGGCCCCCGGGCAGTGGGCTTCATGTGAGGAAGTTGCAGATCTGTCAGGCGCACAGTGTCCGGTTATCAAGGCTGCTGTTCTATTGTTCTAGTCACACACTAATCACATTTTCTATAAATCTCTTATAGACGTGAGTTCACAGTGAAACACAAGCTATCACCTTTATTTCCCAAGGCAGAGGCAAATAACTGAGTTACACAAAGTTATTACTTTTACATAATCAAATATGTAACCGTTACTCTTGTTCTTAGGGGAAACGTCCAAAAGCCAGAAGACAAATTAAGTATCAGAGTGTTTCCTGTCACATAAAATAATTGTATCAGTTACCAAAGTTCAAAATGCAAGAAGAGGCCTTTTTCTTTCCAATGAAAATTTTTTTAACTAAAAAGATTTCTCAAGTTTAATTTGAATTTTATATGTAAACCTTGCCAGAAATAACAGTAATTAAAAATAATTCTGTGTCTTCTTTAAGTTCCATTATTTTAGGCAACACCACTAAAATTCTCTTCGTTATTATGTTTTTGAAGCATAGTTTTTGTTTTCATAGGGATTTTAAGTCAAAAAATGTCCTAATTTGTGATTTTCACCTAAGCTTTATTCTCTATAATGTAAAATATGTACAGGATATATACACATACAACTACTTTATATGAGTGTGTGTTTAAGTATACTGTATGATCAAGAGTCAGCCTTGGACTTCATAGATTTTCTCTGTTAAAGACAGTCGTAAGATTTAAACTCTTCCCCTACACAAATCACCAAAAATGAAAGGGGCTGTTTAAACACTTTTGTTAGACATTCGCCATGGTCTTTTCCACATAACAGAAGAACACACAGCGACTGGCTTTGAGAGGCTATGTTCCCAACTTGATTTCAATAGGGAACATTCTTTCTAGACTGGGCACCTGGATCATGGCCTGTGTTCCCTTGGGCTGGACAGCAGTCACTGAGCCACCTGCAGCAGAGAGGATAGAAAAGGAGGGACAGGAGCCTCTGGCCAGCTGTATCATTCCCCAGCCTCCAGGGCATATCCATGCAGAGAGCCAGGCTGGACCCACACACAAGCATCAGAGTGCCAGCCTCAGACTCATCCAAGACAAGTTAGCAGGATCTGTCAGTGGGGATGAATAAAAGTTCAGAACAGTAAACCTGGAAGTTTTTCAAAGACTCAAAACTACAATTGTCCTGACAAAAGCAGTTGCAAATGCTTAGGACTTACAGACAAGTACCACTGAGGATAAACTTATAAAATAGTGTTGGATATTCAGAGCTGCACAGTTCAGCTCACTGGCAACATGGCCTTGAGAGAGACCTTAGCCCGTGCCTCACCTTATTCTCTTCTCTCCACACCAAAGTGCCCCTCATCTCTGGCTGAGCTAGGATACATTAAATCAACAAAAGACCCTTCCTAAGCATCTTCAGACATAACTACGTACAGGGGTGAATTATTCTCCAGTCTGTAGAGCTCTGCAGGAGAAGGTTGGCTCACAGGTGGAAGAGGAGATATGTAGATGATCAGAAAGACTGTTGTTTAAAACTCAACTTATTTAGGTCTACAACTTTTTTCTTATAGTGGCTAAATTATAGCTGATGACCAGGAAGAGACAATTCTAAATTGCCCAAGACATCAAAAGACTTTGTCATTCATGTTTTTAAAAGTCTGATTAAAGCTGAGTTCACACCTTTGAATCCAGCACTCAGGAACAGAGGCAGGGGATTTCCAAGTTCAAGGTCTGTTGGTCTAGAGAGCAAGTTCTAAGACAGCCAGGGCTACACAAAGAAACCGTGTGTGTGTGTGTGTGTGTGTGTGTGTGTGTGTGTGTGTGTGTGTGAGGTGTGTGTGTGTGCGTGTGTGCTGTGTGTGTGTGCGTGTGTGCTGTGTGTGTGTGCTGTGTGTGTGTGTGTGTGCTGTGTGTGTGTGTGTGTGTGTGATTAAAATGGAACTCAGGATGAACTGAACACATTGGTCTTTTGGTATATATTGACATTTCCTATTTAATCATTTTTGAAGATTTGTCCAAAAGGGTTTAATTACAAACATTTTCTAACCAGCATGCATACCAAATGTTTAAAAGACAAAATCAAGAATATATAAAAGGAAAGTTAATATTTTTATAGCCACTGATCTTAATAGACATTTTAGGATTAAAAAAAAAAATGAAGTTCTCAGGAAATTCTATTATGGCTTGGTCATGCAAATGCCAAAAGGGAGCTGGATGCGGGGTTGCTTGTTACAGTGGTGTCTTCTATTGGAAAGACGAATTGCATACTCCTTCCTGCTGAAGCATTTCTCTTTTGCCCTTGCAAAATAAGTTGAGTCATTCCCTTAGTCACATCATGCCAAAATCATATTTATCAAAAGTGCTAAGTCTCATTCAAATCTAGATTCAAACTGATAAGAATTGTTTTGAGTATTAATTATTTCTCTTTTAATGATGTGTATGTTGGGAGGTGAGTATGGGCAGGTGAATTCAAGTGCCCACTGAGTTCAGATTCTTGGAATGTCAGATTCTTGGAAACTGGAGATACAAGTGGTTGTGAACTACCCAACATGGGTGCTCAGACCCAAACTCAGGTCCTCAGCAAAAACTGTACGTGCTCCTAATTGCTGAGCCAAAACATTTTTTCAGTCTCTTTTAAAATACTGACTGTGGGTGGTTACTTGTCAGTGGGGGAAGTTTCTCTAAGTGCATTGTCTTTAGCGCTAAGGAGGGGTGAGCCTTGCATCTCAGCAGATGAGACTTAAAAAAAAGCGCCACATCCAAAAGATGGTTTCTAGAATAGACTACTAGGATAATAGAGGAGATATTGTGCTCACAGCCTTCCCAGAACTCCTGGTGCATTGCTCTCACTGGGTGCTGTAACACTTGTCAGACTTAGCAATGGAAGCATGAGGAACTTCGGGGGACTCAACCTCTCTAACAGAATGGCGGCATCTCCTCACTTAAGAAGTCTAGGACACTCTCTTACTGACTTGCTTCCAATTCCCATGGACTATTCTCTCGGCTACATATTCCTTGCTGTGCATGTTTTCTAAAGGAATAAGTTGAAGGTATGTTGACACATAACTCTCCATCTTGGTGCAGAGACATCACCAAACACAATGTTTTGTTCTTGCCACAATAAACAAAGGCCAAACTAGGGAGGGGGCTGGTTCCTCTACCTGGGATGTCAAGGGTATGGATCGGTATCTTGACCTCACGATTCCAGCCATATTTTCACACCTGGCTTCTACAACTTACCTTCTTTCTCTGAGGCTTAAAATATAAAAAGAAATTAGTAAACAAATACTTGCACTCTGAAATAATGCCTAGGGTTTCGTGTCCTTTCTGGTCCTTCCCCATTTGGGCAGTGACTGGTAAACTTCAGCTGGTGATCAGGTCCATTTTTACTGCTTACAGACACTTTCAGGCCTCTGTGAAGGACAGAAATGCATCTAAATCTGCCACTCAGTAGCAAACTGGTCCCAGTTAAATCCTCTTGGCCACTTGGAGCTTAGGCGATCCCACAAATAAAAGTTAAGGAAAAAGAAGACTCGCCATAAGACTAATGTCTGTGAGGGACTTACACAGTGTCACATTTTGGTTAGTGTTTGAAAAAGAACAAAGTGTTGTTTTTCTTTTGCTTTGGTGAAACTGTGGATATGAATCTAGAGCTTGGCATATGCCAAGCAAACACCCTACCACTGCCCTACACCCTAAGCCTCAAGAATAGTAGTTTCTTGTATTACGCTACCTCTTTTCCCAATGTAGTTTTGTTAAGTTAATTTCCCCAAGCCCACTTTCCCAAGATTATACAACTCTTCAGGGGTGGTACTGCAGAGCTGGAGCCGCAGATACTCTGGACTGAGGCAGGAGGATCAAAATACCCAGGATAGCTTAAACAGTTCTGAACATCAAAAGAACTGGTGGGCATATCCACACTCCAGAGTTTAGGTTATACTATAGAGCTATAGTAATAAAAGTAGTATAGTAGATACACTTAAGGGAGAAAAAAAAGGACACAGTGATCATTGGGAAAGAATTAAGGACCAGGCCATAAGTCCATGCAACTACAGATGACTGATGCGTGGTCAAGAGACCAAAATTAAACACTGGAGAAAAGATGGCCTCTTCAACAAATGGTACTGATAAAACTGTATAGCTACATGTAAAAGAAACTAGATCCTTGTCTTTCATTATATACAAAACTCAACTACAAATGGATTAAGGACCTCAACCTAGCATGTGATATCCTGACTCTGAAAGAAGAGAAATTAGGGAATAAGTTGAACTCTTAGACACAGGAAAGGCCTTTTTCAACAAAATCGTGGGAGCACATTAAGACCAACAATTGGCAAATGAGACTACATAAAACTACATAAAACATAAAGTATTTAGGACAGCAAAGAAAACCCTAAGTCAAATGTAGGCAGCCTATGGAATAAGGGGAAAATCTTTACCAGCTATACATCTAACAGAGAGTTAGTATCCTGAATATGCAAAGAACTCAAAAAGTTAAAGATCAACAGCAAACACACACACACACACAAACCAAACCAAGGAAACAAAACCCCCAAACCTCCCCACTGAAAACCACTTGGTTAACTTCCCCACACACACACAACTTTTCAGAGCAAAGGAATAAAAGTCACTTTGAACCCCTGACAGGCTGGCATGCCTTCCTGTTTATACCGTATTCATTCTGCTGGATGATGAAACAAAGGATAGTAAGGGGTCGTCCAAACAAAGCAGCAGAAGATGTAGCACACACGGTTGTCCATGCAAGCACCTCACTTCCCCAAATAACTGAATTCAAATTAGGAACATCTTGAGTCCTTAATCCCCAAAGAACACATGGTTATTCTGTGTGTGTGTGTGTGTGTGTGTGTGTGTGTGTATGTGTGATTCTAAAATATGTTGGGTGTGACAGTTTGTTTGGAGACCCTGTTTGAGAGTTTTAGATACTAAAGTCATATCTACGAAAAATGTCTACTGTTGCGCCAGCAAGTGCTTAACAATTTTGTCCAAGTCCTAAGTATGTGACCTGCTGTTATTTCTTTGGCAGTTGACCATTGAATTCAGATTTTTACTTGATTTTTAAAGTATAAACTAAACAAGCAATAAAAGGGGGATGGAGCGTGCTAGTATTTCAATGTACTTTCTTGTTGCTCTACTTCTGGGCCTCTGTGCATTATTAACATTTGGATGCATGCAATGCTAGCATGGAACTTTGGTCTTCACAAATACTGCAGTTTTTCCAGAAAACACTCACAAACCAATAAATGTAACAGAAAACATCCCATTTGTTAATGGGCATATGTGCATAAGCAGTGTAGAAAATAGGCTCAGGTTAGAAACATCCTTCATAACAAAGTGTGGTTATATGAATGGACACTGTCAATGTTCATAGCTTAAACCTGGGTACCTGGTCAACGTGCTTAGGAAACATTACAATTGAGCTAAATTGTCTCAAGTCCTTTTATTCATATAATAGAGATTGAATGGGGGAGGCTGACCAAAAAATAAATAAATAAATAAATAAATAAATAATGCTAGAGCCTGGGGCTGGAAAAATGGCTCAGTGGTTAAGAGCACTGACTGCTCTTCCAAGGTCCTGAGTTCAATTCCCAGCAACCACATTGTGGCTCACAACCCTCTGTAATGAGATCCAATTTCCTCTTCTGGTGTGTCTGAAGAAAGCAACACAGTGTAGTCACATACATAAAATAAATAAATACATCTTTTTAAAAAAATGCTAGAGCCTCAAGAGGTGGGTTGTTTGTTGTTTGATGTTGGTCTTGGTTGGTTAAGTAGTTATGTACAAAGAAGAAACAACACCAAGAAGAAATTAGATATCCGGACAATGAAGATCAAACTTGTGCCAAGGAACTTGATGCCCCTAATCAGCAGGAAGTAGTCTAATAATATTACTCTCTTTTTGACCCCTGACTTTATTCAGGGATCTCTTTTCTTTCCTTTCTATCATTTTCCATATCCTATCTAGTATTAGGGGATTGAAAGGGTGAGAAAGGGGTAAAGAAGGGTGGAAGAAAGAACCCACAAAGTAGCAAAGACCCGATACACTTGAGTCACAGAACATGGAGAAATCAAGCTGGACCTTACCTGGAAGTTTTTCTCCCGCTAGCTAATGTTCACAGTGCTAGGATGTGGATGCACGATGCCAGAGGAAGACCATCGGTATCACCCAACCGTGACTTCTGGAACCATAATAACAACCAGCCTGGCAAAATAGGCTCACAGATGCAATCATGGCACAATGTTATGCAGGTAACCAATCCCTTTTTAAAATTGAACTTAAGGCTCATTCCACAAGATGAAGCCAACAATTGACACCGTCAATTAAACCAAGAACCTGAGGCTAGATAGGGCATGGGCCTTATGGGAAAACCTAATATTATTCTGCTAAATGACTCCTGTTGACTAATAGTGATACCTATAGAACGGTGCATCCTCAAACCTTCATCAGAGAAGCTTCTTCATGCAGTAGATAGTAATTAACACAGAGACTCTCAAATGGACAATGTGGAGAGAGTAAGAGTCATAGAAACGCCCAGCTTTAAGTGGTATATTGATATTACACTCAGGGATTTATGAGGCGACTTCAAGGAAATAGTATCTTCCAGACACAACAGGGAAGATGCTAATATTAAACTCATAGTGATTGTGAGTGCATGCATAAGACCTGTGCAAACTCAAGCCAGACAGAATCCCAGCATAGAAGAGAAAAGCAGGTAGGAAGTCCCACCCCTAGCTGAGGAGCAGCTAGCATTTTACAGCTGCTGAGAGACTCATTTTTTCTTAATGATCTGACACATAGTGAGAGTCCCCATGTCCCAGAGTGGTCAGTCAACACAAACTGGACAGGACGGGACGTGTTGGTTTTGTGTTGTTTTTCTTAAAGTGACAGAAAAGAGTATAGAGAATGAACCTGGAAGGGCATGGAGGAGAGGAAGGATCTGGGAGAAATTTGGGAGAAGGGAATGAATACGATCAAAATACATCGTATGAAATCTGCACAGAATTAGTAAGGACATTGTTTTAAAAGCCATTCTAATATCAAGAAGTACACACAAATCTCCCTAGACATTTCTCAAGCAAGAGTCTTTCCTTTCATAGGTCTCCAGCTTGAACTCCAGGTAGAAATCTCATCCTCCCAGGTAAACGGATCTATTCTCTCACAATTGTTTCCCCAAGTCTCCAGTGCTTACACCAGCCTGGAAAAGGATCTTATTCTTCAAGAGACTCTTCAAGGAAACCTTTCATGGCTCCCCTAGGCACAATTTTCCTTAGTAACACCCCCCCTTCTCTCTCTCTTTCTCTCTCCCTCTGTGTGTGTGTGTCTGTGTGTGTCTCTCTCTGTCTTTCTGTCTCTCTCCTTCCTCCTCTTTCTCCTTTTTCTGCTCCTTTAAGCCACTGCAAACCTTTCTGATGGGACTTAAATTGCACAATAATTAGTCATTTGTCTCCACACACCCCCACACACAACCTTAGATTAGGAGCACGTGAAACCAAAGGCCATGAGTCCATTTTGGCAACCCCTGTGCCTACCCTGGCACTTCCTCTTTAATAAGGCCTCACTGAAAAAAAGAATTAAATCATTAAAAATCACAAGATTAATTAAGAGTATGGGTTTATGATTGGTCCATTGTGGGCCAGCTCTCAGTGTAACCAGTATTTAGCATTGTGCCCCAGAACTCAGCACGTGCTTCATGAATGTTTGTGAGATGAGTGCATAAAAGATGACAGGTGAAAATCTCTTAATTAGATCCAGAGGGCCCTCTTGATTTGTAAATCCAAATAAGAAAGGCATTCTCAGAGCCTGAAAAAGCTACGTCCAAGCCCACATCTTTGTTTTAGAAAGGACTCATCTGAATGATAATGAGTGTGGTAAGGGGATTGGCTCCTGGGTAGACAGGGGTTTTTTGTTTGTTTGTTTGTTGGGTTGTTGGGTTTTGCCTGGGGGAAAAAAAAAAAAGCTTGCCCACGTAGCTTGCAGAGACTTGTCCCTCTTAGGGTCTGTGGGAGTTTCTAGCGCTTATTTAACTAAAATTAAGTCATCCCTGGCACCTGTGTCAAATCTGGGGAAGTAACGATTACTAGTGTTGTGCCTCTGTGGATTTATGTCATTGTTTATATATCTGCAAGCCGCACACCCAGGAGGCTTGAGGACCATCTGTTCTGCCACTCTGAAGATGTGATGTCATTATTTCTAGGAGTACTCTACTACTGTGTAGCCAAAATGTACTAAGGTCCAATTTTCTAGGACAATTAACCTGGTTTGCTAAACTATATTCTATGTATTCTTATGTGGCACACTGCTAATGAAACACACACACACACACACACACACACACACACACACACATACACACTGGCAAGGGGAAGACAGGGTCTCATGTGTAGTCCTGACTACACTGAAACTTCCTATGTATACAAGGCTGATCTTGAACTCATAGAAATCCACCTGCCTTGGCCTCCTGAATGCTGACATTAGTCATATCCTAGTAGTTTGTGGTTTGTTTGTTTGTTGTTTCATTCTATGTGTATATGTGTTTGTGGCATGCATTTGTGTGTGAATACAAATGTGTATGTGCACACATATGTCTTGTGCCCGTGTCTTGTATTGGCATATAAGTGCATATATGTACATGTGCATGTGTGTGGAAGGGCATATGGAAGCCAGTGCTCACACTAGAGTCACCAGAACTCATTGATTCAGCAAGTCCAGCAAAGCAGCTTGCCCTGGCAATTCCTTGTCTCTGTCATTGAGTGCTAGGACTATAGACAGGTCACTAAGCCTGCTCAGGTAGGATCAAATTCAGGTCCCCATATTTGCATAGCAAGTCTCCAAGCATGGATTATTTTGAAAATATTTAGTGACCATCAAGTCTAGCTTTCTTCAGGTTGCATTCGTGCATTAAAGAAAGTGACTCCTCCTTAATATACAAAGCATCTAAAGACCAAGAATCCATGGTGAAGCTAAAAAGGGTTGCTTAAGCTTTCTATGGCTTGGGAGATCAATTGTAAGAATCAGAAAGAGCACATAGAAGTTGCTAGAATACTGCCTAGCCCAGACTGTGATCTGGAGAACAATTTACAATGACCTTTGACTGAGTTTATTAAACACACAGCAAACCAAAAGAGTAAATATGAAGTGTGTGTGTGTGTGTGTGTGTGTGTGTGTGTGTGTGTGTGTTTAAAGATATGTGTCATAACATTCAAGTAGAGGTCAGACAGTTCCAGGGATAGACCTCAGGAAGTCATGTTTGGAGGCAGACACCTTTGTCACCTAAGTCATCTCACTCAATATCTTGAAAATCTTGAAAAACTAACTAACTGAAAGAAGCAAGACACATGCACACAAAGCAGAATACGATTTCACTCCTATAAGCTCCCTAGAGCAGACAAATTTGTGAAGAAAGCAGGTGTTTGTTTCCAGGAGTCAGGAGTGGTGTGGGACTGTTGTTAGTGGGCGCAAACTCTCTGAGATGCTAACCAAGTTCTGGGACTGTACAGCAGTGCAGATTGCTGGGCCCCATGAATGCAGCTAATTTTGCTTAATTGCTCTTCAAAACACTTAAAGTAGGAGGCTAGAGTGATGGCTCATTGGTTAAGAGCACTGACTGTTCTTCTAGAGGACTCAGGTTCAATTCTCAGCACCCACATGGTGGCTCACAATCATCTGTAACTTCAGTTCTAGAGGATCTGATACTATCTTCTGGTCTCCAAGATCACCAGTCATATATGGGGTACATAGTCATATACCCATACACATAAAATAATAAAAAAAAAAACTTAAAAAACACTGGTAAAATGTGTGTTAGATTTATTTCATCACAACACAAAAGCAATACATGTTTAGAGTTGAAAAGCACCAAATGATAGCTACTAATTTTAAAACAGCTATGGTCCAGCCACTATAATGACTACTAATAATATTTAAAGGTCAGTAATGCCTTCCTCTAAGAAAATGTCTACATCTAGGAGTTGTCATGAGGCTTTTTATTTTAAAAACATCCATGTACATGAAGTATAAATGACTTTAAATAGATATCACTAAGCTGTAGGAATTTTCCAGGTCTCATAGGTTTGTTTTGAGACAGGGTCTTACTATGTGATTCTAGATAGCTTGGAACTCACTCTGTAGACCAGGCTGGCCTTGAACTCACAGGTATCCACCTGCCTCTGTCTTCCAAGCACTGGGATTAAAGGTGTGCACCACCAAAGCCAGGTCCTCTGCTATCGTCTTATGGAACTACCATCATAAGTGTGGTTTATATCTGGTCAAAATGATGCTATACAATGTAGAATTATTCTCCACAGCAAATCCAACTGTGATCATTGTTCAGTTCATCTCAGGGGGGGGGAAGTGACAGAACAGAAACAAGAGGAGCAAAATGCTAGTAAAGAAAGCTGCCATGGTGGGGTTCATTTAGGGAAGTGGATTACAGGAAATGGAAGCAGAGAGGGGGATTCTGAAGGTGGAAAAACCTAAGTGGGGAGGCACATGGGAAGTTGGGGGTGGGGTAGCGGAGGAAAGTCATATGGAAACCACCAGTTCACAACCCAGTTAAAAAATATAACAAGATGTGCCAAGCAACACAGGCTAAATTGTTGCTCTTGGTCACCAACATGATAAGACTGTTGCTGCAGACAGCATACCACATACTTTAACTACAGTGCATAAAGAATCTGTCTCAAACCACCAGGAAACTTCTTCCCCCGCTGGCTAGCTTTTACAGTGCTGGAAGGTATGCAGGCTGCGGGAGGGGAAAAGACATCACTAATCTTACTGGACACTGCCTGCTTCAGTACTAACGTGCCAGGGAAGATGGACCCACTGATGGGTCCATAGCCTTGACTGACTATGATAGAGTAATGATCACTTTCTGATTGGATCGGAGACCTGTTTCACAGGAGGAAACCCATTCTTAGTACTGCAAACCTGGTCAAAAGCCCATGGCAAAAAGGCCATCGGCCCTAGGGTAGAAGCTACTGTTGCTATTTTTCTAAATATTTATGTTGTCAAACTACCTTCTAAGTATTGATACTTATATCCATAGACCTGGGCTGCTGTTAACCTGTATCAGAGAAGCTTCTTTTTTGCAGTGGGCAGTGGTCAACAAAGAGATTTCTAACTGGTCACAGTGCTGAGAGTAAGTGACTGTGAATATTCAGCTTTAAGTGACATTTATAACACACACACACCACCACCACCACCACCACCACACCCCACCACACCACACCACACCACACACTGCTGAGGCTCAGAGAACATTAAGGAAGAACAAGTGGAAAATATAAATGCTGAAAGACGGGGAGGGGTACTGAAATGCAGTCCTCAACCTGGCATTGCTAACGTACTAGTGGATACAGAGCCCTTGTGGGCATGTGCACAAGGCCTGCACAAGATCAAGATGGCCATATTTCCAGCATCAACAGGGGAGGTGCTCATCAGGCCTCATCATCATGTGAAGTTTCGAGGAGAGGGCTGTTGGCTGATACCAGGAAAGAGAAATTCAAGCTGAGTATGATCATATTTTATGGTGTGTAAAATTTATTTATGTGTGAAATCTTTAAGGGATAAACTTTTTGAAAAGAAAAGAAATAAACAAGGAAAATTAGTTTGTTTGTTTGTTTGGTTGGTTGGTTGGTTGGTTGGTCGTCTTTTTGAGACAGGGTTTCTCTGTGTAGCCCTGGCTGTACCAGACTCAGTTTGTAGATCAGGCTGGCCTTGAACTCAGAGATCCACCTGCCTCTGCCTCCCAAGTGCTGGGATTAAGACAGACCAAAAAGTTAGCACAAGTTAGAAGTGAGACTGGAACCTTCAGAGTACTGAATGCCACTTTTCTGTTTGATTGATTCTGACAACACAATGCAATCAGGCTCAAATATATTCCAGTGAAGACTGGAAGGCATTCCTATTTTCCCTGAGCTACCTGAGCAATTGTATTTGTATATGCTATACTCTGAACCCCCAGCCAGCTCCCTCACAGAAAGCAGGCTTCTCAACCTTGAAGGTGGATGAAGTTTTCACCTTAGAAAGATGAACTGCTAGGTAAGTCAGGGAAAATGAATGCTTCTGCAGATGTACTGCTGCCTTCCTGTATTACAAATTGAAGTCAATGTTTTAATTATGTGCTTCATAGAAAAAAAAAAAAAGCCAAGCCCACTGATAACTACTATGTGTATAAATAGGAAAGTAAAACTAAATTCTTTATGAAATATTTCTTCCTTTGTTGACATTCATTCAAATCTTATTTCTTCTCATTTTTAAACACCTTTAGTGTGTATCTATTTTGACTTAGTTTCCGACTTGTGGCCTCAAACAATCTTCACCCTTCCGCCTCCAGTGTAGCTGGGACTTCAAGGCAGAGCCACCATGTCCAGCTCTAATCCGGGTTTCCTGAACCTCTACTCTATGGGGGTGCTTACATTAATGCTGGAGCTAACACCATTAAACAATGCACACATAGGTGAACACACTTGTCCTCCTGAAGAATTTATGTTTAATTAGGGGAGATAATGCAAACAAAGTTAGTTAGAGAGCATGCCTGTTGATGATTTTATATGGGAAAAAAAGATAATTGCTTGCAGTGAAAACAACGTAGCTCAGATATGGGGACAGAATGAAAACTGAGTATCATTCTATACATTGCCTCTCACTGAATTAATGTCTTTTTAGGAGGTTAGAAGCTCTATAAGAGAAAGAAGCTCTATGTGGGAAAGGTAAGCTTCCCTAATAAAAGGTTAGTTTTTTTTTATAACGTGTAGTGTAGTTGGGTGGAGGTGGCACACTTTGTCAGCTCATAATTCTAAACTGGTGCTCAAAGAACACAAGCACAGCGGTGAAGAAGGGAAAGTCTGGAAAGCTTTTGGGGCTGGGTCTTGCAGATTTCATGGCCCCTCCTCTGCTCTCCAGCCCTCAGCTCAGAGGCCACCCTCTCCCCTCTTCAGCACACCAGCCTGTCACGTTAATAAGAGCTGATCTGTAAATAGCGTCCCCTCACCCCATCTCCACCTCACCCCACCCCCTCCTTGGCCAGGCTCCTACTTTTCGGCTCAATGGCACAGATGCGGCTTTGAGATGACGGGGACCAGGCAGCTATTAGCAGCAAATCCAGTGAGGGAAATTAATGAAGGGGATAACTAATAAAAGACAGCTCAGGACAGCCAGACTAACTTGCTCGGAGCAGTAATTAACTTTTTTTCCCCTTTTAGCTCATGAAGGTAAATACGCCGACGGCACTCGTCCAGTCTAGCTCCTCCTTATTAAAAAAGAGCAGAGCTATTCATGAAGAGCCGAGACTTAATCTGCGCCACCCCACCCCACCCCAAGAAGATCAATTTTAAATGACCATGTGATAGGCTTACAGATCCATGCTGCCTAAATCAAGAAATACCTGTGAGTATCAGGGAGCTAGGGAGTGAGGTGGCAGGCTGAGGGAGGTAAGTCTTTGGGTGAAAGAAACTATCAACTTGAACCCGAATCAGCTTAAAGCGCCACCTCCCCTCCCCAGCCCTCAACCACTAAAATATCTGGCTTCTCTTCAGAGATAAGTGGTACACAGTAAGTCAAATGTCGGTGACAAACCTTCACATAGCTTGAAGGACACTTGTGGTTGCCTTTCTTCAGCTTTATGTTTGATTTCTGTTACATTTGTATTTATCATTATTATTAGGGTGAGGGTGCATGTGTGTACAGCAACTTTGTAACCGCCATTCTCTCTTTCCAGCTTTATGTGGATTCCAGGGAATGAACTTATTTCTCCAGGCTAGGGCCTTTGCCTGTTGAGCCATGTCTCTAGCCCCTAGCTTTCACTGAGATAGCCATAAAAAGCTTGTTAAGGAGGTAGTGTAAGGTGGCACATGCCTTTAATCCCATCACCCCAGAAGGAGAAGCAGTAATGTCTCTAAGCTTTCAAGACCAGCCTGATCAACAACATAGGTTCTCTGAAAACTAAAAGCTTTCTGAAAATAAAGGCTGGAGTTGTAGCTTAATGGTACAGCTTGTGCTTAGCATGGGCTTGGCATGGGCTTGGCATGTGCAGGTGGCCGAGTTCAATCTGCAAACATGCACATGCACTCAAATCTTTCTAAAAAACAAATTAAAATATCAGGTTTTATTCAGCAAAACTCTGGCTTGTGAAAAGATTGACAGTCTTCTGGATTAAATCTTTGGAAACCTTATTCTGATCATAAGTATTTGCTATATTTTGACAGCCATAGCCACTCAGTAACAGAAAGACTGTGAAGTGGCCCTCTTGAGTTCATGAACTCTGGCTTCCCCTAAATGGAAGAAAAACAAAAACAACCAAGCAGAAGAAAACAAGAAAAAGATGGAAAGAAAAGAAAGAAAGCCTTATCAGACACTCTAAGTTTCTGAACTCATTATAACGCTTGAGTTTAATGTGTGAGTTAACCACACTGCTCACTCTTTCAGACTTAATTATCTCAGAGAATTTTACACATGTGTCCCAGGGAGCAAACTACTCTTCATACTGCCCTCCAGCCTAGAGAACTGCCTTGGACCCGCCCTAAAACAAATGAGACAAAGCCATAGCCACCTATTCTCTTTCAGGAGTAGGTGCCGTTGTTAAGGAGGGACAAGGGCCCAGACAATGGGTGAACTTTTCCAAAGTTGCCCTTGGTGCACCACTGTGCAAAGGGGAGAATGTCTCTGTGCTATCAATCAGAAGGATTGGAAGTGGGGAGAGATGGGGGAGGGGTGGGAGAGAAGTGGGGGAGGGGTGGGATCATACTTCCTCATCAGTACTGTGAAAATATAAAGTTTTAGTAAAATCAGCAAAAGAGTGGGAACAGAACCTTTCATGCTTGGAAAATAAAATCATTTTTGTTACATATGAAAGATATTTTATTATCAAACTCACAGGAGCATGAATGAAGCAGAATAACAGTTCCCAGGAGCTGGGTGGGAGGGAGAAATGGGGAGTTACCATTCAGTGGGTATAGATTTCAGGATATCCAGATGAAAAAGTTCTAGATATCTGTTATTCGATAATGCGATATACATAGCACTAGTGAAATACACTGTGCACTCAAAACTTGTTGATTTGTTTATTTTTATTGTGTGGGTGTATTTGTCTGCAAGTATGTATGTGTTCTACATTCGTGCCTAGTCCTCAGAGAAGCCAGAAGAGGGAGTTAGATCCCCTGGGACTGGAGTTACAGACTGTTGTGGACTGCTGGGAACAGAATCTGAAGCTTCTGCGAGAGCAGCATGTGCCTTTAACCATTGACCCAAACCTCCAGCCCAATGGAAGGAGCCAGCAAGATAGCTCAGTGGGTAAAGGGTGCTTGCCACACAAACCTGACGGCCTGAGTTCGAACCTCCTGGTACCTACATAGGAGTAGAAAGTAAAAAACAAATCCAAAAATTGGCCACCACACCCAAAAATTGGCCACCACACATGCACTGTGGTACATGTGCCACACATACACCTGACGTAGCCAGACAATGGTAATAATAACAAGTTTGGAATACACAGAAGGAAACTAGGTGAGTCTTCGAACCCTAAAGATTTTACGAGGCTCGGAAACATCTGAGTGATATATACCACCTTGTTTAATGATACTCCATCTTGTTGGGGGGTTAGTTTTTCTAAGATTGAGCATTAGTATTGAGCCCAGGCTGGCCTTGAAAGCAATATTTTTCTGCCCATGTTAGGATTATAGGTGTACCATGCCACCAGGCACAATTATAGTGCTCCTAATCCACTTAGATTTGGGAAAAAAAAAAACCTCTCTAGGATTTGAAGGTGCACTACGAATAAAAAGAGTGTGAGGCTCAAGAAACAGATGCTCACCAAAAAATGTGGAAACATCACAGTTGAAATGTACCTGTGCAGGGCTTCAATCATTTTGCTGAGATAAGAAAAGGATACTATTGAAAAAAAAAAAAAGAAACATATTCCGATGTCTATTTGGAAAGATAAAAAACTGAGATGTACCTAACAAAACTATGACTAGCAGTTTTGCACCAGCCTGCCTTTCCAGGTCTGTGGTCATTGCTGTCTTGATGCTTGGGAGTTAGGCAATATCCCCAAAACCTTGAGGACTGTGCAGACCAGGAGAAACTACCGCCAGGAGCCCTGTGCAGCCCCGCTGCTCTTGCTGTAACACAAAACAATTGTATCCTGAAAAATACATTGTAGCTTGGGCATCTAGGAAAGAATTCATCCACAATCCTGCAGAGCATGAGAGTCTAAAGTACTCAAGAATGCAGGCATCTTGTACCAAAAACCCTTTTCAAATTATTTTTGCACAAAATAATCAAAGTCAGTTTTCTGGCAGCTGAAGATGTCTGTCTGGTGAAGCGTTCCACATCTATTGAAAATGATGACGCACCATTGCAGATGCTGTCAAGGGCTCCACTGGAAATCCTTGCCTGTGCACGTGTCCATTGTTACATAGACATAGTCTAAAGTCACCCCCTCCTAAATCAAGAGAAACTGGTTTTGAAGGGAGGATCTTGTAGGAGCATTCCTGTGTCACCGATACAATGTTTCTTTCTTATCTGTCCTCAAGCTAGTAACATTGTAATGTTGAAAGTACAGAGTATAGAACTAGTTTAGATAATTTTGATTTGAAAACACGTGTGGACATGTTCTAGTTACTTTGGCATAGGATAAGCACACATGAATTGATGCGGCATTCTTCTCCACTTGGTGCCTAACCATCGGCCACAAGGCTTCCTAAGCATGATTAAAGCTTTATACCACATTTGATTTCTTTTCCAAGATGATTAGTAAAGTAAAGCAAGACGTAAATGAGTTCTTATCTTTCTGTTTCTTCTTTTTGTATGTGTTTACATTGTATGTTTCAGTAAATGCAATAGGTCTTGGAAAACGAAAAAAATAATTCTTCATTTTTTAATTGCTTCAGTGCATACTGAGACTTATGTATTATGGGGAAAAATAATGGCAAGCTATAGGGTCCCTCCTTTGTCATGGTGGCACTGGTTTGTCTTCTTTCTGCTATTCTTATACCAAGGAGGCAATAAACCCCCTTGAGAGTCACAGAGACTCCTGCAGAGCCCTGTCAGGGCACACAAGCTTTTATGCCAAAATACAATACACAAAAGGATCATAAACACGTTTGAAAAGGAAGATGACCTCTTTGTCACATGGAATTAAGCTTTACTGCAAGCTGCTGCCATGGAAACCAGCTCTCGCTCCTCACTTTTAGGACTCCTGGTTCCATTTTCTAGGGGTTTCGCTCTTTCGTTTGTTTCCACATCAAATACAGTCGAGAGATCTGGGCTCTTTACTGTTTAACGTCTGCAGGCATGTTTCCAGGTAGAGAGCAGAGGGGACTGAGATGGAAATGACAATGATGCATACAAGATTACAAGAGGGAGGGACCGAATGGGAGGTGTCAGCTTCCTTAGAAAGGGAGGGGAGTTGTGGACTACTGGGTGATTGAATCCATCAGATATCTTTTTCAAATGCCACCTACAGACCGAACAGCTTCCCTTCCAAGGAGTGTCTTTAGAAATAGCTTTAACTCTTTGATCTTCTTTTCTAGAATTCCCTGTACTGTGTGTAGTGTCTGCCACATCCCAGCAGCACCAATACCCTAAGTCCAATCTTGAGGATAAGCGACCATCCAGAAGAACAGAGGAACCCTGTCTTTCTCTCTGCTAACTATGTATTGACTTTGTTCTCTTTCTGTCTCCCTTTCTTTTTGTTTTTGCTGTTTGTTTGGCTGGTTGGTTGGTTGGTTTTGTTTTTGCTCGAGACAGGGTTTCCCTGGGTATCTCTGGCTATCCTAGAACTCCGTAGACCAGGCTGGCCTCTAACTTAGAGATCCACCTGCCTCTGTCTCCCCAGTGCTGGAATTAAACGCCTGTGCTACTTTAGAAAGTAAATACAAAGAAAGCCAAACATTTATACAGTTACAGCCTTGAAGAGTAAAATAGAAAAACGTCAGAAAATAAATAGAGCGTAGGTGAGCGGACCACTGTTGTAGATCTGAGCTCCAAAGCTACTGAAGAATGATGACCATGGCGGTGAGGAGAGGGCTGGGAGCAGAACACAGCCCTGGCGCTGCTTCCCGGCATCCATTTGCGCTTGGTGAGAGACGGTGGTCATACGAAGACTGAGCTGGGACGGGCCTAGGAGCGCTCCATCAGTGACCTAAGCCGTTATTCTTCCCCCTTCTCGCTCTGAGCACCTGGAAAAGCTGAGAAAGTAAGAGATAGCAGGCAGACCGGTCCCCACCTCCCCACCCCCGAATCTTGGTACCCGGAGCAGGAAAAGTCATTTATTACAGCGCATGCACCATCAGGAAACTTTCCCACCCAACCTCCCAACTCACGCCACCTTGCAGCGGGAATGACTATAGCTCGACACAACGGTTTTGGCACTCTGCTTTCCGGACGATTGGGTCTCTCCTGTCCCGAGAAGGACACCCTCTAAAACTGCCCCCAAGCTTCTTCCTCAGGGAACTCCCCCCCCCCCGCCACCCCCTTTTAGACTTCACACCAGGACTGAATCTCTACTCAGATCTGGATCCTCTATTAAATCAGTCCTGTCCATCTTGGCTAGATAAACCAAACTGGGAAAACAAAACGCTAGGGAGAGGGGAATGTAGAAAGATTCACTACCGTAGACCTTGCTTTTTCTGGTCCCTAGGGACCCCTGTGGGGACCCTCTCCAAGCCACGTGGGGCGCCCTGAATCCAGGCGTACCCCGCCCCCACTTCAAGAGCCTTGAAAAACAAACTCCAGAGGACAATGAACTCCAAAGGGAGAAGCCTCCAGAGAGGGGTGAGAACATTCATCACACACACACACACACACACACACACACACACACACACACACACACACATTGGACATTCCTTAAGTTTAATCATTAAAGTAGATCCTTTTAAAAGGGAGGCAGAGGCTTAACGTTGCTGTTAGAGACAGTCTACCCCACACACGCTCGGCGAAGTAAAGAAAGATCTGGATCTAGCTTTGTTGCTTCACTCCCAATAGCGGACTTGGGGGACACCAAACCTCTGATTTCTGGCCACATCAAAGAGCTGATTATGCAAATACCCATTTTTAGTAAGAATAAAAGAAAACGGAGGGGGAATTATTTATCACACAATGAACCCCCTGCCAGGGCTGGAAACAATAGCTCAGACCAGATAGCCCTTCTAGCCCCAGGCTTGGGGAGCGGGACGGGAGGGGTGCTGCAGCCCTCACGTTTTATTGGCCTAACCTAATTTCACTAATTCTCTTTTCACACATTTCTTTTGCTGATTCGCAGGCCAGGACTTTCACGCTCCTGGGAGCTCCCACCACTGGCCCGATTCAAGGGCAGCCTGCTTTATTTAATTAATACATTCAAAGCTTGCCTGGGAGCCCTAGGCGGGTTGGGGGGAGGCCCTGGACCAGCGTGAGAAGGGGCTTTTAACGGGTTCCAGGTGTCGGTGCCCAGAAGTCACCACCCGCCTACGGCAGTGGGATGCAGGAGATGCTCGGGACTGAGGGGCGCCACAGCTCTTAGCCTAGTCTGCCAGCCAGGCCCTTCCACAGCCCCAACACCTGCGACCACGACCGCCCGGTGGCGCTGCAGAGTCCGGCGTGGGCGTGAAGGCCTCCGAGCTATCCCTCCGACCAAGCCCTAGCGGCCAAGGCCACCGACAACCCTGTCCTCCAGAGCCTGGAACCTCCCAGAAGCCCTGACCGCTCCTCTGAAATCAGGCTCCTCTCTGAGCCAAGTCCTGCTCTTTCTAACCCTTCTCAGCCTCAGGTAGTTTTATACTTTAGAACAAATAATGCATCCAATGTCGAGCGCCCTGCTGTCCCGCGACGACTGGACCCAACCGAAGCTAAGCCCCTTTGGTAGAAAGATCTAACAACAGCGGTGCAGTGTACTGTCCACTGAAGAGCGTATTCTGGGCGCTGTTTGAAATCTGACTTCATTAGAGCCTGCTCCCACATCCGTGAGACCACGACAGTGAGCTCCCCACGACCTCACTGAGCAAGCGAGTGAGCATCTTTGGTGCCAATTACAGATGCAGCAGCAGCTTCAATCTTGGGCCTCAGCCCACTCGCTTTGGGAATGACAGTGATTTGTGAACTCCCAGGGCTAAGTGAGCCAGAAAGAACAGCAAGCTGTGTGTGTGTGTGTGTGTGTGTGTGTGTGTGTGTGTGTGTGTGTGTGTGTAACATAGAAGTGAACATCAAGACTCTCCCTCATCACTTCCCAGCTACTGATGTTTTGTTTCAAACCGATGCTGTGTGTAGGGTTGAGGCCTCATTTGCTGTTCTCTGTTCCCTTTGGTATGTTCTCATCGGTGTGGTATTTGTTCAGCTCACATTTGGCAATCATGTTAGTGACACTTTATGGGTGTAGAGAACACACTAGTAGTTTGGGTAGTGCCAAATTGTCAGCGCTGGAGACATACATACATACATACATGCATACATACATACAGGAAGCATCATACAGATGGAACAGGCCATATTTAGAAATATATGTGTATTAAATATACACCTATGAGTGCAATTAACAATTAGGTTTTTTTTTTTTTTTTTTAAAGAGGCCATGAATTTGGAGGAGAACAGGGAGGGGAATATGGAAGGGTTTGGTGAGAGGTAAAGGAAGGGAGGTTATGCTGTAATTAAATTATAATCTCAAGGCCTGGCAGTGGTGGCACACACCTTTAATCCCAGCACTCAGGAGGCAGAGACAGGAGGATCTCTGTGTGTCAAGGCCAGCCTGATTTACAGAGGTAGCTGTGTGTGCGTGCGCACGCACGCGTGTTCGCGTGTTCGCGTGCGTGTGCATGTGCATGTGCATGTGAACCTGAGCCCACAGATTGGACTTTGCTGGTCGGCCAGAAAAGCTCTGGAATCTGCTGTTCTCTGCCTCTCCCTTGCTGAGATTCCAACAGGCCTGCCACGCTTGGCTTTTTTAAACTTGGGTGCTAGGGATCAAATGCAGGTCCTGCTGTACAGCTGTACAGCAAGCATGTTCTGTACTGAGCCATGACCACTGTTTCAGACAGCATTTTTTACTATTGAAGATGATTAGACACCACAAAAACAACAGCTCCAAATTCAGTGTATAATGACTTGTAATGAAACAGGCAGGCAGAGCTAGAGGAGGAGCCTGGGGTGCTAAGCAAAAGTGCCTGGCATGTAGAACATGGTGCTTGTGTGTGGGTACCCCACAAGCTTGCACCTTCAGGTAGTGGGCAAACCTCTGGGCCTGGAGAAACTGTAGAGGTGCAATTGCCAGATGCCTACAGTTGGAGTCATCAGCTTTATGCTGTCATCACTCCAAGCCTTAGTGGCTGAGCCTAGACCTTCAGGACACCTGGCTCAACTGCTATTTCTTCAGGCAGTTTCCAAAGGAAGCTTACGGCTGAAACCATCATCAACAGATCCACACGTTTGTTTTCCAACGTTGACACTAACACTCTTCTGCTTGCGGGTTAGATTTTTAATTGCTAAAAGCACAGACGTGAATAAGAAAAATATCACTTTGTACCAATACCATATCATCACCACACTGTGAAAAATAAGGAATTGTTTTTGAGGGGGAAAGGCAGCTCGTTGGTAGAGTGCACTGTTGATAGAGTGCACTGAGTTCAGTTCCTAGCATCCCACAAGAAGAAGGTGGGTCAAGCAGCTCCTCTTTTGTCTGGTGTGGAAGTTAAACAAAATCTTTGGGTTGAATCTTCCTTTGATTGAAGAAAATATAGTTATTAAGATATTCAACACTGGAGTTGGAAATGTGGCTTTTAAGTGAACTGGTTGCTCTTCCAGACGGTGTAGATCCAATTTTCTGCAACTACATGGTGTTAACCCTCTCTTCTGGCACTGCACAAACACGTGCAGGCAGAACACCCCATGTATAAAATAGATATTAAAAATAAAAAATTAAAGGTGTTAAATGTCAAAAAAAAATTTCTATGAGTGTAGAGAGTTTCAGATAGAGACCTCCAAAGAAGCGGTAGTTTTCCTATGGACAGGAATGGAGCATCTAGCTCAAGGCAAAAACAAATACGATATTTGTAGGAAGGAAATACATTGACCAACTAACTTTTTAAAATTGCATGACTTTCTTTTTGCATCTGTTCACCTGGGCTTAATTCTTGAATGTGGTCAATTTTTACTTGGTCATTTTTTCAACCATCGAATTGTTTAAAGAATGAAGTGTAAGTCACAGAGATTTTGTCACCTCTTCAAGTAACTTTAACAAAGATTAGAAATCAGAGTTATTTCTTTCTGTGCACTCTTGGAATTTGAACTAACTCTGAATGTTTCCTTTTCTCTAGAACTTTGCCCTTTGAAGCCAACTAGCTTGTTACAGTGCTTAATATAAAACCAACTACCCATAATAAACTAAAAAGGAAAAAAATGTTCTATTTCACAAGTTAAAGCTGGAAGAGGGTGTCTTTAGGGATCAATATACAATTCCTTCAGTTTTCACTTTTAAAATTGTCATAAAGGCAAACCAGGCATGATGGTGAGGAACAGGTCTTTAATCCCAGCACTCAGGAGGAAGAGGCAGGAGAATCTCTGTGAGTTCAAGGCCAGCCTGGTCTACAAAATGAGTTCCAGGACAGAAACTCTCTCTCAAAAAAAGAAGAAGAAGAAGAAGAAGAAGAAGAAGAAGAAGAAGAAGAAGAAGAAGAAGAAGAAGAAGAAGAAAGAAAGAAAAAGAAAAAACTCAAAAGAAGTTAACTGCAAGAAATAGACTTGCATACTACCAAGAAATTTCTTTTTTCTCCTTCCTTCCTTCCTTCCTTCCTTCCTTCCTTCCTTCCTTCCTTCCTTTCATTTCTCTCTCTCTTTCTTTCTTTCTTTCTTTCTTTCTTTCTTTCTTTCTTTCTTAACAAATATGCAGCATCTGTCTCTCTACATAACCCTGGTTGTGTCCAGGAATTCACTGTGTAGACCAGGATGGCCTCCAACTCATAGAGATTCACCTGTCTCGGCCTCCCAAGTGCTGTGATTAAAGGCATGCATCACAACAGCCTACCCAACCAACCACGATTAAAATCAAGATTTTTCTGAACCCTCGAGCCTTTTTTGACATAATTATTATTTACGATCCCCATTTTTGCTCTTCTTCTTTGCCCAGGCATTTGTTTGTTTGTTTGTTTGTTTGTTTGTTTGTTTAAATATCCAGAGCTTTGGCATTCTGAGCAAGTGCTCTACCTCTGAAACTTGTCCCCAACTAAGTTGTTTATTTATTTAATTAGAGACAAGGTCTCACTGTGTAGACCTGGTTGGCCTGGAACTCACTATGTAGACCAGGCCTGAACTCATAGAGATCTGCCTACCTTTAAGAAGTGATTTCTTAAAAGTACAATGTGAGTTTGTGATGAATTTCATATACTCTAATTTTAGTATTGGTGTTTCAAATATGATTCCATATTTTTTAATTTCCTAGTGAAATTCAACATCAAACATTACTCAAAATAAAAGTATACTCAATTAAATATTCAAGAACTTTAGTAAAATACAACTCATTCTGCTTTAAAAGCCACCTTAGAAAAAGACCACAATAGCCGAACCCCAGTACAAACTTATGAAAATTAGATACTTTATTTATAGCTTAATCACAAAACAATTTTCTTGTTCTTCAGGCTGTAAATACATACTAGAATAAACTCTGTAGAATATACAAAAAATACATACTTTTCCCATGAAATTTTTCTTCAAAATAAATAGAAGGAAACACGTGTGTGGCTGATGCTGGTAATGTCCCGTGTCTGCTTAGGTTTTCAGACTGTTGATTTATTTTTAATCTCTTGAAAGGATGGGGGAGTTCCTTCTCCCCTAAAAGGTCGAGATAAATAATGCATGAAGCAATCCTCCCTCCTGATTTTTCCCTTTTCCTTCACATTTTTTCTTTTGATAGAGAATTCAGCCTAAATTTCCACGCTTGCATTCAATCCTTACAAAAGCCTACAAATTATACAATGACTTCTAACCTGGCCCTCTAACAAAACAAGTTTTTCCCCTTATAAATCATAAGAGACAGATGGCAAAATGGAGAAAAAAAAGCAAAGAGAAGGGCGGGACAATAGGCATTGTGACGAATCTGGGAAAAAAACAAAGTGCACATCAGAGAGGGAAAGTTTGGTTTGACAGGTGAAATTCCCACAGCCTGCAGACAGCAATGGGAATAGAGCAGATGCAGCCATTGCAAATGTGTGGATAATATTATTACCGGTAAATTCATTCAGATGCTAAGATACATTTCTTTCGACTGACATTAACATCTCTATGTAGAAAAGAAGGTGAAAAGATCACAGGGACCAGTTGCATTCCCTCTGAGAGATTCACACGAACTGCCTGCCGGAGCCCTCTAGCAGCTCGGAGAGAGGGGAGGAGCGTCAGTCGGCTCTGCACACTGGTTAGTTATGGTACCTTTTCTCTGTGTCTTTACAGTCTCGCAAAGTCCCCCACCCACCCATCCCCCACTCCCACTCCATCCCCCGCACGCCATAATCCTCTTTGACCATAAATCCTCACATCTTCAATAAATCAGAGCGGATCTCCACACCCGAATGCATCAGCAGCCGAGGGGATTGCAAGGGCCACCTCTGCTCTGTGAAGTGGAGTCCGGGGCGTGGAGGGTGGGGAACAAGAGAAGGATGGGAAGAGGGACAGGTAGAGGGCGAGAGAGGGAGACCCGCAGTTCTAGATACAGTCCCTGGCGAGGGGCAGGTGAGGCGCATAACGATGCTTCTCCGGAGGTGGGGGCTGCCAGTAGTCCACGTCTGACCCAGGGCTAGCGGGCGATAAAGTGCAGCTGTATGGGGACGTGGAGTTGGAGGACGACGCTGGGCTGTTGGTGCAGCTCCAGGAGGAGGATGGAGAAGGGCTGTCCCCGCTGGCGCCGAGCGCGGCTCCGGGGCTCAGCAGCACCGCCTCGGAGAAGAGCGCCCCCTGGAGGCCGCCGCCCGCGCAGTGGTCCGCCAGGCGCAGGGTCTCGGTGAGCGCCCAGATGTAATTGTGGGCGAAGCGGAGCGTCTCGATCTTCGTGAGCTTGGCGTCCTCGGGGAAGGTGGGCAGCACCTCGCGCAGCGCGTCCAGCGCCGCATTTAGGTTGTGCATGCGGTTGCGCTCGCGGTTGTTGGCCTTAAGCCTGCGGGTCTTCTTGATGCGCTGCACCGTCTCCGCCGTCTTGGCGCCCCGGGAGACGGCCCGTGCGCGCGAGGGGCGACGCTTGCACTCGTGCACCAGGCCCAGCAGACGCCCTGGCCGGCAACCCCCGGTACCCGACGACGAACTGCCCTGCACCCCCTGCCCGGCTTCCGCCCCACGCTGCCCACGCGCAGCGCCTGGCCGGCGCAGCTCCTCGTCATCCTCCTCGTCCGCGCTGGAGGACATCGGAGTCAGGGTCGCCGAGGCCGGAGAAGCCGAGCCCAGCAGCATCAGTACCTCCTCTTCTTCCTTCAACTCCAGAGTCTCGGATTTGACGAACATCCTGAAAAAGAAGAGCAGATGAAATTTACTCCCAGAACAGACAGGGCGAAGTGTCGCTGGAGCGTTCCCTTACTCCCCCTCCCACGCCCCCTGCCCTATGTGCATCCGCGAAGATGGAATAGAGAATAGAGAATAGAGAATAGAGCTGGGGAGCAGCGCCCCTGGCTCGAGCCACCTTCTGCCGGCCACAGAAGTCACTGCGTCTAGAGCGGTGGAGTTAGCATGGGCGGCGTGGGCTTGCGTGGGGACACTGCCTGCGAAGTTGAGAGCCGCGGCATGCACACTTACCTACTCGGCTCCAGATGTGTCGCGGCGCAGCTGCTGCTCTGGTGTGTGTCCGGGAATGTCCCCGCAGCCCGAAACAGAGCACGGTGTCCTCCGCGCCGCGGGCTTGGCGCTTCCTAAGCGCACCTCTGCGGGGGGGGGGGCCTCTCTGCTGGGCGACTTTGCCAAGAGCCCCGGCGACCGCGGCAGCCCGCCCGGGTCTCGTGTGTTGTCGTGCTCGTGCGTGTCTGTCTGTCAGTCAGTCCCTGGCCGTGAGGCTGCTGGCACGCGACTCCCAGGCACTCCAGTTAAAGCCGAGCTGCTTGTGGTTCAGTGGCTGCGTGTCTGGCACACGACTCTCCTTAAAACCCCTTATATACCACCAAGAAAACAATCAGATCTGCCCCGGGGCCCCCTCCTCACCTACCCTCCCCCCCCCCCCGCGCCCTCTCCTCCTCCGCCTGTCCTGCACCCCCTGGTCCCCCGCTCTCCCTCCCCCAGCTTATTCTTTTCATCGTATTATCATCATTCATTTCTTTCCCTTTCTTTAGTCCCTCTCCCCCTCCCCTGGCCCGGCCATCCATCCTCCTCCTCCATCACTCCCGCCCCTCCGTCCCCCCCCCCCTTATCTAATCAGCATAAAATGGTTCTAAAGCTCCTGTTGGCGCTCCAGGCTGCAGCCCAAGCTACCGAAGCCGCGGCGGCGGCAGTGGCTCAAGCTGCGGCTGTTGTCGCCGCCGCTGTCTATTGTGATTGGTGGCTCGCGCTCGGCTGGAGCGTGCCGCTAATTTATTAATGAAAGGAGGTCGCGAGGCGCAGCTGGCCAATCAGTGTTCCCCGGACTCCGGGAGGCCTGCGAGCCACGCGCACCGGAGCCCGCTCCTTTTCAGCAGCTCATTAGGGGCCCGAGCGCTGGGGGCCCATGGCAGGGGGAGGGGGCACCCCGACCACTGCTCCCGCCCGGGTCCTCGAGACAGCAGGGGCTGCCCTTGCCCGGATGCTCGCATACGCGTCCCACCGGTCTCAGCCGGGCCTCACTGGCGACCAGAGCCTCGGAATTAGTTTAGTGAGAGTCAGAATCCCAGAGAAGGCAGCCGGGTGATACTGCTGGCCATCTCTTGGCAAAGCCTCTTTGGGGCTATATCAAATAGAAAACGGCTTTAAAAATGCCTTAGTCTGATTAGGAAAGGGAAGGGATACATATATGTGCCAGGCAGTAGGCACTTTGTGAGGGAGTGTGCTTGAGTTCTAGAGAAACCAGTGTATGACTGGCTGGGGAACATTAGGAGTTCACAGAGACATCCCCTAGAAGGGGAAATCGGTCGGAGAGCGATTGATGGGCGTTAAACATAAATAAATAAACGCACTCGCTTGACACACCCATTTTACCTGAGACTCAGTGAGGCTTCACGCGTTGACGTAATTTTTTTTGGGGGGGGGGGCTTCTGGTGCGGAAGGAGATGGGTATCAACAACAGATTAGAGCCAGATGATACTATAGGGTGGCTTCCTGTGTGGATGGCAAAGGCAGGAGGGCTGCTGCAGCGAGTGGGCCACGCTGACACTTGTGTGACCTCTGTTCCGCTGGAGGGGTGCGTTGTTGAGACATGGGGCAGATCCTCCCAATTCTGCTTTTTCACTGAGGAGAAAAACCGAGCTGTAGCGCCCTGCTGGACTTGAGAGGAAACTTATTCTGAATTGCTCGTCAGTCCCTCCCCACTTAGCACCGGTCTTCTCACAGAACCAGAGTCCCAGAAATGAGTCGTAGGCCTAGTGTCATCTGTGTTGCTGGACTTCATCCCTTACGATCCCTTTTTGCGAGGATGAAAGGAGAGTCTTGGGAGGGGCTTTAGCAGTCCACCAGAGCCAGAGAAAGAGATCCGCAGGTCTCTGGCTCCTTAGTTTGTAGGGACTGAAAATAAGCTGAATCTCAGAGAAGAGTTCAGCCAGAGCATTGTTGGTGTTGGCAAGGTTTGCATGCGTTTAGTTCCCTCAGAGGGCTACGGAGCGCCTGGAGTGAAAAAAAAAAAAATCAGCATCCGAGGAAATAGTCTGGATCTTTGCAGCAACACAACCTCCAGTGCTTTCTGTCAAACTGAAATGATTTTCAATTTGCTTTTTGACACCTGCTTTCATTTCTTCCCCCTTTAAAAGCAAATTTTCTAAATTTAAAAGCATTGTTTTCATTTAGTTCCCTCTAGATCCTCTCTTCAGAACACTTTGGCTACTCTTTAGATAGGACTGAGATACTGGAAAGGCACGGGAGACACGCTCCACGTCCTCAGCACGCAGCATCTGGCCCTCTCAGAGACTCACTTTTGAGTCTCTAGCTCTACCTAGAAACTCGCAGGAAGCAGAACATTCTGGAAGACAAAATATAGACTTGGAGTGTGAGCTATAGCATAACCCACGTGGTTGCAGGTGCACACGATCATATTTTATCCGTAGTTATCACTGAGACCAAACACTTAACCACTCTCCACTCTTCAAATCCCTCCTAAAAGAAACCCCACTAAGGGTCTGTTTGGCCTTGGCTGGACGGATGGGTATTGAAGGAGCATGTGGGAGTGGATGCAGAGTTTGTGTTTGTTCATAAACTTGAATAGAATAAAGGATGGGAACAGTAGGATCTGATGAAATGATCAAAGACCATTAAAAACAAATACCAGAATGATGAGAGGAACCTGCTGTGTCAGCCTCGGGATAGCTCCACCTCTCCACGGGGGCTGCCTGCAAGGGAAGACAAGCCACTAAATTAATGCAATAGAAAACAAAGGGAGGCTTATTTGGGTATCAGTAGAAATATATCTCTTTGGGCAAGTTGCTTCTTTCTTTCTTTCTTTCTTTCTTTCTTTCTTTCTTTCTTTCTTTCTTTCTTTGCCAGGCAGTGCTGTGCTGGGTGACTTAATGGCAAAATATTGGCAGAAGAACATAATCATAATTCTGTTAAAGCTTTCACGGGAACCTTCTGAGTCTGTGTAGCCCCAACTAACAATGATATCAAGCTGTGTCTAACACTTAGTGCCAGTGAAACACGCATAATCCAACCCTTTCATTGCTTGTTAGCAGTACCAAGGTGTCTGAGTCCCCACTTTTTCCGTCTCCCCCTGGCATTTTATGGTGTTATGATTCCCTGAGCATGCACATGACTTCCCTTGACAAATCCATACCTAAAGGGCTGGAGAGACAGCTCAGCACTTCACAGTACTTGTTGCTCTTTCAGAGGACCTGGGTTCGAGTCCCAGCACCACATGGTGGCCCACAACCATCCCAAACTCCAGTTCCAGGGGTTCTGACACCTTCTTCTGGCTTTTTCCATTCACTTCTCACCTCCACAAACACCAGCACATATGTAGCAGACACACATACATGCAGGCAAAACACTCATATAAAATAGAACAAATAGATTTTTTTTAAAGGACAAATCCACACCTTGACTATGGTTTATGAAAATATGTATACAGAATTTTCTGAGCAGATGCTGACAAATGGTGAAATAGTGTTCAGGTTAGCTGCAAGTTTCTTTGTATGAATTTTATTTTGTTGTGTTTTGTTTTGGAGAGTACACAATGCATCCCAAAGCTGTCATGAAACTTAGAATTGTGTACATATACAGATACTGATATTATGGGTCTCTAAATCGTTTAAATACCAAGATGTCATGGGCTCATAGATCTTCACTTTTTGAGCAAGAACCTCCTTGTTTGCCTTATGCAATGGGTACGTGTTAGGTTACTGTGTGAAGTACAGGTGTAAAAATATTGAAACAATAGCTGCTTTCTCTGTGCCTGTCTCTGTCTAAATCCTTTCTTTCTAACTTTTTTGAAACAGGGTCTTCCTATGTAACCCTGACTGGTTTGAAACTTGCTTTGTAGACCAGGCCAGCCCCAAAGTCTCAAAAGATCCACCTACCTGCCTCTGCCTCCTGGATTCTGAGATTAAAGTCCGGTGTTACAACCTCCAGTCCTCTGCCATCTCTTTGTTGTTGTTGTTGTTGTTTTGTTTGTTTGTGGGGTTTTTTTTTGTTTTTGTTTTTTGAGACAGGTTTCTTTGTATAGCCCCGGTTGTCCTGGAACTCACTCTGTAGACCAGGCTGGCCTCGAACTCAGAAATCCACCTGCCTCTGCCTCCTAAGTGCTGGGATTAAAGGCGTGCGCCACCACTGCCCGGCCCTCTGCCATCTCTTAATACTAGAACACTTCTATACATGTTTCTTACTATAAAATATTATTCAAAAAAGAAGGAAGAAGTCCAAAGTTCTCAGTACTGTGCAACCCAGAGCCAACTAACCGGTCCACTTAGTTGGTTGGCTAGCAGAATTGTTCAGCATTGTGCTCTGTTTTACTGGGAAACTGAACCGGCAATTTCGGTTTGGACTCAGCGTTGTGAAGACGTGGCCGACGCCAAACATCCTCAGCTAGACCCTTCCAGCACTGTTTTAACTTAAATAAATTCAAGAGGCACTTGTGTGGTCTGAAAGTTTGTGTAGATGAAACCCGGCTGAAACGCTATGTGAAGGGGGTGGGGAGCGCGTGAATAGCCCCGGCGAGAATGGCGACCCGGGGCAGCGCCTGTCCATAGCGTGAACTGTCCTAAAGGGTCAAACTGTTCATCTTCAGTCCCTCTTTCAGTGTGCAATCCTACTTTAAGAGAACAAAAGCTCAAAGCGGGCTGTTATCAAGAAATGGGAGCCCAGTGATTTAAAATCGTCCCCAAGCTTTAGAAAGAAAGGAGGCCTAGTGCGTGTAGCTGGAGAAAAATTTGAAGTAAGGGGAGGGGTGAAGGGGTGGAGACCTTTAGAAAACCTTTGTTCCTTCTAAGAAGCTTGAACTTTGTGATGGCCCAAAGCCCTAAAGTTTAGGGTAGGTGTCTCTGTGGGGAGGTCAGCACTTCGACCTCACAAGTGGCGAGAGAGGACAAATGGTCCAGACTTTCAACAGATGACTACTGGGGCGTAAAGAAGGGAGCCCTTCCTTCAGAGTACTCGTGGCTATCCCGCGACGACGCCAGGAGAGCGCGTGTCTACATTCTGCAGAAACAAACTGCAAAGCTAGCTGTGGAGCCTGAATCCTAACCCTCCGAGTGTGAGCTGTCTGAAAGGAGGCAAGACGGAGAGAAAGTTAAGTTAGCAAATCCTGGGTATCTTTTATCTGTAGGGTGTCTTAGGCTCCCCCTGCGGGTTACAGACGCAGTTTCCAGAGCTGAAGATGCTAGCGTGGGAACAATTAGCTCTCTCTGTAAAATAACCCTGCGACCTTAAGGTTAGTTACTGCCGGCAGGGGGAGGGTGCGGCTTCCACCGGGTCCTGGAGGGGCCCCCATTACACGGCTGCGCTGGCTCGTCCGAGTATCAGCCCCCTCCTTCTGCGTCGGAGGTACCAGCCAGGGACAACCGAGGTCAAAGGAGACTTTCTCCCAGGCCTGAGACCACTGCCCCAAGCCTCGCAGCGTGCTCCGGATGCCCGCAAGTTTACACGGGCGACCCGGTTTGCCTCACCAGCTCTGGTAAGTGCGGGCAGGTCCCAGTCTAGGTGCTCCCCCAGCAGGCCCTGGGAAAAGCAGAGCCTGGAGTACTCTCATCCCTTACACACACACACACACACACACACACACACACACACACACACACACACACACACCCAACCCCCTCCTCAGCGCTCTTTTCGCGGAGGGAAATGGAGATGCTGCCAGTCCCGGCTAGCTCCATGCTTGTTTTACTCAGGTAAAGAGAAAACAACAGCCTGAATGTGAAGTTGGGGGACCTTCCAGGGAGAGAACGCCTCCTCCAGCCTGTGTGCCTGCAAAAAGGGACATTGGCTATCCAGAGAAAGTGCAAGAAAGAGCACTAATCGCTGAACCAGGAGACAAACGCGATTACCAGCCCCGAGCCCTGAGTCAGAAAGTCTCATAGACTTTAAGATGTTAATCCCCGGCATAATCCTTCCTTTGGCGTGTAGGAATAGTGCAGCCACAAGAGTTGTTTTGTTATTTATATTGGCGTTTAATAAAACTCAGCCAGTACTGAATGGGCTGCCCACTCTCCAATGGTAATTAATTCCCTATTTCAGTGACCCAATTGTCCTGGGACAGAGCAGTGGGCCCGTCCTGGTGCCCCGTCCCCCTTTGTGCGGATACACTGCCCTCTCGCTTCAACAGCTATGGAAACTCAGTCTTTTGATGTCATTCAAGGACTTTCCTTGGGCATCTTCTAAACTTCAAGGACCCTTTTCTTTCTCCGTTTCATGAAAAGCAGTGCTAGCTTGACCACCTCTGTAGAATGCAATGATTTGGTGAAAGGGCCCTTTGGGTTTGTGTTAGGAGATAGAGAGAAAGGAAATTTGGCAGCCTGCTGCCTTCAGGAACTGTCCCCAACCTGGGAAACACAAAACATACTTAGAGAAATGGATGAAGATCTTGAAAGCTGATCCCCACCCCCACCCCCATTTTCCCACGAAGAAAAACAAAAACCTACAAACTTTGGTAGAAATAGTGTTATTTCTTGCTGGTATCTGTTACATAGTGAGGCTGGGATGAATAAGTTTGGGTTTTAGCAGACTTAAACTACACGCTGGGGAAATAAGATGCGTATTTAATTTATTCATTGCCTCGTCCCCACTTCCTACATTCAAGGACACACCAAAGAGCATCCGAGGCGCGCCAAGAACTAGGCCAGCCCAGGGAATCGCTGGGGTGTACAACATGGGCACCGGTCCATCGTTACAAGGAACTTAACGTTCAAACATAAAATTTTGTTTAAACTATAGAGGCCTGAAAATAGTATCTGCTGTGAAGACAATGCAGATGTGTAATGCAACACAGCGTGGCAAGAGGAGAGGGGATAATTAATTTTCAGATCGCCAAAAAGATATTTAGAAGCCTCCTCCCCATCAATTCAGGACACACACACACACACACACCTATAAAGCTGATTTGCTCATTCTTTTATTCTCTTTAGTGTTACTCCAGTGCGTTCTATGTGCCAAGTCAAGAAAGAGGCGCCAGGTCTGCACCTGGAGCGAACCACGCTGCCGCCCGCCCGCCCGACTCTGCAGTTGGTCACAATATTGAGATAATGCTTCTGTTGGTGCAGGCCTGGGCGGAGCTGGCTCTCCCGGCCGGGAGGGGGCGGCCGCGGCGCGCCGGGCAGCGCTCCCTGCACAAGTAGCTCTCCTACCTCTTTATATGCACTTCCAAAAAAAAAAAAAAAAAAAAAAAAAAAAAAACTTCGCAAGTCACAGAAACAATTCAGAATTCAACTAAGAAAATACAGAGTGAACCATATGGCCTGGGTAGCTCGAGTCGGCTGCATTTTCCTCCAGACAAAGAGGGGATTGAGAGTTGAAGGAAAGGAGAAAAAAACCAACTTTCCGGCTGATGAAGCTGTTGTCTGGAGGCAATGATCCCAAATCTGAAGGCTTTATTCCGGCTCCGACGGAGACGTGATATGTCATATGATTAGCATCTCTCATATTTACAAGAGAGGTATGGGCTGCCAGTCTTGAGAAAAAGGCGAGAGAAAGAAGGGGCATATGCTGAAATGGATTTAGCATTTGAAAGAGAGAAAGGAGATCGGATAAATACACTTAAACGAGGATTTAGTTTTACTCCTGTTGAGTTCTAATGGATTGTTGATTGAGATTTTAGGGGCCTGGAACCGAGGTGTCAGCAGTAATTTAAAGGAGGTATTCAGTCCGCCAGCGCCTCTTTTCTCCAGCTCGCCCGCGCGCCCCTCCCACCCCTCACTTATTCACGCCTAGGAGCGGCGCCGGGCGGAGAAGGCTTTTACAACACAACACCCACAACACCCGGCCTTCCTCCAGCGCCCAGAGGTGGGGAAGGGGCTCCTGCTGCCCGGGGCGATGGGACACTGGCGCGGCCTTCGGGCCACACCTGAGCCTAGACCGCTCTCCAACAGGAGTACGCGGCAAGGCAGGCGAGGTCGCGGCTCCCCCTGGCGGGGCTTGGCAGTACGACTCCGCCCGGGGCCTCTGGGGAAACTCACGGGCCACCGGCTCCACCCGGATCCTGGACGACCCCCTCCCCAGTCCCTCCTCCCACACTCTTTTGGAGTCTCCACCTGCTGCTCCCGGTAAAAAGATGCGTATGCTTTATGCGTCATCCCTTGGGTCTAGATACTCAAATTGCTATTTCTGCTCCCCATTTCAGCTCTTTTCCAATTAAAATTACCCGTCCTCAATGTTATCAGACATTACTACAAAAATTACAAATTATTCTGTTTTCCCAGGGGTCAAAGACAACGTAAAAACCCGTGGATTGGAGTGGGTTTAAGAAGCGCATTAGCATTAGAGACAGACCAACAGAAAAACGGGAAAATCTGTATCAAATCTACTTTCGCATGATTACCACGATAACAAAATATCAGAGTTTAAAATCAAAATTTGACAGACAATTTTTTAAAAAATTTTACAATGACGCCAACGATTTGCAGGTGGCATCTCTATTTGAACAACGACACGGGCCATCAGCACATAAACAATCGAGAAAAAGGTCATTGCATTTGTCTCTTGCCACTGGGTGATTTAGAATTTAATTTTTGAATTTTCTAAGCAAACGCTGGGACCATTATAATCAGAAATGATGGTTTTATGAAACCCTCGGAGGGGGGTTGTTTGGTTTTTTATTTGTTTGAATACTTATCAAAACAATTGAAGAAAAATTCAGTGGGGTGAGTTGTATCAGATCGCACCCACAGTTAAAGCCAAGGTCTTGGCATCTGGACCACTGTTGGACACTCAAGACTCTAGGACTCTGGGATGTCCTGACTTGGCTATATTAATTTCTGTGTTGCTTCACGGCTCTGGCTGGGTTTTGGTTCTCGTTAACTTCGTAATTAGTTCTTAAAAGTTCTCCTGCCGGGCAGTGGTGGCGCAAGCCTTTGATCCCATCACTTGGGAGGCAGAGGCAGGTAGATTTCTGAGTTCAAGGCCAGCCTGGTCTACAGAGTGAGTTCCAGGACAGCCAGGGCTACACAGAGAAACCCTGTCTCAAAAAATAAAATAAAATAAAATAAAATAAAAGTTCTCCTATTGGATTTCTCAGCTTGGGCTATACATTCCTAATTGGAACTGATGGATTTGGTTTGAATGAGGCAGTTTTACTTGATTCTGATCTAAATTGTTTGGTGGAGTTTAATCTTAAGAGTACCCTTTACTCAGTGAGAGAAGGGTGGTGGTCTGTCTGTTTAGTGAATATGAACAAAAGGCCATTTCTCAGTCATGCCTGCACGACCAAGTAAAGGCAGTCACGGCCTGAAGGCGAAGCCAACAGGTAGCCTCATTTACCCCCACCAACACGTCCACCTCGAGTCAGCTGTTTCCAGTTAACTCTTAGCATCTTCCTCCTGATTTCGAAAGCATGGCTTTAATCCTAGCACTTGGCAAGCTAAGGCAGGTGGATCTCTGAGAGTTTGAGGGCAGCCAAACCCACATAATGAAATCCTGTTTCAGAACCAAGCAAACAGAACATATGGAAGAAAATATAATAAGGTAGATGGTGTTTTTTAGAGAGAAAACAGACTGCTGTCTGGTCACTCTACCTTTGTTCAGCAATGAGAATCGAACGCAAAGCCTTATACCTGTGGGCAAGTGCTCTACTACAGAACCCTGGCCATCTTGTTTTTTTTTTTTTTTTTAAAGATATATATTTTTATCTATTTTTTAAATATATATATATATATATTACAGTGTAGCTGTGAACTGGGGTTATAAAAGGTGGCAAGGTGCCATGTAAGTGCTGGGAATTGAACCCAGGTCCCCTGGAAAAGCAGCCGGTGCTCTTCTGAGTCGTCTCTCCAATCCCCAGGCAGCGTATATTAAAGGAAGTGGAGGAGCAAGAGGAGGAGGAAAAAGAGGAAGAGGGGAGGAGGAGGAAGAGGAGGAGGAGGAGGAGGAGGAGGAGGAGGAGGAGGAGGAGGAGGAGGAGGAGGAGGAGGAGGAAAGAAGGGCACATTCCAAAAGAGTAGACAGAGTCCAGTGCTTGTGCTTCCAGAATGCTCACACGTTTCTCTGCAAGGGAGAGTATGCCTTGCCTCAGGAACTGAAGTTCCAGTGGTATGTTACTGGTCCCTCATTCCTTGCCTAGGCTGACCCACAAAACAAGCTGCACACATGTGTCATGGAGGCTCGAACCAGACTATTCTATTGCTCACCTTCCTAATTTTTTTTTTAACCCATGTGCATCACACAGCCAAACTCACACACTCATTGATCCCCATTCAAATTTGTCTAATTAGAGAGTAGAAAATTAAGGAAAACCAATGACTTACAGACTAGTAGGAAAGGTTTGTTTTTTTTGTTTTTTTGTTTTTTTGTTTTTTTGTTTTTTTGTTTTTTTTGTTTTTTTTTTTTTTTTTAAATCAAACTATTGTCTCTGGGTGGAAAGAAGGGAGGCCTGGGAGAGGCGGCCAGTATTTCTCCTTGACTGTATAATCAAGTCACATTAATGCAACTTGGACCAAACTTACTTTCTGCTCATGAGTAATCACAAAGCAGGCATTTCAAATCAGTGCCGAGCTAATGGTTTTAGAGCAATTATTTAATTTTCAAAGCCCAATTATCTGTCAAGTAAATCACCAATTTCCAGTTCATTCTTATCTAATATAAAAAAATCTAATTAGTATAAAGCTACTTCACAGCTGCCTTCAAATTAAACTGTAGTTGAGGGCGTGCAGCCTCGGAGGCTTGCCTTGGCATTTTCAAACCAAATATGTTTGCCGAAATGTGAGATGCGGAAAGTTACGTTTTATTTTGAAGTTTATAAAGTTGGGCTTTGTAACTTCGGAATTGAACTGGTAGCATATGCTTCCGAAGACAGGGCTGGCTGTGGAGGAGACAGCAAACAACATGAGTGTTGTCTTTAAGCCACTTTTGGTTATCCAGTCATGAGAGCTGTAAGGATTACAGCTTGGCTACCAATACTTTCAGCTAAGCGTCGTAGTCGTTCTGCCTTGCTTTAAGTAGTATGGTAGATCTTTTCTGTTTTTTCAAAAACAGACTTCCCTTTTTCCTATTACATTTTCTCTATTAATTTGTTTGTATACAATGTACCAGGCTTTTCCTAAGACATCCTCATATATCCTTGTCCCTGCACTTTACTCAGACTTGCTTGCCTTGTCACCCCGTTGCTCCTGTGGTCCCTTCTCCCCAGACAATCTCCCTTCGGCTTCCATGTCAGATAAGTAGAGATCTGCCTCAAAATGAAATGTGCAACATTTGTCTTTCCTCAGTACCCTCTATTGTCCCTCTTCTCAGCTCCCCGTAGATGCCTTCTCCTACATAGACCCCTTCAACTCTCATGAAATATGTTTTAAAATCTGTATTCTGCATATGGTAGAAAAATGTCTTTCTGGGTATGATTTATTTTATTTAACATGGTAATTTCCAGTCTTTTCATTTTTCTGGACTTCTTAACTGCTGAGACATCTCTCCAGTCCTGAGCCATTGTTTTTTAATTGATTTGAGTGTACAGTGAGATGTGGATCTAGTTTTTCTCCCATTTTTTTTTTTTCCATAGCATGATCCATATAGCATGTGTGGTCTGAGGATAATCTGCAGAAACAGGGTTTCTCTGTGTAGCCCTGGCTGTCCTGGAACTCACTCTGTAGACCAGGCTGGCCTTGAACTCAGAAATCCGCCTGCCTCTGCCTCTCAAATGGTGGGGTTAAAGGCGTGCACCACCACTGCCTGAAACTGTAAGCCTCCCCCAATTAAACGTTTGCTTTGTAAGAGTTTCCTTGGTTATGGTGTCTCTTCACAGCAATAAAACCCAAACTAAAATAATGGACCAGCTCCTATCATTTGATTCTTTCTGTGTAGATCTGCCAGATGTGTCTTTCTTATAGACAACAACTATATCTTGTTTTTCAATAGTTTTCTTAAGACAGTTTACATTTTGAATTATTGTAAGATTTGGTTGTTTATATAATTTTGTTAATTGTTTGTTCCCGTTTGGCTCCACTATTGTTTGTCCTGCTATTGTCTTTCCCTACTAGAATCAGGGCTTTCAGAGTTGGATTCATTCCTAGCTTTCTTGTTCATCTGTCTGCACTCTCATGATTGAGACTCTCTAATGTCTTCTGCAATGCTGACCAGGTAGTCACAAGTTTGTTTAGTTCATGCCTATCTTGAAATGCTTTTTAAAATCTCGAGTCATCTTTAGAAGATAAATTTTGCTAGCTATTTGACTGGCAGTTATCTACATTTGGAGCTGGGTCTCCCATTCCATCCTTTCTTGTTTTCTAGAGTCTCTACAAAAGGTCTTGTACAAACAGGCTACCCTCTGGGAGTTGGTGCCTTCCTTACAGCTTTCAATATTGTTTCTTTGTTTTGTAGTCTTGGTTTTAGTGGTATTCAGACATACATGAAGGCAAGGCAATCATGTACATAACAATTCTGAAAAATTAAGGTAGATATACAGAGGCAGGTAGATCTCTTGAGTTTGAAGCCAGCCTGATCTATAGAGTTCTAGGACAGCCAAGGCTACATAGAGAAATGCAAACAATAATTTTATAAACAAACAAATAAATAAATAAGGAAAGAATGAAAAGAGGACATTTATACTAGGTTCCTGCCTGCAAGCATAACAAAGTATCATGAATAGTGTCAGGGATTCGTGCTTGCGCATGGGATGGATCTCAAGTTGGCCTGGTCATGGGTTGGCCATTCCCTCAAGTCTCTCTCCTTCTTTGTCCCTGCACTTCTTGTAGGCAGGACACATTTTGTGTTAAAGTTTTTGTGTGTATGTGTGTGAGGGTCCTGCCTGGCTATAGGAGGCTCCATATTACATACTTCCAGGAGTCTCAGCTAGAGTCACCCTCATAGATTCCTGGATCCCAGGTCTCTGGTATGTCCTAGAGATGTCCCTACCCCCAGCCCCAGTTATTAATTTCCATTTATTCTTCTGGTCCTGTCTCCTCATCAATCCCCACCTGATCCTCTAAGAGGCTCCACCCAGCATCTAAATGAAACAGATGCAGAGACCAATAACCAAACATTGGACAGAGCTTGGGGAGTCTTGAGGAAGGACTGAGGGAACTGGAGGGGATAGAAACTCCACAGAATAACAGAGCCAACTGACCTAAATCCTGAGGGGGCTTCCAGAGACTCAACTACCAACCAAAGAGCATACATGGTCCTTACCCTCTACATACATATAGCAGATGTGCAGCTTGGTCTTCATGCAGGTCCTCCAACAATTGAAGCAGGGGCTGTCACTAAATTTGTTGCCTGCCTGTGGATCCCATTTCCCTAACTGAGGATGCAGCTAGTCCTGCAGTGACTTGATATACCAGTGTTGGATTATACCAGGAGGGGTCCTTCCCCTTCTCAGAGGAGGTGGGGAGGATATGTAGGGGGGATTGGGAGGAGGGGGCTGTGGTTGGGATGTAAAGTATAAAAATAAATAAATTAATGGAGGAAAAGAAAAGAAAAAAATTACTTGAAACTTTGCTCCAGCTAGTCAAGAAAATACTCAAAATAAAGAACATGGAAAATTGAACAGCAAAGGCCAGGAATGCAGTTTAGATATTCGTTGTTATTTTACACAGCACACAGGCAAAGCACAGCCCTATGGCACTTCCTTCAGACTCCTTCCTTCTGAGGCATGTGTGCATTAGCATGTGGGAGCCTTGCCATTTACTGCACACACGTGGATGAGCACGTACAATGACTACTAGCTCCTCAGCTGGAGACGGCTCAGCTCAGCATGGAGGAGCAGCTGCTGAGCAAGCATCACCAGAATTTGGATACCAGCACCTACGTGATAGTTAGGTGTGGTCTCTCATTTCCCTCTCACTTCAGAACCAAGAAAGATGAAGTAACCAGAGGATCAGAGCGGCTGGCTTGCTTGCCAGCTACCCAAAAATCCAAGAGCTGTAGGTTGAGAGACCTTACTTCAAAGGAATAACGAGAGGGTGGCTGAAGACACTTGCTGTCACCTGCCCTACTCACACATGTGCCTACCTATGGATGTACAACCTGTCTGTGTATGTGCGCGCGCACACACACACACACACACACACACACACAGAACCGCTTCTCTACCGAAAATGTGGTTGGATTTACCTTTTCTTTCACATATGAATTCCACAGAGACAGTTATCATTTTTTAATATAAGTTAATAATGATTATAACTATAAATAAATTACCATTTTAAAATTGTATTACTTTAGTCTATTGTGAGGGGTGGGCCCATGATCCATAGCATGTGTGGTCTAAGGATAACCTGCAGGCATTAGCTCTCCCTGCTGTGTAACATGTGGGGAATCCAGGACAGGACTCAGGCTGTCAGGCTTGGCAGCCAAGTACCTCTACTTACCTCACCATCCTGCCAGCCCTACACTGGTAAGTTTTTATTACAAGAAAATTTAAGGAAACAATTTTCTGTACTCTTAAAGAAATTTCTAAAATAATTCTCAGAATAAATACTAAATGACTTGGGCTGTCCCTAAATGTTTTCCTTGCTAAAAATAATGCCAATTATGAATAAGACTGACATTTTTTCCACCTGGATATGAATATATTCCTTTATTAATAATACCTAAGAATCATGTAGACTCAAGTGGTTCAAAACTTGTATGTATATATTTATAGAAAGAATATACAGAAAAAAGACTGAAAATGTTAATGATTATCTGAATAGTGGGTTTCTAAGTAATTTTGGTTTCTGTATTTTGTACATTTTTCTATAAGAACATGTTAGCTTTATAATAAAAAGGGCTTTATCCATTTATTCTACATATATACTGGTAAGTTCTGTGCAGGGAGGAGCCACGGAGGACCCTGATTTACAG
The DNA here is from genome assembly GCF_011762505.2 of Arvicanthis niloticus. Classification (NCBI taxonomy): domain Eukaryota; kingdom Metazoa; phylum Chordata; class Mammalia; order Rodentia; family Muridae; genus Arvicanthis; species Arvicanthis niloticus. The sequence goes on along the minus strand of NC_047661.1, from coordinate 104,961,739 downwards.
AGCACCAGTGTGAAGGACAGTGCTGTGTTCCACCTTTCCTCTTGTGCTTTTTTATTTAAGTTTTTATTGTCAATAGTTTTAGCTGTAAAATGGTGGGTCCCAGTGTTCCAGTTCAGAAGAGTACACTTGTGGGCCTGACTGGAGCTGTGCCTCAGCACACAGGCTTTTGAGATAGCCGTGTATTTTTTGTGAAACATGTATTCTTAGGAATGGTTTCCTGTCTCTTGTAAAATTTGTTTTTTTCATAAGCAAGACATCTGCTTGTTACACAAGCATCTGGCTATCTTAATATATACACATTAAAGAACACATTTTTGCATGCACGTATTCAGCCTGTCATTTTAAGTAATAAAACTTGTTTGTATCAGGGACTTTAAAGAAAAATATTAGAAATGTAAGTATAAAAAGATTCTGAATTTACGACAATAGAAATACCCTTGCCCAGGTTTTGTTGTTGTTGTTAATGAGATTTATCCTTTGATTTCTCTTTCTCCTTTTTCTTCTGTTTTTCTTCTGCTTGTTTTTCTAAATAGTCTTTAAGAAGATGGTCCAGCTGTGGTTCACACTGGCTTGCATGCTGCAATCCGTCTTCCCTTCCTGAAAAGATACAGCACATAGGAATCATTCTTTATCTTCAGGAGTCTCCACATTACTGTTCCCTCTGGCATCTTCCCAGGGTCCGTGGGCCCAGCTTAAATAGGGACATTTTTCTTTTACCTTCACAGTGTTGGAGCACACGCCCCCACAGTCGATTTTTCCTCAAACAGGACAAACTTCCTACAATCAACAAATGCCTCCTTCCTCTGGTCAATGCAACGTTCGTGCGTTTTTCTGAATCAATAAACCCTACTTGTCTTGTCCTCACGCAGGAGAGAATAATGATTTCCTTTTCAGCACCCTGGAAGGCATCCACTGTGGACACCTGCACAGCCTTAACATCAGGATGGTCAACGTCCACAGCACTGAGTAAACTGCAAATCTGTAGATAAAGAAAATGCAGAAATTAGGAAGAACTTGGTCTCTAGACTGGTCAGTTCAACCATTTCGGAGTAAATTCAGGAATATTTTTATTTATTTCTTTTTTTATTATTTCTTTCTTATGATTCACATGGATTTAGGTAGAAAGTATCTAAAACTAAAAATGACAATATTATTTGTGAATAATAACCAAAAGTGATTAACCTATTGCAGAGATTTTACTTGTATATGATAATTAGAACAGATAAGTAGCTAATAATGAAAAATAAAAATACTAAGAAAAGATTATAAAAATCTACTTAGCAACAATTGGCTTTTATGTACATTAATACTTGGTATCCATCCTTGATTTACTGATGAGATACAATAATGCAAGAACATTTTGAAAGACAGTCTCAATCCCATCTGTCCCAAGACACAAAGCATACACCACATTTTCCTCCTCTAATCTGTTTATTTGCATTTTTCCCAACAGCTGTATACTGAATTTAATTAAACCTTGTTAAGTTTGCATTGAGTTATGCAGAAAAAATCCAGGCCAGAAAAACACATCAGAATGTTCCTTTGTAAGTACATAGATAACAGTCTCAAAGATTTCAGGCACCAAGTGAAATACTGCAAGTGTAATACCAAATATTCTAACGTACAATATGATGTTTACTATGTGACAAATATCATCATATGTAGCACACACCTTGTACATCTGTGATTTGTATAATGTTATCACCCCAATCATGCAGCCTTCTATTCCACTTGCGATCAGTGATTGAATTAGCTTGAGGGTAAAAGTGGCTTCTGCCACATTCACAAAGCTGTTCTCTCTTTCAACCTGGAGTAAGAAACAGATCCGAAATTAGCTTCCCAGAAAGGCCATGGGAAGACTGAGTAAAACCACACAAACAACAACAATAGAATTAAACCAGGAAATGAAGTAGTGCTTCCCTTCCACACCGATGCCAGTCACCTGCTCTGCTCCCGTGACGTTATAGAAGCACAGTGTGGGCAGCCACTCCAGCACAGGGCTTCTCTCTCTCTCTGAAATGCCATTCACCAGGTTGCCTTCATAAAACAGATCATTAGCTATGGCACTGATCACAGGATGACAACGGTACTGGGTTCTCAACAGGATGGGTTTGTGACCCTAAAAAATTTAAATGGAGAAAAACAAAAAAATTAAAACATAGTTTTTCCTTCTACTCCTAGGGAAAGAGAAAACCTATTTAAAACGTTTTAATGTTACATTATGCTCTTAGATAAATTACAACAAGAGAAAAACCTACAGATAAATATTTTAAAAGAAATTATAAAGCTGGGTAGTGGTGCACACCTTTAATCCCAGAACTCCAGAGGCAGAGGAAGGTGGATCTCTGAGCTTGAGGTCAGCGTCATCTAGAGGAAGTTCCAGGACAGCCAGAGCTACACAGAGAAACCCTGTCTCAAACAGAACAGAACAAAACAAAACAGCAGAAAAAAAAAAAAAAAATAACTACAAAAATGTGTTGATAGACTATAAAACCAAAAAATAGAGTAAACCAAAGCTTAATGTTCACCTTCCCCCCCCCCCCCCCCCGCCACCACTATGCTTTTATGATCTATGTGAAGTTAGTCCTAATAATGAAGGTCTTTTAACATTAGGCAGCTGGGTGTACATGCCTGTGATCCCAGCTCTGGTGAGGCTAAGGCAGGCAGGTCACAAGGGAAGCTCATTCTGGACTAAGACAAGAAGTTCAAGGTCACCTTAGTGAGACACTGTCTTAAAGTTGCCAGTGACAAGATGGCCATGCTGGCTGTGTAACACTCCAGGCCCTAGTTCTGTGCCTGCTGCTACAACAGTTTATTTGGCTTCTTCCTCAGAATCTTGAAAGCAGCCCCAGCTCTCACTGCTGTACCCTAGCAACCAAGTCTCAGCACTCCAGTGAGCTTCTGGAGTACATTACTTGCAAACCTTTCTGGTATTGTTAAAACATCTTGAATAGGTGCAAAGAATGCCAATACCAAACTTTATAGCAAATGTAGAATTAATGACTTCATGACCAAAGTATCATCTATGAGAAACACAAAAACAATGAAGAAATCAAATCTCACCACTCTATGGGGCTTGTTGAAGGCTGTAAGCCTGAATCAGCACACATGTAAAACCTAGGATGAAGCCTCTGATATAATCATACTGTCAGGACCATTACTTGTAATAGAAATAACTAGGGTTTACAACAATATGTACAGCCACACAACATATTATCCAGTGATTTATATGACCACACTGATGACTACAAATCAATCAATGGTAAGAGAGCGGTAGCAGCTGTGTCAGGAGGACAAGAACCTAGTGCTCAGGGAACAGAAGGAAGCCTTTCCAGAAAGAAGAGTAGAGGTTACCAGATCCAGGAGGGAAGGAGAACTTGGAAGTCATTATTTACCAAGTTGCTATTTGAGATGACTTAAAAAAACACAACAGTGTAGAGCTGGTGAGATGGCTTTGTGGATAAAAAGCATTCACCATCAAGCCTCTCTCTACTGCCTAGAGAACGCCTGTAAGTTGTCCTCTGACTTCCACCCAAGTGTAGACACACAGACAACACACACACAGAGATACACACACTAATAATAATAAACAATACAAAAAATTTAAAAGATGGTACATATATACAATAGAGTTTTATTCAGCTGTAAAGAAAATGAAATTAGGGGCTGGAGAGATGGCTCAGTGGTTAAGAGCACTGGCTGCTCCTCCAGGGGTCCTGAGTTCAATTCCTAGCAAACACATGGTGGCTCACAGCCATCTCTAATGGGATCCAATGATCTATTCTGATGTGTTTGAAGAGAGCTACAGTGTACTCATATAAATAAAATAAAAAATATTTAAAATAAAATTAAGCACCTCATCCTAATACAGGGTTTCCCCTTTAAAAAATGAAATTATGTAATAAGAACGGCAGTGAAATAAGCCCAGACCCAGAAAGCCACATAGTCTACTTCTCTCATGTATGGAATGTACATTCAAATGCCGACCTATTTACACACACACACACACACACACACGCACACATGGAGCAGGAGGCAGGGACAGAGTGATAGAATACATATGTCAGGAAGGCAGAAGGCAGACAGTAGGAAGAAAGCAGACCGACAGGGAGAGAGAAGAGGGCAGGGCGAGCAAATATAACAACGAAGAATGACAAGTATGTATAAATAGACATGTCATAATGAAATGATTTTTTTGCATGTTAACAAAAAATAAAAATTATAGAAAAATATTTTTTTTTTTTAAATTTTTTTTTCGAGACAGGGTTTCTCTGTGTAGCCCTGGCTGTCCTGGAACTCACTCTGTAGACCAGGCTGGCCTTGAACTCAGAACTCCGCCTGCCTCTGCCTCCCAAGTGCTGGGATTAAAGGTATGCACCACCACTGCCCGGCAATCTTTTTTTTTTTAATAAAAAAAAAAAAAAAAAAAAGCCCTAGAACTACATAGCAGTTGCTGGGTACCATATGAAATGCCACTTCACTGTTCACCTAAGTTGAACACTCATGGATAATAGAACTGATGTATACAGAGAAACATTCTGTTTTTGAAGGCATATGAGAACAAAGAGATTCTACTTGTCTTTCAGAAGAGTATTTTCTAACTCCAATTATAAACTATTTAAGAACAAAGATGGGCTGGAGAGATGGCTCAGCAGTTAAGAGCATTGACTGCTCTTCCAGAGGTCCTGAGTTCAATTCCTAGCAACCACATGGTGGCTCACAACCATCTGTGATGGAGATCCGATGCCCTCTTCTGTTGTGTCTGTGTAGTCATATACATAAAATAAATAAGTAAATCTTTAAAAGGGGGGGGGGGGGTAGTGGTGGCACACCTTTAATCCCAGCACTTGGGAGGCAGAGGCAGGCAGATTTCTGAGTTTGAGGCCAGCCTAGTCTACAAAGTGAGTTCCAGGACAGCCAGGGCTATACAGAGAAACCCTATCTCAAAAAACAAACAAACAAACAAAAAACAAACAAACAAAAAAAAAACAAGACAAAAAAAAAAAAAAGATAAGGTACCATATCTTCATCCTTTATCTACCCACATAGTATACATTCAATGGTAACTTGAAATATTTAGAAGTACATGCCATCAAGCAAAGTCGATCAAAAAGAGTTTGTTCCAGTCCATTTTCATGAGCTGCATCAGAACCCTGAATTGTAGGAGGCAGCTGTTTGGGGTCTCCAACAAGAATTAGCTTTTCACACTCAAACCTAAAAAGAAATAATTCAGAAAATTAATCTAAGCAAAGAGAAAAGATATACAGATATCATTCATTGTACTTTCCAACATGTATTCTTAGACTGCAAAGGCAGGAAAAGTCCTGAGAGCTGGCAGGGCTCAGTGGTGCTAACCAGCATGCTGAAGGCTTTGAAAAGTTCCCTCCCAGAGTCTTTGCATTAGGAAGGGGGCTCAGTGGTTACTGTGCCTTGAAGACTTGAGCTCAAATCCCTCACACTCACACAAAAGCCAGGCACAGTGGGAGGAAGCGGCACAAATCCATAATGCCAGTGCCAGGAGCTTAGGGACAGGAGGACTCCAGGGCCTCGCTGGCCAGCCTAGTGAAACAGTGAGCTCTGGATTCAGTGAGAAACCCTGTCTCAATGAATAAGGTAAAGATGGCTGGAAAGATGGCTCTGTGGTTAAGAGCACTTGTTCTTGCAGAGGACCTAGGTTCAAATGCCAGCACCCACAGGGCAACTCACAATGGTCCATAAGTCCACTCCAACTCTAGGATGTACATGACACACAGACATGAGCAAAATACTCCAACACAGAAAATAAAATAAATAAACAAAATTTTTAAAAGAAAAAAGAAAAAAGAATGTGAAGAGGCCAGAAGGATTGTACTAGGTGTTTCCTTCTGTCCTGCACATGCACACGCATCTACCAGCACACGTGGGTGAGCAGCGGCATACACATGCCCATGTGGACACATACACTTTCACTTAACTTCCGTTTTTCCTTATAAAATATATTAGGCATCCCTTGCCTCTCTGAGTCAGTGTTTCGCAGAACACATTTGAGAAACAGTGATCTTAAGACCCCAGAAACTCTGACGCTGTCTTGGAATTCCTTGGCTTAAACTCTGTTTTAGGGCTGAGATAAACAAGGCCTCCAGGACAAACTGTCTTTCTAAATAGGAATAAGACACTGTGGGGAAGTTCTAGTTTCACAGACAAACCTATCTCCAAATCTCAACTGTGTCTGTGTCTGTGTCTCTCCCACTTCTCACTCTTATCAGTAACCAGGGAGTAGTAACTCTGTGCATGGTGTTGTAAGGATCAAATGAAGGCCACATGTGTTCAGAATGCAGCAGAACTGCATTGCCCCCCTGTACTCCACCCAGGGCCTCACATGTTCCTCCAAACCTGGCAGCTGGGAAGTGACCAAGTCACCCTGACTGCCCAGGATCATTTAAGTAAAAGCTAAAACCTCATGCCTAGAGTCCCAGGGAAACCCTGACAACCAGCGCTCTATGGATACATCAACTGGGGATGAGCAAGGTCTCCTGAGTCTCACTGTGGTGGACTCTTCCTTTAGACTGGGGGTTAAACTCAGGTAACACACATTAAACATGTTTTACTCACTGAACTATGTCTCAGCCCTCAAAGATGCTTTAAAAGCACAATTTTCTAATGGCTATAACAGCTTAGGTTTTCCCTCTTAAGTTTCTGGGGACAAATCTTCATTTTCAATTTGATTTTCAACATATTCTCTCATAAACTAAAAAATATTTTCAGAAGCTACACCATCCAAATCATACAAAAGAAAGGACACTGAACAGTACTGCCCATTGGAGTAGGAACCACTAATCTGGCTCACAATTAAGGGAAGTGCTATAATGGTCCCAGCAGTCGTGCTCTTATAGCTTAAAGGCTGGGAGGAAAGTCTAAAACTTCTGACAAGTGTTTGTGGAGCATCTGAACTCAGGAGATGTCTGAAATACTTAACTCGTGTGTACTGTTGGAAAGAGTCTTTCAGGTTACCTTGCAATAGGAAGGAGTGAGGCTGGCTCTGTCATTTGACTGCACTCATCCAGCATAACCACAGGGAACTTAAGGTCGTTCATACACGGGAATGGGCAGGCTGCACACGTAATGCCAACGACTCGAACCTTCAGTAGAAAGAAAAAGAGGTTTTGAGACAATATCTCACTCAGTAGCCCATGTTTGGCCTCAAAATGCTTCTGCTCAACCTCCCTTCTGAGTGTGGAGCTTACAGTTGTGAGTCACCTTACCCAGGCAAACAAAAATAGTACTAACCAATGGCTATTAAAAGAAAACCAAGAATTTAACGGAGAACTTGAAGGCTAAGTCAGAAGACAAACCAAATATATCTTGATTCCTGCTCATAATCAATTATCAGTTTATTGCTACATTTCCATCACTCCCACATATAAAGTAGATGTTGCAGAACCCAAGCTGCTTTACGAGGTCACTAGTGAGAACATTATTCACTGTGGTATTACAACAGAAGAAACATTAATGCATGAGTGGTTCAGGAAGCTTGAAGGATGACATGTCTTCCTTTATCTTCCAGATGAGCTTGAACGATTAGAACACATTTTATCAACAATGACCTAAGTTTCCCATGAAGAACACAGAACATGCTAAGAAGCCATCCTTTGCTTAACCCCTGAACACAGTGACTCTGTGACTGCTTACAAAGGCACCCGTCTAAAGCAGGGCATGCCTGTAATTCCAGTACTCAGGAGCTTGAGGCAAGAGGATCAGGAACTGCAGGGCAATGTGAGCTACACAGTAAGTCCCTAATTCAAATAAAATAGAACTTCCAATGTACTTTTACCCCTTGGTGCATTTGAATTGTACCAACCTTAAATAATATATTAAAATGCCATTGTGTTCAAGGCAGAAAGCTTGAAAGGCTAATGTTTAATTATTATATAAATATATACAATAAAAAAAATCTATGAATTTTAAAGCTTAGCTATGGTTACTGGTCTAGTATCTGTGAGCTATACACATATATACCGTATGAATGTTTATATCCATGTGCTTTCCTAATCTGCAGCATGACACCGACGGTAAGGGCAGTCCATATAAACAGATGGTCTCTCTTTTTTAAAAATTATTTCTTTTTAAGACTAGAGAGATGGCTCAGTAGTTAAGAGCACTGGCTGCTTGCTCTTCTAGAGAGTCTAAGTTCAATTCCCAACACTCACAAGGTAGCTCGCAACCATCTATAACTGTAGTCCCATGGGATCCCATGTCCTCTTCTGGTATCCAGATACACACACAGACAAAACTCCCATATATATGAGATATATAAATAAATCTTTAAATTTTTTAAATATAATTACATTATTACCCCTTCCTGCTCCTCCCTCCAAGGCAAGTCATCTACCCGTCCTTGCTCTCTTTCAATTTCACAGCCTTCTTTTTCATTAATTGTTGTTGATGGTAGTGGTGATGGTGTGTGTGTTTGTGTATTCTTAAATACATAAGTACAATCGGCTCAGTATATATAATACTACATGTATGGATGTTTTCAGAACATTCAATACCAAATGATTATTTTCAACAAGTTCAAATGACAAAACTAGAACCTTCGAGTGCTGCCCCACAGAGCCTAAGGAAATGATAAGCATTATTTTCTTAACACTCATCACGCACAACGACTCTGTATTAGTGAGGCTTCCATTCTTTTATTAACCTGATCACCTGAGTTCACTCAGGACCAACATGGAGGAAGGAGAGAGCCTCTGCAAGTTGTCTTCTGACCTCTACACACACACACACACACACACACACACACACACACACACACACACACACACACACACGCAGACCTCATGTGCTGGCATGCCTTTAATCCCACCATTTAGGCAGAAGCAGGTGAATCTCTGTGAATTTGAGGCCAACCTGGTCTACACAGCAAGTTCCCAGGCTACATAGAGAAAGCAAGCTTGTCTCAAAAATACAAACAACAAAACAAAAAAGTGTAACTTTAAAAGAGAGATCTGGGCTGGAGAGGTGGCTCAGTGGATAAGAGCACTGACTGTTCTTCCAGAGGTCGTGAGTTCAATTCCCAGCAACCACATGGTGGCTCACAACCACCTATAATGGAATCTGATGCCCTCTACTGGTGCATCTGAATATAGCTACATAAATAAAATAAATAAATCTTTAAAAAAATAATAAAATTAAATTAAAGAGAGATGTGGAAGCTGGAAAGATGGCTCAGTAGTTTGGGCACCTGAAGTTTCTCCAGAGGACCTGAGTTCAGTTCCCAGTTTCCACACTGGAAAGCTAACAAACTTTTGTACCTCCAGTCCCAAGGGATCATCAACTCTCCTCTGTTTTCTACAGGTATCCACATGTCCACAAAGTCACTACCCATACATACAAACTAAAAAGAAAAGCCACTTTGTCTTAAAAATTCCAGTGAGTAAGCATTTAGTTCTTTAAAAGTATTTGATCCTTATGGCTTATATATGTTTCTTAGTCTCATAAATAGTATTTATTATTTTATTTCCAGAAACTATATCTGATAAAAGCAATTTTAAAAGAAAAATCTTAAATTTATAAGTCAATAAGCTTCTTTTTAAAAATTAAAGGATAAAGTTTTTCCATTAAAGAATTATATTAGTTTTAGCTTTTTGTTGTTGCTTGAGACAGGGTTTCTCTATGTAGCTCTGACTGTACTAGACTCAGTCTGTAGACCAGGCTGGGCTTGAAATCACAGAGATTCACTAGACTCTGCATCCCATGTACAGGAGTCAAGGCGTGAGCTAACCATAATGACCAACCAGTTTCACCTTTTAATTCATTATTATACTGCTGAGAGTCAAATAGTAGAAGACATTTTATTATTTATTGACTAGGAAGCAGTAACTATAAAGCATTTTTTAAAAGTTTATTGTAAAGTCCAGGCACTGATGAGTGTCAGGTCTGTCTGCTTTTCTGGACTGGACATTTGTTAGCACAGATTTAAAAAATATTTTTTTTCTGTTAATATAGTTTCATTTGTAGATAGGTAGTGACTATTAAAACTGGGTTCTCATTAAAAACATTGTCAAAAATATTAGCAGTTATTCTTTTTATTATTATTATTATTATTATTATTATTATTATTATTATTATTATTATTGCAGGTTGAGTAATTTACATAAATGGCAATTGGTATTCACTGAGAACAACCAAACTCAGCACTTAGTTGAGGAGAGGCAGCACAGAGTACATTTTACAAATTTGATCCTAGAAAGGACTCTGAGGACTTCTAGTTGAGAGTTTTTAACCTATGCCATTCAACCAAGCACTATGGAGGCAGAGACAGGTGATCTCTGTGAGTTCCAGGTCAGCCAGGGCTACACAGTAAGACCCCATAACAAAACAAAAACAGTATTCTGGGGACTCCTAGCATGCAAACCTATCACATACTGGTCATTAGTTTCTCTGTAAGGTTTTTCTGACATATCCACCCCACTTGCAATGTGACTCTGCAGTGCTTTTCACCAGAGGCAGGTGGAGGATGTCTCCTTGCCTCATGGATGTGGGCTTGTCCACATGCCTGATGAGTTAGAGCAAACAGAATATTAGGGGACAGAGCATCAACAGAAGCTTTAAAGGTCTAGCCTGTACTCCTGTGTACAAGGTATTCTGAATATGCTGTGGGTAAGTGCTCTGAGAGCGAGACTGGCTCATAGTCTAAGCTGAGCCACAGCCGCTGACAGGCAGTCATAAGCTGCCCTGAGATTCTATAGTTCAGTAGTCTTATTTCAGCAACAGTTGGCCAAGACAAGGTCTCACATAAGCTGGCTTCCTGAAATCTGCAGAAATGATCAATATCCTTGTGGTCCAAGGGAGCCAGTGACTCTTCTTTCTTCACCACTTTTCTGTTCCTTGAAGCTTCTGAATTGTCTCCTTCACCAAGGGGACAGTACTTCCTGTTATCGTCTGAGCACCTGGCACCCAATGCTGGAAGCAACTAGAGTACCACCAGGATTTTTGGGCACAGACAGACTCTGAGTGCCCTAGCTTTCTAAAACAGCATTAAAGACAAATTTTTACTCTGATATTTTACTCAAAATAAAAACTTTTTTTCTTTCTCCTAGAATACAACCAAGTTTTATTAAGAATCTATTAAAAGCTTCCCACTTTCTTTTTCAAGTGTCTAAGTAAAGGGAGAAGAATGCTGCAAGCATGGTAATAAGATGTGTTCATCACTGTCAGGACACAGTCAGAAGAATGACCTATGGTGCACAATGCCTTGGGGAACAGTGAGAGAGACTTCACGAAAGAAAGAAGAGGGTCTTTTATCTTTTACCTCAGGTGCAGTTTGGTCTCAGAATTGTTCTTGGATGTGATTTCATGCCTCCTGTGACATTTATATTCAATTTATAAGACTGTTTACTGCTGTTGGATATCAGAACACAGCTAAAGAACTCAGTTTGGTCATTGTACCCTCAGTCTAGATATGACCTCTGCCTTGCTTTCATGTTTTCCTACATAGAATCTATAGTTCATGTCAGGCAGTTGTATTTAAATTTGTCTGTCCTAAGACAGTTCCAGGAAAGGGCTGCTCTGTTAATTTTAGTATTGGCTTATTTACATGTTTTTGTAATCATGCTTTTCTGAACTCAAACAGCCTTTCTTGGATCACTGCTTTTTTTTTTGTTACATTCGTATATAAATCAGACTCTAGTCCCACACATTCCCTCAGGTCCTCAGATCTTAGGTCCAGCAGACAAGAACTGCATAGGTTGATGGAAGCCAACAGTCACAGCTTGGAGAATGTTGGCAGCAAATACAATATGCACTGGGTAGAGTAGGTGAGGATGCACAGAGCACACAACTTGTTGAATCTAAGATCATTTATCACTATGGATGAAGAGAATCTGAGCAGAACATACACATCAGGAAGGAACTGATGCAACTTCACCTCACCTGCTTCAGCAGGACTCTGTTGGTCCCCAGCTTATGCTGCTCGATACTTTTTCTGACATAAACTCTTTCTATAGGAGTCAGTTCTTCCTTCATCAGTGCATGGAGTTCCTTCAATTGTTCGTTTTCATTGTCTGAGCCAGCATGCAAGCTGAAATGGAGCAACAAGAAAGAATATTCCTTGTTAATTTCCCATACACAAGGAACAAAATGGATTAGACTTTTGTTAGTTTTGTTTGTTTGTTTGTTTTTGTTTTGTTTTTCGAGACAGGGTTTCTCTGTGTAGCCCTGGCTGTCCTGGATCTCACTGGACGAGGCTGGCCTGGAACTCAGAAATCCACCTGCCTCTGCCTCCCAAGTGCTGGGATTAAAGGCGTGCACCACCACTGTCTGGCCTGTTTTTATTTTTCTAAGTCAAGGTCTACTGTCTAATCCTGTCTGTCCTGGAATTAGCCATGGAAATGAGGCTGGCCTTAAACTCACACAGAGACCTACTTGCTTCTGCCTCCCAAGGATCAGGATTAAAGGCCTGGCCACTACATGTGCTTTGGATTACTTTTTCTAAGTCAGAATTTCTATGTAGGTTTCCTAATTTAACTAAAAACTAAAGCTATCTCTTTTCTCAAAGGCCAAATTTAAGGTAAAACCCATAAAATGTTCATACTTCTTAGAATATTCTGTAGCTGTTAAGATGTAGCAATCTTACCTGTGAGGTAAAATTGGCTTGGCAATCTTCCTAACACTCCCAACTCTGATGAACTTTTCAAATCCAAGACTGAGAAGCCTTTAAAGAAAACAAGACAAAATAGATTCTCCTTACTTACAGAGTATAAAACACAGTTTCATGTATGATTTATATTACTGTGAGTTTTCCTTTGAAGACAGTGTGCCAGTCTAGCCTAGACTTTCCCTAAACTTCTAATGCTCTTGCCTTAGCCTACTGAGTGCTGGACATACAGACATGCACAAACATGTTCACGTATATTATTATTGTAATTATTTCTACATAGGACTGCATTGTCATGATTGTTATAATTCAATATGAAATATTTAAACTCAAAGTAAAAGCAATGTAGTTGAAAATGTTCTCATAGAACATACTGAGAGATTTTTGGCAGTTATCTTCCTTTTTGTGCAGGAGCTTAAACCCATGACTTTATGTATGCTATACAATCATTCCACACTGAGCTACCTCCTCCTCAGCACATTCTGTGGAAAAATTTAGATATATTTATTTTCTATTAAGAGATTATACAAGTTACTTTTCTATTGCTGTAATAAAACATTGTGACCAAAACAACTTACAGAAAAAAAAGCAGTTTATTTCGGGTTTCTAGTGCCAGGAGAGTAACAGCCAATGACAGTGGAACGGAGAAGACAGGCAGTTGGAGCAGCAGCTGAGAGCTCACATATTGATTCACAAACAGACGCAGAGAAAGCTTCTGAAACCTCACGGCCCACCCCCAGTGACATACTTCCTCTAGCAAGGCCACACCTCCTAATCCTCTTCAAATAGCTATCAACTGTATCAGCTGGGGACTAAGTATTCAAATCTCTACAGAGGTCATTAAGTGTTTATAGTAGTGTTAAGACTGATCAGAAATAAAATGCCCTAAAGACATATGATATGGAAAGCAATAGATACTACATATTTTGCATTAAGAGCCTTTTCAGTATGTTACTATAATGATGCACACTATCTCATCAGAGAGAAGGACACTGAAGCTCTCAAGGTGAGATAACTTAGCTGAGCCTACATCATTGACAAGTGGAAGAGGCTGGAGAGATGGGTCAGAGGTTCAGAACATTTGCTGCTCTTATAGGACCTTGGTTCATTTCCCAGCACCAACATAGTTTCTTACAACCATTCATAACTCCAATTTCAAGGGATCCAATATCTTTTGGCCTCTGTGGACACTGCACACCCATGATACACAGACATAAATCCAGGCAAAACACACATACACATAAAATTAAAAAAACAAAAACAAACAACAAACAAACAAAAGTGGAGCCAGCCAAGCCTAGAACTCAAGCTAGACCATCTGCTTCCAGAGACTAAAATGTTCCTCTACAGATAACTCCTGATCCCCTCATTAGGGATTTGTGCAGAAGGAGAAATTATTCCCTTCCCTCTTGTATCCGACAGCTCTAGCTTTCTGCTAGCTCAGAGGTGCAGCTCAACGAACACCAGGTCCTCTAAGACATTCGCACCACCCCAGAAACTGGAAATTAAAGAGAACTAAAGCAAACTGTAGCCCTTTAAACACAGTTTCCAAAATGTCGGCAAAAAACGACTGTGTTAAAACATAAATAGATTTCATTTTAAATCTTTCACAGTCTGACAAGACCTAGAATCAGGCTGGAGGTAAGCCTCTGGTAAGTTATGACTTCTAGATTGAAAGGGTAAGTCCCAGCAGTGGGCGGCAGTAACCCAGGGGTCCCACATTAAGTGAAATGAGACAGTCAGAGAAGCACCAGCACCTATGTCAGTCATTCTGCTTCCTGTGAGTGGGTGGACCGGCCTCTAGCTTCCACCACCACGGCTGGCCTAGCATGAGGGCTTGTGCTGTAAACATGAACCATAATAAACATTTCCCACCTTACATTATTTTGTCAGGCTAAGATAAAAAGTAACCAATGGACTTCAATTTAGAGGAAAGTGAGCTACTTCTCCATCGGAAATGGCTAGCACTCATTTTTCAGTGCAAGTTTGTATTAAATCAAAAAATTAATCTACCATACACACATACATACACAGAGTAAATTAAATTTTCTTTTTGTATTTACTTAAAATATATTGCTATTGTCTTCTTTGTATCCCTCTTATTAAAATACATAACTTACATTGTTCATCTATGTTAATGTATTGATACAGGTGCATGTTCAAGAGAATGGCAATTTCTGGATTTGACATCAGCCTATTTCTATAATAAAGTCAAACCTCTGAGTCAGAGGCAAAGGATTTTTATTTGTGAGAAGAAATAGCATAAGCCCCATGGTGTATGTGAGTCTCTGCAGAGCATCTTAGCTGATTGATGCCTATATGTGCAGGGGCCTCAGCTGTACAACTAAGGAGCAATGAGGTTGGAAATCTACTTTCAATAACAAGCAGCGGGCAAGCCTCCTTTTAGTTCCAGAGGAAGAGAGTACACCATCAGTCCAAGATGCAACTCCAAGAAATGCCTTTCAAAGGAATCCTCAGGGCTCACAACAGCTCCCCCTCACAGCAACACACTTCCAGTCCTACACGTTCTTGGCCAAACTTTTATTTTCATAGGGTTATTCCACCTTTATCCAAACTGTCAGATAAATAAACAATCACTAGTTAAGAAGTTAGACTATTACATCATAGCTCTTGGGTTAGAATCCACAACCTTGCACTCTTGTCAGGCAGCAAGCATATGTATGGAAACTGGGACACAGTTGTCACACTTACCCAAGAAGCACTCTGTCAACAGCTACATTAGTGGAAGAAGAAATGAGGACTTTCCATGGCCTGGAATTGTCAACTGTTCCAGAATCACACTTTTCAAACAGCTCTACCAAGAACAGAATCACCACAGCTAGCAAATAGCTTTTGCCTGCTCCAAAAACACCTAAGACATCATAAAAACTTTTATGAATGTACAAGCAATATTTTCTCTATTTCACCCACCTTCAGTTAATATATTCAAAAATCAGAGTGTCCATCCACTACGTGCAACACAAGACAGCACTACAATCAACAGGATAAACCGTAGGTAAAGAAATAGATAACAGGGTAGCGCCGTTATGAGAGCAGAGAAGGAAGACTATTTATCGTGCGTGGCCTTGGTGGATGGGAAGTCTCTCTGTAAAGAAAGAAGTACCAAGCTGGGTAGTAGTGTTGCATGCCTTTAATCCCAGTAGTTAGGAGGCAGAGGCAGGTAGATCTCTGTGAATTCGAGGCCAACCTGGTCTACAGAGTGAGTTCCAGGACAGCCAAAGCTACACAGAGAAACCCTGTCTCAAAAAAAAAAAAAAAATCAAAATAAACTCCTACACACATCAAGTAGATATGCAGTTTGGTCTTCATGTGGATCCCCTAACAACTGGAGGAAGGGCTGTCTCTGACTCAGACTTTGTTGCCTGCCTTTGGATCCCTTTTCCCTTAGCTGGGATGCCCTGTCTGGCCTCAGTGGAAAATGATGGACTTAGTCCTGATTCAACTTAATATGCCAGGGCAGGTTGGGGCGGGGACAGTGGGAGAAGGGAGATGGGAAGGTGGGACTGGGAGGGCAGAAGGGAGGAGGGTTTCGATCGGGATGTAAAGTGAATAAATAAATACATTATGAAAAAAATACCACAAAAGAAAGAAAGAGAGGAAGGAAGGAAGGAAGGAAGGAAGGAAGGAAGGAAGGAAGGAAGGAGGGAGCAGAACTAAGTCTCTCAGAATCACATACCCAACGGTCTAGGGAAAGTCAGCTAAGCATGTTGAAAGAACTTTCAGAAATTTCCATGGATATATAGCAAGAAAGAAGAAGGGAGGCTCAGGGGGAGGCAAAGGGACAAACCAGCCCTTGGGAGGCAGAGGTGTGTGGATCTCTGGGAGTTCAAGGCCAATCTGGTCTACACAGTGAATTCCAGGACAGTCAGGCTTACATTGTCTCAAAAAAGGAAAAATAGTACATCTAATATAGCTAAAAAAATATAAATTTCTCCTGAAGCTAGCAAGCAGACACTGCAGGATTTTAAACACCAGGACTGACTTGTCAGCGTGCGTGTCTTAGAAAACGACATGGGTCTATATGAGAAAGGTGAAGGTAAAGCAGAGCAACTAGCATAATCAACACAGATGTTCCTGAGGCCGTGTGCTGTATGCTCTGCTAACCATTCTACTTAGATTGGATCACTTACGAATCCCATCACACCAAGTGTGGGCTACTTTTAATGCACATTTTACAGAAATCAAACCTAGGAAGTAAGTCACCTAACAAGATCACACAGCTAGTAAATGATGCAGCCAGGATGTGAAAGCAGAGTTCTGATTCAGAATGCTATATCCTTACCCACTAGAAAACCACAAAAGAACAATATTAACTATAAACGTTTTCATACTATACAATGGCTCTTACCATGAATGACTGTGATAGGCAGGGAATGGCTGATGGGCTCCAGTGCGTCTTCATCACTTCCTTGGGATGCCATCATTTGAGCTATCTGAATTAGTGCTGTAGCTTGATCCTCGTTCAACCTGTGTATGTTAATCAACTCCCTAGCTAACTGCAAGACTGCTCCTAAGTGCAGGAGTTCACATTTTGTTTTAATGCTTGTAATGGCTGGTGGGATAAATCTTCTCTTACTGACATCTTTACTGCTAACTGTAGATGACTGAGACCTAGCAAAAAGAACATCACAAACAGTTAGGACTTTGGAAATGTGTCAGTGGACGTATTCATAACTTAGCTGTCACTTTACAGTCCTCAGAAAAAAATGTGGAGATAACAAATGGATAGGCTTCACTCTGGAGGGTGCAGAGAACTGATATTTACAAAATATTCACTGTCCGCTGGCATGAGTTTATGTAGTCTACACATTAATTTATATACTCTTACACCAAAAAGAACTCCAAATAAAGATAAATAAAGATCGAAATGGTTCCACAAGGGTTGGGGATTTAGCTCAGTGGTAGAGTGCTTGCCTAGCAAGCACAAGGCCCTGGGTCCAGTCCTCAGCTCTAAAAAAAAATGGTCCCACAAATTCACAGCACTAATATGTAGTAGGCTTTAGATAATTATTATAACTTATATTTCAGGCAAACGGGTTTTATTGTTATTTAAAGTAGATAAAAGTGAAGTTACAAGGGTTAAAAAGCAATAAAAAAAAAAAAAAAACCCTGGGGTTTCATTGTTATTTTAAGTCATTCACTGACTTAAAATTAAGACAGGATGTTTTATGTGTGCCAGGTTAACCTGGAACTCTCTCTAAGTAGCTGCAGATGAATTAGAACTCATGACTCTCCTGTCTCCACCTCCGCAGTGCTAATACTACAGGAGTATATTGCCACAGCTGGTTAACAGCGTGGTATTGGAGCTGAAACCTAGGGCCTCGTGGGTGTGACAGCATGAGCTGTAGCCTAGCCCCATTTCTCACTTTTTAAAGAGAGCTTTGGTATTAGAGAAATTTAAAAGTGAGATACAGGTGATTAGAATAAAAATAATATCAGCATCTACACTACAAAACCATTCTTTCGAATGTTAAGTAATATGTAGCAGTAAGACACAAATAAGGGGCTGGAGAGAAGGCAGGTAAAAACACTAGCTGCGCTTCCAGATTCTATTCCCAGAGCCCACATGGCAGCTCACACTGACTGTAACAACACTGCCAGGGAATCCAATACCTTTTCTGGCCTTCCTGGATGCCAGGCACACAAACAATGAACATACATACATGCAGGCTACACCCACACACAGTAAAAAACCACACAGATAAATGAAATTTTACACAATGAGGCTGGAGAAATGGCTCAACAGTTAAGAGAACTGGCTGCTCTTTCCAGAGGTCCTGAGTTCAATTCCCAGCAATTACATGGTGGTTCATGACCATCTATAATGGGATCTGATGCCCTCTTCTGGCATGCAGTAGTACATGCAGACAGAGCACCCATACATTAGAAAAAGCAAAAACAAAAACAAAACAAAAAATATAAATAAATAAATCTTTAAAAGTGCTATAACATACTAGCTTTAAAAAAAAAAAAAGGTACTATAATGATCCTTTAAAAAGCTACCTCCCTCAATAAAAAGAATTAATTTCAGAACTGTCCTGAACTGCAACAAATAAACCTGTGAAAAGGGAGTAATACATATATATTTTTCTTTCCTTTTATAAATGTTATTTATTTATTTTTGGTGCTG
This sequence comes from Arvicanthis niloticus, assembly GCF_011762505.2. Lineage (NCBI taxonomy): Eukaryota > Metazoa > Chordata > Mammalia > Rodentia > Muridae > Arvicanthis > Arvicanthis niloticus. Next base: position 104,942,954 of record NC_047661.1, on the reverse strand, counting down.
GGGATCTAACCAGAGCCTCACACATGCTCACAGCATTCTACCACTGAGCCACATCTGACTTATGTTTAACTTCTAATATACAGTAATCTCCAAATTTAAAAGATAATTAAAATGTTATTGGTAAAATATATTTAATATTCTGTTATTACACTTCAGTTACCACTTAAGCTGATAAATTTTTTGTTAGATTGACACAAGTTGGCATCTAAGAAGAGGGAACCTCAATTAAGAAAATGCCTCTATCACATTTATCCATGGGAAAATCTGTGGGGCATGATCTTGATTAATTATTGATGGGGAGGATCCAGCCCACTGTAGGTGGTGCAATCCCTAGGCAAGGGGTTCTGGGTTGCATAAAGAAGCAGACTGAGCAAGCCAGTAAGCAGTGTTCCTCCATGGCCTCTGCTTCAGTTCTTGCCTCCAGGTTTCTGCACAGAGTTCCCTTTGAGATAGACTCTAAGCTGTAAGATGAAATAAAACTTTTTCTCCCAAGTTGCTTCTGATTATAGTGTTCATCAAACAATAGAAAGAAACTAGGCCTCTATAATGTAATTCAATGATGCAAGATAAAAAATGACTGGGCTGGTGAGATGGCTCAGCGGTTAAGAGCACTGACTGCTCTTCCGAAGGTCCTGAGTTCAAATCCCAGCAACCACATGGTAGCTTACAACCATCTGTAATGAGATCTGATGCCCTCTTCTGGGGTCTCTGAAGACAGGAACAGTGTACTTACATATAATAAATAAATAAACCTTTGGGCCAGAACGAGCTGGAATGAGCAAGGCTGGAACGAGAGGGAGAAGGGAAGGGGAAAAAAAAGATAACAAATGACTTACATTGCTAACAGGTGTGGCATTAATGGAAGAGCAGCTGGGTTAAAGTAGTCCTGAAGGTTCTGCAGAGTTGTCAGCTCCGTGCTAGCATTACAAACCAATAATGCATGGACTGTTACTACAGAGACAACGTGGAAAATGAATATTAGATGTAAGCAACCAACACAAACTGATTAAATGCCCTTATAACTCAGAGGTCATCTTCTGAACTAGTCAGATGACAGAAAATATTTCTTTAGGACATGTAGAGGTCTTAAGCACCTATCTGTTTATATTACTATTCTCTCTACTCAGTTCATTTTGTGTGTGAGCACTCTAAACTGCATAATTGAAATCACATAATTGAAATCAGATAATTGAAATCACATAATTGAAATCACAGTGTACTGTATATAGTAAACACAGAACAGCCCCAGGACAGGACACTGCTTGGCAGCAGCAATTCTCTTTAATCAACACAGTGCTTGTGCTGTAGAGGAGTGTTTGTACAGTTTTTAAACTTTCTTGTATTTCTTCCTCAATCATTTATTAAAGCATATGAAAAACAGAAAACTAAAATGCTAACATTGCTAAGAAAACATCTCTAACAAACCCCAAAATGTCCACATAAAAAAAATGACTGTTACTTGGTCTCTAGTTAGATTCATACTGGTCGACTAAGGTCGTTCAATTGGAGAACAAAAGGTCAACTGAGTATAGCAGAGCACACCTTTAATCCTGTGAGTAGAAGGTCAACCAGGCTCACTAAACAAATAAATAAAATAAATAAAAATAAAGGAAAAAAAAAAAAAAGAGCAAGCCATACACACCTATAATGCTAGCACTCCAGAAGTGGAGGCAAGAGATTCTGTGGGTTCATGGGTAGCCTGGTCTCCACAGCAAGACCTTCTCTCAACCAAAACAAAGGGGGCCAGAGAGAATGGGAGGTTAAAGGTTAAAAACATGAAATACTAAAAGCTAGGATCATTAAATTCTGTGTCTTTAATTCATGATGAACCAAATTCAACAATCAGAAAGAGACTGGGGGCTGGAGAGATGACTCAGTGGTTAAGAGCACTGACTGCTCTTCTAGAGGTCCTGAGTTCAATTTCCAGCCACCTCATGGTGTCTCACAACCATCTGCAATGGGATCCGATGCCCTCTTCTTTCATACAGGCATGCATGCAAATAGAGCACTCATACACATAAAATGCATAAACTATCCTGTAGGCAAGCCTGTGGGGGGCATTTCTTAGATTTATGATTGAAGTGGAAGCGCCCAGCCCACTATGAGCAATGCTACCTCTGGGCAAGTGATCCTAGTTGTAGAACAAAGTAGGCTGAGTAAGTCATGGGGAGCAAGCCAGCAAGCAGTGCTCCTCCATGACTTTTGCTTTCGTTCCTGCCTTCATGTTCCTGCTGTAAACGCCTGCCATGGCTTCCCTTGATAAACTGTAACCAGAAAGCCAAAATACAGCCTTTCCTCCCCCACAGTGCTTTTGGCCAGTGTTCTGTCAACAATACACATTTTCAGGATCCCACTGCATACAACATTAGAAACTGGAGATGGGTGCTTTTCATTGGCTTTAGTAAACAATTCCACACACATCATACTTGCTCCTGCTGCCTCCTGTGTCTGTCCTGTTCTGTTTAAATAGAGATTAGGGTGGGCATGATGGTACTTACTGTTGGTGGGCCAATTAGAAGGGAAATAGCCTTTCAAAGGCAGCAGCTCCACTTCATTGACAGAAGACGGCCCAAAGAAGGCACTGCATGCAATGAAAGTGTCTAGTTCAAAGTCTAGGGTTTTTGAAATAACCCAAAGATCACCTGGAAAGAGAAACATCTTTAAATTCCAGCTTTACTAAGGTAAGCTTGAGCAAAACAAACAAACAACTCTAGTTAGGATGTTTAACATGGCATTTGGGGTGGTAGACAAACTGAACCTAGTTTTTTGTGCATACTACATACCCATTCTGCCACTGTACTATAATGCCAGACACAACAAATTTTGATATATCTTGTATGATGATTCCCACAACCAAGCTAATTAATATCCACTTCTGACATGGTTACTTCTGTATGTATGTAAGAACCCTTAAGATGTCCATCTTTTGCAGATTCCAAGTACATAGGACATTACAATAGATTGTTGTTACCATGCTGGATATTAGACCACTAAAACTCACAACAGAACATCCATATACTCATACAGTTACTCACATATACATCAAATAAAAATACATCTTACAATATGTGTATGTTGTGTACATGCTCATTTATATATGTGGATTCAAAGTGAGTGTGCACCACACTGTACATATGGAAGTGAGAGGACAACCTTGGGTGCTGGTCCTGCTTTATGCCATGTTTGAGACAGAATCCCCTTAGCACTTTTTCCCACCAGGTTATCTGGTCTAAGCTTCTGGCAATTTTCCTGTCTCTACCTCCCATCTCCTTGTGGTAGCCATCTCTCCAGACCTTATACAATTTTTTTTTTTTTTTTTTTTTTTTTTTTTTTTTTTGGTTTTTCGAGACAGGGTTTCTCTGTGTAGCCCTGGCTGTCCTGGAACTCACTCTGTAGACCAGGCTGGCCTCAAACTCAGAAATCCGCCTGCCTCTGCCTCCCAAGTGCTGGGATTAAAGGCGTGCGCCACCACCGCCGGCTACAATATTTTTAATAATTAAAAATATATAAACACAAAGTATTTTCTCTGATATGTAAGTGTCTACTGGTGGTACCATGTCAATACTCAAAAAGTAACTCTTTTTTTTTTTTGCAGCATTTTAGAATCTAGCTTTTCAAACAATACATCTTCAACCTATTCTTTCAACCTATCAACATAATGTTCCTTCATTTAGAAAGTCTTGCAACAAATAAGATTACCAATCAATTCAAGCATCAGCTTAATGACACTGTAACAATGGTAACTCCTCACTTGTCTTTGAGCATACTTACCTGTACACTACACCTTAAGTATAGCGCTTGTTTTGATAGCATCAGCTGGGAAGGAGGCAGTTAGGAGACAGTGAGGGACAGAGTCTGGGCAAACAGGTAAGGCATGTGAATGCTTTCTAATTACTTGCTTCAATTACCCATTTTTAGAGGTGGAACAGAATTTAAAAGAGCATTGAAAGGGGGCCAAAGGACGAGGAGATGGCTCAAGAGGTAAATGTGATTTCAAAATAAACTCTTACTGGAAATGGTGGAATACACCTTTAATCCCAGCAGCCCTCGGGAAGCAAAGGCAGCAGGATCTCTGGATCCAAGCCTAGCCTATTCTACAGAGTTAGTTCCAAAATACCCAGAATTGCACAAAGACGCCCCATCTCAAAAAAACAAACACCAACAGCAAAGAGGTGAGAGCATTTGCTGTTCAAGCCTGATGACCTGAGTTTGGTCATCAGAGCCCACTTAAAAAGCTAGGTGAGATGATTAAATCTATAATCCTAGAATTCCTATGGGATAAAATTCTGGGTAGCAGGGACAGGAAACATGCTAAAAACTCACATATACAGCACAAACAGGAGACCCCTCAAAACAAGGAAGGGGAGAACTTAAAAGTTGTCCCCTGATATTCACACAGGTACCATAGCATGTGGGTGTCTGCCCCATACACACAAAAAAATAAATTAGTCAAATCATTTTTTTTTTAAGAAAGTGGGATGAAGAGATGGCTCAGACATTGAGAGCATTGGCCACTCCCCCAGATGGCCCCAGTTCAATCTCTTAACATCCACATGGCAAAACACCCCCAAACAATTTTTTTTTTAACTTTTATAATTAAAAAGGGGCATAGGAAGGTGTGGTGGTGCACACCTTTAATACCAGTACTCCAGAGACAGAGTCAAATAGATCTCTGTTAGTTCAAGGTCAGCCTGGCTTATATAGCAAGTGCTAGGCTAACCAAGAGTATATAGTAAGACCTGTCTCAAAAACAAAACAAAATAGAAAAAAACAGCATAAGAAAAAGTAAAATAAACAAAAATACAAGTTAACTGAAACATACAAGTTTGTCAATCATAATAAATCTAATTAATTGAGCTTAGTCTAATTGTTACAACAGAAGAAACAAAGTTATAAAAACAAATAGGTAGAAAGTGTTGAAATGTAACTTATCAAGTAAATATTAGTAACAATAAATCTGATATATCTGTATTGATAATACATTTTAAGTAAAGGGTATTATAGTTGAAGAATCCCTATATAATGGAAATGTTTTAATTTACCAAGAAGATAATAAAAACATGTTTTTATCTGATGAAACTGCTTCAATCTGTAAGATTCAGTGAACGAGAAAAAAAAATGTGTGCCATAATAAAAGAATTCAACTCATCCTCCTTGATTGCCCACAGCTAATTACCATCTAGGCAGACAACACTAGGTGTGATCTGGCACTTAAAGAACTCTGCACCCAGCAGTTACAACAATATATATTTCTCATGCACCAAGCCATTAAGAAAACCTTGAAAGTCTGGATGGGATGGTACAGGCCTGAAATCCTAGGACTCAGAAGGCTAATAGAGGAACATTGTGGGCTCAATGTATAGCAAGACCCTGTCTTAAAACAAAAACAAAGACTCTCATTAATTTTAAAGAGTGATGGCATAAAAAAAAAAAACGATAACTTTGCCCATAAAACAACAAAGTCAGCAATTAGTAGTAAAAGCATAAAACAGAAGTTCCTAAATGTAGGAATACTGAAGCACAGAATAACCTACAGGTTGAAGATAAAAATCCAATGGATAGTTTAAAACAATTATGTAGGGATAATCTCTTGTGTATTGTATGAGAGGATCACATCTAATCCTGTGTGAGGCAGGATTAGAAGGTGGGACATCTGGCAGAGTAAGGAACTCTGGGAAATAGAGGCAGAAAGATTCACCACCCAGACTTGGAAGGATTTAGATGTATGACTGAGGATAGGCAACCAACCACACAGCAGGCATAGACTAGTAGAAGAGGTTAATTGAGTTACGAACTAGTTTAGAAACAAGCGTAGCTTAAGGCCTAGGAATTTCTTAAAATATAAGCCTCCGAGTAATTATTTGGAAACTAGGGTGCAAGTGGAAATTATAATGAAAAAAAGGTATTCAATTAAAGTAGGTTGGTGCTTGAGGGATGCTTAGACCCTAATAAGTATAGCAGAGAAAAGGAAAAACCTCAAAATCCTCAAGCCAAGTATCTGCCTTAAGATGTATGAAAAAGAATGTATGAAAAATATAGTCTGCAAAAGCAAAGAGATCTGAAGAAAACACATCAGTAACAACAACAACAACAACAACAAAAAAACAGAAACAAACACAAAACAAAATGCAACCTTCAATCCTAAAGCAATCATCACATCAAAGTTGTGGTCTTAAGAGGTGCCAAGACCATGTGAGAACTCACAGCAGTCTCATGGAAGAGCAAGAAAGCAGCCTTCTCTGACCTTGATCTCAACTTTGAAACCGCCGGAAGTACAATCAATTTCTTAATAAGTAAATAGAACAAAATGTCAAGGACAATTTGCTGATATTTGGATCAATGAAGATAAAAGATAATTCACAAAACTAAAAGTAGACAACCTTCAGGCAAAACAGTTCAAGAGAACAAAAAATACAAACCACAAACGTTTTAGAAAATGTAAAGTATGAATACATTGAACAAATGATTTCTATGGGGATTTGCAGAACTTCATTACAGGATGCTAAAGCCGGACACAGAGATGCAGGACTCTAATCTGGGCAGTCCAGAGTGTGAGGTGAGATCCTGCCCCCACAAACAATGAAAAGTTTAAGTCAAGTTTTTTTTATGGAGCTCGGAGATAACAAAGCAGTATTTAAAAGATGCCATTCTCGGAGGCTGGCCAGGTGGCCGAGCAGATAAGAACACTGGCTACCCTGGAGCCCACACAGTGAAAGGAGAAAGCTACCGTACTCAGCCACCCTCATTTCCATGTGCATTCTGGGACCCATGTGAACTTGATTTAAAGATTAACTTCCACCAAAAACCCAACAGCTTTTTTAAAATAAAACTTTATCAGATTTTTTTTATATGCACATGGGCTTCCTGTTCTGGCCGCCATCGGAGAGCAGCAGCTATGGCCCTGCGCTACCCTATGGCCGTGGGCCTCAACAAGGGCCACAAAGTGACGAGGAACGTGAACAAGCCAAGACACAGCTGGCGCCATGGGCGCCTCACCAAGCACAGCAAGTTCATGCGGGACATGGTCCGGGAGGTGTGCGGCCTATGAGCCATGGAGTTGCTCAAAGTGTCCAGGGACAAGCGCGCACTCAAGTTCATCAAGATGAGGGTGGGCACGCACATTCGCGCCAAAAGAAATCGGGAGGAGCTGAGCAATGTGTTGGCAGCCTTGAGAAAGGCAGCGGCCAAGGATTGATGAACCCTCCCCCAATAAAGATCATCGTTTCTATAAAATAAAATAAAATAAAATAAAATGCACATGGAAATACAAAGTGTCAATAATAACTTCTGGAAGTGAAAGAAACTTTGTATAGTCTGATTACTAGGACTTAAGAAGCTACAGTAATTTAAGCAGTATGTATGGAGTTGGGACAAAGATACATAATTGACTCACAGAAGCCCAATATGGAGGTTCCTGCCATTAATCCCAGCATGCAGGTGGCTGAGGCAGGGGTAACAGTGAGTTTAAAACACAAAGACACTGTCTCAAAAAAAAAAAAAAAAAAAAAAAAATTAAAAAAAGGAAAGAGAGAGGGCTTGGTGGCAGAGTACCTTCCTAACATATGCAAGATCTTGGGTTTGACTTCTTCCACTTAACTAGAAAAGTCTAGAAAAGCCTTTAAATAAAAAGATTTGCTACACAAACAGATATTCACAGTATAAATGACCAACAAAGGAACAACATGAATACATAAACATCTTTCGTAAAAAGTATTGCTAAAGAACTACTAGTAAAGCAAGTGAGAAACACAAGGCTAATAAACACACAGAACATGTTTAAATCACTGGAGAACAGAGAGGTGCCAGCTAAAGCTACACCCACTTGAGCAGGATGATCTACAAATTCTCCTGTTCCAGGACTAAACATTGATGAAATCACTATGGAGAGCAATTTGGAACTCTAAGATAAAGATGTATGTAACACTTTCATGTCGTATTGCACAACATTTCCATTACAAGAATTATATCCAAAAGAAACTTCCATATCTACAAGAAAATCTAAAGATCCTTACAGCATACCAAGCTGTAAGAGAACTAGAGATAAAACTAGGCCATGAAAATGAGGATAACACCCAACCTACTTCAGAACACCTAAAGGCCTTTAAAAAATATATTTGTAAGAGGAATTTACTTCAAACTACGAAAGTTGGGATCCAGTGCTAGACAGACAATAAGAGAAGTAATGACAAACTCACCACATTTTCAATTTACTTTCAATATTAGGTTAGAGTTAAATCACTTTATTGTATATATGATATCAAAAGTTTAGTGTAATTTTTCAATAAAGTGGCTTCAGAACTTTCATGATATAGCACTATTAAAATGATACTTTAGGAATTCTTTTTAATGTAAAAGATTTGCAAAGCTAAGCCAGGCAGTGGTGGCGTATGCCTTTGATCCCAGCACTTGGGAGGCAGAGGCAGGCGGGTTTCTGAGTTCCAGGCCAGCCTGGTTTACAGAATGAGTTCCAGGACAGTCAGGCCTATACAGAGAAACCCTGTCTCAAAAAAACCAAAAAGACTTGCAGAGCAAATCTTGACCAAGAGCCTCAGCTATACAGAACTTAATCACATGAACTTGATCCAATCTACCAACCTTTATTATAAATTGAAGAGCTCTCCTTTCGACTCAGCTTAAGATAAATCTTACTTTTTGTTTCACTGTAAAATTCAGGATTTACTGTTGCAAACTTCTTTAGTTTACCATACTGTTTTCTCTGAAAATCAAATCCTTTTCTGAAAAAAAAAATAAAAAAGAAGAAAAATTAAAAGTGAATTTGAGAGGGTAAGAGACTAAGTGTTCTCAGGTTAAGAACACTTCCTGTTCTTTCAGAGGACCTGAGTTCCGTTTCCATACTCATACCCGGCAGTTCAAAAACACTTGTAACTCCAGTCCAATGTCTTCAATAACCTCCTCTGGTCTCTACAAGTACAAACATGCATATACATACACACTGACCATATGCATAAATATTTTTAAAAAATCTTTTAAGAACTAAATTTGAATGTTAAAGAATTGTTTTAATACTTAACACACCATGTAAAGGAAAGAATTATAGTTGTGCATGTTTATTTACTTTTATAGATGTTGTAAACTATAAAAATTTTCTATAAAAGGAAGAGAATAATTCACAGGTCTGTCACTAGCTTTAACAATAATCAAAACAGAAAAGCTATTTAGAAGCTAGACTATGTAAATTTATATGGCTGTATGTAAAGGAATTTTAATCTAGCAACATGGCTGCTCTGATCATATCCAAAAACCTTCTAGATCCGTTTGATGGGCTAGAATGCAGACACACCCTTAGCATATACCTTTAATCCCTCTGGCTAGAATCCTTTGATACACATTTTTAGTTTCAAACAAGGACATTTAATTGAGGGGCAGACAAAGTGATGAATCAGAGAAAGATTTGACAGAATAAGTCAGAAATAGGATATGCCCAACTCTCAGGAGAAAAGCTATTTAAGAGCAAGGTAGGGAGAGAGAGCCAGTTGTCAGTGAGTTTAGAGTTGAGTCAGTTGGGAGTCAGTGAAGGGAGTGCAGTACAGTGGGTCTGAGTTCACTCCTGAGTTCACGAAGTTCAGTGCAGGTCAGCAAAGGCAGATGAAGCCAGAGAATACAAAGGACCCAGGAGATTAGAATAAACTGCCAGAGTTAGTTTGAGGACAAGAAGAGCAATTCAGTAAGAAGCTGAGAGAAGCCAGGAGCTTAGAAAGGAATTTGAGCCAGAACAGCTGAGTTGAACCAGCCAGCTAGAGTTTAAAAAGAACTAGAAAGAGTGAGCATATTCAGCAGTAAGCCTCCGAGATGACAAATTACATCAGGCAAATAAAGTTACGTTTACAGCTGTAAAATTAGAATAATAATCTTAGCTTTCTTATACATTATTGTTACGAGAAAATAATATACATAAAGTTTTTAAGAAAGACCCTGGCATCTATATGCTTTCAATAAGTTATTAAATGCTGATGCAAACTATCGCTATCTGTATTTCTTTAGGAGCCCATTTCATAAAGTTCTGCTTCTAAAACATAACACTCTATTATCTTATCGACTTTTAATTCAAGCCTGGGAATGACTTATTCCTGTACTGCTAAAGAGTTGTTACTGTAACTGTATTTGTAAATGGGGTTTCCCTTAGGTTTGTGAATTGCCATGAATAGAAAGAAAGGAAAGAAGGAAGGAAGGAAAAAAGAAAGAAAAGAAAACAAAACAAACTATCTTTTGTCAGTTGCCCTGAACACTGTTGATATCACTTGATGTTTAGCGAGGACAAAGAAACTTTAAAGCTTTATTTTCATTTAAAATTGTAGGACTGGAAGTTGTTTCCTTGATGCTTTCTCCATCTCAATTTCTTTTAAAACCACTGATGGGTTTGGAATGCGGCTTAGTACAATGACTGCACAGCATGTGCAAGTTTCTGGGATTGACCCCAGGGTTGCTCTTCTCTGATATAACTACAGGAAATGTTATGATATCATAAAGCATACCTCAACAAAAGCTGGCATTCTTCATAGACTGGTACCTTTTGACTTCTTAAATATGAGCCAATACTCTTAACATCATTAAAAATCATGTTGGGCTGAGACTCAATCTGTGGTAACTGTCCTGAAGTCACTTCCTCAAGCCATTTGAAAAATTTACATTGACTACCTTTTGGCTTATCACATGTATAAAAGAGACGGCCCTAAGCAGGAAGAAGATATAAAGAATTTAAGGGTTCAGTAGTACAGTGCTTGCATATTAAAGCTTAGTGAAAAACAACTATTTCTATTTGTATACTGTTTTCTGCACTATACTTGTAAAGCATTTATTAATGTATTCCAAGAAATAAAGTTTCTTATTAATTTAAACATATATTAAAATTATAAAGTATTACTTTCACATTTATTTTTTCTTCATCAAGAGTATATTATTCTGAGAACAAACTTATTCAGGAAGCTGGGGAGCTGGCTCAGCATTAAGAGCACTTGTTGCGCCTGCAGAGGACCCAGGTTTAGTTTCCAGCAACCACATGACAGTTCATAGTCACCAGTAATTCCAGATCTAGAGGATCCAGCATCTCTCCTGGCCTCTATGGGATCTAGGTATGTATGAGGTGAACACATATATGTGTAGACATTCACACATACACATTAAAGAAAAATAAATAAATAAATATAATTTTTAAATGTATTTAAGGGGCTAGAAGGATGGCTCAATGATTAAGAGGACCTGGATTCAATTCCCAGCACCCATGTGGCAACTCACAACTGTCTGTAACTTCAGTTCCAGTGCATTTGACACCCTCACACAGACATACATGCAGGCAAAACACTAATGTGCATTTTTTAAATGTATTTGAAAATTAGCAAAAAATTGTAATTAATTGTTCCCTAGTTAAATGTTCACTATACAACTTGAAATCTACCAGAAACAACTACTAGAAATATTTGTGTATTTCTTTCTACATACTCACACACACACGCACACACACACACACACATTTTCTTAAAACAAAGTTCAACAAATGATGTATTTTACACTCTGTAACTTAACTCTTTTAACAAACAGCATAGCATGAACATGCAAACATGCTATCAAATAATCTTGAAAACAACACAAAGATGTTGGTGGTCACTTATTTCGATCTGTGGCCAAGCTATTATTTATGAATACTTCCTTTTGACTTTTTAAGGTCAAGTTTATATATTTGACTAATGATGCATACAAACAGTAAAATTATTTTATTTCTATTATAGGCAAAAGCAGTGTGCAAATAAGTCAAAGCTATCAACATATTTCTAACTCTCTTTGTAGTACTAGGAATACACATTAGGTCAGCATGGTTTTCTACTTGCTTGGCCTTGTCTAGCGCTGGTACAGGAGCTTTCAACCTTCATTTCTTTCTGTCTCATTTCAATATTTTGTAGACCCTCAGGCAAAAAATTCCATTTCTCAGTGCTGACACTATAGCTTAAGCACATTCTTCCTACTTTATATGAGTAATTTTCTTCACTATATCTGTTTCTATTCACTACTGTGCAGTAAGTTCCTACAAAGTTTGAAGGCTAACTTTAATCCATATTTTTGTATTCTGGAACACATATCATTTATTTCATTAAAAAGTACTGATTATTGTGTTTATGATTATTATTATATTTATGTTATTACTATGACTATGATGTTTATGATTATTAACACCACAAAGAAAACTCATGTCTCAGTGTCCAAGTACTTAAATTATGTATAAGGCAGTACGGGGAGGGAGCAGAAGCAATACCTTATTTGGACCTTCTTTTTTAACCATGACAAGTTTGGCAGGTTGATTATGGTGGCAGGATGGTGAATTATTTTTTCCACTTTTCGTCATCTCTCCTTTTGATGATGTATAAAAGGATATGTCAACTTTGGAAAGTGCTTTGTACAGCCTCTGTGCCAATTCAAACAGCAATATATTCAGATGCTCTACCAAAAAGAAAAAAAAGCTAAAAATTAAATACAAAATTATTTTATATTTATATCAAATGCTGTTTATTAGTCAATTTGAAAATAGCATTTTAGCAGTCAACTGTAACACAATACTATAACATCCATTAATTTAAAGATTTATTTTTACTTTATGTTTGTGAGTGCCTGCATGCATGAAAGCACACCAAATGTGTGCAGTAGCACCGAGATCAAAAGCCATTCGCTGGATCCCCTGGAGCCAGAGCTACAGATGGTTGTGGACATCCATGTGGGTGTCAGTAACTGAATCTGGGCTCTCTGTAAGGGTAATGAGCACTCTTAACTACTGAGCCAGCACTCCAGCTCCCTAACATCCCTTTTGTACTTTAATAGTGTCTCAGTTTTTCCAAACTGGAACAAGACAAAACAAAACAAAACAAGCCAGTTTCGCAGCCATCCAAATAATGTATCCAAGGTAAATGGTACTGTATTAAGACCTTGTCTATCAGACTCTGTTATACTCCCTCTGAGAGTCAGCCACACTTTTTATTATTATTGCATTTTAACTATATGTATTAATTTCCCTGTACAATTTATTTATGTTCATATATGTGTGTCCATGTATAGGTTTGTGCACATGATTGCATAAGGAGGCCAGAAGAGTGCTGGCTCCCCTGGAGTCAGAGTTACTGGTAAATATATACCATTTAATTGTGAGTGTTTGGAATGACAGTCAGATCCTCTGGAAGAGCATAAAGCACAGGTAATAGCTGAGCCACCCTGCAGCCCTCACTGTAATATTCCAATACATATACATATTGTGCTTTTAGCAGCCACATCATTTACTTATTTACCTTATTTTAACTTTATTTTTTGAGACAGGTTTACTATGTCTCAAACTCTCAATCTCCTGCAGCCTCCAATGAGTGAGGAGAACAGGCAGGCACCACCACAACTTATAACAATTAATATTTCAAAAGGCAAGTTTTGTTCTTATACCTCAAGACATTCAGACCTAATTATGCATCATACTTAAAAGTTTCCATTTAAATGTAATGGGATCATTTGCTTCTATTTTAACAAATAAAAGTCAGAATTTTAAAAATATTGCAATTTCCCTCTTTTAAAGCTCAATTTTGATCTGACATTAGAATAAAATTACTAATGGGTCCTAGAGTAAACACATGCAGAACAAATCTCCAGAGGTGACTTTACTATAAAAACCCATAAAGTATTATGCATTTCTATAGTTCTAATACTCATACAAGCAATCTCAGAATCAAAACCTAACAGCCATACCTATGATGGAAGACGTAAAGACCTGCCTGTAGTGAGCAGGAGACTGGAAAACAGCTGGTATGTGAACTTGCCTTTGAGGAAGATATGCTGATATTATTTTCTGCCCAATTGGGAAGCATAAGTCAGAATTATTTATCTCCTGAAATAGAATGATTCAACATATTATATATAACCCCAAAAAAAATCACTGTTTAACCAATAAACTGTTTTTCATATACACTGAAAAATGCTAATTGTACTTTTGATTTTCAGAATCCATGAGAGGTATTTTATGGTCTAAAATAAGAAACCAGACATAACCCAAATGACAGGACACTTTTATTCTTAACCCTTTCCATTGGCCTCCTAATATGATTTTGAGTATGTTTTGCTCCAAGTGGATCACATTATATTTCTATTTCCATCATGAGTATAATAATGATTCATAGCAAATTTGTAATAAATGTATGTGACTTATCTTTAATAATTCAATCAGAAGATCGATTTGACAGTCAAAAATAAAAACAATCACAGTGAGACCAATACTGAAAGTCATGGCAGAAAGAGAAATAAGAACTAGAATTTATTAAATACTTTTTATATGGCCAGTACTGTACCAGAGACTTTCAAATATATAGTTTAATATTCATAACTACTGATCAAAAAGTAAACTATTTCTGAGCAATTTTGCTTATTCTTCTGTTGGAATCCACACAGCAACACAGGGTGAAAACGCACACAGGAAAAGCTCACCTGTAGATCTTTGACTCTGCAGTTATCACTGGCAGAGCTTCCTAACACAGTCTGAAGTCCCTCAGTCTTGGAAGTCTGATTGAAATGCAGAGAAAAAGCTTTCTTTCTGGAAACTAAATCTTGACTGCTACACTCCTCCTGCTGTTGATAGAGCATGCCTTTTATCATCTGCAAGTGCACAGGGTCTACAGGACCTTCACTCTCACTTGTGTGGCTAAAGTGCAAGCCAGAGACAGCCTCAGCAAAGAGACCCTCTGTCACCTCACTGGCAAGTCTGTTCAGAGCAGTTGAGTTGCAATGAGATGGGTTTTGGTATTTCAGCCACTTGCTTTGAGTAGAACTCTTAGGAAGCAGTGTAACATCTCCTGGAGTCCCACCCTGATCCTCAAGTCCAAGGTCAAATGGAGGACCCGGTTTTTCACACAGGTTCAACATGGAGGAGCCAGAAGGCTCTCGTGAGCCATTACCAACCGTAAACGGACAAGGATCCAAGACCACTGGCCTATCATCAGGTGGCAACGTGACAAAGGGAACTGAGGCTCCACTTATACATGGAAACCTTTGGAGGTTCTTACTGTCCTGAAAACCAAGGTTTTTCAATCCTGAAAGAAAACATAAGGCTGATTTAATACCAATGTTCAACCAATCACCACCAGGCTCTAGAAAACAGTGGGTACAGACAAGAGCAAAAGGGTCTGACTTTCTGTGTAAAATGGAAAATAATGTGAGTCTCTTGCTCCCTCACGAAGTAAATGCTTTAATATCAAAATCTAAAGATTCAAAATTTAATTTATAAATTTGAAGACTCTTGTAAGGCTAACAAATGTAAGTCCTTCTCTTTCTTTCTACTGAGCTGGGTATCTTTAATTTAATTACTCATTATATTTACAGAACATCTACGTTTTCAAAGCATTCAAATCTGAGAAAAGCCGTATCATCCCCATTTTACAGATGAGGCAATGAAGGTCCAGAGTGCAGTTTGTACCAAGTGGCAGTCAAAGAAAACACAGAGTCAGTTCATATCTATTCACATTCCTTCTGCAAAGTCCATAGCTCACTTAATATGATGTCACTGTAACTACCTTTATTATATTTATGAATTATACCTTTTACAACAGACTGATTTTTAGCTTTATTTGTGAAATTGGCACATAAATGGGATAGTGAGTTTTTGTCTGAATGAGGTTTTTAATTCCTCAGCAGCTATTGGAACAGAGAAATTGCTGAAAAAGTAAAAAGCAGTAAGTATTTTTTGGATTCATTAATGAATTAGCAAAACTGCATAGGAATTATATATTATTAAAGTTTTATCTAAAAATACTATAGATTCTCACTTATTTGACACAGTGTATTTCATAGGCAATAACTTTGGATGATCACAGCAGTGAGTCAAAGAATATTCTTTGGTGAAGTGTTAGGTTATTATCCAAAACTGAATTAAGAAACAGTGATAGAAATAAAACTCTATTACAGATTCCACTCCACGGCAACTTGATTGGTTCAGAGGATGTTCTCCTCTCATGTAACTCTCCTCTCTTGCTCCAAGTAGTCCAAGCAGCCTTCAAGTACTGATCCTCCTGCTTTGTCTCTTGAGTGCTGGGATTACAAGAATCCCACCTCATACTCAACCCATTCACATCTCTTACTGCGACCCCTTTTTCTTTTCTGTTTGTCTGTCTGCTTCCTCTCTCTCTCTCTCTCTCTCTCTCTCTCTCTCTCTCTCTCTCTCTCTCTCTCTCTCTCTCTCTTTCTCTTTTGAGACAGGGTTTCTCTGTGTAGTCCTGGCTGTCCTGGAACCTGGAACTCCCTCTGTAGAGCAGGCTGGCCTCAAACTCAGAAATCCACCTGCCTCTGCCTCCCAAGTGCTGGGATTAAAGGGGTGCGCCACCACTGCCCATTCCCCCCCCCTTTCTTTCTTTCTTTCTTTCTTTCTTTCTTTCTTTCTTTCTTTCTTTCTTTCTTCCTTCCTTCCTTCCTTCCTTCCTTCCTTCCTTCCTTCCTTTTCTCCTTCTTCCCTCCCTCCTTTCTTTCTCTTCTTTGTTTTTGACCTTCAACCAGACACAACCATGAAGCTATCTCTAGCTCAACTACTGATTTGCATTAAATTATTTCTTTCAATCATCCACTCACAACCAAGAAAACATCAATCTGCTTAACTTCAGATTAAGAAAAAATATATTAGTGAAATCATCAGAAAACAGAAGTTAGTGGGAAGAGATCCTATTGAGTAGAACACTTTTCAAGAAGCAGAAAAGCCAAAATGGCCTTAGAGCAATGCTGGAGGAGAGCAGTCCCTGAGGAGTTCCTGAAACTGACAGCAGCCCAAAGCAGAGCTGAAGAGCTTACACTGAGGTCAACAACTGGTGCCAATGAGACATTTGCTGAGTCACTTTTAGCTGCAAGAACTACTATGACAGCGGACGGTGGCAGAGACACTTTCAGAGGGAGTGAAGAGACAGCTGAGAAGGAAGCAAGAACTAGACAGGAAAATGCATTTGGAACAACGTCCATGACAGAAAAAGTCCAAGGGAAGAGACAGTGGGTTCCCTGACACTCATAGCCCAGTACTCTCTCACAGATAATGGCTGAGAAAGTGAAGGTCACCAGGGAATGTTCTTGTTTTCAGAGACTCCTCAGAGAACTCAAGCACGGAGTCTTCATTTCTTGTGTTGAAAGAAAGAGTAGGTGCAGGGCTCAATGCAGAGATCCTTTGTTCTGGGGAAATCACCTGGCCAGAAAAAAGAAAATGTTCACTAACTAAAAAGTTCTTATGCTTCTTCGTCTACGAGTTTAAATTCTAGTAACCTCCAGAAGTAACTATTCTAAGCACATTGGGAACAAAGAACTACAAAATTTTACTATAAAATTTTCACAAAATGGACAGGAAAGGAAAAAAAATTACTAAAATAAACAATAGTTTTAAATACAGAAGATAAAGATTGGGATTTATTGTAAAATGGGTGGCATTCTGATTTTGACGGACTCCAAATCAGAACTTGAGGACTTAGTTCTCAAGGTAAATTTCCATTCTAAGGGGTTCAATCAGTCCCATCTCATGCATGCACTTGTGCAAACTATATATTGAGTATATCCAGCATACTCAAGGTCACAACAGTTTTCTCTTAAATTTTGGACTTAGGGTTATCCATAGTTGACATACACATTTCAAGATATTCCTTCCTAGTGCAGGGACTTTTAACAGTTACTCAGATCTGAACAACCATATAATTAATTCAATGCTATTCTCACTAGAACAGCATTTTAGTTATGCTGCAGCTTTCCCCTGAAATCAAAACCTAATGACAGTCACACTCAGTACTGTTCTAATTTGCCTTTTATTGCTAAAAACCATGACCAAAAGCAACTTGGGAGAGGAAATAGTTTATTTCAGCTTATACTTCCAGATCACAATCCATTCCTGATGGACATTTGGGACAGGAACTCAAAAAACTGGATCAGAAACCATAAAGGAACAATTCCTACTGGCTTGCTGGCTCTTATACAGGTTAGGTAGGCCTGCCCAGGGATGGTACCACCCACATCAATCAACAATCTCATCTGAGTAATTTCTCAATTGAGGTTCCCTCTTCCCAGGTGACTCCAGGCTTTGTCAAGTCCACAATAAAGAAATCAGGTGTAGTGTCACATGCCCTTAATCTCAGCATTCTGGAGACATAGATAGGCAGATCTCTGTGACTTCAGGGTCAACTTGGTCAGCACAGTGAGTAGTAGGCCAGACAGCTATGCAGAGAGACACTGATTCAAGAAACAAAGCAAGGGGCTGGAGAGATAGCTTAGCAATTAAAGCTGTGTCTGCTCTTAGACTCCTAGCATTAATATGGCAGCTCATATCTGTACCTCCAGATTCAGGGGATCCAATGCCCTCTTCTAGCATCCCTGGGCACTAGACATGCAAGTGATGCAGACATACATGCAGGCAAATACCCATACACATAAAATTAAAAACTAACGAAAACGAAGAAATACTTCAGCATTGCACCAGTTCTCCTAAAACATTCCTAATACATCTTCTAATACACTGGCCAACGTTGTTTCACTGATCCAAACCCTCTAATGGCCCCTGTCTCTTAGTGTCCATGACAGCTGTGTGACATCCTACATGGCCCTGCCTGCCCAGGCCTGCTGTCTGCTCTTTGACCTCACTTCGGCCACTTCCCTTGGACCTCACTCACTCTTCCTCACTTTTCTACAAACTGCCAATGGTCTCTTGCCACACATTCCTTTCCCCCTAAGTACTGGCATGGTATTTTCATCTCTACTCCAGTGTCACATTATCATAGAAGGCTGACTTTACCTATCTAGAACATCTGGACTAGCCCACCGTACTGCCACCTCACATAGCTGTATGCTTACTGATACCACCTGAGCTTTCCGAGTACTATGTATTTTTCTGTTTGTTGTGACTCGCTTCTTTAGCATGTAAATTCTGTGAGGTCAAGAATTTGCCTCTTTTATTCACAGTCCTATTTTGATAGAATAGACAGTAGGTTGTTGCTAACAAGTAACAAACACATACTTTTTAGGAGTTAGCCATAGACCTATTTTCCTACCATTCATTATTTATACCATTCACTATTCCATTGCAACTATTCTTGCCAAGGTCACCAATGATCTCCAGGTAACTGATGAAATGGGATATATTTTCATATTCCTTTTATTGGAGGACTGAATAATAACTGACTCCATTCTGGAGAAGATATGACACAAAAGCAAGGGGTAATAAAAAGAAAAATTAGTAAAATGCGTTCTAAGAAACTAAGAACTTTCTGCATAGAAAAAGAAACAGTCAATAGAGACCACATAGGAGAACTACAGACAAAGTGTTCATCTGACAAGGGACTGTAAGATAGAAACAGTCAATAGAGACCACATACAGAAAGGAGAACTACAGGCAAAGTACTCATCTGACAAGAGACTGTAAGAGAAAAGTCAGACAGCCCAGCACCCAAACGATTGGATTTTACAGTAACAAATGGTACTGGGGGTATAAATCAGGATAGAGAGCTTGCCTAGCACGTGCAAAGCAAGGGTTCAGTTTCAACACCACAACAGAAACAACATACAAGGTAAATGATCACTGGGCCTGCTTACCTGCCTTTATTCCTTCTCTCCCTACCTTTCTCTTTCCTTTGAGAATCTGTACCCACGTATACTGCTATGCAAAGCCCAATTTTTGTCTTTTCTTTCTTTTCTTTTTTTTTTTTTTTTTTCTTTTTTGATAATGTCTTTCTCTGGCCTAAAACTTAGCCAGACTAATCTTAAACTCTAAACATAGATCTCTACAAACAAAATACAAATGTTGTATAATGGATAAAAAATGGCTAATAGATATAGAAAATGAGATTCACTATGATTTGTCAACACAAAACATAAATCAAAACCATAACAAAAAATCATCCTACTCTAACAAGAATAACCTGCATATAAAGTATTTTTAAATTATAGTTAGAAATTAGAGCTGTGCATGTTAGCTCACTCATGCCTGTAATTCCAGCAGTCTACAGGATGAGGCAAGAGAATTATTAAATATTTCAGGCCAGCTTGGACTACATGTAAGCTCCAGACCAACCTGATTACTACTACACTGTCTCAAAAATTAGAAAAGCAGGCTGAAGAGATGGCTCAATGGTTAAGAGTACTCGCTCTTTAATAGTATGGACCAAAGCCCAGATTTCAGTGTTTATGTAAGCAGACCAGCCTACAAACAATTATAACACCAGCTCTGAACAATCCAAAGCCCTCTTCTTGCCTCTCTATAAGCACCAGCATGCATACACACATGTAAACATATACATGTGCACATATACAATCTTAGAAAACAAGACAAAAGAAAAAAACCCAAAGATAAGAAGACAGAACAGTGATTACCAGAGTTTGGGAAGGGTATTGAAGTATGAGAATAGACACAAGAGATAACATCTAATGTTCTGTGGCACATTCAGACAACTATGATTAACAACATTTAATTTAATATTTCAAGACACCTAGCAAAATGTCAGGTGTTGGAATACACACCTTTAATTCCAGTCCTCAGGAAGTTTAAGTAGACAGGTCTCTGTGAATTTACCAGTCCTGTCTGTATAGTTCCAGTCTAGCCAGAGGTATGCAGTGAGATAATGCTTCAAAAATGAATGAATGAATGAGTGATGATAGAATGAATACTGGATGCTCCCAACACAAATAACTGCAAATGTTTGAGGTAACTGCTGATCTCATCAGGATATACTACACACATGTAATGAAATGTCACACTGACCCTCACAGTATATGCAGTCATTATGCCAATTAAAAATAAGATATAAGCTGGGTAGTAGTGATACATGACTTTAATCCCAGTACTCAATAGGCAGAAGCAGGTAGATCTCTGAGTTCCAGGATAGCCTGCTTTACAGACTGAATTCCAGAACAGCCATGTAAAAAAACCTTGTCTAAAAAAAAAAAAAAAAAAAAAACCAGAAAAAAAATATACATCATTATAGAAGTTGGAGAGATGGCTTAACCTTAACAGTAAAGAGCACAGGCTGCTCTTGCAGAGGACCTGTTTTAATTCTTCGCACCCACATGGTGGGGACAATCATTTGTAATATCAATTCCAAGGGATCTGTCACCTTTTCCTAGTCTGCTTTGGCACTGTGTGCATGTGATGCACAGATATATATACACATAAGCACACAAGCACGTGCGCGCAAGTGCACGCACACACATACTAAATAAAAAAGAAAGATACATTTTAAAAAATAAATTCTATCTGGGCTTGGAAACACAGGTCTCTAATCTTAATACTCAAGAGGCTAAGACAGAGCAGAACATGAGGGCCTCTGTGAAGGCGAATGAGTTCAAGCCAGCTAGGCAACTTATGAAGGAAGCCCTGTCTAAAATAAAAACTAACCAGGGACAGGATACAGCTCAGAGGAGAGCTCCTACCTAAGCACTGTAAGGCCCTAGGTTCAGTCCCCAGTACCACCAGAGAGAAAATTAAGAAAAAGTTCAAGTGAAGACAAAACAGCTCAGGCAGACTATTTCAAAGCACTGAAAATGCAATTAGTGTCATATACTTAAAGAATATAAATGTTGGGGCTGGAGAGATGGCTCCTTGGTTAAGAGCACTGACTGCTCCTGAGTTCAATTCCCAGCAACCACATAGTGGCTCACAACCATCTGTAATGGGATCTGATGCCCTCTTCTGGTATCTGAAAACAGTGACAGTGTACTTATATAAATAAAATAAATAAATCTTTTGAAAAAAATGTTATGATACCTACATTTGTCTCAATTATTTTTCAAGATTTTTATTTTGTGTTTTGTCTGCATGTGTGCATACGTGGTACCCACAGAGATTAGAAAAGGGCATCAGATTGAATGAAACTAGAATTCTGGATGTTAGTAAGCCACCATGTCAGTTCTAGGGAACAGATCCAGGTCTTCTATAAGAGCAACAAATGCTCTTAACTGCCAAGCTGTCTCTCTAGCCCCACAATAAAGTTTTTAATGTTTCTTTAGTCTAACTGATCAAGCATTTCCGAATGTTCTATTCACTGTTTTTCTTTCTGGTATAAACAACATAGTGTTTCTTACATCCCAGAACTTGATTAAATACAGAAAATATATCTAAGTTCAGAGAACATCATTTGTTAGCAATACATCACATTTATCAAGAAACATTTTCTGTCTTTAGAGGTCTAGTCATTTTGTGACAGACTCAGAATCTATACCCTATAATCATAACTAACATAGAACAATAATTAGAAATACAACAATGAACATGAGAACACAAATCTCTTCCCTGTTGTTCTCTCTTTTTCTTAACTGCCTAGAACTCTCTTATACAGCCCAAGTAGGCCTCAGTCTTAAATATTCCTACTTCAACTTCTCAAGTGCTGGAATCGAGAGCCATCATACTCAGCAAGTTTCTTTTTCAATAATTCAAACAGTAGCGACTATAATTTATAATATAATATCATGAAGAGTAGAAAATAGCATAGATTTGGCAATGAAAAAAAAGCAAGCTGAAGTACAAAAACAATATGGCAGCACATCAGAAAGCATGTTGCCTCATGTAGTCTGAGTACAGCTACTATGGTTCTTGTCCATCTACCCTTGCACTGCTCTTTTAGAAGGGTTTAGAACTGACCTAAGAAAATGACTTGGGATTTTCCAGCCCACAACTCTGCCTGCTTTTCTGGAGGCCACACAGGCATTAAGGACCCCAGGCAGGAGCCTAGCATAACTGTCATCAGAGGATTTCCCCAGCAGATGATGGAAACAGATGCAAAAACCACAGCTAAACCTTAGGAAGAGCTTGGGTAATCCTGTGGAAGAATGGGAAGGATTTTTAGGAGCCAGAGGGGCCAATGGACACTACCAGAAAACCTATAGAATCAACTATCCTGGCCTCATAGGGATCCACAGAGACTGAACTACCAACCAGGAGCAAGTATGGGACTGACCTAGGCCCTCTATACATATGTAACAGTTGTCTGTTACCCATGAACAGGCCTTCATGTGGGACTCCTAACAGTGGGAGCAAGGACTGTCTTTTTCTCTATTGCCTTTGAGACTCTTTCGCCCTACTGGGCTGCCTCTTCTAACCTCAATAAGAGAAGATGCACCTAGACTTACTGCAACTTGATATGCCAAGGCTAGTTGATACCCATGGGAGACTTCCCCTTCATGGGAAGGGGAAGGACTGGGAGGGGAGAGGAGGGAGTGAAAACTGTAGAAGGGATAGAAAGTTAATTAATTGATTACTTAATTTTAAAAAGGAAAAAGAAAATGACTTGGGAGGACTGGAGAGATCACTCAGTGGTTAAGATCACTGGGTGGTGGTGGCACACACCTTTAATCTCAGCACTAGGAAGACAGAAGTAGGCAGATCTTTGAGTTCAAGGCCAGCCTGGTCTACAAAGAGAGTTCCAGGACAGCCAGGCCTACATTGAGAAGTCCTATCTCTACAAACAAAATAAAACAGAAAACAAACAAAAGCACTGGCTACTTTTCTAGAAGTCCTGAGTTTAATTCCCAGCAACCACATGATAGCTCACTACCATGTATAATGGGATCTGATTCCCTCTTCTAGTGTGCATAAAGACAGGGCCTTCATAAACATAAAATACATGAATTAAAAAAAAAAAAAGAAAGTTGACCTCTGACCTCTACATGTATGCCAAATGTGCACATACGTAATATACATACCACATAAACATACACACAAAATAAACAAATAAATGCAGAAAAGTTTAAAAAGAAACAAAAAAAAAAAAAAAGAAAGAAAGAAAGAAAGAAAGAAAGAAAGAGAAAATGACCTGGTGAAATGCAACTATAAAAATGATTTTTACCTGCAAGAAGTCCGTCTGCACAAGAGTACTAGGCAACTCTGGTGTCCAAACACAAGTATCATTCAGGAAGTTTTCATACTCAGCGCTATCTGGAAACTGACTGCATCCTAGCTGTAAGCTGTGCCCTCTGACCATGACAGCACTAGTAGCAGATCCTTTCACCTGATGTCCTTGAAACTCAACGGGCTATAGGTAAATTATTAAAAATAAGAACATCATAAGTATATGACATAGGCTGAAATGTTCCTTATTGTATACTAATGTATCGTAAGCCCTTTGAGGACACAGACCTTTTCACTTCATCTAAGCATCACTGCCATTTAATACAGTGCCTGCCACACAGAAAGCAATGAATAAACACACAATGAAAAAGCAAAAAGAGAAGAAATGAAATGAGACTCTGCTTGAGGTCTGCATTCAGACTTCATTCACTATGATGTGAACGTCATAGAGCGTGGGGTCCCTGCGACCCTTTACCTGAGTCTCCTGCTCTGAAGACTGTGACTGCAATGCTCACTGCTCTCCTTCAGTGTAGTCCTTCCCTCTATGCTCTACTTTCAGGTTTCAAATGGCTTTCTCTGCTGCCCCCTTGAGGATTTTAGCATTTTTATTCCACACAGGGTAACAATGCCCAAGTAAGATATGGGAAAATAAAATAGTTAAAAGGCCAAAGGAATACCCATAAAGGATTTATTTCTAATGGATGAATTAACAAAAGGACAACTATTCATACTCTCAATATTCTGTTACTTAAAAATAAAGACCCTAAAGCTCATCAAAAGGAAAAGTAAACCTAAGAGTTTTTTCATACTGAATTCCAGTATAAAAAAATATTTTGTATTGCTGGGGATGGAAGGCATACACAAGTGAGGCAAGTGCTCTGTCACTCAGCCATGACCCCAGCCTGGAGTTATTCTTCTAAATTTAAAATCATGCCATTTCGATAACAATAAATCTTGACTTTAATATTCTCTCTACATTTGCCTTATTGAATGAAACCTTCAAACATGCCTTACTCTGTGCTACCTTACATGCCCCTTGCCTGCCAATTTTTGGTGTAGACTAGGGAGCACTACTTGAATATTTCTATATATTTAGTCAGAAACAGAGCAGTGTAGAAATGGCAGAGTAGAACACTTGGGGAAGCTGTGAAGATACTCATTTGTCCACTACAGAGCATGTGTTTGCTCTACTCTCTCTGGCTTCGTGGCCAGCCTTTAGAGCCTATTTACATATTATTAGAGTGGACCAGTAACATAGGAAATAAGATAAAATGGGGATGGATGAAGCATTTCTTTTCTCTCAAAACTATGTACTAGAAAGGAAAGTGCCGTGAGAACCGCTCCACCGACAATGCTAATAGTGTCTCCACTGAACTGGGCATTGGTGGCACACATCTTTAATCCCGGCACTTGGAAGGCAGAGGCAGGGGGATTTCTGAGTTCGAGGCCAGCCTGGTCTACAGAGTGAGTTTCAGGACAGCCAGGGCTACACAGAGAAACCCTGTCTTGAAAAACCAAAAAAAAAAAAAAAGAGTGTCTTCACTGACAAACACTAATCTTGATGATTGAGTTAAGAACTTCAACTCATCCTAATTAGCACAATTATTTCTGAAATTGCTATCATTGTTCCCAAACTGACAAACAAGGTTCTCTAGAATGTTGTGGTAAAGTCACAGGAGGACTTTAACTCAAGAGCATTTTAACTCAAGAGCAATTTCAACATCTGACCCACTATCTTCTTTCAATGACATTATGTCTCTTATTGTTTTGAAATTTTTAATTTTTAAAAATTATGTGATTTCATGTGTATAGATGTTTTGTCTGCATGTATGTCTACATGGCATGTGTGTTCCTGATTCCTTTGGAGACCAGGAGAGAACATAGGCTCCTCCTGGAACTAGAGTCACAACCAGCTGTAGTTTTGGGACAGGGTCAAGCCAGTAAGCAGTACTCCTTCATGGTCTCTGTATCAGCTCCTGTCTCCAAACTCCTGCCCTGATCCAGTTCTTGTCCTGACTTCCTTCAATGATTGACTATAATATGAAAGGGGAAAAAAAAAAAAAAAAAAAAAAAGAAAAAGATCTGGCTGTAAGGAATTTTCTTATTTGTGATTGATGGGGGAGAAATGTGGGTGGCACTACCCAGGTCTGGTAGTCCTGGGTTCTATAAGAAAGCAGATGGAGCAAGCTGTGAGTACCAAGCCAGTAAGCAGCACCCCTACTCCATGGTCTTTTCATCATCTCCTGCTTCTAGGTTCCTTGCCCTACTGCCCTATTTGAGTTCCTGCCTTGACTTCCCCAGTAATGGACTGTTACCTGGGAATGTAAGCTGAAATAACTGCTTTCATCCCCAAGTCACTTTTGGTCATGGTGTTTCATCACAGCAATAGTAACCCTAACTAAGACAATTCTTATTAACTATACATGAATGATGCCTAAATGAATAAATACCAGAATGGGGGCAGAAGAGAAGATAGTAGTGAGAAAGTATCATCAAAGTATATGCAATATGCATATGAAACCCTCAGCATTTTCTCCACAAGAAGAACACAGTAGTTAGCGGTTGATACATATGTACCTGCTGAGGGACCCGATGTTCATGAGGACACTCTAGCAGAGCATGTGAAGCTACTGTGGCAGGTGATGTCCTGTCTGCAATGAAAGAATTAACCAGCCTTATTTATCATATGCATCACAGTATTTTGCAAAAATACATTTCCTTCTAAAACTGAAGTAGTACACTTTAAAAAGTAATGTCTTGATAATCATTTAATCTGGAGTATGAGTAAAGACGCAGTGTGCTATTCTGTACGTTCTTTTTTTTTATTCTGTACATTCTTAAGGTAAAAATTCAACATAGTTCTAATGAAAACATTACTGGTTACTTTAAAAAAAAAATTAAGACTGTATGTGGGTGCATGCCTTTAATCCCAGTACTCAGAAAGCAGAGGCAGATAGATTGTAGATTCAAGGCCAGCCTAATTTACAGTGAGTTCCAGGATAGTCAGGGCTATTTGGAGAGACGCTGTTTCAAGTAGATACATTAGTCAGATTTTTTTATTTTGCATAAATATTTGTCTACACATACATATATGCACTTTGTGCATGTTGGGTGCCTACAGAGGCCAGAAGGGGATGCTTAGACCCAAATCTGGATCCTCTGCATAAGCAGAAAGTTCTTACCTGCTGAGTCATCTCTCTAGTTCCCTTACTGATCTTAATGAGGATATGTTGTTTGCATTTCTTTCTTTTTTTTTTTTTTTTTTTTTTTTGGTTTTTCGAGGTTGTTTGCATTTCTTAGCAACCTATTTTAAAAAATAATATATTCTAAACCAATCATCAGCTGTAATACAAATGTTAAAAATGAAGTGTTGCCTAATTGTTGAGAACAAGAAAGCTAATAAAACTATTACACTATTGCTATTCATACCCATGGAGGGTAGGGGTGCAAGGAGCCTCACTTTATCCAAACCCATCTTAAATTCATCTGACCTGCAACCCACTATGTAGACCAGAGATATTCTGCCAAGTGTATTAGAATTAATCACTGAGGACATAGCAGTGAAAAGAGAGACAAAGAGACAACCACACAATTACACCAGATAAACTCAGGGTATAATAGGAAAAGGTATCATGTAGAATGGTGATGAAATACAACACAAATGTTCTAGAAAGGTCACTCCTAGGAAGTAACCCTGAACCGAGACCTAACGCAAAGCTAAGCTATAGTACAGAAGCAGGTGTGAAAAAGCAGACAAGGTATGAGGCTCACAAGGTAGCAGACCAGCAGCAGACGCATTCCCAATAACACTCTGCCTTATTTCATGTTGTACATACATAGTTACCTTTTTCAGTCAATTTAGTACCAAAATGTTCATAATTTTGTGATTTTACTGATAATTTCACTATTTTAATGTCCCTTAGAGTTTATGATATCTTGTATTCTTAAGTATTGAGAGTTGTGATGGGTGCTGCAGAGAAAATACATAGGGATTGTTTTCATCAGCACTGTTGACTGTGAGTTAAACATTAATAAACAAAATTTTTAAATTAAGTGGTCTTTAAGTGAAGACATAATTATGTGTTGCTGAGTAGAAAATGTTCTGGCCAGAGATGTGCAAGAAGTCAGACTTGCATATCTCATGTGACCAGTGATTCTGTAGTTGGTATTTAAACTCATCACAGAACAAAATGACCTCAACATTGTACAGCAACTGTAATCTTTTCCATTTGATGAAATAATCATTTACTCAAAACAAAATGCTGTATTTCCCAAATCTTCATATTATAATGCTATGCTTATTTTGGTTTATAAACCAGTTATATCCACTCATTTTTATTATTAAGATTTTCATTTTTTTAGAAAATAAACTAATGGGCTGGAGAGATGGTTCAGTGGTTAAGAATGGTTAAGCCTGCTCTTACAACGGTCCTGAGTTCAATTCCCAGCAACCACATGATGGCTCACAACCATCCATGAGATTTCGTGCCCTCTTCTGGTACACAAGTGTACATGCAGATATATATTAAATAAATCTAAAAAAAAAAAAAAAAGGAAAGAAAGTACTATCAAACTTAACCACATTTCAAAGTTTAGAATGTATAGAAATTTACTCATATTTGATTTTTAGCAAAAATTACTTGAGATTTAAATTCTTCAAGTAAGAATTTAATTCTAACAATGAGTATCAGAGTGTTGTTCATTTACCTTCATAGATTACAGATCATTCTGAGCCATATAGCAGGGTATACAGCTATACAGCAATATATATGCTATCTTAAAACACACATACACACATAAACCTGGAAGGGGTGCAGAACTTTTTCATTATTTTATGTATGAGTGTTTTGCCTTGTGTGTCTGCACCAGACATGCTGGTACTAGAGGGAGGTGGTAAGCTTCTATGTGTGCTACGAATTGAACCCAGGTCCTTTGCAACAACAAATGCTCTTAACCACTGAGCCAACTCTCCAGCCTGTGGCACACACCTTTAATCCCAGTACTCAGGAGGCAGAGGCAGTCAGATCTATGATTTTAAGCCAGCCTGGTCTACAGAGCAAGTTCTAGAATAGCCCGGGCTATATAGAAAACTCTGTGTTTGAAAAGTAAGCAAAGAAACATATGCAACAGATATCATAAAGGATTAATATTGCCAGTACATAAGAAAATGATTGTAAGTCAAGAATAAAAAGACCAACACCCATTTTAAAAACAGACAAACGGATGAAGAGTCCATGAAATCATGAAATTGGCAGAATTATAAAATCTAAGAGACCCTCAATTTCATTTACTAAAGTGACTCAGGACTTGTGAACTTTACAAAGCTGATAGTTTTTTGCTGGCAGTAACATTGCTGAGATAATTTGGCAACGATCTGTTATGCACTGTGGGATTTTGGGAGTAAAATATACTGACATTTTGAGTCGGGGCCTTTCAGACTGCGAATAAAGCAACATTACAGCATGAAGCAGAGAACACTCTTATACTGTACTCTTGGGATGGGTATGCAGTCATGTAAAGGGTAAGCACTACAGTTTTGGATCAGTATGGTTAACCTGATCATATCCTTGCTTATACCAGTCACTGTGTGCTCTGCATACGCAAAGGTTATTTCAGGAAAGATGCCATAGAGACTGGTTAATGTTAAATAGGCTGAGGAACTGTGGTACAAAGACTTAGTCTTCACTATATAATCCTCTATTAAGACTTGTCATTACCTAATATATAGATTACACCGTGTAATCTCCAGCCCCCATTTATTAAGAGAGGGTCTCACATAGCCCAGGTTGGCCTCAAACTAAGGATACAGTTGCAGATAATTTTGAATTTTCCTAATACTGTTTCTACTTCTCAAGTGCTGAGATTACAGGCATGAACCACCACATATGTAACTCTCTAATATATAGCAGACAGCAAGAATCTTCCCTTTCTTCAAGCTACAAAGGGAACAACAACAACAAAAAAGAGACAAGTAGACAAGTGCCTCTAACCTTTAGGACTGACATCTGGGTCTTGACTATGCCAAACTTCCTGTGGAGAGGCATACTTTTTCTTCAGTAGTGTCAAGTTTGCTAAAGCTGTGCTATGCTCAGACTGTGATTTTAAAAGGGACATGTTATTTATTACTTTAGAAAGTTCTGAAGGATTTTTAGAAGTAGCCCAAGACTGTTGGTTTCTCTGTGTAGTTTCCACTTCTAAATGATCACACGGCAAACTTCTAATCCTTCCTAATTCTTTAGACTCAGAAATATATGCTTCGCTGTCTCTGTAAATAGAATGTTTTATTCCCACAGGATAAAATAAAGGACTAGAAACTTGGGTGCTGGATTCTTCTAGTTCATGACACTCAGAGTGATCCTGAGTGGTACTCAACAGCTGGACACTAATGTCACTGCTAGAGATTGGTGATAAGACCTGCTCATCATTTTTGTCTATATGACTTTGCAAAATAAAAGGCTGAGTACCTTTTGAGAACAGGTTACTGTTTTCAGAAGCCGGATTTGTGATTGTGTTTAAAAGATAAGGAATATGTAAGCTTGTATTTATACCTCTGTGTTTATTTGAGAGTGCAACAATACCATAATTAATTGCATTTCCTTGGATAGATTTACTAGTATCTTCTTTGCTGTCCCCTGGTACATCCTCATTCCACTCCTGTGATGAGTCCAAACTGCTCCCTGTGTCACTGTGACACTGCCCCTTTAGTGCTTTTCCAGTGTTTGCATCTTCATGAGGTACTGAATTAAAACCCACACAGGTTCTATCACAGAACTCTGACAACAGAGTCTCATTAGCAGGAAGGGCCTCTTTAGGCTTGCCATCGGCAGACGACAGGAGTGGCAAGTGTTTTCCTGCAGTTTCTTGGCAGCCTATATCCCCACAGCTCTTCTGAACACATGAGTCATCTGTAAGCACAACTTCCTTCTCCCAGCTCTCTGAATCATGGTGAAGTCTGCTGTCTTCTTGTGACTCCTCATCAGTGTCACTGGTCTCAAAGTTGCTCAGATTAAAAGAAATTTCCAAAAATGGCTGCACAGCTTTATGAACAGTATTCAGATTTTCTCTACCAGCATTGCTTTTAGAAACCATGTCTATGATGTCATCAGAGATCTCAGAGTTGGTACTTAGAGAAGATTCGATTTCAATTTGTTTATGTTCTATTTCTGGCAATGGTGACACTGGTCTATACTCCGGTTCCAGTGTTGCATCTACATCTGCCCCCTGAATACCTTCTCGAGTGCAAAGTGACCCTTGCACACGCACCTTCTCATTCTGATTAAAAGGTACTTTGCTACTGTACTGAATGTCAGATTCTGATAATAAATTGACATTTTCTTTACTGCTGTAGCTAACCAGTATGCTGCTGTTCTTACAGAATGAAGGTGCTAAGTTTTCTTCCTGATTCCAGTATTGGCAATTATCTACTGGCTTGTCCTCACTGTATAATTCTCCCTTTTCAGTACAGGTTTCAAAGAGCTCTGACTTTTTTTGTACCAAAAGTTCAGACAAGTTAAAAATGTTCACATCATCTTGGGCTTCCGGTTTGTCCTCTGTATCATTCTCATCTCTAGCAGAACAGGAAGGTGATCTCTGGGAGGGTAAATACCTGGCCCACCTGCTTGTGGTTCTTGTAGGATTTTCTGACTGCTGCTCACAACGTAAATTCCCTGTGCTCCATGTCTCAGCATGGTCTTCCTTTTGCTTAGAAGTAATCTTCAAACACCCCTGTGGTTCTATCTTAGGAAATTGTCCTGTAATCTCACCATGCAGATCCTTCCCGTTAGTTGAGCTGGACTTCAGAAGTGCTAATATCTGGGCTTTGCTTCTGACATTTTGTGAAACTCCAGGACAGTGAGAGTCTAAACCATTTCTTCTTGTGGGTTCACTGGCCAGTAAAGAGTCTGAATGTTTGCTTTCAGAACTGACAGGAAAGCAAAGCTTGTCCTCTTTACCTCGTGTGTCTGTGTTAATCTTGAAGGAAGAAGAAAGAAGTGATAAAGGCGTGTCGCTTCTCTCTGTGTTCCTGAACGTGACAAAACTTCCATTGTCCACTGATGTAGGAGTTATATCTTTCTGACCAACAGTGGAAAACAATGGAAGTGTGCTGGAGAACACGGGGAGAAATCTCGGGTCAGGTGGGCCAGGGTTCGAATCACAAAGAGAGGTAGCGAGTTCACTGTTCTCAGTAACAGTCACTTTCTTTGGCATCTTATATGGTCTTTGAAAACCCTAAACAGATTAAAACAATCGTCAGCTATACCATTATTTCTAAGGAAAATGTGAAATTAATTTGCTAAAAAGAATAACAAATATGTATGCTTTGCCTAAGGTAAATAATATTTAAAGTTTGCTAAATTAAAATACAAACATTTATTAGTAAGACTTTTCTAACTTGGATTTACTTTTGTGTTACCTAAGTAAACAATGAAGCACCATTTTAACAGCAACCTATGATAAAAATGTACTAGTTTTAAAAATAACTTTATAACTATACATTAAAGTATTAGTTTCCACATAGAAACTTACAATAGTCTTCCTTTTTAAGCCAGAGGGCTGACACCCAAGAGATCGGCTGGAGGATACAGGTGTCCTTGGGCCTGACTCCAGGGCTTCTCTAGAGCCATCCGGATCAACAGCTCTGCTTCCAGCAGCTTTGGCCTCCTCAACTGTGATTAAATACCGCTCACTTTCCAAGTCATCTCCAGGTTTCACCTACATTTTCAAAAATAAACATCCAAATTGCATAGTTGGGTGATTTTACATATACCAGCAGGCTCACCAGCAATGAACAAGATGCAGTGAACATTCAACTAAGTTGCTCAAGTAATCAATAAGCAAATCCTTCAACTATTCATTATCATGCACTAGTTAATAATCAAAAACACATAAAAAAGGAAATAATGTAATAAAACCTTCACTAATTTGCTCATTCAGCAGTACATGCGGTGGTGCTCCTAACTCCTGAGGCCCTTTGACACATGCTAAGAACACAAAGATAAGCAGAAAGCTTCCTTTCACTTAGAATCCACACAACTAAATGTCATTTTTAAAAGTCAAAGCCATTAGTTATCAACTCTTCATATTTCATAATTATTTCAAATTATCATAAATTATCACAAATATTGTTAAGTTTGGTTACATACATGTAATCACATTTCCTGAAAAACAGAGCATTGTTTAGTCATTTTATTAATTGCTACCAACTCCTGAGGAAAACACTAAGATCATCAACTTAGAAAATACACCTTTATCATATTAAACATTCACTAATGAAACTACTTAGAATAAAATAACAGTAGCTACATTAATTGAACACCTAACAAGAAAATGCCTCTCCTAGACTCTCTTGTCATAAATCTAAAAGAACAGCCACTATTAATGATACAATTCATGGCTAAGTATCCACATAGCGATAGTAATGGTATGAATTTTAACACATGCTACTATTAGAGGCTCTCTAATTTCCAGACCAACACTCGTCTCTGTTTCTAGATGAAGCGTGGACACAGGTCACGGGCTGTACAGGAGGTGCTTCAGGGTCTGAAAGGAGCCAGAGCAGTTCTAATGCCTTCAATTTCTTTCCTTCTTCAAACACAAGAAAAACACAGAGTATTTGAGGAAATTCTTAAATGGCACTAATTCTACAAAGACTATCAAACCACTGTGTGAAGGCTAAAGACAGAGCTCAGCAGTAGAACATATGTCTCACATGAATGAAGCCTTGGGTTCCATCCCCAGCACAACAAAATCTCACCTAATAGAAGCCAATTCTAGAGTCACATCCTTGATTTGAATATGAACTGCAACCACCATTCTATGAGCACAAACATGCACTAAACCTTTCTGTGCTGCACTCCTGATGTAAACACATCATCACTGTCATAAAAATTAAAATGAAATAATAACTAAAGGCTGATAGCATATAGCACAGCTATAATAAATAAACAAAATACCAGCTATAACTTTCAGTACCAGTACTATAATTACACTATTAAGAACATTCATACAGAAGTATCTATGTAACCTTTTAAATTTCAAGTAAGGTGAAGACATTAAAATACCTCAAGGCACTTAAGAAACAGACTTTCCAAACATGTTCCTTTGTCATCATATAAAATTGCCTGTTAAAAACAAGAAAAAAGTTTTAAAAATATTATTTTTCATTTCTTAAAATTTTCTATAGGAAATCAAAATTTGTCACAGAAGTAAATCATGTAATAAAAGAATTATATACATTCTGTAACTCGCATTTGAAAGTCCATCTATTTCAAATGTTACTGTATCCACTGAGCATGAGAGCTGAGGTACAGTGTAAGAAATGCAAGGAGTCAGGTGCTAGAGAGATGGCTGTTAGTAAAGCATCTATGGACAAACAAAAGGACTGAAGTCAGTTCCCAGCATCGATGTGAAAGCTTGGTATGAGCCTATATCCACAGTAGGAGAAGTGAGGGAGACAGAGCTAGAAGAGGCCTGTCTAGCAAATTGGTGAGCTTCAGGTTCAGTAAAAGACCCAGTCTCAAAACATTAGGTGAATAGAGGACATATAATGTAGACTTCTAGCCTCTCCACATGTCCATCCATACACATGCACCCTTAAAAAAAGAGAAAGAGAGAAATAAAAAAATTGACTCCTACCAGGAAGATTCTTGACTGGAATGGAAGGAAGAGCTGGAATGCATTGAATGAGGCCATTAAGAAATGAGATGGGGCAGGAGAGATAAGTGGTTAAGAATGCATGCCTCTGGGGCTGGTAAGATGGCTCAAAAAATAAGAGCACCAAGTTCTCTTCCAGAGGTCCTGAGTTTAATTCCCAGCAACCACATGGTGACTCACAGCCATCCATGAGAAGATCCGATGCCCTCTTTTGGCCTGTAGATGTACATGTAGCAGAGTATTTATACATTAAATACATAAAACTTAAAAAAATAAAAAAATAAAAAAAGCATGCTTCCAGAAGATGTGAGTTCTGTTCCCAGCACCCATATCAGGTAACACAATTGCCTGTAACTCCAACTCCAGGGAATCCAATGTCTTTATAAATTTAAAGAAAAAAAGATTTTTTTTAAAAAAAGTTCAAAAGCCACATGTGGTGCTGCAGGCCTTTAATCCAGCACTTGGAAGGCAGAGGCAGGTAACACTCTGAGTTCAAGGCTAACCTGGTCTATAGCATGAGAGCTTGCCTCCAAAGTAATTAAGTAAGTGATTAAGGGGCTGGAGAGATAGCTTAGCAGTTAAGAGCATTGACATAGTGGCTCAAAACCATCTGTAATAGGATCTGATGCCTTCTTCTGATGAATCTGAAGACAGTTATAGTGTACTCACGTACTTAAAATAAATAATTTTTAAAAAAGCCTTAGAAACAAATAAATAAATGTAATAGGCTTACATAAATTTAATTTGCAGGCCTAAGGCAAAACTAGTTTTTATTTTAACTTAAATATTCTTTGAAAATAATGTAAATAGGGCTGTGAAATGGCTCAGCGGTTAAGAGCACTGACTGCTCTTCCAGAGGTTCTGAGTTCAATTCCCAGCAACCACGTGGAGGCTCATGATCATCTGTAACGGGATCTGGTGCCCTCTTCTGGCATGTAGGTGTACATGCAGACAGAGACTCCTACATTTAAATAACTAGATAAATAATTTTTTAAAGTACAGTAAATAATCTCTTCCCTATTGAAAAGCCTCCTTCAGTGATAGATTTATAACAATGGTTCTCAACCTGTGGGTCGTGACTCCACTGGCAAATTTCTATCTCTACCAGTATCTATCATAACAAAAGCAAATTATAGTTATGAAGTAGCATTAAAAATAACTTTAGGGTTGGGGTCCCACAACATGAGGAGCTATACTAAAGGGTCACAGCATTAGGAAGGTGGAGAACCACTGCTTTACAATGACAGAGAAGCACAAGAAAGACAATGTGAAGAGCCTTAATACCTTCATTTAAGAAAATGTATTTGATCAGAAGGCCATGACTGTCATTAGTATGTGCATGACATTATCAACTCACAACTAAGTTTCTGTAATAGTTAATATTAAAAAAGATTTAAGGACTAGAGAGATGGCTCAGAGATTAAGAGCACTGGCTGCTCTTGCAGAGGTCCTGAGTTCAATTCCCAGCTACTGCATGGTGGCTCACAACCATCTATGAGATCTAGTGCCCTTTCCTGGTGTGTAAGCATAGATGCAGACAGAACATAGTATACATAATAAATAAATAAATAAATCTTTAAAAATATATATTTAGCTAAAACTAGGTGGTTGCAGCATATGCCTTTAATTCCAGCACTCAGGAGGCAGAGGCCAGGGGATCTCTGAGTTTGAGGTCAGCCTGGTCTACAAAGTTCCAGGATAGCCAAGGCTACACAGAGACCATGTCTCAAAACAAAAAACTTAGCTAGAAAATGGGTCCTGGAATCATGTCTAAGTTCACGAATGACTCCTGCACTTTCATCCAGGACTCCTAGGTAAGAAACTTCATCTGTACCCTCAGTTTCATCATCAGTAAAATAAAGACAAAATGCTTAACTTGTAGGAGAGTTTTGCAATCAAAATTTGTTTGTTTGTTTGTTTGTTTGTTTGTTTTGTTTTTTCGAGACAGGGTTTCTCTGTATAGCCTTGGCTGTCCTGGAACTCACTCTGTAGACCAGGCTGGCCTCGAACTTAGAAATCCGCCTGCCTCTGCCTCCCAAGTGCTGGGATTAAAGTGGTGCGCCACCACTGCCTGGCTTGCAATCAAAATTAACATGCTGATAGCATCATGACCACCTTGTTGTAAGTTTTTTTTTTAAACTCAAAACAAATTAAATAATGTTTACTTACTAAACTTTTAAAATGTACAACAAAACTGATATGAAAATGTCTTTTTCACATCATAGTTATGTGTGGCCATAACTGACATTTTATTATTATTGGGCATTTCCTTAATGCCCAATAAAAAGGCAAGAACACAGCTGTTACAGGCTGTAGTAAACTGCTTGGCACTTACCTTGTTGCCTACATGAGTGATCTTAAGAACTCCATCTTGCCACACTTTGGACTTCTTCATCTTTTGATGAGTATATAGGACCTTATTTCCAAAAGTAAGGAAAACATCATTGCCATTTACACATATTTAATATGTAGTTTACAGGCCATATAAAAAATAAAGATACTCTTTATCAAAATAATAGCACAGGTATGATCACAATAACAGTATCAGTGAAGAGCTGTAGCTCAAGGATAAACTGCAGACTCAGCATCATGAGGCCCTGAGTTTAACCCCCAGCATAAAAAAAAAAAAAAAAAAAAAAAAAGAGAAAAAACAAAACAATTTTAAGTCTGGTAGTACCAAAAGGTAAACGGGAAAAAAAGGGCAAGTAAAAGTCTAAGTTAACTGAACATCAAAAATAATTTTAAACCACCACATCATCAGTGGCAAAGAAACATAGCTATGGGTTACATATTACTTCTTATTTTCATAGCTCTCTGAGTACAGTCCAAAGACAACAGTCTCCTCAACTTTCACAGCATCCGAGTCTGAACAACTACATACTGCTTTTAACTTTAGATTCTGCCGCCATCAGTGGAAGAATGGAGTTCCCAACTGTTATATATGGTGCTGTATTCAATTACAGATTTTTTTTCAAAGATTTATTTATTTTATGTATGTGAGTACACTGTTGCTTTCTTCAGATACAGGAGAAGAGGACTTTGGATCCCATTACAGATGGTTGTGAGCTGGGAATTGAACTCAGAACCTCTGGAAGAGCAGTCAGTCCTCTTAACCACTGAGCCATCTCCCCAGCCCTTCTATTACAGATTGAATACAAATACAAGTGTGAAAAATCCAGCTATTACTAGATCAAATGTTAAAGAAATTTAAAGGAAAAAAAAAATGTCTAGCAATGCATGGGCTGGAGAATTAGCTCAGTTGAAAACTGTCTACCTTACAGGCATGAGGACCTGACTTTGAGCCCTGGAATCTGCATAAAACTCTGGACATGGTAATGCATCCTAAGTGGACACAGGATAACTAGGATCCCTAGTCAATCTAACCTAACTGGCCAAAGAGAGAGCTTGTCTCAAAGGAGATGGATGGCATTTCTGAGGATGGCACATACATGTACTTACACACATGTGCAATTACACAAGCATACATACACATTAATAATCTTCAGAAAGCATCTAACAATGCTACTCTGGTCTATGTTTTCTCCTAATATAGTTATGACTTGGAAAACTTAGTTACTTATCATTAAAAATGTAATTTATATTAAAATATAATGTTATTTTTAGTATTGTAAAATGCTTTTATGTCTATCATAAATAATAAGATAGAAGCTCAACATACAAAACTTATTTAGTGTCTTCACTATTTTTTTAGAGTACAAAAAGGTCTTATGACCAAATAATGTGTCACCATAAACAGAAGTGTCATTGACAGGTCTTAAAGTGAAAAACATTGTTTCGAATGAAGTTTTAACAAAGTTCATTTATAACATGACTTTTATAGCATATACAAATAATAAGTAGGAAATAGGTTTTGCAAATAAACTACAGTACCATATTTGGGATACAAGTATACTAGAAAACTATTCACTGTTTATCTGATATTCAAACTTCATTTTATACCTAGTTTCCTCTTGTTTTGATGAATCTGGTGATGCTAACAAGATACTTGAAAGAGACAGGAAGAAATAAAAGAAGAGGGAAGGAAAAGAGTGAGAAAGGAAGGAAAAAAAATTTTTTTAATTAGTCAGACTTAGGGGCTAGGGGTGAAGCTCAATTAGTACAGTGTTTGCCCAATTGTGCTTGCACGACACTGGTTTGCTCCCCATCACCACATACACAGGATGTGGTTCTATAAGCTTGTAATCCCAGAACTTGGAAGAAAAAGGCATGAGGATCAGACATTCAAGGTGGTCCTCAACTCCATTAGGAGTTTAAGGCCGGCCTGGGATACATAAAGCCTGTCTCTCACCCTCTCCCACCAAATAACAATACTATTAATAAATACGACTTACAATAAATTCTTGACATTCCATTGTTTCTTCTGAGATTATAAACTAGTCAGGTCCAGAGAATAATCAGTTTTTATTCAACATTTATATCCTCTAAAATGAAAAACAGCAAAGAAAGGCCAATCAACCCTGATTAAAAAAAAAAAAAATCAAATACAAAGTTTTTCAATAAATCTTGACTGGAGATGAAAAAACAAAGAATTCCAAGACTATGAAGCCACCAAGAGAAACAAAAGTGTATCTGTAATGGACAGAACTGCATGACACCACACAATGGAAAATAAAGGTAAAACTAAGTAAATTTATAGTTACTAGTAATCCATAAACATCTCTCCAAGTATCTTGCTATATATCAGAAAATAGAGCCGGGCGGTGGTGGCGCATGCCTTTAATCCCAGCACTTGGGAGGCAGAGGCAGGCGGATTTCTGAGTTCGAGGCCAGCCTGGTCTACAGAGTGAGTTCCAGGACAGCCAGGGCTACACAGAAAAACCTTGTCTCGAAAAACCAAAACAAAAACCAAAAAAAAAAAAAAAAAAGATTGTTTTTTTTTCCTTCAACATGTATTTCTCCTTAGAACCCAACTTCAATTTTTTTTTCTGTATCATTATACTAACCACAAGATGGCCCCCTTGTGTCTTATATTTTTCCTGTTAGAGTAATCCTTAGGTATCCAAGAACCAGTTTCAGGACCAGAAATGTCCACATCTGGAGCCAGCCACTTGAGCTCATATACATCACCATAGGTCTTTTTGCATATGATATAGGAGCATGTACATATTCTCTAACAAAAATTAAGTCATTTCTAGATTATGTATATCTAGTGGACTGTAGATGATATGCAAACAGTGAATAACCTGTATTGTTTAAGACATGGTAACAAGGCTGACTTGATGGAACACACCTTTGATTCCAGTGCACAAGAAGCACAGTCAGGTGGATCTCTGTGACTTCAGGCCAGCCTTGTTGCCTGGTTTACCTACAGGGCTCCAGGAGAGTCAGAACTAACTACATAGATAGACACTGTCTAAAAAGAAGAAGAAACAAAGATGATAATTTAAAAAAAAATCTGTATGCTCAGTATTAACAATTTTTTGACTATTTCTCATCTATAGCTGGCTGAATACAGAAACGGGAATTACAGTTACAGAGGGTTGACTATATACCTTAGCCAATATAGCACAGTATTCTAGCATCAAATATACATTATGTAATTCCTCTGCAAGGAAATCTTTTTCTTTTACCCAGTGCTAGGGGCTGACAAGAGGGCCTTATGGTAAACTAGATAATAGTGCTCACACATGTCCAGTCCTCTATGTGTGTCTGAAATATGATCTGGTCAAATTGCACAATCCAGTACTGGCCTCTGGAATAGCTGGGATAAGCAATATACCATCACATCCAGGAAGAAAAATCTCTTGGACAGTGCTGCAGCAGCTACTGTAATGTAACTATCCTGTTACTGGTTAAAAATATAAGGTCAAATTTTGATATCTTGAAATCCTCGATGGTGACCTGAATATAGATACCAAAGTACCACACACATGAGCACACACATATTCAAGTGGTTCCAGGGGCATGATCTGACAACTAGTTAGTTATGAAGATTTTAGGTCCTATGTTTGATCTATTACATTAGAAAGTCTGGCCCTGGAGCTCGACAAACGGTTCTAATAAGCCCTCTTCAGAGACGGTGGCTCCCGACCCGGAAACAGTATGAGCAGAGGCCTGATCCCTAAGCAGCACAGAACAGTGGGCGAGGATGGGGAGGCAGTCATCACTAATCAGATGTATATGACCTTCTGTTAGGCTGAGGAGAGCTTTCCATGAAGACAGCAGGAAGCCGTGGCATAACCTTGCTTTTAGAGAAAAACTGTTACAGTAGCTCAGAACAGCACCGCCAGCTGGGCGGTGGTGGCGCCCACCTCTAATCCCAGCACTTGAGAGGCGGAGGCAGGCGGATTTCTGAGTTCGAGCCCAGCCTGGTCTACAGAGTGAGTTCCAGGACAGCCAGGACCACACAGAGAAACCCTGTCTCGAAAAACCAAAAAACCAAACCAAAACAAAAAACCCAGCACCGCCCAAACCAGTAAAGTTCCCAAACCACGAATGGCCTGTTAAATCACAAATAACAGTACCAATACCTAAAAGAAACACAGCTTTAGTTGCCAAGATTTGACAAATCAAGGTTTTGTGTCACTAAATAATAATGGACCGTTTGTCCTTTGTTAGCCCCTGAAATAACAACCAGGATGGGCCTCGATGGTGACCGCCTCACCCTGAACAGTATCTGCGTCTGGTGGGCCGCTCCTGTGGAGGCGAATCAGTGTCCAAATGCTCTCCCAACCGCGCCAAGACGTCCGGTCTATCCACCCTTCTTGCCTAGAACACCAGAGAGAAA
Source organism: Arvicanthis niloticus (assembly GCF_011762505.2). Classification (NCBI taxonomy): domain Eukaryota; kingdom Metazoa; phylum Chordata; class Mammalia; order Rodentia; family Muridae; genus Arvicanthis; species Arvicanthis niloticus. Next base: position 104,901,732 of record NC_047661.1, on the reverse strand, counting down.
GTCTCCATTTCACCTGCTCAATGACATAAACTCCACTTTCGAATTTCTCCCGCGAACTTGTGTGACGTCATCAAGCAGGGACGCTACCGCTGAGGCCCCCACCGCCACCGCGCTGCTCTTTCCCCGCCCCAGATCCCGCCCCCGACATGCGTCGCCTATGACGTCAGCCACGGACACTGGGCCTCGGACCCGGCTTCCCGTAGTAGGCTGAGAGGAACGCGTCGCTGGTCGGATGACGCAAATTTCCGCCGACTGCAAGGGTCGGGAGACGGAAAGTGTGGAAGAACACAAGCGCTGACCGTGGATCTGGGGACGTGCACGGAGTAAGTCACAAATGGCCTGTAGAGCTTTTCAGACCCGGTGAGGTCTCAGTCCTCTCAGTGCGGTCTCCTGAGGTCCACCCTACATCTGTGGTCGGGTCACCCCGCCCCCCTCACCGCGGTTCCGTTGGTTTGGCTACGTACTCTGCGCGCACGCGCAGTTCCTTGGCGGCCCTTGCAATTCCAATTTTAGTACGGAGGGGGCGGGTCGAGCTTGGTTTTGGGGTGTTTGGGGCACGCCCAGCTTCGGGGGCGCAGTCTGTGCGGAAGTAGGGTTACTTAGAGGAGCTGTGGGTGCTAGGTATGTTGTCTGCCCATAGGACATCAGTTGTGAGAACTTTCATTCTAAAATTAAGTCTTTCTTTTGCTAGTCTTTTCGTCCTGTCGGCCTTGTATAGAAAATGCTGTTGTAGAAGGGGCTAACGATAAATGATGAATTTAAGTTCTGACTGCGGTTATGAGAAACTAAGAGAAAATATGAGTAGTCTTTCGAAGCCGGGCGGTGGTGGGAAATCAGATGGTTTCATAAAACATTCACACTAAAAGATTCATTTGGAGCAAAGTTCCGGGCCACTAGGGGTTTGCCATGAATACAACTTTGGTTCTCAATCTTTTTGGGTACACTTCTTTTTGTTCATAGCCTGGAAAATATTATCGTCGAGTTCCTTTGGAAATTTTACATGTACCCATGGAAACATTTTGTGTGTGATTTTACAAGCAAAACCTATGATTCTTTAAAAAAAAAAATGGTTTTCTTATGTTACATGTAGCATAGCTTACTTCCAGATTATCTATGGCATTCACTGTCTTTGAGCAATGGTACAACTGTAACTTGGTGAAAACATAAAGATGAGCAGGGCGGTGGTGGCACACGCCTTTAATCCTAGCACTTGGGAGGCAGAGGCAGGCGGATTTCTCAGTTCGAGGCCAGCCTGGTCTACAGAGTGAGTTCCAGGATAGCCAGGACTACACAGAGAAACCCTGTCTCGAAAAAAAAAACCAAAAAAAAAAAAAGAAAAAAAAAGAAAACATAAAGATGAAAACCATGATTGCCCAAGTAAGATGTCATCGCTCTGACCAGTATATGTTAACATTCATTTCACCTTTCTACTCTATATTGATCTGATCTTTCCTCCTTTATATGGATTTGTCACACTTAAGTTTACCATATTCATTTATACTTGTACAAGCATGATACATGTTTGCGTTCAATTCCCAGCAACCACATGGTGGCTCACAACCATCTGTAATAGAATCCAGTATCCTTTTCTGGTATGTCTGAAGACAGCTATAGTGTACTTATACACAAAATAAATAAATATATCTTTTTTTTTTTTAATTAGTCTTATAACATCTCATGTATTCCTCAGGTTTCTTTAAACTCCCAGAAGTGTCCGGGACTTCAGATTAAAAATCTCTAGGTCAGAATGTAGTATGAATGGTGACAAAGTATAGAAGCGCCTACTAAAAGATAGACAGTATAAAAGTCAAATATCAATGCTTGCTTACCTACCTAGCTTTGACTAAATTACATAACCTTTCAGCCTCCCTCTAAAAAATTGAAAGAAACTACCAAGTAGTTTTGTCAAGATTTAAAACAATGTTTATAAAAAGCTGGCATTACTACATCATAAGTTCTTTGTTCCAAGACCTTGGTTTTCGTGGGTGTGTATTATTTGTTTATTTGGAGGCAGGGTTTCTTTGTGTAGCTCTGAAACTCACTCTGTAGGCCCGGCTGGCCTCAAACTCAGATCCCAAGTACTGAGATTAAAGTTGTGTGACACCACACCCATTTAACAGTATATTTATGACACCACAAAAAAAAATGATAAGGAATTACTAATGTTGCAAGTTTAGAAATAACCTTCATGGGCTGGAAAGATGGTTCAGCCATTAAAAGCTAGACTCACTACCAAAAATATAAGAAATAACCTTCACAAACCATATCAGTGTTATAGATATGTGAGACAAATGTCTGCAAAGGATAGGTGACTTCTACTGCATCTTATAAGCTCATTATATTCTTTTGTTTGTTTGTTTTTTCGAGACAGGGTTTCTCTGTGTAGCCCTGGCTGTCCTGGAACTCACTCTGTAGACCAGGCTGGCCTCGAACTCAGAACTCCGCCTGCCTCTGCCTCCCAAGTGCTGGGATTAAAGGCATGCGCCACCACTGCCCGGCAGCTCATTATATTCTAATGGCAGTTGTAGAAAACATTAAATGAGGGTAAGGGCCATTTCAAAAATCAGATTAATAGGATTTAGTGAAAGATTGGTAAAAATAACATGGCATCATGTTTTCCACAGCACTTTCACTCCCCTCCTTGGGTTGTTTGTTTGTTTTTTGTTATATATTTATTTTGTTTGAGCACACTATAGCTGTCTTCAGAAGACACCAGAAGAGGGCATCAGATTCTATTACAGATGGTTGTAAACCAGCATGTGGTTGCTGGGAATTGAACTCAGGACCTGTGGAAGAACATCAGTGCTCTTAACTGCTGAGCCATCTTTCCAGCCTAAGAGTCTTTTTTTAAAAACTTATTTAATATATGTGTGTGTGTATAAATGCATGTGTGTGTACCTATGCCACAGAAGTTGGAAGAATGCCTTGGATCCCCCTTGGAGCCAGAGTTATAGGAGGTTGTGAGCTTTGAGTTAGTGCTAGAAACTGAACCTATGTCCTCTGTGCAAGAGCAGTAAGTATTATTAACTACATCTCTGTAGACTTCTCCACTACAGAGTTTTTAACTGCCTAAATTACATTTTTTTAATTAATCTTCATAGTAACCCTATTATATAGATAAGATTTGTGTCCACATTTCATGGACCACAGAAATGAGAAAACTTGTTCAAAACACATACAGACATGGTTTGGTCAACTTGGTGAATTAATGTTAGCATTAGTGAGAATAGCTAAATTTTGGTTGGAAACAATACATTTCCTTTGAAATATGTGGAATGGCAATATAATTATCCTTTTTTTTTTTTTTTTTTTTTTTTTTGGTTTTTCGAGACAAGGTTTCTCTGTGTAGCTCTGGCTGTCCTGGAATGTCCTGGAACTCACTCTGTAGACCAGGCTGGCTTCGAACTCAGAAATCCACCTGCCTCTGCCTCGCAAGTGCTGAGATTAAAGGTGTGCACCACCACCGCCTGGTAGCAATATAATTATTCATTACTACAGGACCTTGGGAAAGTACAAACAGGGTTAGGAGTATAGCAAGGGCTGAGGAATAGTTCAGTGGTAGGATGTGGAAAGCCATGGAGAGAAAGCATCAAGGAGAAAGACAGACAGAAAGTGGGTAAAGACGAGGGAGCTCTGTAAACCAAAGGTATAGCCGTTTAACTAACTGGTTTTCTTTAGGCCTGGAGTAGGGAAGCTAAATTGTTCTATAGTTTGTGTGACTTTCTGTTTGGTCTGTAACTTGTTCTAAATTGAAGGTGTATTTGATCACCCTGACCTAGAATATGGTAAGGTACAAAAGTAACCCTTATGAGAAACAGGAAGAATAGCCTCTGGGCTAAGACAGTGGAACTGTGAACGTTTGTGTTTTTGCAGTTCTGTCTGCTCTGCTTTGCTTTTGGCCTTGGGGCTAAAAGTGAGTGAAGAGTAGTGTAGCTGTGGATTCCACTCACTATACCTTACATCAGAGTCTCTCAGCCTTCCTAATGCTATGGCACTTTAATACAGTTCCTCATGTAGTACTGACCCACAAGCATAAAATTACTTGTTGCTGCTTCATGACTGTAATTTTTGTTATAAATAGTAATGTAAATATCTGATATTCAAGATATCTGATATGTGAGCCCCAAAGGTGTCTAACCTACAGGTTGAGAACCACTACCTTAGATGGTGGGCTTTGACAGGAAAAGAACTGGAAAGCTAAAGTCTGCCCTTTATAATTAACAGTTAGCAGTGAAACTTTTTTATACCTTACCACCTTAGAAAAGAACTTAATACCTTATTTTCATTACATAGAACAGGACATTCAAAGAGGTCCACCTGCCAGTGCCTAATGAGTGCTAAGGAGTGCCTAGCTACAGGTACTTAAGGCCTCTGCTTCTATATACTTATAGTGGGTTAGATAGATAACAAAACTCTATTTTGCTATTTTGCAAAAGGGCAAAATCTTAAGAGTGTGTGTGACTGGCCAGGACCCCTCAGAAAGGCTAGATGAGAAGGGAGGCTAAGATGGGAGGGAGTCCAGTCACAGGGTAGATCCAGAAAGGGCAAACTTTAAGACAGATGAAAAGGTCAGGTAGGTAACCATTGGGATTAGGCAGACACTGAGCTCATCGGAATTCCATTTGCATGGTAGGATAGTTAACTTGTACACCTTCAAAATTTGCACTTGCTTTTAAAACATACTCTGAAAATCAGGTGGACATGCAGCTGCAGAGCCTCATCTGGAACCTCACTTTTGCCCTTGCAGAATGGAAACTGAAAACCAAAAAACTATGGAAAGCACTGAGAAGAGAAAAGAAGAAAAAAAGAAGCGATCACGAGTTAAACAGGTGCTTGCAGATATTGCTAAGCAGGTGGACTTCTGGTTTGGAGATGCAAACCTTCACAAGGACAGGTTCCTGCGAGAACAAATTGAAAAATCTAGAGATGGATGTAAGTTTTTCCTAATTTTTAAGTCCCTGTAAACTGTAAATTTATAAGTTTAAAATGATATTGAATTCCAGTGTAATCATCCCATTAATCCCCATTTTACATAACTAGATGTGGACATTTCTCTCCTGGTGTCTTTTAACAAAATGAAGAAGCTGACAACTGATGGGAAGCTAATAGCCAGAGCACTGAAAAGCTCCTCTGTTGTAGAGGTAAATCCTGTTCCATTTCAACCCACCCACCCACAAGCCACCCTCCCACATCCAATTAATTACTGACTTTATTTAGCTTTATTTTGTTTTTTATAAAGTTGGACTTAGAAGGGACCAGAATCAGGAGGAAAAAACCCCTGGGTGAGAGACCTAAGGATGAGGAAGAACGCACAGTATATGTGGTAAGAAATGACACAACTTCATTCTAGTTTCCATTTATTGATAAAATGTAGGAACTTTTAAAATGTTCATGCCAAGTCTGATTTATTATAGGAGTTGCTCCCCAAAAATGTTACTCATAGCTGGATTGAGAGAGTATTTGGGAAATGCGGCAATGTGGTTTACATAAGTATTCCACACTACAAGTCTACTGGGGATCCTAAGGGATTCGCCTTTGTGGAGTTTGAAACAAAAGAGCAAGCAGCAAAAGCCATTGAGGTATGTACTTCTTTCTATGGGGCCCTGTAAAGAAACAAGACAAGATTAGCACAAGCAAGACACAAGATTAACAAGAATAACTGAATTTTGCAATCGTTTCAGTTTCTGAACAACCCACCAGAAGAAGCACCTAGAAAGCCTGGCATATTCCCCAAGACAGTGAAAAACAAGCCCATCCCTTCCTTACGAGTAGCTGGTGAGTGCTTACTTAGGTTGTTAGCCAAGTAAATAATAAACTGTGACTATTATAATCAACTATGACGTTGTTACAGAAGAGAAGAAAAAGAAAAAAAAGAAAAAAGGCAGAATAAAGAAGGAAGAGAGTGTGCAGGCCAAAGAGTCAGCTGTGGACAGCAGCAGCTCGGGTGTGTGTAAATCCACGAAGAGACCAAGGACTGCCTCTGAGGGCTCTGAAGCAGAAACCCCAGAAGCCCCAAAGCAACCTGCAAAGAAAAAGAAAAAGCGGGACAAGGTTGAAACATCGAGCTTACCTGAAGTCAGGGTAGGGAAGAGGGAGAGAAACAGCGCCGAGGACGAAGACTGTCTAGCCCCAAGGCCAAAAGCAAAGAAAAGGGCTCAGAAGGATGGTGTTGGCCAAGCGGCTTCTGAAGTCTCCAAGGAGAGCAGAGGTACCGTGGCAGTAGGGTTACACAAATGTTTTAGCAACTCCACAACAACAATCTTACAGAAATCTTTCTCTAGACTTAGAATTCTGCTCTACGGAAGAGGAGAAGGAGACGGGAGATGGGAAAGGTGACTCGCTCTCAAAGGTGAAGAGGAAGCATAAGAAGAAACATAAGGAGAGGCACAAGATGGGCGAGGAGGTTATACCATTGAGAGTGCTGTCTAAGTAAGTACTCATCTCTCCATGGCCACTGACACAGCTCCATCACCATTGCTAAAGTGCAATTCCAATTTCTATTCAACAGAGTTGCATGTTAGCAACAGTAACGGCCTTGGTCTATCTATGCAGCACAATGAAGGTTAAGTAGGAGCCACCACACTCAAACATGGAAGCACTTATTTTTAAAGGCACAGCAAGGGCCTCCATGTTAAAGTAAAGGAGGCCCCTTAAGCATACTTCAGTGAGGTTTACAAAAAATGAGAATACAAAGGAAAACTTACCATCACCAAAACATGGAAGCACTTACTTTCTTAGTTCCAAAGCAAGTACAACCACGTTTAAGTGATGGGAAGCCCAGTCTTTTTACAAATTAATTCCCTTAACCAACAGCATTTTAAAGAAAATGTTGACCAGTTTTGAAGACACCCCCACTGAAACATGGAAGCACTTGCTTCAGTTTAACACAGCAGGTAATCCCATGTTAAAGCAGAGGGGACTCCCATCACTCCTAAGTTAGCTTTTCCACTCCAAGCGAACCTTGAATTCACTTCTACTAAAACATGGAAGCACTTACTCTTTAGAGGAGACAGAAAGCATTCCCATGTTAAAGTTGAAGGGAAGCCACTCACCAGGCAACTTGTTAAAATACAAGAGCAACCCCACGGGAAAGTGAAGTGACCCAGGCTCCAGAAATAGTCTTTACCTTGGAGACCGGCTTCCAAAGAATCTTGTTCTCTCCTTGGAGGGTGGAAGAAGACAGTGACTTCAGAACACTTGTATTTATACTGCTCCTAACTCCTGAATTCCTTTTGGCTTCTATCTCAGAGAATCATTACAAGACCCTTTGTTATTTTAATGTATCAGCTCTCAGGGAAAGTAGACCCTGGGGATCCTGGGTAGGTCTGGATTTTTTTTTTTTTTTCCTTTTTTGAAGTAAACAGATGTCAATGTTAACTGCTAAAACCATTACCACAAGATATCCTCGCTTTTAAAAAAAAATCTCCTATCAGCCCGTTTGATGGCACAGATTAGGGTAACAATGAGCTCTCCTACAGAGCCGAGAGCTGCACTGTGCTTCCCTGGAGGAGCCCTCGCTGTTTGAAGATACATCTACATGTTAAATGTATGTAAATAAATAAATTGCTTCCATGGGGTGTTTTTTTCTTCTTAGAAATTCCTTTAGATTCAAGTAAATCCTAAGGAATGTTATCTCTCAAATTGGAAGCAATTTGAAAAATCTTTAAATTTTAGTCTCTTTTCCTCCAAGTTGCCTGATTTAGTGATTGTTACTTAAGGGAAGTGACTCAAAAGTGATTCTACAATTAAATATTAGAAACAACTAGGAAACTCAAGCACTTTTCTTGAGTGTTAAGAAAAACTTCCTTTGTGTGTTTGCTAGATAGATTGATGGTGTAGCAAACAATGTAAATATATGCCTTAAAAGAAAGGAAAGTTGGAAAGACTTGGAGATACTGTGAACAACTTCATTTAGATCAACTTCAGATTCCTAATTGAGTCATCTTGTCACTGTAGTAGCTCAATTTTTGTTTTACAGGACTGAATGGATGGATTTGAAGAAAGAGTATTTGGCACTGCAAAAAGCCAGCATGGCTTCTCTAAAAAAAACAATCGCTCAAATAAAATTGGAGTCGGAAATGGAAACAGACTGTAAAGCGCCTGGTAAGTCTACAGGGGGATGGAAAGAGCAAGCTCACATAGTGGCCTTCGGTTATTTACACATTGGTCTATGAATATTTTCAGGGGTGGTTTTATTTCAGCGATAGAGTGGCTTCCCTAGTTTTAAGCGGACCATTATCCCCCAAAAAAATGTTTTGGAAAAACATGTGGAGGTTTATATTACACAGTAGGTTTTAATAGCCTACTTAGTCTTTCCCTACATTACCTGCAAGCTGACTCTCAAGAGTGCCTGGAGGTAGGCATGACTGAAGTTTTAGTGGATGGTGTGCACCAAGCAGGAACATGTTAAAACACGGTTCTCAATCATTGTAGTATTAGTAAAGATTTTAAGTTCTTACAAATTATACTACAAATTCTCCCATTTGAATAGTATACTTTGAATATTCTTATTTTTATATTGACGAATAATCAGGTTTTATTCTTTGGTTTAGAGGTATAATGCCTTTTATTCCATGTTGATTCCAATGAGCAGTGTGATTCCTTAATATTTACAGTTTTAAGTTTTTTAAATTAGGCTGAGAAGTCACTGCTGCTGTTGTAGAATAGTGCTCCTTGTGTGAATCGTCAGGAGTGAGAATGTTACCTCTGCCTCCTTCCTCTTCACAGCAGCAGGCAGTGCTCAAGAGTGCTCCACCCAGGAGAAGGTGAGTGCACAAGGCCCACAGTTTGTGACTGGAGTGATTGTGAAGATCCTGAGTGGAGAGCCTCTACCTGGCAGGAAACAAGTCAAGGTAACATTTATGAACCCTGTGTGAAATGTTTTCAAAATATATGGAAAATAAAACAACTCCAGTCAGAATTTGTACCTCTGATAAACCACTTGTAGAGTCCATGGTAACTGATAACTGGTAGGTTTACTCTAAATACCACAGTTCCTCAGGAAGTAACATATGCTTGCATCCAACAACCTGAATACCTTTCTTGTTTCACTAATCATTGCTGTCTGTGTAGTTGAGTGGAGAATGATATAGTGATTCTAACTTGGAGTTGTTGAAATAATATAAAATGTATTCAATATTATGCTTTGAAAGAGTTTTTCTGTTTATAAAGATATTTGATACCATTTTTTGTTTGTAGGTCGACAGTTTTTTTCAAGACAGGCTTTCTCTGTGTATCCATGACTGTCCTTGAACTCTGTAGACCAAGCTGTTTTGCCAGTCCCAAATTCTATAAGCCTACATCTGAAAATATGGTAACGATACAGAATTTAGATTAATAACCTAAACAGATGTCAGTAAGGAAATGCTTTGCAAGCATGGACGCCTTGATTCAGTCCCAAGCACATAAAGGAGAATTTTGTAAAGCAACAGTTTAAAGTCCTGTAATAATTAGTTTTTCTGAAACAAAAACTGAGCTCTGTTGCTTGTCACTGATTACCAGATTAGTTTGTCATTATATGGGTTTTAAATTAGGAGATCAGCCTGACTTTATAATAAGTAAATAGTAAATATCTTTTGAACTGTAGTATCGAAACTACCTGAAAAATCGGTTATAAAAGTCTTATCACTAATAGGGAATACATTACAATTTCATCAACTTAACTACAGACTAGTCTCTTGCTGTGTATCTTACTTAGTAATGATTAACTAGATAAAAACATTGGAAGATTGCCAGGTTTGAGTCTCTCCAGTTCTTTTTTTTTCTTGATTGATTGAGGAAACATTCTTCAGTAAGGGTGTTCTTATATTACAGAATATTGTGTATTAAGGGTGAGTTTCTGTCTTTTAAAGACCCATAAATCTCTATTCTCCTTTACAATTAACTAATACTACGGTATTTTATCTATTAGTAGTATTTTAAAATACTCCTAATTTTATCCTACAATGTCTAAAATCTCTATTGTTTCTATGACATTTTAAAGGAATTTGAGTTCTTGTGCTTAGAAAATTCTGTTTTAAATTAATCAGGGTTTCTTTATTTCTTTAGTTTTAATGAGGGAAATTTAACAATAAGATTGCTGTGACATTCCTGCATAAATGCATTGTGTTCTGTGGAGAACCTGGTGTGAGAAAAAATTGATTAAGAATGCAGGAATCTCCTTAATTAGCCCTCACAGCGGGTGTTATAGGTAAAACTCTGGCTTGCTGGGTGACCTCCGCTTGCTTAGAAAAGGTTACTTAGGTATTTTATCTAAAACTGAGAGCTGTTGGGCTGTGTTTCAGTAAACCTACCCAAGAGCCCTAGGGTTTCTGTTAGTTATTGTAAAATGGTGAATGCTGGCTCTCTGTGTTCTAAATCACACATGGTGTTGTGGAGGTGAGCAAGACTCAACTTCTCCAATCCTGCCTTTCTTTTATTTCAATCTTCCTGGTACTAACCTCCTTCCAGCTTGCTGAGGGGTGAAACATTTATATATTACGCTACTTAGTGGACCCCTGTCAGTTCATATTTTAAAGACACGTCCAAGAGGATGAGCTGCAGTAATTTGCAATGAGTTGTTAAATTGCTTCTCATTTTTGTGTAAATGCATTTGTAGACTATTTCTGTATGTCGTATGTATCTACCCATCAACTACAGAGTAGCTTGATAGGATACATTTGACAACCTCTGTGGTTACATTCATTTATTGTCAAACGTTCTAAGTGTGATTTTTAAGTTTTCATACTTCTTTCCCATATAGGATATTTTGGCCACGATCTCAGAAGTTGTTTACATTGATTTGCTAGAAGGAGATACTGAATGCCATGCCCGATTCAAAACCCCCGAGGATGCTCAGGCAGTAATGAATGCACAGACTGAAATTAGAAAGAAGCACTGTTGGAACCTGGAAGTTCTTTCTGGTAAAACCTGATTGTGTTTCTAGTAAACAGTTTTATTGGGAATTATTTTACTTGTTCTGCACTGGGCCAATGGAACTAACTTTCTTCTCCCAACACTCGTGCTGTCGAGGTAGAGTGTGTATCACTCTGTGATTAGAGCTTTTGCTTCTTTTTAAGGTGATCACGAGCAAAGGTACTGGCAGAAGATTTTGGTAGATAGACAGGCCAAACTTAATCAACCTCGGGAAAAGAAAAGAGGCACAGAAAAGGTAAGGGGAATGGTTACATGCATCTCCTGACAGTAGTAATGAGTGAGGATAAATTCACTTTGGGTTTCCTATTAGAGAATACTGTTTCAGACTGAAAAAGAATACAGATTTCTTCTCCTTTCAAAGTGGATGAAATTAAGATCCTTTGCTTACAAGGATCCATAATTGTAATTGCATTTTAAATATACATGGTCCTGATTTGGAGCTACTGGGTTTTGTAGTTTGAGGATAAGTGCTTGAAGAAAGATTATCTTCTGTACAGGCTTGATACATGTAAGGTTTCTGATAGCAATGAGAAGTGTTACTATTTTTTATGATAATAAGTGGCCAGAGCAAATGTAAATAATTTAAACAAACTGGGCTGGAGAGATGGCTCCGAGGTTAAGGGCACTGACTGCTCTTCAGAGGTCCTGAGTTCAATTCCCAGCAACTTCATGGTGGCTCCCAACCATCTGTAATGGGATCTGATGCCCTCTTCTGGTATATCTGAAGACAGCTACAGTGTACTCAGATACATAAAATAAATATATCTTTTTAAAAAATTAAAACAAACTGATTCATTCAACAATTTTATTTCTATAATATGATAATGTAATATGTTGCTTACTGAGAATGGCATTTATTCTTTGAAAGCAGGTGATTATTCTTTTAAATATTGTTGTAGTCAAAGTGCTTAGAATAGACTGTTAAGAACTTTGAAAGACCTGGTTCAGATTTCCTATGCATATTGGCTTTGTGTGGTTTCATCTTCCTCCTTTGGCATTGCTGATGATTGACAGGACATTGGCCACTGTTGATCTTTGTCAAGTTGTTTTCTTCAGTGGAGACTGTTCTTGCTGAGATGGGGAGGCCTCCTTCCTTCCTTGGGGTTTTTCCTTCTTGAAGGTGTGAATTCCAAAACTTGTTAAAGATGTTCAGATGTTAATGTCACTAATGTAGAACAGATAAGTGATATTTATTCTTCTAATTGGTGTGAAGGTTTGTTTGTATTAGGTATACTTTTTAAAACTCGTAATTAAAACTTTATTTTTAATTTTAGAAATTGTTTAATGTTCCTCTTAGTCTCAAGCAAAAAAATAAACATTGCCTATCGTATTTTATAAAATTAAGCTGGATAGCAACAACAAAACAGTTACTCTTTCTGAGTTCATATGCTTCATTATAAGGGTTGCTAGCATGATCTAGGTAGGAACAACTGAAACTAGATAGCTGACTTCACAGATTACATTTCAGTGGAGCTGCCACGCAGTTAGAAGAAAGGGAACCACAACTAACCGTTTGCCGATCTAACTTGTTTTCTGGTGCTGGAGATTGAACTCAGCTCCTTAAGGGTGTTAAGGAGTGCTTACTCTGCCACTGTGGACTACCTGCCAGAGCTGATGCTCTCTGTACTCCTGCAAATAGAGTAATTGGCATGAAGAGTGCATTCCCCTGTTCTCCCTTAGCTTGCAAAAGCAATACCAGTGTGTCACAGAAGACTAAACAGGTAGCTTTCACATCTACGAAAGAGAATTCAGAAATGCAACATTCTAGGCTAAAGTAATGGGAAGTTATGACTTGTTTTTTCTGCCCCAGGTCATGGTGGGATGTGCTTTAACTTTGACTTCTTATTAAGTCAGGAATGTGCCAAGCCTTAAGGTGCTAGGGGAGTATTCTTTCACTCCCAGCCTGAAATAAAACTTTTTATTTCTTCTCTTCAAGGAATTAAATATTCTTTAATTATTTTAATTGTATTTTTAAATTTCATGTGGATGTGTCTGGAAGTTAAAGGGCAGCTTGTTCTCAATCTCTACTATGTGGGGTCCCAATAAAGGACGTGCCCTTATCCCAGAGGCACCTCCTGCCACCCACATTTTTTAGATGTTTGACTTTGTTTTTAATCAAAATGGACTTTCACTGGAATTACTTCTGGATATTACCCAGCTAAAGGCAGAATTCCTGTTTAGGAACATATCACTAGTGTGCTAGGCTAGCCAGAATTTTTAGTCTTGCCATTTGTAAACAGTGTTTTAATTGAATCCTGTCATGGCCTCCTGTCAACAGGTATGACATCAGATTTGATTCATGGATTAAGTGATTGACACAAGATTCCTTATATCTCATGGTGACCTCAAGCTCACTGTGTAGCTGAGAAAGGCCTTGCTCTTCTGATCCCCTAAAACTAAGCTAGAGCTTTTTTTTTCTGCTAAGGAAACTTTGCTGGCTGCCTGCACCTGCAGTCCCAGCTACTCAGAAGGTGGATGAGTGTTCTTCAGGCCAGCTCGGGTTACACAGAGACTCCGATGCAGAAAAGCAATAGCAACTGCTTTGGGAATGCGCCAATCTGTTGTCTTCTGTGTTTCAGAAAATCTTATTTCCTCCTTTTAAAAAATACATATTCTTATATTTTATATAATATGTAATGTATATTTTAATTTGTAGTTTTTTAATCCTAATTTTTCATTTGTAAAGCAAATTTTAAGCTTTTAGAAGGTGTAATTGGCACAAAAGAATTGTAACATAAGGTAGGTAGATGTGGAAAGGTCAGCCTGGTCTTCATTGTGAGTTCCAGAATAGCCGAGGCTATAACAAAACAGAAAAAGAATTCTGTATATTAGAGGTAGAGCGAAAGAAAAGAAACCTGGTGTGGTGGTGCACACCTTAAATGCCAGGACTCTGGGCGGCCTAGTCTATATAGCAAGTTATAGCCCAAACAGGATTACAAAGGAAGACTTTACCCAAAATAAATACACAGACATATAGACAGACAGATATGCTGGGCATGGTATCACATAATTTTTATCCTGGTACCCTAGGGACAGAAGCAGGTGAGTTCAAGGCCGTCATAGTCTGCAGAGCACATTTCAGGACAGCCAGGGATACACAAACCCTGTCTCAAAAAAAAAAAAAAAAAAATAGGAGCTGGAGAGATGAGAAGGCTCAGCGGTCAAGAGCACTGACTGCTCTTCCAGAGGTCCTGAGTTCAGTTCCCAGCAACTGGTGGCTCACAACCATCTGTAATGGGATCCGATGCCCTCTTCTGGTGTGTCTGAAGACAGCCACAGTGTACTCATACATAAAATAAATAATTCTTTCAAAAAAAAAGTAATAATAATAATAAATTAGTGTACAGAGTTGCTGTGCACTGTAGTCACGTCACTGCTTGAGTTATCCTTCCAGTAAGTAGTTTGTTCTTTGGGGTTTTTTTTGGTTTTGCCCTTTTTATTTGTTTTTCTGAGAACAGGGTCCTATTGTGTGACTTAGGCTAGCCTTGAACTCACAGAGATCCCTCTGCTATTAGAGTGCTGGGATTAAAGAGATAAGTCACCGTGCCTGGCTGATAAACAACATGTACAGCAAACTTGAGAAGTGCACAGCCTAGAAACATGACATCTCATTCAAATCATAGATAAATCTTTAATCACAGTGTAATTAAGGGTCTCACAGCATTTACTCTTAGAAATTAATATCCAAGTCCAGGAAGTATACAAAATAATGCTAAGGAGTGGCTCTTCCTAAGAAAGGCTAAATGACAGGAATGAGTGACGTCACTGAAAGATTTTGAATAACGAACCGTAATTGGAGGGAAATGGAGGCTTTTGAAAGTTAAAGTCTATTTCATAAAAATCTTCCCGTTTTCTGTAAATTGATTTGATCAAACGTAATGATCTTATTTGTCTTTCTACCCCAGCTTTTAAAAGTGTTCCTCAGCCTGATTGTGGTGAGGCTTTCAGAGTGATGCTTGTTCTTCATTTTGGAATTCCCTAGACATTCTAATTTCTCACCTTCTCTCTAGCTAATCACCAAAGCTGAGAAGATTAGACTGGTTAAGACTCAGCAAGCCAGTCAGCACATTCGATTCTCTGAGTATGACTGAGAAGACTTGGGCTTCCCTTGCTGAAGCGTTCTTAGTACCAGGCTGCTTGATGGATGTTGTGCTGAGATCTGCATT
Organism: Arvicanthis niloticus; assembly: GCF_011762505.2. Lineage (NCBI taxonomy): Eukaryota > Metazoa > Chordata > Mammalia > Rodentia > Muridae > Arvicanthis > Arvicanthis niloticus. The sequence continues at coordinate 104,886,652 of NC_047661.1, read as the reverse complement.
AGAAAAGAAAAGGAAAAACCTTGGCTCCTCAATGTGTCCATAAGACTTCTCTAATGACAAGTGCATTATATGTCAGATTTTTTTCAATGAACACCCTTATTTGTTGAAATTATGCCAGTCAACTTCAGATGATTTCATAAATAAATGTGTTTTGAACATAATTGTTTTGTTTTTATTTACAAAATATATAATTACAAAAATAAAAATGCAGGGTTACCAGATGCAAACTAACTGTAACTTAATTTTCCCTTCTGTTTTTTTCTCATCTTTCCTTCCGTTAAGTAGCAGACTGTACCAAATGTTTCTTATGAAGATGTTGAATTTTAAAAGCATTGAGTTTCTCATAAATAGACATTTTAGTTAGTTGATGCACCAGGTACTATGAGCTTAGAGGGAGTCTGAGAATCGACCTTAAAAGAAAACAGAAGTCTTATTTTTCCAGAAACTGGCAAGATTCAAGTAATTAACTTATTTCCAGAAGCATATTTACAGTGTCTATGAAGGACGGCATCCTAGACTTCATCAGAATCTCCTGAAAGTGTTCTATGTTTGTTTCTCAGGCAGTGCAGTATTACTGCTTCCACTGGTGTTGACCCATTGCCTGCAGGAGTGGCAGTCTCTGCATTGCATGCGGCCTGTGGTCAGGCCTCTTCTGTCACTGGCCCACAAGGAGGGCCACTGGCTAGGGAACAACAGCTGATCACTTCCAAATACAAGTACCCTGGCAAGTTGCCTGTCCCTTCTTTTTCCTCCGCGGGGTGATTTTATATGCATAAACATGTTTTTATATGTCTATATAAACAGTTGTTTCTGTATTATACACTCTGACACTTATAACTAAAGGAGTTCCTATGGTAAGGGATTGACCCTTTAGGGCTGGATGTGGTGGAAGCAGAGGCTGGATCTCTGTAGGTTCCAGTCCAGCCTAATCAGAGTTCCAGGACAGCTTCAGTTACATAGAGACTCTCTCAAAGAAGAATTGAACATTTACTGTGGAGTATCTTTGGAAATTGCTATAGCACTATGAAAACACTAACAAAACAAGTTGTTGGGTTTTTTTTTTTTTTTTTCTCATGAAACCTGTATCATATATGAAAACAAAGTTTTATAAATGAAAGCTTGTTAGAAAGTATTTCTGGGAACCTGGCAAGATGGTTCAGTAGGTAAAAAGATCTCTTGTTGCAGAACATGATCTTAGTTCAGTCCCTGAAACCCACATGATGGAGAGCCCCATTCCTGCATGTGTGTACTTCCCCTGTCACAAGCATACATTCAAAAAGGTACCAGTCATACATGTAGTACATATGCATGCAAAGCATGTATAAAGATAAGTAGTAGACTATTTCCAGAAATCTTTTTAGATATCATTTTAAGAGAACTGGGCTTGGTGATACATACCTTTAATCCCAACTCTCAGGAAGCAGAGACAGGTGTATTTCTGTGAATTAGAGTAGCCTACTCTACATAGCAAGTTCTAAGCCAGCCAAGACTACACAGTGAGGCCCTGTCTCAAAAACAAAATTTTAGAAAGGTAGTCTTCTTATATTGGTAGTCTTTTATTTTTTAGTTATGTGTGTACATTTCTTTGATTGTTTTTGTCTTGCTATGGATTCATGGCTGACCTTGAGATTGCAATGTTCTGCCTGCCTTTGCCTCTACTAGAATTACAGTTACGTGCTCCTGTGCCCAACTTTTGTATTAGATTTTGATTGGACAACATTGATTCAGAAGAAAAAAAAAAAAAAAATATATATATATATATATATATATATATATATATATATATATATCACACAACTGGAATTGATGTCACTATTGACTATCTGATTATGTTGACAGTTACTGAAACAAACGAGAGTATCCAAAACCACTTGAAAAGGCTTAGTTGATGTCGAGTTACAGGGAACTATTTTGTGCTTAGATCATTGATTTCCTTCCTTCTTTGTTTTGTTAACATGTATGTCTGAATGCACACACATGAGCATGTGAAGATCAGAGAGCAACTTTACAGCATCTGTTCTCTGTACCCACAATGGTTTCAGGGATCACCCAGGTTGTCAGGCTTGTACAGCAGGCATTCCTCCTGCTGAGCCATCTTACCAGCCCTTAGTTTTTTGACATTATCTTTGACCTGCAGTTGATTGGGGCTTGAATGTCCATACACTTCTATTACTATATAGAAGTCATCTTGATACATGGCTTGGGATATAGCTCTGTCAGAGAGTACTTACTTGATGTGGGCCAGACTGATCTCTAAAAACACAAAGATGTGGATACTTTATTGTGCAGAATTACTTAAAAATAAGCATGGGGGCCCTAAAGAGATGGCTGCAGTGTTTGAGAGTTCCTACTGCCCTTTCAGAAGACCTGAGTTTGGTTCCCAGCACCCACATTGGGCAGCTGAGAACTGTTCCTCTGGCTTCGAGAAGATCTGATGCATCTGGCTTCCAAAAGTACCTGGACTCTCATGAGCACAAACAGAGCAGAGGCACATGGGGGGGGGGAGATTAAAAATAAACTTTGATTTATATTCCTATCTAATCCTTATTTTAATATAAAAAAGATGTAATAAAATTGGATGAGCATTTCAAACTTAATCATGATAGTAGATGGGCTAGCTAAAGAAGTCAGGATGTAGTTACTTAATGAGATTTTGAATGTATTATGAATGATGGGTCAAATAATTTTCATTTTATACACCTTTACCTAAAGTATTAGAAAATCTTGTCTTTCTCTTCCATTCAAATCTCACATTACAAAATAAAATATAAAAGGACTATAACTTAAACCAACTGCAATGTTGTGGACCTGCAGACTTTCCTGCACTAGAGAGGCAAAGGTAGGAAAATTAGCCCTGGATATACAGCAGACTGAGACACCATAAAGTCTACAAAAGTCTATCTCAAAGGAGCAACAGAACATATCAGAAGAGGAGAAAAAGGAGGGAAAACCAGGAATGCCCCGGCCCGCGGGGATTCGACGAGACCTTAGGGAAGGGGGCGAACAAATGAAAGGACAAGAGACACAAAGAATGAGAGCAAGTCTGGGTTCTGATCAAGCTCTGAAACTTTAATTTTGGGGGCAGGTTATAAAGACACAGCAAACCGGGAAGTTTGGGCGAGGGTCATTGCTTAGGGCTATCTTACTATGGAATCCTTACTGTCTAAGACCAGTCCACTGTCATATCCTTATTGCCCTAGACCATCCCACTGTCATAACCTTATTGCCCTAGACCATCCCACTGTCATAATCAGCTCCAAGGAAATGCCAGACGTTCTTTAGGTTCTTGGGACCTGAGACCTGTGAATGTCCTTTCTTAACCTTGTACTGACTAGACTTTCTAAAACAGCAGGTAATTTCCTGGGTTTGGCTCCCAGCACAGGAAAAAATGTAAGTTTATATATAATTTTATTTTCAAGTCAGATGTGGTAGAGTGCCTTTCATCCCAGCATTATAGAGGCAGAGGCAGGTGATCTCTGAGTTCAAGACTAGTCTGGTCTATACAGTAAAGTTCTAGGCCAGTGCTATATATGAGACCCTATCTCAAAAATGGTTTTTTCTGTAATTCAACTTTATTTTTCTATAATGCTAATTAACTACTTTCATTAAACCCATAAAGAGTTATAGTATCACTCTGATTTTAGATCTCTTTAATCTGATAGTAAAGTGAAAATTGAAAATTAGAGGCTTATTCAATAACACTTTGGGGACCTCGAGACAACTGTCTTGAAAAGTCCATTCTTCAGCTTTGCCCCAAATCTAAGTCCATCCTGGTTGTTCCTGCACAGTTGGCCCCAAGGTTCTCAAAACCCTTTCTGAAACATGCTCAGAGCACAAAATAATGGGAGTGATCACTGTTCTGTCCAGCTTCCAAAGTGACCTTGGAAGGTAGTTGGCACCATTCTTTTTGCCCTGTCAAGCCAAAGCAGGGATAGACTAATATGGGACACAGCAATTTACAAAACTAAGTATGCAAGAACAGACAGGCGCGGGGCGGTGGTGGCGCACGCCTTTAATCCCAGCACTTGGGAGGCAGAGGCAGGCGGATTTCTGAGTTCGAGGCCAGCCTGGTCTACAGAGTGAGTTCCAGGACAGCCAGGGCTACACAGAGAAACCTTGTCTCGAAAAACCAAAAAAAAAAAAAAAAACAAACAAACAGACAGGCAAGATGGCTCAGTAGGCAAAGATGCCTCCTGACAAACCAGAGGACCTGTGTTCAATCTCTCTGAGACCTCCAAGGTAGAAGGAGAGAATCAACTCCCCCATAAGTTGTCTTTGGACTCATATGTGCTCCTTGGCACAGGAATACCACCTCTACATACATGCACATCTTCATGTACACACGCACACACATACACAAATAAATGTTAAATTGATCACTAAATATCCAAGAGCATGTGAAAAGTAAATTGTATTATTTATGATACCTTTGACTGCAAGAAGCAGAAAGTAACTGCACCAAAGAAAGGGGAAAGATCCTGAGATTTCACAGTAGGCCTTATGAAATAGGAAAAACAAAACGGATCAAGGTTTCAATGCTGTGTACCCTAGGAAGCACAGGAGCCTCAGCTACTGTAGAGGGCTCAATAGTATCCGCTGCTTCAGGTCAGGAAACACAGTGTGCTCCCACTCTAAACACAGTGTGCTCCCAATCTAAAAGGCACCTCCTGTTCCCAGGTCCCAGAGTTCCATATTCCATAGTAGGACAATTACACATTACACAGATGTGTGACACTCTGGGTTTGATCATGAAGCATTCTGAATAACCTAAATGTACCCAGTTTTGTCTTTGCCGAACAAGGCAGTTTGTTTTAAAGCACAAAAGAAATAGTAGAAAGAACAAAACATTAGTAGAACTGTCTCATGGAGATAGTCACAGTAAACCTAAATGAAGACATTGGACATTGCAAAAGATCCTGATACTTTCATTGGCTTGGAACATTGCAATGGATAATTTACAGAGTGTTTGTGGTCCTTAAGGGTATTGTGGAGCAGGTAGTGGTGGTGGTGGTATACACCTTTAATCCCAGCACTTAGGAGGTAAAGGCAGGCATATCTCTTGAGTACAAGGCTAGCCTGGTCTACAAAGTGAGTTTCAGGATAACCAGGGCTGCATACAGAAACCCAGTCTCAACAAAATAATAATAGTATGCCATGAGAGTTGGTTAATAGTGCCAGCTATCAAGACAGGATGGTACAATCTGTTATCTTGACACACAGGAAGAAGCCCAAGCCATGAGGACCTTAAGCTGGAGGCCAATGTGTGCTGCAGTTAACACAACACACATAACACGGCATAACACAAAAGACAACTCATGATCCCAAACAAACTTGTAGATTCATTTACAAAATTTTTACTTTATTTTATTTGGACAGTCTGATGTATCCCAGGCTGTCCTGGAACTTGTTAGGAAGTCAAGGATGGCCTTGAACTTCTGATCTTCCTGCCTCCACCTCCTGAGTACTGGGATAGTAGGTGTGCACATCTGCACCTGATTGTAAATGTTATTTGGGATCAAACCTGGGCCTTTATTCATGCTAAGCAAGTGCTCAACTAACTGAGCTGCTTTCAGCCATTTACTTTAGAAAAATTTAATATGTATAAGTTCATGAATATCTTTCATCCTTTAAACTTCCTTTTGTGCTTTAAGTGGACAATTAAAAGTAGGCTAAATAGGCTCAATCTCTATCTCTGTCCTCTCTCTCTCTCTCTCTCTCTCTCTCTCTCTGTCTCTGTCTCTCTCTCTCTGACAGAGTCTTGCTAGCCAGGCTGACTCTGAACATGAAAATTCCCTGTTTCTGCCTCCCAACACACAAGACATGAGACCACTGTACCAGCTGAAAAGATTAATTCTTTAAGCCCAACAGCCAATTTCCCACCATTATTAGAAACAGTTTTCTGAAAGCTGGATACCAATATATAAAAGGTCAAGTCATGAAAAATGTGTATATTCAAATCGACAGCTTCACTCCAGAGGACCTTGACGTTCACATTCAGAGAAGATGCCAGAAGTTAGGGAGTGCTTTCTCTTCATCAAGTAGACTATTTCTGATGCCAACTAAACTGTCACCCTTTCCCTCATCCCCCCTGTGTCTCCACGTTTCTTCCTTCTGCTCTGTCTTTGTGAGCACCACGACACTTGTTAGTTAAAGTCAGTGTGTGTAGGCTGTGACTCCACTGCCATAGTTTTTGGTCCCCCTTGGCCAGAGGAGCCTGGCATTGACAAGGACAAAGATCAAATGCAAGACACATAAGTGTCACTAGGGAAGAATCTAAGTGACCTTCTTTGGTTTTATCTACACTTTATCTTTACACTTCGCTCTCCCTTTCAGTTACTCTCAGTCCTTGTCTCCCAGTGCTTATTAGCACTTTGTCCCTAGAACCCCAAGTGTGCTGCACTAAATGCACGGACTCTCCATTTTAGGACCTTCTTGTCTCCAGTTCCTGGTCCCTGGCAGGTTTCACTGCATACTCAATCACCCCCTGGGCTCTCAAGCCCTGGCAGGATTCCTGCAGGGATTTGTTATCCATCAGCTTCGTTCTTGTTTTCAATTCACTCTTGGATTTCTGAGCTACATGGCCCTGCAATTAATTATAGGTCATTATAACGGCTTCTTGCAATTGTCAGGTTTTTTTTTTTTTTTTATTTGTTTCCCAAGATGTGAAATGTTAAAAAGAAAAAAGAAAAGAAAAAGAAGAATACAGGGTTGATACTTCATAGCATAGCACCTCATTTCCTCTTTGGTTTGTCTCAAAAGTTTTAGAGCTATTTCAGCTTGGTCGTGCTGTAATTAAAGATCAGGCAGCTTAGGAGCTAGAGAGTTCAGCAGTTGAGAGGGATTGCTGCTGGTGCAGGTGGAGTCCCAGTATTATATCAGGTGGTCCACAGCCACCCGTAACCCTGTGTCTGTGAGGTGTAACACCCACTTCTGGTCTCTGTGGGCATCTCCGAGTGTGTGTGTGTGTGTGTGTGTGTGTGTGTGTGTGTGTGTGTGTGTGTAGATGTATATATATATTGTGTATGTGTGTGAGTGTGTACGTGTGTGGATATATATATATATATGTGTGTGTGTGTGTGTATGAGTGTGTGTGTGTATGAGTGTGTGTATGTGTGTGGAGATGTACATATGTGTGTGGAGATGTGTGTGTGTGTGTGTTTATCTTTGAGTATATATTCATATCTTGTGAGAATATATATTTATAGACACAAACATAAACACACACATGTAATCACACACACACACAAGTTTTAAGAAAGAGAGTGCCTCGTGATTGTATGTGCAATTGTCCTCATTTGTATCTCAGGGCACATGAGAAAAGCTCTGAGAGGCCCAGGCTTCTCGGGTTGAGAACTGAGCCAGAGTGGAACAGTTTACATCTCAGTACAAACTGAACAGGATATTACTTCCCATCAGCATAAGAATTTTTTTCAAGAAAGTCTAAGCTAATTCCATGGCAAGAGTTACTTTCTAGCATAAATAATTTACATTAGAATCGTTTCCCCCTGTGATGCTGAGGTAAATAGGGCAGAGCTGTGGCAGCACATTAAATAGAAAACACAGCAGAAGAAAGCCTTGATAGTACAAACAATTACATCTTTTTCATTAAAAAAAAAAAAAAAAAAAAATTAGCTAGGCTTGGTGGTGCATGCCTTTATTCCCAGCGCTTGGGAGGCAGAGCCAAGTGGACTTCTGTAAATTTTAGGCCAGCCTGGTTTACATATCAAATTCCAGACCAGCCATGGCTACATAGAGAGAGGAAGACCCTATCTCAAAACAAACAAATAAATACAAAATAGGATATTTACTTTTATTTTATGTGTCTGTGTGTGTGAACATATTCAGTGTGTATGTATGCAAGTGCCCACTACAGAAGCTACAATGGGGTTGGATCCCCAGAATCACAGACTTGTGAGCCTCAATGTGTGTGGTGGGGACCGAACCCAGCTTCTCTGCAGGAACAGCTCTCACTCTTAATTACTGAGCAATCTCTTCAGCTCATATATATCTTGCTCATAAAACTATTGCTTCAAGCTTAAGCATGGTGACACACACACCTATAGTTGCAGCACTCTGGAGGCAGAGGCAATCTCTGTGTTTCAGGCCAGCCTGGTCTACAGAGTGTGTTGGAGACAGCCAGGGATGCATAGAGAAAACCTGTTTGTTTGTCTCAAACAAAACAAAACAAAAGCTGATGATGGTGGTGATGATGATAATAACAATGATAATTATTAATAACTAATATTGTTGATTTATGTAAATATTAACATAAATATTTAATCATAATAATAAATAATCCTGCTTCAAATGGTTTGTTTCGCCAATTACCCATGGATTTTATTTCTGTAACAGTATTTACTTAGTGTCAACTTTTTTTTTTACAGGAGACTGTGGTTTTCAGGATCCCATTGCCCCTTTGTGACTGCATTGAGATCCCTTGTTTACTGGTGGCTGTATTTCTGGGTTTAGTGTTCTGGGCTTGCTGTCAACTTCATTTTTGTTATGCCCTAACATGACCTTCTTCTCCAGCCAAGTTAATTGGCAGATAGCACCCAGCACATGACTTGCTAGTTCCTCTCCTTGGGGCTTAGAAAGGCCATTCTCTAAACCTGGAATGCCTTCTCCACTCTTTGCCAGTGTGTCCTCCGCCACTGCTTGGCCTGTGTTGACTAAAACTTCCTTTTCTTCTGAGGGCCTTCCCCTTGTCTTCTATTCACCCCTTCCAATCCCCTCATCACTTAAGCTGTGCCAAGCTTCTTAATGTGGGCCTTGGGAGTTTCCTAAGCTACCTTTGAGTGACTATTGTCTCTGCAGAACCCAGAGCCAATCCTTTGTTTCTTTGTTATAGGAGCTGAATTTCCCTGCATGGTGGCTCTCAGTGTGGCCTTGAAGAGCAGTTTCAAACATCTTTACCTCTGCTTGTCATATACATAATTTAGTCATTTTATTAAAAAAGACACTGGGAAATTATAAACCAGAAAAATACCAAAAATATGGGCTAAACTAATACATGCAATACATGAAAGTGTTATATAGTAACCTTAAATATTATAGATAAAGGACAAGCAGAAGATCCTACATACATGTGTGACTTACACAAACATACATGTATGTGACTTATACACACACACACACACACACATCAATCAGTGGTAGAATGTGTACTTTATTGGCAACAAAGCCTTAGGTTGAATTTCTAGCAACACAGAATTTAAAAATATTACACCACACATCACAGAACAGTAGATGAACATTCATTTTTAACCCTGAGAAATATCTAGTAGGCACAACTATTTGATGCAGTGTAAATGGTGCTGCATTCCTAATTTTTTTGCTTTAAACTTTCTGTATTATACAAATGAGTACATAATAGTTGAGCGGCTGTGACATCTGGCTTTCTGTGTATACTTGATGCATCATCTATATCTGCTACCACTTCCTGTCCACAGGAACTGGTGATGCATGCATTCAGCACAGTGCATCAGAGGTGCTCTCTGGTGCCAGATAATGAGTCCCTTTTGATAGTGTGTTTTGTAGTTCTGGATATTGAATCCAGGGCCCTCTGCATACAAGGCAAGTGTTGTATCACCAGGCTTGCTGAACTCAGAACACATAGTGGTGTGCTTCAGCAGGTCTGCAGTGGACCTGAGACTTCCTCTCTTCAATAAGATCTTGGGTCCTGGCTCTCCGCTGGGACCATCAGAGTTCTCTAACATTAACTATGGAGAATGTTTATTTTTTAAAAAGTGACTTACAGCCCTATCGTGTCCTAAAGGTATAGGTCTGTAATAGAGCAAGTCATTCCACATCATTTGGCTTCTTCTGTTTGTGTTAGTTCCATATCATATGCACTTGTGAACAAACCTATTCTCTTCTTGCAATGTGCTCCTTGCTGTGTGCAGTTTCCCATCTCCTACAGCATCTATACAAAAAAAGATATCTGGTTCCCTAAAACAGGACCTCTCCCCTCATTCCTTCCTGGCTAAGAGCAAGAGAGAAAAGCTGTGTACTCAGTCAAAGCCGCTTTGCTTTGATGTAGTTACAACTGTTTCACTTGTCAAAAAGCTGATGAGGAAGCTTGGAGTTGGGAGACCCTGCGTCTGCCCGAAGAAGTGTTTGGTTTCGCCATCCTTCTGGCCTCATGCCACATAGCATTGACATACCATCTCTACTGATTACATACTTTGGAACGATCTGAAACAGTGTAGTTAAGCTTGTCTTCACGCTTTGCTTTCAACGTATGCTTGAAAACGCTAGTCTGAGATCTGGCAAGCAGCAGCAGTAAGACAGATTCCATGAATGCACAGGTGTCCCAGAAGCAGCTGAGAAGGCAAGGGTGGCTTCCAGGCTGATACAGTGTATTTTTGTCTGGAGTCACATAGTTCCTGCCTTTAAATATCCAGGTTGCACTTTGAAAGGACAGTCTGAATGCTAGGTCATTTGAAATAATCCTGGAGCTGGAGTGTGGTTCAGTGATAGAGGGCTTGCCTAGTGTGCCTGAGACCCTGAACTCAATCCTGTAAAATTCTAATTAGTATACAGAAGAGAGGGTTGAGACTACTAATTTTTAGCTTTTCTTGCATCAAGGTTGAAATGAAGAACAACATAATGTGTTCCTTGTTGATGGGCACCAGCTTTGGCAGGCTTACATAGCTGCTGCTTTTTACAGTACCATGTGGCTATATTTAGCTACTTGTTCTCTTCGAGGCCCTTGAAGTAATTTCCTTTGGCTCTACTGCCCTGAGAGGAAAAGGAGAGCTCTGTTAACATGAATACGACATGACTGTGACAGGGTTTTTGGAAGGCAGTGGGATTTCTGAGGTGTAGGTTTTCCTGAATTACCGGGATCTGAAATTTATTGTTGAATATACTGAAAAGGGCTAGCCTGCGGCAAAATTATCAACAGGAATTATTCGTCCTTCAGATACCCTCAGTGGTCCTTTTTCCTCCTAGAGGTATCCCCTACCTGTTTCTCATGCTCTGTGAGTGATTGCACTTCCATTAAAGTATCTTCTTAAATCACTCTTGCCACTGCTTGCCTAGCATCCAGGAAGCCCCAGGTTCCACCCCATTGCAGACACCAGGTATGGTGTGGCCCATGCCTATCGCCTTGCACTTGGAGATGGAACCAGAAGTTTAACATCATCTTTGGCTGCAGAGTGCATTTGGGATCGGCCTGGGATGCATGAGACCTTGTCTCCAAAACCAAAAACAACAAAGAACGGCCAGCAACAACAAAACAAAACGGAAACCCAAGGGCAGGCAGTGAAGGCTCAGAGGGTAAAGGCACTTGCTGCCGAGCTGCACAAACAAGAGTCCATTCCTCAGGACCCACAGGGTAGAAGGAGAGATTTGGAGCCTGCAGGCTCATCTTCCCGTACTCATACACAGAAATAAATAAGTTTTAAAAACCCTGAAATTAACCAGCTAAACAACAAACAAATCTCCACAGTAGTTCTGCATATCACTCATTCTCATTATTTCATATTAGTTGTGCAGCTACAAAGAGCTAAACATCAGTAACAAAATAACAAATCTACTCCATCTGTTGCAGTGCTAGCAACACATAAGTAGCTGTTTACATATTCTCTATCCTATGATGACACATACTACAAAGGCAGGAAGAATAATAGGGAGCCCAAGGAAGCTGTGGGGAGGGATGCTGAAACTTTTTGTTTTCTCTGTTTTTTTCACACAGTCTCTTGTGTTGCCCAGGCTGTCTGGCTCTTCCTCCTGGGCAAGAGATGCGCTTCCTTGAGTCTCCTTTGTAGCCATAGTACAGGGGCCACTGGATATGTCCCAGTTTTCACAAGGTTGTTCTCACTGAGAGAGCCGTAACTTTTCAGCCAGAAATCAGAAGGTGAGAAGTTGAGACTAGAAGAGAATCATTCAGGCCCCATGACTCAAGCGGGAAGGCCTTGGTATGAGAGCATGCCTCGGGTACTGAGGTGAAATCCAAATGCCGGTTTGGTTGGTACTGGAGGAACAAGGGCATGTGTGGCAGGAGACAAGCCAAAGAGCTGGAGGCCAGAAGCACAAGGTCCTGGGAGGGAGGCAGATGTAAAAACCAGCGGAGAAACCGTTGAGAACTGCTCTTTGTTTTGTTTGCATTTTTTTGAGACAAGGTCTCATGATGTAACCCCAATATTCTCAAACTCATTGTTCTCCTGTCTCAGCTTTTTAACTGGTAGGATTTTAGGCGGGTACCACCATGATTGGGGAAAACAATTTAAGCAGAGTGATAAGGCTTTAAAAAGCCTAGAAATACTGTCCCTCTCCGAGTTGCTAACTTGTAAAGAGAAAATAAAAGGACGATAGCCTGCAATATTGAATGTGATAGGGTGGTAATTCTAAGCTCTTGTGTTTAGAAGAGGCACGGTGTACAAGCACCATGACAAGCATTTTACAGAGAAATTCTGTCCCAGTTTCAGAAAAGATGGATCTTTTTTAGGCAGAGAACCTATTATCCTGAGATCACCCCATTCTCGCTTCCCTTACACGTGGGCGAGACTGGCTGGCTGTGTGCTGCTCTTAATTTTGCTGGTGATGTGAGAATGAGATTATTTTTCAAAGAAAAGAAGTGAAATAAGAAACACGGGGAGATGGTTCAGATTGCACTGTTCTGAAGGCATCCGTGGAGGTGCATCCCATATAAGCATATAACTGTAACAAGTTAATGGTGAATTTCATTAGGGGTGTGTGTGTGTGTGTGTGTGTGTGTGTGTGTGTGTGTGTGTGTTGGCACATATACGTGTTTGTGTGTATGATTGTAGAATACAGCCCAGCGATTTTTGAATGCTAAACCAGTGATCTACTACTGAGCTGTCATGTAGCCCCAGTGACCTTATGTTTTGATTGTGACCTAGTACATCTGGTCAGGTGTGGAAGTTCTACCTTTGGCATGATGTAAGAGGGTGCCCAAAAAGTTCCTTATCTGGAGCATTTGAAAATTCCAAGTTTTGGATTCAAGATACCTTTGCTATTAGTTCAACAGTGTCGGCTCTGTGACATCATTTTGAAAAACTATAAGGTCTGTGTACTGTTGACTGCTCATGCTCAGGTAAATGGTAGCCTGGAGTCATATTGTGCTGTATTGAAAGGCCACCAAGTCAGCAGGAGGGTGGTGGTGCACTCTGTTAATCCCAGCACTAGGGAGGCAGAGCAAATTTCTGAGTTTGAGGCCAGCCTGGTCTACAGAGGGAGTTCCAGGACAGCCATGGCTAAATAGAGAAACTCTGTCTCAAAAGGCTAAAAGTAACAAAAGGGTGGAAGGAAGGAAGGAAGGAAGGAAGGAAGGAAGGAAGGAAGGAAGGAAGGAAGGAAGGGGAAGAAGGAAAGGGAAGGGAAGGGAAGGGAAGGGAAGGGAAGGAAAGGAAAGGAAAGGAAAGGAAAGGAAAGGAAAGGAAAGGAAAGGAAAGGAAAGGAAAGGAAAAAGAGGAAAGGAAAGGAAAGGAAAGGAAAGGAAAGGAAAGGAAAGGAAAGGAAAGGAAGCAGAAAGAAAGGCCACCAAGCTTTTTCTCTTCTTTGCAAAAGTTCTCAGATGCATGTGGTGGCAAAGAATTGAGGTCATGTTTATTTTGAGCTCCTTTGTTTAGTTCACTAGCCACAGACACACAGCAGATATCATTTGAGAACTGATAAGAAAATACTTTTTAAAAATTTACCTAGGGGGCTGGAGAGATGCTGAGTGGTTAAGACATTAACTGCTCTTCCAGAGGTCCTGAGTTCAATTCCCAGCAATCACATGGTGGCTCACAACCATCTGTAATGGGATCCAATGTCCTCTTCTGCTGTGTCTGAAGACAGTGACAGTGTACTCACATAGATAAAATTTTAAAAAATCTCAAAAAAATTTACCTAGTTTTGCATAATTTTTCAATACGTTTTATATTTACATTGCAGTCAGACAATGTTAGCCTCATTCTGCCTAAAGAACCTAAGGCAGAGAAATAAAACAGATGAAGTTCCTACAACCAGTAAGTGACCAAGCCAGCCATAAGATTTCAAGTTCATCTGACAGGAAAGGCCAGCACAGATAGAAGTGCATTTTCAAACTGAGGTGGAATTATCAAGTATATTTTGTAGTTTCATTATTCTCTGAGATATTACATATAAAATATCCTCAGTGTGTAATCTTGTGGTGAGCAATGCTTTCGATCTTACATTCAAGCAAAAATGTTGCCCAAACACAAGACATTTCCCTAGAGGCAGTGTTGGCTGCTGGGAAGCACATGAATTACTTTGCCTAGCGAGAGTATCCTGGGACTTTTGTTGTAGGGAGAGGACTGAACAGTGAGAGCTAAGGCCTGTGTATGAGTCCAGGGCAGGATGCAGGAGGGAGGTAAAGACGAGGCTCTTGGTGTTGGGCTACAGGCCAAGTGCAAGATGAGAAGCCACAGCTGTTGAGGACCCAGCAGAAGGAGTGGCAGGTCCTCCTCACGGAAGCCCTTCCTTCTCCCTCTCCGACCTTGACTCATTTGTTCCACTGTACTCTGCTTCCAACATAAGCCCTCTCTGTGTGTCACTTCCCAGAATAGGTAAATCTTCCTAAGTCCCTCTGAGAAACTTTAGTCAAAAGATGCTAGAGATTCTTTTTTCAAGATGTAGAGGTAGGTTTTTCTCTATCATTGAAGATTTTTTAAAAACAATACTGGGGAGCAGGGCAGTGGTGGCAAACCTTTCATTCCAGCCCTCTGGAGGCAGAGGTAGGGGGATTTCTGAGTTCAAGGCCAGCCAAGTCTACAGAGCAAATTCCAGGACAACCAAGAAAAAAAAATTTATATATGTATGTATGTGTTTGTGTGTGTGTGTATATATATATATAAATTTTTGCATATGTATATACAAAATTATATATATATAATTTTGTGTGTATATATACAAAAATTTTATATAAATCATATATATTAAAAATTATACATATACACACATATATATGTATATATATATAGAGAGAGAGTGAGAGAGAGAGATGAAAAAAGAAAGAGATAAAAGAAAAGGAAAGAAAGAAAGAAGGCAGGCAAGACAAGTTCAGGTGAAATTCAATTCATTCATTTATTTTTAGTTTAGATACAAGTTCTTGCTATGTTATCCAGGTCAGCCTTGAACTCCTGAATGCAAATGATCCTCCTGCCTCAGATTCCCAAGTTGCTGAGACACATTATGAAACTTGATTAAATCTTTTTTCAAATGCTCAGGGTTAGGGCCGGCAAGATGGCTGTTGTAATAGGTAAGGTACTTGCCAAGAATCCTGGCAACCTGAATTCAATCCCCAGAATCCAGATTAAGGTAGAAGAAGAAGACCAACACCCCAACGTTGCCAGCTGACCCCACAAATTTAATAAATAAATAAATAAATAATATAAAATTTAAAAGAAACTTACACTTAATAGTCTGTGTGGTGTATATCAGTAATCGTATCACTGGCTAAGACAGCACAATCATGAGTTATATGGTAAGACACTGTCTCAACCAAACCAAAACAAAAACAATTCCTGAGGCAAGAGGAGTCACTCTGTATAAGAACAAATTTTAGTGCTGGAAGAATGGCTCCGAGTTTAAGAGCCACTGGCTATTTTTAGATTCTTAGACTCAGATTCAATCCCAAACACCCACATGACAGTTCACAACTGTCTCTAACTCCAGCTCCAGGAGACTCAATGCCCTCACATAGACATACAAACAGGGAAAACACCAATTCAAATAAATCATTAGAAAAAAATAAATAAAAACAAGTTTTAAGAACAAGTAGTGGAGCCAGCCAGTGGTGGCACACACCTTTAATTATAGCACATGGGAGGCAGATGGATTCCTATGAGTCCAAAGCCAACCTGGTCTACAGAGTGAGTTCGAGGCTATCCTGGTTTACAGAGTGAGTCCTAGAGTAGCCAGGGCTGCAGAGAGAAACAGAGTCTCAAAGAACAATAAAACAAAAAACAAAAACCAACACTAAAAAAACAAAGCAAACTCAGTATATGAGTAGGGGTCTAGCTCAGTTGGTAGGGTGTTTGCCTGGCATGCCTTAAGTCCTGGGTTCAGATCCACAGCATTGCATAAAACTGGTCTTAACCGCCCTGACTGTAACCCTAGCACTCAGAAAACAGAAGATCAGGGACATCTTCAGCTTCCTAGCAAGTCTGAAGCCAGCCTAGACTACAGGTGACCCTGTCTCAACAAACAAGCTGTAACCTGTAGCTAATGACAGGAGAAGCCAGCTCTGCCACATGGGACTGTGCATTCCTCGTCACCTTCAGGTCCAAGTGTCTCATCCGTCAAAGGAAGTGACACCAGTAAAAACAGTGCTGTCTAGGTAGCTAACTTAAAAGTTAACAACGGAGCTGGGCAGCGGTGGTGCATGCCTTTAACCCCAGCATTTAGGAAGGAGATTGTAGTCAGATCTCTGAGTTTGAGGCTAGCCTGGTCTATGAATCAAGTTCCAAGATAGCCAGGGCTACTCAGAGAAGCCCTTTAAAAAAAACAAACAAAAAAACAAAAACAAAAAACCAAAAAAAAAAAAAAAAAACTAAAAATCAAAACCCAAAACCCAACAATAGCAAAACCCTTCCTTTCTTTGTTTTCTACCAGCGAGCAGATACCGGACAAATCAAGAATGATAAACACAACAGCTGAGGTGGGATAAAGCCACAGCACCCGGGCCACCATGACTGTTGCTTTCCCCCTTTGTCATATTTCGAATCCATCCTCAGAGTTTTGTCTGCTTTGGTGACATAACAAACACAAAGGACTTTTGTCATTTCCTGCACTGATACTATCAGGACAATAGGCATTCATATCCAATCGGCCCATTTCCGCAGCATCTCACCCAGTCCCTTCTTGCATCTTACAACCTATTCTACATAAAGCCGGCAGAGTGACTCGGAACTTACTCACTCCTCGATTCTAAAGTTGACCGTCACTGTCTATCAACAATAAGTGGGAAGCTCCTGCGTGGCGGCGCTGTTCCGCGGCCTGGTGTGAACGCCCCTGCCCCACTTTCCTCTGGCTCCATTTCCAGCCCTTTCCCACTCCTCTCTAGCTACATTAGCTGTCCGCTCTTGCCTTAGGTCCTTTGCACCTGCTTGCCTTCACCTGGAATGCTCGTCCCCGAAATAACTTCATGTCTGGCTCAACTGCCTCATTTATGCCGCACAAATGTCAACATATCCGAGAAGCCGCCGTGTCAGATCCTTCTATTAGAAATCGCACCCTCCGCCTCCCTCCATCATCGTCTCAGATGATGTTCATTTCCCCATAATTCAACAGGATTGATTTGTTTTGATATCTGTCTCCAAACCTGTAACGGGATGTCAGTTCCACGGGAGTGAGCGTTTTTTTTTCCTATCCTCCCGCCCCCTACTGATGTACACAAAATTAACTCCTCCCCAAACTAATTTGTGTTATTGTTTTGAGGAAAGGTATTATATAGCCCAGGCTGGCTTTGAACTTGCTTTGTAGCTGAGGCTGGCCTTGGACTCTGGATCCTCCTGCCTTCACTTCCCAAGTTCTAAGGCATGAACCTTCTATACTTGCTTTCCCATTGTGGTGAACATATCCAGGAGCCAGGGCCTGGTGCATGTTAGACAGGCTAGCTGTATCCTTAGTCCTAAAACTGGTCTTGTTTTAATGAAGACACAGACACTATCAAAAGATTATAATTTTTTTTTTAAAGATGTTTATAAGGTCCAGTCAACAGGAAGGAAACCATTCCTGATACCTAGCCAAATACCAGGGCTATTGAATCACAGATCTTAGAAGAGAATCTACTACAGCCACTTTGCTAGACCAGTCTAATTCCTAAGTCACATAATTCTGTAGAGCTACAGGTAAGTGTAGCTATAACTTCTCATCAAAGAAGCTCTCCAGCAAATGGAAACCATTACAGAACAAAACAGAACAAACGAAAAAATCAAAACACCAAAGCCACAACTGGGCAATGCAGAGATGGAAGGGTTGTGGGGAGTCCAGCCCCAGTAGATGTATCTACAGCACAGCTCCTGCATCCATGGCTCAGGGAACATGGAGGAAGCACAGGCAGAAAGACTGCAAGAGGCAGAAGACCAGGAAGTCTGCTGTGTGATAGCCTGTCTTAGAAAGGGCTGCGTAAACAAGATCCGGACAATGACAACATCAACAGGCAAGCTAACAAGAAAGGTGAAAAAATATCATTGGGTCTGACCCTAGAGAACTAAAAAGAGAGAAAAGAGAGCGTGGAGTTAAGGGGAGAGAGAGGTTGGGAGGACATGGAGGAGTTGGGAGAGGAAAAAGAATGATCAGAATATATTGTATGAAATTTTATTTCAATAAAAAAGCCATAAGAAAAAAAAAGCCGTTAAGTCCGGAAAAGAAAAAAGAAAAAGAAGCTTCCCAGCTTGAGAAAGGGGCTAGGGGAGGGGTTGAAGGAAGGAAAGGCAAGAGGAGAAATGATATAATTATATTTTAATTTAAAATATAGAATAATTAATTAAAAGATGTCTAATGCTTATTTATGGGGCGGGAAGGGGAGGTGTGCACTCGGTGGTTGGTGCATAGCTTGTTGGGCATTGGTTCTTTCCTTCTGTGTAGGTCCTGGGAACCGAACCCAGGTTATTCAGCTTGGTGGCAATCGACTTTACCCACTGAGCCACTTATCCACACAATAGTGTATTCGGCTCTCTGAAGTGTCTCAGATTCTTATAATAGGATGACACTAAATTCATTTCCTTTTTGACCTCAACTTGGAATTCACATTTTCCAAGTCATACGATGTGGGAAACATGGCTGTGTTGCCAAGTCACCACCACATTGAGATGCTCTCCAAGGCATCTCAGTGTACACGACAAGACAAATTATTGAGATGCTGATTGATTGTATTTGGTTGGCTGCATTATTAAAATCTCTTAATTACTAGTTAGCATTCATTTGTGATACAGATATCCTGTGACCACTTGGCTTTCATCCTGCCTCTGACACTAGTAAGGTGACTTGATAAACAAGCTCCTCCCTCCCATAGAAGCGTAATGTGGGACATAGTTCATTGGCCAAGAGAGCTTGGGTCATTTGGGACAGCAAGAGAAAGAAGAAAGCTGCCGTCAGGTGTGCTGTGCTTGCTCAGATGGAGCCACGGCCCGGAAACAATTCAGAGCCTCAGCCTATTCATTAAGTACAGCACAGGGCAGGGTCGGGGTTAGCTAGGCTCAGTTGGAGGTCTCTGCAGGTTTCAGGCTGTGAACACCTGGGAGCAGAAGCTGTTCTTGCTGGGTTTTGCACAGTGCACTGGCTACTTTTATGCCAACTTGATGCAAGCTAGAGTCATAAGAGAGGATGGAGCCTCAGTTGAGAAAATGCCTCCATGAGATCCAACTGTAAGGCCTTTTCTTAATCAGTGATCATTGCAGGAGGGCCCAGCCCATAGTGGGTTGGGGGCTGGTTTTCCTGGAGTTTGTAAGAACACAAGCTGAGCAAGCTATGTGAAGTAAGCCAGTATTGTAGTACACCTCTATGGCCTCTGCCTCAGCCCCTGCCTCCAGAATCCTGTCTTGCCTTTGACCTGACTTCCTTTGGTGATGAACAGCAATGTGGAAGTGTAAGCTGAAGAAACCCTTTCCTCCCTCAACTTGCTTTTGGATCCTTGTGTTTTATGGTAGCAGTAGAAACTCTGACTCAGACACAAACCCGGAAACATTCACATGTGGATCAGAGAAAGGATTTGACCTCCCTCTGAGCCTTACTCTAGAGGAAAGACTTAGCCATTTCTGTGGGTCTGAGGGACGAGTCCTCGATGTGGTCACACCCAAGTCAGTTTTGCACATTCCCTAAAGCGTTCCTTGGCTTCCTACACACAATAGAAGTTTAAATTCTCACGTAGCCAGGTTAAAGAACACTAAAACACATCAGCGAGGGTAGAGATGTAGGTCAGAGGTACAACACTTGTCAGAAACTGGTCATGATTCCCCAGCACTGGAAAAAGCAAAGGGAGGAAACATAAGTGCATTCCACTTAAGTCAATATATCGAAAAATATTCCAATATGTAATTGATGTAAGCCAATACTAATGAGGGGATGAATGCTCTTCTTTGTACTGGCTTTTGGTGTGTTTTACATTGTGCTCTCAGTTTGGATACATTTCAGGCACTCAGTTGCCACGTGTGCTATTATTGCCTAAGATATTGCATAGGGCAGACTTCAACTTTCGATCCAGTTTCCACCGTAAAATGTGCTTGGTGCTAACTAATAGCTATCTCATCTGATTGAGTTTATTAACATAGATTCACATTCTGAGCTTGAAAACTGGGTTAAAGCATTGCATGAAAACAGCTCACTGGTCTGAGGCTAGGGCCTCCTTCCCTCCAATTGTACACACACACACACACACAGAACCTTCTCAATCTGTATAATGCTATTGGTATACAGAAGACTTCAGGGCAGACCAATTAGCAGTGGACTTTGTGGGTTTTATTCCCAGGGAAGCCTATTTCTTCCTTTCTCAGGATTCCACTCTTGCCTGTAGTTCTTTGCCTAGAGTTAAGTTGAAGCTTGAGAGTTTCATGTTAGCCCTTCTATGTTAGCATGGCCATTGGCTGTTCAGGTCTTGTTTTTGTTATAGCTTCTCTCATGTTTCTAGGAGACAAGTCTTATACCAAACCCTCTGTTCCTCTGAATCTTTCTGCTCCCTCTTCTGTAATGGTCCTGAGCCTTAGGGGCAGGAGTTGTTTTGATATGTGTAAGGTAGGACTAGGTATCACATGACCTCTTGTCTTCTGAATTTGGATTGGTTGTGATTTTCTGTAATGGTCTCCATCTGTGGCAAAGAAAAGTTCCCTTGATGAGTGGTTATTTTATTTATTTGTTTTCATGTGAGTCTGTTTGTGTGGGCATCCGAATGCCCTGGTAGGAATGTGGAAGTCAGAGACAACTTTCAGGAGTTTCTCCTGCCATCCTGTGAGCCTCAAGGATAAAACTAAGATTGCCATCTGTCTTAGAAGCAATCACCTTTTCTAGATGAGTCATTTGTATAAAATATTCATTCTGTAAGTTCTGTTTCTCTAGAGAACCCTGAATAATACTAGGTGGTAATTATTCTATATTTAAAGAGTATTCCAAGCCCAACAATATTTACTAAGAGCCTCCCATATCCCCAGCATTTACAGTCCACTGCCACTATTGTGTCTGGATATGTACTCCCCACTAGAACTTAAGCTCTTTAGATATGAGGCTTAATTTAATGTAGTAGATTTATCGAATGGTTGGTGAGAATATCCAACTTTGTACTTAAGAAGTTCCAAAGTATTTTAAGATTGATCTTTTGGTGTAAAATATTTTAAGATAAGCAATAGCTTTTCTGCTTTATAAAAAGTATTAAGACTATGTGACCCCACTAAGTGACTATTGTTTGTGTATGTATCTAGGGCCAGTATATGGGAGAACACTGAGCTATATACCCTAGACCTCAGTCATTTTCGTTATTGTTCTTTGGAATGCTTCATTATTCCTTCTAATCCTTCCGTGTCCTTCTTGTTTGCAGGAAGTCACTTGTCACTCCTGGTTGTTAGTCTGCCGCCTGAAGGAGCTGACATTGCTCTAGCATTATTTGATCTGCTTCAAGTCTGGATGTCACATGATGACATTTGCTGTGAAAATAGGACCCCACTGATTCTCGGTGAAATCGTGGAGTTTGTCTGAGGTTTGGGCTCAGTAGTTACTAATGGTCATGTTCTCTAGGATCCTGAACTTTCTGACAATTATTTTCCTATTCAGAATACTTCCTGTACTGCATGACTTTGTTTGAGACACGGCTCAGACAAGTGTATTCCTATGTATAAATATTTGCTATCATTTCAAAGCTAAAATCTACAAAAATTAGGGTCAGAGGACTAGGTCACTGGTCCATTGCTTGACTGTCATGAACAAGGCTCTTGATTTAGTGCCAGCAGCCAGCACCATAAAATAAATAAATAAGATCTGCAACACACACACACACACACACACACACACACACACACACACACACACACACACACACACTGTATACATTATGTAGTCCCAGATGGCCTTGAACTCACTATAAAGACCAGTTGGCCTTGTACTCAGAGAGATCTGCCTGCCCCTGCCCCTGCCCCCGCCCCGCCCCGCCCCCGCCCCGCCCCCGCCCCGCCCCCGCCCCGCCTCCGCCCCTGGAGGATTACATTGCAAGCATGTATCAGTGTACCAGGCCCTGTACCTGATTCTTTCCTCTCATTTTGCTCTCTTAGCATTACTGCTCTTCACATTCTCATTTTCAAATGACAGAGAAGGCAAGAAACTCAGATACAAGCTGAAAGTTTGTCTGTGTGTTCAACGGAAGAGAAAACATTGAGCTAATTATGTTTAAAGTGAACATATAAGGCGTTTCTTAGCAAAAAAAGATTAAAATTTTTGTTTCACATCTAAAGTCTAGGTATTGTTTCTTTGTCCCTGAAATACATTTCTCTCATTTCTCCCCTGTCTCCTTGTTCTCTGTGGTCTATTTTTGCAGTCATATTTACGCACCATCTGCAAACCAATGATTTGCTATTCAAATTTTTCCTAGTTGCTTCTGAATATTCTGCTTCTATTTACAGATCCTTAGTTCCTGTTTTAATTGATAAGACTCATACAGGGTCAAGTGTATGTTTTCTCACCTATACACTGTATACATCCAGATCTCCTTTGCTGTGTCCCCCCCACCCCCAATACTTCACCAGGGGAAACTTTTTGTTTGTTTGTTTGTTTTTTCGAGACAGGGTTTCTCTGTGTAGCCCTGGCTGTCCTGGAACTCACTCTGTACACCAGGCTGGCCTTGAACTCAGAAATCTGCCTGCCTCTGCCTCCCAAGTGCTGGGATTAAAGGCATGCGCCACCACTGCCCGGCTTTTTTTTTTTTTTTTTTTTTTTTTTTTTTTTTTTTTTTTCCGGTTGGCAGAATTCTTATATGTATATTTGTACATTGTGTGTTCTAGTTTCCTCTTTTAGAAGCATGTCTCCTGCAGAGAGTACTACACATTTTCTGAAGCACTTTATGGAGTCCCTTGAGCAGTGGTGAGGCCCAATGTGATCTGAACCAATAGTGTTCTGCAACCTTCCTTTCCTTTACAGTTTCTTAGAGGCTCCTCATGAGTGGCTCTTTCTAGCTACATTCCCTGCTCCTCTGGTTCTCAGTAGGAAGCTGTCTAAACACCAGCTCAGGCTCGTCCTGCTACTTCATCCTGCTCTTGTTTTTGTCTCGGCTGCTCCTTTTCCAGGCACGTCACCCTGTGAGACCTGGAAAGTATCCCAGTGGAGAAGAAGGTTAGAAGTTACTTCTGGAGGCTTCACTTAGTCTAAGATTACTGTCCTCAACCCTCAAGGTCAAAGTAAATCATGCTGACCAACTGACTGAATAAACCCAGTGGCATTTTCAAGGTTTATATACTTCCCACTAACAGTATCACCCTGAGCCTCACCCAGGGCCATATTCAGAAAGTTCATACCACACTCCCGAATACAACGTTAAGCCTGTGCTGACTTCATGACACTCCTTCATGGGGCAGAGGTGGTGGGATGTCACATGTGTTTAGGTTCTTAAAATGGATTACAGAGGAACGCACTCTGCTGTCTGGTATTAAGACCACAACTTTCACTAGTCTACAATAAAAAAAAAAAGAATGAAGCTTTAATGCATGCAACAACATGGATAAATCTGAGAATTTCACTGAGCAAAAGAAACTAACCCCCAAAAGATTATATAAACTGATATTCCATTCATAGACACTTTGGGGGTAGCATTTTAGAAATGAAGGACAAATTGGAGTTAAGGAGGAGGTGTTTATAAAGTGGAGAGGTTAAAGGTCCTGTCTGTGGATGTGGATACAATAATCTGTGCAGATTTGAGAGGTTCTTGCCTTACCTTCCCAAGTAACTGGGACTACGGGCATCTGTCACCATGCTTCTCCATACAGGACTTTGCACACACACACATACACACACACACACACACGCATGCACACACACATGCACACACAAACACACACACACATGCATGCACAGAGAGAGAGAGAGAGAGAGAGAGAGAGAGAGAGAGAGAGAGAGAGAGGAATCAGTCAACAAAGGGAAATTTGGAAACAGATAAGTGGATTGTAACATGTCTTAAACATCATGGTTATCTGATACTCTAACTTTTAAAAAATGCTGTGATAGGAGACATTAGGGGATGTACACAAGGGCTCTGTATTTTTTTTTTTTACAACTATGTGACAATCTACAATGATCTTAATTTAAAATCTTTAATTTAAACCTAAAAGGTAGCATTAAGAATTTATGATGGGAGCTGGAAAGATGGCTCAGTAGTTAAGAGCACTGACTGCTCTTTCAGAGGACCCAGTTTCAATTTCCAGCACCCACATGGCAGCTTACAACTGTCTGTAACTCTAGTTCTAGGGGATCTAACACCCTCACAGAGACAAATGTGCAGGCAAGACACATACAGTTTAAAAGAAAAACAAAAGAGTTTATGAAGGTTTTGGGAGATGGCTCAGTCACTTGCAGAAATATGAGGACTTATGTTTGATCTGGAGCACCACTGTAAAAGCTAGGCTTGGTAAGAATCTCTAAGCCCAATGCTGGGGAGCTAGAGACAGGAGGATCCCTAGGGCTTAATGGGCAGCCAGTGTAGTTGCAGCAGTGAGCTCCAGGTTCAGAGAAAGACAAGTATGGCACCTATGCCTACACATGCATACATGTGAATAGATCCATCTGCACCTGCTTTCTGAGTTCTGTCTACAGTCTTAATTAAAAAAAAAAGAGACAATGGAGATTAGAAGATCAGGATGTTTTTTATTTTTATACAAATAGTGTACATGCACACATGTATGTATATATGTATTGCTTAAGGTATGTCATAGCATATATGTTAAGGTCAGAGGACAACTTTTGGGAATTGGTTCTCTTCCCACCTTGGGTACTGGGGTCTGAACTGAGGTCATCTGGCTTGGGCAACAAGAAGCGTCTTTAATTGAGCCATTTCACCATTTGTCATGAATGCCAGATGTCACACATATACTACATCCAAAACATAGACAAATATGTTGTGTCTTTTCACAATGTCAAAATTCATCGAATAACAGTAAATCGACATGGTCTAGAGGTTTCAATGACAGTGCTGATTGCTAAACTCCTCCTATCTTGGTAGCCCGGCCAAAGTGAATGCAGGTTCTTTTATTCTAATTGTAATCACTAATACCAACTCTCACGTCTCACAAGCCACAGCACATGGTAAATATACCAGTATATCTATATACATAATTATTGATTACCAGATGCTGCAGCAGAGTTCTGAAGGGCTTAAAAATGTGCCGAGAAGAGCTGTATTAATCCAATAATAAACCAGACCAGTGCCTTGATAAAGCAGCTGCCGCAGCTGCTGCAGTCAGGTTTGAGAGCAAAGCTGCCAAGTTCAGCTGTGAGGTTAAAGGCTGGACTGGGGGCTGAGGGCAGGAAACAGGTCAGGAACAGGGTACTAACAGATCAGGTCCAAATGGGCAAATAGGTGGGTGAGCAGGTCATCAAATAGATAGTCAACACGGGTACACCAAGCTGAGCCCAAACTCCAGGAGCAGATGGGGCGGGGGAGGGGGACTGCCTGATTCTTGCAGCACACAGAGGGTATCAGATGATAGGTTGAAGCAGCACCACGCTAGCACAATGTCAGCTGTCTATCATTTTAGCGAGTCCAGGCAAGGGAGTTATAACCTTTCCTTGGTCTGGCATGTCTGATAAATTTTTGGGCCTGTTTTTCCCTGATAACGATTTAAATCGGGCACATGTGTGGTACAGTTGCACCACAATAAACTTAAAGGGTAGTTCCCTTTGTCTTCCCAGGGATAACTCATCTATCAGCCTGTGCTAGATGAGAGGCGCCAGGCAGATGGTGCAGTTTCTAAACCCACCCAGTCGTTCTTCTTCTCCCTTAGAACTGAGTCAAAAGCTGTTTGTAAAATGGAGTCTCCCAGGGCAATGCACAGCCGGGAAAGCCACCATTTTATACAATACACAGTGACTCCGATTAGGGGATAGCCTGATCTCAGCACAGGTCCTCCGATTCTTACTGATCTTTCTCCCGGCCCCATTCCCCGGCACCCTCCCTTTCTCGTCTTTCTCCTAGAATCGGAACATTTTCAAGGACCATTTTCATATGAGATACACTCATGAAGGGTGTAAATCCATTTTTAAAGATTTGTTTTTTTTACTTTTGTGTGCACATGTACATGTCATGTGTTTGCAAGTACCTGTTTCCCTCAAGGCCAGAGAGGGCTCTGGATTCCCTAGAGCTGGAGTTAGGGTAGTTGTGAACTGTCCAATACCAGAGCTGGGAACAGAACTCAGGTCTTCTGTAAGGGCTCCTAAGTGCTGAGCCGTCTTTTCAGCCCCCTAGGGGGGTAAATACTAATATTTCAAATCACTTTCTACAATATGGTACCAACAATCCATCCCTCCAATAACTGGTGATTGTTAATTGTTTTTTAATTTGGATCTTGCTATGTATCCCAGGCTAGCCTCAAACTTGTGATTCTACTGTCTCAGCTCACCTAATTCTGGAATTACAGGCATGTACCTCCATGCCCTACATTTTCTTTTAAAAGTTCTTCTGAACAAAATGCCCATTCCTAGTGATTTTTCCATTTTTGATGAGTTCCTCCAATGATCAATAGTCATCTATCTTATTTATATGATTTGTAGAAACACATGCTGGGGTAATAACTATATGACACAATCCTTGTCTTTAAAAAGTCAATAATGCAGCTACTGAGAAATAGGATGTGAAACAGAAAAATAAATAACCCTATAATAGAGCATAAATATTATGTATATTGTGTTAATAATACATAAATTATAATTTAGCATATGATCACTATTGCAGACAGTAAAGGTTAAAAATAATCAGAGGGCAAGGTAATTCTGAAGTCTAGGGAAATCCAATAATGCTTTTGCTTACAGAAATAAATTCAGTATTTCATTTAAGATTGAGTAGACTGATTTAGCTGCATAAAAGGTTTCTGTAGAGAAAAAATAGAAATATTGGAGGATAAAAAAATAGTTTTAATGTGATGACTCTTAATTTTAGCCTCCTGGTGTTCAGTCTATATTCAAAATGAACAGAACTTGGTGGAGATCCAGGTAAGCCAGAATATTGCATTTCAAGCTATTGGTTTGATAGATATGGCCACAAAGCCTTTGGATTGATGAGTTTTCAGATTGCTTTGGGCCTGATGCATTTGGGAGTGAGAAATTGATTACCCCTCTCACTTTTTCCTGGAAGCTGTAGTGTGCTGCAACGTATTAAATCTTAGTTAGGATGCAGGATGGAACAAGGGCTACAGCTTTTAGATTACAAACCCCACCTGAAATGGCAACTCCATGGAGACTGTCTCGGGATAAGAAGGGTCTTTAGCCTAATTCCTGCTTAAATATGGAGGTAGAGGAGAAAGCATCCAAAAGATAAGACATCAGGTGGTGCAGCAAAAATAATGAAACTTTGTTGTGTGCTAGGGCCGATTAGCATTTCCAGTGTTCTGTCACTGCACTCGCTTTCTTTTCAAGTGCAAACACCAGAGGGGTTGAGGGGTGCATCTTAGTAGTAGATCTACTTTCAGCTTTCTCGAAGTAAATTCTGCATTTTATACCTCTGTTACAGTAACAAATAGAAACATTCATGGTTTTTATGGTCTTTGGTTCATATTTGGGTCTAAATGAATAGCTGCAGGTTCCAGCTCTTCCATGGGGAAGAGTCTCTGGTATTATAGACCAAAATCTATCTGGAGAAACTGTGGTTTTGAAGCTTGGCTGAATCACTAAATATAGTATACATATATACATACATACATACACACACACACACCCCTTTACAGAAATGCATATACACACAGACATATATACACACACCTATATATAAATACACACATACACACTGAAACACACACACACTGGAATACCACACATACACACACACACATACACACACACATATATATGTATTGGCTTTTGGGGTTTTTTCTCACAGGGTCTAACCAAATAGCTCTGGCTAACCTGGAACTTATTATGCAAAACAGGCTGGCCTCAAATGCAAAAAGAGCCATCTGTCTCTTCCTTTCAATCTCTGAGATTAAAGACATGCACCACCACTGCTGGTATTCCATATACATATTAAATTCTATCTTTTAAAACAAATGCATCATAGCTTACATAAATATTTGATGAATTTGTTATATTTAAGATCACATACAGTATATCTGTTACTTCTAAAAAATGTTAGAATCTTTTTGCGCAAGAAATGACACACCTCTGAGAAGTGTTGACTGAATTTCACTTTATTTATTTTTAAGATTTATTTTTATTTATATGTATGTGTATGAGATTGCGTGAGTTTATGGTAACCATGTACATACATGCAAGAGCCTGCAGAGCACAGAAGGGTGTGTTGGGTCCACTGGAACTGGAATTATAAACAGTTGTGAGCATCAACATGGGTGCTGGGAATCAAATTCAGTTTCTCTGCAAGAGCAATGAGCGCTCTTAATCACTGAGACTTCTGTCTTAGTTGCTGTTCTGCTGTTGTGGAGAGACACCAGGACAAGGCAACTCTTATTAAGAATATTAACTGGGGGCCTGCTTACAGCTTTAGAGGGTTAGACTATGATCATGGTGCAAATAAGAAAGTTACTGCAGCAGTAGCAGAGAGAGAGAGAGAGAGAGAGAGAGAGAGAGAGACTGGTCCTGGTGTGAGCTTTTGAAATCTAAAAACCCACCCCAAGTTACACACCATAACTCCAAAATATCTCCAAATTCTTCCCAAACCGGTACACTAACTGGAGTCCAAACCTTAAAATATGTGAGTCGGGGGGCTGGTGAGATGGCTCAGCGGTTAAGAGCACTGACTGCCCTTCTGGAGGTCATGAGTTCAAATCCCAGCAACCACATGGTGGCTCACAACCATCCGTAATGAGATCTGATGCCTTCTTATGGGGTGTCTCAAGATAGCTACAGTGTACCTACATTTAATAATAAATAAATAAACCTTTAAAACCTTAAAAAAAAAAAAAAACAACTGTATTGGATTAGTTGAATCAAGTTAAAAAAAAATACGTGAGTCTACAGAGGCCGTTTTCATTCGATTTGTCACACCATCTATTCAGCCCCTTGACTGAATTTGAGAAGTCTCTAAAATGTGTGGTATGTTTCTTTGCTTCAAAGTTCAGACAGTGGTCTCTCCAAATCATTTATATGATCATACACATTCATATGTTCTTTAACCTGTACACCGTGGTAGAACCCTAGTTGGGTGTCCATATTACCGCAAGTTGTATGTCTTCAAATCATAAGCTTTATTCAACATTTGTTTTTTTGTTTTTTCGAGACAGGGTTTCTCTGTATAGCATTGGCTGTCCTGGAACTCACTCGGTAGACCAGACTGGCCTCGAACTCAGAAATCCACCTGCCTCTGCCTCCCAAGTGCTGGGATTAAAGGTGTGCGCCACCACTGCCCGGCTCAACATTTGTTAAACGTCAAGAACTGTCACACACCTTTGGAAGTCACAAAATAATTGCTCATAGTCAGGTTGGAGAAGTCCTGCAGACTGATGTATGTTGCTCAGCTGGGAGACTTGCATAGCACCCAGGCATTCCTGGGTTTGATTCTCAGCATCACATAAACCAAGCATGATGGTGAACTCTCAGAATCCAAACACTGGAGAGAGGAAGGACACAAGGTCAGCAGCATAGTGAGTCTGAGGCCAGCCTAGGCTACGTGAAACCCTGTCTCAAAAACCAACAAGATGGCAGCAAAATGGTTCAGTCAGTTAGATGTGTCTGTCACAATGCCTGATGACACAGTTTGATCCCAGGGATCCCCATGGTCGAAACAGAGAACAGCTTGAGTCAACTGTCTTCCGATCTCATACAGTCTCTGTGGCATGAGTCTAGGACACACACACACACACACACACACACAAATATATACACCCACACAAGTCACACACATGCATATGCACACATACAGATATAGTAAAATAAGGAAAATTTTAAAAAAATAAATGAATAAGTGGAAGGTTTTATGGTTGCCTTCGTTTTTTAATCCCTCCACTGAGGCTTAGCCTGGTTACAGAAATTGGTCCTGTCTGCAGGGTGTGCTAGGACAGGAGCCTAGCATAATCGTCATTAGAGAGAAGAGAGACTTCATCCAGCAAGTGATGGGAGCAGATGCAGAGTCCCACAGTTAAACATTAGGTGGACCTTGGGGAGTCCTGTGGAGGAGGAAGGACCAGAGGAGATGGGGGTGGAGGAGGTTCAAGGATACTACATGAATATGGACCACAGAATCAACTGACCAGGAGCCTCTCTGAGTCTGACCTAGGTCCTCTGCATAGACATTACGGTTGTAGCTTGGTGTTCTCGTGGGACTCCTAACAATAAGAGTAGGGGGCTGACTCTTTTGCTTACTTGTGGGACGCTTTTCCTTCTACTGTGTTACCTTGTCCAGCTCTGGTGTGAGGATATGTGCTGGGTCTTATTGTAGTTTGTTGAGTTTGATTGGGAGGCCTGCTCTTTTCTTCGGGGAGGTTGAGATAGGTAGGATGGATCTGGGGAAGAGGAGAGGTGTTGCGGGGGAGACTAGGGGACAGGAAGGAGGAGGGGAAACTATAGTTGGGATGTAATATATGAGAGCAGAATACATTTTAAAAAGTAAATGAAAGAAAAATAAATAAGTAAATAAAATCGATAAATAGAATAAGAAAAAAGTTGACCTAGGGCCAAAGAGACAAACCAGGGCTTATGAAGCACCGTACTCTGTCAACTGGGCTACATCTCTGACCCTAGGGTAAATGTTAATATGTAGGGGGTTTATAATTTTTTATTCTAAAATTATCTTTTTTCCCCCTATCATTTCTTTAGAGCTGTTGGTCTTAGTAATATATTCCCTACTTCCCTTAACACCAAAACCATATTAAGTGCTGAGAAGGACTTTTATTTCAAAGCAAACAGATGCAATGTGAACACACCGAAGCTTTCTAAATGGGAGTTTATTTATTTATTTCGTGGAAAATACTCTTGATAAATTATGCAGGAGGTTCCAGGATTGGAAGTGCTTCTGAAGGCCATCATCAGGAAATCACAGTATACGGAGAGTAGCTGAAAGCCTCGGTTAGAGCTTTCAACACTGAGACAACACGGGTACTGAGAGAGCAGAGACTTGGCTCAGGGTTTCAGGGGACTCTGCCTGTCCCTGCCCTCCAGGCAGGGAGGGCACTGCAGAGTAGAGCAGCTGATGTCACAGCAGCTGGGAACCAGAGGGAGAGAATGCTGGGTTATTGAGCTTTACCATTGTCCCCCTTTATTCTGTTACAGGAAACACCAAGGGAGGATGGAGACCTGGAGGTCAAGTGAGGAGAAACAGACAGCTGACCAAATTCACCAAAGGATAGAATCACAAGGCAGTGACGAGCCACCTTTTCAGCATTAGTGAAACGTTAAGGGAAAGCTCTAAGACGGTGGCTTGAGGGGATTTTAGGGGACAGGGATTGGTGGTGGCAAGTACGGTTGGCGAAGACAGCTTTTCAGAGGTTTTCTGCTAGTGCAGCAGCATGAGAGTGTACAGGGTGATGACTGAGGACAGAGGGTAATGCGGGGGGTGGGGGGAAGAATGAAGAAGAATAGAGAGGGGAAGAGGGTGTCCTGCAAGAAGAATGTTTAAAGTGTAAGATCATGTGTTCTCAAATGACCAAGTGAAGGGCTTGAGGATACATGACAGCATGCTTAATTCATCACAGTAAAGGGATAAGAGATGACGTTAGAAATCTTGGCAGACTGAAGGGAATGATGGGATTGTGTTTTGGTTCCTTGTCTGCGTAGTGAAATAAGGTGATCAATAGTTGAGAATGTAAAAGCTGACGTTCAAGGACCAAGAAGTGGCTAATGATTGTCTTGGCGAGTGGAAGAATGAGTTGATTCATAAGTGCAAAAGGATTGAAACACTACCAAGGATGTTCTTGAAATGAATGACCACCAATAGCAGAGATGTCGTTTTTCTCCAGGTATACAGGTATACAGGGCATGCATGGTTACAGGCTTAGAATAGATACAAAGTTTCATTTAGTTAAGATTCGTGCCAACGGTTGTGGGTGCTGGGAGTTGAACTTGAATCTTCTATAAGAGCAGGATGTGCTCATAATCACTGATCGGTGTCTCTCTGGCCCCCTAATTGTTTTTTTTTCTTTTTTTCTTTTTTTCTTTTTTTTGTTTTTTTGAGACAGGGTTTCTCTGTGTAATCCTGGCTGTCCTGGAACTCACTCTGTAGACCAGGCTGGCCTTGAACTCAGAAATCTGCCTGCCTCTGCCTCCCAAGTGCTGGGATCAAAGGCATGCGCCACCACCGCCGGGCTCTGGCCCCCTCATTAAGATACATTGTTGCCATGTGATTATGATATAGACTAACAGGGGCAAGTTGAAGTTTATACCCAGTGGTGGCTATAATCGTATAATAGTACATGGAATCACACTGACTTAGGAAGAGATGGAGGACATGTAAGGGAACAGAGACAACATGAAGGAAGTAGGACCAAGAAGAGGTTTCAATAAGACTAAGGGGCAGGCAGATTTCTGAATTCAAGGGCAGCCTGGTCTACAGAGTGAATTTCAGGACAGCCAGGGCTATATAGAGAAATTCTGTCTCAAAAAAAAACAAAAAACAAAAACCAGAAAAAAAAAAAAAAAAAAAAGACTAAAGAAGTGAAGCTGGGTATAGTGGCACACACTTTTAATCCCAGCACTTGAAGGCAGAGTCAGGAAAAGCTCTGTGAGTTCGAGGCCAGCCTGGTCTACAGAGTGAGTTCCAGGATAGCCAGAGCTACACAGAGAAACCCTGTCTTTAGTCCCCCATCCCCTAAAAATGAATTCTTGGTGTTAGGGTAATAGGCTAAGTCAGCTAGAAAGCTCTCAAAGGTCAGAGAATGGAATGCTTACTGCTGAGGTCAGAGACAGAAAGTAGTCTTCAGTAGCCCTAGGCTATCACCAAGGAAGAGGGTAATAGCTGTCTCAGGTGAGCTAGAGGCCAAGATCACTGGGCCTGATACTGCTTATATAGGTTTTATTTTTACTCTTGAGATAGAGTTTCATGTATCCCAGGGTAACCTTGATTTTCCTTTACTTCTTAAGTGTGTGTGTGTGTGTGTGTGTGTGTGTGTGTGTGTGTGTGTAGAGGGTGCTTTACATGTGTATGCCACCAAACCTAGGTGAGGGCTTGAGTTTATTTTAATGGAGAGGGAGGCACAAGCAGCTGTAATGATAAACCTGGGCTACATCCCAGCACTGTATCCATTAACATTGCCTTACACATCCCAGGCAAGCATGATACTACTGAGCTCTGCCCCCAACCCCAGAGAGCTATAATTTCTAGTGGGCACTTGAGAAAATGTTACATGTAGAAAAAGTTTGGGCTTTTAAGCTGTGAACTAGAAGTCAAAGCATGGTTTCCCAACCTTCCAAATAACCTTAGCAATGATTCTTACATCTTTAAGATCTAATAATCATTTCTGGATCTAATAATATTCAAGGTGCTTGGCTGTGTTCTCATGGACTCTGCCTTCAGGTGCTAGATGAGCCTCAAAGAATAAACAAGTAAATACAGCTCCCATCAGCAGGAACAAGGTGTACAGAAGGGATGCGATAAGGAAGATGGGAAATGGAGGATAGACTGTCACATACCGGAGCAAGTTTGTTTTTCTAGATCTATTTCAAACTGTGCAGAGCACAGGCACGAACATGCAGTCTGGTTTTGTGCTGTGTATATTAGAGTGTTAAGCCATGATGGTGGATTGAATGAGAAGAATAGAGAAAATACAGATGCGATGGAAGTGTAAAATCAATAAGATCTACAGATGAACAAATTTGGGACCCGAGAGCATCAATAATTAATGACATTTCTGAAGATTTGTCTATCTGTGTTGCAGGACCATTTCTGTCTTCTCATGGTAACTGACCTGTCCCCTAATTCCTGTGTGCAAGAATGCTCTTGGCTCAGTCTACCTACCAGTGCTGGGACTCCAGGCTTGGGTCACAAAGCTTGGCTCTGTTTTGTTAAAACTGAAGAGAGATTCATAGAAAAGGAAAATTAATGGCTGGAGAGAGGACAACTAGTCTCATGAAAGCCATTTTACTAGACTTTATTTATGTATTTATTTATTTATTGTTTGTTTGTTTGTTTATAGATGGCCCCATGTACCACAAGCTGGCCTTGAACTCACTGTAGAGCCAAAGATGACCTTGAACTTCTGATTCTTCTGTCTCTATCTCCCAAGTACTGGGATTGTAGACATGCACAGCCAAGCCTGGTTTATCCATTACTAGGGATCACACTCTAGGCTTAATTCATAGCAGGCAAATAGCTGATCTACTGAACTACATTCCAGCTCTTGCTGCTATTAAAAACAAACAAACAAACAAACAAACAAACAAACAAACAAAATTTCCATCTCAGTTGGACATCACTTAAGGGAGATGATCAGGTCTTGGATGGCGATTTTTTTCCCTACTAGTGGTAGTTCCAGGCTTATTCCAGAGATTCAGCAACACAAACTAGGCCAGCCATCCTGCAGCGTGCATGACTTATGCCACAAGCTCTTGCATGGGTCTGCTAAACCTGGTCCATTCGTCCCAAGATCTCCCAGGATCTATGAAAGTACTCAGGGTACCTTAGAGAAGATGTGGCCAAGTCATCACCCCGAAGGGTAGCTGGAAGGCTCTTTCTCATAGAGGAAGAAAAAAAAAAAAGGTGGGAAAGAGGAAACGCCCAAAGCATGAAAGATAGACAGCTTGTGACATTTCACCCTCCTCAGCCCACATTTGACAGGAGCTAAGGTCTCAGTGGTAGTCCTCATTCTGGTCACTTCATATAAATGACTTGTTCTTCATCAGGAGGGAGTGGTTGGAAGGACAAAGAATGCGTGCGCTAGAGGTGGGTGGGTGGCTCGCCCACGCGGACAGGAGATCTGGCGTGTAGCGGGTGTGAGAGTGAATGGGAGCCGAGCGGGCCCGCGCGGGGCAGGGAGGAGCAGCAGCCGGGCCTCCCGGGGGACGTCTCCCGGGCTGCGGGAGCGCCGCCGACCTTCTTATCCCCACCCACCTCGCGAGCTCCGGCAGGCAGTGGTGCATATAGACATATTTCTGGGAGCTGTCCATGAGCTCATCGCTCTCCCGGCGCGCGGCGAGAGAAGGAGCCCTCCTCTTTCTCCCCGCGCCACCAGCAGCAGTCGCTTAGAGCGTGTCGCTGGTCCAGCCCGCAGCCCACCCGGCGCGCCATGACCCCACAGCACCCGGTGGGGAGATAAGTGGGCTTGGGCAGCAGTCCCCCACGGGCGATCGCGGCCACGGCCGACCTTCTGCGGTCGCCTAGGAGCACGCGGGTCCCCGAGTGAGCCCGAACGCCGCAGGCCCGGAGCGGAAGAGACGAGGACACGCGGGACGGCCGGACTTGACCGAGGGAAGGAGTTCCGAGAACGTGGACATGGCTTCTCCCACCTCCCCAGGCCCGGAGGGAGGGGCCTGCACCCCTCAGAACCCACCGCGGATCCGTCAGGTGGGTGTTGGGGGGGGTGTGGGTCCGCCCCCCACGTCCTCGCCTCCCCCAAGGACCAGGACATCGACCTCAGGGGACAGGGGCTGGCCCCACAGGGGACCCATTCATGAGAGCCTGGGCACTTCGCCTGGCCCAGGAGTATTCTCGAAACCTCTTTTTCACTGTCCACTTTGCACTCACGCCCCCTCACCCCCCGCCACGCGCGCGCCTTTCTAAACCAGGCGTGTAACTTCTGTCCCTACACACTGAGGCACACCCGCAAACTGATCTCTCTGCGCAGCACGGAGGCACACACCCAGCTGTCACATGACCCACTGCAGAGAGAGCTATACCGTTAGAAGCCACTCAGGGTGCTAGGATGGGGCTGTACCCCTGAATGGAGTTCCATTGGGACCTTTGCCAAGGATGGCTGCAAACGTTGGCTTCTCACCCACAGGAGAGAAGGGACTTCAACACGGCTATCCCAAAAATTGCAGTCATGTGGGTTATAGGGAAGATGTTCATGCTTGCCCTGCATCTCACACGGTTTGCCCAGCACTCTAGCACCGCAAGAAGGGCTTGCCCACTTGTCTGGCTGTTTGAATAAGTCCTATTTTCTGTCTATGTTTATGTATATGTTAAATATTTTTAAAAGGGCGTAGTGGTCCAGCATGGCGGCCCACGCACTCCAGAGGCTGAGGCTGGAAAATCCAAGTGAGTTCGAGGTCAGCCTGGTTTACCTAGAAAATTCCAGGACAACTGGGGCTACATAGTAAGACTCTATCTCTAAAAATAAGGCGTGGTGGGGGTTGGTGGGGGTGAGGTTGGGTGGGAGCATAGTACTCCATTCACTAGTGATCTGAGATTTCATGTCCAGGCTTTTCCTCCTGCCCCTGATGCCATAGCCAGGACCTCCACCCTTACTTAGCACTTAGATCGTCATGGTGGTAGATTGTCTTCCTGCCTGCTTAGATGTGATGTATTATTTTGAGATGTGATTTGCCAACGGCAAGGAAGGACCTTCTTTACCCAAGAGAACTGGATTCCCATTTAGAGACAGTAAATATATGGTTACTATCTGAGCAGAAAGGTAATTCCCAACCAAAGGGAATGCTGTCTTTCCTAGCAGTGTGAACTTTTTGAAGAACACACAGAACTCCATAATTTATGAATGGGTGATATTAAAATTTGGTTAACACTTAAGGTCTTTGTCTCATCTGACCCCTGATATCTCTAGGTAGAGTTGTATTATGGTATGCTCTTTTAATGAGGATTTTTAATATAATACGTAAAAATTAACGAGAACTTCTTTTTATGGCAGTCTATTTCCAAATAAATTGTTAGGGTTTGAAATCCTTATGGGGCCAGAATTCCAGGTTGATGACAGTATATTTTAAATTGCACTTGAAGTCATTTTTTTCCTTCAGCGTTGTGAGAACAGGTATTAAATCTGGGTTAGAAATAGTTATGCATGTAAGAGTGAAGATGATGTTGTCATGTAAGAGAAATCGCATGCTAAGCAAAAAATCATTTTTATAACTGTACTGGCTAAATTTGTTAATAGGCACGTGTGACACTTAGATACAAATACTTAAAAAGTAAAATGTTAAATATACTAATTTAAATACAATATAAGCATGGGCAAACATTTCTGTGAAGGCTTATTCTATATTTAGAGCACTTTAACTGACCTTAGATATACTAGGGATGAAAATAGTTACTCGGAAAAATTTGCTTGAAAGGTCATTGCTGTTTCGTAAAGTGGATACTTTACTGAGAAGACCTCATTAGAAGCTGTGTAAAATGACATAACACTGTAACACCGAAGTTACCGACTGATGTCCTCTGTGCAGGGTTTCGGTTTTTGACCTTCCAGTACTCTTCTTCGGTGATTGGTGCATTAATTTGCATAGGATGTAGAAATGGGTTGCCCAGATTGGTCATTGCCCTCTATCTGACTTATCAAGTCAGGTAGAACAGAAGTACCAAAAACTCTGGCTGCAGAAAGGAAATCTCCCCTGTTTGTCTGCAAGTGATTCTATACAAATTGGAAACAGCAAAACAGAAGATACAGCTGGATGATCCAGCTATGTGATGAGCTGTCATATGTCCCAGTCACTCTGCGTTGCAACTGTGTCACGGTTTCCGGGGCATGTTTCTCTATGTCCTTTATTCTTTTTCCTGTGGATTCTGGGTTTAATTGGCTTAAAATACGAACCTTCTTCCTCTTTCTGAACCATGTTAGGAGAAAAGTATAATTAAAAACACAGAAGTCCAAAGGAGTCAGAACTGTAATTAAGCACATTAAATGGCTTTTGGCAATAAACTCATTAATCGTAATTTTAATATGTAGTGAAAATTCAGAAACAAAACTATTTTAGAAAAGTTCTGATGAGTATATAATAAATATATTTGTAAATTAGTATATTTCATTAGTAATTTGAGTGAAATTATGCTGTTGTTCCGCAATGGTGCTTGACTTTAATCCCAGCACTCGAGAGGCAGAGGCAAGTAGATCTCTGAGTTTAAGGGCCTACAAATTGAATTCCAGAATAGCTAGAAAGGTTTTCTACATGAAGAAAACCTGTTTCAAAACAAAAAAAGAAAGAAAGAAAGAAAGAAGGAAGGAAGGAAGGAAGGAAGGAAGGAAGGAAGGAAGGAAGGAAATGTGCTGTGTTGAAATTCACTTACTCAATATACACTCATTCCTAATTTTTTCCCTTTTTAAGTTAGAGAAATTCTTATGTTGTACTTTGAACATATTCCCCAGGCTCCACTCCATTCTCTTTGGTTTTGCTGAAGATAGCATCTCACAGAGCCCCGGTGGCCTCCAACTTGCTATACAATCGAGGATGCACTTGAACTCCAGATGCTCCTGATTCCAGGGGCGACTTACCGAGCATGATGCAAAATAATGTTTTGTATCCTAAGGTATCGAGATGAAGGAGACAAGTGGGGATGGGGACACCCACCTGGGACCCTAGCCTGTAGGAGGACAAGTCAGAGTTCAAGGTTAATTAGGGATAGATAGCAAGGCCTAATCTCAAAAAGAAAAAAAAAAAAAGAAAGAAAAGACGGCAAAACCATTTTTTATAAGTAAATATGGATTTTTAAATTTTATGATGAAAGCATCATCGGAATTTTGAATTGTATATGGGATACTCTTCAAATTTCGATAATAAGAATATTTTTTAGTATTTTGTTTGGATCCTTTCTCTAGTAACAAGCCTAAATAATACCTACGTTTGCATAGCTATAAGATTACCAGTGTCTGACTGAACTCATTTTTTTATCACTTGTCATATTTATGCTCCTGTTTAACTATTTGATGTATGTACTAGTGGACTTTTATCAAATGCTGTTTTTGAAACTTGATCTTTTAGAGTAAGAGATTATATTACTATTACTATTGATGTATGTGTGTGTGTGTATGCCTGTGCATACACATAGTGTAAGAGTGGTGTATATACCATGGTGAACATGTGTAGAATCAGTTATGAGGATTGAACTTAGGTCACCAGGCCTGCAAATACTGGTTGAACCATTGAGTAGCTTTGGATTGAGGTTTTTTTTTTTTTTTTTTTTTTTTTTTTTTTTTTGAATTTTTATATTAGCATACAACATGAAATATCTGATACTCTTACATAGCTTTGTATAAACTGGTTAAAATTGTACGTTCTGAAAATGAGAGTCAAAAAAAAAGTGACCTTCAACTTCATTTTTGTCCTTACTAGATGCCCCCTAGAAGAGAGAAAACCAGAACCAAAAAAACATATCAATATGCTGTATTATCATGCCAATAAGAAAGTAACAGTAACAAAAGAAGGAGGGTGCCTAAGGTATAACCAGGATATCTTCTGGCTTCCAAGTTTAGACTTTCCATTTAAACACACACACACACACCAACAACTTCAAACAAGCAAAAAAAAAAAAAAAAAAAAAAAAAAAAAAAAACCAAAAAACAAACAAAAAACAACTCTCATTTTATTTTCATAATAAAGTCCAGAAGTATTATATGCTCCTTTCAAATTCACAAGTCAGACTAGGAAGACAGATATCCTGCATGTCAGCTTGTGTTCCCTCATGCGTTTCTTTGTGTGTGTATTTATTTCCTTATGGTACGGAGGACTGACACCATGGCCTTGCTGTGCTAGGCAACACTGACTGTATCAGTGAGCTCTGTTCCCACCCCCACCCCATGCTTTTTACTAAGACAGAATCCCCTGTGTCCCAGGCCAGCTTCACACTTGCCTTCCAGCTGAAGATGATTTTGAGTTTCTGCTGCCTCTACTCCCAGTGCTGGGATTCTAGGAATGTGTCACCATGTCATCAGGTTACCATGTCGCCACACCTGATTTTATGAGATGACCAAACCCAAACACCCTGTGTTTTATTAACCAGCCTCTAAGCGTCCCCCACCCCCCATGATTTTAAGATAGAATCTGGTTTTCTAGGCTAGCTTTGAACTTGTGACCTTTCTGCTTCAGCCTCCTAAAGACTTGGGACAAGAAACATATACATTATGAGTATGAACATATACATACATTATTTATCTTTCATTCATTTTCTAACCTCATTTTAAAAAGGCTTAAGAAACAATAGTTTAGGTCAGGCCTTTAATTCCAGCACTTAGGAAGCAGAGGCAGGCAGATCTCTTAGTTTGAGGCCAACCTGGTCTATAGAGTGAGTTTCAGGATAGCCAGGGCTACACAGAGAAATTCTGTCTTGAAAAACTAAAAAACAAACAAACAAAACTTAACAACAACAACAACAAAGCTAAAATAAGGAGAGAGAGAGAGAGAGAGTTTTTGCAACTGAATTTTTGAATAAAACATCCTTACATACCATATATGCTAAGAGACCTTATGGGCTTATGGAGCTTCTATGGTACTGATGCTGCAAGTCTTTGAAGATCAATTAGATGATCTCAGTCTTTGTGCCACAATATGTGATGTCCTTGCTTCCTTGGTGATCAGTTGTTTTCCAGGGACTCTGGGTATTGCTGACATTTCATTTGTGGAGACAAAAGTGTTCTTTTTGTGTGTCTTGTGGTAATTTAGAAACCTCTCATGAGGCAGTAATAAAATGTTTACAAGAAGCCAGCCGTGGTACCCAGCTTGCTGGTACTCCCAGTAGTCCCGGGAAGGAGATATTGTTATTCCCATTTTCGAGATGACACAGTATGAATTTAGGAAAACTACTGTGTTGAAGTTCACAGACAGAGAGTTCAACCTGGGGATTTAAAATGGGTCTTGGTGGCTCCGTTTACTCTGACCCACTATACTATATTGTGAAAGCTCCTTCCAGCCCTCTTGGCTCTCCTAGCTTGCTGCAATTATTCTCATGGAATTCTCTTTTGATCTGCCTTGACTTGACTGTGGGTTTTAAGCAGAAGTATAATTACTCAAATTCGTCAAATGAGAATAATCAGAATTCTCTCTCCATGTCTATGATCTCTAAAAGAGGATTTCTCCAGCATCCGGGGTACTGAAAGCAGAGACCTTCTCACTTAGACTTTGTTTCTCTTGGGGGCTACTCAATTATTTTCTGCTATCTGTTCTACACTCCTGAAAAAGGGTCAGCTTTGAATAATTTGAGCTAATGGGGGATCTTCTCAAACAGGTTCTCCTCCTACCCTAAAATATTTATATTTTGAATGTCAAGATTTTCTATTTCTTCTATTAATTCTACTCTTTGTATAGGCTTGTCAAGTTGCTAGGGATACACCTCATAAACACACACACACACACACACACACACACACACATACACACACACACACACATATATATTCACACACACATACAAACACACACAAGCACACACTTGCATCTTATATAAAGCCCTGTGTTTGGTCCCATCACTGAACAAAAAGATGTTATATTTTGATTTTTCATGTTCTACAAAGTGTTGGAGTTTTAGGAAGAGTACAGTTGAGTTTGGACAGTGAAAGGATAGAAGAAAGAGGCAGTAAATTAACATAGCAATGTATGACCATTTAACTTTATGTTTCAAATTAAAATTTTTTTAGATACAGGGCCTCCTATAGCCCAGGGTGGTCTAGAACTTGCTACATAGATTAAGATGGTCGTGAACTATTGATCTTCCTGCCTCTCTTTTCATAGTGCTGGAATGACAGGCCTGTGTTTCCATGCCAGGTTTTACATTTTGCTTTTAATTTGTGTATAGTAAAATTCTCTTTGATATAGTTTAGCAAGTTTTGACAAATGTTCAATGTATAATGATCACCATCTAGGTACAGGGTAATTCTACTACTCTGTAACATCCCATTTGTCAATCCCGTGGTCCAGCACTCCACCCACAAATGACATCTGCTAGCCAGGGTTCTGGTCTGTCTGTCTCTCTCCGTCCGTCTGTCTGTCTGTCTGTCTGTCTGTCTCTCTCTCTCTCTCTCTCTCTCTCTCTCTCTCTCTCTCTCTCTCTGTGTGTGTGTGTGTGTGTGTGTGTGTGTGTGTGTGTGTTTACTTCAGTGCTGGACACTGAACACAGGATCTGATATATGCTAGGCAAGGGCTCAGCCACTGAGCTATCGCCCAAGCCCCAGACCTTACATTTCTCCCTTCCCAGAATGTCAGATAAGTAGCATTACCTGGACTACATCCAGTTGAAATTGATTTTTGTTTCCACTCAGCCGGTAAAGCCCATCTAAGTTATTGCCTGTGTCAACATTTTATTCCCTGCTGTTGCTGAGCTGTATCTATTGTGTGGTCTAACATTCCTGGCCATTCACTAGATGAATATTTTGGGTTGTGTCCAGGTTAGGGTAATTATGAATGAAGTTGCTATTAAATATTTGTATATAGGTTTTTTTGTGTGTGAGTATAAGATTGTGATTTTCTTGGATATGTTTTTTGTCTAGGAATATTTGTCTAGGATTGCTAAATTATATGTGTGCTGGATAGTTTTATGTCAACTTGACACAAGCTAAAGTTATTTGAGAGGAAGGAACCTCAGTTAAGAAAACGCCTCCATAAGATTGGGTTGTAGGCAAGCCTGTAGGGCATTTCCTTAATTATGGATTGATAGAGGAGGGCTCAATCCAAGGTGGGTGGGAGGCTGGTAGTTCTGCGTTCAATAAGAAAGCAAGCTGAACAAGTCATAAGGAGCAAGCCAGTAAGCAGCACTCCTCCATGGCCTCTGCATCAGTGCCTGCATCAGGTTCCTACCCTGTTTGAGTTCCTCCCTGACTTCCTACAGTGATGGACTAAGATGTGGAAGTGTAAACCAAATAAACCCTTTCATCCCCAAGTTGCTTTTAGTCATGGTGTTTGTCACAGCAATAGTAACCTTCAGGACAATATTGTAGGTACATGTTTATCCTAATAAGAAGCTTCAAACCAGGCAGTAGTGAAGCATGCCTTTAATCCCAGCACTCTGGAAGCAGAGGTAAGCAGATCTCTATGTTTGAGGCCAGCCTCATCTACAGAGTGAGTTCCAGGTCAGATAGGGCTACACAGAGAAACCCTGTCTTGAAAAACAAAACAAACAAAAAACCCAACAGACAAATGAAACGCAAAAGTGATTAATATTGTTCTATACAAGACTAAAACAACATAATGCATATACAGTACTAAGTGTCCTAAGATGTTAAAATGTAACTAAAAGGCCGGGCGGTGGTGGCGCACGCCTTTAATCCCAGCACTTGGGAGGCAGAGGCAGGCGGATTTCTGAGTTCCAGGCCAGCCTGGTCTACAGAGTGAGTTCCAGGACAGCCAGAGCTACACAGAGAAACCCTGTCTCGAAAAACCAAAAAAAAAAAAAAAAAAAAAAAAAAAAAAAAAAAAGTAACTAAAAACTATAGGATGGTTTATACAATATAAAATGGCATGTGAGGAGCTTGAAAAAGAAAAAAATTTCCACGTCAGTTTTACCAAATACTAATGTGAAATAAAGAGGGACTTTAGTCTTCATTCACTGTGAACTATGAAGATTAGCATTTTATGGTTCTATCAGTAGTTATCATATGGTCAGATTATGATAGATCCAGGAACTAATCACCTATGTCTAGTGATATATGGGGGCCTTGAGTTCAGTAGCCCGTTGCTGTAACTTTTGTTTGAGGGATTTATAAGTAGTTTTCTAGATCAGTTCCTGCATAACAAATCACTGCAAATACAGGAGCATCATATAGCAGTAGTCATGCATTTTGCTCATTAATCTGCAGTTTGGTTAGACTGAGGAATCAGCTAGGTGACTCCTCAGCAGGGGCAGGAATCACCTAAGCAGACACTTGTCACATATCTAGTGCTGGATGGTGTCACAGTCAAGCCATAGACACTGCAGGAAAGGAGGGATAACCATTACCACAATGACACTGACCCTTAGTAAGCACCAGCCACACGGTAGCACTGTTCTGAGCACTTCCTGTGACTAACCTGTTTAACCACTACTGATGAAAACTGCAGCTAGAATTATAATCCCCTTTACTGATGGGGTGAAGAAGGCACAACTAGATTAAATAATTGGCTTATGTCATGCAAGCAAATGACAAGAGCCAAGACTCAGATCCAGGCATCTGGGTGGCAGGAGCATCCTCTACTATCTCCAAAAGCAATAGGATGGCTAACCGTCAGTGCCAGGGCCACGGACAAAAGAGTCAGCGACCGGGGTAAATAGTATTATAATGCAGTGTCTCTAAGTAAAAATGAATTTTTACAAGCCCACGATGAGTAAAATATTAGTCTTTTCAATACAGACTTTAGCTCCAGTCTCATTCATCTCTATTTTATTCAGTCTTTTATAACCATGACCAGGAATCAGACCAGCTCCCATCCAGCTCCTCC
This sequence comes from Arvicanthis niloticus, assembly GCF_011762505.2. NCBI lineage: Eukaryota > Metazoa > Chordata > Mammalia > Rodentia > Muridae > Arvicanthis > Arvicanthis niloticus. The sequence goes on along the minus strand of NC_047661.1, from coordinate 104,842,276 downwards.
CTGCATGCACTGGGTGAATCTTCTCTACACTGACACATAGCTTCCACAGCATGGTGACAGAATACAAAGTGTAAGAGTTCTGGGACATTTTTGCAGAAGTGAAAAGCATCTCTAGGATATAGCTCTGGAACCACCTAAGGCCTCTTTGTTGTATTCTGTTGGTCAAAGTGGTCCAGGTTCGCCTAGATTCAAGGAGAAGGATCCAGAGATAAGCATTTGATACACACCAGAGCTGGAGAGTAACATCACATCACTAAGAACAGAGTGTGGGATGCTGTGTGAGCCTTCTTTGAAAGTATGCCCCACTACAGAGAGTGGGTGCCAAGTTGACAGAAAGTAAGCTGGTGTCAAACCAGACTCAGCCTGGTATTTGTCATTGTGTCAAGAACTAGTAAAAGAATTATTTTATAGGAGATAATTTGTCACATCTTCATGAGTCAGTGTAGCAAGCACTACACTTGATTTGTGCCATCTCCTTAATAGGCCAGAGATCCTGGACGTGGATCTGCTTGAAAGTTTCTGACAGTGTTAGACTGCACCACCCTTAAGGTCAATAAACATTTGTACCTCCTGTGGGTCTCCTCTGACCACGCCCTTTCCTACTCAGTGAAGAGTGCCTGGAGAACTGTTCCCTGGGAGTCAGGACATAGAATTCCTGTCAAACTGATCTCAAAGGTGTGGCAAGCCTTTCCCTTGGGCCTGTTTGTAGTGGGCAGCCTGTGAAGCCAGTATGTATACTCTGAAACCCAATGATGACCATTTGTTGGGTTTAGAGAGTGATAGCCAAGGCTGTGGTATGTGTCACATCTTGTGTCAAATCCGGCTTCATTACTTAATAGTTTTGTAACTTTAGGGAGGCTACATAGCCTATCTGTGTCTAACTGCACTTTGGAAATGGAGGTCATACTGGTACACTGAATACAATTTGTTTAAGGTTTAAATAATATACTTTTGTATTTAGCTTAATGCCTGTTCCTTGTAAATACTTTTTTAGTGTTATATAATAAATGCTCAATAAAGATTTACTTCTTCACTTTTCTAAGGACAACAGGAGGAGAGACAGATGTTCTCCTGGGTGATAGACACAAGCCAGCATTAGACTGTTAGATTCCCCTGTTGCTGTCTGAGTAAGTCTCTGTAAATCATGAGCATTCATTTTGTAATCTAATAATTAATCTCAGGGATTAATTAAACCAAATAGAATTAAGCTTGTAGTTCAATAATGGGCTGCTTACCTATACCCATCATACAGTGTGACAAAGATTCAAAAAAAAAAAAGCAAGAAAGCAAACACATAAAAATTTGGATGATATAGAATTGTATAAAGACTTAACAGTAGTAAAACATTACAGGCTGGTAATGTAGCTCAGTAGGTAGAGTGCTTGCCTGGGATGCCTGGAGCCCTGGCTTCCATCGCTAGCACTTAAACCAGGAGTGGTAGCATAAATACCTGTAATACCAGCATTTTCGAGGTGGAGGCAGGAGGATCAAAAGTTTAAAGTCAAAGCTAGAGAGTCCACTTAGTGGATAAGAACACTAGATGCTCTTTCAAAAGATCTGGGTTCAATTCCCAGCACCCCACTGGCAGCTTACCACTCTCATTAACTCCAGTTCCAGGGACCCCACATTCTTACCCAGACACAAGTGCAGACAAAACACTAAATCACATGTAGTAAAAATAAATATTTAAAAAAATTTAAAGTAATCCTTGGGAACATATTGTTGAGTACCAACCTGGAATACAAGAGACCTACTTGTCTTCAAAATAATGGATAAATAGATAGATAATAGATAATAAATAGATAGGTGATAGTTACATACATGTTTATGTTGTGGAAAAAAAAAAAAACCATAGTTTGTACTTGACTCTCCTGATTCTTATGGCTTGGTTAGCCAATTGTCATTCAGTCTGCTACAAGTTTTAAAATAATATTATTGTGTTTTTATTTGTTTATTTAGGTGTTTTGAGACAAGGTTTTTCTGTGTGGCCCTGGCTGTCCTAGAATTCACTTTGTAGACCAGGTTAGACTTGAACTAAGGGATCTGCCTGCCTCTGCCTCCCAAGTCCTGAGACTGAAGGCATATACAGTCACACTTACCTTCCTGTGCTTTTTTTAAGTTGAAGGAGTTATTGAAGAATGTTCACAAATTTTTGTATGGTAAACTACTCCAATTTCAGCCTCTACAATCCTCTGGTTCAGTGGCTCTCCACCTTTCTAACGCTGCACCCCTTTAATACAGTTCCTCATGGTGTGGTGACCCCCAACCATAAGAATTATTCCACTTGCTACTTCATAACTGCAATTTTGCTACTGTTATGAATCACAACGTAATATCTGATATTTCTGGTGGTCTTAGGCGACCCCTGTGAAAGGGGCAGTCAATTTCTAAGGGGTGGCAACCCACAGGTTGAGAACCACTGTTTTGGATTGTGCTTTTGAAATAAAAAGGTTTTCTAAAGCTGGGTGTGATGGTGCATAGTTTTAATCCTAGCACCCAGGAGGCAGAAGCAGGTAGATCTCCCTGAGTTCAAGACCAGCCTGGTCTACAAAGTAAGATCTTGTCTCAAAACAAAACAACAAAATAAAAGAAAAATAAAAAGAACAGTGTGTATGGATAGAGTACAGATAAGTCTTTGAAAGAGTCACGAGGTAGATAATTCCTGGGCATACCACTGTTCCATCAAAGGCTTCTTCATCCCCACTGAGTTCCACAATGTCGAAAACTCAAGATGATAAACGCAGTACTGACTTTTGTAAACAATTTCCAGTTATGCTTTATTACATTTTGCTAATTCTTTGTTTCCTCTTTATTGTTGCCTGTTTGTCTGGGGGTTATAACAGAGTGCTAAACACTGAGTTCAATTTTTAAAACTAAAATTAAGTCAGAAGACACCTACTTTGTGGAGTACTTGTTCTCTCTTCTGCCAGGCTCTCAGGACTGTACTCAGGCTGTCTGTCAGCTTGCATGGTGGGGCCCTGTGAGCACCCATTGAATATCCACAGAGCCATCAGATTAGCTCCAGGTAGTTTTTTTTTTTGTTTTTTTGTTTTTTTAATTTATTTTGTTTTATTTTTAATGTATATGTGAGTTTTGCCTCTGTGTATATCCACACACCATATATATGTGTGTGTGTGTGTGTGTGTGTGTGTGTGTGTGTGTGTCCTGCCCTCAGAGCCCAGGGCTGGGCATTGGAAAACCTGGAACTGAATTTACAAATGGTTGTGAGTGCCGAGTGGATGCTGGGAAAGGCATTGGGGTCCACTGGGTGAGCAGCTAGTGCCCATAACCTCAGCGTCATCTCTCCAGTCCCCCCCCCCCCAGCTATCTTTTTATAACAATGCTTGGGAAGATGTTTTCAATCAGAACTTTTACAATGCTAATAAGAGAATTAATAGGGAATAACAGAAGCCATAATAGAATGGGTTTGGTCAACAAAGTTCTGTGCCTTTTCATTAGCAAGACTCAAATTCCATATTGTTATTTCCCAGCAATGCCTTTGCTGAGGTTTGTAAACTTTCTTGTCTTAGGGTCATTATCATTTATAACTATTTTTTTTATGCCAGTCTTTCTTCTTTTTCTTTTTCATTTCTCAGTGCTAGGAATTGAACCCGTGGTTTCATGCAAACTATGTCAGTATTTTACCACTTGACTTCACTACCAGCCCTATTTGTTAATCCTATTTGTGTCTACGTGGTTACATTTAGAGTGTGGGGTTATCCTTTGATTTCTGAGGTGTTTTACTTTTGTCAATTTTCTATGAAAATCTTACATTACATAACTGCTTGACAAGCTGACAATAACATGAGTCTAACCAGCCTCTTTATAAATTTTATTTACTTATTATTTGCTATGCTAAGGATTGAACTTGGGGCTTCACGTATTCTTTTGTCTTGAACATAGATGTACTTGGCCTTGGTGGCTGTTAAGCTATGGCTGGGGTTGAGAGTAAGTATATAGGGTTTTTGTTGTTTGTTTTGTTTTTTTGATACACAGTTTCTCTGTGTAGCCCCGGCTGTTCTGGAACTCACTCTGTTGTCCAGGCCGGCCTCGAACCCAGAAATCTCTTGCCTTTGCCTCCTGAGTGCTGGGGTTAAAGGTGTGAGTCACCACTACCCAGCTTCGATGTTCTAAACTATTGCTTTGTGGACTTTGAGAGAGGACTAGAAGCGGCTCCTTTGAGGACATGCCCCAGTTCAGGGCTGAAGAGACAAAAGAGTGTCTCAGCCAGACCCTGGAAGGGGGCTTGTCATGATCCTATGCATGGCATCACACAGCAGGAAGAAAGTTCAAAGCAGTTCTCTGACCTAGGTTACTGGAACTTGTTTTTTCTTTTAATGAATTTGAGCAAACATTCTTTTATTTTACCTGAGCAGGACTGAATAGGTTTGTTTTTTGTTTTTTTTTTCCTAATTGGCATAAAAAGTAATGAGTTTTATTTCAGCATTTTCCACAGTTACTTTTTGTTGATTGTCCTTGCAAACAGTTTTGTTCACTTTTTTCCTTCAATGAAGTACTGAAGACTGAATACCTGACTTCATAGTGCTATGCAAGTCCTTGTCCTGGAATACATCTCTAGCTGTCCTTTGAATCTCTCTTTTGAGGCACTGTCTTACTAGTGTGCCCAGGCTTGAACTAACTCCATAGTCCTCAAACCTTCCCCCCACTTCCGTCTGCTGGGATCAGGGATGGAGAGGTCTGAGGAATACTGAAGGCTATATGACAAAGTGGCCATGTAAGGCAGTGGGGAAGGGGAATGTGTGAAATATCCACCCTCACAAAGCCCTTAACTAAAGGTATCCTAATCTTTTTAAAAGCCAGTAAAAGATTTTTTTTTTTTTAAATTGCATGTTTCACTAAAGAAGAAGTAAATCTCTGGGGGAATCTTCCATAGCGTCTTAACCACAAGCTGTTCCTCTCCAGTTTTCCTATATAACAGATGGCCTGTTGCCAGGCACTTGGCATTCAAAGCCAGACTCCTGGAAATGCAATTTTTCAAACCCATTAACCTTTATTCAACTCTTATGAAGAACAATCATCATTTTTCTTTTGCAGTCTATGATCCAGTATGAGCTGGATTTGACTGACCTTTTGCCTCAAGTTTGTCCTAAGATGGGCTTATAAAACTAAAATCTTTTTAGGGGCTTTATGGAAACTGAGTTTCTCTTTTGGTGTTCATATCATCAGGCAACCTTTCCCTCATTCATTTGGGTACTGAACCTGCTGCATAAAACCCTTTCTGGAAACGGTTTCCTGGTGAGAGCATTCTGCTGTACCATGGATCGGCCATGGCATGAGGGAAGATGGTAACTGCATCTTGTGGTGTTACCTTCAACTGTGAACCTGGTCCAGGCTCAGGGACTGGCTTGTAGTTCCAGCACTCAAAAAGTAAACTGAAAGGATGCTTTGAATGTACAAGCCCACATCTGCCTGGGCAACACTGCAGCAAGATGACTTCTCAAACCTAACTAAGTGATGGAACCAGAGAGCTGGATCAGCAGCTATGAACACTCGCTGTTCTTTCAGAAGACTCAAGTGTGGTTTTTAAAGCCCATGCCTGTTTCACACAGCTTGTTATTCTAGCTCCAGGGGATGTGATACCCCTCTTCCAGCATCTGACTCAACTCCATACACATGCCGTACACATACAGACATACACACACACACACAGAGAGAGAGAGAGAGAGAGAGAGAGAGAGAGAGAGAGAGAGAGAGAGAGAGAGAAACAGAGAGAGAGAAAGAAATGCGAATAGAATAAATCTTTATTAAAACTGAGTATAAACGGGGCAGGAGAGATGGCTCAGTGGTCAAGAGCACTGACTACTCTTCCAGAGGTCCTAAGTTCAATTCCCAGCAACCACATGGTGGCTCACAACCATCTGCAATAAGATCTAACACCCTCTTCTGGTGTGTCTGAAGACAACTACAGTGTACTCACATATAGAAAATAAATAAATTTTTTAAAAAAAAATAACGAGTATAAGGATGTACATCTCTAACATCATACGAATTAATCATTGTCACAATGCTAACTGTGCCGCGTGTTCTTCTCCTTCATATGCTGGGCCTTTGCTCAGCAGTTTTTTCCTTTTTTGCTCTCATCCATTTCGATTCTCTGCTTCTAGAGACTGGGCCGAAGCTCCACCTGACAGCAAGATTGAACCAACTTATTTGTTGTGGCCAGAGGGATGCCTCACTTGAATGGTTTGCAAACATCTTAAATCCTACTAGGCTTTTTTTTTTTTTTTTTTTTTTTTTTAGCAGTTTTGGTTTTGTGAACCCTTTCATTTCCGGAAGCTGTTCCCACGAGGCTGGAGAGCATCATTCATATACTCAGATGCGATCGATGTGAGTTCAGGCTGTAGACACCATTCATCATGCAGCAATTATATCCACTCCCTCTAAGTCCGGATGCTCGAACTTCCTTAGCTGGCTTGTGTCTGAACCTCTGTGGCTCACTCCTCAAGTGTGTTATCTCCTCACTCTCAGGCGTGATAATAATCACAAGTCAGAGATAAAGAGGTCAAGGGTGGTGGGCGGGGCATACTTGGAATCCCAGCACTTGGGAGGCTGATCTCTAGGACTGCCAGCAGCTCAAGTCCTGTCTGAACAAGAGTCTGTCTAAAAAAACAAAGCAAGGGCTGGGTGGGCCTGGTGGCACACACTTATAATCTCAATACTCTGGAGGCAGAGACAGGTCAATCTCTGAGTTCAAGGCCAGCCTGGTCTACAGAGCAAGTTTCGAGACAACCAGGGCTACTTGTCTCAGAAACAAAGCAAAACAAACAAAAACCAACCAACCAACCAACCAAACAATGGAAAACTATAGTAAAACCAATACAAAACAAAGTAGAACTAGGAAAGCCAGGACTGCCTATTCATACCTGTCATTCCAGCTCTTAAGAGAGAGGCAGATTGATTTTACATTCAAGGACAGCCTAGACTACATAGTAAGATCCTATTTCAAAAAAGTAATAAGGCCTGATGGTGTAGCTCTCCATTGGAACACTTGTCATGTTTGTACATGGGTTTCATCCCTAGCAAGGAAGAAAGAAAAAAAAAAAAGAAAAGAAAAGAAAAAAAGAGACTCAGACTTAGCAGATTTCTCAAGATCAAAGACAGGGAATGGCAGAATCAGGGATCCACACCCACATGTGTTAGACACGGAAGCCTGCACCCTTAAATAGCACATGGAACGCCACCACCTTATGGCAGCTGTCATGCTGAAGCCTGGAAACAGACACAAATACTCTCAACAGTTGGAAATTCAACCAAAGGATACAGTGGGATCATCTCAGTGGTGGAGTTTTGTGATCCAACACAATGGGGACCTTCATTTGCTTGGTGAATTCAGAAGTCACCACGAGAGGCTGGAGCCTGAAGACCACTAAGGGCTTGAAGCCTGATTAGACCAGGAGGGAACTTGTCAAGGTTGTAGGAGAGGGGACAGAATATAAGGAGTGTGTTTGTCACCGTGACTGGTTCGTGGTTTTCCTACTGGTGTTTCTCCTGCTGCATAGTCACTCACCCTGTTACCACTGTTAGTGTCTTTCACAATTCTGCTTTTTATCTTAGATTTTCCTCATATATTCATAGTTTTCCTCAGACCGGTCACTCATACCTGCAGCTTCTATTATCATGACAGGTTACTGTCCCTTCAGTGGCACCTCCTTTTTGTTTTTGTTTGTTTGTTTGTTTTTTGTTTTGTTTTGTTTTTTGTTTTTTGTTTTTTGTTTTCCGAGACAAGGTTTCTCTGTATAGCCCTGGCTGTCCTGGAACTCACTCTGTAGACCAGGCTGGCCTCGAACTCAGAAATCCACCTGCCTCTGCCTCCCAAGTGCTGGGATTAAAGGCGTGCACCACCACCGCCCGGCCTCCTCTTTTTAATCTAGGTTTTTATCTGCACGCTTACCCATCAGGTCCTGTAGACTAGACTTGGCCCCATAGCTCTCACCCTCTGCAGTCCACTCCAGCTATCCTCTGGGGTGGTACCTATCTTGGGTGGTACTCTCCCGGCAGTCCTCTTTTTGATCAGGAACCTTTGAACTACCTTTGATTTCTCTCTTGCTTCCTCTCACTGTCACTGTCCGGGTTCAGGCCTACATTGTGCCATTCCCAGCAAGACTGTAGTATTTCCCAAGTGGCTTCACTCTGCTCTCTGCATCCTCACAAGCCTTCCTCGATACACCGGGGTCTGATCATGTCATTCCTGTTTTAATGAAATCAGATGTGTGTTTCCTTAACTACTCTGTTGGGTGCTGAGAACAGAAACCTTTCTATACCAGGCGCCTAACGTGACAGATGATGACAGGTGCTCAGTGAGCAGTTTAAGCTTCCAGATTGATAATACAGTCACTTTTGCGGACAGACTGCACAGAAAACGCAGAGTTGATTTTATAGTGTACTTATGAGAACAAAGGTATTTTCAAGCACTCTATTTGTGGACTGCATCACTCAGGTCTTGGTCGCCTAGAGATTGTGCTGACAAATTACAAAAGCTATTGTGCACGGAAGAACTTGTTCTTGGTAGAGGACAGAGGATAGCACCATTATTTTTTAATGCATTTATTTTAATGTGTTACCAGGTATGTCAGTATTTAGGAACGGCTCCCACCCAGGTTCCCCCTACCAGTATCTACTGGCTCCCTCTACCCACTTCCTGCTTCAGAGAGAGCAGGAGCCCATACTTCAAGGACAAGCTCTGGGGTAGTACAAGGTAAGAGGGAGGAAGGATGCTGAGATGAGGGTGGGACTGAAAATGGAAAACCACTTATAACTCCGGGAGTGTGCCATCGTGATGAAGCTGATAGATTTGGGTTGTCCTGGAGCAGACGCAGTTGGCTGCCTCTAAAAAGGCACTATTATCGCCAGCAAGGGAGAAAGGCTGTGAGCTTAAGGAGAGAGGAATAGAGGAGTCATGAGTCCTGCAGTGAGGATGCCAGGCTGATTGGGTCACAGCTCAGGGGCGGGTGTGGTGGGAATGGCACCAAAAGCCTAACATTAACAGGAAAAATGTCAAAAGCATGGCTTTGGGTCAGTGAGTCACCTGGGATCATGCCCATCCAAACCCAGGGTCTCTACACTGATCTCTGAAGTAGGGAGGGCTCTCCTCTTGGAAGGGAAGCAGAAACTTGAGAAAGGGAGTTTTCCGTACCTAAGTGTTTCTATCAAATGCCAGTTGTTAGCTCTTACAGATTGAATACATGAAAGAAAACTCATAAAATGTTTCACTGCATTGAATTTTCTGGTTCTGCAGTCATACCATTAGAGCCTTTCCAAAGAGCTTCAGGATTTGGTACAATGTTCTAAATTGCCCCCAGGCTGACAGGGTTGGCTCTGGTAAAGACCACAATATAGATGTGGTTTATCCTTTGTTGGTGTATCTGTATTTCTCTTTTAACATATCCTTGCTTCTGCCTCCTAGGTGTATGACAGCGATTGGTATCTCTCTGTTAATTTTGCTTAAAACACAGATCTGCAGATCCATACATCCAAGTGCCTGGTACATACTTGTATACACACGACATTCAAGGTTTCTACCAACTGGCCTTAAATGTAAGGGCTTTCCTGCTTATGCCCAGGAGGGTTGACTCAGTAGCTCCCTGGGGTCCCCAGTGATGCAAGCAACCCTAATCTTTCTACATTGCAACCCTTAGCTGATAGCTATGTCAGAAGAATGAGCCTCCTTTCCAAGCATCTTGTCTTCTTGCAATGAGTCCCAGAGCAGAAAGCAAGGACTGGTGGTCCAAAGCTCTTTTTCACCGGTTTGGGATGCAGCTCAATGCTAGAGCATGCTGCCCTTCCCTCTAGGTTTTGAGATGGCATCTCTTGTAGTTCAGTATGGCTTCAAACTTGCTATGTAGCTGAGAATGTCCCTGGACCTCCAGTTCTCCAGAGTGCGAGGACTATAGGCATGAGCTATAGTTTCCGGTTTATGTGTTGCTGGCGACTAAAGCTACAGCTTCCTGCATGCTAGACAAACACTGTCAAGTGAGTTACTTCCCAGTCCTCAGCAGATACTTTCCTATGTGTGAGCCCTGGGTTCACTCTTCCTCAAAGGTCTTTCTCTGGGGCGGAGAGATGACTTAGAGGGTAAAGGTGCTTTTGCACAAGGCTGGCAATCTGAGTCTGAGTTAAGTCTCTGACGTCTATATAAAAATGGAGAAAGCAACCAGGTGGTGGTGGTGCATGCCTTTGATTCCAGCACTTTGGAGGCAGAGGCAGGCACATCTCTGTGAATTCAAGGCCAGCCTGCTCTACAGAGTGAGTTCCAGGACAGCCAGGGCTACATAGTGTAACCCTGTCTCAACCCCCACTCCCTCAAAAAAGTAGAAAAGCAAACCAGCTCTACAGTCTACACATGTGTGATGGGAACCCCACACCCGCGTCGTGCAGGTACACACATACGGATAAAGTCTTCCATGTTCACATCTCTGCCCAGGGAGTAAGTTTGCCTAGAAGTCATATTGCAAAAATACTTTCTATCTTGTTGGTAGAATTGGTTCCTGCGGCCCTCCACTTCTAGAAAATCAGAAACTGAGTTTTGTTGGGGAACATCAGAGAAAGATTTACTGATTCAACCCTCAACAGCTGCTGTACCTACAGAGAACATTATTGAATATTAAGACTGGTAACCCTGGAATCAACTTACTATAACCACACCTCTTGCCCCTGTTATATTGAAAGACTGAGTCTTTATTCAGTTTACCTAGCTCAATGGAAGGAAAAGCAATTTTCAGTTTCTGTTAGCTGTTGCCACAAGGGCTTGATAGAAACATCCTGGTTAATGTTGCCATGGTGATCAAAGCTTTACCACCTAAAAGAAAAGATTGCTTTGAGCGTTTCTCTAGAGCATCTATCTGACTGTGAGGGACACAGGTGACCTTAGAAACAAATGCAGCAGCATCGTCCTTGACAGCTGCTTTGAAGGTACTTGAAAGACATTTATTCTTCAGTGGCTATGATATATTTATTACAAAAATGTATCTAGCTGTAATTTTTTTTTAATTTTAAAATTCCATTTATTGCTGGACAGTGGTAACACTTGGGAGGCAGAGGCAGGCAGATCTCTGTAAGTTCCAGGTCAGCTTAGTCTACAGAGCGAGTTCCAAGACAGCCAGGGCTACACAGGGAGACCCTGTTTTTAATACCAACCAACCTCCTTTTCTGAGATGTGTTGGTGAGTACAGTGGAGCTCTGTTCAGTCTGCTCCCGTTCTGACTCACCTCCCTAATGAAAAACAAGTTTGCCCGGAAGCCACTCCACGATCAAGGTTTTTAAAGATACTGGAAAGATGCCAGTGGAACCTGAGGTGGCAATTCACCAAATTTGGATCACTCCCACAAGCCATAACGTGAAGTGTCACTGGAGAGGATGAGTGCCAGCTTAATCAGAAACACAAAGGAAAAGGACCAGTGTGAATGCCGACCAGGACTCTGAGAATCAGTACAAGAAAAACACCTCGTGGTGGTGAAGGTTCTAAGACATGGGCTCATTTTCATATGAGAATCCATAAACTCATTGACTGTCACAGTCCTTCGAGATTGTGAAGCAGGTTACTGCCAACAGTTTTGAGACAGGAGTGGAGGTTGAAGTCACCATTGCAGATGCCCGAGTCAACTCTTTTAATAAGTTGACTTAATTGTTAAAAACAAAACAACCAACCAAACAACAACAAAAAATTCCATTTCTTAGCCATATGTAGTGGTACATGCTACTGATCTCTGAGTTCCAAGTCAGCCAAGGCTACATGGTAAGACCCTGTCATTAAAAAAATATATATTAATTCACTTACTTATTTCTGTGTATGGTTGTGTGTGTGTACATATATGTCAGGTGCACACGTGAAGGACAGGGTACAACCTTGGGCATTAGTTCTTTCCGTCTACCATGTGGGTTCTGGAAATTAAACAGATCATTGGGCTTGATGTTATGCATCTTTATACCCCAAGTCATCTTATCACCCCTATATGTAAATTTTTAAATGCAATTATTGAAGAAACAGCCTTATTGTAAACTGTAAAACTTCTACTCGACTTAGAGGCAGTAAATATAGTATTCTTACAGTAACTATTATTTTTCCCCGGGCAGTGGTGGCACATGCCTTTAATCCCAGCACTTGAGAGGCAGAGGCAGGCAGATTTCTGAGTTTGAGGCCAGCCTGGTCTACAGAGTGAGTTCCAGGACAGCCAGGGCTATACAGAGAAATCCTGTCTCGAAAAACAAAACAAAACAAACAAACAAAAAAACTATTATTTTTCAAATTGAATAGTTACGCTAATGCAAAACTATTTAAGCTGCAGTATTTTTGGGGTGACTGACCAATGTTTCTTGGAAGCCTACTCTTTGTCGGGCACTGTTAAAGATCCTGAGAATACACAGTGACAATCAAATCATGTCACACTTAGACCTTACTTACTACAAGGAGCTCAGAGAACTTTGTCCTGGTCCCCTCTTTTCATCCATCTCTCCATGTGTTCTGGGGTTTGTGCTCAGGGGGTAAGCTGTGCAAGCCCTTTACATACTGAGCTATTCAACGGAGGAGAGAGAAAAATTAATACCTTAACATCTGTATGTATATAGTCATACATGTCACCCTTTGATGTGGATACCATCAGGAAAAATAGAAGCTGAATTCAGTGGCTTGTGTCTGTCATCCCAGTGCTTGGGCAGCAGGATCAGGAAGATTATCACAATTAAGAGAAGTCTTGGTGAGAAAGTAAGTTCAAGGCCAGCCTGGGCTATGCAATGGGACTCTGTCTAAAAAAGAAACAAAAACAACAAAATAAAAATCCAACCTAAAAAATTACCAGAGTCAGTGAGGACACAGAAAGCTTGGAAATGTCTGTGCATTTCTAGTGGGAGAGTTGTTGTACTCAGCATGGAACATTACAGAGTGCTATAGTTGGCATCTTAAGTGACCCGCCCCCAAAGGACCATCTGGTAAAGACTTGGCCTTCATGTGGTGCTTTAGGAAGATGATGGAACCCTTAAGAAGTGCCTAGCAGGAGGGCTTGTGCCCTTACAAAGGATGATGGGACCCCAGCTTCTTCCTCCCTCTTGCTATCACTTCCTGGTTCCCAAGACAACAGTTGACCCCTACTCTGCCTTGCCTATGGTTGCAAAAGTAAACTTACAATGTACAAAAACCTAAGCTAAATTTCTTAATCAGAGTTATGCATAATTTGCTGGAAATAGATGATGAGACCAGTTTTCTTTCAGTGTTTATAAACATCTAGTTTAAGTTTATAGAGTTTATGTAAAATTAAGACACAATTCAGAGAGAAGCTGTGGGATACAATATAGAAAATTATTAAGATACTGTGATGGTTTGTATATGCTTGGTCCAGGGAGTGGCACTAGTAGGAGGTGTGGCCTTGTTGGGGTGGGCGTGGCCTTGTTGGAGTAGGTGTGTCACTGTGGATGTGGGCTTTAAAACCCTTATTCTAGCTACCTGGAAGACAGTCTTCTCCTAGCTACCTTCTGAACAGATGTGGTACTCTCAGCTCCTCCAGACCCATGTCTGCTTGGATGCTGCCATGCTTCCACCTGGAACACATGTGGCTGTCACAGGTTAGACACACCCAGGAGGCTTTTTCTTCTGCAGTATTTGGAGTGACTAGTAGTGAGAGGAAGTTGCTGAGGAAGTGCCCTGTCAAGAACTGAGTTAAGGGCATGTAAAAGCATTTGAAGACAAGTTAACCGCCCTCATACACTTGCAATCTCAACTCTTCTTATTAACAGACATAGGCTTCTCACCATTTTTTTTTTTAGGGTCTTAAAGAACAGTTCGCTTGTGCAATGTCAGTAATAATAGTTACAATTTGTTTTATCAAATGTTTTCACATTATTAAAAATTGTTAGATTTTAAAAATTATTTTATATGTAATAATTTGCCTGCATGTTCATTTATGCACCACATATGTAGCTCAGGGAGGTAAGAAGAGGGCATCAGTCCCCCGGGAGCTGGAGTTATAGACAGTTGTGAGTTGCCTTGTTGGTGCTGGGAACTTGGGTCCTCTGGAAGAACAGCCAATGAGCTACTAACCCCTGAACCATTTGTCCAGCTCCCTATTCTAATTTTTATAACAGAAATAAACAGTAATACAAAGGAAGAGGGTCTCCTATTGTTTTCTGTTCCCCTCCTTTATTGTAAGACGGTTGCTTCCATATTTAGTTCTAGTACTTTGTTGGAGTGCCTGCAGAGTCATCTGGGCATTATGCCCAGTTTGTTTAATTTGTGTTTATTTGTGAAGTGTCGTAGACTTTGTTGCATTTATTAGATTATTACTGTTTTTAGTGGTTCCTAATGATACATCATAATGTGTTCTTATCTATCTAGCACTGAAGCAGCAGTATTCCTTCCTGAGGGCAATCTCATACACTGCTTCAGTCTGAAGAAAGAACTAGCTGTGGCGGGCTCCACAACAAATCCATCCCTGACCTGTGTCGTTAAGCATTTTTTTTTTTTCTTTTACATATTCTGCCTGTCACAGAGACAGTATCCCTTACTCTTTCTGGACACTGTGGCCTTTTTTTACCTCTGCGGTTTGTTCATTTCATCCTTTCTCACCTATCTGTAGAAGTTCTAGTCATTGTCAAGGCTCGACACTAATATTTCTTGCGTGCATGCTTTCCTAGTCGCACGGGCCTCATTCACAGTGGACAGCAGCAGGTCTCTCATCATCTCCCTGAGCCATTGGCCTAAGTAGTGGCTGGATCACTGCCACCATATTTATTTCTATTTATTTACTGTATATATGTTACAGGTGGGTGTGTCTTCCTCTCTCTCTCTCTCTCTCTCTCTCTCTCTCTCTCTCTTTGTGTGTGTGTGTGTGTGTGTGTGTGTATGTGTGTGTAGATGCTTTTCGCTCTGTTTGCCAGAAATCATTTGCTTTATTTTTTAAACACTGTCCCTGAATAGTCCAAGGCTTGCTGATACAGCTAGGCTGCCTAGCGACTGAACACCAGGGATCTACCTGCCTCTTCCTTGCCAGCATTGGGGTTATAAGTGTGCACCACCATGCTTGACTGTTTTGTCTCTTCTGGGTATTGAACTTGGGTCTTCAAGCTTGTACAGCAAACATTTTAGTCACTGAGCTATCTTCTCAGCCACTCTGTTTTCTCCAACTGTGGAAAAAATACATAAAGGTAACAAAATTTACCAACTGGCCACTTCTATGTGTCTAAGTAGCTGGTTAGGATAATCTCTCCAGTATGCCATGATCTTACAGACTTCTTCATCCTGTAAAGCTGAAATATGAACCAGTGAGATGGTTCAGTACATAAAGGTGCTTGCTGCCAAGCCTGATGACCCGGGATTTGTCTCTAAGTCCCATATGGTGAAAGGAGAAAAACAACGTCTGCAGTTTGTCCTCTGGTGGCTGAATTACCCACTCTTGCATGCTAATGGAGGCCACCTTTCACTGATCTCACCAGTAGACTACATAAGCCTGGAGCCAGCTCTGCTCAAAATGGAAAGAAACAACTAACGACGAAAGAAGAGTAATAGCAACTCTTCAATTTTTTCTTTCAAATATTTTCTAACCTTTACATTTATTTTAAGTGGATGAGTGTCTACACCTTGTTTGTGTAGTACCCACAGAGGCCGGAAATGGTGTTGGAGCCCCAAAGGCAGGAGTTAGAAAGAGTTATAAGCTCCTATGTCGGTGCTGAAAATTGAACCCAGGTTTTCCAGGAGGCCAACCAATGTTCTAGTAGCCCCAGGCATCCTTAAGAAACATCCTTCCTTAAGAAACACAATTAATTGGCTCTAGCCCGTAGCATTGGTGGTTGCTGAGGTTGCTTTTCTCAGAAAGCCACTCTGCTTATCAAAACCCTGGGCTTGGGCTGGGGATATGCCTCCATACTGGTGTTTAGTATATATGACTCCCCAGTTCTGAATAAACAGGGTGTGCTGGCACCAACCTATCATCCCAGCACTTGGGAGGTAGAGGCAGGAAGATAAGAAAAATGCAAAGCTGTTCTGAAGCTACCTGGTGAGTTCAAGGCCAGCCAGCTTGGGATATATAAATAAATAAGGCTTTATAAGTAAATAAATAAAATAAGGAAAGATTCTGTCTTCTGAAGATGTGTGGTCTGGGTTTAGTCTCCTGAACTTCACTCAGCCTCTGATGTCATTGGTTACCATGCTTCCTAATTCTGCTTCCTTGTCTGTAAGTAAGAAATGGTCTGTGTAAACATTGTGAAAACATTTTATTTTTACATTTATTTATAGGGTCTGTGTATGTGTATACAGACACGCATGCACAGGCTTGTCACAGGACATGAATGAAAGTTAGAGGACAATATTCAGGAGTCAGTTCTCTGTTTCTGTTCTGTGGGTCCTGGGGCTTGAACTCAGATCACCAGGTTTGATGGATGGCTCCTTCACTGGCTAAGCTCGATCTTTGGTCCTATTGTAAAAATTACATAATACTTCAAATTAGCTGCCACATAGTAGATAGTTCATAAGGGGACTGGGGAGATGGATGGCTTAGTCAGTAAAGGCCTTTTTGCACGGGCCTGAGGATCTGAGAGTGTCACTTAACATGAGTGAAAAAGTCCAGGATCTGAGATTCCAGTAGTGGACAGGTAGATACTGGAGGTTTCTTGCAGCTCACTGGCCAGTCAGTCTACCTGAACTAGTGAGCTTGGACTTGCTGAGAGACTCTGGCTCCAAAATCAGATGCATAGCGATTGATAAAGACATTAGGTATCAGTCTTCAGCCTTCATTCATGCCTCCACTTACATATATGCCATACTGATACATAAATACAAAATATCTCATAATTACTAATTTATATTTGTTTGTTTGTTTAGTTGGTGGTTGGTTGTTTTTTTCAAGACAGGGTTTTTCTGTGTAGCTTTGGCTGTCCTAGAACTCACTCTGTAGACCAGGCTAGTCCCAAACTCACAAAGATCCACCTGCCTCTGACTCCTGAGTGCAAGAATTAAAGGTGTGCACCACCACCAACCAGCCATTATTATATTGGCAAAGAGAAATGGATTGCTATAAGTTCAAGGCCAGCCTGGTCTATACAGTGAGACACTGTCCAGGGTAGAAGGAGAGACAGAGGGTGTCAGAGAGAGAAAGAGAGAATAGAACATGTGCTGGTTGTGGCACACATGTCTTTGATCTCAGCACTGAGTTCCAGGCCAATCAGGGATACATAGTGAAACCCTTTCTCAAAAATCCCAAAGAACAGGCAAGCAAGAAAACAAACCAAAACCAAAAGTCAAAAACAAAAACCAAGAGAGGTGATAGAAGGCAAACACTTCATAATACTCAAACGACACCAAGCTATTTGAATAGATGTGTTTCATAAAACATGCATACTGTGTTTGTTGCCTCTTGTTCATTGCATGGATGTTTTTGAGCATAGAACTGTCCCCTTGTATCTGTAGATCCTGTGTCTGAAGATCCAAACAACAAAGGATAAAAGAAGGGATGGGGTGGGGAGGCTGCTGAGAGAGATGGTTAAGAACACTTGCTGCTCTTGCAGAGGACCTGAGTTCAGTTCCCAGTACCCACATGGAGGCTCACAACCATCTGTAACTCTGGATGCAGGGATCTGACACTCTCTTTGTGCCTCCAGCAGCAGCAGCAGCTCACATGTGTGGTTCATGTAGGCAAAACACTCATGCTTATAAACCAATGAAAAACTGATAACGAAGTTTGGTTTAAATTACAGCTGTATTAACGTGACTTTTCTTGCCACTGTTCTGTAAACTGTTCAGTATAGCACCCACTTCTTTATTCAATCTGGAGATAATTTAAAGCTTATGGGGGTGCTGTACAACAGAATGCTGGACTATCATGCATGAGGTCTGAGGTTGATCCCCGACACTGCAAAATAAGTAAGTAGGTGCATGCATTTGTGAGAGGGTATGGGTAGGCTCAGGGACCTGAGCTTCGGCAGATTTGGGTATCTTTGGGGTATTTTGGGACCAATCTCCTATAGACATTAAGAAACTATTGTTTACCCAAAGATTTCCTGCAAAAAAAAAAAAAAATCATCAAATTTATAAAGATGTCATCTACTTATCTCCCCTCTCCCTCTGTAAGCAACTTCGGCATAGCAAACCATTTAAATAGTTAGTAGCTTAAATGATAGCAACCATTTAGTAATTGTGCTATAATTCACGCAAGGGTGCAGCTCAACTCATCTGGATACCACACTGCATCAGCTGAGGCAGCTGGAGTGGCCACTTCCAGGGTGGCCCCTTCCTAGCAATGGCACGTGGGCACTGACTCCTAGCCAGGAGCTTGATCCAGGTATCAGTTCAGTTCCTGCTCAGCTGACTTCCTCCGCTTTTGTTGTCAGCTCGGCTCTCTGTTATCTTCCGTGTGGTCTTACCATGGTGATAACTCGGGCTTTTTTCTAGCCTGGTGACTCCCAGGTAGTTGGACTATGAACATAGGGGGACTAATGTCCAATTGTTTCAAAAGATAAAACTACCAAGGAGCTGGAACAGGTGACTTGTACTGTCTTCTGTTGGTTAAAGTGTATCAGACTTAGGAAAGACTTACACAAGCACCTGGCAGATACTTAGCCTCTGTTGATGTTTGACAGAATATCCACCAAGTCTGGAGTTGCTTCTAGAAGCATTGATTTCCATGTCCGGTGACCATGGTTGCGGTGAGAGTGGTAAGGACTGTCTGTTGACAATACACAGTTCACTCAGGAAAGTTCTGAACTGTGCTGCAAAAATGGGCACATCCCATGAGTTAAAAAAGGGGAAGAAGCAAGAGTTAAACTTTTTAAATTTTTAAAAATTTGTATCTATTATCAGTGTGTGTGCTGCACCATTGCACAAGTGTGGAGGTCAGGGGACACGTCTATGAAGTGAGTTCTTTCCTTCCATCTTGATGTGGATTCCATGGATCAAGCATGTCATCATCCTTCTGCTGCAAGAGCTTTACCCATTGAACCATCTGGCCAGCCCAGAGTTAAACTATTAGTAAGCAAGGAAAAATCCATTTGTCAAGACATGAAGTGCTCAAAATTGCAACGTGTAGCACAGAAGCCCTGCAGAAGAAAGAACCCAGTGCTAGATTTAGAAGTGCGCATGTGTGCGTGTGCATGTACGTGTGTGCGCGCACGCGCGCGTGCACTCTGTGTTTGGGCTCTGCTGTTCTTTCCTGCTTGCTAACTTCAAGTAGTAGGCAGGTGCCCACTGGCTACTTGTGACTCCATGATTAACCTTTAATCTGGAGTCAAAATACTGCAGAGATCCACAGGGAGGGAGTCCCATAGGCTTCCTCTATCCCATTTTATGCAGTGCCTTCTATGCAGAGATGTGGCAGTGATTTTCTCTTCTTTTTCCTCCAGTCTTCTTGGCGAACCTGTTTTTCTTTCAGCTGTCAGCATAATGCTATCTCCAAATACCTTTCACTATGTAAATGACTTCAGGTTTTTGTTAGGAGAAATGGTAAGAGAACAAGTGTTGTAACCCAAATATGCCAAAATTTGTTGCCAAAAAACATCGCTTAGTAGCTGTTGAATGGACATTGTTTGCATGTAGGAGTACAAACACACATTCAAGCAAAATGCCCATACACATAATAAAAGAAGAGAACTTCATAAGCCCCCTTGAAGAAACTGGGAATGATGGCCAACTGGCAGAGTGCTTGCCTAGCATTCACAAAGATCAGGGTTTGCTCCCCCATACTGCATAAAGCAGCCATAGTGGTGTATGGACACATCTGTGATCCCAGCATCTGGTAAGTAAGGGCAGGGTCAGGAGTTCAGTGTCATATCCTGTTATCTGATAAAGTAGGGCCAGCCTGGGATAGATGAGACTCTCAGAACAGCAACACCTCCCTCCAGCAGTCACATGCTCTGCCTGGACAAAGAGAGGTAAGCTTACCTAAACTTCAGGTAATTATAAAGAAATGGATAGAACTTGAAATAAAAATTATGCTGTCTGAGGTAACCTAGGCACAGGAAGACAAACACTACATGTTCTCTCTCATATGTGAATGCTAGTTCTAAATCTTTAGATTTGTGTGTTTAATTTGGAGTGTCTGCAGAAGCCAGGGGAGTAGAGAGGAGCCCCCGGGGTGGAGGAGGCCTTAAGGAAAGGGGAGTATTGGAACGCAAGTTGGAGAAAAGCAGAGAAGAGAACTACTGGGGTCTGAGATGTTTAAGAAGGGATTGAATAGGAAGAAGGGGAGACAAGGCTGCAGGGGCAGTTACTAAACTAAAGGAGAGTTGTTTTAAAAAACCTACAAGGTACTTGGGAGGCAGAGGCAGGCGGATTTCTGAGTTCAAGGCCAGCCTGGTCTACAGAGTGAGTTCCAGGACAGCCAGGGCTACACAGAGAAACCTTGTCTTGAAAAATCAAAAAAAAAAAAAAAAAAAAAAAAAAAGACTACAAAGAGGAACCTTGTCTTCAAACAAACAAACAAGCAAAATGAAGAAGAAAAGGGAGAGGAGGAAGAAGAGACATCTTGAATGGCTACAGCTAGAAAATGCTGTTCCCAAAGGTTATGAAATATAAATCCACTGCCAGGTATGAAGTGCTTCCTAATGCGAGTCTAGTCAGGGAAGCACCAAATAATCCAGGCACCTGCCATTCCTCTTGATTGCTCCACAGAACTAGTTCATATAAGATCCCCGTTACTGAAGACACTACACACCTTCATCACAAGATGTCGAGAATTCAAGCAGGAACTGACCTGGAAGTCTCCTCCCTGCTGGCAGCTATCCTGGCTGGAAGGTGCTGCACAGGTTCCTGGTTTTAATGCGCTGTGAACCATTGCTCTCAACTGTAATACCATCCTACCAGGAAAGACATGGTACAATAAAGGTGTTGAGGCCCACACTCTGCCTCAACACTTTGTCTCAACACTTTGGGGCTAAGTGCTCTGGTCAAGAGAGAGTGTGGCTCTTGGGGCAAGAGACTCGAAGAATGGAGACAAGACAGGGTGTGATTCAGTCTCTTCTATTTTCTCAAGTCTCCCTTCTTGAAGGGAATTCTGAGGTATTTATATACGCAAGCAGGAGAACACAGGTGAAAACACTTTACCACATGCACCATACAGCTGAAGTCACTAAACAGCAAAACAAGCTATGTGGGATAAACAAGATATTTATCAGAGTGTGCTCCAGCTGTTATAGGCTTTTGACAACCAAGTCTTTAATCAGGGTATATAGTTCCAGATGGCTGCAAAGTTGATCTAGCCGCTTTCTACTAAAGTCAGCTCCCAACAGGTCCCCCTTTTTAAATTTTTTTTCAAAAGGGAAGGCTGGGAAAACTTATGGAAACCGTGCCTGTCCTAGGTTGGAACAAAGGACCCCAGCCTCACTTAAGATGGTGAGGCCTCCCTTATTTTAGGGGCAAGGGTCTCGGTATGCTCTCTTACCCGTCATTGGCTATCCGGCTTAGTGCGTAAGTTAGGGGTTAATCCTCATCAGTCTTGATGACAGAGGTTTCAGAGTCCCCTACTTCCAGCCTGTAATAGCGGACCTGTATGGGTTTCATTTGTTATCTGTTGTCGTACCAAAGCCATCAGTTTGTTGAACAGTATGAACCCGAGAGACAAGAGTCTTAATATCTAAACCGTTGATATAAAAGCAACACTCTTTAAGGCAACACACAACTTCCCCTGTTGGAGAAGTAAAAGGTCTAAGCCTTGTACCCACAAATTTATACCAATGAAATCCTTGAATTTTGCATCAGCTTAGTAACAATTATACAGATAAAGACAGCCTAATATTAACCACCTCAGTCCCCAAGTCCAGGGAATTGGGGCGCCGACTCTTCATTAACTTCTTCAAGCTGAACATGGGCGTTGACTTTTAGAAGAGGAATGAGGGGAAGGGTAAATTGATAAGCATCTGAAGTCTGTCTTAACTGCATCCAGCTGGAAGTCCAGGGCATCAGTGAACATGCAGGTGATAAGATTCATTCTCCAAAGCTGTGTATTCTGTAATATACAAATCTCAAAACAAATTTTAGTATCAAGATAATTATTTTGATTTTCTGAAATCTAGTCTTCTGGAGGCCTACCTCTTTCATGTCTGATCCATATAATTCTGGAAGACATAACTACTACCTTAATGACCTCATCAGAAAACTCATAGAAAAACCTTTTTTTCCAAATTAGCCTTTCCTTAAGCCAGTAACCAGAAAAACCTTTACATTGAGTTTTTATCCAGAAAAATATAACTATATAACTCAGAATCACACCCATTTTGAAAGTTAAATCAATTAACATTATCATTCTGCTTAGCTCTCTGTCTAGAGCAGCCTTCTATTTATTCCTCGCGTCTTTAAAGCCTTTTTCATCTGTTTTTACTCACTTATTTCTTGCCCCATTTTCGTTACTATAACCTTTATTTATTTATCTGTTTGGCTCTCTTGACTCAGAGCAGCCTGAAATTTACTCCTTGCATCTTTAAAACTTTTTTCATCTGTTTCTGCTTATTTTTTTTCTTGCCCTGTTTTTGTTACTATAACCTTTATCTATCTGTTTGGCTCTCTTGACTCAGAGCAGCCTGCAATTTACTCCTTGCATCTTTAAATCCTTTTTCATCTGTTTCTATTTACTTATTTCTTGCCCCGTTTTTGTTACTATGCAATCACCTTTGTTTCACTTCCGAACTCAGCCAGCTCCATCAGTCGACTGGTTCTCCAGCTCAGGGTGTCTTCCACTGTATCCCGCTTACTGGAGTCCCTGTTCGGGCGCCACTAATGTTGAGGCCCACATTCTGCCTCAACACTTTTGCCTCAACACTTTTGGGGCTAAGTGCTCTGGTCAAGAGAGAGTGTGGCTCTTGGGGCAAGAGACTCGAAGAATGGAGACAAGACAGGGTGTGATTCAGTCTCTTCTATTTTCTCAAGTCTCCCTTCTTGAAGGGAATTCTGAGGTATTTATATACACAAGCAGGAGAACACAGGTGAAAACATTTTACCACGTGCACCATGAGCTGAGGTCACTAAACAGCAAAACAAGCTATGTGGGATAAACAAGATATTTATCAGAGTGTGCTCCAGCTGTTACAGGCTTTTGACAACCAAGTCTTTAATCAGGGTATTTGGTTCCAGATGGCTGCAAAGTTGATCTAGCCGCTTTCTACTAAAGTTAGCTCCCAACATAGAGGCATGACTCTTGTAGGAGTAACCAGCTGGTCTTTAACTGCAATTGACTCTTGCATCACAGATGAATTCATTCTTGTTACTATAAACCCAGTCAAAAAAAAAAAAAAAAAAAAAACCCATAGCCAAGTACGTTAGCCATAGAGGGGAAACTTACTATTGCATAGCAAATTTGGCATGGCTCCAAACTTCTTTCTAAACAATTATGTTTATGCCTAAGGTAAAATGCTACTCCCAGTCCTAATCAGAGAAGCTTCTCTTTGCAGTGAACCCTTGCAGGTGGAGGCAGATACTCTGGGTGTTGCAAGACAACTGAGTGACTGTATGGTACTACACAGGACATTTATACCATGCCACCTAAGGTTCAGGGAATATCATAGAAGAGGTGATGGAAAGAATGTAAAACCAGCAAACAAGTAGTCTTGGAAGTATCTTCTGTTCATGACACAACTATTAATGTAATGAGCTCACGGTAGTTGAGGTTTACCTGCACCAACTAGACCTGTCATTAACCAGTGATGAACCGGAGAGAGGCTCATGAGATCCAATCCTTTCCTGCTAAACTGCTGGCCACTGGTGGCTTCTGGGAGAGGAGCTGTCCTTGTCTTCAGTTATGAACCGACAGGTGAGCGCCCAGCAGCCTCCAATGATCAGTTCCAAACCCAGTCAAGGTCACAAATCCAGTGAGTCACAAAACAGAACAGAAAGAGGTGGATGAGAGAAACAGACTTGTAGGGAAAAAGCCTCTGCTTCTTAGTGCTGGGATCACACATGCAGCATCCATCTTTAAACTCACTTTTTTGATATGTATATTTTTATTTATATTGCTATTGTAATAAGCAATTGCTCCATTACTTACAAATATTGCTATTGTAATAAGCAATTGCTCCATTACTTACAAAGTGTCATTTTTAGTAGTAAGCATTGTACTTACAGCCTCGTCTGTGCCAGGACAAGTGGAGGGTGGGAGGGTTGCAGGAGAGGCTGGAGGGTAACAGTAATCACAGGATTATATACATAAGTAAGTTTAATAATTTTTTTTAAAAAAATGGACTTCCACCTTTGATAAACAAAATGAAAGAAATAATGGCCCCTTAAACTAACCACCCCATGGAACTATCTAAGAATATGGGTTTGAATGTATATCACAGGCTCAGGTCACCTTCAAGATTGGTTTCCTGTCTGGTTATCATTTGGAATAAGAGCCGTGCTGCCAGAAGCAAAGTTGAAAAGCTACCAGAGTTTATGACTTTATGACCTGTGAAGACTCCTGGAGGTCAAATTGTTCTCAGATCTCTTGTAAAGTAAGATAATGGAATGGAAACAGACCTGAGACAGGAAAGTAAGAAGGGAAGGGCATTCACTCTCATGGGAAGACAACTGTGCCCCCACAGCAGTCATCCTGATGAACAAGGGTCTCTGTTGTGATGGAGAAATCCTGTAGAGGTGATTGCTAGCTGTCAGCAGCCATGTTAATAGATAGGACACACAGGTTGATGTCATCTGCATTATGTTCTTAAAAGTGAGTAACACTCTGGCTGATGTCTAGGGATGAGACGCAGTGTGAGCAGAATGCTAAGCCAGACTCAACAAGAATCCTCTCCCTCAGTCATAATGGGGACTAAAGCACCATCAGTGGAGATGGAGAAATGAGGTTTGTACAGAGGGAACTGAGGTGTCACTGGCCTGACTGGGTGTGGCAGGTGGGAAATAAGCTAAAGACGGTTGTGAAGTTATGATTGTTATATTTTCCCCTGATACTTTGTGTTTCCTGAAAGGTCACCATGCCTTAATAACATACAATGTGGACCAATATAAATACTTCATTCTTTCGTGGCTCCTATAATCTTAGCATGCTGTAGGCAGAGGCAGGAGGATCTCTATCCAGTTCCTGGCTAGCCTGGGCTACATTCGAGATCAGGGGTGTTTGCATGAGGTCCTTAGTTGTGTTCATAGCACGTAGATAGAAAGGGAAGGAAGGAGGAAGGGAGAGAGAGAAAGAGAAAGAGAGAGAAAGAGAGGGAGAGAGAGAGAAGGAGGGAGGGAGAGAGGGAGGGAGGGAGGGAGAGAGAGAGAGAGAGAGAGAGAGAGAGAGAGAGAGAGAGAGAGAGAGATTATACTGGGGCCCAGGAGATGGCTCAGCATGTAAAGATGTTTCCACCACAAGTCTGATAGCCTGACTTTTATCCCTAGAACTGACATAATAATGGAAGGAGAAAACTGACTCTACAAAGCTGTCACTCTGCATGCCTTGGCCTGAAAACAAAAAAATAATATCAAATAAAATATGTTTATACTGCAGCCAGGCATGGTGGAACACTCTGGAGGCTGAGGCACAACTATCTTGAGTCCCAGTCCAGAGTGGCCTACATAGGGAGAACTTGTCTTAAAACAAACAAAAACAAAACAAAACCACCCAAACAAAAGCCCGCCCAGGATTGCATGGCAGTATAGCCCAGAAATGGAGTGTAGAGTCCTGGGTTGAATGTCCAGGTTCTACAGCAAAACAACAACAAAAACCCCAAAGTCCTCAAACAAGAAAAGCTGCATCAATGAGGGAAACTCTACATTAAAATGATTTACTGATGGGAAGTTGGATTGGAACCTTTAAGAGTAAAATCCTGTCATCTTCAACAACATGAATAGTATGAAGGATGTTGTCTTAAATGAAATATTCCAGCCACACAAAGGCAGGGCCACAGGTGACTTGGGGAGGCGGGGGTGGGGTGGGGGGGTGGGGGGACTCAAAAGACTGATCATATGCAAGGAGAGAGCAGAATGGGGTTCGTATGAGGCTGGGAAGCAATTGGAGAGCAGGGGACAGAGGCCAACTAGATAAGGGCTCCCCAAATACAGCTAGACAGAATAAATTAGTTTTGGGGTACAACAACATCCTAAAGTGGCTTCCACATTTTATAAAGAACTGGAAGAGAAGAGACAGGATGCCTACAACTCTGGTTTCCCTCAGCATGGAAGCAAACATGCAAACAGGGACTGGAAGAGTGGTGCCTGATAGTTCTTCAGGCAGATAAATGCAATTGTTCTTCTAAGTGCATCTTGGGACCCACCCTTCTGTGGAGCTTTTCCTGAATCTCTCCAGTAGAATCCAAGTGCTTTGCTGTCTCTGTCTTTAGAGGCGTTTCTCACTAACGCTAAGGGCAACAGCTCACCTCACTTGTTTGGTGTTTTTAGATGTGATCTCCTTGAGAGTGCAGGCTGGTCTTCAATACATCCTTCTCCTGCTTCTGCTCCTCCAGTTCTGGGTTACACATGTGTAGCATAGTATCTGTCTTAAACTCACTGCTTTAATATCTATATTGTTTATTTATATTGCTAATGGAATAAGCAATTGCTTCATTACTTACAAAAATGCCATTTTTAGTAGTAAGTTTTGCACCTACTACCTTGTCCATGCCAGGAAAGCATTCTGCTATTTCCCCAGCTTACCGGTAACATTTTATAGGGCACGGGGCATATTCTATTCATCTTATCTACAGTGTCTAACACAGTGCCTGGTACGTAGAAGGTATAAAATGCACTATATAAATTGTTAAATGAAGCCAGGCGGTGTTGGCACACGCCTTTAGTCCCAGCACTTGGGAGGCAGAGGCAGGCGGATTTCTGAGTTTGAGGCCAGCCTGGTCTACAGAGTGAGTTCCAGGACACCCAGGGCTACACAGAGAAACCCTTTGTCGGAAAAGCAACAAGAAAAAATTGTTAAATGAATGAGGGGTGTGTGTGTGTGTGTGTGTGTGTGTGTGTGTACGTGAAACCCTTTCAAACACATAAACATCTTGCTTGCACACTGGCTCTGTTAGTATATATTTATTTCTCAAATTCTTACCACCAACTTGCTGCTTATAAGTGTGTTTAGCTGTCAGTGATTGTAGTCAGGGTTCTGTTCTGATGAAAAGAGAAAAATAAAACAAAACAAAAGAAAGCCAAACCCAGAGACAAACAGCTATTATCAAAGGGTAAAAACCATTATTCTTTTAAGGGTTATTATTACATGTGACAAAGACTTTCTCCCTAGCAACCACAGTTTGTCATGTGGCTCTGTCTCTAGAGATTCTGCTCTGGCTTACCCACCCTGTCAAAACGCAGGGAACGATGTACACCTTTCTTCAGTGAGTGACTAGTTCTTCCATGCTTTGCTCTAACTAGCAGACTTTCTTCTCAGCAACCCTGGCATCTACACAAGCAGACCTTCTCAGTGAGCTTCCTCCTCCTCACTTGGCCATCTTGACAAAGCCTCATAGGTGCATAATCTCTCTTGGACCTGGAGCTGGGCAGTGTGCCTAGGATATGTCGGACTCATTTCAGCCCTCAGGAGGCACATCTGTTTGTCACATCTAGCATCCCACTTCTGGCTCTCTCGTGGCTGTGCCATTTAAATGTGTGATATAAGCAGTCAACCTAGTTTTGTTATATAATTTAATCATTTTATGCCACTCAAACTTTATTTTTCTTTTCCTTTGATATATGTTGTAAGAGAGATGTTCAGATTGGGCATAGTGGCAAACAGCTGTAATCCCAGCACTTGGGCGGTAAAGGCAAGATCAGGAGTTCAAAGTTGTCCTTGGCTATATAGTGATTTAAGAAGCAGCCTTCTAAAAAAAAAAAAAAAAAAAAAAAAAAAAAAAAAAAAAAACAATTGGTGTTGGTTTAAAAATCCTTCCAAAGCATTGTCCTGGTTTGCTGATAGTTATAATCTAATATCATTTCAAATCTAGATGTTGAATACGTAGCCACTTTACATAGGTTGTGATCGGATCAAAGAATATATGTTTATATAACAAATGCTACACACTGGAATGTGTGTGTGTGTGTGTGTGTGTGTGTGTGTGTGTGGCATTGGTGTTGTGTGGTATGTGGTGAAGTGTGTATTTGGAATGGAATGAAGGAGATCCACAATAAGGCTGGTTCAGGTTGGTTGGGGCCAGAGTGTTAAGGGAGTGTTAAGGCCTGGTTTGGTTAAGGAGGAGTTTGGTCATTATCCTTGAGACAATAGTTACCTATGGTGGATTTGCACATAGAGAAAGGAGATTCTTGTTTATTCTTAAAACAGTATACAGCTAAAACTGAAGAAAATCTCTCAAAGTAGACTGCCAGGCAAGGTAAAGGCCCAAGGCAAAACTCCACAGGTAGGTTCTGGAAGGTTTCTGTGCAGTAGCTCTCATACAGACTCCGACAGGTAACAATACTGTGTACCTCAGAGATCAGTGCAAGCCATCATATCAGGGTAAAGCTACATGCTTGCCTTGCTCCTTTACATAATAAAATAAAATAAAATAAAATAAAATAAAATAAAATACACAAGATTCTATCTTCCTAAGCTAGAAAGGCAAATCTCTTCCATATCAGCTTGTACATGGCTGAGTCAATGACAGTGTCACTAGAGAAATGGCTTCTTTCTCCAAAGTCGCAGTATTCTAAGGGGTTTTAAGACCTTTGCTTTCTATCTAGATCAATAATATGCAAGTATGAACATTTCCCTTGACTGGCAAAACCCATTATAGTAGAATTCTGAATAAGTAACTTAATTATTATTTTTTTCTATGTAAGAAACAATTATTATTTACATGTTTTCTTTCAATTTTATGTATGTTTTTGTTTCTGTTTTGAGATAGTGTCTTATGTAGTCCAGGCTGGCCTTGAACCTTTAGTTTTCCTGACTCTGTTTCTCAAGTGCTGGGATTTTAGGCATATATCATCACATTTGGCTTACATTTGGTCTTTTATTTTTAAAAAATTGTATATTTTCTGGGGCTAAAGCTGTAGCTCAGGGTCAGAATGAGTGCTCACCAAAACACGTGTATGCCCCTGGATTTTATCCTCTGCTCCAAGAGAAAAGGAAAGGGGTCTTGGTTTATTTGTTTGTTTGTTTGATTTTTTGTTTTGCAGCAGTTTCTTACTGTGTGGTCCTGGCTGGCATGGAACTCACTATATAAACCAGGACAGTTTTGAACTCACAGGCACCTGCCTGCCTCTAACTCCCCAGGGCTGTGATTAAAAGTGTACACTGGGAAAGCATTTTGTTTATTACAGTATTTTACATATATTTGTAAACATTGAACACTAGAAATGTATTAGAAGAAAATGCAGCTAGAGAGATGGTTTAGTGGTTAAGAGCACTGGCTGCTCTTCTAGGGGACCCAGAAAAGAAAAGAAAAAGAAAATCCAAAAAGTGGAAATCTGTTATTCTGTCTTCTCTAGCTTCCTTGCTGTGAATTGTTCAGTTTTGTGAAATGTCCATTGAATAATCAAGAACCGTGGTCATGTATTAATTAGGATAGCATGGAAAGATTTACCTAATGGCCACAGGGTATTTTTTAGGTATTTCTACTCTTTTTTTTTTTTTTTTTTTGAGATTGGGTATCTCTGTGTAGCCCTGGCTGTCTTGGAGTTTGCTCAGTAGACCAGGCAGATCTCAAACTGAATTCAGAGATTCAAATAACATAGCCTACCTACTGGAGTGCTGGGATTAAAGGATGTGCCAAAACTGTTTGGCCAATATTTCTATTCTTTAACATGTTTACAGGGAGCCAGGCGGTGGTGGCACACGCCTTTAATCCCAGCACTTGGGAGGCAGAGACAGGCGGATTTCTGAGTTCAAGGCCAGCCTGGTCTAAAGAACGAGTTCCAGGACAGCCAGGACTACACAGAGAAGCCCTGTCTCGAAAAACCAAAAAAAAAAAAAAAAAAAAATCTCTGCAGAAGTGCTCTGAGCCATGGCTTCAGCATCCACAGACCTTTGTTGTATTGGTTTGGCTTGGTTTTTTTGAAACAGAGTCTCCTGGAGCCCAGGCTGGTGGCTGATCTGATCCCCCTGCTTCATTTCCCATGTGGTTAGTTTGCAAGCCTTTGCTAATGTTTACATACAGACATACAGCCAACTTGTTCGTTTTCCTTTGAATAAAATCCTGTAGGAATAATTTCTGGGTCAGATTATGAGAGTTTTGGCTTTTGGTATATACTTCCAAATTATCTTTCTACCAAATTAATTCTGACACAGACTTACACTTCTTACAAAGGCTGCACACCTGTTTCTACAAATGCTTGTTAATGTTATTTTTTGTTTTCTGTTTTATACTTGCCAATCTGATATTCAAATATAGTTCCGGGTTAGAGATATACTTCCATGATGAAAAGGTTGCTTAGTATGCAAAGGTCCCTGGATCAGAGCCTCAATATTGCCCACAACAACAACTACTACTATAGAAATAAATGAATAAATTAAATTGAAAAGGAGAAGAAGAAGGAGAAAAACCCTCTGACTCCAGCACTAGGGAGGCTGAGGCATGAGTTTTTGAAGTTCAAGGCCTTGGACTTCACAGCAATACAGTCTCAAATACAAAACAGAGAAAAAGGAGCAGACAAGATTCTTTCCCTGGGTTACTGTGTAGCTCCTCACTTAGCTGGTTAAATGCTTTTGTAAGATACATCCTTGCTGTTTGGTTATTTCTGAGTGTCTGGTCTCAGTGTCTGCTATTTCCTTTGTGTTTGCTGTTATTGACATGATTTTTACACCCCCTACAGGATTGAACAGTTTTCTTGGCTGTCCCCCATGGTTTCTGCAGTCATATTTTCTTCCTTATTAGATTAGTAAGCACAGGGTCACTCGTTACTCTTTTTCTGCATTATTAGCTTCTACCCTATTTAATTCCTTTTTCAAAACATTTTATTTCATCATTTAATTTTTTTGTGTGTATGGGTATTTCGTTTGAGTGTATATCTATGCACATCTGTGCTTGGTGTCTTGGAAGTCAGAAGAGGATGTCAGATCCCCTAGAACTGGAGTTACAGGTGGCTGGGAGCCTCTATGTGAGTGTGGGAACCAAACTTGAGCCTCTTCAAGAAAATCAAGAGCGCTTAATCACTGGGCCATCACTCCAGCATCTCCCAAACCCCCTTTTTTTAAAAAAATATTTTTTGGGGGACAAGGTTTTGTTGTGTGGCAAAGGCTGGCCTGGATTTTGTGATCCTCTTGCCTCAGGTTTTCCATTTGAGGAGCTAAAAGTTTGTGTTTAATGCAAATACACACACATCAGACACCATCTTAAACACAGAAAGTATGATCGTTTTCAAAATAGTTAAAATATCGTTTGTAGTTATGTGTATGTCTGTGCATCCGAGTGTGGCTACATACTACATACGTGTAAGTGCCAGGTGCCAGGCAGGCTAGAACACCAGATTCCCTTAAAGTTGGAATTACAGATTGTGAACCACTGGAAGTGCATCCAGAAAACCAAACCTGGGTCCTTTGGAAGAGCAGCCTGTACTCCAGGCCCCTGAGCCATCTCTCCAGGCCCCTAGATTTCCTCCTTCCTTTCTCCTTTCCTTTCCTTTCCTTTCCTTTCCTTTCCTTTCCTTTCCTTTCCTTTCCTTTCCTTTCCTTTCCTTTCCTTTCCCTTCCATTCTTCCCTCCCTCCCTCCCTCCCTCCCTTCCTCCTTCCCTCCTTCCCTCCCTCCCTCCCTCCCTTCCTCCCTCCCTCCCTCCCTTCCTTCCTTTCTTCCTTTCTTCCTTCCTGCCTTTTGTATGGTATTAATTCTGCCCTCTCAACCACCTAGCACAACTCATACTTCATGTTAACCTTCTAAAGGAGTCCACTGTGTTTTCAATTATATACTAACTCTTAAAGGGAGACTTACAGATTCTTCTCCTCGTTATACCTATGTGTAATGACAAGGTGGCCTGTATGTATAGAACAGTTGTGAAATTGCTGGGAAAAGCTGGGCTTGGGTACAGCTTAGTGTGAGGCAACAAAAGAAAGATCGCTTTTTAAAGCCATCACCTAAGATGTAAAGGACAGAAGTCTCCAGATAAGTAGTTGTTTGAGGTGGTTGGAGTACAGAGGACCATGGGGCTTGGAAATACCTTTCTGATGTTCTCCATACTCCGTTGGGAATTGAAGCAACACAGAAGGCATATGGCATGCTTCCTGTACACAGGCTTTACTGTTGTCATATTTAATATCACTCGTAGGTTTGTAAAAGGGACGAATACCTCAAATATTAATCCAAAGATTTTCATTATTTGCCTATAACCTAGTTAGAATGTGCTAGTTTAAAATTTAATTATATGTAATGATAAAAACAACAGGAAACCTCATAAAACTTAATTCTTTGACTTAATTTGGGAAAAAAATGACATTCTTTTTCTGTTATTTTCTATAAATTCTTCCAATAAACACAGACGTTCAGTTTTAAGCAGTCATAAGGGCTAATGCTATAGGCACATATTTGCAAAATTTCTAAAACAATTGCAGTCCATGTTGTTGTTTCAGGAGTTGAGGCCAGTTAACAATGGCCTGAGATTCCCAGCGGAGGACCATCCTCACGTTCCCTAGGAGAAGGGGAGCAGCCCAGGCCCAGCTTTGAAGGCTGAGGAATTCCCAACAGGCTAAATTATAGAAGAGCATCAACACCCCGAGGTGATACATTCTTCACCCAAAACTCCATGGGGATTTTGCAAAGTGAGAAATTCTTTTGTATCTTTGAAACCAGGCAAATCAAAGGGATCTCTTTTAATCTGATTTAGGTCCAAGCTCGTGAGTGGCACTAAGAAGGAACAAACACATTAGCGCCAAAAGGAAATTATAATTAGAAGCGAAATCTTAATCCGTAGCCCACTGGCTGAGATCCCTAAAGCTTAGCCACTGGATTTTAAATGTAAAAATCATTCAAATGTGCAAGGGGCGTATTTGCATGTGAAAATGGGTGGTGCGCGTGCATAATTGGTGAGCTGAATACCTTTTGTTGGGGGGAATGGGGTTCTAGGAACTGTTTCTTTGGGGAAGGAAGCAAACTTTCATGCAGAAGCCCTAAAACTGTGGGGCAGATGTATTTCCAAATTGAACCTTAAGCATTAGGTGTTCGTAGTAATTAAGCCCAGTGCTTCTGACTTGGAAGGATTTGTTTCAGTGGTGGTCCATTAATGTCTGCGTCTGATTCTTGGAAGCTACTTCCTTCTTGATGGTCAGAATTAAAGATAAAATACAAAAGAAGCAGAAGAAGTTAAATCAGGCTTTAAACCTCTAGTGACCTTTGGGTAGAAAAGAGAAATGGCAAGAGATGGAAGCCATTTAGGTGTCCCCATGGTTGGCGTAATCAGAAAAGTCTGTGCACAGTTGGTTAATAAGATCCTATCTTATGGACATTTAGTCTTTCTAACTTTCAGTGAAAAGATCTGGCAAACCTACACAGTTGAGCTCTTCGTTGCCTGCTGACATACAGGCAAGGCTGGTGAGCCATCCTTTGGCTGACTCAACAATGCTGGTAGCAACCAGGCACTCATGTTGTGTAATGTCCAATACTGGAAATGCCACTTTACATTCAAACTATTTTAATCATCTTAAACTTGTATCTTAACTTGTTAACAGCTGGTTTTCTTGTGTGTGGGATGGTGCTAGGGTTCGAAGCTTTGTCCCCCTAAGAACTGTTTTTGAGGACTTTCCTCCAACTATCTACAACTTACAAGGTATACCGTAGGAAACACCAGGGTTTCATTTTAAAGGAAACACCACCAAATTTGTCTCTCTAAAGAAGCATTCTGACCACATAATAACTGTTAGACATCAAATTTAAATTGTCACTGTGGTGTAACTACAGATCTGGAGGATCTGGCAGTATCTTCTGGCACCTACACATGTCTCTCACACACAGACATATATACATAAATAAAAATTAGTATATATTTAAAAAAAAAAAACAACAGCAACAACCCAGACTGGCAGGGATGGTGCAAGGTTTTAATCCCAGTATTTGAGAGGCAGAGGCAGGAGGTTCTCTGAGTTTGAGTCCAGCCTGGTCTACAGAGCAAGTTCCAGGACAGCCTGGACTATACAGAGAAACTCTGTCTTGAAAAATAAAACAAACAAACAAACAAACAAATCCAAAACAAAACGAAAAATTTCATCGTGGATTTTAGAGTGTCACAAATTAGAAAACACACTCAAGGTTGTTTAGCAGCGATGGATCTAATTCAGACTTGGTTCAGACTTGGCCTTGCTAAGAAGATGGGAAAATACTCTCCTGACAAGCCTGGTGGATGTCCCTTCCCCCATAGCTGTAGCTAGTATCCAGGGTCTTGTACATGCTAGGCCAGTGCTCCACCACCTCAGCACTCCTAAGCCCAACATATTTCTCCTCAGAATGTGCCCTCAGTTTCTGAAGAGGGTTCATTCACACTGATAAAATCCTCTTTACTGAAATCATGTACTTCATAGCTTGTTTCACTTTTGTCTTAATAAGACCACATTAATTTAATGTCAAGATAATATTCTTATATCTCATTTCCCACCCCCTGCAGATGGTACAACTTAAGTTTCTCACAACAGGTTTTTATTATGGATGTTTTCTGAGCATGAATAACTCCTTGGACACTTAAAATATTGTGTTTTACTGTGTGATAAAGCCTGACCCTCTGAAAGCCTGATAGACTTTTGAAATGTTCCGCGTTTTTCTTTTTAAATGCTTTTTTTTTTTTTTTGATGTTTTGTTTTTTGAGTCTTTGTATATTATCTAGACTGAATTCTATTTTGGGATCCTCCAGAGAAGCCTGGATTATCAGTGCATCACCACAGCGAGTTTAAGTACTTCCATTACTGGAAAGAGGAACCTCAGGTAGTTGAAGACAGAGATGGTCTTTTTAAGATGCTGTGTGTGTTCCTTGGTGTAGCACCTGCCTAGCAAGCCCTGGGTTTAAGTTACAGACCACAAAAACCAAAAGGATTGTTTCTGTTTTTTGTTTTTTTTTCTTTAATTTAGAAATTTAGGAGAAATCTCCCCAAATCCAAATTTTAAATTACTCAGTGTTTATGAATGAGCAAAGTTCAATAGGATTGGGCCATTAAAAAGCAAGCAAGCAAGAAAACAAAACAAAAAACCACTTGAACCCTTGCTTGTTCTGATGCTGGGATTTGCCTCTTTAATAGCTCTTAAAGGAAGCAGATGTTTAGGAGGCAAATCTCAGGTAAACTGAAGAATAATGTCAGGAGGGATCAGGTCTTGGAGGAAGCTGCAGACCCCCTGCCTCCTTTCTTTATTGTGTGTGACTGAGCACAGCAAGAAAAGTTGAGAGGGAGGGGGAGAGAGAGAGAGAGAGAGAGAGAGAGAGAGAGAGAGAGAGAGAGAGAGAGAGAGAGAGAGAGGAAAGTCTCACAGATGCTCTCTAAATAGGAAATGCCCACTAGAGCCACCTTTCTGATACTATGCCCTTGAATTTGATGAATTAATCTCAGCATGTGCATTTAACCAGGTTCATTATTTATTACTCTTTACATGCATTTGCTTACACACACATCTACCATGTGCCCTACTCTTTTTTTCCACAGCTCTGGGTACACAAGCTGGCACACCCCTTCCCCATCAGCAATGGTAGCAATGTTCTTCCCTGAATCCAGGCAATGCAGCTTGGTGAGACATGGCTTTGGAAGGGATGGATGTGTTCTGAGCAGTAGGCGTGAGGCTGGAGAAAGGCCAGTTAGGATAGAGACCTGCGGAGAGCAGGGGCCAGCTTGCTATGAGATTTCATGCACCAGAACTGGCATCAAATCTTCGAAGGGCAACAGTGGAAATAAGTCGTAACCATGCTTATAGAGTGTGTGGAAAAGGTCCTGTTTGTGTCTGTGTTCTCTAACGTTGGGGCTCAGAGAAAAAGCCCTTTCTGCTTACTGTTTAATGACCTAGAAATCAAGTATTGTCTTTTTTTCTCATTCCTATCCAGATTCAATGTTTATGAATAAGCTAGTGCTCACTGGGTGAATGCATCCTAGCACATCTGAGGAGGGTTGGTGTGGTGACTACAGAGTGACCTGAAGAGGCTTCTGACACATTGTGCCATGTATAGAATAAAAGCTCAGAGGACTGGTGGTCAAAATGCTGACTTCCTCTCTCTTAAAAATCTTTAATTTGCCGGGCAGTAGTTGGTGGGTACATGCTTTAATCACAGTACCTAGGAAGCTGAGGCAGATGGATCTCTGGGTTTGAGGCCAGCGTGATCTATCTGATATATGTTCCAAGACAGACAGAAATACACAGAGAAACCCTATATTGGAAAAACAAAGAAACTTCAATCCCTTGGAAGGGAGCCTCTTGAGCCCTGTATTACTCTGGTTTGACTCTTTGACGTGCTCTCTCTCTCTCTCTCTCTCTCTCTCTCTCTCTCTCTGTGTACATTTGTTTGTTTAGCTTAGTGTTGGGGCACTAGCATAGAATCTAGAAGGCTATGGATTCTATCCTCAGTATTTGAAAGAAGAAATAGAGGAAGAAAAGGAGAGAGAGAGGGAGAGAGAGAGAGAGAGAGAGAGAGAGAGAGAGAGAGAGAGAGAGAATATGAGAATGTCACTGGCTTTAGTGGCATTTATCTTTTGTCCCAAGATGTAACAAATACTTTGTATTATATTAAAGTTTCAGTCTGTCTCATCTGGGCTTCCCGACCTTTCTGGGTAACACTCCCCAGGATTCACATCCCCCCCCCATTAGCAAAGACTCCCCCAGATCCCCCGACACCTCTGCTAAGACTCCATATGCAGATGGCCCTCACTTCCTACCTTAGAGATAAGATCGGTGCCATCTGGTGTGAGCCCCCCTCCACCTTTAGCATATCTCTGGGTGCATTCCTGTCCCTTGGGAGCCTGTTCCTTTTACCCCCTGCTACTTAATCCTTCCCATCCTTTAGTGTTTGACTTAATCCTGGCCCCACAGACTTTTCACTAACATTTCCTGGCCATACGGTGCTCTCTTCCTTCCTTGAGCTTTAGTGAGATCAGCCATATAGAATCCCCAAACAGGCAGCACCATCCATCCTTTCTACTCTAAGCTGTCCAGTTTGCATAAGGACCTTTTCCGATAACTCACGTCTGATTCAGAACCACCGTTTTGCATTCTTAGGACAAAGGGCTCAGTCTGGTGGCTACCTCAGGGGTAGAGTGATTTATTACCAGGGCCTGGTTTCAATCACAAAGGTCAACCTTTCTTCATTCATTGCCAGACATTAGAATACGCCTTCCTCTGTGCTTATTGGTTGCCTTCCAAATTTCTGGGTTTTTGTTGTTGTTGTTTTTGTTTGGGGGCGGGAGGTTGTTTTTATTGTTATTTGTGGTTTTGTTGTTCTTGAGACAGGGGTTTCTTTCTATAGCCCTGGCTGTCCTGGAACTTTCTCTGTAGATCAGGCAGACCTTGAACTCATAGAGATCCATCTCCTGTCTCCTGAGTGCTGGGATTAAAGGTGTGAGCCACTGACGCCAGTCTAAGACTAATAATTTATTTATTAATTTATTTTCTTATTAATTTTTATGTACTTATTGCAGTGCTGGGAGTTGAACTCAGCACCTCACAGTTGCTTTGCAAGCACTCTACCAGTGAGCTAAGCTCCATGCCCAGTCTTGCATATTTCTAGCCTTTGTGGGTACCATTGCCACAGTTCCGTGCAGGAGCGGCTGGCCTAGCTCCAGGTAATAGGGACAGGATCCAGGCTGCGTGGTATAGCACTTGAACTCAGGATTTGAGAACAGAAGGCCCAGGTTATGATGAAAGACCTAAAGGGCTGCCAGAGTGTTGCCAGCTGCCTTCCCCATTCTATTCCTGCCCTTTGTCCAGTCTTTCATTATTGCAGCGGGTGTAGTTAGAAGTGTATTTGAAATGGTCACCGGTTCTCTGTTCCCTTAAAGTGTGGTGACCCACCTCTGCCTGGAACAGTAATTACACCCCGCTTAGCACGGTTTCCTTGCCCCACTGCCACAGCCTCTTGGTGGCCCATTTATTCTTTGCTGTAAAATAATTGTGTCTGATGATTGCTAAAACCTTTCCTGGTTCAAAATGTCTCCAGCTGATGTAAAACTTGCAAGTCCAGAACAGAAGCAGATGATGGACAGTCGGTGGGCGGATCCAGGTCCACTTTATGTATTTGTTTTGTTTTGTTTTGGGGTGTTCTTTATTTGGAGGAAAAGGCATGATGTTAGTTTCATAGAAAAGTATGATTTTCTAGCTTCAGTCAAGAAAAACGCTACACCCTGAGCCTGCTTTCCTTTGGAGAAACTCCCTTACACTCACATAGTAGGATCAATCCACTTCAGCTCCTTAGCTTCAGGTCTTGTGACCCTTGTCACAGTGAACTGAGTTTACAACCACTGCCCTAAAGGTGCCGGCCCCTTAACTGGCTAAACAGGGACCTGGTATAAAGAGAGATAACCGGAGGGATGAAATAGACAATGATAACATCAGTGGCGCCAAGAAACAGAAACTGTGAAACAGGAAGGAGGAGGAGGACTCTTGGGGTTTGTAATCTTGAAAGTAGAGGGGAGAAAAAACAGTCTCCTTTTCTTATCCAGTGCGTCGTAAAAGAGCCAATGTATTCAACCACAGTTAACCGCCATGCCAGAGACCCTGGAAGCCCTTTTATTTTCACTAATGCTCATGGTGAGGAAGACTGACAGAGGGGTAGGGGGGTGGTTGGACGGACGAGGAAGGGATCTGGCCCCACGGCCCTAAGTGGTGGTGATGTAGTAAGACCTGTCTGTTTAGATTCTTCTTTGTGTGAGGCATTCCGCCCTTGGGAAACCAGCAACCACAATTCTCCTGAGGCTTTTCCTGAGAGAACGCCACTTCTTTTTCTTCTGCTGTAGTTGTTAGTGTGCTTCAGTTCAAAACACAAAAGGTGCCAAGTCTTGGGAGATCATGTCCTGTACCCCATCAAATGAATAGTAAAATAAAAATGAGCTGAACATAGCAAGGCCTGTAATCCTAGCTTTCAGAAGGCCAAGGCAGGAAGATTGCCATGGATTTGAGGCCAGATGTGCTACATAATGAATTCCAAGCCAGCCTGGGCTACAGAGTGACTCTCCCGTCCCCTCCAGCAAAACAAAACAAAATAAAACAAAGCAAAGCAAAACAAACAAGCTAAATCCATTAAGCATCGAATAAATCGATGCCCTCCTCAGGGTAGAATTTGAAAGTTTCTTTCTCACTTCAATCCTATGCAGAATATGAAATTATTGCTTCTATTTCACACGAAAGAAAACAGAACGAGGTTGGAAGGCTGCTAACGCTTTCCACAAGAATCTTATAGTTCTTAAAAAAGAACTAGGGGCTTTACTTGAGCACTCTGACTCTGAAGCCTGTCTTTTAATGGACTAAGCCACTTTGTGAACTGAAAAGTTGAGGATTAGAGATGAGAACTGATTTACTCAGGATCCCCACTGGTTATCAGAGTTGGGGAGTCAGGCCCAGGCCTGCCTGGTAGGGAAGCCTGGTAGGAAGCGCATGGCGATCCCAGAGTGAGCATCACAGGATGCAAAATGATATTTAATGAATTCATTAATTTTCAAAAATATGTATTTATTGTTGTGTGTGCGCTCCTGTCATGGAGCATGTGAGGAGATCAGCAGACAACTTTGTGTAGTCCTTTTCTTCCGTGTCCATGTAAGTTGTGGAAATTGAACCTAAGGCATCAGGCTTGTACAGCAAAAGTACCTGCTGAGACATCTAACTTGGCCTACTTATGCTTTTAAAAAAAGGATTCATTTTATTTTATTGTGTATATGTGTGTGCGAGAACCCATGGAATTTGATACCCTGCAGCTGGAGTTACAGGCAGATGTGAACTGCCTAACATGGGTGTTGTTGGGGCAGACACTTGAGCCCCGTGCAAAGGCAGTACACAGTCTTAGCTGCAGAGCCATCTCTCCAGCCGCCATGCTTATGTTTTTGATACAAGTTTTTTGTTGTTGTTTGTTTGTTTGAGGATTTATTTTATGTATCTTAGTGCTCTGTCTGTACATACACCTACAGGACAGAAGAGGGCACCAGATCCCATTATAGATGGTTGTGAGCCATCATGTGGAATTGAACTTAGAACCCCTTGAAGGGCAGCCAGTGCTCTTAACCACTGAGTCACCTCTCCAGTCCCAGATACACGGTTTTATGTAGCCCAGGATGCCCTTGAATTCTCTATATAGCTGAGGAGGGCTTGAGGTAGTTTTCGTTGCCCAGGTGATGGAGTTACAGGAACTCTCCAACTCAACTGGGATGGAGACCAGGTTTTTTTGCATTGTATTTGTTTGTTTGTTTGTTTGTTAACATCTGAACCAGAACCACATCCCTAGCCACAGAAAGTGGCGTGTGTATAGGAAAAAAAGACAGGGGCTGAGAAGGTAGGCAAACATCTTTAATTTCAGCACTTGGGTGGGATGCAGAGACAAGTGGATCTTTGTGAGTTCAAGGTCAGCCTGGTCTACACAGTGACTTCCAGGACAGCCATTGCTACAATATGAGACTCTGTCATTTTGCATAGTAATCTTTCCAAGGGTACATTGTTTTAAGTATATGGTTAAATGTAAATTTGTGGTCACATGTAACTATTATCATTATGTTAGAAATACAGTGTTTTTCTCTAGTTAAAGCCTTTTCTTGTTCAAAAGCAGGACACGTGACACAGTGTGCAAACATCTACAAGAAAATCCTTCTATAGTCAATGTGTTCTCTAAATAAGATGGTAACAGGTAACTCTGGAGATGGACCTTTGTCATCCCATTAAGCTTCCTTTGTAGGACATATGAATGCCAGGCCCCCCTGCCCCCATCCAGTCCAACTTTTCAGCCTGTCTGTCACAGCACCAAGCCAGCACATGGACAGACATGCTCCACGATCACAGATCACAATAATAGTGAAAATTTCAAACTGCAGCTTGGAATGCTTATCTTACTTAAAATGTTTCTAGGTCCCTTAGGGTTGACTGGCTTCCACAGTTTATGTTGAATTTGAAATACAATCCTAACTATATTTTCCTCTCTGGCCAGTTATCAATGTCATCTCTTGCTAATTAATTTTTGGTCTTATTTTCAAACTACAGCGATGTAGGGCTACAATATTGTCAGGACCGTCACTATAAGACAATGAAACTTCTGGAATTAGCAAATCCAAATATTTAGCTTGCCACTACTCATCTCCCCTCCCCCAACCCCCAACTGGTCCACCAGAAACATTTTTAGAGTAAGATGTTAAAGAAACAAATCAGACCATTAACACCTCTGCCCTGCTCCTTAACTGTCAATCCCTCTTTATAATCTGGAGACTGTGGTGTGTGTGTATGTCTGTCTATGTGTGTATGTCTCTCTCTCTCTGTGTATGTCTCTCTATATATATGTGTATGTCTCTCTAGCTATGTGTATGTCTCTACCTCTCTCTGTGTGTATGTCTCTCTATGTGTGTATCTCTGTGTATGTCTCTCTCTCTCTCTCTCTCTTAGTTTGTGAAAGGCAGTGCACTGTTTTCTGTCCCCAGGCTCTCCTCTCGATCTGACACTCTTGTGCCATTTGGTCCTGGAACTCTATTTCATCACTAATGATTACATGCTTGATATAGCACACACAGATGAATTTATGCTCTTCAAAGTGCATCTGTATCCATGATATCTTTGCTCATGTCTTTCTTCTTTTTTTAAAGCTGGTACTGGGGATTTAAACTCAGGACCTTATATATGCTATGCACAAGTGCTCTGCCACTGACCTACACCCGCAGTGTCCCTGCTTTTTGTCATCATGTCCAGTTTTTCACTCAGTTCCTGTCAGTTCTGTATTTTAGAGTCAACTGCTCTATTCACAGCAAGGAGCAGGACTGGAAGATCCTTAAGTGCCGCTTACCGTAAGACTCCCACTTTATAAACGAAGAGACTGAGGTCTGGTGAGGTTTGGTGAGATTATAGATTTCCACTTCATCGTCCTGGGACTCTCCGGAACCCAGTCTTTCCAGGCCACAAATTAACCTTTCATGGCTGAGTGCTACATTTCCTCACCTTAACTTTATTTTAGTCTGTGTAGTCTTGAGAACAAACCATTTTCCTGAACCCTTTGGGCTGAGGCTGAGGGTGGGATATTTGCTGAGCTATGTAAGGCCATGGTGTTGATCACCACAAACAAACAAACAAAGATACAAACAAGACCAGGCTATCTTCTCTAGTGTCACATCTTATTCTAGGATGCCTTCAAAGTGTTTTCAGTGGGTTTATTATGTAGACTCTTTTCCCTCTTTGGTTAAGCTGGAGAGCCAATGAAGGGTCTCAGATGCTGGGTAAGCACTGTACCCCTGAGCTGTACACCTCAGCTATAGCTATAGCCCTATCCAGTCCAATGTACTTTTAAAAAAGATTTATTTATTTTTCTATATGTGAGTACATTGTTGCTGTCTTCAGACACCAGAAGAGAGCATTGGATCCCATTAGAGATGGTTGTGAGCCACCATGTGGTTGCTGGGAATTGAACTTAGCACCTCTAGAAGATCTGTCAGTGCTCTTAACCACTGGGCCATCTCTCCAGCCCCCAGTGTACTTTTTTTTTTTTTTTGGTTTTTAGAGACAGGGTTTCTCTGTATAGCCTTGGCTGTCCTGGAACTCACTCTGTAGACTAGGCTGGCTGGCCTCGAACTCAGAAATCTGCCTGCCTCTGCCTCCCAAGTGTTGGGATTAAAGGCGTGCGCCACCACCGCCCGGCCCCAGTGTACTTTTTAAATGAAC
This sequence comes from Arvicanthis niloticus, assembly GCF_011762505.2. Classification (NCBI taxonomy): domain Eukaryota; kingdom Metazoa; phylum Chordata; class Mammalia; order Rodentia; family Muridae; genus Arvicanthis; species Arvicanthis niloticus. Next base: position 104,799,660 of record NC_047661.1, on the reverse strand, counting down.
TAAATATGTGCTTTGGTATTCTTATTTTTCCTCTCCTCTCCTCCCCTCCCCTCCCCTCTCCTCTCCTCTCTTCTCCTCTCTTTCGTTTAAAACCATTGTCTCATTATTTAAAGTAGCCTGGCTGGCTTGGAACTCTAGTGTAAAAAGACCTTGAACTTTTCCACTTGCTTCAACCTAACTATGCATGCAAGGGTGACCTAACATAGTCTGTTTCCTTAGATTTCAATTTATTACTTACATGCAATTTGTTCCCTTCCCTTCCTCCTCTCCTTCCTTTTCTGTTTGGTTTGGAAGGTATGTGTTAAATCCAGTTTACCATGCTTCCAAGCTCCACTACATATCATATATGTATGATAGGATTTATCATATCAACGAAGAGAAATATGTTGTATATATTTGCACAGATTTATGACAGTGGTAATCTTTGCAAATAAGTTTATAAAAATATTTATTGGAAAAGAAATTAGGTAACATGAAAGCTCTTCTTCCTCTTCTTCTTCCTCTTCCTCTTCTCCTCCTCCTTCTTTTCTTCACTCTCCTCTTCCTTTCCCTCCTCCTCCTCCTCCTCCTCCTCCTCCTCCTCCTCCTCCTCCTCCTCCTCCTCCTCCTCCTCCTCTTCCTCCTCCTCCTCATCATTATTATTTGACACAGGATCTCAAAGTAGCCCAAACTGGCTTCAAAATCACTGTGTAGCAAGGATAACTTGAATTGCCGGTCCTCCTGTCCCCACTTCCCGAATGAATGCTGGGATTACAGGAATACAGCACCATACTTGGCCCTGTTCTAAATATTTTTTGACATTAACTTGCACTTAAGATTTTTGTAAAAATTAGTTTTAAAAAAATGCTTTTGACTTTCTAGTGCCATCTTGTGGCAGGAACTTACTGTTAGAACTGAAGTTTGTTTTGCAAATGCTTAATTACTTGATAGTTTAATTCTATGCATATTCAATATCTCATTAGAGAGAATTAAACTTGCAAATTATAGAAAGGAAGTGCTAAATTGGACTTAAATAATGACTCGTGGAATCATTTTGGAACGTTGATGACTTGTCAGTCTGTTTAAGAAAAACATTAAAAAGAAGAAAAAAGATACTGGAGCAGAATAGTCCAGCTTAACATGATTAAAGACGTAGACTCTAGCTCAAGGTCATTACGGGAATTTGTCAGGAGGGATTCTGTCTGGCTGTGGCTCTGTCTCCAGGTCCATTTCCTCATTCATTGAATAGGGATAGTAATACTTTACCATCAATGACTCTTGCAAATTAGGTGGAATGTACAGTTGTGAGGTTTCTTTTCTTTTTTTTTTCTTTTTTGAGGCAGGGGGGGTCTTTGTGCAGCTCTTTGTGAACTGAAACTCACTGGGTTGACCAGACTTGGAGACTGACCTTGAATTTTTCCTGCTTTTGCCTCTGGATTTCTGGGATTGAAGGAGTGCATCGCCCGCCCAGCAGCTGCTAATTTTAGACGATGAAAGCAATTTAGAGCGACTCTTCCAACTGAGTTTTGGGCAACTGCTTAGCCATTTCAGATGTTTAACTGGTCAGGACTATGCATTTTGTAAAGAGGAAGCAGACTGGCCTACAGTCCAGTTTCTCAAAGCAAACGGGCACACCATCCCCTTGTCTGTGTTACCTTTTCTTTAGTAGTCTCCCTTTGACTCTCATGGGGGCCACAGAACACTTCTGTTTACCTCTGTGAGCTGTCCTTAGGACTTTGTCAAAGCAGCGCAGTTTACAAGGATTTTCTACTTTCCCCAAGTTTATACAGGATCTAGCCCTTAAAGGCTGACTTCCTACCTAGCTGGGCTCCTGGGAGGAAACACAGTCAATAGCTAATCGTCCTCCAGGCCTTCAGGAACACAGATCCGCTCGCCCACCAGCTGAAACTACAACTTCACCTAGATTTATCTCCCGACAAACAGGAGATTCTTCTATGAAGAAAGCATTCCCTCCAGGCTCACAGAGTTAATCTCGAGGGGATTTCCTGTATCTCTCATTCAGTCTTCCTGAGTCTCGTCTCCTCCTACTCTGCTCGGCTCCCTTTAATGCCACTAATGGAAACCTGTGTGCAGGCTCAGCTGGAGCTCTGAAGTCAGTACAGGGATCTGCTGTGTCTCTCAGTATTAAGTGAACTGTGGCTGGAAGGATGGCTCAGAGGTTAAGAACACTTAACCACTTCGAGGATTTGAGTTCAATATCTAGCAACCCACGTTAGGGGCTCACAACCACTCCAGCTCCAGGGGATGTGGTGCCCTCTTCTGGTCTTTGAGAGTATTGCCATCCACATTCATCTGTGCATACATGTCCACATAAATAAAAAGGAAACTATTTTTAAAAGGACAACATCTTATTTAGGTCATGGCAGTTGCAACCACATGTTGGGGGGGGGGGGGCAAAGCTGAAATTTAAATATACTGTTGCTTTTTCTTTTGCTGGAGGTTATGTTTCTTCTGACTCCTGGTATTGAATTCACAGCCAGTCTCTTCACTGGACATTGCCGAGACTCTGCTCTGGTTTCTTATTTGGGACAGAGTTCCCATTTCATCTCTAAATTAGTGACTAGTGACCAGGCCACAGAAACTGGGTGCAGTGGCCTACATCTGGGCACTCTGTGTGCTCTGTTGATAGCACTTGGGCAGTGAAGGACCAGGATGAAGACCCAGGAATTCAGAGTCATAGTGACTCTGAGGCCAGCCTGCATTACACAAAGCCCTGTCTTTCCCCTAACTCTCCCCAATAAGTTATGTCAATAAAACATTTAAAGAGTGTGTGAGTGGGTCTGGAGAGATGGCTCGGTGATCAGTGCTTGCCTGGCATGCACAGTACACTGAGTTTCTTCCCCAGCATTGCAAAACAGAGTGGTACACAGCTTAGGTGGACTGAGGACCTTAGGTTTCTGTTGGGGAAGACAGACAGCTGACTGTAGCACGGTCTGATTGCGTGACATGGATGCTCACAGGAGTTCGAACACCTCTGGTCTTACAAACCAACAGTGATGAGTAAGGAAGGGAGGCCAACTTAAGAAAGCCAAGACACTGAAAAGTTGATTAAGACTCGGTATGTACACCCCCCCCTTTTTTTTTTAAAAGACTTATTTATTTTATGTTGGTGAGTATATAGTTGCTCTCTTCAGAGATCCCAGAAAAGGGCATCAGATCCTATTACAGATGGTTGTGAGCCACCATGTGGTTGCTGGGAATTGAACTCAGGACCTCTGGAAGAGCAGTCAGTGCTCTTACCCACTGAGCCATCTCTCCAGCCCGTGTACACCCTTTATTACGGCACCTAAAGCATATTTAGAGCCATGAGTCTTGCCTGGGGGTGTAGCAGACAGTTTTCATAGGTCATGGTAGAGTGACTTCTGTTGGACAATATCCAGGGTGTATCAGATTCTTAGAATTACATTTTTTTTTCTTTCCTCCACACTTTGCTAAAAGCCAGGAGATCAAATTCATTTCCTCTTGAAGACTTAGATCAGCTAGGATAATTCCCAAACCAGGTTTGGAGAATGGCGTTTATTAGGTTTTCATGGAGCCTGGGAATTTGTAGTGTGGAATGGAGACCCTCCATTATTTTCAGCGGCATAGAGCCTCAAGGCAGCAGGAGCCAGGGTGGTGCTGCCCCCTAGGGGAATTCAGGAAAATGAGTGACATTTTGAGTTACCCTGTCTCTGGATTTGGGTCAAAATTTACACTCTTGGCTTTCCTGGATTTCCGGCTTGCAGATAAAAATTTCTGGGGCATAGGCTTCATGGTCACACAATCCCATTCCTGTTTCTTCAAATGTATGTCCGTGTATGAATTTCCTACTGATTTTATTTCTCTAGCGAATTGAGACTAGCCCAACGTTCCTGGATGACTATAGCAGTGTTTACACTTCCCCTTTTCTATCAGTGCTGTATAAAGTAACAACAGGTAGTCAATTTCCCCTCTCCCCTTCCTTCTTTCCCTCTCTCCCTCTCTCTCGTCTCCTCTTCCTTCTTTCCTCTCTGTCTCTTTGTCTTCCCACCAGCCCCTATCTGACTCAGCCCCTCTGACTTGTGCAGACATCAGGTTGGTTGTGAATGGCTTTGGTTCTGTGCTCTTTGTCCCTTTACCAATGGGCAGAGTGTCAGAAACCATCCAAACCGCCTTTGCTCCATTCTCCATATCCTTGGTGAGTAGATGATACTGAGGGGGATTCCGAAGGAACGTGTGGGGTCACCGATCTGGAGGTCTGGAAGGCAGGCCCAGGCCTGGGAACAGATGGTGGAGAGCTATCCTGGGTTGTTGAAATGTCGCTGGAGGAGGGACAATGTCTGTGTCTCAGTGCCTTGTGTTTCCTTTAGAGTTCCTCTTTGTTGATGCCACATGAAACTGTTTACTCCTCAGACCTCCTGTAGGACAGCAGCATGCGGCACGGACCCATTCCCGAATGGACAAAACCCTGGGCAGCTTATTGCTCTAGCTCCGTCTTGGTGGCGTTAGGCACACTGGAGCCCGAGGCTCGTCGTGGTTGAGTGAGCAAGTGACTCATCCAACTGCAGGATCTTCTGTTAGCAATTATTTTTTTTATGAGTGCATATTAATTGTGTGGAAGATGAGTTTTCCCGTGCACTGCCTTCTTTTGTCTGTGGCCCAGAGATACAGGAGATGAATGCGAATGTTTCCTCTTAGTACAGGGCAGGAAGAAGGTGGTTCCTGCCGGCAGAGGGCGAAGCTGAGAGGAACATGGAGGGGACGATGAAGAGCTCTTTGGGTTCTGAGCAGAGACGGGTCTTATTGGCATTGTGTCCATAATGGCTATAAATGACCAGAATGAGCCAGGAGCTTGATACATTGTGGGTGCCCATAAATGTTTGATTTTGTTTTATTTTCTTGCATTTGGTTTATACTCTTGGAGCTTCTTTCTAGGACACAAGATCTCTCTGTGTAGCCCTGGCTGTCCAGCTTGGCTTTGAATCACAGAGATCCACCTGCCTCTGCGTCCCGAGTACTGGGATTAAAGCTGTGCACCACCACAGCTGGCCACAGAACACAAACATGTCATCTCAAGTCACTATTCATTACCTTTACTGATGTATTTTTTTTTCCAAACTGTTGGATGACTCTTCCTGAAAAGCTTTAAAGAAATGTCTGTTCCTCTGAGAAGGAAAGGACACTGACAGACAAAGAGAGGCTCCTATCCAGGGCCAGCCCAGTGAAGCAACGAGCTTAGTGGAGTTACTCACGGAGCAAGGGTGACTCAGCAAAGTGTCACCTCAGCTGCTGCTTGCCTCTTCTTTAGTGGCCTTTGGAACCTTGAATCTGGGAGCGTGATGAGCCCATGAGTATTTCATTGTCCTGTAAGCCTTGAGTCTTGTGACTCATCCATCTCTGTCTACCAGGAAGTGCTAAAAGCCCTGATCTCCTGAACATCTTGTGTGGGTCTTCCCAGCAGCTTTGTTTCAAAATGGTGATGATTATGATGATTATGTGCAATCCAAAGAAGTGGCTACAGTCTTGCATGCATTAGAATCACCAGGAGGGGTTGATGAAACAGGCTCCTGAGTCCCATCCCCAGATATTCTCTCTCCGAGACAGGGTTTCTCCATGTAGCCCTGGCTGTTCGGAAGTTCATCAATAATGATGAAATCTTCACACAAACTGAGATGTGACCATGTATGAGGGTGTGCGCATGGAGGCCAGAGATGACATTGAGTATTCTGCTTTTTCATGCCTCTTATCACTGTGGGGTAGGGACTCTCACTAACCCTGTTGGCCAGCTAGCCTCAGCAATCTGCTTGTCTTTTTCCCCTAAAGTGCTCAGGCCAATAGACACTTCTGCTTATGTATGTGGGTTCTGGGATACAAACCCAGGCCATCACACTTGTGTAACAAGTACTCTTACCTAGGGGGCAAGCTCTCCAACCCTTACACTGAGACTTTAAAAGACTATTATCTTACGTATAGGGTATTTTGCCTGTACGTGTGTCGTGTACTATGTGTGTGTTTGCTGTCCTTAGAGGCCAGACAAGGGAGTCAGATCTCTGGAACTGGAGTCACAGCTGGTTGTGATCCACCATGTGGGTACTGGGAATCAAACCCAGGTTCCCTGGGAGAGCAGCCAGTGCCCTTAACTGCTGAGCTATCTCTCTGTACCTGTAAATGAAGCGACACCCCTCTAGTCCCTCACACTGAGGTCTGGAGGAGCCTTTCTAGCTGACAGTCACTAGCTTTCCTTTTTTTCCGTGGTTGCTGAAATTTGAGAGCTCAACCCAAATATGATACGGGGGAAAGCTCAATAGATGGGGTGGTCCAGAGTTTGAGACCCACGTTTACAACCTACTCCAATGTCTTTAATAAAAATTTCCTGGTTTGTTTTTGTAAACTGGGCTAATAACAACCTTTCTAGCACACTCAAGATTATGGCTATGAAAAGAATCAGCTGTGTGTAACAAAAGGAAACCACAATACATTGTTCTACACATATACGTTAGACTGTGTCAGCCAGTGTCCTGTTACCGCAGCAAGTAGCTAAGTAAAAGTACTAAAGGGGGCTGGAGAGATGGCTCTTCACTTAAAAGCACCAACTGTTCTTCCAGAGGTCCTGAGTTCAACTCCCAGCAACCACATGGTGGCTCACAACCATCTGGAATGGGGTCTGATGCCCTCTTCTGTTGTGTCTGAAGAGAGCAATGGTGTACTCATATACATTAAATAAATAAATAAATAAATAAATAAATAAATAAATAAATAAATCTGTAAAAAAAAAGAACCTACTGAAGTATAATTTACAACCTGCAGTGACAAGTATCTGCGGACAACACAAGAGCACATACATATAAATGCATCATACTGTTTATTTCCTTACAAGGTGTGTCATGCCTAGTTCCCCTGAAGCAGGCAGACAATATTGGTGCTTTGATTGTCTTTTTGGAATAAGTGCCAAGGAACCTTTGTTTGTTTGTTCAAGATAGGGTTTCTTTGTGTAACTAGCCCTGGCTGTCCTGGAACTCACTCTATACATAAGGCTGGCCTCAAACTCACAGAGATCTGCCAACTTCTGCCTCCCAAGTGCTGGTATTAAAGGTGTGTACCACCACTGTAGGAAACCAATTTTTAAAAAAAATTATCTTTAATCTTTTTTTTTTTTTTTTACAGTCCAGTCATTATCACCTTCCTGGTGCATTCTCCAAAAGTTCCTCATCCCATTTCTCCCGCCCTCCGCCCCCCCATCTCCAAGAGGATGTCCCCTGCACCTCCACCCAGCCAGGGCTCTCCATTCCCTGTAACCTCCAGTCTCTTGAAGGTTAGGTGCATCTTCTCTCACTGAGGCCAGACCAGGCAGTTGTCTGCTGTATGTGAATACCAGCTAGTGTATGCTGCCTGGTTGGTGGCTCAGTGTCAGAGATCTCAGGGGTCCAGGTAGGAAATCAATTAAAATATATATATGACAAGTACACTGTAGCTGTCTTCAGACACACCTGAAGAGGGTACCAGATCTCATTACGGATGGTTGTGAGCCATCATGTGGTTGCTGGGAATTGAACTCAGGACCTCTGGATGAACAAGCAGTACTTTTAACCACTGAGCCATCTCTCCAGCCCCTGGAAATCAATTTTTAAGAAAGGGCACTAGCCCATAAAAGTCTGTCAGCTAAGTTATTTATTTGCTTGTTTGGGGTCTACTGTGCCATGCAGGACTGCCTCTCAGATAACCACTCAGTACATTGTGGCCTGGGACTATATTGGTTTGGTGTGTGTGTGTGTGTGTGTGTAAGACATTTGATGCATGATATCTTCTCATACAATATCAGACTTATCATTTGCAGAAATTATGGCCCTTACTCTGCTTTCTGGCCTGCTTGGGAAGCACTAAAGTAATCAAATTTGTACTAAAGTATTCAGAAATCAAAGTTTGCTCTCATGGAAGCTCATTCTAGTGCCATTCAGTCCCCACTCATGAACACTGCATTTAGGACTTCGAGTCAACTTTCTCATGAGCCCTGGTGTAACGGCCATAGCTATGCATGTCTTATAATATCAGTAAGAAATAAGTCATTTGGTAGATACTTTTAAAATTATTTATTTTATGGCCTGGCGGTGGTGGCGCACGCCTTTAATCCCAGCACTTGGGAGGCAGAGGCAGGCAGATTTCTGAGTTTGAGGACAGCCTGGACTACAGAGTGAGTTCCAGGATAGCCAGGACTACACAGAGAAACCCTGTCTCGAAAAAACCAAATATATATATATATATATATATATATATATATATATATATATATATATATATATATATTGTAAGTGTTCTATCTGCATGTGCACCTGCATGCCACAAGAGAGCATCAGATCCCATTACAGATGGTTTTGAGCCACCAGGTGGTTGCTGGGAATTGAACTCAGGATCTTGGCAAGAGCAGCCAGTGCTCTTAACCACTGAGCCATCTCTCCAATCAGAAAGATAGATTTTTTTTTAAGATTAATTTTTATTATATTTTTTGTATATGTTTTGTGTCTCTGTGTCTGCCATGTGTGTACAGGTGCTGGCCTACTGAGGCTAGAGAAGATGTCCAATCCCCTGGAGCTGCAGTTGTAGACTTTCTGGGTGCTGGGAACTGAACTCTGGTCGTCTGATTCTCTGGAACTGCAGCCAGTGTTTTTAACTGACTGTTTCTTCCTCCTGATAGTTTTCATATTTGTTTATTCGTGTTTTTTGAGAGAGGGTTTCTCTGTGTAGCCTTGGCTGTCCTAGAACCCACTCTATAAACCAGGCTGGTCTCAAACTCAAATATTATTCACCTGCCTCTACTTCCCTAGTGCTGGGATTAAAGGTGTGTGCCACCACATGTTGGTTAAAAGTGCTTGTTGCTCTTCTAAAGGACCTGGGTTCAATTCCTAGCAACCACATGGTGGCTCACAACCGTCTGTAACTTTGGTCTAGAAGAACTAAGTCCTTTCTGGCCTTTGTGGTTGGTTACCGGGTACATACCTGGTTCACAGACGTACATGCTGGCAAAGCATTCATATAGATTAAGTAAAATTTACATAAATAAACATGAATAAATAAAAATTAAAAAAAATTATTGACAGCGAAACTTAATAATATGCAGATTTTCGCACACTTACAGAATCAATCCAACTTTAGAAAGGTAAGAAAGAGCCTCAGATTTATTTTTATTTTATGTGTATGAGCCTTTTGCTTGTATATATGTACGCACATCATGTGCATGTCTAGTGCCTACAGAGGCCAAAAGGGGTGTCAGGTCCCTTGGAACTGGAGTTACAACTGGAGTTGTGAGCCTGCATGTGGATGCGGGGGACTGAGCCTGAGGCAGCTGCAAGACCAGCAAGTTCTGTCAACCTCTGTGTTGTCAACTCTGTGTTGTCAACTCTCTGCCTCTGAGAGTCTCAGAACTTGAACTGAGATTTGGCATTTTCTTCCTAGTTCTGGAATGTGAGGTTTCCCAATTGTTCATTACACATATTTTTTATTTTAGACCAGTTTCCAATAATCAGGTCTTTTTTTTTTTTTTCCTTCACTTGAACAACACAATTCTCAAACAGGAAAATGAGAGTCACCACCTAGTGTGGTTTTCCCAGAACCAGTTCACTGCAGTGGTCTTTCAGTGTTTTCTTTCTCTCAGGAACTCTGCCAGAAGATGGCGTTGTGCTTTCTTCAAGAGCACACTCTCTGCAGTGGAGTCTTTAGACCTGCAGGCAGAGGAGCATTAGCAGGGGATGCTGGCAGGAAATGAGTCTGCTTGGGCATCCACTCGAGGACTGGCCATTAAGGTCTGCAAAATTGCAACATCACAGACTAAAGACTTTTAAATCCCATTTCTGGCACACCAGTACGACTCTTTCATTTCAATTTAGACTCAAGGCTGGGAACCTAAGCAAGAGAGGCACTGTAGTTAGAGTAGAGAAGAGAGTTGTAATTATGAACGAAACAAGGGAAGTCTAAGAGGAATCAATATGTCGGCTTTGCTGTATAGTAGCTGAATATAAAGCCTGACAATAGCATTGTGTATTTGTAGCATTTAAAGAACACATACTTTGTAACTAGCATACTTCAATGATCAGCAATTAAACCCATTTTCAGCATTCAATGGCTTTTCCTTTTTTTTTTTTTTTTTTTTTAAAGACTTATTTATTCTACTTTATGTGTTTGGGCATTTTACCTGCTTATATGTCTGGGAAACATTCATGCAATGTCCAAGGAGAACAGAATAGGGTATCAGATCTCCCTGGAGTTACACTAGGTGTACCTAGTGTAGTTGGAGGCCAGAAGAAGGCTCTAGATTGTCTGGCACTGGAGTTACCAGATAGTTGAGAGCTACCCTGTGGGTACCAGGAACTGAACTCAAGTTCTTTGCAAGAACAAGTGCTATTAACCATGGAGCCATCCCTCTGCTCTGAAAGTAGATGAATTTATTAACAGTTCCTGCTGATGGTTGTAAGTGACATTTGCAAGCTCATGTTATGACAGACAGTGCTCCTACAACTATCCAACTATACATGGCATGGCCTTGTAAGTAGGTCGCCAGCACACAGTCTTATTGAGATGGCAACTTAGGAATGAAGTGTGTCTTAGTCACTGTTCTATTGCTGTGAAGAGACATCATGACAATGGTAACTCTTATACAAGAAAGCATTTAATGGGGGCTTGTTTACAGTTTCAGAGGATAGGTCCGTTATCATGGCGGGAAGCGTGACAGTAAGCATGCCACTGGGTCTCGGGGTGTGGGGGGAAGGGAGAGAGAGAAAGAGAAAGACTGAGAGAGACAAGAGTCAGAGAGAGACAGAGAGACAGAGACACAGAGATTAGGCCTGGTATGGGCTTTTGGAAGCATCAAAGCCCACTCCCAGTGACACACTTTCTCCAACAAGGGGCCGCTTCTCTTAATGGTTCTAATCCTTCTCAAATAACATTCAAATATATGAGCCTAGGGCGGGGCCATCAAAGCTCCACAAAGTGAATGGCTAAAAAAAATCTGAAATAACCTTATTTTCCTTTCAGTATATATTAGATTAGTTTTTTTTATTTGATAGCCCTGCCCTGTCCCCTACTAAATATTCAAGTAATCTTCATTGATTCTTATGATGGACTCTAGTTCATGTTGTCTTTCTGGATAAGCTAGCTCCTCTTCAGGGCTATTGGAAAGATGCAGACATCGAGCTGAAGCATTTCCTGCATTTGACATCAGAACCAGCAAAGTCAAATAAGAGAAAACCAACCAGAAGGGTAGGAGGGAGGGAGTTCTCTCACAAAGCAAACACCTTCAATGTAACTTTGGTGAAACAGCTGCTTGCTCTAGGCAGAAATAAATCTGAAGATTTCATGGGCCGTGGATGTGAATGATGGGAGTGTTTAGGCACATGCACTGCTGGAAATATTAGACATTTTGAAAAACATTCACCTGATGCTACTTGTTTTCAATATTCTCTCTCTCTCTCTCTCTCTCTCTCTCTCTCTCTCTCTCTCTCTCTCTCTCTCTCTCTCATCTCTGTAGCACATCTCTTGCTGAGGAACCCCCAATCCTCCTGGCTTGATTCCTTTCTTTTTCTTTTTTATTATCATACAAAATTTATGTTTTGTTAGGATATTTTTTCAAACACAGTTTGTTTTTGTTCTTTTTCTTCCCCTGGTTTTTTTTTTTTCATCCCAGACTCTTTTTTTTTTTTTTTTTTGGTACTTTCTTTTTAAAGTCTTATTTATTTTATGTACATGAGTACACTGAAGCTGTCTTCAGACCCACAAGAAGAGGGCATTGGATCCCATTGCAGATGGTTATGAGCCACCATGTGGTTGCTGGGAATTGAACTCAGGACCTCTGGAAGAGCAGTCAGTGCTCTTAATCACTGAGCCATCCCTCCAGGCCCTTTTTGGCACCTTCTTACACCCAGCAGCCCTCTCTCCACTTCCATGGTATGTTGATCTTTTGCACTCCCCTACCTCCAGCTTCTCTCAGCATCTCATTTCTCTTCTCATGGTGTCCTCTCTCATCTCAGAGTCTGTCTCCACTCTCACAGCCTGTCACTTGCACACATACAAACATCACGAGCTAGGATCTGTATACGAGCAAAAACACATAGTTTTTACTTTTCTGAGTCTATGTCAACTTGTTTAATATAATACTTTCCAGATCTACCCGTTTTTTCAGCAAATTTCACAATTTCACCTTTCTTCAGAGCTGAGTAAAGTTCCATTGTGTGTGTAGGGTGTGTGGACGTGTGACATATACTTGCATGTACACAGACATGCATACACACATATATATGCTACAGTTTAATCACCTACTCCTCTGCTGATGGGCATCTAGGTTGCTTCAGTTATCATACTATGGTGAGTAATCTAAACAACATGGATGTGCAGGTATCTCTGTGGAAAAGTATAGTGTTCTGGGCTGGGGAGATGGCTCAGCAGTTAAGGACACTGGCTGCTTTTGCAGAGAACCCAGGTTCCATTCCCAGCATCTAGATGGTGGTTCACAACTGTCTGTAACTCCAGTTCTAGGGGTTCTCACCTTGCCTTTGTGGGCACAAGGCACACATACTATACGTGTTGAATAGACATATATGTAGGCAAAATATTCATACATATAAAAAATAGTCCTTTGGAAGCTCTCTGTGTGGACCAGGCTGATCTTGAACTCACAGAGATCCACCTGCCTCTGCCTCCCAAGTGTTGGAATTCAAGGTGTTTGCCACCATGTCCTGACATTTATTAATTTATTGATAATCATACATGTATATAATAAATTCTGGTCATTTTCACTCTATTATTATTTGCTCTTATTTCCTCCCATTTCTGCTGGACTTCCCCCCACCCCGACCCTTTTTCTCATATCAGTTGAGTTCACTGCAGATTGCTTGTATGAGCACAGATGAGAGATTATTTACTGGAACATAGACAACTTGTCAGTGACTCCCCTGGTGTAGGAAATAGCACCTTTGCCCAGCAATCACTAATTGCCAACAGTGCTTCAGAGAGGAGAGCTTCTCATAACAAAATGTTGACTGACATGTCTTTGTGTGTGTATGTGCTGAGACAGAGTTTCTGTATGTAACCTTGGTTGTTCTAGAACTCACTGTGTAGACCAAGCTGGTTTCAGACTCATAGGTGCTGGGGTTAAAGAAGTGGGCCACCATGGTCTGTCTTGATTGCATAGCTTCTGTAGACAACTGTGGTGAGGTCTTAGATGCAGTACCCTGTCATGCCCAGAAGACACTGTTTGCAGGATATCTACCATCCTCCATTTCTTATGTTCTATCTCCTCTTCTATGAGCTGTTGAGGGAATGATGCCAATGCCTCCCTTAGGACTGAACACTCAACAATCATTTACTTCAGCACTTGTCATGAGTCTCTGTATTGACTCTGCTCACTGGGATGAGGTGGGTCTCACTGGGTGGGTGAGTCTCAATGAAGACTGAGCATCGTCAATCTATGGATGCAATCATAAATACTAAAAGGCAGTTTGATATCATGTCCATTTAACAGAACAATAGTTTCCCCTCTGCAAACCTCCATCTCCCCTCCCCTTTGCTTCTCTGAGGGTGCTCCCCTCCTCACCCACCCACTCCTGCCTCACTGCACTGGCATTCCCCTACACTGAGGCATTGAGCTTTCACAGGACCAAGGGCCTCCCCTCCCATTGATGCCAGATAAGGCCATCCTCTGCTACATATGCAGCTGGAGCCATGGGTCCCTCCATGTATACTCTTCGGTTGGTGGTTTAGTCCATGGGAGCTCTTGGGGGTCAGGTTGGTTGATATTGTTGTTCTTCCTATGGGGCTGCAAACCTCTTCAGCCCCTTCAGTCCTTCCCCTAACTTCTCCATTGGAGTCCCCATGCTCAGTCCAATGGTTGGCTGCAAGCATCTGCATCTGTATCAGTAAGACTCTGGCAGAGCCTCTCAGTAGACAGCTATATCAGGCTCCTGTCATCAAGCACTTCTTGGTATCAGCAATAGTGTCTGGGTTTGATGGCTGCATATGGGACGGATCCCCAGGTGCGGCAGTCTCTGGATGGCCTTTCCTTCAGTCTCTGCTCCACTCTTTGTCCCTGTATTTCCTTTAGACATGAGTAATTCAGGGTTAAAATTTTTGAGATGGGTGATGCCTAACCTCTCCCTATGGTCTCTACAGGTTCAATCTCCTCTTTGTTGGGTATGTCAGCTAATGTCGTCCCTTTTGGGTCCTGGTAGCCTCTTGCTTTCCTGGCGTCTGGGACTTTCTGTTGGCTACCCCCGCTGCCCATCCCTCATTTCCACACACCTTTGTTCAATATTCTGACCCTCTGTACATCCCCCCTATCTCCTCCCATACCTGATCCTGCCCCCTTTTCCCCCTCCCCACTCTTCCTCCCAAGTCCCTCCTACCCTCTAACCACTATGAGTATTTTGTTCCCACACTTAAGTATCCAAACTTTAGTCTTCATTCTTCTTGATCTTCATGTGGACTTTGAATTGTATCTTGGCTATTCCGAGCTTTTTTCCTTATAACCACTTATCAGTGAATGCATACCGTGTGTGTTCTTTTGTGACTGGGTTACCTCACTCAGGATGATATTTTCTAGTTCCATCCATTTGCCTAAGAATTTCATGAAGTCATTGTTTTTAATAGCTGAGTAGTACTCCATTGTGTAAATGCACCACATTTTCTTATCCATTCCTCTGTTGAGGGACATTTGGGTTCTTTCCAGCTTCTGACTATTATAAATAAGGCTGCTATGAACATAGTGGAGCATGTGTCCTTGTTATATGTTGGAGCATCTTCTGGGTATATGCCCAGGAGTGGTATAGCTAGGTCCTCAGGTAGTACTATGTCCAGTTTTCTGAGGAACCTCCAGACTGATTTCTGGAGTGGTTGTACCAACTTACAATCCACCCAGAAATGGAGGAGTGTTCCTCTTTCTCCACATCCTCCCCAGCATCTGCTGTCACCTGAGTTTTTGATCTTAGCTATTCTGACTGGTGTGAGGTGGAATCTCAATTTTCCTGATGACTAAGGATGTTGAAGGATTTCTTTAGGTGCTTCTTGATCATTTGATATTTCTCAGTTGAGAATTTTTTTTAGCTCTGTTCCCCATTTTTTAAATAGGGTTATTTGGTTCTCTGAAGTCTAACTTCTTGAGTTCTTTATATATATTGGATATTAGTCTTATATTAGATGTAGGATTACAAAACATTATTAGCAAGATTCTGAAACAGTAGCTTTCTCTATGGCTTTTCCATATATTCCTTTCTTAGTCCCCTACCCCTTTCCCTCTTTGTCACACTGATCCATCCATGTTTCTGTCTCCCGAGTGCTGGGATTAAAGGTCTGTTCTACCTGTGCCTCATTTGTTTTCTTTATCACAGCTCTTCAGACTGAGGTGAGGTGGATCCTTTTCCTTTCCTTCCCTCCCCTCTCCTTTCCTTCTTTTTCTTTTCCTCAAGAGCTTCTCTCTCCTTCACCCATCCACCCTCCTCCTCCTCTTCTTTTTTTGATATGAAGGTAGACTGAAGACAATAAATCTCTTTTAAAAGATTCTATTTTATTTGTCTCTGTTTGTCTGTCTGTCTGTCTGTCTGTCTGTCTGTCTGTCTCTGCCTCTCTCTGTCTCTCTGTCTCTCTCTGTCTCTCTGTTTCTGTCTCTGTCTCTCTCTCTGTCTCTCTCTCTGTCTCTGTCTCTCTCTCTCTCTCTCTCTCTCTCTCTCTGTGTGTGTGTGTGTGTGTGTGTGTGTGTCTGTGTCTGCAGGTGCCTACAGTGTCAGGGAGACAGCATTAGATTCACTTAAGCTGGAGTTACAGACAGTTGTAAGTAAGCCACCTGATGCAAGTCCTGGAAAGCAAATCACAGAACTCTGAAAGAGCAAGCAGCAAGCATTCTTAACCACCGAGCCATCTCCTCAATCCTCAGCTACAAGCAAATCAAAAAGAGAAACAGGACCTAGTGAGGTGGCTCATTGCAGCACCACACCTATCCCACAAGTCTAACAACCTAAGTTCAATCTCCATAGCCCACGTAAAGGAGGAAGGAGAGGACCAACTCTCAAAAGTTCTTTTCTGACCTCCACATGCATACCAGGGCATGCACATTATCCATTGTAGTCCCAGATAAATTAATAAAGTAAAATACAGACAAATACGCCCTGATTTCACTTAAATTTGATGAAAGCAGTCAAATTCATTCATTTTATTTTATGCATATGAATATTTGTGTCTGTTGCCCATGAAAGTCAGATGTGGGTATACTGTTCTCTAGAACTGGAGTTATGGTGTCTTGAGCCACCACGTAGTGCTGGGAACAGACTCAAACTGATCCCCTGCAAGAGCAGCAGGCACTTTTAACCACTGGTCCATCTTTCTAGTCCCCAAAGTCGTCAAACTTGAAGATATGGAAAACGTGCAGGACACCCAGATCTACATTTTAAAAAATGTACATAAACCAAAGAGAAACAGAAAGTAGATAGGAAGTAGACTGTTAGTATGGTGAGAGGTGGGGACTCTATTCTGTTTCATAAAGAGGGTGAAAGCAGACGCTGCTGAGCTGTGCACTCAAAAGATGGTTAAGGGGTGCTTTTCTTTCTGCGGTGTCATGATAGTGTGCATGAATGTCCTGGCTAATGCTTTCAAGATCATCAACAATTCAGAGAAGAGAGACAAACACCAGGTCCTTATCAAACTGGTCCTTGGTCCTTACTCAAAGTCACAGTGAGTTCTTAACAGTGATGATAAAGCAAGGTTGGTTATCTTGGAAAATTTGAAATTACCTGTGATCTTAGAGCTGGGAAAATCACTGTGACCCTCGTAAGCAGATTACATTATCATGGAGGCATCATCCCCAGATTTGATGCAGCTCAAAGACCTAGAAAAATGACTGAATAATCTGCACAATTCCTGTCAGATTAGTTTCAGCAAACAGACAGCTTCAGCTAGTAGCATCATGGACTGTGACAGAGACAAAAAACACATGGGAAGGAGTATCCTGAGATTCCTTTTATAGGAATGTAATACACACACACACACACACACACACACACACACACACACACACACACACGGCCTTTATAGGAAAAGGATGGTTAAGTTGGAAGCCCTGGGTGGTGGCTTACACATGTAATTCCAGCACGTGTGGATGGAGGCAGGAGGATTGTTCTGGATTTGAGGCCAGCCTGGGTTACAAAGTGAGACTCTGTCTCAACAAAACAAAACAAAACAAAACAAAACAAAACAAAACAAAACAAAACAAAACCAAAACCAAAACAAAACAAAACTCCAAACAAAATACAAGTTAAATTGGTTGAGTGGCCAAAATTATATATATATATATATATATATATATATATATATATATATATATATATGTCTAAAATCCCAACAACTCAGGCATTGAGGCAGCTTTGGCTACATACATACCAAATTTAAAGACAATCTGGGCTCTATGAGACTCTGTCTCAAAAACTAAAATGAAAGTATAAAGCCGGGCGGTGGTGGCGCACGCCTTTAATCCCAGCACTTGGGAGGCAGAGGCAGGCGGATTTCTGAGTTCGAGGCCAGCCTGGTCTATAGAGTGAGTTCCAGGACAGCCAGGGCTACACAGAGAAACCCTGTCTCGAAAAACAAAAACAAAACAACAAAAAACAAAACAAAACAAAACAACAACAACAAAAAAACAAAAAAAAAAAAAAAAGAAAAAAAAAAAAGAAAGTATAGGCTAAGTTGGTTACATTTTATCTTTTGTGACTATTATCACAATTTAAAAAAGAACAACTTCCTCCTTTTGATCATCGGAGGTAGCGTCAGAATTGCACCCGGGAACTTCTCAGATCTTAGAGCTTTTACTCTTTCAGCACAGTTTATCCCTGTAGGGGAGAGGGAGGGAGGAAGGGAAGGAGAGAGGAGAGAGAGAGAGAGAGAGAGAGAGAGAGAGAGAGAGAGAGAGAGAGAGAGAGATTTAAACATTTTGGAGAGAGGAGGAAAATTATAAAATACTGAATTAGCTTTTACTCCCGAGAAGGAGTTACTGGATTCTTCGTTAACAGTGACACTGGTGTGTCCCTGGTGGTCTCCATGCAGTGTCAGGTTTCCACTTGGTCTCAAGTCAGCCATGGAGACTTCTGAGCCACACAACTAGGTTTCCAGCAGACTGAGCACTGGGAAGTTCTTTTATAAAGACAAATGGTGCCAATTAGCTGGTCCCTTCCTAAAGGATTTCAAGGATGGGCTCGGCATATCTTTTTTAATCGACACACTGGGTTTAATTAGTGTTGCTTGCATGGGGTGTGTCTGCAATTTCCTGGCACATAGGCAACTAACAAGTGGCTTACACCTATGAAAAAAATGGTATCCCCTCTTCTGGTAGCCATCAATTATCAGTGGCTCCTTAGAGAGGGGTCAGGCCCCCCAAGCTTACCCCAACTAGAGATTGGAGTCTAGGGGGAGAGGGTAGACATTTGTGAAAAAGGGTTTGATCTTGTTTTGGAAGGTTCTTAGGGACAAGTGCATGGATGATGGAAAATCACAATCGTGGAGGGGAAAGGAAGCTCTAGTTCCCGGAGATGTCTATAGTTGTTGAGATACGAGAGTAACGGGTTGGAATCTACTGAGAAGGGATTTCCAAATGACGTCCATGAGTAACAGAAGTGACAAATATGTATATTTGCCATATAGTTGGATCTTTAAAAGGTGGACCTGGGATCATGTTACAGGTGTGCAGTGTAATGGATAGACACTGATAAGTACTTTCGGGAAGCATGGATTCTCTCTCTCTCTCTCTCTCTCTCTCTCTCTCTCTCTCTCTCTCTCTCTCTCTTTTTTCTCCAAAATGTCCTAATATGTAGTTCCTTTTGCAGCTGGCAGTGATAAAAAATTTTTTGCATGAGGCAGTATATCAGAATTGAATGAAAGAACAACTAAGCATTCAATAGGTTGAAAGTACCCTTAATAATATGCAGGTTAGTGGGCTGGAGAGATGGCTCAGTGGTTTAAAGCACTGGCTGCTTTTCCAGAGGTCGTGTTCAGTTCCCAGAGTTCAATACCCAGCAACCATATGGTGGCTCACAACCATCTGTAATGGGATCCAATGCCCTCTTTTGGTGTGTCTGAAGACAACAGTGTACTCATACACATAAATAAATAAATAAATCTTTTTTCAAAGTATGCATTAAAAACATACAGGTTAGTATCACTATAAAATTTAAAATTTCATATTAATAAGGACTGAGAGCTTAGAGTGACTAGCATTGTTGGCAGTTTTAAAATGGACACTAGCAGCAGTTGATGGTTGTAGGTTTGGGTGTATAACAGTGAGTCTGACTGAAATCCAGACTTGGGGTTGGATGTTTGCAGCGTTACTTCTTCAGCATGCAGAAGCTCTGGGTTCAATCTGTATGCACCACACACAAAACAAATGAACACGTAAATGTGTTTGTGACTACAGCAGAGCAAACGCTCTGCCAATGTGCAAGGAGGTGGTTTGGTATCTGGAGCAAGGTGCCGAACCCGAACATTCCTCCCGGCTTTTTCTGCTTAGCTGGTCTGTACACTGTGGCTGTTCTACAGCCCTGCCTCGTCCTGTTGTTTCTACTTTATCTTATTATCTTTTTTTTAAAAGATACTTATCTTTTAATTTTTTAGATACTTTTAGGTTTATTTTCTTATTTTATTTTCTATATTTCAGCGTTTTGCCTGCAGAGATGGCTGTTGCACCCACCACATGCATGCTTCTTGCTTACTGAGGTCAGAGGAGAGAGAACACCACTCAGATCCCCTGGAATTAGAGCTAGGAAAGATCATGCACCACTGTGGGTTCTGGGAACTGAACCTGGAATCTTTGCATGAGCAATGAACCACCGAACTATCTCTCCAGCCCCTTGTTTTTTCTTTTAGATGCATGGAAAAACACAGAGCCAAAGTAAGCAGAGAAATGGAGGAGTTTTCCCTTGATGGGAGGAGGACAGGGATTTAATTAGCTGGGTTCTATTGCTTCTATTGTTTCATTACAAAACTGATACATGCTTATTATAGAATGTTTTAAATGACTACATTATTTTTAAGCTCCCATCTGTTACTTCTTAACTAGATTTTTTTTTGTTCTCTTTGGGATAATAGCAGCTCATAATTCTTTTTGAACCACATTTAAAATGAAGACAGAAATGTGGCTCTCTTTAAGGATAACTTCACTTTGGGTTTTAAAAACTTGGAAGTGGTGGCACACACCTTTAATCTCAGCACTCAGGAGGTGGAATCAGGTAGACTTCTGTGAATTTGAGGCCAACCTGGTCTACATAGCAAGCTCTAGAACAGCCAGAGCTACGTAGTGAGATCCTGTCATATATAATATATATATTATATATTTGCATATATATGCAAAACAAACAAAAATCTAAAACAATAAAACCCCCAAGCCCCACAAAAACTTGAAAATGTTAAGATTTTAAAAATTAAATTTACATATTATGTTTTTATTTGTTAAACTTTTTTTGTCCTATCAATTAAAATAAAGTTGTGAGTAAAAATTAAACTTGAAAGGAAAGGCAACCTAGTATCATGAAATGCTGGAATAATAATAATCGCTTTTTCAAATAACTCAATTATATTAAAGGCATATTCATTATTAAGTAATAATTTAGAAAAGTAATCTGGGAGGGCTGGCACATGCCTGTAATTCCAGGACTCTGCAAGTGGAGGTAAGAGGATCAGAGGATTTTGAGGCCAGCCTGGGCTACTTGACACTCTGCTTAGGCTACCCCTGAGAAAATAATTTTTTAAAGATTTATTTATTTATTTTATGTATATGAGTACACTGTAGCTGTCTTCAGACATACCAGAAGAGGGCATCAGATCTCATTACAGATGGTTGTGAGCCACCATGTGGTTGCTAGGAATTGAACTCAGGACCTCTGGAAAAGCAGTCAGTGCTCATAACTATTGAGCCATCTCTCCAGCCCCAGAAAATAATTTCTTTTTAAACTTAAAGTAGTTATGCCATTTTTTATCATTTTATTTATCTTGAAAATATCATGATAAGATCTTTCTCTCATTATGTCATTACTTGTAAAACTTTAGAAACAATTTTATTAGATCCTATTTTATTCTGAGGTAGACTTTTAAAAATAGTTTAAATTTAAAAATATTTATTTATTCTTTTTTTAAATTTTATGTGCATTGGTGTTTTGCTTCTATGTGTGTCTGTGTGAAGGTGTTGGATCCCTTGGAACTGGAGTTCCAGACAGTTGTGAGCTGCCATGTGGGTTCTGGGAATTGAACTCAGGATCTCTGGAAGAACAGCCAGTGCTCTTAACTGCTGAGCTAGACTTTTTAAAAGTTATGTTTTTTTAAAAAAGAGATCTATCTATCTATCTATCTATCTATCTATCTATCTATCTATCGTATGCTCTATCTGCACGTACACCTGCATGCCAGAAGAGGGGATCAGAACTTATTACAGATGGTTGTGAGCCACCATGTGGTTGCTGGGAATTGAATTTAGGACCTCTGGAAGAGCAGCTGGTGCTCTTAACTGCTGAGCCATCTCTCCATTCCATGAGGTAGACTTCTTCTTCTTCTTCTTCTTTTTTTAATGGGAGGATTTTATCTCAAAAGCATCCTCTTGAGCTGAAAAGATGTCTGTTAAACATACTTATATGTGGCGAAGGATGGGGGATGGAGGGTTATTGTATTGTGCCAAAAGAGAAGCCTTGTTGAGACAGAATCTTAGGCATTTCAGGCTGGTCTTAACCTCCTTATATAGTAGAAGATGACCATGAGCTTCTGATCTCCCTGCTTCCATCTCCCCAGTGCTGAGGTTGCAGGGTTGAGCCACCTTACCTGGTTTTCTGGCCCTTTAGAAATCCAATCCAGGTTCTTGTACATGCTGTGTAAAGGCTGTACCAGTTAAGCCACACCCCTTTAGCTACATTCCCAGCCAGCTTTTTATTGATTGATTGATTGATTGACTGATTGATCTATGTGTGTGTGAGTATGGATGTGTACATGCTACAGCACACATGTGGAGGTCTGAGGACACCTTTATCTTGCAGGATCTCTTTCCTTGTTTCTGCTCCTGGGATGTACGGCCTCCAGACTAGCTGGCTAGTGAGCTTCTGGAAGATTTTCTCCCTTCT
Organism: Arvicanthis niloticus; assembly: GCF_011762505.2. Taxonomy (NCBI): domain Eukaryota; kingdom Metazoa; phylum Chordata; class Mammalia; order Rodentia; family Muridae; genus Arvicanthis; species Arvicanthis niloticus. The sequence continues at coordinate 104,777,587 of NC_047661.1, read as the reverse complement.
GCCTTCCACCTCACAGTGGAGTGCTGGGATCACAGATGCACACTCCTGCTTTTAGCATTCCATGTGTGATGTGTGTTCTGGGGGTTGAACAAACCATGCTGGGGGTACTTAGCTGTCTTTTGGTCTTATTCATTTATGTGTTTTTGAGACATGGGTCTCATGTAGTCCGGGCTGGCCTGGAATTCATCATGTTGTCAAGGTTGACCTTAAACTTTTAATCTTCCTGTCTTGTTCTCCCAAGTCCTGGGGTTACTGATATTTTTCCCTAGGTTCATCTTGGAAATGAATTGATATTTTGGGGGAAAAACAAGCCAGACGCCCAAAAGTCTAAAATACGTTAGAAATTTTTTATTAGAGATTAATACATTAGACATTCAACTATTTTTCATAACTAAGGAAGCTCAGGATGAAAGAAAAATGAAATAATTTCTCGCACTGAGCAACTAGTAGCCTCTATCCCCTGCATCATCACATTTTATTTGTGCAGCTTAAAGTGACTAATTCCCGAACATTCCTCCCCTCTATTGTGTTGACAGATACATGTAACAATGCAAACACAGACGGGTTTGCTTTAATAGCCAACTTCACTCACACTAGAATCACTTGGGATAAAAAAAAAAAAAGAATTATTGTCTTTATCATGTTGGGTCCGTGGGCATGTTTGTTAAGGCACTGTTTTGATTATTAATTGATTATTAATTGATTAATTGATTAATTGATGCAGAAGGCCCAGCCCACTGTAGGTGGCACCATCCCCAGGTAGGTGGTCCTGAGCTGTATTAGAAAACATCTGAGCTCAGAGTCCTCCATGGTCCCTGCCCTGACTTCCCTCGGTGATGAAGTGTAGCCTGTAAAGCCAATAAACCCTTTCTTTCTCTTAGTTGATTTGGTCAGGGCTATTTTATTACAGCAATGAAAAGAAAACTGGAAAAAGAGCAAATAGGAACTCTGTCTGAGACAGGCTATTCAATGTGAAAATGCTTTGGAGTGGTTCTGTTCAAGTAATAGTTTATTTGCACAGATTTTTAATTAGAGTATCTTTTTGTCTTGAAATCCAGGTCCTTGTATATGAAAGGCAAAATCCAGTCCCAGCCCCTAAATTTAAGTATCTTATAGAATAAGTTGATATTTATTATGATATTTATTATGATATTTATTTATTTGGTTTTTTGAGACAGGGTTTCTCTGTGTAGCCCTGGCTGTCCTGAAACTCACTCTGTAGACCAGGATAGCCTCAAACTCAGAAATCCGCCTGCCTCTGCCTCCCAAGTGCTGAGATTAAAGGCGTGTGCCACCACTGCCCAGCTATGAGTTTTAAATGTAAGAATATTATACACTTAATAGTGTATTTTGTTAGAAAAGTCTCCTTGGTGTCTGGAAGAACTGGGTTCCTTTGTTAGAAGAAATCTCACTGATTGGATGATTTATAGGAGGAGAACATATAGTTATCTTTTGTCTATTGTTCTGTGTGTTCCTACTCAATAAAGCCAAACGAATCCTGTAACAAATACTCCTGGAAGGAAATATCACTAAGTTTGCTTGGAGGACTTGGGTGTACACTGAGTGCTGTTATCCCTAGGTTTCATCTCTTTTGTGTTTCCTGTCTGAGCCACGGAGGTGCCAAGTGCAGAGGAGATGGCACTTTCCTCCTCCCCGTCCTCCCGGCCCTCCCAGTCCTTCCGCTCTAAAGTGCTTTCATCCAGTAATCAGCTTGCTGCCAAGCGTCTCGTTTGTCTGCCAACACGGGAGTCTGGACATAGATTTTTAATTTCAGGGTAATACAGGTCTTTCCAAGGAGGAGGTGGGGACGGGAATCAAGTCTACAGGCAACTGTGGGATGTACCAGAACAGTAGGGTGAACCTGGCTATACAGTACAAAAAGTGGGGTGTCAGGATCACAAGCACATGTAACCCCAGTGTTAGGGGATCACATCATATACAACCCCATTGTCAGGCCCTGTGCTGGCTAGTTTTATACCACCTTGATACAAGTTAGAGTTATCAAAGAGGAAGGAGCTTCTAAAAAAATGCCTCAGATCAGGTGCAGGCAAGACTATTGGGGATTTTCTTGATTAGTGGTTGGTGGGAGAGGGTCTGGCCCATGGAAAGTGGGGCCATCTCTGATCTGGTGGTTCTTGGTTCTATAAAAAAGCAGGCTGAAGAAGCCAGTAAGCAGCGCCCCTCCATTATGCATTAGCTCCTGTGTCCAGGTTCCTGCCCTGTTTGGGTTCCTGTCCTGACTTCCTTCAGTGATGGACTATGATTCGGAAGTGTAGGCCAAATAAACCCTCTCTTCCCCACCTTGTTTCTGGTCATGGTATTTCATTACACCCATAGTAACCCTAAATAGGACAGGCCCTTTTCTGCCTTTTGTGGGTACTAGACACTCATGAAGTACACATACATACATGCAGGCAAAACACTCATGGATATAAAATTATAAATTTTTTTTTTTTTAATCGTGGGTTGGGAGGCTCATGTTTTTAAAGGCTCATGCCTTTTAAAGACTCATGCCTTTAGAAACCAACACCTGAAGCCAGAGACAAGCGGATCTCTGAGTTCTGGGCCAGCCTGGTCTACAGAGCAAGTTCCCAGACAGTCTGGGGTACACAAGAAATCCTTGTCTGGAAACACCACCCCCTCAAAGAAGCAAACAATTCCTTCCCATGTACCAATTCAGGGTTGATGACCTATATCTTTAATTCCAAAACACTTGGGAGGGAGAGACAGGGGGTTGTCTGTGAATTCAAAGCCACACTGATTGCACATTGAGTTCCAGGTTAGCCAGGGTTATACAATGAAATTATGGCTTTCTTTCTCATGCAAGCATACACACAAACACACACACACACACACACACACACACACACACACACACACGTATATTATATATTATACACATGTACATACACACACGTATATTATATATTATACACATGTACACACACATATACATACACACATAAATAGAAAGAGGTGCTGGAGAGATGACTTAGTAATTACGAGCACTGGATACTCTTCTAGAGGACCTGGTTTTAATTACTACCCGCATGGCCTCCTTTGGCATCAGGCGTGCATGTGGTGCACAGGCATACATGTAGACAAAATACCCACAATCATAGAAATAAAAAAAAGTTTAAAACAGAAAGGAGTAAGCTACCACATTTTAAAATTATCAAAAAAAAAAAAAAAAAAAAAAAAAAAGAAAAGAAAAAAAAAGAAAAGAAAAGAAAAGAAAAAAAAAGAAAAAAGAAAAGAAACTGGCTGGAGAGATGGCTCAAAAGTTAAGAGCACTGGCTGTTCTTCCAAAGGTCCTGAGTTCAATTCCAGAAACCACATGGTGGCTCACAACCATCTATAATGAGATTTGGTGCCCTCTTCTGGTCTGCAGGCATACATACAGGCAGAACACTATATACATACATACATACATACATACATACATACATACATACATAATATTCTTGCTAAATACGTAAATAAGTCTTATTTACTTGATAAATAAGTAAGTAAATCTTAAAAAAAGTAGGAAAGAAAGAAAAAAGAAAGAAAGAGCGAGCCATGATAATAACAGGCTAGAACTAGCTAATGCATTTCCTCTGTCCGTCAGCAGTGAGCGGAGGGTGTGCCAGGGTGAAGTTAATTATTAGGAGTCAGGATCAGTGTGATTCTCTCTGCCAGACAGGTCAGTCCATGCTCTCAAGAGGAAGTCTGGAGCAGAAGGAAGTAGTAGCTCAGTTCAAGTGTCCTGGTTCTGGTTTTACTGGTGTTTGTGTGCATCACCATATATTCTAGAGAGTGTGAGCATCTGTCTCATGGGAGTTTACTCCGTGTGAGTTAATCGCTCTGATGTTCTGGGGGTGAAGTAGCCCCAGTGGCTCTAATGTATGTACTGTGTCTAATGAAATAGCGTTAGTTACCTGCCATCCTCAGGAGAAATGAGAAATGCTCACTTAAATATTTATTTATTTATTTTTTTAAATTCGGTGATCAGATGATGAGCTGCCATAGAGAGTCTGTATTGCTAACTTGCTAACTTCTCACCTTTGAACAAAATGATAAAACCAAGTGCCTTGAACTTGCAAAGCTGAGGACCACCTATGCAAAGGTCTTGACAGAAACATGTAGGGCAGGTACAGCGACGTTACTGCTTTGTGTACAAATTTAGAATGAGGGCGACGAACACTTACCACTGAACCGTAGCCTGGTTTTTCCTTGCAGAATCTGTGCATATTTTTCTGTGGGATTCATGTGTCTAACATGCCGTTCAGTCTTTAATTGTCAGCAAATGCTTCAGGTAATAATGCTGTTATGTTGTTCGTGACATTTAAACCCTGTACTGAACCTTGAGCATAAGTGTATACTACTACGTTACTCAGGGCTACAGTAAACAAGACTAAGTTCACAATTATCTACTGAGATCTGAAAAGAGTTTGGATAAAGGGCATATGTATCGTGCTGAAGCTAGAGCCCTGTGAAGATAAACATAGAAGCAGAGTGGAGAATTTTGGGAGTGGGGTGGCTTTAAGACGGAAGCCTGGGAGGTCAAGTCCTATTTCATCCAGGAATAGGAAGAAGTTTGTATATGCAAATGCTCCTATATATGGTGCCTTCTTGCAGGGTGGTGATTTCCTTGTCTTTGGCTTGGACCAGTGAGTAAGATAGCAGACAAGAGGTACAGATTTTCTGAAAAAGATGGTAAATTCATTTTAGCTCATTTAAAATGTGGGTCCTGTGTGACCAATGTGGCAACCAGGGAAGCTGCTGTGGTGGAGACTTGAGGAGAGCTCAGAGGAAGCTGTTTTAGTCAGTGTTCTGCTACTGTGAAGACACGCCATGTCCGTGGCAACTCCCCCCCTCCAACACGTTTTTAAAGATTTGTTTGTTTTATGTATGTGAGTACACCGTCACTATCTTCAGACACACCAGAAGAAGGCATCAGATCCCATTACAGATGCTTGTGAACCACCATGTAGTTGCTGGGACTTGAACTCAGGTCCTCTGGAAGAGTAGCCAGTGCTATTAACCACTGCTCCATCTCCAGATCCAAGGATGACTTAATTGTGGATCACTTTGTCTTTATCTTCAAGTTCTGGTATATACCACCATATCCGGCCCAGTAAGGGAATTAAAAAACAAAGAAGTTTAGTGCACAAAGTATAGATGGGGTTCAGACCGCTCAGATTTACTCCCTTTCTGCCCCACTGTCCCCTCACGTGATCACTTCCGACCAGCAAATAAACTTCTTCAAGCAGTTGGGAACAGGAAGGGCAATGCAGCCCATGTGGAAAGGCAAGCAGGCTCAGGGTTAAGGGTCCTTGACTGTCCCTGTAGTCCCCAGTGGCGTGGGGGAGTCACATGTTGGTACCTTTCTCCATCCTGTTGCTGCCTCTTGTTTGTCTCAGCGAGTCCCTGAGGTTACAACAGTCACGAAGCCCGTTCTCTTTGGTGGGCTGGAGGGTTGTTAGAGCGGAATCTTCCCCGTGTGCTGGCTCTTCGATTCTTCTGTCACTGTTCCTTCAGTGCAAGACAGTAAGCTCCCAGACCATGGGTTTAGGAAGGCTTTCTTGACACCTGCCCCTCCCGTTAGTCCCTGTTCTGCTGCATGATCAGATCTGTCTTTGTTTCCCTTGAACTCTGTAGTAGATGTCTCTCCGAGAGCTACAACAGGCTTAAAAATGTCCCCAGTGATATCAGACCCTAATTCCTGGGAACACACAGTGCCTTCGGAAAAGGGGTCTTTGTAGATGCAGTTAAGAGTTTTGTGACGGGGACATTATAGTAGATTATGGTGGTCCCTGAAGAGACAAATGCCTTGTAAAATCTGTGAGAGGGAGATTTGACTCAAACATGAGGGAAAGATATAAACAAGGAGTAACTACAGACTTGAAGATACTGTTTGTTTTGTTTGTTTGTTTGTTTTATAGACTACAATGATATGGCTAAAAGCCAGGGAACGCTGGCTTCCCTGGAGGAACTGCAGTCCTTATGACATTCACACTTCAACCCAGTGAGACTCTTGTTGCTCTCTGACTTGCTTAAATTTGTGAACATAAATAAGTCAAATATTGTATTCTTATATGAAGGCATAATATCTGTTATTTATCTGAAAATCAAACTTAATAGGAAAGACCTCTTAGCAGCTTCTAAACATCTCTGTATTTGTGTAGCATGCTTAGTAGTGAATAATTGGTGAATAAGTTACATTATATTTTATTTATTTATTTTTATGTGTGTGTGTGTGAAAGAGAGAGAGAGAGAGAGAGAGAGAGAGAGAGAGAGAGAGAGAGTTTCTGTGCATCAGAAGGTATGCAAAAGCCTGAGTAAACCAGATCCTCTCTCTTCAAGAGCAACAAGTGTTTTTAACTGTTGAGCCATCTCTTCAGCCTTGATCCCATTTTTAATTTAATTTTTTTCAGAATATCATCTGCAAACATTGCAATAACAACACTATGATACCTCTCCTCCCTCACACTTCTTCCGTGTTCTCCTCTTTAAATTCATGGTCTCCTTATTATTGTTACATGGCCTCTTTTTTCATTAATTGTTTTTGTTGTTATTGTTGTTGGTGGTGGTGGTGTGTGTGTGTGCATGTGTGTATGTTCATGCATGCATGGATCATACTGGATCCATTTAACATTGCTGGTATATTGGCCAGGTCTGACCACCCATGATTGGAAGAAACTAATTCTTCCTTCCGCAGAATCCATCAACCGCTGGCAGTTCTTCATATAGGGGTGGGAGCAGGTGGAATGTCCCCTGCTCACAGCAAGTGTCAGCTAGTGTGCCATCATTCCAGTCTTGTTCCGGCAGCCATGTTGTTGAGATTTTGCAGCTTCCTTTTCACTGTTGTGTCTAAGGGACATCATGTAGAAGCAGGTGTCCTGGTCTTTGTCATTTACAATCTTTTTGTCCCATCTTCCGTGATTTTCCCTGACATGTGGATGTAGGAGTTGTGTTACCAACGTATTAGTTGGAGTTGGGCAACACACAGTGCCCTGTTCTCTGAACTTTGACCAGCTGTGGATCTCTGTAATAGTCTCCATCTGTTGCAAGACGAATCTTCCCTGATGAGGGGTGCGAGCTACACTTATCTGAGGGTATAAAGATAAGTTTTAAAAAATACTAAGAATACAGTTAGGCATTATATTGGCTTAGGAAGATGGCAGAATCACATGGTAAGTTTATAAACTACTATAAACCCTGAAACCCCCAATTATAGTCAGCAGTTGAGAGATGAGCACAGTGCCCATGTACTCATCTCCTATGTCTATCTTGTAGTTCCTACAATTACAGTTTTGAAACAGTGCTCTGCTCAAAAGTCCACCCGTGGTGGTACCATCCCGTGACCTGCTACCAGTGTCTGGGATGTGTGTGCAGAGGTCAATAGTGCTGTGCTTCAGGATGCTACAGCCTTCCACATGAATCGAGGGACTGAAAGATGGACATTCCCATGTGGATACCAGGAGAGCCAAACAAGACTCCCATCCAGGGAGCTTGGTGCAGAAGACCTGTTGTGATAGAGGACCACAAGGATGATGCTTACAGAATTCGTATCTTCCTCATGGAAGATGAAGTGTAAACTCTTGCTGTCCTGTTTTGATAAAAATGGAGAGCTCTGATGAGCTCTCAGAATCACGATGAGCCAGTCAGATGAACACGCCCTAGAAAGGAGCATTCAGTCTCACTGTTAAGGTGACATTTGATCTCACATCACAGAGATTGGCTCTTTGCTCTGGTCCATTGTTATTGATGAAGCCAAAAAAGAGGGCTGCGGTTATTAAATTTGTGGATGACTAAGTTTTAATTACTCAACGAATAGAATTGGAGTAAGAATCAGGCTGAGATGACAGACCACCCTTTCACGTGGATACAGATAGTCGTACATGTATGAGGAATATGAGGAAGAGATTCAGCACTTGAATGCCTTTTTTTTTTTTTTTTTTTTTTTTTTTTTTTGAAATCAAAGGACTGTTTTAAGAATGAGTCTGGTGATTTTGAAGACTGCAGACTCAGTGACCAGAGGTGCGGAGGGTTGCCAAGGCAAGTGTTTACGGATGGGGACTGCAGTAGCAGCAGCAGAGCATCCAGAATAAGGAAATAATAATGTGAGGGTTTTTCTTTTTCTTCTTTTGGGTCTGGGACCACACACACAACTTCATTTGAAAAGTAAATAGAGTAAACGGGGCACATCCGGAAGTGGGGAACGGTATAATAAAGCGGAGACCCGCAATGTCAGTGGGAAGTATCCCCAGGAACCCTGGCTGTGAAATTACTCCCTTCAGTCTTGTGTGGGAGAAGAAGTACACAACTTTTTTGTCACGCAGGACGGCAGGAAGAACACCAGTGGGACTGGAGAATTTGAAAAGAGCAAACTGCAAACCACAATAAAGAGAAAATAAAGGTCAGGCTTTCAGGATTGTAGAGATGATACTACCCGAATTTTGTTTTAATGACTACAGCTAAAAAAACAAGAAAGGGCTATGGATTTTGGAGGGGACATCGGGGACATCGGGGACATCGGGGACATCGGGGACATTGGGGAGGCTCCAAATATTACTTAGAAAATAAATAGATAGTGATGGCTTTGAAAACTGAAGTGGACCCTGACACATGAATAATTTAATAAGGGATAGCAAGGGGAAAACAGAGGGGTTATTTGATAAATTGCCTAGACAACTGATGACAGAAAATAACTTCAAAAATATTCCAAGCCACTGAAATGAATACTCACTTAATTTATAATAATAATAATAATCCAATAAAAATAATTATAATAATTATTATTTTTTGCTTTTTTGAGATAGGATTTCTCTATGTAGCCCTGGCTGTCATGGAACTCTATTTGCAGACAAGACAGCCCTCAGATTTAGAGATCCACCTTCCTCTGCCTCCCAAGTGCTAGAAATGTCCTGCCCCTAACATTTATTTATTATTATTTTATGTATAAGATTGTTTTGCTTGCATGTGTGTCTATATGAAGGTATTGGATCCTCTGGAGTGGGAGTTGTGAGTTGTCCTGTAGATGCTGGGAATCGAACCTGGTCCTTTTAGTTACTAAGCCATCTCTTCAATTTTTTTTAAGTTAAGCCATAAAAATTAGAAGTGTATATTTAGAGAAATATAAATTTGTGGATAATTTTTTTGTTCATTGTATAGAACATTTCAGTTATATAAACAGTGTGCTATTCAAGTCTATATGGCCTGTATATAGTTTTGCAATTATTAACATATTGCTGTATTCCTTTACTCCTCCAAGCCCCTCCTTCTTTCTTTTGGTTTGCTTTCGGGAAAGGACTTATTATGTATCCCAGGGTAGTCTTGAACTCAAACTCATGATGTAGCCCATGCTAGCACCTTCCCACCTCACTGGGTATAGATCGTTGCATTGCTGGTTTTGTGTGTCAACTCGACACAAGTTAGTCATCAGAGAGGAACGAGGCTCAGTTGAGAAAATGCCTCCTTGAGAGCCAACTGTCGGGCATTTTCTCCATTAGTGATCAGTGTGGGAGGGCCCAGTCCATTGTTGGGTAGTGTCATCCTTGGGCTGGTGGCCCTGAGTTCTATAAGAAGACAGGCTGAGCAAACCATGAGGAGCAAGCCAGTAATCAGTACTCCTCCATGGCCTCTGCATCAGATCCTGCCTTCAGGTTTATGCCCTGTTTGAGTTTCTGTCCTGACTTCCTTCAGCGATGGGCAGCAGTGTGGAAGTGTAAGCTGAACAAACCCTTTTCTCCCCAACTTGCTGTTTGGTCATCACAGCAATAGAAAGCTTAACTAAGACAATCTTTATGCCTAACTTTCTATTTTCATTTGAAGGTATTTTGGGAGTGAATTATAGACATGCTATTCCTGCATTCCTTACTTCTTCCCTGTGAATCTGTACATTGAGGATATTTTCCTCATTAAGCTTTCCCCTGTTATCATTACCTCAGGCAATAATACATCTCTGTTACCTTCTCATGCTCAGCATACATTCAGATTTTCTCAGTTGTTTCCAAACTGAGTTTTTAAAACTAAGTTGCTCAAACTAGGTTCCATTAAGAGACTCCTATGCTCAAACTTCGTTTCACTGTGGAACTTTGGTTTTTGATGTTTACCCCCTCCCTCCTTTCTTCTCTCTCCCTCCTTCCCTTTCGCTCTTTCTCTCTCCCTCCCTCGCTCCCTCCCCACTCTCCCTCCCTCCCACTATCCCTCCCTCCCACTATCCCTCCCCCCCACTATCCTTCCCTCCTTCCATCCCACTTTCCCTTTCTTTCTCTCCCTCCCTTTGTCTATTCTATTTCTGTTGAAGAGACTGGGCCAATTTTCCGGTAGACTTCTGCCTTCTAGATTTATGATTGTTGCTTCTGGCTGTCATTTAAACTTAATTAATGTCATGGCATATCTCCTGTAGGATAAAAATTTTGATCTAAAGTTATGACTAAATCAGGTCAAAATATTCTCCTTAAGAAAGTCATAGGTGGGGCTGAAGAGATGGCTCAGCGGTTAAGAACACTGACTGCTCTTCCAAAGGTCCTGAGTTTAATTCCCAGCAAGCACATTGTGGCTCACAACCTGATGCCCTCTTCTGATGTGTCTGAAGACAGTTACAATGTACTCATAAAAATAAAATAAATAGAACTTAAAAAAAAAAAAGAATGTCATAGGTGGGGTTGAAGAAAACCTGGGTTTGGTTACAGCAACCACATGGTGGCTCACAACTACCTGTAACTCCAGTTCCAGTGAGTTCAACACTCTCTTCTGGCCCATGTGATCACTGTGGTATGCATGTGGTGCACATACATACACACAGGCAAAACACATAAAGTAAAAAATAAATATGTCTTAAACAAAAAAGGAATGCTGGGCGGTGGTGGCGCACGCCTTTAATCCCAGCACTTGGGAGGCAGAGGCAGGCAGATTTCTGAGTTCGAGGCCAGCCTGGTCTACAGAGTGAGTTCCAGGACAGCCAGTGCTACACAGAGAAACCTTGTCTCAAAAAACAAAAAAACAAAAAACAAACAAACAAAAAAAACCCCAAACCAAAAACAAAACAAAACAAAACAAAACAAAAAAGGAAAGTCATGGGTGAAGCCATATCTGGTAATACATACTTTTAATTCCACACATAGAGCTAGGCATGATAGTGTATGCCTTTAATACCAACACTCAGGAGGCAGAGGCCAGCAGGTATCTGTGAGGTGGAGATCTGCCTGATCTATATACTGAGTTCTAGACCCACAGTGAATCCCTGTCTCAAAATCCCTCCCTTGAAACCTACAAACAAACAAACAAACAAACAATCCTGAATATTGGAGGTAGAGGCAGGAGGACCAGGAGTTCAAGGTTATCTTCAGCTATATAGTGCGTTTGAGGTCACCCTGGGCTAAATAAGACCCTGTCTCAAAAAACCAGAATAAAGGGCTGCATAAACTTCATAGATGCAGTCATGAGGACTCAAGCTTGGCTCTCCAGTACTCATTTAGAAGCTGTGTGTGACAGCACATGCTGTAATCCTAGTGCCTGGGAATGGGAGAGGCAGGAGGATTCCTGGGGTTGCTGGCCAGCCCAGCTAGTGGGAGCAATGAGTTCCGGGTTCAACACTTTTTTTTGTTTTGTTTTGTTTTGTTTTGTTTTTCGAGACAGGGTTTCTCTGTGTAGCTCTGGCTGTCCTGGAGCTCACTCTGTAGATCAGGCTGGCCTCGAACTCAGAAATCCGCCTGCCTCTGCCTCCCAAGTGCTGGGATTAAAGGTGTGCGCCACCACCGCCCGGCCAACACTTTTTTTTTTTAAAGGGTGGACTGATGTTGATCTATGGCCTAATTAACATGCTCAGATGTACTCCCCACAGATGTGCATACACATGAATATGCACATACATGTACCATTCCCAGTCCCCAATGGCATTTGTAAACAGTGCTGTGACTATCATGTTATAGCATATAAGGAGGTGTACAATATGAGTTGTGATACCTTTATAATACTGAGGTCGGCCCTTGGAATGGCGATAGCTGTCTATTATAAAGTCATGACTTTTCTTTATTCAAGTCAGTCTTCTTTGCTAATAACTTAGCAGAAGATCTATACCTATCCCTTGCTAACCTATGTTACGTTCTGTTCTTTTGTGACTATTGTTAATTCTTTTTTAAAAAAAGATTTATTTATTTATTTATTTATTTAATGTATATGAGTACATTGTAGCTGTCTTCAGACACACCAGAAGAGGGCATTAGATCCTGTAATGGTACAGATGGTTGTGAGCCACTATGAGGTTGCTGGGAATTGAACTCAGAACCTCTGGAAGAGCAGTCGGTGCTTTTAACCGCTGAGCCATCTCTCCAGCCCACTATTGCTGAGTCTTATCTGTACTAATCATCTCATGACAAGTTGTACAGTGTTGATTGTTTTCCTTGATTTTTCCAGGCATTTTGCTTTCCTGGCTTCCCCTGCTAGTGTTCCTGTTATTACCTGGAATTATTTGCTGCTCTGGAATAGAGTTCTCTGGAGACAAGAAGACTAAACACACACCTCTCTCTTTTACTAGTTTTTGAGTAAAGAGTTGGTATGAGAGTCACCTCAGTGGGGCCATATGGGTTTTGTTTTCTCTGTATTGATCATTATTAAAATTCATCTGTACTTAAGCAACTCAACCAGTTATAATTTCTTTGTGCTGCTGTGACAGATTGCGTTTGGCAAAGCAGGCTGCATCAACATGTATGTCCCATATGTTCCTATGCTGGAACACTGACACTTGCCCATCCCTTCTTGCAGACGCCCTCTTGGGAGCAGGCTTTTTGTGAAACCCAATCACTAAAGCCATTGTGGTGGAGAGCATATATGGAGCCGGCACAGAGCTATAGAGGAATGGCTATGAATCACACCCTAGTTCTTCTGGCCTTGGCTAGGGGCTGGGGAGATGGTGTAGTTGGTAAGGTACTAGCAGCGAAAGCTTGGTGGCCTGAAGTTGATTTCCAGCAGAACAAGAAAATGTCAGCCCAGCAGCACCATCTGGCTAGCTCAGGGCTGAGGAGGCTGAGATTGGAAGTTCCTTGGGGCTGGCTAGGTAGCTGAATTAGAAAACTCTAGGTTCAGTGAGATACTGTCTCAAAAGGTAAAAAGAAGAGTGATTAAGATATCTGATGTTGCCTTCTGTATAGGAACACATACACATAGCTCCATGCATACATAGGTACATGTATATGTGCATGCATATACATACATCTGCCTTGAGGTACCTAACTGATGCTGAAATCAGTTTACCCTCTGAGCCGTGCTCTGACTATAGACCTGGCAGAGAAGAAAATGCTGTTTTATATTTTGTTCCATGTGGCCTTTTAAAGGAGTTCATAGTACCTGCATCAGATGCGGTGATAAAGCTGGCTTTGGGGACCTTCCTAAGGTGATACTTTTGACCTTTGACCTCACCTCAGTGCTCTGGATGATTTCCTTGCTTTTTGGCAGAAAACGTCAGCTAAGCTTGTCTTAGAGAGACTGTGTCTTGGATCTGAAGCCAGCCTTTCCCTAAAGAGCCCTAGTTATTTTTAGTAAAGAGTGGTATTTCAAGTTTAAAATCTGAGATCTGTGACTGTTTTTAGTGGAAGACGTTATACTGTAAAGATTATAACTGATAATAATAAAGTATTTCAACCTCTTTCCTAAAAGGAAAGACCCAACAGACTAGACAAGAAATGTGTTTAAAATCCAATAAAAATAAAAATATAAGCAATTATCACAGGATGGCATATCAATTGTGATGGTTTGTATATGCTTGGCCCAGAAAGTGTTGCTGGGAAGCGTGGTCTTGTTGAGTGTGGGCTTTAAGACCCTCATTGTAGCTGCTTTGAAGCCGAAGCCAGTATTCTGCTAGCAGCCTTCAGATGAAGATGTAGAATTCCCTCAGCTCCTCCTGTACCATGCCTGCCTGGATGCTGCCATGCTCCTGCCTTGATGATAACGGACTCATCCTCTGAACCTGTGAGCCAGCCCCAATTAAATGTCCTTAAGAGTTACCTTGGTCACGGTGTCTGTTCACAGCAGTAATACCCTAAAAAAGAGATCAATCAATAAGAATTGATCCATATTTATCTTCATAATGATAAGAAAATGGAACTATCTTTTCTATATTAAGTTAGAAGATTTCTTTGAAAGCAAAGAAACATGCCCCAGCACTGACAGGATGCAGCGAATGGATCACACATACACAAGTACCAGTGCCTCTTAATGATGATTGCTCAGTGCTGACAGGATGCAGAGAACAGATCGTGTACACACACAGGTCCCAGTGCTTCCTAAAGATGGCTGCCCAGTGCTGACAGGATGGGTGGATCCTCTCTTGCACCCACTAGAGCAAGAGCTACCCTATGATGTTTCTTTTTCTGAGATCTGATGAAGTTAGTTAGCGGGCACAAGCGCAGGCTAGCACTGGTTTGCACAGAGCACAAACACAAAACTAACAGAGGAGTTCTGAAATAGTGTCTTTAAAAGCTCCATAGTTCCTAATGCAGGAGTTCATGTTAGAAGGGCAACTCTGCTTTCTGTTGTCTGTTAGGGGCGCATGTTCCCCTAAGTACTAAATGTTTGTGATTAGAACTTGTCTCAGGCAAGTCTGTGATGTAGCTTGTATGAAGGAAAAGAAGGATCTAAAACAATGTGGTGGTTTGAATAAGAATGGCTTATTCTTTTTTTTTTTTTTTTTTTTTTTTTCGAGACAGGGTTTCTCTGTGTAGCCCGGGCTGTCCTGGAACTCACTCTGTAGACCAGGCTGGCCTCGAACTGAGAAATCCGCCTGCCTCTGCCTCCCAAGTGCTAGGATTAAAGGCGTGCGCCACCACCGCCCGGCAAGAATGGCTTATTCTTACTCAGATATTTGAATGCTTAGTCATCAGGGAGTGGACCCACTTGAGAAGAACTAGGAGGTGTGGTCTTGTTAGAGGAAGTGTTTCACTGGGAGTGGGCTTTGGGGTTTCAAAAGGCCAAGTCTTCCTGCTGCCTGAGGATCCAGTTGTAGAACTCTCAGCTACTTCTCCAGAACGATGTCTGCCTGTGTGCCACCACGTTTCCCATCATGATGAGAATGGACTGAAGAAGCTTTGAAACCATAAGCAAGCCCTCAATGATGCTTTCTCTTGTAAGAATTGCCTTGGTGTCTGTTCACAGCAATAGAATACTAACTAGGACAGACAATTTTCTTTTAGGCAAAAGAGAATTCTTCTCCCAAGGCCAAATCTGTTTTCAAGGAAAGCTGGGAGTGTAAGACTTTGGGCAGGCAGTTTTGTCTTCTTTCCAGACACTAATTTATTTGGATAAAACTTTTTTTTTTTTTGATTCTATAACTCAAATTTCTGATCATCTATCCCAATGAACTGTATTTTAATTAATTAATTATAACAAAATTAAGTATCAGGGGCTGGCTCAGCAGTTAAGAGAGCTTGCTGCTATTGTTGAAGACAGGAGTTGGGTTCCTAGCACCTAAGTGGGTCAGCTTACCAGATCCTGTAACTCTAGCCTCAGGAGATCCAGCACCCTCTTCTGGCCACCTCTGGCACCTACATATATTTACACCCGCCCCCTCCCCCCTCCACATTTTTTTTTTAAAGGAATTATCAGTCACTTAATGAGGATAGCTCAGGTTGATTTGACAAGTCAGCAGGTGAAGCAGTTGCCTGTAAGCCTGATGATGTAATTTTGATTCTAGGAACCCACAGTGGGAAGAAGTCACTGCAGAAAGTTATCTTCTGACTGCTCATATGTGCCGCGCGTGCGCACACGCGCACACACACACACACACACACACACACACACACACACACACTCACTCGCAAACACATACACCCACACCCAAAAGACAAACAACAACAAACTAATTTGGATGGTACCAAAGAAAATAAAGTTAAGTACATTGTTTTCTGGAGAAGGAAGCTCCCTACGAAACATCTGCACAGGATCATTGACACAGCTGAAGAACCGCAGCAAGGAATTAAATGAGAAAGGAAACCTTAGCAGGGTCTCAGGAAAGAGAGTGAGCTCTGAGCATTTGGTTGCTGTATGGAGGGCAAGTGGAAGCGGTTACCAGAGGCCAGGTGACAGTGGTCACAGGACGAACAAGGGCTTTTGAGTAGTAATAATAATTAGGTTTTTGAATATTAATAATTTGTAAACTACACTTTTAAAAAATACATTGTTATTAATTCTTTGTAAACTTCACATCATGTACCCCAATTGTGTTTTGGGTGAGCATTCTGTGTGTGGAACTAAATTTTCCGTGTAACTTAGCTCATTTGAAGTGTGTCGAAAAATCATTGAATCAGGGTGATACCTAAAAAAGATTGTCTTTAAATGTCCAAAAATTAACTAAATTTATGAGACTAATGTTATCAAAATCCCAAGAAATTCAAACCAAAGACACTTCTCATGTACAGATATGTAGTTTAAATATCTTTAAATATTAGCTCAATAATCAGTTTTTCTACAGAGCAATCACAAATACGCAAACCCTTTGTTACTCTGTCTTTGTTGCCTGTGAAGTGAGTGGATGGGGCTGGAGAGATGGTTCAGTGAGGTAGATCACTGCCTGCACTTACAGAGGACCCAGGTTTGATTCCCAGCACCCACACATCCACCAAGTACTGCCTGTAACTCCAGTTCCAGGTGGTCCAATGTGCTCTTCTGGCCTCCTCAGACACTGTATGTGTTTGGGGCACAGGCAGATGTGCAAACAAAACAACCATATACATAAAATAAAGATGAAAAAAATCAATCAAATAGGCAACTGAGCTACGAGGCTCTGTGACAAGTTTTTGCCTGGCATACATAAGACCCCTTTAGTCCCTAGTACCACAAAAGAGTGAAGTGTGGTATAATATATCTAGTCAAAGTTATGATATACATATTTAAATAACACTTATTCACATAACTTATATGATGGAAATAAAAATTTAATGTAATTATCAGCATAATAGTTGATTACTTATCATATATAAATGTAAGTACATATAGGCTTATTTTTATATATATACATATTATATGTAACATATGTGATACTTATACATATAATATATATATATATATAATATTATATATGAATGTTATAATATTATATATATATGTAATACTTAAGTTATTGATTTGGATGGTACCAAGCATGTAGTATCTTCTCCTAAGAAGATAACAAGATGCCTTTGACTGCAGGAGTCACTATAAGGTTTCTTGGCACACCTAATTTCCATCTGATGGCTACTGGGGATTAGCTGCATAAAGAAGAAACTGTGTGAACCTCCTACATCTGTGATTGATTTCTGTTCACACAGCACCTCTGGGTTTTTCACACCAAGAACTTCTCCATCTCTCTGCAGGTTCCCACTGGGTGTCTGAAGTTTTTAATTCAACTTGAACACTAACTACGCACAGTTAATGCACTCACCAGAGCTCAGCCCTTCAAAATTGCCCGCAATTCTGTATGCCAGTCACAAGCATAATGGGTCTCCAGGCTACCCATACTTCTGTGCAGTCTGGCTATAAACTGGGGTTCCCTTCATTTGCTAATTTGTTGCAGCAGCTCTCAGAACCCAAGGAAATACTTTAGTCACCATTACTCGTTACTTATAAAGAGTATTAGGGGAGCTGGGGTGCTGGCTCAGTCGGTCAAGTGCTTGCCTATAAAACCCGAGGACCTGTGTTCAGATCCACAGTGCCCACCCACATGAAAGCCAGGTTTGGGGACATATCTGGAATCCCAAATCTGGGGAAGCAGAGATAGGAGGATCTTTGGGGCTTGTTGTTCAGTGAGTTTAGCTGACCTGGCAAGGTTTGTGATAGTCTCTGTCTCAAAATATAAAGCAGAGCAGAGCTGGCTCAGTGAGATGGCTCAGTGTCAGTGGGTAAGGGTGCCTGCCACAAACCCGACAACCTGAGTTTGATCCCTGGAACTCACATGATAGAAGGAGACAACCAACTCCTGCAGGTTGCTCTTTGATCTCCATACACATGCTGTGGCAAGTATTCAGGCACACACACATACCACACCACACCCAAATCAATAATGTAAAAAACAGAAGCAAGTAGAAAGTTAATGGGCAAGATACCCAGTGTCCACACACACACACACACACACACACCACACCACACAAATTATAAGGTTAGTAAGGTTAGTAAGGTCATAAATAAAAACCTTGATGAAGAGTATGTAATTTGAGGTTAGGAAGGATCTTTAGTGTAGGCCTTCCATCCTTGTGAACTCTGTGGAATATGAATGTTTGCCAGCTCAGAATCTCCTGATCATGCAGTTTACAGTTATTTGGTATTTGTTTTTGCTGTTGTTGTTGTTTTGAGACAGTGTCTCTGTAGCCCAGGACTCCTTTGAGTTTACTATTTAGCCTATGGTGGCTTCAAATTCCGGAAGTCCTTCTATTGTAGCCTTCCATTGCTGGGATTATGGGTATGAGCCACCAGGCCCATCGACTTAGGGTTTTCAGGAGACTCATTACATAGTGTGAGTGACCAAACCACTGGTCATCTATGAGTAAGTCAGGCTCCAGTTCCTCTCTACTTCCTGGAGACAAGAGGTTTCCAGCCTCAATCATATTGGTTCCTTGGTTGCTAGCTCTCAGCCTGCAGCTGTGCGTGGTTGTCTCTCTCCTTCTGGTCAGCCTATTAGCAGGAACTCAGGGTTGTGTGAAAGGGGCTTATGACGAGAAACAAAATGCTTACTTCACTTCTTCAGTGGAGAAATTGCAAGACTTGTGCTGGAGGCAAGGTCTGGACACAACTGTGTGTACTTTCTACTACACCACAGTGGCCACACAATTCTTTTATCATTTAAAGGTATTAAAAAAAAAAACCTTAAAATTAGCCTATGTGGCATTAGACATCATGATGGCATTTTCTATCATAGTGTTTTAGCAAGTCTTCTCCCACCTCATCTCACTCAGCCCCCGCTGCCCTTTGGTCCTCACTGGCGACCCAGTCTCCATCTCCCCACTCCTGTTTCTATGTCCCATGTGGTTTTTTATTTTTTTTTTGCTCACTTCTCATCTTTATCACCCATTTTTACCCTTTCCTGGTTTCCTTTCTTTACACTTCCTCCCCCACACACATCACAAGCTAAGATCTGTGTATGAGAGAGGACATGCTGTATCTGTCTTCCCAAATCTGGGTCTCCTTGCTTCATACTGTACTTCAGATCCGTTCACTTTCAGAAACATTGTAGTTTTCTTCAGAGCTGCGTAAAATTTCATTGGGCACACATCTTACGTTTTCATTATCCACTCATCTCTGACGAACATCTAGGCTGGTTCCATTTCTTTGATGTTATGCACAAAGCATCAAAAGCTGTGTAGCATCTCTGAGGATATGGGGCTTAAGTCACTAAAAATGATACCAGGATGCATGGTGTTCAAATGCTTTTTAACTGTTTCCACATATATGCCTGAATTGCATCAGGGAACCTGATGCATAGGAAGTTCAAATAAAAAGGAAATTTTTTTTTTTCTGCTAGGATTTTTCCTGGCCTCCAGCAGTCATGACAGGTGAGGCTTGGCTACCCACCCTGACATTTCAGTTAAAGAGAGGAACGATGGAATGATGGTGAAAAGCAGACAAAGGGAGATTTAATTGATGTGGCAACATTGGGGAAAGGAAGAGATAAAATCCAGGGATCCTCAACTCCAACCTTAGGATGCTGGTGTGATGATTGGGTTTTTAAAGACTGTGAGATATGTATACTTAAGCAGTCCTGGTGAGGGTGTGGTCCCCCACATCACTGCATCACTGGTCAAGCAAGGTGTTCTGAGGGGGCAGGTGGTTTTTTTTGTTTGTTTGGTTTTTTGTTTGTTTGTTTGTTTGTTTGCAGGTATGGCCTTCCCAGGATATCTGCCCCCACATAGAGGGTATGTGTCTTGTCAGGTTTTGCTCTAGAATCCAACTTGATGATGGCTTTAGGACCACGAGTTAATCTTTGTGTCTTCAGCTAAAGGAGAGGAAGCAGAGACAAAATGAAGGCTGTGATGTTAGGCTTTTGCCTTGATGCCCCAAATGGTCTTTAACAAAAGAAGCTTCGAAGTATCTGCTGCAGTCACACTTTTGATTACTACTGTCTGTTTGGATTGTGATTTTTGCTTCAATAAAATCTTAATGTTGGCCTGGTGGTAGTGACACACTTGGGAGGTAGAGGCAGGTGGATCTCTGTGATTTTGAGGCCAGTATCATATACAGAGTGAGTTCTAAGACAACCAAGGATACACTGAGAGACCCTGTCTTGCAAACAAACAAAACAAGATGAAAACCAAAAACCTTAATGACTTTGAATTTTTTTTACCTTAAAATTTGTAGTCATTACAATGTACCATAAATGAAATTATGTTCAAAGCCATCTGTGGTGGCTCATATTTGTAACCCCAGTAATATGAAGATTGAAGCATGGAGCTTGCTGTGAGTTGGGAACCTGCCTGGGTTACATGGTATAACCTTGTCTCAAAGGAACAGAGATAAGAAGGGACTGAGGAGATGGCTCAGTGGGAAGGCTCTTGCTGTGCAAGGATGAACGCCTGAGTTCTGGTCCTCAGCACACATATAAAATGTGGGTGTGGCAACACGTCTCTGTGACCTCAGAGTGGGAGCGGGGAGAGGAGGAGCCTGAAAACCCCATTACTTTCTTTTCTTATCACGGGAATGGAAACAGAAACATGCATGCCCCCTCCCTATTCTGATAGGCTCCTTTTGTGTCAGGCGACATATGGGTGATGAATAAATTGTTGGTGCATGAACACATTCGTCGCCAACAGGCTTTCTTGATTTTTCTCCCTGCTCATTTGCTGTGTGGGTCTGTAAATGTATTTTGGTTGGACTCTAGGTGAGCTCTCTCATGATGAGAAGATCCTGCACCAAGTCTAATGGTTATGTCCCTAAGGCCTTCCTTGAACCATACTGTGATGACTAGCTTAAAGTATGCACACACAGACACACAGACACACAGACAGACAGACAGACAGACACACTCACACACACACACACACACACACACACACACCCCTCTAGATCTAGTGGTATAAACTTCTTTACAGGAGATATGTTTCAAGGTAGTTTGGGCAGGGGCAATGGCTTCTGCGGATGAGGTCACTCCCACAGTATTGGCATCCTGACTCATTGTCCTTTTTCTCTGAACCAGGAGTGGGTCTCCAGTTACTGCCATGCTTCTACTACATACAGGTTGTGCACAAATCCAAATGCAGTGTATGCTGCTTTCCCGCTTCTGTTAAAAACAAAAGGAATCAGACCACCAAAAAATATCTTGTAAGAAAACAACAGTTCCTGACTCTGTACCACCTGCTTCAATGCAATCCAGGACTCAAGAGTGATGCAACTCACAAGCGTGGAAGGGGCTGGCGGATGGGCTGGGCTGTCTCGGGCTGATCTGATGTCAGAGCAGATCATGTGGTGCTCTGTAGGCAGCTGGGACTGGCCCGCGGGAAGCACATGGATTACAGTCTGAGGCTGTGATGGGAAAGTCGGTTCCTGGGCTGCTGTCTCATACACACCAGCAGGCAGGGAAGCTGGGGACTCTGACTCGCCCTGCTCGGGGCCCCTCCTGCTTCGTGGTCACAAGCAATCGCTGAGAGAAACTGCTGCTCCAGTAAGTGCTTCAAGAAGGTCTTTGTTCGGAGCGTTTGGGAAGCCGGGAGGAAGTGTTGGTGTGGAAGGGGGGATGTTGGAAGCCCTTTGTAAATCGCTCTCGGGATCTGGGCTGGGCAGCATGGCTTTACATGCAATCCCCGGAGGTCAAAGGCAGCGCCCGATGTTCAGATGGTCCCCAGCCCCGATTTTGGTTTGCGCTTCATGTGATGTGTTTTTCTGATGTGCAGTTTAGGGTTTTTTCTTTTTGTAATTGCAGGGCAGATCTTTCTTTTAGACCCGATTAAAGTGAATTGATTTCAGATTCTCTAACCCTGTGTGGACTTGTTTTCTCTGTGGCAAGCGAGGGGTGCAGAGAGGGTGGGAACTCCTTCAGTCAACATCTCTGCTTCTTAAGATTCAGGTTGTGTTTGTGCCAAAGGACCATGTAGTGGGTACCACCCTCCCCTGCTCTGGGGAAGTAGGTGATAAGAGGAGAAGCAGGATGAAGCTGTAGTGAGGACACTTGATTAGTTTTGCTGAAGAGTGGGGTTGCTAGGAGATTGCCTCCCCTCCTTCATTTAATGGTTAAATTTTGCACTAGGTACCCTCAGCTGGCAGAACACAGACAGCGGAGGAAAAAATGATGGAGTTCTCACTCTCTTTCCCTGCAAGTGAATTATCTTTTCTGCTTCCAAAATCCCATCTAAGGTGCAGCAGAGTGAGAAGAGAAGATGTCTAAGCACTGTTGTTTTGTTTTCTGTTTTTCGGATGACAGGAGTGCCGAGCTGCACTCATGCCTCAGGCGAGAGCCTCAGCTCTCCAGCATCTTAGGTGTGGCCTTTTTGGAGCACAAGAACAGAGATGGAATGCCATCTTACTGTTCCTCCCGACATATTATACTCTGTCTCTTTCAGAGGCTGGAAATAAATATGTGTGCTTGGAAGGCAATAGGAAGGGAATTAAGGAGAACAGATTTGTTTATTTTATCTGGCCTGAGACCCGTCTTCCCTGTGAGCTCTTTATAGAGTTCTAGGTCCAGGTGTGTGATAGCGACTTGAAAGACAATACACATATAATTATGCCCTGTTTTAAAGCAATGGTGACCCCCCCCCTTTAGAAAAATAATGGGATAACCTGTTATAAGCAATAGACGTTGAGGCTTTGGGGTCAAAGACTATTTCTAGAAGTATTTAGGCATCGGAGAAACTTTTAGGATGGGAGAGATGTTGGAATGGAAGCCAAGGTCTGTTTAGATGTGGTCTGTTCTCCTCTATGGCTTTTTGCAACCCATGGTTTAATTCACAGAACACCAAACAACAGGCAGGAGCTTGCCCCGCCCATCGGGCTGTGAGCATGGAGCCCTCACTTCCCATTTTGTCCCCCTGAATTGCATAAGCTAATGCAGAAGCAGGGCTAGGATTCATCTCCTCCATCCTGTGTGCTACAGGTATAAGCCTTATGAAACAAATCGAGAATAAAAGGAAGATGTTTCCTGCTTCCAAGCTATGGAATGAAGGTGGACTTCTTCTGGAAAGGGCTGGTCCTCGTGAGCCACTTCACTTAGGGGAGCCCAATAAGAAGACAGCTTTCGGAGGAGATCTCTCTAAGCCAGCTCTCCCTGCCTGCTCAGGCTAGACAGAACACCTCCCCTCTTTTTGGTCCCATGCCAAAACAGTCTCTCTGAATGTGGGGGCCTGATAACATGGTACCCACACTTGAGCACATTAATGTCCTATGTGTGAGGCTGAGGGGAACCTCCTTTGACCACACTCTCTGTTTCTCAGGGAGAAGCTCACTTATGGGCATTTTAAATATTCAAATCTCTTAAAAAAATTGTTAGCCGGGTGTGGTATGGTGGTGCACACCTTCAATCCTAGAATTTAGGAGGCAAGGGCAGCCTACTCAACTGTGAGTCTGAGGCCAGCTTGGTCTTCCCAGTAAATTCCAGGCTATCTTACTTATAAAATTCGTCAGAGCCCAACTGAGAGGGAAGGGCCAGTGACACTCTGCACTCTACAATTCAGGGAAGGCACTTGGGCTAGACTAGAGCTGAGGACTGACAGTCGCCTCCTTATTTATGGGAAGGAAAATTGACCAGTGAGCAAAGAAGAGTGATAATTCAGGTGTGGCACCCAGAGCACGTAACTCCAGTTTAGGGAAGCTTCTGTAATACCTCAGCCTGTCCCTAAAACCAAGTGATTTTTCTCTTTTAGATTATTTTTTATTTAACTAAAATATCATATCACTAGGATAGTAAAACCATCGTAACTTTATGTTCCTTCCCAAATGTCTTAGAAAAGATCACAAAATGCTACTAAGAAAATGAGGTAGGCGGGTATAGTGGCACACACCTTTAATCCCAGTACTCGGGAGGCAGGCAGAGGCAGTCAGATATCTATGAGTTCACCTAAGAAGTGAGTCCAGGACAGCTAGGACTATTATACAGGTTTATTAAACCCTGTCTCATAAAACTAACCAACCAACCAACCAACCAAACAAACAAACAAACAACCAAACAACCAAACAACCAACCAAACAACCAACCAACCATCCAAACAAAAACAAAAAGAAAAGAAAAAAGACAGAAAACAGGACTCTGTTTTTCCTTAGGTGTCTCTTTTGGTCTGATGGAGAGATTATAAGTGGCTGGTCCTTAGGATTTTCTGATCTTGTCTTTGTGGATTATGGACTGTCCTTATGAAGGAGCTCAGACACCATTTTTCTGTTACCTCAAATGCCACACCCACCAACATTTCAAGGACTCCCATCTGGATAGTTTCCTGAGTTGTACAATATTCTTTCTTTAATACAGGTCTGTCAGGATGATTTTTTAAAAAACTATTTAAATGATGTTTAATTTACTATAAAGTTTCAGACTAATTTTTCTCTTATTAAATTCATGCTAGGCCTAAACTGGGTTAAAAAAAATACTTGTTGATTGACTAATGAAAGAAATTGTACACAATGTTGCCATGTCTGCTTTTGAGTATACTATTTATATGCATTTTTGATTCATCTTGATGCTGGGGATTGATCCCTGGAGCCTTATATATGCTCTGTGGGTACTCTGCTACTGAGCTACACGCTCATCTCTACTGATATTTAAAAGGTAATCCAACTAGTCATGTGTGGAGGCATAGGCCTTTATAGACTGATCTCTGTGAGTTCGAGGAGGACAGCCTGCTCTATATATCAGTTCCTGACCAGCTAGCGCTATGTAGTAAGACTCTGGCTCTCAGGGGGAAAAAAAAGTAATCCAATTAAATGTTGTTCCATAATGTTCTTAGAATGCCCATCTGTTAAACATGCAGCCTAATTTTAGCCAGAGCGAAATTCGTTTATTGACTGGCAATCAGTATAAATATGAATCACTGTCACATGTAATTCATCTATGCGTACACAAAAACAACAAACACAAAATTAAGTTGCGTGTTATTCAATTACCTTTTACAGGAACCTTGATTTCAACAAAGAAGTTCTCTGATTATCTGTTTGTTGTGCAAATACCAACCTTTACTGGTGCAGTGAGGGGCTTTTCATTCTAGACATTAAGCCAAGTGATACGTCGGGAGAAATCCTCTTGGCTTTCAGTACTCCTAGCAAGAATGATTGGCAGACTGTTCTAAATAGTCTGCACACTCTAGCTCAGAAACAAAGGAGTAGATGTGACATTTCTAAATGGTGACATCGTTAAGGACCCCTCCAAATGATAACATACAGCAAGCTTTAGATTACAGCAGAGGGGAACCAGGAAAAGGAAAGAAAGTATGAATTCATAATGTGGACAGAAACATTCCATAAAAAGACCACTTATTTCAAGGAGAGACAGCTAAGGGGAAATGCTACCCTCACCTTACCCAAAAAAGTTCACGTGGGTCCCAAAGCTGTGACCAGCAGCTGTACCAGTCGCTAATTCCATTGTTAGAGGTCTTAGGTTCTTCATCCAATCCATTTAGGCAGAAAGTGCAAGCAAATATCTCCTGTTACTAACAAAGAAACAGATTTAAGTTCATGCTAATGTGTTCACAGCCAGAGCCAAAAGCTTTTCAGGGTTATTACAGCTCACTGGGCTCTTAGCCCATCCATCCAAGGGTCTAAAGTAGACTGAAGTTATGGATCAGCCCGCTGTCTGCAGTGTGCATCCCACGTGAGCGCCCGATGCTACTGTTCCCTGTGCCACGCCTTTCCCAGATTCAACCTGAAACCAGAGATTAGCATTTGGGATCAGTGAGACTTATGGTTGGCTTTTCTTTTCTCTCTTTCTTTTTTTCTTTCTTAAAGATTAATTCTGGCTTCTCTTTTTACAGTTTCTTAAACTTCATGTATACTTAACTACCTAAATTGTTTAGGTGGAGACCTTCCTTGTAAAACTGTCTATTGTTTTTTGAACCTTGGGTATTATATAAGTCTTTAGCCTCTTTTTGTCTTTTGTCTTGAGTAGGGAGAAGAAGGCATACGGACCTTTTGAGAGTGTAGAAACAACACAGCCTTTGAGATGTCTGGTTAGGAAAACATTTCTGTGCATATTGATTTAGAGAAATATCCACTGTCCTCTGTTGGGAAGAACATTCCATCCTTCAAGACCCAGTACTGAGTCTGTTGACGGTATTTAGGTCCTCTCTGCCTTCACTCTATTCAGTCAGCTTACACTGCATTCGTCAGACAAGCGATCATTCACGGAAACATCATGGGTGTGGCTTTCTCTACTTATTACTAGGTCGATGGCAAAACACCTGTAACAAAGCATAAACCAACAAGGGAACTGCTTAACCCCAATTTATAATTTATATAGTGATCAAGGACTTCTCAAGATAACACACTGATCAGATACTTATTACTGTAAGTCTAGAGGGGGCAATATCGTATTTATTACATTTCCTTTCTTTACAGTGTTATCCGTGTCCCTGAGTTCCAATAGTTTCTTACCCACTTGCCCTTGGCGTCTCTAAGCCTCTGGAGAAAAGTGCCCAATGTTATCCTTTTCCCAGAGTATTTGGACCTGGATGTTGGTTGTTTGCAAAGCCAGCACCACTGAGAGTCCAGCTGGAGAAGTGCAAGCTGAGAGTGAGTCCAGCATAGAAGTCCTTACCATGTTAAGAGAAAATAAAAAAATAAAACTTATAAAGTGATTTGAACCATACTGCTTGTGTTTTTTTTAATTTATTTTTTTATTTTTTTATTTTTATTTTTTTACCAGCTTGGGGTTTGAGGTCCATTCAGGCCATGCATTCAGAACTCACTTTGTTGGGGTCTTGTTTTAGACACTTAAAAGTACTCTTGGAGCTGGCTGTGGTGGCGCACACCTTTAATCCCAGCACTAGAGGCAGAGGCAGAGAGGCAGAGAGGCAGAGAGGCAGAGAGGCAGAGAGGCAGAGAGGCAGAGAGGCAGAGAGGCAGAGAGGCAGAGAGGCAGAGAGGCAGAGAGGCAGAGAGGCAGAGAGGCAGAGAGGCAGAGAGGCAGAGAGGCAGAGAGGCAGAGAGGCAGAGAGGCAGAGAGGCAGAGAGGCAGAGAGGCAGAGAGGCAGAGAGGCAGAGAGGCAGAGAGGCAGAGAGGCAGAGAGGCAGAGAGGCAGAGAGGCAGAGAGGCAGAGAGGCAGAGAGGCAGAGAGGCAGAGAGGCAGAGAGGCAGAGAGGCAGAGAGGCAGAGAGGCAGAGAGGCAGAGAGGCAGAGAGGCAGAGAGGCAGAGAGGCAGGCAGAGAGGCAGGCAGAGAGGCAGGCAGAGAGGCAGGCAGAGAGGCAGGCAGAGAGGCAGGCAGAGAGGCAGAGAGAGAGGCAGAGAGAGAGGCAGAGAGAGAGGCAGAGAGAGAGGCAGAGAGAGAGGCAGAGAGAGAGGCAGAGAGAGAGGCAGAGAGAGAGGCAGAGAGAGAGGCAGAGAGAGAGGCAGAGAGAGAGGCAGAGAGAGAGGCAGAGAGAGAGGCAGAGAGAGAGAGGCAGAGAGAGAGGCAGAGAGAGAGGCAGAGAGAGAGGCAGAGAGAGAGGCAGAGAGAGAGGCAGAGAGAGAGGCAGAGAGAGAGGCAGAGAGAGAGGCAGAGAGAGAGGCAGAGAGAGAGGCAGAGAGAGAGGCAGAGAGAGAGGCAGAGAGAGAGGCAGAGAGAGAGGCAGAGAGAGAGGCAGAGAGAGAGGCAGAGAGAGAGGCAGAGAGAGAGGCAGAGAGAGAGGCAGAGAGAGAGGCAGAGAGAGAGGCAGAGAGAGAGGCAGAGAGAGAGGCAGAGAGAGAGGCAGAGAGAGAGGCAGAGAGAGAGGCAGAGAGAGAGGCAGAGAGAGAGGCAGAGAGAGAGGCAGAGAGAGAGGCAGAGAGAGAGGCAGAGAGAGAGAGGCAGAGAGAGAGAGGCAGAGAGAGAGGCAGAGAGAGAGGCAGAGAGAGAGGCAGAGAGAGAGAGAGAGGCAGAGAGAGAGAGGCAGAGAGAGAGGCAGAGAGAGAGAGAGAGAGGCAGAGAGAGAGAGGCAGAGAGAGAGAGGCAGAGAGAGGAGAGGCAGAGAGGCAGAGAGGCAGAGAGGCAGAGAGGCAGAGAGGCAGAGAGGCAGAGAGGCAGAGAGGCAGAGAGGCAGAGAGGCAGAGAGGCAGAGAGGCAGAGAGGCAGAGAGGCAGAGAGGCAGAGAGGCAGAGAGGCAGAGAGGCAGAGAGGCAGAGAGGCAGAGAGGCAGAGAGGCAGAGAGGCAGAGAGGCAGAGAGGCAGAGAGGCAGAGAGGCAGAGAGGCAGAGAGGCAGAGAGGCAGAGAGGCAGAGAGGCAGAGAGGCAGAGAGGCAGAGGCAGAGAGGCAGAGGCAGGTGGATCTCTGAGTTCTAGGCCAGCTTGGTTTAATAGTAAGTTCCAGAACAGCCAGCACTACACAGAGAAACTATGTCTTGAAAAAGACTAGCAAACAAACATACAGCAAAAAGTATAGTCTTGGTGTTAGGTCTGTGATATGTGAGAGGTAGGAGAATCATGATTTAAAGTCCAACCTTGGCTACATAGCAAGATCTTATATCAGAAAATCCAGGGGCAGAGCTACATGTGATGTCTTGAGTTTTATCCCCAACCTTGTGTGTGTGTGTGTGAAGTGTAATTATGGGACTCAAGAGCTAATGAGAAAAATAGGCTGTAGAAATCAAATAGGAGCATCCATGCCCATTTGATGCTGCAGCACTGATGCTGTAGATTGTGCCTTTCCCTCTGGGGTTTGATATTATTGGCTTTAATAACAAATGGGACATTAACCCATTCATTATAGAACTGTGAATGAAGGAAACATTAAACCATTTCTGACAGAGAGCAGGCAGACTTAAAAAATATATTTTTCTCCTTTTTTTTTAGTCACAAAATATTTTACTTTGCTCAGAAAAGACCATAATTGTCCCACATTGTGAATTCTGCCCTTACTGAAACTTAGTTGATATATAGGATAGCATATTAATTCTAATTCTAGAGATACTTGTAGCCTAGGACTGCAGTTTTTGTGTGTTTCATCCTGGTATTGCCTAGTATCCAATTTCAGAATAAACTAAGTCCAGCAAGAACATTTGGCCCAGATGTTACTAAAAATAATTGTTGCTGTAAAATTTCACACAGAGAATAACATTCCAGCCCTTGTGTTTGTTATGCAGGCTTGCTTCATTTTCCATTTGGGATTGAAACGAAAAATTTCAGAAAAGAAAACATTTTAAAAGAATGTGTATTATACAAACACCAGTATGCTGCTTCAGTTTCATCTTTTTTTTTTTTTTTTTAAAGTAGATGGTGTATGTTTTCAGGTGCTTTAGTGTTCAAAATTCAAGTTGGGTAAAGGATAACATTTCCCTCAAGTCAGCCAGCAGCAAATTGCAGGCTCCTCAGTACTTTGCTGAGATAAATAGGTTGAAAGGACTCAAAGTGATCCCTAGCGTCTGGGTTGGTGAGACAAACCTCATTTGGATGTAGGACTTTGAAGGTTGTCTTAGTTTCTGTTCAAGTCCCTAGGAAAACAAATAGAGTTGCTTTACCGTTCCCAGTGAAGACAGTTCCCGGCAGTTTTATCAAGGAGAGTCTTAGGGTACAGAAATATAAAAAGTTTTAATCAGAATAAATGAGACATGAGGTAGAGAGTAAGGGGAAAACACAGCAACTCCAAATGTCTGTCAGTCTTTAGGCCTTGGTCCTTTGAAAACCTGGCACGCTAGAATACAGGCCAGGACAGATGGCTGGGGGGTTCTGCTTTATCGATGCCAGGGCAATTTGTAATGTAAGTAGAACAAGACACCAAAAGAGCTTGGTATAAGAAGTGACTGATGATCAATTACTGCTGCACAATTAGTTAATGATCAGTTCTGATGATGCCTGATGCTCCCGAGTGGCTGGATTCCTTGCCTTTTATGAATAATTTATGTTTTAAAACACATGTTTTAAATAGAGTGTCTCAAATGCAAGATTATTAAGTTTTGTTTCTTCCTTAGATAACGGCTGTTACCGGTGCCATGTTGCTGTGTTCCACTTCCACACATATACATAACCATCACTTGTCTGGTTTTGATTTTCAAGAAGTTACTATATATTTATTTCTGTTTACATTTATTTCTGTATTTCTGTATGTATGTGTCTATTTACTTATTTATCCATTGATTCATTTATTAATTCATGTGTGTGTGTGTAAGTGTGGGTGTATGCTGGCTGCTATTGAACTAGTAGAGGTCAAAGGTCAAAGGTCAAATTTGGAAATTTATTCTTTCCTTCCTCTATACAGGTTCTGAGAATTGAACTCAAGTCACCAGGCTTTTGTAGCAATCACCTTTACCTGTTGAGCTATGTTGCTGGACCTATTTTTGATTTTTTTTTTGAGCCAGAGACTCATGTAAACTAGAATATGTTATGGTTGACAGTGATTGTCTTAGGGTTTTCATTTCTGTGAAGAGACTCCATGACCAAAGCAACTCCTATAAAGGAAAACATTTAGTTGGGCCTGGCTGACAATTTCAGAAGTTCAGTCCACTATCATAGCAGGAAGCAGCCTTTAGGCAGACATGGTTCAGGAGAAGGAGATGAGAATTCTACATCTTAATCAGAAGGCAGCCAGATGGAGACTCTCTTGTGCAGTCAAACAGAAGGAGGATCTCATTCCACACTGGGAGGAACTTGAGCATAGGAAGAGACCTCAAAACCTTCCCCTACAGTGACACAGTGACTATTTCTAACAAGGCCATACCTTCTAATAGTGCTATTTTTTTTTAAAAAAAGATTTATTTATTAATTTTATGTATTTGAGTACACTGACGCTGTCTTCAGATACACCAGAAGAGGGCATCGAATCCCATTACAGATGGTTGTGAGCCACCATGTGGTTGCTAGGAATTGAACTCAGGACCTCTGGGAGAGCAGTCAGTGTGCTTAACTGCTGAGCCATTTCTCCAGCCCTCTTAACAATTATTTGGTTTATTTGAGTACAGCTGACTTAATGTTTTAAAATAGTTTAACATGCACCAGTCAAAGATAGTTGTTATATCTAGGTTGGTCAGTGGGTTACACCTCTGATTGAACAATTCCAAACTTATAACGCTTATGATTAACATTATTTAAAAAAATGTATAAATGCAAAAAGGAAAATGGGGCATGTGATAGGGGTTTTCTAAGGGGGGTGGGGGGAAATGGGGAAAGGGGATGGCATCTGAAGTGTAAATAAAATATCTAATAAAAAAAAAAGAAAAAAAAAGAAATGCAAAAAAAAAATAGTTTAACATGTTTTTCAGACTTAATTAAAGAGTTCCTTTAATTAAATTCTTCGGGGAACTTGCAATGTTGTTGTTTTTCCTTTTGGTTACTTTTTAGTTTAAATATTTTTCATACTGCATTTCCTTGTATATTTAAGTAGTTACAGTGATTAGTAAACTATGAGATTGAAATAGTTACATTTGGTAGAAAATAATTATCAGATTTCTCTTACTCTGTGGACGTGAATTTGGTATAAGTGTTAGAATGATACCTATACTTAACTTTTTATTCGTTACTATTAATCAGATGGCCTTAGGCGAATTATTCATCCTTTTGTGTTTTTTAATGCAATCTTTCTGTCTTTATCTATCTTTATCTATACCCTGTGAATAATTATGTTTCTGGGATTATGTTAATGAATAAATAAAATACCCTACCAAAATGCTCAGTTGTAAGCTATTCTTAGCACACATTGACCAGTTCATTAGTCCCCAGCATCCTCATTGACTGCCACAACCTGTGTTAACTGCCTATATTAGAGTAAGTATTCAATGGATTATATATATATATATTGGTATCATTTGAGAACTAATCAACTAGCACAGAAGATGTTAGAGAGAACATTCTTATGGTTCTTGCAGAAGACCTGGGATCAGTTCCCAGCATCACAACAGGTCACCAGTGACTCCAGTTCCAGGGGATCTTATACCCACTGGCCTTGATGGTCATATGCATGCATGTGGCATGTATAAACTCATGCAGGCACAATACCACTTCTGGACATATACCCAGAAGATGCTGTAAGATATAATAAGGACACATGCTCCACTATGTTCATAGCAGCCTTATTTACAATAGCCAGAAGCTGGAAAGGACCCAGATGTCCTTCAACAGAGGAATGGATACAGAAAATGTGGTACATTTACACAATGGAATATTACTCAGCCATAAAAAACAATAAATTTGAGAAATTCTTAGGTAAATGGATGGAACTAGAAAATATCATCCTGAGTGAGGTAACCCAATCACAAAAGAACACATATACATTTAAAAATCCACTTAACATAGCATAGGCAGAGTCCATTTCATGGACTTTGCCATATTGAATAACAGCCCAATCTAGCTCTTTCCTTTCTCTTTAAAAATTTCATTTTTAATCATGTGTATGTAATGTGTACTTATGCGTGAGTGCAGTGCCTGTTGAGGCCAGGAGAGGGCATGGGATCCTCCGAAGCTGCAGAGGCAAGCAGTTGTGAGCAGCCTGAGGTGGGTGCTGGGAACTGAACTTGGGTCCTCTGTAAGAGTAAAGTGTTCTTAACCACTGAGCCATCTCTCTAGCCCCCTTCTTTATTTGTTCCCAGTCTGAGTGCTGACAAAGATTAATTGTTTTCTCCAAAGGTTGTTTGTCTTTTAAAATTAGAAACAAATAAAGAAGGCTCACTGTTCTGAGTTTTTGTTTTTTTGTTTTTTTCTATGAAAGGCAATTCTACATAGTCTTTATGGAGGCCTGCCTGGGCCTGGCTCACACTGAGATAGCCTGCTTTTCTGGAGACTCAGGTAGAATGCAGACAGCAGTTATATCCCCCATGAGCATGGGAGCAGGATGAGGGTTCCCCCTCCTTGATTTGCCCCCAATTCCAGCTTCATCATGGTTCCCGGCTCATTTTCTGGCATTACAAAATTACTGTGATGGAAGTCTGAATTCCTGTTGCTTCTAACATTCTGCCTAAAGCTGGTGTGAGAACTGGCACAGAGGCATCATGACAAGCTAATGTCCCAGCAGCCAATGTCCCAGCAAACTCTCTTGGAGAATCCGTGGCATTAGCTTTAAAGCTGACACAGTACTGTATGTTTTGTGAGGACTCAGGCAAATGGTAGTTTTCTTCTTTCTTGGTATTTCTTGCTTTTACAGGTTGTCTTTGGATCATCTTAGTCCTCAGTTCTCTTCCTCCTCACAAAAGGGCGATTTTCCTTCCTTCCTTTGTGGACTTGCAGCTTCTTCTTGTTTTCAGTCTTTATTTCTCCGGAGCACCACGTGTCCATGAAGTGGCAGGAGGTTCTGCACCCTCTTTGGAGAACATCGCCTATGCAATTGATAAAGCTGGACTTTTCCAGTTTTGCTTCATTTCTTTGCCCCATGTGCCTTGGTAATAGCAGAGAAGCACTGTGTTTTCATTCCAAGATCCCTGGGATTCAGAAATACAGCATTCAGAAAGGTTACGAGATTGAAACGGGTGTGATGAAATTAACGGAGAGTCGGCTCTGGGGACTGGGAAAGAGCAGGTGGCTCCCGCCACCCAAGATCAAGTTGAGCTTCCAGGCATCTGCTTCAGGAGCATATTTTCGGAACAGCCTGGAAGACAAGTGCTCTGGTTGATCACTCCAGAGTGTGCCTTCTGTCTGTTTTGACGTGAGGTTATCTTAAATGAGTGCTGATACTTTAACGAGTGGTTGGTGCTAAATATTTTGACAAATGTAAATGACTGTCCTGTAGTGCCGAAGTGTGGTTTGGTAAAAATGCATGCCATGCAACATATTGGTTGAGACATGGGACACCACGAACTCACCGAATGGCACTGCTTCTTAATAGGAATTAAATTATAGACGACAGACAGGAGAGTGCCAGGGGTGTGGCTGAGTGGCAGAGAGGCTTGCCTAGCACACTCAGTGTCCTGGGTTCGATCTCCAGTACTGCAAAAGAAAATTATTCATCCAAAAGAGGAAAGATCCAAGGACAAAGAGGTAGTTATTTTATTTTTTTCATAATTATTTTTTCCAGACAGTGTATCAGTATGTGGGTGCTGGGAACTGAACTCGAGTCCTCAGTAAGAGCAGTAAAGTGTTCTCAACACCTGAGCCATCTCTCCAGTCCCTTCTTTATTTGTTTCCAGTCTGAGTACTGACAAAAATCATCACAGCACTTTGGAGGCTGAGGCAGGAAGATGTCATAATTTCAAGGCCAGTCTGAGCTGTTAGTGTGAGACCATATTTCAAAAACCTTCCAACAATGACAAGAGCCAGAACAAAAGCTGTGTTTGTGACTGTTTCTGCCAAGGTTATACTTCTTTATATGAGAAACAATGGACAGTTGTTCCCACTTCTAAAGAACAAATGTTTCCCCTTCACTCTACAATAATTGACTTATTTTTAATTAAAATACAATTAATAATCACAGCATTCCCCACTCTCTCTACTCCCTACAACCATCCCTTTGCCTTCTCCCATCCCTTCCTACATTCATGGCTTGACAAATGAATAAAAGTATAAACACAGCCTGCGGAATCTGTTCAGCGTTACTTGTGTGTATGTTTTTAACGCTGACCACTTGGCTTGGTACTGGACAATTATTTTAGGGGCTCATCCCTGGGGAAGACTGATGGTCCCTCTTTCCCTGAGCAACCACCGTACCTTGCACTGGAGGTACATGGTTCTGATTCTTGTCTGTCCTTTGTCAGATGGCACTAGGTTGAATTTCTATCAGGAGGGGTAGGGTTCTCAGGGTGTGGTTCCTAAGCCAGCTGCAAGGATTCTCCATGAGTCCTATTAGCACTGAGATCTGAGTTGGGCTTTGGGATTTCCTAGTTCCTGCCATGATTTCTGCACATGGCCAACAACATGGCACAGTGAAGTAGGTATTAGAGAGTGCTGGACAAACAGTTGACATGTGTAGGACAATCCTTAACAGCAGTGGCTGTCAATCATCCTGATGCTATGACCTTTTAATACTGTTCCTCATGTATTTCCCCAACCATACAATTATTTTCCTTGCTACTTCATAACTGTAATATTGGATATGCAGGGTGGTCTTAGGCAACCCACAGTCTGCGAACCACTGCCTTACAGTGAGTTCCCATTCATCATTACTTCTTAGAGGCTCTTGAGGATGGGAGCACTTGGCATTTTTGGGGAAGGTTGAGGTGTTGTGTGGATCAGGAAATGGTGTGAATTCTGCTGTTGGGAAGGTCAGAGTCCTGGATGAGGACAGGTTCTGGGTTAATGGAGAGTAGTAGGTAGAGCAATAAAAGCCAAGTGTTTGTGTCTGTGTCTCTAGAAACTTTATAACATAGTTCTGGGATGTTCAAAGGGGCTGAGGGGAATACAGCTGAAATAGAATATTGTCAGAATTCATTTGGGAAGGAAAAAACACACAGCTGGAACAGGAGCTAATGAATATGTGCATGCTGTGTGGTTATGTCGAGTGGAGCAGTGAAGGTTCTGCATCCCTCACTGGGAAAGTTAAAAAATTTGCTCAAAGTTGGTGAGCAGAGCCAGGTCGTGTGGTGCTGTGTAAAGTCACCACACCACCTCTGTATTCAGCCACCTACCGGAAAAACATTTAAAGTAGGAGCAGAAGTTTAGTGGGATTTGAAGCTCATGTGTTTCATGATGGTGCATCGAACACAGATTTCTTTTTAACTTTTGGTCAAAATGGTGTTTTCTCTCCTCTATGGGATACATAAAGAACAGGTCTGGAAGCCCCAAAGAATTACCCTTGTAAATTCCTTCAGGGCTTGTTTCTTCTGTTTCAGAGAAGAAATTACATATCTCCCTTTACTCTTACCTTATTATCTAGACACACATGTAA
The DNA here is from genome assembly GCF_011762505.2 of Arvicanthis niloticus. Classification (NCBI taxonomy): domain Eukaryota; kingdom Metazoa; phylum Chordata; class Mammalia; order Rodentia; family Muridae; genus Arvicanthis; species Arvicanthis niloticus. Next base: position 104,741,751 of record NC_047661.1, on the reverse strand, counting down.
ACCCTCACAGTTGAAGATCTGGTCCTTTGTTGACTGACATGAAGACGGAATACACCATTTTTAGAGACAAGACGCCGCATCTTCTCTTTAAGCAAGTGTACTTCTCTTTAAGCAAGTGTACGATACAAAGAAACCAGTGCATAGTTACAGAGCTAAACATTTTCTCAATTATTTAAAAAAAACATTAGTTTCACACTAGGTGTCTAAAGGTATTGATATGGTGTCATCAGTAAGTGCAAGTCACTAACAGAACGTGTGCAAAGACTAGCAAAGAGACATGTATTGGAGCAGAATCCAGTGCCTGATGTGAAGTTACTTGAATTCTCTTTTGGGTTCTGCATAATCTTTTCACATATGATCCCAGATGGCAGACACTTGGCTTGAAGCAGATCTCAGGGTGCCCTGAGATGTGGGTGAGTTCTGGGAGTGCTATTTATATTAGGTAGGATTTGCCAGGGGAACAGATTAGATTGAGTTTATATATGTCGTTTTAAAGGGTATTCTTTGGATGGCTTGAACAACAGTTGCTGGGGTAACTCAACAATGGCTGTCTGCACTGGAGAAGCAGAAAACATGGTAACTGCTCAGTATATGAAGCTGGATGTTCAGTAGTTCCAACGCCGTATTGAAGGCCAGAAGCTCCCTTGAGAAAATCACTGCTATTCAGTCGACATTGTAAAGCAGAAGGTGGATCGATGTCAGAAGAGGGGGGCAGCAACAGGCATAAACTCAGGAGGAAGCAGAGACATGCAGTTCTGCATTTTCCCTGTCTGTCTGTCTGTGTGTCTATCTGTGTGTCTGTGTGTCTATCTGTGTGTCTGTGTGTCTGTGTGTCTGTGTGTCTGTCTGTCTGTCCGTCTGTCTGTCCCTATATCTTTCTTCTATTACCTCTCTAACAAATTTCAACAGCTGAGCTTGGTGGTGCATGACTTTAATTCCAACATCCAGGAGGCAGAGGTACACGATTCTCTGTGAGTTCTCCAGCTAGCCTGGTCTGCATAGTACGTTCCAGGACAGCCAGGACGATGTAGAGAGAACCCCACCCCCAACTAAAAAAACAAACAAGCAAAAAAAGAGAGAAAGAAAATTCAACAATTAGTCACTTAAAGGAGCAGGAATGCATTTCTGTGCAGTCTAGAGAGCTGAAGCTCCTTTCACTAGAGGTGGCAGTGGGTTTTCTCTGAAGGCTGTGGTGAGACCTCCTTGCTTTGGCCAGGCTCTAAAGTTTCTCCCAGTTCATCACCACTGGCTCTTTGTCTTCAAAGCATGTCACATCAACCTCTGGGCCAGGCATTTTTTTTTCTTCTTTCTTTTCTTTCCCTTCACTTGAAGACCTGAGTGATGCTGGACCACTGGACAGTCTAAGATGATCTCTCCTGTCACACCTACAAAGTCCCTTTTGCCACATAACGTAACACACATGGATCTTGGGGATTGGGACATGGACATCTGTGGGGAGCTTAGTCTTATTCAGACTAACATGGAGATGATTGGCTCAACGCTGCCTCCTTAACTCTCCAAAGCATTTTTCAAGGTCTCCAGTTTGGTTTAGCTGGCATTGTGTTGGGGTGAAGCTATCGGCTTGGGTACTTGCTTAGCATGCCACGGGTTAGATACCAGAGGACGTTACTCTAATCCACAAAAGAGAACGTCCAACATTGGCAGGGGGTCCTTAGAGCATCACTTAACAAAACGAACCTGTAGCAGCCTGTGAAAGATTAAGAGATAGTCTTACATCGAAAGCTGTTCTGTAATAAACTCAATAAACATTGCAAAAATTCACCCCACAGATTTTAGACTTTAATACATGTTAGCATGTAGAAAAGCAATGACAATTATTTGTAGAATGATTGCAAGTAAATTTTACAAAGGTATTGTGTGTGTGTCTGTGATTGGAACTGTGTGTCTTGCACATGGCAGGCAGACACTATAATTAGACAATATTCTAGCCCAGTTCTTTTTCTTATACCTATAACTCTAGCTCTAACTCTGACTCCTGTTGCCTCTGCTGGCCTCTGCATTCACATTCATATACCTGCACACAAACACATGTTTAAAAAATTAAAATAATAAATAAATATGTTGAAGATTATGCCAAAGGCAATGCCTTATGCTCAAAGCATGTTGGCTTTAATGAGTTTTTTTCATTCCAAAACTTAAATACTTTGCCCTGAAACAGTAAATCAAAAAGGCATATTAGAACTGATTCTGTACATCTCCTAAGTGAGATGTACTGCATGTATGTATGTGTACCATACACATATCTGGTACCTTAAGAGTCCAGAAGAGTGTTGCATCTCCTGGGACTGGAGTTACAAATGATTGTTAGCAGCCATGTGGGTGCATGGAATTGAACCTGGGATCTCTGGAAGAGCAGCTAGTGATCTTCACTGCTAAACCATCTCTCCAGTCCTAAGACAAGCATATATTTTGAAAATATTAAGAATAATACATATACAACAATCTCGTAACAGTAATCATAAAATTTTTCTGAAAAATAAGATAGGTTCTTGAACATTTTTGATGAAGGATAGAAAACTTTATTCTGATAAATATTCTATCATCTCAGCATCAATCTCCAATGAGAAAATTGTCTTGGAACCACAGGATCGAGTTGCATCTAAATGTCACCATGATCTTTTCCCTTTGGGGACAGTGATATCTCTGAAGTGATCAGAATGGAACTGACTAGCTTCTGACTTACCACAGCCCTGACACAGGGTGCAGGCATACTCCTTCTTCACTGGGCTCTTGGAGAGCCTTTAGCACGGGTTGGCCGGGCCTATAAGACTTTAATTGTACTTCTTTTGTTTATTACATTGCAAATCACATTTTATCATCCATTGTTTATCTGTTTAAAGTCAAATTCTCAAGAGAAAGTGCCTGGCCCTTAGAGATGAACCAGTCTTTGTTGGCAAATGACTTAGGGAGAAATCCCTAGACACTCATGATGTTTTCAGTTAGCCCTCAATTCCTATGTCTAGATCTACTCTTACCTGATTGAATTCTGAGAAAATTCATGATATTTTCAAAGAAAAGTAAAAACCAAGTTAAAAATAAGTAAGATGACTAAGGCAAAGGCTATGTGAATTTGGAAGTGAGCTGAATTATGAAGCATGTATGCCAGAAAGTTTTGTGCATTTTCTGGGGTATACACTGAGTTGGTGCTAAGGCTGCTAAGAGCCAATAAAGAAAGAGATTGATTTTCTTCCTTACATTCTTTCTTTATGTATTTTTGAGACAGAGTATAACTACATAATCTTGGCTAGCCTGAAACTTGTTATGTAGATTAGGCTGCCCTTAAACTCACAGAGGTCCACGAGCCTCTGCCTCCTGAACGCTGAGATTAAAGACTTGTGCCACCATACTCAGACCAAGAAGTTGACTTTTCAATATGCATTAAATTCTGATTCCACTTGATTATATGAAATAGCTGCTTCTAGAATCAGGAACATGAATTTATCTTCTAAGGTAGCAGAGGGAATTTACCATGTAATATAAGGAAAAACATATTTAACTCTTCTTTACGATGAACACAACCATGTGTTTTAGAAGGGCACGATCATGATATACCCAAATAAGAAGTGCCGCTGTAGGAAGAGATAAGGGGACTCATCAAATCCCATCATGCTAACAAAATAACAAAAGAGCTACCAAACATTCCGGCAAGATGTTCACTTAACAAAGAAATGGAGGAATGCATTTCCAGTAATAGATTAGTAATGCGACATATGTTGCCATATTAGAATAAGTAAATGATGTTCTATAATATTTTTTTTTTCTGAAAGTGGGACTCAAATACTAGCATTATTTCTTGGGTTCATTTCTGCCTATTCTCTGTAAATATCACTACAGGATGCAGCAACTAACACTAGGTATTAAATGGCAGGAATGAAGTTAGTTAAACATAGAATATAATTGCTTCTTAGGTTTGCAGTATAAGCACCTTTTCAATGAAAGGAAACTGACTCTAGCAAGAATTTATAGGTACCAATTATCCCAGAAAATGATGACTTAAGAGGAAGATGTGGGTGGGGATAGAAACCAATTAGAGAAAGGTCTGCACCTGGAGCCCTCCCTCGGGGTCAGGCAAGTTGGATAGGAGGGCTGAAACTCAGGGACGTGATCAATGGAGTCTGTTTGACATCTGGGAAATTAATCACCGCTCCCTTTAGTCTGAGTCTTCTTGAATTTTATGTTGCCAGTGTGTACGAGAGTTATCACTAATGCCAGTGTGGGAATGCCTGTCAAAAGTTTACTGGGGAGAGTTTTTAAAAAAATGTGGATTTCTAAAAGTTACTTTTAAATGTTGGGGCATTTTTTGGGTGGGGGGAGTTGTTGTCTTAATGTTGGAGGTTTTGGGCTTGGAAGCAAAGCTGCATTTGAGGGCTGTGGATACAGGTGAGCTAGAGGGCTTCCACAGTGGTGAATGTCCCTAGAAGAGAGTGTCCAGCAGGGCTAACTCCACACATACAAAAACAAGAGCAAACTTACTTTGTGCCTTTTTGCTCTGGTGTTATGGCTGAAGAAGTGCCCAGCCAGACCCAGGTAGGAAGGAAACAGTCCCTTGGATTGGTTTATAGTTCCTTTGAGCCATTTGGCTTTCTTTCACATTTAGGACTTAGGATGCGTTGAATCTATTTGTTCTCCAGCTATTTCTTCTTTACTTCTTGAAATGGCAGGATTCCTTACCTGTATTTGGTGCTTCCCTTCAAAGTTAAAAGCGGAAAAACTTTTGGGACCAGAATCTTGCTGTACTAGCTGGTTTTTGTGTCAACTTGATACAAGCTAGAGTCATTGAAGAGAAAGGAGCCTCAGTTGAGGAAATGCCTCCACGAGATCCAGCTGTAGGTCAATTTCTCAACTAGTGATTGATGTGGGTGGTGGAGTCCTTGTGCTGGTAGTCCTGGGTTCTATAAGAAGGAAGGCCGAGCAAGCCAGGGGAAACAAGCCAGTAAGCAGCACCCTTCCACAGCCTCTGCATCAGCTCCTGCTTCCAGGTTCCAGCCCTGCTTGAGTTCCTGTCCTGACTTTCTCCAAAGATGGATTGAGATGTGGAAGTGTAAGCTGAATAAACCTTTCCTCCCAACTTGCTTTTTGGTCATGGTGCTTCATCGTAGTAATAAAACCCTGACTAAGACACTTGTTATGTAGCCCAGGCTGGCCTCAGCCTTCCCAATGCTAGAATGTGTGCCACCATACTTGTCTAATAGTAACATTATTATGCCAACGTTGTTCTGGAAAAAGTCACCGAGTTCATAATTATTGTTCGTTCTCTTGCTCATTCTCTGTCTCTGTCCACAGTGTGGACAGAACCCCCAGGACCGTGTGTGTGTGCATTGTCTATGCTACCCGTCTTCCCCTAAATTTTCTTTCCTCATTGTGCTCATGTTTCAGTTATAGGCTGTGCATTGGTCAGACTCAGGTTAAGCTGAACAAAGAGATAAATAGGTCATTTGTATCATGAGGTCATCAAAAAATGACCTATTCCTAGCCCCTGCTCTCTAATTCCCCAAGGTGTTGTCCTGTCTTCTAAAAAAAAAAATGCAGGTTTTTAAATATGTGCTCAGGCTTGTGATCCTCCTGCTTCTGCACATTGAATGGTAGGATTATAGGTATGTGCCACCAAGTCTGGCTCTAAGGTGTTTACTTTTTATTTTTGAGGCAGGGTCTCACATAAACCAAGCTCACTTCAAACTCACTAGCTAAGGGTAGCCTTGAACTCATCCTTCTGTTTGTACCTTGAGTATTACAGGCATTTTCTACCATGGGCGATTCTAAACTTTTTTTTTTCTTGGGTGATATTGGGGATTGAACCAAGAACATTATACATGCTAAGTGTGATAGTTTGTATATACTTGGCCCTGGGAGTGGTACTATTTGGAGATATGGCCTTGTTGGAATAGGTGGGCTTTAAGGCCCTCATCCTAGCTGCCTGGAAGTCAATATTCTCCTAGCAGCCTTCAGATAAAGACGTAGAACTCTCAGCTCTTCAAGCACCATGCCTAACCTGGATGCTGCCATGTTCGTACCTTGATGATAATGGACTGAACCTCCGAACCTGTAAACCAGCCCCAATTAAATGTTGGTCTTATAAGAGTAGCCTTGGTCATGGTGTCAGTTCATAGCAGTAAAATCCTAAGACAGACACTAAGCAAAGTGTTCTACAACTGAGCTACAACCCCATAGGTAGGTGGTGTTGTGTGCACACCCCAAAGTCAGTCTATAGACCTGTTCCTGTGCCTTAAGACATGTCCTAGAAAGAGAAATCAAGGCCTCTCATCCAAGGAGTAATAAAGAAGTTGTGGACAGGAATTCTGTCTACACCAAAGAGACAAGGATGTGGACAAAGATGGAGTCCTCAGAGTGGCTGGGAAGAAGTGACGCTGTGCAGAAGCTGATAGTAGTTACGGGAAGGAAGACAGAAATGGACAAAGTGACCGACTCTCTGATGCTCCACACCCATGGGTCTGGCTGCCTCGCTCTGTGGATCCTGCAGATGCACCCCCGCCCAACCCCATTCAGTGTCAGGACCAAATGAAAATGGAGCTGATCGTCACCCATTCATTCTTCCTGCATGATGTATGTGTGGGGTCAGAGGACAACTTTGTGGAGTTGGGTGTCTCCTTTCACCTTTACATGGATTACGAGAACTCAACTCAGGTTGCCATGCTTGCCTAGTGAGTGCCTTTACCCAGAGAACCTTCTGGCTGCCATTTGCTTTTATGTATTTGTTTCATTTCCCAGGCCCTAGAATATGGTAGGTGATTGTTTCCTTGGCAGGCCTCACATCCCACCCCTATTTATTTGAGTTTTTGACTCTGTGTGGCACTGCTGCCTGTGCCTCTTAGCCCCAAGAAGCTTTGCCTTGTACTATTTCAGAGGCCACCTATCTTCTCTGTGGCCCAGCTGTCTCCTTCCATAGCTTGTCTTTTACACAGTGGGCATGTGTGTCTTCCTAAGGTACCTGTGTGATGCTACCATCCGGTCCTCTGTTCAGGTCATTCTTTCTTGGTAGGCAAATCCTCTACCACTGAGTTAGAGCCTGGGCTTCATTTTGTGTTCTTATGAATCTATATAACAACCCCTCCTTTGTTACTTTGGGTATTCTTTAGATATTATTTTTGGAAGTGGGACATTATTATTGTTATTAAAACAAATCCTACCCAAATCCTTGCCATCTATAAAAGTTAAATAAATGCAGTGTTATTTGTGTGGTCCTTGTCCTCCTAGCATAGTTTTAAAATCACTGGCCTCCGGGATTATAAGTCAAACCGCTTGTTGTACTTAAATAGCCATTTCAACCTGGTCTTTGCTAACCATTCCAAATGGAATCCACCAGCATCCCATGCTTTCTGTGATCCAGCCAGGCATGGGTCTGGTGTCTGTTCCTGTTCCCTCAGCCACAGCTAGTGGCTGTCTACCTTCTACTAGGCAGATGATTACATAGATAAGAGCACACAGTCTCTGGAGCTTAGAAGGTCTGAATTAGGAGCTCACCTAAGGCTCATCAAAATAGCAAGCCAGGACCAGTGAGATGGCTCAGAAGCTAAAGGTGCTTGCTGTCAAGTCTGATCACCCTATTCAGTCTCCAAAACTCACAAGCTAGGAGAGAAAGGACTCCTTCGAGTTGTCCTTTGATGCACCATGGTGTGAGCTGCCACAGTTACCCCATAAACATACACAAAGTAAACAAACGAACAAAGGAATCCGTAAATAAGAAATATGAAGAACGTTAAGGCCAGAGGATTGATTGCAAGTTCAAGGCCAGCCTGGGGTGCACAGTGAAACCTTGTCAAAAAAAAAAAAATAGTTTGGACTTTGTAAGACAATCTGCATAAAGTATCTTTCTCTGTTCTCAAAGGTCACTTTAGTCTGTAACATTCTTTCCTTTTGTTTAGTTTTGAACCAGGGCCTCTCGGGGTATCCTGGAGCTTATTATGTAGACCAGACTGGCCTTGAACTCATAGAGATCCACCTGCTTCTACATCCTGAGTGCTGGGATGAAGGTTGCATCACTATGCCTGGCCCTGTAATTTTTTTTTTTTTTTTTTTGAGTACGTCACGAAGTACCCTCCCCCAACCCCTTCAGTCTGGGATTTTAGAACATTTTTATAATGTTTCTATTATGTAATTTTTTTGTTCCTGACAGTGCTGGGGACCATATCCAGTGTGGTGAATGCTCTACCACCCAGCTACGATCTGAGCTATCAGTTGTGATACTCTATTCATGTAGATAAGGTGATTGTCTTACCTTGCAGGCTTTGAGCTCTGTGAAGGAAGACTTTTTGACTTAACTCACCTTGGGTTTTCATTGTCTGGCAAAAAAAAAAAAAAAAGAAAAAAAAAGAAACATGACAAAATTCTTTTAAGGTCTGATGTATCACATGGAATTAAAATGAAATAGACTTAAGCTTGAAACAATAAAGGCCAACCACCTTCCTTGGCTCTGATTCTCCCTTCTGCATAAAGAGTGGAATGAGGGTTTGATGGTCGTGCATGTGGAGTTCTGTAATAAAAGGAGCAGTCTCCTGATTCTGAGCATGAGACTGCAACTGCCGGGCTGTGAAATAATCTGCAGAATGGCGTTTTTCCTGAGGTGCTTTGTGTTGGCATCAGTAGGGTAGAATGGCGTTTCATAGTCCGTGTTTACTGAACCATGGAAGGGATTTACAGGAGCATCTGCATGCACGCCAGAGCTAAAGTGGGGCACTGTCCCAAAAACATGACATGTAAGACAAATTGATGCATTCAAACTCTCAGAGTCAACAACGCAATCTGCTGGTTTTAGAGAGGACCTTTTTGGCACCAAGCACAGAGTGTGTATCTGTGTGACAAAACCAGGCTCGGCACCAACTCCCTGTCCCCAACGAAATCCTCCAAGTGACTTCTTTATTCTTTTTCATGACATCACCAGTCTTGTCTTATCCAAGATCTTGAAACTGTGCTTTTCTTCATGCTTCTTCCTTGTAATTACTTGTTGCCTAAACCCAACTAATTCTCCAATCTCCCCACCCCTTTCTCTCTCTCCCTCCTTCTGTCTTTCTCAGCTAATGTGTCTGGATTTCTGCCTTTCCTTATTTGATATCCGTTGCCTTTCCAGAGTAGGTAATACGCTGCTTTTCGACTGGGGTAATATGCTGCCTCTGGTTCATGCTTTATGTGTGTACTCACTCACAGGTCTGCTCAGAATAGAAGTTCTCCGTTGTCAACTAGAAATGTCCAAGTTTCTCTGGGACTCACGCTTGCTTCCAGTTGCACCCTCTTCCTTTCTCCCTTAAATCCACTCCCTATACGAACTTGATCTAATAGGGTTGTGATGGTTAATTCTACATATCCACTTGAGCAGACGCACGGACATCCAACTCTGTCTGTCTGTTTCATGAGGCAATTTCTAGAAGAGGAAAGGGTTTGGGCCTTTTGAGGGAAGAGCACCTGCTTTGATCAGTGTGTTGATCAATAGCCAATCTGCTCAGGACTGGGATGGGACAAACAAGAGAAGGAAGGATTCTCTCCCCTTGAGCTGGTAATCCTTGTTATTGAGTCTTTGGAGTTCAAGATTAAGGCCCCACCTCCACCCCATTCCCACTGTTGACTCCATATTGGGACCTAACCTATCAACAGTCTGAGTTTTCTAACTTCTAGACTGATAGTTCTTCAGCTTGCAGATGATATAAGCTTGGGACTGCTGAGCTGTCATAAACCTGTGAGTCATTTCCCATAATACATTTCTCCTCACACAGGTTGTCTGTCCATCTGTCTATCCTGTGCCTTTGTTTTCTCTGGAAACAAACCTTGACTAATGAAGAGGCTGTTTTTTTTTTTTTTTTTTTTTCCCCTGAGGTCCCCCTCCCCAGTTTTTGGTCTTTGGCTTCTGCCCATGGGTCTGTTTCCTTGAGATCTACTAGAAAGTGCTAGTGCAGTGGTTCTCAACCTGTGGGTCACCTCTCCTTTGAGAGTCGCATATCAGGTGTCCTGCACGTCAGGTATTTACATTATGATTCATAACAGTAGCAAAATTACAGTTGTGAAGTAGCAATAAAAATAATTTTGTGGTGGGGGTCACCACAACATGAGGAGCTGTATTAAAGAGTCGTAGTATTAGGAAGGTTGAGAACCACTGCTATAGCAACTGCCCATCCAACCCTTTGCCGCTGCCAGCTTCCAATTCTCTGTATTCACTAAAGGGAATTTGCCTTCAACTCTGGTGTTGCTTCTTAAATCAGCATCTTGGTGTGATGCCATCATTTGAAGGACATTATGGAGGTGTAATTGTGTATGTGTTACATGCCCCAAGGTGTGTTGTTGTTATCATTGTTGTTTTACCTGAAAAACAACCTGTGGCCTTTCATGTTCTATTTCCTATTCTATAGTCATGTCTCCTGCAGATGGATCAGCCCCCCCCCCCCGTCCACATTTCTGTGATTACATTAAAAAGAAAAAAAATTATTGTTTAAATTTAAGATCTTCGTTTTTAAGCCAGATGTAGTAGCCCAGGCCTTTAATCTCAGCACTTGGGGAGGCAGAAGCACATAGATCTCTGTGAGTTTGAGGCCAGCCTGGTCTACATAGTGAATTCCAAGATAGTCAGGGAGACGGAGAGACCCTGTCTCAAAAAATGAAACAACAAAAACCATAGCAGAATTTAGTTTTTTACCAAACTGTCCATGTTTAAAAATATTTCCAACTAATATATTAAATCAAGGAGGAATTTTAGGCTTTCTACATCTGTCCAATTTTCCCTAACATGTCTGATGCAGGCTAAGTATACAGTCAATACTGGATGAGGATGAACTGGTCATCAGAGATCGTTAGAGCAATGTGAGTAATTTAATATGTTCCAAGTTTAACTTCTAGACTAAGATATGAGTGTTCTTAGAAAAGACGACAACAAAATTTTCCCCATATTTTTCTAGTCTGGAATTTCTAGAAATGAATAGATGTTTACATGTGTTCTATTTAAAAATCCCAATGCATTTCTGTTGGATAATAAGAACCTTTTCTTTGTTAAATCCCAACAGAGAGAATTAGAGCGGAATGTTGACAGAAAAGAAAATACGCTCAAGATAACACATGGACTTCATCAAAAAAGCATTGGGAGAAATCAGGCAGGAATTTGGAAAACAGACAGATTGTCTTTTGGCCTCATTGATTTTAAAAGCAAAACATTTGTAATATTTAAAGCTATTTTGAGAATGGACCCTCATCTTAGGAAATAAATTATTTATTTAGAATACCTTGATTTGTCATATATATATATATATATATATATATATATATATATATATATGGAATGAGTGTGTATAAAGAATAGAAAACAATTCTTCAGAAACTCTAGAAATAACTAGTATAATTTAGTTTTCTAAAAACAAAACTAACAAGCCCCTACAAACTTCTCTTCAAAGTTTGTTTTAAAATAAGAATCCTTTTATGTTATCCATACCTAAACAATGGTTTTTACTTAATAAAACACAACAACTTGAAAGGACTTGGCTTCCTACCCTTGATTGTTCTTGAACTTTGGTATTTAAAAGTTATTACAAGTCAGATAATCAATAGACTGTCCCATATTTATTAGTAGTTTTGATGTTTTAGAATAAGGAAATATCTAGGAGAAACTGAGAATCTCCTCCTCCTCCTCCTCCTCCTCCTCCTCCTCCTCCTCCTCCTCCTCCTCCTCCTCCTCCTTCTTCTTCTCTCTCTTCCTCCCTCCCCCTCTCCTTCTTCCTCTCTACCCTTCCCTTCCTTCCTTCTTTTCTTCCTTCCTTCGTTTCTTTTTTTTCATCCATTTTTTGAGGCAGGATCTCACTAGACTAGGCTAGCCTTGAACTCATAAAAATTCACCTACTGCCTCCTGAGTGATGGGATTAAAGGTGTGTGCTACCACATCTACTGAGACTTTCTTAATTCATAGGATTCCAAGATTTTGGATTGAAAGCTGCCATTGATAACAATGGCTACAAGATGGCGCAACGGTAAGTATTTGGAATAAAGTAGCATTCATGCATTCAACAAATAAAATTTAATAATCCTAACAGCATGCCAGTAATAACAATAATGTCTTTATTATTCTTTATTGCTGTGATAAATACACCAAAAGGAATTGGGGAGGTTTATGGTTTACATGTCTTGATCACAGTTCATCACTGTAGATGGTCAGGGTAGGAACTCAAGGCAGGAATCTGGAGACATGAGCTGAAGCAGAAATTATGGAAGGATGCTGCTTATTGGTTTGCTCCCGTCGGCTTGCTCATCTTGATTTTTTTATCCAACCCAGGACCACCTGCCCAGAGGTGGGACCTCTCACATGAATTATTAATCAAGACAATGCTCCACAGACTTGCCTACAGAGCAATTTTTTGGAGTTATTTTTCTCAGCTGAGATTACCTAGACCCAGGTATGTCTAGGTTTGTATCAACTTGACAAAAAGCTAACTAGCATGACTGGGCACAAGAAATTCTGAAATGATTTTAGACAGATGCCTTATCCTCAAGAAGCCGGACTCTAGAGAGGTGACTATATGTGTAAATCTTGCTGGGTGTGACAGTACACACCTTCAATCCCAGCACTCGGGAGGCAGAAGCAAGCAGATCTCAATATGAGGTCAGCCTGGTCTACAAAGTGAGTTCCAGGACAGCCAGGGATCCACAGAGAAATCTTATCTCGAAAAGCAAATCAATCAATCAATAAAGAAAGAAAGAAAGAAAGAAAGAAAGAAAGAAAGAAAGAAAGAAAATAATAAAACAAAACAAATCTCGGAACAAGCAAGTGATGTAGTAGCATCTATATTAGAAATATATGATGAAGTGGGCCTCAGAGGAAGCAACGGATACTTCTGCAGAGGAACTGTGTGGGTTATAAAAGCACCACAGAGGAGGAGATGCCTTTCAAGCAGGGCTTTGCATGCAGGTGCACAGTAGGAAGTAGGTAAATGGAAGAGTAATGTGCACGGGAGATGAACGTTAGGAAGCACACCTTGGCAGCAGTAGACATGGCGTAGGAGACGGGGAGACAAGCTAGGAGGTGGTTGTAGCCTCCAGGGAAGAAATGATGAGGATCAGTGTTGTGGGATTGGGAGGAAATTAGGTTCACAGGATCCAGTGATTGAGTGGCCGACTGAATGAAGGGGACAGTATTCTTGGAAGACATACAGAGTTTGGTAGTATAAACATATAATCTCAGCCCATAAGGCAGGAGGCTCTCAAGCTCAAGGCAAGCCTTATCAGTGGAGAGGGACAGGAAAGTAGGGGGAAGGAGAAGGAAAATATCTCAGTTCAGTGAGTGACAGGTAATTAATATGTCAGTTCCAAAAAATGACAAGTGATTGATGTTGGTGCTATGAAAGAGAGACTGATGTTTGGAGCAAAGGATTATAGTAAATTCCCAATGGGCATGTGCTTGTGGATTTGGCTGAGAGAGAGCAGTCCACTGATGGGAGCTGTGGGCTGGGGAAAAGGAATAGGAGGACTACTGTCCTAGGGATAGGACTCAACATGGGAGACAGAGGATGCGATAGACATATAATAGTATAATTTAATTTTGGTTATTTATTATGTTTCTCTGTTTGGGGTTAAAGAAATTAGCAATGACACATAATTAGACCAATAAAGTAACTTAGTGTTTTCAAACCTTAAATTCCTAATGACACAAGTATTGGGACTTTCTTTAGTTTCTTTTTTTTTTCTTTTTTTTCCAGAGTTGGGAATTCATTCTTAGAACATCCCACACACTAGGCAAGCGCTGTATCCACGGGCTCAATCCTTCCCTCCTTTTTAGTTTCTTTGTCCCTCAAGTGCATTGATTGACAGGTTGTTAACTCTGGTCAAGAGCCATGAACTGGAACTCTGCCTGGATATATAATGCTGGGCACATTCATTATTTTTCCCTCAGTGCCATCCTTTTAAAATGGAAATTTTATTAAATGTGAGATTAATGTATCACATTTGTCTTTTCCTCACGAATCATATCTTAACTATCATTGATATGGGGTTAAGGCAGATGGAGGCTAAAATACTGACAGTGACACTAGATGTGAGGAGGTGCTTTGGACATGTGGAAACAAGTTCCTGAATCTTGTTTTGGCAATGTAAAGCCTCTAGATAAGTGGTTCTCAACCTGTGGGTCGGACCCCCTTTGTGGGGCTCACATATCAGATATCCTGCATATCAGACAAATATTACCTTACGATCCACAGCAGCAGCAAAATTACTGTTATGAAGTAGCGACCAAATAATTTCATGGTTGGAGGTCAGCAAAACAAGAACTATATTAAAGGGTTGTAGCATTAGGAAAGTTGAGAACCACAAATCTAGTAGATAAATTGCACTGTCTGTAGAAACACACCTCTTTATTCTTCTTTTTTTTTTTTTTTTTTTTTTTTTTTTTTTTTTTTTTTTTTTTTTGACATGGTCTTGCTATGTAGTCAAGACTAGTCTGGAACTTACTTTATTGCTCAGGATGACCTAGAAATTTCCATGCTCATTCCTCAGTCTACTCAGTGCTATCGGTACAGATGTGTGTCACCATACCTAGCTTACAAAATCCTTTTCGTGCTTGTTAGTTATGGCTTCATTGCTGTAAAGAGACACCATGACCAAGGTAACTTTTATAAAGGACAACATTTAATAGGGGCTGGCTTATAGTTTCAGAGGATCAGTCCAGTATTATGACAGGAAGCATGGCAGCATGCAGGCAGACGTAGTGCTGGAGGAGCTGAGAGTTGTACATGCTGTTCCAAAGGCAGCCAGGCAGAGACCAGCTTGTGCAGGCAGCCAGGAGGGGCTCCTTTACACTGAGTGGAGCTCGAGCACTAGGGGGCCTCAAAGCCCTCCTAAACAGTAACACACTTCCTTCAATAAGGCCACACCTATTCCAACAAGGCCACACCTAATAGTGCCACTTCCCAGGGGCCAAGCATATTCAAACCACCATAATGCTATTTTATGGAAAAGATATAAAAGAGTCAATACCTGGGGCCACATTCCTTGGTAGGAACCCATGGACTTGGACAGTGTAGAATCTTGTAGGTGGCTTTGCCTCCTGAGGTCACTTTAAAATAGCCCATTGTGTTTTCAATACCCATCAGTCTGCTTATCCTGAAGGATTACAAATTTCTAGTCTATTGCCTTCGTTAATTTCAAATGTACTGAGGTAGCTTTTCATTGGTAAGTTGCCTTCTGGCAGTCTAATCTACACCATATATATAGGCTTTCAGAGTACATGTGCCACAGGCTGCATAGGATTTGAGAGATACTTCTTTTCCTCTATTATTCCTCTTTTGGATGTGTGTGTGCGTGCGCGTGCATGTGTGTGCATACATATGCTTATATATATATCATCAAATATATTTAAATTTATTATGTTTATGTCTGTGTATGAGTGTGCGCACAAGAGTACAGGTGCTCTTGGAAGAAGACAGATATGTCAGACCCCTGTAACTCCAGAAGATCATAACGTTACAGAAGATTGTCAGCTGCCATGTGGGTGCTGGAAACTGAACCTAGGCTCTCTGTAAGAGCAGTATGTGCTCTTAACCTCTGAGTTTTGTAGACTTCTTCTCTCAGAAGGTACCTATCATAATGGAACACATACCGTTGAAGATTAGTAATGTTTTTTTAATTGTCATGACAGGTGAGGTGCCATCTTAAGTGGGTTGTACAAGGTAATTCATAACATAATGACATAAGAGCAAAGGGACATTATAGATGAGATAAGGAGAGATACAGCATGGTTAAATGAGTTACCAAAGTTTCTGGCTTCGAAGAGTGACAGATCCAGGTGGTCTCCAATCCTGGAGTCCACAAAGTTAACCACCATGTCACCTACCTCTTCAGTGAAAGAGCAGATGATGAATAACAATGGGTACAATGAGAATACTGAGGGTCACCAGAAGCTCCCTTCTTCACAATCCATCTTGGACACATTGACTGAAGCACAGGGAAAGTAAGAAGAGAGGAACTTGCTGGAACCATTGAGTCTAGGCCCACAGCTCTGAGCAGCATCTTTAAGGATACAGGTCACCTAGAGATTACGCAGCTTTCCTTGCCCATTTTTTTCTTGATATTCCTTCCACATTGGTAATCCTCCCCCATGTTAGAAAGTCCAACAGCTCTTTGGTTATTTAACAACTGTCAGATTTTGGTTTTGGATAGTGACTTATGGATAGTTTTCATGGCTATGATCTGGGGCCATGGTCCTTTCCCGGAAGATCCCAATGGAACAGAGGAGGCAAGCCCCAGGCCGAGTTCTGCAGAACATGTCACAGCTTGCTCTTGCAGTCTTGCTATAACCTGTGAGAAGAACCAAGACACAAGAAAATAAAACACCAATAGGTGGTTTAAG
Source organism: Arvicanthis niloticus (assembly GCF_011762505.2). Lineage (NCBI taxonomy): Eukaryota > Metazoa > Chordata > Mammalia > Rodentia > Muridae > Arvicanthis > Arvicanthis niloticus. Next base: position 104,725,409 of record NC_047661.1, on the reverse strand, counting down.
GCTGGTGAGACGACTTCATAGGTAGGGACACTTAGTGGGTTTGGAAGGGTAGTGTTGCCCAGTCTGTCAACTGGAGCTGGATCCCTGGAACCAATGATGTGGAAGAAGGACAAGTTCCCACAAACTCTGACCAGTTCCTCTGACCTCTATATGTGATATACATGCTCCCCACCCAACACATACATACACACACACACACACACACACACACACACACACACACACACACGTAATTTTGTTTTGAGACAGGGGCTTTCTGTGTAGCCTTGGCTGTCCTGGAACTTGATCTGTAGACCAGGTAGGCCTCAAACTCACAGAGATCTACCTTCCTCTGTCTCCCAGGTGATGGGATTAAAGGTGTGTGCCACCATTTCCTAGCCCTAAATACGATTTTAAGACGTGGTTTAACTGCTCTCAGGGGTAGATTACAGACAGCATGTAACCCCTGATGATGCTAACACCTTTTGAAGTCCATTGGCTTCATGAACAATATGTTAGGGGTAGGTTGTTGGCAGTGAGGAGCCCTGATAATGCTAACATCTGGTGAAGAAGACAGGCAGCATGTCCAGTCCAAGTTTACTCAGTCTTTCAACAATAGACGTCAAAACACTATAGTATAGGCAAAGAAAGAGAACAGTTAGCTTTCTTTCTTAGTTGCACACCCTTAAAGAGTTACAGTTTCACACAATATATCAATTTCAATTTTTGAATGCTTTAGCATTTTAATGCTGTGTCCCAATGTCCTTATTTGCTGCTTCCTTCCACATCTGGGATAGGATGAGCAGAACTACATCCACTGAGTCATGGTGGCCTGGTCCCTGTAGGCCAGCACTCTGCAGAGCTGACTACCCTTAAGCTCTTCCTGTCACTGGAAGGCAGAAGAACACACTCTGCTACCTAAAGTGTCTTTAAGAAAGTCTTCATTTCAGGAGTAAGTTGGTGCCGTCCACATGGGTGCAGATGCATGGTAACTTCACTGAGCTTGAGGCCATGGCTTCCCCAGGCTTTCCCATGTTATCTGATTTGGCATTAGAGAAGACTGGATCATTGAGATTTATTTCCTGATTTGGTGACATTACTGCCCAGGAGACATGAATAAAAAGATGAAGTTTCACTTGCTTACTAAATTTGTCTTGGTCTGCCTGATGCTTGTTGGCAGTCTGGCAGAAGCAAACACAAAGACATCACTGCTCTGTCAACAGCACAGGAATGCTATTTGTGCTAATAGAAGGATGGATGCTGTTTTCTTGGTAGGGCGGTACACATCAGAATCATGGCTCCACTCTGTGTGGAAAACAGCTCTGATGGAGACATTATTGCTGTGTTGTGTCACTCAGGGAACAAAACATATTTGGTTAAGAGTCATTCCTTTCTTAGGCACGTTCTCATCCACACAGTTACATTGAGCCAGACTTGCCATTTAATGTGACCCAGGTTTTTTTTTTCCCCTCCCACAATCCTCTCCTTTTAAAACAGTTTTTATTTGAACACTAGAAAATAACTAAGAGGATTGTTTAGCTGGACCCACCCTGCTGCTAAATGGAAAAGACACTTGAACCCTCTGGGCCTTAATTTAAGTATCTGGAAAAATGAAGTGGTTGGAAAAATGATGTCTAATATCCATCCTTAGATCTAGAAACTGTGTCACCTTATATTTCAGAACAGACAGTCACCGTTCAATGCAGGACTTAGTGACCGGTATGAGTTTGATGTGGGCCAGGAGCATAGAGAAAAAGCTAACATTTTAAAGTGGAAAGATACTGATAGCTGAGGGCCTCAGACTTGCTCTTCAAGGTTGGGTGACCATTGTGGCTTGGAGTCCTTAGCCATGAGGGCTGGCCAAATGACACAAAAGAATGCTTCACTGTTAATTTCACTGGACGTTTCTAAGAGCAAACAAGTTTCCTTTCCCAAGTTTCCAAAGCTATGCTTTCCTCAGGGAAGGTAGCTGAAGCTAAAAGGAGCAGAGCTTTGGATCGAATTCAGTGGGTGAACATGAAAGGCGGGTATAAATCTTTAGAAGAACTATGTTTTGCTGGGAGGCAGAGAATTGTGGCTACTCTCTATGTAGGGGTATGCAAGGGGAGCCAGGAGTTCCCTGCTAGGGTGCAAATCAATTAAGCCAAAGTCTTGAACTGAAATAGCTTTTTATCATCTGGGTGAGAAGCCACAGGCTTGAGAAAAGGGCTATTGTACAGCAAAGAGCTAATTAGCTGGGCTGAGCTGAAGCCGTCCCGCCCCGTTTGTGTCTTACGAGAAAGGAAAAGTTGAAATTGCACATGGGCCACCTTTTGTGTTGGGATTCCAAGAAACTGGGCATGTCTCAACCCATTCCTGATGAATAGCGCATGCTCTTGAAAGCTAGGTAAAGCTAACTAGGACTTCTTAGATGGAGACCCGACCTGAACATCCACTGCCTCTGACTTCCCGAGGAGTTTCCATGATGCCATCTTCAATACTGGTTTGTTAGTATTTTAACATACTCAGTTGTATAAAACCTTAGATGTATACTAAGTGGATATTCTGAGGCAAGTTATTTGAGTTTGTGTATAAAAGGAACTGTGTATGCGATGTTGAAGAGTAAATTAAGTTTACTGACATCGTTACTGCCACAGAGAACTGAAGGGCTTCTAACCCGAACATGACACAGTGTACTGTTTTATACTGTGACTCTGTAACAGCATGCTAGCATTTTATGATAAACATGAACTGAGTTAATTTTTGTTAAAAGCAAACATGCAAGCAAACTGAAAATTGGTTAGGTGGGTGGTCTACACCCTGGGCAAGGAATTAGGGTTACAATTCAAATGGGAAAACATGATTAAGAAAAAAAAATATATATCAAGAATTGACACCAAGGCTCACTGACAACTGAAGTGTGTGCCACTTCCTGAGTGAAGGGGACAAGTTGTTTACCTTCAGAAGTTTGTGATTTTAATCTAAAAATGCTTCAGATGATAAAGTTCTGAGGTGCTTGTGAACATGAAAAGAAGGAAAGATATAAAAAAATATAACTAGCATGTACACAATGTTTGGGAAAGGTTACGACTTTCAGTGTCTCCTGCTCTACTGTCAGAGCATTCAGAGAGAGAGAGAGAGAGAGAGAGAGAGACAGAGAGAGAGATACACAGAGAGAGAGAGAGAGAGAGAGAGAGAGAGAGAGAGAGAGGAAAGAGAAAGGAAGAAGGAGGAACATTATATGTTGTTCTTCAGGTGCTGTCCAGCGTTTACAATTTTAAATAGAAAAATTTTAATTTTCTCTTTTTCTTTTGAAAAAAATTTATGTCTATACAATGTATCTTGGTCATATTCATCGTCCCCTCATACTTCTCCTGTTCCCTGAAATACACACCCTCCAACTTTATGTTCTCTGTCTCTCTCCTTCCTTCCTTCCTTTCTTTCTTTCTTTCTTTCTTTCTTTCTTTCTTTCTTTCTTTCTTTCTGACAGGGTTTCTCTATGAAGCCTTGGATGCTCTGGAACTGGCTCTGTAGACCAGGCTGGCCTCAAACTAACAGAGATCCACCTGCCTCTGCTTCCAGAGAGCCAAAATTAAAGGTATGTGCCATCACCTGACTATGTTCTTTCTTTCTCCTACTGAGTTCAATTAGTGCTACTCATATACTCATGGGTGTGGGTCTATCCCCTGGGGCATGGACCACCTACCAATGGTCACCTCCCCAAAGAAAAAATGACTGTCCCTCCCTCAGCAGCTATCAACTGCTTCCAGCTCCTCAGCTAGGGGGTGGGGCATCAGGAACCCATTCCCTTGCATGCTGGAATTATTAACTGGGTTGATTTGTGCAGCTAACCACAGCTCTAAATTCATGTGTGTGATGCTCATGGCATGTCCAGAGGCCAGCATTTCTCCCCATCCTCTGGCTTTTGCCTTCTCTATGGCCTTTCCCCGGGTTATCTTCTGAGTCTTGGAGGGGTGACTATTGTAAATGTTCCATCTTTAGATGAGTGCCCACCGTCTCTTGTTTTCAACACTGAGAATTACGAGTCTATATCATCTATGACCCTCTCTTACCAAGGCTGAGAGCAGCAGACATCTTTGGATCTAATTATATATTTTTAGAATGCAGTTTGGCAATATGACCATTTAGCAAAAGAACACCAATAAGTTCTTTCCTAGGGTCTAAGACTTCCCTAGGCAGGCATTTTGATCATGTTTATAGCATCAGCAATGAATTCCCTCCTGGGGAGCAGGCTTCTAATCAAGACAGTGATTGTTAACCCATAAACAGTCTGGATATTACTGTCCATCATGTTGATATTACAGTGTGCGGGGTCCAGTGCTACGTCAGGCTACTGATGCATGTTATCACGCAGCTTTCTGGGTAGCACCTTCTAGCACCAGGAAAGCTAGTTTGCAGGGAGAGAGTTCCCTGGTTAGTGCAAGATTGCTCTCTGAATGTTTTCTACTCAAAAGAAGTGGAGTCTGCATCCTCAGGCTCTACATTCACTATAGCCTAAAGTTGGAGTGGGCAACCAAGAGCAATAGCATCTGTGTGTGTGTGTGTGTGTGTGTGTGTGTGTGTGTGTTCAATATCACAACACTAGTCTGTGTGGTTCTGGGTGCCTCTGGGGCCTCCTTGACCAGTAGGAAGGCAAACTGTGCCTAGCACTGGGATTTTAATTAAGTAACAGGTGTCTTCTGAAAACAACATTGTTCATCCATTCAGGGTACTTCTGTCTTACAAACTAGTGTGGTTTCCTGCCTCCCCTGTTCCCACCCTGTTCTTTCACAGTACATACAATTACTGTTTATATCCACCTCACAGCTGTAAAAGGTTTCAATGATAATGTTTACAGTCTAATTCAGGCTAAAATGCATTATTTTCTTTGTTTTTGGCTTGAGGCAGGGTCTCATTAGGTAGCCCTGACTGAGCTATAACTCAATACAAGACAGGGCAGGCCTCAAAACCACAGAGATCCACCTGCATTTGCTTCTCGAGTGCTGGGATTAAAGTCATGTATTACCATAACCAGTTTTTAAAAGTATTAAAAAAAAGACCACCACATCCTGCCTGGGTATGGTAGTACATGCCCATCATCCCATCACTTGAGTTATGTTAGCAGGGGTCTCAGGAGTTCAAAGTCATCCTTGGCTAAGTAAAGAGTTTGCCTAGCCTGAGTTACTTGGGACCCTACCTCCAAACCAAACCAAAATATAGCCAAAAAGATTTCTAGCTGCCTGCTAAGCTCGGCAGTGTCATCTGAGATGGTAATATTTTGATTCAGGATTTTTATTCTACGTGTTACCAGTTTATGTATGGAAGGAAAGGAATAAACTACTCACAAAACAGAGTCAAAGAAAATGTGGTGTGGGAGCGGCAGACCCATGGTTTAGAGTTTGTAAAGAGCCCCCACATGGCGACTTTAGTCAGAATAACCTGGGAGGGCGTTTGTGTAAACTGCACAATGATAGTAAAAGGCTGAGGGACTGAATATATTCACAACAAAATGTCATTAATGTGAGAATTCTTCAGGCACCTCACATGGCCATATTTACACTTTCCTTTTTACTCTTCTCTTGTTGCTTGGTTATCATAGAAAAGTGATAAAACATTAACAGATTAAAGAAAATGAAGGTAATAAAATTGACTTAGTTAACCACTCAGAAATTAATTCAGGGTTAATTTATCAATTAATATGTTTTTTTGAGGGTGGTGGAAATGTTTTGCTGAAGGCTTAATGTTAAATTTTAGCTGTTTATTTTCTTTTTAAAGATTTAGTGTGTGTGTATATCTGTATATCTGTGTATCTGTGTATCTGTTTGTCTGTGTGAAGTATGCCTTATGTGTGTGGGTGACCACAGGACCACAGAGGTAATAACTCTCCTGGAGCTAAAGTTATGGGTGGTTGTGAGCTGCCTGTTGTCAGTTCTGGGACTCAAACTCAGGTCTCTGTAAGAGCTGCTAGTGCTCTTAATTACCAAGCCATCTCTCCATCTCTCTCTTACATCTGTTGAAAGCATTTCTTTATCTTAAGCTTTTGTATATATTCTTGTTATTTTGTAAAGACAATAGTTTAAAACTATAACTTCAGTGTTTCACATATACTAAAGAAGTGTTCTACCACTTAATTATATCCCCTTATCTTAATTAAAAAAAAAAAAAAAATAATATAAAAGGAAAAAAAAAAAAAAAAAAAAAAAGAAATTGTTGGTGGGATCTATCTTCCTCTTCTGGCCTCTGTGGGCACTGCACTCACATGCACATATACCCTCAAATAAGTAGTTACAATGAATTTGAACACATTACATCAAGATATTTTTGTCAGAACTGGACAGTTGTGGGAGTGGGATTTTGAGTTTATTTATTTACTATGTGTAAAGTGTTCTGCCTACATGTATGCCTGCACACTAGAAGGTGGCACCAGATCTCGTTACAGATGGTTACGAGCCACCATGTGGTTGCTGGGAATTGAACTCAGGACCTCTGAAAGAGCAGCCAGTGCTCTTAACCTCTAAGCCATCTCTCCAGCTCTCAAGTTCATCTTTAAACATTACATTTATTTTTTATTTATTGAAAAAATTGTTTCTGTTTTTAATTATGTATAAATGTGTGGGGTGTGTGGTGCAGGTGCTGGTGGAGCCTAGAAGCAACTTCATGATGGCTCACACCTATCTATAGCTCCAGTTCCAGACTATTTGACATCTCTTCTGAATTCTGAGGGTACTGCGTGTATGTGATGTACAAACATACATGTAGACCAAAGACCCATACACATAAAAATAAACAAAAATTTAAAAAGGTTTTGTAGTTTTTCTTCCATAAAATTTATTTCTAATTTAATAAATAACTCTGGTTAAATTTTAGCTGCTAAGTGAAGTAATATTCATTTGGAATTTTCATTGCTAGTGGGTGTAACTGTGATACTCTTTAATGAATAATCTTGTACCCTGAAACCTGGCTGCAGTCATTAACTTTAATGGTTTTTATTTCATTTAAGGTAGATTTTTTTAGCACAACAACCAAAGGTACACAGAAAACCCCTGTCTTGAGAAGCAAAATAAAAACAAAAAAAGTAGATCCTTTAGGGATTTTTATTTGTAAGATTTGTCATTTGGCAGGTGTGGTGATCCATATGCACAATTTCAGAATTTTAGGAGGTGAAGACAGAAGTATTATTCTGCTCTTTCAGCTAGCCTAGGCTACAGAGTGAGACTGTGTCAAACAAGCAAGCAGGCAAACAAGAAAAATAAAGCACAGGAGGCAGATGCAGGCGGATCTCAAGGAGTTTGAGGCTGGCCTGGTGTACAGAGTGAGTTCCAGGACAGCCAGGTATACACAGAGAAACCATGTATTAAAAAAACCAACCTCCACCCCGAAACCAACCCAACCCAACCCAACCCAACCCAACCCAACCCAACCCAACCCAACTAACAACCCCCTCCAAAAATCCAAAAACTGTTTTTTCTTTTATTCCAATCTTGATTCTTTTTTTTTCTGTATCTGTCCAAATTGCTCTTGCTAGACCTCTAGTATAATGTTATAAAGGAGTTATAACTCTTCCACCTCTGCCTTTGATATCACTTCTGGGATTTTCATAGATGCTGTTTGTCAGGCTAAGAAGTTTCCTATCTATTCTTGTATTTTTTTTATTATGAAAGTATAACATTTTAATGAAAGGTATAAAATTTTAAGTAGTTTCTATGTATTAATTAAGATGGTTGTGTAGTTTATTCTTTTAAAAATTGATATGCCATATTATATTGGTTGTTTTCTAGATATAAAGCCATATTTACATTCCAGAGATAAGTTCCACATAGTCAATGATGTACAATTTTTATGATTTGGAGACCAATGTAGTTAATTGTGAACTTATGACAGTTTTTCTATTTTATAATGATGTGAAAACAGTATACATTCATTAGAAATATACTTTGAATTTTTTTTTTTGTTAGAAATGTCTGTACTCTCTTTTGAGTTTGCAAGGTATGGCCAGCCACTTGATTATGAAGACAAGCCACACTCCTCTATGATGTCCTGTGTTGTTATTAGGCTCTGAGGTTTGGAAGATTATGGGAATTAGTAGATTTTTCACCCTGCAATATTCTGAACTGTGATAAACATGTTGGATATAACCACATTACCGAGGAATCATGTGTCTGTGTCCTTCTCAGGTTTGGCTCTTTTTCCTGTACTCTATTCTAGCTTTGCTCTCAAGAGCATACAGAACTCAGAGCACAGACTTTGTGATGTTTCTTTTCTCTTCTATTTGTTGGAAGAGTTTTTGAAGATTTGTTTTTATGTCCTCAGAAAACATTTTGCAGAATCTGCCAGGGAAGCCATCTGGTCGCGAACTTTTCATGGGGTGAAATTTTTGATACTGTCATCTGTTTCTTGCGTTGTTTCTATTTCTTCTGGAGTCGTTTTTATAGGTGTTGTCTTGCTCAGGACCTCCCTATTTTTAACAAGGTTGTCTCAGTTCTTAGAATGAAACTTTTCACTGTGTTCTTTCACAGTCCATTTTTATTCTGAGAGATTGACAGTAATATCTCTTTTTAATTTTTTTAAGTTACTTGGACTTTTTTGTTTTGTTTTTATTTTTCCAAGTAACCATCTTTTGTTGATTTAAAAAATTCTGCATTTTGAATTTCTGTCTCCATTTTTATGGTTTCCTGACTTTTGTTTGTTTTGAGCTAGGGTTTCTCATTTTTTTTTTCTTTTCTTTCTCTCTCTCTCTCTCTCTCTCTCTCTCTCTCTCTCTCTCTCTCTCTCTCTTTCTCTCTGTGAAACTTTTGATTTTTGTGTACTTTTTTTCAGTTACTATAACAAAATGGGAGCATTAACTGAAGAAAAGGCAAAGGTTGATTCTGGCTCATAGGTTCCAGTGCTTTCCAGACATGCTGGCTTGACTCCACTGTTTTTGCATCTGTGGAAACATACTCATGCTGGGGTTATATCATGCTTGGAGTTCATCATACTGAGAATTCATCATGTTCAGAGTTCATGCTTTCATGTGTCTTGCTGGAGTGCACATGTGGACTAGAGCTGCTGACCTCATTGTAGGTAGGAAATTAAAAAATAGAAAAGAAAGAAAAGAAAAGGGAGACATTCAACAAAACACATTTCCAACCACCAAAGGGCAGCATCTTCCACTCTAACCAAGCTGAGCACCAACCTTTGACATAGGACCTGTGGGAGAAATTTTAGATCTAAATCAGTTGTTGACTTGGGATCTCCTTTTATTAAAATAATCATTTCAAGCTAGAGATTTCCTCCAGCCTCCACCACATCTATGTCTTGGTTTGCTGTATTTTCATCTAAATTTATCTCAAGTATACATCTTGATTTCTTCTTTGACCCCATGGATATCAGAAATACTTTAATCCCCATATTTAAAAGATTTCTCAAGTTTCCGCCTGTGACTGGCCTCTGGTGTCATTCTACCTTGACTGAATGATAAAATACTTCGGGTGGTTTTGTTCTTTTGAATTTGTCAAGGTTTGGTTGTGGCCCAGTCAAGAACTTGGAGAATGTTCCATGTGATTTAAGACGTACATCTTTAAAGTCCCCAGTTTTAATTTTGAATATTTTGAACACTGTGAGGTATGGCCCACCAAACAGAAACCTTTGCATGGAGGACTTGGGTGAGGCTTAGGAGTGTGGATAGGAGATGAATGTGGTCATATACACCTAAGATCTTAGCCAAGTAGGGTCAGAAAAATCATAGATTTAAAGCAGCCCAGGCGACATAGTGAGAACCTGTGTCCCAAACAAAATAAGAAAGTGAACAGATACTAAGATGAAAATTTTATTTTGTTTTGAGACAAATTACGTAGCTCTGCTTAGCCTGAAGCTCTCTATGTAGACCAGGCTGGTCTAAAAATCAGAGATCCATTTGCCTCTGCCTTTGGAGTGCTAGGATTAAAGGCGTGAGCTAGCTCAGCCCTATAACAGGAAAATATTTGATTGACATTCCACTTAGAAATCTGACTTAGACAATGACACCTAATGGTTGCTTTGACCCTGTGTATGGAATGTAATTAATCAGCAAGAAGACTGGAAGTTTTAGGAGAAATAGGTAATTACGTTATCTGCCTCACTTACAGGAGACAGAACAATTATTATACTTAATAGTTCAACAGACATGTATTTGTTGGAAGTCACTCTAGCATGTGGATGGAAGTGCTGAGAGAAGTAGAGGCCAGTTTGATTTCGAATTCAAGGTTGACCATGACCTCACTATGTAGATGAGGTGACATTAAATTCCTTACTTCCCTGTCTCTGTACCCCAAGGGCTGGCTACAGACCATACAGTACCCAAGGGTACTGACTTGGGTACCACCTGGCTCTAGAACTTTCTGTGCCTTACAGCAGTTTACTTCCTTGAATATATGTAATTAAGAATGTTTTGCAGATAAGACTGTAGTTTGAAAAAAACTAAAAGGCAGTGTATACACTAAGCACAAAGCAGCTTCCTGGGACTTACCACGGAGATAATCACTGTGTCTCTTCTGGGAAATTGGGAGTCCTGCTTGGAATTTCTGTGAGCTTTGAAACCTGCTAATTTAGAACAGTGTGATATTGCATCTCTCCTGGGGGATGCATTATGAGACTATACAATGTTTCAATCAAGACTCTAACAGTAAATTGCTGGCAGACTCAACATATGTTAGGAAGGCTCAATTTTATTTTTACTTTTTAAAGGTTTACTGGTGTCCCAGTGTGTAAGTGTGTAGGTGCACATGCCCGAGTGTGTGCATACCGTGTTTATCTTGGTGTCACTGGTTCCCTGGAGCTGTAGTTACAGAAGCTTTTGATCTACCTGTTGTTAGCTCTGAAAACACGCCAGGTCTTCTAGAAGAGCAGCAAATGTTCTTAACCGCCGAGCTCTCTCGCCAGCCTTCTTCTTCTTTTTTTTTTTTTTTTTTTTAAAACTTTCACTCATTTATTTTATTATTTCACATGTGAAATATTTCCATCAAAAACATGTATTTCCATCATTCATTCTTGGCCTCTTGTTCTTTAATTATAATTGCTACATATATCATATAGTTTATCAATACAACCTGCTGAAGTCACTTAGTATCGTTCACGTGTATTTGGGGCTGCCCTCTTGGGACTGGCTAACCTCTGCATGCTCATCTCCCTCTCTCGGCAACCATTTTCAGTTTTAAAATATATTTTTGCTTTAACCTCATCTTGTGTGTGGAATTATGTAGCTTTGATATGCATGTATATCACATCTAGTTAATAGATTAGGATACTTGGCATAGCCACTATCTCCAACATTTATTATTGTTATTATTATTATTATTATTATTATTATTATTATTATTATTATTTTGTGTTGAGAATATTCATAAGACACACTGTTGCCCAGGCTGGCCGGGAAGTCACTATGTAGTCCATGTTGGCTTCAAATTTGTGACAGTCTTTCTGCTTCATAGTCTTGAGTGCTGGGATTACAGGTATGAGCCACAGTGCCTGGCCTGATAGTGACATTCTTAGTGGTTCTCCTATCTCTTGTCGAATGGGGCTGACTTGTGGAATCTCCAGACATCACTGAAATAAAACAGTTTGACTTCTAATGTTAGTCACAAATGATGCCTTGGGCTTCTCTCCCAGGCAAACCTTTGGGTATTTGTAGACCCAGTTTATATCTTAACTATGAGGTCCTAAGAGACTCCTGTTAGAGAACCACTCTGCCAAGCCAAGCCCGAGCTCTTCCTTCATAGGGAATGGGAAAAACAAACAAACAAACAAACAAACAACCCCCAAAACCCAGTTGGTGTTTTAAACTGTTAAGTTTGTGGCTACTGGTCATACAGCAATAGCTAACTACGGAGGAGAGAGCTTCTATATGTTTGAACTTTGGAGCTGTAAGAACCATAGGTATATATTATCTATACAATTAAACACAACAAAGACAACTCTGAAAATACAATCTTTGCCTGAATTTCCTAATGGTTTCTCATTACATTCTTAAGTAGAAATTCCTGGCTCTTACCCACTCAGTATATGTGGTCTGGCACTTGCCTCCCCATTCTCTGTCTCCACCGGGAGACTTTTAGTACTGCTGTATCCTGACTGCCATCATGTTGTGATACTTCCAGAGTAGAGAAAGATTTGGTAAAACTCCGGCTTCCATTGCAAAAAGCGCTATCTCCTACAGTTTTAGCATGATGTCCTTGCTGTGTAGACATGCATACAGATATGCACACACATGCAATTTTATAGAACTATGAGTAATGTAAAATAAGCAGCACACGGTTAAAAATATGCACTTCAAAAAAATTAAAAATAAACGTTGCCACCATCAGTATGTTCAACAGATCTTTTATTCTTGAGAGTTCTCTGTGATCTCTTTTACAGTCTCTCCTCTTTCACCTCCTGCCTCTCACCTCAGAGCACTTATCTAGACCGATTATTGAACATTTCCATCATAATGGAAGCTCTTGTTGGAAAGGGCTTGGGTCATTACTGTGAAGAATACCCTATTTTGTTTCATTATAGTTAATATACCAGTTGTTCACAAAGTCAACAAGCACCGGGGCCTCGTAGCACAGGAGAACAATTCTTTTTATTGGTTATCGTGAATTAAGTAGCTGTTGGGCTTTTAAGAGACTTTTCTGGTGGGTCAGCCGAGCTATGTTAAAGTTCCTAGTGTTGTACAGGGCGCGATGTACAAATAGAAAACCAGGGCTTTCTCCAGGAAACTAGTTCAATTAGCTATGTAGGTTGGGAGAGGGACATGTCTCTGATTGGGAGAGCAGAGGGGTAGGGGTTGGAGGAGGTTGGGGAAATAAGGCAAAGGGAATAATTTTTTTTTTTTTTTTTTCATGGAATCAGCAGATACCAATTTGACCAGGACACACTTGATCTGAATCCTCTAACTCCTTTTTATTTCCCCTCCCCAATTATTTAGACCAGGGGTTAAGTGACTTTGTTATAAGTCTCTGAGAGCTTAATGGGTTTACAGAGGTTCCTTCACCTCCCTTAGTGTCATGGGCAAAGGGTACAGTGGAGCGACCATTATTCTTTTCCTAGAGAACACTCCCAACTCTTGTTTCCAGATTTCAAGAGTTTATTGATGTAAAAACCCAGGTACAGATGCACTCAAAGTAAACAAAGTTTTCTAATTTAGTATAAGCTGCGTTTATTTTTATACTTAATAAAAATGGAACAAAGGTCTGGAGAGATGGCTCAGTGGTTAGGAGCAAGCAGCTTGCCGAGGAGGCAGGATCATTTCCCAGCAACCAAAAGGCAGCTCACAGCTGCCAATTCTGGAGGATCCAGATTCCCTCTTCTGATGTCCTCATCTTCAGGCATTGATGTGGTGATAGGCACACACTCAGGCACACACTCAGGCTCACACTCAGGCACACACTCAGGCTCACACTCAGGCACACACTTATACACATAAAATAAATTTAAAACTTGCTTTAAAAAGGAAACACTCTGTTTTAGGTTTTATGTAGGTTAGCAACAGCTTATATTACTCATGAACATATTAAATATATATTATGTAATTTTAATATGTGTGGGTTGTTTACTCTTGTCAGTGAGTATTTATCTGTATCAGGGGCTGTGAAAAGGACTTTTCTTTCCCAACTTTCTCACTCTTGAATTTTTTTTTTCTCCCCAAGATAGTCCTGGCTGTCCTGGAACTCACTCAATAGATCAGGCTGGCCTTGAACTCAGAGATGCATATGTTACCATGCCTGGCTTCACTTTCTCATCATTTTTTTTTCGTTTTTCTTTTTTTTTCTTAGATAGGATCTTTTATTTTCTTTAAATTTTTAAATATATATTTATTTATTATGTGTACATGTACGTGTTGGTACACATGTATCATGGTAAGCATGTGGAGGTCAGAAGACAACTTTTGGGAACCAGTTCTCACCTTCAATCATGGAATTTGGAATTTACTCTCAGGTCACTTGGCTTATATAGCAAGTACTCATGAACTGAGTAATCTGGCAGGCCTGAGAACATGTTTAATATCATTATATTCTACAGCTAGATGAACCCTAGAGATCATCTAATGACCAGAAGTGATGAAAACACACTCCAGAAACATAAAGGGGATTATTAAAAGTCAGAATATACTGATTTTTATATTAATTAAAATGTACTTTTCATGCAAATAATACAAAGAAAATTTTAGAATCTGAAAACAGTAAGAGTTTGTATTTTAACATATAATTAATTAGTCGACATCAAAATATCTCTCCTTGACAGTCAAGTTTTAGCAGACTGAATAGCTTAAAACAGCTCTCAATTATTTTAGATTTTTTTTCTTTTAACTCCACACACACAGAAGCCTTATCCATCCTCTGGTTTTTTCTTTCCCTTTCTGTTCCCAAAGAAATGAGCCAGCTTGTGATGAGAGGAAAAGCCAGCTTTTGTTTCACTGAGTCCTGTCCGGCTTGTGCTGGCACCAGCACCGTCTGGGCTGATTTTAGTCAATCCAGTGCCCACATTATTGGTCCAAGTTGAATGGCAAAGTCTTTTCAAAACAAGAAGAGCCATAACTGGCTGTCTCTGTGGTACCAACATGCATCATGTAAGGACAGCCAAAAAAATGGTAAGGGTGACTCAGAGCACTGGCCAGAGAGGACTGTGGCTCATCAGCTCTGGTGGAGGTTTTAGAAGGCTTGGTAAGGTGACGGAAAAGAAGTCAGAGCCCAAACCATACACTAATTTGTTGCTTTGATCATTTGTGTCATAAAACCATGAGTTACAATCCAGGCTTCCTTATAAAGAATCCTTTCCATTACAAATTTCAATTTGTAATTGTCAGGGTTTCCCTAAAACAATTTTACAGTCATATTTTAAAGCTAATTTAAGAGAAACTAGCCCACTTAGAGTTCCCAGATTCTGTGAGGTTCTTGCTTTTGAAGTTACTCATTAAGAAAATATGAGCCTTAAATTCCCATGAACACAGTGCTTACTTAGCATTAGTCGCCTCCCGAGGGGAACGCCACACTGTACCCTCTTGGGGGATGCACAATGCTGTTTCCTTTTTCACTTCCTTTTTTTTCCACAGTCAATGCGATGCATTTTAGTTGTTTTTCCCTTGTTACCCTGTCTTATCCGTCTCTTCTCCCACTGACACCGCTCTTTCATGTCTTCTTGTGGGACCCACGAAGTGTGATGATGCTTGCTTGCATGAGGATGAGTGAGCAGGTTATTTACTGGAGTACAGGCAACTTAGCAGTGGCTACCCCACTGGGGTGGGGGTGGGGGAACTGTCCTCTCAGCAACCATTCACTGCCTGTAGACCCTCAGAGTAGGATGGGACCTCATACGTTCCTCCCTCATCCATGATGAGATGTTGCCAGGCACAATCTTGGTCAGGGCTTGTGCACATAACAGTTGCAGTGACTTAACGAATGCGTGTGGTGTTCAGCAGATGTCTGTGTGCAGTACATCTTCCTGTCCCCTGGCTCTGTCATTCTTTCTACCCCTCTTTTCTGTGATTTCTCTGTGCCTCGGGGAAGGGGGATGATGTGGCTGTCCTATTAAAACCTGAGCACTGTACTATTTCTTATTCTCAGTCCTTCAGTGGGGAGTTTCTAACCTGTTGCAGTCAGAAACTCCTCTGCAGGCCCACTTTCAGTTGCTTTGTTATTAGTTCTTCCGTCTTGAAGATTTTTTTTTTTGAAACAGGGTTTCTCTATGTAGCCTAGGCTGTCCCGGGACTCACTCTGTAGCCCAGGCTGGCCTCAAACTCACAGAGATCCACCTGCATCTGTCCCCCGAGTGCTGGGATCAAAGACATGATTCTCCTGTTTCAGCTTGGATTACAGGTATACAGCTTTATGCCCATCCATATTTTCCTTTTTTTTTTTTTTTTTTTTTTTGTCTTCTTCTCACCCAGAATCCTTTTTCCTCTAATTTCCTGATTTTTTTTTTAATTAAAAAGGTGACTATTTTTCCTTTACAAAATGATCCGAGAAGTAAAGCAAAGGTGATGCTTTCCTCTTAGCAGAGCATGTCATTCATCCAATAGGCTCGTGTTTTATCCTTGGAAAGAACTGAGTTTATGGCTTTCCTTTCGTGTCCCAGCTGTTTGGGAATTACTAAATCCATGGGGGAGTTGTGTGAGTTATGTAATTGGCAGGAATTATCTGAGTTTGAGGAAGCACACTTACTCTGTCTGTTAGCCAGAGCTGGATGGAGCTTTCTTCTTCAAGGATGCAGGGTTGCAGACCCCTGTGAAACTGTGGTGTTCTCTTAGCTGAGTGCAGATGTAAACTTATTTATCCCTTTTGCGGTTTTTGAGAAAGAATACATTGTTCTTCTGCATCTTGCCTTACTAGTGTCTCGCAAAGATACTGGGTGGGGGGTGGGGAGAGACTAACAAAAGCTGAGACAGTCACTCCGATGGGCTTAGCAAATATTAAAGTAATAATGCTTATGGTTTGCAATTCATCCAACCCCCATTCATTGTCTTTCACCTCGAATTCTTCCTTCAAATGCTAGACTTAGAGACACCGACCAGTTTTGTTCTCTCACAGCTGGAGAGAGGGAAAGCGCTTCCTTTATGGTGCCTCATTGATCTGGGATTTCCTTCCTATTCCCTCAAGATGAATCATGAGACTTGGCTCCTCGGTGTTTGAAGTTCCAGATTCTGGAATGAAAATAAATATCTAAGGCTGTGTTGTCTTTCTACTATTTGAGCCAATGTGTGAGGCCTACGGTCTGCATGGGCTATAGAACCTTGCAAGGAATTGTGAGATGGATTTGTTTTATGTATACTCCCCCCGGTGGGGGAAAAATACTGTGCAGGAATTGATACACATTTCCATTGGCTCCGTACTATCATATGACAATTGAAATGCCACTTCAATCCCCAAGAGTTTATATTCACTAAAACAGAAAATGCCTTAGAGGTGCAAGAAACCCGTGCTCCAATGAATGATAGGCAGCAGTTTTGATAGTTCATCATGTTCCAGATATGAAGACGCTGCTTAAGGCACGGTTCCTGTGTTGTACCTGGAGCTCTTGGCAGGACAACTAGATGGGATCTCAGAGCTCCAGACAACCCAGGGACAGTGAAACTTATCAACCTTCTAGATGGAAATGGAGGAGCCACTGTCCGAATGCTGTTTTCACAGATATCAGAGTATTGCACATTAGAGGAGGAGAATATACCTGGCCTGAGAGGAAAGCTCAGTCTTTGGGATAGGACTGTATTTATTTATTTATTTAGATTTTTACACCCAAACCTCAAGTTTTATTTTTTTAAAAATAAAGTCTATTTCCCAACAGCCATATACAGAAAATGTTCATAACACAAGATTTGCAAATAATATTTGTTCATACTTAAACTTTGAAAACAAGCCCCACTTTTCATGTGTAGATCAAAAATTGTTAATTCTTTTTTATTAACCATTTTATTTGTTTCAAATGATATCCCCTTCCCCAGTACCTCTCCACCAACTCCCACCCCCTCCCCATCCCCTTTACCTTTATGAGGGTGCTCTTCCACCCACTCACCCACTGCATCACCCACCTTACCCCTCTAGCACCACCCTACGTCGGGGCATCAAGCCTCCCTCCCCTCCCATTGATGTCAGACAAGGCCATCCTTGGCTACATATGTACCTGGAGTTTTGGCTCTCTCCATGTGTACTCTTTGGTTGGCGGTTTAGTCCCTGGGAGCTTTGGGTGGTCCAGTTAGTTGATATTGTTCTTATGGGGTTGCAAACCCCTTCAGCTCCTTTAGTCCTTCTCCTAGATCTTCCATCGGGGGTCCCCAGGTTCAGGCCAATGGTTGGCTGTGAGTATTTGCATCCGTATTGGCCAGGTGCTCTTATTGAACAGCCAAATCAGGTTTCTGTCAGCAAGCACCTTTTGGCATCAGCAATAGTGTGGGATTTTGGTGTCTACAGATCCCTAGGTGAGGCAGTCTCTGGATGGACTCCAGTTTCTGTTCCATTTTTTTTGTCCCTGTTTTTCCTTTGGACAGGAACATTTTTGAGTTTAAAAATTTGAGATGTATGGGTGGCCCCATCCCTAAAATGGGGGCTTTGCCTATCTACTGGAGGTGGTCTCTACAGGTTGTATCTCTTCTTTGTTGGGTATTTCACCTAAAGTCATTGCCACTGGCTCCTGGGAGCCTCTCACTTCCCTGGAGTCTGAGCCTTTCTAGTGGCTACCCAAGTTTCTCATTCCCCAAACAATGACTTCATGAAATTTAAATTCCCAGGCAAATGGATAGAACTAGAAAATATCCTGAGTGAGGTAATCCAGACACAAAAGAACACACAAGATATGTACTCACTGGTAAGTGGATGTTAGCCCCAAAGCTCAGCATACTGATGATACAACCCACAAACCATATGCAGCTTAAGAAGAAGAAAGACCAAAGTGTAGATGCTTCAATCCTACATAGAACAGGGAACAAAATAATCACAGGAACTTGAAGAAGCGACCAGGGACAGAGAAAGGAGAGAGAGGGAAAAAAGGGGGGGCAGGAACAGGTATTGGAAGGGACAACAACAACTAGACTCAGGATCCTGTGAAGAGTTGGGTCTGGATGCTGACCGTGCTCAAGCTACATGCCCAGACCCTCAGTGTGCAGAAGCTAGGACACAGCAGTGATTTCTTGTCCCACAGTGTGGCTAAGATTCAGAGTCAAGGCTGTAACCGACATGTTATGTTAAGAGGGGACTGAGGTTAATTTGGGTAGCATAATTCTCCTCTTTCTGCTTGTGTTGGTTTATCCTTTGAGTCCTGGACGTATAGAGTATGGGATTTTAATAGTCTTACCACTAATAATGATTTCTAAAAAGCCAGCCTGAATCCATATAATTTGCTATATTAGTTGTTGTACAAGTGTTGTTTAGACTGGGGAAATTTGCAAATCTTCATAATTTACACATTTTAAAAATACCTTCCTTATGTGTATAAAAATACCATATTAAAACCTATCACTCTGTAAGTAAATAATTAATAAAACCTTAAAATATTACTTATATTCTAGTGAATCTATTATTACAACAGGTGGTATACCTGGAATAAGATTGTCTTAAGTATATATTTGGATTTTTTTCTCAATTGCTTTTATGTTCTCTTAAAAATCCACTCTGATATCTTAACTTTCTCCTGGGCCTGGGAATTGTAGCTCCAGGGCCCTTGCCTAGCCCTAAGCAGAGTATGAAGCTGTAAGGCTCAATTTCTAGGGCTGTGAAATGAAACAAAGTGCATGGATTTTAACTATAATCTTATAAGCAGTTATAAGGATGTTGACTTCAACTTTCTTGTGTAATATGGAAATGTTCCTATTTCTTATGGTGGTTGATGGGATTAATATGATAAAGTTTACAGACTCAGCCTTTCTATTTCTGCTTCCTCCAGCTCCCCAATGCTGGAATTTCTAATCAGTGCTACCATGTCCAGTGTATCAGAGGGTCAAGTTCAAACCCAGAACTCCCTGAACCTAGGAGTTTTGTCAGCTAGGATGAAAGCTAGCAAGCCCCAGAGAGCATCTTGTTTATGGTCCCTTGGAGCTGAGGTCACAGGTGTGTGCCAGATACCTGTGTTGATACATGAATGTTGAGATCTGAAATCCAGTCCTCATGATTGATCAGTAAGGGGTCTTCACTACTGAATCATCTCTCTAGTACCTGTACTTTGTTTTATGTATATTAATGTATTCCATTAGTAAGTGTGGGTTTCCTTGTACTTTCAAAGAATTGCCTACTTTGAGGAAGCTATATCTTTGGCAATACATTACCTTGAGGAATTGAACATTTTTAGGGTGTATACTATAGAACGTTCCATAATTTCCTAGTAGAGGGTTGTGAAAAACACAGTAAAATTCAAGGATTCTCGAAGGCATGGTATTCCTTTGGATTAAATCATTCCTGGAACTCAACATCCTATATTTTCTACCATCCTCAGTTCTTCCAGCTCGATTCCACAGGACTGGAGCAATAATGGAAATTTTATGCTCATGTTTTAGCTGTTCTCTCTGTGAACCACATCAAGGAACTGTGCCATGCAACAGCAGCGCTCATAGACACAATGAGATTGCAAGATCAGAGAGCCAAGCCTGTGTCCAGTGTCTCTTTTATTTCAGTCTTTGACCAAGAAGAATTTCCATTAATTCCCTGAGTGCCCAGGAGGGTTAATGAAGACATATATCACTGGTGACATCAGGATGCTGGTACATTTTGTGCTGGGACTTTGTGTGTCCTGTCCCAAAGGAGACTCTTAGACATAAGGCATGAACATGCCGGCTAATGGTCTAAGGGTAATTTTGTTATCCTTAATGCTTTTAAACATATTTTCCTAGTGGAAATTTTCATCAAGATAAGCACTGAATCACTTAGCATTGTTGTTCCCTTATTCCATTTGTCTGAGTAAGAATGGATGGCACTAAAAACAGGCATCTTGAGCTAATACCGCATGGATGACATCAATGAAGTACTTAGCGAGAGCTTGATACACTTACCATAAAGCCTTTTCGATGTCTTCACAGACTCTTGAGTAGGCAAGTCCATTTTCAATTAGATGGGAAAAAAATCACTCAAAGTGTAATTTTCAGAACTGTTATTTATTACTGACAATTGGCGTTACACTCCCCACAAACTCTACAACCTGTTAGGTGTAGATCGCGCTCTCCCTCTCTGGAGAGTGGTAGAAGGCTGTGGCTGTCTACTCTCTGGAGAATTACAGAGTATGTTTTCATCTGCTCTCCCGAGGTCCCAGGGTTTCTGTGATGCTCCTGCAGCAGCCAGCTCCCAGATGCTGACACTTTCATGTTATCTCAGGCAGAATACATATCAACATAGTCTCCAAAGGAACCTTTCTGATGTGCAGACATCTTGGTTCCATTTACAGCCTACCCACAGTCCTGCAAAGCCTGTCCCCAAACTGATGAGCTTGTTCACTCTCCTGAGTTACTTATGATCTCCAAAATCAAAATATGAACAAAAGCAGCTTAAAGATAACTTCTGAGATGGCTCAGTATGGGTTATCTCCAAGTCTGACAATTCAAGTTCTATCTCAGGAACCCACAGGGTAGAGGTGAGAACTGACTTCACACTTCTTCACTTACCAAGGCATAAATGCCCACCCCCATGAATGAATGAATGAATGAATGAAGAAAGAAATACTAATAAGAAAAAAAGTAGTATCCTTTGCTGAAGGTAATTTGAGAAAACCATTCAACTCCGAGAACATATATAAGAGAGAAAGTGTTCCAAATGTCCAGAGTTCAGTGACCGCACACTGTAGCTCTTCAGCCCTGCAAATGTGGTGCATTAGTGAGACAAACTCATTTGGTTTCAGAAAGCTGCACAAAGGAAGCATTTGTTCTCAGTGTCTCATCACCCATCACCCGTCACTTGTCACCTGCCACCTCACTGTCTCAGTTCCAAGCCTCTCTGTCCAACCTCCTCCAGGAGAAAGGAACCCATCCTGGAGTGCATGGACAGATCAACAGTCTGGGTGGACCCAGAACACAGTTCATTTAATTCATTTAATTGATGTCCATTGGCTCTGTAGAGTGTTGTTGCTGTGTTTCTAGCCATGGGGGAGGAGCTGCAATGCAATTTCCAAGCTTCTTTTGTCTGTTTGTTTGTTTTGCTGGTTATGATGTAGACTGTGGTTTGTAGGCTTTGTTGACAGCAAAGCCATTTATTCTCCAGCGGCACATGCTCAAGTGCAAACACAAATTTCTGCTACACTGAGTTTGGTGTTTAGACCTTTTCTTCATTAAAGCAAGCCAGAAGTCCAAGAGGTATTGGAAAGAAAGTGCAAACCATTTTCAGTGGAACTAAACACGGAGAGTAGAAGGGCTGGAAGAGTTTAGTCTAAAACTTCTCAGTGCATTGAGAGCTCTCACTGTGGGAAAGATAATGGAAGTCTGGATGGAAGGGCTGCTTTTCTCCAAGTAGAGAAAGCTATGCTTTTGAGACGTGGAGAAAGGGCATTCAAGAGCTTTTGGCCAAGACTCTCAGCGTCTCCCAAGTTTTTAGTTATTTCTGCACTCACTAATCCAAAGCGTTTTTCACTTCTCTCTTTGTTCAGCCTTGGTTTTGTGGTCACGGTCACTTACTGCTCCAAGCACAGCCCCTCCCTTGTCTGTCAGACTGTTCTTCACCCACAACAGACCACTCACTTCACTCCTGAGCGAGGAAGCACAGCTTACTAACTACATGCCGATACGCAAGTAAGACTGCTTGACGGGGAAGGCTCCTTCTCAGCCATACCTTTGGTTTACACTAGAAAGGGAATAACACAGAAAGCTGTGCACACACTTTCTATCCAGCTGTCGAGCTGCTGAGTCTTATTTGACTCACAGTGAGCCTATAATGAATGCTCTTCCTGAGCTCTCAGACCTGACACCGAGGAAATGGCTGAGTGTGTAGATGCATATCTAGGCAAAACTAAAGCTTTTTTTTTTTTTTTTTTTTTTTTTTTTTTTTTTTTTTTTTTTTTTTTTTTTTTTCCCCAAAATCCCCACATAGTCTTCCCTCCTGGTCTCAGGGTTAACCCTCCCCTTTTCTGGCTTTACCGTGTGGCACACTCATTGCCCACAGCCACCATTTTTGTCTTTCTTTATTCGGTGTTTCTGGTTTGGACCTCTGCCCTCGTTAATTTCCCCTCCCCATCTCTCCTCTTCTCCATAACAGGGATTTTTGCTGGCTAGTTTTATGATGCAAGATAAAGTCATCTGCGAGGAGGGAACCTCAATTAACAAGACGGGGCTGTCAGCAGGCCTATAGGACATTTTCTTAGTTAGTGATTGCAGTGGGACGGACTAGTGCACACTGGGTGGTTCCACCTCTGAGCTGGCGGTCCTGGGTGCTATAAGAAAGCAGACTGAGTAAGCCAGAGTGAGATAGCCAGTAACTAATCCTCCTCCATCGTCTCCACATCAACTCACGCCTCCAGGCTTCTGTCCAGTTTGAGTTCCTGTCCTGACTTGCTTTGGGTCATTGTATTCCACTACAGCAGCAGTAATCCTAACTAACAGAGGCTTTAAATGGACAAGATAATCTATCTCAAGTTAATATTTTGGATAACATGATTTTTTTTAAAGAGGCTGTTTTTGTTTTTTTGGTTTTTTTTTTAATCTCAAGATATCATATCTTTCTTTTATTTTTACACATTACTGATGTGGCTAGAGAATTGCTCATCAGAGATGAAACTGCTACTAAAAGTCCCTTCTCTCTGAATCAATGACCTCTGTGGTATTTTCCTAGTCCTATAGATGTGTACACACGGATGAGCTTTTGTTTCCTTGGACAAGGGGAGGGCAGATGGGAAGAGGCCTGTTTTCCCATAGTGTGCGGGGTTGTTTTTTTTTTTTTTTTTTTTTTTTTTTTTTTCTTTCTTTCTTTCTTTCTTTCTTTCTTTCTTTTTTCTTTTCTTTTTTTTTTTTTTGATCGGTGGTTGAGCACCTGCCTGGGATCTCTGAGAACAGTGCACCATAATTCTCAGAGCACCCCTTTTTAGCTTGGAGCAGCAAAACTTCTCTCTAGCAGACATCTCAACTCACGTCTCTGCAATAGGTTAGAATTCCTATTATCTCTTAGAGCAATCTATCCTAAAATTTCATATTTTTTTTTGGAAGCTGGGAAGTCTATTTAGGGGTGATGGAGAAAATATGTATCATGAATAAACGGAAATTCGATGTCTATTCAATCAAATTAATTCAATTAAATTCAATCAAATTAACATAGTGTTAATTTGCTAAGCATATATCAAAATACAAACTTAAAAGCTGAAAAGTACTTTTATTTATTTCATTTATTTCATGGAGAGATAGGCCAACTATTTTTCTTTTATTTAGTTCCATTTCAAAGCAGTTTAATGTTTATGGAAATGTTGAACAGGCAGGAGGAATATTTTAGAGTGTTGGTTAGTTTTTGTCACTTGACATAAACTATGGTCACCTGGGAAGAGGGAACAAGCAAGAGAGGGAATTGCTTCTTCAGGCTGGCTTGTGGGAGTTTTGGAGGGGCTTTGTCTTGATCGATCACTGATGTAAGAGGTCCAGTCCACTATGAACGGTGTCACCCCTACACAGGTGGTTCTGGATTGTATTAGTAAACCA
This sequence comes from Arvicanthis niloticus, assembly GCF_011762505.2. Lineage (NCBI taxonomy): Eukaryota > Metazoa > Chordata > Mammalia > Rodentia > Muridae > Arvicanthis > Arvicanthis niloticus. The sequence continues at coordinate 104,701,372 of NC_047661.1, read as the reverse complement.
GAAAGCAAGCCAGGAAACAGCATTTCTCTCTTGTCTCTGCTCTTTTCCCAGCTTCCTTGGTGATGGGCTGTGATCTGGAAGCATAAACCAAATAAACCCTCTCCCCTCATGTTGCTTCTGGTCAGTGTTGAATCATAAGAACAGAGAAACAAACTTGAACATCTACTATTGCGTCTTCTGTCAGTTGCTTCAATCAATAACATCTCATGTTAATCCGGCACATATAACTGGTATACATTATTATTAATTACAGTTATTAGCTTTATTGTGATGATTAATGTACATAGTTGATTGAGATTACTTAGTGTTTTCCAAATATTACTTTATTTTTTAAAGATTTATTTATTTATTTATTTATTTATTTATTTATTTATTTAATATATGTGAGTACACTGTCACTATCTTCAGACACACCAGAAGAGGGCATTGGATCTCATTACAGATGGTTGTAAGCCACCATGTGGTTGGGGGGAATTGAACTCAGGACCTCTGGAAGAACAGTCAGTGCTTTTAACCCCTGAGCCATCTCTCCAGCCCCCAAATTTTTAAAAAAAAAAAAAATATTTGTTACTGTGTATGTATGTATATATGAGTTGTGTGTGCACACGCCAGGACAAGATTCTCTTCCCTCTGTCCACTTTTCTGTGGGTTCTGGGGATCAAACTCAGACTGTCAAGCTTACATAGCAAACACCTTTCCCTGGTGTTTGAGTCAAAGGTCTCTCTGTTCTAGCCGGCTGCTTTGGTGCTATTTCCTCAGCGTCTTCAGTTGGGACAGTGTACTGCTTTCCCTAGCTTCAGTGACTTTAACAATTTGAGGAGGACTGAGGCACTGAGGTCATTATGGGATACCCGCTGCTGGAATTTGTGGAGTGCATTTTTTTTCTCATATAATTAGACCGCATTCTGCTTTGGAGAAAATGATCCCAGAATAAAGAGCCATGTCCATCACATCTCATTAGAGATAACTTTACCGATTTGACTCATCCCTGTGGACAGGAGCCTGACTGGCTGATAAACTGTCTGCAAAGGTTTTCCAGTGAACTCAACCATTCTGAAACTGTTATTGACTATTCTTTCAAACAAAGATGCTAGACTCCAGAGATAGAAGTTAACTTGGAAATTTACACATATATAGTCTTGATAATATTGAAGATGAAGGAAGTACTACCTTCTCATCCCATTTTCTGGATAAAGAATACAAACCTTCACTATCTAAGCTTCTGATTTCCCTCCCACGGTTCTCCACCAGAGGCCAACTTCCCTGGTCACAGTCACAACAGCAGGAGGCTGAGGGGGAGGTGACATTTTCCTATGGGATGTGTCAGCTCCATGAAGGAATGGCTGCCCTGTGGACACTGACCTAGGCCTGTCAGTTCAGATATTTCACTGGGGCTGGAATATCTGATATAGCACAATAGATGGGCATCTTCAGCCTTTGTGAATACCTTGCTCAGAAAGGAAAAGGCCTTTTCTAACTCCTGTTGGCCTCTTTCTAGCTAGACTCAACCCAAGCTGATGAGACTGTGAAGCATGGCCAGTGGGCACAGTGTCACTATTTTTATTTAAAACAAAAAGATATGCAGTGGTGGGGTGCAGGCATAGAGCATGCAAAGAGTGTGGTGCAGTGGTGGGGTGCAGGCATAGAGCATGCAAGGGTCTGGGCTCCTTTTTTAGCAACAGAAATCCAAACCAAATTAACCAAAAGCAAGTGACAGAAATATTGAAAAGTACATTTTACAGAGCGTTTATTTGAATATTTGTCATGCTAGTGGAGCTAGGAAAGTCACTTCCTTAATGGACTGTAGATGCATTCTCCGTGATTAGGTTGATTCTGTACATTTGAGTTGAAAGAGTTCCCTTTAAGTCAAACCCTTTACGTAGGTTAATGTGTGTGTTTATATATTTCATTATGACATCCTAAGTAATTTAAAAATTATGTGTACATTTCTTCACACATTTCCCTTAATTTTGATTTTTAATATTTATGCTTTTACTTACATGAACATACATGTACAATTACCTCTTTTTTCACACATGCCCCTCTATGAAGACTTTTTTTTTTTTTTTTTTTTTTTTTTTTTTTTTTTTTTTTTTTTTACTATTAACATAGTAGGGTAAAAACTACACAATTTTCTTTCTAGATTTTGAGGACAGATTGCTCCCTTTTGAGTTATTTTATTGGAAGTGAATTATAAGACCTATGTGAATTAGATTGCGTTTTAAACATGCCTGCATTCACATTTTAAATGTTGCTGCTATTATGCCTGCACGTCTAGGCTCTACCTTGTTATAAAGACAGGGTGCCATTGATCCGAGAGTTCATTGATTGACTGGTGGTCTTTTGAGCCCTCAACATCCGCCTGTCTCTGTTTCTCCCATCACTGAGGGCCTGCATGTATGTCAATGCCCCATGTATATGTTTGCCTGTGTGTGAGTATGTGTGTATGTGGTGGTGGATGCTCATGTGTGCATGTGTGTGTAGAAGCCTCGCTCCCTGAAGCTGGTGGCAGGAGTCTTGATAGCTGTCCACCTTATTCATGGAGGTAACATCTTTTGCTTGAGCCCAGAGCTTACTGATATGACAGGTCTTGTTAGCCAGCTTACTCTGGGGTCTCCCTTTTCTCCATCATGTGAGTTCTGAAATTACAGGTTGGCCCCGAGACCCACTGAGCATTTATGAGTTCCGTGTGTCCAAATTCTAGTCTTTGTGTTTCCATGGCAGATGCTTTAACCCCCGAGCCTTTCCCCCCAGTTCTCTAAACTTTAATACAACATCACTACATAGATCCAGATCTCCCTGCTGGTTTCAAAGCCGCCTCTTCTTTGCACGGCTGGTTTGCTCAAGTCATGCAGATTCAGCCCCTTCATTGCCTTGGTTATGATGAGGCATTGCTTCATCTTCGTATCAGGAGAGTGTGCTTTATGTTAAAGTACTGTGATGGTCTGTGTAATGTATGCATTTCCACTCTTGTTTCTCTGTGTGGTTTCCCTCCACCTCCATCATGTGAAGTCTGGAATGTGGTGATTCCATGATCACTTGGACTCAGTCCTTCCTTCATTTATTCAGTAAATATGCTCAAGTGCTAAGGTCATGGCAGCTGTTCTGCTAGAGACAGAGATCCAGGTTAAGCCAGCATTCCCTGCTTTGTGGTGTTCACAGTTCAGTGGCACTGCTGCTGACACCAGCTCTGATCCTGACCCGGGAGAAAGAAGTCGGCTCTAAGCTCAGGCTTAGCTGATCACATTTGAACCTCAGGAGCTAGGGGCTGTTCTTCTCATCTTGGTGTGTGCTTGTTTGCTGGCTGTTTTTTTTTTTTTTTTTCAACTTGACAACAAATTAGGTCACCTGAGAAGAGAGAACCTTAATTGAGAAAATACCTCCATTCATTGCCCTCTACGAGGGGCTTTTTTTTTTTTTTTTTTTTTATTAATAATATGAGAGGGCCTGACCACAGTGCTACTCTTGGGCAGATGGTCCTGGATGATATAAGAAAGTGGTGATGACTGAGACTGAGAAAGCTATGAACAGCAGGGCAGGAAGGAGAATTCCTCCGTGGGCTCTGCTTCTCTCCCTGTTTCGATGGGCTAAAAGCTGTAAGATGAAGTAAACCTTTTCTCCCCAAGTTGCTTTTGATCATAGTTTTACAGCAACAGAGACACAAGCTACCACAGCTTGTTAGGACAGCACGAGCTTTCTCCTTCCACATTGTCCTCTCTTTATCTCTTCATGAGTCTGTTCACTCATGAAATGAATCTCCTCAAAGTGTCCACTCATCATGTCATTTCTTTTTGTAAACATCTTGGGTACCAGTGGTTGTCTCTCAGTAATGTTCAAACTGCGTAGCTTGTAACAGTCTAAATAGCTTGTAACAGTCTAAGTTATTATTAATAGCAATTTTAATCTAAGATCTATAAGTCCTAGCTCCAGCTGTATTATTTTCCCATTTTATCCGTCTGTTAACAGTGTTCAACAGGAGTGGTCTATTCCCTGGCTGCTTACACATGGGCTTACATCAGTAGCGAGAACGCTCATTTTCCTTTGTGTCCTCCCAGACTTTTCTGCATTCTAACTATTTTCTCCTCTGAACTGCCTTAAAAATTCAGCTTACCCAGCACCGAGCCCTTGGATGCTTGGTCTACTGACAGTTCATGTGGCTGCATTGGCTTGATTGGGAAAACACTAGTAAAACCAGGCATCACCAGGCAGGAAAACTGGGGCTTGAGTTTTGCTTTGTGTTTGCTCTTGACAGAAATGTGGTCTTTGGTATGTCTTGTTATAGCTTCACTTCCCTTGTCAGCAGAGTGTGGATCATAGGATGGTTTTCATGAGTTGTTTTAAATAGTATTTCAGATAATATGTAACATAGTCAATGTAATTTTGGTAGTATTAGGAACATATAAGTTATAAGTTATTATTGTAAATATTGCTTTTATTTCATCAGATGAAGTGATGAAGTAAGAGCCATATTAAAGTTGTGCGAATACATGGCTTGGGCTGAGCCCAGAGTGTTTCTTTCTCTCTTCTAACTATTCCTAGGCCCAGGCCTGGAAGCTTCTAGCCTCTGTACAATCTCATCTTCCAAGTTGACTGATTCAGTCTGGCTTCTCTCATGCTCTCATTGAATTGCTCTCCTTGGCCTCAAACGGTCGTTGGTAATACGTTCTTATCTTCTGGCTCCTTCTTGTTCTCTGGCTCCTTCTGTCTTTACCTAGCTTGTTCTTTCTGTATCCTGTCTCTGTAAAACTGTCCCAGTAAAACTGTTAAACACACACACTACCTATCACACCTCCATAGCTTTTTCTCTCTCTCACTGCTCTTAAGTAGCCTCTCTTCCTCTGCTCTGCTCCTGTGAGTTGGGAGCATCCTATCTTTGACTCATTCAAACACTGTTTTCTTTTATAAACTAACCTTCCTTCATGTTTAGGGATTAAAGGTGTGTGCTAAGGGTGTGTCTGTATTCCAGCTACATCATACTGCAATCCGGGGCATGTTTGCATCCTGGCTGGATTATATCTTTGGATGTGATCCCTTGCCAGAGCAGCCATGTTGCTGGATTAAAATTCCTCTACATATTATTATTAATAACTATATTTTATTTAACTGTGCAATATCTATCTATCTTGAAACACAAAGAAAGCCTATACATTATTAATACTGTATGCCCTTTGATGGGAATCAAGAAAAGGAGGGAGCTAAGATGTTCCTTTTAGCTCCCTAAAAGTCCTTTAAATATTCATCCACTTGATCGGATATGAGGTGTCTGTTGTTGTTGCCCTCAGGGTCGTGAACCTACTAGGCAAACACTTACCCACTGAGTTACATCCTTAGCTCTTAGATGTGGTTTTTAGCATTTGTGGCTGGACAACTATAAGGTGTGAATGGAAGCCCATGCCATGGGTAGGAGCATCAGCAACTGTGCCTATCGTTACTATTTAGGTTACTGCTAAGAATAATGGGGACGGGGAAAACTAGATCCAAATAGTGAGTCTTCATTTTCAGTGGGAGGCTGGTTTTTTTCATTAAAAAATTTTTTTTTATTGTTGTTCGTTTTGTTGTGGTAAGAGTGAGAGGAGATATTGAGAAAACTGATGCTGATGGCGAAAAGGGTTTGTCTAGTTAATATTTGATTGGTGGCAAGCAGTTTTTAATGTCTCATCTTTGCCAGATTCACAGCAAAACCTCTCTCTGGTGAGGAAGAATGAAAACAAAGAACCATGAAATAGTTTACTATGGAATCCTAATACCCAGTGAGAGGCCGGGGAATTGAGCTGAATAGTGAATCTGAAGTGAAGGAGGTGAAAGAAGCTTTTTAAGTAGAGCTAAATGTAAGCCACCGTTAACACAGAGAGAGCTTCAGCCCCACAACGGAGGGGAGCACTTCAACTGCTGAGTCTCTCTTCTCTCTCAGAGAAGAGTAAACTTGCATGAAAGGCCAGGACCGAGTTTTTCAGTTGCAGAAGGAATAATGCACATTCTGTCGGTGGCCACAGAGTCCTCAAAGGCTCTGCAGAGTAGCTCAATGGAGCCAAAGGCAAGGGCTTTGAGCAGTGGTTCTGTGTCTTTGTCAGTCTCTGGAAACTGGGGCTAAAATTAAAAGTAGTTCAACAGTTCTAAATGTCAGATGGAATGCTTTGCTCAGCACGCAGCATGCAGTGTTGACTTTGCTCTTGTGTTCTGGGCTATTGTATGAGATGTTGGATCCAGCCCTGTTAGCACTTAACTGATACAAGAGCCCAAAGAACAACTTGGTCCACAATGAATATTCTGTGATGTGATGTCATTACCAGTATGCCTGGGACTTTAATTGAGCAAGTTTTTTTGTGAACTTGTTTTATTCTTTTGGTCCTTGGAGACCATATTTTTTTCTTTCTTTCTTTCTTTCTTTCTTTCTTTCTTTCTTTCTTTCTTTCTTTCTTTCTTTCTTTCTTTCTCTCTTTGCTGTCATTACCTCCTCCCTCCCATGGAAACTTCTTGTGAATGCCTAAGTATTAACATTTCCCAAATTGGTACTAGAACACACAGAGGGTTATTGACCACACATGAAGTGATCTATGAAAAGATTTTATAACATTAGAATGGTCATCTGAGATTCATGGTCACAGACACACAATTCCAGGAAATTTATAACAGTGGTTGTGATTGAAGTACCTGAATACTTGTTCGCAAGTTTCACGGCTCCTAGCAAGGCTTTGTGAATGTGGACATTACATCTGTAGAAATTGTAATTTTAATTTAGATTAAACAGACCAAGAAAGATAAATGATGAACATGCTTGTGGGTGCCCAGAGAGAACCTGCAGAAACTGGAGCGTGACCAGGTCTTGACTCCATGATTTCTAATTGATTTCTAATTCAAGAGATGGAGTTGGGCCCTAGGTGATATTATTGATAATATTGCAGGTTTAGGGACCCCTGGAATAAGAACTATTTTTATGATTAATTATGCAGAAGAATCACATTGGAGAGCCCAGAAAACTTCCAAGAACATACTATGGAACTTAATCAGTGATCTAAAATTTTTTAAATTTTATTTTTGAGATTATAATATAATTACATAGTTTTCCTCTCTCCAAACCCTCCTATATACCCTTTCTTGGTTTCTTTAAAATTCATCAGTTGGTATTGGATAATTAGTTGGTGTTTTCATTTCTGGGGAAGACTATTTTTTCCACTCTCAGCATTCCCTAGTTACCTGTGGTTCTTTATGTAGGGTTGAGGCCTCATGGGCTTCCTCTTGTTCATTGGCATGTTTACTAGAAAGTTCTGTGGTGATTCTGGTACTTCAGGCTCCAGGATACTGATCTGTTGGATTTTTGACTTCTTCACTTTTTTCATAATTATCATGGTAGAATTCTAACATTCTTTAAGGGAAGGAGAAAATCAAGTGGAAATATTATAATAGTTAAATGGTTTAATCATAATCATATCATAGCTAAATTACATCTTGTAAAACTAAGATGTATTGTGATACAATATGATGAATAGTTAGCAAATTCTGAGATCACTTACTATTAAATTAACCAACTCTCTTTAAAGGATACAATAAAATATAATGGGAAAAAATAGACTTTTGAGACTGATAGATTCTGACTTTCCTAATTACACTCTTTGGGCAAGTTGTGATGATTGGTTTCTTCTCGTAGGAAAAAAATAGTAATTCCTGAGGCATACTGGGAAGACTATATAATATGTATCAGATGCATACCATAGCTTCTGATGTGCTGTGAGCTGGAGAGGGTAGTGTCAGGGGCACACAGTAAGACCCTGGTGATGGCTTTAAAGTCTGAGGGTCTCAGGGTTTTCTGGCTCTCTGACCTATACTGAAATGCTGATGATAACTTCTAAAAAGTCCTGAAAACTTCTTCTGAAGGTAAAAGACTTGCAGGCTTAGGTGATTAACACCTGTAGCCTAACAGCAGAGGATTAGGCAAATAGTCTTAGTACTCTCTCAGCAGGAGCTGCTGGGCCCTAACTTATGCCTGCTAGTCTAAGGTCACAGGAAGGAAAAAACACTTAGAGATGTGGTTATAACATTTATTACTAATTTGTAAAAGTTTCCTATGAAAGCTATCTAAGGGGAAAAGCAGAAAGGTCCTAAGTGGGGAAAAAGGAAAACTTCTATTTTATCTGGGAAAAGGGAAAAACTCTATTCTGTCTCTATTCTATCTTCTATTCTAACTCTCTATTCTAATTCTATTCTACATCTAACTATTCTAACTAACTCTCATCTCTTTGTCCTTAGAACTTTCAGAGTACATGGTCACATGTTACAAAGTTCATCACAAGTTCACACCAAAATTCAAATCATAAATTGAAATAAAAGTTTACAACACAGAATGTTTACATGCATATTCATTAGGAGCAATTATCTAGCTAAATATCTATTACCTTTCTAGCTTCACAGGTTCACTGAAGGTTTAAAAGTATAACTAAGAAATTAGTGAAGTTTTGTATAGATAAACTCAGGCAATATTTTCTCTTCTGTCCTAGTACCTATAATAAATCTTGAGTTCCCTTTTAGTGACCTATGGTTAATTGTTTTACAACCTCATTGGAATGTGCTCTGAGCAGGAGAAAGTCTGGTTACTATCTAAGGGCAATTAACTGATGACACTTGGGAGTCTGGAAGAGTTCTCATTGCAGTTTTAACTATCAGAAAGGGACCTAATAGCAGTCCCATTATAAAAGAGCTTAATAATCATTGATATAATTTTAGGAATTCTTATAGGATCATCATTAAGACTTAAGAAATCATCTGTTTGTCTATATAGCATTGCTACAAGACAGTACATTTTTATGGATCTGCAGAGATCTGCTCCAAAGGGGTTTGCTATTGCTTAGTGATTGTTACATATGTTTAATAATAATAATAATAATAATAATAATAATAATAATAATAATAGGAAAAGCATATTAATAGCAGGAATCTTTCCTAAAATAAGTCTCCCACAGCCTTGCTGAATGGGGGCTCACTTGTCGCAGATTATATAAGAATCCAAGGCAAGCATTTCAGGATGATCATCTGCTAATTATTATTAGCTTGTCCCATTATGGCTCCTGACACTGATGTACTGTAGATAAATGGCAGCCTTAAAAAAAAGAAGGGGAAGAGTATGAAGTGAACAGGATCAAAATATATTGTATGCATGTATGAAGTTCTCAAAGAATTAATAAAACCATTGTCTTAGTCACTTTTATATTGCTGTGATAAAATACCATTACCAAGGCAACTTGTAAAAATAACATTTAATTGGGCCTATGGTTTTAAGGGTTAGAGACCATGAAGCAGAAAGAAGTTACACTAGGAATTGTACCAGTCTTCTGAAACCACAAAGCCCACCCTCAGTGATACACCTCCTCAACAATGCCACACTTCCTAATCCTTTCCAAACAGTTCAAAGATATGAACCTATGGAGCCAATGTCATCCAAGCCATCACAAACATTACCGTAAAAGAAGAAGCAATGGTGACCACACGTGTCTCTCATCTCTTAATTTATACCACTGGCTATCAAGGTGAAGATGGCTGTCCAACTTCATACTCCTCAGCTAGCAATTTTAGCAAAAGCTTTTGAATGGATTTAGCTTGAGTCTAAAAGTAAACATCATCGCTTGAGAGTCTCTCATGTAAGATTTCTGAGTTCTTTTGAAGATAATACATTAAAGGAAATTTAAAACAAACTTTTGGATGCCGCGCAATGGGGAGTATTTCTTTTCTGTGATTAGCTAGGGCTGATGAATGCATGTTTCCTGGAATGCTAATGAGATATTTGAAAAAAATGAGGTGTGTTTGTATATTGGCTTGGCCTCTGTCTTCAAGAACGATAAAAGCCAGTTCCAAATATATATATACATACATATATATATATATATATATAATATATATTATTTTAAAGATAATAATTATATGAATGTAATAGAACAACTCTGAGATTTCTTGTTAAGCTCAGTAACTTCAAGGAATATCTTTGTACACTCCTCCACCCACCTTTTCCCCTTCCTGAAGAACAGAGAGACATATTTAGTGAGGATTGCTGCAGAAACTTTAATGAACACAAGTCAGTCAAAGTATAGAAACCCACAAGGTGTGTGGTACATTACCATAGGACAAATAGCATCTCTCCTAAGCAAGACATGGAGGATCACAGTAAAGGAAAGTGTGCTACTGGGAATGGATGGGGGACCATCTGATAGAAGCTGCAGTAAGAGCTGATGCTGTTGTCAGAGTCATGTTAGAGCAGGAGGGAACAGATGAATGAATATATTCATCTCTATCCTCTTTCATCTAGTAATATGCTGTCTAGTCATTCCACTGGACAAACCCAATGATATCCAGTGGGGAGGGAACTCATGTGACAATGTTTGTAGGATCAGCATCATCAGGTCTGAGGAGGAAACGTACAGAAACATAAAGGCCGTGTGCTCAGGTGGGAACCGGGAAGCAACCAGGATCTGCAACCAGGATTTTTTTTTTTTTTTTTGTCAAAAATCAGTGTTTTAAGATGAGTCAAGGGCACAGGAAAATAAAAATAGGATTAGCGTTTCTGCATGTATAGAAAGAGCTTTTGTCTGAGTGCAGGATGAATGAAATTCTGTTAGACAGATGTTCACATACATGGTTTCCAAAGACAGTTTTAAAATAATAGATGTTGTGGTGGTTTGAATATGCTTGGCCCAGGGAGTGGCACTATTAGGAGATGTGGTCTTGTTGGAGTAGGTGTGGTCTTGTTGAAGGAAGTGTGTCATTGTGGGTATGGTTTAAGACCTTCATCTAGCCGGGCGGTGGTGGCGCACGCCTTTAGTCCCAGCACTTGGGAGGCAGAGACAGGCGGATTCCTGAGTTCAAGGCCAGCCTGGTCTACAGAGTGAGTTCCAGGACAGCCAGGACACAGAGAAACCCTGACTCAAAAAAAAAAAAAAAAAACCAAAAAAACAAACAAACAAACAAACAAAAACCCCAAACAACCAACCAACCAAACAAACAAAAAGACCTTCATCTAGCTGCCTGGAACCAGTCTTTTTTGGGCTTCCTTTGGGTAAAGATTTATAACTCTCAGCTCCTCCTGTGCCTTGTCTGTCTGGAAGTTGCCATGCCCTGCCTTGATGATAATGAACTAACCTTTGAACCTGTAAGCCAGTCCCAATTACATGTTGTCATTTATAAGAGTTGCCTTAGTCGATCTGTTCACAGCAGTAAAACACTAACCAAGACAGATGTTATCCACTAGATCTAAAAGTAAATGGAAAAAGAGTATTTTCTAGCCACATTGAATGACAAGGGAATCTTAATGTGAAAGGCTGAACCTACTGAGGAAAAGGGATGGAGACAGGAGACACGAGGTAATAATGAGAGGACACTGGCTTAGAGTTGGAGAAGTGGCTGTCATCTGGACCCTGCATTCTCAGTGTGGTAGACTAGGTAGAAGCTGAATTGCTCCCCATCCACTAGATGTGTGCCATTTCGTGGTCATTGTGAGATTAAAATAGTTGATGTATGTGAAAGGCTTTGGGCTAAGTCTAGTCAGCCTGGTGTCAATAAATCTAATAATACATAACCGATGCCAAATTAATGCCAGGCATATCCTACTTACTATCTGTAATTCCTTAAGTAGTTTCATTTTATGGAGACACTGGAGACTCAGAGCTCAGCAATTTGTACAAGGCCCATAGTTAGCAAGTAGCCATGCCAGGTCTTGAAGCCCGGCCAATTATACCCCAATGCCAGGCTCTTCCTGGTAAACCTCAGCCCACGGTCTTTGTCCCTTTTCTCTCATAAGGCAAATACTTTTGAAATAGCTTTCTCTGAAGTCAAATGATACTGTGTGGTGAGTTTTCTTTGAAATTCGGTCCAGGAAAAGCACTGAAGTTGAAAATTCAAGGTCCTATAAAACATTTGGATATAATGTGCCAAGCAGCACAATTTCCAAATGGATGCACACACTGAAATCCAAGCTTGCTTTTGCATTGTCCTCAGTGAGTCATCTGAGCTCTTCACTGCCATCAGCATCAGAATGATCAGAAGAATGGTCCTTCTTCATATCCTAGTCTGCCTGCCTAATTATGCTAGCTCACGTAGGGAAACCCCACAAAAGAATCTCTGCATTTAAAAAATTGTTTTTAAATTAGTTAATCAATAAAATGACAAAAATATAGAAGAATCTATGAACTTTTTAAAGAAAATAAACCCAAAGTAAAGAAGCAGAGCCTAATGTATTGGTTTATGTAATAAGAATAATGAGAAAAAAATTGTTGGCATTTGAAAACGAGTTAAATACTTAATAACGTGAATAGCAGAGCCTTGGTATGGATTATAGATAATGTTTTGGAAAGTGGAAAAAGAAGAGTTAAATGAAAAATGGGGTGAGTGAACATACATGCAGACAAAGCAGCCATACATATAAAATAGAACTTTAAAAATTAAAAAAAGGAATAATGGCACATATTTGGCCAGACAATGAAACACACTGAAACCAGCATACAAATCAGTGGTTCTCAACCTGTGGGTCACAACCCCATGGGAGTTTCAAATAACCCTTTCACAGGGGTCACCTAAGACGTTGTAAAACCCAGATATTTACATTACAATTAATAATAGTAGCAAAATCACAGTTAAAAGTAGCAATGGAAGTAATTGTATGGTTGTGTGTGTGGGGGAGTCACTGCAACAGGAGGAACTATATTAGTTTGCATTAGGAAGATTGAGAACCACTGATCAAATTATCATTAGGAATATGGTGGCTAAATAAATTCTTTTTTTAAATTGGGTATTTTATTTATTTATATTTCAGATGCCATTCCCTTTCCCCATTTCCCCTGTCTAGAACCCCCTATTCCATCCCCCCTCCTCCTTTTTGCTTTTATAACATTTTAATTACATGCAAGTATTAAGGTCAGTTCTAGGTTGAAGAATTAGCAATACAATAGAAGCAAATAGTCAAGGAACATGCAAGACAATAAACACAAATAGTCAAAGAACAAGCAAGGCAATAAACAAAATTCCATTAACACTCCCGTGGTCACTATTTTTAAGGTCTTAGCAGGATGACCAAAGTATCTGAGCCTACTTCCCTGTCCTAGCCCAAAGTCGTTTTCATGTCTGAAGCCTACTTCCTTGTTCTAGCCTAAAACTTAGGTTGCTGCCTGAAATTACTTCTTTGTTCTAGCCTAAGATTTAGATTTCTGCCTGAAATTATGTTTTTGTTCTAGCCTAATGTCAGATTCCTCAGTAGCAGCTTTATGTACATTAAACGGAGATGCATGGGGTGGAGGACATGCTGAGTAAGTAAGGGCAGTTGCTCGGTAAGCGTGAGGACCTGAGTTTGAATCCTCAGCACTCAGTGTAGCTGGACAGCTGGACAGCCAGACAGCTGGACATGGCTGCTGGTGCTTCTAAGCTCAGCACTGGGTGCCGGGTCGTGACAAGATTTCCAGTGCTCCAGTTCAAGGTCTCCAGACCATGCACACAGGTGCAGCACTAACTGGATTATCAAGAATAAAATAAAATTAAATGAAAAAAAAAAAGGATGAAATTAAGAGGGGCTGTGTTGGAAGATTTAAGGGAGACTTAGAGGGGGCAAGTGTGATGGGTGGTACGTATGATCATATTTCATGGTGTATATGTGTGGAATTCTCAAAGAACGAAAAGCTAGGGGGATGAGGTAGCCTACCCAAAGCTCATTGGCAGCAACCCTGGACAAAATGGAGACTTATCTCAAGTTACTAAGGCAAGTTAGCACAGGAGCATTAGCACACATTTCTGTGCATGCACCACCCCTATGTACCATATGCCACACAATACACACATGTGAATAATAAAGTGATGAGGACGTATGTGGAATGTGGAACGTTGTGTTGACAGCATGCTGTGTGTAAGCTTATGTGTTCTGTTTATGAATGAACACAGAAAGAACATGAATGAGAGAAAGCAGTGTTGGATTTATATAGTGGAATAAGAGAGGGTAATTGCTCTAAAATTCACTTTTTAGGGGGTTTCAACAATAGATTTTTATTTTTTTGTACTACACTGTAAAATGGGCCAGGAGCATGGCAGTAACAGAACTGCCTACCTAACAGTTTTTATATAAGCTATATTTACGTATTTTTGGGTGCACAGAAGTGACCAAAATGTCAATCAAAGTACACGACTCCATGTTGCTTGCTACACTAAACTTGAACCAATAAATCCATTTGTGTGAGTGAACACAAATATTTCTACTGCTGTCAATCCCTCAAACATCCTCCTAATGATTTGCATGATTATGGAAATCCTCATATGAGCTGAAATCTATGTCTCTTGCACATTATATGGTATTAGTATATTATGTTTTGTCTATTTTGAGCACTTGAAACAATGTTTTTGTTTAATTCTTCTGCATTAAAGAGAGTTGTATCATTGTGCACTATACACTTTTAGTTCAAATCAAACTGCTGTTAATGATGTTATAATTACAAACCCTTAATGCTTTCTGTCTCTTTCTCTCTCTCCCTTTCTTTTTCCATTTAGGTAAGTAACTGATCAGGGACATGAAGAACTGCTATTTCAAATGACAACCATGTTGCAAAAGGTACTTTTGGTATTTTAATGTTATTTTGAAGAAATCATATCAAAAAACACAGGGGCTAGAATGTAGCTGATGACTGCTTTGCTTAAAAATCTTGCGACTCAGATGTAGAGGCATCATAGCATTAATCATTTTAAATTATGAATAAAGTAAGTATAATGATTCTCTTTTTTCTGTGTCTAAGCAGTTATTTCCAGCATAATATTAGTGTTGTGTGGGAATGAAAAGAGAAATTACCTTTTCCTCATATTCATTTCTGGAAAATGAAGAGTTGGGGAAGCCGTTTGTCTGTGATAGGTAGAAGAGCCACCCTGGGGTTCATTCTGCACTCAGCCCCCGTTTTTGTTCTTATGGTTTATTTTCTGGGGCCACACTGTCTTCAGAAGTACTTATAATATTCCCTGCTTTATGCTTGCTGACAAGAGTGTTTGATTCTGGACAATTAAATTAGACTGCATCCATGTGGAGAATTTTCCAGGAAAAAGAAACACATCTGTAGAAATTGGTTTTTGAGAAAGGATAATAGAGGGAAACAGGGAAATTATTATACAGAATCATACAGAGGAATATCAAAGGGTGAAATTCCCTAGTCTGGTGCATCACACTTGATGTTTGGAATTCTGTTCTTCTCTAAAATAATTCTTTTCTCTAGAATTAATCTTCAAAATACTATGGGAACCATCCCAGTCTCTTACAGAGAAAGTATATACATTCTAAACTATTAGGCTGGCTGTGTGACTTCACAGCACCTGTAGCTGTGCAAAACACCAGCCGTGTTTTGGATGTCATGAATCATGCATTGTCCCTTCACACAAGATTAATAACTAAATACAAATGACTTGGCGATGTAAGGGGATAAAGAAAAGGAGAAATGATCTGTTTCCCTATAAAAGATATCATTTTAAGAGCTCCCAGTTTTGCTGAAAAATTTTCTTGTGAAAATGTGGGCAGGTGCCACTGAGGAGGCTTTATTTGAGGACATGTTTAAAAAATGTTTAGGAAATAACTTCATTCCAAAATGTTTATGCTCTTTGGATCATGAATATGTAACTAGAACAAATTTCTGTACTTTGTAGGCATTAAGTTATTAACATTGTTCTTGACAAGTTTATTATTGTTACTTAATAAGAGAGCACTGCTCCACTTGGGCTATTTTAAGGGCAGGTAGATATCACTCTGTCTTGTTTTATGATTAATATTAATTTCATAAGCATGTAATAATACTGTTTGATCTACTTGAAGTACCAGTGAGGTTCCAGTGTGAATGGTAGGTTGGAACTGGAGAGCGTCCCAGCAGGACAGTGGAGAGATTTGTGGTATATTTGGGAATGACTGTCTTATAACTGCATGGTAATTTGCTTTTCATGATAAATTCTTGAGGGGGAAAATGGCTTTAGAAGGCTGGCCTGCTGACTAGGGGGGCTTTACCCTTTCATTTTATGATTCCCTTTCCAGAGAAGTCTCGCAGTTCTGGTTTGTGTCCTTCCCTCTGTTTAGGTGTAAACCCCCGAGCTTCACTTTAGAATCTCTGTTTAGTGATGTGTGAAGTCTTAACTAGTTATACAGAAATAGGTAGCACAAGAAAATGGGAATAATTTAAAAGGTTCTATGGAGAGCCATGTGATCCAGAATGAACATTTATAGACTCTGGGTGTCATTTTTTCAAGGCCTATTATCATGCAAGAACTGGAAGAAAATATCAAAGACTAAATTTTTTTTTGGTGTTAGGGAGTTAGTATATTCTGCATCGACATGGTCAGTGACATACATATTTTTGTTTGCATGATATAACCAACAAATTCATGTCAAAGTAGAGATACCTGTTTGTATTTTTTGCCTACAAATTAGGTGTAATCCTTGGGCTATTTCCTGAAGCAATGGAACATGGACATTTCATTCCACCCACTAATAGTCTATTTGAACTTTGGGTACTTACATTTTGAAAATTGTGCATTTTACATCATAACTTTCTCCTGAAGTGCATATATTATTGCTAATGATGATAGAATTAGATTTGTTCGTCTTGATTGATTTAAGTGTCTCTAACCAACTCATCAAATTGGAGCTCTCTAGTGTCCCCACTAAATATAATTAGATGTGATATCTCTAGGTCACTGCAGTTGTATTTAAATGCAGTTTTGTGACTAGAGAAAACAATGCTTCTGTTTCGTATCTTTCCCTGCTGTTTGGAGTTAAAGACATTCACAGTGTTCATTAAAACTCATCAGTTGCTGTGAAAAAGAACGATGCATTGAAAATTTAATAACATTGGTAAGGTAAAGATTATTATTATTATTTTTAACAAATGGGAAAAAAATAGGATTTTTTTTTTTGAGAAAAGTATTTATTCTATGATGAGACATTCTTTATTGGATCCGGGCCACCAACCCTTTGTTGTTAACCTATGTATTATGGAGAATACAGGGAAATCCAGGGAAAACAGGGACTGGGGCCAGAGCTAAGTACGTGGAACGCTAGTCATGCAGGTATGAGGACATCGTCATCATTACCACCAGCAGGACAACCACCAGCAAAAGAAGATAGCAGAATCTGACAAAGTAAACAAAGTTTTGATGCCTTAGTTGATCTTTTTCCAAAGCAAAGGTCATTTTTGTGGCCCACAATTCATTTATTTAACTCCTGTCTGTTAGGTAGTCTGACAGGAACTAGCGATGAGTTACTAGGTTGGATTTAGAGTCAAGCAAGGAACAATGGCAAGATTCGTGTTACTTGCCAACCAAATTCTTCATTGATTCTGCAAACATACCATCAACTATGTATGCTTTTGGGGGGCACCTTAGAAGTACTCCCCCTGCCGGCAGAGTATATCAATTACAGCAGACTCCAAGACCTGAGTCCACACACTTAGGGCAAAGCATGTGAAGGAAGCCTGACCTTAGCCTGATCAGAGGATGGAAAGTGGAAATACAGCTCTCAGGAAGAGATCACGCCCTCCTCAGCAAGCATCTCTGTTTTGCCCTCTTCCTTTTGCTTCCATCAGCTATGGTTGTTCAATGGTGTGAAGAAAACATTATCAAATGCTAACAGCTTTCAGTGGTTTCAAGCACCTCAAATCATGGTGAGGGTTGCAAATCGTATAGAAAGGGCTCAGCTCAGGAAGGCCGTATCCAGCTCCACAGAGTGTGGTGAACTCCATTTCCGGAAAACGTCTCTCAAGTGAGACTCTAAAGGAGGAAACATTCATTGTGGTCAGGGGACAAATGCATGTTTCATGGGTCTGTGGGAACCAGCAGAGGGACAGAGTGGAAGTTTGCAGACAGATGGAAATGGACTTTAAATAACCCAACTTAACTTTCTGGCAAGGATCCAGTACACAGGGGCTTCTCCACTGAAATAGGTTGAACTTCCCATATTTGCAAGTGCATATGTTTCTGTCCAGTACAAGTAGCCAAATACTGAGGTTTGGAAAGGAACCAATTATCTTTTGTCTTCCTCACCGTGGGAAGGGAATAATATACGATGGACAATATTCTCCCGAAAGATCTTAGAGGCAATATTTGAAAGCTGCTTAAAGACAAACCTATTGGGTGCCTCCTTTTAAAGAGAGTTGTAAATGGCTGTTTGAGCTCCTAAAATAATTTATCATAATTGACAGGCACCCAAGCCAAATTATTTGTAATTTGCAGAGCTTGGCTTCTTATTTACTATTGGCTTTTTAAGTATAAGTACCCAGACGGTAACTTACACAATGCTTTGTACCAATTTTGTGCATAAAACAAAGCTTCATGATGCAGAATTTCCACTTGTGTCATCAAGCCAGAGCTAACTGTAAACCTTGGATTTTGGGGGATCTTCAAACTATAGGTTTGGGGACCAAAGGTGATCGATCAAGGAGCCCTTGATGCTCAGGTTGAACTCACAATCATCCTGAGAGCCTCAGGCTCCACCGACCACTGTGCTCTGTGCTCGCCCGAGCTTAGACTGTCTCCCTGCTCATATTCTATTTCTATTTCTGCTGGGTCTAATCTACAAAGGAAAAAAATCAAACTAGTAGAGTTATATGTGTTATCAGTGGGGAGGAAATGTCAAATGAAAAAATTCGCTTAGCGGAAGATAAAATATTATTGATTTTATTAATACAGTACAACATAGTTTAAAATTTTCATACTCAGTTTGTGTGTGTGTGTGTGTGTGTGTGTGTGTGTGTGTAGACTAAGGATATATATGCATTAGATACATGGGAAAGCAAGGGGCAGGGGTAAGATTCTTTCTTTAGTTTAATGATTGGGACACTCATTAGACCATCCACAGACTATTGATTACATAGGATAAATTACTCAGGCTCCGAGATCTATTACAGTCTGTGTGGTTCTAGATGTGTTTCCTTTCCTTAATGAATATGTGTATAATATATATTTGAGGCCAGATTTGAGTGATTAATGATACAGTTTGAAATCCAGACACAAATGTGAACAGCATCTTTCCCACAGTCTTCTCAGTTAAAGAATTTTACAAAAGACCCAGTTCTGAGAGGATATGTGTCAGCACCCACCAGGAAGACATGCTGGGTTTATTATAAATATTTATCATGTGACTTTTGCATATAGAGTCCATGTTTTCAGACAGGGTCTCACTGTATAACTTGGGCTGGCTTTGAGGTTATGTTCCTCCCCCATTAACCTCTTCAGTGCAGGGATTCAGTGTTGTACCACCGCACTGGCTCAGTTACAGGTGTGTAACAGGTTGGCCCAGTTACATGTGTGTACCACCACGATGGCTCTGTTACATGTGTATACCTTGGGCTGGCTCAGTTACAGGTTGTCCCACCATGCTAGCTCAGTTACAGGCGTGTACCACCATGCTGGTTCAATAGATTTTTTAAATTGTGATAAAATGTGTTATATGGACAATATGTTTAAAACAAAGTATCACAGTGTCGTTTTCCCATTATGCTGACAGTAGCACCAGAGAGAAGTTCTAGGTAGCTCTGCCAGCTCATTCAGGTTAAAACACAGGAAAAAGGGCGGGAGAGCCAAATCGTTGGGGAACTATTTAAAACAGGAAAGCAGCTTAAGCTTCTGAAGTGAGTGAGCTAAACACGCCTCCGTTTAATGGGTTTTTGTGCAGATCTCTGTATTCTTGATTCGGAAGCATAGATATGACACGAGAGGGATTGAAAACAGAGAATGCTTTCAGTTCAAATTATTTTTTCTCCTTTTTGGTGAATTTTCCAAAGTAATGCCGTTTTTGAAATCTGGGAGGCCACGATGGGGCTCCTTCAAAACATAATTGCTTTTGGTAAACCTCGAACATGCTGAATACAGCCTTGCTTTATGAGTCATTCGTTTCCACCAAGGAGATCTCAAACAGAATTCTACTCCTGTAACACTCCCACGGAGAGGAAGTCTGGACGGACGCACACAAGCACACTTGACATTAAGGTCAGCCTAGGCACACCTGCCTTTACCTGCATCAGTTAGAGACAGGACCAGAGGCAGCAAATGGATATTTCACGACTGAGGCTTCACAATTTAATTTATGGCATATGACTTTGCTTAGTGTAACTACTAAGACTAAATACACTTGGTATAATGTCTGCCTATTGTCACAAAATTTTATACCTAGAACAAAAAAATAAACATGATTTTTTTCTTTCTTGTGTCCGTTTTAGTGTCAGTTGTCTGGAATTCTATAAAGAAGGCAGGCAATGAATAAGTTTTGGCAAGATAAAAAGTTATCACTAAACTACCTAATAAGTATATTTATTGTAGAGATCAAATAGTGCTTTTTGACTCTGCTCCCAAACACTGGAATTCCTCAGTTAGCAAACTAATCACATGAATCAATAGCATTTGTTCTGATGCCTCTTAAAAGAGAAAAATCAGCTACCGGGATGGAGATGATTGAACCTTTTTGTCAGGTACTGAACGCTAGCGCACTAGGTGCTATGTAACACCTTAATTGCCAGGCAGCTCCGTGAAACCCAGTGAGAGAAAACAGTGGAATGTAGTGTTGTCAATCACGATAGTCTGTGATGCCGTTCATCACGGCTCTGCACCGACTAACACACTGAAGCAGAAGGGAACGCCCTGTAGAGCTCTGGTGTGGAGCAGAAATAGAGTTTTGCCTAGACGCAAGGGATCCAAGATACCAAAGACTCCATAATGACTCCATAATGACCAGCCTCATTTACTTAATTAAAAATTATTTTTAAAGTAGCCGGAAATTACAAGTGCACAGTTGTAATCCTAGCAGTCAGGAAGCTGAGGCAAGTAGATTTAAAATTCAAGGCCAGCCAGGACTACATAGAGAGACTGTGACTCAAAAAATTTAATTAAATTAAAAAAATATGCAAGGCACTATCATTAGGTATGTAATATTATAAAATAGTTATTTTTTCAAATACTTATTATTAGGATGAGTGCCAAATTTTACATTGCCCTTTGTTAACTGCTGCCCTAGATTTTCTTTTTCATTTCATTTCTTTTTTTTTTTTTCATTGCTGCAAGATTTCACACTGTAATCCTCTCATGACTCAACCTTCTCTGTGCTGGAATTATAGGTGTGAGCCACCACTGTTTCTCTATGCTTCATTTCTAATGTTGAGGGGACTCAGGCCAATTTCCTCCTTACCAATTGTCTTAGTTAGGGTCTTATTGCTGTGACGAGACACCATGACCAAGGCAACTCATAAAGGCAAACACTGAGTTGGGGCTGGCTTACAGTTTCAGAGGTTCATTCAATCCGTTATCATCATGTCAGGAAGCATGGGAGCTTTTATGCTGCAGAAGAAGCTGAGAGTTCCACATCTTGATCTGAAGGCAGACAGGAGACTCTCTCTCACTGGCAGCCAGGAGGGGACTCTCATCCTTATAAAGGCATAGCCTGAGCACAGGAGATGACCCCCAAGTCCACCCACACAGTAATACACTTCCTCTACAAGGCCACACCTCCTCCAATAAGGCCATACCTCCTAATAGTGCCACTTCCCATGGGCCATGCATCTTCACACCACCACACCAATGTTTATTAAGCATAATGCTTTACTTACAACTACCGAGATGGTGTCAGCGACAGCTATGATCTCATGACATTTGAATAGGAAACGGCAACCTATTAGTACAGCCTTCTTACGGCCAAACAAGGCAGGTTCTTTATGGAAAGTGTTGAGTTGAAATCCCAATGTTTCCAAATTACACACACACCAGACAGGAAATGGAGTGGTAAGGAGCAATATGGGTTTCATTTTGATAACGAGTTCTCCTTTTAAAACCAAGCTAAGACAATTTTAAATGATCTTTAATAGCATCAAGCATCCTTATTTTCAGCTGTACAAATATAATTTGAGCATCCTGGGTTTCTAAAGACATTTCTGTATTACTTACGAGGGGTGTGTCGATTAGCACAATGAAGACATTTCTCTGCTTATTTCCCTCATGCAGTGGAGAAGTCTTGCCCAATTACATTGCCATGGTCATTCTGCAGGTCTTTAGTTCTTGTTGCACACACATCTTTGAGTATTTAGGATGCTCTCTTCTACCCCATCTCTCACATTCTGTTTAGTATCATGTTAAATTTCAAGTATTAAATAATTAAAATCTATATTTAAAAAATCAGGGGTTTCTGGGTAATAGCTATTCTGAGAATCATAATTATTTACACATATGCTATCAGCATGAGGTTTTACTGGTTATTAACCCAAGTGGATTCTGTTTATAATCTTTCTATGGAACAGTTTTCGGCAGAAGGTTTCTTTATTTTTTATAGTTGTGTAACCTGTTATTATAGAGACATCATTTTGAGGTTTACGAGATGCCATATGTCTAAGTGTTCTTCCATCCAGTTGTTTTGAGACAAGGACTTGTTAATGTAGGTTGGCCTTGAACCCACTACGTACTGGCAGAGCCTGGCCTTGACATCTAATTCTCCTTACCCAAGGGCTGTGATCACAAGTGCTTCACTTCAACCATCTTAGTGCTTACACGTTTTTGAAAAGATTGTCAAATACAGTTCTTTCCTATTTCCCTTTGCCCTGTTAGTACCTATGCTTAAATGCTTGTTACCATGGCAGCAAAGAGAAATGTATTCGTTCTTCATTGCTAAATGTCAAATAACACGATCTTCTGCACACAGCACTTAGAATTTACAGCAGTTCAGCCGCAGCATAATTGTCTTTGGGTGTATTCACCTGGAAACTATTGTCTGACTGGCAGCAGATTGGGGAGAACTGTCTAGAAATTACAAGATGGCTGCCAGCATTGGCTCCAGTGCTGGTTGGCATTGTGGTCTTGGACAATCACAAGCAGCCTGGATTCAGTTTCTTGAACTGATAAATACAGAAGCAGGAGTTGATGACTTCTAAGGTTCTAAAGTTCCTTTTAATTAAATACTGCAGCGCTGCTCTGACTGACCTTGATCCTATACCCACCCTGAGGACCTCTATTTCCCTTAAATGGAAGCTTCAAGGAAAGGCTTGTTCTTTGTCTGGGAGGGTTTGAGGAAAGCAATGATGCTTGAGTAGATCTGTATTCCAACATATATGTACCAGCTCCTGCAATGTTCACACACAGTTAGTCAGTTCTCTTCTTGTATAGCCGGATGTCTATTCGTGATGCTTGCCTTAGTTAAGGTTTCTATTGCTGTGGTGACCAAAGCCTCTTGGAAAGGAAAGGATTTATTGGGCTGTCACTCCCATATCACTGTTCATCATTGGAGGAGCTTGGGACAGGAACTCAAACAGGGCAAGAACCTGGGAGCAGGAGCTGATGCCGAGGCTTTGGAGCAGTGCTACTTACTGGCTTGCTTCCCCTGGTTTGCTTTGTTAACTTTCTTATAAAACCCAGGACCAGTAGCCCAGGATGACTTCACGTACAATGGGCTGGGTCCTCTCACAGCAATCACTAATTAAGAAAATGGCATTCAGGCTGGCCTGCGGCTAGATCTTATGCAGGTGTTTTCCCAACTGGGATTCCCTCCTCTCAGATGTCTCTAGCCTATGTCAAGTCGACTTAAAATTAGCCAGCACAATGCCTTATTTCCTGCATGAACTCTGCTTAACATACTATGAGAAGGACTGAAAAGGACCATCTGATTTAGCCCAGCTAGGCAGTAAGTTGGAAAACTTTGAATTTCACCAGTGTGCTTAGCACTCTCTAGCCAAGTGGAATTTAAAATACATTTCATTGCTAGTTCCTCTGTTTGTACCTATGCTTAAATGTTTACCATAGCAGCTAAGAAAAATATATTTATTGACTTTTCACTGCCAAACGCCAGATAGCATTGATATTTGTTATCTTTTGTTTAAGTCAAGATTTAAAAATACCAGTGCACAAATCAATTAGGTTTTGCTGAGTAATGTTTGAGGTAGTTATGAGATTGTTGACCCTGGCATGACTGCCAGAAATAGGATGAGTTAGGTTTTTAAAAGCATCTATCTATCTATCTATCTATCTATCTATCTATCTATCCATCTATCTCTATCATCTATTAATCTATTATCTATCTACCTATCTGTATATCTATCTTTATCTATCTTCTTCATTGTCATCATCTAGCTACCTGTCTATCATCTGAAATCTATTAATCTATCTATCTTATCTAATCTATCATCAATCTGTTATCTATCTATAATCTATCATCTACCTATCTATCTATCTATCTATCTATCGTCTATTTATTATCTGTGTATGGTGTATATGTGTTAGGGGACTGCACACATATTCTTTGGAGATCAGGGAACAATTTGTTGAATTGGCCTTTTCCTTCCACCCTTATCTGGGTTCTGTGGATTGATCTCAGATTGTCAGGCTTGTGTGTCTAGTGGCTTTACCTACTGAGCCATCTCACCAGCCCCAGTGTGTTGTTTTGAGTAAAAGTTTTATGAGCTTACTTGAATATGAAAAAGAAGTATGATGTTGACCTACTTCTTTGTGAATCAGGTCAGACTGTTCAATATCAATGTTGATGGTGAGTATTAACAACACAGCTGAGGATGGGACAGATCAGTGGATAAGCACACACTTACCATGCATGAAGTCCTGTGTTCATTTGCAGAGCCCTCAAAAACATCACATAAATCCCAGAAGACATCAGTAATTTACAATGACTGACACCAACTTAGCCAAACCTGAGATGCAGCAGGAAGAGAGGAGAATACATTTAATTTTGGTTGTAGCTGTTTTTTCCCCTTAGTATTATAAAAGCCAAGTTGTTTCTACTAGTTTTTAAAAAGAACAAAACAAAACAGGTCTAGAGATATGGCTTAGATATTAAGAGCCTGCTGTATCTCTACAAGACCTAAGTTGGGCTCGAAGCATCTACATTGGGCAACTCATAACTGCTTATGACTCTAGCTCTTGGGAATGGAATGCCTTCTTTTGGTTTCCATGGGTACTTACAAATAACAACAACAACAACAACAACAACAACAACAACAACAACAACAACATCCTTCTTAAAAGGAGTAACAAAATACTCAAGGGAGCAAATATGGAGACAAAGTGTGAGACAGAAACTGAAGGAGGGGCCATCTGGAGGGAGACTCCTCCACCTGGGTATCCATCCCATGTGCAGTCACCAAAGGTACATGTAGATGTGGATGTCAGGAAGTGCATGCTGACAGGAGCCTGATATAGCTGTCTCCTTAGAGGTCTGCCAGAGACTGACATATTCAGAGGCGGATGTTCACAGCTAACCATTGAACTGATCAAGGTGTTCCCAGTGGAGGAGAGAAAAAGCTGAAGGAGCTGAAAGGGTTTGTGGCCCCATGAGGAGAGCAACAACAGAGCTCCCAGGATCTAAACCACCAGCCTGGGAGCACACAGGGAGGGACCCATGACTCCAGCTGTATATGTAGGGGAGGATGGCCTTGTAGGGCATAGGTGGGAGAGGAGACCCTTGGTCCCATGAAGGCTGGATGCCAAGTGTGGGGGAATTTGAGGGTGGAGAGGTGAGAGTAGGCACATCCTCATAGAAGCAGGAGAAGGGAGGCTAGGATAGGAGGTTCCTGGGTGGGGGAGAAATAGGGTAAGGGGATAACATCTGAAATGTAAATAAAATAAATTAAAAAGAGAAAAAATAACAATAACAACAACAAAAGTTCTTATTATTATAAATGATGATGACAGAACTGGTTGTTTTTATTTTGTTTTTGAGATAAGAGTCCACTTTGTATATTAGGCTGGTCTAATTCATGACATCCAATTCAAGACAATCCTCCTGATTCAGACATTCAAGTGTTGCCATAATTGTTCTGTGAAATATTTTAAACACTACTAAAACACTTTTTATTAACTATGAGGAAAACAGTGTCTTATATTTAGTATCAGAGTATATAGTTAAATATCACAAGAGGTTGCCTTTCAAGACTGAAGCATCATTTTGCTAGTCAACTCACTGTGGTAAACATATCATCTCATGTCTACCACATGTGTTTGATTATAGCATTTTATGGCAGTAGATTCAAAGCCAATTCCATCTACCATGTAGTATTTTATTTTTTGAAGTGTGTGTGTGTTCCACAGTGGCCTGCAGAGGGCATTGCACACCTAGAGCTGGAGGTTTTGTTCCATCTAACATAGTTGTTGGGCACCCAACTTTGGTCTCCCGGATGAGCAACACACGTTCTTAACTACTGAGCCACCTTTTCCAGCCCCACACATGTTTGTTTGGACAGGAAAAAGAATAAAATAGGAATTAAAATATGGGCATTACGTGATGTCCTGAATAAAGCTGGTGGAAGAGTATTTACTGGTCATTTCTCACAGTTTGGTTAACTTTTAGATATTGAAATAAGGAGGGAAGAGGAATTTTGGAAGCAACACAATAAAATACCCACGTTCTCAGAACCTGATTCAAGCCAGAAGGGTCTCTGATGGTCAGCATAGGATTCAGAACAGTCCTTCCCACTATGAAGTCTTGGTCACATCCCTGCTTTTTTTTTTTTTTTTTTTTGGTTCAAAAGATAGTCCTCTCAAGAGTTGGTGTAAAAAATGAAACAGTGGTATGCAAAATGATTTTTAAATTAAGTTAAGAAGTGATTATATTGTTGTGTGACAGCCTTTTAGAGCTTTTGAAACATCTAAAGATTTGAGTTGTGTACCAGTGGCTAACACTTCATGTTGGATAACTAGTGCACATTCTGGCTATTGCTCGGTGAGGAAACATGTTTGCAGAAGCTGAGTGATGAACTGGTGAACTGGTGAGATGTCTCAGTAAGGAAAAGTGCCTGCCAGGACTTCCCTGACTTCAGTCCTGGGAACTCATGGTGGCTGGAGAGAACTGACTCTATACAGCAGCGTCTGACCTCCATGTGTGTCCTGCATGCTCTCCAGAGCAGGGTTAGGTCTTGTTAGTACATCTGTGAGAGAATACAGGATTCCCCTCATCACTCAAGCACAGCAACCAGTATCTTAGGAGAACAGCATCCATCCATTTTCCACGCAGCCATGATAAGTAGTGTTGTGTCTTCAAGAATATATAGCTTTGTTTTATTATTTTTTTTTTAGATTTATCATTTATTTTACGTATATGAGTACACTGCAGCTATCTTCAGACACACCAGAAGAGGGCATCAGATCCCATTACAGATGGTTGTGAGCCACCATGTGGTTGCTGGGAACTGAACTCAGGACCTCTGGAAGAGCAATCAGTGCTCTGAACCTCTGAGCCATCTCTCCAGCCCACTTTATTATTAAGACAGAAGGTACACCTGCTTTCTGTAGAGCCCATTAACTGTGAGTTATGTTCTAGAGGAAAAAATTCACTTAAAGAAAATAATTAATTAACTTGGCAGCTTCCTGATCCTATGAAACTCAGTGTCCTAGTCATCATTAACTGTCAGTTTGATGCAGCCTAAAGTAGTCTGAGGAGGAAGTCTTCATTGAGAGGTTATGTAGATCAAATTGGCCTGTGGGCTTGTCTGTAGGGGATTGTCTTGATTCTTTATTGATGCAGACAACACCATGCCCTGGGCAGACAGCACAAAAAAAGCTGGCCTTTGCATTAATTACTCTATGGTTTATGCTTCAAGTTCCTTCCCTGACTTTGCTCAGTGATGGACTGTAAGCTGAAAGCTGAAAGAACCCTTTCTTCCCCTAAGTAGCTTACATGGTGCTTGTAACAGTCACAGAACAAGACTAAAACATATGGGATAGTGCTGTGGGGGACAGAAGCAAGTACCTCAATGGAATTTATAGTTAGAAAAATCAAGGGTGTTTGAGTGAAGCAAACTTGAAGAATCAGAGGGATTGTCTGGAAGAGTTAGCTGGTATGGAGTATAATAAGTAGTTTAATTAAAATTATAGAGTATGAAAGAGTCTCCTTCCTGGAATTCTCTCATAATAAACATACTCTTGCATGCTTTGATGGAGCTATGGTCAGCTAAGGGAGAAAGGGTGGAGTTATCACGAAAAGAAATGATAATGATATTTTGCTTTAAATAATGATTGTACAAAGTTGGCCATTAGTGTGTGTTTTGAACCACTCCCCACGTGCATGTTTGGAAATAACTTTCTTGGATTTTTTTTCTCTTAAGTGCACAGTATGTGTCCCTTTGGTCTCAGCTGGATCAGCATCATTTTAAAAGCTCAGAGCTTTGGATGCTGCTCCCAGAGAAAGTGATGTACTAGTTCCCAATGCTGCCAGAATGACAATAGTTAAAGGCAAAGCCAAAGCAAACCAGATACCTTCCCTGGTCATGTTGATGTGCAGCCCACGTTGAGGATGAGGGAGGCTGCTTTCTGGCCGCCAAGGATACAAAGAAATAGTATAATAGGTCAGTCTTTATATTGTTCACTCTGGAAGGATGAAAGAGTGAATACTCTTTAAAATTGGTAAGATACTAATTTCTTAGAATACAAAATATCTCTTTTCGTCTGGATTCCACCTTCCAAAAGCTGACAATTTTATGTTTGTTGGATGAGGTTGAGCTATGCCAAGAATACATGGAAAAGGAACAGGTTGATGGGTTGGTCTCATTCTTCCAGGATAAGCTGACATGGCAGGAGCAGTTACTAGCTATCTGTTCACTAGCATACTGGGCATCCTCCAGCAGGCCCCCAGCAGTTATTTGATTCTCTTTCTTTCTTCATACCATCCTTTGA
Organism: Arvicanthis niloticus; assembly: GCF_011762505.2. Taxonomy (NCBI): domain Eukaryota; kingdom Metazoa; phylum Chordata; class Mammalia; order Rodentia; family Muridae; genus Arvicanthis; species Arvicanthis niloticus. The sequence continues at coordinate 104,672,746 of NC_047661.1, read as the reverse complement.
ACCAGTTTCTTGCACACCTCATGCAGGAAATGGAGCCCAGAACTGCACACGGCACAAGGCAAATGCTCTACCACTGAGCTACATTTCTAGGCTCCCTTTGAAGGAATTTTCACATTTTACTGATCTTCTCATTAGCTACATGAAATCTTGGACTTGTCTTATGCTGATGTGGTAGTCATGGTTTCACAAATGATGCTTTTATTTATACATCCATGGCTTTGGTTTGATCCGGAGGTGGATTTTTACCAGAGGACTTTCTGTGCCTGCTGTTCTTTAAGATGGAGATCACTTTTCACTCATCACTACATGACGCTGGACCTGGAGTTGTGATTCTATATGTTCTTCAGGTTATGCCGAGGTTACATCTCAATAAACCAGTGGTTCTCAGCCTTCCTAATGCTGTGACCCTTTAACTGATAAGTAATATATAAATGTGGATGGGGGTGACTCCCAATCATAAAATTATTTTCCTTGCAGCTTCATAACTGTAATTTTGCTATGGTTATGAATCATAATGTAAATGTCTGTGTTTTCCTATTATCTTAGGTGACAAAAGGGCCAGTCCACCTCCAAAAGGGGTCATGGCTCCATAGGTTGAGAACCACTGAAATAAACTCAAGAGTCCTAAGGGTGTTTGTCAGCTGCGCTATACATTATTTTCACAAAATACCTGATGGAGGCAATTTAAGGAAGAAAATGCTTATTTGGGCTCACAGTTTCAGAGAAATTCAGTCCTTGATGGGAAAAACATGGCAGAGTTCATGGTGGTGGGAGCTGTGTCCAGAAGTCCTCTGGTCTAGACTGACCAAGAAGCCAACAGAGCAGAGTCAGAGCCAGGTGTATGACATTCAAGAACTCACTCAACCCCTGTGAGCTACTCTTCAAGCCCCTAGTCCTCAGGGCTCTCCTGCTTTCAAACTCATATGAGCCTATGGGAAACAGTTTCAAGCCATAACTCCTGGAAACACATTCGATACATTTTAAAACATTTAATTACATTTTCAAACATTATGGTCTAGCAAGCCCTATCTTATAAACAGAACTCTCACACTAGCTTAGAGCTGAGGGAAATCATCTAACTTTAATAAAGTTGTTTTCTAAATACTATACAGAAAATGAGAAACACATTGGCTAAATAATTACACTTTCACACTGTTACAGTGTTGAAACCTCATTTATGCGTGAGTCATCCCATCTTGGGAACTTTCCACAGAGCCTCCTTGACCAGCCTGCTTCTTTCAGAAGCTGACGATGCTCTGAGAAGTTAATCTGTTATCACACCATGAAAAACCAGAACAGAATTGTAAATTATATATTGTGTCTATTGGAGCTTTGTTGACAAAAGTCACGTGCATTTCAGATATCGATTGCATCTGAGTCATGCTGCTTTTGGTTGTATCGGAGTTGCCCTGCTGTCTATTAGTCCCGTCATAGCTATGCTGGCAGGTATCTATTGCATCGTAGTTACATGGCCACCTTTTGCTCAGCTACAGTCAGGAGCCCCATTGCATTCTTTTTAGAAACATCCCTCTCCACAATGGCAGGATCTGTCACAGTTATGTGTAACTTGTGATGATGATGGTAATGATGATAGTGGTGGTGGTGATGATGGTGATGATGATGATGGTGGTGATGATGGTGATGATGATGATTGCTGGCTGCGTAGGCATGTGACTTTGTGCTTGAGGTCATTCAAACACATCCTCACTTGTTTTCCAGGCCAATAAACTTTCTCATAGCAAAGAACCAGAGCAAGACAAGGCTGTCTCCAGACACTCCCACACTTAATTAAGAAGGTCCCTGCTGAGCTATTACCCTATAAAGTTCATTGGCATTTTCTGATTTTTCCGATAGCCCATTATGCTTATCTTGTTTAAAACATGTGAAAAAGAAGAAATTGACATGTATCTTTTTAGAAAGCATTAGGAAAAAAAAACCATATTCAATGAGTGGAATCATCTATGTCCACTTATTTATTATGGTTTAAATATTGATGATGGGTTGGTAAGATGGCTCAGCCAGGAAAAGTGCTTGACACACTCGCATAGCAACCCGAGCCTGATCCCAAAACCCACAGTGGAAGGAGAGAACAGATTCCTTCCCTTCCAGAGTCGTCTGACTTCCACACAATACACCTGCAGTTACATATACAGAAAGCACACACCCATATACACACACTAGTAATAATAATAGTTAAAAACATTAGGTCTCCCCTAAATAATGATTAAATAACATTTTTTAAAAAATACTTCAATAGAGAAAAAAGAGTATTAGTAAGTACTCAACCTTATAACAGCTGTTTCTTTTTATTTATGTATTTAAACTTTATTTTGTGGTTTTGAGTATGGACATATGCCTTATAAGTTTCTTCTTTTTAAATTGTGATTTAAAGTAATCATGAATTTTGCATATTCTTCTCGTTCCAGATCTTTGTTTTTGCTTTTTGTTTTCTTGAGACAAGGTCTCACATAGCATAGGCTGGCTTTGAACGTACTATGCTGCTGAGGCTGACCTTGAACTTCTGATGCTCTACCTCTCCAGTGGTTTATTTTTAAGTGTCATCATGCCCAGCTGAAGTAATAATTGTCCAAACAAGCCCCTTTTATTTTCCTGCTGATGCAATTAGGAAATGCTGTAAATAGAAAAACAAGATGTTCTTATTTCATTAGCGCTAGTTACTAAAAGCACATGTGCATGTGTGCACATGCATACACACACAAACACACACAGATTGCTATAATTTTCCATTTTTCATTCATAAAATGCACATTTTTCTTAAAAGATGGAACTTTTTGGACATAGCAATTGTTAGGGGTTGTATCAGGTTCTCCCTGGAATTAGTATGTTTGAGTCTTAGCTGGTGTGTCAGAAGGCAAGAGTACTTAGAGATTGCTTTTAGAAGGTATTAAATGAACAAAATCATCAGGGTTAGTTGTGATCCCATAGGGTTGGTGTCTGTATATGAAGTAGACTTGAGACTCAGACATTGGACAACAGAGGAGAGGAGAGGAGAGGAGAGGAGAGGAGAGGAGAGGAGAGGAGAGGAGAGGAGAGGAGAGGAGAGGAGAGGAGAGGAGAGGAGAGGAGAGGAGAGGAGAGGAGAGGAGAGGAGAGGAGAGGAGAGAAGGTCACATGGTGTTAGTAAGGCCTTGGAAGAAGGCAACCTCACCACCATCACGGCCCTCAACTCTGAGTCTCCAGGATAGTGAGAAAACAATTATCTGTTGTTTAAAACGTCTAGCTTTCACTTTTCTTTCTTTTAAAGAACATGAATGTTAGGACAACCACAAGGCTGAAGTCTGTAAACAGGTTAATTTATCCTTCCTGGTCAAGTTTACTTGGCACCTCCTCCAAAGTCCTCTGTTTCCAGGAAGTCTCTGATTTGTGCTGTAAGCTATGGCAGCCAGTTTAAGTACTCACATCGTGTTTGCTACTTAGACACAAGTGTATTCTAGCACAGGCTTGCAAAGAAGAGATGCCTTCTTTGCAAGTAAGATGTAAGATGCCTTCAGGACTGTGAACAAGGGAAGAAACGGGAAGAGCCGTGTGGCAGAGATGCTCCTGAGCTGAGCGGGTCGGCTTGCTGTGACAAATGCTCATCCTATTTGGGGATTCATTTTGCTGTCCTGTTCGTGTGCCCTCAGGACATTAGTCTCTCCTTGGCTTCTGTCATAACCAATACGGGCTCTAGCCAGCTGACCGTGCTAATTGTTTCCTAAGAAATCTTCTATCTCTTGACCTCAAGTGACTGGTCTCCAGGTGAATGCAGAGACAAACACTGTCCGGATAACAGAGAGCAACTGTTCTCTCCTTCCTTGTTAGAGTTTTCTGTGGTTGTTCTAGACCTAATGGTCTGTTCTGAGACTCAGACTTCTTCCTGTCTTTTTGAGGAGCATAGACAACCATATTCCTCAGTAAGTGGTGAGCTTTTCAAATGCTGGGAAAGACTTTTCTATACCAAGTGTATAGCAAAGAGTGGTTGCTCCGTGAGGAGACAGAGATGGGCCTCTGACTTGCAGACTGCAGTGCCTTTGAATGGCAATCTTGGTTTTTGTCAGGTAAGCGAACATTATTGCTAGTCTCCTATAGAAGAGCTGGGGAATAGGATATGGTAAAGTGCAGAGGATTTAGAGGGGTTGAAGATCCTATTTGAAATGAGAGATCCCTCCTTATGGTCCAGTCCCCTTCCTGCTTGTTGAAAAAGATTGTGCAGTGTCTGGGAGTAACTGCAGATAGGCAAGTCAGAGTATCACTGGAAGAGATAGCCCACCAACCTAGGATAGAATCAAACACGACTGATTGACTGGCAAAAAAGTCAATGAAATGATTCCTAATGATATTCTGCTGTACTCATAGGTTCGTGCCTAGCCCAGTTGTCACTAGAGAGGCTTTGTCCAGTAACTGATGGAAACAGATGCAGAGACCCACAGCCAAGCATCAGGCAGAGCTCATGGAATCTTGTGGAGGAGGAGGAGGAGAAGGCAGAGGGAAGATTGTAGGAGGCAGAGGGGCCAAGGACCCAACCAGAACAGTATCAACTAAGCAGTGCTCATGGGGTTGTCCAGAGACTGAACTGGTCTTTGTGAGTTCGAGGCCAGCCTGGTCTACAAATAGAGTTCCAGGACAGCCAGGGCCACACAGAGAAACCTTGTCTCAAACTACTCCCCACCTCTACAAAAAAAGAAAAGAAATTAAATAAATCTGAATAACAGTTCCCATGGAAACAAGGACATTACTTTTATTCTAAGCGGTAAAACAGTGCCCCCTAGTGGATTTACTTCAGATAGCAGTGACAGGAGCAGCCGGTCCCTGGAGGGATTCTTCTGTTTGCTGCTGATTCCTAAGAACTCATTAGTTCGTGAATGAATTAACCATTAAACTGATTACTAATTTCTTCTTTCCGGAGGATATTCTATAGTTCACATACAAGAAAATGTTTTCAAAAGCTAGGCATTTTAGAATTTTGCACCTAGCTCCTGTTGTAAAGTGAGTGAGCTCACACTTCTCGGAAATTAAAGTATTAAAAAAAAAAGAATTCCACTCTGATGGTTGGGGGAACGATTTTCATGGCCATTTTGTTAAGTCTACTTCTTCGAAGTGAGAAAAATTGGACCTATATGGTCTGCAGTCGCAGCCTTGGGTACATAGTGAGTTCTTGGCTAGCCTGGGCTATGTGAGCTCCTGCCTCAAAGAAAGAAATAAAATAAAAACAACAACAACAACAACAAAAAATTCAGAAGAGACTACAGATTTTTTTTTTATCACCAGGGGAGAATCCATTCAACAAAATTAAAATTCTATTTTAAATAATTCATTAAAAATTTCAGGGTACAAAGAGTCCTCCTTGAAAATTCTCCCTGCCTGTTTTTGCCCTCCAGATTATGCATGTGCTGATGTTATATCCCCATTTGCCCTTCTGGGGACTTGTTAGGTGTTTTCTGTTCTATGAATAGAAGGGATTCTACAAGTTCTACCTATTGTTTTAAGAATAGATTCTACTGGAAAACATAGCTATTTTAACTATCACAATATGCTCTTAATTCCTGACAGAAGTGGCAACACTTTCCCATGGCGGGTGGATCCCTTTGGTATGTTGAAATGCTCGTTTTTATTGGAGCTCTGTCAATCCTAACTGATTAGCTGATTGACTTACTTGTTTATCTTGTGGCACAGGATTTGCCTTTGTCTGTAGCCAAAGACAAATCCAAGCTGGCCTTTCCCCAGCTTGGATTACAGTCACATGACATGCTTGGATGTCAACATCTCCATTCTTTAAAAAAGTGACTTGAACTTTTGTTTTTATATTTATGTAGTATGTCTGTGGGGGGTTTAGATGTATTCAGTGTACATGTCTTTTTTTTGTGTACGTGTATTCACATGTGTGTGCACATATGATTGGTGTCCATGTGTGCTGCAGTGCACGGGTGGAGGTCAGAGGACTACTTGTAGAAGTTGGTTCTCGTCTTCCAGTCTGTGGTTTCTGGTGACTGACCTCAGGTCATTAAGTTTGGCAGCCAGCAAAATCCTTAACTACTGAGTCATCCTGCTGGCCTCTGGCTGTCAACCTCTGAATTAAACAATACATTTATGTTTGCACAGTAAATCCTTGCCACAGGTTCCCATTTTGTGGTCTGTTGGTTTTATGAGGTTGTAAACCCTGTTTCCAGTGCCTTAGTAACTGCCACCACCATAGCAGCTAACACAGGTCACAATTGCAGGCATCTGACATGTGCATCAAATGTTCATTTGGGAATGGAACACTCTTTGGCACATGAGACATTTTGTGTGTTCTTTTACATAAAAAAAACAAAACAAATGTTTATCTGCCCATTACTGAGACCAATTTTTTTTATCATTTTCTTTATTTTCCTTTTCAGAAAATGATAAAGAGGAGCAATATAGTTAGTAATTGATAGGTTATCTAACAAGACTCTTAGGAAACAGAAACCATGGTGGGGATTGGATTAGAGAAACAGCCAATTGCCTAGACCATTAGCGGCACAAAGTCTACTGAGGAATTGATGACATTTTAAAGTTGGTTCTATCAGAACATCTACGAGAAAGATAAAATTATTTTCCAAATATTACCAGCACAGATCACTTTCAACGTTGTTTATAACGCAAAGTGATGCCATTAGGTTTCAGGGGCCTTCCAGATGCCAGAAGCTCCGTCATGTAAATCACATCTCCACGGGGACTGGCAGGTGGGACAACATGTGTCATAAGGACTTCTAGACCACAACTAAGAAACCTACTTAGGATTTACCTTCCAATGAGAAGGACTCTAAAAGGAAAGCTCCTAGTGCAATCTTAAAACACGTTCTCTTCACGGAAAAACAGTATTTTGTGCTCAGACATCATAAAGTGTATTGCTTCGTCCTCAAGACACAGCTTCAGTCTTGGGGCTTAGTCAAGCAGGGTATGATTTGTTCATGTGTGTCGCCATTGCTGATGCATTTCCATTAAGACTCTAAGATCTGTGGGAGGAAGACATAGAGACTTCAAAGCCCCCTCGTGCTGGCAATACAGTTTTGGCCGTATTTTAAAGGTTGGGAAAGCATTCTGAGATTGGTAGAAGGGTTTGGCTACTTTGGCTAAAGGTTGTTAAATGCATCTTTAAGATATTTAAGTTTTTGCTGCTGGTGGTGGTACATGCCTTTAAATCCCAGCACTTAGGAGGCAGAGGCATGCAGATCTCTGTAATTTTAAGGCCAGCCTGCTCTATAGGTTGAGTGGACAACCAGGGTTACATAGGAAAAACCTTGTCTCAAAACAAAACAAAACAAAGCAAAAAAGGTATGTAAGTTTTTCATTTATACTATTCTAAGGTCACATGATAATAAGCGGATGTGACTGATGGCATCAGTGGACACAGAGGGGAGAAATTTCACAGGGCTCCATGCTAGACAAAGATAGAAGACAACTTAGGGCTCATGGGAGGGAGAGAATCAGTCTTCTTCTGGGATGGGTCCCCTAAGTGGTTATCCAATGCCAAGTGGTCTGTTCCAAAATCACATACACACAAGCAGCACTAAATACACACATCAGGTTGCGTGTGTGTGTGTGTGTGTGTGTGTGTGTGTATGCATACACATATGTCTGTAACAGTAACAACTAAAAAAATGGCTGGCTATGAATTTGAGAGGGAGTGAAGGGAACATGGGAGTGGTTGGAGGAAGAAAAGGAAAGGGGAAATGATGTAATGGTGCTTTAATTAAAAATAAATTAATTAGGGGCTAGAGAGACAGCTCAGCAGTTAAGAGCACTGACTGCTTTTTCAGAGGTCCTGAGTTCAAATCCCCTCAACCACATGGAGGCTCACAACCATCTGTAATGGGATCTGATGCCCTCTTCTGATGTGTCTGAAGACAGCTACTGTGTCCTCATATACATAAAATAATTAAATAATTCTTTAAAAATAAATTAATTAAAAACTATATGGCAGAAGAAGATTTTGTAAAATGGAGAAATGTTTGTATTTTACTTGTATGAACTCAATTGACTGAAAAATGTAGATAATGTAGTTACATAGGAAAAATCAGAAAGTTAGACATGTTTTATTGTTTGTTTGTTTGATACAGGGTTTCTTTGTGTAGCCCTGGCTGTCCTGGAACTAGGATGATAGACCATGCTGGCCTTGAACTCACAGATATCCATATACCAGCCTCTGCCCCTTGAGTGCTGGGATTAAAGATATGTGCCACCACCAACTGGTTTAGACATATAAATTATTTTTTTAGGTTTTTCTATGTATCAGCTCTTGCATTTAAAAAAAATGAGAGGAATGACAGAGCCTACCTTTTCCTTTTAAACTTTAAAAAAAAGATTTATTTATTTGTTTATTTATTTATTGTATATGAGTGCTCTATCTGCATGTACACCTGCGTGCCAAAAGAGGGCATCGAATCCCATTATAGATGGTTGTGAGCCACCATGTGGTCACTGGGAATTGAACTCAGGACCTTTGTAAGAGCAGCAGGTGCTATTAACAGCTGAGTCACCTCTTCAGCCCCCCAGAACCTACCTTTAAGGCATATTATTAAAAAGTAAATAAAGTCAGATATGCTGACCCATGCCTTTAATCCCAGCATTTGGAGGCTGAGGCAGTTGTATCTCTGTGAGTTCAAGGCCAGCCTGGTCTACATAGTGAGTTCCAGGATAGCCAGAGCTATGTTGTAAGATCCTGTCTCAAAATACCCCCACCCGCGGACTCCCCAAAAGTAAACAAAATATTTAAACCTGTAGCCTCAGCACTTGAGAAGCAGAAGCAGGAGGATTTCTACAAGTTTGAAGCTAGTCTGGTCTACATAGCAAGACTCTCTCTGATAACAACGAAAAATAATATTAATAAACTGATTGAAAGAATGGCTGGCATAAGTGATGACTTGTTTTGGGGGGGTTATTTGTGGTTTTTTGTTTTGTTTTTGTTGTTTTGAGACAGGGTCTTTCTGTAACAGTCCTGAGCTGCTTTTACAAAGATCCTGAGTTCAATTCCCAATGACAACATGGTGGCTCATAACCATATATAATGGGATTTGATGCCCTCTTTTGGCACACAGGTGTACATGCAGATACAGCACTCATATACAGTAAATAAATAAATAAATAAACAAATAAATAATTTTTTAAAAAAAAGTTTAAAAGGAAATGGTAGGCTCTGTCATTCCTCTCCAATCCACAGAGATCTGCCTGTCTCTGCCTCAGGTGCTGGGACTAAAGCTGTGTGCCACCATGCCTGGCTAATAATAGCTATTGTTTTAGTGACTACCATAATATTTAGAGGATAATTTATTTCCTTGCTGTACTATTTTATTTTTTGAGACCAAGTTTCATGTAGCCCGGGCTGAGCTCAGGCTACTTAATAGCCAAAGATGATTGCAGACCCCTGATCTTTTGCTCTCCACCCCACTGTGCTGCCATCACAGGTGCATTACTACGTCTGGTTTTATCCACTCCTGGATTCCATTTCTGTGGAATTCTGGCTTCTCATAAGCCAAACTACAGTTGTAGATATTCTAAGGCACTCTCAAAATAAATTCTTCTAGATGTCTTCTGTATTTGGGGGTTTGAAATTCCACAAATGTAGGGTGAAACAGAGCCCGTGTTTTCTTCTCCTTTCTCCTATACCACATTTATTTTTTACAAACATGTAGAAGTTGGGATATGGGTGGGGGAAAGAGGAGATGGCTGAGAGAATATAATTTAATTTCTCTTCTGGCACTCTCGGGCAGCGGGCTTTAATTAGGAGCTCAGATTGGTCTTTAGTTACAAGGCTTCTGGATCAAAGCTAATTTGTATGTCAGATGTAATTTAGATGACTGCAGACTGTGTTTGGGAAACAAGGATAGATTTTAGTGGCCTTGATTAGGAAAGCCTGTGGTTATTTTCTGCTCCATTGCACTAATACTAATATCTAACGGGAGCCAAGGGTCACGTACGTAAGGGTTATCTTTGCAAAGATCAGCTGTCTCTGCTGGCCAGATAAGTCTTTCTACCGATGGTTCTGGAAAGGACCAGCACGCATCTCTCTATTTTCCTGATTAATGGAAAATGATATATTGAATTAGCCGGTTGGCTCCATTCTCGTGTCTCTTTATTCACCATGATCTCACCCACAGACTACTGCTCAATTATTTTATTTGCAGTTAATAGACCAAGGAAATGATTTGGGGAGCTGATAGGTCTGTCAGACAATATTTTTCTTTAGCGTGGGTTAATTCAACTATCCATTCATCAGGATTTTAAAAAATAAAGTACATTAGCTGGGTCTGGTAATACATATCTTTAACCCCAGTGCTGGAGAGGTTGAGGCAGGAGGAGCAAGAGTTTGAGATCATTTTGGAGTATATGTCATATTTGCTGCCAGTTAGGGCTATCTGTGACCTTGTCTTATTACTTCTCTGTGATAAGGTAAAGATAATAGGAAGTGATTACTGATAAGGGGGGTATTTAGTGAATGTTCAGTAAAAGACACCCATAGTTAGAAGGCTCTGAGCTACAAGCCTGGTTTGATTACTATGTTTATCTCCTCTCCAAGACACCTGAATGGGTAAGTCTGGGAGAAGGGTAGTTAGCTAGCTTGTACAGGACAACTCCAAGGTTACAGTCTTAGCATGGAAAAAAAGGAGAGAAGCAGATTAGCTAGTTTGTTGGGAGCTGAGTTAGAGATCAACAGGTGGGTGATAGAGCTGTCCTTGCCTGTGGAGAAGAGGATCTCTCACACGTGAGGAAAATAGTATGTGATGATTGTAGCAACACCTTTCAGGGCTGATTACCACTTTGAGAAAACCTTACCTCTCCCCCAGGAGTGTGCTAATTAAAAATGTATACAAGCTATCACACACTGTTGAAGCAGCGGTGTACCAGTGAGAATGAGTCAGATGCTGCTGCTATAACAACCACAAACTCACTGGCTTCAAATTCTTCCATGGGTGTGCACCTTGAGCTGGTGGGCTCTGCTCTCTACTACCATCTGGGGCATGCACTGGCACAGGGCCCCACATCTGAAGCATTGAAACCCCTCACTGCAGTGCAAAGAGCATGGGCCAGTGTTTAATACGAAAGTCTTTCTGGGAGCGACTAGTGTTTCCATTTTATCAGACAAGCAAGTGAAGGAGAGGGTCCTCCAAGTTATACTGAGACAGAAAACTCCATCAGCGACAACCAAAAAGTTAATTATATTTCCAACTACTAGTTAATGTCAGGGTTTTCAATCAAGAGATCAAGTGAGGGAGACTCTATAGTTATTAACCACAAAAAGTGGTTGTTATGCATGCTAGTGCGGGCTTTCTTTCTGAGGAAGTCTAAGGAGTTATCCATGAAATTCTGCTTTCCTGAAGCCAAAAACGGATGTATTATTTCCTAAAACTATCTATAAATTATATGTTGTCACTATAAAGGGAAAATGATTTCTTTTGCAAGTGAGTTAATGTATTCAAGGTGAGTATATACAGCAAGGACATATGAACCACTTCCCTAAGAATTTAGCCTGATCCCAGTTGAAGAAATCCAGTCCTTACAATGCCTGTTGGCCACGTTATGATGATGTTTTATAGATAGGCAGATAAAGTTGGAGGTCCCTGTTCTCACTGTGTGTGAGTAAGAAGCAAGAGATTTGCCCAGGACCCTTGTGGGTATGCTGTTGTCCCCTCCCTGTTCCCTGATGACAGCACTGGACATGTAGAGAGCCTGCACCCTATGTGGTTCAGGAGAGTGACTGGGAGAGAGTGAAGCAGCTAGCAGGCTAGACTAGGGAAGGAGTCTCTGTGGTAATCTTGAGTATAGCCATAGCAGAGTGAGCAAATATTTTGTTAATGGCCTTCTGGGTTTTGGCTTTCAAAGCCCAGTGATCCTTGTTTTTCTTAGCTTTGCCAGAAGGAAAAAAGTAATCCAGAAGACACCGGAGCCCTTCTGGGTAGGTTCCCGGCAGAGTTGTCTTTGCCTGGATGTAGAGTGTACATCAGCTGTTATGAGTCTACGCCTTGGGGAAGCTCACACGCCTGTGGTGTTAGTCTGCATTGCCGTAAGTGCTAATGGGCCTGAAAGGAGTTCTTAAACCCATGACAGTTGGAGGGTGGTGCTTCAGACAAACAGAAGGCAGACTTCCACTCAAAGATGCTGCTGCTTTTACTCACTGTCTTAAGTTATAAATAAATAAATAAGTAAATAAATAAATAAATAAATAAGATCTATCTAGCACACTAGGAATAGGATGGGGTCAACTAATTTGGGGGCACATGACGGTAAAACTCTAAATTTCTTTAAAAATGACTCCTAAATCATGCCAGACACCACGCCAAGCACTCTTCCATATTGTGTTTTTGAGTCCCCACTGCTGTGTTGGGAGCTGGGTGTCACCATTCCAATTAGAGATAGGCAGACTGAACTCCAGCGAGATTACCTCTTTGCTCTAAGTGATGGATCTGGAAGACAGAGGTGTTCTATGTTGGATGTCTGCTTCCTCTAGAAATATTCTTTATTGTACTCAGTTGAGTGGTTCTTTACAAGTTAGAAGTAACAACTTAAAGTCTCCACTCAGTGTTCCTTAAAGTCTCTCTAGTCAGTGCCCCCTTTTCAGGCCACCTTCCCAGCCAGTACTGGTTTGAATTGGTGCAGAAAGAACCCAACAGCATCACCATTCCTCCTCCTCTTCCTCCCCCCTCTTCCTCCTCCTCCTCTTCTTCTTCCTCCTCCTCCTTCTCTTCTCCCTTCTTTCTTTTCCCCCTCTTCCTTCTCCTCTTCATCCTCTTCCTCCTCTCCTTTCTCCCCTTTTTCCTCCTTTTCCTCCTCCTTCCCCTCCTCCTCCTCTTTTTCTACTACTTCTATTTTTTTTTCAAGATAAGGTTTCTCTGTGTAGCCCTGGCTGTCCTAGAATTCACTCTGTAGTCCAGGCTAGCCTCTAACTCAGAAATCTGCCTGCCCCTGCCTCCTAAGTGCTGGGACTAGAGGTGTTCATCACCATGCCTGGCTGTCATTATTCTTTTTATGAGTGGTTACAGACTCATCAAGCATATAATGCTGTCACATAATATTTTATGCTCTGTGAGGGAAGAGACCATAACTAAACATTTGCCTAACACCTATCATTCCTGATGTGGTACCTTTCAATTAAGGACTGATTTTATGAAGTGTATCTATTTTATGGTTAGCCATTTTATTTTGCACATTAAGAGATGACATGTGCCTTAAATTTTAATGGAAGTCTTTGTTTTACATAAGGTGCTTACAGTTTGCTCTGAGTTATGCCACAAAATATCTAGAGTTATTTAATTATATTTTCATACCTTTACAACATGTGAAGAAAAGGCCTGCAGAGCTACCACCAACTAGAACCTGTGACATTAGGTGATTGTAATTTAGCTATTTCCAGACATCTAGAAGACATGTGTTATAAAATGAAGACATTACTATAAAATGGAAATAAAGAGGTGCAACTTATGGTGACCATGGAGTCAACGTGGGGGAAGTGAGGAGGCACATGGAACCAAGTTGTCAGGTAGACATGGTTCCCACGCAGGGTGTCCCACAGGTAATTGCACTCATCACCTTACAACATCACTTAGAAACTTACTTCCAAATAGTGCATAGAGTTTGTACTTCCTAACTTGTAGGGTTCTTCTGAGGATGAAATGTATGTTAATAGCAAGACCTAGTATGAATAGGGATTGCTATTCTCATCATGGCTAATGACTTTGAACTATCTAGAGTTATTTAATCAATAGGCCTGAGGTCTTTCTAAGTTAGCAGATGTATTTCAGGCTGGAGGCATGGCTGAATGTAGAGGGATGGCCTAGCATATGATATTCTGGTTCAATCTTCAGGATTACAAAAAGCCAAACCTAACACAGATGTTATATTTTCCTTGTTTCTGCAAAACATACTGTGACGAGTACAAGAAGGAAAATTCCACAGAACATACTGTGATGAGTACAGGAAGTACAATTCACAAGTGTTAGGAAGTTCCTGAAATGTACAAGATTTATGTAGCTCCTACAACTATATAAAAAGAATAACACTTTGTGAGGAGAGAAAATTCCTTAGTAGAGCTGTCTCAAAGCTATGTATGAAGCTCCAGGGATGCAGCTTTCAAGAGTTATTACCCTTGCTGAGGTGAACTTTTTGGTGATATAACCTCCTTAGAGTCATCCATGCTCCTGTAAATAACCCCAGTGGTTCACTCAATTAGACCCAGGTCCATTGTTGGTGCCCTGTCTAGAGTAAGTAGAGGTTTGTTCACATCATTCCAGGAAAAGTCACAGAACATGGCTTTTGAACCTGGGGTCACATGTATACGAGGCAAGTATTCTACTTTTAAGATCCATTCTTAGCCCAACCCTTATCATTTTATAACATACATTCCTAATGTATACATGCATGTACATATTGAACACTCTTGTCTTCACATCTAAGATTAGGGAATGATAGGCAATGGGAGTTGGAGACGAAATACTTGAAGGTTAAGGGCAATTGGTATCTAGTTGTATAAGATCTCACAGAGCATGCAGTATGTAGCTACAGGTGATCTAGAAGGCTGTTTAGGGACTGGCAGCTGCCTTTGCTTATATTTAAACTAGCATCTTGGAGAAACCATATGTATATATAAATACATAGAATGTACACATATAATGTATATATGTATTAACTGTATCTTGAAAATTTGAATGTATCTATGTTCTATCTTCCTACTTTAAAATTAATGACACCACATAAAAAATTAGTTTGGATTAAAGTTTACTCTGTTTTATTTTTTTCTTTACAATGAAAACTAGCAGTTATTTTAAATTAAACCTGTGTGGGCCTGGTGAAGGAAGAGGCATATTTATAAACCAAAATAGAGTCCAGAAAGAAATCAAATTATCTGATAAATGAGGAGCTGTCTGGATTCAATGAAGGGGTTGCACACAGGAAACAGCTTTGATTATCTCTCAATATTTAATTAAAACAAATTCTGTCATCTCTCTTTCCTTGCCTTGGATATTTTCTCAAGTAATTTTCTACCTTTCTGGTCTCTTTAATGTGATAAAATGTTCTCATTTATAAATGTTAGAAGTCTTGGTCAAATATAGAAAGCCTTTATGGTAATATCTAATTTAAAAGCTCTGTCTTTCCCTACTTCAGAACTGACCTGTGACTGACCATGGCATCATCCAGGCTGAGAAGAGCTTTGGTTACACCTTCGTTCATATTCCTTGCCTATCCTCTTGCTTTAAGGTCTTTTTGGGCACAGAAAGATCGTAAATAGAGAAACGGAGGTAACCTAAAGTACCGTTTTCTGTCCATTTTCTAAGACTGCTAGACTTGAGCAAAGGTGTTTCTGGGACTTTTCAGACTCTCGAGTCTTGAGTCTTGATAGTCTTTCCCACTCTGCCTGACGCTATGCTTGCTCTTGAGCAGGCAATGGCTTCTGAGCCCCGAGAGCCCCGAGCATCAAATTCATGTGACATATGTCCAGCTAAATCCTCGAAGCTTTGTTGGTTTCATCTTAAAAAGAAATTAGATTATTCCCAGCTGGGAAAACCTACAGACATCTCCAAAGACATTATCTTGGTCCCTCTTTGTCCCACATGGCTTGCTTTGTGAAGCATACCCCTCAGCATCCTCTACCTAAAATGCAGTTCAGAAGAAACAGTCTCTCTAAAGATTCAGTAAGCTAGTTCTAATGACTCCTCATAGGACGGGCTTGAATCTGGAACCAATAGAGTTTTATTCCACACTCTTATTCAAATGTTAATAACAAAATGGATTGGGAAAAGCTCTTTCAAAACTGTATTTTGATATTAGGCTAAACATATGGAAACAAAGAATTTATCTCAACTATGATAGTATATTCAAAAGAATATACCTGAGCTGGGTTAATGACTAAAAGGCAAACTGTAATGGACAGAAATGCTAGAAAACGACAATGCTGTCAGCTTCCTTCCAAGCAAGGCTTTCCAATGATGCAGATGCTAAGATACCAAGGGATCAGCTAGGGTTTGTGTAAATGAAGTACTTCCACATGACAGGCACCGATAACTTTGAAGATGAATCACACAATGTGAAAGTAATGGATAGAAATACTTAATAACATTCAGTAATAATAAGATCATTAAGCAGAATCTGGATATGACCAAGATGAACAAGGGATAGAAATAAATCCTCGATAAAGGAGGTCATCAGCTGATGCACACACATAAGCAGTTGGGATTGAGTGTTCTACCACACAAATAACCTGTATGTGTGGCCTGCTCTCCCTTCTCCCTCAGTCTTGTGCTCTGTCACTCCCTGGGTCATTTTGGACTTCCTCTACTGACTCTAATCTTTGTTTTGTTCCTCTGTATATATCCCGTATGTATAAGATGATCCACAATAGGTGTTCACACGTTTATGAGATGATTGTACAGATAAATGAAAGAATTCACAGTAAGTAAATTGAAATATTTACAGGACAATTTACCTCCTGTATGGAAGAAGATATAAAACTGAAAATACCAGCATGGGTGAAATAGTGTATTCTCATTCTTGAGGGGTGAAAACCATTTTGATTAAATAATTTCATGTTTAGAAATGTATCCTAAGACAGGCTAGAAAGTTGGCTTATGGTTAACTGATTGCTCTTGCAGAGGACTAGGGTTCAATTCCCAGTACACACATGATTGTACACAACTGTCTGTAACTCCAGTTTCAGGGGATCTTATGTCCTCTTCTGGCCTCTTGGGCTTTGTATGAACATTGTACTCAGACATATGCAGACAAAACAACCATATACAAAATAAAATAAAATATTAAAAAGGAAAGTTACCCAAAGAAAACATTTGGCCATTTAATAATATATTATTCTTTAGAAAAATTATTATCCAGTGAAACACCTGTTAATAAATCAGAAATCAACATTTATAAGAAAATCAAACAATCAAATATTAATCATTGAAACTGATTTTACAGATCTGTATTTATTGACCTGTATTTATAGCAAAGTATTTGGTATTTGCATCGATAGATATATAGTGGCTGTCTATAATCCCAGCATGTGGAAAGTAATCCCAGAATGTGGAAAGTAGGGTCCGGAGTTTTAGGAGTTCAAGGTCAGTTACATAGTTAATTTGAAAACAACATGGACTATATGAGACCTGGTCTCAAAACTCAATATAGAGTTTAATTCTGTGTTTGCAAGAAGCTGGCAAGGTTGGCGGCTGAAATGTTGACCACAGTTCATTTGAGTCAGTTGAGTGGTCGGTTTGGTTTATATTCCCATTTTCACAGTCTGGACATTTTCTAGGAAGCATAGAAATTGAATAAACAGCTAGCATGAATAGGTTTTTTAAAAGTGAAAGTGATTTAATTAAGCATGTGTGTATGATGGGCATATGATGGGCATGCACACATGCCACACACCGTATACGCATGGAGTCCAGAGGACAGCTTTTGGTTCCTAGTTTTCTTCTCCTGTACATTCTAGGGATCAAACTCCGATCTTCGGGCTTGTGCAGCAAGCAATTTTACTCACCGAGCCGTCTCACTGCCCCCCCTCCCCCAACAGAGTTGTTTCAAAGGTCATAATAGCCTTTTAAAGATTTGTTTAATTAATTTTTCAAAAAGAAAACAGATGAAGTAATTGCTTTTTTAGCTTTTTCCCTTTTAGTTTGTGATTATTTTCTTATTTGTTGTTACTGCCACCTAGTGGATGAAGACTCATCTACTGTTTTTTTATTTGAGACTGTAGCTTGTTTTTTTCTACAGATAGCTCTTTCAGAAGTGGAAAAAACAAAACAAAACAAAAAAAAACAAAAAACAAAACAAAACTAAAAATAAAAAACAAAAAAAAACCCGATCAAGCAAACAAACACGGCTATTGACATATTAGCAAACGCCTAACAGCCGTTCTCCAAAAGTAATAACTCCATAATTTACTTGTAAATTTGTAAAAGTTACCTTTAAAAACATAATTCAATTTATAAGTGATGAACTAGCACTCTGCCTCAAAATTGCATGTGGTTAATTTTTTACAGGATTTTCATCTTTTTTTTTTTTTTTTTTTTTTTTTTTTTTGGACAAGGTTTTTTTTTTTTTTTTTTTTTTTTTTTTTTTTTTTTTTTTTTTGACAAGGTTTTTTTTTGTGTGTGTGTGTGTAGCCCCTGGTGTCCTGGAACTGGCTCTGTAGATTATAGGTGGCCCTCGAACTCACAGAGATGGGCCTGCCTCTGCCTCCCTGAGTGCTGGCATCCAAAGGCATGTGCTACCACCACCCAGTGCTTTCATGGATTTTTTATGAACTCTTGTGACTGGTAGCAAGCTGTGCTCAGTTGTGATTGACAGAAGCTACATCTAGGGCACTAAACACATCCTTTCCCTATTGTGACTATTGCCATTAGGTCTGATAGGTCCACTGTTTGACCATTTCTCATCATTGTACAAGTTTTATTGTATGCACAAATTGCATTCAGCTTTAACACTAAATCTGTGAGTAGCCCTTATAAGTCTTGATGCCGTGAGTGCCTCAGGCTTGGTAGCCAGGGCTTGCTCTGAGCTGCACACTGAGACCAGTAAGTTTCTATTATGTGGTGGATAGTCCTACCACAGTTGCTTCCAGGCTTCACTGTAAAAGTAGCAAGCTGGATTTGGGCACACAGGACCCAGCACTGCACTGTGCAGTATTTTTTGATCTGTGTAGGTTATCACTAACAACCTCAAACACATAGACTATGGTAAAATACAGCAAATGCAGAAAAGCCAATAGGGAATGATATATCTGAAAGATATAGTTAGCTTTGTTTGAGATATAATTTAATTGTAATTTTATATAGCTTAATTACCAAAACAACTGCTCTGTAGTATCCTTCAAATTTGAACACATGGCTTTTCCAAGCTTTCATGATCAAAACTGATAACCACTATATATGGTTGCTGCCTTGCTTTCTGAATTGTCTTTATTTTTCTGGAACAACTGTAGAACCATGAAAGAGAGCTATTCTTTGAATTTCTAACTTGTACCCAGACAGCATATGTTTTGTTGCTATCTACCAATAGTGCAGGTTAAGGATGTCTTAAGTGTTCCAATGTCCTGTTTTGTTTGTATAAAAGGTACATGTAAAACTATAAAGTATTGAATAAAATTATCACTATCTAGTCGTCAGAACTGAATCAACCCCTAGAGCTGGATGTGACTCACTGGTCTAGATCATACCCATCACACACAGGACCCTGGGTGTGACCCTAGCACCACAAATTAATAAATGAACGAAGAAAGAAAGAATCCAGTCAGCTCCAGGCTTGAGAATGCTATGATTGCTCAGAGTAGGTTGACTTCAATTGAAATCTAGATTTAAATAAATACTATTTCCTTACATTAAAAAAAGGTGTTGTATTTTTAAAAAAAAATATTTTTAAGACAGTGTCCTCTGTGGCCTAGGCAGGCTTCAAACTTGCTATGTCAGAGGAGGACCTTGAACTGATTCTCCTGCCTCTACTTCTGAGTGAGGGCTTTGCAGACAAGACACAGGACCTTGTTCATGTTAAATAAGCACTCTACCAATTGCACTAAATGCCCTCGTCTATACCTTGTTAAGATTTATTCTTTAAATGATAAAACATTGTTAGTTTTAATGTCAAATATCTTATTTGTTGTTGTTTTCTATAATGTTAGCACCTTCAGAGTAACAAAATAGTCAGTTTGATATACTGATTCTCCACATGTTTCCCTACATGCCTTGTGCTTTTCAATCTTCATTACGTCCCCCGGAGGGTATTTAGTTCATGATCACACACTTCTTCACAAAAGGACTTTCAGATTCTCCTGTGTGTTTCCTGCCACATACAATGCTCGTGCAAATAACGCTATTTGCAAGGAATGTGTACTATACCACTTCCAGGTCAGTCTTGTATCACCCTGTTATCTTCTAAGATAGGTCTGTTATAATTATGTTTATAACTACTATTATTTTTAATAGGGAGCCTAATGGAGATGAATGGGCTGCAGACAAAATTCCATGACAAGAATATCTCCACAAAGGAAAGTTCTGGATGGAAGTTAGTTCTTCCTTTGGCAGAGAGCCTGCGGGGCGTATTTGTCTTGTGTAGTGACAGGGGATTCTGTATGAAGAAAATCAAGGGATTTCCTGGATTACACAAGTCAACTTGACGATAGCAACTCAGCAGTGGGTACCAGTTCATCAAACGTAAGAGGGTGAGAATTGACCTGAACTGTGATTCTTCAGAGGGAACAGAGTAATATATATTGCAAGCTTTCTTACACCAGAATCATCAGAACTAAACTATGAATGTCCAGATTCTGGAGCCCATAGGAAGATAAAGATAAATAACAAAAATAACCCACCACCACCAACAAAAACTCTTGTACTTGTCTTCAGACCTTGAAATTTGGGTTGGCAATGAAGATTTATTACATGCTTAAGTCTATGCAATCCTATGAGGTTGGAGACAATAGAGAAAGGACTCAGACATCAAAGTTTGAAAAAAATATTTTAAGAGTTACTGATTTACTGGAAAGAGGAGAATGACAGACTTCACTGACAATTTTTTTTTTAAATTAGCATTCAGAGTATTAGATACCATTGTGGCATTTTCAAACAGAGTTTGTTTTAGAAGATTTTCTTCCTACTTCATGTCACCCATTTCTGTCCCCTCCCCCTTCTCATGACCTCCCTTCCTCCATATCCTTTCTTCCTTCTTATCACATGTGGCTTTTTGTCACCTTTCAGTCCTCTCCAGCATCAGTTTTTACCCTCTCTGGGCTTTAAATCTGTATCAACATTTGTATCCATTCATGTATATGTAAGTATATATGACAGACTATGATCCACACATGAGAGAACATGCAGTGGTGGTCTTTCTGAGTTTGGGTCATCATGTTTCATATTATTCTTTCCAGAACCATCTGTATGAATTAAAAAGATTCGTGGGTGGGTGTGTATCTGTGTATCATGTTCATACCTCCTGACCTCAGCATCCAGTAAGGGCTTTGGATGCTCTGGAACTGGAATCATAGAGAGTTGTGAACTTCTGTGTGGGTGCTGAGAGGTGGGCGACAGCTCTACGGAAGAACAGCCAGTGCTCTTAACTACTGAGCCATCCCGCCAGCTCTATCTACAAACATTTTTACTTTTTAAAAAATATTTATTTATTTATTTTAAGTATGTGAGTACACCGTAGGTGTCTTCAGATACACCAGAAGAGGGCATCGGATCCCATTACAGATGGTTGTGAGCCACCATGTGGTTGCAGGGAATTGAACTCAGGACCTCTGGAAGAACAGTGAGCCATATCTTCAGCCCCACTTTAATTAAAATATAATTACATCATTTTCCCCCTCTTTACTTCCCACTCTCCCCACTCCCCGATTCCTCTCTATCAAATCCATGAACTCTTTAATGATTGTTATACATAAACATCTAAATAAACACATAAACCTTCTGTGTTATTTGTACATACACAGTTTTAGGGCTGACCACTTGGTATTGGATAACCAACAAGAGGGCTAATCTTTGAGGAAGTTACCCCTCTCTCAGCAGTCTTTAGTTGCTTGTAGTTCTTTCTCTGGGGGATGAGATTTCTCCCTTCTTTGTTAGTCTGACTATTGGTGGTGTTTTTCAGGTCTTGTTTAGGCAGCCATATTGTTGAAGTATCATGTGTGAAGCTTCCCTGTGGTTTCTAGGAGACTGTCTCACATCAGCTTCCTGGTCCTCTGGCTCTTACAGCCTCTCTAGGGTTTTCCTAAGTCTTTAGGTGTGGGACTTTTGTTGAGACAAGATTTGAACCATGTAAGC
Source organism: Arvicanthis niloticus (assembly GCF_011762505.2). Taxonomy (NCBI): domain Eukaryota; kingdom Metazoa; phylum Chordata; class Mammalia; order Rodentia; family Muridae; genus Arvicanthis; species Arvicanthis niloticus. The sequence continues at coordinate 104,650,985 of NC_047661.1, read as the reverse complement.
CAGGCTGGTCTTGATTTTCTATACATTCTCCTGCCTCTGTCTCGCTGGTGTGAGGATTATAGGAATGATCCACCATGCCTCTGTTAGTTTGTTGTTGTTTTGTTTGCTTGTTTTGTTTTGAGACAGGATCTCAAGTAGCCAAGATTGGTCTCAAACTCACTATGAAGGTGAGGATGACCTTGAACTCCTGATCCACTTGCCTCTACCTCCCAAGTGCTGAGATTACAGGTGTGTATCACCACTTGTAGTTTCTGTGATGCTGGGGATTGAATCTAGAGCCTGTGTGTGCTAACACTCTACCAACTGAGCCAATCCCAAGCCCCACTTATTTTTCTTTTGGAATAAATTTTCATATAGAGTCACTGTAGGGTGGAGAAGCAAATTATTTACTCCAGGATTCTCCGGTTAGTTCTTGTTAATCATTTTGATGATAAAGCATTCATTTAATGTCCTATGTGTTAAACAAGTAGGTGAATATTTTCTCATTATCTACTTGCTTCTTATTACTGAAGTCATCAGTGAGCTGGCAAAAATGTTTCTGTAAGTGCTGGTGTGTTTGCAGAGTTTGTTAGCTCTGCCTCCGTTGTCTTGGACCAGTTCACATTTCCCCAGGAAGCCCTTCCTGAAGGCTCCTGGAGAATGCTTTAAGGCTTCATCTTTTCTCTTTCAAAGACACGTGTGTTCTGAATAGACAGTGCTGTTGCTCATTGTTTTGTTTCTTGGTTGTTTGCTTTTGAGGCCGAGTCTGTGGTGTAGTTCAGAATCGCCTTGCCTGGATCATCTACTGTAACCCAGTCCTCCCCAGGGCTAATATCTCCATGCCTGGCAACTTTTAATGATCTTGAAGTACTAAATCCACTTCTACTATTATAGCTGTACCGTGTAAGGCAAACTGATTCTTTGTTTGAGAACACAGGTCTATTTTATATATCTATTATTGCCTGCCAACTTTGACTGTTGATTGTCACAGGACCAAAGGTAATTTACCGTCAGGGTTAGTGGGCCATTGTGAGATCTCAAATCACATTCTGAATGATTGCAATATGACTGCCTTGTATATGGGGAGCTCTGGTGAGATGGTTCAGTGGGCAGAGAGCTTGCTACAGAAACCGGATGACCTAAATCCAATCCTTAGAATCTACATAAAGAAAATGAGAGATGCAACTCCACAAAGTTTTGACCTGCATATACATACCATGGCACACTACCCCACAACTGATAAATAAAACTTAAAAGCTTTAATATCTATTTAATATCTATCCCAATTTCTCTCTCTCTCTCTCTCCCCTTCCCCCCTCTTTAGTCCTTAAGAACCAGAATTTGGTTTTGTTTTGTTTTAGGGAGTTATGACATTCCTAATGAGTATCAGTCATGACCTTATCCATGTAGATATTCTACCAGATGTTGCACACCAGCCTTTTTCCATCATTATAAAGTTTTATAAATATTTAATACCTCTTGGTCTGTGGGATTTGCGGCATAAATCTTGGCAAACATTTATCAAATGAACTGTTCCTCCTGACCCTGTGCTCCTGGGCTGCCATGTTTCATTTGCAGCCTGGCTGAGCACAGCTGATACATGAAAGGACCCTCAGTGGGGACCTTGAGGCAGGGGGTCCAGGCCAAACTGCTGGTTTTCTGGCATAAGAGCCATTTGGGATGTCATTAAAATATATTAAATAATTCTAAGAGGTGGGAGGAAATAGACTCTCTAAAGAGAATTCAGAAGCCTCTTAATTGAATCCCTCATGAAATAAGTGCCTATTAATGTTGAATACTGGCAAGGGTTGCTACTGTCCTGCGTTCCAACTGAGGAAGTTAATGTGGTAGATGGCCTTCCAAGGAAGGGGATAATCTGTGAGTTGGAGCTATGGCCCTGCCTCTCCCTGGTGAAGAATGGAGTCAGGACCGGCTGATTCCTAACCTGTCTCTCCTCTTCTAAGTGAGTAGAGAGAAGCTAAAGACTTGAAGTAACTTCCTCACATTGCAAAAGTGCTAGAGCTGAACCTAGCATCTGCAGGGCCTGCTGTGACAACCATTTTCTCTTTTTGACATTCAGTAATAGAGACTCTGAGGTCCCCTCCTTTGATGCACAACTAGGAGCCAAGATGACCAAAAATTTCCCATTAACATCATATCTTTTGTTATCTGTGGAAAAACCTATGCTTCCAAAGGCGTGGGCCACTGTAGTAAGTAAAAAAAAAAATGTTAAGTGATTTAATCTCTCTCTCTCAAAAAAAAAAAAAATCTGTCAAATCCAAATATCTTTTGATGTTAAAATTTTTAATATCAGTACCAATGTTATTTTAGTTAGAACCTTTATTTTTAGCTCTATCAGATATGTCATATAAAATCTTGGAGCAAGTGGCAGAAACAGGTAGCATCTTGCTTATTTTAATATCTAATCATTTCCCCTATCAGATTGAAATGAATAGACTCTGGAGTTTGTGAGTATAGCCAGGAAATTGTGGAATCCACTTTTGTTTTTATTTTAGGGAGATATGCCTGTAGAACATGCAAATTCAAAAGCATCGACTCTTCTATCAGTGATGATTCATTTGAAGAACCTTCTTATGAACCATTAGCTCTTGAACTGAGATGTACATCACAGCACAGGCTCAAAGACGTAGTAAGGCAGCCGAACACCAGAACACCAAGGCTCCCGGCCACTGGCGCTGCTTCCAGAGTGATCTGATTGCAAGTTCTGTCAGCTCACCATGACAAAGTTCTTGAGATTAGTCTGGAGATGAGCCACAGTTGTTCCTTTGGGAGCTTGTTCTTCCACATCTTTAGCTGACAAGGGAGACAGACCATCAGCGAGGAAAGAGAGGCTTTGGTTGAAGAACATGAACTTCATTGCACATGAAATCTTGAGCCAGACTTTTTTCCTCTACGTATTTTTGGCAAATATATCCCACTTCCCAAAATAAGAAAAGGGTGGGAGTATGGAAAATATTGCAATGACAAATTCCCTAGTAGAGTCATTAAAAGTGACTCTGGTTGCTATAACAACCTTCATTATAACATTCACAGCAGTTTTACTACAGTGTAAGGGGACGTAAAATGAGAAAGGATGTGTCTTTTCTATACAGTAACATAATCTTTAATTATTTAATTAGTTTAGCATAGGATTGAATCATTAAATACTCTGTCTAGATTGTATAATTGATGTGTGTGTGCACACACGTGTGCACATATGTGTGTGCACATGCACATATGCATGCATGTGGTCATGTGTGCACATGCCCAGGCGTGTACATGTATATAAGCTGAAGCATGTGGTCTGTGTGCAGGTGCATGTGAAGGCCAAAGGTCACGTCACATGTAGTTCTTCAGGACCTATCCACCTTTGTTTTTTTGAGACAGGGTATCTCAGTGACCTGGAGCTACTAAGTAGGCTGGGTTGGCTAGAGAGTGAACCCCCAGAATCTGCTTGTCTCCACCTCCAGTTGTGGAATGGCAGTTTGCCATCAACTAGTGTTTCCTGGGAGGAAGAAACCTCAGTTGAAGAATTGCCTTGATCAGATTGGTCTGTGAGCATTGCTGGGAAATTGTTTTGATTGCTAATTGAGCCCACTGTGGCTTATGCATCCCTTGGCTGGTGGGTCTGCGCTAGGGAAGAAAACTAGCTCAACAGATGCCAGTTTCAGTTCCTGCCCGAGCTCCAGCTATGACTTCCCTCAGTGATGAATTGTGAAAGATTCTACAAGTAGAAGAGGAAAGGAATCTTTTCCTGCCCACATTGCTTCTGGTCAGAGTGGTTTCTCACGGCAACAGAAAAGCAAACATGGATTCTGGGGATCAAAACCAGGTCACCAGGTTTGTGCAGCAAGCACTTTACTGACAGAGCCACCTCCCCAGCTCTCTAATGGCTTAGTTTATAACTGAAAATTTTGGGCAAAAGCTTGGGCTCCAGCAGCTCCAGGGAGCTAGGCTTAGCCATCCACTCCATAAGTTAAAGATGTATGAAAAGGAGCAAAGCAGAGTGAGACTTGGTCCACGTGGCCGCTTTATGAAGAGGAACAGATAAAAGCGTCCAGTGACCCCCACACCCATCACTGGGTACTGATTTGAACTTTGGGTTCAATGATAAGAACTGGACCAAGGGGCAAGCAATATGTATATTCACCAGACTGGGTCAAGGTGTGGTCTCTTCCACTACTGCCTCAGCTTGGGTTCTGTCAGGGAGTTGGAAGAAGTTTTTTCTAAGTGTTTTCATGGGCTGGTTGTCTCCATTAGGACGCAGCCTCAGCACCACAGACAATTGCTTTATCTGAGTGCCTGAATAGGCAAGGTATTGAAGAAAATGGAATAAGATCTATGGCTCTTCTTCACCCAAGTAAAGGAGACTGACAGAGACACTAGGCTTTTGTTCTGATTTTGCGTCTCTCGTGGTTCTAAGTGAGGACTGAGTGGGTTTCTATAAAAGCTGTTTATTAAGCTGTTGGCCGTGAACATCCATCTTTCCTGATTGCTGCGGCTACTCTAACCTGCTCACAGTGTATTTAGGGAGCCTGTGATCTGAGAAGGCAGCCGATTAAAGCCAGAAACAGAAGCAGCATCTCCTCTCCAAGGGGCGGGTGCCTTGCATCGGGGTGGGAGTAGGGAACGAAGGATCACTCCAGAGCTCAGTCTGTCTCTCTGGTCAGGTGGCCAGCCACATTTCTGAGCTTCTCTCATTATCATTCCTACCATTGTCCTATTCTATGGATGTCTGAACTCAGGAGTATCAGGCACAGAACTGAGTCTCAAGCACCTGCAAGGAAGGACACCTGCAGATGCCGGTTAAAGGGTCCAGGTTTTTGTGTCCCACAGCAAAGAATTAGATCATGAACATATGGTAGAAGTATAGACAGTTCATTAAGAAAGAGAAAGCACCCCCAAGAATGGAAGTGGGCTAGTGAACTAAGGGTAAAGCCCCCAAAGTATTAGGCATGACCCTTTTTAAACCATTTATAGAGCACCTGCCTTTCCATGATTGCATAACACAGGCCTTTTCTCTGCCAACTGGCTTCTTTCATATGTTAATTTTGATGTCCCTTCCCCCCTCCCCCCAGTCTTTACTCTCCCACTCTGCAGGCACTTCTTGAAATGCCCAGGGTAGTTTGCATCTGATGGTATCAACCTTTTATTCTACCAGGGACATTTGGGGTACAGGGACTGAGGATTAACTCAGAACAAACCAATCACTAATGGTGTGAATATGTTAAACTCTTAACAACACACATAAGAAATTTTTACAATATGGAACACAAATGTCTTTGTTTTGATAAAGACTAAAAATGTTTCGATTCATTCCTTTTCAGTAAGTCCCTGGGAGAAACAGTTTTTAATCTCGACACTACAGTCTCAGGTAGTAATAATTACAGAGCAGGATCTTTTGGTTAGGATCTTTAGGTTAGGCATGGTCCAGGGTGGATGCAGAAGGTTCAGCATAGACTGTCTAATCTGGGCCATACTTTCGTAAAGTGGGTGTGAAGACCTATATCCTGCAGATGAGAAAACAGATTCTGGGAAGTGTTTCTTCAAGGCTGATGGGAAACAGAGTATCTAAATTCTTCACATTCCTGACAGTGAGCTCTGTTCATCAATCTACACTTAGAACCAATCTACCTGTGGCCCCATTTACAACCCATTGGCTCCCTGAGTGCCTTTACCAGGTTGTGTTACACCATGTTTCTCCCGAGAAAGAGGCTGTTAATTCCTGAGTAGCTCTGTTTTCTAGGTGGGCTATTTCTCAAATTTTCCTTACTTCCAAATCTCTTTTAAGAAAAATCTTTATCCTTTCAAACTTAAAAAAAAAAAAATGTGTTTATTGATGGTTTGATTGACTGCCTCAGAGTCTTGCTGTGTAACCCAGGCTAGCTTCTTAAGTGTGTTGGGTTTGCCCAGGACTTCGGTATTTACTCACTATCCTGTTCTAATTCAGATGCTTCAGGGGAAAGTTTGAAGTTAAAGGAGCCACAAGGAAGGAACTAGAGGGGGAAGGAAAAGAAGAAGACGCAGGCTGTGTTCTCCAAGTCAATGCTTTGGACAGCAGAATTTCAACTGGAGGGCACAGAAGAGGAAAACTTGAACAAATCTCATCTGCCTGGCTTTTCAAAATCAGCAGAGCTTGCTTCAGAGTGTTGTTACATGTAACCCAGATTTTGCCTTTACAAGGAGATAATATATATATACTCTTTTGTTCTTGGTACATAAAAACAGCTGTAATATAGCTGTTCCTTTTAGTTAAGCTCTCCCTTCCCTAACCACAGTCCTGGGATTAAACCCAGGGTGCTGGCAAGCATTCTTTCATGGAGCTTCACCCTCAGCCCAGGAGCTTCCTTTTGTATTTGATGAATATTGTGTTTCTTATATCTGACCTCTTTGTTGTTCCTCTGACCCCACACTTGAACTTAGCTATAAGGCAGAGAAGTGACTCATAGTATGTCTGCAGAGCCTCCCAAGTGATGAGAGAGTTGTAGTACCCAATTCTAATACTATTTGATGCAAGCCCTTGCCATACTGTTTTATGTAACTATGTTGCTAAACTACAGAATAGAAACATGAACAACATATTTGTATGATGCTATTAACGATACATAGATTCGCCTGCCCATATATGGATGTCATCTCATTTTACTTTATTATCATGTGACTTCTTTCTTCAAATGACTCAGGTCAGCTTTTAAGAAGCACACACAAGTTACATGTAATATAGTCATTAAAAATCAGGCATAGTGGTGCACACCTTTAATTCCAGCACTTGGGAGGCAGACAAATGGATCTTTATGAGTTAGAGGCCAGACTGGTCTATGTAGAGAGTTTCTGGACAGCCAGGACTATGTAGACAACTCTGTCTCAAAACAAACAAACAAAAAAGCAGACTTTGGGGAGATTTTGTTAAAAGGTATAAAATTACAACTGAAAGAAAAAAGTTCAAGAGAATATTAGGGCTGGAGAGATGATCCATGGATTAAGAAAGATCCTGCTCTTTCAGGGAACCTGGGTTCAAGCCCCACAACCTACCTGGCAGCTCACAGCCATCTGTAACAATGGCTCTAGGAATCCAACATCCTCTTCTGGAACCGCACACACATGGTACAAAGACGTTCAGGAAAAACACCCAAACACATAAAATAAAAGGAAATAAAAATCTCAAAAAGAGACATTATATATAACTTGGCAACTGCTGTTCAAACAGTGCTTTTTCTATGTGAGGGTGACTGAGGAGGTATGCCTTGAGTTTTCTCACTCTAAATGGGAAAAATTGGACCATGAGATAATACATTTGTTAATTAGCTCAATCTAGTCATTTCTCAATGGATAATATGCCAAAAATTTATACAACATATATATATATATATATATATATCCAATTTAAAATATAAAATATCATATGACAATTAAACAATAAAGAATAATGTTACAAAATACAAAAATAAAATTAAACATACAATTTACAGTATAATAGTAAGGATGAAAAATTTCAACTCATGAAGATTTCAAATGAGCAAATGTGAGGAATTTCTTCTATTTTATTAATTGATGAAACGACCACTAAAATGTTAACATCTGACCCAAAGGGTATTAATTTATTTTTAATTGGCACCTACTATTTGGATGTGTTTAAATGAACTATGTGATATTTTCACACCTGCACACAATTTGCAACCATTACGTTTGGATAATTAGCAAATCCATCATCTCAAACATATTTTATTTTTTAATGTGAAAAGCATGCAAAAATCTTTGTTTCCAGCTATTTTGGAATATGCAGTGAGTTCTATTATGGCCACCCTGCTGGGCTATGGAACATCGTAATTTGTTTCTCTTATCTGGGTTTTTATACTCAATAACTGATCTCCCTGTGTCTTCCTTCCCAATGCTTCTGTTTTAGTTAAGGTTACCATGACTAAGGCCACTTGGGAAGGAGAGGGTTTATTTTGTTTACAATTCCACATCACTGTTCATAATTGAAAGAAGTCAGGACAGGAACCTGGAGGCAGGAGTTGATGCAGAACCGATGGATAATTGCTGCTTACTGCGTTGCTCTTCAAAGCTTGCTCAGTCTACTTCCTTATAGAACCCAGGACCACCAGCCTAGGGATAGCACCACCTACAGTGGGTTGGACCATTTTACATCAACCTCTTATAAAGTGCAGGGGACTTGGGAGATAGTAGCAAAAAGGACCTAGATCATTTTTCAGAACCAACTTTAAAAAGTTGGCATGGCCCATGAGTAGTTGGCAAATAGAAAAGAACTCAGTGGTGGAACACACATTTAATCCCAGCACTCAGGAGGCAGAGACAGTGGATCTCCGCCCTGTCTACAGGACAATATTAGGCTATACTGAGAAACCCTGTCTTGAATATCCTCACCCCACAAAGAAAAAAAAGAATAAGAAAAAGAATCAAGAAAGACAAACAGACAGACCGACCAACAGACAGGTAGACAGACAGACAGACAGACAGACAGACAGACAGTGCTCTAAGGCTTGCCTACAACACTCACCTTAGGGAGGTGTTTTCTTACTTGAGATTCCTTCCTGTCAGATAGCTTTAGCTTGTGTCAAGCTGATTGGAAAACTAGCCTGCATGCCTCCCTAGGCTCCAGGAACCACTGGCATGCTCTCTACTTCTGTCGGAGACACTTATGCTTGTTTAGGTTATACACCTCTGGAAGAATGAAATTTCAGTTCTTGTCTCTGCCCCTGGCTAATTTCACTTATTATAATGTCTTCCAGGCTCATCCATTACTGTCACTGGAGCCTGTGGTTGTAATGCATGGTTCTGGGTCTGCAAACTTGCATCCATCAAGGGAAAAGAACCCAATATGCAGGAAAACAGAAGAGAAACGAGTGTATTTATATTGTTAGTAAAAACTGGCAGGGAGGAAGGGGCAGAAACTCTCAGCTTGTCTTTGTCGAGCTCACAGCAGAATCACAACTTATTGAAAACATAGAAACAAAAGCCAGGAATTACACTTACAGAGGACAGTCTCCTTGTGGCCATGTGACCAGAGGTTTTAGGATAAACTGAAGCAGTCTAGCTTCTGCTATCTGCTCATAATACATCCCAGTTAATGAGAGGAGTAATGGAGAGAGCAGAGAAGGCGGGTTTATTCAGTGTGGTCACATTTGAGAAAACAGATAAAGATGTCCGGAGACACCAGGCCCACCAGTGGGGTCCTGACATGAGCTTTAGGCTTAAACAGAGGAAGGACTGAGGCAGGAGACATGAGGTCTTCTGCACAGTTAAGCAGACTTGATCCAGATGTGGGTTATCTCAGTTCTTATTCTGAAAGATGGCCCAAAAGTCCTGCTCATCTGACTCTTACAAGATGCTCACCTCTGTGTTCAGATGCAGTCCCAGCCACTGTAGATAACTGCCTTCTTCTGGGAATGTGTGGGACAGTTGTGGAATAAAATGTTTGTCTTACTGTTCTGGGAATCTAAGGTGACTAGAGAAGAAAGTTAAGGACAAGGACTTGTCTGTACCTTTAGCCTAAGAAAAGAAGACAGACAGAGCGAAGGTAGAAACAGCATTTTGTTCACTGGAGTCCATGCGTTTTAGTAAAAAGAACCTTTTTTTCTGGGTACCTGTTTCAACGGAGCTCTTGTGGGGTGGTTCATCTTCATATCTCTCATGGGGGTTTACTTTAGGCATTGCAATTCCCGAGCCCCATCACACTGCAGAAATGCTAAAGTTCTGTCTCTCTATCTCTCTCTGTCTCTCTTTCTCCTCCCTTTTTTCTTTTCTTTCCTTTCTTTCTTTTTTTCTTTTTTTTTTTTGGACAAAGAACATTTGATTCTTATTATTTTTACTGCAACTTAATTTTGTTCATTTAGAACAAATATGACAATCTCAATGTCATAAGCTTTGGGTTCTTTGGGTGGGCTTCATTTGCATTGCTACCAGCCAAGTGTAAGAGTCACTTCCTTTCGGAGTGACTGAATTATCAGCATCTCTGAGACAGACAGCTGAGTCCAGCCCCCGCACCTCACAGAAAGCACACCCACTCGTCACCTTTGTCTTATCTAGAGATTCAGCTCTTCTTTTATTTAAGAAATAATAGAAAAGTGGTTCTAGAAACCAAGATCAAGGTCAGGAATATATAGGGAAGGGTTAACGTGTGACCACTGCTGTAAGACATTACAAGAAAAGTGAGTGAGTATGTGTGTGTGTGTGTGTGTGTCTGTATATAAGAACCAGTATTGCTGTAAGACACTAGAAGAAATTATGTGTTGAGTGTGTCCATGTACAAGAAACAGTATTCGACAAGTGTAATTTCCTCTACAAGACTTTTCAAAAAAGTAACTTCAACCACAGACAGTTTCTCTGGATTTTAAGCAGTTGGTAATTTTATTTTAAAAGTGAAGGTAGAGGATCTGGGGAGATGGCTCAGTGCTTGTTGTGTAAACATGAGACCCTGAATTCAGATTCCCAACACCTGTGTAAAAGCTAGGGTGTGCACATCTGTATCACCAGCCCTGGGGGCAGGGCATAGAGAAAGGAACATCCTTGGAGTCCACTGGCCAGCCATGTCTGGATAATAGCTGAGCTTCAGAGTCGGTGAGGGACCCTGCCCTGAGGAGCTATTATGGAGAGAAATTATTGGAAAAAAATGTTTTTAACTCACCCAAAGCATTTCTCCATGTGACCATAAATTTGGTTTATTGTGATTAGAAAAAAAAATAAGGAGAAGAGAGATAGAGGACATCTAATGTTAATTCTGTGTGCACAGGGGGTGGGGTGGGGTGGGCATAGCGCAATGATGCAAAGTCGAACGCAGTTTGATTTTTACCTGACTCTAGTCTGTGATTGGGGCTGGGCGTGGGCAATGTTTTCACAGCTGGATAACTGAGATGTCCTGAGACATAAGAGCAGAGTGATGTGCTTTGTGCAGAGTGCAGTGAACATAGCTAAGCCTTGGCCTCGGAGCTCCTGATTGGTTCAGTGCTTTTCCACGGCATCTTCCCTTCCCTGTGATGCTGGCTTTGTTGGCCTCGCTGCTTTTCACAAAGGATCCATCTGGATGTGGCCACAGCGAGTCGATTCCTATTTTCTCCAAGGCTGCCCTTTCCCCTTGAAGCCTGCTCCTCATGTAAACTTAATGAGTGTGTTCCTTGTGACATCCCTGAGGACGCTGAATAAAATGTTCAATAGTGCAGAGCCAGGGCCACTGCTGGCCATTGTTCCTTCAGTCCAAATAGTCATGGCTTGGGTGATGAGTTGTGTAATGGTGGTGGTTCTCCATTAAGGAACAGGATTGAAAGTAGAACCTTATTTCTTTTGGGCCACTGCACTATTGTTAGGGGTCAGCCACGGTCCCTCTGACTGCAGAGAGAAGTGAAGTGAGAAGAAGCCCCCTGTAGCCCCAGGAACCCCAAACAGTTCACACTACCAGCCACCATAGTCTGACAGGCCATTAAGAGGCAGAATAACCCCAACATGTCACTTGAGTCTTTGGAACAAAAAAAAATATATTTGCAGCTTCAGTCAGCCTCTGATTTGTGATGTCTGAAAAACAATTCACATCACGTATTGGAAAGAGGCCAGGAGCCCCATCTGCCGAGAGTTTGTCTTTCTAAATTGGGTGCAGTGGGTAGCGCGGAAGGAAAATGACACACCTCTCATGAATATTTTCATGAACCCTCTGGGTCTCGGGAGAATCCGCCCATGCACTGTTAAATTGTGTCATTTGTGGGAACACAATGGCAAGGGCTTAAATTGGAAAGCAATACAAATTTAGCAAGAAAAACGCTTTCCATTAAAAGGTGGCCTGCTGCTTTTCTGTGTCCAATTTAAAGACCTGGAGGGACGGGAGAAACAGCCACGTCAAATGCAAGTCTAAACTTGGCTTGCCCCTTGGTACTTCAGTGTGCAGTGGAATTGCAGATTGTCTGGAAGGAGGGGAAACAAATAAGGAAAGGGAGGGAGGACCCAGAGGGCTCTGGACACTAACCCCTCTCGCCTCTGCCCAGGATGTTCGTCAGCACAGCTGACTGGAGCTTCGCAGAGGTATCAGGGACTGTGTGCTCATCCTCCCCCTGGACCTTAGAAATGTCTTAGTTTCAATTTTGAGGTGAAGGTCATGCGGTACAGAATGATTAATTAGTTCGTTTGTTTATCTAGCTGATGTTCTATGGAGAACTCATTCTCTGTATAAATCATGTCTCTCTTTCATTTCTCTTACATTTCAGGTTAGCTCCCATCCTAGCCTTGGTGGAAGTAGAAACAGGAAAAGGGAAGCGAGAGGAGGTGTGGCCTGTGTGTGTTCTGAGGAACGGAAGCAAGAGTTATTGAAAGACAAGAGAATACCAAGAGGAGGATCAGTATTTTATCTTTGGATAGATTAACTGTAGTTTCACTGCTAAGTATGGTGGCCCACATTGTAATCCTAGCACTTGGCATTATAGACCAATCTGGGGATACGTAGTAAATTCTAGCCTGCAAGGGCACATAATATGTTTAGGAATATATGGTAGCCCTGGCTTTAGAACCAACCAACCAACCGACTAACCGACCAACCAACCAACCAACCAACCAACCAACCAACCAATTAAGCAAGCAAGCAAGCAACCAACTAACCAACCAGCAAACCAGCCAGCTAAATAATTGTTTGAAGATAATCAAGTAAGACATTTAGTTAGAGGGGTACTTGAATCAGAAACTAGTATTCCCTGTTACTTTATCTTTCATGTACATGACTCTTCTTCATCTCCAGCCAAGATGGTGTCCTCTTCCCAGCTAAGGAAAGTCTGTTTGTCTAAGGTTCCTACCGGTATGGCATCATCATTTTTTTTTTTTTTTTTTTTTTTTTTTTTAAAGGCAGGCAGATCTGGCTAGGGCCTGTGTGCCACAAGCATAAACTGCAGGTGTGTGTATTCACTTGGCAGAATTCATAGAGTCTCTGAGTTCAGGATAGTTCTGTTTCTTTTTTTAAAAAAAATATTTATTATATGTAAGTACACTGTAGCTGTCTTCAGACACCCATATGAAGGCATCAGATCTCATTATGGATGGATGGTTGTGAGCCATCATGTGGTTGCTGGGATTTGAACCCATGACCTCTGGTAGAGCAGTCAGTGCTCTTAACTGCTGAGCCATCTCACCAGCCCTGTTTCTTTTTTTTAAAATTCACTTTACATCTCTCTCACTGGCCCCGTCCTGCTCACCTCCCCCCCCCCCCAATCCTTCTTCCTCCTCTTCTCCTCTAAGTGGGTGGGGCCCCCTGGTTATCCTTTGATCCTGGCACATCAAGTCTCTGTGATAGACTAAGTGCCTCCTCTTCACTGCCAGACAAGGCAGCCCAGCTAGAAGAACATATCCCACGAATAGACGACAGCTTTTGGGATAGCCCCTGTTCCAGTTGTTTGGGACCCATGTGAAGACCAAGCTGTACATTTGTGGGAAGCCCTAGGTCCAGACTGTGGTTAACCTCTTTGGTTAACAGTTCAAACTCTGAGAGCTAACAAGGTCAGGTTAGTTGAATCTGTTTTTTCTTTCTGTAGAGTTCATACCCTGTTCAGAGGATAGCTATTTCTTACAACTTTATTTGTTTTACTGGGTGCTAGGATGAACTGGAAAATGCCACTTCTCCTTCAAAGAAATGATAGAGTAATAGTTTTTAGATCTTTAAGTAGAACTGAGATAAATATATATTTGAAATTAATAAAAATACTAGATTTGGAAAATGTTATGTAAAACTTTAAATAATTCATTTTCTGTTGTATTTAATGCAACAGAAAAGGGTTTAACTGAACTGGAGGAAGTGAGGAGAGGCCTGGGGCTCTTACCCCATGTACTGTGAGAATGGAAAGTAAGAGCGTCTTCCACCCTGTCCTAGTCCTTCTATAAATCAGATGTAACACAACTGGACACACATTTCAGTGAATCCTCCCAATATAAGATGACTACACTGGCCAACGACAAGACTGTATGTGACCTCGCTCAACTTGCAGTTTTGTTATTTGGAAACCTCAGCTGTTATAGTATTTAATATACCAACATTTTCTTTCCCTCACATTTTTAATATTTTCACAATTATTTATTTACTTGATGTGGGTACCAAGGACTAAACTCATGTTAAGCTTGGCAGCAGCAAGCTTACCCACTGAGCTGATTTTCTGGTCCCCATGGTTTCTCCTTCCTTGCCCTGCAACCCACGTCTTTCTCTCTCTCCTCCTCCCTTTTATTTTTGTCTTGAGACAAGGTCTTACTGTGTAGCCTTGGCTCGCTGTGTAGACCGGTGCCACTGTGCTGGCCCTCTGCCTCCTGTCTGTGAGGCTGATGTGAAGTAGCTTCCGGTTAATCTTACAAATGAGCTGAAGAATTAAGCAATTGTATAGTAACCTGTCTTGGGAGTTACTGCATAGTTAAGCGAGGTCACATACAGTCTTGTCATTGGCCAGTGTAGTCATCTTATATTGGGAGAATTCATTGAAATGTGTGTTTCCAGTTGTGTTACATCTGATTTATAGTTGTGAGACTCAGTTTCTCAGAGAGACATCTGAGGGATATCTTCTTCATCTTTAGTTTGGGCATCATCATAGAAGGATGCTGTTTTTGACCAAGAAGCATCTAAGAAATGGCATCATCATGAAGTCAGATGTAAGTTTTTTGCTGGAAACGGTGCAACTCAAAAGCCAAGATGGCCTTGGTTCCTTTTCAGAGCTGCTTGTGTGTGTGTGTGTGTGTGTGTGTGTGTGTAGAGAGGTTGTCTATGTGTGTTTGTGTCTTTATGTATATACATGTGTGCTTATCTGTGCACATGCCTATTGCTTTAGTTACGTTTCTGTTGCTGTGATAAAATACCCCAACAAAAATAAGTTAAGGAAGAAAGGATTTATTTTGGCTCACAGTTCCAGAGAGAAACAGTCCATCATGGCAGTAGGGAATGGAGGGAAGATATAGAGGTGGGAGGGTGAGGCCTGCCTGGCAGTCAGAATGCAGAGGGCAGAGCAATTCCATCAGACACAGGAAGCAGAGAAAAAGACCAGGGGAGTGGGGACAGGCTAAAAACCCCAAAGCACACCCCCCTGGTGACATACTTCTTCCACCAAGGCTTCACCTCCTAAAGATTCCAGAACCTTCCTAAAGGTTCTGGGGAGCTCATGAGCCTATATGTGGAATTTCACACTGGAACCATCATAGCCATGGAAACCAGCCAGCAAGGTAGGGAGAGAGATAGGGAGAATGTTGCCATCTCTCTCTGTCCACCTTGCTTTTTGAGAGTACATGTCTCTCACTTTCAAGCTGAGCTTGACAGCTTGGCTAGACTGAGTGGATAGTGAGTCCCTGGGATCTTTTTGCCTCTGTTGTTTGCAGCTCTATAGTTAAAAGTTAAACTACCTCACCAGGCTTTTTACTTGCATCCTAGGGATCTGGAAATGTGTGTTTCATCTTTCATAGCTAGTATGTTATTCACTGAGACATCTCCCATCCTCTGTCCCCATAGCAACCATTTATCCCCCACCTCTGCATGTACACAAGCATCCCCGTGGACTAAACCTTTGTGCTGTATTAGCAGACCACACTACCTCCCACAAATCCAAAAGTGCAGAAAGTCGTCACATGGCCTCTGAAACCCAAAGTGGAATTACACCCCATCTCCATTTTCCTGTAACCCAGTCATCCACGGTTCCTACCAATGTATTTGGGAAATGCATTATTTATGACTGCTCCTTTGTTCTGTGATTATAAAAATTCATATGACTACTTCCATAGTGAAGCATGTCACATGGGAGCAACCTGAATTAACATTTCTGGGAGATGGTGACTCAAATTTGGCTCATAAAAAACTACCTCTTGCTCCCTTTGGAGTAAGAGCTGTGTTTTGGGTCAACAGCTTCGTGGTGACGTTATTGTTCTTCTGGTTCACTTTTGTTATTAAATCTACCTCTAAGAGTCTGTCCATAGCACAGAGACAAATCTAAATATAACCTTGCCTTACCTTGTACTCAGTTTCTTGAAAGTGCAGAGGGGGAGGGGGAGGGAGAAGGAGAAGGAAGGAGGGAGAGGGAAAGAGGGAGGGAGAAAAAGGGAGAGGGAGGAGGGAGAGAGAGGGGAGAAGGAAAGGAGGGGGAGGAGGATGGAAGGAAGGAGGGTGAGAGAGAGAATCTGTCTTAGTCATCTTCTCTCATTAGAGTAGTGGTTCTCAATGTACTTAATACTGCCACCCTTTAATATAGTTCCCCATGTTGTGGTGACCCCAACCATAAAGTTATTTTCATTGCTACTTCATAACTGTAATTTTTCTACTGTTATGAATTATAGTGTAAATATCTGATATGTAGATGGTGTTGGGCCACTCCCATGTAAAGATCATTTGGCCACCAAAGGATTTAAAGCTTCAGGTTGAGAACAGCTGCCTTGGAGCTTGTGCTGGGCACGGTCACACACATGTTCCTGCAAGTTCTTGTTGAACTGTGCTTAATTCAAGAAGACTTGGAAGCAGAATCTCATGTCCTTTTAGTGCAGTTGGTTTTCCTTCCTTAAACTGATCATAGAGTCACCCTTTGTAAAGAATAGCTCATCGTTGGAAAAATGGTTTCTGACTTTTAAGAAAGGAATAAGTAATAGGACTTACATAAAAATAATCTTTCATCTGTATTATAATCTTTAAAGAATCAACCAGCCAATAAGATGCTTTACATTTTTAGCATAGACCATATTTTTCAATTATTTATTATGAACAATTTTTCTATTTTTCTCAAAGAATAGTATTGAAATCAATAATAGCAAGATCCGATAAAGTACAAAATAGTTAGACCATATGTTGAGAAATTCAGCTGAAGAAATATTTAACAGTAATTTTGAAATAAGAATTTGAAATGTGAATTTGAAGGCTGGGGTGGGGAGCTTACTGGTTGAGTGAGTGCTTGTCCGGTGTATGTGCCCAGGAATTCGAATGTCTCTGGGTTGTATCTGAAAGAAAAAGGTAAGTTTATCTCATGGAGTACAGCATGATTATTTACAGTATTTGTGTTTATACTCTGTTCCTCTTTAAATACTTAATAAACACAGGTGCATTGATTTCACTTTTTAAGATTGTCAGACAAGGTAGAAAGTGAGACCAAACTCACCAAAGTTGTCCTCTGACCTCCACACATGTACCTGTATGCATATGCAAACACACACACACACACACACACACACACACACACACACATACACACACACACACTCACACCAAACTGTTCTAAAGATTATAAAAGTCTACTGAATATATCACTTAGTGTATTTGCATGAATTATATAAAGTCACAATGTCAGTCTTGGTTTTCTCTACTTTGGAGGACCAACTAGGAGCTTTGATGAGTATACAAGCTAAATGCAGTCAAGATCTGAACCAGGATTCATAGCCCAAGCCATCCTTACTCGGCCCCTGACTCTCTTTGTAAAGAATAAAGAAGATTGGGTGTGTAGTGTCATAGAAATACAGCCACAGGAAATTACTTGTTAATTTTGTTCATTGGTTTTTGTTGTTGTTTGTTTGCTTGCTTGCTTGCTTGCTTTTGGTGCAGGAAATTCCCTCCAGGACCTCACACCTGCAAAGTACGTTCTACCACTGGATTTACCTTCAGTCTTGTTAATTTTATTTTATTTATAGATATTTACGGGGTACCTTGTGATCATTTGAGATGTATATACAGTATGCAATGATCAAATCAAGGTCGTTTGTGTAATTAGACTAGTGATTACATGCATTTGTAAGAGGCAGTGTGGTATTTTGATATGTATGTTCTCTCCGCACTGATCAAGGCTGAGTAATTCACATTTCCACCTTCTTATCTTTGCTCTGTGTTAATGCTCTAGAGATCCCCCTTTTTACCCATTCATGAACTATACAAATATGTTGTTATGAACTGCAGATCGTCTCTGTCCCTCCCACATTTTGTAGAATACTACAACTTTCTACTTCTGTCACCTAAGTGTAGGTTACTTGATGTTCGATGATAAGGTGAGTGGCTGCTCCTAGCCTGAGTAGATTTGGGCCACCTGAATGTGGGCTTAGTGATGTCACTAGTGTGTGGCATAGTATGTAGGGCACAATAAACTGAGCTCAATACGTAACCCTGTTGTACAAGCTGAGCTTCCCCTAAACCCCACAACAATTTGGTTATGAATGAAAATATCAAAAAGCAAAAATAATTGTGCAGCGAGTATTCATATCTCCACCACCCAGGATTTATAATTAAACTTTCAAAAAATATTTATTTTGATTTCACTAGTATCCATACACAAGCGTTTTGCTTCTCTGTCTGCATGTGTACCAGGTGCGTCCTTGGTGCTTGTAAAAGCCAGAAGAGAGTTTCAGATCTCCTGGAGTTAGAGTTGCAGATGATAGTGAGCTACCATGTGGCTATTGGAAACAGATCCCAGGTCTTCTGTTAGAGTAGCCAGTGCTTTTAACTGCTGATCCATTTCTCCAGCCCCTATAAGTATGTTGTCATATGGCTTGCTTATAAAAATAATAATGATGTTGCCACCCAAACCAGACTGCGTTGCTGTAGCCACTGATATGAAGATGGAGGGACTAGCATATCTACTGTATTATTTAAGGTCCTCCCTTAAAATGTACTTTAAAATATTATTCCATCCTTAAACCACTCCAGCTGAAATACTGTTTTAGGTATTAATCAGTTGAATATGTCTGCAAACTTGTGTTTGATTCTGACAGATAAGAGATTTGCATTACAACCGTGCTACCCCACAGCACCCACCCCTGCCAGCATATTAAACATGGTCTCTAAAGAGAGTTTTCTCTTCCTTGTTTCTCTCAAGTCAATTTCTGGTGGGAGAAAAATAGATTCTGAGAGCAGGAAGACTCCCAGGCAAGTTGCTCTCACAGGACTGGTTTACTTCCGTGTCTTTTCAGAAAGATGGGGATCTAAAGTTTTGATTGGACAGAGTCTTTATTAGGCATATCGATAAAGCGGCTCTCATCTGAAGACGTACGAGGGCGTTGTTGCACCACAGCGACCTGGTTGCTTTGGAAGCATTTCTTTGATGGTAATAGATTAAAAGCACGATATCCATACTTTAATTTAGCAGTCTGCATGTGTACCTTAGCCTCAGCATCTCATAGGCTGACAGGTCAAGCACCACAGCTATTCCATTGAAAGTCAGAGAGAGGCCCAGAAGCAAGAGGATCTGACTATAAAATGCACTCTGGTCCAGGATGATAGGATCAGAAGGGGTCAGGATTCCTACCTTCTTTGAATAATTGAACTGAATACTAAGTTTAGGAAAATGTGGGCTCTCCTTATAGTCAGTTATTGTAGTGGGGTACGCCATGTCTGTAATATATAGTTTAGGTGCGTTTGAGGATTTAAAACATGCAGCATTCATTTGTAAACACAGAAATGTACAGAACCCAAAGTGCTTGAAATAGTTTCTACAAAGTCTTTCCTCCCCCCAACATACATACAGTCCACAGAATGGCAGCAAACAGAGGCTTTTCCTTCAACTTTTCCAAGTCGGGGATCTTGGTTGAGGGACAAGATGCACAGATGTGACTTGACTCTGGTGAAGCCTTCCCTGGTTGCTTCTGTTCAGAGAGTCATTAGCACACCTCAGGTACGCTTCATTCCACATGATAAAAGGCAGAATGACTGCTGGACATGTTTTTATGGAAGGCATCATCAGAGTGCTTGCTTTGGAAGAATTTCACTACTGTACATTACTTGCATTTCAGATTTTTGAAGTATCAAATGGAAAAAAAAATCACTAGAAGACTAGGGAGTGCTCCAGGTAGAAGGGGTAGGCGTAGCATTCAGCCTTCAAAGTTTGCTATTCACTTGTCGTATCCTGTGGCACACCACAAGACTCTGGTACACACAGTCTCAACACCTCCACCTCCCTCAGCAACTTCAAGGTTTGTAGGTGCTGCAGTGGATAGCTGGATCCTTGCTTTGATAACACTAGGCTGACATTTGAGGCAGGCTTCTGCTTTTCTGGCTGAAACTTCCTCTATCTCAGGACTTCCTCAGTGGGAGTAGGCAGGGATTAGGGACAGAGAGTGGGCACTGAGATGTGCCCTGCCTGGCTGAGAGGTGAGGTCAATGCTAGCCCTTGTGCTTTGGCTTTGGCTACATCGAGATCCAGGTTAGAAGATGACCTCCCTATGGTAGGTGTTTGGGGGTAACAGGGCACTAGGAAGAGGGAGTTCTCGGTTCTATTGTGATGGTGCAAAAAAGGACCTAATGAGTCCCACATTATAACCTCTGGGTGACAGAGAGGGCTGGCACCCATCGGCAGGCTTGCTTGGTCCTGAGGAGGGCAGTCGGAGGACAGTCCAGAAAAAAAATTGACCCAGAAGATTTACTGTTTTCTTATTTAAAGTTGAAAATAGAGTTTTAAAAATATATCTTTATATTTCAGTATAATATAAATTATATTATGTTATGCTATAATATAATTTATATATTATAATATAATTTATGTATAGTTTCTCCTCCCCCAACTCCTCTCAAATCCTCCCCCAACACCCCTCAATCAAATCCACTTCCTTTCTTTCTCTCATTAGAATACAAAGAGGAATCAAGAAATTAATTATAAAATAAAATAAAATAAAATAAAATAAAACAAGATAAAATAAAAACAAACAAGACCGAATAGGAGGACATAACAGAGAACAACAGAAGAAAAGAGCCAAAGGTGTGGGGGGGTGGGGAATGTAAGAAACACATATAAACACAGAGACACATGTTTCCACACTCAGAAATCTCATAAAAACACAACACCATAAAATATATATGAGACATATAAGTAAAAAATTAAAACAATAAAAGTAGTGTCATGACTTTTTGAGACAACGACATTAATGGCAAAAAATGGCATTAACTTCATTTTGTTTTGGCTATGTGCTGCTGAGAATTGTGTCTGTCCTTAAGAGTGGTTTGTATACCCAGTGAGACTCCATAGGTGATGACTAATTTTCCTTTTGTAAGCTGTTATCAATTGGAGATAGATAGCTTCCGAACTAGGGATGGGGGGCTTGTGTCCACTTCCCACCTCAGTGCTGGGACCTCACCTGGCTTAGAACTATGCAGGCTCTGTACTTTTTTGTGTATGAGGGTTTTGTCTATGTGCATATATGTGCCCCATGTCTCTGCCTAGTACCCATGGAGTTTAGAAGAGGACATTGGATCCCCTGAAGTTACAGATGGGTGAGGTGCCATGTTGGTGCTGGGAACTAAACCCAGGTCCTTTGCAAGAGCAACCAGGGCTCTTAACCCAGAGACATCTCTCCATGCTCACATTAAAATAATTTTTATTTATTTTAAGCAATTATGATTGTCTATTGCCCAACTTTTAAGCATGAAACATTTTGCCCTGTTTTCAGAAATGTATTACATTCAAAGTAGGTTATTTACTATAATTTGCTCCAACACCAGGAAGTGGGAGTGTTCGTAAATGAAGCTGGAGGTGACTCAGATTACAGGCCAGAGCTAGAATGACGAAGAAGGACGAGGCTACATTTCAGGACAAAGGCTGGGTCATGGCCCTACCCTTTCCCAGGGCCTTTGTGAAACCAACTCAATCTGCACTTTCTAGTGACCTGCTGGCTAATAACAGCTGCAAGAATGAGGGTGTTATGTGAAAAAAAAAAAAAAAAAAAAAAAAAAAAAACCCTTAGAAATTGAGGAAACGCCCTTAAAACAGTGTAGCTCACAGATCCTCTCACTACTGAATGGCTATCACATACATGTTGGGCACAGTCTCGACAACTGGGGCTTAAACAGAGCAGGAAGTTCTTTGCCTTTTCAGTATCACAACTGTGGGATCAGATGGCTTCCTCTGGCTTTTGTTCTTCTTCTGGTGGCCGTGTGGATCTCTTACGGGACGATGGCTGATTCACGTCTTAATGAAGGTTTGTCATTCCATGTTCTGCTCAGCCTTCGCTCACATAGATTCTGAAACAGGGTCTAAAAAGTCAGTGGGGAGAAGAGGATTCGGCTGAGAGTTCGGGCCTATGTGGGTTTATAAAACTTTCTAAGTGGATCATCAGATTATTGCCATCTTTAGTTCCCAGACTAAAGGATGGAAATGAGTCAAAAATACGGGAAGATATAGTATTTGATTGACTGGGGCTTTGTCTTCCTGTCACGGCAGCAGCAGCTAACATTGTAACATGTACATTGTACATTGTAATAATGTAATAATGTAACACATACATTGTGGTGTGATTCAGTCTTCTTTCATGTATCTTAATTTATTGGAACCTCATTAGGATCCATCTTAGTTTGATTTGTGTTCTGACAAGAACCCCAGAGACCCAGTGATTTATAATGAACAAGAATTTATTGGCTTATGTCTCTGGAGGGCCGGAAGCCTAGGTCAATTGAATTTCAGTGTGAGTTTTAAATGAGTTTTAATACAAACTACAATTATTTAGGTAAACAGGAAAGGTGATACTTACCCAATTTTCTCTCTCTCTCTCTCTCTCTCTCTCTCTCTCTCTCTCTCTCTGTGTGTGTGTGTGTGTGAGAGAGAGAGAGAGAGAGAGAGAGAGAGAGAGAGAGAGAGAGAAGAAAGTTAGACTTTCTGTACAAGCAATGGCTTTTCACCAGAGACTAGCATAAAATTTTGCTGAGTAAGCACAATGAAAAAGGCACCAATTCTGGTGGGAGAGAAAAGGTTTGGTTTCACAATAGCCAGAAGGGAAGGGTGGGGTTTCTAAGTTTCTTAAACTAACAGGTATGACTGTGCTCTCTATGAAGAGACAAACAATACTTTGTGTATACATGTATTTATAATTTCTTCCTTTTTGAGACAAATTAAAGATGGTTCCAAACTGACTAGTATTGGTAGATGGCCATGATCCTCCTGTCTCCACCTCCTGAGGGCTGAGATTCCAGGAGTGTGCCACTACATCTGACTTTTGCAGAGCTGGAGAAGGAACGCAAGGCTTAGTGTTTGCTAGGCAAGCACTCAACCAACTGAGCCATATCCCCAGATCTAACTTGTTCTTCCCTGAAAACAGATGAAAATCAGCACTGTGAGTACAGATAATCGAACTTAAGGCATGGCGATAGGTATATAAGTTACACATTCCTGATAGTTTTAGTAGAGATGCCTAAGAAACTTTATGTGACAGTTTAGGTTACAGAGTTGATGAAAATGAGGCCTGTGGAAATGAGCATATGATAAAACATGTGGTCTAACTGATTCATTGACTCCTCTGAGCCATAATATTTATCTATCCAGTTTTCTTTTATTTATATCAATGTTTCATAGTTACTCTGCTTAATTGATGCTGGGGATAAAAGCAGGCCCTCAGTAGCCTTGTGTGGTATGTTTACTTTATAGTTGCAGAACATAAGTGTCGTGAAAACAACACCACGGAGCAGATTTTACATGACAAAAATTTTGGAAAGTATCCTCACGTCTTTAGCGCAGTCAGCTCCCTAAGGTGGTGGAAACACACAAGCAGCCTTACAAAGAATACAGTTTAAATATTTATTTTTTTAAAATTATTTTTCCAAATTATTACTTGGAAAATAATTTTTTATTTCCAAAATATTGTTTTATTAATTTCCAAATGTATGTGTTTATCTGTGTGAGGCTATGCACAAGCCTCACAAGCAAATGTATGTGTATCTGTATGAGTGCACTTCTCTGTGGAGGCCAGAAGAGGGCAGTAGAACTTCTGGAGCCAGAGTTTCAGGAGGTTTTGAGCCACTAAACCACTTACTATGGGTGCCAAGAACCAAACTTGAGTCTTCTGTAAGTGCAGTGTGCTCTTTTAATCACTGAGCCATCTCTCTAGCCTGAGACTATAATTTAGAAAGGAGTTATGGTTCCTCTAATTCCATTACTCTGGAGGCAGAGGCAGGAGGAACATAGTGAGTTTGAGGCCAGCCTGGGCTGTACAGTGAGTTCAAGGCCAGGCTGAGCTACAGAGTAAGACCTTGTTTTCAAACAAATAACCGTTTATTAAGTGTTGTTCTTATGAGAGTTGCCTTGGTCATAGTGTCTGCTCACAGCAAAGAAAACCCTAACTAAGACACAGTTGATGGCTACTTGGGGAAGGAGAGTCAGTTTTCTTTAAAAGGGTGGCCCCTGGTGGGGTCCCAAACCCAAAAGGATATGAGCAACACAAATCAGATTCAGTGCTTATTAAAAAGAAAAAGAAAAAGAAAAAGAAAAAGAAAAAGAAAAAGAAAAAGAAAAAGAAAAAGAAAAAGAAAGTGTTGTTAGGAGAAGGTTTAAGAGGGTAGTGGGATGAATCCAGAAGGAGTTGGGAGAGGAATGGGCATGTGTGAATATTATCAAAATATATTGTCTGTATGTATGAAACTCTCAAAAGCATTAATAAAATTTGCATATTAAAAATAAAATGGACAATTCAGTAGCTCAATCAGTATTACTGAAGTCATACCATAGCAAGCTCTACGGTTTTCTAAAATACTACAGGTGTGAAACCAAAACCAGAGCTTTAAGCCCACTAATATGATTGACATAAATTAATCCTCTCAGGTAATAGATCTCTGATGAAGCCCAGAGGTATCTATCTTCTCTAATGCCATGGTGCTTGAGTGTTTGTGCATCTAAGAATTATTTGTGAATAGGTTTGCTTCAGAGGCAGACATCTTCTTTCCCCTCCCCTTCCTTCTCTCTCCCCTTTCTCCCTCCCTCCCTCCCTCTCTCTTTCCTTCCTCCTCTCTCTCCCTTTCCTCTTTTATCTTTCTTACTTCCTCCCCTCCCTTTCATCTCTCCTTCCTTTTCATTTTTATTTCTTTTCTTCTTCTTTTTCTTTTTTTTTTTCAAAGAAAAAAAAAGTCTCACATAACTCAGCCTGGCTTCAAACCTACCTGATCCCCCATTCTCCTTCCTCTGTGTCCTAAATGCTGGATTTCAGGCATGTATTTTTGCCACACCTAACCAGAGAGAGGAGTTTTGTTTTGTCATCTCTAATCCCTCCTCACCCGGAGATCAGCATTTCTTGCTTCTGGCGATAGAAACCTCAAAGAGAAGACTCCAATCTGAGGTGGGTGTGGTAGGTTAAGAAGGCATTTCTCTGCTCATCCCAGGGCAGAGCACACATGGAGCTGCTGCTTCCCCTCCCCTTTTCATCAGCCCCTCCCCTCCCCCCCCCCCCCGTGCGTGGTTGATACAATTGATGATGTGTCCATCATCCAGTCAAACTGTCAGCACTTGGTAGGTGACGTGAAAGACCAGAATCTAACTTCAGTAATAGACTTTATCCTAAATAACCTAGGGTGGCCCAATACCATCAGTGTATGGGCTGATGTCCAGTTCGGGTCCCAATGGCAGCAGCTTCCCCAGAACCTTTCCCAAGCATTTCAGCTGCCTTTCCTGGTGGGTGGCCATGGGCTTGGGTGTCCATACCTCACAGTCACAGAAGTCTATCCCTTAATAATCTGACTAAGACCTCTTATTATAACCCATGTCCAGCTGCTGACCCTGCCTGAAGTGCTCTTGTCTAGGGAATACCAGAGGGATTGGTGGGTTTAGGCAATGCTAACTTAATGGGAAAGAAGTGTCGGGCTTCCTAGTACCTGAATTCGACTAATTTACTTTTATTCCCCTTTATCTCTTCTTCTCCCCTTCCCTTCTCTCTGCCCCCTTCCTCTCTACCCCCGTCCTTCTCTTCTGAAATAAGTTCTTCAGCTGCTCAAGCTGGCCTTGAACCTATGATCCCACTACCTTGGCCTCCTAGTGCTGGTATTATTTCAGGATGCATCCCCCACCCCACCCCCCCATGCCTGGGTACATCTATTCTCACCACATTAATTTAGACTATTAACCATCTTTCAGAAGACCAGATTTTTCAACTGTTTAACCCTGCTTTGCACCACAGTGGCCACCTAGAATTAGGGATGAAGCTGTATTTTATTGACCTGATGTGAGTCAATATGATCCCAAGGTTTCTGCATTTGTTATCTACTTATCATCTTAAACCATACATGCTCCATAACCTCAAACGTAGTGAATGTAACTGGTTTTCTTCGTTTCTCAAATGTGATG
The DNA here is from genome assembly GCF_011762505.2 of Arvicanthis niloticus. Lineage (NCBI taxonomy): Eukaryota > Metazoa > Chordata > Mammalia > Rodentia > Muridae > Arvicanthis > Arvicanthis niloticus. The sequence goes on along the minus strand of NC_047661.1, from coordinate 104,625,000 downwards.
ACATATACTATTAGTTCAAATATTCCTCATAAATGCTTCTAATATTCTCCTCTTAGGCACAGTCATCACATGCAAGGCCGAACTGTGTCTCCTTCTAAATTTTTCATTATATCTTGTTCTTTTAAATTTTTATTTATTTGGTGTGTGTGTGTGTGTGTGTGTGTGTGTGTGTGTGTGTATGTGTGTGTGATATCCTGGTCCCTTCATCTACCATGTGCATCCTAGAGATTGAAGTCAGGTGACCAGCTTTGTCAGTAAATGCCCTCACTGACTGAGCCATCTCACCCGCCCCCCATTTCCTCTTTAACCAAGGTTCCTTTGCTTTTATGAGATGGGGTCTTGCACTGTAGCATAGGCGGACTTTGAAGTTAAAGTAGTCCTCCTGCCTCAGACATTTTAGGATTGTAGTGGTTTCTGGTGGTACGTGTATGTTTCTTTATCTTCTCCATGTTTTTAAATTGACACCTAGCAATAAGTCAAGGACGTGTGAATCAAAATCCTCTGTCTTTTGCTATTTCTTTCCTTGTACACTTGGTTGCCTGGGAACTAACGTGCTGACAGACTAGGAGAAGCCTCGTGAGCACATGAACTAGATGTTTCCGTGGTTCGGCGAGGTTTCTAAGTCATTCCTACACCACCTCTGAAGGAGGAGAGAGAACAACATTGCCTATTTGCTGCAATCCTCCTGCCTCAGCCTTTCATGTGCTTGGCCTATACCATACCTAGCTTGTCCAAAGCTTCAGGGCATTTGGAGACAGTTACATGATAACTCTAGCCTGTCTTCAGGGATGATCTAAGTGTATTCTGCTCTATACCACTTCCACTGTTTGGAAGCAGGCTTACATGGCACTTTTTGTCTGTAATTTGTTATTTTTCTTTTCTTTAATTTTTTTTTTAAATCATTGGACATACACTTATCTTACCCAGTCATTCCTTTATAAGGAAATAAAAGTATGAATCTAGGCATGTAAATGTCTACCAGCTGGTGACTGGATAGATGGGAAAAGGTAAATTATTGATGTATACAGGAATGTATATGATTCCCAAAATACTTATGTCTAGGTGAAAACAAATAGAGACAGGAAGCAGACCACTGAGTGTCTGGGGACAGGGAGAGGATTAGGTTAAAAAGGAGGGGGTCAGAAAACTTTGGGTCATGATGGATGTGGTCATTCTCTTCACTGAGGTGATGGCTTCTGGGCATATACATATGTTAAGATTCATCAAATTATACGCTAAGTACATGCAAGTGACTGAATATCAATTATATCTCAATACAATCACAGAAAGGAAAGAGCAGCATAGATATTAATTTTACACATGAAATCTTAAGACTTGAAGTAGCATTTGTCCTGTGTCCCTCAAACCCATGATTCCAGGGGTTTCTCCTATTGCTTCCCCACACTTTCCCTTGCTTGGTGGAGTTTCACATGTTTTTTTGGAGACTTTTGCTGTCTCTGTTTTTAAATTACCAAACGAAAATTCTGCTTATGGCATAGAACATGGTATTTTGGAGTGGTCTGCACTATGATACAGCCAAACGCCTATTTGATGCACACACTGCCTCATCTTCTTGTACTTTGTGGTACCCAAGTCTGCTCTTAGCTCTCAAGGGTATCTTATTATTGCTGTTCTTGCTGTCCCTTTAAGGGCTGAACCCAGGGCTTCCCACTTGCTAGCGGATCACTTCGGCGCCACCCCACCCCTTCAGTCCCCACACTACAGCGGTTCTCTTCACCGCCTTATAGAATGTGTTTCTTGAATCCGTGGAATTTCTCTTTCCCCTCTCTTTCTTCCCTTTTGACTTTCTACACCATTCTGTAGGTCTGCAGGTATGCTGGGTGAGGGGGCTCTACCCTCCCGCAGAGCCTTGTCCTGCGTCTGTGGACTTAATGACTGACTGACAAATCTGTGTACTTCACATCACTTCCTTCTTCCAGTCTTTCTTCTCTCTCCCACTTGGAGGTCCTGGCACATGCTTTCTGTTGTCTCCTTCTGCCCCATCATTTTGTGTGCAGAGGTAACACCTGCATTATATCTCTGGACTTTGCACGGTGAGAATCTTGTTTCTGGCCAAATACTTTAAAAGACTGGACGGAACTCTACTGAGCTTTGGCAAAATGAACATTTAGTTTTTTCTCACGGAATGTGTGTATACAAAAGTTTTGGCCATATTTTATTCACTTAACTTAAATGGTCAAGTGAAACTATGCCCCGACAATAAGATGCGCTGGTACATGGACATATTACAGCATTTGACTCTTAGTTTTAAATAGTGGGGTCAGTTTTCACATAATTTTCATGTCACTGGCTATTTTTTTAATAATGACACAGGCATGTGGAACACTGTAATATATGTAAATGTTATCTTTTGAGTATGCCTTCTTTAAGAAGATGGACAAATTCTCATGTTTGTCCTCAAAAGCCACTGAAATAATAAAACATGCATAATAATAAAATCTAATTTTTATACAGAATATAACACTATATTTTTAATGAATTGTAGATAATCCAATGGCAATAAATAATTGCCATTTTCAGGGTACATTTGGCTGTTTTGCCAAAGGCAAGCCAGCTTTCACACCGATGTCAATTATGCCCACCTCTTGTCAATGTGATTTTTCCCTACACTTACTGGGCCCTTAGGGTGCAATTCAGAAGAGGTTTCGTGTCTAAAATGAGTGATGGTCTTTGTGGCCGTAATAACTCCGTGCCATTTGCCAGACATGTCCCTGCCCTCTCACTCAACCTCAGGCACATGGTGATATTGATTCTGTCAGATTTGCCAGAATTTCCAGGAGAACCATCGGGTAGGAACGGTAGTGAAGCAAAACGCAGACAGAAAGGCAGTTTATAGTCAGCCCTGGCATCCCACTTTCTGTGAGCTGCTGCATTTTTAATGTACCCATCAGTCACGTTTCTCCACAACTGTTATGCAGACAGCAGTGGTTCGTAAGATATTCAAAGATGTGTGGTTCAGTGGTAGATCGCCAGGCTTAAATAAGTTGAAGTGGAATGAGCTACTTTGCTTCTGGGTATCTCAGAACCTTTCAAATACTGTGATTTTTTTTCTTGAATATCCAAGATATGCATAATATACAACATTAGGTAAAGCTATGCCATCACAGCACTTTGGTTTTCTTTTAGTTTTAAAAATACCCAATTTTCACTTTTTAGAAATGGAAAATAGTTCTAAATAAATTTGGAGAATTTTTACTGTGTGCTCTCTTTTTTGTTATATATTTTAATTACCAATTAAAATGTGAAACATCCAAAAATTAATTATATAGTTAGCTAGAGTATTCTCGTCTTTATATATATATGGGTAAAGAATATACATGTATGAAGTGTAACGATGCATATATTACACAAGATACTGTGTATAATGCATGCCCTTGTAAACATTGCAAACTCAGTGTCTGATGATGCTTCATTTCTCTCCTGCCTTCCTCTGTGATGCAGCTAGCTGCTGAGAACTCACTGATGTCACAGTCATTTGAGGAGTAGACAGGCCCCACATGACCACCTTTCTCACTGAAGAACATGGCACAGAGTGACTGAAGGACTCTGAAGATCACACAGCTTTACGGTCACTGTTTAGCCAGGACGTCTGCTATTCTGACTATCATCTGACATCAGGGAAAGGATAAATGTATGCTTAAAGTCTTTGCAAAACTGAATGCAGAGGGTCGATAGGCAGGAAGATCATGAGTCCACAATTTCCCTTGGTGATATAGTGACTTGGAAATCAGCCTGGGCTACAGGAAACCCTGTCTCCAAACCAAGAGACCAACCAACAAACATAAACAAAACAAAACATAACACAAACAAAAAGCCAGTACCTTCTATATTCAGAATGCCACCTTAGAACCTCTTGGAAATTCTGATTTTTGTTGACAGCATCTTGGCCCAGAGAAATGACAGTATTAGATGACAGACTAAACTTTTGGAAATTGAGAGTGGCAGGCAGAAAGTGTCCCCTTCACCCTCTTGGGTTCATTGGGTAGAAGCCTGCAAACTGAGGAGAGATAGCAGAAGAAAAGATACATTCATTCCCTTTTATGGGCTTAAGAAAGTACAGGCCTAAGAGGTTAAACTCCGGAATGGATATGACATTCTAACAGACTAACAGGGGGTGGCTTTGAGAGATCTTACAGTCTGAGAGAGGCAACAAAGTCTGGAAGGGAAGTGGAAAGATTTTAGCGAAGGTTACCTATGCAGACTTGTCTGAGTGACTTTCTTGTTATAAGAGTGTCTGTCCTCTTTTGGGAAACCCGAGAAACACTGCACAGCAGGGAACTTATGTTCTGTCTCTAGTGGGATACAAGGACCAAGGGTTCTTCCTGCATCCATTGCTTCCCAGCATCCCCCAGCTCAATGTAATTCACAGGATAGTGAATAAGGGCTATGTCCTGATCCCTACTGAGGATCTCTGAGTGTCTCAATTCACTGACCAATATTTTTTTCAATCTCTGTATACTGGCCAAGGTTTATGAAGAAAGATAATCTAATAAGTGAGCTGTGAGTTTTCCAGAGATGTAGAATATTATGAAAATAGAAGTTGGGAACAGCTGACTACAGTGGCTAGAACTGTCCCGAACACAGCAGGAATACTGGATCTGAAGACGGTAGGTACATCTTCCAGGGAGAGGGCAAAGGTTTACCAGAAGATGCTTCAAAACTCTATGTGCCTTGATGTGGCTCCTTGTCACATCGCTGACAATGACATTAAGGTTCTTCCTCCTACTCAAGTCTTGGTCCCCGAAGACAAGAAGATAATACTTTGTACATTTGTTAACAGAGGATGTGGCAATGACTTATCTGAAATTCTGAATTAGTGTATGATACGGTCAAGATATCAGATGTATGAATAATAATAATAATAATAATAATAATAATAATAATATAATAATACTGCTGAATGTTGTCTTCCCATTGTATTTCATCATCTTCCTTTTTCTTTTTCCTTAAAAGCATTGAACTTTTATATTAGCAAGAATATCTTTACCATGAAAAAACTATGAAGGAAAACCATTCGAAGGGATAAATGCAACCCAAAGGTTATAGGTTCCTCAATATTCTGCAAATGTTTTAGATTAGCAAATAATTACAGCCAGGACTTACTGTCCCATATCCCCCAGCAGAGAACACTTCAGCGTTCTCCTGTTTCAGATGAGATGAACATCACTTGAATCTTATTTCACCTCCGTTTCTGGTCACTATTCGTTCTTTGTGAAGGTGGCCCTCCACCTGGGATACAGAATAGATTCCACTTTTAGTCATGAGCCTAGCAAGGCAAGTGGAGGCAAGGATGGGGCCAATGTTATTGATACAGAATGAGGATGGCTCCTATCTTGGGGAAGACACGCATGCATTCTTCCCTAAATAACATCTAAGAAGCCTGGGTTTGTATAGACTAAAACCCGGAAAGAAATAGCGCAAACAAGCCAGGTGCTGCTGTTGCACTGGCTGATAAAGACAGCAGGAGACCTTCATTGGTGGCCCTTAGGTCACTTACACATTGCACTAAGAGGGGAGATGATAAGAAGTAAAGGCTTTTTACTAAGGTTACTATCTCTGTGGCGTCAGAGAGTCTGCAGAAGCCTGCCCCGACAAGTCTAAAGGCCTCAGGTGACTACCTTCTCATGCTTCATGTCTCCCTTCGCTAAATCATTTTGTGACCTCATTTTTTGTGACACTTAATTTTTTTTTCCTCCTGGCTTTAGTGACCTCAGGCAGTCTTTCTTAGGTTCCTTTCCATCTGACACTGAGAGCTTGAGGAGTCCCAGATTTGTGTTCCCAGGCTTCTCTCCTGTCAGTCACGTCCTGGGATGAATGAGATAAACTGCTGCCTCCGCCTAAGTGTCAGGCTTGGTTGTTACACTGTGTCTCAACCACCTCCAAACGTGTGTCTCCGTGTTGTGACGTCTCTGGCTGCAGCCAATCATGTGCTCAAGCCAAAAAAGCTGCGGTCACCCCTCTTGGCTGGTAAATCCTTAAGATTCAAACTTCTGAGACCTCTGTCCTTTACATCCACACTGCAGACTGAAGCAGTTTCCTACCTCCTAGTTGAAAGGCAGCTTGTTCCCTGTATAGATCACTCTGATCCAGCACGGTTCCCAAGAAAGAGGTCCTTTATTGAAGGGGGTGAAGAAGCGAGGAAGAGAGAGAGAGAGAGATGGGTCAGAATCTCTGTCTTTTATTCGGGCTGTGACATAGGTTACCTAGGTAATGACGTGCACAGGTGATGAGGGTGAAGCATGTGCAGGGCATGTGTGGCAGTTGCCATGGCAACAGAAGCAGGAGGGTCCTTGTCTCCTAGGAATGACATCATCACTGGATTCGAAGGCAGTAAACCGTTTCTGATGCTAACACTACCTTGAAATTTAATCTAATCTCCTATTTTTTATTTTTCAAGACCCTCTCTGTGTACATGGGAGGCATTTAGGACTTCCCCTGTTTGTAATCTTTCAATACTTTCAAAGTACAAACTCTTTATGGGGCCTGTGATTGTGTCCTTGTCATGGTTAATCTTTACTGTCACCTTGACCAGATTTAGAATCACCATTGAAAGTCACCTCTGAGGAGTGTCTTTAAGGTGTTTCTACCTAGAAGTCATGAGCCCATGCTTCTGAACACGTACTTCTGTGTGGTCATTCTCTATGGTCCTGCGGCTGGTGCACAGCAGATACACATCACATTATATTTTGATGGTTTTATTAAGAATGTTTGAACTCTGTGAGTATGGAAATCTTAGCTTGTAATTCTTTGTAACCCCAATTTTAAGGGTAACACAAAACACTCAAGTATAACGGAACAAAACAAAGTGTATACTTGTACCTCACGGCTGACAGCCATGTAAGGGCTATTTCCTAATGATAACTGAGTGTACCCTCAGTGATGTACTCACAGATCTTTGTGTAAATGGGAATTATGTTGTAGACCTGAGGTAGCTGGGCTAGCTCATAGAAGAGGGAGTGGCAAATAAGCATCTGGCCTCATTTTAAAACTCACTGAGGTCTAGAGATGTAGCTCAGTGGTAGAGCGCTTGCTTAGCATGCTTGAGGTCCTGGGTTTGGTCCCCAGTATTGCATAGAGAGAAAGAAGTAGCTAGTCAGATAAAAATTGCTGGAAGTATATATAGCTTTGTCCAGCCAGAAAGCTGACTCGAGACCTAGAGAGTCACCATTAGGTAAATGCCTGAATGGTGGGCAGCCACAAGAGCTGCATACCACGGTCAGCAGGGCTCTGATGTTCTTAGGTGTGGCTGGAAATAAATGCCACATTTTTGTGTGGTCCTAGCTCCAGTCTCCAGTGACCAGGGGATGACCCAGGTGAGATCATTGATTTGCTACCTTGTGCAAGCAAATTTCTCCAAGCAAGGAAGGCCAGACTGCTGGGCACAGAGGGCGCTGGTGAGGTAGTGTCGGTTAGAGGGCTGAGTGAAGCAGCCCAGCCTTCTTCTGTTTTGATTATTTGTACAAATGCTGTGAGGCTTAAAAAAATAAAATGAGAAATTGTGATGGTTCATTTTAAAATGCACTTCCTATAGATTAATTGTGGGCTTTATTTTCTGTATACAATCTCCAATAAAGCAGCCTTTCTTCTCTCTCTCTCTCTCTCTCTCTCTCTCTCTCTCTCTCTCTCTCTCTGTGTGTGTGTGTGTGTGTGTGTGTGAGAGAGAGAGTTAAAGATGACTTTCACCAATTCTCTGACCTGCACACTTGTGCTGTGGCATCTGTGAGTGTACACACACACACACACACACACACACACCACTTTTTTTTTTTTAAATTAAGTAAGACTTAAAGACAGATGTCCGTCCTGATAGCGTATGTCTTTAATCCAGCACTTCAGAGGCAGAGATAGGTGGATCTCTGTGAGTGTGAGGCCAGCCTGGTCTACATAGAGAGTTTGAGGATACCAGGGGCAAAGTAGAGAAACCTGACTCAACTGACTCAAAAACAAAACAAAACAAAACACCCAAAAGAAAGAAAAAGAAAAAAAAAAGATGGAAGCAAACAGGCTAAAACTGAAGAAATCAAGCCATGTTCAGTTTTTCATGCTTTACTGAGTAAAATAAAAGACGGTCTGAACATGACTTGCAGAGTAATGATGAGCCGTACTGTGCTGTGCAAGTGACAAGTGGCATGCCATTGAGGTGACACAGCAGAGCCCAGGTAAATGCACACTCACAAGTCCAGTCCAGTCCAGTCCATTGCCTGAGGTCTTCCACGGCTGTTTCCACTGTCACAGCAGAGGTTCAATTCCCGTGGTTTATAGTAGTTTTACTCTGACCATATGGTGCCTACACCATTCACTTTCCAAGTCTTCCCAGCCCCAACCCATTGACAGAATTGTCTCTCTCTCTCTTTTTTTTTTTTCCTTAAGAACTACATTTGTGATAGAAATAAACTCAGGTTGTAATTTCCTCATTGGAAAGCACTGCGAACACTGAAGAAAGCCTTTTGTAGTGCCTGTTACTGGCGTTTAAAGGCAGCTGTGTGGTGTTTATAGTTAGGGAAAAAATACCTACAAGCCATTTACTTTTGCAAGTGTTGCTTTAAGATCTGGTTCTGGCATTCAGTTATTCCAATAGCAATATTATTTTAGAGGCTGGTGAGATGGCCTAGCAGGTGAAGGCATACTTGCAGAAGCCCGTGGAACTGAGTTCAGTCCCAGAAGCCTTGTAAAGGTGAAAGAAGAGAACTCTTTTCACACAGTTATCCTCTGACCTCCACACACATACTGTGGTGCGCTCACATACGCACAGTGATAAATAAATGAAAAAAAAAAAAAAGAAAAGTATTTAGTTTTTGACTAGTACTTATGGACAAGGAATTTAATTACATATTAAGAATATCTGTGACTCCCAGATTGTAAACTACTTATTAGACTTAAAGTTCTAAAATTTACCTATTTCAAATTAAATTAGGGTAAGTGAAACAAAGGTTTCAATTTATGCTTTGCTTAGAGTCGGGGTGGGGGCTGCTGAAACACACCTTTGATATTTCAGCATGAATGGAAAGAAAGGAGATGTTTTCTTTGCAGGATCGTGTGTGCATCCAGGTGTGAAGATCACTGCGAGATGCACATTTCAATCTGATACCAGCAGTGGGCTTCATTAGCGTTTAACATCACAGACACTGCTAATCTCTAAGGCAGCCCGGTTCTTGCTGACTGAGGGCCCTCAGCGGCTTGGCCGATCTGCTCTCTGTCTTAAAGGTGACTGGGGACAACTCTGTGCAGCTGCCCCACAGATGCAGGCTGTTCATTAGGGAAAGGACTCACTGACTAGAGCTAACAAAAGGCAAACTGGGGAGAGAAAATCAAGAGCCTGCAGCTGCTGATCTGCAGATGCCTTACTCAGGGGCTAAGCTAAGCTGTACGTTGAATGACAAAGCCACACACCTGCCACCAAGTGAACGGACTGGCTTTCTGGAAGTGGCTCTCTGCTGTTCCTAAACCAAGAGCATTCTTTTGTTTGTTAGATTTTTTCTTTTTAAAGTAAATTTTGTTCTTTAACAGTTTCATATTGCACACTTATGTATTTTGTTTCTTTGAAGACTCGGCATAAGCAATTATGTCTGGTAAGTTTAAGTCATAAGCAAACAGATAAAGAAGAACAATATTTTCTTGTTCAATAAAATTTTGTTCAAGAAAAAAAGAACAATTTTTTTCTTGATTACCTTCTAGATGCTTCTGGAGTTACAGAAAGGACTCTAGGTGCCAAGCAGGCTCCTCAAAATAACAGCACATCCCTGCTATTTGGTTTTAAGTACAAAGTGCCTAAAACATCTAAAAATTGTTTATTTTATGTTGCAGGTATTTTTGCCTTTTTAAATTTTAATTAGTTAGTTAATGAATTAATTCACTTTACAACTTGATCATAGCCCATCTTCCAGTCCCCTCTCACACAGCCCCTCCCCCTCTCCCATCCCCGACCCTTGCACATTAAGTCACTACAAGACTAAGGTCTCCCTCTCCCACTGGGGCTAGACAAGGCAGCCCAGTCAGGGGAAGGGGATCCAGAAACAGGCAACAGATTCAGAGACAGCCCCTCCCCCAGCCCCGCCCACCCTCCACTTGTTGGGGACCCGCATGAAGAGCAAGCTGCACATCTGCCATATTACATATGTGTATGTATGTGGGGAGGAGTAGGTCCAGCTCATGCTTCCTGTTAATGCTGAAGCTTCAGGAACTATAGCTGGTCTGAGGGAAGGCTTCTTAGCCCCATGTGAGCTAACTGCTTCTAACAGGTGGCCTGGAGAATGCGTTTGTTTGTTTGTTTGTTTGGTTAGTTGGTTTTGTTTTCATTTGACTGTGTGAGAAATTGGAGGTGTGAGAAATAAATTTTACAAATTGCATATTTTAAAATGTTTGATCTTTGAGAAGTAGGTATGTTCTTTTAACCCTCACCCCCAACCTCACAACTGAGCTCAGCGTTATATTTACTTGCTAATGTACTTCTTGTGTTTTGTAAAAAGAAAAAATTAGAGAATAGAGAGAGGGAATATGTTTGGTAGATGTGTAGTCAGGTGTGGGGGAAGGAGGTGTCTCTGCAGGCCCAGGCCCATGCTGAGGCATTCCTGTATTGTATAGCATAGAGTCTATTCAGGGCATGGGGAGCAGAGTTGAGGGAGGAGAAAGGCAGAGAGAGAGAGAGAGAGAGAGAGAGAGAGAGAGAGAGAGAGAGAGAGAGAGAACAGAGGAATAGAGGAATAGAGGAATAGAGGAATAGAGGCATAGAGGCAGGCCATGAGCACGTGGAGAGAGAATGGAGCAAGAGGGGGTAAAAGGACAGAGCAAGAGCAAGAAGGCAAGAGAGAGAGGAGGGGGCGAGCAGCCCCTTTCATAGTGAATCAGGATACCTGGCTGTTGTCAGGTAACTGTGAAGCAGAGTCTAGACTAAATACCAACAGTACTTATTGTTCCATTTATTTATTTATTTATTTATTTATTTATTTATTTATTTAAGAGTCTCTCAGATTCTTGTTTAGTCTCAAACTTGTTTTCCAATACTATGTAAGAGAAGATGACTTTTTTTTTTGTTAGATTGTTTTCCAATGCTCCAAGACACACCACCTCCTTGTTCTCTTTCAGATGCTGGGAGTCAAATCCTCTGGGAGGGCAGTCAGTGCTTTTAACCATTGAACCATCTCTCCAGCCACATGGTTTCTCTTTTTAAGGGAACTGAACTTGAAAGCTGTATTTTTTGTAATATATCTCTGAAGGAAGTATATGCTGTCCCATGAATCAACTTTAGTTATGTGTGCTGCCTACTTAAAATTGTTCAACTACATAGGGGAAAACTGTTGAGGCCCACACTCGGCCTCAATGCTTTGCCTCAACGCTTTTGGGGCTAAGTGCTCTGGTCAAGAGAGAGTGTGGCTCTTGGGGCAAGAGACTCGAAGAATGGAGACAAGACAGGGTGTGATTCAGTCTCTTCTATTTTCTCAAGTCTCTCTTATTGAAGGGAATTCTGAGGTATTTATATACACAAGCAGGAGAACACAGGTGAAAACATTTTACCACGTGCACCATACAGCTGAGGTCACTAAACAGCAAAACAAGCTATGTGGGATAAACAATATATTTATCAGAGTGTGCTTCAGCTGTTATAGGCTTTTGACAACCAAGTCTTTAATCAGGGTATATGGTTCCAGATGGCTGCAAAGTTGATCTAGCCGCTTTCTGCTTAAGTCAGCTCCCAACAGAATACCATAGGGGAAAATGACCTGTACTTCCATTCCCCAGGGACTATTATTATTTTATTTTTGCATTCTTTCTTAGATATGTGCTAGCTATGTATCTCAGGATAGCTTTGAGGTCATGGTCTTCTGCCTCAGTGTCTATCTCAGGCACAAGGGTTATCTCAGTCTTGCTGTATCTCTCCCAGCCCTCTTCACCATTGCTTTAGTATTGGATTTAAAACTTTGTTTAAAGTCAGTATGATTGCAAAACTCATTTTCTCACTTGCTCATTTATTCACACAGCAAACTATGTACCTGGGCTTCTGTTCAATGCTGAAAACTTGAAAGACCAAGAAAAGTAAGGCCCGTGCCCCCTAGAGCCTATATAGCTGGGGAAGACAATTGCTAGATACACAAAGAACATAAGAGGTTGAGGATTGTCCATGAGTTCAAGGCCAGCTTGGGCTACACAGAGAGGCTCAATCTCAAAAGCCAAACCAAACAAAAGTAGTTATCAGAGTTTGAAAGCATGACAAAGGGCTTGGTTTAGGGTAGCTTACCATGGAGTCAAAGTTAAAGGTATAGTTTAGTGAGCATTGTTGGTAGAGACTTAGGGGTAGGAACACTGACTTCCTGGATTCACCCATAAGAAATCTATTTATTACCCTCTGGTATAGAAAGGGTACCATATGGGGGATAGCCTATTAATATGAATTAAAGATGGAGTTTAGAAAGCCCCTTTACTGTTATTTTTAAAAGCCTATTTACTTGTCTAGTTGTTTATTATTATTATTATTTATTATTATTATTATTGTGATAAGGCTCTAACTATGTTGCCCCTGCTGGCCCTAGAACTCCTGGGGACTCTTGGGTGTCCTAGTCGCTGGAATAGCCAAGATTATTGGCATGCACCACTAAGCCTTGTTTACCTTTCGAGTTTTAAGTGCCTTTAGCTCAAAATAATATTTATGCTAAAGTGACTTCTTTGTTTGTTTGTTTGTTTGAAACTGGGTCTTATTATGTAGCTCTGGCTGTTATGTTATGTTACTTGCTATGTAGACTAGGCTGGCCTTGAACTCACAGAGATCCATCTGCCTTGGTCTCCTGAGTGGTTGGATTAAAGGTGTGTTCCACTATGCCCAGCTAAAGTGACATGTTTTGGGGTATCATATTCTTTCATCATTCACAGTAAATTTTTAAAAGTGTTTTAAAAATGGTTTATATTAATTTGTAATTATGTGTTGTGTATGTGCATACAGTGCCCACGGAGGTCAGAAGAGGGTGCCAGATCCCCTGGAGCTGGAGTTACAGGTGGTTTCTGAGCCACCATGTGGTTCCTGGGTTCCAAACTTGGGTACAATATAAGAGCACCTCTCCACTCCATTAATAGACAATTTTTATTTAAGGAATGTACACATATTTTTTTTGTTTAGGATCTTTTAAATGGAATTTAATAGTTTAGAGTAATTTATTTAAAATAAAAACATTTCAAAAGGGCTTACTAAATCTTTAGTTTAGCTGAAGATAATTATTTTCATGGTATTGTATTCATAGAAAAATTTATAAGCCTTAAAAACAGCAAAATATAATTTTTGGTTGTTTTTCGTTTTAATTCTTTTCTACTTCTCTTTTCTACCTGTAATAGAGGCTTCACCTACAAAAAAAATTGGATTTCCTTTTCTATCAAAACATGATTTGGGAGCTAAATGTGCAGAAAACATCTTTTATTTAATTGCAGAATGGTGTCACACTGTCCTATTGCTGGGTATCTCTTCTCGCCCTTTGGAGGTTTGTCCATGCATTTGACTTTCCTGATGGAGGTCTGTCTGGCCAGTTCCACAGTCTAATCTTTAAATCTCATTTTCTTTAGAATATAATGTGTCTGCCCTGGCATCAGCTGCCTTAAACATATGTTTGAAGCCATATATTACACCCTCATTGAACATCACATGTACCTTTGTTTGTGACTAGTACCTTTGGGATGCCAAGGGAGATGCCAGTTTTGATGAAAGTGTTACCATCAGAAAGTCAAATCACTGTTCGTGACTAATGCAATTTTTTTCCCACTCATTGTTTCTGGGAGATCAGTAGACAAGAATATGCAGTTTATTTGAGAAGCATGCAAACTAAGATTCTGGCATTATTTACATATACATCAAGAGCCACATGGAATCCTTCAATATCTAGCTGCACAAAGTGTGCTATCAAGTGTGTTTATTGGATGTATACATGACAGAGTCAGGGCCAGGAGCCATGTTTACTGCCACATCACTCCACTGGCTCTCACAGGCCTCTCATCTGTAGATGTCTATCACTGAGATCTGTATATTTTAGGAATCGGAATGTCAACATTATTCTTCTTGGAATAAATGAAGGAACTCAGTGGGCGTGAGTTGTGGCTGGTTGCTAAGAATATCTAATCAGGTTGCATTGCTATAGCAACAGTGTTGCTAGGACCTTAAAGCTTCCCGGCAATCAGTTAGAATTCATAAGTGAGAGACACTATGTATCTAGATGGTATTTTTAATGTGATTTTATGTAGCACAAGGCAGGACTTCTATACTTCAAAAAGGAACTGATAACCACGAATTAAGTGTAAGTTAGTTTACCGTTATTAAGTACGTATTATCTACAGTATCAGTGTCTTAATTTTCAAGGCCTTACTTAGTTAAATATTATTTCATCAGACTCTCCAAGGGTTCATAAAGTTGTGAGATGGTCAGTCACCAGTTATCAATTATTTAAGAGAAAGAGTATAATTTCATATGTATGTCACAGAACAGAACACTCGAGGAGCCAAAACTCTTTATTCGTGTTGGTATTTATTCCTCTTATGAAATAAAATTGTTTCGCTTTTCTACTTCTAGTTGTTAGGTCTCAAACTCAGAACAAATGGCTAACCAAGATGCCTACTTAACATACTGAAGTGGATGCAGGCAGCCAGTCTCTCTCAGCAGGGTCAATGTCTGTTACAGGGTCTGGTTCCTCTCAGCACTTCTCTCCCCTCCCCCACTGACCTTCCAGCTCCTGGGCTTCACTTCTCTTCTCTCATCTTCTCTTGGTTTCCTGGCCTCTGGCTTCCCAGGCACTACCAAGGCTCCCTTTCACTTCTCTTCCCCTCTTGCTCCCCAGACCTCCACTAATGGAGGTTCGATCTGGAATATTCCATGCCTCTGGCTGTGCTCTCATATTTACAACAAAATGTTCTTCTCCACCAAACCTGGGAGCAGACATATCCTCATTTTTTTTCATTCAATAGTAATATTTCATACTCACTCAGAATCCAGCCATTTAGAAAACATGAAGCAGTTAAAAAAAAAAATCTCTTGAGAGTTAACTACTTTTAACATTTTGTAAGATTATGTATATGTCTATGATTTCTAAATAGATACACATATGATCTTGACAGTTTTAAGAGAGGCAAAGTTATTTTTCTTTCAAATGTTTCAAATGCTATCTTTTTGTCTTGGTTTGTTTTCATGTAGCCTAGGCTGGCTTCAACATCTCTATAGCAGAGGCTAGTCTGGAACACTTAATCTTCCTGTTTCTACCTTCTAAGTCTTAAGATGATAGACTATACATGCGTGCTACCACACCTAGCCAGCAGAAATGAAATCTATGCCATTATAGGGGGAGTTGCTGGGATTTGAAGCTGAGGCTTTGCATATGCTAGACAAGCACTTTACCATATCTATACCCCATTTCAGAGCTGGATCTCAGGTATGCTCACTCTGGCTTGGAAAACTCTTCCTGCTTAAATGTACACTCAAAATACAGACAGACATTACTCTATTGAAGTTTTAAAAAGCCATGTTGATTTTTAAATACATGCTCTGTCATATTCCCCAAACCCCAGGATTCTATGTATCCCAGGCTGGCTTCAAACTCAGTCTGTCACTGTGTGGCTAAGGATAACATTGAACATCTGAGCCTCTTGCCTCCAGCTCCTGATTGTGGGGATCACAAACCTTTAGTTTAAGGTCGGTGTAAACTGACATTTTGATGACACTTAAAGTTGCCATTTTTTCCTTTTTTTTTTTTTTTTTTTTTCCCAGTCACTTTTTAAGCAAAGGAAGGAGAGGTCTTATAATGTCTAACTTGATCAACTTGAAGGATTAAAATAGTTGCACATTTTAAATAGCTTGAGCATTGAACTGGTAAATTGGCTGAATACATGATGTGTAGATTCTACTACCCAGCTTTAAGCTCAGGGCAGACCTTGTTACCAGCTCCACAGGTTCCCTTGGATCTGTGGATGAAAGACACATAATTAGCTTAATTTTAATAAGCTTTTAGCTCAATAGCCAGGCTCTTCTAAGCCTCCCTCAGTTAGCATACTCTTCCCTTCACTCCCAGATCAACACCTCTAAATCTCCCCTCAACTTTAGTTGCCTGGTTACCTTCTCCTGCTCAGCACCCTAAATCTGCCCTCAACTTGGTTGTGTTTCTAATCTCCCACCTGCTATTCCAGGCCCAGTTGGGTAAACAGCCAATGGCCACTCCACCTGAGAGCTCACATGGCTGGTGGCTCTTTCTCCCTCTGAAGCACAGTGGACTTTATTTCCTCCTCCTGCATCTACCAGCCTGCCTTCAGGAACCTGGAAGTTTTGCCTCTTCTGCCCAGCCAACATCTTTATTGATAGATCAAGAACCAATTGGGGAACAGAACCTTCAGCATTCATTCCCAATCAGATCATCAGAACCACGTCCTACAAAACCATATGTAATGTTCAAGGCTGTAATGAAGATTAAGAAAGAAGGCTTAACTTAGAGCCCTATGTAAATAATAATGACAATTCTCCATAGTGTGATCAGTTGAAATTTCACCCTGTTACCTTTCCGTCCCTGTGTCAGACTGTAAGCACACCTAATTTTGAGCTAACGAAGCCCTGCATACTGAGTTGTTGGATTAAATGTTACAATTGAATACATGCATATGACCAGTTTGTTATTCTTATTTCTATTACTACATAATGAAAAATGATAATGTTTGATAACAAAAGATCAACCAACCAACCAACCAACCAACCAACCAACAAAACACCAAGTAGAGATTATTGTCCTGTAAGCTGTCATTTTACAAAGAGGCATCAGAAATGTCATAAAATACGGAGTGTTCCACTGTGAGAATTTTCTATGAACATTGTGTTCATGAATTCCTTTTATTAGGGGCCCAACTCAGATCCTTGTGCATGCTAAAAAAGTAGTCTAGTCAACAGAGATACATCCCTGCCCTGAATATGTTTGAGGCAGGATCTCACTATGTAGTATAGGCTGGCTTGAACTTGAATCCTCCTGCCACAGCCTCCTGAGTGCTGAAATGACAGGGACGCACCCATATACCTAGTCGTTTCACAATTACTTGCGCATATATTTCCTAGATGGCTTTAGGCGATTCAGTATAAATTTAGGGTCCGTGATGAACAGCATCTAGCACACATGGCCACACGAGCGAAGGACGAATAAGGGCAATAACAATCACATCTTTAGAAGTTAATACCTTCCCAGTCACAGCCTCATAGTGTTTCTCAGAATTAAAAAGAGGCAAGAGCTTTCAAAGGAATCAGAAAAATAGGACCTCCTGCCCCCCCCCCCCCATTCCTATCACAGGGCAAGTTTCCTGTCATTGGATGTAAATGGGCAGAGGCTTGGAGGCTTTAGAGAGCTGGGAGCTCATCTGAGCTGCCGAAGTGTAGGGTTTCACTGGTGTGTGTGTGTGTGTGTGTGTGTGTGTGTGTGTGTGTCTGTGTGTCTGTGTGTCTGTGTGTATATAAGTATGTATATGCATGGGCTCTCAGACTGTGCTAGACTGGCTGGCCGGCCAGCAAGCTCTAGGAAGTTGTCTCTACGTTCCTAGTGCTGGGATTACAAGGGCACCTTACCAAGTCCAGCTCACATCCTTACAATAATGTAGCAAATGCTCATGGAGCTCTCTCTTCTTTCTTTTCTTCTTTTCTTCCTTATCTCCCTCCCTCCTTCCCTCCCTCCCTTCCTCCTTCCTTCCTTCCCTTTCTCCCTCCTTCCCCTTTCTCTCTCTCTCTCTCTCTCTCTCTCTCTCTCTCTCTCTCTCTCTCTCTCTCAACTGTAAGTCCTAGAAATTGAACTTAGGTCCTTTGAGTGGGCACCTTTTACCCCTGAATGGCTTGGCCTGCCCAGTAATAAAATCTCTCATATATCTCAGATATTTCTACATCTTCTGTCAAGTACTAGGATTACAGGTGTGCTTCACTACCCCCAGCTTGAAAAATTCTTTACTGAAAAAATAGGTGAATCTCAGAATAATGCACTTATAGTTTCATGGCCTTTGATGAACAAATTCTGTAAGGTGAAGCCTCTAATTTAGCTTGTCATAAAAAGAGAAGACTAAACCAACATTGAAAAGTTAGGGTTATAATTCATTTTTTACAGTTTATAATTGAGTTAACTGGCACTTCTGATACAAACAACATCTATGAATCTCTAGAAACCGAAGCTATTTGGTTTCCATCTCTCATTAGCATGCAGATTTTCATATGATTTTTTAATGCACCAATTGTCTCAAGCTCACTCAAAGATGCATTGGAAAAACTTGGCCCATGAAGGGGGAGTGTTAGCCGCAGCCTTCCATTTTCATGGCATTTGCTATTCACTGGTCACTTTGAAGCGATGCTGTGTGACGCTGTGGGATCCCTCTCAATTGCTCTGAGCTTTTTCCCCTATTGTTATCTTAGTGTCAAGTGACCCATCAGACCTGAGCCTCTGGAACTGAGAACACTCATTCTCTGAGTAATTGGATGTTGGAAGAGCAGCAGAGACGTTCTTTCTTATGTGGATATAAGGGGATAGGAAAAAAGGAAAGTTCCACGTTTGGTGTAAGAACAGTGGGAATTCATCACAATTCTCAATTATATTTCCCTTGAAAATAACAAGCTGAAATGTTCAATGCATTCGATTTTAAGAAGCCATGGGTGTCAGTCAGATTCGAGGTCTCTGTGTTCAGACTGACAAGACCAGTGTGTTGTAGCCTGAGGCAAGCGGCCGGAATTAATGATATAAAACACAGGCTGCTTGACAGGAGTCATTTCCCAGATCTAGTGGTTGTGACTAAGAGGAAATTTGAAATGAAGTCTATTTTGGAGTGAGGACCATACTTGAAAGATATTAGTTGCTGACCATCAATCAAAACATCAATTAAAATGCCTAGTTTGACTTGGAAGAAAGATCTCTAAGGGACCATTATGTTAAAAATCAATGTCACAGGATTTGGGCATGCTCTTTTAAGAGAAGAGCCAGTGTAAGGGGAAGATATTAAATCACTATTTACTTTTTGACAGCTTGTTAGTCCAGAAATTTTGAGTTCAGACCTGAACCTTTTTCACTTTTCTGAGACTCAGTGTGTAAGGTGATTTTTGAGGTCACAGCCAGAACCAACTCAAACCAAAGCTCTAGAAATCATGGACAGAGGCACCCTCATAGTTGCTCTGCCTGATATCCTGAGAGGCAGAGAGACGGCCTTGAGAGGTAGCAGAGATGTTTCTCTAGTCATCCCTGACAGGGTTTCAGCTAAGGGTTGAAACTACATTTCTATCCCTGCTCCTAAAGGGTGAACTCATGGTGGGCACCATTCTTCCATGTTCTCCAGTTCATCGGGTAGAGTTAAGTGGACTAGGATAACCAGTTTTGAAAGACTGCTGAGTTTTACAGAAATTTCATTCATTATTTCTACGCCCTCCTGTGACCCTCTAGTATAATTCTAACTTTAAATTTTTCATCCAAGTTTATATTTTTGACACATATATAAAGTGAAACTGGATCTTACATTATGAGGACCAGGCTCAAATTAAGTCATGAAAGAGGAAAACTGTGCACTATGCTTCCCTTCAGCATTTAAGAGAAGACTTCAGAGCTTTTAAATTTAATGCATTTAAGCCCTTTGCATATCCTTACATTTAAAAATCTATGTATAGACAAGTTCTATATTTGGAGGAGCTGGCTGGCAATTTCCTTCAAGCCTTTTCTTATTTTAACGTGTTATGTGAACATAGTATTTTTCAAAAACATTAAATCAAAAGTTCTTACCAATTCTTCTTCACTGAAATACAATGTGAAATAGACACATAGAAAACACTTGGGGAAAAAACCTACACGTGTAAATAAAGTTGGGAATATATCTTTTTCTATTTAAAATTAGCCTAGGTATGTAAAAAATGTTTTCCCAAAAATCAACATTTTTGGTTGAATAGTATTATTTATCCTTCCCATTAAGTGGTATCATTTACCTTTCATAGATAAATAAATCAGACACATAAAATATCCCAGGGGGAAAATTAAAGTTGTTTTTGATGATTGTGCAAGTATAGTCAGTATTTTGTTTTTGTCCACATTAGTTTTTAAAATTGGTTTGAAAGAATAAATTCATTCTCAAAAATGAACTAGGAGGTAAGTTATTTATGAACATAGATTAACGGTTATTTTGAGCATAAAAAGGCCATCTGTGCATGGAAAGTTTTAATGGTATTCAACACAATGTTAGTGCCTGCTAGGATCTGACACCCGGTCTTCCTTATTTGAGAGAGAGAGAGAGAGAGAGAGAGAGAGAGAGAGAGAGAGAGAGAGAGAGAGACAGAGACAGAGACAGAGACAGACAGACAGAGAGAGAGAGAGAGAGAGAGAGAGAGAGAGAGAGAGAGGCAGAGACAGAGACAGAGACAGAGATCCTTTGTCGTTATAAGACCTAAAGCACTCTAGGGTTCTCGCTATGGTTCAGCCAGCAAAGGTTCTTTCGAGATGGCTTGTGACCGGCACGTGCATAGATTGCACATGTGCACTCGAACACCTAAACCAAAAGGTATCCTTAAAATCTTTAGTTTATAATGTTGTGATTCTATATTTCTAGTGAGTATTTGTAAGTATGCCTGAATATGTGTGTTGATGGGTCTGTCTCCGACAAGTCGTAGACTACTGAGGTACTCCTTGTACTGGAGTCCGTGTGTTGACACTCACAGGATGCTGCCCAGCAAGGGAAAGGTGCTAGCCTTGAGGTTCAGGAACGGAAGTAGGATTTGGTGTTTGGAATGAGACAGGTGGTGCAGAAATAGCTTTGAATGTGTATCACTTTGAATTCCATATTAAGACTCATCTTATTTTCAGCGTTTTATAATTTAAAACATAATGTTTTTATCTGAGAATGTCATACAAAGTACTTGCTTCTCCTACCTCCTTGCAGATCCACTCGCTCATTTTGTATTTTTTGTTTATATATTTTAATCAACGTGAGTCAAAGAAGATCACACATTTTTGTTTCAAAGTAGTCCTTAAATTATTTTCATTTTAATTTAATTTTTTTTTCAGCTGGAAATTTAGTTCATCTATGTGTTTGCGTGCCTGTGTGTGCGTGCATGCGTGTGTGTGTGTGTGTGTGTGCGTGTGTGTATGTGTGATGTGTATGTGTGTATGCAAATGCTCGTGTGACTATCTGTGCATATATAGAGATCAGAGGACAACTTGTGTCGTCTTTTCTCTCGTTCTACCTTTACTTGGGATGTGGGGATCCACCTCAGGTCACCAGGCGTGTGCAGCTAGTGCGGAACCATCTGGGCAGGACTGAGAGGAGCTTTAATGGCTAAATTTGTATGGAGTATGTTCTAACAGAACAAACAAAAATCTTAATGAGTTTCTTTGAAGAGTGAGGGGAATGAGGAAAAGTCCCCTTGATGGGCAGGAATACAAACCCAGGATGCTCTACGGGGAAACTAGAGATTGCTCTTCCTTTTTCCCCCTGTTGTTGTTGTTGGCTTTTTTTTTTTGTTTTGTTTTGTTTTTTTTTTTTCATTTTGCAAGTTTTTATTGGAAGGTGGAGCTACAGCACAGGCTGATAGTTTACAGTGGCAGGCAGCATTTTCTCTGGAATGCACTGGGGCCTGGCGCCAGGGACAGAGCAGCTGTTTCTGCTGACTGCTTGGAATGCGAGAGGCTGTGATGTAAGGAGAGCAGAGGGCATTGCTTCATCTCTCTCAGCCCCCGTGAAAAGAGTCTTTGTACACAGGAGCTATCCAGAGTGGTACAGCATTTCTCTCCCATGGGCAGCTTCAAATCCTTCAGCTGGGTCCTTGGTGTGAGTAGTTTGATGGCTTTCTGGTAGCACATGGCTATTTAATTTGTTATCCCACAAACCACTCCAAACCAGAGTCCTCCAGAGTCAAACAGGGTGAAGGTCCTGTTTCCAGCATCTCTTCAAGGGGAGAGATAGACAATAATGCCATGTGAAGAAAATTTGGTCATAGCTAGTTGGGAGTGGCTGCATCACTTAAGGACTCTGTGGTTTTAAGAGTCTTACTCTCAGCTCTGACCTTGGCCAAACTACACAGCAATCTCTATAACTCAGATTTTTATCAGTGGCATATGAACAATAGAACTGACTTCATGGCATCACTGATACACCGAAACAAAAAGACTTATGGGGCAAAAAAAGTGTTTGGAGTTTGTTACTGGATATGTGGTAGCTATTTTTATGTTTTGTTCTAAAACACTCTGTAAAAGGTTGGTGTACAGAATGAGACATGCAATTAAACAGTCTTTGTTTAAAAATGTATTAGGATGAGGTTAAAGATCTGGCACCAGTGCAGTGGGCTTGCCTTGTGAACACAAAGTTGAACAAACCAGGCATGGCAGCCCATGCTGTAATCCCAGCACTTGGGAGGTGGAGGCATGAAAGTCAGGAGTTAAAGTTTATCTTCAGCTACAGAACCACCTTGAGGCAAACCTCAGTTGCACAACATTCTATTTATCATTAATTAAGTACCAGAATTTAATCAAGTATGACTAGATGCTGGCCAGCTCTTACTAAACATTTGTGTGACTTAGTTAGCTTCTCTTGTTTTCATGTGGCAGATGGGGCAATGGTGGCATTGATGCCCCGCTAGCTGCATGCCTGGAGCTACAGGGTGGCCATTGTGTTCGGGGCTTTTTGTGCCTCAGTTGCTCAGACCTTTCCACCTTAATGAGAGAAGCTATTATATCTTACAGTGTGGGAAACAAGTGCTGAGAAGAATTGGAACCTGTTCATTTAAAAGGTCCCCACTGAGTGCCTTGTACACTTGAGGTATAGCTTGAACTACACAGACAGAATTCCTGTCCTTATGGCTTTCTGTGATGATAGGGAACAGGAACAAACAGAAATGATTGAAAATACATTGCACAGTGCAACCGTAAGTCCTAAGAAGGACAAGAAAAATAATACAGCCAACTGTAAGGTATAATTTTCTACAGCCACCAGATGACAAGTTTGGAAGTAACTGTAAAAGACATCAGTGTCCCAGGAGACAAAGTGTTTGTGGCTTTCAGTCCAACACTATCCTGGGGTTGTCACTTGTTTACCTCATGGAGCTCTTGAGAGAAGCTAGTGGTTTCAAGAGGAGGGGAAACACCATAAGAAAGTTTAGTCTCTGGTCTGCTAGGTGTCTCATGCTTCTGTTTTTTGATTCTTTAGTTCCTTAAATCGACAATTAAAAAATGCTCTAGTACAAAATACTTGAAGTCTTTCTCCCAAGGTAACTCCCAATGGAAAAGATATCTCACTGTGCAGTTTCACCCAGAATAGATTCATCACGGGATTCAGTAGCGCCCAGAGCAGAGAGTGATCAGCTCTTGGGCTAACATGGAGACCAGATGTACCTTACAAAATGCTTCTTGATTTCTTAACAGAAGGCCATTTTTTTTTCCCTGAAACTTCTGGCTAATGCTGACATCAAATAGTGTAGCTCTTTGAAAGTTATTTTCCTTTTTTTTCTTCTTTAACTAAATAATTCACGAGTCACTAAGCCAGCCACAGAACTCAGGCTTAGCGAACTCAATACACCCTGAAATGATTGCAGGTTATAGTTAACAGCTTGTCCACCTGCCCTGCTGAGACCAGTTTCCTCTGCGTGACTGACTCTAGTGATTGAGTCTTGTAGATACCTGTTCAGTTTCTATATCTCATTTCAAGACAACGTGGCTTTGAAAACAATTTCCCTGATGTATTTATGGAAGTCAAGGACTTTTCAAAACGAAGAGACCCATGGATGAGGTCAAAGGGCCAAAAGGTTTTTTTTTTTGTTTTTTTTTTTTTGTTGTTGTTGTTGTTGGTTTTTTTTTGTTTGTTTTTTTGTTTTTGTTTTGTTTTTTTTTTCCCCAGCAGAGTTGCAAGGCTAGTAGATTGTGGAACCCACAAGGATTACTAGGTCTTGATTCTAATCTCTGTTAAGTGACAACTGATAGCCAGGTGGTCACCTTTAATCTCAGCATTTGGGAGGCAGAAGCAGGCAGATCTCTGAGTTTGAGGCCAGCCTAGTCTGCAGAATAAATTCCAGGACAGACAGGATAGAGAAACCCTATCTTGGTGTGTGTGTGTGTGTGTGTGTGTGTGTGTGTGTGTGACAAGTGATAACAACAGGTACCACCCTATGTGCGTCTTTATGCCTGATTTCTTTCTCCCCTCCCCCTGCCCTCCATTCCAGACAGGGTGTCATGCAGTCCAGACTAGCCTTGAACTCACTATTTTGCTGAGGATGACTTTCAGCGCCTCATTCTCTTGCCTCTGCTCCTGAATGCTAGTATGCTAGTATTATAGATTAGAATCACCATGCCTGGATTGAAAAATATGTCGCAAGAAAAATAAACCTTGTTGGGAGCCGACTCCTAGCAGGAAGAGGTTATCATCTTTGCAACCATCTCGAGCCATCTACCCTGACAAGAGACTTGTTTTTCAACAGCCTACAACAGCTGAGCACACTCTGATAAACATCTTGTTTATCCCACAAATCTTGTTTTGCTGTTTAGTGGCCCCAGCTGCAAGGCGCATGTGGTGTCGATGCCTACAAGGCACGTGGCAAAGTGTATAAGTACCCAGGATTTCCTTTGAATAAAAGAGACTTGAGACTTGATCAGAACCTCTGTTTTGTCTCCATTTTTCTCACCTCTTCCTCTCCATCCCCACTCTCTCTCTCTTGCTAGACCCTGACCTGCGGACTGGAGCAGCAGTGTAGGCCGTGACATAGTGGCTCCCAAGCGTGGGACAGTGCTGTCCTCAACAAAACCCAACTTTGTGAAACTTATATCTACTCAGAAATATCTTCCTACTTATAATAGGGGAAATTATCCTGAGTCCCTGTGATGGCTCTTGGTTGTAAAAGCATATCCTTGGCAGCTCTTCTAGTGATGCAAGCTGTCAGCTGTTAGGAAGGCTGAGGCAGGAGGATGGGGAGTTCAAGGTTAATCTTAGCTGAGTGAGATTCTGTCTCAAAATGCAAAACAGTAAAAAGGAGGTTTTAGGGATATAGATGGCAGTTAGTGTTTGCATAGTAAGCATGGGCCCTAGGGCTACCCCTCCTTACTGGACAAACAATAGCATGTCATGGCAAAGATGTAGGAGAAATGCAGGTGATGGGCGCCTCAGGAGGAGAGGCACAATGCCTTGCCATGTTTTTACTTAGACCTTATATCAGGCCCAATTTTCTTCTTCATATATACCGAGTGTGGTGGTTGAATAAAAATGGCCCCCATAGGATCTTTGAATGTTTGGTCATTAGGGAATGGTGCTACTTGAGAGAGATTAGGAGGTGTGGCCTTGTTGGAGGAAGTGTGTAACTGAGGGTGGGCTTTGAGGTTTCCAAATCCCAAGCCAGGTCCAGTGGCTCTCTCTCTTCTGGCTGCCTTCAGATCTGGATGTGGAACTCTCAGCTACCATGTCTGCCTGCTTGCTGTCATGTATGCCAACATGAGGATAGTAGACTATAAACCTCTGAAACTGTAAGCAAGCCCCAATCAAATGCTTTCTTTTTTGTAAGGGCTGCCATGGTCATGGTGTCTCTTCATAGCAATAGAACATTGACTAAGATACCACACTACAGTAGAAAGTTAGGTGTACACACACACACACACACACACACACACACACACACACCAGGTGAAACGCTGCTATTGAGCCATATCCTTAGCTCTTTTATTGTGTGTTAATTTTTACAGATATCATGAAAATCATCTCAGAAAGTAGCTTTGCTATTATGGAGATGACAACACTGTCTTTCACCATCACAGCCGATATCTAGTAACAACAGACTAACAAGAGACTAGGGTAACAAATTTACTTAACCCACATTTTATATGCTGTGGGGCTTTCAGAAATGAAGACACAAGGCTTGGAAAGAGTTGCCTGCTTTTGTGATTAGGTTCTAAAGGCAATGGTCAGCTCTATAAAAATGAGATGAATGCAGTCTATGACAGAGATGGAAGCCTATACAGCCTGGGCACCAGACACTCTGTGACCTCTAATACAGCATCCCCTTCTCCCTGTAGACTCTCTCTAGAATGGATCTCTAGGAGCCCAGAAAGGGCTGCCCTAGGACCTACAGCTTGCATTAAGTAGTTGTGGCTTTTAGAGAAGAAGAAATCTAGTTTTGTCATGTGTTTTACTGGGATAAGAGACAGGATATTGAGAAGAGGCCAGTAAGACCATTCTGCATGTCTTCCAATCTCCTTTTGTGGAAAGTCATCAGCTCAAGACATCAACCACACTCCAGGGCATCATAGCTAATTCAGTCTGAAGTTGTATAAGGGCAGTACTTCATGAAATATACATAAATACTTGTAATTTATTGAATGAGTTCTTTTATTATGTATTAATGAATTCTTTGGTGGTCACGGTTGTTTCTACGTGTGTGTGTGTGTGTGTGTTTCCCTCCCCAAGAAAAGATAATAGGAGAAATTTATCAGTTTATCAGCACAGTTATTGGCCATGTATTTTTAAAATACAAACATGTTTATAAATTTGTAATTTTGCCAAATTCTGCAATCCAGTTTCTGCCATTTTTGCAATGTATGTTTTACCGGATTGCAAATGAAGGGCTAAAGAGTTACTTGTCTTAAAGCCCGTTGTTTGCTGTTGTTGGTCTGTACATTTTTTTGCTATGTATGATAGCTCCAGGATAATAGTATTTCCCACCTGTTAGGGACTGTAGTTCAAAGGCTTCACTATGCACAGTGTGGCCACCCTCACTTAGATAATTGACTCAATGTCTCAGTGGTCATGGGCCTGGAGTCTGGGTCATCTCCTGCAGACATCTGGCACTGCCTGCAGCCAACACTGAGTATATATAGAAATTTAGGGCATGTTTTGTTCTTTGGAATGAATTATAATAGAGAAATTTAAGACTCAAGATAAAGTTGCCACTTCACCGGTCCTTCTGGCTGACACTCTAATTCACTTAACCTTGAGGTATTAGAGAGTAGAGTTGGTGTAATAAAAATCATGCCTATTTTGGGAGACATCATATCACTTTCATTTGGCTGACTGCTGCAGGACTGATTCCTGAGAATTTAGCCAGGATCCCATTGTAGTATTTTTCCATCCTGTGGGTGCATGTTGCTGCAGGACCAGAGACTAACCTAATCAATACTATGAAGCTACAGTGAGAGGGAAGACTTCTTCTGTTACTTTAACTTTAATATAAGTAATAAATGTTAGGATTGAATTTTTCAAAGTGTATGCCTGTGTTTCTAGGAATGTTTAAGTTACTGTTTTATCACTGAAGAGATACTATGGCCAAGGTAACTCTTACAAAAAAAAAAAAAGCATCTAATTGGGGGTTTGCTTATGTTTTGGAGGGTTAGTTCATGATCACCATGGCAGGAAGAAGAAAGACATGGCCCTGGAGCAGTAGCTGAGAGCTTTACATCATGATTCACAGTCAGCAGGTGAGCAGGCAGGGAGACAGACAGACAGACAGACAGACACACACACACACACACACAGAGAGAGAGAGAGAGAGAGCAAGAGAGAGAGAGAGAGAGAGAGAGAGAGAGAGAGAGAGAGAGAGAGAGAGATTGACATACATTGGTCTGGCGTGGTCTTTTGAAACCTCAAAGCTCACTTGCGGTGACACACCATCTCTTTTCCAACAAGGCCACACCTCCTAATCCTTGCCAAATAGTTAATCAACTGAGGACTATATATGTGAAAATATAGGAGCCCGTGGAAGCTGTTGTTACTCAAATAGTCATAATATCTGATATTAAAAAAATATTTAGAGTATGACCAGAAAGAAAGAGAGGAGCTAGCAATTTCATGAATGTAAAAAAATACTAATACATTGTCATGGAGAAATCAAGCCAGATCTTAAATTTCACTGCTTTTATTTATTCTTAAATAGGAAGTCCTGCCTTAATTTATGACCTCCCTAAACATAATCTAATCCAGCATGGTGTTGGTCCTGCGTAGGCAACCCTAGCTATGTTGGGTATGGTCACTGTCAGTGCCCACATTCCAGTCTACTTTTCTAAGCCTCCTGGATGATGCTCAAGAGCCCTGCACATGCGCACAGTACCATAGAGAGGCCTTGACGTTCAAGTCTCTTTTGCATATCCCTGCACATGTACACAGTACCATAGAGAGGCCTTGACGGTCAAGTCTCTTTTGCATATGTAAAACCTTCTCCTTTGCCTAGAAACTCTCTAGGAATGAGCTGACTCAGCTCCTTTTAGGTCCCTGGACAAGTCCGACTTCTCAGGTACGTGTCTGAGCATTGCATCTGAAATAACACGGCCTCTACATCAGTCTGTCACCTCATCTTGTGGTGTTGTGTCACCAGAAGCTGTATTCTACCTTCTCTTATTTAACCGAGGTTCCTGTCTCTGTGTCCCTGCAAACGCCAGACACAACAATGAAAGGGTCTTTGTTCGTTCATCGCTATAGCTCAAGCTCCTGGATCAGTTTCTGGCGCTCTGGCTGCTTGTCAGAAACAATCAGAAAAAGTTCAATGGACTGCGTTCATGAGAAGGAATTTGGGACTGGAGTAGTTAAGGAAGCAAATGAAGCCCCCCTTTTCCATGGGACTGAAATCTGATTTTTTTTGATTTATCAAGTTCAGTTTGAATCTCCCATTGTACTGACGTCACGCATGTTTTAGTTCATTATCTCAGAGTGGCTCCTCAAGGCATCCAGTGGTACCTTTACCAGCACGGCATCCTCCTCCATTGCAGAGACAGGAGTTAGTTCCAAACAATGTTGTTAATCAGATTTTCTCTTATTAAAAACGATTAACATGATAGATACTCTCCTAGATAGGCACAGTGGAGCACCTTGTTAAATTTGGGGATATTAGATTTCCCTCATTAAAATTCTCTCACATACCCCATAGAGAAGCTCAACAGGACATTAAAAATTGCCTTGATCTACGAAAACAAATGCAACACTGAGAGGAGGAAAACCCCAAGGCTCCAGGACTTAGTTTATAGAACCAAACTATTGTTGCTATTTCTGTAGCTAAACAATGGCCAAGTGCCTCACGTTCGGCCCAAGAATCCTGAGCAGAGTGAAGATGACCTCTTCTCCCATGTCTTTGAAGGACCTCATACTTGCTTCTTAAGAGTCTGTTGTTTGTTTAAATGAGGAATGTCTCCCGTAGACTCATGCATCTGGACCCTTGGTCCCCAGGTGGTGCTGATGTTTCAGGAAGTTATGCGGAGTTTATGCTTGCTGGAGAGTCAGCTTTGAGAGTTTCTAGCCTTGCCTCATTTCTAGTTCTCCCTCTCTGCTTTGTGTTTGTGGTTGAGGATGTGATGGCTCAGCTTTCTACTCTACCTACTCCATGCTTCCTTCTCCCACTGCTCACCACCGAGGGCTCACCCTCTGAAACCGTAAGCTATAATAAAGTCTTTCTTCTGTAGGTAGCCTTGGTCATGGGATTTTATCACAGCAACAGTAAAGCAATCAATACAGACTTCAGTCTCGTTATGCAAATTTAAAGGCAGCTTTGCCTCCCAGCATTGCAAACAGCATCCAGTGGCTAGAGGACAGCACAATTCTTGTTTGTTCCAAACGTTTGTTAGCCACATGCTCTCAGGTCTTGTGACGATGCTGAAAAAGTCTGGGGGATGGATGCATTCTGTAAAGTGTCATAGATTTATCTTTTACAAAAGTGTGTGTGTGTATGTTATTTTAAAAATAAATGCTTTGAATCAAAAGAAAACTATGCTCATATTAAAATGACCTGTTTGAGAATTTCAAATATATTGCATTTGATTTAGATACAATTTCTAGAGCATACAACAGAATTTTTGTTTTACTACCATCATATAAAACCCAAAATTCTTTAATCTTTTTCCCCCTAATTCTTAAATTTATAATCCTTATGCAAAGTAGTTGTTGTATTGATCTTTCCTGTGCTGTTGGCCTTGATTTATCTTAATTACAATGAGAACTAATGTTTGGCTGTTACTTCTTTTTTTTATGTTTAGGTTAACTTTATAGTTTTTCATCCCCTCCCCCAACCCATCTCAGTTTTCAAGAAATTTGCTTCATTTTTATTATCTGTTTATGAAAATTCTATCAAAAATCAGTTACATAGAGCTGTTTCCAATCTACTCATCACATTTAAATTCTGTTACTTTAATCACATTTCTTTCCACTTCCGTTTCTTTTCTTTTTTCCAGCAAGGTAACAAAGTGACCACTTCCACCTCCTGTCCCACCCCTTCCCTCTGATCATAGCTGTAAGAATCCTCCTGGGAGGAAGGGGCTGCATATGTGGACTTTGGGGATTCCCTGGCCACTCATTTGTTTTGTCTCTTCTTTTTGTTTGTTTGTTTGTTCAGGTTTTTTTTGGACAGAGACTCATGTAGCCCAGGTTAGCCTAACAGTTAGCTGTAGCTGAGGATGACCTTGAGCTTCAGCTCCACCTGACTCACCTCCAGACTGAGGGGATTGCAGTGATAAAGCACCACTTCATCTCCCTGAGTGCCCTTACCTACCGTTTCACTCCTACGCCAGCCACACACCATCTCTTTCCTGATAAACGTACCTCCATTGTATTTTTCATTTTTTATCCAAGCAACTGTGTTGACTCTTTGTGCCTTATGCACATAGCATTCTTCTATTCAAAACCTTCCTGGGAATTAATCTCTGCGATGCTTTCTAAGGCTTCTCTTCAGTCATGTCTTCGGTCTTTCAAAGTGAATGCAACCATGCATTCTGCAGCAGCAGTTAGCTATTGTACATTATGTTTCTTGGCTTCTCGTGAATAGTTGTGAGTACCTTTGTAATTATGAATTGCTATGGAGATCCAAGAGCTGGAGGGAAGGGGTCCTCACATCAGGCACTGCTTGGTAGAAGAGCAGCATTTAGCCAGACGTGATGGCTTATCTGTAATTGCAGTAGCTGGGAGAAAGAGGCAAGGGAATTGTGAGTTGGAGACCAGCCTGGCTACATAATGAATTCTAGGCCAATCTGGACTATGTAGAATGACTCCTCCAAGCCCAAAATATGCACACTCCCCAAAAAAGAAAAGGAAGGAAAGAAAGAGAGCAGTCTTTGAAATATATGGAGTTGTGGAGGAATGTCTGTTACAACAACTACTGTGGAGGTATGGGGGGGGGGGGAGGGGGCCTCCCTGATAGCTAGCTGGCTTTAAGGAGGAGACATGGTAATATCCTATAACGAATAGAGATGAGCGTGCCTTTGCATGTGCTAATTTCCTAGAATGTAAACTTTAAAACAGAAATAGTTGGTTCAAGTAAATGAGTGAAGCTCCCTTGGATTAGAAGAGTGACTTGTGTACTTTGTTATTTTGGACTGGCATATAGTTCCTTTACTTGTCAACTCTGTTGTAAAAAAACAAAACAAAGCAAAGCAAAGCAAAGCAAAACAAAACGAAACAACTCCTAACAGCTTGAATGCTAGGATGAATGGCCACTGGCATCAGGGACCTGGTATGGAAGCAAATACCCTAACTAAAGAGGCTACTATACCTCTGTAGCACACTGTAGCACCTTATAACCTGGACTAAATCTTTAGAAGTAAGTAGTAAAACATTTGAAATAAAATCTCATTTTTAATGTAAATCCTAACAGAACCAAAACAAGTGTGAGAGTCAAACTACATGCAATGAAGCCACACAATCAAGCTGCATCCAACTCAAGGACCCCCATGATGTGCATCCTGATGACCAGGTCAGTTAAAGATCCTTCATGCATCGGGGAGCTACGGTTTTAAGTTCCCCGGTAGCAGGAGCCATGTGTAAATTTCCCTCCTTTGTTACTGTAGGTTATCAATCGATAATCAGACATTTTTAACCACGTCAGAACTTAGATTGGATTGACTTACTGCAGGAAATGTTCAGCTACAATAGGGGTTCAGTGGATAGAAAGAATGTGAGGATGGCTATTTATAAGAGAGGCTACAGTGCTACGATGTGGAAAGAGTGAGTCAGGCTAGTGACAATTCAGCTGCATGCAACAGGAAACAGCTATAGAGGACAGGCTTCTGTCTGGAAATGTGGGATGATGAAGAACCAGGGAGAAGAGCCACTCCTAAGCTGGGACCTGCTGAATGGAAGACATGGTTTGACTTAGCTGAGTATTGATTATTGGAAACCTTGGACAGGGTGGCTCTGTGCTGTGGCTGGGATACAGCCAGACTGGAGAAGATGAATGAGAGGTGAGAAAGTGGAAATCTCAGAGCTACGCTACTTTTCCAAGGCCTTGCACAGGAAGCAAAGAAAGCAAGGGTGAGATGGGAGGAAGCCATCCATTTTAGGGAGGGAACGGGATGGTGTGCTGGATATGGGAAACATCTGTACCTGCTTGGAGGTGGGTGGTGATGTGACATCCTCGTGGTCACTGCTTCCTTGGAAAGTAAGTGATTCTTTCCTTTTGACTTGAGTATCTGGTGGCGTATGTGAAGCCTTCAGTGGCTGGAATAGCTGAAGCACAGCGTTACTTGGGAGCTTCTTTGTGGGGTGATTAATAAAGTCATGAGTTTTTACCTGCAGGTACTTGGAGTTCAGTGCCATCACTACCTCAGCAGTTACAGGAAAATATGATGCCTGCATTTGAAAGTCACTCTTGTTTGTCACAGTGTCTCCAGGGCCATAGAACTTCCTTAAAGGTGGCTTATACTCGAATAATACTGCAGTTTCCGTCTGTGCCCACAGAGTAGGCTGTGGGTTTTCGCTGATTGTGCAGAACTTGATCTCTATCTGCTTGCATGCCCTTCTGCTTAACTCGTTGGTGCCTGTCCCCTTCTTGGTGCTGCCATTACCAAAGCAGCAGGCTCCTGCCCCTGGGACTCCAAAATTATATCAGGTTTCCCAGAGCTAAAGAAGATCTCATTTCCCCAGGTTCTGACAGCTGTTTTCTTTCATCTCTATCAAATGATATGAAACATTTCTACTTTAGAGGACTTAAAAATTCCTCTAAGTCTGCAGTCTCTGGAAAATTACATTGAATACCTGTTGAAATACATATAGAAAAATGAATGGAAGTTTTTCTGTTGAAATTCCCTTAAAAAGACACAGAAACATACATCTCATAGGGGAATTAGATTAGAGGACCCAGTTGGAAATGGAGAGGTGGATGAAATAATTGATATCTTTGTTTGCCATAGAACAATCATATTATCATGTGAGGCATCCACATTAGGTTGAAGTTAAACATAACCAAGCCACGAGGCTGTAGGATGTGTGTTCCCTGGCGTGTCCATTTGCTTCTGTCAGTTGTTCTATGCTATCAGTGTTATTAAAATAAGTGACTGATGCTCATCTATTCAACCTGCATATATTTAGGGCTTTCTATGGCTAGTCTTCCTCCCTGTTAATGGCCAGCAGTTTGCTTAAACCTAGCAGGGCACAAGGCAATCTAGCAATTGCAATAAAATGAGATAAAGGTCATGCTAGAGGAATACAGAATACTCTGCTAGTAGGCAAATGACTATCATAACACAAGTCAGTCAGAGCATAACAAGTTCAGCAAGTAGGGAGAACATTTGTTAACCAGCATTTATCCAGCAGGCATATGTAGTAAACACCTATTTTGTACAAGGAACTGAGTATGGTGACAGACACTGGGAGCTGTAAAATGGAGAGGGATTATAACACGATATTTACTCCTAAGAAACAAGAAGCTGGCACATTAATAATGTAAGATGGTGTATATATAGTATTCATTATATATTAATTATATATTAATTGAATATGTTATATTAATTATAGATACTATATTATTACATATTTAAATATATACTTAAGCAATGAAATAGGTATGGTTCAAGAATGCAGCAAAGCAAAGGAAGAATGCCTGCTTGTGGTAGCGGTTCGAAGGAGGGCTGGAGATGTATTCCGTAAGCTAAGAAAGATGCTGCATCCTTGTGACCCCAGCTCTTGGGAGGGAGAAGAAGGAGTATATTGAGTTCAA
Organism: Arvicanthis niloticus; assembly: GCF_011762505.2. Lineage (NCBI taxonomy): Eukaryota > Metazoa > Chordata > Mammalia > Rodentia > Muridae > Arvicanthis > Arvicanthis niloticus. The sequence continues at coordinate 104,591,105 of NC_047661.1, read as the reverse complement.
AGTCAACCTGGGCTAAGAAGCAAATTCTAGGCCAACTTGAGCTACCTAGAGAGACCTTGTCTCAAACAAAACAGAGCAGGACAGAACTGTCTTGAACTGACCAAAACTGCAAATGAGCACACCAGTCTTGTTCAGTTTTTAAGTGGACCTGTGGTGCTTAAAAGACTACAGTGTTGAGCTGGTCTGAAGCCCGCTGAACTCTGATTGGTTGGAGTAGCTTTCTCAGCCACAGACAAAGCCTGGCCACGCCCCTCTCCTATACCATTTTCTCTGAACCTCAGTAATGTAGAATGACTTGCTAAACTGGACAACCAAGACAGACAGACAGACAGACAGACAGACCAAAAACAAAAACAAAAAACCTCATTGTCTAAAATGTCCTGATAGGCTAAGAAGTATAGAGACATCTGTTCACTTGTTCTCAAATTACAAGTGAGAAACAGTAGCACATTTGTGTCTTTTTACTTGATACATACGCATTTCACGGGTTCTTCTCATTAGTCCATTTGGAGTCGAGACCTATAATCTGACTTACTTTCTGGAATACCTGCTACTAGGGCACAGCTTTTCATGAGAAAAGGCAATACTTAATAGTTATTATCTAACCAAAAATACAAATAAGGAAGTACACAGTACTACGTGATTTATAGATATCATTAAAAGACGATGGGTGATATTGAAAATAGACTGTGTATTTCAGATTAAAATAAAGTCAAAAGAGAGCACATCTATTATGCAGCAGTAACAGGAATCACATAAAGAAAGTGATGCTCAGCCAGATAGTCTTCCATTTGGCTTAACTGCTATCTCCCAATGAATTGGCCACCTCTAGCTTGGCTGAGCTGTTTAAGGAGGAGTCTGTTGAAGCACGAATGGATGAAATAGTTCTAGTACCTCCTTGTGGGACACTGAACAGTGAGCCTGGTTTGGGTCCCCCCCAGTTTAATAGCATTCCGGTAAAAACCTGTCTAGTATATGTCCATCAGATTTTTACTTGACGTTCCAATTAGGCAAGACTCCAAAAACTAGAAATAAAGTTAGCTTCACGAATAGGAAATGGAAGGTCCATGTAAGGAAACAAATGCAAGATTAGTCTTGGTACAATAAATAGAGGAAAAGAGCAAGTTAAAAAAAATCTATTGTAAGGAAAATATGAATCAATAATTCACTGCCATTATTTGACAAGCGTCTGTACCACAGTGAATGTGGCTTGTATTGTTTATGTGTGAATGCCAATGGCCTGTACACTTTACGAAGCATAAAGAAAAGCTGGAGAGCCTTCAATGGCAATCCAAATGACAGTGAAGAAGAGATTAGGGGCCAGGGTGACATTCAGTGGATAAAGCACTCAGTTTGTAAATGTAAGGACCAGAGTGTGGATCCCTAGCGTTCACAGAAAAGCTTGGTGAGCTTGGTGGTCACCTGTAATCCCAGAGTGCAGGAGGGAAGCACAGGGCAAGCTGCTTAGCTCCACTAGTCAAGGGGCAGGCTCCTGGCTCAGCAAGAGGCCTGCCCCAGTCAATACAGTGGAAGGCATATGGGGAATAGCCAATGGCTTCCATGTGCCTGTGCATGTGTGCTCACACAGGAGAGTATATACATATAAACACACAGACATACATAGACACATGCACACAAGCACACATACAGAGACACACATACATCTGTGAACATATGCATTCAAAAAAAAAAAAAGAAGAAGAAGAAAGCATTCAGGTTTGAAAATTTAGGGTAGATCAATCGGAAAAACATAAGTTGAAAGGTGGCCAGTATACATGTTTTTAAGCACAGAAAGAGATTTCACAATGAGATGGGTCTTAGTGTTTTCTATATAGCGACAAAGGGAAAGTAGGTCTGTGAAAACAGACATTTTTAGTGGACTCTCAGGGTGATAAATATTAGAAAAGCCAAAGACAATAGTAGAAAACTTGACTGATACAGCCTTATTGTCTCCTTATGACTCGAGAGATCCATTTGCTTGAAAAATATTTAGTTGATGTCTCAGGTGTCTGCCAGCTCTATGACTATAATTCAAAATTTGTCCAAAAAGGCTTCGAAATTTTATTGCAGTAATTGAAAAAAAAAAAAAAGAGCTATATGACATTATTATTTATGAGGCTCCTGTAAGAATTGGAGTAGAAAGAATTAATTTTATTATCAGTTCATTAATTGGCTCAAAGTTTCTCTGTAGTTAGTTCCTCTCTTTTCGTGATATTCATCATTCATCTTGCCTGGGGTTTATTTAGTTAGGGGAAAGAGATGCCTTGGGGACTGTAGCAGGATAGTGGGCAGACAGGCTGCCCACTTGCTTATTGGTTAGCTGTGATAATTTGACTTTAAAGTTCATCCTAAGGGATTGCAGCCACGTCTAATGAGCTTTACTTGGTCACCAAAATGTAATTAAAAAAAATAAAGATATTATTTCACCTTCCATTCTCCTGTACTATTTCTACTTTATTTTTATTCTACTTACACTTGATGACTGTGCTATGCCTGATACAACCTTAAGGAGATTGGGGGTTTGCTCTTTTGTTCTTTTGTTATCAGTGTGGGACAGATGTAACTGCAGCTTTGAGCAGGAGGCAGCTAGGGGAAGCCTCTCATTACAGAAGAGCAGGGAAATCCCACTGGAACAGCCCTCTGCCCTCGCTCAGTAAATGTGAGACACAGGATGAACAAGAAGCGTGTCTTAACAACAAACACAGGGTTCTGCAGTTCCTACCATGGAATGTGGGGCTCTGCAAACAGTGTATCCTTTTGTGCTTATTTCTTTCCTCTCCTTTCTTCTCTAAGACAAAATATATGTATTTATCCAAGCTAAGCCAAGTGTGTTTTGAGGTAGTGACAATGACATGGAATGGGCGTGTGGTCAAGCTGTAGCTTAACACCTCTACGAACTCAGTATCACTGAGACCTCCTCAAACCAAAGCATCTGCAAATCTGCAGCAGGAAAACTAATGCCACCCACAGCAGCTGAAAGCATTACTAGAACTCCATTGAATGGTTCTTCTTAGTGAACTTTAGCTACACACACTGTAAGACAAATACAATGTGAGTTATATTTATTTCTTAGAGGGAGAAAAACCTGAAGTGCTGTGTGTGCGTGTGTGTGCGTGTGTGCGTGTGTGCGTGTGTGTGTGTTGAATTGTTTCTACATATAGAAAACGTCTTGCCAGATAGGTTTGGTCTAGGCACAGGGACAAAGTGTACGAAAAGTCAAGGGTATGGCTTAAATACAAGAAATTTGAGACAGTGGGTACGGGAGTGGGAGCTGAGGGCCATTTGTCTGCTTGCTCACTGAGGCCTTGGTTAGTTGTCTGCAGAGTGAGATGCCACAGATGACTTCCTACAGAGGGCTGTGGCGAGGGTTGAGGTTAACGATCTAGATAAAGACGTCTGTGAATGTCAAGTGTACAACCCAATATAGTGCCAGTTTGTCTCCTCATTGGGAAATTGAATTCTGGTTTTCCCAGGGGGGTTAAAATGGATTCCAGAGTAATGAAATATCAATTCTCTTTGTCTCCTGAGTCCTTTTCTGTAGTCTTCATCCTCACATTTGCTCCTTTAAGTGTTAGTGTGAAGGAATTCTGTGCCCACAGTGTAGACTCTCAAATTCCCCATGTATGGTATTGTGTTCTGAAAATGGTCTGCACAGTGTTTGTATAGGCCCCGATTTCTCAGTTGGGCTGTAATATGTCTAACAAATATTGCTCCAAAATAGCTCCTTTTATTTTGCAATGTCAGTGCTACCAATGGGAAATTAAAAATTCTTTTAGGGAGAAGGAAGGTACTCTTTTCCAGTAAAATAGTTCTTACTTGTTTATATTACCCAAGCAACTCACTCACGGTGTTGATAGTCATCTTCTGAAAATACCTGTTAATGTCTTTCATTTGAAACATTCTTACAGTTTTATCAGAGGAAATGAAGTTTGGAGGTACTGAGGTTTTGAAGAGGCTTCCAGTTGACATTTGAGACCCCATAAAACAATTTCTAGTCACAGGGAAAGCACTGTCGCATTCCTGGGATCATGATGTCTCAGTGGCCGGGACTGCAGACTGTTCATGCAGAGAATCTGAGTTCAGTTCTCAGCATCCATGTCTGATGGGTTTTAACCCTCTGTAATTCTAGCTCTAAGGCCCCGAGGCCTCTGGTCTCTATGGGGAGTCCTACATCTCTCCCCACATTCACAAAAAGTAAGACAAATCTTTAGAAAAACAGATCACTAATGTGTTAATGATAAACAGGGACAGAGGATGCTCTCTCTGGAGCCTCTAGTAAAACAGGACTTCATCTAATCTTGAATTATGTGAGGAAATGTGTGCTCTGCATGGCTGTACATGTGCTTGGGCCAGAGCCCTGGAACCCACCGGTAGTGTTTAAACTGTTTTCTTAGAAAGAAGACACCGAGATTAGGCGAAGTGATTTGGCCGCCCATGATCACTAATTCAGTTAGTGGTGCATCTAGGAAAGGTGTTCTTGTGTGCTTAGTGCTGCTTCCTGTGGAGCAGACCCTGAGCTCAGGGTCTCTAGTGGCATAGCAAGAAAAAAGAGCTCTCCAGGGTGTTAGATTCCAGAAATCTAGAACTTACAACAAAGCTTCTCATTCCCATTGGATGCTAATAGTGTTTTGTGTCATGTGCCTTGTCATTATTTTGAAGAAGGGAGCTTTCTTTCTCTCATAATAATGGCTGATAGTCTGAGAAAGAAGTTTTTGTGCCCAGTTTCACATCTTACCGGTAACATAGAAGTTATTCTCATTAGGACCCTTATTCAACATGATCAAGAATCCCACCAAACAATGCAGTAGAGACTGTTAAAAATCAAATCGATGGCTGTTTTGTTGTTGGAGGGTGGTTTCTCAGAGAGTTAAAGAGTCTCTCACTACCCATTTGTTACTAGCTTGCTATCGTCAGGCTCCAGCTCTCATTGGCCTGATTCGTTGTTTTTATCTTGCCTTGCCACTGCTCCAGGGATGCTCAGGGTTTTGAATGACAAGAGCATCCTCACAGTTCTGGTCAGGGTTCCCTGGCTTGCTGGATGAACCTGCAGTGTCTGCCAGGGCTGTGGTTCCAGTGAGTGGATCTGGTACTGTCCACTTATCTCTATGTCTTGTCCATTTCATTATTTTTGTGTGACTGTAGCTATGCTTCATTAGCTAACAGAATGGGATGAGTAATTTGCTGTGAACATTTTTTTTTATGTAAGAAGGAAAAAATACTCCAACTCAAACAAAATGCTTGGCTTATTATATGCCAGAATAGGAAGACCCTGAAGGTGGGGTGAATTTGAGGATAAAGATTATGAGAAGAGACAGGCAGGGGTTCCTGTATCTTAAATGTCCCTTAGACTAGTGAAGAAGAAGAATCTGCTGTTTTAACCTCTTAGAGGTAGCAGCCAAATGGATTTTACCAATTAAGCAAGTAATAGCCAAATAATTTTGATTTGTCTGCAGTCTACTCAACTGGTCAGCAAACAGACATTGCATGCCATTTGTCTAGAGTTGCCAGTAAGAAAATATTACTGAGCCTGGCCGATGAAAAGGGCCCTCCCTAGGGGTGGCTTTAACTTTCCTAGGTTAAAATGAAAATAGGAATGGAAATTTTCAATGAGAAGAACGTATTTTTTTCTATAAGTCCTTGAAGGCTAGTATTGCATCTTAATTATCTTTGTAACTCCAGAGTGGAGAATAGAACCCAGCCTCAGTACTGCACAGAGGCATTTGCTGAAGGTGTGTTGAGGCCCACATTCTGCCTCAACACTTTGCTTCAACGCTTTTGGGGCTAAGTGCTCTGATCAAGAGAGAGTGTGGCTCTTGGGGCAGGAGACGCGAAGAATGGAGACAAGACAGGGTGTGATTCAGTCTCTTCTATTTTCTCATGTCTCCCTTATTGAAGGGAATTCTGAGGTATTTATATACACAAGCAGGAGAACACAGGTGAAAACATTTTACCACGTGCACCATACAGCTGAGGTCACTAAACAGCAAAACAAGCTATGTGGGATAAACAATATATTTATCAGAGTGTGCTTCAGCTGTTATAGGCTTTTGACAACCAAGTCTTTCATCAGGGTATATGGTTCCAAATGGCTGCAAAGTTGATCTAGCCGCTTTCTACTAAAGTCAGCTCCCAACAGGTCCCCCTTTTTAAATTTTTTTCAAAAGGGAAGGCTGGGAAAACTTACGGAAACCGTGCCTGTCCTAGGTTGGAACAAAGGACCCCAGCCTCACTTAAGATGCTGAGGCCTCCCTTATTTTAGGGGCAAGGGTCTTGAAGTGTTCCTTTACCCGTCATTGGCTATCCGGCTTAGTGCGCAAGTTAGGGGTTAATCCTCATCAGTCTTGATGACAGAGGTTTCAGAGTCCCCTACTTCCAGCCTGTAATAGCGGACCTGTATGGGTTTCATTTGTTATCTGTTGCCGTACCAAAGCCATCAGTTTGAACAGCATGAACCCGAGAGACAAGAGACTTAATATCTAAACCATTGATATAAAAGCAACACTCTTTAAGGCAACACACAACTTCCCCTGTTGGAGAAGTGAAAGGTCTAAGCCTTGTACCCACAAATTTATACCAATGAAATCCTTGAATTTTGCATCAGCTTAGTAACAATTATACAGATCAAGACAGCCTAATATTAACCACCCCAGTCCCCAAGTCCAGGGAATCGGGGCGCAGACTCTTCATTAACTTCTTCAAGCTGAACATGGGCGTTGAGATATTAGAAGAGGGATGAGGGGAAGGGTAAATTGATAAGCATCTGAAGTCTGTCTTAACTGCATCCAGCTGGAAGTCCAGGGCATCAGTGAACATGCAGGTGATAAGATTCATTCTCCAAAGCTGTGTATTCTGCAATATACAAATCTCAAAACAAGGTTTAGTATCAAGATAATTATTTTGATTCTCTGAAATCTAGTCTTCTGGAGGCCTACCTCTGTCATGTCTGATCCATATAATTCTGGAAGACATAACTACTACCTTAATGACCTCATCAGAAAACACATAGAAAAACCTTTTTTTCCAAATTAACCTTTCCTTAAGCCAGTAACCAGAAAAACCTTTACATTGAGTTTTTATCCAGAAAAATATAATTATATAACTCAGAATCACACCCATTTTGAAAGTTAAATCAATTAACATTATCATTCTGCTTAGCTCTCTGTCTAGAGGAGCCTTCTATTTATTCCTCGCGTCTTTAAAGCCTTTTTCATCTGTTTTTACTCACTTATTTCTTGCCCCATTTTCGTTACTATAACCTTTATTTATTTATCTGTTTGGCTCTCTTGACTCAGAGCAGCCTGCAATTTACTGCTTGCATCTTTAAAACTTTTTTCATCTGTTTCTGCTTATTTTTTTCTTGCCCCGTTTTTGTTACTATAACCTTTATCTGTTTGGCTCTCTTGACTTAGAGCAGCCTGCAATTTACTCCTTGCATCTTTAAATCCTTTTTCATCTGTTTCTATTTACTTATTTCTTGCCCCGTTTTTGTTACTATGCAATCACCTTTGTTTCACTTCCAAATTCAGCCAGCTCCGTCAGTTGACTGGTTCTCCAGCGCAGGAGTGAGGATGACCGCTTCCAATTCCCGTGGTGTCCTTCACTGTATCCCACTTACTGGAGCTCTAACGTTGAGTCTCTGTCAGTCCACTGGTTCTCCAGCGCAGGGTGTCTTCCACTGTATCCCACTTACTGGAGTCCCTTTTCGGGCGCCACTAATGTTGAGGCCCACATTCTGCCTCAACACTTTTGCCTCAACGCTTTGGGGGCTTAGTGCTCTGGTCAAGAGAGAGAATGGCTCTTGGGGCAGGAGACGCGAAGAATGGAGACAAGACATGGAGACAAGACAGGGTGTGATTCAGTCTCTTCTATTTTCTCATGTCTCCCTTATTGAAGGGAATTCTGAGGTATTTATATACACAAGCAGGAGAACACAGGTGAAAACATTTTACCACGTGCACCATACAGCTGAGGTCACTAAACAGCAAAACAAGCTATGTGGGATAAACAATATATTTATCAGAGTGTGCTTCAGCTGTTATAGGCTTTTGACAACCAAGTCTTTCATCAGGGTATATGGTTCCAGATGGCTGCAAAGTTGATCTAGCCGCTTTCTACTAAAGTCAGCTCCCAACAAAGGTGTACTGACCTGTTTCTGAACACATCTGGAAAATGAGAGTATTACTTGATTCATTTTGCCTGATGACATCCATCTTGTCTTTAGCCCAGTTCTGGCATCTTAAATGCCACATTAGAGATTATTTTTGGGCATCTCTCCTGGATTATAAAGTTTGTTTTCTTGCCTAAATATTTAAAATGTTAACAATGTATCTGAGAATCATGTGGAGAGGTGCAAAGGTTTTTTGTTGGTTATCCAAGAACTAATATCAAATATCTCGAAGACTAAATGTTTCAAGCTTTCAAAACCTAAGTTCTAAGTTAGGTTGATGTTAACTTTTAAAAAACAGACTTGTCTCTATCATTGTAGATACTATAAGTTAGTGGAAGGGGAAAAGAAAACAAAAAACCAACAAACAAACTAAAAAAAAATCATGAAACAAAAAGCACCTCCAAAAACAAAAAGAAACAAAAACAAAACACAAAACCAACGGCAATAGTTTTAACTCAAAATAAAAAAGATAGTTATTAGAGTCAAAGAATAACTAGGGGCATAACACTTGCATAGCATACAGGAAGTCTTGAGTTTGATATTATTATTAAAGAAAACAAAACTACTTACCAAAGGTTGTCCTAGATTTGTCTATAAGGGAAGAAAAGGCAGATATATATTAAGTAAGTACTAACTTGTGTGATCAATGCAGCCAAGTGGAGTACTGGCTTAGCAAAGGAGTTTGATATAGCTTGTCATTGTTAGAAAATTCCACTTGAGGGGTAGTGGGCAAAAGCACTTGCCATGAATTCTCGTGACCTAAGTTTGATTCCTTGAACCCACCATGGAAGGAGACAACTGACTCCCAAAAGTTGTCCTTTGACCTTCACATACACTCACTCCATAGCATGCATTGTGCCCAGTAAGAATAAATACATTTAAATATTAGGGAAAAAGCTTCACTTGACACTTTAAAAGAATCACGTCAGTTTTAAGACCCTAGGGTGGTATATTGTAGGGAGAATAAAGACAAGAGGAGGAGATCATTTTTATCGTGGGAGTTTTCACTGGCCTACCAAATTAGGATGTGACACGTCTTGTAGGAGCTCTGGTGTCCCATTTCTCTCAACAGAAATGTAATCATACTATGTATTTTGATTTAATATAACTCCCCATTTTCCCATATAGATGGCACTGAGAAGAAGACTTGGAGGCATAGATTCTTTTTAGCACTTGCTGCAGAGATTTGAAATTTATTGAGAATACTAGGGACTCAAAAAGTAGCTCACGAGTAATAAATGCACAGCTGTCTAGAGTTCGGATACGAGCAAGGAACTTGAAGATGCAGCTTGTTGGGTCTAGTGGTTTGTACCTGGGGGGAAAGGGACAGACCAGTGGAGAGTGGAAGGAATCCATTGAATGTGTTTCTATAGCAGAAAAGCAAGGAAAGACAAAATGCTGTGTTTCCTGGACTTGAGCTGTGGAACTAGGGAAGGTAAATGTGATCGATTCAAGCCTATCTGACTACCTCTGCCCAGGTTGGTTGGTTAAGCCCACAGCGTTTGCACAAAGGACAAAATTGTTTCCTAGGTCTAAATTACTGTTGGCATTACCATGTCACTTCATTATTTAGCCTTGTTTGGTGACCTTGATAAAAATTAAATTCTTCCATTTCCTGTGTCTTCCAACACCTGTTTTCCAATCCCCCAACCACCCCCCAAAAGTAAGGAAATTAAAAGCAAAGGTTTTAGGTTCTGTCTGAGAGTGGATCCCTGTTCTTGTAACTGGATTTCTCTTTCTGTGAGTCATCTTTTCTCCTACCTTTCAATATAAGTCTATTGATGTTGGGACTTTTAGCAGGAAAAAAAAAAAAAGGTAGAAAATGATGAGCCTGCCAGCAGAATCCAGTGCTTCTTGTTTATCTGTTGCTGGACCTGAGCTGGCTCAGGTACTTTGGAAAATGGACCATTATTTTCCCCTCACTATATATAAAACATGATTTATTTACTTTTTTATGTGTATATGTGTGTGCATACCTACTTGTCTGTATGTGTTCCACATGTGTGCAGATGTGCATGGATGCCAAGGAGGATATGGATCCTGTGCCTCAGGAATTAAAGGTCATTGTGAGATGTTTGAATATGGGTGCTGAGAACAAAACCAGGGTCCTCTGCAGAAACAGCATGTGCCCTTAACCACTGAGCCATTTCTTTAGCTCAACTTATTATTTTCATTTTTTTATTTCTTACTGTTGTATGGCACAGAGCATGTGAAGGAAAGACATATTTTCTTCTTAGACATAGACAAACACAAAGGACAATTTAACATCATACTGCAGAAATACAGAACAGCCTGCAGTCCTTAAAATGCCCCATCAAGGAGAGTGTTTTCTGTGTTGGGTTAACTTTCCTGGGGGAAATGTGAACAAATGTCTATTCACTACATATACAGTTCTGACAAAAGACCAAAGAAACAGCCTTAGCAGGTATTGTTTACTGAGCCAGTGAGTTTATTGGGGTTACCTGCAGGCACATGTGGAAGAGGTTAAATGTTTGAGCATGCGTGACTCCTAGGTAGCTATATCATGGAACAGCCTACACCAGCATGGGTGACGGCTCTGAAAAGTGGCCCCAGAATTCCCTGTTCAACTTGCAGGCATCTCCACCAATGACCTCAGCAGGCATTTGCTATTTATATACCTGGAAGAAGTGGTGTCTCTTGAGTCTTAAAAGTTTCATGAACTTCCTGAGTCTTGTGTGTTTCTCCTGCTCCCCAGGAAGAAATTCATCAATTCAAAGGAAACATCCTCTATGATGACCCTCATCCAATATGTTCTTCTGTACTGTGACCTTACCACCACATCACCCAAGGGGGACCCTTTTTCTTCAACCCTTGACCTGGAGTGCACCATTTGACTGCTTTGGTCAATAAAATAGAGCAGAGCTTTTAATGACCTGGCAGCTTCTGTTGTCTACCTCTTTGAAGCCAGCTGCCATGGAGGCATGCCTTGGAATCACTAAACAGAGAGAAGCACTGGCCATGTGGAGAAGGACTGAGGGGTGAACTGACATTCAGGGAAGAGTAATGAGGAGCCAGAGAGTTAATAAGGATCCACTGCAGAGGCTGTCCCAAGACACACATGACTCACAGTGACCAAGACAGTAGATGCTAGCCTGAATCCCTTACTCACAACCTTGTGAGCAAAATGAAAGTGTTGATTCATTAAGCCAGTAAGTTTGCGATGTAGTTTGTAACAGTAGTGGATAAATGGATTAGTGTCAGTCTTGACTGATGGGAGGTAGAAATTAGATAGTAAACTAACTTTTCATTTTGACCAAATCTTAAAGGGGAAGGAGAGTAGCGACTCATCATTAGTGTGGTAGTTTGAATGAAAATGGCCCCCATAGGCTCATAGGGAATGGCATTATTTGAAAGGATTAGGGGGTGTGGCCTTATTGAAGAAAGTGTGTCTCTGAGGTGGACTTTAAGGTTTCAGAAGCTCAAACCAGGTTCAAGTGTCACTCTCGTTCTGCTGTCTATGAATCCAAATGTAGATGTCTCAGCTACTTCTTTAGCACCATGTCTGTCTGCATGCTGCCACGCTTCCCACCATGATGAGAATGGACTAAATCTCTGAACTTTAAGTTAGCCCTAATGAAATGCTTTCTTTTATAAGAGTTGTGGTGGCCATGGTGTCTCTTCACAGCAAAAAAAAAAAAAACAAAAACAAAAAAAAAAAACAAAAAAAAACCAAAAAAAACCTCTTAACTAAGACAATTAGTTATTCATTCAGAGGGGTAAACTTGCAAACTGGTTTTCTTTACTACCCAATGTCTTTTTTATCTGAACTATTTGTTTAAAGATTGAGGCTCTATGTTTGTCATGGATTCCCTACTAGTCTCCATGGGGAAGAGTAATAATATAAAAACACTAGCTTACCTCCACATCAATTCCCTCTGACGTCTTCTGCTGATCACCATACTTCAGGACACCCTCACCTAGGCTTTCCGTGTTTGCAGCTTTGGAGGAAACATTGCCCTTTTAGCTTCCTGTGTCCTTTGCTTTCTTCTTTTTAATTTTTATCTTGCATTTATTTGTTATTATTTATTTATTTTTTTTTTGAGAAAAGAAGTCTTGTAGCCAGGCTAGCCTAGAACTCACTGTGTAAATGAGCATGACCTTGAATGTCTGATACTTTATTTTCTTAGCCTGTGGCATGCTGGGATTACAGGCAGGTACCACTATTGTACTGAGGATCAAAACCAGGGCTCTGTGCATGCTAGGCAAGTACTGGTCCCACTGAGCTACATCCCTAGCCATCTACTCTGTGTTTCTAATGTGCGTTGTATAGCTCCTTGACCTTTGGCTTAGTGACTTACATATTTCTATCCAGAGTTTAGTGACTTACATATTTTTCTTCTCAGCCTAAACATATATGAGCAATTTCAGGGCCTCAGTTTGCTACATCTGAAGAATTCTAAAGTCAACTTTAGAACAATGACATCTACTAGAAGACATAGGTGCTGGATTCAGATGAGAAAACTAATGATGTCCAACCTTGAATAAATAGCCTAACGTAGAGGATTCCATTTTACTGCTTGTTGAATTGGGAGTAGGTATTGGGCTTGATGGTCTGCACTGGTTGTTTGTTTGTTTCGATGTCATGCTTGCTGTGTTCTTATGCATCTTTTAAAATATGATTTGTGATTATATAGGAATTAAATGTGGAGGCTATCAGCTATGTGTATTTTAGGTTTTAATCAACCAACAGCGTGCCTCTCTTTATAGGTTAGAGGAAAAGGATATATAGGTTATAGGATAGATTTTCACCACATAGCATAACTCGCTTAAGATTACAAATATTTACAGGGATAGTTAAGTTGCCCTGGAATAATGTCTGTCAAGGACACAACCTGCTTCGGAGTCCCACCCCTTTGCATCTACAGGGAAACCCAATTAGAGCATCTATTTTCAAGAACTCATATCACCAGAGACTGAAGTTACACTGGAGCAGGCAGGTAACAGCACGCCCTAAAAAACTGACCTAGCCAGGAAAGTGCACATGGAGAGCTCACCCACATTCTTCTAGTCTGTGAACTTCTACATCTGATCTAAAGCAGTCTGGCTAATATTTACATAAAGGGAGACTCAGCTGATTTCAGTAATTATGGTCTTGGAGGTGAGGTGGGATGCTCAGGTTATATGGCGTGGGCTCCAGAGTCTTTCTTCTTAGGACTAAAAGGTCAAATTTGAAGCCAAAAACATGTTTGGTAAATCTTATGTCTGACTGGAATAACATGAAAACAAGCTCCTACCTGACTGTTACTGACACTGCTTTAAATCCATGTTGCTGGGTTTGATGATTCATGCCTGTTCTGCCAATATGAAGAATATACTGTGGCAGGAAGATCAAAAGTTCGAGGCTCACTGGTTTTGGTATCTAGGGAGGGTAAATGTTTCGGAGTCTTGTTCTCACCTTTCTTAAATGAAACGGATGTCAAAGATGTCCCTTTGAAGGCCTCTCTTGTTCTCTAGGCAGATTGTCTTTCTCTCTTGCTTCTCACTTCCTTTTGAATGGTGATGGTGACTGTAGCACCTTTAATAGTGACAGACTAATGAATGCATCTGTCCACTCCATCACTGTCATCTCTCCCAGAATGCTGTTATAGACTCAGACACAGGTCTTCACACCCTTTAGCTCAGCTCACATTCAGAAGCTCCCTCTAATGAATCCTCGTTTGAAAGTGGTTCCCATACGTGATTCATTTCTTCCCTGGACCTTTAAAGAGCTGCGTGTGGCTTTTCTGGCTAATACTTACTTTTCTTGTTACTGTGAGCAAATGTCTGCTAAGGAGTAATGTAATGGAGGAAATGTTAACTATGGCTCCAGGTTCAAGAGGACAGAGGGCATGGTGGTAGGGATGGCATAGTGGCAGAGGTGGCCCTGGGGTGACATTGTAACTTCCTCACATCTGGGGATCAGGAATCAGAGAGTAACTCTGGCCTTGGGTGTAAACTTTAAGACTCTCTTTGTCTTTTGAGTCTCTACATCCTACAGATTCCAGAATTTTCCATTTTTCATAAGCTAACAGGGCTGTGTTGCCCCATGGGTCACAAGGTCTTAAGATATCATATGTTGTTGGCATTGTGTTAGTTTGGGCTGCTATGAAAAAAAAAAGTCATAGACAGGATAGTCTACATAATTTATTCCTCATAGTCCTGGAAGACAGGCACTAGCAGCTCTGTAGTCTTAATGTGGGCCTGCTTCCTGATACATTTGTCTCTGAATCCACAGAAAGCTAAGAGGAATAGTGACCTTCTCCTGTGATTTCTTAAAAGGATACTAAGCTCATGAAGGTTTCACTTCAAAGCCTGTTCTGCAGTAGTTTATGTGATAACTTGAAGAATATCATGTGGTGCCAGAAGAGACTGACATGTAACCCAATAGACTAAATCAGGAAAATTCCTCTCTCCCTAATGTCTGAAGTCATTGTCCAATCCATGTTGGTTCTAGTCTGCCAGAATCCAGATGGAATAAAAAAGTGGATAGTGGATGAAATGTCCCCTTTTATTTGGGACTTCTGTCTCCTTCTTGTCCATCTTCTCCATCTTCCAGGTTCCAGCTGACCCCTTTAACCTTGGACTTACCCACTTTCTTGGTTCACCAGCTTGTAGTAGATTATCTTCTGGGACTTCTTGGCCTTCAAAATTTTATGAAATAAAGCTGGTGCTCATAATAAATCTCTTCCATTTGTAGAAACTCCCTATACTGGTTTTATTCCCTAATATACATCTCCAAAGGCCTCACTTAGGTTTTCAATGTTTCAAGTCTGAGGATCTCCAGCATTCAGGCATAAGAGGTAGCTACATGGGCCAGCAGTAGGAAGGAGACAGTTGACACATAGTCACACATGGTGATGTCTGAAGGTCAAGGATTTGGTCATTAGAGGACACATACCCACACTGCTTGTCTGACATCACTCTTCCCAGTGTCTATCACTCACATTCATGAGCGATGTGGACGTGTCAGAACTTTTAATTCAATTGTCACTTGTTCTCAATTTACAAGGCACTTCCTCTCAGTTTACTCTTCCTCTCTTTTTTCCTTTCCTTTTCTTTTTTCCTTGGGTGCCCCTGGTTTGTGCTTCTGTACCTTTAAAGAGAACCGCTCACAGTTTTCTGATGATTTTCATATTCAGATTAGGAGTTTTTCTAGGGGAAAGGTGGCTTAATTCATGCCAGGGCCCCAACATGCTGTGCAGATCTCACCATTTGATACCCGTCATGCAGCAAGTACCTGTTGAATAGCTAAAGAAGTAAGTGACGAGTGTTAAGAGGCAGACAAAGTGAGAGGCATGAAAGTTCAAAGGAGAGAGAGGAGCTAACTTATACTGGTGTTGAAAGTAAAACCGGGAGCTAGGGAAACCCAGAAGCTCTACTGCCTGGCCCATCAACTTCCGGGTAGATATACTAGTGTATAGCGTCTTCAGGTCATCTCTAAAAAAAGGAAAAGTACAGAATAAGTGAAGTAAGAGCAGCAGGTAATTCAGGAAAAGCCCTGGAGGTGGGCAGCACTGGAGCTGGAAGCACCACAGACATCAGGAGCTCTGTGACTGTGAATTTTAGGAAGGTGAAGTTTCCCTTTGTTTACTACTGTTCCTTTTGCTAGGTTTCTCCCATTGAAAACAAAACCTCAAGTCAAGATGTCTTAGAGAGCACCTCGAAAAGAGCATTCCTTATTTATGAGACAGGCAAAATTAGTGACTTCTCTTGTGAAAAACTACCTGAGAAGCAACCTAAGGAATGAAGGGTTTCTTGGGCCTCACAGCTTTAGGGAACCACCCATCATGGCAGCTAGGATGCTGTGCTGAGGGTAGATAGATATAGCTGTGGCAGCAGGTATGGGAGGCAGCCCCCTCACATTGTCCACCAATCAGAAAGCAGAAAGAGATGAGTTTCCTGTTTATCCTGTGGTCTTTTTTTTAAAAAAACCTAGTTCAAGATTCCAGACCACAGATGGCGCCACTCACATTCAGGGTAAGTTTTTCTATGTCATCTAATATCCTCTGAAAACACCTTCACAGACTTGCCCAGAAGTTTTTCTCAGGTTGATCCTAAATCCTGCCAAGGGACTGGGGTGATGATCTGTGAGTAAGAGTGCTTGCTCTACAAGCGTGAGGACCTCAGTTCAAATCCCCAGTACTGAAGCCAGATAGACTTGTGTGCACCTCGAGTCTTGGTGCTGAGGGAGTATATCCTGAGAGCTCACTGGTCAGCCAGGCTAGACTAAGCAATGAGCCTCCAGTTCAGTGAGACCCCTTCTCAAGACAGCAAGGCAGAGAAAGACAGAGGAAGACTCTCCACAAAGTTTTCTGGCCTTTGCATACTCAAGTACAGCCACCCCTCCCTGCCTTGGAATTTTCACATGGAAACTCACTGTACACACACTTATTCTGTCTGTCTGTCTGTCTGTCTGTCTGTCTGTCTAACACACACACACATACACACATACACACACATACATGCACATCATCATCATCAAACTGACAAGATGAAACATTGTAGGTATGCATTCTAAACTTGTATTCTCTGTATGTGAAGAAGAGTCCACAATGATCAGCCCAGTGACTTCCAGAAGCAGAAGAAATGGCAAAGAATTTAACCAGGAAGAGGGCCAGGAGGAAAAGGAGAGTGGACAGGAGTCGATCTGAGAACACGATACCATAACTTTATAAGGTCCCTTCCTTGTACCTCTAATCAGTGCTATTTCTCTCTGTGTCTCCTCTGACTGTCCTTTAATTCCTCTCTTTCTAATCAGGTCAATGGCTTAAGTCCAGGAAATAAGATCCACTTCTCACTGCTCTGAACTTTGACATGAACTGAGTGTCATTCACGAAACATTCTAAAGAGAACAGATGCAGTTGGCTACCGTCGACTAGCTTCGGTTACAAGCAGCTTCACAATCTCCATGCCTAACACTCCGGAGAAATAGTTTTCCATGCCACGTGGTATCAGTAGTAGAAGAAGAATTGGCTCCATACATTAACTCAGACCTGCCTGAGCCTTTCTTCAGTCTCTGGCTCTTCTACTTCATAGATGAGCGCTTCCTCTGTGTTCAGCAGCAAATGGGTAATGAGAACAGAAAACCATTACGGGTGGGGCTTTGCTAGCAAGCCCTGAAGGTGACAGGCAAGTTTCCTCACATTGTACAGGGTCGAGTCAAATCTCATAACTGTAATCAGTCACAGTGAGACGGGAGACTGTGGTTGCAGTGGCTATGGAGGGTGATCACAGCAAAGCAGGCAAAACTGTATGACACAGAATAGTAGGACATTATAAGCATTCTTCTCACAGTTATAAAAGCTGAAGTCCAAAATGAAGGAGTCATCCAGCATAAGACTGGGTGTTTTAATCCTAGCATTCAAGATGTAGAAGCAAGAGAATCAGCAAGGAGTTCAAGGTAATTCTTCCTTAGAAATCAAATTTGGGGACATTCTGAGCTGCATGAGATCCAGAGGGAGAGAGGGGGGGAAGGAGAGAGAGGAGAGAGGGAGAGAGAGGAAGAGAAGAGAAGAAAAGAGAAGAGGAGAGGAGAGGAGAGGAGAGGAGAAGAGAAGAGGAGACTGGGGGTGGAGGGAGGAAGGAAGGAGGGAAGGAAAGATATAGTGGGAAGGGTAATAGTTATGTCATCTTTCTGAAGCTTTGAAGGACACCTCTCCGCCCCCTCCCAGTTCTTATGTCTGCTGACATTTCTTGACATTCCTTTCCTTGCAGTTCCTCCTGTTTCGGTCTCTGTCCCTGCATGCCTCCTTACCCTTGTGTCTCTGTGTCTCTGGGCAGTCCTCTCTTCTTCAAGGACACGGTCATGACAGTAACCTGTAATAGGTTAGAACTTACTCTGAATCGTTGTGGCCTCATCTAAGGGTGACTGGAACTGTGAAGACCCAGTCTCCAAATTCAGCCACATCTACACATATGAAGACCTTGATTGAGGGACAGTTCCACTCAAGCAGTGGTACACCTGTGTGGCATCCCCAGAAGAGAAAGGACTGGTGAACTCCTGTCCAATTTTTGCTAAATTGTTAACATTTTCAGCCTCCCAGGGCAACCCATGTTGAGAAGTTTTTGAGCATTGTTTCTATACAAATGCATTTGTAACATCAGACAGCCGTGGCTCACAAGTGAACTTTGGAAGGTGATCTGTCTCAGAGGCATAACTGCTCGTTCTCTAAAGAGCTTTGCTTCACTCGGGGAAAAATAAGAAGTCAGAGTTAGATTTTTAAAATACTATTATCTCTAATGGTTTAATAAAATAGAGCAGACATACTAAAATTAATATAAGCACCTATAAATCTTCATGCCTTTGAAGTGAACATGGCAGAAACCCAATCAAGACCTCATCCTTTCCCTATATGGGTTGCTGACACGGAACTGGTTTCTGCTCCTGGCGTTTTCCATCTTAGCCTTTCTCCTGTCTCCTTCACTGTATAAAGTGGCTGATTTTCATTGAAGGTTGTCATGATTTAATAAAAGCATAGTGGGTTTGGAACAGAGGAATGCCATCTCTAGATTGTATTAACTTTGTTACCTTGGGCAAATCACCCAAGATGCCCATGCCCTAGTTTTCTTAACCATATTAGAATTAAAATGAGCCTTCTCCCTTTTGTGGTTCTGAGAATCCCATAAAAATCACTAAATAGTTACTGTGTGCATGGCTATGGATTCTTAGGTGCAAAAAAAGAAGAAGAGAGAGTCCTGTGCTCCAGGGGCTTCTATCCTGGAAGCAAAAAAAAAAAAAAAAAAAAAAAAAAAAAGGAATTTATAAATTATAAACTGTTATAGATTTAAGTAAGGTGTTATCATCATTGCTATCCTGAATTCATGAGTCCCAACTTACAAACATGCTTTAAAATCTTATTTGAAAAGTTTTACAACTTCTAGATAATAAAAATGTAAATGAAAAACACACAAACAAAACAAAACAAAAACCCCCTAAGATTTGAAACCATCTACCCTGCAGCAATTTTGCTATAAACTAAAGCTCATGATAAATATTGAAAAGGTTTTTTTTCTTTTTCTTTTCTTTATTTTCCAGGTAGGGTTTCACTGTATAGCCTTGGCTGTCCTGGAACTTACTTTGTATGCCAGGCTGGCCTGGCATATGCTACTACCACCACCACCTCTCTCCCTCTCCTTCTTTCTCTCCCTCTCCCTCTCCCTCTCTCCCTCTTTCCATCTCTCCCTCTCTCCCTCTCTCTCTTTCCCTCTCCCTTTCTCCCTCTCTCCCTCTCCCTTTCCCCCTCTCCCTCTCCCCCTCCCTTCCCCTCTCCCTTCCCCTCCCCCTCTCATCTCCCCTCCCCCCCTCTGTGTGTGTGTGTGTGTGTGTCTGTCTGTCTGTCTGTCTGTCTGTCTGTCTGTCTGTGTGTCTATTGTAACTCAGGCAGCCTTGAACTTTTGATCCTTCTGCCTCCACTTTCCAACTGTTCTGAATACAGGCATATACCCCTATACTCCTTCCTTTCCTTTTTGCAGACAGTTCTCACACTGCAGCCCAAGCTGGCCCTGATAATGGACCGATCCTTCTGCTTCAGCCTTCTGCTCATTGAGTCTACAAACCTGTATCGTCACATGTGGCTCAGTATTGAGTATATCTCTTTATTATATTTAGAAATCATTCCGTGACCTCTACCAGATCCAGAACACTGTTCATGTGCCATGTCAGAGTAGATATAAACCCTGCCTCCAAGGAGTTAGAGTCAATTCAGACTGCATGCCCACTACATACAATTAGGACAGAAATGCAAGAGTTCCTGAATGAGAGTCACAGACTGAAAACCCCAGAAGGCAAAAGAGCAGCTACTCAGACATTTGGACATTCTCTTCTGGGGGAGATTTTTCTTAAAGGCTAATATAGATGTTTACTGGAGCTGGCATTGGATTAGTGTAGCTCTTTCATTCTGGAAAAAAAAAAACAGGTATGTGTAGGATTCTCTGTTTTAGAACAACACTGTTGTGCAATAGATTTCTGTGTCCTCTCCAAAATTCATGCTGA
Organism: Arvicanthis niloticus; assembly: GCF_011762505.2. Lineage (NCBI taxonomy): Eukaryota > Metazoa > Chordata > Mammalia > Rodentia > Muridae > Arvicanthis > Arvicanthis niloticus. The sequence continues at coordinate 104,570,946 of NC_047661.1, read as the reverse complement.
AACATCATGCCCAGTGTGGTCACCTTGTGGGAACAAGGTCTTGAGGAGGTAATTGAATCCCAAGGTCGGAGCTGTGAATAGGATTAGGGACCTTACAAAGGGGCACCAGCTGGGTTTCTCATTTCCTCCTCTCTTTCTTCTGTAATGTGTGCCCAGCAAAACCATGTAGGGACTGTCTTGGAAGGTTATACTGGTCCCTCAATTGAGACAAACATGCTGTGCCATGACCTTGTATTGACCATAGTCTCTAGAGCTGTGAGGTACACATTTGTATATTTATAAATTATCTAGTCTCAGACATTTAACAGTAGGAAAGAATTAGGACAACCACTCCAGCAGTTCTCATAGATTATCCAAGGCAGAGGCCTGAACCTGGTTATGTAATGCTGTGCCTTGCTTATATGGAAGGCATGCCACAAGAGATTGGTGGAACAAGATCAAAAGTTATCAGTTCATAAGGTGCTATAATATGAAGTATGTTTGTTTCCAGTTTACATAAAGACATACAGTGAGTATTCCATTTGTCTACCATTCTCTCTCTCTCTCTCTCTCTCTCTCTCTCTCTCTCTCTCTCTTTTTCTTTCTTTTTGCTGGTACCATAGTTCTTTTACTATACTTGATAAGAAGTTTGTTTCTGAGGACCTTTCAGTAGTCATTGACAGTCTCCTTGACTGTAGCATTTTTCCCTTCAGATTTCTGGGGAACATGCCCGCATGCCCAGGCACCTTATACAAAACCTCATCTGTCTCTCATTACTGTGTCCTACTTTCTTGAATAGCATTTACAACTAATAGTTTTGTTTCTCATCTGTATTCGCCTGTTAGAATACAAACACTCTAGCGACAAACATTTTTCCTGTTTCCTTCATTCCCGTGGGCCTAGAGGAATCACAGGGCGTGGTCCTGGTTCTTAGTTCTTGCACGTGGTAGACATTCAATACGTATTTATTGAGTCATAGTTCGTCTTTCTAGACTGAGGTTGCTTGAGAAAAAGTCAAGCAGTCAGATTCCCCTAGAGAAGGGGAGGGAATAAAGAGAGATGGGAGAGAGGATAGAGAGGCATGGGACATCATGGAAATTTTGGTGTGTGCTCTGATAACAATAGATGTTACTTCTGGAAGCCTCTTAAAGACATTCTTATAGGGCTTTGTAATAGAACAAAGGAATCCCAGAGTCTTTGCCCTGTCTGTGGGACTCAGGTGTCACCGAGGCATAGAATTGGTGGGATGGATTTGCTATAACAGAAGCAAGTGGGGAGAGGGAGGCAGCAAGAAGGGGCTGATGCAGATGTGGCAGGCATCTCTGGACAGAGGAGCAGAGAGAAAGAACAGTGAGAAAATAATGAGGATTTTTGTCAAGATGCTTGTTGGGAGGTGAGTTCATTTTCAGCTACGAACCATCTTTAAGGAAGGCATTTCTGAGTTGGAAACATCACCTTTGTCGTGATGGTGGGATTCCTAACGGAAATGCAGTGGTATTTTCTGTCTTCTAAGCAGACTTACATGCATTATCTCCCTGTTTTAATTCTCACTTCATTTTTACACTTGAGTATTCTGCATATTGAACTTTGAGTTTTCTAGGAATAAGGATGAGTAGTTAGCCTGTGTGTTTGTACAAAATATATCTGGCTCCACTTGCACCCACAGTCTAACATTAAACATAGAAATAGCCACCTTGATCCAACAGATGAAATTAGGATTCTTGTTATATAAGCAAACCACATAGTCTTATCAAGACTTATTCTGGAAAATCATCTGAAAAGGTCCCTGAGATTAGAGCTTATGTTTTATTCATAGACTTGTGCTCAGAATGTGTAAAATGTTTTGCCTCCACGACAAATTTGCCTTACATATTTAACAGACCTGGGTTAACTGCTGTTAAGGAAAACCATTGTGTTAGTTCTGAGAAAAATCAGCGCTCTCCCCTTCTTCCCCGTTATCTTTGGGCGGTCACGTGGTAAGTGGGTGGAGCAGCGGTGTGGTGTTACAGGTGCTGTCAGAGCCTGCCTGGCACAGAGGCCCAGGAGGGAGTGGTCAGGTTGCCTGCTGGCTGTTCTGAAGCTTTATGACAGAACTCATCCTTAAGCTGGGATTTAAAAGGTTATAGCCTTGAATGAGGTGACTAGCATGGTAAACATGTAACTTTCTTATAATTACTTTAGGATATTAATAACCTCCATTTCCTTGTCTGGACCCTCTACAATACACCCTTTCGGGTTCAGACAGTCAAGTGTCATCATTTCCTTGGTATGCATTGTATCTGTTCCATCCAAGTACCTAGAGGAAGAAAATGAAGCTTAGGTTTTACGCGTCGCAGGCACAGATCCAGTAATGGGTGTGTCGAAAGCCAAGCAGCAGGGTTCCCCAAATTGCGCCTGTCCCAGGCATTCTTTTTTTCCACGGTGTTCTTCATTGTAGCCTATACCCGAATGGTAATTGGTTGAATCCGATTTAACAATGCAGTCAGATAAACAGTTGTGGCAGCTGCTGCCATGGCAACGTCACCATCCTCTCCCTCCCAGCGCGCGCCCCTTCCCCACCCCTCCTTCTGCTCCCGCCTGCCTCCTGCAAGTGCACGCTCGCCAGTGGTCTGTTCCCGTGGCCGGGTTTGATGGCACGGCTATTTTCTTCCCAAACTGTTCAAAATGATGAACGAAGATGCAGCTCAGAAAAGCGACAGTGGAGAGAAGTTTAACGGCAGTAGTCAAAGAAGAAAAAGACCCAAGAAGGTGCATTGGAGGCTCCAGAACGTCTGTATATAAATGTGTGTGTGTGCTTGTGTGTGTGCTTGTGTGTGTGTGTATACGCGCGAGCATGTGCATGTGTGTGGGGTGTGTGATTGTGTATGTGCATGCCATTACAAGGGTGGGGAAACCGTGGGGGCTTTGGAGTAACTAGCTAAAGACAGTAGCAGTGCCAAGCCTTGCTTTGGAAAGAGGCAGGTGCAAACGCCTGCTTTCTGGGATTCGGAATGAAGCTTGGGGTTCAGTATGGACCCGTGACTGGAGCACTGTGAAGTGAGCACGGAATAAGGTGTGCTTATTCCTCTGATGGATGCTTTTTGGGTGTTCACTGGCTACAAGTCGTCTATTTATTTTTTCTTTGAATGACTGAGTTTAAGATCCGGAGTCTGTAGGTAGCAAGGTGGCTTGGGAAGCACAGGGCAGATTTTTTTTTGGCCAGCTGTGTTTGCTGGGTGAGGATCTTGAGATGGCTAGACAGGGGATGTCTTTTTGGTCCCACCCTTAGTGTGTTCTCTCTAATGAAAAGACTGTTGTGACAGGAGCCGTAGCATTCCCAGCATTCCATTTCTTTGCTTTCTTAGATCTTCTACAGATTCCTCTGTCATTAGCTTGATAGCTCTTTTAAAGATTAAGATAAACAGCTAAAGATATTACTGGCTGGGGGAGGGGCTGTGCACACAAAGCAGTGTGAAGGTTTTCTTTCCCTGATACATCCCCACAGCTTTGATTTTCATGGAAAAGACACTGGTGTGTACGTGGTGTGTGTGTGTTGGGGGGGGGGGGGCTGGAGGCCTGGGGCGGGGGGGAGGTGCAAACTAGGCAGCCCCACCCAAAACCAGCACTTCTTTATGGCCTGACTCTCTGTGAACTGTAGCCTTCCTGGGCTCCTGAGCCTCACCTCTAAAAGAAATGCTCTCCAGAGTAAATTCTCCTCAGATCCCTTCATGTCCTGGATAGAAAATATGGGCGGGGTATCCCACCGCATTCTCGCGGAAATGGCTTCTTCTTGATAGCTTTGGATTTTGAATGAGTAGATTATGAAAATAATAGTCATAAACAAATGAATATTTCTCATTTGACTATTTTTTTAGTTGGGTGTGCATGGAGTTTCCAAACTGCTGCTCTGTAGTATAATAAATGTCTCCCAACACAAGTCTAAATAATTTGAAATCTCTGATATTTAAAAGAAGATACAGCTAACAAGAGAGTGGTGCATTTGTTGTATAGTGTCATGTGGTCATGTAATCCCATAGAAACACTCGTGCCCACACATGACAGTTTTTAATAATAGCAGGAAGACAGTGATGGCTGATAAAAGGCAAATAGATAATTCAGGGAAGTATGAGCATAGAATCCTTAAGCAGCCCAGGGGGTCTGGATTTCTTAACACTACAGGGTGTTTTTATGGAGTATAAGCTGACTGAGGTGGGGGTTATGGATCTGCTGTACCTCAAGGTATCCCTTCAAGATTCCCCCAGGCTTCCTCTGAAGTCTCTGCTCTGTAAGCAGTGTCCTCAGGATTGCTAACAGTGTGGGAAATACATCTCAAGGAAATTATAAGCTCTTAAATCCACAGGACCAAAGCCCTATCAAAGTATTACAGGACACTGAGACACTAAAACCTCCATGTAAAAAACATAATCAATATATATTTAATACATATACTTATATATAATTATACATTTATTTATATATTTATAATATAAATATATGTATTTAGTTTTTTTTTCTCAGTTGATTTTAGCACTTTATTTTTTCCCCCAAATTTATAGCTAAAGTAGAGCAATTAGTGGCAAGTTTTGAATATATGTGTGTGTGCATGCACTGGGACACTGTGAATTATTGAATGTTGAAAGCCATTTCACCTAGAAAGAATCACTCTTGAAAACATATTTATTACATGGTAGAGAGGCCATGCATGCACACACCCTCATATAGCTGATGAAAGTGGGTTGAATCTCAGTGCCACCCATTCCATTGGGAGCATGAGTACTCCACAGTACTCATCTGTGAAAAAGAGGGTAATTGTACACAAGCTTGCTTATCTTGTGAGGATGCAAAATAACACATACAAAATTGTTTGGATACTATGTAACACATAGTTGATAACATTTTGTGTTATTCCTGTTTTCTTAATGGGTGTTTACTGTAGTAAGCCTTTCAGAAGGAATGTCTGTTATGCTTTTAAAAGAAGTAGAGCTGGGCAGTGGTGGTGCACACCTTTAATCCCAGCACTTGGGAGGCAGAGGCAGGCAGATTTCTGAGTTCGAGGCCAGCCTGGTCTACAGAGTGAGTTTCAGGACAGCCAGGGCTACACAGAGAAACCCTGTCTAAAAAAAAAAAAAAGAAAAGAAAAAAAAAGAAAGAAAGAAAGAAAAGAAAAAGAAATGACAAAATGTAACATTAGTGTTTAAAGGCTCGAAGTCTTCAGAACACTGAAAGTTATATACTCTAATTTGAAATTAAGAAGTATATCCTATACCAACCATTGAGATGCATGCAAATGCATGATGGAGCTGGTTATTGTTTCATATCATTTTGCACTGCAGGTTACAAGTTTCTCCCTCCCTCTCTCATTCCTCCTTCTCTTTCTCTTTTTTATTTTTTCAATTTACTTATCTATTTACTTTACAACCCAACATCAGCTCTTCCTCTCCTCCTTGTACCCCCTCACGCAAGTCCTCCCCATTCCACCATTTCCTTTTCTTTTGAGAAGAGAAGCTTCCCTCTGGGTGTCTCTTCCCACAACACCCCCCCCCCACACACACCCCCCACACACATATCATACACACAAACATCAAGTCCCTGAGGGACTAGGTACATCCTCTACCACTGAGGCCGGACAAGGCTGTCCATTTGGGGCACAGAATTCACAGGCAGGCAAACAAAATGCTCAGGGACAACCCCTGGTCCAGTTGCTGGGGGACCCACATGAAACCAAGCCGCTCATCGGCTACACATGTGCAGGGGGTCTACCTAGGTCCAGCCCATGCTTGCTCTTTGGTTGGTGCTTTAGCCTCTGGGGGCTCCCAAGGCTCCAGGTTAGTTGACTCTGTTGGTCTTTTTGTGGAGTCCCTGTCTCATTGGTCCCTCAGTCCCTTTTCCAACTCTTTCTTTAAGTCTTCTTTTTTTGACATGTGTGTGTGTGTGTGTGTGTGTGTGTGTGTGTGTGTTCATGCACGCACATATGTGCACATAGGGAGTCCAGAGAAGAACCTGTAGTGTTCTTAGGAAGAACTTCTTTTAGAGGATCTTTCATTAACCTAATGCTTCTTAAAGAGTCTAGACTAACTGATCAGTAATCCCCAGGGCTACTCCTACCTCTGCCTCCCCGGTTCTGGGATTACAAGCACACTTGCCCACAATTATAAAAGTCTGTGGTATTTTCATCTGGGAATTGAATGCAGGTCCTTGTGTTTGCAGGGCAGCATGTTGTTGACTGATTCATACCCATCTCCCCAGCCTGTTTTTCTTCCTGTGGCAGTAGCAACTGGGCCTTCTGTGTTCTAGGAAAGCTCTCTACCGCTGGATAGCATCCTTTTCAATTTTCACATATAAAAACTAGACCATTAAATGGTCTTTGGGTAGAAATAACAACCAAGGAGTAAACATCTGGAAAGGACATTGAAGCTGAGAAGAGCAAGAGTTGAAGCAGAGGCATTGCCAGGCCCTCTTATTCAACTGTGAGTTTCTGCTAGAAGTTCACGGTGATCTGGCGGGGAATTCTGAGCATCCAGGATAATCAATTACCAGCTTGCCTTGGCCCAGATGGAGAGCCATATCCTCAGGTGGAGATCCTTCTCCTCAGGTGGAGATCCATCTCCTCATCAAGTTCCTTGTAAACAAGCCTCTGCTTCAGTAAATGAAGAACAGATGGGTCATGACTTCTTTATATGTCATGGAAGTGGTTTTGAGAAAAAGGATTGGAGGGTCTTTGGGCACAAGGTGTATAGAGTTAGAAAAGAGGTTCAAAGGCTACTTTTTGTTTGTTTTGTTTTTATTTATTTTTTTACTAGTAGATTTTTGGTGAGTACTTTAAGGACAGAGATATCTTTGGGGAATATAACCTGTCAAGCTTCAGGAATTGAGTTTGTTAGTCTTACTCATGTAATGACCACTAGGAATTCACAAAACTGTCATAGTTTTGACACACTGCGGTGAGCAGAAAGATACACAAGACAGGGCCAGTGGACCACCTCAGTAAGAGGTACCCAGGGGGCTCATAGGATAAGGATGGATCTTGTTGACAGGATTTGAAATAAAAAAGAGATTCCCAGAGAGTAGGGGTTCAATCTCTGGGTGGCGTACTGTTAGAAAGCAGGTACAATTCAGAGTTACTAAAGCCATGACTAGCAAAGACATAGCCATCTCTCATTTATCAAAAGAGGGGGTGTTCGGTATTTTGTTGGCATGGATTATGTCTGTGCTTTGTCTGTATTTGGACATGATAAGGGTAGGTGCTGTTTCTGTCTTTCTCCTGACATAGAGTGACCTTGGGAGATGTTGATGCGACTGGAATTGCCCTGGTTCAGCAGGAAGGCCAGCTGCTGGAAGCTAGTGGCTTCTATTTTCTTTTTCAAGTTTCAACACAAAAAAAGACACTTTTGCTCAGAGATGGATACATTAATTCCTGCATGCTCTTTAGATCCAAGTAAAACAAGTCATGGCTAGTAATGTTGTTAACATTTCAAAGAACCGTTTTCTTAAGACACAATTATTTCACACAAAATAAGTATTAACACAGGCACAGAACTGAGGTTGATGTTCCAGGGTAATATGAAGAGAAAAGGCAGGTGCTTATGCCAGCTCTGGACTAGATTCTGGGGCAAAGAAGAAAAATTAGGAGCTATGGAAGAGTATAGGAAAGTTTTAAGCCCAGTCTAAATCCTAGGTGAGCCCACAGAAACTTCTTATTCCACAAAGTTGTCTTGGTTGATTGCATTAAAACAACCTAGAAGCATGTTATCATTCAGCTCAATTCGAGTTCCAACTTTGTGCCAATAAGATGGCAGTAACTTTGCCCTAGAATAGACTGAAGCAGGTTTACCTAATTTACGAGTGAAAATGGAAATGGCCAAGCATCAGTCACACGTGACAGTCACCTAGGACCTCTAGGCTTGGTGAGTTGTTCCAAGACAAGTAAACAAATAAGGGACTTCATAACTACTTTTGTCATTTGGAGAAATGTCTATGTACAGATAAAAATAAAGGGGTAAGGAGATGGCTCGGCAATTGAGAGTGCTGGCTGCTCTTCCAGAGGACCTGGGTTCAATTCCCAGCACCCACATGGCAGCTCACACTTATCTGTAGCTCCAATTCCAGGGGATCTGGCGCTTCACAGACACACATGCAGAGAAAACACCAGTGCACATAAAACAAAAATAAATAAATCTTAAAAAAATAAAATAAAAGCATTGTTGTTTTTAACAAGGTAGTGGGATGAAATATCTTTGTAAGATACCCTATATTCATTTAAGGTGATTTGATACTGGGTATTGGAATATTCACAAATCTTGTGACCTTTTCATTATGTATGCATTTAAAATAATTTTGACATTTATTTTCTGTGTTTGGATAGAGGCACATGTGCCACAGGGCACATGCAGAGGTCGGAGGATACATTGTGAGAGTCATTTCTCTCTTTCCACTGTGTGGATTTTGGGATGGAACTCAGGTCTTCTCTTTACTTGCTATTGCCTAACTAGAGCAGTGACAGATGTCACCAGATGTGTGACTGAAGTGTTAAAACAGATATGTGAGTGAAGAACACACCAAAGGCCTTATTTTTACAGCAGCCACACGGTGCATGGCTTGATGAAGTCTGATAGCTGATCCAGCATTTGAACAGTCATATGCTCACAGGGTCAAATTGGTTCTGAATTAAAGTTGGCATCTTACAAGTTCAATCAGATGTGGGGAGGTTTTCATGCATAATTTGTCCTGAGTAATATCTCCATTTCTTCAGTTTTCCAAATAACTTACAAATTGACCTTTCATTAGAATATCAATTTATAAGACAAAATGGTCTATGTTGCCTGAAGACAGCAATTCTCTTTACTGAAGGTATTTAAAATAACCATCTGTCAGGGATGCTGAAATTTTCATTGGATGGCAAAATTCCTCCTAGCTTGTCTTCTGTGGATTTTTCTGTATCTTTCCTTTATCTAGTCATCTTTATGAGTCTTCGTATTGGTGATTTTATGATTTGGTAATAATTTACCTTATAATATCCTGACGAGAGTAGTAGGTTTCAAGGTATTTTTTGCTCACCAGAACTACCAGGACTACCTGGTCACTGCCAGAAGTATTCGTTTCTTTGAATCCACTTCAAACCTGCTATGTCAGAACATCTGAGGATTTTTAGCAGGCTCCTATCTCTTATCTTGTTCAAGTTTAGTCTTTACCTTAAAGTGATCAGTGGGGACTATATTTTATCATAAGAAGAACTCTTTAACTGAGCCTGGTGGTACTTATCTGCAATAGAGACATGAGTATTCACAGTTCAAGGCCAGCCTTGGCTGGCATAGCATTGAAGGTCAACTGTGTCAAGACAATCAATATTTTATTTTATTTTTAAAATAAAATCAATTAGTTAACGTTCAGAAAGTAGAGGAAAGCTGAGTCTCTGGTTAAAATTGACACATTGCAATTCCCTGGCTCTCACAGTCAGCCTTTCATTGACACAAGGAAATGGAAGCCATTTTTATTTTCTTCTTCTGTCGGAATCCTAGGATTGCTTTACATTTGCTCTTACGAATCTGTCCTGTTTAACCATTGGCATATTTGGAGCAGTTTCTCCCATGGAAATCAGGTTGAGCTAAACTGCTGTTCTCTCTCTCTCTCTCTCTCTCTCTCTCTCTCTCTCTCTCTCATCTGAGGGGTGAAGTATTAATCATTAGAGATATTAGTACTAGGGTTCAAACCCAGGGTCTTATGTATATGAAACAAGATGTTTACCAGTAATCTGCAAACCAGATCTGGTTGTTTTCTGATTCTACCTTATTTTTTAAACAGTGTCTCACTAGATATCTTTGACTGGTTTGAATTTGCTACATAGAGTAACCTGGCCTTGAACTCACAGAAAACTGTCTACCTTTGCCCCCCAAGTGATGGAATTACAGGCCTATGCTATCAAGCCCAGCTTTCCAGACCTGGTTTGTTTTGTTTTTCTTCATTTGTCTTGTTGTTTAATTTTGGTTTTTCAGGATAGGGTTTTTTTCTATGTATTCCTGGCTGTCTTGGAACTTGTACCATAGAGCTGTCTGCCTCTGCCTCTTTAGTGTTGAGATTACAGTTGTACACCACCGCTGCCTGACATAGATCTGTGTTTGAATTCATGTTTTTCTTTGAACTCACACACAATTATTGACTTCTATGTATTAATTTGTGTTTGTAGTCATTAAGACGAAGACTGTGATTTCTTGCATTTGCTTAATGAGCTTTGGCTTTCAAGAATCAGTCTGTTCTAATCAGTTTAATGCAGATGTTCTTCCTCCTGAGTTAGAAAGCTGCCTTGATGTAATAATACAATATTGACTTGCCGGGTGTATCTCACTGTGATAGGTGCCATGGGCCAATGGGCTGAAAGTCAAGGTAGGTAGGTACCTCCATGGAATTTACAGTTCAAGTGGATAGTGTAATGAGCAATCCAGAGAAATGTTACAGTGTCACATCATATCACAAGGGCTATGACTGATAGGATAAGGATTTGGTCGTGCAGTGTCAACTTACAGAATTCTGCCAGACTCTATGGAATTCTGCAGAACAAGAGGTCAGTGTGAGCTTATTAAAATGGTAACCCCATGGAGGGGCCACAGTGCCGAGCCCTGGATTTTGCAAACACTTGAGTTTGAAGAACTTGAACATACAGATAATTTTCAGCCACATGATTCCCAGGCCACATTAGAAGTTAGGAAACTGTGAAGAGAGATGCCATGGTAAAGAGACATAAAAACTGGAGGATGAACTGTCACATGGGTGGGTGCAACCCTGTTCCCACTTAGGTGTCTGTGTGCTTTGAGCTCTCCTCAGCTCCAGGCTTCCAATTCAGAATCCCATTTGTTCGTGAAACTTCCTCTGTGTTCTCCTAAAGTACTCGTCACTCATTTCACTTCCGATATTTTCTCTTTTATATGTTTATGGTTGTAAGCTTCTTGTGCAATTAGTAGCAAATTCCAGCTAATAAATCTTCAGATGAACCAGGCTTTATGGATGCTTTTAAAAGTTATTCTCCCTTCAAGTAGCCTGCTGCTGGGCAAAATGGGCATGACAATCCAGAAGGCAACCATCAGGAATGCACATATAAGACTTTGATTATCATTTGCATGTGCTATCATAATGTATTATTTAAATGTTATTGGTAGCACTGTAGCTTTGTGGCAGAAAATTGAGTTCTTCCTGAGTCTCTTGTTGGAGTTTTCTTATCTTTGAGTGAGAAATATATGAATCGTCTCTCTTCTCCAGTTTTTGATCTAGCCTACAACTCTCACATTCTTCTTGATCCATCTTTGGTGGAGGGCAGAGAGACTCCTATCCAACCATTATTGCCTCTGGCTCCTTTTCACTCTTTGCTCTACACCTCTAAGGAGGAACAATCTAAGGAGACTGAGAGGAAGATATTTTAGAAGTTGAAAGACCCAGAGCCAAGGCGTAGGGCCTGTCTTGATATTGAGAGTTAGAAGAAATCCAAAATAATTTGTGCATCATCCTGGAATGTTTTGACCAGTGCTGTGGCCAATAGTGTAGCCATTCACCATAATGTTCATCTTTTGCTCAGTTTTGATAAGTGTTTCTGTGTGGCAGTTTGAGGCTGTTTAGATGGCAGTGTTCCAATATTTTTATTAAATTCATTTTAATGGACACATGAAAGAAGTATACATATTAGTGACATATACTGTGTACATATTATGTGGTATCCAGATGTTTGTCTCATTAAACGTTATTTTTGTTCAAATATTTGTCTCATCAGGCATTTATTGTTTTTATTTTTTATTATTTTTGACAAAGGGTCTCATTTAGACCAGACTTTTCTGAAACTTACTAAGTAGCTGAGGATGCCCTTAAACTTCTAATGTTCCTGTGTCTATTTCCTGAGTGCTGCATTAGCTGCATTACAGGCATTGCCACTATGCCTGCTCTTATCCTGTGTTGGGGATCAAAGTTATGTTTTAACATAACACTATTAGAGGCAAACATTCAGAGCCTAATTTAAATTTTTTCACATTTAATTATCATATTAGATTGTGTAGAACCTAACAAGATTGTATAATTCTTCCTCCTCCTCCTCTCTCTCTCTCTCTCTCTCTCTCTATTTTTCTCAGTGATAGCATATATATATATATATATATATATATATATATATATATATATGCTATATATATATGTTGCGGCCCAAGCTGCCCCACATTGGGTCCAAAATGTCGGGGACCACTCTATCAGTATTGGAACCCGCATTGCCAAAAGCCTTGGGGGCTAAACTGTTAGAGTCTGCACTGCCCCAAGCTGCTCCAGTCCGGGGGGGGGTGTCGGGGTTCAACAAGAGAGAGAGTGAGGATGAATGGAGACCAGACAGAGTGTGATTCAATCCCGTTTATTCTTCAGTCTGTCTTCTTCTCTCCAAGTCCTTAGTTCCAAGTCCCTAGTTCCTAGCACCTAATCCTAGTTCCAGTTGCTCATCTCTTTCCCAGTTCCAAGTTCTCTCTCATCCAAGTGTCTAATCCCTAGTTGCCTGTCTTGAGTCTCAAGTGCCTACTGTAATTCCAAGTTCTTCCTCCAAGTGCCAAGTGCCTAATACCTAATAATTATTTCTTCTGAGTTCTCTAGTCCAAGTGTCTTCTTCCTCAATGCCTAATTCCTACTCATTTCTTCTGTCTGCCTCTTCCCTTTTATATGTCTCACTTCTAAGTCACGCCTTTAAGCCATGCCCTTAGGTCTTGTCTCTAAATCTAATCTTTAAGTCACGCCCTTAAGTCACACACTTTTAAGTCTTACATACCCAAGGGAAAATCCTGGGTATCTAAAACAAGATGTTATCAGCTGTTGTAGGCTATTGTAAACAAGTCTTTTGTCAGGGTATATGGCTCAAGATGGCTGCAAGGATGATAGCCACCTTCTGTCGGCTCCCCCCCCCCATATATATAAAATATCTCTCTCTATCTCTATATCTATATATATATCATATATATATATATATATATATATATATATATATATGATGAGATACACACACATATATGTCTCATATATCCTATATATTAGACAGGATATAGCCATTTAGCCCAGGCATCTCTCAAACTGAAATCCTTGTGATATCTATCTATCTATCTATCTATCTATCTCTATAGTCACATATATTAATAATTACCTACAAATATAAAACTGTAAATGTATATACATAATTTATATCATATATATTATATTGTTGGGAGCCGACTTTAGTAGAAAGCGGCTAGATCAACTTTGCAGCCATCTGGAACCATATACCCTGATGAAAGACTTGGTTGTCAAAAGCCTATAACAGCTGAAGCACACTCTGATAAATATATTGTTTATCCCACATAGCTTGTTTTGCTGTTTAGTGACCTCAGCTGTATGGTGCACGTGGTAAAGTGTTTTCACCTGTGTTCTCCTGCTTGTGTATATAAATACCTCAGAATTCCCTTCAATAGAAGAGACTTGAGAAAAGAGACTTGGTGAGAGACTTGATCACACCCTGTCTTGTCTCCATTCTTCGCGTCTCCTGCCCCTCCATCCCCACTCTCTCTCTTGACCAGAGCACTAAGCCCCCAAAAGTGTTGAGCCAAAGCGTTGAGGCAGAGTACAAGCCTCAACATTATATGTGCTCTTAAATCAGTGATATCCTAAAGGTGAGGTATACATATGAATTTTGTCTATGTGTTTCTTGTTATTATAAAGTATAATAAATTTAATTAATATTTTTATGTATAACATCATACTCTACCATATATATACATATATACATATATATATATATATATGTATATATGTGTGTATATATACATATATATATATTATCTAAAAATGATTATATAAATAGCCTATAAGCCTTGGCTCAGCAAGACAGCACAGCACGTAAAGGTGCTTGTCACAAAGAGTGATGATTTGAGTTTGATCTCTATAATCCAAATGATAGGAGAGAACTGACTCCCAGAAATTGTTTTCTGACCACCACATGTGCACACATACACACACAATTCAAGTATATACATACTTATTACATAAATGTAAATTATTTGAAAGAGAATCAGATTTGTTGCACATAATGGAATTTTCACAATGGTACAGAAAGCAAATTTGTAGGTGATTCTTGCTGAAATACTTTTTCATTCAAGTACAGAGATTAAGACTTGTGGAACTTGTTGGTTGATAGCAGTATATATGGAGACTCTTAATGTCAGTTTGTTTTTATGGTTTTTGAGACTATGAAAACTGCATTTGAATACTACTGATAACATGTTAATAAATAACACATAACTAGACCCCGAGACTCAGAAGAACTCCATATTATGAGGTTGGGGGATGAGTGGGCCTGGATTTTGATTTTAATTGTTCAACTATCCAAAATGTAACACCAGTCTTTCTACTACAATTCCAAAATAATCCCATTGCTTTTGTTGTTGTTGTTTGAGATAGGGTCTTACTATGTCACCCAGGCTGGCCTTGAATCAATTGTTGGGGTTAGAAGTAAGAGTCACCATGTCTACCTGTCAGCAGCAGAGAACAGCTGACCAAAGTGAGAAAATGCAGACAAGTGCTAGGCATTGGCACCACCTAACTTCAGCATCAAAACAAGCATCTTAAAATGGTTGTTTTAGTGACACAGCTTTGCTTGTTAAGATTATGCCGCAACCACACGTTTCCTAAATATCAGAAAGAATTCTGGTATTTTTGGAAGGTACATAGGAAGAATCGAAAGATTAATGTAATTAAAGAAACATGGAGGTCCTGCATTGCTTTATACTTGGAAAAATTATGTTTTGCTTAATGAACTGAGCCACTTAATGATAAAAATTATTGGAACAATACTTTATAATGACAATAGATAATATGCAGTTTTATGTAGACTGAGTTCAACATAGACTAGTTTGGCCTTGTGTTATCTTCACAGTATTATCATCAAGAGTAGTATATTGTCTTTGTAATATTTTATTAGGGTGGAGGGTTATTTGTTTTTCTTCAGTTGAGAAAGAGTCCCATCATTTACCTAGTCTGGTGTCAGATTGCAATCCCCGTGCCCCATCACGCACAGCCATTATCCTCATACAGAGAGAAGACTGGTATGGAGATGGAGTAAAAACAATATTCCCTGTTTGACCCCACAAATATACTAAATGGTGAACCGTGCTGTGAGTCCTGGTCAAGCTGATGACTCTGCAATCTCCCACCTTGTCCTATATATGAACATGACAAAGTGTCATACAACTGAGATCAAATAAAGTGTGCCAGAGAGGCTTTCCTTTATGTTGGCAACTCATCTCATTAATATGTTACTGCGGTTTGGTCCCTGAGAGTCTCAGGCCTCTGAATCACTGGTGTGAGTAGGTTTAGGAGATGTGACCTTGCAGGAGGAAGGATCTCACTATGTGGGCTTTGAGGATTGAGAAGTTTTGCACTGTTTTCAGTGTGGTCTCTCTGCTTCCAGATTGCTGTTCAAGGTGTAAGTTCTTCTTTCTGAGATTCTAGCTGCTGCCGCATGTCCCCACCTGGAAACATAAGCCTAAATAAACCCTTCCTTTTATAATTCACTTTGATCATGATGTTTTATCACAGCAACAGGAAAGTAAGTAAGATATGCCTTTTCTGATTGGCCAGTGAATTTAAAAAGTTATTGAAAATCCAAACCAAACCAAACCAAAACCAAACACCCCTTTCCAAATACCATCCAAAGCATAAATCCAAATGGGAAAATACTTTTTATGTAATCATTGACTGCAACCATGAAGTTTTTGGGAATATGGAAATTAGATCTGAGTCCCCACTTTCTGAAGTGAAACTCTGGAGAATGAAGCCTTATAATTTGATATTTCCATCTGCACTTCAACTATCTCTGAAAAGTGCCTGGCAATCTCAACACAGCCTGGCTGGTATAAGGGTGAATTTGTTACTGAGTCCATGTTGCTTGTCCTAATTCAAAAGGTCAGCAATCTATCATGTGCTCTGTAATCTCATTACACACCAGGAATCTCTTTCCAGTTAAGAAATCAGTGGGACTGACCGGCTTATCACATGGGGTATTCAGTCATTTGTGTGCTGGGCTATGGAGGAGCCAGGATTCTAAACTTTTTTGAGTGGATGGGAGGCCTTTGTGATCTTAAATGCTTTCCACGATTGACTTCTGAGTGCATTCCCTGACCACAGTGTCAGGTTGTGTGTGCTTTCTCAGAATATCTCGATCAGATTAAGAAGTACTAGACCATGGGCCATCACACACACAACAGAGAAGTTTTTCCCCTTTATAGTTTTTTTTTAAGTCATAGGTTTAAGATAATTTTGATTGTTTCTGTCTTATGAGACAAGGTAGCACCATAACCCTGGATGGTCTGACTCACTACATAGTCTAGGCAATCCTTCCGCCTCCACCTCTCCAGTGCTGAGGCTACAGCTGTGTACTACCACTTTAGGTTTTTGTGGTGGTGGGGATTGAACCTAGGGCTTCCGATGTGCTGGACAATTATTTTACCAGGTGAGCTGTGTTCTCAGCCCTTCATATGACCTTTGTCTTTTCTGACTGTCCAGCTTTGTAGTTTGCTGTATCACTACTTACTGTTCCCTTACAGTATACTTTTGGAAGCTATTTTTCGTAACACATAGAAGACCCATGTCTAGGTAGATACTTTATACTTCATACATTGAAGAAATGAACAATAACGAATAGTTCAATAACCTGAGGATACACAATTTGACATAACCCTTTTAGAACTGTATGTGTTAGCATGCGTATGTGTGTGCATCACGCTGTTGACTAAGCTGAAGGTTTTGCATATGCTAGGCAGTGGTGAGAGTTTTGATAGAAACATTTTTATCATGAGGATGATCAATACTGAAGCACTCATGGCTAACTCTTTCAATACACACTTAGTATTTGTTGAGTGTGAGAGTGAGCCCACACAACTGTTCGACAGCAGTTGTCCGGTAAATGTTCATTTGTTTTCTGTCCAATAATAATTACAAGTCTGTGTGGCTATGGCATTTAATAATTGGATGAATAGTTTGCCTTTTCTGTTTCCAAATCTGATTATTTACTCTAGCTTACTCTTATATCTGTTGACCCTAAAATGACCTCGAGGAATCACTGCACTAAAACCAATTTAGACGACAGAAGAAAATGCCAGTGTGGTTCCTGACCCAAAGTTCTGGCTCTTATCTCCTTATCTAATGCTGTGCTTGGATGGTACCAAATAGTGACAGAGAGACCATCGGTTTTGTACTGTGTTCGGAATGAAAGCAGTTGGTTATAACTTAGTAAACCTCTCACACCTGCGGCCAACGAGATCCATAAAAAACATTGATAACAGTCATTATTAAAGCGAGATTCTTGGAAAGACAGAGTTGCCCATTGCTTTCTCAGAGAACATGTGATGTTCATGGAGTTCGCCCTCTTCCTTTTGTCCGCCAAAGTTGTACTTCTTTAAGGATGTTTTAGAACAGATGTTTTCTGTCTTAAATATAATTGCTTCTTGTACAAGTCATAGAAGACTTGCTGTGTAGCCATACTCTTAGTTCAGAGACCAAATAAAGGAGTAAACAGGATGGATCCATGACATTAACAACAGGTTCTTCTCAATGGCTTGAAGTTGCGGCTGGTTCTTTTTCTTTTTTATACTTAATTTCAAAAACACTTGAAAATTAGCAGTGAATGTAGAACTTGAGCTCAATTATGGAGGATGGCATTTTGTCTCATTCTAGCATGCTCCAGTATATTTTTAATAACAAAACTGAATTTAGTATGAATATAGAAGTTGATACCATGCATAGTTGATACCATGGTAATTGTATTAGACTGTATGGAAGTTTCTGCTCTGTTTATTTAACCCAGGCTGCTTCAGATCGACTCTGTAGCCAAGGCTATCCCTGGCTCCAAGTGTGGGGGCTACAGGATGCTCCACCACAAGGTGTGTCCATGATCATTGTCACTCAACATATTTTGATTTGTTTAGATGACAGTGTGAAAATGCACTAATGTTTTATGTCATCTGGTGGCTTAAATGTCATGGAAACGTCGCCATTCAGCTGACTTTACAGTATTGCCTTTTTGTTTGGGAATAAATTAAAGCATCAGACTTGTGTTCACTCTTCCCATAAAAACAAAAGGACTGTTTTCCTTAGCCACAGATACAAAGATTTACCTCTCATTGAAAGTCACTTTTGAAGATTTCAGTGGGAGGGTCTAGTTTAATTGCTTGAGTTGCTGAGATATATATCCCTTATAGGGAAAGTTTGCTTCTGTACTTTTAAAAAATTTGTCATAGTCTAAGTACATTCTGCCTGGAGTCTAACAGTGGAAAAGGGCCCTTTCTCCTAGCCCTCATGGTCCCTTTGGTCCCCAAGGAATATTCTTTGTGATTTGTCATGGAGATGGGCTTTTGTCTGTGCTTTAATCTCATTTCCCATATGCAGCTGCTGATTGTTCTGGGAGCACAGTCGAAACAGCAGGTGGTGCCAGTTGGGGCTCAGCCAGTTTAAGGAAGAGGAGTGGGCAGTGCTGCTACAGTGCCTAAAGCCACCTTCTTGTTTCAAACTTGACAGAAATGCCTCTCCTTCCCACCTGCCAGTTTATCTACCTCATTGTAAACTCAATCTGTGGTGTCTTGACCCAAAGTAAAGATTTTCCCTTAGGGAAAATCTGAACTATTATACACAGTACCGCTTACCTGGCTTTTTGAGAAGTGGATTTTAACTCTGATTTTAAGATTTTTTTTCCTTGAATGAGTTAAATTTCTCATACATATGTAGAGCCCCTTGCACATAAAAAATTTGTCGCTGAAGTTGAAACAACTGTAGCACTTCTCCAATTCTAGGGGAACACATATCACCCATCCCCTGTGTGTAATAATAAAAAAAAAAGATACTTGTCTTATTACAAAAACCAATGTACATGTGAATACATTGTTTTGTGTTTTGTGTGTGTATGGGTGTGTGTGTGTTGTGCAAAAGTATGTACACAAAAGTGGTTGTAATATTTGATTCATTCTGGTTCTCTTTGAGAGCATGCACCTTCTGAGGTGGATGTAGTCTGGAATCTTGAGATTCAGTTACTTTATTTTATGTGAGAAAACTGAGGTCCAGAAAAGTCAAGCACCTCAGTTTCAATGATGTAAGTGGGCAGCGGCAGTCATGGGCTGGGTACTCTTGGCATCCGATCCCTAAACCCAACAGTAATTTTATTGCTTAGTGATCCTCGTAAAGGGCAATCAAAGCTTGGCAGTGACAAAGAAGATGAAAGTGAGTTTCCAGAAATGCACAGTTTCCGAAATGCTCCAGTCAGGGCAGGGGGACACCACAGAGGTCACTTTGAGAGGACAAGTCATTTCTCTAGCACACAGGTGTGCACTGAGCTCTCCTGGGTGAGCCCACACCACTAAACATCACTCCTCAATGTTCCTTTGATTGTTTCTGAAGACCTTGTCATACAGGTGCTACCAAATCAAAGGTCTCCCTTCAGCTGTCACATGTGGGAGGAGTACTGCTTTCTGGGCTAGTGTTCAGGTGTATATGTTATACCTTAAGACTTTATAAAGAACTATACAATAAACTAAAAATATACTTGAAGTAAAAGTGTTTTGATGTAGTATTTTGATACAGCTTATTTTGAATGATTAATACCTAATTTGTTAAAGGCACTCTGTTTTAACTGTGTGTAGTTGCATGCTCAGCTCTTTCTACTTTCATTGAGATGTCTCAGGAACACCACACACACCTATGCCTCCTGCAGGCTTTTCATGTTAACTTCAGGGGCCGCCGCACTGATTGTGAAGCCTTGAAGCTTAGTTACTATGATTCTATTCTTAGGAAAGGGAAAGGTTTGTGGTTACTAGCAAGGTGTCTGTTATCGTTTGTACATCCATGGTCACGTTTTTCAGAATTCATCTCAAGGGCTCGGTATTTTTTTGTCTGGCCAAATATAAACCATCAAAAGGAGAGAGATCTATTTGGGACTTCAGGACGTTTCTGGAGGATGGCAAACACATCAGTAGGTGATGAATCGAATGGTGACTACAGCAATGGAAGGTCACAGAGCTCATTGCTGCGGCAGCAGAGGACTTCGAGAAGGGAAGAGGCTAGGGGACAGCTCAAGCTACAGTGATGCGATGGTGAGAGAGAAGCGAAGCATCTCATGAGAGAAGCCAAGGGGCAGAGGGCTGAGTATGATCTGTGTTCCAGGAAGAGAGAAGAGACACACTGAGCAGAGAAGGGTGTACCAGGTAGAACTTGGACTCAGTATCATGGGTGACGTTTGGAACTTTAAACAAGTAACCAAGCTTCTGTGCCTCAGTTTCCTCATCTACAAAAATGGAGAATATTATATGACCCCAAGAGGATTCCTGTGAGAACTAAGTCAACAAATGTCAAACGCTTAGAATAGGCTTCTTTTGCCATAGTGTGCCCTGGGTAAATGCTTTATTGTTAGATTATAGGTGGGACAAGAACAGGATTGGTGAGAAGTGAGGCTGGGGACAGGAGTAGGCTTGCTGTACTTCATGTCCGTGTGCTTGGACTTTATGTTATGTGACTGAAGAAGGGACTTCAAAAGAAATGGAGTGACATGACCAGATTTCTCTTGAGAGACTTCAGAGAACAGGAAAGTTTTCAGGCAGATTTTCCTAGAGACTCTCAGTGTTGAGAGACATGCAGTGGGAATGAACTAGGAGCAGTGTTGAGGCCCACACTCTGCCTCAACACTTTGCCTCAACGCTTTGGGGCTAAGTGCTCTGGTCAAGAGAGAGTGTGGCTCTTGGGGCAAGAGACACGAAGAATGGAGACAAGACAGGGTGTGATTCAGTCTCTTCTATTTTCTCAAGTCTCCCTTCTTGAAGGGAATTCTGAGGTATTTATATACACAAGCAGGAGAACACAGGTGAAAACATTTTACCACGTGCACCATACAGCTGAGGTCACTAAACAGCAAAACAAGCTATGTGGGATAAACAATATATTTATCAGAGTGTGCTTCAGCTGTTATAGGCTTTTGACAACCAAGTCTTTCATCAGGGTATATGGTTCCAGATGGCTGCAAAGTTGATCTAGCCGCTTTCTACTAAAGTCGGCTCCCAACAGAGCAGAAAGGGCCAAGGTAAAAATTTCAAATTATATCATTGAGCAAGAGTGAGAGGAAGAGTAGGGAAGACAAGAGTCAAAGAGGGCCCCTAGGTGTCAGCCTCAGTGGACTGGTGGCTGGTGGCTGGTGGCTGGTGGCACTAGTAACAGGCAAAACTAATGATAAAGCAGGAACAGGCACAGAGGAGAAGACAATCAATTTGATTCTTATGTTTTAGGCTTCCCCAAAGGAACAACAGGCGTTTTAAGTGTGATACATAAGGAAAAGGTCATGACAGACATAATTAGAAGTCATTGGCTTTATGAGCTTGGAACCATGAAAAGTAATGACACCCCCCACAGAGGGCAGAGTCTTAGTATGGTACCTACAATCACAGGAAAGCCAAGAAAACATACTTGTGATGACGGACCCAACAATCCTGAGTGTTGGAAAGATGGGGGACTCAGACACGTCTCAGGAACAAATCACAATTGCCTTGAGTAGTGAATAGAAGTCTTGAAATTTGCTTTGCTTATAATGTGTGTAGGTCTCCTACATGAAAATTTGCAAAGAAACACAAAATTGAGGTGATTTGCTTTGCTTATATTGGATGTATTATTTTTACATGATAATGTAAATTGTGAGAATATTGACTTAAAAAGTAATTTGCAGGGGCTGGAGAGATGGCTCAACAGTTAAGAGCACTGTCTACTCTTCCAGAGGTCCTAAGTTCAATTTCTAGCAACCACACAGTGACTCACAACCATCCATAATGGGATATGATGCCCCCTTCTGGCACACAGTATATGCAGACAGAGCACACAGACATAAAATAAATAAATAAATCTTTTTTTTTTTTAAAAAGTATTTTGCACATTGGAGATTTCTAGAGATATTTAAGTGCATGCTAACCTTGTTTTCTACTATCTAGTAGGTTTTGGATAGTATACAAACTCACAACCCATTCAAAACTTGGAAACTATGCTAGGCATAGTTGTTCATACCTAGAATGCCAGGACTTGCAAGACTGAGGCAGGAGGATTGCTGACAATTTAAGGCCAGCCTCAGTTATACATAGTTTGTTCTAGGCCAGCTTGGGCTACAGAGTGAGACCTGGTCTCAAAAACAATCAAGTAACTCAAACAATGAAAGACATAAATAAAAAATGAATATTAGTAACAATACATAAAACCATTTTAGTAGGTCCTTAGTAAGTCGTCTAGTGGAGCACGTCGATGTCTAGATTTCACATAGAAGTTTTTTGTTTGTTTGCTTTTGTTTTTCAAGACAGGGTTTCTCTGTGTAGCCCAGGCTGTCCTAGAACTTTCTTTATTGACCAGGCTGGCCTTGAACTCATAGATCTGCCTGTCTTTGCCTCCTGGGCAAAATTCTGGAATTAAAGGTATATACCACCACACTCAGGCTCAGCTCCAGATAGAATTTTATATCACATAAAGAACAGGATTAGAACTAACTTATGAGATTGTATATTTATATATAGCTAAAAGAAAGAGAAATATAGACAATAAGATAATAAGTTGGCATTTTATTACATTTTTATTTCATTATTGTGTGGAAAGGTCAGAAAGAGGCAGACACACACCACAGTTTGCCTGTGGCGGTAGAAGACAGTTCTGTGAAGTCATCTCTCTCCTTCCATCTTAATGTGGGTTCTGGGGTTGAGCACAGATTGTGAGACTGGGCAGCAATTGCCTTTACCTACTGAGCCATCTCTCCAGCTCAAGTCACGGCTTTAGAATTAGAGAAACAGAAAAGTAAAAGTCAAGCAAGAGACATAAGACCCAGCAGCTGCAGGAAGCTAGAAAAGAGGCTAAGAGCCCTGGAAGTAAGAAGCAAGGCTAAGAGCAAACTGTAAAACAAGGGAAAGGTGGTGGCTGGACCAGGGAAGCCCTGAGGGGGGAAGGTCAAGGTCAAGGAGAAATAAAGAAAGCAACGTTTACGCCCTAATTAGCCAGCAATTTGTTATAAAACAGCCTTGCCACCTGGAGAGCAGAATTTAACAATTTCTTTTTGGCAGAAACCATCAAGTCAGCTAAATTAAAGCAGGCTGCCAGCCAGATATCCAACTCAGGTTGCAGTGGTCATTAGGTATTAGAGTGAGAAGAGAACGTGTTCTCATAAAGAAAGGCAGAGTAAGGGGAGGATCCACTATAAGCTTATGAGTGGTAGATACTGTGAGCTTTGTTTTGTTTGTTTGTTTGAGACAGGTCTCTATGTAGCCCAGGCTAGCCTCAAACTCTACTGTCACCCTCCTTACTGCTGAGGTTACAGGCAATTGTCATCATGTCTGGTACAAAAAAATAAAAGAGGAAAAAAAATATTGTTTTCAGACAAGGTCTCATGTAGCTCAGGCTGGCCTCAAACTCACTGTGTAGCCAAAGATAACCTTGGACTTTGGATCTACCTGTTTCTGCCTCCAGATTACTAGGATTATAGTTATATGACACCAGGTCCAGTTGGTGTGGTGTTGAGGCAGGACTCTGTGGATTCACGTGCACTAAGCAAGCACTCAGAAACAGCTGAGTCTTTTAAAAGTAATAAATCCATTTGGCCTCTGGCTTAGCTGTATGGTATCTTAACCCGAGTTCTCCGCTGCCACATGAAACTTTCATGGGCAGTCCTGTTTTTTTTTAACTGTGGGATTCAGGAGAGGCTCTGCTGTCCTGGTCCTGAATCTCCAGTGGTGTGTCTAAGTTACCACTTACACCTCCCACACAATAGCTGTTCAGCCTTGCTCTCTGGCCTTTCCAAAAGACAGAGCCACTGGACAGTGTAGTTAGCTCATAGCCTGCTGCTGCTGAAGGCGTCCTTAGCTCTCTCTCAAATTCCAGGCTTAGGTTGGTATTACCCTTGTTTCTGTTAACCCTTCTTCCTTGGCCAGAACAAGTCTAATCCTGACTCCTGTGGGTTGGTGGGTTGTCCTGTTCAACCTGCCTTTTTTTTTTTTTTTTTTTTTTTTTTTTTCTTTCTTTCAGTCTTGGCACCATTTGTAGATCTTTTTCTGGACACAAGCTGAACGTTACAGGGAGATGACATGTTAACTATTCTCTGTGCCTCTCTGCTCTGACTACACCACGTGTTTCTCCAGTAGAGATGTTGCTTTTTTGTTGTTGTTGGTGGTGGTGGTGGTTTCTCTTAATCCTCACTGTGCTCTGCCCCTGCTGGAGAAAGCTGATAAGTTTTCCTTTGTACCTTACTGACATCTAGTCTTACAGTGCCCAGCATGGCAGTTCAATAACCTGCAAGCCCTCCTTGGACAGGTCTGAGTGATGCTCTAAGCTTAGGACTTCTTGGCCCCCTTTACTCAAGGACTACTCACACAAATGCATTGTTCCACCTTAAAATTCCTCCTGCCAGTTTTGACTAAATGTGGGGAGTCTTAGTTTCAATCTAAATAGAAACATACTTTAATCTGGTTGTGGTCCAACTTGAAAGCAACACTGGATGGGAGACGCTATATCTGTTTTGAAATCAACCAGTGAAACATGGTTTCGACTCCCACACCATAGAGTATACAACAACCCTATCCAGCAACCCTTGTGTAGCTTTCCTGACTTGACTTGATGCTTGCCGTTGAATTTACTGGCCTTTGAAAACACCTAAACACTAATTTACGGTCTATGCCATTATAGCCCATTGGCCTGGTCTTTTCAGCTCCAAGAGATAAGCCCTATAAAACATTTTCTTAGTGTCTTGGTGAATCCCTACTACTCTCTCTGTCACATTACATTTGGATGACAGTCACAGCAAGGAATAAAGGAGACGCTCACACCCCAGAAAGGTGATAAGCCTAGAATGTCAAGTTAGATTTACTTATGTAGACTGAAGTAACAGGATAGGTCCTCAGAACAAGCCTAGGTTCACTTTAAGACGAGATGACAACTAACCTGGAGTGCTAAACAATCCCTCCTCTACCTCGTTCTTGCCCATGACTTCATTGTCTGAACACAATCAGGACAGGGGGAAGGAGCCCAATAGAAATGCATGGTGTTCATGAATTCATCTCCACACAGCTCATGGCTATGTATTACGTGGACTGTAGCATACTGTTGCTTACTCCCCAAATCAACTCAAAAATACTTTTCCCCCCTTAAGCCAGACTTCTTTCTTTAATAATCAGCATGCCTACCCTTTCTTTTTGTCCTAGTTAGTATTAATTGTCAACTTGATGCAGTCTGGAATCATCTAAGAAGGAGTCCTAATGGAATATTTGTCTTTATCAGGTTTTCTGTGGGCATGTCTCTGAGGGATTGTTTTGATTGTTTTAATTGGTGTAGGAGGGCCCAGCCTATGGGTAGGGTGTCCTGGGCTGCATACAAAAGCTAGATAAGCATGAGCCAAAGAGCCAATCAGCAAGCAGCATTCCCCCACGGTTGCCCCTCTGGGTTCCTACCTTGATTTCCTGCTCCAACTTCTCTCTACGATGGATTGTAATCTGGAAACTTAAGATAAATACATTCTTTTCTGCCGCAATTGCTTTTGGTCAGAGTGTTTCGTCACAGCAACAGAATGAAACAGGAGTACCTACTCGCCACACTCGATCCTATCAGAGCCCATTGCCTCCTTTCATTTCTTACTAATACTTAGTAGCTTACTGTTCTGACTTAGTCGATAGCCATCTTTTCCCCATGTTGAAGAAGAGCACTACTCTAAGGCCTGAGAGATTTGAGACAGGCAAGTACCCGGAGTTGACTTTTCAGAGTTAAGTACGCCTCCCCACGTTGTTTGTTTCCATTCCTGATTTTTGCTAATACAAGAAGAATGGAGCTCTGGCTTCATGAGAACTCAAGGGTGGCCTGGGATGACAAGGAGTTGATAAAGCATGCCATTTGTGACAGTCTTTACATGCGGTGGCACATAGTGCCAATTGTCCACCTGACAGAACCTAGAGTCATCTTGGGAGATGAGCTTCTGGGTCTGCTGGTAGGGGATTATGTTAATAATGTGAGAAGACCCATCTTAATTGGAGGGTGGGGGGAACCATCTCCTTGGTCCCAGACTCAGAGTAGTACAGCGCAGAGAAAGCAATCTCAGGCAAGCAGGGTATTCTTACCTGTTTTCCAAATGTGATGGAGATGTGACTCGCTGCTGCTTCAAGCTCCTGTTGCTTTGATGTCACTGTCATGATGTGTCCTGAAATGAGAGCTAAGATCCTTCCTTAGGTTGTGTCTGTCAGGGTATCTCATCACCACAGGAAAAGAAACGAGGATGCACATCCAAACTGGATCCCTTCCCAGGGTATCTCCAGCACAGAGGGATGAGTCAGAGACCCATACCAAGCAAACTGATGTTGTATTGGCATCGAGTTCCTGTGGAAGACTCTTCCAAATGAACTCTACAGAGTCCCGATGCCAATCTGTTCTCAGCAGCTTGATCTTTGTGATCTCAAAATAAAGCGGAGTGTTAGTCTCAAAGTTGGAGGGACACTGAGATTCTTTTCTTAGAGGTGAAGTGGGGGTTGGGACGTGGACGACAGAGGAAAACTCTGCGGCTCTTGGGCTCTAGCAGTACCTATGATACTCAGCCAGAGTGTATGACGTTACCACTGCATCCCCAGTTCTTGAATTAAAGGCATATGCCACTATTGCCCAGTGCCCCTTCCCACCCCCACCCCACAGCAAGGCAAGATCTGGTTGTGTATGTTGTTAGGAAGCCTTCTTGTAGAAACAGACAGGAATTGAAGCAAGAAGGGGAAGAAGCGGTGATCATCCGAGCCTTTCCTACAACAGCACTTGGAAACACCCTTTTGCTGGTGCTCAGGCCTTCCATAGTCACTACACTGGAAACTGTGACTAATTTTGTTTGACAATGTCGGAAAGTATGCCCTGCCTCAGATGCCAGCTGGTTATTTCCAGTACTTTAAAATTCCACGAATGGTTTGTAGTATCTGTTCAGCTTGAGAAGAGAAAAAGTAGATTGGAGGCCATTATGGAAAGCCATAATTACCAAGGTCAGCTGAAGGCATAGGGGGTGGAGCATAAGCAGTTTCAATAGTCTGGGTTTTGCCATATGGCGTCAGGGATGTAAGGAACGAGGTACCTGGCTTTTCACCACCAAGTCATCCCACTGTAAGACTTCGTCAGGACTCCATGTCATCCACACCAGCAACCTTTTAGCCTTGGGAAATGCAGTAAGTTTCTGTGCTCAGTTTATTACTGAAGTTTGCAACTAGGGCTAATGACGTCATCACATTCCTGCTTTGTAATGTAGTGGAGAGAACGTCTATGCATATGTATACAGAGGTGACTATGAAGTTTAATACTCGGTTTGAAAAAAATTGGAATATATTTCTGACACATGAGGGAGAAAATACACTTAGTTACGGAAGATTCCACTAAATCTTCTGTTTGAAGGCGTACTGAGTGACCAGATGATGACTAAATCACCTTCAGGCCCTGTATCCCTTTACCTTTTGTTCTTAAATTTTCATCAGACAGTGAGTGTTTAAATATTTTAGTTTCTTTGTACTCCAGTTACAATCATTCATACAGCCATTTCTCAAGGGACAATGGCAATCATGTTTCATTGTCTAGATGCCTTTAAAAATACAATGTTTCAAAATACTTAGGCATTTTTGAATTGGCAATCTAAAAATATAAGAATATTCAGTGTAGCAAGGATACATTTTTTTATACTTTTTTTTTGTCTAGGAAATAATATTTTAGTAAAAGCCAGAGCATCTACATACTGTTACTGAGTAATTCCCTGTCTCTAGACATTTGTCTAAAGGAAATAATAGAATTTGAATAGGGTTTTATTTCAGTAAATGATTATTCCTTATTTTTATCAGTAGCAAACAGTTTGGTTCAACAAACTGAAGTGTCTGTTATGTGATTCATTGTTTTTCTCTTTCCAACGTTTCTATTCACTCTTTGTCAAAATCTCTGTTTCCTTGCAGGATTATGGGCAAACATGTATTTTGGGAGAGGGAAGTGAAGCCTGTTAGGATAAGAAAGCTTACACAGGAATAGCTTTTCCCATGTGAGAAACTAGGATATTAAAAGGTGAACTTTGACAATGATGATGACAGCTACATGAATATTATATAGAAACACAAAAAGTAACAATGGTGCCTGGTGGCTCATACCTCTGGTCTAAGCACTTGAAGGCTGAGACAGGAGAGTTGCCACAAGTTTAATGCCAGCCTAGGCTGAAGAGTAAGATACTATTTCCAGAAATAATAATAATAAAAAAAAAGCATAATAGTCATACCTGGGCTATTGTAGGTGATTTAAAGTTTTTTGTTTATGGCTTTCTATATGTCTCAAAATATTTTCAATGAATATATACTAGTTTTATTGTTATGTAAAAAATTTAAAGGATCGTTTTTTAAAAATCTGAGTTATTTAAGAAGTCAGTCGTAGAGCCAATGGACAGACGAAATGAACTTTAACAGTCCTTCAGTTCTAAGGACCATCTGCCTATGGACCAGAATCCACCAGAAGCAATCCACCAGTTAGCAAGGGCAGGAAGAGAAAGTGCCTCTGTGAGTTCTCTGAACCTCCGTGCATATTTGCCCCTTAAACTAGAAGAGCTGACGATTGACTTCAAGCTGCCACCCAGGACAGCTACACTCTACTTTGCTTCTGTGAAAGTGTCGTTCCCGTTTTACAACTGGCAATGTACCCAAGCCAGCAGCTGGTCACCATGCTATTACACAGGATGATGGGCTGAGTCCAGTTTTCAAAGAGTAGGTCTTCTGGAATACTTACATGAGTTATAAAGGCAAACAGGCAAAGGGCCACCTCATATTGGCGCACTTGGAAAACTCAACTGACATCAGTATAGGTCTTTAAAATAGGAGTCATAAGGAACTGAACCAGTTCTTTCCTGCAAAGACTGCAAGAACGTGGTTTGTAAGCTAACATTGAAAAGTAGTATTGGTAGAGATGTCCACATCTCTCACATGATCCCTTTTCAAGTGCATCATGGTTGATCTAAATAGGATTGGAGTTGGATGGCCCCGTGCTACCTATTATCACCATCAAGCCGAGCCTGTCTGCAGGTGGCATATTGAGCTAACAAGCTGTGTTGTATTGGCAGGAGCAACACCTCCAGAAGGCAGAGCTGCTAGGGATTGTTCTTTTGGCAGATTTGGTGCTTCTGGTCAGTAGTGCCCCTGGTATCTTGGGTAACCAGGCCAGGTAAAGCAGCACACCCTGTCAGGGGCATACACAGATAATGATTTTCCAGTTACAAAGCCTAACCCTCATAGAGTTAGTCCCATGCTTTTTTTTTTATAACCTTAAAAAGTTGATTAACTTTCTTGAGGATAAACTTTATTATTTATTTATTTATTTATTTATTTATTTATTTATTTTTGTCCACACAGAGAAATATCCAAGCCTGAGATCATGTTGCCATATTTTCTTGAACTGTCTTATTACTGAGTCTCTAGACCAGTGTTACTCTTTGGGGGAGGAAATACATTTGGTACTGCTTTGGTTTTCATGCTACCTCACTGATTAAATCTTTCCTGGTTATCTGTATGAGAAAATTCTATGAGTTTTGTTTTTCTGAAACTTAATCAGCAAAGAAAAGCTGGTGGCCATCATAAAAATTTGAAA
Source organism: Arvicanthis niloticus (assembly GCF_011762505.2). NCBI lineage: Eukaryota > Metazoa > Chordata > Mammalia > Rodentia > Muridae > Arvicanthis > Arvicanthis niloticus. The sequence goes on along the minus strand of NC_047661.1, from coordinate 104,541,342 downwards.
GCCTTAGAAACTGAGCTACACTATTCTGCAATCTTGATCAAAAGAAATCTTGATCATTCGATGGAGTGATGGAGAGATGGCTGAGAGGTTAAGAGTCGGTACCGTTCATTTAGAGGACTTAAGTTTGGGTCCCAGCACCCACAGCACATGAGCGTGTGTGCACGTGCATACACACACACACACACACACACACACACACACACATATGCACGCATGCATGCACGCACGCACACTCACATAATCCCCCCTCCCCTTAAATGGAGTAATGGTAATATTTGTAGTTTTCAAAATCTACACTGAGAGTTTTGTGGTCTAGGAGCTGGGAATCATGTGTTCAAACAATAGACAGGTTTTTTTTTTTTTTTTTTAAAGGAGGAGAGGAAGGATTCAATATTTGGAAGTAAAACCAACTGCTAAGATTGGCCAGTAAAGATGACTGGCAGGTTCATAGATTCCATGGCGGATTAACACTATGAAGTGGCTCTCAATCTTCTTACAATCTAACGGAGAGGCGAGGCGCGGAGCGGTTACTATCTGCCAACAGCGCGCTGCATTCTCCATATGCCCAGATCATCAGTTCTTCCCATTGGTGTTAGGATTCACTCTGTCTCTCTCTTGCTCTTGGTTTATCTTTTCTGCCCCTTCCTTTTTCCTTTGAGACACAGTCTCATGTAATTTCAGGCTGCCTTTGAATTCCTGAAACTTCCACTTCCACCTTGTAAGTGCTAGCTAGCATCAGAGGTATGTATGTGCCTAGCTCTGTATTAGAGTAAGAATAACACAGACTAAGACTAATAGAGTTGCTTTCTTTCTTTCTTTTGTTCTTTCTTTCTTTCCTTCCTTCCTTCTTTCTTTCTTTTCTTTTTTTTTTTTTGGCCTGGCAATAAATATTTTATTTTTTGCTTTATTTTTAAGATGATAAATAGGTTTCAAGTTTATTTCCTTTTTTGTTTGCTATTTAAATACAAAGCTAAGCCACAAACAGGTACAACCAAGACATTTTTATCTCACAGTTCCACCCTCCTGTCTGATCCTCCTCCAAGTCTGACCACTGACTGGGCTAGCAAAGGGTGTTGAAGACATTCTTAGGTAGCACCATTGTGAGGCTGAGAGATGGGGTGTTGGGGACAAGGGTAGGCTCTTATACCTGGCTCCTGAACCCCAGCCCCCTGGACTGAAGGTGAATGGTTAGTCCTCCCCAGGGAGGGAGGAGAAAGCCACCTACTCTTGCTCTCACAGGGCAAAACTCAAGCATCATCCTGGTTCTCTGGCTGCTGAGCCTTGCCAGCTGTCAGGTACCCTAGTGCCAAACACATCTGGTGCCTGATGCTCCCAGAGGTCCCAGACTGACAGCTGACGAGTTGCTTTCTTCTTAAACTCACGCTTTGTTTACAAATATGATTTATAGTATCCACATCAGAGGGTCTGGCAGGACTGTCTCAGATTGTGCAGTTGCAGGCTATACCATTTAACCCTTTGTCTAGGAGAAGGAAGAGTGTGTTAATAGGAACATGGAGAAGTTGTCTTGCTCCCAAACTGTCGTCGTGAACATGAGGAAACTGAATATGTACTCAGTGGCCTTGCCTAGTACCTTTTGCCTAATAATGCTCTTCACTTTTCCTGGTCCACATACGCAGGTGGAAAGTAAAGAGTGTTTTCACCTATCTGACCATCTCCTCGTAATCTGCTAAACCTGCGTGCACTCCCATTGCAGATGCACGGTGCTGGCCTTGATGTTTACTGGCTCGGTCATGGATTGGTTGTTGTTCCTGCTCCCTCTCCAGTGTTCACTCACTCTATGAAGCCATGGACTGAGTTTTCAGTGTTTTTAGACTTTCTTGTTTTTGCTCCTATATTAGAAAGCTGTCCAACAGCTACTCACTCAGAATTAATTTCCCACTGTTTTTTTTTTAATTAGATATTTTATTTACACTTCAGATGCCATCCCCTTTCCCCATTCCCCCCACCCCCCTTAGAAAACCGCTATCACATGCCCCCTTTTCCTTTTTGCATTTATACATTTTTTTTTTTAAAATAATGTTAATCATAAGCATTATAAGTTTGGAATTGTTCAATCAGAGGTGTAACCCACTGACCGACCTAGATATAACAACTATCTTTGACTGGTGGAGATACATGAATATCTGCCTCCCTGTCTCCCCCCTCTTTCTCTCTTTCATCACCTAGCTTCTCCTCTCCTTCTTCTCCTCCTCTTCTTACTCCTTTTCTTGCTCTCAGTACTCCTCCTACCTTAGCTCCTCCTACACATCACCCTTCCTGTTAAAATGAAACTTTTCTCTCAAAATACAATTAGAGCATAATTATGCCAATTTGTACCAGTGAGGTACAAGATAGTCCTAATACCCAGTCCATCATTTTGTTGACTAACCAGAACCTCTGTCATCTATCCTAACTAAAACATTTAGTTCTGAACCTGGCTTTAGGATGAATGTCAGCTGACTACCATCCACTCAAATCTTTTCTCTTACGGTAAATAGCTATAAGTTTTCAACCCCGTCAGAAATCCAGAATGACTGAGTTAACTATAATTGTTCCCACTGTTTTTGAACTGTTAATTTCAGCATCCTTAAATTGGACCTAGGCTTATAAATGTGCACCACCATGCTCAGCTCTGTATTTCTTCCTTCCTTTCTTTGTTTGATCCTGGTTTTCCTCCTCATTTGTCTGACCTCATGAGTCATTGCTAAAAAGTAGTCTGGTTAGGACAATTTCTTTTGCATTCAGCACTCCTCCTTGGATAGTTTCTCATTTGCATGTCACAAATATGCAAATTCACTGAAACAAAAACAACCAGACCCAAGTGAAGATGAAATTGTGAAACAGTTTATTAAATTAAGTGAGGAGAACCAGTGGCCAGTCTGATGCTTGGAATGCTTGACTCTGGCCCAAGCAGTTCTTACTAACCAGGATGAAATTTTAAGGATGTATTAACATGCCACCTGTCTGCGTGGCCTCTGACACTACATTGTGATAATGGATTCAGTCCTGTAGAAGTCACTTTAACCAGTTCCTGAGATCATAGCTCCTGTGGCCCAGTCACCTCCCATTAGGCCCCGCTTCCCACCAGGGCTGCACTGAGGGTTACATTTATAACACATTGAAAACACATAGGCGAGGAGGCAGCCTCCTGTGAAGAAATTACTTTCTTACATGTGGAGAGTATATAATAGCTGTTGATTCAGGCTTTGAACTGTTTTTATATAAGTGATAAATGTTTTAATTGTGATAAAAGTCACACTTATCATTAACAAGCAAAACTGGCCACATATGTCAAATCTCAGGTTAGATATTAGTCACTAGGAAAAAAATTCTGTTTATAATCAAGTAAACTAAATCGTTACATCCGGTACTTGTTCCTATAAAGTAACATACACCTGAACTTTTACCCAACTTTGCTTAACTGAATGTACTCGTGGTAGTGAGTACAGGGGTGGCCCAGCCTATATACTCAATAAATGGTGAACATATGATGTATGAAAAAAATATGATATACGAAAACCTTAAGCTCTATTGTCCTGAACTTGGATTTTCATGCTTTACATTTTTATCAACACATACAAATATAGTTCAGTATAGAATCATTTTGAGGTGTTATAATAGCTATAAGCATTCTAGTTATATGCATTTAATAGTTTTATGAACATATTTATGATAAAATACATAATTGTTAGAAATTAATGGAATGCGTTTAACTTCAGTGCACAATTTTCTCTTTTATCCACTGACTCTGACAAACAAAACGAGTGAGTTTCCATCTGTGAGATACACTGAGGAGCGTCCCTCCATTGTGACGAGGTGCTCTACGTAGGAACATTATATAGGTGAAAGGAGAGTCAGGATTCGATCTGATCACATGCAGTTACAGAGCCGAGTGCTGCTGGGATTTATATTTATTTCTCCATCTGCATTTTATACATTTAGTGTTCACTATTATGTCTGAAAGACAACGTACTGGAAATACTGATAGATTCCGAGTCAACTTTGAGAAAGTAGTTCTTAAAACTACCAGATCTGTCTGAGAGTCACTTACGAAGTATAGCTGCCTCTGGTAGCCTGAGTGCAGACATTCTTAGGTAACATTTAGGGCTCTCTGGAAGAACTATGTAGGTTTCATACTTTTGTAATCCCTAAGTTACAGAAGAACATTGGCTTGCATTTGGTCTTCAGTTCTATGCTATTCAAAGTGCAAAGTGAGGCGTAGATGGAGTTAGGAGGGGCAGTTACTTCTTCTCATTATGTAAATTGTACAGCTATTTTTGCTAATCAAAACCCTAGAGATACTGAAGTTCAAAATCACAGCATAAATGTGTGAATTTAGAATGGCATTGCTACTTGGGGGTGGGGTATAAAATCACAACCTTTATTAAAGAAGTGTCTTAGTTAGGGGTTCAGTTGCTGTGATACAACACCATGTGGATGGGAAAGGGCTTAGTTACGCTTACAATTCCATATCACATTCTATCATTGAAGGAAGTCAGAACAGCAGCCTGGCGGCAGGAACCGAAGCAGAATGTGTAGAAGAGTACCAACCACTGACTTGCTCCTCATGGCTTGCTCAACCTGCTTTCTTATAGCACTCAGGACCACCAGCCCAGGGATGGCACCAGCTGCAATGACCTGGCCCCTCCCATTTCATTCATCAATCAAGAAAATGTATCACAGGCCTGCCCATAGGCCAATCTAGTTGGGGCTTTTTCTCAACTGACATTCTCTTTTTTCCCAAATGACTCTAGCTTATAGCAAACTGACATAAAGCTAGCCAGCACCAGAAGCCAACCAGCTGTTTGTACTTATATATCTGGTATTTTAAGTCATTTACTTTTTTTCCCCCCTGAGAATGTCTATCCAACAAACACTGAGGGTGTTTTTGTTTTGTTTGTTTGTTTGTTTGGTAAGGTGATATCAGAATTGTTTATGGCTTCTGTAACACATAGACTTGAAACTTCATGGCTTAGCACAGAAGATGGTCAATTTTGTTGATGTGGTGGGGGAGACGAACAACTCTTGAATATTCTTTTGCAGGTAATTGTCTGTGGAGTCGTTTATGTTGGTTTGTTTAGAGATGGGCCGATAGGGCACTGCTTCCACAAATGTTTGCCTTCTGCCATCTTCCTAGCACTTTGCCTCCAGGAGGCTGTCTAAGGAAGTCAGAATACATAGATGGTATAGTACGCTTCTCCAGACCACGCCTGAAAGATGTGCCTTCTGCTCATGTCCTGAACCCCACTGTGTGCTCAAGTGCAATGTACAAGGGCAGAGAATGAGACCTTTCATAGCAAACACCACAAACAATACTTCCCTGTGAGAGGCAGCATGCATTTTGGGGGAACATCTGACTTCCTTCACCACAGCAGGAAAGTTATTGTGACTATCGAATTCGTATAAAAAAAGAAAATTATCCTCGGGCAATGGTGTTGGAAATGAGGTCGTTAAAAAAAGAAATGGATCTGAAAAGTATTAAAGCCAGAATCAGATACATTTAGAAATATTGCTTTATAAGCAGAGATGTTTGGTTGAAGTAGAATCTCATTTTGATAACTAAGGAGACGCTTTGGGTTTTCTGAAATTTTACAGCCGTTGTTTCCCTGCTCCTCCCCACCCTCAGTGATGCTTTTTTCAGTAAAGATCTAAAAATCTTATTCTGTAGTTGCCCAAAAAGTCTGTTTAATAATTTTTCCGAGAACATATATTTGCAACACAGCATCTCCTTAATACACACACAAAGCTCATTTACATTGTAGTGCTTAAGAATAACCATGGGACTGTGAGGTGGCTCAGTGGGTAGACTTACTTGTCTTCATGCCTATTTAAAATCGATCCCTAGAGCCCAAGTGGTGGAAGAGTTAACTCCTGCAACTTTTCCTCTTTACACGCGAGGGCATGTGTGTGTTCTTGCTTGTACACCCATGTACCTACACTGTATGCTTTCAACATATTTTACAAGTACTTCTGCGCCCTATAGCACTTGACCCCACAGTGTCCCTTGGACAACCTTGGTATAGATATTTTAGCTATCTAATTTGCATGAAGAATATGAGCTCCTTCTTTTTTTTTTTAATTTATTTCTTTATTTTATGTAGATGAGTACACTGCTGTTCTCTTCAGACACACCAGAAGAGCTTTGTGTTAAGCTGGGTGTATAGGTGAATGCCTGTAATACAGCACTTGTAAGGGAGGGGCAGGAGGATTGTAAATTTGAGGCTAGGGATTATCTAGTAAGACCATAAGGAGGGAAAAGGATGGAGTGGAGGGAGGAGGGGAAATTGAAAGAGGAGGAGGAGGAGGAAGAGGAGGAGGAGGAGGAAGAAGAGGGTGAAGAGGAGGAGGAGGAGGAGGCTGTTTTGAAACATGCACAGATAAATGTGCTGTGAGTTAAAACTAATTGTGACAGGTGCTGTTCTAGGGAGTTGAAGCTCAATAGAGAGTGTGTGTAGTTGCATTTACAAGTTTGCGCTATGGGGTATAAAGGATTGGGGTGTGGGTTCAGGAACAACAAGGAGGGGGAAAGGCCATCCTTCATAGAGAACAGCACACAACCAGGTCGAGTTCTGAGAGGGTTAAGTGTACGTAGCGTAGAGCAAAATGTTTCTTGCAGCCACAGCAGTAACAACAGAACAAAAACCACCCGAAGACACTGGACCAGTATAGGAAGTTGGAGTGGGGACGTAAACTGGGACCAAAGTGTAAAGTTCAGACGGAAGAAAACTCTTTAAAGTAAACCGTTTCTCCTTTCAGTTGAGTCGTTTTATTCCCCAGAAGGTGAAAATTCTGATCCAGGATGTTAAATTATTGTTTCATTCTATCTGTTTGAGATGCCTTTAAGAAGGGAAAGTGACGAATAGCTCATCGGATTTCTCAGAGCTGGTAAACAGAATTTACAGGGCTGTTGAATTTTTAGTTTTTGAGATTAAAAATCACAATCTTTACATTTTACCAGTGTCATTTAAGAGTGATTTACTTCTTGAAAATGATTAGGAAATCGTTAGGCTTTCCTGCATTTCTGGGTTTCAGAGTTCTAGAGTAATGAACGTCAGCGGCCCCTTCACATTCCAATCACCTTTCGAGAAACTTCACGTATTTTATTATTATTATTAATCATTTCATTTGTTTACATCTCAAATGATATCCCACTTCCGAGTTACCCCCTCTGTTACCCCCTCATCCCACATATTCCTTTCCCCCTCCCTTTCTCCTGTATGAGAGTACTCCTCCACCCACTTACTCCCACCCCACCATTCCAGCATCCCCTTACTCTGGGGTATCAAACCTTCCCAGGGACCAAGGGCCTCCCCTCTCATTGCTGTCAGGCAAGGCCATCCTCTGCTACATACGTATCTGGAGCCAAAGATCCCTTTTGGTACAGTCCTTGGTTGGTGGTCTAGTCTCTGGAAGAACTGGGTGGTCATGCTATGTTGTTCTTAACTTCATGTATTTTATATTGCTGTTATTACTGCTTAAAATTTATTCATTTCTTTGCCTTGCATTATGGCTGGGCCTTTTAAAAATGTGTGATAAATAAATCATCTTTAATATATTTATTTTTTTTTTATGTTGGGAGCAGAGGTGCAGTGTCATTCATATTGTGGTCCGAGGACAACTTGAAGGAGTTATTTCTCCCTTATGGGTCCAGGGATAGACTTTAGGCAGCCAGGTTGGGTTGCAAGTGCCTGACTGTACCTGCTGAGCCATTTTTATGGCCCCAAGTACTAGGTTGTAAGCATAATCCTAATGTGCTCCTTTAGCCTCAGAACCTCAGAGGACAGATTCCGTACTGATTCCACTCCTCCTTTTGAAGACTCCATGTTTCTAAATGTCCTGGAAAAGTGTGGGACGCCTTCTGTTAAACACCGGAAGCAGACTCAGAAGTGCTGCTCACTAGTGATTGTGAGGTGATGCTACCTTGATTAGAATAGGGAGCCAGTGCCATGGGTACTGCAGGCTCTGGGGCTCTGAGGGAGCCTGAGAGGCACCATTGAACCCCTGGGAATTTTCACAGGTGCCGTTCTGGCTGTGCTGAAGGCATTTCCTTAGAGGCTGGCTGCTCTCACAATTCATTTAGGGGTAAAAATGGACAGCTGTGCTGGTTGTACAAACCATCTAGAAAATACATGTTCATCTGAATGAAACACTGCTTTCACTCTGATTCTTCAAGCATAAGTTTATTTACGTATTTTTATTTAAAAATAGATGAGTGCAGGTGTTTTGTCTGTACACCTTGTATGTGCCTGATGCCTTCAGAGTCCAGAAGAAGTCATCAGATCCTCCAGAACTGGAGTTATAGATGGTTGTGAGCCCCCAAGTGGGTGCTTAGAATGAAACTGGGTCCTCTGAAAGAGCAGCCAGTGCTTTTAACTGCTGAGCCATCTGCCCAGCCCTTTCAAGCACAATTTAAAAAGAGGAAGTAGCAACTTACATAAAGCAGAACTTTGTGCAGGGTTCTATATTAATGCCTCCAAAGGTAAAGCTGAATTGTATCTCATTATTGGTAGTCTCATTTTAAACTTGCGTATTTTGATATATTAGTAATGTCATAGAATATTATTTAGAAAAGAACATTGTGAATTTTCACAGCTAGTGAGGGCGAAGTCCAGTGATGGTGGAGGAAGCCGCCACTGATCTGTAGTTGTAGCTCTGGCAACAGCTCTGCAAGTGCAGCATCTGACGCACAGAGGCTGAGCACCATGCCTTAAGGATGAGTAGGTTCAGGGAAGCTGGGTGAGCCACTGAGCCTGCTTTGAGGACTTTCCCCTGTGACTAGACTGAACTCTGCTTAAGCACATACTTTGCTCTTTCTGAGCCAGGAGCTCTGCTCCTCTTAATTCCCAAAGCACAACAATGGCTCCAAACAACAGCAGCTCATTGTCTGTCCTTCTCCTGTGAGCTTGGCTGGCTTTGCTTTAGGCTGGGTTCAGAGTAACATTCTCAGATGCAAATTCTAGGACTCCAGCTAATCTGTTTGTGAACGGAAGTCACAGGGAGCCCACTCCAAACTCATCTGATGGGGAATGCATCTTCCTTGATGGGAAGAACTGTAAATGTTTCCGTGATCTTACAAAATCTGTCATGTCCCCATAAGGACTTCAATTTTTGATGTGTTGGGCCACCTTGTGTTATTCCAAAACTTTAAAATATTATAAAATGAAACTTTAGATTCTTAGAGAAGCAAGATGGCTCAGCAAGTAAAAGCACTTCCAGCCACACCTGAATTTGAATCCCCATGATGAAAAGAGAGAACCAGCTCCCACAAGCTGTCCCCTGACTTTGTCCCCTGACTTTGTCCCCTGACTTTGTCCCCTGACAAATGTCCTCAATGAATGAATGAATGAATGAATGAAAAGTGTAATAAAAATCGTGTATGGAACAATCTTGATCCACGAAGTATGGCTCCCAATTTTAACCTGCTATATCATTGTGAAGAAGACAATGTTTTGAAAAGGAATAATCAGCATGAAGTTGCTTTGAGGATCTATCAGCGGAGCCTTCTGTAACCTAAGGCGTTATTACAATACAAAATTGTACTAGGATTCGTAGTTGAAACGAGAGCTCCATTGGTTCTGAAAAGTAGACGATTCAAAAAGTGATTCAAACACTATCTTCAGTCCACTAGGCATATTGTTTTGTTTTCGGGATGAAGAGAAACACTACTGTTTTTATGAGATGCACTGTGACATGATCATTTTTTATTTAGTGTCGTGCCATTTGTGTGTGTAGAATCAAGCAGTGAGTAGCTGTTGTTTGAAGAGTCTCCATCCCTTGGGTAGTTGATAGGATTAGAACCAGGTGCACTCATACAAGAAGTCTGTGGAGCCTTCTAGAAGGAAGAGAATAGCTTTGACTAGTGTAGACACACTGCTACCTCAAAAGGCCTTTCCCCCAGGAGACTGCTCAGTTTATAAGTGTTCCTCCTATAGATTGCTCAGGCCTTGAATATAATTTTTATAAAGATCTAAAATCTCTGATAAGCAACCATTTTATAGCATATATCGTGACTTTCCCTCTTTCCAAACTTGAATTCCCTTTGGCATCTCAAAATACCATTGCACTATGCTACAATGAATTAGAAAATCTTAAAGGACCATAATGGGGTGGATATTCCCCTAAGATGTCTCCATTTGAAGGGGTAGTACGATTTTAGGGCCATATTGGAAGAGATTTTTGTTGTTGTTGTTTGGTTTGTTTTTTGTTCTCCTGCATTGCATGGAGCTGAGGACCAAACCCAGGACCTTGTACTTGATAGACAAGCACTCTCTACTGCTGAGCTAAATCCCTAACCCTGGATGAGCTTCTTAACGTCCTGAGAAACCTGTAACTGACATAAGGCAAAAAGCTTGCTTCTCGTGTTTCTTTTTTTCTTCTTCTTTTTACTGCGTCGATTTGATGCATTTATATCTGCTCAGACTACATCCTTTACTATGAAGCCTGAAACTTACAAGATATTCAGAACAAACCACAGATTCCAGTTTTCTCAATATATTTTAAATTAGAGTTTGTTACCGATTTACTAACAGAAGAGTTACTATAAAATTTTTTTGAAATTCTAATTTCTCTATAAAAAACACTGCAACATCAAGCTAGCCTTATGGCTTGAACATAACGATTTGAAGCTGATTCAGATGAGCTGTGTACAACCCGGTCACCATCACCCACATCCCATACTTATGTAACCTGCTTGGCTGTGTTCGGTGTTTGAGTTCCAGCCAACGATACAATAATGTTAGCATGATCCAAACACCCCTCTGGTGCTTAGTAATCAAAGATAATTTAGGAAGTGCTATTAGGGAGGTTGATTTTGCATCAGTGCTAAGAGTGAAGACTCTTAGGTAGATGAATGAGAAAAATAAAAAGAATTCATTTCAGAATCCCTCCTGCTTCCTCATTAAGCTCTGAATGACAGTGTAGATTGCTTGTCTCTGAATCTTATCCTGAAAGCCCATCTTGGCAGTGGACACTTTAGCACAGATTGCACCTGCCATCTTAACAAATCCTGCCTATGAGTCATCTTCACCAAAACATTGAAATCCAGGCCAACCCAACTTGAAATTTTTGACCTCCCTTAATGTCCTTGTAAGGCTATCTAAAACAAAAAGGAGGTGGCGTTAATTGTGTGTCCAAATTACCTTAAACTCTGAACTTAAACATTTTGACAAACAAAATGTAGTCAAATCTTTTGATCAAGCGTTGGGTTCCCTAAGTCTTTAGGAGTTTTGATGTATAATCTGCTTTTTTTTTTTTTTTAAAAAAAACATATACTTTTATGTATGTGTGTGAATGTTATGTGAACTGTGTACTGCCTGGTGCCTTCAGATGCCAGAAGAGGGTGTTGGATGCCCTGAAACTAGACATGTAGGCTGTTGTGAGCCACCATGTGAGTTCTGGGAAGAAAACCTCAGGCCTCAGAGCAAGAACAAGTACTCTTAACCATGCTGAGTCATAACCACGCTGAGCCATACTTCCAGGTTCTTGATTTATTTTTGTTTAAATTGTATGTTCCACATTTTTATCATTATTAAACTTAACCAAAAATCTAGTTATTGTCATATGAATTGAAATTATTTTATCTTTTAGTTTTTTTTTTTTCTTCTAAAATTTCAAGACAAGGCCTCCCTCTGCAGGTCAGGTTGACGTTAGATTCCTGGTCCCGTTCCCTCAACCTCCCAAATACTGTGACAGGTACCTGGCAAAAACTTTGTAATTTTTTTTTTTTTAAATGAATTGAAATTTTTAATGCTGATTTAAAAGCTTCTGTTTTTGAAATCAGAGAAATGGAATGGATCAGTACTGTAGAAAAATTACCCAAATTGTTTTTTTTAAGCACAGTAACTGTCAGTGGGTACCTGTGTTGTGTCAGCTCCTGAGATAGCAGTCCCTAGGTTAGACTGATGAAGCACACACAGAGAAAGACCCTTGGGTGACTTGCAAAGACCAGGCATTTGTTTACCGTGGCCTTGTTTCCAAATGTGTTCCCCAACCTCTCAAACACACGTCACAGATGCCACCAAATTCCAACGTTTTTTTTTTTTTTTTTTTTTTTTTTTTTTTTTGCCATTTTAAGCAAGCTTTGTGACAGCTTAAATGAGACTTAAGAATTTATAATCATAGATATTATAATGACAGGTAACAAAATTAGCCAGAGTGAAGATAGATGGAAACTGAAATTTCCTTATAAAATAAAGACATATGTTGCTGCTGTCATGGCCTCTCTCATCTGAGGCTGTCTGAATTGTGTCAGTGGACTCAGAGCTATTTTAAAGGTGTGGGAATGTGCATAGATGGAAATCAGGGTGAGAACATTTGAGTTTATTGAGAATGACATCTGGCCACAAAATACGAGTCTCACTCTGCAAAACAGTAAACATCATAAACACATCATAACACTTAACATATGTGGGGCTGACTGAGTCGTGTGTGTGTGTGTGTGTGTGTGTGTGCGCGCGCGCGCGTGCACGCACAAACAGTAGTGTTGAGAAGTATTATGGCTGTCCCGGAGGTAACAATGATCTGAGTCTTCGCTAATTCAAATGCCCTCAAACCAGCAGTCAGACAGCACCTGAGGCTTGAGATGTGTCACATTTCAGATCCCAGAGCTACAGAGGCAGAATTTGTGTCTTTACCTGTGGCAGATCCTATATCCACTGAAGCTGGAGAAGCACCAGGCACCCGACAATGAATTATGCCTCAAATTAACTGTGTAACCTCTAAGATGTTGTTCACGAAGTTGTATATTTTATTTCCTTTCATCCCTTGCCAGTAACTAAAGTTTAATTCTGGGCAAATTAACTTGATGTCATCATTTAGTTGCATATAAAGGGGAGATAATCGTGTCTACTTCATATTATTGCAAGATAATAAATATAAAGTGTGTGAAATACTGAAGATATGGATAATAACTGTGTGCAGTGGTTATTTTAATTAGGGTTTCTCCATGTGTGGTGTTATACTATAGATTGCATGACAAATGGGTTAAGAAATTACTCTCGGGCTGGAGAGATGGATTAGAGATTAATGACTCTGTCTGCTTCTTCAGAAGTCCTGAGTTCAATTCCAAGGGACCTCATGGTGGCTCACAACCATCTATAATGAGATCTGGTGCCCTCTTGTGGCCTTCAGGCATATATTCAGGCAGAACACTACATAACAGATAAATATTAAAAAAGAAATTGCTCTCAAAACTTTTATGTACAGGTAAATACATTAGGTTTTTAAAACTTGAGAAGATAAGATTGCTAAGATGACTTAAGGAACCCAACAGAACAGATACTTGAGCTGGATTAAACCAGCCACATTCATTCCTTCACAGTTCTTTTGACCCCATGTTGCTCGTTTAACGTCTTGAGATTTTGTGGCTGCTTTATGACACATAATATGCTTGGACTTGCTTTGATACTGTTATAGATTGCTAGGTAAGTAATGGTCAGGTACTGTGCACACTATCTGAATGTGTGAGAGCGGGAAGGCAGGGTCAGGTCACCCGAGGTTTCACAGCCCTAGACTGGTTACATTTAGAAGTTCAGAAAAATAGTTCAAACTATTATCTTTCTCCTTTGGCCACAGAAATGTGCCCCCAAAGCCCTAAATAGTTCTAATCCAGAACTCGTTTTTTTACAGGAAGCAATTGCTTATTTGAAAACCTGTTCAGTGTTTAACAAAGCTAGCAATGTATTAAAGCTCCAGAGAAGGGTTGGATGTGGTGGGGCACACCTGTAATCACAGCACTCAGGAGGCTGAGGCAGAAGCATTTTGAGTTCAGGACTACCCTGGGCAACTTGTGAAGCCCTATAGCAGCCTATCATAGGTATTGAGATCCTATCTCAAGAAATAATAATAATAAAACATTGTTCAAGAAGACTGCTATTGGTGTCTCTGGTAAGCCACCTTTCTGTTTGGTACAGAGGCACCCTTTATGAATCACTGCAGACAAATGACAACTCCTTACAGGGTAGAAAGAGGGACTTCGCTCTCTCTACTCTTCATTTAAAAATTCCCTGAAGAAACTGGGACTAGACCTCCCAGGGTAAGGCTCTTCCAACAAGCATGAATCTTTGGCTTTCTTCACCAGCACCACATGAAAGGGGTCTGTAATGCCAGCACAAAGGAGGTAGAGGCAGGAAGATTAGAACTTCAGGGTCATCCTTAGCCACATAGTAACTTTGAGGCCAACCTGGGATACATTAAGCCCTGCTTAAAAAAAAAAAAAAAAGAAAAAAGAAAAATTACCGAAATTTGATTTTTTTTTTTGTTAGTAGGACACAAAGCACTGACTCCAACTAACTAAGCACTAACTAAGAACTTGATAATTATTTGTCAGAAAGCCTGCCCCAATTTTCAGTTTCTTGAACTTGATTGCGTTAGGATGTTTTTAAAAATAGTAAACCTCCTTGGGCCTTTCTCCACTTGCTGCGTTTTGTTTCTCATTATTGGTGATGATAAATTTCCTTAGTGAGCATGCAGCCAACACATTGAATAAATATTTAAATTGAGTTGCATATTGAAGTGGATGTAAATTAAGTTAGGCACAATTTCCCCCACTTATATGTCTGAAAATCACATTCCACTGAAGGGAGAAAGAAGGAAAAGAAGAGAGCAGTTTCATAAAAACCGAGGAGCACTACTTTGCTTAAGCATTAGCTTCATAAATAGATAACGACCTTTCTTATCAACACATCTCTGAAACAAAGACTCTTAAGTCGTTAGGAAAGAGATGGTCTCAAGAGAACCAAGCCCACACAATAAGGATTATAAATGTGGTCATGGATCTAAAGGGAGAGCTTTGGTTACAGATTCAAAACAATTATTTCCAGCGTTAAGAGGACCAGAAGGAATTTTCTGCAATTAGGAGGAGCCTATCGCTGTTGTAAAGTTAAAGCCACTGTGGTTTCACTTACCCTTTAGATTTACATGTTTTATAAGACATAGCTGGCATGAATATCCAGAGTACACTATACTAAATATAGTGTACAATTTGATAAGTTTTGACCTATGCATAAACCATCGCTATATTCAAGATAAGAACCATATTTAGTTATCTTGGGATGGATAGATGTGTTTAATCAGAAGGGAGTATCAGAATTAGATGCCATCTTTTCCCAGTCAAACTCTGTCCTTACGCTGAACTTTAAGATGTAGGGTAGGTTTGTGTACATTTATTTGTGCTTATTCAAAAAGTATTGTTTTGTTGCTGTAGTTCGGAGAGGGGGAGTTGTTTTGTTTTAAAATTTAGGGTGTGGCTGGGACGCATTCTGCAGTGTGACTGCCCTCCAGTGGCGACTTTGAAGAACAGCAACTCTGTTGCTTCCCAAAGCTACAGTAGTAGAAAACCAAAAGTACAAGCCACACAATTAATTGGGGGTGGGGTGGGGTGGGGTGGGGTGGTGGGGTGGTGGTGGGGTGGGTGGGGGTGGGTGGGTGATAAAATGGACCGTTAGCTCTTCCATAAAGGGACGTGGGATCTGCCTTGCTTGTCTTGGGTTGCCCTAGATGGGAGGAACATTCTGAGGTACTTTGCTCACATTGCTCAGGGTTTTCCTCACAGAAAACATACAGGTCTATATATTGGTTTTCTTTTCTTTTTTTTAAATTTATAAATCTAATGGCAATGAACTTAAAAAGAAAAACTGCGCGGTGATATTAGCCAGACTCAACATGAATGTATACATTTCAGTGAGTTTGATGCATTTAGAATGGCCATTCTGAAGCTATGACGCTTCACACTGGATTCTACACTTTCAGCATCAATAATTTTATGTAAGTCTTCAATTTTCTATAAAAAGGGATTGATTTCTTTCTGTCGTTTCTACAGTATTGACATGTCAAAATATTTATTTTCCTATCATTTCTGATTTGTACCTTTTTTTCCTTATAGCTTTGACTAAATATTTCAGGGACTCCTAAATTAGACAACTGGAAATTGTACTCAAGAATTGTACATAAAATTGTACATAAAATGGAATTCTCAATCTTCTTGAATTTTAATTTAAAGCTATCCTAATATGAGCTGTGATTAGCATCAGACAGAACGGCAGGAAGTACCTCTTAATGATTGAGCATATTCCTTCAAGTCATTCTATCAGCCCAGTGTTATCTTCAGTAAAGGAGGGAGAACTCTTCAGTGTGATGAGGACCAGCAAGGAGTGCAGGTTAGAATAAGTGAAACAGACATGTGCTCTCAGCTTGCTATGCTCATCAAGATGCTCAGCTGTAGAAACCCTCCTGCACACAGGCAGAGAGACTTCATATACTTGCATCGGTCAGGACCAATTTTGAGATAGACATGACAAATTTTAGCACTAGATTTTCTTAAAGCCTCCAGCCTACCTCTTTGTTGCTCTACTGGAGCCCGATGTTGGACGCCAAACTGTTGCGAACCCCCCACGCTTGGGCACAAAACTGTTGCAGCCCGTACTGCCCGTTCCGGTCCGAGGGTCAGGGTCTAGCGAGAGAGAGAGTGGGGATAAAGGGGAAGAGACGCGAAGAATGGAGACAAGACAGAGATTCTGATCAAGTCTCGTTTATTGAAGGGAATTCTGAGCTATTTATAGGCTTTTGCCACGTGCCTTGTAGGCGCGTGGATACCACGTGCCTTGCAGGTGTTGATATGACGTAAGCCTTACAGGCGTCTATAGCGTGGATAGCACGTGCACCGCAATGCCTTGCAGGCGTGGATAGCACATGCGCCTTATAAGCATGTATGGCGTAGATAGCACGTGGACAGCACGTGAACTGCATGCCTTGCAGGCGTGGATAGCACGTGTGCCTTACAGGCATGTATGGTGTAGATAGCACGTGGACAGCACGTGAACTGCAATACCTTGCAGGTGTGGCCACCACGTGCACCTTGCAGCTGGGGCCAGTAAACAGCAACACAAAATATGTGGGATATCAGAGTGTGCTTTAGCTGTTGTAGGCTATTGAAAACCAAATCTTTCGTCAGGGTATATGGTTCCAGATGGCTGCAAAGTTGATCTAGCCGCTTTCTGCTAAAGTCGGCTCCCAACAGGTCCCCCCTTTTAAATTTTTTTTCAAAAGGGAAGGCTGGGAAAACTTACGGAAACCGTGCCTGTCCTAGGTTGGAACAAAGGACCCCAGCCTCCCTTTCCCGTCCTTGGATACTCAACAGCCATTGGTTGAGCTCCTGTCTTAGGATGGTGAGGCCTCCCTTCTTTTAGGGGCAAGGGTCTCGGTATGCTCTCTTACCCGTCACTGACTATCCGGCTTAGCGCTTAAGTTAGGGGTTAATCCTCATCAGTCTTGATGACAGAGGTTTCAGAGTCCCCTACTTCCAGCCTGTAATAGTGGACCTGTATGGGTTTCATTTGAATAGTATCTCGTACAAAAGCCATCAGTTTGTTGAACCTTATTAACCCAAGAGACAAGAGACTTAGCAATGCCTGAACAGTCAGTATAAAAGCAACACTCTTTTTTAAGGGTAACACATAACTCCCTCTATCAGAGGAGTAAAAAGTGTAAGCCTCTTCTATTCTGTTTATAAATGTCTTATATCAGAATCTAAATCTATATAAATACAAAACTGATCATAGCTTTGATCTAAAGAAAACTAAGGAAATCCCTGTTCCTGCTCTAGTCAATCTCAAACCCAAAAAACAACTATAGTAACTGTGGTAGTGGGTTTTCTGCTAATCTAAATTCCCACTAAATCTAAAACAATCTAGTTCCCCACTAAATCATAAGTCAGGGAATCAAGAGTCCAATAGAGCCACCCTGGAGATATGGGTGGTGATGTCTTCTTCAGCACTGATAACTTCCCAAGTCAGGTTTACTCGTTGATCTGTTCCAATTTGAAGGCAATTGTGAAGCATCTTTATGTTTCCTGTGAAGAAAAAATACGCTTCTCAGGGGGTTTCTCCTCCCTGGATTTGTTATTGTTGTCTATTTGTTTAATCAGTCTCTCTGGCAGCCAACGTGCAGCATCTGCAGTTTGGGAATATATGCAAACAGAACCTCTTCCCCAGATAAGCACTGGGTCTGGCCCATTCCAGGTTCCAGTTAATGGATCTTTCCAGAGGACTGTTGCAAAAATTTTTTTTTTGTATCAGGATGCCAGAATCTATCTGCAGCAGATTTTCCTTCAGAATCCAAATTTTAAAAATTTAAAATGAAGAGTGCATGATGAAGGATATTTCTGGGGGATCCCTTGGTAGGGTACCATTCCCCCTTTTTAATTTTTTCAAATTGACATTTAATGGTTTGATGTGCCCTTTCTACTATACCTTGGCCCTGTGGATTATATGGAATACCCGTTTTATGTAGTATTCCCAATCTTTCACAAAATTGGTGGAAACTGGAGCTTGTATAACCTGGGCCATTGTCAGTTTTTATCTGTTTAGGCACACCCAATACAGCGATTGTAGCAAGCATATGAGCAATCACATGCTTGCTTGCTTCTCCAGTTTGTAATGTTGCATAGATAAAACCACTGTATGTGTCTACACATACATGTATATATTTTTGCTTGCCAAATTCATTATAATGAGTAACATCCATTTGCCAGATACTGTTTGGTATCAGTCCCTTTGGATTTACACCCAAATGAGGAACTGGTAAAAGTTTAACACATGATTGACATTGTTTGACAATTTGTCTAGCTTGTTCTCTGGTAATTTTAAACATAACTCTTAAGGTTTTAGAATTAAGGTGATGTAACTCATGAGCCTTTATGGCCTGATCCAAATTAGATTTTTGATCTGATAAAGTCACTGCAGCTATTCGAGTAGCTAGGTCTGCCTTGGTATTTCCTTCAGAGAGAGGACCTGGTAGCCCAGTGTGGGCTCTCAGGTGTCCTATAAAGAATTTACACTTTCTCTTCAAAATTAATTGTTGGCACTGTAAAAACAAATCAGCTGCTTCTGAGGAATGCTTTATTTGTGCAGCAGTTTCTAGCAGAGGGATAGACTGAGCTATGTATGAGCTATCTGTATAAATGTTAATGGGTTGATTTGGAAATGCTTGAAACACAGCAATAACAGCATGTAATTCAACCAATTGAGCTGACACAGATGATGTAGCAAAGGAGATTACTTGATCTTTAAAGGTATAAGCAGCTGTTCCTGATGAGGAACCATCAGTGAAAACTAGCAATGCTTCCTTGATAGGTTCATGTGCAGTACGAGATGGAAAAACAAATTCATGATGATTACAAAACTGAACCAATTTATCTGGTGGATAATGATTATCTATCTGACCAGCAAATGAGGCACATGCAATAGGCCAGACTTCAGAATTCTGCATAAGCCAATCAACCTGATGCCTTGTATAAGGTTGTACTATGACATCAGGATCTTTTCCAAAATATTTTTGACTGTTATCTCTGCCTAACATAATCATATCTGCTACAGCTGCATAGTATGGATTAAGAACCTTCTTGGGAGATGAGGGAAGATGAACCCATAATATGGGTGCAGTTTTCCAAAAAACTGCAGTAGGAGTCAGTTTAGTGTTAAAAATAAGAAAATATAAAGGCTTAGAATAATTAATATGAGTTACAAATTGGGATGAAATAACATTCTCTACCTTCTGTAAGGCTTTTCTACTCTCCTCTGTTAGAGCCCTGTCAGACTTAGGGTCAGGATCTCCCTTGAGAATATCAAACAGAGGCTTCAATTCTCCTGTTGTAAGTTTCAAATATGGTCTTAGCCAATTAATGTCTCCCAGTAGTTTTTGAAAATCATTAAGTGTCTTAAGGGAATCAGTCCTCAGTGTGGCTTTACTATTAATAATACTTGGACCATTAATCTGAAATCCTAAATAGGTATATGGGTCTTGTAATTGCACCTTTTCTGGTGCTATTTGTAACCCTGCAGTCTGTAAAGCTGTTCTAAGATCATCAAAGCACTGGAGTACCTGTTTTCCATCTTTTCCAGCTATCAAAATATCATCCATGAAATGAATCATGTAAATTTGCTTCCACATAGTTCTAACACCCTCTATGGCAGAAGCCACAAACTTTTGGCACAAGGTAGGACTGTTAGCCATACCCTGAGGCAATACCTTCCATTGATATCTTTTCATAGGTTCTCTAAAGTTTATAGAGGGAATACTGAAAGCAAAACGTTTTCTATCATTAGGATGTAAGGGGATAGTAAAAAAACAGTCTTTTAAATCTATAACTATTTTAAAATAACCTAAAGGTATGGCCACCGGTGTGGGCAGCCCAGGTTGTAAGGCTCCCATTTTAATCATGGTTGCATTAACAGCCCTCAAGTCTTGCAACAATCTCCACTTTCCTGATTTTTTCTTAATGACAAATATTGGGGTGTTCCAGGGAGAGTTACTCTCTTCCAAATGCCCTGCCTGTAATTGCTCCTGCACTAGCAACTGGGCAGCTTGTAATTTTTCGGTGGTTAGGGACCACTGATCCACCCAGACGGGCGAGTCCCCTTTCCAGGTGATGGGATCCGCACAACGTCCTAGGGGTGCAGCTGAATCAGTAGCCCCCATCAAAAATACCCCAAGCCTCTTCTTTCATTGTTACCATAAACTTCAGTAGGATGAATAATTTCATCTTCACCTTTTCCTAATCCTTTGTCTGGGGAAAGCTCAGAGTTTACCATTTGAGCCATGATTACTTCATTAGGGCTGCACATAATCAATCCCAACTGGGATAACAGATCTCTGCCCCAGAGATTAATGGGAAGGCCTGAGATGACATAGGGTTGTATATTTCCTGTATTTCCTTCTTTATCTTTCCACGTTAGCACCTTAGAGCTTTGTAGTGGATTTTGACTTTGGCCAATACCCCTTAAATTGGTTAAGGTTGGGGTCAGAGGCCAGGTAGCAGGCCAATCACTTTGTTTTAGGATAGTCACATCAGCTCCTGTGTCAACCAAGCCTTGGAATGCCTTTCCATCTAGCCAGATTGTCATCATAGGTTTTTGTTTAACTATAGGCTGTACCCAATATGCATCAGAGGAACCAAAACCTTGATCCCCTCTTTTAGGATTCTTATATTTGTGATTAGTAGGGTACAATGGAAGTAACAATAGTTGAGCTATCCTCTTTCCTGTAGGAATGGTGACTATGTTCTGAATTGCCTGCGCCATTACCTTAATCTCACCCTGATAATCATTATCTATAACTCCAGGAAAAATTTGTAATCCCTGCATAGTAGTACTGCTTCTTCCCACTATCAGGCCAAACACATTTGGATAGAGTGGTCCAAACACTCCAGTGGGTAAAGCCTGAGGTCCCATTTCTGGGGTTAATACTGTGTGGGTGGCAGAACTGAGGTCCAGTCCTGCGCTTCCTGGTGTTGCTCGACTAAGTTCAGAAAGGGATTGGTATTTGCTGGTAGGACACTGACTGCTCCATAAGCCTGTTTTGGCTTGTGTCGGTTCGGGGCCTGGAGCTGGCCCCTGTTCCCGTTTCCCTGATCATAGAAAAGGGTGTTACCTTGTGCGTCTCTTTTAGACATACAATGACTAGCCCAATGCCTTCCACGTTTGCAACGTGGGCAGAGCCCAGGCTGTTTTCTGGGCTGTCTCTGGCTTAACTCATTTTCTACTTTGCAATCTCTTGCAAAGTGTCCAGGCTTACCACATTTAAAACATGCCTTTCTGTCTTTATTTGCCAAAAAATCTCTTACAGATTTTCCTTGCATAGCAGCTGCCATAGCTAAGCCCTGTTGATAAGAGGGACCTATGTCAGAACAGAGTCTGATATATCCCGTAAGGTCTGTCTTTTTCCTATAAGGTCTAATGGCCGCTTGGCAGGCAGGATTAGCATTTTCATATGCAAGTTGTTTCACATAATCTACACCTGCCTCTGCATTGCCAAAAATCCTCCCTGCTGTTGTCATTAATCGATGAACAAAGTCAGAAAATTGTTCATCAGGCCCTTGCCTGACTGCTGTTAAAGATGCACCAGGGTCTCCCTTTACCGGGAGTTTATGCCAAGCCTTCATGGCTGCATTTTGAATTTGAGCAAATAAACCTGGGTCATATTGCATCTGGTTATCACTAGAAGCAAATTGCCCTTCTCCTACTAAGGCATCAAAGGACCAACCATTGCCTGCCTGAATGTTTCTCCTAGCTGTCTCTTTACAATTCTCATGATACTCTGATTTCCAAATAAGATAGTCTCCACCACTAAGAACTGCCCTCACTAACATATTCCAATCACTAGGAGTTAGCCACTCCTCTGCAACAGATTCTAAAATTGCAAGAGTAAAAGGAGCAGTGGCACCATATTGAGATACTGCATTTTTTAATTCTTTAATAATTTGAAAATTAAACCCTGTGTGATGTCTCCAAGCAACCCCTTGAGCGTCTCTGGTCTGATACAGGGAAAGCCTTAGCGTCTCCCTCCTCTGGCTGATCTGTAGCTGAACTAAAGCTAGAGGATAGGGACTGCCTTTGGACACCAGGTTGAGGAACATGAAAATCCGGGGGATTTTCGCAGTTAGTCTCTTGAGACCTCTTCCCTGTCCTTAATTTCTGTAACTGGTTACTTAAGCCCTGATACTCTTTTTCTAACTCTATCAGTTGTTTAAGGGTAGTAATTTTGTCCTGTGACTCCTTTTTAGGATCTACAACCATTGTCTCCATTGGGGGAGCACTTGGAGGTAGAGGCACATAGGGAAAGGGCATTTCAGCGTCATAAAATTTGACTTCCTCTTCCTCTCGGTCAGCACAATCTGGCTCTGACAAATTGTCATCAACCTTTGGCTGTATTTCGGATTCTAACTTACGCCTCTTTTTATTTTGAACCAAAATGACAGCATTCAAGAACAAAAGCAGAAAATTAACACATGTGAGCAGCAAACAAAACCAAAACAGAGAGTTGAATTCAAGCTGACAAATTTCTTGTCCCATTTTCATTACCTTTCTCGAAACAAACCAAAACAGAGAGTTGGATTCAGGTTGACTAATTTCTTGTCCCATTTTTCTTACCTTTCTCAATGCGGCAGATTCCTGCGGCAACCAACAGATCCTTCTTCCGTAAAGTCCCTCACTGGGTCTCTCGTTCCCGCTGCCTCTCGTTGAGTGCCAAACTGTTGCTCTACTGGAGCCCGATGTTGGACGCCAAACTGTTGCAGCCCGTACTGCCCGTTCCGGTCCGAGGGTCAGGGTCTAGCGAGAGAGAGAGTGGGGATAAAGGGGAAGAGACGCGAAGAATGGAGACAAGACAGAGATTCTGATCAAGTCTCGTTTATTGAAGGGAATTCTGAGCTATTTATAGGCTTTTGCCACGTGCCTTGTAGGCGCGTGGATACCACGTGCCTTGCAGGTGTTGATATGACGTAAGCCTTACAGGCGTCTATAGCGTGGACAGCACGTGCACCGCAATGTCTTGCAGGCTTGGATAGCACATGCGCCTTATAAGCATGTATGGCGTAGATAGCACGTGGACAGCACGTGAACTGCAATACCTTGCAGGCGTGGCCACCACGTGCACCTTGCAGCTGGGGCCAGTAAACAGCAACACAAAATATGTGGGATATCAGAGTGTGCTTCAGCTGTTGTAGGCTATTGAAAACCAAATCTTTCGTCAGGGTATATGGTTCCAGATGGCTGCAAAGTTGATCTAGCCGCTTTCTGCTAAAGTCGGCTCCCAACACCTCTTTATTAGCCTGCTCCTCCCTCTGCCTTCTCTCCTGTGCCAAGGACAATATAATCTTTACCCTTTGTCTCAGTCTCTGGTGTAAATATGTGTGTCATACTTCTCGATGTCTAGGCATGGTTCTGCTTATTTTCTCTTATAGGTTTTGTATGTGCTGGCTTTATAATATGGTGTTTCAGGCAATGAAAGATGGAAACAGTACTAGTGAGTAATGAATTCATAAAGAAAAGAGGTTCTTGTAGCACACTGTTCTGGAAGGCTAGAATCACGGTGCAGGATCTGCTGGTTCCTTGTGAAATCTGCATGCTCCTACAATGAGCGACAGAGAAGTTTCTACATGTTTCTCCACGTAGAGGAGATCATATATGAATAATGAAGCCAGAGAGCCAATGCAGAAATCTAACTCACTTTGACACACCAATACAGTCTCTTGACATAAAAAACTTGTTACTGGGAGAAAGGTGTTAACCCACTTTATGACGCCATTATCTCCTGAAGTTACAAGACTCTCCAACACTGTTATGTTGGTGAGCAATACTCGATATTCATTTCTGTGCACTCCGGAGTATTCAAAACACACAAAACTCCAAATTTTCTCAGATTCCACTCGCCATAGGTATAAGAAAAATGGATTTAATAGAAGCATTCTTCCATTGGAGAAGGGCTTGCTTTGGACAAGACTCCATTCTCCATCCTGGTATTTTAGGGAGCCCTTCAGACTCCCATGTGTCCATGTGTAAGACTGGATAGGCATCTCACCAACTCTGTACTGTGTCTGAGGACTCTTTCTTTTCTTCCACTGCCCACTACCCCATTACCAGGAACAACCGAGGTCTCGGAACCCATGACAGAATCATGTCACCTCACTGGAATTCACCTTCCCCAGAGTACTATGTTGACAGGTTGAGAAAAGTGTCTAACGTCTACCTGTGCACCTTAGGGGGCTCATCTCAATTATAAAGTTATCAGTTATGAAGAGCATTTGGCATAGGACAGGAGTTAAATGCCTGTTGTAGCAGCCAGTCTTTCCTGTTTTATGAAGCAGACTGTGATGGCATGCTCCTCATGACTTGTGGAAATGGGTTTCTGGAAAGCCTGGACAGCAGGCCACTCAACTTCAATGTAGGGCTTGACTATCTACTTGTTTAATGTTGTTTCTTAATATAATAGCTTGTGCCATGGATCGAACCAATTTTGATTACCAAGTCTTGATGAATGATTACTTGGTCTATTCTAGGCAAACATTATTCCTTGTATTCCACATACAGCTAACATTCTCAATTATCTCTTTTTCCTACCTCATTGCATTCTTATCAAAGTAAGCCTTCCAGTTTCTCTATTGGGATAGTATACTATGACTCTTGTGTTAATTTTGCCAAGTCATGTGTTTTGATAAGTATTCTCCTGAGTTCTGCCCACAGAAGATGGGAGCTGATGTGTGTTTCTAACAGAGCTCTTTTTGCTGACACTAAGTAAATAGAACTCATGGAGATTGGTTATGGTCCTTGTTAGGACACTTGACATTTTCTGTTTTTCTGGAGTTCTAGCATGGGTAGGTGTGGCTGCTTTGAATTAGTGTGTAAAAGTAATAGATTTTTGGTATGTAAATTATGCATGATTTATATGGTTTATTGCTATAACAATGTTTACTATTTTCTTAAACAAAAAGAAAATGAATATGGAACTGATTAGTGAGAGATCATGTTCAGAGCTACCTGATTTTTATATAAGCTCATTTCCAGAAGTGGTACATAGATGAAAAGCTTTCTGTGTTTTGCAGAGGAAAATTAACTCTGTTGGAGGGGACATTTGTTTGTTTTTAAACAGGGTCTCAAATGTAGTCTCTGTTGACTTTGAGCCTGAGACCCTCTTGTTGCTGATGCCCAAGTGATGGGATCACAGCTCTGATTGATATTAATTTTATATGTAATGAAGAGAAAATGTAAAAACACATTCAGGAAAAAGGAATCAAGAAACAAACCAAACCCCAAAACCAACCAAACAAAAAACCTCTGCAGATATTTGAGCACCTTTTATTATTTAACTTTCTATGAAGTTAACTTTGCAATCGTGGTAATTGCTTAAAGGAAAAAGTACCTATTGATGTTTTTCTTTTGCTTAAGCATATAAATATAGATAGGTGTGGATTTGAGAAAAATGATGACTGAAGTACCATATATCTTGTCAGTCAATAAATGTTCATAAGATGCAAGGCAGGCTCTTTCCGAATTTACATTTTCTTTCTACAGTTTCCTATAAAGGGAATTTTATATCAATGAGTGTATTTTTAGAAAAGAAGGTCAAAAAATTAATAACTAAAGGTCCTATCTTGGAAAACCAGAAGAAGGAGATCAGTATAAAATTTATGGAAAAAAAAGAGAGAAAATAACCAATTTACAACAGATATCAATGTAACTGAGAAAAATAAAACAGAAAAGAATAGTCAATGAGACAAAAAGCTGGTTATTTAAAAAGACTCTACCTAGAATAACTAGGAGAAAAAATGCAAATTGCTAATGTCAGAGATGGGAGAAGAGTCATTATCATCGATCTGGGCATTAGAAGGACCATAAATAAATATTATAGGCAGCATAGAGGAAATACATCATTTTTTTGTAATCACAACCTACCAACATCCATAGGAAGAGAAACAGTTAATCAGTAAGCTTGTGCTTATGAAAGAAGTTGAATCAGTAATTAATCTCGTGATTAAAAAAACATGAGGCCCAGGTGTATCAGACACTTAAGAAGAAATGATACTAATTGTCCACATCTTACATCTTATAATAAATACATGAAAAATAAAATATCTAAAGGCAAACACTTCTTAATTTATTCTACGAGGCTAGTGTTGCCCTAATTAAACCAGAAACTTGAGGAGTAAAGACAACCAAAAACAACAGTTCTCGTTTAAATAAATGTGAACATACTCAGCAAAAATTAGCAAGTGGAATACAAAAATATATAATAATAGTTTTCTGTACCACTATCAAAATCAATTTATACTAGTTCAACATTTGAAAGTCTTAGGAACTACCATATTAATAGGTTGAAGAAAAATATGCTTTTTTGAATAGGTACAAAAAAACCTAAATGACAAAATCTCTCTCTCTCTCTCTCTCTCTCTCTCTCTCTCTCTCTCTCTCTCTCTCTCTCTCTCTCTCTCTCTCGACAATAGTGGTGCTGGGAATTGAACTCAGGACCTCAGGCATGAGGGTGGTGTTCTCTACCACTTTCTGTACCGTCAGCTCCTAATATCTACCCCTTATTATTGATTAAAAATTCAATTACTGAAGGCTAGGGATAGAGGGGAACTTTTTCAACTTGGCAGATATGGTGTGCAAAAAAAAAAAAAAAAAAAAAAAAAAAAAAAAAAAAAACAAAAAACAAAAACAAAAAAAACCCCCTATAGCTAACATCATTCATAGTGGCAAGAAACTAGCAGCTTTCCCATATGATTGGGAACAAAACAAGACTTCTTCTCCTACCATTTATATTTCACAGCACACTGGAAACTTAGGGAAGTGAAGCAATTCTACATAATCATTTGGTAGATGCATGGTGCTATATTTTTGTCAAGGGAAGTCAAAAATTCTAGACATCAGTAGCGTTGACTGGATTCCAGAGATACAGGCAAGGTCAATATTTTTAGTCCACTTTACTTTTAGTGTTCTCAGCCATCGAACCATATGTTCATGCATCTATGCATCTCTGAGGATGGCCTTGCAGGGAAGGGAACCACATGTACAAGTCCTGAAGTTGGGGAAGCCTAAGTGGCTGGTGGAGGGCCAGGAGATGGTGGCAAAGACAGACTGGAAAGCAAAGGATTTAGAATTGATTCTCAGCATAGTGGAGACTCATGAGAATTGCTTAGGCTTTTGCTGAGCAGAATATATATAAAATTTAGCTCTATCTATCTATCTATCTATCTATCTATCTATCTATCTATCATCTCTCTCTTTCTCTCCTTATCTACCTATCTGTCTACCTTTCAAACAAATCATCTATTTTTTTTTTTCTTTTTTTTCTTTCTTTTGCAGTGAGGAGGATGGGATGGAGGGAGTTGGTGGAGTACAAGTTGGGCAACTGACAGGAAGCTAGTGTTTGAGATGGAGTGAGAGACAGCAATGGATGGTGGCCTAGGGGATAAAGAGACAGTGTAGACAGAAGATGGTTGAGTAGCAAAATTTACAATATTCAGAAAATCATGAAGAATGGCTAACTGAGGTTTTTGCCTGGGTTCTCATTGCTGAAATGTGAAGGCTGAAGGAGAAGCAATCACAGACACCTGAGGCCATCTAAACATGCGTGTGGAGCTGCTAGCTGAGAAGAGAAGTGAGAACAAAGATATTTGGCACAGCTTTGAGATTTGTGGAAATAGATGCTACAGCTGGAGAGAACAGAATGTGCAGTGTGAGAAGAGATTTCCCCATGTTCTCAGTGAGTAGGAGACACAGCCTATCCACCAGCAGCCTTGTCCATCCCCCAAGTAGTATCCTCCACTCAGGCAAAACCAGGTCCTTCCCCGGGCTGGTGAAGAGAATTTTAGAATGAGTCACAGAGAGGCAAAAATTAGTAAGTTTAGACAGATACATAAGAAATACAAATTCACTCAAGGGACAGTATTGGCTTCTTGACAGGGTCCTGCTTAGATATCTTTGTAGTGGCTGTGTGTATGGCTCTGTGTGTTTCTAATACTATAATGCTCTCAAGATGTAAATTTACAAGTTTGCACACAGAGCCATTGATTTAAAGTTAAGAAAAGGTTAAAATTTAAGTGTGCGTATGTCTCTTAGAGAGTTTCCACCCATAAATGACATTGTAAGGTGTTTTTATGAGGTATATTGTTTAGTTTTGGGAATGGGAGGAAAACTAGAAGTGTTAAGCTCAAAACCATATATATATATATTCAAGTTCAAAGAACGTCGTTTCTAGGATCAGCAATGATTCTTTAGCAATTTCAGTTTGAATAGTTGTGTTGACATTTCTGACTTGAGCCATAGTGAATGGTTTCTCTCCCTTCCCATGTCCCTTTAATGTTCCCTGTCTCTCCAGCATCATCAAGACAGTGCTGCCCATTTGAGGTTTTATGAAAAAGAAGAATTTAGCTACAAAGATAAAGTTAGAACATGGGACTTTTGAGTAGCAGAGCTAACTGAAGGAGTTTCACAAAAGGCAGAATGTCCTGCTGTGAAGTGGTTCTGAGGTTGCGTGCTACACACGGACTGACAAATCTCTACTGTACCTGGGAGCTAGTCACTTTGATGAGACATTTCTAGTCATCTTGGTCCACATAACTGGGCTTGCTGGTTTTCTAGGACATCTCCTCCCTATTCTCTTTTGTTGCCCTTGTCCCTGGGTTTAATGGCCTCTTCTGTTTCATATGCTCTTTTAAGGTTTTGTTTTGTTATTGCTCTGTCTGTGTAGTTATCTCTTCTTTTGAACTGTGGTAAAAACATTACGTAGGGAAGGGAGTAAACTGGAGAGTAGAAAATAGGAAAAAGAAAAAAGTTACCAAAGGATGGTGTTGAGTTTTGTAATATTCTACACAATTGGGTTTTTTTGTTGTTGTTTTGTTTTTTGTCCTTATTGTAGTTATATATTTACTTTTACCTCCTTAGAAAACCAACATGTATGTATCTAGCTATATACATATGTATATATACATATATACATACATACACATATATACATATATGTCTGTCTTTCTTTCTTTCTTTCTTTCTTTCTTTCTTTCTTTCTTTCTTTCTTTCTTTCTTTCTTTCTTTCTATCCATTCATCCATTCACTCACTTATTATGTGTGTTTTGAGAACATGGTCTCACTTTGTAGACCAGGCTAAACTGGAACTCTAGATTCCCCTGTTCTGTGATCATAGGTGGGATCCCCCATGGTGGCTTTTGTTTTAAGACAGGTTCTTGCTCTGCAGCCCTAGCTGTTCAGAAGCTCACTGTGCAGAACACAATATTTATTTTTGATGCTGTTACTGTTACTATTATTTGCTGGGTTGGGCACTGAGCATGGTGTGCATTCAGTCTACCAATGAACTGTACCACAAGCCCCCACAATAAATATACTCTTATCCTGTTGCCCGTCTCACCAGGTGCCCATAGATAACACTCCTTGTTTTGTCTACTCTTGAAGTGGTTCAATCCCAAAGCACAGCGTTTGCTTACTACACAGCATTTATGTGAAATGCAAATATTGAGTACTGGCTTAAATCAAGATGCCTGGGAACTTTCCATCCTTTTTCATTTATTTTCTTTTAAAATAAATAACAGGTCATGGAAGAAAAGGCCTGGCATGAGATACTAAGAAACAGAGGCTTTGATTGATGTCCAGGAACTGAGAGTGATAGGCTTCTTGATACAGAAATGTCAACTGTTTTAAAAAATAGACTACAGATTTCTTTTAAGTGGAAAATGTATTTTGGAAATAAAAGAAATGAATGTTAGCGATGTTTTAATGGCATTTTTTTTCAAGGTGGTCATAAAACACTCCAGTGTATGTCTCTATGAATTTATTTTAAATGATTAAAGTAATTTAGCATCCTGCTTAGCACTAAGCAAAATCGAGTTAAAATATTGCCTTAGAACTTTTGAGGGAGGTAGAACCCCCCAAAATGCATCCCTGGGCATCATCATCTGTGCTACTGATGACACATCAATTTAAAACGGAGGCTTTTACCGTCAGTATTTTAAAAGTCAGCTGTCTAGAGTTGATAGTGTTGTTCATATCAGACATTTTCATTAGTCATTTTTCATTGTGAAGCATGAATACGCATCTAAATGTTTATTAAGGTATACAATAGAAGTTGGATGTTTAAACCTGCATTTATATTGTAATAAAGCATTTTGGGTTTTAACTAACTTACTTAGTTCCTTTGTTCTCCATGTCTCTCATTCTTTTAAGCAGTGTGCATTAAAGTAGAAATAGTTCCCGGAATCTTGGCATTAAGTACGTGCTAGTTAACCCTGGGAACAGGTCAGATGATAAACCTTCAGGTTATTACTCACCAGCCTGGCCCTGGTTTCAATAATAAGCTAAGAGATGTGTTAGTCATGTCTCTTGTCAATCCCAAGATAAGGTATGAAGGGGAAAGCTTTGTCTTGACTCGTGATACTGTAGGGTTCAGTCTATGAAGTTGGCTCTGTTGCTTTAGGTCTATGGTGAGGTGACACATCTGTGACAGAATCAAGCTGTTTGCTTTTGTGGATGGAAAGCACAAACGACAGAGGAGCGAGAGTTGTCCTGATCGCTCCTTCAAGGGCATCCTCATGTATCTTGGCTCACTTTAGAATATTCCAGAATCTCTCCATAGCACAAGCTGCAGTACAAGCTGGGGACCAAGTGCTCAACAGATGGAATGCTGGGGACATTCATGACACTAACTGTAGAGCATACAGTGCTTACTTAATGTTCTCTGTGTTTAAATAATGTATATAGTCTTTTTTATTAAGTTGTGTGGTGTGTGTGTGTGTGTGAGAGAGAGAGAGAGAGAGGGAGAGAGAGAGAGAGGGAGAGAGAGAGAGTTCAATGGATATATAAGATTCTTGGGCTGAGAAATAAGACGAAAATAAAAATAGTTGTTATTCTAATTTAAAAATACCAGTTGTTACTCTGGTATTTTAAAAAGTACCCAGAATCCACACTATCATAAAGAGATATTACATTCCTTTGATAAAAAGAAAATTGTGAAAATTCAAGTTTGAGTATAAACCAAAAGAGATGGCAAAGAGAAGAAAACAGAGCTAGTAAACTATGATTTAAGATGGACAAAGGGTAAGGTAAGGAGCATAATTTTGCCGACAAGTATAGCACCTCGGGACCCCTCTTGGCAGCATCTGTTTACAATGACCCCTGGAAATGGGGCTAGACAGAACAGGTGAACTCAGCAGCGAGGGAGAAATGCTTCCAAGAAAGAGATGCTAACCCTGTCAGGTAGAGAAGCTCTAATGACAAGGTTGTCCCAGCGGACAGGCAGAAGTTAGAAACCCAAGGGGGGAGGGGTATCTTTGTGTTCACTACAGTTATTGGCAGCCGATCACAGACAAATCTATCCACTGGGGGGAAACGAACGCTCGGGGTGTTTTTAACCCAGGGTGGAAATTAAGTCTTAATCACAAGCATAACCCAGTTACTTGAATGTATTCTACGGTGGCTTGATCCTGCATTTTAGAAACTTGGAAAACAATTCCCTACTCATTTAGCAGATTTCCTGAGTTACCATGCAGGCTCTGCTTTGAGAATTTGATAGTTGAAGGGACCAAACCAGGTAAGTCATAACGATTGGCTTGGGAAAGAAGTCTAAAGTAAAAGTTGAAATACTCAAGAAAAGGATATGTATATAATAAACTTCCCCCCCAAATTGATCCGTATCATTGGAGACTTCGTCAGGAGACTTATTTTCCCACTGTCTCTGATATAAGCATCAAGAGTTACGTGTGAGACAATTTCTTTGTAGAGAATATTTCCTAAGATGTTACATCAGAAATTGTGTCTATGTATGCAAATTAGGGGTTAACTATTTTAGGATAACACTTCCATGATGTTTGGGCATTTTTACTCTAAAGAAGCCAATCATATTATACAGTATATACATTTTAATGTACTTGGAGCCTGATGTTGTATAGATTAGGGTACAGTCTAAGGTTGCATAAATAAACTATTTTTAAAATTAGTTGTAAATGTTTTGATGTAACCTAAAATGGGGTCAAAGAAAACTTAAGTGAAGCTATGACACCCAAGATTCTGTAACTACATGGTTATGCTTTACTGTGTTGTGTGTGTGTGTGTGTGTGTGTGTGTGTGTGTGTGTATGTGTATTCATAAAAGGATTCCTTTAAATCTTAGGACACACTTAATTTCTCAAGTAGCATTTTAGAGCACTTGGATTTTAATATCTTGCATCCAGTAGAGGGCTATCAACCTCCATTAACTTCTAAGAACACAATAATAGTCAAGCTATAGAGTGTATTCACTAATTCTCAGATTCGTTTTCACCCAAGCCTTTCTTGGAAGTTGGACAATCTGTAACTAAGACCCAGTACCTTTAAATGGGAAGGAGTCACAAACTCGCCTTTCACAAGGTGTAGAGCGTAACAGGAACCCTCTGCTCTGCTTTATCTATACATACCCTTTCAGGTTTCATGTGAGCTCTTCTTGGACCAAGCAGGGAACATTTTTCCTCCAGTCAAAGTCCTAAAGCTGACCATGGAGTAAGGTATATAAATAGAGTGATTTCTTGGACCAGAATTTGATTTCAGATATATTTGTAGTTCAAACCATTTTGTGCTTATGTTGTGGTTTAGAGAAAGTGGCACTTTATTTCTAGTGTTATGAGGGGAAAAATTTGAATAAATGTTCTTCACACTATTTCATAGGTGTGCACATGAAGCCTATGTTAAAGGGCCAGCTCTGGTCTTTACTAAAACTAGTTTAGGGACCAAACATATGAACAAAAAGGAGTTCCAATGTCTGATTCTTTGTCACTGTTTATAAAAGACCTCGCTCCAGAACCTTCTACTTGGAAGTGCGCCTACTCAGTTGTCAAATGGCAATTGTTCTTTGCTTTGTTTTTGTACTCCAAACAAAGCTCTGCGATGTGAGCCTTTATTGAGATTGACTGGCTCTAAATCTCTGGTTCTGGAGCCACTGAAGTCCTGCCTATAGTAAGAGCTCTGTTTTGTCAGGGGTGGTTAGTTTGCTTTCTCATTTATGTTTCTTTAGCTGTAAGACTCCTTCCACCATACTATGAGGACAAGGTCATGTTGGGTTTCCTCATTACCTGATAGTTTAAAGCAGCTGACTAATGGAATAATGATAGCTAGTGATCATCCATTTCTATACAAACTCTTTTGAGCTATGATTTTATTGCGTTCCTGGTCCATTCCTGGTGGGCATTTCCTCCTTTTATGTCTATACATCTCTCTCTCTCTCTCTCTCTCTCTCTCTCTCTCTCTCTCTCTCTCTCTCTCTTTCTCTCTCTCTGTATATGTATATAAACATATGTATATGTATGTTTTCCCTCAAACAGTAATTGTTGTAGTTTCTATTCACTGAGTACTTATCACATATACAAAACATGTCACTTCTATTAGTGGACATTATCACCATTAATGCTAAAAGAAATGGAAGCTCACAAAGGATAGGAAATACACCCACCATAGGGCTCAAGTTGAGAGCAAACATCAAACTCAAGAGACCTCCTTGTATGAAGAAGCTCTAATTTTAGAATGAAATCAAAACTGTTATGATCAATTAATAAAAAGGATGATGAAAAGAGAAAATTATTTAAGAAAAAGATACATATGCATATTTTATTTCAGACCTAGGTATGTAGTTCCATTGGTAGAGGGCTTACCTAGCATTCAGGAAGTCCCAGGTTCGATCTCCAGCAATGTAAAATTAGGCACTGCTGTGCACCCTTATAGTGTCAGCACGCAGGGGCTACAGACAGGAGGAGTAAAAGTTTAAGATCATTCTAGGCTACACTGTGAGTTTCTGAGATACATGAGACCCTGTCTCAAAACAAAATACAACATTTTGGTTCATCTAACAGACATCTCTAGATTTCCTTGCAGTGATGATTGAGACCTAGATCCTGGTAGGAACACCTGATATTTGAGTTTTCTACTGTTTAGGGCGTGGCACTGTCTTCTTTTTAGACATACAACCACACATGGGTCTTACCTTGCGCCTTTTCTGGTTCTGTACCTACTAAATTCAGCCAAAGTATTAAGACATTTGGAAAATAATCTTATTGTAGAATTTCTAGATGTTTCTAGTGGTTCTGCCTCAGTATTTTACAGTTTTATCTATACCCAGATTTTAATAACATTATTAGGGAATTACATTTAGTAAGTCCTTTGTATTTATTTTTCATTTGTACATTAATATTATTTTTCATGGAAACTTTAAAAACATTTTATTTATCTATATAATTATGTTTGTACAAGAATACACATATTGCATGGCATCTGTATGCAGGTCAGGAGACAGCCTGAGGAATTTGGTTCTCTCCTTCTACAGTCTAGGTTCTAGGGATCGAACTGAGTTCAACAGGTTTGACAGCAAGCACCTTTACCAGATGAGCCATCTTGAAAGCCCGTGGAACAAGAACATTTTTACACCTCATATTTCATTAGACAATAGAAAATACATTTAACTTATGTAATTAAAATAAAAAGTGCAACGAAGATAAAAAGATATTAAATAAACATGTCATAATCTTGGTAAACTATAACTTCATAGTGGGAGAAAAACATGCACATAATATATAATAGCTGCCCAGCTTTAAGCGTTTACTGTGTAGACATTAGAGAAAATGGGGACCTGTTGTTAATTTGTTGACAAAGCTTTTGTTCCGTTTTCCTGTAAATCTTAAGGGAGAGAGCCAAGTCATTTTTGGTGAAGACAGAATTGAAAGCTATCTTTATCAAAGTAGTTAAAATAGACAAGGACTCTACTGATTTTTTTTTTTGTTTTATTTTAGTTTAGAAGGCTAGATGGGTTTTCTACTTTAAAGTAAAAAGTATGTTTCTACTTAGGCAATCAAGTTAATTTTTCATATAAAATTTACAATTTTTGAAAAAAATTATATTTTATTTCTTATGATTATTAGATGTCAGTAAATTTTGAATTCGGAAAGGTTTAATGTTTCAATTTTCTGTGAAAATTTATTATGTATACATTTTGTACTATAGTTAACTATACATAACTATAGGTATGTATAGTTATATGTTAATT
The DNA here is from genome assembly GCF_011762505.2 of Arvicanthis niloticus. Classification (NCBI taxonomy): domain Eukaryota; kingdom Metazoa; phylum Chordata; class Mammalia; order Rodentia; family Muridae; genus Arvicanthis; species Arvicanthis niloticus. The sequence continues at coordinate 104,506,003 of NC_047661.1, read as the reverse complement.
AAAATAACAAAAATAAATGAAAGGCATCACTTTATATTGCAAATGTAATTCTTTTTCCCCCCATGGGTTTCATTTTTACCTTTGGATGGGCTTGAAATCATGACAGGGCTGGAACCTATCATAATTTACTTACTTTAAAATGCATGAGACAGTGAGATGCTGGCTGGTTGGATAAGAAGGTTGGCACACAGATAATTTGGGAGCAAGGCACAGCAAGCTTCTAGGCAAGAGTTGACCTAGGTCCTACTCAACTGTCTACCTTCCCGACAGGACATTGTTGTCCCTGGAAGAGAAATAAGCTTCCCAGTGGGGGGTGGGGCAATGTTTTTCTACCTTTGTTGGCTTTCTTCTTGTATCTGTTCCTGACTGACAGCAAATGATGGTAAGCCCGTAGTAGGCATCTAAACTTCCATGAAGGAAAACCGCCACTGACCTGGAAATACATGATGGACCACCATAGTGTAATGCCAAAAGTTATGACTCATTCTTATGTGCTGCTTTGGAATCTGGTGAACTGAGAGACCCCTATATGACGTAATCTGAAGTTCTGTATACTGTACTCCAGTGAACTCGGTGTCCTATTTAAGTGTCTTTCATATCTGAGCCTCCAGACCCAGTTCCTGTTCATCCCCATGTAGTGGGGTCCAGCACCCCTTCCACCCACTGTATTATTTGGCAAAGCTGTCATGTCCTCCTCTAGGCATCTTGGAGAGCCCTCCTCCCATGCATGGCAAAGCCTTACTTCCAGAGCTAGTCCTGCTATTCTCTAGGTTAACTGGAGTTGCCCACCGCCCTGCCCTGCCCTGTGGTTTCTAATGTACACCCGGTAGTTTTGCATACTGATCACTGTACTTGAGATGTCATTTGACCTGATAATTTCAGGGAATAGATGATAATAACGCCTTCAGAGCAGATGTGCAGTAACTCGGGTAGGCTTTGTGATGGTTGAACTGCTGGAGGGATGGCCGTTTTTAAAATTCTGTCCTTGGCCTGAATATTCCCCTTCATAGTCTCAGATGATTGTAGACAGGCCTTGTCACTTGTCTCTGCACTTTGTGTCAACATTGGTTATTGGCTTCTGCCCTTCGGGCCAGAGAGTGCAGATTTGTAGGGAAATGTATTCAGGAAACACACACTGTCTGTGCTTGCTTGTTTCTTAGGGGCTTCATTTCCTTTCAGTCTTGCTTAGAAATTCCTAACCATCATGTTAGCTATGTATCGATCTTAAGTAGTTGTTTATATTTTAAAAGGCTAGAGAGATGGCTCAGAGATTGAGACAACTTGTTGCTCTTTCAGAGGACCCAAGTTCAAATCCCAGCATCCACATCAGGTGGTTAACAAACACCTGTAATTCCCGATCAAGGGGAATCTTATGCCCTCTTTTGATCTCTGCAGGGATTCATGTGTGGTATACATATAAAGTAAAATAAATGAAAGACATTATATCTTGTTTGTATTTGTAGCTCATTTAAGTAATAGTAATAGCTTGTCTCCGAGTAGCTAGACACACACGAGCATGTTAGTGCTTGTGTTTTGATTATTGATCAGAAAGACTCCAAGATGCCTTTCTCAGAAAATGTGATTTTCAAAACAGTCATGATTTTTGGTTTTCATATCCATGGGATATGAGTCCACATAAAATAAATAAAATAAAAGAAATGCTTGTCATATTTAAAACTAGAAATAATAAATGGCTAGCAGTGTATTTTATCTGTAAGTTAATTAAAAATGGTCGCAAGAAAAAAGAGTATCTTCTATCTGGATGAAGAAATGAAAATGGATCTGGAAGCACTTTCTGGGGGGAAAGGCTGTGAAGAACGCAGAAGCCGTTATGATTGAGATGTTCATATATCTCGTTACTAAAGCGTTACAGAACTGACAGTCATTTAAACCAGGCAAAATGTGACCAGGTGATAGCATGCCAGTTTCTGTTATCGAAAGCAGAGCAATGCCCCCTCACCATAATTGCTTAGGAGCATTGTGTAATTAAAACATGTTTTCTAAATCTTTTATATTTATTGACGTTTCTGATAAACAGAGAATCTACTATGTACAGCATTGCTATCCTAGAATTGCTGAAAATATTTATGCCCGTATTTTAATTATTTGAGGTTTGGATTAAAACAGCAGAGATTGGAGACATTCACCACTCAGTTGACGTTAAACTCAGGAGAGTTGGACATACTCTAAAATTACATTTTTTGCATTCCTATTGTTAATTTGAAAAAGAAATATATCTATCAGTTGTTTACTGACAGAATTTTGTGTTAGAGGTTATAATTTATATTATTTATAAAACAGCACAGCAACTCTATTTTAATCTATACTTAGTGGGTTTTAAATATTACTGTTTTACATCTCATAAAAATATAAGACACACATGACTTAAATTTAACACGACATAAATAATAGTTATTAAAAATAGATTTGTCCCATGTAATCTTTTTGAGTTTTCTAGCAAGCTGTTTATCCAAATAATACTTCAGATTGGCTTATAAACGTGAAACTTAACAAGTACCAATCACATTTTCTTTCCTTTACTGATAGTGTTCCTTGAGATGCTGAAGTTATTAACAGTTCTTTTCTATGATGTGTGTATATGCACATATGTGTGAGCCAGAGATCTAATTACAGTGTCATTCCTCAAAGACTTGTGTTTTGAGACAGACTCTCATTGGCCTTAGGCTGGCCCAGTCAGCTAGGGTAGCATAGCAGGCAAGTGAACCCTATCCACCTGTCTTCCCCTCCAGTACTGGGACCACAGGTGTGTGCCTGGGTTTTCACATGGGATCAGGGGATATGGAGGTCAGACGGTGACTCTCAGGAGTCAGTTCTTCTTCCACTGTGGATCTCTGGGATTGAACTCAGGTCACTAGGCTTTTGTAGCAAGAGTTTTTACCCGCTGAGCCATCTTGCCAGCCCTGGTGAATTTTTATTTGGTCAAACAAGAGGATTAAGACATTAATCCCAGAGATTTTAGAAAAATCTCTTACAAACCTAAAGTAGGTGTACAATGACTCCCCAACAGGAGTTAAAGTCCATGTCAAAGATTCTAGCCTTTAATAATCCCAGTCACATTCTTAATCAAAATCAACGTATCTTTTTATATTTGTATATGGATACATATTTGTCTGCGAGTCATAGAATAAGATGTCAGTATCCAGAAGAGAGAAGTCCTGAGAACATTTGAAGATATTTATAAGTAATTTGAAACTTGAGTCCAGATGCTTAAAAACTCTGAGGCAGCATTCTGTCCAAGATCTGTATATGAGCTCCGCTCACACTAGACGGAGAGGCTCTGTCCCAGCAAGGCAAGGTGCTCATCTCGAGACAGATGAGGATGCCTCCTTGTGGACCTCCTGGAATGGTGTTTGATTAAAGACAGCACTGCAACCAGAAATTTTACAACAATGAAATGCAGACAGTGTGAAAAGCTTTGATTTTAAACAAAGAATGTCCCAGTAAAAGAAAAATTACAAGGTTTTTACAATTATAAAAATCTAAAAGATTATAAATATAAAATTATAAGATTACACTCAGTTTTAGTATAGGCTGATCTTCCTGTAGTGTTCTCTCTCTCTCTCTCTCTCTGTCTCTCTCTTACTCTCTAAATTAGGAAGGTGTGGCAAAGAGATGTTTTGTCAGAAGTTGTTTACAATGAGCAGACCCAGCCCATTCCCACAGCCAGGTAGAAGCTTAGATATCTGAACCATAGCAAGCTCCTTGTCCATGGCGGCTCACACTTTGTGGCTGAAGGGATGCCCCGGACATGGGCTTGGGAAACATGCGGGAAGCGGTGCTGTGCTTAGCAATCTTCTTCAGAGCTGTGGTTCCTTGGCTGCTGCAGATTTAGCTCTAGCCATTAACTGAGACCATTGTCAGGGTCTGAGCAGGGAGAGGTCTGTGGTGACAGCAGAGTAACTATTTATGACCCATATGCGTGGCATGTGTCACCTGCTAGAAATTTTCTGCTTGACTTGGAACCATTTGGGACATGTTTCTGAGACTTAATGGTAAAGGGCCTGAGTCAGGTACTTCTCTCTCCTAGACTTAGACTGGACTTCTTGCTTCCTTCCTAGGGCAAACATAGAAGAAAGTAGTAGCCCCCAAGCATTGTGATCTTAAAGAAATCATCTGCTTGTCCAACGTAGGTTCCATTATATTATTCGCAAACACTACCTTAGTAATTTTACAGTAACAAATTGGCTTATGACTTTGGCTTCAGGACAAAACAAAATGAAGATGAGAGAACATTGAAGTCACTCATTAAGTTTGATTTCTCTTACTGTAACCATCATCACCTTCAAGAAACACACAGAATTTCAAATATGGACTAACACCATGAATTTGCTAAGAATCATCGATTTTATCACAGTCTAAGTAGGCACATCGTCATCAGTCATCATCATCGTCATTGTCATCATCATCTGATTAAGCTCATTAGTTTTCACCCTGCCCCTGTCCCTCCCACCATTCACACTTGAACAGCATAGAGTGATTATGACTATGCTGTTCAGTTGCATGGCTGCGTTCTCCTGGGTGGAGCTATGGAGGGAGGAGGGACATGAGGGATTAAGTTGCATATGGCCAGCTCAGTTGATATTGAACGCTGCCCTTACTGATGCCTGGTGTCGCAGAGGATTTTCTTTGGATTCTGATCAATGGATTGCTGCACAGGGAGAACAGCAAATGGCTGGTTTTCTCCTGTCTTTAAAATGAAGCATGTCCTCCCTGAAGGGCAGTCTCTCGATTCTGCTTCTCAAATGTAAACAGAAGGGTGACTGTGTGTTCCTCACCTTTGAAGACAAGACACCGATTTTTCTCATTACCGCTCAAGATGCTTTGTGGAAGGAATCGGCTTTTGGTACAAATTCAAAAAGCAGCTGGTGTTATATCTCTGTTGGAGGCTTGAGGGGGAAGATCCCATTTAATGTGGTGTGTGCATCATTTAAATGGCTGTGAGCTCCTGGGACTGGAACCTGGTACCCTGTCTGTGCAGAGGTCAGCTGGTGAGTGTGCAGTACTCCCTACCCTAGGAGAGTTGATGGATTTCCCTCCTACCCAAATATAATCATAGGTAAGGTTGAATTATACCAAGTCAACAGGAAGGGATGTCTTTAAGAAGTCACTTTTTCAACAGCTCACTGCTGAGTAAGTCAGCTGTAGGTAGTTTGCACTGTAGAGGGACATCTAATCTGTGTAACTTTCTTTAAAGGACTGTCTTCTGCATTCATTTCATAGAGGAGCAATGGGGAAAAGATAAATGAACGTAGCACACACTAAAAGGACTTGTGATCAATCTTCTTTTAAACCGCATCTACCAATCGTCGGAGATTTCTGGTTTTGTGATTGGCATGTGCTAGACACCACAGTGGTGGTTCCCTCCGTACTTTCTTTTTTGGAGGTCAGCTGGCTGTCAAGAGCCCTGCACCTAAGCGTTCCTGCTGTTATTACATGATGTCTTGGGGGAAAGTTGTCTCAAATATCTTATTTGCCTTTCAGACTCATCTGCACAGTATCTTTGCTTCTCTGTGTCACATGCAAAGATACCATGACAAACATTAGCAGAGTCACATTACTATTGGTTCTGAAGACATGGCCAACACAGCTTTTTCTGTAATTTCTCTGTCCTGCTCTCGTGTGTGATGAGACAAAGTAGAAAAGCTCGAAGAGTCCTGGAAATTAAACTGTTAACTATATTTTAGATTTGCTTTTAGTTACCAAGTTGAAGTTTTAAAAATATGAACGTTGCCTGGTATAAGAGAACAGCATAGTGAAACTGCTACCGGCTAATTTTCCAAGAGGGTCTGTAGTGAGCTTAGGAGGAACGAATGAAAGGAGCAAATGTTTCTGACAACAGCGCCGCTCACCTTCTGCTGTAGCATGTGGCTTTTACTCTCCTACTGAGAAGGGAGAGGGTATTATGGGATGATAGAAGCAGATCCTACTGAGGTAGTGGGAAAGGTCTACCCTAGAAGACTCCTCAGTCACCTTCCCTAACTGAGAGACCACGGTAGGAGGCTCAGCCACACTCCATTAGGACTGAGATTACTAAGCTAAAGGAACATCCACAAATCAGGTGTGGCTTGCTCGCTGTAAACCTCTTTTAAAAATGAGGATTTAGAAGAAAAGGAAAGGCCAGATGGCACCAGGAACAAGGCAGTGCTGTGTTCTTGCTGTTTCCCAGAAGCATCCTTGAGTAAGGATGGCTTTGATTTCAGGACAGAGGAGAGGACACGAGTGTAGTGGAATATAACTAGGGGACAACCGTGACTACTCTTGCCAAGGAGATAGATGAGTTGCCCTCCAAATCCATGGTAACTTCCCAAGAAGCAGGGATGGACACGTGTGTTTCTACACACATATGTAAAAGACTTCCCAGGGAAGGGCCAGGAAGGCTGAAGGCAAGATGAAGTGGGTAAGGTTTTCCATGTTTTGTGGATCTGATTCTCAGCGGTGTGTGCAAGAGGATGATAGCCCTTCTTACATAAGAGACGTAATCTGTTCTAAGCTGGCAAACCCTGGAACTACCGCATCACTAATAACACATGTCCTCATGTTGGGGGTAGTTACTCTCTGCTTCGAACCAATGTTTGAATCAGATGAAGAACTAATGTGTTATGCATTACCACATAATGCATTACCACAGGACGCACTTAGCAACTGCTGCCTTCAACTTTGCTTAAATGAAAAACAAAAATTGTAAATTATATAAGCTAAAACATGTAAGACCAAAGTATAAAATCTAGCATTTTCTCATCAAATCAAACAAACAAAAAGCCAAAAAACCCCCCAAAAAACAAAAAACCCTCATTAGTGTACTTTTTTTCACACATTGGGAAAATGAAGCTTTGTAGTCTTCATTTATAATCATAAACATAATTTATTAGTTATTAAAATGTTAAGTTAGCCTAGTGATGAGTTTCATTATAAAAAATTTTCTCTACTTATAGAATTTATGTAGACTCAGATTATACGGTTTTACTCTCACTTGCTACAGTGGTCAGAATTGTTCCTCTAAAATAAGAAGGTTGTACAGAAAGGGCCTTCACAATCCACCTCAATAAACAGTGTTGAGATTCTGTTCGGTTAGAAAATGAGACACCGAGATTATCCAGTCATGCTTTGATAACATTTTTAGCAAATTTCTGAAAATTGGATAGTATCTGTGGTTGGAGAATTCTATCTTGAGCTTACAGGTGATTTTCTCAGTCTCCCTACTGTGTGTAACAGGAGCCTCTGCATTTTATACACTATGTTCTTCCACTGTATTTCCCTATTGAGTATATAAGAGAACATCCAGAAATTCTAATTTTACTTGATTTCATTCCGTTGCTTCTCACGTTAACGCGTAGGTTAAGACAATTTCGAAGATACCTAACTGGGTACCCGAGTGTCCCTCTTAGAGTGATGGAGGATGGTTTTCAGGGTACCTGCTTTCCTCTTTGGGGTCCTCTACTCCTGCTTCCTCAGGATAACCTCGCCAAAGCCGGCTTATACGGTGCTCACTGACATATAGCCGGGCTTGATTCCTTGCCAAAGCAAGCTGCTAAGACAGTCTCACGTGGGTCTGTAAAACCGCACTGGGGAGCCCGGGCAACTCCCAGTCCTTCCCAGACCCGCTCTCTCCCTCTCTGCGTTGCAAGTAGCAAGTCACTCCAGCTCCGCTCCTCTCCTCCCGACCCCGCAGAGTAGATTCTTTTCTTGAAATGTACCTTGGAGAAGGGATGGGCTGAGGGATTTAAGACGCAGGGATCTATGTCACGTGCTGCCCGTAGCAACCGCGGCGGCGGCAGCGGCGGCGCCGGGTCCTTAGCTAGACTGCACCATTTTCTCTCGCCCTGCATAGAGGTGTGGTTGCAAGCGGCAGAGAACTCCCCACCCCCTAGGACTTTCACCGAGGTGGCCTCTTCCTGGCTCCGGTCTGAAGACAGACTGTCTGGAGGAGTCCCCCAAGACCGTTCCAACTGGTGATGAGCGCCTAAGGAAGGCTTCTGCAACTATTAGGATGCTTGTCTGCACTCGGGGCCACCCAACTGCCGAGGAGCTCCGGGTCCAGAGCTCCGCCCTCCCCCGGGACCAGTGCTGAGCGTGGGCGCTCACCTGTGCATGCCTGTGAGCAGGTGTGTGCTGCCGAGGGACTCGGCTCGCAACCTGGGGGGACACTCGAGTGAATTATGGGTGCTGCAGAGGCTGGAGCAAGATTATGACCTAGCTCGGGGGCGGAGTGGATTATTTTGTGAGTGTTCTGGCTGCCAGCCATTGCTCTGCTGAGGGGAAAAAAAACCCCCACATCTTCACATAGCAGTAAAATCACCTGTATTGCTGGGGAGTGGAAAGTTATCCTCTGCCGATTTCGTCTCCAAAAATGGCTCACGCTGCTGCTTCTATCAAGAAAGTTAGAGAGGCTGAACTGGATGAAAAGGAAAAAAATCTGGACAGAGAGAGAAAAAAACAACGGAAAATCCCCAGGGATCGAATGGAACGGAAAAGAAAGGTATGGAGAACCTCATGTGCTCCCCCCTCCCCCCACCCCGCGCCCTTTTGTAGCGCCGTGTAGAATCTTCAGCCTTTAGAACTGGCAACTTCATCCTCCTTTTTCCATCACTCCCCTGCACCATTTCCAAGCACACTTTGCAGCTCGGAGGAGCTCTCGCCTGAATTTGCTGCATTGGGAGGAGATGCCTGAGCAGGATGGAATTCCTTTGCTTTGATCAAGCAAAGCAAAATCCATCATTTCATTTTCTCTTTTCTAACCTCTGTTAGATTATTCCGTCTTAAAGCCGTGTCCTCTAGTCTTCCAGATTACTCTCACAGAAGAGGGAAGGGTTGCCGTATGGCCAGAGGGTTCTCCTCTTCTCATTGCCTGTGTCTACTACTGGACCGCTGGCACTTCTACACTGATGGTATTTTCAATAAAGATCTCTGATTGGGAATAAGCCACAAGATGTGTATACCTACCTCCTTGCTTTCCTGAGGGTTGACATTATTCCACACTAGAATAGACCAAATATATTGATGCAGTGATCTGTGCTTCTGCATTTTCAGAATTCTTATTTTCTATTATTAATTCTGTAATTTACTTTTCTAATGTGGCAATTAAGTGGAAATAGCTAGCTCACCAAGGCAGTGAATCATCGAATCTCCTAACAGTAAACCAACCACAGATTGGCTGTCTTTCTCTGAAACATTTTTTTTTAATATTACATTTCCCTAAAAATATAAATCTTACCAGCTGACAGTAATGAGATACTCGTTCAGCCCGTGGTGTGAATCTGTAAAGAAGTTGTTGTATCTAAACACTTTAATTAACAAAGTAGGTCACTGAATAATTTCAGATGATAAATGGTATATTATATTAGCAGAATGTAGAAATAGTGCTTTGCACACAAACTCTTTTTAAACAGATCTGGGATTAAGAAACGCATGGGGACTCACATGTTTACTAATGTATGTGCTCCATGGACCTTTCCCTGTTTCCCCCATAAGAGCCATGTTGACCTTTGCATTTGAGAAACATTGTCTTGGCCTTTTGGGGGGTGGGGGTGCGGGATGAGACACCTAAGAAGGCACAGTGAGTTGAGATCTTCCTTCATCCTGATTCTCTTCTACTTTTCCACTAGTTAGATCAAATTAGTATCTGGAAATAAAATTAGTGCATTTAATGGTTTCTCTTCTGGAGAAAATTTAATATAGTTTATTTGACCTTTGAAATGCCTTGTTTCAAGTGTGCTTTGATTCTTTTGCAGTACCCAAGTCTTACTGGCCATCTTTTTTGGGGTTGACTTCCTCTATAGCTCCTGTTGTTTTGTTTCTACTCCTTTAAATAGAACATTACTGCCTAAAGCATTTTCATGTATTTATATCCTTTTAAATCTTTGTTCCCTCAATTACGGTGTATTTTTTCTTGGCCAAGAGTGCTTGAACACCCAGTTGAGAGCCAAAAACATTGCTCAGCCTAAGTGTCTTGCATCCATTCACTGGGAACCTTGCGTCTTTGCTTTGCTTGGTTTCCACATGGAGTTCACTGTTATTCTTCCCGGAAATCTCATTACTCCTGAAAAAGTTGCACTGTTAAAATGGCAAGTGCCAGTACATGTTGGGAATCTCGGTTGCTTGGATGCTGTCTTGCTTTAGCTTGAATCTGTCACTGTCAGCAAGATCATTGGTTAGTGGACAAGTAATAGGACAAGACCATCTGGGCACATTTAGATACCATTGCCCTATAACCAGAGTAGATGTATTTGTCTTCATTCTTCTGTTTTCAAATATACTTCTTCTATGGCAGATGCATGCAGGATTACACAGCACAATAAAGGTTTACCAAATGATGGGGTGGACTTCAGAGCTATAGCAAGTTTCTTTCCTAGATAGACAACGTCCCCTCCCCTGACATTCCAACCCAACCCAGTTACCAGATATGATTTGAAAGAAAAAAAAAAGAAAGCCCTAGTTCAGTATTATTTCTTAGGGTGAAGAAAATGGCAGCTTCTGAAGGAATGACAATACCTATGGCTGCACTCTAAAGCATCATCTTCAGAAAATCATTTACAAGTGATCATGTTTTCCACTGATGTCATGTCATAGTTGTGAGGGAGTATATCTGCTGTAGGACCAATAGCGTATGTGGAGAATCATTTTCCTATTTAAGGAAGGCTTCTTACCCATAAACCTCTTTATGCAAAGGATTCAGAGAAGACCCAACCCCAGTACAGATAAAATTGTAGACCTTGGGAAAAATACATTGATTTTAAAAGGAAATTTTACCAAGATACAACTACTGACTTTTAAAATAATTCATTAGGGTGGCCTTATATTTGGGCTTTGTTTTAATATGCCTTTATAAACTTAATAAACTTATCTTGCCTTGTTTTATATAAAATGTTTAAAATAAAATTTAACCCTTTGCAAACTCTAGTCCTACTCTGTTCTCGATGGTAACCCATAATGCTAACTTATCATTTGTGTGTTTTGAAAAAGGCGATGATTCGCAGATTAAGAAATTTCATTTCAACCTCATTGAATGCAAAATGTTCAGGCTTCCTTGTTGGGATAATTAATATTCAAATGGAGTACACGGCATGTCCATTGTGTTTGTGAAATGCGAGGTATAATGAATGAATTTAAGCTTTAAGCAAATGAACAAGATCAAGAGTCATTGTAACAAACTAATTTGAACTTGTTTGCTCAAAGAGAGCACACCGATCTATCATTTATGGGGTAAGAGGCTATTCTGTTCTAATTAGCACCTTAGTATTAACTGAATAATCTTCATATGTACCAAGTCTGGTTCCTATACTAGAAGTCTAGTATTTGAGACCCTAGGTGGCAGATGGAATAGCTAAGCATCAGAAGTCTTATGCCGGAAAGACAACCCTAGTCCTAAAAATTCCAAAATATACATACATACATACATATATATGTATATACATATATATATGTATATTTGGAATTTTTTATCAATTTCTTTTTTTTTTTATCAATTTCTCTCTATTTTTCTTTCTTCTTTTTAAATAAAGTCTTACCATGTAGCTATATCTAGCTTGGAACATACTATAGAGAAAAGGCTAGCCTTGAACTTATAAAATTCCACTTGCCTTTGCTGAGTGCTAGTATTAAAAGCATACATTACCATACCCAGATTATCTATTTATTTTTAATGAATAACTTATTGATTCATATTCTTAAAACTGCTAGGCCTCTTAGAACCTTTAAAACATAATTTATTAAATGCCGATGGACCTTATATTGGATACATACATATTGGTCCATTTAGCTGCAATAATAACTATATATGTTAGACATCTTCTTGATTTCACAGACAAGGAAACTGAGATCCAGAAGTGGAACTTTCTTAGTCATAGGTAGCTATTAAGTGGCAGACTTGGGATTTGAACTTAGATCTGCCCAGGTCCAAATTTCACTAGAGAAGGAAGATAGCATGATTGTACCAACAATGAACATTGTAAGTAAACTGTTTAAGCTACTAATGTTGCAACTTTTCACCTCCATAATGACATTCTACAACTGAAAGAAATTTAGGCACTTTAAGGACTTGATTAAACAATGCATTCGAGGGAAACTAGATAAATTTAAGGATGTGATTTTACTAAAATTACTTCTAAACATTTCATAAGTTTCTTGGGTAATGAACTCTTTGAAGTCAAGGTTTGCACCTTAAATCCTGGTCAGTTGCTGCCCGTGATAGACTATTAAAATCACTTTTGTTAAGTTTTTCTTTTTGGTCAGGATTTCTAAAATGCACTTGCACATTTATATTTATTAAACTTTAAGCTGGTGGTGTATGGGACACAATAGAAATTAAAATCCTCTTCTCTAAGTTCTTTTCAAATAATTCTGCAGGAAAAGGAGCATTTCTGGTCATTCCTTCACTTTATTTTACTATTCATACTGTCTTGGAGGAATAAGATATGCTGTTTACAGCTTTGCCTCAGAGAGATACCCTGGCCAATGTCTTTATTCTCTATATTTTCTATTTGGATATACACTTGATGACAATGAGAATACTTAATGGGTGTATGCAATGGGCCAGGAAGACTTCTGACAGGAGTACTGGGATGTTTTTAAATAGAAGTATGCTTTATTTATTTGTACAATGAGGGGAGTATTTTCTAGAACTTTGAGTAGTTTTGTATGAATATTTTGTAACCCATCAGACCCTCAGTTATCCAGTTTGTTTACCATGGTCTCAGTGACCAGGGGTCAAATGAAATTTGAAAAATCCCAGAAGCAAACAATTCATAAGTTGTTAATTGTGAGCTATTCTGATTAATGTGGTGAAATCTTCCAGAATCCTGCCCTGCCCTTCCCTGACTGGGATGAGAATGTGTCTGCCATATGCACCTGCCTATGGACTACCAATAGTCCTCTTGCTATCAGATAGCTGTATCACGCATCTGTGTTATAGTTTCTTACTTAATAATGACAAAGGGCAACAGTAGTGATACTGACAGTTCAGATATGCTGTCCTTCCTTTAAGAAAATAGTGAAGGTACTTTCATATTCCTTCATTGAAATATATTGTTACAACTTTTCTGTTTTATCGTTAGTTTTTAATCTCCTACTGGATATGCTTTATAAATCAACCTTCACTCTAGATCTACATATATATGAAACAGTCAGTGTGCATAGTGTTTAGTGCTATCCCTAGACTCTACTGGAGTCTTGGAGTGTATCATCCCCCATGGATAATGGGAGACTGCAAACATATAAACTATAGTGACATGCAGTGTTGGCTTTTCCTGTGGTCTGTGGGTGAGAGCAGCTGCGTGGGAACAGAGTGGGGAAGCTCGTCCTCATTCCTGTCCTTGAGCCTTCTGCTTATGCACTAGGCAGCCAGATTCCGAAGGCTAGTTGCATCCTGAAAACAGTGACACTTACTTAATTTAGAACTGTAAATGTACAGAGATTTCTGGACACCAAACTAAACATAGGTTTAAAGGTCCAAACTGCAACAGAATAATGTGGCCCTGTGTGATGCATTTTATTCCAGAACTCTCCACATATGGAAATTTTCAACCAGCTTCCCTCCCCCAAGATAGGGTTTCTCTGTGTAGCTCTGGCTGTCTCAGAACTGGCTTTGTAGACCAGGCTGGCCTTGAACTCTGCCTTGAGATCTGCCTGACTATGTGCCCGAGTGCTGGAATTAAAGGTGTGCACCACCATGCCTGGCTTCAACAATCATTTTTAAAGAGCTACATTCAGTCATCTTTCTGTAAATTTCTACAGCTCCTTCAGCATGTGTGTATTTCAACTAACTATATTAATGCAACTATACTGTAATGTACTGTACTGTATTATACTGTACTATACTATACTGTACTATAATGTACTAATGCAACTATACTGTATATACTATACTATATGCAACTATACTAATGATTATGATTGGAGATGCCTTTTTCAAGACTAGGGTTCACTCATAAGTAAATATTGAAAAGTTTTGCTACAGTTATTTTCCATTTCTTACATAACTAAAAATGTTCTAGGATAGCTATTTAAATGTGAAAGCTTCCATACATCCATCCATTTGACAATCATTCTATACCTTGCTCTTGGCTTAATTTGAAAGCTCTTTATTGGCTTTACATAAGAGTGGTGCCCTTCATGGACACGTTGAATCCTGAGATTTTATTAGTTTCAATTATGAAGACCCTTCTTCAGTCACTGAGTGGATGAACGGTTTAGGATTACTGCTAACAAGTTTCTGTGATGGTACATAGTCTCGATTTTGTGGCTTGAGGTAAAATTTCAAGACGTGAGCAAAAATAAAATCTTAATTTAGAAAACTAGTTTGTCATCAAACAGGATATTGAGCACATTCTGTACAGGTGTTGAGTAGTAGAAATACCTGGAAGTTAAGACTTCTATTCACATCATCTTTGATAGCCATTTTGTATTACTATTTGTCTTTTAAGACATTCTTTTTTTATTTGGTTTACTCAAAATTAATTCTTTGCAAAAACCACTCAGCTTTATTCTCGGTGAGACACAGTATGTAGTAAAAAAAAAATAGTAGCTAAGAAGGCTTTTTCCGCAGATTCTAGAAACTTGTGTATGTTGTTAGTGGAATCAGCTTCTTGCATGTGACTTTTGTTTCAGAGATAAGTATGATTTTAAATGTTTATTGTGAGTATTTACTCTTATTCCTCTGGTTTGATCTCAAAAAATAACTCAGAATTCTGAGGGGGAGTGTCAGGGGAGACAGAACATTTCCTACATTAAAAAAATATTTATTTTATGTGTATAAGTGTAATTTTGTGTGCCATGTGTGTGTTTGGTACCCGAGGAGCCCAGAAGAGGGCATCAGATCCCCTGGAATTGGAGTTTTACATGGTTGTGAGCCCTTATGTGGGTGCTGAGAAGCAAGCCTGGGTTTCTCAAAGAGCAGCACATATTCTTAATGTGGAGCCATCATTTCAGCCCTACAATCTACATGTTTTCGAAGTTCCTCAGTGTTAGCACACTGAAGCTAAAACAACTAGAATCAACATTTCCACTTCTCCACCAACCTATATAGGTTTTTCTTCATCTTGAAATCTAGATCAACAACCATTTACTTCTAATAATTATGTGTGTGAGTCTAAATTGCCATTGAGAAAAGAATTTTCCATGTGTAATAGGAAACCTTCTGAAAGCTTAATAAGACTAATTAGTGTATGTAGCGACCAATTAATTCTGAGCACAGAGGAGAGGAAACAAGTGTTTTAGAGTTAATTCCGAAGGCCTCATGGCCCACAGTTTACCTGTCTTTGCAACAATGGGGCCGACTTTAGGACCAGAATATGTGTGTGTGTGTGTGTGTGTCAGAGAGAGAGAGAGAGAGAGAGAGAGAGAGAGAGAGAGAGAGAGAGAGAGAGAGAGAGAGAGAGGCAGAGAGAGAGTTTTGATTTAACTCAATAGAAAAAACTTTGAAGGAATACTCTGCACCGTGATTTAAATGTTCCCTGTTTAACAGTTGGCATTGCTGTTTTGAAGGAACTCAGTCCAATGTTCTAGGGATTTAATCATTAACTTAGCAGCCAGGGAGACCTCAAATGTTTAGGTGATCTGATGCTCTTCCAGCTCCTAACACAAGTCAGAAGCTGCCTTTTGTTTCATATGCTTGGCTTGGACCAATCCTGAGGAAATCCCAGGAAATGGCATGAAAGGAGTTGGGGAGAGATGGGGCATCTCCACGAATGGCTCTCCTTAGGTTGAGCTCCACCCTTCCTCCACTCCTTACAGTGCCAGGGGCTCTGTTTTGTTGTTGGTTTAGTGTTCTTCATGAATATTTTTCTCAGCTGCTCTCTCATTCTCTTATGGGCTATGACACCTTCCAGGGCAGCCAGGAAAGGATTCCACGCTTAGTTGTACAGGCTTCTAGAATGTTCACTCAGAACATTAGCATTTCTGCCAGAGGAAAGCAGTCTTCTATCTTATCCACCGTGGCTCTTTCATATATATATGTCCTTTCACTGTTTGCCAATCATGTGCTGTTTTGTCATGGAGAACGTTTCAACAAGAGAATCATCAGGGACCAACAATTACCATTAAGCTACAAATCTAATTAACTTATTTGGTTATGAATATAGTATTCTTTCACATTTTATGTATTTCTTGGCTATATGTATGTATATTTGCAAAACAGGCTCATTAATTGGTAATTTAACTCACTTATCATTCAGATCTGTTAGAAAGTTGAAATTAAAAAATAACATTTTTGTGTATATAATCGTTTATCTTTTTCTTCCCCATATTGTTAATTGAATCTAAGACCTCGTGTTTGCTAAATAAGGACTTCTGTCACTGAAATATCTCTAGTCTTCTTTTTAATTTTTGAGACAGTATCTTACAAAATTGCCCAGGCTGACTTTGAACTCTGTCTATAGGACAGGATGGCCTTGAACTTACAATCTGCCTTCCCTAGTCTCCCAAGCAGGTGGGTTTGCAGGACACTGTATTAGGGATGGCTTCTTTTCTAAAGTTCTATTGATTAAGAAAGTTGTTTTCCAAAATTTATGTCTTTCATGGAGCAATAGTAATTTGTATCAGTATCTCAAAAATGATGACTGACAATCTGCTTTGATTATTAATGTGAAGCTCAAATATTAAGTGCTGCTAGCCCTTCTGAAACACTGCTCACAGTGAGAGGTAGAAGTGGGATTTAAAATGATAAAGGACAGGCAACAGAGGCTTGGTTGTAAAATACTTGTGCAAGCATGAAGAACTGAATTTGAGTTTCCAAGAGCCATGCCAAAAGCTGGGCACAGCAGTCACGACTGTAATTCCAGCATGGGGGAGGCAGAAACAAGAATATCCCAGGAGCAAGCACATTGTCCAACTGGTGTAGCAGAACTTGTGACCTCCAGGTTCATGAGTGACCCTGTCTCAAAAAATAATGTGGAAAGTCACTAAAGAAGACACATATCATTGACATCTGGTCTTCATATTCACATGCATACATGTGCACACCTCCCCTCATATATACAAAACGACAACATATCAGGCAATTGTTTACTAATTTTGTAACTGACCTTTATGCAAAGTGTCTAAAAGGCTCCAGAGAAACAAAATTGGGAAGCCTGCACTCAATTCTATTTACCAATGGCGATCTTTAGTTCACCCTTGGTGACCTTGGTTCAAGTTGACCTGATCTCAGTTTGAAGAGTGGCACAATGAGATCCTGAGATCAGTTAGCATCACTTGATGGTTCCCAGTGGCTCTGGGCCATATTTGATGATGTCTTTGTCCCCTCTCATTATTATAAGTGAGATAGTTTGATGGTATTTCAACGATTTTCTTCATTTAATATGCCCCCCCACCCCCACTTTTGAGCCAGCTCTCTGCCTTAGACACAGTACTGTCCTTGGAAGATCCCACAGACCACCTGTGGTGATGGGACCTTCCACAAGTACAGGAAGAGAGCATAATTTGGCCCACTAAGCTGGGTTTGTGATTGTCTATTTTTGTACGTATGATGCAAATTTTCTTTAAAAGGTCTTACCTAGCAGTTAAAGTGGTGGTAAGAAATGGTTCCTGCCGTGGTGTTTGACGGTCTCTGAAAAGTTATTTAGGCCTCATTTAGAAAATGAGGTCATCTGTAAAGTGTGTGGTTGTTGTTTTGTGTCTCCTGTGTTGATATGAGTCATTTGAAAGAAGTCTATTGTGGTTCATTTATTTTCTATTAGGGGTTCTGTGAGCTGACAATGCCAGGTTAAAAAACCCACAGAGAAACATTACTGTGGTGGGGTTAATCATTTCTCAACGATCTCCACCAGGAATGATGGCTGCCTTTGAACTTGCAGAACGCCAAACTCACAAGCACCTAAAGTAAACTCTTGAAGAGAAATTCAGGCATGCATGAACCATTCCACTATATACTGGGTGAGAACAACCCTCCACTTCTTCTAGGGTGGTGACATCAACTCCCTCCTTCCTTATGGCCCCCAAATCACCCTGGGCTGCAATGCTTAATTAAAGCATGCCATTTAGTGAAGTGCAAGTGGGCCAGGCTACCTGGCAACTGTGACTCTTTTGGGATAGAAGTCACTTGGGACAGGAGGAGCTTTTCTTTGAGGAGGTTACCTACTAATCACAGGCTTTAGTGTGGACTCAACGGGAGCAGGCATCAAAGCCTCAATGTGGGTAGGAGAGGAAAAAAGTCCCATTACTGTGAGCAGAAATGAAGGCAGGTGACTAAGGATCAGGGGGAAGACAGTAAATCTGCATGGCAGCACAGCAGTGCAGGGGCTTTGTACAGGACATAGAACATGCACAACCCATCATTTTCCTCCAGAGGCCCCAGTCCACAATTGTGAGCTCTTATACCTAGAAGCAGCTTTGAAAGGTAGGAGAATCTGTAGTAAGTTAAAAGCTGTTTTTCCAGTGAAGTAAAAAAAAAATTGCTAAGATCTATGCCTAATTTACAAAATCCTGTTGTGTGCTTCATAGTTGTGAAGAGCCTATGGTACAAGTTGGCCTAGAGTTCTTCAGTATTCAATAAAATTAGGTTTTAAAATTTTAATCATGTTTCACATCAAGACGACCAGAAATTATTTTGTCTGTCTGTCTGTCTGTCTGTCTGTCTGTCTGTCTGTCTATCTGTCTGTCTATCTTTTGGTTTTTATAGACAGAGGTTCTTGGAGTAACATAGCCCTGGCTGTCCTGAGCTTGCTTTGTAGACCAGGCTGGCCTCAAACTCATAGAGATCTGCCTGCCTCTGCCTCCCAAGTGCTGGGATTAAAGACACATACCACCAGGCTTGGCCAGAAATTCTTTTAGGTTGTATTTGTTTTATTTTTCTGTATTCTTATCTTAGATAAAAATGTCCCATGCATCCTCATTCAAGTCTCCTTCATTGGTCCAATGTGGGTTCAGATGTATATAATTCAAACAACTCAGGATTTAGCCATCCCTTAGATCAGAAAAATATTAATGAATAACCACTGTGTACCAAATATTATACTGAAGATGATAAAGGTTATTGACTAAAAGAGAAAATGTTCTCTCTCTTGAGTAACTTTGCTTTTTAGGAAACTATTTAGGGTTACTATTAGTGGAAACAGAAAAAAAAAAGTGCTACGTTAGGCCTAATAATTTGTTACTCTTATTGCAGTTCTGAGGACTAAACTTTGCACATGCAGGGCCACCACTCCACCACTAGGCTACATCCCCAGCGAATAACTAATTACTTTGTGCAAAGAGAAAGTGCTTGAGGCATGTCGGCTCAGGTTTGTTAAGGTGAAGGGTTTCTTCTCCCAGAGCCTTGAGGGCAGCAAGCTCATTGGAGTAAAAAGGAGACACAACTACAGCGAATAATTACAGGAGAAAGCAAAGCTCAAAAAAGCTAGCCAGAAAAGTCCTAGACTAATCCAAGCGGTGGGCAGAGCTGGGCTTTAATGGCTGCATAGAAGATCAGCAAGGAGGGAAGCAAGATGGTCGCAGACACAACCTGGAAGGAGAGAAAATAAGCGGATAAATAAACATGATTGTGAGACAACTGGACAAGGTGCAGAGAGTAGGAGAGCACTCAGCCCTGCATCAGATGTCCTTGTCGCACCCCTCCCCTCAAGGCTCAGGGATCTATGCAGAAGAGGAGGCAAGAAGGGGAGAGCCAGAGCTGATGGGTGAATCCAAGGAAGCTGTCTTCTCCAGACAAAATGGGAGTCATGCTATGTGAACTCACAGAGACTGTGGCAGCACATGTAAGACCTGCACAGGTTCAAGCCAGACAGAGTGCCAGCACTGAGAAGGGGAGGCGGGCACAAAGCCTCAACTCTAACCAATAAGATACTTGAGGCTGATGCTGCTAGGATAGGGAAAATCAGTTTTCTCTGATGGATACAGCAACCACACTCCAGGGCAGGACTGTGTCCAGGAATAATTGTCCAACATAAAACAGACTCCATGTTTTCATCTTTGTTGTTATTTGTTTTTATTTTGGTGTGTGTGTGTGTGGTTTTGTTTTTTGTTCACTTTTTGTCTCATCATTTTTTGTTTTGTTTTGACTTTAGGTTTTGTTTTGTGTTTGTGTTTGTTTTGAGAGAGAGAAAGAACATGGAAGTTGGATGAGAAGGGAGACAGAGAGGACCTGGGGGAGGGGGAAAGATATAATCAAAATATAGTGCGTGGGGGAAAAAAAGTAAATAAAAATGTGATCTGGAGGCACTACATTTCAGTGATATTAGAAGTGGTAATCATGTACCCAAACAAATCTCAAAAAGATGCCAAGGGAAAAATAAAAAGTACATTGCTTTATATAGAGAGAGTGTGAACGGGTAGCAGGTGGCAAGGCTTACATGGCAGAGGCTTTGCATATAAATGACTAACACAAAAATGTTCTATCTTTTCT
Organism: Arvicanthis niloticus; assembly: GCF_011762505.2. Taxonomy (NCBI): domain Eukaryota; kingdom Metazoa; phylum Chordata; class Mammalia; order Rodentia; family Muridae; genus Arvicanthis; species Arvicanthis niloticus. The sequence continues at coordinate 104,485,650 of NC_047661.1, read as the reverse complement.
GCTTGGCATAGTAGAAATAGTATAGGGTTGGATGTCCTTACATTCTGGATGTGTGATTGTTGGCCACAAGTTTGTTATAAGTGATTATGTGTGTGTGTGTAAGTAGGTAGGTAGGTAGGGTTTTATTGCTGTGAAGAGACACCGGGACCAAAGGAACTCTTTCTCATAAAGAAAAACATCTAATCAGGGCTGGCTTCCAGTTTCAGGGTGGGAAGCATGGCATCGTGGAGTCAGACTTAGTGCTGGACAAAGAGCAGAGGTGTTCTACATCTCAATTTGAAGGCATCCAAGAGGAGAATCTATTTGTTTCACACTGGGCATAGATTGAGCATTTAAGGCCTCAAAGCCCCATCTCCACAGTGACAAACTTTCTTTAACATGGCCACACTTCCTCTAGTAAGGCAACACCTCCTAATAATGCCATGCCCTATGGGCCAAGCATTCAAACACATGAGTCTATGGAGGCCAAACCTATTCAAACCACACACACACACACACACACACACACACACACACACACACACATATACATGCATAATTATATACACATATATATGAAATATATATGAAAAAGTGCAGTTGTAGAGGCTAAAATGAAACAGTATTGCCGAGAGCACTGTTTGGAACATATTTATATATTATATATTCTAATATTACTTTATTATATCAACAGATTCTTTCCCCTTTTTCTGTGTGAGAAAAGAAAATGTCATTCAAAAGATTAAAAATGTCTACAGAAGAATTAATATGAGCTTATTGTTTTAAAAGTCTACAGAGACAAGTGTAAAGGAAACATGTATGTATATGTGTGTATGTGTGTGTGTGCACGTGTGCACGTGTGTGTATATTTCCCCTAGCTGTTACACTCAGGGATCCAGATGTATTGACATGATGGCAGTAATTAACATACCTCGCCTTGATTTCTCAATGCCATTTCCAGTAGAAGGAGTCAGAACTGAAAATGCCTGATTCAAGTAAGAACATGCAGGGAAAATGATGGAGCGTCTCAACCTGCTAGTCTCTCAGGAATGCTGTATAAATTTGGGCAAATACACAAAAGGAAAATTATGCATCATACTTTTACAAAAAGTCTTTCCTAATGTAAGTAAATAAACAAATGAAAAGACAAATAAGTCGATGAGAAGGAAAATAGAGTCTCATTAAGCAAATCTTGAAAAATATGAATTATAACTAATAAAGATTATTAAGTACTAAAATATAGGCTAATATTTCATTTGTCTATCTCCGTATTTTTTTGATAAAACATTTAGATATACTGTTTTCACTCACCCTGAGTTGTAACCAAACGTACAGTGATATTAGAAACTGTGCATATGCTGTTAAGCAGTTTGTACACCACTCTAACATTCATTAAACAACAGGTCAGTATCTATATTAAGATTCCATCTGTCTTCCTTACATAAATGACTGATGGCGTTGTGACAGCTAGTGTGTCTACTTTAGAGTCTTGAGGTATTCCCTCTAAGTCTAGGAACTCTAAAGGTTCAATGCACCAGAGTAAAGTTTCTTGCCAGTAGCAGCCTGTGCATGCAGCTTTGCTGTGCTTAGATCTGATCATGCAAAGACCACTGATATCTCCCCACATCATGTCAACATTGCCTAACATGTGACAGATGTCCTGCTGACTCTAAACACCTACTTTCTCTCTTCTAAATGCCAGGTTGTTGTGGGCTAATCTCAGGAATCAAACCTAGAAAGAAAAGCTTTTCTAGGCAACCTATAGATTATAATAATCACAAACAATTGATTCACAAGCGAGTCCCATCAGGGTTGTTAAGTTGTTTATATAAAGCTGTTCTTGATATTATAAATTAATATAAAGATTAGAGATGTTTTGAAGGCAGGAACAAAAGTTTTCTAGAGGTATATTTTTGTCTCTTTTGGTAACACCTTAAATGTAATGTGTCCTGTTTGTATTTACAGTGATATGTAAAACAAATTAATGTTTTTATTCATTTTATAAATGTTCTCTAATTTTAAATAAGAATTCCAATTGTGTAGCTCGCGACTCTCCTCTGGTATGCATGAACTCTATTGCCATGGGCAGTCCTCTCTCGTTGCTCACACTTACCTCACTTTCCTGTCCCATTAACCTTGATTATTTGCCACACTGCCTAGTCATGTTGAACTGTTGAAAAGCTTGCCTAAGCTCTGTAATTTTTCTCTTGACTCTGACTTGACAAATGTCACTCTTCTCTCATGAAATAGCTGCATATACTTGACCCAGGCATGTGGATTATCTGAGCGTAGGCTGAGAGACTGAGATTTAAACTTCATTCCTTGAGGAACAGATCAGTGCTCCAGACTCCAAAACTTTCAAGTCCCTGATGGCTGTAAGTGTCTCTCATTTGAGAGCCGCTGAAGAACATGCACACCATTGGAATGCACCAGTGGATTAAGGGGCAGAAATACTGAGCTCACCAAGGCTTTAGTAGTCATGGCAAGTCTGTGTTTTAATAGACTCTTAAGTGAAGACAGACCTGTAAATCAGAGCACCCAAGGAACACTTGTGTTGCAACAAGCAGTGTATTGTGACTGAATTTTCAACGCCCTGACATTCCTGCACACAAGAGCGCAGTGGATTTCAATGGGATCTTTGTGATTCCGAGAATCCTGAAGGAGCAGTTTCTCTCTGTGTGAAACTACATGCATTTTCATAGAAGATGGAGAGATAAAAACACATCTGGCAAGATATTAAAGTGATATATATAGACAAAAGACTTAAGGGTTCAAAGGCTTTTTCTTTTCTTTTTTCTCCCCCCTTTCTCTTTGAGCTCAATTACCATTTAATGCCTTGGGTCCTAGAGGCCAAGAATTTGACCAAGCAGAGTAATAAAGTTGACTAGGAAAAAACAAATCTTCAGCGTGTAACAGAGAAGGCAGAAAACTGTTCCTAGTCATCTAAACTATCCCGTGAGTGCTTGGTGTAACTTGATTACATGTCTGTCTTTCTTTCTTTCTTTCTTTCTTTCTTTCTTTCTTTCTTTCTTTCTTTCTTTCAATGAATTACTTATCATCACAGCAGATTCTTGAAGAAAAAAACAACCAACAACCTTTGTGACTCTGTTTCCATGGTTTGATACAGATATGTGTATCTATACACACATATACATTTGTACTCTATATTTTTCAAATGTATTCTATCTTAAGTTTTAATTATTTATAGTTTACATATATGAGAGTTTTGCTTGCAAAGATATATGCACCATAGGTGTGTGGTACCCCAGGAGACCAGAAGGTGTCAGAATCCCCTGGAACTGGACTTACAGATGACTGTGTGCTGCCTTGTGGGTGCTGAGAACTGAACCCAGGTCCTCTGCAGGAACGGTCATTGCTTTTTGTTGCTGAGCCATCTCTCCAGTCCTATACTTATTTTTAATGTATGTTTAAACTCAGTTTCTCCTTTCAGTTTGTTCCCTAAGTTTTCAGCATATTCACATTGCAATACTACACTTTTTCTATAGTCTCTATTTCAAATGTCAGTGTGATCATTTAGATAAGCCATTTTTCTTAAACCACTGAGAGTGATTCTTTTGATAAATATATGTAATCGAAGGAAAACTTTATTTTTCAGTTAAAAAGTATTGCAATTTCAAGTACAGAAACAGAACTACTTCCTGTGTTGTGGACAGGGGCATTTGGGACCTGGCATTAGATCTGTGGACAGGGTGAAGAAACTGACCCAGAGGAGATAATTGTCCTGGCAGCTCATTCACCATATTGTCACTTATTTGCCTTGTCCTTGTTGGAAATCATCAACACTGCTGTTTCCTTCAGGCAGGGGGGACTCCAGCCAGGGGGAATCCCAGCAACATTTGGAGATCACCAAGAAGGGACTTAATACTTGTGCTTTGCCAATCACTACTAGCTCATATTTATTATATGACAAGATTCAGTACTGGGAAGAAAACATACTGCTGATTTACCCTGAGGGTCGTACTCCCCAGAGCCCTCCTGATGTTAGTCCTCCCGCAGGATAGGGATGAATTTAGAAATAAGTTAGTCCTCCTTAGCACCCAAGGAAAAAGAAAGAGCAACTTAATTACTGGTTGTCCCTAGATATAGGGGAAGGAACAATGACTTGCTTCTTAGTGGAATAGAGAAGTAGGGGGCTGATTCCTGAGAGGAGTCCACCGTGAGTCACCACCAGCCGGAAGCCTGAATAGGTTTGACCCATTTATTCTCAAATCAGGGTGAGTGGCGTGTGGGTGGGGATGTAACAGGGGACCCCGACAGAGGAACAGGGTGCAGATGTCGCTGCTGTGCACTGCAGTGTATCACGAAGTTCTCATATGAGGCAGATATTTTTAACTTCTCTTTTTTGGGGGAGAAGGAATATGGGGTCTGAAAATGATTCATTTCCCCACCCCCCCAAATCTCAAATACATGTTTTAAAAGACAGACCACAGGTGTTGGATTCAAACTCTATGCCTGCTCTCCAGACTATGCCAGTACATGAAGATAGGACTTAGGATGTTTTGTATTTTAAAATTATTACATGCAAAGAAGATAAAAAATTTTTTTAGAGTCACCTGATTTAAAAAGAGAAGGAAGAATAAAGCAGAGGAGTCATGATATCAGCTAACGTTCTGGGCAATGCTATGGACCAGGTACTATTCCAAGCAGGTCTAACAGAATTGAGACCTTGCTACCTAACACACATGTAGTAAGACTTCTATCAGAAGCAGAAAGTGAGATTTAATAAAGAAAAATGTAATAAGACTAAGAACAACTTTCCTCTCTGCTTCTCCAGTTGACTTTATAACACTCAAGGAAAGATGATTAAACAGAGAAGGCGTTATCAGCAAACACAAAGTTATCGCCACCATTTCAAGGAGCAGAATAAGCAGAATATCAGATAGTCTCATGACTTGTCTTGTATTTTTATACTACATCACAGTCTCCAATAATAAGGTCATAGGGAGAAGTATAGAACACTCTGAATTATCAATTCTGGAGCCATCCACATTACCCACATCCCTGGTGACCCAAACAGCTTCCATGCAGGTATGTAAACCCTAGAAGTCTTCAACAGGAATTTGAAAAGGTCTGGAGTGAGGTGAAGAGGTCCTTTAGCCACAAAGAAGAAAGTGGTAGTCCAGAGACACTTCATCAAACAGCAGCTAGACACAGCTCTGAACTTTCTTGTGAGCTGTTTTACTGTTAGTGGTATTTGTTGCCTAAAACAGAGAGGACCAAGGAACAAGTGAACAGAAAAGGGAAGGCCACTGGGGATGATATAAAATGTTGGACTACGGATCTAAATGGCTCTGCTCTGTCCAGCAGGAAGATCAGGGATCCATCTGCTTCTTGCCACCACAGAGAAATCAATCTTCCTGCACCATAAGTAAGATAATAGACTAAGCCCTATCAAGTTCCAGAAGAAGCAGAAGGAAGCATCTTATCAGAAATGGATTTCAATATTCAACACCCATTGGCTACAACTCAATGTTATTAAAATAGAACAGTTCAGCAAAATTGGCATTTTAAAACAGCAGTGGTTAATGGAAGAGACATCCACTGTTATAAATAATTCTTTTAAGAGAAGAACTTGGCATAAAATTAAATGGTTATGACATTCTTAGTCAACTGGGTAAAGCACATACTGTGTGTTTAGTAAAAGTGGACTAAATCTTAGTAGAGCAACTGAATTATCAAATTTGAATTCAAAGAGCCAGTTATGGTGGCACATGCCTGTAATCCCAGCTACTCTGAAAGGTGGAAGAGGTGGGGGTGAAACCAAGGCCAGCCTGGGTTACATAGTGAGATTGTGCCCACCCCTCAGAAAAATATATATATATATATTAAAAAAGTAAATTTTATAAACATAGGGATTTCAGAATTGAAAACTGTAATTTTAAACTATGTATCATTATAGAAAGGAAACAAGGCTGAATTTTTCTGGCATTCATACTTTCAAGGGGATAGTTACTACGGTTACACATCTAAGTGACATCCAGTACTGGGATTAAAAGAAGACTGTCATATAGGCATTTGCATCAATCTCATGACTGTGGTGTATTTTGCATTTATGCATCTCTGAAGTTATTGATGGTCACCATATGTAAGCCATTAAAATTTTCATGAAAGGTAAAACACATAAGAAATTAAGAAATGTATGAGACAAATAAGGAATAGTAGTGGAAAGAAGATAGGGGCCATATGAGAGAAGCGGCGGCCACAGAGACCATGGCTGTGATGATGGCTGGGATGACAGAGGTGGTGGCCATGATGAGGGCTGGGCGATTGTAATGAAGGACCCGTTGGTCTAATGTGTGTGTGTGTGTGTGTGTGTGTGTGTGTGTGTGTGTTGGAGCCAGCAGTGGAAGAACACAGAACAGCTCTACAAAGTAGGAAAGAATCGAGTGAAAAGGAGTTTTTACTGTACATCATGTCTTTATAGATTCATGATAGCCAATTCTCAGAAGTGTGTGTGTGTGTGTGTGTGTGTGTGTGTGTGTATGTGTGTGCCCTTATTGTAGGAGTAATCCATACACCTTTACAGAGAAAACCCTGCATTGCCAGGTCAGCAACAGTAACTGCACTCTCTCCCTGTGCATATCTGAGGCTATCCTGCTAGCCCCTGTGTACTCTGCAACTCCATCGTCATCCAACGAACCATCTACATAGTGGCTACTATTGCTCATGAGGTCATTGGCATGTAGGATCTTTTCATTATTCTTCATATTCAGATGATGACTAATAGATTCAGTGCCTGGACTATTTCATAACAAAATCAAGCATCTGAAAAAAAATAACCATATCCAGAACTGGCAGGATGGGAATGAGAACAAAACAAAGGGACATTTAATGGTAATTGGATAAATTACTGCAGACTGCTATTCCGAGAGATTCCATTGAAGCGTTTCATTAATATCATGTTTGCATCTTCTTATTTAGATGATGGGTTTGGGCCTAGCATGTGGTGCTGAAATAAATATTTATGGTATAAATGAAGTAGATGTTTGCAGAAATCAATCATTTTAAACACACTAAGGAAGATTTTTACTGTTCATTTTTTTTCTCCCAATAATTGTCTGTGCATACCTGCTATGTAAAGGCATTGCCACAAGTGCTAGGGACAAACAGAACTGATAAAATATGATGTCTGCACGTCACGAGTCCATAAGGGTTAACAGTCACCACGATGTCCCTATGCCAACTGCAGACCCCTAACCTTGGCTAGGCAGGGCTTCAAAGAGAAGTCTTAGGACTGCTGACGATAAAGGAAGGGGAACAGATGGAGGATTGACTTAATAAACATCCAATAAGCAATTGCCTGGAAGAAAACCAACATATTTGTTGGGAATCAGATCTGTACTACATTAAGGTTTTTTTTTTTTTTTTTCATGAGGGTTTGGGGGTGTCCGGCATACTGCTGAGACTTAGAAAGGTCTCTATGGATACTGTGTAGAGGAATGGATTGAAATACAGCAAGGCTATAGCAGGCAATGATCTAGTTGTCAGGCTCAGCAATTCTGTAATGAAGTTTACTGACCTGAAATAGTAGCAAAGGGATAAGAGTGAGAAAACTCTGTGGGAATATATATGGGAAAGGGAGTAACCAAACATCCAGGTACCCAGGGATGCTGTGCTACCTTCCCAGCTGGAGAAGGCTGAGCCAGGAGTGGAGGGATGCTGGACACTGGCTTAGGGGAGAGGCTCTCTAGTGACCTACCAAAGTACAGAGTATGTTTTCTCCTCTAAAAACTCAGTAGAGCAAAAAAGCATTAAAAATATTCCTTAATGCCCTTAAATGACAAACACGCTAATTTTCCAGACTAGCTCTTCATTTTCTTATATCTTTTTTACTCCCTGTCTCTCTTCCCCTCCCTCTTTCTCCCTCCTTCCTCTTCCCGTACAGAAGATATTCTATAAGCTGACCTAATAGTATGATTTATAAATGTCTGACTCTAAAGATTAAACACTTGCAAACATTAACATGAGTCTTTTATTACAACTCATTATTGTACAGAGGGGAACACTAAAGTTCAAAATAGATCCCCTTGCAGCATATACCCAGCAACAACTTAGCTCAGAGGCCAGGAGACCTCACTGGCAATAATTTTAGAAGAATAAATTGATGGTATTGATTTTATAATATTTTATGTCTTGTAATTATATTCCCAGAGTTTCTGATTGCCTGTAAAGTGATTCTATCTCAAAAGTAATTGAAAACTTAAAATAATTCTGCCCCTCTCCAGGGAGAAAAAAAAACAATATGTAATCAGGATATTTATACTGCAATGAATAATACATAAGGACTAGAAATACTGCTTTATACTTTAAGAGTCACAAAGGCATTTGTTTTAAAGAGACCTTGAAACACTGGCTAAATGAATTATTGGTTGGATGATGAAGTTTAGTTTCTTTTTGGTACTCTATGTTTGAAATAAATTGAGTTTAGTCTGTCAGTCTATTGTCTTAATGCCACTGCTTCTTATTAAGAGAAGTGCATGCTCAACACACAACTTAAAATAGAAGACACCATATTTACAACCATTTGCTGAAGTAAGTGAGCCTTGCAGGGGTTTGCTTACTTGATTCAGTGCCTTACACAGAACAAAGGAAACTGGGACCATCATCGCAGTAAGCCAGAGAGTGTTCTGTGGATATACCCCCATAGTATCCAGTGTGCACAAGACTGGACGTTTATCTTGAACTTGAATTTTTCTTGATTGGCTAATGCCTGGAAGCTGTATGTACTATACTATTCTTTATTTTTTAATTGCTTATTCGCTTTATTGTTTGAGCCCAGGACCTTATACACAGTAGAAAAACACTAGTGTGTTCCTAATCCAGCATTGCTGTATATTTCAAATGTCTGTATCTTCTGTTTGATTTCGAATGTCTGTTTGTGTGTATTTTGTTGGGAAATTATTATCTTTATATATGTAGAAACCAAGAATGAAGTGACAGTTTCAGTTGGTCAAGTGCCTGCTGTATGAGCATGAAAACCCAAGTTTGGACTCCCAACTCCCATGTAAAGATTTGGGAAAGATGTGGAGACTGGTAGGTTTATGAGAGTTGGCTGGCCGGCCAATCTAGTTAACCAGTGAGGTCTAGGTTCAGTGAGAAACACTGTTTAAGCAAACAAAAACAAAACCCCAACCAATTAGCTTTATCGAGCTAATTGATTTTCTAGCTTTAACTCTTTCATGGATTTGTGTTTTGTTTGTTTTTGTTTTGCTTTGTTGTTTGTTTGTTTCAGTGGTGGATAGGTGTCAAAATATATTTGACAGTGAATGTATAAAGTCTAGCGTGGAGCTCGACAGTTTGCAATTGCTAGTCAAATTATAGAAGTCCATTGAGATGTACATACTTTGGGTCTGATGAATTTTAATGTGTGAAGTTTGTTTATCTGCAATGTTTTAATTATACTTTTATCATTTAAAATCATTTTGATTGAAATATATTTTGATCATATTCGTCCCCTTCCCCAAGTCCTTTCAGATCCTTTCCCCTCCATATTCACCCAATCTTAGGTTCTTTCTGAACATACAAAAATCTAAATATAACAAAATTCCCCAAACCAATAAAATGACACTCAAATAGAAAATAACAAAACAAACAAAACCCCACCAAACTATAACCAAATAAAAGTGTGCTCTCTTTCCCTCTCTTCTCTCTTCTCTCTCTCTCTCTCTCTCTCTCTCTCTCTCTCTCTCTCTCTCACACACACACACACACACACACACACACAAACGCACAGCATATGGAGTCCATTATATGTTGGTCAACTACTCCTGAACATGAGGCCTGCCCTGCTGCAAATTTTTTTATAATAAAGTTTAACATTCAAAGGGTGGAAGAAAATTGAGGAAGACAGATGATACTGACTCCTGACTTCCTTGTGCATATGTGCACACACAGATAACCACACACACAACCACATACACACAATTTCAAACATACTTGAGATCATTAGATGAAAATACTTGCATGTATACTTACATGGAATTTATAGTTAAAAGAACATTTTGATAATGCCAATGGATCAAAATAACTAAAAATATCCTTTTGTGACACAGGTCAACATATGTACAAGAAATGATTTCTCTTGACTATCTGGATGTGTGTATAAACAGCATGTAAATGTGTATAGCTTGATGCCTAGGAACCTTTGAAGGAAAGCAAATCCTAAGTAATTTGAGAATGAATCATATGGAAGGAAAGCACGGTTTCATTTGTTGGTCTCAGTGATGGGTCATTCAGTTGAGCTTAGAGCAAGAGAGTCTTTGCTGCATGTGTAATAGTAATATGTTGATGTGCTATATTTCAGGAATTACATACAATCCTCACAGTACAGAATTGTTACCTATCCTGTCTAGATGTTCAAACGCTGTATTTAACTGCTTGGCATGTGTTTTCCTAGTTTCCTTTTAGATGGAAAAGACTAGACAGCTGTGGCATGTAGCATACAGAGCTCAACTGGACAGCTCTGTCTCAGACTCTCGCTAACAGTCTCCTTGTTAAGAATGTCAGTCCTCAGGGCATTACGCATTAACCAAGAACAATGCCACCTACTATTCCTTTTACATTCACTTTAATTAAATAGAGTTCTGGTTATTCCTTTCAGCTGTTTTACTTAGTTCAGAAAGGTTAATAAAGTGAAAAAAAAAAACTGGTTTGGGTTTTAAAAATAACTTTTAAAACTGTACTATAACCTGGCCCCAATTTTGGGTTTTGGTTTTAACCACTTTCCTGGCTCTTCCCAGGACACTCCCATGTCAGACTAGTTTGTAAGTGTTGAATATACACATCTTTTCTTCAGATCAAGTAGGAGTGCACAATGGCTGACCTGCACTTTAACCCCCCCCCCCCTTCACAGAACTTAGATTATTCAAATGGTCTTCTCTGGACACTCTACCTTTATTGCTTCACAGGCTCGTTAATGTCAGCAAGTGACATTTACTGAGTGGCCACTTTGTACCGGGCACAGAGTGCTGTGGCCTTTGGAAAACTTCGTAAATTGTTAGACTCTCTGTTAAGGAATGTTGTCCTTGTTATGCCACACGTCAAGGAGGCAACAGTCTGGAATGAAATAATAGCGGGAAGGGTTGTAAAAGTAAATTGGCTAATTGATGTTGTGGGCCCGTGAATAGCTTGGTTTTATTCATTTTGGTGAATGTGAGTAAAGCACACACAGTAGAATTCATTTGCACTGACCTCAATCAGAGAAGCGGAGCCACCCACTGATACAGGGATGCTAGTGGAAATCCATACCTTATGCGCTTTTCCTTATTGATCAATTACCTAACAGATTCAGCTGACAAAAAAAATCATTATGAGTTTCATTTTTAGCCAAATAAATTATATCGAACGGGCTGAAACATGGAAGAAAATAGCATGCCAACTGGGCTCCTGCACAGAGTGTACTAGTTTTATTTCCATAGTTCAGTGATTCAGAAAGCTGGATTAACTTGTTTTTGGTGTCACCTGATGGTGTTTGGGAGAATTTGCATTCAATGGAATAACAAAATATAGTTTAGTCAGATGGATACATTTGAGTAAACAGTCAGCTTCAAATTATACTGAAAAAGAAATGTCAAAACAATTGTAATCTAAGGAAATTTCTAAAAGATTTATATTTTTAAAAAGATTTATGAATTTTATGTGTATGAGTGTTTTGCCCACATGTATGTATGTGTGTATACTGTGTGCATTGCATATCTGGTGCACAAGGAAGCTGTAAGAGAGTATTAGAGTAAGAGATGCAGAGGGTTGTAAATCATCATGTGGGAACAAGGAACACAACACAGGTCAAACAGCAAATGCTTGTCTGTTTTATTTTGAGGCAGGATCTCTCCCTGGCCTGGAAGTCATCTATTGAGCAAGGCCCTAGACTGGCTGGCCAATGAGACCCAGGAACCACTTGTCTTGTGCCTTTACAATACCAGGATTGCAAGTGTGTGCGCTTGACATTTTATATAATTTTAAAATGTTTGTTTGTTTACTTATTTATTTATTTATTTATTTTTGTGGGCTGTGTGGGAGATAGATGGATCAAACTCAGAAAATCATGCTTGCAAGGCAAAAACTTTATTGACTGATCTGTATCTCCCTAACTTTACTAAAGAATTTTAAATTCAGCAAAAGTAACATAAAACTTATTTATGAACAGTGAACTGCAAAACATAGAATGTTAAATAGTTTATTAGGATAGTTGTTTTGTAAATGAGAGTGTAAATGGAGAATCTCTGCATTGCCTTTTTCATTTGTGTGATAACCCTTACAACTTGGAGGTAAAAGAAAACGTTATTTTTTTAAATCATTTTTATTTATGTATATGTCTTGTGGGGATGTGTGTGTGTGTGTGTGTGTGTGTGTGTGTGTGTGTGTGTGTGTAGTTGCCAAAGAGAAGGGGAACTGAGCTGCCCAGTGTGGAAACCAAACTGAGATCCTTTGAAAGAGCAGACATTGACTTTAATTGCTGAGCCATCTCTCCAGGACCAAGAAAGAAAAATTAACTTTCATATGTCTGAGTGAAGTTTTCTTTCTTTTTTGCTCCTTAAAAGACTTATGATAATTGAAAAAAATTGATGTAATACTTTATGAACAAGTTAATCAAAAATTTCAGGGAACACTACAGCCCCTCTTAGCCTATTAGGTTTTATAGAGGTTTCTGACTGGGTCCTGCAACATCTTGCAGTAACTCTGGAAGAGGAAGTCTACCTCCAGACCAGTGTTGCCATTAGTTAACAGTGCTGGACTCAGATTTGTAGCAAAATTGTCAATCCATTTAATGTTCAAAAAAGACAGGGCAAGGGGGAGCTCTCCTTGAGAGGAGTCTCCTGGGTACCCAGAAAAAGTCCATCGTGTTCCACCATGGTTCTTTGATAATATTCAGGAGTCCTCCTGGGAAAACAGAGTGAACAAAGACAACACAGCAAGGACCACTTATACCCCTACCTGTGAGATGGTCTGACTAGAATAGATAGATGATCAGTCAGCTTCAACTACCATTGAGTGTTAAATAGTGCTTCACGTATTAACAGATTTTTGTGTCCTAGAAGATGAAAACCTCAGAAGCTTAGAGGGAGATAGCGATCTAGCTGAAGAACTTCCCAAAGCAGAAAACTGAAGCACAGATTTGATAGTGTTTTATAAACTCACATGGGTCAGCTAGTGGTCACACCAAGACTTCAATGAATAATGGCTGCCAAGAGCTTTTCAAAACTCCCCTGCAGAAGGCTTTACATCAAATGACATAACTGAGATGGGGATTGCTCCTCCAAGTGTGACTTTCCTGATGATTTTGTAACCTTGACTCTTCACTTAAAAGACGAAATTGAAAACAGCAATAACCATTTTTTTTCAGAGTTTCTGTTTTAGGAACTTGAGCAAAGACTTTCACAGCAAAGAAGCTAGCCTTGTTCTCAGTTGGTAATTGTTTTCCTCTTGTAATGGATCCAAAGACCAATACAGATGAAACAATAACAGTAAAGTGTCCAGGAACTTGAGAAGATACCACAAATGTCACATCATGAGGGGTTTTAATTTCACCTTTGAAATTGTGTATTAAGTTCATGTATCCTGCTCCAAGTGTGGTCAAATATGCAAATATTTGCTTTCTGAGTAATTTGCCCTGATGACTCTGAAGCATTTTTAAGAAACAGTAGTGACATTGTTTTTCCCTCCGGCAGCAAGCACATCCTTTGTCAGATGTCCTGAGAGACTGAGCCAACCAGAATGTTTTTAAGGCATGGTGCTGCATTTGTTAACCTCATTTTTAATGTGACAAAATGTTGGGCGTGTAGATAATCATATCATCTACGCTTTGGAGACACACTCACCTGACTTTTAGCTATTTTAACTATTATTTTAATTCTTCTGCAAACCCTTAACATGTTTGTTGTTATGTAGAAAGTACTGGATTTTTTTGGAAAAGTTTTAAGTGATTGTAATTAGGAAGTCACTTGTTAATGATTCCATTTTCACAGATATCATGACTTTTGGGTTGATGATCATTTAAACTTGGCCAGTAGAAACGGGGAAATTTCAGCCATCACAGGATCAGAAGGGTTTCTATTTACCTCCCCTCTACCTGTTCTTAATCAGCAGTGAGAGTTGAGCACTAGCATATGTTTGCTGGGCAACCTGGTGATGCGAATATCACTAGGAACAGAAAGTTTGAATGAAAATGTTTCCGTGGGGAAAGAACCTTCTGAGAGTTGCCAACATGCTCCCTTAGAATTTGTTACTTTAATATCCACCTGCCCTTTTTTACTCAACAGTACACTATAATCTCCTTTCTAGTAAAATTCACATCCATACGGTGTTAATAGTTTTTTAAATACTTAAAGAGGTGTTTATTGTTAAGTCAGAAAATGAACTGAAAATTTTGTCATGGTGAAAATTATTCAGTCTGTTACTGTTCTAACATATAACAGGCAATCTGCTCTAATATATAGAAAAGAGAAATTAAGGTCAATATAGCTTCGTCAAAGATAGAAATGATGACTGTGCATTTTGTTCATTTGCTTTACGTTTAGTGTTAATGCATTCCAATAGGTCAGAAAAAGTCAGTGAGAGAGACAGCAGGCCCATATAAAAAAAAGAGTAAAAGCTGATAATGGTTCCAACCTTATTCGAGAAGATATTAGAGTAAATAAGTAAGCAATGAGGTGCAAAGGACTTAGGGGTGACGTGGAACTTCCGGTAAAATGTGCATTGAAACACGAGAAAGAAAGACAGAGTAGTGAGTATGGATTGGGGTTAGAGAGAGGATGCTGCTTGGTGAAGAAGCAAAAGCCAAGGCACCAGTTAGATATTGATGAGACAGAAAACTGCTAGGGAACAAACTCACGCTGGCAAAGCACAGCTGGAGTAGCTAAATGCCCCATTTATTTCTATATAGAAGTACACTTCCAGATCTCAGCTCCAGAATGAAACAGGGAACCTAGAGATGGTTTGTAGAATTTCTTTCCAGGCCCTGCAAGTTGCATAACTCTATATTAAACATTAGGTCAAATGTGGAATTTTTGTATTTCAAAAATGTTAAATTAATTATAAAGTATGGGGGCGTACATCTCTTTTAGCGGCCAGAAACCCTGGCTTATATTCTGAATAGCTCATGTATATTTAAGAAATATCCCTTGCAAGTCTTTGAGGACTGTGTAGATCTTCCCCAGGCTCTGAGAACCTGAGAGAAAAAGACAGAAAAGTTAAAACTGTAGCTTTTGGAGAGGAGAATTCTTAAACACATAATTAAACAGCCCTTGCCTCAAGTGTGTGGAACATTTGGGGAGAAATCATGGTGTTGTGGTGAGTTGGCTGCTTCCACTGTATAAAATGATCCAGCTAATCCAACAGCCTTTGCCCCTGACACTCATGCCCGTCTAACCTTGTTACTGAAACCAAGGTACTGTCTTCAGGAATATGTTCTTATAACGCTTTAGCATTGAAAGTGTTTGAGAGTATGTTCCTCTTTAATGGAGTGGAGAATGTGTCCACCTATTTTCTAGTATTTTTGCATCAGTCAATAGTTTTAAAAAATCTGGTTTTAAAAGTTACCTTTTTCTATAGCTGAAAAGTAATTTCATTGAATAGTGATGCCCTCAAGCGACTGGAGTGTAGGGATGAGATCTTTATAAAATGTAATTTATCGCCATAGCCTCTGGAATGAGGTGGCCTGAGATCCTGTGCAAAACAGTAACTCCCAGTTGCCGTAGTTTGAAAGTATTTGAAGAAGATGATTTTTATACACACATATGCACAGTCACCTAGAAGGTGCCTCCTAACGGAGGCAGTGGTATGAAATCCATAGTAATGTATAGCACATCCTCGTATTCTATCACAGCTGGCCTTCTAAGTCCTCTCTGTATAGAATTTATCTTGGTGAGAAACAAAATAAATATTTCAGAAACCTCTAATACCATTTCAAAGATTGTACTGTGTTGAAAGCCAAGTTGAACATTTTTCTCATGCAATATCTGAAGATATTTCAAATATTAAAAATTAATGAGAATTACAAAAGAATCCAAGTGTTTGCGCTTATGGAGACACTAACCGGGTATGACACGCTGTGCATAAATTAAAACTTCCACACAGGGTTCAAATGAACCATTTTGACTGATGTGTTTTCTATGAATATTGTAAAGGGAATATTGTAATTCTGTTTTGTGATTGACAATAAAGGTAGGGGATATCAACCACTTTGGATGCCTCTTGGTTTAAGCAATTAGAAAATGACAGTTGCGTGTTATGTCAGTGGAGCAGAGTTATTAAGAGAGTTTGTATTTTGTGTGAGGGCAAGAACGAAGAGGAGGGAAAAATATCAAAGGATTATGAGGAATTTATTGAGGAATGCAAAACTTCTCTTATGGAGAGACATTTTGCCCAGCAGGAACTTCGGGCCATGCATGAGGAAGGCTGCTTGCATGGAGAAAAACAAAACAATACCACCCCCTCCCCTGCTCCCCGTCCGCCTCTCCCCCCTCACTCTATTGACATGCATAGCTGGCCTGGTAGGTGTAAAAATAGACTGGCAGTCCCTGAACTGGAAATGGTCACTGAATGCAGGCTACAGTTGCTGGGGTTTTGAATTCTCTCTGACACCAGCAAGCAGGGCAGCAGATGGGGAAAACCGGTGAGGGACATGTCAGAGCACTGAGGACAGGAGGCAAGGATCATGGATTGTCTCTGCTAGTGGATCCCTGGGAGCCCAGGCCAGGCCAAGGGCAGGCCCTTTGACAGCAGGAGCTGTAGAGCTGAGATGGGGAATGCTGCTCTCTGCTCGTCTTGCCACTCGAACAAGAGCGTCAGAGCACAGGGAAACATGCTGGAACTGGATACAACCCCAGACTATTATGGCTGTAACAGTGATGATGTCAAAGAGCCTGACCTACCGGTAAGTGTTAGGCCACAAATGGGAGGACA
This sequence comes from Arvicanthis niloticus, assembly GCF_011762505.2. NCBI lineage: Eukaryota > Metazoa > Chordata > Mammalia > Rodentia > Muridae > Arvicanthis > Arvicanthis niloticus. The sequence goes on along the minus strand of NC_047661.1, from coordinate 104,468,748 downwards.
TTGGTCTAAGAATCAACAGTGATGCCCATTGGTTAAATCTCTCAACTTCCTGGAAGGAAGCTGACGTAAAATCAATGTGATTTTACCACCTGACTGTCTGGCATTCAGTGGCCTGTTGCTGTTTCATCAGAAGGCTCTAGTGTGCATGTGTTGGTCTCTTCTTTCTTCTCTGTAGTTACAAATTGACATAGGAAGAGAAATGTTTAGTTTGGACTTTTGGCAAAGCCGTATGCGTGTATGTGTGCATGAGTGTGTGCACACGCGCGCACACCCACACACCCACACACCATTGTAGAGTGATTTTCAGTAGTATTGTGGAGACTCAGGTTCAGGCTGGCAAATTCTTTTCCCTATTTATATATTCTTACACATTTCATTCTTTCATTAGGCCAGAGGGCATTTTACATGCATGTGCTAACTTAGGATCCTAGTTCTAGATCCTAGACAATGTTCATGTTATTTGTGAATAACTTCAGTGAGGCCTTTAGACATAGGTCTAGAATAGGTGATCATGCTAGTTCGTGAAAAGGCTTAAATGTGGAGAACTCAGATATTTAAGTTGGCCTTGAGATTTTAATCATCCCATGACATGGTGTGTAAAGACTCACCATGACTGAAAAGGAAGTGGTGTTGGCCCACGTTAATGTGTGTTGGGAGAGTCAGACGTTGACCAGAATTTCCTACTGAAGGTTTGTGAGTGAGGGGGGCATCAAGGGCTCTGCTTTTCTGTGCTCTCCGCTGTTCCCAGGAGTGATCACCGATTATGAGGCAAGTCCTCTTTGGCTTTTACCCTGACCCGGATCTTTGGAATTATTAGATTGTAGTGAAACTGAAACCTGGACTTAGAGCTTGTCAGTTAAAAACTATTTGCGGAGTGGTGCTGTTGCTGATAGAGGAAAGCAGAGAGCAGCCACGGAGCAAGTGCTTCCCAGCTGGGAGTGAAAGGTTTAGGAAGCAAATCCCTCCTCCAGGGAAAATATTGGCCTGAGGTCACCCAGGCATTGGGAAGCTAAGAGCAGGCAGTTTCTCTTTCTGGGTCAGAGTTTAAATTAACCACATCCACGAATCTCACAATGAGCTTTTCTAATACTATGGAGCTGAGCTGAGGGCAAAAAATAAGGTGGGCAAGGAGGAACCTTGTGCTTGGCAGTTGGAGGTTAAAAATACACCCTGTAATAATATACCTCATTTAAAAACTTCATGTTCCTGAGCTTTTAAAAAATACTAAGGGCATTCAAAAATATTAGCTAGTAATTACCCCGATGTCTTTAAGTTGTACATGTGTTTCTCGTTTATTTATCTTTTAAGTACCAATAGGGCTGGAGATGTAACTCCAAGGTGGTAGGCCCCTTCCTAGCACAGGTTAGGTTCTGGGTTCCATAACACAGCACTGGAAAAAAATTATTCAGGTCAAATAATGCATGGAAGAAAATGAGAAGCACCTTAAGAATTAAATGCAAGAGCAAAATAAAGATAAGCTTTTTCTTTTTTCTTTCTTTTTTTCTTTTTCTAACTCACAACAGGGGTTTTTCCTGTATAGCTCTGACTGTCCTGAAACTCATTCTATAGACAAGGCTGACCTTGAACTCACAGAGAGTTCTGTCTGCCTCTGTCTGGCCCAAGAGTAAGCTTTTAAATGTAGAGGACAAAGAAGGGTAACTTCTTGAGTTTCTATGAAGTTGATATGTTCTTTGAGGTAAAGAAGAAGTGACAAACAAGGTGATCTTGAAACCCCAGGGCTAGAATGAGAAATTCATTCAGAGGTTCGGAATTTAAAAAGTCGCAGCCAGTATCAGTATCCACTGATTGGTTGATGCCTAAGAGGGATTAGCTCTCAGTATTCAGAATGTCACTCCTGTTCATGGAGAAGGTGGAGCCTGAAGTAGATCTTGGAAGCTGTTTGAAACTAGTGTTTGGATTGCTGTGTGGAAGAAATTTTATTTATCCTTTTAGTAAGCATGAATGAGCCAGGCCTTGGTCTGAAGGAATGTCTAATGATCGATTGACCAAGTAGAAGTTCCATTCTGGATCTCAAGGTGTTGTGGAACATGCGAAGATGACAATTCAGTTTTCATAAGGTATGTAAAGACATCAAGCTATTTTAACTCATGTGAAGAGCACCCAGTTACTCTTGAAGCCAGTGGTGTAACACTAGAGAGAGATGGAAATACCATGTGGTCTCTTCCCAGATATAACAGCTGTTGGTCACAGAAACAATGAAATTTGGGCAAAAAGCATAGGATTGGACTATTAAGAGATACATAAGCCAAGATTTAAGACAGACTGCATACTAGAAGTAGCAAAGGTATTTTTGGAGAATCGATTTAGGTTGTGTTCATATGGCATGAGCTACCTTGTCTTTGACATGACCAATAAAGTGCCCGCCACCTACCTAGGAGGGGCTTAGGGAATGTTTGTGGAGAAGATGAGTGAATTCATTTGGAAGTCACCCAAGGAAGCATATCTTACTGTAGACATTTTCTAGATACAGGTAGTGTGCCCTCAGATCTGGCAGAGGTGGTAAAATGGTAGCGTTACAAGATATATATTTAAAGGAAGAATTTGAGAAATTCTGTTAACTTCTATTCAAGAAGTGAATGAACTTTGATTTACATATTATTTTGTGAAATAATAGATATTTCCTTAAGTAGTTATTTTCTCATGTAGCAAATTGTACACAAAGAACAATAGATTCATTTTCAAGACGTAGTAAAAGATTGTATTATTATAAGAGGAATAATTTATGTAAACAGTAATATCTAACTCAGCATCTGGAACATTCTTCTGTATCAGTCTTACGATGAGTACATCCAAGACAAACATTTGTTTTTATTTGAACTATGTGTTGATTTCTTCTTCCATATTTTATAAGATTAACTCCACTGTATGCACAGTGTCTTTTCAAGGTCACATGTCTGGGACAGAGCTGAGAATTCATGGGAGAGAGAGCTCTTTTATTTTTCGACTGTATTTTGCTTCCTTCCCAAGCCGACATCTGCTGTGACTCTTACTCATTTCCAGATCCGGATTTCATTCCTCAGTTAAGTTTATTATGCCACAGGAAACATCCACTTGTTTTGTGATTCCTTTATTTTCATTTGAGTCTCTTTGAAATTTATGCTATTTTATATCACAGTTGACTATAAAAATCTTAGGGATTTGGCTTTTCAATACTTCAATCATGTTTGTGTGGGCTTATGAAAGTGCAGGAAAGCTTTTTTTTTTTTTTTTTTTTTTTTTTTTTTTTTTTTTTTACCTTTCTGAAATATTTTTCCATAGGAGCTCAACCATCACAATGCCTACCTGACAGACAATCACTGCCGTAGCACTCTCAGGCAAGTCAGTTATATATGGAAGCCCCATGAAAGCCGAGGGTTTAGAAATAGACATTGTTTGTTGAAACCGGTTTTTGAGGAATTATAAGTGTTGCTGGCATAGAGTTTATTTAAAATCTTAATATTTCTCTTCTTCCCTCTCTGCCTACTGACATCAATGAGTGACCAAGGGAGGATTGGAATTAATCTTAGATTTTGTTTTACCTGATATTGTAGCATTCTCCACATTTTCTAAGTAACTACATTTATTAAGTAACTACACAGTGCACTAAACTTAAATGTTGAGAATGGTCAACTATCTACTAAAGAATTCTCACTATATCATGGAAAAATATAAGAAATGAAAATTTTCCCATGATAAAAGTAATCTGTTTCTATGTCTTTCATTCTGCTATTTTAGAATCTTACCTTTCTAAATTGTTGACCTCCTAAGGAAAGGGGGAAGCACCCACTGAGACGCCTAGGAAGGCAATGATGTGCAGGAGACTCTGTGAGACAGTTTTGAAAACTCCTGGTTGTTAAGTACAGCCCTGAGCTATAAAGGAAAAGGCATGTGTATTCATTACATTTTAATTGTTGCGATAAAATACCATGACCAAGGGAACATATAGGAGAAAGGGTTTACTCAGCCTTCCAGTTCCAGAGGATAAGCGTCCATCATGGCTGCACATGGCAGGCACTAAATGCAGAAAGCTCACATCCTAAACTGCATGAAAGAGAAACGAGCAAAGTAGAAGTGTCTCAAGTCAGCAGACTCTCAAAGCCCATAGAAGAATGCTTGCTCCAGCAAGGCCACACTCCCTAAGCCTTCCCATGGTCCCACCTACTGGGGACCAAGTGTTCAAATACATGAGCCTACTGGGAACATTCCAATTCACATCACCATAGCTTGTTAAGGGATAAAATATGATCAACTATTTTCTATTAATAATGTGGAATTATGCATATTTATCTATACCACTATTCTGTATGATTTTTTTTTCAAAAATGGTGCATGGGGGCTAAGTGTGGTGGCGCATGCCTTTAATCCCATCACATGAGAGGCAGAGGCATGTGTATCTCTGTGAGATTGAGGCCAACATGGTTCACAGAGTAAGTTCCAGGACACCCAAGGTTGTACAGTGACCCTGTTTCAACCAAAGAAAACACAGTAGGACACTGGAGTATGGTGTTCAACTTTCTATCTTTGTCACACGATAATTTTTGATGGTTGATGATGGCTTAGTTGAAAAAGCATATTTGGTGTTGTGTAATAAATACATAGCATGAAAGGTCTACTTAGTTTTTTAAAGGTAGCACTTCTCAAAGTGTATTCTATGAATAACTTATCTGAAAGATCACCTGTGGTGTGGTAGAACTGTAGAAACTCTTGGGACCTCCTGAACCTGAATCTCAGATGGTAGCCAGAAATATGTGTTTAGCAAGATTAAGCATGATCTCTAAGTAGCTTGTAAGTGAATTCGGGTAGGATAACTACTACTTTGTGTTGAAAGTGGTGGGTTGACTTTTCTGGAGAGACAGGGCTGGGCATTTACTGTCAGCACACAAGGACACAAGAATGTTAATAAGCCTTTCCTGTCCAATGTGTTGGCAACACTTTACAGGTAATTAAAGAAGCCAACACCACGCAGGGCATGTGGGAACAGAGGATGCACTGCCAGCAAACTCGACCCCTGCTGGTTTGTGCATCAGCTTAAAAGTCAGAAAGGCTCTGTTTTATGTTGCAGTGAAAATTTAAATCACAGCACTTAGAACACGCTTAAATCCCACTCTCAAAAGCAAGTCATTTCTGTGCACTTATAGAAAGTACTTTTATTTATTGTCTGACCTTTGTTAGTTCTCATCAGAAGTCCAGGCACAGAGGCTCTAAAGAGGTCATCAATATGTGTTCCCAACGTTTTAGAAATTTGAATTTTACTTCACTGTTGAGCCCTTTGAATAACAATGTTGTTCAGAATGATCTGTTCCTCACTTGGAATTGAGGTCCATTCTTTCATTTAAAACATTCCACACACACACAGAGCACATGAGAGATGATTAACAGATATCTCTGGCCTTATTAAAAGTTCTTAGGACATTAACTGTTAAAAGCAAATGCATGACCATATTAGAATTCGTTTGTTTCAGCAAAGGACACCTGATGAACCAACCCAGAGCCAGGGCTGGGCTCAGCAACAGGCAGGTAGAAAGTATGGACAGAAAAAAGAAGCCCTGTTTGGAAATGGATACATCTCTGTACTAGCCTTATTAGAGCCTGGCGTGAGAAGCCATTGCCTCCTCTGGCTGTCATCTGATCAGCTAGTGGCCCGAGACTGTGTGAAGCTCAGCTGCTGTTTGGCCTGTACTCAGTGACTTATTGTAAGAGAGTACTGTTTGCTACATTAGGTCATAGTTTGCTACAGAGGGACTCATGGTACAGAGTACTCAGACAGCTTCTGGGCAAACTGGACTTGATTTAATAGAAATATATGCAATAGACAAACCATATATATGGTTTGTTTTCATACAGTATAGTCTGAATAGGGTTTCTCCTCTCCTAACTCCTCCTGGATCCTCCCACCTCCTCACCTATCCAAAGCTACACTTCTTCTTCCTCTCTCCCAGAAAATAGGTGGACATCTAAAAAATAACAATAAGAAAATAAAAATACTAACAAACCTATATAATACCAAACAAACAAACAAACAAAAAACAGAAAAAAAAATCAAAGAAAAAAAGCACAGGAAACACATACGGGTACAGAGAAACACACATTAGCACACACAGAAATCTTATTACAAGTCACAATCAGAAACCATAAGAAACCACAACCAGAAACATAACAAAAGACATATAAGGGGAAAAAAGCCTGAGCCAACACCATGAGACCAAAATCCTCCAAAACTACCATTTAGTTTGTTTTGTGTTGTCATCTACTGCTGGGCAAGGGGACCAGCCTGAAGAGAGGTTTGTATACCCAGTGAAATTCCATCGGAAAAAACCCAATTTTTCCTTTGGGGGCTGTTTTCAATTGGAGACAATTCTGGGTTAGGTATTAGGGCATGTGTCCTTTTCTAGTCTCAGTGCCGGGATCCCATCTGGCTTAGCCATGTGTAAGATCCGTGTGTGCTGCCACAATCTCTACGAGTTCATGTTGCACCAATCCTGCTGAGTCTAGAGGGGCTTTGTTTCCTTGGTGTTGTCTATCCCTGGTAGCTCTTGCAGGTTTTCTGTATCCTCTTCTGCAGAGTTCCCTGAGCCCCAAGGGGAAGGATTTGATGGAGACATCCTACTTAGGACTGAGCACTCAAAGACCGATAGCTCTCTACGTTGTTCAATTGCAGATCTCTGTATTTAATCTCATCTACTGCAGGAAGAAGCGTCTCTGATGATGGCTGAGGAAGACACCAATCTATGAGTGTGTTGTCATACTATAGCAGAATGTCATCAGTATTCATTTATTGCTATTACTAATATTCCTATTAGCAGAGCAGTAATATTTGGCTTTCCACTAGGTACTTGACCTATTTACTCTCATGTTCTTGGCCACCCTAGCAGGGTTGGGCATAGGTGCCAGTTCATCAGATAGTAGTTGGTTACTTCCGAAACTTTTGTGACACTATTACAGTAGTGTATCTCGCAGACAGGTAGCCATTGTCATTAAGAGGGCTGCTGTGCTGACCCTCTGAAAAGAGTTTATCTTTCTCCTATGATAGTGTACAAAATACCTTACAGAATATGAACATTAGTTCGTAAGGGTTAAGTTTCCATATAGACATCAGCTCGACTTTTCTGTGTTCAGTGAGTTATATAGGTATTATCTTCGGCAATAGGGTCATACTCAATGTTTGTGAAGAGCAATGGATAGCCTTGTAAATAGCCTAGGTTGAGGATTTCCAGGGCGTTTTTGGCCAACAGCATTATCAGATGTAACCCAGTCCTGGCACTGGAGGTTTCATTTGGTGGCAGGAGATGTTCTGCTGAGGTACCATTTCTCCCAGTATTTGGCAGTTATATTCAAATCACTTTCATGTATGAATACATTTTAAGAAGCTTCTGGTTTCCAAATGAGCACCTCCATTGGCCCTTAGTGTTAGCTGTCCCTCCCAAGTTCCCTCTCTTAACTCCTCTTCCTTCTCCATTTTATCCTTCATCCCATATATTTTTTTAATTGGCTACTATAAAATTTGATTTTGAATCAGTGCATTACAAGATAGTAAATATTAAATTTTATTAAGTCTCTTCTCCCTCCTCTTCTTCCTTCCTTCCTTTTTAAAAAATAATTTGAACATTTTATTATAGTTAATGGCTTGGAGGTCAGTGAGGATTGACACTTCTATCACTCATGATAGATTTCACTAACATTAACTTTCATAGACTATTAATAATCATAAATGCAATTGTTTCCTAAAATAAGTTAACAGAAATTAACCACTTTTTCAAATTTTACATGTAGAATTTTTGTTCAATTGTTTGAGATTGTATCCCATCCTGTCTTAATACTCTATAGTATAGGCAGGCCAGCCTTAAACTTATAAAGATCCACTTTGTTTCATATTCTTCCATTCATTTTTGCTTTTAATAATCTCCTGTATCTCAAAAAGAATGGAAATTTATAAACATATATATACACATAGATAGGCTCACAGTAAAACATTTGAAATTGAATTTTAAAGGATTGTTGAAATCATAATAGTACATTACTTTAACAGTTTATACTTTCATGTCTCACACATATTCTTTTACAACATACCTTTATATGTTTCCTTACGTTCATAATAAACAACTTCATTTATGTCACATTTATTTAGACTTAAAATCAGTTTAAACGAGAGACTTACTATAAATACATTTTCACCATTTACTTTTTAGCAAGAAAAGGAAATTTACTACTGTTACTTCTTGAAAGTGTGATCAACCTTTAAGCAGCAGGTGGAGTTAATTAAGAACAGCTGAGAGACGTTCTGGAAGCTTCTGGAAGCTTCCCACTCAGGGAAGCATTCTTGTGTGCACATTGGAAATTTTCATGCTGCTTAAGAAACAGAGGATTAAATGGCTGTCTTTGAAGCCACCAGTGTGAGGTGGCTTGGAAGGCCTTTTCCTTTCAGGAAAATAGTGACAATTCTGATGGTAACACTACTCTAGTTTTATGTGTTGAGTATAACTTGCAGTAGCATTTTGAAGTAATGCAGTTGGGTCCTTAGGACTTACAACTATTGTGTTAGTTCCATCACAAAAAGAAATCCTCCTTTTCATTTTGGATACAGTTCAAACTGCTGGCTCTGCCCCAAGACAAGAAAGGGAATCAGGCACCAGAGGATCGGAATGAACACTAAGCCAGGAATGTGGTGGTAGTATCCACCTGTTCCCTGTCAACAGAGGACTAATACTCAGTGCTGATGGCTGGATCTGTCGAGGTGTAATGAATGCGGAGTCTCTCTAGTAAGACAGGGTTCACTCTCAACTCTATCATTTTTTACCCCCAATCCACAGGCAAGTGGTACAGTCCCATTGAGCTCAGGCTTCCTCATTTGAGAAGCTTATGAGGATAAGGTCAGATTATGAATGTATTTGACATGTAATAAGGCTACTGTTTATATTGTAGTACAATGTACAGGAAAGACATAACCTAAGTGCACACTGCTTATTTCCTAAAGGTGCTGAGAATCTAGTGGGACAGCCAAAGTATTCACACAAAACCAGGTTGAGTTCTTATTCTTATAAATGGATAGAGTAGAGGGAAGATAGATTCCTATCAGGATGCTGTGTTTGGTAAGAAAATATTTGTCATTAACAAGTCACTAAAGCTACATGCCTACCTATATTTCTATATTTATATATATATACACACACACTCACATGAGTCATGAAAAATTATGAACCGTGATTACTCAATGTGGTCATTGACAAATGCTACCTTAAAACAAGTGCAGTCCATAAAACATGTAGTAATTAATTCTTTTGCGTAAAATTGAACCACAGAAGGAAAGCACGTGTCAGGGTAAATCTTACTGGTGCTAGTGTCTATTGGACACAGTCAGTTCTAACTTAATAACTGTATTGGTGAGGAAACTTACTTATATAAACATTGCATACCATTGGTGAGGAAGCTTAGAAAATACAAGTGGTTCACACCTTGGGGTACAGGGCTGAATGTGGCCCTGTGTACTCACCAGGCTATTCTTTTCATGGTGGTTTCCTGCTTTACACAAGACCTGCTGGAAATGGCAGGATCACAGCATTCTCTCTGCGCACTTCTCAGTATCTCTTTTACAAATGTAATGACCAGGACAAAGGGGATCTGCTACCTTACTCTTCATCAACGATCAATAATGAAAACGAGATATCCTAACCAATGTGTTTGCAATGCAACAATAACTTCAGCAAGTTTTATTGAGTTCCAATAGAACTAGCTTCAATATATAAGCTAAAGGAAAGGCTGGATGCCTTTGAATTTAGGATACTTGATTCTCTAAGCCTTTTCCCAACTGCTGTGTCACGTATTGTCATGTACCACACACACTCTTCTCTAAGCCAATTCCCCATCTTATCTCTGAATGTAAGATTACATTTCCCCCTCCCCTCCCCCAGAGAACTGCATTGAGTTAAAATTAAATCGTGCAAGCCATCCCTGACGATTGAAATTTATGGCACAAGGGTTAAGTTTGGAACGTCAGCAGGTCCTACCCTGGGAGGAAGAAGTGGTTTCTCAGTTGTGTCTTGGCTTCATGGGGGTAATGGCAGCTGTGGCACCTATCAGTGTGCACAATGTGGGGTAAATATCCCTCACAGAAGCCGTTTTCAGTTTCACTAGTTTTCAGTTTCACATGCAGTCAGATGTGCAGAGAATTTCTTTTCTGTTAATCAATACTTTCTGCACATCCTCTAGGTGTGGGCAGATCATCTTTGGTCCCTTCTAAAGGCAGAGCAGTGAGTCCTTCCTTATTCCTCTGATGATGCACCTGCCGGTTCTGTGCTAGCATGATTTCACCCACGATCTTCAGAACCCCCGAACTGAACGTGCTGCTGTCTTCTCTATTTTCATGTTTATGAAAATAAGGATGAGGGCAGGGGTGGATCATCTTAGTTCTTTTTCATTTATCCTTTAACATATAACATATAACCATGTGGCACAGAGTAGGTACTTCAAAATAACCAGCTGTCCACAAAATAACTTGTGAGTTATTTTTAACGGTTTTTCCCCTCAAAAGACTTACTTTACTGACTTAAATCCTCTATTTCTAAATGGAACGCTATCGTTTTCCTGCATGCGTACATTTACACTGGTACAGCCATGAATCCTAAGCACATCCATTTAGTGAGTCACACTGGGGAATAATTTCCTTTACACGTGGCACACATAATACAGGTGCCTTTCTTCCTTTGTTGTTTTAAATTTAACATTAGATTTCTTGATACTGGACTGACATGGTTAAGGTAAAGAAATAGACGTAAAGGAATTTTACGTGTTTAATTTAGCATAATTCTGGCATACTAGAATTCTGCTTTTTTCTTCTAGAGTTCACCGTTTCTGTCCTGCATACATGTGGACCATAACCAGTATGCAAAGGCCTCTGGGAGCTGTTCATTCCCCGGTAAAACCCACGCACTTCAGAAAATGGGATAAATGAATATGTTTTCAACAATTAAATGGGCATCAGGAAGATGGGCTCTTGACATCCTATAGAAGTAATGAGCTTAATAACAGATCCACGAATGGGATTAGAGACAAACAAATGATTTCTCATAAAAAGCATAATTATCATACTGAAATTTAAGACACCTAATAATTAGAAAGATGTAAAAAAAAATAGCCAGGAACTCAAAGGATTGCATAAACAATTTTCAGGCTCACTATTCACAGAAAATTAAAACATTGCTATGGGACAAAAAAATGATGCTAAAAAATAATGAATTTGAGTTTTATGCTAGTCCAGGGTAGATATTAATATTGTCAAAAATTAAAATTTGAGTTCGGAATTCTTTTAGTCCTGTGTGTAGCTTATGATGTGTGGTTGTTGACTTGTAATTATGTGATGCCCTCTAGAAAAGGCAATCTCACTGGGAATTAGAGGCAGATTCCCGAGTATTGTAAACAAAAGACCTTAGACTTTGTATATTTCCGTGCCCACCTCAGTGGGGCCACAAAATCACCAACTGAAAGAATTGTATTCCAACCAAAAAAAAAAAAAAAAAACAAAAAAAAACATATCTATACAGGTTTTAAAAAAATAGTGGTTATAATGTCAGGGAAGTCATGGGGGGCGGGGTTTACTTCAAGACTTGATACTTGGTTCAACCTTGAATAATTCAATGTGAAAAAAGCAATCTAGGTTAGACTCTGCTGTCTGTGGGGCGGTCTGTGCGGTGCCTCAGAGCCGCTTCTGACTGATGGATGTCTGCTTTCGAGTACATGGTCTCTGAAGCCAGAGAGTAATCAGCCCTCTGGGGATAAAAATCACATTGCCTATCTCAGGGGACAGTAGTGAATTAACACTGTAGGTCGCCTAGCCTGATAAAACATCGATGAAGGACATTTTCACTTGATTGGGTCTGATTTTTTTTTCATATTCCGAGAGTTCTAAAAGATATAAAGGGAGATAAGCTTAACTTAAGGCCATTTATCCTCATCCTGAAATATTTCATTGGGGTACACTTTAATGTCCTTCTTGGAACATATGCTGTCATATCATAACACACTGATCAGTCTGGGAATGAAAAGCATTTCATTCCAATATATTTTAATGTCAGTCAAACTGTTGTAACATGGCTCTCTCCTCTCTATCCATGACTAAAGTTGAATATTATTCATTTAGAAAACAAACTCTTCGTGGTTGGTGAAGATCCAACAGGGAATTCCTTTGAATCTGTGTGCATGTTTGCTGGATACCTTTGTGTTTTCATTCTAGGGATGCTGAACTGATGCAGGTAGAACATTCTCGGCAGAGCTGCCTGGCTAGTTAGAAGTTAGCAACACGATTAGGTATAGAATTCATCATTTTTTAAAAAAAATTATTTATTTTTTTAAATTTTTTATTGGATATTTTATTTACATTTCAGATGTTATCCCCTTACCTCATTTCCCCCCACCCAGGAACCCCCTATCCTATCCCTCCTCCTCCTTCCATGAGGATGTGCCCCCCCAGCCCCACTAGCACCTCCCCACCCTCGAATTCCCACACACTTGGGGTCTAGCCTTCATGGGACCAAGGATCTCCTCTCCCACCTATGCCTGACAAGGCCATCCTCCCCTACATATACAGCTGGAGCCATGGGTCCCTCACTATGTGCTCCCAGGCTGGTGGTTTAGACCCTGGGAGCTCTGGTTGGTTGGTATTGTTGCTCTCCTCATGGGGCTGCAAACCCTTTCAGCTCCTTCAGTCTTCTCTCTAAACTCCTCCATTGGGAACCCCTTGATCAGTTCAATGGTTAGCTGTGAGCATCCGCCTCTGAATATGTCAGACTCTGGCAGACCTCTAAGGAGACAGCTATTTCAGGCTCCTGTCAGCATGCACTTCTGACATCCACATCAGCAACTACCTTTGGTGACTGCATATAGGATGGATACCCAGGTGGAATGGTCTCCAGATGGTACTCTTTCAGTTTCTGTCCCACACTTTGTGAGGATTTCTATTAAGATGGTTTTGAGGGCTGGTGAGGGAGCTTAGTTGATAGAGTTCTTGCCTGACAGGTGTGGAACAATGCGATTATTCTCAGAATCACATAAGCAAGTGAAGTGGCCCATGCCTACAATCCCAGCCCTCCTGCCACAGAGGCAAAATCATTCTTGGCTACATAGTAGGTTCAAGGTCAAGTTGGAATATATAAGATCTTAAAACAAAACAAAAAAAAAGAATAAAAATACCTTTCCTTTTTATTCAAACAGTATCAGCCAGAGATCCTCAATTGATATCTGAGGAATGTTTCCACGGCAACAGAATGTAGATGTTTTAATGGACTCCGTGTAGGAGCAGAAGAGATGGCTTAGGTTGAGAGGACCTCCCCTTCTGCAACAGGGTCTCACTTTGTAGCAATGGCTGACCTGGAGTTTGCTATGTAAAGCAAGCTAATATTAAACTCACAGAGGTGTACTTGCCTCTGCCTCCTGAGTGCTGGGATAAAAGGCGAGGAGGGTCTTTCTCTATACATGGCTACTTGCTGCTCTTGCACAGAACCTGTGTTCAGTTCCTAGCACCCACACAGCAACTCACAATCATTAGAAACTCCACTTCTAGGGGCTCTAGTGCCCTTTCTGCCCTCTGTGGGTACCAGGCAAATGAGCTACAAATATATATGTATAAGCAAATACTCATAGACATGAATTAAAGAGAAATCTTATGAAAAACTCTTCCACTCATAAAGTTCAGCATTTGTTTAAATGTGGGCTTTAGCTTACCCTGTTTCTACTCAGCGATCTGAGAAGCTACAGTAAGAGCCCCAATTATAAGGCTTATTTCCCCCGTGTTCACACTGGGATGCCCTCACTCACCTGTATATGCCGTTTAGTGTTCTTGACTTTGTATGGCCATCGACCCACAGGGTTGTCAGGTAAATGACTGTGTTTCTGCTAAGCAATAATGGCTTCCCAAATCAGTGAGCAGAATTCCACAGGCAACAAATGCCTTCCTTAGTCACCATAGGGAGGGGGTATTCCTAAGGAAGACGGGAGCCAGTGTTCTTTGTCCTTCAGGTGAGGCTCCGGACTACCAGCTGAGTCACACTTTTATCCCAGTGTCTTTCAATCATCAAGAATGGATTTATTCCTTTTAACTTATACTTAGGACCCCCCCCAGTGTTCTTTCAGTGTTAATTAGAATTCTAAAACCACAAAAACTCTTTTAAGTCTTATGGTATCTTGAATTTAGGGCAAAAATCTGGCCTCCTGCCTTCCTACTAAGCTAGACTTAGGTACCTCCCTTTGTATGCTAATTAAACACAGAAGAGTGAAAAGCAGAGAGAGGTATTTAATCACTACTTTGGTAAAAGAAAAAACAAACCCAGCGATCTCAAGTTCATCTCCAAGATACTAACACAAGTTTAAATAGTGTTGGGTTTCATTTGAATAGCATCTATCTGTTGCAGTACAAAAGCCATCAGTCTGTTGAACAGCATGAACCCGAGAGACAAGAGACTTAATGCCTAAATAGTTGATATAAAAGCAACACTCTTTAAGGCAACACACAACTTCCCCTGTTGGAGAAGTAAAAGGTCTAAGCCTTGTATCCACAAATTTTCAATAGAAGAAATTATACCAATGAAATCTTTGAATTTGTATCAGCTTAGTAACAATTATACAGATTTAGACAGCCTAATATTAACCACCTCAGTCCCCAAGTCCAGGGAATTGGGGCGCTGACTCCTCATTAACTTCTTAAAGCTGAACATGGGCGTTGACTTTTAGAAGAGGAATGAAGGGAATGGTAAATTGATAAGCCTCTGATGTCTGTGTTAACTGCATCCAGCTGGAAATCCAGGGCATCAGTGAACATGCAGGTGATAAGAAGATTCATTCACCAAGGCTGTGTATTCTGTAATATACAAATCTCAAAACAAGTTTTAGTATTTTCCAAATTAGCCTTTCCTTAAGCCAGTAACCAGAAAAACCTTTACATTGAGTTTTTATCCAGAAAAATATAACTATATAACTCAGAATCACACCCATTTTGAAAGTTAAATCAATTAACATTATCATTCTGCTTAGCTCTGTCTAGAGCAGCCTTCTATTTATTCCTCGAATCTTTAAAGCCTTTTTCATCTGTTTTTACTCACTTATTTCTTGCCCCATTTTCGTTATTATAACCTTTATCTATTTATCTGTTTGGCTCTCTTGACTCAGAGCAGCCTGCAATTTACTCCTTGCATCTTTAAAACCTTTTTCATCTGTTTTTGCCCCATTTTTGTTACTATGCAATCACCTTTGTTTCACTTCCGAATTCAGCCAGCTCCATCAGTCGACCTGGTTCTCCAGTGCAGGGTGTCTTCCACTGTATCCCGCTTACTGGAGTTCAAACGTTGAGACTCTGTCAGTCCACTGGTTCTCCAGCGCAGGGTGTCTTCCACTGTAACCCGCTTACTGGAGCCCAACGTTGGATGCCACAATGTTGAGAACCTGCACTCTGCCTCAACGCTTTAGGGCTAAGTGCTCTGGTCAAGAGAGAGAGTGAGGCTCTTGGGGCAGGAGAAGCAAAGAATGGAGACAAGACAGAGGTTCTGATCAAGTCTCAAGTCTCCTTTATTGAAGGGAATTCTGAGGTATTTATACACTTTTGCCACGTGCCTTGTAGGCGCGTGGATACCATGTGCCTTGCAGGTTTGGAGCAGTAAACAGCAACACAAAATATGTGGGATATCAGAGTGTGCTTCAGCTGTTGTAGGCTATTGAAAACCAAATCTCTTATCAGGGTATATGGTTCCAGATGGCTGTAAAGATAATCTGGCCGCTTTCTGCTAAAAGTCGGCTCCCAACAAAATAGGGGTCAGATTTGAGCAAGGGGGGTCACATGATTAAGCTGTGAGGGTCAAGGCATGGTCTCGTTGATCATTTACTTGTTGTAGTTCCGTAATATGGCTCAAAACTGTCATTGCTCTTGCTTGAGGATATCCATTTGGTTCCTCCAAGATGACTGATTCATCTCTGGGCACTCTCTTGTCTTATCAAATAATTGCCCTTTTTGGGAGGTTTGCATCCAAGGAGGCTTGTCTGGTTCTGGAATTCAAGGTGTCTGCAGGTTAAGGATACTGGCTTTTAGCTATATAGCTTTAGGCTTGATGTGGGTGAGATAGGCTGAGCAGAGAATAAGTCCTACACCTAGGCAGGGTCAAGCATCAGTATTACCCAAAGGTCGCCAGCAAAAGCAGTTTCTGTGTGTCTGTTGTATTATTCTTTTGTCAAAAGGAAAGTCTTACTAGAATCCGAGTGTTTTTAATAGCATTCAAATACATGGCATTAATTTAATAGACTCAAAATATCTAAAACTAAGCACAAGTATTCAGATTAAGAGTTACAAGGTATGACCTCAGAATCCAACATTTAGCTTACTATATTTATGAAATCAGCACCAGTAAAAACAGTATACAGACCACCGTTTGAATCATCCTGGAAACAATAGTATTAAAAAGTTTAATGGTATTAACAAGTCTCCCACTTCAGGGGAATGAAACTTATAGCAATTAAAGAAAATTTGCTGGCGCACCACTTGACGATCTTTTCAAACTCTCCTATCGGCTTGAAATGGAACAAGTGTTGGATGGAGATGAATAGCTAACCCAAGTAAAGCTAGAGTGGAGTCCAAGTAAGAGCTAAAACGGAGAACTGTTTCTTGGTGCTTTTCTTCTACACTAATGATGTATCCAAATTGACCATGCAAAGATGACATTGGTGTTGTGTGTCTGTGCATACTTGTCCTTCAGGCTTTGTGAGTTTGTCAGGTTCACCACTATCCTGCCATGTCTCATGACAAGACTGCGAGAGTATTCTTTTCTCTCTGTGCTACAGGAAATCTTATCACACAGAACACACACACGCACACACACACATAAGCACATACACACAGACAGACACACATGCACACACACAGAAGCATGCACACATATATTCATACACAAGCACACGAGTATGCACACACATCCTCTGGACTTCACTTGTTAGACAATATTTCAAAGCACAGGGGTATACATTAAAATAATCTGCTGTGCTCTGTCATAGGCTTGCTGTGTACGTGTCCTGGAATATTCCTTATTTTTCTCATTAGATTAGTATTTAAATAACCTAATAAGAAGTGTAATTATTTTTAAATCTGAACAGAGTTATGGGCTCTGAAACGTAGGTGAAGTATTCTTTTAGTGTATAATAGGACTTAGAAACACATTCCTCTTTATATTCATGCTGGGTGCAAAGACAATCCTATTTTGCTGATGATCAGATACAGAAATGGAACTGTGTCAAGACAAATTGAAGAGGAAGCTTTTTGTTTTTGGCCGGAGATGTCACATGAAGGTTATAAAGCGGGCACACTTAATGATAACCATATGTTGCATATTAAAATAGGCAGGACAGAACATTTGAATTTCTCCTGGAGAATGAAGCTTTATAGAGCCAAGTTATAGGGTTTGAGGGTCCTAGGGACAGCTACAAATTAGCAAAACAGAGAGAGGGGTTAGTCTCTGGTTTGTCTAGACCTTCTCCCAGAGGAGTTACTGTTGCTTCTTTTTACTTTACTGAGCTTTGATGTGAGAACTTTCCTGGCTGAAAGAAAAGGAAACTGTTTTGAAGGCTTACTTTCCTCCTGTTAATCCTTGAATTAAATCTCAATTTTTGTTTTTTTTTTTCATAATTGGAGGGGAAAGCAGATTGGCAAAAATCTCTCTCCTCTTCTCTCCTCCCCTCCCCCTCTCAGTGTGTGTGTGTGTGTGTGTGTGAATCCTCTTTTATCTCCTTATTGATTAAAAGTAACTAGGCTCCTGTTGTCTAAAGCTGTTTTGCCAAGAGCTGTAATCACAGATTGACCCCATTGTAGAACAGTGTTCTGACATGTGTATTTGCCGACGTGTGCATGCAAGGAAGAGAAGAGTATGCATTTGAACCTAAGTGTACTTCATTTTTTTCTATATACAAACTTTGGAAGTTTATTTTAATTCTGTCCTTGAAATTCATGTTTTTAACCACGTGATATCAGTTTTATTTACTTCATTTCCTCACTTTGGAAAGACTGAGTCCTGTCACGGGATTGAAGAAGAATTTCACATGTATTAAACTGCTTAAGAGGTTTCTGGCAGCATGGCAAAATGATACATTTACTACAACACTAGGAATTTTATTTGCTTAATTCCAGGGATTTGCTCTAAATCTTAAACTTGTATCTATTATTCTTTTTATAAATTAATTCAGAAAGAGACAACCAGTTATGAAAATAGTCTGTAACAACAAAAGCACCTGCCACCTGCCCATTCCTCGGAGAAGCTTGGCAGATGTCCTTAAGGACTTCCTGGTGTGTAGATTGTCTCCTAAAAATAAAAGATTAGTTTGTATTTATGTATATGTGTGTGTTTGTGTGAGTATATGCTACACGTGTGCAGGTACATACAAAGGCCACTATAGACTATGGAGTGCTCTGGTTATATGTTGCCCCATGTGGATGCTGGAAACCAGTTATGAATCTTCTGGAAGAGCAGCAAGTTCTTGTTAACCGGAGAGCCACCTCTCTAGCCTTTTTGAATTGTTTTTTAATCATGTGTATACAATGCCAATTTTCTTCTCATTCCCAACTGAACAAGATTCTGGGTTTTTCCTCACTCAGAGCTTAAGTTTTTGGTAGTTGCAAATAACAGGAAGTCGAACCAGATGTAACACGTAAGAATTTCCTGTGTAGTAGTGATGTCATAAATGCTACGGCTTACGGAAATCATGTAGAAGGGGGAAATGTGGTCATGCCAGAGGAAATGAAGCCAGTTTATCAGTGAGGAATCTGCAGTGTTTTCTGCTTTGATAGTTTGCACATCTAGGGGGCAGAATAGCAGAGAAAGCTTCTGACTATGAGTCTGATAAATGTGAAATTAATCTTCAATCTCCCCCATCCCTGAGTAATCATATGACTTAATAAGCTTCTAGGCGTCTTTTCTCATAACGACATATCATTTTTTATAGTTTTACTATGGATATTAATTATCCTTTAGCTCTTTTCCTGGTGCACAGTAAACAATAAATATCACCTACAATTATTTGCTTCATGTACAAATTGGCAGTATTTTGTTGGCTTGGTTTTTAAATGAAGTTTATTTTGGAAAAACTGTGTTTACATAATATTTTTATATTTAATATGTGGGACTTCATATTTTGTTTTCATTGATTTATAGTAAAAAAAATAAGTTTTTTTTTTTTTTTTATGAGCTCTTCATAGTGCCTTGTGGAACACTGAGCTATGCTTAAGTGATATAGCAAGAAACCTGGAGGGGAAAGTCCCACTGGAATTTAGCATTAGCTAAAAACAGCAAAATCATTTCATAGAAGAAGCATCTTAAAGTGAGTCACAATTCAGTCCCTGCATCATTGCAGATGGACTCGGGGCACTCTGCCATCGGCCCAGCTTTCAGGAAGGATGTAGCACAAGGCATGCTGGGAAAGAGAACATTTCCACACTATTCACACATTGAGGAGTTTCCAAAGAAGCAGAGCATGGATTTGGGAATGTCTAGATTTCCGCCACGCCTTTCCACTCTAAAGCATCTGTGTGACTTGGAAACCTGTGATCCATGTGGTACTCGGACTGATGTGAGATAATTCATTTCTTGGCTTTTCAGGGTTCCTGTGTGTAAATCACTTAACGATGTGAGAGCAATCATGTATTTGAAACTCCCTGAGAAAATATTCCCAATTCTATTACCTGCCCTTCATCACAACTCTCTTAAAAACAGCTTTGACGGAGTGTGCCAAGAACCCCTGCCAAGTGTAGTCTTCTTCTTCAAGGGAAGGGGGCTGTGCAATCTACTGTCATCAAACCTGAAAGAAAACAGAAGTCACCAAACTCAGTTCTCACATCCAAATATGAGAATTACATCCCTCTTCAGACCCCTTTTCTCTTTGGCCAGATACTATACCACAAGAAAATTTACAATAGTTATGTAAGAGCCTTGAATCCTAACAAAAGGTTATTGTCATTATTATGTTAAGGCTTAAAAGTCAGAATATTTATCCAAGCCTGGGGTGATGGTGTAACTGCCTTTGGAATAGCCTTTTTGTCTCTTTACATCCCACTTACCGCCTACCTCCTGGTCACCCTATCTCACAATCCTTCTCCCACCCCAGCTTCCCTTCTCTGAGCAGGTGGGGGCTCCCCTATGTATCCTACCCCATCCTGGAGCTTTTCATGAGGCAAATGAGATGATTTTTCCCAGGACCAGACTTTTAAAGACTGTGGGAAGATTAAATACTTAAAACAAAGTCTCCATCCTGAGAGCTATCATCTTTACCAACATGTTTCAGTCTGGTATTATGTCAGCTGGTTCACATTTAATCATGTTTTCCCCAAATCACTAGGAGGACAAAACTTGCATTAGCCTAGTGCACACCTGCCAGCGAACGCTTTCCCCTCTCTTCAAAGCATCTTATTCTCTCAATATGAGGCTGGACAACTGTAGTGACCCATCTCAGCGCTCTTCCGCTGAGTCGTCTGAAAACTAAAAGTAAAGGAGAAAGAGGAACCCAAGCAGCTGTTGTTTCATCTAGTTTTAAAATTATTATTATTTTTTGACTTGCCAGTATGCTCAGTGTGCATTCACTAAAAACCCAATGTGAAAGCAAATGGATATGGGCTGTGGAGATGGCCCAGTACCTGATACACTTGCTGTACAAGCTGAGGACCAGAACCAGGATTCCCAGAACCCACATAAAAATCTTAGACGGCATCCCCATTTGAGGATACTTTCCTTTTTCCATTGTATGATTCTGGCTTCTTTGTCAAAGATCAAGTGTCTGTAGGTCTGTTGGTTTATTTCTGGGTCTTCGATTTGATTCCATTGATCGGTGTATCTGTTTCTGTACCAATGCCACACAGCTTTTATCATGATTGCACTATAGTACAGCTCAATACAATACAGGTCAGGGATGGTGATACCTCTAGAATTTCTTTTCATCAGTGGGAGAGAAAGAGCTGAGCCTCGCAGAGACGTGAAGTGCCAGGGTAGGGGGATACCCAGGGGAGCCTCCACCTGCTCTGAGAAGGGGATGGGGGGATGAGAGAAGGCTTGTAGGAGGGGTGACTAGGAGGTGGACAGTGAGCAGAATATAAAGTGAATAAGTAAAAGTAAATAAAAAATTAAAAAACAAAATCTTAGCAGGCACAATGGCCACTGTAACCCCAGTGCTAGAGAGGCAGAAGCAGAGGAGACCAAGGGCATGCAGACTAAGTAGATTAATCCTCTGGAAAGCTTTCAGTTCTTCAAGGGACAGACCCCACCACCATAAACAAAAATAGAAAGTTAAGTGGCCATGGGGCAAGATACCTTATATCAACCCCAGGACTTTGCGATCATGTATTCATGCACGCCCCCTCACATGTTCATCCCCACACATGTGAACACCCTTGCATACAACACTCAAGTATGGAAAAATTCTAAAATGGATGACAGTTGAATTTTGCATAGTGTAGATTCATCATTGAATTGGCTGAAGACTAGAAATAAAGCCACAATGGACTTTTTTATTTTAATGGTTCCTTTGTATCTTTGTATGGACAGAGTGTGTTTCTCATCAATGTCAGTATCCTTAAACTACCATGTGGTTGCCGATGAATGACACCTCAGTGTCTTAAAGCCAGCACTGAAACATTTCTCAGCCCAAGCTTGTCTAATGTGTAGGGTTAACATTCCTGTCTTCTTGTTTTTGGTGTATTTGATGTTCTGTGTGATTCACCAAAGGCCTTTTCTTTCTCTTGCAGTCTGACAGCAATGCCAGCTTCCTCCGCGCTGCCAGAGCAGGCAACCTGGACAAAGTTGTGGAGTATCTGAAAGGGGGCATTGACATCAACACCTGCAATCAGGTAATTGGGGCCATACATTAAGAAGCACTCAATATCCAGAGTCTCAGATACTGATGCTCTTTTCTGTTTATATTGATTTACTGATGTATCAGAAAGTTGATCTTAGGCAACCTAATTTTTTACCACCTTAACGATTTTTGAAGTATTGATGATTGTTCTTAGAGGTACCATTGTTGGTGAAGTATAGAAAAAAAGTGAATGTCAGTATTTTCTTGTGAAATGAGGTAAACTACTGGGTGTGGTAGAGTGATTGATCTGGTATATTGATTGGTTAAGAATAATATATTACTTAGTTCAAGGTCATCGTCAACTACATAGTGAGGTCAAAGCCAGCCTGGGTTATAATAAAATAGTGTTTCCAGAAAAAACACTAACTAACTAACTAACTAACTAACTAACTAGCTAGCTAACAAAAACCCCACAACTCTCTTCTAACTGGTTTAAAGAAATATGGTTAATTCTGAGGCTATGTAAAAGTACTATATTCATTTAAATGAAGTATTTGGATTGTTTATTAGAGAAAATTATTGACTTTTGATATTATTTGTCCTCAAGACTATTAATATGTTCTTGACATTTTGACAAAGATTTTTGTACCATCAGTTAAAGTGTCTAGAAACCCCAGTAATTACTAAAGCTTATAAATGTTGTTGGCTTGGGGTGTGTGTATGTGTGTGTGTGTGTACAACAGATAGTATAATGAAAAGCAAATGATTATGGCTAATGTCATGTTCCTTGGGGGTAAATTTTATTTTTTGATTCCAAATTACCCAGGAGTGCTTGGATGTTCTTCTGCCTCCTCCTGTGTATTCAGCGCACTTTTATTAACTCTTCAGCGTTTTTTTTTTTTTTTTTTTTTTTTTTTTTTTGGCATAAAGTGTATATATATATATATATATATATATATATATATATATATATATATATGGTTTTTTATGTTAATCAAAGGCTTTATAAGTTTGGTAGTGCTCAATTACAAGATGCCCATACAATCAGAAGTGTAAACCCAATACCCAACCTAGATATATCAACTATCTTTGACTGGTGGAGACATGTGAACATCTGCCTCCATGTCCTCCCCTCTCTTGTCACCTAGCTCTTCCTCTCTTTACTCCTCCTCTTCTTCTCCTTACTCCTCCCACCTTAGCTCCTCCTACATATTACCCTTCCTGTTAAAATAAAACTTTTCTCTTAAAATACAATTAGAGCATAACTATACCAATTTGTGTCAGTAAGGTACAAGATAGACCCAGTCCATCATTTTGTTGACTAACCAGAACCTCTGTTATTCCTCCTAACTAAAAGACTTAGTTCTGAACCTGGCTTTTTTCTTGGCTTTAGAATGAATGTCAGCTGAAAACCATCCTTTCAAATCTTTCTCTCAAAGTAAATAACCAGGATTGGCTATGAGACTATAAGTCTTCAACCCCATAAGAAATCCAGAATGACTGAGTTAACTGAAATTATGGGAAGCACAAAGCATAGCTTCTACAACTTAGCTAATTTATAGAGACCACTGAACACCTGGACAGTCTCTATATTACAAAACGTTGAAGCATCTGATCTACAGCAATCTAGCCCAGGACCATCTGACAGACCTAGTGATGCAGAATTATTAAGGGCTGATTACTCTGTTTTGACAGATATAATCAGTTGACTATTCCACAAGTGTGTCCTTTTCTGGACAGTAATTTGTCTGTAGATGACAAGAGGCAATTCTTGCCTAATGGCTGTCTCACCACAACTGAAGTAACTCCAAAGATGCTCAATTTCTTCTTAGAATCCACAACAGGAAGCTGTCAGGAACAGACAGGTCTCTAATCAAAATGAACATTAATACAGAAATGTTTGTCAATTCTGTGGACTTCTGACGTTTTGAAAACCAACTATCCATGTAAGGCTATCTGGACTGTTGTCTGTTAACTCCTCTCAGCTATTTCTAAATAAAATATAGAAAACACCCTAACAATAAATTCAGAGCCATGAATTTGCTATAGGCCCTTAACTCACAGGCTGACCATCTCAAATCAGTTAGAAAACAAAATGCCTATGAGAGTAACAATATCCATCTCACTTTTATATCAATAAGAAGCTCATACCAATGAAAACCTTAAATTTGAAATCAAAGTAAATCTTGTGCCATTTAAGAAATTATGACTTCATCTTAATAACAATTATACTTATTTCTACCAATAGGTTATGGCTATACAATAAATCTTAGCTAATCCTCCCTGTTCCAACAAAACCACTACTTTTCCCTAGAAAGACATCCAAATATTAACCACCCCACCCTCCAAGCCCAGGGAATAGGGGCACTGACTCTTCATTAACTTCTTCAAGCTGATATGGATGTTGAGATATTAGAAGAGGGGCAGGGGGAAGAATAAATTGATAAGCCTCTGACGCTGTGTCTTCACTGCATGCAGCTGGAATTCCAGGACATCAGAGGTTTGAGCAGATCTGCTCACTTTGCTTGATGAGTAGATACACCACGGCTGTGTATTCTGCAATATACAATTCTCAAAACAAATTTTAATATCAAGAAAATTTTTTGTTTGAATTCTGGAATGTAGTCTTCTGGCGGCATGCCTCTGTCATGTCTAATCCATATAATTCTTTGAGTTTCTATGAGGGTGTGCTCCCACCATCCTCCCATTCCTGCCTCCCTGCTCTCGAAATTCCCCAACACTAGGTAATCCAAATTTTCAGGCACCAAGGCCGTCCACTTCCACTGATGCCTGGCAAGACCACCCTCAACTACCTATACAGGTGGAGCCATAAGTCCCTCCCTTTGTGTTCTCAGGCTGGAGATTTTAGAATGGCTACTTCAGCTTGTTTCTTAGGACCATTTGCTTGAAAAATTGTTTTCCAGCCTTTTACTCTAAGGTAAAGTCTGTCTCTATCACTGAGGTGGGTTTCCTGTATGCAGCAAAATGCTGGGTCCTGTTTACGTATCCAGTCAATTAGCCTATGTCTTTTAATTGAGGAACTGAGTCCATTGATGTTAAGAGATATTAAGGAACAGTGACTGTTGCATCCTGTTATTTTGTTATTAGAGGTGAAATTATCTTTGTGTGGCTATCTTCTTTTGGATTTGTTAGAAGAGGATTACTTTCTTGCTCTTTCTAGGGTATAATTTCCCTTCCTGTATTGGAGCTTTCCTGCTATTTTCCTTTGTAATGCTGGGATGTGGAAAGATATTGTGTAAATTTGGTTTTGTCATGGAATATCTTGATTTCTCCATCTATGGTAATTGAGAGTTTTGCTGGGTATAGTAGCCTGGGCTGGCATTTGTGATCTCTTAGGGTCTGTATGACATCTATCCAGCATCTTCTAGCTTTTATTGTCTCTGGTGAAAAGTCTGGTGTAATTCTGATAGGTCTGCCTTTACATATTACTTTGCCTTTTTCCCTTACTGCATTTAATATTCTTTCTTTGTTTTCTGCATTTGGTGTTTTGATTATTATGTGATGGGAGGTATTTCTTTTCTGGTCTAGTCTATTTGGCATTCTGTAGGCTTCTTGTATGTTTATGGGCATCTCGTTCTTTAGATTAGGGAAGTTTTCTTCTATAATTTTGTTGAAGATATTTATTGGCCCTTTAAGTTGGGAATTTTCACTCTCATCTATACCTATTATCCTTAGGTTTGGTCTTCCCATTGTGTCCTGGATTTCCTGAATGTTTTGTGTTAATAACTTTTTGCATTTTGCATTTTCTTTGACAGTTGTGTCAATATTTTCTATGGTATCTTCTGCACCTGAGATTCCCTCTTCTATCTCTTGTATTCTGTTGGTGATGCTCCTGATTTCTTTACTAGATTTTCTATCTCCAGGGTAGTCTCCCTTTGTGGTTTCTTGATTGTTTCTACTTCCATTTTTAGATCCTGGATGGTTTTGTTCAATTCCTTCACCTGTTTGGTTGTGTTCTCTTTTAATTCTTTAAGGGATTTTTGTGTTTCCTCTTTAAGGGCTGCTAACTGTTTACCTGTGTTCTTCTCAAGTTCTTTGAGAATGTTATTTATGTCCCTCTTAAAGTCCTGTATCATCATTAAAAGTGATTTTAAATCTAAATCTTGCTTTCCTAGTGATATGGGGGCATTCAGGACTTTCTCGTGTGGGGGAGCTAGGTTCTAATGATGCCAACTACCCTGGGTTGCTGATGCTTATGTTCTTGTGCTTGCCTTTTGCCATCTGGATCTCCTTAGTGTTATCTGCACTGTTTCTGACTGGAACCTGTCTTTCCTACTATTTTGGTTGTATCAGAAATGTGTGAGGTGGGTGTTGCTACTGGGGTTAGAGCTGGGACCCAAGATCTATGTGCTCAGTGCTTGGGCTGAGACAGGAAGGAACCAAAGCTCCGGCCCAGGAGTAACTTCCTGGGTCCCAGTGGGTCCCAGTTACAGTTTGAGGCAGGTGTTGCTTTCTCCTTACCTAAGATACTGCCCAGGTTAGAGCTCCTTGAAGGCCTGGTTCCTCTGGGTTCTGTGAGATTGGGGCAGAGCTGCTGCCCAGGATCTGCTCAGTGCTCGGCCCAGACAGGAAAGGCTCTTTAGCATTTCTTAAGCTGTGGATTATGACCCATAAGCAGTTATAGAACAGAATATGGGTGTCACAAAATATTAATGACAAGAAAAGCTTTCAGAATGTGCAGTAACCAAAATTAATTTGAAATCAAATCGTAATGAATCTAGGGTTGTTTCTCTCAGTGCTTGCCCTGTCACATAGTAGGGCTTCATTTTAGTCTAGACACATAGTATGAGCTCTTTGGCTTATGTCCCATCATTCAGCATTATTGAACACATAAGGAAATTTTTAAAAAATAATTTATAAAGAAATATAATAATTTAATTATAAAAACAAAAGCTTCAAAATTTTTTAAATTAAATTAAAAAATTTAATAATTCCTCACCATTATCTCTCAACATGCAAATACCAAATTAGTATGTGCTTGGATTACATTGCATAAGAATTTTAAAAATTACTGTATAAATTCCTGACCTAAGTTTCATTTAAAAAAAAAAAGCATTAAATGAATTTTGGCTTGGGATGTGGGACAGAATTACCAATGATTTCAGAAATGATATTAAACATATTTCTGCTCTTTTTTAATATTTGCTATGTGAAATGACTTTGTTAGAATTGGAAAGTATAAAACCAAAGTACCAGCTAAGTGACAATAGTGGCACATGCCTTTGATTCCAGCTCTCTAGAGGCAGAGGCAGGTAGATTTCTTGAGTTTGAGGCTATCCTAGTCTACAAAGTGAAGTCCAGGACATTTATGTCCAAACAGAGAAACCCTGTCTCAAACAAACAAACAAACAAACAAACAAATCAATCAGAATACCCATCAACTCTACAGATCTCTGTCATCAAATGTTTGGCCAACATTTAAGTTTTGTGTAAAAATCAACAAGCATATCCATCTCAGTAGTACATAAAATTTATTTTCACCTTTAAAATAAAAACTGCTTTAAAATAAATTTCTTTATGTTGAAAGGAAAAAGGACATAAGTGGAAAAGCTTTAAAAGCCTTGCTCTAGGCCACTGAAATTGGCTCTCTCAAATATTTTCCAAAAATGCTATCAGGTTATTTATGACCCCCAAATTATTATCTTCCTAGATTCTTATTTATTAATTTCTTCCTGGTTTTGTTACTAAGCATTTGGAGAGTCACCACACCAGGGAATCCAGGTCTCCCCTAGTGGGTCTTCTTCTTGTTAATAAGATAACTTAAGAACAAACTCAAGCAACAGCTCCAGGACAAGTTTATTCCAGTTTAAAAGCAAACCCCAGGGAGGCAAGCTGCGGGAAGGAAGCCTTTCAGGTAAGAGAAAAGGTCGTGTTCTCTGAGTTAAGCTGGTATGGAGGTCAGCCCATGGCAAGGAGGGGAAATTTGGAAAAAAGAGAGAAACCCAAAACATCCTTAGGTAAAAGAGAAACCAAAAGGGGGAAAGTTACACTTTTTTGAGTAACTCAGAAAAACGGGCGGACTTCCAAGGTTGTATGGGTGGGAATTTTGGGAAAGAATAGCACAGTATTTTGTTTAAAAAGGTCATTATTCCTCCTGTCTCTATAGACTGGCTCAAGGTGGCTTTGTCCTCCTGAAGGTTGGCCCCTTGGCGAGGAGAGTGACCTGTCCAACTTGATTAAGGAACAAGACAACTCCTTGTCTCCACACGGGTAGAATCCATTCTGAACTATACTACTCTGTCCACCCCAAGCCAGCTGTTCACATCAGTCAGCAGCTGGCCAGTGTCGAGCATGCATGTTCATAGGGGACCACTGTGGACTTTCCACATTCAGACTCACATTAGCTCCTGTGTCTTCATGGTCATTTAGCAGAGTGACCAGAAAGCCCTTGTGCATTCATCTGAGTCATTTCTATCCTGGGTCACTTCATCTTATGTTATGTTGCCACTTTAAAATAAAAACATATTCATGGCATTTCTAACATTCATAAATTTCCTGTGGCTGAAAAGACCCAAAAGAGTAGGCCATTGTGTTACAGTCACCTGGAGACGACTTCTCTATTTTCTTTTGAGAATCATAGGAGGGAGAAACATGGTCATTGATGACAGGATTGCTCATCTGCTCATCTTTTAGGGAAGTACGTCTCTCATCACACAGAAATACAGAGACATATTTGCTTTTGCCGTTAATGTGAGGGATGACTGGAACAGAAAGCCCTTGGATTGCATGATCTTGGGCCATCTGCTGGGGATGTGTTTGCAGTGAGTAGTCTTGAAGGACTAGGTCTAGACAATACCAATCCTGAGGCCAAAAGCAGGCTAATGTGAATTCCTCCAGGCCTGCATAGTTGAACACAGCCTACACAAACAGGCTTCCACCATTGCCCTTTGTGTCCACTGTGATGCATTTGATGAAAGGATCTGGCACCAGTGGCATAGGACACTCAACTGCTGCATTTACTGTGGATTACACAGCCCTCGCTCAAATCCAGGAGACTTTGCTCCTCTGTTAACATTGTGACGTAGTTACAGAGTAGTTCTATGGCTTGAAGGTGAGACATGTTGATACTAAGCCATACAATGAGTCCAAATAACTTCCTCTCCACGGACAGATGGAATAAGACCATTTCAGACCTATATTTTCTATTAGGAATAATTTTACCTGAAATGCTTCTATTACTCTTTTGAACAAGTAATTTGAACTTAAAGTATATTAATTATATTAAGAAAGAAAATCCAAGTTCCTACATGCATATATGTATTCATATACATATTTACTCAATATGGTGCCTTAGAGTTTAAATTTAAAATGTTTTATATTTTTGACATGCTACCTTAGGTTCATGAGTAAATTAAATCCATTCCTCAATTTAATATAAACTAGTTACATTTCTAAGTTGGCAGTATATTAATAAACAGGATACATGATTGTTACTTCATTTACATAAATATTAAATAAACATTTCATGATTAATGTTAAAAATAGCATTAAGTAAAATGAAACTAACCTATTTCAGACTGATTTCAGGTCATCTTAAAGTATTTTGTGACAGGTCAAGGTTACTAATTTTATTTTTTTGATGCCATTTAGGAGGGAGTTATCTCTCAATAGTAAATACTTTGTTCATGAGTGATTGATGCTAAGCCCACCTTCTTGAGCTGGTTTGAAAACTTTTCATCTGTCTTGCACATTTCTTCTAGAAGCCTTCTATTCCCTAATGTCTCACCTAAACAAAATAATATTTATTTCCCTGAGACATGGTATAATAAGCCATAGACTCAAAGCCTAGTTCTATCCCTTTTGGGATGTTATTTCAGTTCAGAAAGGGGCAGTTCTCTACTCTCTAAACAGAGTGAAAGCATGCTCAGTGCTTCTTTCCCAGGATGCAATAACATTTGAAGTATGAAATAGGAAACTTAAAACATGATTTTCTATAGTTCCTACAGTCTAATTACAACTACTGTATATATTCAACGAAGAATCAAAAATTACAATTGACTTCCACAAAACTATGAGATTGACTGTCTCAAATCACTCAGACTTAAGTAGTTGTAAAGCAGATGTTGTTGCCTGTAGTTTATGCCTTATTATAATTATTATTAAAAGATGTGTTAATTAGAAGTTGTAGAGTTAAAGTGAGTAATATCAATTTAGGAGTTATGTATCAAGTTTTGTGCCATGAGTTTTACATGTGATGTTTTGTCTTTAGCTGAGAGAAAATCCTGAGATGTGGGGTAAGCCTCAGTTTATTGATACAGAAATTCAGTCCACATCTGTGTGTCATGTTCAAATTTTATCTGCCACAGGACATCTTGAGTAGATATTTGAGCTGTCTTTAACAATATGTACAGCAGTAGCAACCTTCATTCTAAAGTTTGGACCATAGTAATAACTTACCATTATTAATAGAACAGAGTATTTATTCCTCCTCAGATTAATGTAATAAAGAAATTCCTAACTCAAAGAAAACCATCACCAGAAATTCTATTGTTTTTACCAAGACTTCTACTGAAATTCAAATAAAATGTAGAACTGAAAATAATTTCCAGATACATACATATGGTAATAGAGACGGCAACCATTGAAACTAAACGTAACCTATTTCTAATTGTGACATTCAAATACTATGGTGTAGGGACAAAGAAAAGAAAGAATATCCTCTGTTTTTCTTCTAAGTTGGGGTTTCCAGGGAACATTATGACATGCAATATAAAAAATCAGAACTCTCTTTACCCTGTTGTATTTCTCAATGAAAGATAATTTGGGCTTTACCAACTTTCCAAAAAATATTGCATGTATTAGGGTGCTAAGAGTCCTAAAACTGAAGTTAGGATCAGATTTCTTTTTTCAAAAAGTAAAATGGGCTTTATATATTATCATGTGAACTTTGAAATTTAATAAAGAATAACCTTAGTTTGTAATAACTTAAAGGAAATATAGGGCCGGGAGGCAGAGCTTTATGATGAAGAATGTCCTTAAAGGGAATGGAGAAAATTAGTTAATCTGGCAAAAGAAAATACCCTAAAACCTTCATGCTTTCATTTTTCTTTTCCCAATAATTGTAATTATGACCATAAGCTTGTTTTCATTAAAAGATTAGACTAGAATTTATTAGTCTTGTTAGTTTTTCTCTGTTAAAAAGACAATTAACCTTAACATTCATTCCCTTATTGAAACTCATAAATACATTTCCTATAAAATATTTATTTAGTAATTGTGTCTGTATTGATATTGTAGTGTTATAAACAAGGCTGATAACTAGGTGGTAAAAATAAACTCAGTAACATTTCCATAAGCATTTATAGCTAGTTGAAATATTAATAAAAACCCAGGAAGGTTGAGATACTTTTACCATGTATCAAATTTATTTGTTTCACCACAGTGACTTCAAAATAAAGGGCTGTTGCTTGGCACCTCTTACATATCTCAACAAGGACCAACCGTTTTTAAAATGTCCTTATTTGGGGTTTTATATCACTGACACCAAATTGTAGCAATAAAGATGCAAACTTATCCGTTTAAACCCATGTTTTCTCCCCCCTCCCCCACAAAGCAGACAATCTTTTTGTTTATGTTTTTGTTTGTTTGTTTGTTTTCAAGACAGGGCTTCCCTGTGTAACAGAATCATGAATATCCTGAACTCATTTTTGTATACTAGGCTGGCCTCAAAATTCACAGAGATCCTCCTGCCTCTGCATGCTGAGTTCTGGGATCAAAGACACACATCATCCACCCAGCACAGAGGCCAGTCTTAAAGACTGCCCTACCTGGGAATCTATCCCATATTCAGTCACCAAACCCAGACACTATTGTGGATGCCAAGAAGTGCATGCTAACAGGAACCTGATATAGCTGTCTCCTGAGAGACTTTGCCAGAGCCTGAGATATACAAAGGCGGATGCTAGCGGCCAACCATTGAACTGAGCACTGGCCCCAATGGGGTTCCCAATGGAGGAGTGAGAGAAAGGACTGAAGGAGCTGAAGGGGTTTGCAATCCCATAGGAAGAACAGTAATATCAACTAACTAGCTCCCAGGGACTAAACCACCAACCAAGGAGTACACATGGAGGGACCCATGGCTCCAGCTGCATATGTAGCAGAGGAGGATGGCCTTGTTGGGCATCGATGGGAGGAGAGGCCCTTGGTTCTGTGAAGGCCCTTGGTCCTGTGATGCCCCAGTGTAGTGGAATTCAAGGTTGGGGAGGCAGGACACCCTCATAGAAGCAGGGGAGGGAGTGGGATAAGGAGTTTCTGGGGGAGGACGAGGGAAGGGGATAACATTTGAAATGCAAATAAAGATAATATCCAATAAAAATGAATACTAGGGAATACTAGGGAAAATACATCATTTTAAGGCAATAATAATAACAGCAAGCCTTCTGTAACAAGATGATGCATTCAACAATCACTTTAGAAGATGTCCTCTTAGTGTGACTCAAACAATTTTTGGAAGTTATGTTAAAAATGTGGGTGTCAGAGACCAATTTTTTTTCCAGATAAGGGACCCTGGGCGATCTACCTCCAAGTGTCTGAATTTATTCAACCTCAGTGTTCATAACAACCTGATGTTGGAGTTGTTGGTGACTGTAGGGAATGTTTGAGAACTTCCTAAAGGAACCAGCACTCCATAAATATTATTGAACATGACAATCCACAGTAGAATAATGCAGTCATCTCATATTGACTCTTAGCCTACCTGTTAGCAGAAGCAGTAGTATTTTCATAGGCTGGACAGAATCTTAAATGGCATGTCTGTAGCCTGTGCCATCAGAGAAGAAAGATTATACTTCATTGTAATTTGGTAATAGTTACTATTTATCTGGATTGTGTTAAACTAAAATGTTTTTCTGCAACTAAAATCTTTCTCACAAATGTCATTTGGATCCATCTGGTTTGGACCAGCCTTTAAAAATGCCAAGAACAGTACTACTAGTTTGGGACTTAATAAGGGCAATAAAACTGAGATAAAAATAATTGAATTCATGGAATTATTGAACCATTGAATAAACTGTAGTTCTATAACTAGTTAAATTAGACACAAATATATTTGTACAGTATAGTTAAATTTCAGCATGGTTGTCATAGTTTGCTTTCTATTGCTATGATAAGAAACCATGACCAAGAGTAACTTGGTGAGAAAAAGGTTTATTTGGCTTATACATCTAGATCACAATACATTAGGAAGGGAAGTCAGAACAAGGACTCAAGGCAAGAATAACCTGGAGGTAGAAAGTGAAGCAGAGGACATGAGAGAAGATTGCTTATTGACTTGCTCCACATGGTTCACTCAGATTCTTTTTTCATGTAATCAAAGCCCACCTGCCCCGAGATGGCACTGCCCACAGTGGGCCAGACCCTCACACATCCATTGTCAATCAAGGAAATGTTCCATAGGCTTACCAACAGATCAATATGAGGAGGCATTTTCTCAATCGAAATTCCTTCTTCCTAGATGGTCCTGGCTTGTGTCAAGTTAGACAAAAACTAACCAGGGCACTATTTATTGCTGATGCCTTGTTTAATGAAACAAAGCCTTTCTGCCTTTTAGTAGATAACGTTTGAAATAAATATGAAAGTTTGAAATAAATTCAAGTTTGAAATAAATATGGCCTGTCTAATCTTTTGGATTTCAGCATTGATAGTTACTCAGTAGTAAGCAATTCTAACAGACATTCATTAAGTACTTATTCAAAGCACTAAAAGTTTCGACTGTATTTGTACCTCCTGGAACTGAGAAAGAGATCTGAAATGTAATGACTTGTCCATTTTGGAAACCAGGGGTGATCTTATTTAAATTATTTCTGTGGCTGTGCTCTTACGTACTGTCTGCATGGTTTAGATTGGAACAGGACACTTAATATTCTGGGAATTCTCTTGAGTCCTCTCTTCCTGTGACCAAGGACACAGATTGTATTGCTTGATTTCCCAGCAGCCTCCCATTTTCCAACTTTGTGTCAGCTCTATAACCACAGCGTTCTTCTCTTTCAGTCTGATGTCAGGCACAGCACTTGTTCACCTGTTCATTCAAACAAAGTTTTGGTGCTGCGGATGCAGTAGAGCAGAAAGAAGCAAGACCTCTGCTCTTAAATAAGAATGGCTTCCATAGACTCAAATATTTGACTGTGTGGTCCCCAGTAGGTAGAAGTGTTTGGGAAAGATTAGGAAGTGTGGCCTTATTGGAGGAGGTGTGCCATTGCAGATGGAGTATCAAAAGACTTCCATCACTCCCAGTGTGCCCTTTCTGCACTTCCTCTTTATGGGTGATGAAGTGAGCTCCTAGTTCTTCCTGGCAACATGCCTTCACTTTACCATCATGACTTTAACCCTCTGAAACCATAAGCCTAATTAAACTTTCCATTTGAAGTTGTCTTTGTATTGGTGTTTTTTTTTTTTCTTTTCTTTTTTTCTTTTTTCTTTTCTTTTTTTTTTTTCAGAAATAGAAGAGTAGCTAATCCATATGGACCAATAAAAAGCAGTAAATCAGTTGGGCATGGTAGTGTATGCCTTTAATCTCAGCATTTGGAAGACAGAGACAAGTGGATATCTATGAATACAGAGCCAACTAGCATCTATAATAAGACCGATATTAAAAAAAAGGAAATAAATAAAAGGAAAAGAAAAAGCAGTAAAAGATATGGAAGAGAAACATAACAGCAAGAGAGGAGAGAATGGAACCAGAGCAGTGTGTCATGGCTGATAAGATGCCCAGGGAGTTACTCAACAAAGCTGAGCATGAAGCCATGCACCATTTTAAAAGAGTCCATTTTACAAATTTTGATGAGATGGCTACACTGAACAAGGTAATGTGTCCAAGGACCACCAGGAAGGTCAGCCTGCCTGAAATAAAGTAAGGGAGGAGAAGAACAGGAGGAGGTGAGGGGAGAACAGGCAATGTTAGAGTTTGTAGGTTATTTTAAGGAAAAAAAAAACATTGGGTTTGCTTCTAAATAAAAAGAAAGGTGATTAGAGAATTTTAAAGAAGGAAGTGATATAAACTCACTTGACTCGGGCTCAGTAGTGGCACCCAGACAGGAGGGAGAGAGGACGCCTAGGGAAAAGAACTTTAATTATTTTAGCTGAGAAATGAGGTGTTTTACCCTAGGCAACAGGCAGAAGTCATGAGCCCTGTTTGGCTTCCAGGTAGAATTTAAGGATAGATTTGTTGGTTGGTGGTTGTGGGGGATTCTGAAAACACCACAGCATGCACACTATGGCCGCGTGAGGCAAGATTGAAGTTGTTCAACACTACTCTGTACCTAGTGTTGGTTCAAACTTCGGGAGTCTGACACAGGAAGTTTATCTTAGGCACATTTAAGTACAGCATGATTTTGGAAAAAAAAAGTT
The DNA here is from genome assembly GCF_011762505.2 of Arvicanthis niloticus. NCBI lineage: Eukaryota > Metazoa > Chordata > Mammalia > Rodentia > Muridae > Arvicanthis > Arvicanthis niloticus. Next base: position 104,433,588 of record NC_047661.1, on the reverse strand, counting down.
TCCTGGTGTTAATTAACTTAATCTTATGTTTACAATAAAACTTAAAACATGATTAGATTGAACTTCTTTTCAAAGTACATGTGACCTTTTCCATAAAGACAGATTCTATTGACTAAGAAGCGGTGCTCAAGGTAAGGGTATAGGCAGATTGACTGAAATAAATGTAGCAGTCTGAGGGAACCAGGTGTGGCCTGGCTTTACAGATAGCTCACAGGTCACCAGGCTACCCAGCCTTCTGGGCAGAGAACAGGTTCTACATCTCTTCCTGCTTCCCCTAGTGTTCATCTGTGAGCACAAGGAACTTGAGCCCTCTACAGATGGATTCAGCACAAGATGATGGCAGAAGGGACGGTGAAGAATGAAGTTTGGGGTTGCCATAGCAGAAGTGACTATTGCGTTTTTTTTTTTTTTTTTTTTTTTTTAAATGTGGTAGAGAAGTCTGTAAGATGAGCTGCCTTGAAGGAATAATCTGGACAATTTTGAAAATTTTAAGTTTACTATGTGGTATCCATTTAAGATTAGGGAGTTGGACACATGGGTCTGAAGTTCAGAAAAGAAGCTTTGACCAGAGCTAGAAACTTCAGTTCAGTCAGCATATAGACAATACTTAATCCATAGAACTGGATGAGATTATTTATGAGTGTTTATGAATAATAGGAGGTGTTTGAAAGCTGAACCTTAAGGCACTCAGGGGCATGAGTTGATGAGATGAGAAAAGATACACCTGGAGAGATTGTGTCATGAGAGCCAAATTAAAAAAGTTATTTTTGGATCTACGAAATGGTCAACTTTGTGTAAATACTGCTGGTCAAATAATCCGAAGAACTGAATATTATCTGGAGCATGTGGTAATAAGAGATGATTTCATTAGGACAATTTCAGTGGAGGGTGGAGTGGAGTCAGATGGAGTTCATTCACTAGACAATGGACAGACAAAATAGTCCTCCAATGACCCATTTTGTAAAGCACAGAGGAGACAAGAGAGTAGCTGGAAGAGGAAATGGGATTGAGAAAGGCATTTCTGTTTAAGTAAACGGAGCAATAGCATTTCTGTTTCATAATTGGAAAATGTCAGCAGGGAAAGGAAAGAAATCCATGATTTAAGGAAGAGACAGGTAGAGACTAAAGAGACAGGAGAATGACTAAGGGCTCCTTGATTAGCTGCTAAAGTGATCAGGCCTGGTACACTGTGGAGAGTTGTCCTTTCCTAAGGGTGTAAATATTTAAAGAGAGAAAGGACACGTGGGTAAAGTATTAGAAAGTAGAATGTATATAGGGCTGGAAGCTGGGGGTGCGGCGAGAGCTTTTAACTGCCTTCTTTTTGTTCAGTGAAATGAGTCAAAGCTACTACCTGAATTATAGGAGAGAGGTGATAGAGGTTATGGAGAGAGAAGGTGTGAAATGATCGATTCAGAAGATAGGAGAGAATGCGTAAGATTAACACTGTGATGGTTGCGATTGCCTAGTAATGTTAAGGACCTGCTTGAGATCATGAGTATGGGTTTGTAGTGAATCTTGGTAGCATGTGTGTGTGTTCTTCTGCAGTCCAGTTCAGGCAGAAGATGGCATTGCTTGTGTTTGGGAATGCTATTTAAGTAAGCATGTATGGCTAAGCTAGAGAAATGCAAGCAAGCTTAGGACATGATGGGAGGAAACATGCACATCATTCCAAAGAGCATGTGCAGAATGTGTGCTGAGTAGGCAGAGGGCAATGGGGCAAACAAATGGATTCTAGATATCAGTGGTGGAAAAATTGCTGGCATTGGATAAGTGGTAGCCAAGGAATTGAGTAGCAAACAGATCTTGGAAGAAAGTTCTCATCTTTTGAAATGGCAAGGGCTAGGGTGTGATCTTGGAGTGAGTATACGAGATAAAGGAAAAGATGTGTCACCGGTAGAGAAGAATTCTGGAACCTTAAATTATTTTGGTAAGTCCATGAGTGAGTGAGTGGGAGAGTGTGGCAGTGAAGTTATAGTCTTCAGAGGATGAGGAATGAGAGCCAGAGAACACAGGCAGAACACAGAAGGAGGCTTACAAAGGAGAAGGAAGCATTTGGAAGATGGGACAGAGTAATGAGCAAGCACAGTGGGTAGGATGGGGGTGCGTAAACCCCCATTCATAGTCTGGTAACATCAAGGAAGCTGTATAGTCAGGATTTAGCTAGAACGAGGTTTTTTTTTTCTTGCCTTGAGTTTATTTGTAAAAACAGCATAGGACACTGGTCATCTGCAAATAGTGTGTGGGTAGGTGTGTCCCAGCAGTCCATCTGTCTTCACATTGGTAGGATACTTTTCTATGGGGCCTTCACAGAGGCTTGGGCACTTTTGGGAGCCTGAGCTGGAGCTGAAGCCTGGGCCTTAGCTGGAACTGTGGCCTCTGCCTTGGAACGAGGTTTACAGGAATGTTTTGAGAAGACATTTACCACAGAGAGATGCTACTGGTCAGGCCAGTCGTGATTAAAGGGCTTGGTGTAAAATTTCAGGAGTGGGAAATGTTAAGAGAGAGAATCAGAGGAGTATTACCCAGAGGCACTCAGGAGTTAAGTTTGGATACATGAATGCCGGCCTAATGACTGGCTTCAGCTGAGGAAAAAGCAATGTCAAATTTACCCCAGGCAGATCCCAAGTAAGCAGCAGTTGAGTGCTCAAAGGAAGAGTAGAGAAAGCTAACGGGGTTTGCTTGTAGGTCTCTTTAGAGTTCCACCTTGATCTCTGCTGTTAGAAGCTTTGATCAAATATGTTCTCAACATGACTCTTGTGGGAACTACGACCAGATGCAGGTGAGGTATGAGGAGGTATATACATGAGGGGGTAAAGCTGTCACTCCTGTTTCTCACCCTCTCTCCTTGGTTATTTTCTTTGTGCCATTGGAAGCCACCTGGCCTTATAGCAGTCGCTGAGATTCTGCCCACTCAGATTCTCCATTCTTTTTCTTCTTCTGACAACTTTAAAGAATCTTTTCTCCCTTCTGAGGAAGTTTTCTCTCTCCTCCCTCTCTCTACTTCTTTCTTCTCCAAAGGCAAAATGGAGTGCCCCAATTCTAGCCTTTTTGTCTTTGGAATAAGAAACAGAACAGGGAAAAAAAAAAAAGATGATCTTGTTTTTAATGCTAACTACTTCAAATTGTGGGGAACCAGTTCCCAGAGATTAAGGAAATGCATATATTAAAGATAATTTGGCAGTTCCATATTAAGAAACAGCTGTCACACTGATAATGCGTATGATTCAGAGCTAAATCTCTCTCTCTGTCTCTCTGTCTCTCTGTCTCTCTGTCTCTCTGTCTCTGTCTCTGTCTCTGTCTCTCTCTCTGTGTGTGTGTGTGTGTGTGAATGTCTGTGGCATGATGGGTAATGTATGCCGTGTGTGTGGTGTTGTGATAAGGATGACATAGACAATTGTCTTCTGTCCCATACTCTGTTTCTGTTTCTTTTCAGGCTTTTTTTTTTTTTTAAACTAGAAATGAAAGGTCTTTAAGGACAGGGTGAGAATCCAAAATTTAGAGAAGCAAGTCACAAGGTACACGCATGCGCACACATGCCTGTGTGTGTGAGCACACACCCTAAGGAAGTTCTTTGTTCTGGGTGAGGTTGATGGCTGGTCTGAAATGAGCCCTTGAACCTTAGTGGACGTGCAGAGTCATTGGGGGCCTGAGTGAAGGGGTCTCTGCCCCTGGGGAAAAGGCTGGCTAGAGAATTTATGGAATATTATCTTTGAGAAATGAGAGAACATGTGTAATTCAGCTCATGGAGGCTGAGGAGGAAAATAGAGAACAACAACAACAACAAAACATATTATCACAGAATTGAGGATGAAATCTCTCATCCAAGACAGCAAGGAGTTTTTGTCAAAAAATATTCAAGTTTCTTAGAATTAACCATTTGGATACTAAACACAGAGCTCCTTTTCTTTTCCAAACAGTTGTACTTTAATGTGATTTCCATAACTATAAAAAGATGCTAGAACCTTATCAACAAATTTCATTCACTGCTAAAATTTTACATTTGTGTATGTGTATATATGTTTGTCTGCATGCGTGTCTATGTACCATGTAAATGCCTTGTGCCTGTGAAGTCCAGAAGAGGATATTGGATTCCCTGATACTGGAGCTACAAAAGGTTGTGAGCCACCATGGGGGTGCTGGGAATGGAACCTGCGTCCAATGGAAGAACAGTCAGTGTTCCTAACTACTGAGCCACCTCTTCAGTGCTAAAAGTTTAGCAATATGCAGGAAAGCAAGCAAGCACTTCATGTTAGGAACAGGAAACATTAGTAACATAGGAAACAAGAGAGTCTGGACTGATGCATGCACTGAAATCCTGTTAAAGGGAGACAACCCAGGTTTTCAACTCCTTTAAAAAAACAACACTGTGCTGGATATTTTAAAATAGTTAGTGACACACATATATATGGCCTTGTCTAGTGGATTATGTCTATAAAAAGGTATAGTGTAACATGTAGAAAAAAAAAGAACTAGAGAGTCTAAATATTAGGGGATAAGAAAGGACCAATTGCAGGTAAGTGAGTTGTGAGTTATTGCATCAATTCTGTCATTGATTTTTCATTTTTGGTGGAGAACAAGTGGATAAAATGTATCCAAGAGTCAAAGCATAAAATTGAAGCGAAGCTCTCCAGCTTCGCTTCTGAAGGCTTATTCTAATTCTGTAGAAATACATCGAGTTGTATAGACTGATTCTGGTTAGATTTGGTGTGTGATCTTTTTACTTATTTGCATGAGTTTTAAATAATGAAATTTATAAAATTAAAAAAAAAAACAGTGGGGAAGCATTGTGTCATTAATTGCCATCTGACCTTTGAACCATAATTCTTTACTACTGTAAGAAACCAAGGCATCAGCCGCAACACCTCCACTCTTCAGTTTTACTTTTAAGTGAAAACTAAGTTTAGTATTCCTTTAATGCCGCAGAATTCTCTAATTCACTTTAATATTCTCTTTATCACTGTGGCTCATTTGAGCCTTGTAATTCTAAAAAGCTTAAGAAATAATTTTCAGAGTCTGAGCTATTTCTCACTAATTAGAATTACAGATAGGGGTCACAAGAAGCTGAGTTCTAAAGAGTAAAATAGGATTACAGTGAGGATTGGCAGGCTGAGTTTGGTTTCTTACCCCAAGTCACTGGTTAGTTCATCTTTTATATGTTTAATTTCAAGATTAGGTGAATTAATACAATTGTGTGCTTAACGTAGGGCTTGAATAATAAGAAAGACCTATAGTAAGCTTTAGCTATTATTTAAGTAGTGTGTTCCCTTTAAGTTGAACATTTAAATTTCAGCAAAACATGGCCATTATAAGTAGATAAAATAGTTTTTTTCTTTGAGACTTATGTGAACATTTTACTTTAATGAATATTGTTGGTCATTAACGAATCTACCCATAAAAAATAAGTTAAGCACAAGTATAAGACTGTGTGAACATAGCACAGAAATGAAGAGAAATCAGATTTTCAATGTCAAATATCAGGTCTCTGAATTACTGAGTTGGTGGTTATTCATGGAATAAAGGTTTTCTGATTGAGTTCTCCCACAGTTCCACTGGAATTCAAAACACTTAAAAATAAATTACTGTGTACAAACCAATATTTTTGTTAGTAAACATATTCTTGAATAAACCATGCTCAGCTCAACTTATCATTATGGAAACTCGCACTGTTGCTTTGAGAGAGCTTAGTGAGTCAGCAGGGGCAAGGCTGACTGACTAAGCTCTTCCAATGGTTGGAGTGATGAAAGCCAGATTGCCGTCCTTTAAAGCGACCGTTTCCTCTGAACTTCCCCTTGAACTCATATATTTTACCTGCTTCTCTTTAAACATTTACATTTTATTATAGTTAAAGAACTTACAGATGTTAGTTGGGGTTTTCTGTTGTGTAAAAGTCAAAGTAGAGGCCCTGTAGGATTTACAAAGCAGGTTATCCAGACATATGAACATGAAATTATTGACGCGTCTATGTAGTTGCTAGTTGGTTTTTATTACGTCTCCAGCACATTTATAGGCTACCCAGGTTTAGAAACTATGTTGCATTGCCTTCTTGCTTAGAACTCCCATCTAACAACTATTAACCAGTAGGTAGCAGTGTGCTTGCTATTGGGTGTTCATTGTGCCCTATTCACTATTTCTCTTCCTAACTTCATGACCTATTTGCCCATTGATCGCTTTTTTTATGCTTTTAGGGAACTTCGAAGAGAATAAGTAATAATAAAGTGTTTCACAGAGCCATTGAGTGTTAGTTACATTCTGACATACACACAAAAGCAATAGACTAGTCCATTTTGAAATGACAGATCTCTGAAGACAGAATATATATATAATTCATACCGTTGTGTTATTGCTTGTTAGAGAAACAGAGGTACCTTAAAGGAGCCGTGGGCACATGGGTTTTTCGGAGAAGCAGAATGTTCTTATTGTTTAACTACTCAGTATAGGTATATTTAGGCATATTAAATGGAGTATAGAAATAGCATTATTCTAAAACTGTAGTGCAAAAGGTGACAGCTCTCTTGGTGATCAAAGGGCCACAGAACTTGATGATTTCATACAAGAACCTCAGTGAATATTTGTTGACTGCTTAAAAAAACTTTGTTTTATTGTATCAACATTGACATACATGAAACCATTGTCAAATATTGATGCTCAGAACAGTCTTATTTGTGCCTGTTCAATATCATTGGTAGATGCTGAAACTATTGCTAGAAACAAATCTGTATTTAATGCAGTAAAACTGACAGGTAAATACATAACTGCTGAAGCGAATCTATACCTCAAGGTGGTATGTTCAAGTTATGTTACATGTCTCCCCTTATAAGTATAAATTTATTAGTAGTCTTATCTATATCCATATTGCCACTGAATCTACCTAACTGATCTCTAACTGCTGACTACATAGCAGTCTCTCTCTCTCTCTCTCTCTCTCTCTCTCTCTCTCTCTCTCTCTCTCTCTCACACACACACACACACACACACACACACACACACACACATACACAAAACTTGGAATTCTTCTCACCATTATTAAGATTATTATGGTTCTGGTTCCAGCATCATTAGACTCTTGTCTGGTGGGATATTATCACCCTTCTTGGGGTTTTTAATGCTACAATATGAAGGGAACAATCTCTTAACACCTTTGTGTTTAGAACCATTTTTCGTACATGTAGAATACCACTCAACCATTTTTAGATAAGTATTCTGTATAATGAAGTATATAGCAGCCGAAGAAATGGCTCAGTGGTTAAGAACACTTGTTCTTATGGAGGACAAGTGTTTAGTTCCCAATATCCATGTCAGGCAGCTCACAACTGCCTGTAACCCCAGTTCCAGTGAATCTGAACTCTGATCTCTGCCCTCTTCTGGTCTTGGGGCCACACATGGTGCACACACATAAGTCAGACATACAAACATACATAAAATTAAAAAATTATTTAAAAGTATATAAAACAAGGACTTCTTAAACATGAGTGTTTATAAGTCATTTTTGTATTCCATTATCAAAACTAATTATTCCAGGCTTCAGATTATTATTAAATAACATCAGAGGGCACCAGAATATGTAGACAACACATTAAGGAATGAAAATAAAGCAACTTCCTCTCAGAATTAGTTTAAACAAGGGAAAACCCACGTTTGATTTCTCCACTCTCTCCCCTTGTCTTCTATCTCTCTGCAGTTGTGGTTACTGGCATTTCTGTTGTTTCTCTAATCAGTCTGTCTCTGTTCCCTGATTTATATGTCTGAAATCTGTCATGTCTGTCCCCAACAAAAGGCTTCTGTATTTGTTGGACAGAACAGAAAACATGTTGTGAGAAAGGGAGGTGGGGCTCTTTATGGAAGTCTTTAACAGGGATTTACAAGGGCAGCAGTGATTTTGCTGATCCCAGCTGACCCTGAATGGCACTCATCACTGAGAACAGAAGTTCCTAAGCTAGATCTACATGTTGCATGTAACACATAGGGTAGATATTTGTTTTGAGGTTGCCCTCCATGCTGGCTGCTTCCAGAAAATGATTACCACTACGCCCATCCACACATACATGTATATTACACTGGTTCTGAGGAATGGAAGAGTACATAATCTGAAATTAAAGCTATGCTGGAGTTGTAAAAACTGCTTAAATGGAAACTCCAAGGCATATTAATGTTAGTTCCCTTAAAAGCTGTTTAAATGTAAACAAGCTGACTATAGCAGGCTGACTATATAGTTTAATTGATCTCAAAACTTATTAACTTGGCCATGGAGTCCAGCAAACATTCAATCTTTTGGAGGTCAAGAGATATTTTCATGAAAACGCATCACTGCAATAAATATTACAGTATTATTCTCATAAGACAAATAGGATGTGGACACTAATATTTGAACTCATGTGCCATCTGCCCAGCTGTTACTTTCCTTCAGATTTTCTGGCTAAGCTGCACTACAGTATCCAGTGAAGACCATGATATAGCTTTGAGGACGAAGGAACTGATGTTTGTCCAGCAGGGTGTGGATCAACAGGCAACTACAGGGACCTTAATTTCTGCATCCTTCTATTACCAAAACAATTGGTTTGAAGCATGCAATTGGTGGTCTTACACTTTTATGTTTGTCATCATGTTGTTCAAAAGGGCATCTCTTATGTTTTCGTTGTCATTGTTTACAAATGTTACAGCAGACGTTACAGTCAGAGCTCTGAGAGGGTCAGGGAGTGGTCCTAAGCCACAATGCTGGTACTTAGAATCATAGGGACAGACTTTCCTTTAACCCCAGCAACATCTTACCACTTCAGAAATAGTGTATAACCTTTATAAAAAAGAAATAAATATAAAGAAAGATAGAAAAAGAAAAAAGTTTAATAATTATATTCAAGTGAAAAATACTGCTCCTCCTAAGGTGGTAAATGTTGGGCTGTCTTTCTAGGGAAAAGTAGTGGTTTTGTGGGAATAGAGAGTATTAGCTAGGATTTATTGCATAGCCATAACCTATTGGTAGAAATCTGTACCATTATTATCAAGATGAAGGTATAATTTCTTAAATGGCACCAATTTACTTTGATTACAAATTTTAAGGTTTTCATTGGTATGAGCTTCTTATTGATATAAAAGTGAGATGTATAGTGTTACTCATAGGCATTGTACCAGTATAACACATTTAGGAATACAAGGCTTAGACCCAGTCCTTTCACTTTTTAACAGATTTGAGATGGTTAGCCTGTGAGTTAAGGGACTATAGCAAATTCATGGCTTGGAGTTTATTGTTAGGGTGTTTTCTATGTTTTATTTAGAAATAGCTGAGTGGAGTTAACAAACAACAGTCCAGATTACTTTACATGGATAGTTGGTTTTCAAAACGTCAGAAGTCCACAGAATTGACGTGACAAACATTTCTGTATTAATGTTCATTTTGATTAGAGACCTGTCTGTTCCTGACAGCTTCCTGTATTGAATTCTAAGAAGAAATTGAGCATCTTTGGAGCTACTCCAGTTGTGGTGAGACAGCCACTAGACAAGAATTGCCTCTTTCCATCTACAGACAAATTACTGTCCAGAAAAGGACACACTTGCAGAATAGTCAACTGATTATATCTGCCTAGACAGAGTAATCAGCTCTTAATAACTCTGCATCACTAAGGTCTGTCAGATGATCCTGGGCCAGAAGGTTGAAGAACAGATGCTCCAATGTTTTGTAGTAGAGGGAGTGTCCAGATGTTCAGAGGTCTCTATAAATTGGCTAAGTTTTGGAAGCTATGCTTTGTGCTTCCCACAATTATAGTTAACTCAGTCATTCTGGATTTCTGACGGGGTTGAAAACTTATAGTCTCATAGCCAATCCTGGCTATTTACCTTGAGAGAAAAGATTTGAGTGGATGGTTTTCAACTGACATTCATTCTAAAGCCAAGGAGAAAGCCAGGTTCAGAACTAAATGTTTTAGTTAGGATAGATGACAGAGGTTCTGGTTAGTCAACAAACTGATGGACTGGGTATTAGGACTATCTTGTACCTCACTGGTACAAATTGGCATAATTATGTTCTAATTGTATTTTGAGAGAAAAGTTTTATTTTAACAGGAAGGGTGATATGTAGTAGGAGCTAAGGTGGGAGGAGTACTGAGAGAAAGAGAAGGAGAGGAGGAGAAGAAGGAGAGGAGAAGTTAGGTGATGAGAGAGAGAAGGGGGGGGGGGAGACAGGGAGGCAGACATGTCTCCACCAGTCAAAGATAGTTGATATATCTAGGTTGGGTAGTGGGTTACACCTCTGATTGAGCATTACCAAACTTATAAAGCCTTTGATTAACATTTTTAAAAAAAGTATATGAATGCAAAAAGGAAAAGGGAGCATGGGATAGGGGTTTTCTAAGGGGGGAATGGGGAAAGGGGATGGCATCTGAAGTATAAATAAAATATTCAATAAAAAAAGGAAAAAAATACTGTCCCTCTTACCAGAAACAGAAAGACTTCTAGCAACTTTTTATGAACTGACAGCTGGTACTCTCAATGATTTTGGGGGAAATTCTTTCTACCATGTATTCATTTATTTTCTTTCAGATTTTTGCAGTTTATTATATGGTACCCCTTCACCCCGACACAGTCTGGTGTACAAAGCATATCAGCTCATTGTTTAGCCCATACTTCTAAGTTGAAATAGTTCTTAGATTTTGTTTTTAATTCTTGGTATTAAATTTAAGGTTTTTGAGCACTGTTTGTTAGCATTTTGAGGCATCAGTGTCTGGCGAGAAGGAACTGTTGAACCAGTAAAGTGTAATTACTATCTATTCATTAACACTAGGAAGCAGGGCTTATCATAAGACTGTTGAAAGTGCACTTAGTACAGTTCTGTGCTGAGATGAAAAGGGACCATGAAATGTCCTCATAAATCATTGGCATGTTTACAGCATGTATATACGCATGTTCACAGGTATTGTGATTATACTGTCATTAAACATGAAACTTCACAAAACAATGGAAGTAGCAAGAGATAGACAATGGAGTTGCCTAGTTCAGACAGATGTTGAATCTATTTGATGTTTCCCAGCAACTAGCAAAAAAGACAAACGTTGAACTGTGCTTCTTTTTTAAATGAAAGGACAATAAAAGGGAGTAGAGGGCCTTCACATGTTCTCATTTCAGAACACAGTTAACAGAGAGAATGGATTATGCACACAAAGTCATAAATGCTGCTTGGTTCGTCGTCCCATATCCACCTTATGTAAAAACCAAATGGGTAGTGAGCGATACTCCATAATTCAGTGAAGCCTTTTCTGCAGGGAATAGTGATAACACGTTCCAGACACGGAGCTTTCTAATGAGCTCACCACGTGTTTATCCTGATAGTTGGGGGATGAATGTTTAATGTCTTGGATAAATAAATCATTCCAGAAAGTTCTTTGTTTCAGCCAAATTCAGTAAGCTTATGTTGAATGTTCTAATGAATGCAGAAACTAAAGTTTTATGTTTTGATATGAGAAGAACAATTAGCCGTCAAACATATGTGCAAGAATCTCTATTGGAAAAGTCCTAGAACCTGCCTTGTGTTTCCACCCAAACATGAAGGCTGCCTGCTCTCCATACTTGTCTCCTTCCTGGTCCCTGAACAGTGTGAAACATATTTATCAAAGGTGAAATGTCCTGTGAAATGTGGCCTTTGTTGCCAGGTACCAGTGTCACTAAGACTCCTGTGGGAAATTTCTTCTATGGGAAGAGCACCTGCGAGGGTCTTCAGGAGAAGTACCCAGAGCACTTACCAAAATGGTGAACAGCAGTGAATATAGTCTCAGGAAGCGAACTGAGCTGTACAGTAATACAGAGTTGTTTGTCACTGTGCACTCTCATAACTTCAAAGCCATTTCATGTTCATAAGATAAAACAGATTTAAGTCAATTAATGCTAAGTTGCCATTTATTGTGTTGATTATATATACGTATTTATATGTATATATGTATATATATACACACACATACATACATACACACACGTATGTATATGTAAGCATAAGCATGCCACAGCAGATCTGAGGAGGTCAGAGCACAGTGGAACCTAGGGATTAAACTCAGGTGTCAGGCTTGGGGGCAATCACCTTAGCTCACAGAGCCAGGTCCACATGCTAAGTTCCTATTTCTGACAATATGTATCAAACAAATTCTGTTATACATGGAGGGACCCATGGCTCCAGCTACATATGTAGCAGAGGATTGCTACAATCAATGGGAGGGGAGGCCCTTGTTTTTGTGGAGGCTTGATACCCCCCCGCATAAGGGGGATGCTAGAGTGGTGGGTGAGGCAGGAATGGGTGGGTGGGTGGGTGGGGGAGCACCCTCATAGAGGCAAAGGGGAAGGGGGATGGGATGAAGAGTTTGCAAAGGGAAAACCGGGAAAGGGGACAACATTTGAAATGTATATAAATAAAATAACCAAAAATACCCACAATAAAAATTAAAGTATTTAAATAGAAAATTGTAGTGACATAAAAGTGATCACCAGAAAGATCTTGTGTGTGTGTGTATGTGTGTGTATGTATATACCTGCATGTTTATGTGTGTACACAGTGTGGAGGTCACAGTTCTACATCAGGAGTCTTACTTAATTGATGACCACCTCACTTTTCGAGACAGGGTCTGTCACTGAACCCTATTGATCTCACTTGGCTAACTAGCCTATTAGCCCCAGAGAGCCTCCTTTGCAGCCTCTCCTAGCAGTGGGGTTACAGGTATGTAGGACCCTTGTCCTGGAGGGCTGAGGGCAGGGCGTGAGAGCAGGGAGGGGAGATTGTCTGCCCCGGCTGCTGCCTCTGGCGCCCTGTCGCTGACCGGTCTCTTCCAGATGTTGCCCCTGCCTCTCCGAGGTCTCTTCTGGGTGTTGCCCCTGTTTCTCCATGCTGAACCAGTCCAGGCTCAGGCTAGGCCGATAAGGAGCCGACTAGCTGACAAGGAGGCAGCCCGGCGTTCCTGACAGGCTCTGGGAGAGCCGGCGGGTTCCGAGGCATTACAGCTCTTTGCTAAGCTGGGAAGTGCCAGCCAGGTAGCAGGGAAAGGCCGTAGATTCCTTGCCCAGTGTTAGCACCTCTGGTGAAGAGGGGCGGCCGGGTCCACGACGGAAGTTCTTGGGCAACAGAATGGTTCTTGTGTGCGCTTTACTTCTCAATTAAGCTCAATATATACAGTTTGGGGTGGGTGAAGGTTTTAGCAGCAGGTAACCTCAGTGGCTTAGTCTGAGGTTTTTGGGGATGCCTCATATGCATGTGAGGAGAGCCTGGGGCACCATTCCTACGTGACCGATGATGGTCGTAGACCTCTCAACCTCTCTGTGGGAGGGGCTGTGAAGGGCGGAAGCTGAGAGAGGCAGGGGGCCGGGAACAGAGCTGAACATTCTACCGTCCCTAAAGGGTCTCCGGGGTTCAGAAGCTCGTTCGACCAGACACCTGGTTGTCTCTCAGCTCAGTGCCCTACACAGGTACAGTGGGCTTCTTACAAGGATGCTAAGGATATGAATGGAAGTTCTCATACATACATGGCCATCTCTCCAGCCTGAAGATCCTAGTTTTAAATGAAAAGAGATAGACTTTCCAGAGAGCAAACAGTGAAGTGATGTCTCTGGTCTTGGAAGGAACTTCTCCAGAGTAAGTCAGCACAGAAAGTCACACATACTTGTCAGTCAATAGCCAATCATCAGCCTCAATTACATGACCTCATGTTTTAGAGAGGAGATGGCTTTGGCAGAGCAAGTCTTTCTTTCTCCGGTAGACCTAAAACATCTGTAAAAAATATCTTCAAACCCAGATCTCTAATCCTATTTAGATGAAACCCTGATGTAAAAAACAAACAAACAAACAAAAACAAAAAAAAAAACCCTTATCATTATAATGTCTGTTAACCTTTTATTTTCAATTAATTACATTAAGTAAGTCATCATGACTCATTATTCATGGTAAAAGTTTTTGCATGTTTTCTTCTTTTTAGGTAATTCATTTAATCTTTAATTGGCACATTATAATTGTACATATTGGGTACACGATGAAGTTTCAGCATGTGTTTAGTTATGTTAATGATTGGTTAAACTAATTACCTTATCTATCACCTCAACAATGATTATTCACTCTGTCGAGAACATTCACAATCCTTTCTTCTGCCAATTTAAAAATTATTTCTTCTCTTTCTAATTGCCACATTGCACCCATTGGCCAGTGTCTTCCTATCCGACCCTCTCTTCTATCCTTCCCAATGTCTGGGAAACAGAATTATATTCACAGTTTGTATGAAGTCAGTCTTCAGATTCCACATGAGAGGGATGCATGCTTGTTTCAGTTAATAGTATGCTCTTCAACTTTCTCATGTCATGAATTTCATTGTGCGAATGAACAATATTTTACTGTGTATCTCTTTAAATCCATTCTTCCACTGTGGCCACCTGAGAAAGTTTTACTTCTTAGCTACTGCCAGTGATGTTGTTCTGAACACAGGGGTGCAGAGATCTTTTTAGCATACTTATTACATTTCCTTTGGTATACCCAGTAGTGAGACAATGGGTTATACAGTAGCTCGGTTCTTAAGCTTTTTGAAGACTCTATACCATTTTCTACACTGGCTGGACCAATTTTCTTCTCTAACAACAACATAAAGGTTCATTTTTTTTCTGCACATATTTACCAAAATTTGACATTTTTGTCCTCTTGATAAGGGCCATTGGTTATTCTGATAGGAATGCTTTAATATCTTATGGTTTTGATTTATATTTCTCTAATAATTAGTGGTATTTTCACATGCCTGTTCTCTATTGTATGTTTCCTTTTGAGAAACGTCTATTCAGATGGCTTGCTCATTTTGTCATTGTTCTCTTTCCTTCTCTCTCTCTCTCTCTCTCTTGACTTGCTTCACTCCTTTGTAGATTATTAAAACAAAGGGATCATTGTTGCATTTCTTGAAAAGGCTATCTTTCCCAAATGAGTGTTCTTAATATACTTGTCAAAAATCAATTGACTGTAGTACATTGATTACATTGATTCATTCCTGGGCTCTCTGTTCA
This sequence comes from Arvicanthis niloticus, assembly GCF_011762505.2. Taxonomy (NCBI): domain Eukaryota; kingdom Metazoa; phylum Chordata; class Mammalia; order Rodentia; family Muridae; genus Arvicanthis; species Arvicanthis niloticus. The sequence goes on along the minus strand of NC_047661.1, from coordinate 104,418,588 downwards.
GTCCTGTGAGGCCACGTGTCTTTCTATGTCTGTGCTCTACTGCTTGGGTTACTCCAACTTACTTGTATATGTTGAGGTCAGTTTTGGCTACTTGGAGTCTTTTGCGATTTCTTGAGTTTTAGGAGAGGATTTGTAAAAGTGTGTATTTCTGTGAAGAATGTCATTAGTTCTTTAACAAATAACACATTGAATTTATAAGTCACATTTAGATACAGATAACATTTTTTTCAGTGCTGTGGTACATTGATTTTAGGGATTTATGTAGGTAGAAACTGGATTTGACAGTGTTATTAGAGATTCTAAGATAAATTTATTTATTGATTTTTAGGTTCTTGGTCCCATGAAGGCGAGATGCCCCACTGTGGGGGAATTCGAGGGTGGGGAGGTGGGAGTGGGTGGGTGGGTGGGGGCACACCCTCATAGAAACAGGAGGAGTGGGGATGGGATAGGGTTTTTTTGGAGGGTAATGGAGAAAGGAGATAACATCTGAAATGTAAATAAATAAAATATCCAATTAAAAAGAAAAGGCTCTGGGTATCCAAATTCATTTGAAGTATAATACTATCGTTGAGAGTTGTGTAACCTTAAACATGCTCTTTTGGCTTTTAATCACTTTGTAATAGAGATTTTCTGTCATTTATTTAAAAATAAGATTTATTTGAGATACTTTATATTTGATATTGGACAAAGTTTTGACTTTAGACAGCACAGTAAATAATTCGGAATTACTGTTTTTATTTTCTCATTAGAAAACACATGTTTTATGTGTACATATGCATGTGTGTGCACTTTGTATATATGTGCATATATGTATATGTGTATGAATGTGTCCTGGATGTGCTTGTGCATATGCAGAGGGCAAAGAAGCACACTCAGAGTTTTTCTGCTCCACTCTCTGCTTTATTCCTCTGAGATAGTCTCTCACTGGAGCTAGGCGGCTCAACTCACGAGCTAACCCAGGCACCCTCCTGTTCTGTCCCCGTGAGCACCAAGTTCCAGATGGTGTGTAGCAATGCCTAGCTACTTAAATATAATGTTTAAATTATGATTTTAATACTTCAGGCACGTAGGTGTTTTGCCTGTATGTATATCTGCATACTACATGTGTGACAGGTGCCCATGGAGGCCAGAAAAGGACACGGGAAATCCTGAAACTGCAGTAACTGACAGTAGTGGGCTGCCTTGTGGATGCTGGGAATTGAACCTAGGCTCTCTGAGAGAGCAGCCAGGGTTCTTAACCGCTGAACCATACCTCCAGCCCTGACCTTCAGCGTTTTATCTGGGCTCTGGAAGTGCCAGGGACTAAACTAAGAGGCTTAGATCTAAACATGGAGGGCTCTTTCCAGTCTCATGTTTCTATACTTCTTTATTAAAGAAGTTCAAGGTTGCTAAAATGAAGTTCTCCAAACCTTGTTTCTAGTGTGCAATTACCATTGTGCCTCTGTCTCTGGAGATTCACTTTTCAGAACTGAAATAGCCTTCAGTGAACACAAAAAAAGTAAATAAAATTTAAAACGAAAATAAAACCAGAGACAGGACATGAGTGTGTCTGGCGTGGGTTGTGTTTGAGTGTGGTTAGCACCCTGTCTTTTTATCATTTCACTGCTCTAAGCCTGACTTCTTCTTCTCTCAGAATGGACTCAATGCTCTCCATCTGGCCGCTAAGGAAGGCCACGTGGGCCTCGTGCAGGAGCTGCTGGGGAGAGGCTCCTCCGTGGACTCTGCCACCAAGGTACTGTTCATGTTTCATTACAATGAGGATTCTTTTGTGTGTTTGTTTTGTTCTATTTTGTTATTCTTTTTAATTTATAGTCATTTGTTTAGTTTTTGAAGAGGTTTAAAACTTTTTTCCAGTTATTGACCACTCAAGAGTAAAGCTGAAACCTTACTTTCTTACTCTGAAGCATTGCAATCGTTTCATTTCAGGACTTAGAAGTGAGACTCCAGAAGTCTGGAAGCCCAGATCTCGGTCCAAATCTACTATTGTTCTTTGTTTGATTAAAAAAAAAAAAAGCCTAGATCAGCATGATCCTCTTGCACCTGTTTGCTTACAATCAATTGATTTAAGACAAACAAACAAACATACCAACAGCGGCATTAAACCAACTCAGCTGAAATGGCACCTTCTCAGTGCAAACGAGCAATGTTCTCTACGCTTGGGTTAAATTGATGTATCTTTCTTTGGAGTCATTCTGTTTGATATGAGTATATCAGATCCTTTGTTCTGTACTGGGAAAGAACTTTTGGGTCATGGTTTCAATTACCAGAATCATTAAACTATTGGTTGCAATAGAGTTCACAGTATTTCCCTCCCTTGAATTATGCATATTAACATAATTATTCCTTAAGCCCACCACATGTTGGTTGCTTAAATGATATTTGTTATTGCTCTTATTTTCCTTCTAAATTCTACTGAGGTTTTTTTTTTTCTCCTTTCAACTCCCCTCCACTACCTTTCCTAGCTTTGTCCCGCCCCTTCTTGGTTGAAAAGGGAATGCTTGGGGCCAAACCCAGGGCCTTGCACATATCAGGAAGATGTGGTATATCCAATCTGCCATTCTTGATTTCCTGAAATAGGGGTATCAACTGTGGATCCCAGGTGGTCTGGGACTGGTCTGGTTGTAAGCCACCTACTGTAGGTGATGGGGTCTGTGTGCTCTTTACTGAGCCATGTCTCCAGTCTCCCTACTCATTTTTGCACCGTTAATAAAGCAATGTCTCAATGGACATTTTTAAATTGGTGTTTTCTTACAATCAGGTGGTTTGGTGTTTTGTTTTATTAAAATCCCTTCAATTCTACAGGACACATATGCACAAACTGTGGCTTTGTTAAAATCCGGTCCTCTTATGGTCCTAATACAGCACCAGTATTACAAAAGAAAGAAAAATAATGCTAGAGGAGACTCCCAACTACTTATTTTTAAAAAATCCTTTGCAAGGTGGGCTTGGGAAAAACGAATGGTTCACCATGACAAAGCGCAGATTTTAATAATTTAAAATACGAACATGTAAGTGTTTATATATTTTGATTTCTATGCAGTTTGGAAGCCTGTAACATTTTTTATTCTGTTTTAACAGAAGGGAAATACTGCTCTTCACATTGCATCATTGGCCGGACAAGCAGAAGTTGTCAAAGTTCTAGTTAAGGAAGGAGCCAATATCAATGCACAGTCACAGGTATTATTTACATTCAGATTTTCTCTACTGTGAATATATAATATGACTTTGTGGTATTGATTTAATGTTTTTTGGTTTTGGTTTTTTTTTTTTTTTTTTTGCAAATTATTTAGCCAAAGTATTCTATAACATTATAGAGTTAAATTTCTTATTTTTAAAATACTTGGCAAATGCTAGCCCATCATTGTTTTTATATACTTCAAAAATAAAAGGATCTGATGACAGTGACCTCTGTGAAATGGAGGTCATGAAAGCTCCGTGCCCCTTCATGATACTGTTTTTTTCTATAATCTTAAAACATTATCCAAAATCCAGCTTCCATTGGGAAAGCCTGCTATGATGCAGGACTCTCCATACTTTGTTACCTCATATACAACTTCACTAAAATACTGAGAAAAACTGGCAGGTTGCAACCCTACAGCTTTATGATACACATAACCATAAAAGCAAATTCATGATCCTATCAAAATTAAGAAAAAAGAAATAATAATTAATATAAATCACACTGTAAACCTGATTCCTATTTTTTGGTAGAAACTATGTGTGTATGATACTTTTCCCCTGTCATTTTTCTCTTGGTATCTATGATGTCTGTGGGTAGGAATTGAACTATGTATTTTTTTTAAATGAAATCCATTCCTTTTGCAAGTGGGAAACCATGTTCCCTGGGGTTGATACCATGTTAAAAACAAACAAACAAACAAACAAACAAACCCCAAGTATCTTTATGTTTGGTCTACTTGGTTCTATTTCTTTTTAGAGTGCTAACCACACAGGATTGCTACATGAGATATTAGCAGCTCATTTTATTCATTTTCTAGAACATCCCCTGGTTTGTCTGTGTGTAGCAGACAGGACTTCCTGTCCTGTTCATTCCTCATTCTGTCTACAGAGATATAATTGCATGGATGACACACATTTCAGACCAGGAAATGTTAAAGATAAATGCAGTAATCAGCTTAGTTAGTTTTTCATTTTGATCACAGAGATTAATAAACCTATGACATATACGTCATCCATTTTTGTCTGTGTAATGTTGTGATGTTTTAATTAATCACTTTAATTTTATTATTTTTTTAAAATTCAGACTTCCAGATAAATTTACATCAGTGGCTTACTAGGAATTGAAAACATACTTTAGCGTAAACCTTTAATAAAATTTTCTGAAGATTGGTACCATTGTGAAAACAAAATTTTTTGTATTATTGTGTTCCATTAAGTACAGCAGCATCTTAGGCCTGAAAACACAGGATGCTACAAAATTGCCCTGCTCTAATAACTACCCTTTGGGTTCACACAAAGGGTTGAGCCAAAAGTGTCAGTTTAGTGGTAGAACAGTTGTCCAGCAGGCAGGCAGCTCTGGGCTCTTTCCCAAGCCCTGCAACACAGATATATCTGTATATAGCAAAGTAACATTCTTTTACTCTATGGCAGGAGTTCTCAAACATTCACCTGCAGTGTAATCACCTGCAGAGCTTGCTAAAACAGGCTTCTGAGTCTCACTTCAGTTTCTGGGTGCTCTGGAGTGGTTAGCTCTCAGATGTGGGTGATGCCAGTCTGGGAGCCATACTGGCTTCAGGGGACACAAGAGATTCCTGGCATGTTGCACACCACAGAACATGTCTCAATGAATTGTGAACGTGTAAAGCCTGGAGCTGAAGGCAAATGATGCCCAAATGGACACCAGGGTTTTCCTTAGGATGACAGGACACTAACCTGCAAGGCTGACATTTCTGTCTATAAAAAGAACAGGGCTGTATTGCCCCAAATGACTCATTGAACCCAGTGATGTGATAGAAGGTGACATATGGCAAATGTTGCCAAGTAAACGCCTGTTAGAAGCTGTGATATTAGTTATTACGTGGTGGTTTATATGCTTTGGGGACAATGCAAGGATAATTATATAAAGCCGTCTTACCATTCCCATGTTTCCACACTTACTGAAGCTTTTCTTTGTGGTCCTAATCATATCAGCTTTAAACAGATCTTGAAAGAAGGCTGGCGTCATCATCATGAGATTAAAATATCCTTATCTGTGCAGCACATTGTTAGCTCCACATAGGATTCACATGGCAGGGAATCCCTACAAAGAGCTTCAAAAGGATTTTTTTCTTATATTGTGAGAACATTTATGATTGAGAAAAATTAATCAGATTTTAAGACGTTTTCTTCTAAACACCTAACTCATTTGACAAAGCTGATGGCATTATTGAATCTAGATATCCACCATTATCAGTTGACTCGTATTTTTATGGCTGATTTTAAAAGAGATGTTTATACAGGCAAGTTAACTCTCTTGCTGATGAGTCTTAGCAAGTTTGAAAGGGCATGGATTTAAGGCCACGGATGCTGGCATGAGTCCTCCCTTGCTTTTTTATTTCTGTCAATCCTATTTAACTCATGGTGTAGACTTATGCATCCAACATTTGGTATTAGATAAGTGGGTGGGGACACACTCAGGGAACTAGGACAAGCACTCCCTTTTAACAACCATAAAATGGATGTCGGAATCCCAGATTCACAGCACAAATCCTAAATTATATATGCAAATGTATGTATGTATGTATGTATGTATGTATCTATCTATCTATCTATCTATCTATCTATCTATCTATCTATCTATCTAAAAGCAGAAAGACAATAGAAGGTAAACAGGAACCATCGTGTGCTATTTCCCATATGCTTTACATTGAGCATTGTTTAGTATTTTTGTTACTCTGACAACAGTGGCATGGAAGACCTTGACAACTCTTTAAATCAGGAAAAAAGGGCTCTTAAGTTACATGTTCTCTCTATTCTGAAGTAGCGTTTGTTTCTTTATGTCTTGTTTTTTGTTTTTTGTTTTTTTTTTTAACAGAAGACCCCTTGTAAGTAAGGTAGGTTTTCATGGCTTCCAACAAACACAGCTGAATCTGAACTTACCACTTACCCACCCTTCACCAGTGGGGTGTCTTCATTCTCGTACCAGACTGTTAGGAATGCCGTGACTTTTCTCCCTGGAGACTAATTGTTTTATGTATGATTTGGATAAAAAGAATTAACTCGAAACTTGTGAGTATCAATAGCACGAGACAGTGGAGCCAAGTTCACTGGGCGACGGGCAGGAGACACAATGTTCCCAGAGCCTTTAATTTCTTCTATCAACAGAATAATCCCACTGGTTAGATTCAAACAGAATTCCTTTCTCTTTCATAGCAGGAAGAAGTTTTATTGTTTTGGATAGCAGGAATTTGGATTTTAAACATAGGTACACCCAAGTAAAGCTCTGTTTTAAAGATTTAAAGTAGGCTCCTCTCCATTTAAAAAAAAAAAAAACTGGATAATTTTTTTCCAGATAATACGGAATGATGAGAAAACACTTTTATGAGAATAATGAAAAATTGAAATCTTTTAAAACATAAAGCCTTGGTTCAAGTAAAGTAGGATACCTGAGTAAGCAATCAGCCATACTGTGTTGCTCAGGAGGAGGGCACTAGGTTCTATCTCTAGCACAGGCAAGAAGGGAAAGAAATGTGCACCACCACCACGACAACAATAACAGCATCAAAGCGGAGCATCTTTTCAGAGAAGGGTAAATAACAGCATCACCGAGGGGGAAAAAAAGCCCAGGGGCAAAGTAAGTTTCACAACCCAGGAGTGCAACATTAGAAATGGGGACTGTGTGCGTGCCTGTGGTCCAGCAGCTGAGAACTGATGCTCCCATCTGCTTGTGAGGTTGAGCCTGTTACTTAACCTCTCAGTGGCCCTGTGTCTCACCTCTAATCTAGCCGTAGTAACACTTGTTTTGTAGAGTTGCTACAAATGTGAAATAGATGCAAAGTCCTGGCCAGCACTGAATACAGAATGAAGGTCATCTGTGGCTCTAATTATTAGGCATATCATGTTAGCTACCTCCATTCCTGTAAAGTGAGAGTCGGGGGGCTGCAGACAGTGCCACCTCTCTCTATATATTTAATGATAGTCCCTTGGAGTTGAAAGATTGTTTTTCTCTGGGTTAGGATAGAGAGAGGTATATAGTTTATCATTAGTAATTAGGAGTGTGAAAATTTCCTTGCTAGCTTTGAAATGTGGGGCATTAAGCTGAATGTTCAGAAAATGCACTTGATACAAATAGGCAGAGAAGAATTTGAATACGGTCAGTGTGTGCACCTGGTGCCCAGTGCCATTGCACAACTGAAGCACAGTGCCTGGTCTCTGTTTTATTAACTTTTGTCCTTCTACTTTAGCTCTGTTGTCTGTCTTCTGCCTGCCTGCCTGCCTGCTTCAGTTGCATGTATCTATCTGTGCCTCAGTATCTGTCTTTCTGTCTGATTGTGTGTATGTGTCTGTCTAGTTAAGTTGTCTATGTGTGTGTATCTGTCTGTTGGTCTGTCTTGTCTGCTTTAGTCCTGTGTGTGTGTGTGTGTGTGTATCTCTGTGCCTCAGTGTCTATCTTTCTGTCTGGTTATGTGTATATGTGTGTGTATATGTGTGTTTGTTTGGTAAAGTTGTATGCATGTGTCTGTGTCTCAGTATTTGTTTGTCTCTGTGTGTCTTTCTGTGTATGTGTATGTTCATGTGTGTGTCCTTGTGTGTGTGTATGTATATGTACATGTGTGCTATGCATGTGAGTGTGTTTAGAGGAGAGAATAGAGTGTCTTTCTGTATCATTCTCCACTAGACTTTCTCTTTCTTTCCTTCTTTCTTTCTTTCTTTCTTTCTTTCTTTCTTTCTTTCTTTCTTTCTTTTTTTTCTTTTTTTGGAAAGGAAAAGGTTTATTTGGCTTATATTTTTTTTCTTTCTTTTTTCTTTTTTTTATTAGTAACTTTTTAAAAAATGTTAATCAAAGGCTTTATACGTTTGGTAATGCTCAATAACAAGATGCCCATACAATCAGAAGTGTAACCCAATATCCAACCTAGATATACCAACTATCTTTGACTGGCGGAGACACACGACATCCGCCTCCATGTTCGCCCCCCTCCCTCGTCTCCTAGCTCCTCCTCTCCTCCTCCTCCTCCTATCTTTCTCCTCTTCTTCCTCTCCTTACTCCTCCCACCTTAGCTCCTCCTACATATCACCCTTCCTGTTAAAATAAAACTTTTCTCTCAAAATACAGTTAGAGCATAACTATACCAATTTGTGTCAGTAAGGTACAAGATAGACCTAATACCCAGTCCCTCATTTTGTTGACTAACCAGAACCTCTGTCATCTCTCCTAACTAAAAGACTTAGTTCTGAACCTGACTTTTTTCTTGGCTTTAGAATGAATGTCAGCTGAAAACCATCCTCTCAAATCTTTTTTTTCAAAGTAAGTAGCTGAGATTGACTATGAGACTACAAGTCTTCAACCCTGTCAGCAATCAGAAATCGTCTGATCCACTATACTTTCTTAAGAGAGGGTCTCTCACTGAACCTTGCTGGCAGTGAGCAAGTCTTAATGATCCTCCTGTCCCCAATCCCTACAGTACTGGGGTCATAGGCATATGCACAGCAATACCCAGCTTTTTTACATGGTTACTGGATGTTTGAATCCACGTCCTCATTTTCTTACATAACAAATTCTTTTCCCACCAGACCATCTCTCCAGTCTTTTTATTAACTCTTGATAATTAAGCCAACAGATCCAAAAAGTGTTTACTTTTTATTTTGTTATCTCTAATAACTAGTTGTAAAATTTTCTATCCCTTTACCAAAACCTATATTTTTATTTGTTAAGTATTATCATGATCTCAAAAGTTGTCAGACAGAATAATGGGGCTTACTATGACACCCTGATACACACCTTGAACTTTGCTCATAGTCACCCCATTGTCCTCCTGTGTGCTCCTTATTGCCCTCCCTTGTGTCTTCCCTCTCCTGCTGCTGCCTTTCTCCCTTCTCTGGCCACCTCCTATTTTCATGTCATATGTATTTGCATTATGGTCTGATCACATGGAGTTTTTAAACCTCATATATACATTGAGTCAAGACACTCCTTGTCTTCTCTGCATGAGTGCACATTTTAAATGTAAATCAAGGGTCCCTTATGGAGGCAAGACCCTGTTGCGCTCTCTCTCTCTCTCTCTCTCTCTCTCTCTCTCTCTCTCTCTCTCTCAACTGTTAGCCCAGATTACCTTCCTGAGAGTATTATAGATTTTTTCCTATATATATTTCAATTCTTAACCCCCATTACCATACCTCATATGACAAGGAAACAATTTCTGATAAAATTGTTTGTTTACTGACTTTCATAATCTTTCAGTGGATAGAGAAAATGACTCAAACAGTGTACATCTCTGAAAATTGCTCAGTCGTTTATTTTCTGCCCTCTGGTTCTATAGTAGACTCTGACTCTGCTGCAGGATTCTGCTATAGTCTCAGACAATGAATTCATTTTTGCAAGAGTGTACATGCACACTTTATGCCACTGGGACAGGGAAGCACTATTTATCAATAGATCAAACTCCAGTCATAGATTTTGTAAAAGTACTTATATTAAAACAGGTTCATTTCTTAGGAGAAACAGTGTTCAGGGTATTCACATAGCCCATGATAAAAGTCCTGCTGAACAGCCATGGTGATTCCTTATGAACAAATGGTCCTGTGTAGGCATCATTATTTGAAAGCATAATAATAATTACCACCCCATTAGCTTTGACAACTATTGTTTTACACAGTCATGTTCCAGAAATATACCTAAATAGATCAGTTTTGTGTGTGTGCTCGTGTGTGCTCGTGTGTGTGTGTGTGTGTGTGTGTGCGCGCGCGTGCGTGCACGCATGTGTTGGAAGCAGGTATATTTTGGAAATAATGCATCCAGGCAGTGTTATGATAGTCACTAGTTTCTTCTGCTTTTCACCTCAAGAGCATTCTTTTTTTTTTTTTTCTGCTCCTCAAAAGAAGAATTCAATAACACTCTTCAGAAAAAGAGTGGGCTGAGCCAAGCAGCAGCAGCCGGATTCACAGGCAGGGGGCCAACTCTTTTCCCCACATTATCCCTTTCATCCTGACTCTCTCAGGAATGAGGCATGCTTTTCTTGGAAGCCCATTTTACCTTGAATTCAGTCTGTTATAATTAGATGTATGAGATGCAAGAATATGTATAGGAGTTTAAGGACCTTAAAGTTAGAATATTCTCTAGCACAAAGAGTAACCACACTGTATGTTCTCCTGGCAGAAAGACCAGAAGTTTGCTTGACACAGCTAGAGTTGACTACCAATGTTCTTGGGGTTATGAACTGGTCCTTCAGGACCGACTGCTATACTCTGAACTTACTACTATCAGTTCTTTTAATGTATGGCCTGTTTTGAGTGTCTGTTGGGAGTCCTTCCTGGACCTATTTGCTAGAAGCAGGGCAATAAAAATAGATTTCTAGTAGACTTAAAAATCTGACTTTGAATGAAAAGTTAAGAAGTGAGTTAGGTATGAGTTTGTCCTGCCATGGGTAAACTTTAGAGGTGAATGTAATTCCTAGACTTTGGGGTCCAAGCTGTAACTTTTATATTGGGGATCAAGGATTTTATACATCTAGATTTTTTTAAGTAAATAAAGCACTTTCTAAAGGCACAGGTTGTTTTAATTATCTCCTTGGAATGAGACAGCCTGTCTCAGTTATCATAAATACCATGGATCAACCTTGTTCTCTCACATGTTAGTCTGGGCTCGTTGTCTTGGAAGGCAACTCACCTTCCTGTCAGCTAGGATTTTTCTCTTCATGTACCTACTTGAGGGTACTCTTCTAGGAAGTAGCATTGAACCTTAAGACAGCTGATTCTATCTGTTCTGTCCTTTGCATGGAATCAGCATTCTAGAGAGAAAACAAAATAGGTTCTTTTTTCTCAGAAGTAGGTCAACTTACCCATCAATCAAAATTCTTATCTTTCTGTGATTGATTAGTTCCAGTTGCTAGTTATTTTATTTATATCATACTGGGTTGGTTTATCAGTTTAACAAATCTACAACTAAGTTTATTCACATAAACCACCATGGCCATATCTTAAGTAAGTGCGTGTGTGTGTGTGTGTGTATGTGAGTGTGTGTGTGTCTGTGTATGTATGTGTGTGTGTCTGTGTGATGTGCATGTGTGTGCATACATGTGCATATACTATATGTATATATAAAATAATTTAATGAGCCTTAACTCCCTTATGAATATATTTCAAGTTGGAAATTACAAATATGTAAACCAAAGTATATGAATATTTTTACCTGACTGGATATTTATGTTCTCTGTTTGAGTTTTTGGACTTAAAAAATTTTAAAGTATTACTTTATATTACTGGGTGTTTTGCCTGCATGTATATTTATCATATGAGTACAGGGCCCATGGAGGCCAAAAGAGGGTATCAGATCCCCTGGAACTGTTGTTGCAGACGACTGTGGAGCTCTCATGTGGGTGCTGGGAATCAAAGGTAGATCTGGTGAAGAGCAGCCAGTGCCCTTTGAGTCATCTCTCTAGCCCCAGGTATTACTATTATTATTATTATTATTATTATTATTATTATTATTATTATTAATTATTATTAATTTTATTGAAAACATCCATCATGTGAAACATCTGTCTGTGGCAAGCAGTAAACTAGAACAAGTTAAACAGCTGTTAAACATTGTATCCATGGGAGTTTGTGCACTTTCTTGATCTTAGCACTTGAGAGTGCCTCTCTCTCTAGTTGGTAAGTCAGCACAGTTCCAATACTTACTTGGGAAGAATTTTATGCTAAGGCTCTCAATGCCTTACACTATGGTGTTTCTCAAACATTACTGAATCTATTTATATTATTCAGATATTCAGATATTGTAACACACGAAAAATGACTTAAAATGGGACCTCATTCAATGCTGATTTTTTTTTTGTTTGCTTGTCTTCTTTTGCTTAGTACAGAGATTAACCCAGGGCCTCACACATATTAGGCTGGTCCTTTTAGCCATGCACCACAACCCTTGCCTCCAAGCTGTTTAATATCAGACACGGGATAAGAATAGCTCTACAGTACTGCCAAATTTCATGTGACTCTCAGAAAATAAACATACCACAAATATCATACAAATAAAATGAAATTTTTATTTTGGAAAAATTAAAGAGATTTTTGAATCCCCATGAAATCTGTTAGTATATTTGTGTCTCTGCCTGTGTTAGACCACATATTGTGAGTTTTGATTTGCAAGTACTCTCTCAGGTTGATTAGTAATCATTAGGTGACAACATGATTGGCACCATTGAAGAAAGCAGTAATTTTATTTGACTGAATATTCAGAGTTTCTGGATATGTCCGGGGGCAGACCTACACTGTTATCCTCTATATTTTGCTAGCAAAGTCAAGGCTACAGTCTGCACTTGATAACATGGCAGGATGAGGCTTCCTTTGAGTTGTTCTCATGAATTCTGAAGTGGTTTTATACTGTGATTACCTTTAACAACTTGGACCAGTGCTTTATATGTGTGTGTGTGTGTGTGTGTGTGTGTGTGTGTGTGTGTGTGTGCATGTGTGTATGTGCATGTGTGGGTGGGTGCATGTGAGTGTGCACATGTATGAATGTGTATTGTATGAGAGAAGCAAAGGGACCTTAGCTTCTGAATATTTTTTAATCTTTGAAGTTAAAATTTTGATGCCCATTTAGTCAACTTCAAAATAATACAGTGATAACTGATTAAATTAGTACAGTGGCTTAATTCAAGATAAGGACTTCAGTCTAATGGGTTTCTGCTCTGCTGGGAGAAATTAAAGTATCCCACGGTGGTTGTTGTTGACTTAAATTTCTCATTGCTTATGTAACATATTTTCTTGTGTAAGTTACTGGGTCACTTACAATATTACTCAGAAACAGATATTTTAAAGCCCTTGCTACAATGTAGGGCGGAACACACTGAATACTAAACAAATAAACAAAAAACAAAACAACCCCTCCCCCAAACCTGGCTCTTATAGTCTATACTGTTTGTAAAGAAATACAGAAAGTGTGTGAGGGAGTAAATAGGTTCAACATTTAAATATTTAATGAATTCATTAATTTTTCTTATTTCTCACATTCAAACATTTTCATTACTCAGGTAATCATTTTCAGGTTTCAACATCTGTAAGATATAATTTTAGCTTACAGCTTCATAGCTATTTATTCTAGACACGTTGTAAAAGAATTTATCCATGTGATTTTAAAGATGAATGTGATATCATGAGAAGGATTTAATCCAAGATAAAAATAACATTTCTTTAAAGAAACTTTCTCAGTGTGTACGTCTGTGTATTGGGAGGGAGGCCATGAGACCGGGGCATGTGCTCATGGGAGGACAGAGAAGGATGTACTATAAAGGAGTTGGTACTCTCCCGATAATGTGTGTGGATTCCAAGAATATATCTCAGATACTCAGGCTTGGCAGCTGTCACCTATCTCCACTAACTATCTCTGCCCAAGCTCAACATATCATTTACAACTTAAATAAAAATTAGCATTATGCCAGGCAGTGGTGGCACACGCTTTTAATCCCAGCACTTGGGAGGCAGAGGCAGGCGGATTTCTGAGTTCAAGGCCAGACTGGTCTACAGAGTGAGTTCCAGGACAGCCAGGGCTACACAGAGAAACCCTGTCTCGAAAAACCAAGAAAAAAAATTAGCATTATATGTACAAAAAATAACAATGCAAGCAAACCTGTTGCAGAATTTTGTGTTTTCCACAAATTTGTTTTAACATTTCACATTTTGTATCCAGTTGAGATCTTGTGAGTTTTTCTCCCTTCCACATTAGATCTCCCTTTTGCATTAGCATGTCTGTTGGCTTGTCCTTGTTTATCTCAAGTCTGGATAGCAGTCACGCTGGTGAGCTTTTATGAGTGTGGCTTCTGACATTCATAGGAGACACAGTCTCACAGCCAACCACCTGATCTGGCTCTTACAATCTTCCCACCCCGTCTTCCACAATGATACCTGAGCCTTAGGTGCAGGACCTGTGCTGTAGATGGAACTTTTGGGATTGGGCTCTACAACTCTACATTTTTGATTGGTTGTGGTTTTTCTCTAATAGTCTCCAACTGTTGCAAAGAGATGATTACTTGATGAGGCATAAGGACTATATTATCTGTGGTTATAAGACATATATTTAGGATGTAGTTAGGGATCATGCTGGTTTAGTAAAGTGATAGTTTCTTCTCCAAGACTTATGGCTTTGCTGAGTCTGGGTAGCTGGCTAGGTTTCAAGTACTGGTCATGATTTTCCTCTTGTTTAGTGGGTTGTGAGCCTGTTTAGAAAGCTATTGGATTTTATCAAAGCCATGATGCTTGTTGCTGTGCTTCACAGTCATCATAGCTGGTAGAGCTGATTATTGCTTCACTCCTTTGGAAGTTTGCATGGTACCTCAGGGAGGAGGCTTCCAGGTCAGTTTCTGCCCAGGGATCTATGGCCCTGTGTCTGAAGTACGTGATGTCTTTAGCAATAGGGAGGAGAAACATCTGTGGAAAAACCAAGGCCAATAGCAATAGCCTGTGACGTTTGGGGAGACTCTTAGATATCTCTGACCAACAATACAAAAGAGGGCTTCTAATGTCTGGTGTTGTGCTTTTGTTAGGTGCTCTCTCTTGGTTCTTGGAGGGAGCACTTTTAGGCAAGTTGAGAACATGTCATTTAAACCATTTATGCATATTTATAGATGAATTTGTGTGTGTTATAGGTATAATAGGTAGATGGTTAATAGTATTATGACTCCTTATGAAATTTTAAGTCTTCCTTGATATTGTTTTATTCTCCCTTTCTTCTGTTTGTATTTATCTCCCTCCTCACCCTAATCAGATCTCTCCTTTTACCCATTTCTTCAGTTTGATCACTTGAACACTGCTATTGAACTCTCTGTTGCTCCCCTACTCCTGCCATGGCCCCTCTGTACTTTACTGTTTTTTTCTAAGTTACTCAGGTTCTTTACAAACAGCTAAAAAATACCAGGAGAAGAAAATAGTCTTCTCCAGGAAACAGCATGCCAATTGGCTTATCTATTACCAAATCATCACTCCTGAAAACATATATGTGCAAGTAACATTGTACATTATCCTGAGCAGATTGTCACTACATATTTAAGAAATATATAGACTCCTGGCCTGGAACACTGGTTCCTTCCGGTCTGGGCCAGGGCACTGAGCAGATCTTGGGTGGCAGCTCTGCCCCCAACCTTCAAGAACCCAGAGGAAGAGGGGATCCCAGGCACTCTAACTCAGGCAGTATCTTAGGTAAGCAGACAGCAGGGCCCGCCCTAAACAGGGAGTAACCGGGACCCACCGAGGACTCAGGAAGTCACTCCTGGCCCGGAACACTGGTTCCTTCCGTCCTGGGCCAGGGCACTGAGCAGATCTTGGGTGGCAGCTCTGCCCCCAACCTTCAAGAACCCAGAGGAAGTGGGGATCCCAGTTGCTCTAACTGGGACAGTGTCTTAGAAACTAGTTCTTGGATCTGAGGCCTGGACCAGACCTCTGCCAGGTCTGCTGTTGGGTGGACCCTGGATTCCACCTGAGACATACTGGAAGGTCCACTCAACCCAGAGCCACAGAGGAACAACTGAACTCAGAGCGTCAGACAACATATCCTGAGATATTCTAGAAGAGACACTGCACCCAGAACAGCAGACACCTAGCTGGACTGCTACCTTGGAGACACCATATCCTGAGGCATCCTAGAGATACCACTGTAATCAGATCAGCTGGAAAAGATCACAGAGACATCTGGACACCTAGGAGATCAGACACAAGCTAGATAACTGGAAAGGCAGGCTTCAGTCAGAGGCAGTAAGTACAGGCAGCACTAGAGTTAACAAGATGGCAAAAGGCAAGCGCAAGAACGTAAGCAACAGAAACCAAAGTTACATGGCATCATCAGAACCCAGCTCCCCCATCAGAGCAAGCCCTGAACACCCCATCACACCAGAAAAGCAGGATTCAGAATTAAAATCACTTCTCATGATGATGATAGAGGACTTTAAGAAAGACATAAATAACACTCTCAAAGAAATTAAGGAGAGCACGAGTAGACAGATAGAAACCCTTAAAGAGGAAACACAAAAATCCCTTAAGGAATTGCAAGAAAATGCAACCAAATGGGAGAAGGAATTAAACAAAACCATACAGGATCTAAAAATGGAAGTAGAAACAATAAAGAAATCACAAAGGGAGAATACCCTGGAGATAGAAAACTTAAAAAAACGATCAGGAGTCATAGACACAAGTATTACCAACAGAATACAAGAGATGGAAGAGAGAATCTCATGTGCAGAAGATACCATGGAAAACATTGACACAACTGTCAAAGAAAATGCAAAATACAAAAAGCTACTAACCCAAAATATACAAGAAATCCAAGACACAATGAGAAGGCCAAATCTAAGGATAATAGGTATAGATGAGGGGGAAGACTCCCAACTTAAAGGACCAGTAAATATCCTCAACAAAATTATAGAGGAAAACTTCCCTAACCTAAAGAAAGAGATGTCCATAAATATACAAGAAGCCTACAGAACTCCAAATAGTTTAGACCAGAAAAGAAATACTCCCTGCCATATAATAGTCAAAACATCAAATATACAAAACAAAGAAAAAATACTAAAAGCAGTAAGGGAAAAAGGCAAAGTAACATATAAGGGAAAACCTATAAGAATTACACCAGACTTCTCCCCAGAGACCATAAAAGCCAGAAGATCCTGGACCGATATCATAAAGACCCTAAGAGAACACAAATGCCAGCCCAGACTACTATACCCAGCAAAACTGTCAATCATTATTGATGGAGAAACCAAAATTTTCCATGACAAATCCAAATTCACACAGTATCTCAACACAAATCCAGGACTTCAAAGAATAATTGGTGGAAAAATCCAACACAAGGAGGGAAACTACAACCTAGAAAAAACAAGAAGGTAATCTTCCAAAAGCCTTAAAAGGAAGGTAGCTACACCAACATATCTCCACGGCCAATAACAAAAATAACAGGAAAAAACATTCATTTCTCCTTAATATCTCTTAATATCAATGGACTCAATTCTCCAATAAAAAGACATAGACTATCAGACTGGATACATAAGCAGGACCCAACATTTTGCTGCATTCAGGAAACTCACCTTTGTGAAAAAGACAGGCACTACCTCAGAGTAAAAGGTTGGAAAACAATCTTCCAAGCAAATGGTCCCAAGAAACAAGCTGGAGTAGCGATTCTAATATCAAATGAAATCATTTTTCAACCAGAAGTAATCAAAAAAGATAAAGAAGGACACTTCATATTCATCAAAGGAAAAATGTACCAAGAGGAAGTAGCAATTCTGAACATCTATGGCCCAAATGCAAGGGCACCCACATACATAAAAGAAACTTTACTAAAGCTTAAAGAATACATTGCACCCCACACAATAATAGTGGGAGATTTCAACACCCCACTCTCAGCTATGGACAGATCATGGAAACAGAAACTAAACCGAGACACAATGAAACTAACAGAAGTTATGAACCAATTGGACTTAACTCACATCTATAGAAATTTCATCCTAAAACAAAAGAATATACTTTCTTCTCAGCACCCCATGGTACCTTCTCGAAAATAGACCATATAATTGGTCACAAAACAGGCCTCAACAGATACAAAAATATTGAAATAATCCCTAGTACTTTATCAGACCACCATGGACTAAGACTCATCTTCGACATGAACAAAAACAATGGAAAGCCCACATATACTTGGAAACTGAACAATGCTCTACTCAATGATAACTTGGTCAAGGAAGAAATAAAGAAAGAAATAAAAGACTTCTTAGATTTAAATAAAAATGAGGACACATCATATCAAAACTTGTGGGACTCACTGAAAGCAGTACTAAGAGGAAAAATCATAGCTCTAAGTGCTCACAAAAAGAAATTGGAAAGAGCATACATTAACAACTTGACAGCACACCTGAAAGAGTTAGAACAAAAAGAAGCTAATATACCCAAGAGGAGTAGACGGCAGGAAATAATCAAACTCAGGGCTGAAATCAACCAAGCTGAAACAAAAAGAACCATACAAAATATCAACAAAACCAGGAGCTGATTCTTTGAGAAAATCAACAAGATAGACAAACCCTTAGCCAGACTAACCAAAGGGTGCAGAGCCAGTATTCAAATTAATAAAATCAGGACTGAAAAGGGAGACATAACAACAGAAACAGAGGAAATTAAAAATATCATCAGAAAATACTACAAAGGCCTATACTCAACAAAATTGGAAAATCTGGATGAAATGGACAATTTTCTAGATAGATACCAGGTACCAAAGTTAAACGAGGAGCAGATAAATCATCTAAACAGTTGCATAACCCCTAAAGAAATAGAAGCAGCCATTAAAAACCTCCCCACCAAAAAAAGTCCGGGACCAGATGGTTTTAGTGCAGAATTCTACCAGACCTTCCAGGAAGAACTAATACCAATTCTCTTCAAACTATTCCACAGAATAGAAACAGAAGGA
Organism: Arvicanthis niloticus; assembly: GCF_011762505.2. Classification (NCBI taxonomy): domain Eukaryota; kingdom Metazoa; phylum Chordata; class Mammalia; order Rodentia; family Muridae; genus Arvicanthis; species Arvicanthis niloticus. The sequence goes on along the minus strand of NC_047661.1, from coordinate 104,399,990 downwards.
AAAATACCCAATTCGTTCTATGAAGCTACAATTACGCTCATACCTAAACCTCACAAAGACCCAACAAAGAAGGAGAACTACAGACCAATCTCTCTTATGAATATCGATGCAAAAATACTCAATAAAATTCTTGCAAACCGAATACAACAACACATCAAAGCAATCATCCATTATGATCAAGTAGGCTTTATCCCAGGAATGCAGGGATGGTTCAATATTCGGAAATCCATCAATGTAATCCACTACATAAATAAACTCAAAGAAAAAAACCACATGATCATCTCACTAGATGCTGAGAAAGCATTTGACAAAATACAACATCCCTTCATGTTAAAAGTCTTGGAAAGATTAGGAATTCAAGGTCCATACCTAAACATAGTAAAAGCAATATACAGCAAGCCAGTAGCCAACATTAAACTAAATGGAGAGAAACTTGAAGCAATCCCACTAAGATCAGGGACCAGACAAGGCTGCCACTCTCACCCTACCTATTCAATATAGTACTGGAAGTCCTAGCTAGAGCAATTAGACAACAAAAGGAAGTCAAAGGGATACAAATAGGAAAGGAAGAAGTCAAAATTTCACTATTTGCAGATGATATGATAGTATACTTAAGTGACCCTAAAACTTCCACCAGAGAACTCCTAAACCTGATGAACAACTTCAGTAAAGTGGCTGGATATAAAATCAACTCAAACAAATCAGTAGCCTTCCTATACTCAAAAGATTAAACAGGCTGAGAAAGAAATTAGGGAAATGACACCCTTCACAATAGCCACAAATAATATAAAATATCTTGGAGTGAATCTAACTAAGCAAGTGAAAGATCTGTATGACAAGAACTTCAAGTCTCTGAAGAAAGAAATTGAAGAAGATCTCAGAAGATGGAAAGACCTCCCATGCTCCTGGATTGGCAGGATTAATATAGTAAAAATGGCCATCTTGCCAAAAGCAATCTATAGATTCAATGTAATCCCCATCAAAATTCCAAATCAATTCTTCATCGAGATAGAAAGAGCAATTTGCAAATTTATTTGGAACAACAAAAAACCCAGGATAGCGAGAACTATTCTCAACAACAAAAGAACTTCTGGGGGAATCACCATCCCTGACCTCAAACTATACTACAGGGCAATAGTAATAAAAACTGCATGGTATTGGTACAGAGACAGACATGAAGATCAATGGAATAGAACTGAGGATCCAGAAATGAGCCCACATACCTATGGTCACTTGATCTTTGACAAAGGAGCTAAAACCATCCAGTGGAAAACGGACAGCATTTTCAGCAAATGGTGTTGGTTCATCTGGAGGTCAACATGTAAAAGGATGCAAATCGATCCATTCATATCTCCTTGTACAAAGCTCAAATCCAAGTGGATAAAAGACCTTCACTTAAAACCAGATACACTGAAACTAATAGAAGAGAAGGTGGGAAAGACCCTTGAATACCTAGGCACAGGGGAAAAGTTCCTGAACAGAACACCAATGGCTTATGCTCTAAGATCAAGAATTGACAAATGGGACCTCATCAAATTGCAAAGCTTCTGTAGGGCAAAGGACATTGTCAATAAGACAAATCGGCAACCAACAGATTGGGAAAAGATCCTAACCAATCCTACATCCGATAGAGGGCTAATATCCAAGATATACAAAGAACTCAAGAAATTATACTCCAGACAACCATATAACCCTATTAAAAAATGGGGTACAGATCTAAACAAAGAATTCTCAACAGAGGAAACTCGAATGGCTGAGAAACACCTTAAGAAATGCTCCACATCCTTAGTCATCAGGGAAATGCAAATCAAAACAACCCTGAGATACCACCTCACACCAATCAGAATGGATAAGATCAAAAACTCAGGTGATAGTAGATGCTGGCGAGGATTCGGAGAAAGAGGAACACTCCTCCATTGTTGGTGGGACTGCAAGCTGGTACAACCACTCTGGAAATCAGTCTGGCGGTTCCTCAGAAAGCTGGACATAGCATTACCTGAGGATCCAGCTATAGCACTCCTGGGCATATACCCAGAAGATGCTCCAACATGTAATAAAGACACATGCTCCACTATGTTCATAGCAGCCTTATTTATAATAGCCAGAAGCTGGAAAGAACCCAGATGTCCCTCAACAGAGGAATGGATACAAAAAATGTGGTACATCTACACAATGGAGTATTACTCAGCTATTAAAAATAATGAATTCGAGAAATTTTTAGGTAAATGGATGGATCTAGAAATTATCATCTTGAGTGAGTTAACCCAATCCCAAAAGAACACACACGGTATTTACTCACTGTTAAGCGGATGTTAGCCCCAAAGCTAGGATTAGCGAAGACCCAACCAGCAGACCACATGAATCTCATGAAGAAGGAAGACCAAGAGGGGATGCCTCAGTACTACTTAGAACGAGAACAAAAATGCTCAAGGGAGCAAATACGGAAACAAAACATGGGACAGAAACTGAAGGAGGGGCTATCAGGAGACCACTCCACCTCGGTATTCATCCCATGTACAGCCACCTAAGCTAAACACTGTTGTGGATGGCTGGAAGTGCATAATCTGAGGAACATGATATAGCTGTCTCCTTAGAGGTCTGCCAAAGACTAACACACTCAGAGGACGATGCTCACAGTTAACCACTGATATGATCAGGGGTTCCCCAATAGAGAACTTAGAGAGAGGACTGAAGGAGCGGAAAGGGTTCGAGACCCCAGGAGGAAAGCAACAATACCAAAACCCAGAGCCCCCCAGGGTCTAAACCACCAGCCAGGGAACACATAGGGAGGGACCCAAGACTCCAGAGGTATATGTAGGGGAGGATGGCCTTGTCGGGCATAGGTGGAAGAGGAGTTTCTTGGTCCCATTAAAAAAATAAACACAAAGTGAGGGGGAATGTGAGGGTGGGGAGGGGATAATTGGGGGGGTAGGTGTGGTCACTGCCTCATAGAAACATGAGGAGGGGGATGGGATGGGGGGTTTCTGGGTGGTGGGAGGAAGGGGGGTTAGGGGATAAAACCTGAAATGTAAATATTACAATCAATTTTAAAAAGGGGGGGGGAAGAAAAGTTGTTAGAACCAACATCTTTAAAAAAAAATGTCAGCCCCCCGGGGGGGGGGGGGAGGGAATTTTTTTTTTCTTTTTTTCCCTGATACTAAAACTTGTTCTGAGAATTGTATATAGCAGAATACACAGCCTTGGTGTATCTACTCATCAAGTATACAGAGCAGACCTGCCCAAACCTCCGATGTCCTGGAATTCCATCTGGATTCAGTGAAGACACAGCATCAGAGGATTATCAACTTACTCTTCCCCCCACCCCTCTTCTAATATCTCAACGCCCGTAATCAGCCTGAAGAAGTTAAAGAAGAGTCAGCGCCCTATTCCCTGGGCTTGGGGACTAATGTGGTTAATAATGGTCTGTCTTTCTAGGGAAAAGTAGTGGTTTTGTTGGAACAGGGAGGATTAGCTAGGACTTATTGCACAGCCATAACCTATTGGTAGAAATCTGTATAATTATTATCAAGATGAAGTTATAATTTCTTACATGGTACAAAATTTACTTTGATTTCAAATTTAAGGTTTTCATTGGTACGAGCTCCTTATTAATATAAAAGTAAGATGAATATTGATACTCTCATGGGCAATGTGCTTGTATAACACATTTAGGAATACAAGGCCTAGACCTAGTCCTTCCTTAACTTTTTAACTGATTTGGGATGGTTAACCTATGAGTTAAGGGACTATAGCAAATTTATGGCTTTGAGTTAATTGTTAGGAGGTTAACCATATTTTATTTAGAAATAGCCAAGAGGAGTGAACAGACAACAGTCCAGGTGACCTTACATGGATAGTTGGTTTTCAAAACGTCAGAAGTCCATAGAATTGACGCAACAAAAAATTTATATAAATGTCCATTCTGATTAGAGACCTGTCTGCTCCTGACAGCTTCCTGTTGTGGATTCTAAGAAGAAATTGAGCATCCTTGGAGTTATGCCAGTTGTGTGGTGACAGCCACTAGGCAAGAACTGCCTCTTTCCATCTACAGACTAACTACTGTCCTGAAGAGGACACACATGCAGAATAGTCGACTGATTATATCTGCCCAGACAGAGTAATCAGCCCTTAATAATCCTGAATCACTAAGGTCTGTCAGATGACTCTGGGCCAGAAGGCTGAAGATTTGATGCTCGAACATTCGGTAGTATAGGGGCTTCTCAGGTGTTCAGAGGTCTCTATAAATTGGCTAAGTTTTAGAAGCTATGTTTAGTGCTTCCTATAACTTCAGTTAACTCAGTCATTCTGGATTTCTGACGGGGTTGAAGACCCATAGTCTCATAGCCAATCCTGGCTATTTACTTTGAGAGAAAAGATCTGAGTAGATAGTTTTCAGCTGACATTCATTATAAAGCCAAAAAAAAAAAAAAAAAAAAAAAAAAAAAGCCAGGATCAAAAGTAAGTGTTTTAGTTAGAAGACAGAGGTTCTGGTTAGTCAACAAAATGATGGACTGGGTATTAGAACTATCTTATACCTCACTGGTACAATTAGGAATAAGTATGCTCTAACTGTATTTTGAGAGAAAAGTTTTACTTTAACAGGAAGAGTGATATGTAGGAGGAGCTAAGTGGGAAGGAGTACTGAGAGGAAGAGATGGAGTAAGGAGAGAAGATGAAGGAGAGGAGAAACTAGATGATGAGAGAGAGAAAGAGAGAGGGGGCATGGAGGCAGATGTTCACAGGTCTCCACCAGTCAAAGATAGTCTTTATATCTAGGTTGGGTATTGGGTTACCCTTCTGATTGAGCATTACCAAACTTATAAATCCTTTGATTAACATTTAAAAAAAATTGTATAAAAGCAAAAAGGAAAGGGGGGCATGGGACAGGGGTTTTCTAGGGAGGGGAAATGGGGAAAGGGGATGGCATCTTAAATGTAAATAAAATAAAATGAAAAAAAAAGAAATATATATATATATGTGCATATACACATATGCATATTTTTAAATGTACACACATATATCTATATAATAACAATTAATGAAAAGGCTATGATTTTGAAAGAGAACAAGGAGTATATGAGATTGTTTGGAGGGTGGAAAGGAAGGGGAGAAATCTCAAAAAGTAAAAGAAATAATAATAACGCAATGTCATTGCTTGTACCAGTTGATTTATTGCGCTTTATGTATTCTTCATTTTATGTTTTTTAAAAACATAAGATTAATTTACTTTCATTTTGTGTGTAAAGATATTTGCCTGTATGCACGTATGTCTGTGCACCCTATGTATTTCTGGTGGCCCCAGAGTCCAGAAAATGTTATAGGGTACCCTGGAATAGAGGTTACAGAGGGCTGGGTGCTATTATGTGGGAACTGGGAATGGAACTTGGATCCTCTTGAATAAATGCTCCTAACTGTTAAGCTAAGTCTCCAGTCCAGAGTACTTTATTTTAAACTAATGGCAATGTTAAAAACTACATTTTGGTTTAGATGACATATCAATTATGATGTCTCCAACTTTAAATAGGAGACGGCTCACCTTATACTTGAATTAAAAAATTATTTCTCTACTTTATGATATAAAATTCAGACAAGTCAGCGAATGCTTTCTCCATAACCAAGGCTTGGAGTCTTTCTCTGTCACTCTTGTGATTCTTGTAACATCCAGTTTATCCTAGACTGTGTACCATTGTAGACTTACAATGGTGACCATACTCTGTTGTCTGTAGTTATAAGAAGAAATCATGTCTATTCCTCTGTCCCCATTTTCTACAAACAAAAACAAAACCCAAATTTTGAATTTAGTTGAAGGGAACAGCTCAAATGTTGTGTAAACGTGAAGCCACTGTATGCTAGAGAATGTCCTGTGTTGATTGGCTTTGGTTATCTGATGTTCTTTTGAATCTAGAAGATGAGGAGAGAAGTTGAGCTTAACTATCAGATAGTGTACAATTCTGTTTCCTTCTTGGTCCCCATGCACACCCCAGAGCACCCAAAGCAGTCTTTAGTTTCACGACTACAATTAGTCTAGATTGGTTTCCTGAATCCTTCACAGCTGAGCGTTCATGGTGTATTTAGGGACATAATTTGAATCATCCTGACCTTCAAGCTTGCTGATAATTTAGGATTCTTCCCAACCTCATTTCTCGTAATATGCTTCAACAGGAGAGGAGTATGGAAGGTACTGAGACTGAGGAGCACAGGAGTCCCCATCAGCCAGTCCTAATGCTAATGTGTGTCTAGTGGATAGACTGCCAGGCTGCCAAAGAGTTCTGCTCTGTTGAAAAAGTAAATCCAAACCCTCAGCCTTGATCTCTGCCTGCTAACAAAAGAAAGAGGACTTTTTCTGAAGACATATTTGAATTTTATTAACCCCAGACTATCTGTAACCATTTCCAACTGTTCTTACTTTTTATTATTACAAATAGTTATAAGATCTGTTCTTCCCATAAGAGCAGAGAGTAAGCCCAAAGAACACATTGGAAGTTAGACCACCATGACCTTATGACCGATGAGAACTGTAGTTTTTTTTTTTTTTTTTTTTTTTTTTTTAAGTACTGCCTCAGACTCTGTGGTTTGACCTAGACAAATAGACCCTAGATCTCTAGATCTCCATATTGGTTTCATTCTCAATGCAGAGGTCTAATTTTTTCTGGCTTCAAAGCACTCTATAGATGGTAGCAGGATGCAGTGGCTGCTGGGTCATAGTGCTTCCACATATAGCTAACTCACATCCAAGGATTCTGCAGGAAGCATGCTTCCTATGCCATTTTGGAACTCAGCACAGTTAAATACTGTTATCCTGATAGTTTAGGGATTGGGAGACATCGAGGGCCACTTATGCCCCCGTTAACCTCAAGAACAGTGTGTTTTGATTTTTATTTTAAACCTTTTATGGGCTCTATGTCTAAAAATATTTGAAAGTAGCCATTTAAGATAATTTTCTTCCTTTAAGAGAAAGGAAGGGATATGGAATAAGAATAGAAAGATGTGCGATTGGCAAGGGAGACACAGGCATGTTGGACATATCTCACTGTGCATTGTGCTTGTGTTTACTGACTATTGCTACTAAACAATTCTCCGACCAGCTTAGCAACTTCAAACACCACACATGCAGTATCATTACCATTTCTGAACAGGGGCTTGGCTTGTATAATTGTGGTTCAGCATCCCTCCTTAGGTCATTGTGAAGACCCCCAGAGCTACAGCCACTGGAGGCATTTCTGGACTGAAGCACTCAGTCCCCAGGTATTTTTCAAGCAGTGAGCAAGATAGTCCTGGTGGGAAATATCAGTTCCTTCTCCCGTGGGTCTTTCCTTGGCTGCTTGAATGCCATCATGACAAAGACTCATCCTCCCTAGAGAAGGTGACCTAAAAGTGGCTACAAGGCTGAAAAGCAGGGACTTTAAGTCCTAGACCTTGAAGCCATTCACTAGCAACTCCTCCATAACTGAAGCCTTAAAAAACAAACTGTTAAGACATTCTTCATTTCAACAGAAGGGACCAGACTTATATGTTTGAGAATAATTTAGACGTGAGTTAAAAACATCACAGATGTAAGAAGAAATTTGGATTCTGTCTATTTTATCCACTTATCTATTTAAAGAATATTGATTGAGCACCCTCTGTGGGCTAAGCATTGTGTGTGGAAATATGTGTATATGGAGGTCAGGAGTTGACATTGGGTATCTTCATCTATCAATCTCCAAATTCCTCCTCCTTCTCCTCCTCCTCCTCTTTCTTCTCCTTCTCCTTTTCCTCCTTCTCCTCCTTTTCCTCCTTCTCCTTCTCCTCCTTCTCCTCCTTCTCCTTCTCCTCCTTTTCCTCCTCCTCCTTCTTCTTCCTCATCTTCATCTTCTCCTTCTTCCTCATCTTTATCTTCTCCTTCTCCTCCTTTTTCTCCTTCATCATCATCAATCTCTGAGTCTCTTACTGAATCCAGAGCTCACCAGTTGGCCTGACTGACTGTCTAGTGGACTCCAGGGTTCTGTCTGTTTCTTCCCACTCCTAGGAATGGGGTTACAGAGGCATACAGATGAACCCTACTTTTATAGCCCTGCTGGTATATGAACTCAGGTCCTTGTGCTTACCCAGAAAGCACTTAACCCATCGAGCCATCTCCCAGCTCTGGGAAAGATATTTTCTAAGTACTGAATAAAGATTCTTGATATGAGTTCTACTTGATGAGCTCCCAAGCTCATCCCGATTTCTGGATCTGAAAAAAGAGTTACAACTAATCTGTTGACTATAACAATAATTAATAAGTAATGTTTTGGAACAACTTTTGTTCCTTCTAATCATGGAGTGTAGTATAAATATCTGAATAGTAGCTTACCTTTGAATGAACCAAAGTTATTTCAATTTTCTCTTCTCAACTGTCCTCATATTCTTACAAAAACCTTCCTTTACTTTCCAGTAACTATAGTCAGAGCATTTTCTATTTCGTCCTCTATCCTTAGCATCGCAATCTCCTAAAGTGCAGATATGCTTATGCCAAATCCCTGTTTAAAAAAATCCAAATGACTCTTACGTCATTTAAAACAAAGTACTGAGCCCTTAGTAATGTAGGTAGTGCCAAGTCCTGCCAAACCCAGTCCCCTGGACATCTGGCATTGAGTCATGTGTAAGGCCCTTTCTCTCTTTTTCCTCATCTCCATCTCAAAAGCTGTTTCTGCTTCTGTACTTCCCTGGTTCCTCTACTCTTTACACTGAGTCATTTCTGTAACATCTTGATGATAGAATTTTCTCACACAGTTGACTGCTGCATCCTTCATCTGTGCTCTCCTTATGGAATATGTAATTTTAAAGAAAGCAGAGTAGTTAGATGTGTCCCTCAATCTGTGTATAGTAGTTTAAGCATAGTTATCTCAGCTTTGGACTGGAGTGCTCATGGGAAGAGGTGTGGACAACAGAGAAAGCCTGGAGTGAAGGTGTCAGGAGTGTATGGAGTTTTCAGGGAATGTGTACTGTTATCAAAGACCAGTACAATGACTTAGCCCCATGAGTGTTGGCAGATCCTTCCTTGGGCCAGGCCAAGGGAGAAGGCATAGTCTTCATCTGGACTGTATCTGGCTATTGACTGTACATCACAAGCCCACTGAGGTTCTGTATTGCTTATGTTTTTGGTGCTGCTCCATCACAGCAAGCATGACTCACCTGATTGCAGCTCTTCTGTGTCTATTTGTCTGTCTTTTCTTCAGTCTCTATTTGCCCCAGTCTGTTTTCTGGGACCAACCTGTCTGTACTGTAGCAAAGAGTTTATTTCTGAGTCACTGTCTGAGTATAACACTGAGCAGTAAATAGCCACCAAACTTTTTTTGGTGGAATAAATATAAATGAATGACGAATATTTGATATTTTCTTATGAACAGATGTACTGTTCATAGTATTTAGGAAGCAGAGGCACACAGATTGATCCTACACTTTTATCCCTGCTGGGGATTTGAACCCAGGTCCTCATGCTCACACAGCTTGGACTTTATGCAACCCTATGTAAGGCCATTTAAAAACACAAAATAAACTTTCTTGATGAGAGTCCTACTTGGTGTTTGACTTCTCCAATGTTCAGCATTGTTTCTGAATTTGAAAAGAGTTATAACTAATAACTATAACTATCTGAGAACCATTGACAATGATTAATAAATAATGCAGATTAAAATTATATTCTAGGGGTGTGACTCTCTTGTTCCAAAACTACCATATATGACTCTTCTTGATTGCACCTAGGATAAGCCAAAGATGTCAGTATCTGACTTTACATCAGCAATGAGAAATTACATATGCTTTCATACCTATTTCCATCTAACCCTTTTTAGAAAACCAAACAGGCATGACACACTGAACATCACCTTCCTATATGTATAAGGAGAGACCAAGTGCTGTGTTAAGCAATGTTTGAGTGACGATGAAGAGTCTCCTATGCAGTTTACAATGGTGTCAGTATACTGTCTTAATTGCTCAAAGGAGTATTCCTTATTGCCAATTGATCTGTTTATAGCTAAATATTGTAAGGAAAGAAAGGATAATTTCCATATTTTGCATCTGTCAGAAACCCATATTTTGTATTCATCATAGTTTATAATAAGAAGTACCCCATCTCTTAACCATGGTGGCATCATGTCTCCAATTCTCTACCTCTTAACCATGGCAATACCATGGCTCCAGTTCTGCATCTCATAACTGTGGTCACACCACATCCAGTTCTCCATCTTTAATATACACTGTTGCAGATGCTGTAAAAGCTGACTAAAGACCAGCATCTGTTCTGGTCTCCTACAGCCCAAGCCAAGACATTTGATTCTTGTTGCTGCTGTAACAAAACAATCAACAGACACAATTAACAAAACCAGTGGCTTTTGACAGCACAAAATTATTCTCCATTAGTATTTTTAAATTAACCATCCAGGGTTAAAACCATGGTGTTGACAAGGCTGTTTTCTTTTGAAGGCTTTAGCTGGTAATCCATTTCTTGGCTGGTTTTATCTTTTAAAGATATATTCCTTAGGTCATTGCCCATTCCTCCATCATTATAGCCAGGATATGGAGTTGACTCTTCTCTACCTTCTCTTGCTTCTCTGTTATAAGTCTTATAGAGATCTTCATTGTTATATCGAGCCCACTGGCTCACTCTCTCTGCAGTTTAAGAGCTTTCATTGAATCGCATCTTTTTGCCATGTAAGGGAAATTCTGCTGTATTCCCAACAGGTTCATGTTTGGAATACTTGGTGCTTGGTATGAAACTAGTATGTAGAATCTTTAGGAGGTGCCATCTGTGTGAAAGAAGTAGGTTCCTCATGGCAGGTCCTCGAGGCTGTTTCTTCTTCTGGTACTCTTATCAGCTTGCTCTCTTTCTCTCTTTCTCTCATTCTCTCTCTCTCTCTCTTTCTTTCTTTGTTTGTTTCTTTCTTTCTTTGTTTCTTTCTTTCTTTCTTTCTTTCTTTTTTGATCCACATCCATGCCAATGCCGAATGCCCAGTGCCCCATGCTCCCACTGCCTTGGCCATGAGTGCTCCTGATTCCATGTCTTTTCTATTATGGTGGCCTGAAATTGCCCAGATATCCTGAACCAAAGCAAACCCTTTTCTCATTACATTATTCTATCATATATTTGTTCAGCAAAAAATAAATAGTACAGATGGATATGAATATATGTAAAGCCATCACTCAGATGGCCAAAAGATGTCTGAGAAGATGACAGAAAAGTCTGAGCAAGGACTGGAACCATACTTGGGAACACAAGGTAGAGAGAGAGTGTGGTAGTCAGGTAGTCTGAACAACATTCTGGACACCAAGGAGACATAGGATCCTGGTTCTGCTGAACCGTTTTATTTTCACATATGTACATAATGCCCCCAAGCCTATTCTGTTATACATAATAATTTGAAACACTAAGAGTGCTATGTAAGTTATGTACATTCAAGATAATGAAATGGTCTGTGAACTGATACCTACAGAACAAATTATACAGATATTGTTTTATGCAGGTCCTATATACAATGAGAATCTATATCCTCTGTAGAGTTAATATTTATTGATCTTAAGTAGTTTCAACACTTCAAATGGATCAGCATGGAACATATTCCCCCGAGAAACTCATCATCTCTTCCTGTTTGCTTTTCTCCTGATCTATCTAGAAGATCCTATCAAAGGAGAACTGTTAGCAATGGCTGTGCCCTGTTAAGCCTCCTTTGCTCTCACCGCTTCACTGTCTCTTGTTGCGAAAGATCTTTATTGCACACCTACTCACTGTTTTGAACAGTCTTTCTTGGCTTTCTCTTCCTTAGAATCTCTAATTCCATCCTTCCGCCACCTCTTCAGTATCTTAAAATATACCAGATTTTACTGGCTTGATATCCCTTGGAAAATACACTCTCCAGTTAGCAGAAGTTATTCACAAATTATAACACTGTTGTTCATTTACTCTTCTTAAATTATTTTGATTTTAGGTTAAAAATTACTTTCACCATTTGTACTCTGGATATATTCTTTCATAAATGAAAGTTAAATTTTTTTACTTATTGTACTCATAGGATTTATATTTATATTTTGCTGGTTATTGACCACTTTGAATACTGTTTCTGCTTCTAAAATGCACGCAAAAGAATTTTGTTTCAACAAAGTACTTTATAACCCATTTTTGCTACTTTCTATGAATAGTTAATAATCCCAAGAGCTCATCTCACATTTACTCATTCTTATTAATATAAGTAATGTGTAAACATATATATTTAATAATCTGACATAAGAATTGCCCAATTGTTTTGAAAAAAATTACATGGAGCTTTGAAGTCTTGTGGAAGAGTTGGGGGAAGGATTGAGAAACCTGGAGGGCATAGGGACTCCACAAGAAGACCAATAGAGTCAACTAACCTTGACATTTGGGGGTTCTCAAGGACAGCCAAAGAGCATACATGGGCTGGATATAGGGCCTCCTTGCACATATGTAGAAGATGTGCAACTTGTTCTTCATGTGGGTCTCTTCAACAACTGAAGTAGAGACTATCCCTAAAGCTGAACCCTGTTTTGTTAACTGGGATGCCTTGCCTGGCCTTAGTGGGAGAGGATATGCCTAGTCTTGTAATGACGTAAGGTGCCAGGATGGGATGATACACAAAGCAACCCTCTCTCTTTCCAGAGAAGAAGGGGGGGGGTTGGGGGCTGTGTAAGGGTGGGACTGGGAGGAGGGGGGCTGTGATCAGGATGTAAAGTGAATAAGTAAATAAGTAAATGGAAAAAATTAAACTGCATTAAAATGTGTTTTCTCTCCTTAAGAAAGTTAGCATATTTTTAATCATAAAGAAATAAAAAGGAAATGCAACAGTTAAGCTTAATTTTAAACTCATGATATAATGTCTCTCTAGATTTTTTCTATAGGTACAGAATAATGAATATCATTATGGTTATGTACTCTATGAGGGTACACATATTTGTCCTGTTTGTCACTGTATCTTAGGGATGGCTTGGCTACTGGTGGCTGCACTTCAACAAACAATTGAGCAAATGAATGTGAAAATGAATGTGAAATTTTCAGAGTGGCTTCAAAAATAATGTATAAGTATTCAGTATAAACAGTGCTATTGTATCAGAAGTATAGAATTTCTCACTTTCAGTCAAGCTCATAATATCTTCTAGAATGATCTGTTATGAGTAATAATTGGTAGCATTAAGAATGCTGTCAGTATATACATATATATATACATATATGCATAAATATGTATATGCACATATAATAAGATACTACATGGATACTATTATATTCAAGCAATGGTAGTGTATTTCAAATTCAGTAGAACTTCACCTTCCTAATGCTGCAATCCTTTAATACAGTTCTTCATGTTGTGGTGACCCCCAACCATTAAATTATTTTGTTGCTACTCCATAATTACAATTTTGCTATTGTTACAAATCATAGCATAAATATCTAATAGTCAGGATATTTGATATGCAACCTCCAAAGAGGTTACAATGCACAGTTTGAGAACTGCTTGTTTAAGTGGTTTATGGATTGGTAAATACAGATGATACTACATAGATCCTATTTATATATATGCATAATGAGAATCTGTTATAAAAGTATATTCTAGGGTGTTTATGTTTTAAAGATTTTATGCAGTTTGAATAGTTCATATTGTTTACTTCATTTATAAATTGTTATAAATACAGAAGATATTACATAGACATTATTTCTTGTAGTGTGAATTTTTTCCTTATGATGTAACTTGGGTTGTGCTGAAACTTTCCAAATGATTGAGATTTCTGGTTTTGCTGTCTGTCCACAGAATGGCTTCACTCCTTTGTACATGGCTGCCCAGGAGAATCACATTGATGTTGTTAAATATTTGCTAGAAAATGGAGCTAACCAGAGTACTGCTACAGAGGTAGGTCTACTATCGGAATATTTAAGGTCTATATTCTTTATACCAGTAGCAAAGGATCTCAACTGTTTTGTCCAAAGAATATTCATATTACTGTTGTAGTCCACAATAACGGCCAGTAATTGACTCGGGTTTGTGTACATCAACATAAGTTCATACCTTCATTTTAGATTCATTATTATGTGTTATTATTTTCATTTTTATTATTAAGCTTGGATTTGTGGATGAAACATGGTTCTCACTTTGTAGTACAAGTCAGCCTTAAATTTGTGTTTCTCATGGGATTATAGGAGCACTTGTGACCTGTCTTACTTCTGGGATCTTTATAACATTCTAAATTTAGATTCCAATAAATGATCCTCATTCCTTTCTGTCAATATTTTTTCTTAAGATACAATGCAATTCCTTCATGGAACAATTTCTAACCATTAGAAATAACTTACAGCTATTTGTATTAGTATAATTTTCTAAGGACTATATCACAACACTTTTATTTGTGACAAAATACAAATCATGACATTAGTGTGTGACCATGGTTATGGCAATCTCCAACTAGAATCGCTGACATTTGTTCAATTTCTGAAGGTTCAGCAAATCTGGACATATGTAAGAGTTGGAGGAAAAGGGAATCAGAACATCCCTCTCCTTTCCACTGCACATCTTCCTCAGAGGCAGAAACACCTTTTTGTTTCCCATCTCTTGGCCCACAGCCAAACGTGACTGGTACCCGGAAGCCATCTTGATATTTCTTAATGTCTAGTATATTTTTCTTTCAGACAATTTTATCTTTAGGTGAAGTGAACACAAATTCCCTTCCATGTTGTGCTGGACAGAAAAGTCACTGAAATGTATTGAATTGACTTCTAATTCTTTGTGGGAAGAGGGGGCAGTAACTTTTATGGACAATATCACTTTGTCCATATCATCATCAATATCATAAAATGACAGTTTATTCTCACCATAGAGGAAGTCACTATCAATGCTAACTAAGTTATGCATTATGTCATATATGCCTTGATTATGACTAGAAAATACAATTGCCCATTATGATGTCCTTCTGTGTTCTGCATTCAGTAACAGACACAGATTATGTACTTGCAATATGGATACGTGGATTTTTCTTTTTTATAACCTGGAGCTTTTTTGTCCTTTGAGACACTAATTTTATCTGTGAGTAGACTGTGAATATCTTAAAGTAATGATCAGAAAACAAATGACTGTGTCTTAAAGATTTTTCCCAGCATAAGGGAATCCATCTGTTTTCTTTTTCCTTGAAGGCTGAATTGTTGATCAGATGAAACCTTCACATCAGAATCCTCTCACCCACCCAGGGAACTTAGGGTGTGGCTAGTGTGGGTTTTCGGTGAACTCAGTTCATGATGTTCTCAGCAGATGGACAACTTTTTTGGTCTAGTTGATCATAGCAGCATCACAGTGTGACTCCAGAAATAGCTCTTAGTGATCACTGCACCAGCAGAGGCCAAGGTATATGGTGGGTTGCAGAAACTTCAAGCTTCTGGTTGTTTAACCTAATTCAACACTTGCAAAGGAATCGGAGTGGGGTGAACTCTAGCTGTCACAAGTATGTCTTACATTTCATTTTTAAAATGTCACTAAGTAACTAAAGTCATCTTCTTACAATGACTGGAAATTTATAAATTTAATATACTGGCTTCCCCAATCTACTTTTATGGTTACTGAGGGTCACACAGACACACCTGTGCACACATCCTTCCAACCATACCATTCTGTAACAAGTAGCACTATTGCAGGGATGAACAGTAGATGCTCTAATGCTCTGTCCTGAAATATCTTCTTTGGTTTCCTTGAAGTAAGTGTGACAGGCAAAAGGAGCATTTCTGTGTTTGTGAGTAGCAATGATGTGTAAAAATCAATTACCAACCAGACACTATATACACTTAAAAAAACCAGATAGTTATGCAATCCTTCCACATGGCATTGAAATACACACACACACACACACACACACACAAAGAAATACTTAGCTTTAGAATTTCTTATAAATAGGATTAGTAAATAAAGGATTTAATCAAAGCTGCTTAACTTAGGTGGGTTTCTTTTCCCAGAGTTCATTGAGGTATTTTAACAGTTTGTTATACATAATTAGCTTTCTTCCCTGAAATACAGATCAGAATGAATTCCACGTGGTTGGAATCCAGCTTTTAGTCCTCCAAAGGGAGTTCCCTGTCCAGCCAGCACCATTTTTATGTCTCTTTTCCCTTCCTTCCTTCTGAATTCTGCCAAAATTTAAGGCTACAATCTTTTTACTGGGATTCCTCTCTGTGGGCTGTGTCTCTAAGGAAACACAAAACAGAACAAAAATAAAGTCCACATGCCATTAATACAGACTGCTGGGGAGTGCTAGGGAAAATAAATCCAAAATATGCAAATGACAGTGGGTGTGTCCTCCATTCACAAAGTACCCAGTTCTGACACACCTGTACACCGGAGCTGCTTGCTGTTCTTTAAGACACTAACTACACTCTGCCCCTCTACTCTATGAGGTAATGTGCTGTATTTAAAATTCAAACATACTCAGATGAACTAGCAACCTATTCATGCTGCGTACATGGTCATGTGATCTACCCATTACTATCATTCATGCTGCATACATGACTCATAACATTTGCTTGCAAACTTCAGAGCATTGAGGAGGAATACACTTGCTTCTGAAGATGCAAAAACGACTTTCCAAGTTTTAGAAATATATCTGGAGACCGTTCTAACTTTCCAGTGTTTGTGCTGTCGTGTGTTCAGCCGCTTTTTTAAGTTGACCATTGTGAAGTTGGGTTTTAAATGCTATCTGACATATGCAACGTTATATTAAAATCACCTTATCAATCTAAAATACAAGTGGTTTCAAAATTAATGGCTAGTCTAATTTACCAAACAGTTTAGGTCACATTAAATCTCCAGCATCCCAACATAAATTATATCCCTCCACGGCAGTTATTACCTCCCTGAGACAATGCACTGTTCATTGCACACCCATCTTTCCACATAGAGCATCATTTTCACTCCTGGTTGGATTTCCTTTCCATTCTTTATCTTTATATACGTAGCCATAGCTAATTTTTGTTTTTCTCTTACAAATGCACATTTGACCCACTCCTATAAAATGACCACATTCCACAGTCAGCAGGATTTGTTACGATGCAGATGGCGTCCAGTGTAAAGAATAGAAATCAGGAACACAATCTGATGAAGCCACCAGCGGATGACAGTCCACTCTGCTTCTGCTCTTCACAGAGACATTCTGTCCTGCTTGCCAGTCTCACTCATTCACGTACGTTATATTCCAGGACGGCTTTACTCCTCTGGCTGTGGCACTCCAGCAGGGACACAACCAGGCGGTGGCCATCCTCTTGGAGAATGACACCAAAGGAAAGGTGAGGCTGCCGGCTTTGCACATTGCGGCTCGGAAAGATGACACCAAGTCTGCCGCCCTCCTGCTTCAGAATGATCACAATGCTGATGTACAATCCAAGGTAAGAGCCCATATCTGTGGAGAGATCTGCTCCGACTGCCAGCATCTCCTGGGCGATGACCAAAGAACAGTCACTGCTGATAATGCAGCACCCTGGTGAGGAAAACACAGAAATCATTTCCATGTATATTTAGATGGAAGGGGACTACTATCTGTTGGGAGACAGTAATAGAAATTTAAGGCTAAATGGTTTTCTTCAGAAGGCCAGATTCCATCTTTGAGATATTTGGCTCAGCAGTCTGTCTACACCATTAATTACAGAGAGAGTCAGAAAGAATGAATATCGTGTACTGGAGTTGCTGTTTCTCACTCTGTCTTGTTGGAATAGAATACTCAGTTGCAGTGAGCAGATCTGCTGTTCCTTTAATTCTGCATTGTATAACATCTTCCCTCTTTTCCCCACAAAACAATGCTTCAGATGATGGTGAACAGGACAACCGAGGTACAGTATCGCCATTATACCAACATTTCCCTTGTTTTTATTTATTGTTAGTTTTTGCCCAGTTCTAATTCATACTAATAATTAAAGTTCTACCAGTGGGAAACCGTTTAGAGAAAAATTCTGTAATTAAGAAAGAATGATAATTTAAATGTATTTGATACAACATATATTTGAAGCATCATTAAACTAACTATTTACATAGTTTAGGAGTTCAACATGAAACTAAAACATACCATTGCATATGTTTTAGTGAGTGAGCCTTATTCTGAAACTTTTGCGAAAATATTTATTTTTTTCTCTTCAAGAAAATGTACAGTCTAGGCTTTAGGGAAGTAAGAATCCAGGAAGCTTGATTCTGTTATTTAATTGCAGATGTCCCTTTTTTTTTCTGCAGTTTTTTTTTCTTTACCACATTGTTTATAATCAATAACGGCTCTGCACATCATGAGCAAATCAATTGCTTTTTTCCCCCTGTAAATCTTAAAATACACGCTGTTAAATCATTTCTCTCTTATAAAATAGGTCATCAGAGACAAGAACATTAAGTTCATAAGTTCCAGTGTGTGTTTTCTCCCTTTTGTCACAACATAAGCATTATTGAAAGTATGTTATAAAAATTAATCTATGCTTAGAGGTAAAGTTATGAAGGGTAACTTTTGTTTTGGTGGTGTGGTTCTCTAGAATAATTTTTGTTTTTGTCATTACTGAGCTGGGGACTTGAAGAAGTTGTAGAGATTTGGGCATTTCTTCAACATTCACAGAAAGTGACATATTTCTCAAATCTTTATTAACACATTCATCTACTGAGAGGCAATTCACTGAATTATTTGCACTGTTTCTTTTGTTTGTTCTTTTGGGTACATGACACTGGATGTGGAGGAACTTTAACTCAGCTGCTTGGTAAAACCTCTCAGAATTGGAAGCATACAAATTAATCTTAATTACTAATTTTAGTTAACTTTAATTTCTCAGGTCCTCCTTGGGGATTATTTTTATCCATTGTGGAGGAGGGTGCAAACCAACATTAAGTTGAACAACAATTGTTAGCCTCAGGCATTATGAACTTTAAGGACAATGAGAAAGCATTAATTAATTAAAAATGATAAAATAATATTATTGTACTTGAATAATTGGGCAGTCATTTTCCATCAACCAATATTTTGAAATTAAACTATAACTTTAATAATTGTTATGTGATAAATCTCTTCCAGGGGAGACATAGCATACACATCTACTCACCCTAGACAGGGATCTCACAACAAAGCAAAGTTCATGTACCACTAAATTCCAACTTGGTGAACTAATGAGTTTTTATTGGGGGTTACTTCCAATAATATAGATGAGATGTTACTTACAGAAGCAGAAATTATCCAAAGACAGCTGAATCACCAGAGCCCCCTCTAGCATGGGTGACAACTCACAAAACCTGCGAACATGGAGCTCACTACGCAATCTGAAGGCAGTTTAATAGGTTGGAGAATGCCTGTTCCAGGGGATTCTGGTCCATATGTCTTATAGTTATCTGCTGGCTTTGGCTTCTTCTAGGCAGCTGGTCTGGTTTCCATTTCAGGCTGGCTCTACTACCTCTGCTACTGCTACTGCTACTGCTACTGCTACTGCTACTGCTACTGCTACTGCTACTGCTACTGCTACTGCTACTGCTACTACTGCTACTTTCTTTTTCTCCTCCTCCTCCTCCTCCTCCTCCTCCTCCTCCTCCTCCTCCTCCTCCTCCTCCTCCTCCTCCTCCTCCTCCTCCTCTTCCTCCTTCTTCTTCATCTCTTCCTCCTCCCCCTTCCTTTTTTAATTATTAATTTTTAATATACTAATTAATTTGTATTCCAAATATTGAAATATTGCCCCCTCCCAGTCTCCTCTCTCAGAGTTCTTCAGCCAGCTATCCCTCCCCTTTGTCTCTGAGAGGTTGCTCCCCCCCCTCCCCCCCCCCCCCCCCCCCCCCCCCCCCCCGTTCTCCTTCCCTGAAACATTAATTCTCTACAGGATTAGGTACATCCTCTCCCACTGAAAGAAACTCAGTTTTTATTGCTTACTCTGGCAGGGAGGGTTCTAGTAGATCTAGTCATTTTTAGGGACTTCCTGTAACTATTTTGTGTTGTTTATCTTTCTACACTTAAGAGTCTTCCCTGCAAGTTGAAATGTTTCAATCTCTGAGGAAATTGTTACAATAATAATAGACATATATTCGAATATGTCTGTGTGACAAGAAATATCAAGATGAAATAGAAAAAAAGATTTGACATTTTATAAAATAATTATGGGTTATACAATGATTTTACTGTTACTTTTGGCATGTACATCACCTACATGCGCAATAAAATAATCTGGATCATGTTTGTGGGGACTGAATTCACAGTTACTATTCTTATTTCTATATCTTGTTTCTTCACAGATAAAACTTACTTGCAATTAATGTTACTGAATGCATAGGCAGTCTTCTGTTATGTAAGCTATCTAAATGTTTAGCTTAATGTTTGAAAACAGCATCACCAAATTCTGTACACAGAGTCCATAAAAGCTGTTGTGGCTTGTAGAATATTTTTTAGAAGCAATAAAGTGCATATTAAAATCCACTTCAGAGTAGAAGAGAATAGGAAATGACCTGCAGACAGTGGGTTGTTAGCCAGTGATTGTTGTTTGTTTCTCCATCTTTTTAAATTAAATAGTGAAAAGTGTAGAGTAAAGAAAATTATCAGTTCTTTGAGCACCTCAATAAAACAAGAACTGATATATATATATCATATATATATATATATGATATATATATAGTGAAGAACAGCCAAAATAATCAAACTACATCTTTATAAAAATATGATTTAATTTGACTTTCAGAATTTTGAAGCATTTGCGAAATAAAATATATTTCTACTCACATCATTCCTTCACATTATGAATTATTCACATCATGATTATTTTAATTATATTTTAGTAATAATTATATTTAATTTATATTCAAAATTGTATTGAACTGAACCATTTTCTTTATTTCATTTTCATATTGATTGCAAACATTTTTAAAAAAAATGGAAAATAGATTCTTCTCATATAATACATCCCAACCACAGTTTCCTTTTTCTCCACTCCTCCCAGCATCCATCCCTTCCAGATCAAGTCCCCCTCTGTTTCTCTACAGAAAAAAAAAAGAGACCTCCAAGAGACAACAAATAAACATGATAAAACAAGATTCAAAGGCCCTCATACCAAGGCTGTACGATGCAAGCCAATAGGAGGAGAAGTTGTTTAATATGGGTTTTCAAATTCTTGTCAACTATAAATCACAGTCTGCCTAAGCAGTAGTGAAAAGGATAGAAAATCAGCATGGATGCCATAGAATGAACTGATCATTATTTTTTTCCTGAGAAATTTTCAGACTCCTGAAAGCAAATATCAACCAATGCTTAAAAAAAAAAAAATCAATGCGTTTGGAAAATGCCTTAGTGGGTAAAAGCACTCACTGTACAAAAATGAGGACTCCCAGTTCCAGTTTTCTGGAAAAAAAGCTGGATGTGATCATATGTAATCATGTAACCTAGTGCAAAGAGGGCAGAATTGGAAGCTTGCTCGTGCTTACTGGCTGCCATCTAACTCCAGGTTTTGTGAAAGACCCTGTCTCAAGAGAAAAAGGTGAAACAGTGTAGAACAGAAGACCTAGCTCACCTCCTCACACACACACACAACTGTGCATAACTCCCATGCCACCCCTACATCCTTATACACACACAACTGTACATAACCCCACCCCCACATCCTTACACACACACACACACACACACAAATGTGCATAACCCCATCCCACCCTCACATCCTTAAACACACACAACTGTGCATAACCCCTACCCCCCACATCCTTGCACACATACACAACTGTGTATAACCCCCACCACACCTCACCCCCACACATGAAAATATAAAACAAAACCACAACAAAAACACTGTTTTTTAATCTTTGATTAAAACATGTATTAATAACTGTTAATCCTGCATTTGAAAGTTCATTTGGCTTCATCATAGTCTGTTTTCCTCTGATAAGCTAAACAATTTCAGGAAACACTTTTATATAGATAACAGTTTTGTATAGATAGCCTCGTAAATTAAAAGTTAACTTGCCGGTAAGTGTAGAGTATTTATTTCTCTCTTATAACACTAAACTATGGAGTTGTATTAAAACATTTATTCCATGGATTTTGCTGCTCATGTGCTTGGCAGGCAGTTACCCTGTACGTTTTCTGGTTAATCAGTGGTTGCCTTCTGTAGTGTGAGGCATACCCCTACCCACCCTTTTTCTCCTTCCCTAGAGTGGCTTCACCCCTTTGCACATAGCTGCACACTACGGGAATGTAAATGTGGCAACTCTTCTTCTAAACCGGGGAGCAGCTGTGGACTTCACCGCCAGGGTACGTGGTATCAGTGCACGTGTATTTTATGAAAGTAAATAAAATGGCTTCCAATAAGGCTTCATATTTAACCCTCCTTCTTCCATTCTGAAGATTCGGAAGTTTTTTACTGTGTTAATCATGGAATGATATTATAATCCAATAAATTACACATAAGGATCTGAGAGGCGTAGAGATGGTTGATGCGTGTGCTTATTGCTTTTCCAGAGGCCAAGAGTTTGATTCCCACCCATGTTAATCTGCTCATATCTTCAATTCCAGCTCCATGGGAGCCAAAGTCCACTTTGGGCCTCTGAGGGCAGATAGACATAGACACATAGACAATGAAAATAAAATACAAATGTGTCAGTAATCAAGGAGGCTAATTTTGACATGAATTTTGACTGTTATACTATAAAACAGTGCCAACAAAACAAAATCATGAATTACCAGCTTCTGGTCAATGGATGACAGTGTTAGAATATTAACCACAAATTATATGGGTACAAGTGGATAAACAATTGAATGAGACTTTTTTCTCTGTTGGTTTATGAATTGAAATTTTACTCTTGTGTCTTCCTAAAATACACAGGAAGATAGCACATAGAATCGGGCATTTAATGGTCTACTTTTGTTAGAAAATTCATTTACATGACAGTAAAAAATTCATATATTGGATGGCATTTATCTTGATTCGGTTGATACAGTATTTAAATATTTGGAAAATTATGACATAAAGCAGACACATATCCTTACCATATGATGACATCTGATATCTCTAAGACAAATATCAGTTTTATGTATACTATTGTAGTCCTTGGAAGTCTCCTACACAAGCTATGAATGGTGGTATATATCTGTAATCCTAAGAGTATGTGGGCTCAGGCAGGAGAATTTCTAGCCTAAGGCCAACCAAGGTTATAAGGCAAGTTCTAGGCTGGCCTGAGCTACATAGTGAAATCCTGTTTGGAACAAATTCTTTTGTTCTGAATCTATATTGTGCTATATTCCAGTTGTTTCTCTCTATGAATTATTCTGAAGATGTTTCAAAGAATAATTACCAGTGAATATTAACATAGATATTTTATTCTATTTTTAGCTGTATAATCTTTGAGATTTCAATCTCTACAGTGCATGAGAGACATTTTCCTGGGCTCTGCTTCTATTACACAGATGTTCTCCTTCTGTGTCTTAACTGTGGCTTTACAGTCAATGTGTATATTGTAGTTCTTGACTAACACACATTTTTGTTCATTTTTTTTTTTTTGTTTTCTAACACTTACTGTTCATGGTTCATGGAATTATTTGTTCCTTATGATCAAGTCTATTGCACCACACACATTAGGGGTCAAATTACCACACAGATCACAACCCCTTATATTCTTTGGTAGAGAGCCATGCCCTGCCATATCCAACCTGCTGTGTTTGGTTTTTTTCATGGAATAGAATGGAATCACTCCCCTGCATGTGGCTTCCAAACGGGGAAACACCAACATGGTGAAGCTCCTTCTGGATCGAGGTGGTCAGATCGATGCCAAAACTAGGGTGAGTGTCTCTGCACCTTAACTCTCCCATCATTCTTAATCCCGCAGCCTCCCATGCCCCATTTGTAACACTTCTTGGAAAACACAAGCAGCATGTTTTCAAGGGAATTGGTCCTGGGCTTGATTTTAATCTCATAAAACATTTAAAGCTTCCAACTAGTAAGATGAAATTAATGTTTGCTCATCAATGCCTAGAGAAACTGACCACTAGCCCCTTAGTGGGATAGGTTTTCTTGCTCAGTTTTTGGGAAGAGAGATCAAAGATGACTCTCACTTGGCTCTCCTGTGAGTGGTCATCAGGAAGGCAAATCGACTGGTACCTTCAGGCTGGGAGACTGAGTCTTTTGCATAAAGTGCTTTTGTGCATATTGGCAGCTTCGTGCATCTAACTGTTGAACCTATCAATCATTTTCTTCAGTAATGCTACAGTCATTGGAGCAAGAGATTTGATATCATGCTGACAGAAGTACACCAGACAATCAGCAAGGTGTACCTTAATCTCAGTAGAGGTGGAGTCCTTCATTCATTTATGACCTCTGAAATAAAATGACATCCAAACATCTCAAACAGACACATAGTGAATAAACTAATACGTTAAAAACAGATTCAGAAGGCAAGCTGCCTGATTTCAAATCCTACCTGTGCCATTCATGCAGCTAGAGAGTCTTGACATTTTTCTGACCTTGAAGTGTAGCTAATAGTACTCCCTAACATCAGGAGGTTGTGTGAGGATTAACTCCTAGCTACATTATTTTTCTTAATAAACTGGAGATGTACTTCAGGTCATACAATGCATGCCTACTTTGCATGAAGCCTTGATGTCCAGCACCACATAAATTGAGTGTGGTAGCACACATACTTATAATCCCAACATTCAGAAGGGATAGGTAGGAGCATGGGAAGTTTAATTTTACTCTTGGCTAGCCTGAGCTACATGCTTGTCAAAAAAGAAAAGAAGGTCCATCATATTGTTGACTAACCAGAACCTCTGTCATCTATCCTAACTAAAACACTTAGTTCTGAACCTGAGGAGTACTGAGAGGAAGAGAAGAAGTGAGGAGAGGAGGAGAAGAAGGAGAGGAGAAGCTAGGTGATGAGAGAGAGAAAGAGGGGGGAGACAGGGAGGCAGATGTTCATGTATCTCCACCAGTCAAAGATAGTTGATATATCTAGGTTGGGTAGTGGGTTACACTTCTGATTGAGCAATACCAAACTTATAAAGCCTCTGATTAACATTTTTTAAAAAATGTATAAGTGCAAAAAGGAAAAGGAGGCATAGAATAGGAGTTTTCTAAGGGAGGGGGGGAATGGGGAAAGGGGATGGCATCTGAAGTGTAAATAAAATATCCAATAAAAAATGGAAAAAAAGAAAAAAAAGAAAAAAAAGAAAAAAAGAAAAACATTGTTTTAATATATATATATGAATAGTGCTGATATTATATACTTTTTTTGCTTAAATATACACATATAAAATTTTAATATTAGCTTTCTTAAGTAGAGTTGGCTAATAAGAGACTTCACAAAAATTTCAAGTATTTTGAAACAAAAAATTGAGCCAGTACTTTACATCTGTAATCTCTGTATTGTGCTGAACACATGTAGACCTAGTACTCAGTCAGAGAAGAGCAGAAAAATGCCAAGGTTATCATTCTGAAGTCAGTCTAGGCTGCAGAGTGAGTCTGAGACCAACGTGGGCTATGTAGAGAGTTCCTGTCTTCACAACAAACAGAAGAAACAATCTCCCCAAATACTATTTCACTACACACACACACACACACACACACACACACACACACACACACACACACAGACACAGACACACACACACATCTTCTATATATGAGAGGGAAAGTGCACCCATGAAATCTAAAAACATTGTCGCCTAGACAAGAATTTCATAACAACATCAGTTGGCACGCCAGCCCAGAAAGGAAGTTTTAAAGGGTGTTTTGTAGAGATGACACATACAGGCAAATGACAGCTGTCATATTCCCAAGACACAAGCCCCTGGTACATTATCCAGTCCCAAGAGGTCAGCCCTCAAGGCATGTGATTCAGCTGTGATTCAGCCATGGTGTGTGTGTGTGTGTGTGTGTGTGTGTGTAATAAAGAAGAGGTCATGAGTTCAAGTCCAAGAGGTGGCCACAGGAGGAATTAAAGTGGGGAAAGACATGGGTGGAAATACAGCAGGCATTTAGGAAATTTTCGAAAAAGTTTTAAATTAGAAGGTGTTTAAAAATCTCTTTAAAAAGAAAGAAACCACTCAACCAAATAAGCAAGCAGAAGAGAAAAGAAAAGAAAAGAAAAACACTCCCGAAACAAAACAAACAAACAAAACCAAAAACCCTCCTAAATTATGTGATGAGCAAAGTCTATTGAAGACCACCCTAGTTAGAACATGTATTTTTCTCTAGACATTTTTACATTCTGGGACTTCATATTCTCTCAGCCCCAACCATAGAAGTCAAAGCCAAATTCATCGATCTTGAAGCCGCCAATTGTTTAGCTTCTACAAGCTATACCTAGACAAAAAATTCTGTTTTTGCTGTACCTCACAAAAGTTCCCCAGGGGGACAAAAAAGAAAAAAAAGTCAAACAAACAAACAACATTTCATTTCTCTTAAGACCTTTGTTTCAGGGTAGTGGAGTCATGCCCTGTGGGAGTTTGGGAGTTGTTTGTTTTCTGTCCAAAGTGTGGCACTGTCTTTGTTTGAGAGTTTTGCCTGGTTCCAACCTTTGCCTTGTCACCAACCCTTCTGTTGATGTGTGGTGGATGGACAGCAGCGTGGGTGCAGTCTGACAGTTTAAGGCTGCTCCGGCATTGTCTGCTTCCTACTTCAGGCATTGCTGTCATTATTCTCAGCTTAGGTCACCCCTCAGTTTTAGACCTAAGTGCAGTGGGTTTTTGTTGTTGTTTGTTTTGTTTTTGTTGTTTTTTGTTTTGTTTTGTTTTTTATTATCTTGGCCTGTGTCTTACAGAGATTCGCTGTTTTTATTAACGCTGTTCTGCGGCAGGTACTCACCAGAGAAGAGAACAGTTGATTTTGGTTTTGTTTGCCGTTATAGAACTTCTTTAGCTCGTCAGAGACAGTCTTTTTTCATGCGTCACACACACTAGATATACGATTAAAAAGTCTAACACCAATAGCATGGTATTTCCAAAAATTAAAGCGTACTCAGAAATAAAGGGACAATAACTGGTGGTTCTTAGGCAAGTTATCAAGTGGAATCATTGGGAAGGGAATTTGGGACCTCATTTTATACTCTGTAGCCTTTGGATAGAGCAAATACATTGAATTTAGAATTTAGTCAGGAACTAAGAAGACTTACATTCTGTTTAGACTGTGGGCCAACTGCTCTCCCAGCAATTTCTGAGTTCCTACTTGTGCCATCAGTTCAGGTGACCCAACACTGAACAACAGATTAGGTCTCTGTATTTTCAGAGCAAGTCATGGGCTGGTGGCATTGCTCAGTAAGAGAGTGCTTGCCCTGCCTAGTATATGTGCCACACTTGGTGTCCAGTGCTATGTAAGGGGAGGAGGAAAGAGCAGGCATGGGGAATAGACATGGACAGACACATAGGAAGACAGAGGCACATATGTGTGCACGTGCTTGAGCACACACACACACACACACACACACACACACACAGACACACACACACACACACCACATCACAAATACAGAGAGACAGAGACAGAGATAGGGGCTGGCCACTGGTCTCAAGGGAGTCTGTATTCTGGTGAATATTGAATAATGAGTTCTTTTAAAAGGTAAAATTAAATGGCTTGGTTTGTAGGATTTTCCCTTGCTGACTTCAATGGAATAAATATTCTGTCCATTATCCACTGAGAGCCATAAGCAGAATTAGCATGGGATATTAAAGTGATATTTTCGTATTTTCTGTGAGCTAGCTTCATTCAGCACACGTGGAACAGTGTATAATGTTGAATGGAGGTAAGCTTCCAACCTACAAGCTAAGCATTTGTCATGTGTAAGTAACAGTCGTTTACAGCATCATTAGAGTGTTATAGCCTGGTCACAGCTAAAAGGGTTATGCCCCCTCTTTCCAAATCTGAAGTGAAGCCTGAATACAAGAATGGTGACCTGGGATTGAGAGGCCCATTCTGGAATTACAATACTTGATTACTAAGATAATGGAAGATAATGGAATTGAGTTTGCTTTCTGGTCTCTTGAAGAATATTTGAAATAGAAAATGCTTAATTTTTTTAGACTCATTATAAAAGATACATAATTTATACACATAATTTAAAATCTTAATTATCATAATTTTAAGTTATTTCTAGCAATCAAATTGTCCACAAATAATCACAATATAGTGTCTTCCATCTAGAATTTTCTCTCACCTGCTCATTCCATTTCACAGGCTTGGGTTTTTCATTATGGGGAGAAAAGCAAAATTTATACAGGTTTTGTTTGAATAAAAAATAAACCATCCCCCTTGGTTCCTCCACACTGTCTCTACTGTTTTGAGCCATTGAGGTATTTGGCATCTTGGAAGACTCATTATTGACTGGCTTTAGTGAGAAATTCTGAGACATTTAAACCAGAGTCCTTTGTTAATGTCTAAAACTCCATACTTTAATGTTAAACTATAAATTTTATAGCTAGTTAAAATGAGACTATTAATTTGGGTTTTACTGAGGTCATTATTCGTTTCTGTTTTAAAACTTATTCATTATTTAAATTTAGAGCTACCCCATAGGAAGATTCTAGTTAAAAAATATTTCAGTGCCAACAATAAAAGTACACAAAACACTAAAGGATATTAAGAAAATGGGAACATCCCTCCTTATTAGAAGAGATAATCAGAAGAGAGGTAATACTTACAATTGTCCTGTGTGTATGATGCTCTGTGTACTTTCCTAAATATATTAGAAATATTGTCTTATATCCCATTCCCAACGAATTACCAAACATACATTATTTTCTTGAGAAGTATGAAGACCTTAATTCAAGAAATGAGATTGTTAAAAGGATGAAATGGATTTTGGCACAATTATGTAACATGGGATAGGACACACAGCATTTTTATAATAATGATCTGATTTCAGCATCCATTACTAGAGAAACAGCACAGTCAGAGGATGAGGACAGGAAAAGATAAGGAAGGAAAGGATTATACAAAGCAATTCTGAGCTACCAGCTAGACAGGTGATTCTTCTCTAGTGTTAACTGAATAACCTTTGCCACATCATTCAGAGCAGAGAGGCCAGTGTGTGTCTGTGTATCTGATTTTACTGAGGAAGAAAGTGTGTGTGATGAAAGCACCTTGGGGGGACACTCAGAATTAATTAGGTAATTAGAATCCATTTACGGGGGCTGGTTAAAGTGCTCCTTCGGTAAAGTGCTTGCTACAATACCCAAAGACTTGAGTTTGATTGCCAGAACCCATATGATAGGTTAGGTATGGTAGTAGAAAATTATAATCCCAGTCCTGGGGAGGTAGGGACAGGTTGAGTCCCTGGGGATTCTAGCCAGCAGGCCGAGCTTAGTTCATGAGCTTTGGGTCAAGCGAGAGACCTAGTCTCAAAACCAAGCTGGATGGCTCCTAATGAAGGACACTTGAGACTCACCTTTAGTCTTTATACAGACATGTATGCCTGGTCACATGCACACAAGCACACATGTATGCTCACACAAAAGAGTTTTATGGTATCACAGGCAGCATATTAGGCAGGCTCAATGACCAGTGCAGTGTTCTGGGGGCCAAGAACATTGCAGGCAGAACCCTGACGGGTGGGAGTAGAAGAAGCTTCTGTAACTTTAAGAAATATTATCTAGAGATGGCATGTGCAGGAATGCTCAGCAAAAGCCCTCAGTCAGGATTGGAAGACTCTTTAGCTTCCCTCCCATGTCTCTCTGCCTGTCCCCTGGGTCAAACCCAACCAGCAGCCCAAGGGTATGGCAGGTCCGGTACAGAGGTAACCTGGGACAGTGAGTCTAGAGATCAGACTGAAAAGATCTAGCACAGGAATGCAGAGTGTGGCCACCCCTGGAACTGTTGTTCTTATAAGGAAGATAGAGCTTGGCAAGATGACTTTGGAAACAAAGACCTGAAAGACTGGCCATCAGCGTTCTGGACAAATCAAAGCTGAAGCCTTCTCAACTATTCTCTTTTCAATGTACCCTTCTTCTATGTTTCTGTCCTTGAACAGTCTTGACCGTTTTCCTGAAGTGTCACATCAGCAGGCTCATTTAGTCATGCTGTGTTCCCTTCTCTCTCGCTCTTTCCTGATAGTCTCTAAAGTGATTTTGCCTCCTAGTTTTCATTTTCCACCCACTCTTCAATTTGCTCCTGCTACCCTGGATCCTTCCAGGTAAGATAAGAAATAGAGGGCATCCAGAGGGTTATCAAGAGCCAGAAGTTACCCCCAAAAGTATTTAGCTAAGAAGGTATATAAACAACACATAGTCCAGTTTGAGATATATTATTTGACATCATTTTAATTCCATTTGTTTTTTTTTTTTGTTTGTTTTTTTTTTTTTTTTTTTTTTTTTTTTTTTTTGTTTTTCGAGACAGGGTTTCTCTATGTAGCCCTGGCTGTCCTGGAGCTCACTCTGTAGACCAGGCTGGCCTCGAACTCAGAAATCCGCCTGCCTCTGCCTCCCAAGTGCTGGGATTAAAGGCGTGCGCCACCACCGCCCGGCTATTCCATTTGTTAATAACAAATTTCATCTTTGAAAGAGTTATATAACTCTTTTTATTTTTGTTAAAAGTTTTACATCTTAAAAGAATATGAAAAAAATGTCAGGGCACCACAGGACACATTTAGAAAATTTAACAAAGTAGTTACAGTTTAAAGAATAATATTAATGAACAAATTAGAGCAAGAAGAATTTTTAAATAAAAGCAACACACAGAAAACCAAAATCAAATGGAATAATAGTGCAATCCCCAGCTCCGGTTCCATGTGAGCAGGATACTAGAGTCCCATAAATGCTTCACTCTGTACCTTTCATCTCCTGGGGTATGCAAACCCTTGATTGGAAGTCAGCCTGTTCCAATGCAGCTTATCTGTATTGGAACATAGCGGGATGGGCACTCTGTTTTTACTTACTAATTCTGTATATCATAATCTTTTACTGTCTTTTCTTTTACTTCTCTGTCTGTCTCTGTCTGCCTGCCTCTCTCTGTCTTTCTTTGTCTCTGTCTCTGTCTGTCTCTCTGTCTCTGTCTCTGTCTCTCTCTCTCTCTCTCTCTCTCTCTCTCTCTCAGGTAAGTAAGCACCATTTTGTTGTCTTTATCAGGTCCTTAGGATGAATTTTCAGAGCCTCTCTCCTGTCAGTAGTGATAGACACAATCTTGTTTTTTGTTTGCTCATTTGTTTTTGAAGAAGTGTGAACTCAGGCTTCATTTCTTACCTCTCTTGTCAGGACGGGCTGACACCACTTCACTGTGCTGCACGAAGTGGACATGACCAAGTGGTGGAGCTGCTGCTGGAACGAGGTGCTCCCTTGCTGGCTAGGACCAAGGTGAGTCACTGTGAGTGAGATGGCATCTAAGGACACTGGCAGGAGCTCTGGGTAGTCTCTCTCTCCTTCAAACTAAAACACCAGTCATTAAAAAAAATGTATTCAATGTAGTAGGAATAAGAAATACACACCAAACTTGGCAAATTATTAAAATGAGAAATGCAAGCATCAGGTTTTGAGAGATGCATACCACTATGTTCCTCCTGTTTTTTAACTTCTTGTTTCTGTAGATGAAAATTTAACAAACCATATATATATATATATATGGTTTGTTAAATATCTCATATATATTATTGTATTTAATATTCTTAATATATATTTATATATTAAGAATATTAAATACAATAATATATATGAGGCTCTTACATTACATAAGCTAAGATTTTTATGATGTTCTAAGATAACTATATAATACATATGGAATTATCTGTCAAGGTAGTACCATTAATGTCAGAAGATAAAGCTTTGAGCTTCTTTAGTCTTTTTCTTTTGGGTAATACTAATTAGAAAAATGTTTAATAATAGAGTTAGTTGGCCACATTAGGAATTAATAAATAGAATAAGAGGAGCATAACTTTAGATCAGCTACCTATAAAGAACCATAAAGCAAATATTCTGTTCTTTATAGCATAATACAGGATTTCTTTTTATTTTATTTTATTTTATTAATGTGCTCAATAAAGAAAACCTATTTCCAAGTGAATAAAAGTCACAAGTAAATAAATTGTTTGGAAGTTTTTATTATCAATATTTGTAAATCACTTCTTATTGTTATATCTATCAGAAAATACAGTGAAACATAAATTGACACTAATCACCCAGAGTAATTTAATGGGAAATGAAATAATTTTTGGTTTCTTAAATATAATTTAAAAAATTGACAATGTAGACCTCTTACATTTTCTTCTGGTTCTTCCCTTTCCCCACCCCTTAGTCATTCTAATATCCACTGATGCTAGCAATCGGGCAAGGCGAAGAAAGCAAGACAGTGGGCGCACATGAATCATCTTCACTTCACACGCACATGCGTGCACACACACATACACACACACACACACGGTATATGCATGCAATATTCACAG
This sequence comes from Arvicanthis niloticus, assembly GCF_011762505.2. Taxonomy (NCBI): domain Eukaryota; kingdom Metazoa; phylum Chordata; class Mammalia; order Rodentia; family Muridae; genus Arvicanthis; species Arvicanthis niloticus. The sequence continues at coordinate 104,367,654 of NC_047661.1, read as the reverse complement.
TACACAATGATATTGGAAATAATGAAAATAATCAATGTAGTCAACTAACTCTACTATTAAGTAATTATTCTAATTAGTATTTCCTGAAAGAAAAAGATTAAACAAAGCTTTATCTTCTAGTGTTATTGATATTACCGTGACAAATAATTCCATACATGTATTTAATATATATGTGTTTATTACATGTTATATATTATTTTATGTACAAATATTAGATAGATAGATAGATAGATAGATAGATAGATAGATAGATATTAGTTTTTTAAGATAGGGTTTCTGTATGTAATCCCAGACAGGGTTTCTGTGACCAGGCTGGCCTTGAACTCAGCCTGCCTCTGCCTCCCAAGTGCTAGAATTAAAGGCATGTGCCACCACACACAGCTCAATTTATATTTTAAGTAACAATTTCATTGCTATCATTTGAAGTAAACCAGAGTATACACTTAACATGTAGAGAGAATGCAGTCATTCTCTAGAAGACATGTTGAACCAGCCATTTAAACAATCAACAACACAAACTGACTACATGCAGCAATGCATAAAGTGAAATAAGTTATCTGCATTGTTTTTATTATCATTCTGTATTGTGAATGTTGCAAAATATATCTTAAGATATGCAACATTTTAGACTAGTTTATGCAGAAATTGTCAAAAGTTTGTTGAAGAAATAAACTGCTATTTAAATCAAAACAAAATCTCAGTTCAGTCACGTTACACCCAAATTTTTAAAATACGTATGAAACCAAGGCATGTATGATTTTCCAAGGAATTTCCAAATAGCCCTGTTTACAGTTTACCTGTAATTGATACATAATCAGCAGCAGTATGGATTACCTTAGTGTGATTTTTAAAATGACCCTCCTGTCTAATCAGGAGTCATTCAATCTAAGGGTCCAGCATAGAGGATGACCTCATGTTGTTGACCTCATGGCTATACCTCTTCATCTACCCACCATGGATGGAGACCCTCCACTCCCACATCTATCCATCATGGATGAAGAAGATACATTGTGCCAGGGACTATTCTGGTTACCAAGAAACTAGCAAGATGAATGCCAGTCAGAAAGTATCTTTAAGACGCTTAGAATCTTCAGGGCAGGAGAGACAGGAGAAGATCAGGTGAGGTTTAAAGGACTCAGGGCAGATGAACAGATTAGGTTCGAGTAGGTCTATGCTGCTAGCGTGTGTGTGTGTGTGTGTGTGTGTGTGTGTGTGTGTAAAACAGTGTCCTCCATTTCCCTATCAAGGCTTTCGGTTTTGAGTTACCCTGTCTCCCTCCTTGAAGCAACTTCTGCTCATTCTTTTGAAAGTTTCAGCTCTCAGCAAAACGAGTCATCTCCCTTATCCATGAGGAATTCTCCATGTGTTGACCAATGCCTCTGTAATCCCATGACTAACCTCACATTCTCCAATGCCCCTTTCTCCTCAGTGCCCCCACTCTAAATCCCCAATCTGAGTCAGATTCAGTTCCCATTCATACCCGGACCCTCACCTCTGCACAGCCCAAGTTCCCTCTCTGCCACTGCCCTGCACATCCACACTCACTCCCTATGGCCTCTGCTAAGTCTGTCACATTCCTGCATCTGAGTATGGCAGCTATGATAGCGTTGCCTTCAGACTCATGATCACTAAACTTAGGTTAGCCCAAGGTGTGGCCTCACAAATCACACTGTGATTCTGCAGTGATCCATCTTGCTCCCTGCTACCTAAGCCACTTTTTTCCTTAAATTGCTTAGACAACTTTTTTCCCCTTCATACAACTCTTGAGAAAAACTGAAGCAAGCAGGAGGCGATCCACAAACTCCCACTTTCACAGCTCTCTGGTTCCGTGAATCACGGAAGCACATGGAGCCCATGGAACCTGTGTTCTATTTCCGTGTCACCTGGCACATCCTCCCATGCCTCCTTTTTCTAATTGCTTTTCATATTCGCCTTCTAGGACCTGGTACTTCTTTGGATTCCTTCTGAATCACTAGCATCTGCTTCCTTGTCTCTGTGACTACTTCCTCTTTATCTCACTGTTCTCTGTTAGCAATTTCAGAGGCCACTCTCTGTCTTTGCTCTGTCTCTCCCCACTCACTTGCTCTGACATTTCCTGTGGTTCATCTCTAAGCTGTGCCGATGTGCTGCTGGCACACACGTGCATAGTCCTAGAATTCTATCTTCATGGCAGCTCCCCATGGCTGCTCGGATATTTACTGGGCAGCTCCAATTAAGTGAAAAATCAAGTTCATGATATTTTGCCCACTCCTAAACATAACCTCTTTGAATCATGTACTTTCATTCATGGGCATCTCATTCTTTCAATTTCTCATATAGAACACCCTCATATCACTCTGGGCTCTTTTTCTCTCACTCTGCATTCTGTCGCCTCTTCTTTCCATATGTATCTTTAAACCAAAGCGTCATAGTTACCACACATCCTCCTTGAATCATTGTGTTCTTTTCTTTCTGCAACCCAGCTGTTCTGAAGACATTACACACAGGCAAGTCAATCCTGTGTCCCTAGTCCTAACAATGCCTGACCTCTCATGAAGAGATCATTCCTCTGAACCCCTGTCCTTATTCACCCTCCTAATTCACTACCTTAAGACACACTCATCTCCTTACTGTCTGTTGATGTCTTTCATGTGTGACTCCAATACAGAGGGCTTATATTTGTTTATCTTCTGTCTTATATACTCTTTTTGTCAAATCATCAGGTATAGTAGTCTGGGATGGCTTTTGTTGTCTCTTAGAGATGGTATAACATACCTCCATGTCATTCTGGCTTGCACAGACTCCATTGAGACGTCAGGTGTTATTCTAGTGAGTCTGCCTCTCTGTGACCTGGTCTTTCTCTCGCAGAGCTTTTAATAGCCTCCTTTGTTCTGAGCATTTATGCCTTGGTTGTTATGTATAATGGGGAGTTTCTTTTCTTGTTCTGTCTGTTTGGTATTCTATATGCTTCTTGTACCTTGGTAGGCATATCTTTCTTTAGACTGGAGAAAATTTTTCTATGGTCTTATTAAAAATATTTTTCTGTGCCTTTGACCTGGGTTTCTTCTTATTCTTCTATACCTATTATTTATAGGTTTGGTTTTTTTCACAGTGTCCCAGATTTCCTGGATTTTTTTTTTTTTTTTTTATAGATTTAACATCTTCTTGGACTGAGCTATTCATTTCTTCTTCCTAGTCTCCAAGATCTAAAATTCTCTCTCCCATGTCTTGTAATCCTGGCAGGCTTACCTCTGAGGATTTTGTTTGATATCTTAAGTTTTTTTATTTCCAGTTTTATTCTAATTTGGGTTTTCATTAGTGATTATATTTCTACTTTTATGTCTTGAAATGTTTGTAGTATTTCATTTAAATGTTTGTGTTTTCATGGTCATCATTAAGACATTCATTCATATTTTAAGACCTCTGAATATATTCATAATTGTTATTTTGAAGTCCTTGTCTTGTGTTTCACCTAAATTATATTTCTTGGGGACTATTGTTACATAGGGTTTCTGGCTTCTGGAGGATGTATATTGTTTTGGCAATACATTTTTGGCTTTGCATTGGGGCCTAGGCATCTGGTGTAATGATATTTGAGGCTTTTCACGGTGTAGATATATGATCTTGTATTTGTTGGCTAGATGTTCTGTTCTGTGGTTTCTGTTGCAAACTGTGGATCCGCAGCAATTGTGGTAGTTATGTGGTCCTGGTAAAGACTGTGTGATTCTGTGAGTGACATAAAGGAGTGGAAATGGGGTAGAAGGAAAGGCTGAGAGAGGCAGCACAAAAATGTTAGGCAGATGTGGGTCTGCACCAAGAAACAGCGTCTCCTGCGAGTCTAGGTAGGGTGGGAGGAGGGACTTCTGTAGGCAGGCCTCTGCAGTACTAAAATAATGCTGAAGAAACTTGAAATGGAGGACAGGAAGAATATGGAGGATGTGGTGACCAGTTTGGCACACAACCTTCAAGTGGATTGAACAGCATCAGCAAATGATGGAACTTGCCCATGAGCGCTCTACACATTGTCCAAACCTGGTCAATTGCCACATTTGTTTTATCTGAACTTTGACATTATCTTCCCTTCCAATATGAACTACCTGCTCTTCCTTTCAAAGTCTGTTTAATGGGTTTCTAAATATCAAAGCAATGATTCCTAAGGCAATTCCCTTCAGAAACAAATATTGTTTTTAATTCCCTTGAACGGAACTGTTCCACCCACAGACAACCACAATTAAGATGTTCATATATTGATTGTGGCTGTTCTCACTATTGAAGTTGTCTTTCTTGTTGACAGTATTGGCCTGTCGGCCTTTTCTGTCACATTATGCATGCCTGGTTTTCATTTCTTTGTGCTGATATCACGGTTACCAAAATAGGTATTTGATCAACGAATTATATTTGATGGTACCTGTGTGGTTATTAAGCACAAACAATACCATGGTCTCTTGAATAAACAATGTCCTTCTGATTTTTTCTTAATTATGTAATATTTCCTTGATGTTTATATACCTAGCTTTTAAAAATAAGAGGGTATGGGGCGGGGGGGACAAATGGCTCAGCAGAGTAATAAGCACTTGTCAAGCAACCCATGTAAAGGTGGAAGAGAAGAACCAGCTCCACAAAATAAGGAGTTGTTTTTAGTTAGACTGTTCATGAAGAATGGCTTACCCTGGTCTTTTAAGTTTTACTATTGACTGCCTTTATAACCAAGGCCAAAGCTATTTGACACTATAATTAAATAGCCTATCTAGACTATCCCCAAATTTGAGAGCCACGAGGTCATTGACATAAGGTTTACCTTGGCTTCATGTCCTTCTAGCATGTTCCTGTCTTTTCCTTCCTACTTTAAAGTAAGTCTCAGACTATTATTGGATCTCAGAATTTCCCCTGAACCCTAAACCTAAGATATGGTAAATTTTTTCTTACTGCTTTGACGCATGCATACACTTTTCTCTCATTTACCAACCTACTCTTTTTTATATGTAAAGAAATCTAGGCAGAAAGATAATCAAATGTACATAACTATATATAGTGTTAGATATAAATGATTGATGCATGAGCAGTCACTCTATATTTTTAATACTGTTCTCATTATTTGTAGAATTAAGCTGAATATTATGAACAACATTGCTAAAGATTATTATGATCATAATATTAAACACATGCTTTTCTTCCCCCTTTATCTAAGATAATCTGTTCTACATTCAGATATTCAGGAAGAGTTATTTCTCCTGCCTCCAGCTGTGTTACAGATCAAGGTTGACTTTGTCAGGTCTTCCAACATGAGAGTCATAAAACAAGCCACGGACTTGATTTTTCTTTGTTTCAATGTGCAGAATGGCCTGTCTCCGCTTCACATGGCTGCACAGGGGGACCACGTGGAATGTGTGAAGCACCTGCTACAGCACAAGGCACCTGTTGATGATGTCACCCTGGATTACCTGACGGCTCTTCATGTTGCTGCACACTGTGGGCACTACCGTGTAACCAAACTCCTGCTGGACAAGAGAGCCAACCCAAATGCAAGAGCCCTGGTAAACCTAGCCCAATCCACATTCACCAAACATAGCAAAGCCACATGGCTTGGCCAACGACTCCTACACCAATGCAAGAGTGTAGATTCACAGTTAATAACTGCCAAGCTTTTATCTCCTTTAAACCACTAGCCTACTTTATGCCTTTATAGGTTCCTAAGTAGTAGTGAGCATGGGTAGATTTAGGAGAACACCAGATTATTATTTCTGAAACCAGTGAGTTGAAAACAGTATGAAACTCTGGGATCATGAGTGTTTTAAAATAGAAACTAGATGATAAAAAAAACTAAGAAATATCAGGTGTAGTGGCACATGCCTTTAATCCAGTACTCAGGAGGCAGAGGCAGGTGGATCTCTGAGCTCTCAGGGCTAACCTGGTCTACAGACTGAATCCAAGGATAGCCAATAGGAAAAGAAAAAAAAAACAAAAAACAAAAAACAAACCTTAAAGCAAACAAAACCCCAGAAAACAAAAACAACAGAATTAGTTCTAGGTATCTCTAAATGTTAGATAGAGTTAGGAAACAGGTATGAAAACTTTGATTTTTATTAATCTTTTAAGAAAAAAAAAGATTGTAAAATGGTGAATATATCTGACTCTATGGTACAAGTTGGTGGAGAGTTCCCTTGGACATTTTCTTTGTGGAGTGACTACCCAGCCATGTTCTGGGTGGTTCTTGGTGTATTCCTGCTTCACAAAGCATTTTAAAGAATTCCAGGACCTGCTGAAAAGAAACAGTAGGAGATTAATCATCCCCAGAGCAGACTGATCTCTCCCTCAGTCTAATATGGAATAAACCTTTCTTGCTTCACTTATAGCCTAACTAATTATTCCACTAGGCAGGTACTAATCTACGCCACTTGTTTTCTAATCTCACTCTAAGAGCACGTCTTGTTTTCCTATGTGTTAATGTGGTTTATGTCAATTAAAATTCCCCTCAAACAGTTCTGAGAATCTCTTGTTAAAAATGATTAAATACTGGGCTAGGGTAGTGAGTGAATATGGAGGAGGACATTTGCCTAGCAAGTACAAAACCCTTGGTCTCATCTCAAGCACACCACATAAACCATGATGACACATGTCTATAGTCTCAACACTGAGTGGACGCAGAAGATCAGAAGTTCAAAATCATTTTTGGCTACATAGCAAATTTATAGTCAGGCTGGAATAAATCAGATCACCAAGACTCAAAAGTCAGTCAAACATTTGATCAATTAGTATAAACTAATAAATCAATTAAATTATCAATTAAAACATTGATTTATTTGTGAAATCCATTTATTACTAATTACTTAGAAAGTGAATGTACCTCCAGGGACGTGTTCAAATATGTGAAGACAATGATTTTCTCATAAGTTGAAAATACTTTTTATGTAAGGAATATTTTTTATTATGTGATTAATACTTTCTAAGTCATGAATAAGCTTATAGATTATCACAGACGATTAGTTGTATGTATTTTAATACCACATGTACATGTTGCTACTTATCTCTGGCTTATGACATAGATTATAAACAGGAGACATGACTCAATAAATTATGTTGATTACTCCATTGTAAATAATACAAAGTCACCAGCTTGAGTGAGACTGTATGTTCTCCTGGGAACCGGTAACATATAAAAATATCAAATGATACTCAGTCCCCACTGGGACATTTAAAATTGTTAATTAGAAAGATAGGTATCATTCTATAAAAGATTATTGTTCAAATAAACAAGACAACAGATATAATACAAAGCAGCTTAGCATGGGCTAGGTAAATTTTTATATGATTTCTTCAATTTCTGAATAATAACCTAGTTTACAAAGCTGAAAGTGCCTTTTGGAAAGCCTGACTTAACTTTAGCTCTCAGAGGTGTCTCAGAATTCACCATCTCTTTCTTGAGAATATTCAGGAATGTAGTCATTTCCCCTTAAAATAAAATATACCTGGGAACTTAATCGTTTCTTTATAAAAATCAAAATGTGTCTGATTGGTATACATGTTATAATATAAATTTTAACTTCTCATATAAATATTGTCAGTATAATAACGTCTGCTAATTTGAAACTCTCCCTGAGAAAGTAATAGCAAAGCTGAAACACTTTTTATAAAGCTGTCATATTGCCAGCTTAGATGAACAATTCTTATGCTCCGAGAAACTTCATCATCAAAATTACTTCTACTCAGTCCAATCTTTTCTCCCTCATCTGACCAGTCAAGATAACCTACACCACCATAGGCCATCTAAAACATAATTACTCTGTTTTTCCTTCTCTGAGAAGTAGACTCATACACTTTCCTCTGCTTTCGTTCCCTTTGTATGCACTCAGAATGACAGGAACAAATTTCAATACTCATACAAACACACCGCCCCTTCTCTTCCCAAATCCCACCACCTGTATAGGGTTTGAAGAGACGGTGACATTATGTGACATGATGTAACATTATCGCCTGCGATGTGCCAGCATGGAGTTGCGTGAGAATTGTTTCTGCATGTTTTCAACTAACTCGATTGTCTTTTGCACAGAATGGTTTTACTCCACTGCACATTGCCTGCAAGAAAAACCGCATCAAAGTCATGGAACTGCTCGTGAAATATGGGGCTTCAATCCAAGCTATAACAGAGGTAGAAAAGTGTTTCAGCTTCTCACCAAACATTTCCTCTTATGCCTTCCTCTTCCTCTCACCCATCTTCTGTCCTCTTCACTCGTTTTATTTATCTGAAGAAGCCCCAAAGCCCACGGTGCAGAGGAGTAAAGCTACTGTCGCTTTGTTTCGCAGTCTGGCCTCACACCAATACATGTGGCTGCCTTCATGGGCCACTTGAACATTGTCCTCCTTCTGCTGCAGAACGGAGCCTCTCCAGATGTCACTAACATTGTGAGTATGGCTTGGGTCAGAATAACCACAGGGAAAGAGAGCGAGAGGAGCAGAGTGGGTGTGTGTGTGGGCTTGTGCGTGTCATCAGAGCTCGGAGGCAGCCTCTGAGACATTTTGTAAAATAACATTTGGAGCCTTACTGAATGCAGAGGCCACATGTTGGGAAACAAAATGGAAGGTAGGCAATGACACAGCTTAGGCTTCCTGGTGCACATGGATTAAATATTCCTCTAATGCATTTAGTAAAACAAACAAAAAAATGGTTTCTAAAGTTGCTCTCAGGCTGAGTGTGGTCATAAACATGTGCAGTTCTGAAGTGCTTTGAAGCTGAGGCAGGTGGTTTGTGAGTCTGAGCCAGCCTTGACAACATTCCTCACACACACACACACACACACACACACACACACACACACACACAAACACAGACCCCTTTGAATGTGAATGAATGATGGGTTGCAAAACAGTCATTAAAGCTCACCCTAGTTTGCTTGAAAACATTGTATTCCATGTACTTTTAATTAAATAAAGCTCCATAGGCAACCTTAGCAAAGACTAGCCAGATACAGGTCAGTGATAAACATAAAGGATATCAAAGCATCACATTTGCTGTCTCCTACTGAGTTTTAACTTTGACCTCATTCCTATGTGCAGTGGAGATTTCTTACCCCTGAAATAGTTGTCAATAATATTCTGATATGAATGCTGCTCTCAGCATGTTTCTTTCTGCCAATAAGTACTGGGTGTTCCAGAATTCTCTCTGGTCCAATTTATGATTTTTTTCACTTGATATATGTATTTCCCTCACTGTCTTGAATCTCCCTTTGAAATTTCTCTGTTCATTGTCTTATGGCAAATCATCTGGAACAAATTTTCCCCAGGGAAGGAGAGAACCAACTGGTCATGTTCATTCGGATAATAGACAGACAACCCCAGGACAACAGAGGGTTAAATTTTTTTAAAGCATATACAACAGAATAATTCTTCCTACATGAATGTCAGCAGCCGTTATTAAAATGATTGTACTTGAAGCTGTTGACGGCAGCATGTTCTAATTTGGGGGTAGCCTTCCACACTTAAGTTATGAAACAGAATGCCCAGAATCCACCCATGTTCTCATTTCTCTGTATTTTGTATAGTTTTTGAAGGTTCTGGTGTTCAGACAGAGTCCATTTGATAACTCACTTTATTTGATATATCCTTTATATTATTAAAAACTGAGAGGATAAAACTATTAAAGAATTTCAATTCTGTACTTATGTTTCCTTAGTCAAAGCATATTGGCTCCAATGCAATCTTATGTAGCAATTCTTAATCATCAAATACAGGAGTCATTTCCTAAATGTGCCAACTTAAAGTGAACTTTTTTATTAATGCTTAAATAACTCACAGGGCTGGAGATATGGCTCAGTCATTAATGTTCTCACCTAAGTTCAAAGACCTGAGTTCCATCCCTGTCACTCAACATTAAAAATCCTGTGTGTTTCTGCAATCCCAGTGCTGGCCTTGGAAACTGATAAGAGCACCCCCCTCCCCACCACACACACACACACACACACACACACACATCCCCAGCTTACGGCTTACGACCAGCTAGTCTAGCTGAAAGTAAGAGTTCCAGGTTCAGTGAGAGACCCTGCCTCAAAAACATAAGGTAGAGAGCAATTGAAGAAGTCACCAGAAATCTAAGTCTGTGGCTTAGACACACACACACACACACACACACACACACACACACACACAGAGAGAGAGAGAGAGAGAGAGAGAGAGAGAGAGAGAGAGAGAGAGAGAGAAAAGAGAGATTCATCTTTTCTGCTTTTTATTATTTTACTCAATATCAAATTTTACTTTTAAATATTACAGTATTAAATATTGTCATTTCCTACCATTTTTATTTGTTTATTTCATTTTTGAGAAATTGAACCTATCATGCACACAGACCAATACCTTTCAAGAAAAGCACTACTATGTGCTCACCTACTTTTGCCATTTTGTTTTTATTCTTTTTATTTCTGTTTTTCCGTGTTTCTTCTTTACATTCCAATATCTACAAAGTCACAGAAGCAATGGTGATATTATGTTAAACTATCTCATTATATTACCACAATAATGTCTGCAATTGTATCAAATAGGGAGCTTGGATGCTATTTTTTTTTCTTTCATTTTTGCTTTTTTGAGACAGGTTCTCTCTATGTAGCCCTGAGTGTCCTGGAACTCAGTCTGTAGACCAGACTAGCCTTGAACTCAGAAATCCTTCTCCCTCTGTCTCCTGAGTGCTGGGATTACAGCATGTGTGGCATGTTCCACCACACTAGATGAAATTTCTTTCAAAAGAGATTTTTGAAAATTCTTTTTGTAAAAATAAAAATCCACAAACAGCCTCTTAAGAGATGAATTCTAAATAGTTTCTTGATTACTTAACTGTTGTATCATCTCCTCAGGCGTGGAGAGAATTAGACTGCACATACGTTTCTAGGATTCCTGTCCTTTTGGGTTTTGAAAGAATCTTAGATTCTTGGCAGTGGCTTTGTTAACTTTCAGTTCTTAGATGACAGTCACCTCAAATTCCTTCATTGGTTTGGTCCATTTGTCCTCACATTGTTTAACTTCAGCCCCTCCAAACACACACCTGGGAAACACCTGTCCACCCTTTCAGCAGTATTCCTGGTTGATTTTTGTATGTGTGTTTTATTTTTTAAAAGCTATATCCTTCAGATAGGAGATAGCACAAAGCTACTGCTTAAGACATAAGGCTCCTTATTCCATCTTAATTCCAGATAACACTGAATTCCTGTGTAAGTAGATGCCATGCATCTGTTGAAACATGATAAAATAATTACTTGATTTTCTGGAATTAAAATGAAAATGGACACTTGACCTTTTTAATTTACTAAATTTGCAAGCCTACATTTAGGGGACTATACCTTCCTCTAGCAGTGTGGTGCCTGTGAACTTGTGTGTTCTTAAGCTATTGGGAAAGATGGCTACTGGATCCAGAACTCTGCAAGTTGGTGACAAAGCTGTGTGGACACGGACTGCCTGCTTGCTGTGACAGTGTCAGTCATGTCCTGACCCCAGTGCAACCCACCCTTGGCACCTCTGTGTGTGGCTGACGTCGTGTTGCATTCTGAATGCAATGTTGTCTCTTGTGCTTTGATGCTTCCCAACTAGATGCAGCCGAAGCGGGAGTCGGTGTAGCTGTCTGCTGAGCCACTTTGAAAGCTATGAAAGAGAGGCATGCCTCTTGGTATTCGCTTTGGATGTGAACATATGCATTCTCCCGCCAGTTTTGTTTTGTCTGAAAATTCACACCAAGCGGAAGATACACCAAGAACTCAGACATTTGCAGATACATTTTTTTTCCTGACAACTTCCATTCCCAGAAAACCTATATGTAAACTTTAACTGGCGACTTGTATTATATAATACACCCTAATGTATTCATTGGCAATTGCAGGAGCAGAACAGCAAGCATTCAAGAGCTCTTGAGAGTGCAATGCCGGGCATTAAGAATTTCTATCTTCTTGTAACCAATTAGCGGATTTATGGTTAAGTTCCCACTTCATATTATATTTAACACTATTACCAATCTCCAAAGTTACATATTTTAAAATGAGGAGACCAGGCTATGCCTAACAATCAGGAAATGGGAGGTTCTGAGTAAGGCAATATTTGCTGACTTTCTTTCCTTATACTTCTCCTTAAACAAGGTGAAATATTAATAGTAACAGGTAAGCACAGTTTACAGTAAATGCCCATTATTCCAAAAGCAGTAAATAAGGTTTAAACAAGACAATTCTTATAAAGTAGGGTGACCAGCTGTGCTCTTAGAATATGAAGGTCAGCATTTTAGATGAAGCATGAATATAGATCATCACCTTCAATTGTTCAGAAGCCAAAAGATAACTTAATATAGGTATAAAATAAAGGTTTTAAAAATATTTAAAAGACCAGTATTTGAAGTATTTTTATATTTTGAAAAGTTATTAAAATGTGGCTTAAACATACACATGTAAACCAACATTACATAGATATTCTTTGGGGGCATATTTGAATTAATTTCTGGAATTATTCTTGTCTTTGTTTCCACAAAAAAATTAGTGAAATAGCTAACCTTATCAAACCTAGAAACAAAATGTTGAGTTTTTCTCTTTCCATAATCATAAGACACCTGTCTGATTTATCTAGACACATGTGAATAACAGCAAGAAAAAGGATAAAATCATGTCCAGTGAGGAAAACTCTCACCATGCATTCAGAGAGTACAGACAAGCTTGACTCATGTTATTTTATAAAACAGCACATTTCATACACATTTGGTTTACAAAGTCAAAATTTGCCATCAGAAACCAGGCCAGTAGATAACACGTGAGCTCTTGGTCCAGAAGACAATACTCACATCAGTATCTAGGTTGATGCTTTTTAATCATATCACTTGACACACATTTCTCATAACTGCAGAAGCAATGGATGTCGGCATGGTGAGAAAATCAAGCCATGAGCAGTGACCTCACCCCCCACCCCCACTCATTTCACTGTAAAGCTTTTTCGATTTCAGGGTATTTCATGCAAAGAATCAAGATGTTATTCTTAGTCACAGGAGTTTGTCAGAAACATGCCATCCCAGCGTAGGCAAGTTTATAGTTAGTCTAGTTCACGTGAAGTGTGTTCCTCTGTTTCTTTATTGTCAGCTGACCTTCTAGAACAGCTGTGCTGACTCAGCTTGTTTCATTCTAATATTGTGCTCTAACTATGAGATTATTAGAATGACCCAACCCCTGCCTCCTTCAGTGAGAACAGGTTTCCCTCTAAGAATAATCTCATCTCTAACCCCTTCTTCATCATCTCCTAAGGAGTATGTTAGACCTGGGTATTGCATAGACACCTGAGGCCTGGCTTGAAGCCCACGCAGCAAGTGAAAATGTAAGCAGCGACATCACTCACCTCTCAGTAGCCATCTGTGTCACCATCTGTAATCAAATATGATCATCAAAATAAGCAGGGAGGATTTTCTTCCTGGAAAAATTAGATTTCTCATATGAGTAGTCATAGTTTAGTTTCACAACAACAGCAACAAAAAACCCAAATCAGACAAAAGATTGTGTTCAGCAGTGTGGTTTGAAATTTGAAAAGAAATTATTTATTATGGTATAAGTGATGTTATGATTTTTTTTGCAATGTGTTGACCTTTGACATCTGGAGTTTCCATTGAACAGGATGGATGACAGATTTTAGGTTTATAGGATGAAAGATCACATCTTCACCCAAACCCATGTAAGCTACACAGGATTGATTGTGATGCTAAATCACAGGGTATCCTGGATGTTTGGGTAAGTTCCCTAGTTTGTCATTGATGAAAACCATTTCCAAACGTTTGTCCTTCTCAAGATGGAGAAGATGCAAAACTATATTTTTCTAAACTAAACAATTATACCTTCTTATAGATCACTTATACACTTGGATAACTTGCTGAATTTCACCAAGGGGACATCTTTACTCTTTGCTGTCCAGGGCAGTGGGTTATTTACGATTGCACAATCTTTGTTTTCTGACAGCGTGGAGAGACAGCACTTCACATGGCGGCCCGGGCTGGGCAGGTGGAAGTAGTCCGATGTCTCCTGAGGAACGGTGCTCTTGTGGATGCCAGAGCCAGGGTAGGTGCTGCTCACCCAATGCTCTTCTGCAGTACATGCTTTTTAAGTTGGGGTGTGTTCTGTAGTTCCTAGACTTTTAAATTCCACAGTGTACATATCAGTCAGCTTTTCATTACTGCGATAAATATCTGAGAAAATAACTCGGAGGAGAGAATCATCTGGGCTCTCTGGTCCATGGGTTTCAGATTATGATTGGATGGATCTATATTTCTAGGTGTGGTATGAGTCCCAAGTAGCATAACAGTGCAAAGCTACACACTTCATGGAGGCTGGGAAGCAAAGAGGGTGCAAGCCTTTGTTAGTCTACTTCATTCTCTTGGACGGTGATGCTCAAAATTAGGGAAGCTGTACTTCCCAGCCCTCGGTTATCTCATGGAATGCCCTCACAAACACACTCAGAAGTGTGCTCTTCCAATCTCCTAGGCATTTCTCAATCTAATGATTAAACTGACAGCAGGAGTTAGCTAGGCTGTTAAAGGGAGAGAATCCGATCAATAATGCATTATAATAAAGGAAGACTATATAAGTGTGTGCAGTGAAAACACACTTAAGTTACAGGAACACTTGAATGGAGTGTAGTTACATTTAGGAAATTTGGCATACAATAAATATAGCATTGGCTTCCACTTTATCAGTCTTTAATCTTGAAAACCACATTCACATTTATCTGTTCTGTAGGTTTAAGTCTTGCCTCTACTGTATGACATTATACAAATGAAGCATTTATTTGCATACTGATTCTTTCCAAGTTTAAGCCAGAATAATAGACATGAGAGGCTACCTGATCACACTTGTCTATTCCAAGTCAGTTCTAACTCTCTCACAGGTTAGGGTTTTTCTTTTTCTTCTAAAAATTTTTCTCCTTGTATTGCATTCTTTCTAAATGCAGCCGACCTTCTTTGCCCTACTGTATCTTCTGTTTCCGTTTGAATGTTCTGTTAACATTTGCAGGCATAGCACTGGGATTCTCACAGACCACTTAGCTATGTTCTCTCTTCTTCCATTTCAATAAGCCCATTAGAACTCAGTTCATCTTGAAATGTACTATTATGGCGTCAAGAGGAAAATAATTCTTTTGGAGTGGAAACATTTTAATTGTTAAGATTGTAAGTGATCTAATACAGGTTGGTCCGCCTCTGCATCTTTATCTTTGAGGATGAGATTTGGACTCAGAAACTTCCAAAGCCTTCTGCAGGTGTTTGTAGTATTCTCTGACTCTGCAGAGTCACCAGACACTTTTTAATGACCATCTCCACAGTCATGGAGGAATCCATAGTGTACAGGCAGACTTGGTATGACTTTTGTATTAGATCTCACCTGCCTTTCTATCCTTCTTAGAAACCATGGAACTTGTGTCTTTAAAAAATCACCACTGGATGCGGGGAGATGACTCAGTTGCTGAGAGCACTTGTTGCCCTTGCAGAGGACCCGAGTTCAATTCCCAGCACCCAGATGTTGACTCACAACCACCTGTAACTCCTTCTGACTTCCACGGGCATGTACACATAGAAACTGCACATATACGCAGACAGATAATTTATACATGTAAAATAAACATGTCTTAAAAAAGAATCACCATACATATATCATGTTTTTCCTTGTTTAGAGGTTGTGTTATTCAACTGTATTTTTTTTTTCTGTGACCTGGATTTTTCTTGCTTCCATTTAAGTGTGACTATATTTCACTATTTAAGAAACAGCTCTATTGAGGTCACTGAGAATGCAGCCAAGTAGCAAAGTTCTTTTCCCAGCATGCTCAAAACCCTGGGTTCAAACTCCAGCAGTGAAAGAAACAGTTCCATGGTCAACCAATTCAAGTTTACTGTCAAAAACTTGTCTAATTATACTAGAAATTTGTGTTAATGTTCCTGGTAAACATAAGCAAATTTTCCCATTTATTTATTTTCAAATAAGTCCTATTAATATTCTTAATTAAATTGTATCAAATTAAAATTTATCATGTTTTGAAAAGATACTCATTTTCTGTAACTCAGGCAGTTTTTGTTGGTTTGATCCATTATTAGAGTCATTCTGCTCTAGATAGTTTGTTGTCTATTGCTGTGATAAACACCATGACTACAAACTTGGGGAGAAATGAGTTTATTTCATCTTATAATTTTAGGTCATGATCACTGAGGAAAGAAGTCAGGTAGGAGCTCTCGGCACAAACTTAGAGGCAGGAATTGATACAGAATATGGAGAAAACCTGCTTCTTGCCACACTCTCTCTGACTTGTGCTCAGCCTGCTTTCTTATACCACCCAGGGCCACTGCCTACGGATGGCACTGCCCAAAGTGGCCTGGACCCTCCCACATCAATCAATAATCCAGGAAACACCCCATAGACATATCCATAGGTCAATCTGATTCAGATCAGCCTCCAGCTGAGATTCCCTCAGATAACTCTGGGCTGTCAAGTTGACAGCTGAAACTAGTTTAGAGCTGAACATCTTTGGATGCTGTCTGGAACTCCTTCCTTACATGACTATCTGGAGCCTCCTTCCTTTGGAGAACTATGGTATCCACTCACTGTTTATGTATGTAGCATGGGGACTCCATTTTTTCTCCTCCTTTGCAACGACACTTACTCTTCTTCATAAAGAAGCATCTACTTCTTTCTATTTTTCAATTTAAGTTTCATGTGCTATTATGTCTTTTTTCTTTTCAGCTTTACCATTTATAATCCCACGTGCCCTTGAAATCCCTTAGCCTAGCATCTATTATGAACAAAGTCCATGCCTTGCAGAGCAGTGTTTCCCAAATGCCACTTGCATCAGCCACCCAGGTACCCTCTTCACTGCAAGCTGGGACATTTTTCTTCATTTCTAACAAATATCCAGGTGCTGTCAATGACCCCCTACTCACGAATAGGCTCCTGTGTTATTGATAACAATTTGAACCCAGGATTTCCCTTTTATACTATGTAATCAGATACATTCAGGCCATGAAGTTTTGGCTTTTGTTTAACTTAATCCTTTAATGTTTTCCTAGAACTTTGTGTTTTCATCAACAATAGTTGGATGCTACATAATTCATAGAACATTTTCACACAAATTATTTGGTGAGCAGTGCTCCTAAAATTAAAAATTTCACCAATGAACTGGGGTCACAGATTCGAGTAAAAAGGATTCTTCCCATGGCTCTGAGATTTTTTTTCCTAACTGTCTCTTCCAGAAAACAATAATTCCACCCCAATAAAGTCTCTCTGACTGGGATGTGGCTTGCAGAAGGAAGTCAACAATCTGTCATTATGTTAGGCTCTTATTTTTAAGTGTAATGCTATTTCTGTTTTCAAGCTCTCCTACCCCCACACCAAGAAAATGAGTGGTTTCTAATTGTATTCCCCTCCAGTGTCTGGGTTCAATCCTGGGCCCTGCTCACAATGCAGCCTATTTAGGGGTTGGAATGCAATGAATGACATCTCGTATAGAGCGACAAGGACTATGAGATGTCTACTTCCTCCAAAGGATGAAGGACAGCTGTCAGAAGAGAATGAGTGGGCATCAGGCAGGAAAATAAGCAAGTATCACCTTTCTACTTCCTAGACACATACACACTTATAGAAATTTCTTTTCTTAATCTAATGCCACTATTCTGGTACTTATCCCCTCCCAAAGAGGAAATAGCTTAAAATTCTGCTCATCTATTACACTGAGCTCACACTTAAGAACTCTGGTAGTCTGTAATTTACCTCATACATTTTTGAAGTACTATGTCATTGTCATATAACCAGGGGCTTAGTCATGTTTTCTCTACTTCTCATATATAAAAGAAGAATAATATATTGTAATAATTAATAATATATAATAATTATAACATATAATAATTATATAATTAATATATTATTATTATTATTAATTTTAAAAGTGTATACTGGTGCTGAAGTTGGAACTCATTGCTATAGCAACCATGCAGAACGCCCATGTAGACTAGCAAGTTAGTCCACAGCACCAACCACTCGAAAAGAACAAAGTACAGGTAGCACACTCCAGTCAGTTCAGGGCATGAGGCATATTTTCCCAGACAGATTGGAAATCAGGACTATGAAATCACTCTGCATTTGTCCTTTAGTGAGCTAATGAGTTGGCTTTGGCCCTTCTCTCAGGAAGTCCCTATTTGTCCGTTGTCCTCAGTGGATTTAAGTCAGAAGTCTACCAAGGTCTTCTTCCCCTCTGGGATCCCTTGTGTTTCGAGGCTTGTTCTGTTGGCACAGTTGTGGGCCTGGCCTTTGCTTCTAGGTTTGAGCAATGGCAGAATCCCTGGGTTTAAGCTAACTTGAAACTTAGCTGCTGAAATTTTGCTCAGCTGCCAGCAGAGATGGTTTTTGGGAACATTAGTAGCAGGAGTCACATCAAACTTTTAAACCTTGGCTAGGCTGCTGTTCTTTCTGTCTTTTTTTTTTTTTTTTTTTTTTTTTTGTAACAAGTTTGGGCTCAGCAAGTCTTCTTAATTTTGGTTGCCTAGGAGCAAAAGAAACAGTAGGCTTCTGTAGTGAAGCAGAGAGCACCTGCTTCCTGTCTAGGCTGTGGCCCAGTCACTTACACTCTGTGAGAAGGTCGTGTACTGGAAAGGATCAGGGGACCAGAACCACTCCATAGCTTTGTCCATTATTTTGAGTCTCCTGCAAGTTCCCATGTTTTGTTTTGGTTTTTGCTTTGGTTTCAGTTAACTTTAGCCTGGGGCAACATATACAGGCTTTGCAGTTCAACAAAGAAATAATTGCTCAAACTGAAAAAAACCTTATATACCTGTTGAAAGGATGAAGGATTTTCTTTTCTTTTTTTATTGGATATTTTATTTACATTTCAGATGCCATCCCCTTTCCCCAATTCCCCTACCTAGGAAACCCCTATCCCATGCCCCCTTTTTCTTTTTGCTTTTATACAATTTTTTAAAAATGTTAATCAAAGGCTTTATAAGTTTGGTAATGTTCATCAGAAGTGTAACCCAATACCCAACCTAGATATATCAACTATCTTTGACTGGTAGAGACACCTGAACATCTGTCTCCATGTCCCCTGCTCTCTTTCTCTCTCTTTCTCTCTCCCTCATCACCTAGCTGAAAGGATGAAGGATTTTCTTAGCAAAATTTGTTATTTCTTTTTCCATTTTCAGATGAAAATATACCAAAATATTTTAAAAGTAGGTAAGATATTTACTAGCTTTTATTCCAACAAACAAACGAATAAACAAGTACCTTACTGCTCTGGGATCTGAGAGCCAGGGAACTATAGTTAACTTAACCAGTTCCCAGTAACTATTACCAGTTACAGATTATCAGTTAACTAGAAATCTAAAAACTACCATCTCTGCAATCTCCTCCCTATTCTGTAAAATCTATAATTGACCCCCACACATAAAATAAAACTAATAACCTAAAAAAGTTTTCAATCTCCACTTGAGTGTATTGATTCTATACCCTCCCTGGGCTCTGCTGGTAGAAGTCTAAGAGGAGAACCCAGTAGCAGACAGTCAGGGAAACCTTCTTCAGGTCCTGAGTTCAACCAATTGCTTTGCTCTGATGTTTCCTGTCAAAAATCACCTTGTCCTGATCATGTTCTTCATGACCATCTTACTGCATCTGTCTTTAGTGTCTGAGTAGCTTGAATGACCTCAGGTAGGCTTGGAGACTGCACTGCACTCTTAGTCACGTGATCTGGAAAAATTGTTCAGTAATACATTTTATGCTTTCCTTTGGTGTCTATTATAGGACAAGTCATATATGCATTATGCATGAGAGAAATTTTGTAAGTTGTAGACTTTTTATAAAATTCCAATTTTTTGCTATTCTTTTTTATTGGATATTTTATTTACATTTCAGATGTTATCCCTTTTATTGGTAAAATAATTGTGTTGGTATTTCTTATTAATTTCCTCCTACTTTGAAGTTCATATGATGCTATTTCACCTCTTCCTATAGGTTTTCTAAAAAAAATAATGTTCAAGTATTACATTTATTTGGACAGATCTATTATCTTTTTCTCTTCCTATATCCTTATCTTTGGCAGCTTCTTCAGCTTTTTATTTCTCTTTTTGGTGACTCACCCTGGAAAATATTATAAAGACACATGCTTTTGCATTCCTGGGGGCACACTCCATTTTATTTTTATAATAAACAGTGTTGTATACGGGTGTTTGTTTGTTTGTTTGTTTGTTGTTTTGGGTTTTTTTGTAGTTCTTCTAACCACGAGTCAGGTGATCTCATGAGCCTTGCCAAATAGAGCCTTCCTGTCTATTCTCCCCAGCTCCAGCCTCTTTGTTTTTAGAGAAAAAACACTTGGCAGAGAGTTTACTTTTTTTTTTTTTTTTTTTTTTTTTTTTTTTTTTTTGCCAGAATTCCACTTCATCTTTGAAGTCCTGGATGTGCAGTGCAAGCGCATCTGCAATGCTTCCTGGACCAGCTTCTCCTTAAATCATTTTACAATGTAGTCTTTATCCACAGTTCTCCTAGAACAAAATGGCCATCATTTGTGTCCTTGGCTCGGGAGTGAAGTAGAAATAGCAATTCCAGCTTCCTTGGGTCTTTTCTCTTGATTCAGTTCCCAGAATAAATCCTGCCTCTTGTTGAAAGCTCTTGGAGGAGAATCTCGGTCTTAGGATTTCTGGACTTGATTCTTTTTTTTCTCCTTTAAAACCATGAGTTTGCCTGTAAGTAAGCATAGAGAGAGTTGAAGACAGAAAGAGTTAAGAGATGATTTTGGGGTGTTCATCAAACAATTACCACATTTATAAATGTACATACATACTTTTTAAAATCTAAGAGAGGGGCTTACCGGTTAAGAGCACCTTCTGCTGCTGCAGAAGACTGCAGTTTGATTTCCACACATTTACAATGGCTCACAGACTGTCTATAACTCTAGTTCCAGGGGATCTAATGCCTCTTCTTACTTCTGTGGGAACTATGTATTCATGGTGCATTTCCATACATATAACCAAACACATAAAATCTTTTTAAAATTTTAAGGGAGATATTTCTGTGGTCAAGTGGATCACTTCTATAACAAATACAAATAAAGCCATGGCAGGGTAGTAACAATTAGATTTTGAGTGGAGATTCCTAGTGACTCTTCCTAGAGGAAGATACCTTCCTAGACGAAGGCACGATGAAGTGTTTAAGAAGCATTCATTGCTTCTAAGTTGGGTTTGCTGGGACCTAACTGATCCCTTGCCTTGAGTTGTAGGAGGAACAGACGCCTTTACACATTGCCTCCAGACTGGGTAAGACAGAAATTGTCCAGCTGCTTCTACAACATATGGCTCATCCAGATGCAGCCACTACAAATGGGTACACACCACTCCACATCTCTGCTCGGGAAGGACAGGTAGACGTGGCCTCTGTCCTGCTGGAAGCTGGAGCAGCACACTCCTTAGCAACCAAGGTAAGGGGGGTGACTAAGAGGAGCCAAGGCTGCATTCGGCTTCGGAAGAAATTCAGGAAAACAAAATCTCTGTCAGGCCTCTGACTTGTTTCTGTCTCTGAGTATTTTAGATTACAATCTAAAGAATGAGAGGAAGTTATAAAATTTTATGTAATGTCTTCAAGGAAAAGTCTTGCATTCCTAACTTCTATTTAATGTGCTAGTTCTGCCTGGTATAGGTACCATAATTATGATTTCATTCCTACAAAGCAAAGTTTACTTATTTCTTCTTTTTACTACAATATATAGTCTCTACAGAAAAAAAGGGGGGAATTCCCAAATACATTGAATTGTCATCACTAGTGATGAGAAAATCCTGCATTAGAGCAATAATGCTGTTTGCTGAGTGACAGCCCGTTTGCCTCCATCCTGCCCTTCCCAGTGCTAACCCCATCACCTCTCAAGTGGTGTCTCGTTTCCTTTGTCCAACTGTGTCATGTCCTTTTTGTTGTAAAGATTAAATATCATGACCCAAAGCAGCTCATATAAGAGAGAGAGATTATTGCGGCTTATGAATTCACAAAGTAGATGTTCATAATGTCAGGGATGGCATGACAACAGGTGGCTGGAAAAGGAACCTAGGAGATCGCATTTCATCAGCACACCAGGAGGCAGAGAAAGACTGGGAAGTAAGGCAGGGCTGAACCTACTTAAGGTTCCACAACTCCACTAAAGAGTGCCAACAACTGGAGATCAAGTGTTCCCATTCCTGAGTCGATGGAGGACCCTTATTCAAGCCGCTACTTAATATTTACCAGGTTCATTTTCTCTGTAGTTCCTTCCAGTGTCTAAACAGAGCAGGTTTGCAGATCAGTTCATGAATTGTACTAACACCAAACAAAGACTATAATATCCCAAGCCTGTCTTCGAGATTCCGTGGTGGTACAGGACAGCTTTCCCTTCTCGTGGATACATTTCACTAGAAAGTCACTACATGGAGGTGCATTACGATAAAGCATGACCACGCCCCAATAGCTGGACCAAATTAGATTGAGTTAGTGCAGAAGAACACAAAACCAAGGCAAACAAAATCCTAGAACACATGAGCTTGTCACAGGGTAAAGTACTTTCCGCACATACAGTAGCAGTTCAAATGAATTAAAATGCCATTTTAGCCGGCTTTCAGTAAATTTGGAGTAAATACCACGCCTGAGGTCAAGGAAGTTATCGAGTATGGACGACAGAAGTATTGCTGTGACCTCTGAGCCCTCGGAAGAAATGCAGTCTACTAGTCTATGAGAATCATAAAATAATCAGAGAAATGTTCTGATGTGAACCTGTAGCTGTACTCGGTGGTTAAGAGCGCGTGCTGCTCTTACAGGGGACTTGGCGCTCACAAAGCAAGTTTCAGCCATCTGTAACTCCAGTTCCAGGGACTGTGACACCCTCTGCTGGCCTCTGGAGCAACATGGGATACACAGTCATACAGTCAGGCGTTATGCTATGTACATTCGTTCTTACACATAAAATAAAAATAAATGTATTTTCAAGTGTTCTGACATAAGAAATTATTAAAATTTTCAAATTATTCCGTCTGAAAAGGTGAATGCATTTTTAAAACTTCTTTTAAAAGTCTCAGAACTTAGACATGAATCAACCAATGTACAATGATTATGGTAACCCATGAGACTTGGCAGTCATCTCCATTGATGAGAATCCAGAGGAACAGAGCTAATAGATGTAACGGTAAAGGAATAGAAAATAGTCTCCTGTGTTTCAAAGATTCTTAGGATTAAAAAAACATGCAATTCCATAGTGCAGTAGAGCAGTAAAATCGATGCAGTTGTTACACAGAGCAGTTTAGGACTGAGGTGAGCTGAATCCTGGGTGATTCGCCGTCACTGAAGCCTCTTACATGCTTATAAATACCAGAGGGAGATTATAAATACCAGAGGGAGATGAAACCCTGACAAGATTCACATGGAAAGCAGTGGCCTGTGATTCAAGAGACACCTTCTAGTCAGGCTCCCGCCATTCTGCAAAAGCTAAGCAGCAGTTCGGTTTGATAAAGGTTTCCAAACATACAAGAGGGTCGGCACGACTCCAGCTGGGCTGTAAGGATAGGGGTTTATTTTCTTCCTCCCTATAATGTTGTGCCACGGAAATCTGCTTTACACAGTCCAACCCTTGTGTGCATGGAGTGCTGGAAGCAGAGCCTCAACAGCAGGTGAACTTCTGTGGAAGGCTGCTAAAGGAAGCCATCCTCCAGTCATGCCTACATTTGTCCCACACAGGGAAAAAAGCCAGAGGATTCACTCTCATCCAAGAACTTATTAAGACCAAATGCTTATTTCTTTAAAAAAAAAAATCAAAATGTCATTTTAATTAAAAAATAGTTGATCTGGTGGCACTTTGAAAGGGCAGTATTGGTTCTTGGGAGATATTCAGTGCTTTTGACTGGGGATTTAAATAGTACCCAGTACAGAAGTATTTGCTGGGTTTATCTTTTGGGGCCCTGGGGAGTGTTAGAGTTCTCAGACTCCTACTATTGTTCCAGAAAAGCATGTGCCTGAGGCATCTGTCCAGGAGGGTGGGTGACATCATAGGACAGGAGCTGTGCCACCTGGAGGTTTCAGTACCGGGACTCACACTATTTTTAGCATGCTGCACACTGAAGTTCTGCTGTGAGTTGGACTCACAGGACATTGAGGGTATGCATATAAAATGTGTAGGGCAAGCATCTTTTTAAAAGCACATTGTTAAAGCTTCAGTGTGTGGTTAACTACTTAGTATTAATCAGCCAATGGCATTCCCGAACAACGGATTTGACTAGAGGAATTGATCTTTGGCCAGCATGCTCTTCTGGGAAGGAGGACAGATGTCGATACGTAAAGAACAAGCAAGCAAACAGAAACAAAACACCCAATGTTTTTTTTAATAGAATACTGTTTTATTTTATTCTGTAGATTATCTGGCCAGTTTTGTAGAAAATATGTCAGCTGAACCAAATAACTGTTTTCTTTTCAACCAAAGCTTCATAAGATATTCTAAGACTTAAACAAACAAATTTGGAATGGAAAGTATAACAAAGACCATAAGAAATCGAAGACAGCTATTCCTCCGGTGCCCCACTTCCCATTCATAAATCAAAGCGGTTTACTGACACCAGTGGAGATTATAAATCTCAAACCTATTAATGTCGAGATTCAGTCTCCAAGATTTCAGACACATTTGTGGTTATTGTTGTGGTTGACTCCATGAAGCCTACCAAAGCTCCTCCCAAGTCTGGGTAAACTTTATTCCCAGCCCTTAGACTTATCCAGGACTGGAAGATTTCACACCATCATTTTTTTACAAATGGAGATTCAACAGTGTTTGCTTAATGGATTAACAAAAATTTTGTAAGGAATTGAGGGGAGAAAATTCTAATTTTTACATTTCTCTATCGCACTGTAGAAGGGCTTCACTCCCCTGCACGTAGCAGCCAAGTATGGAAGCCTGGATGTGGCAAAACTTCTCTTACAACGCCGTGCAGCCGCAGACTCAGCAGGGAAGGTAAGCAGCTTCTGTAGTATGTTTTTGTCATCGGATTCTGTTGACTCATTTTTTTTTAACCACTCATCAGAAATCAAGATTAATGTACCAGGCAAAATTATACCAACTACACAAGTTGGAAATATATGCCCCTAACCTTTGTTATACACTGCAATTTAGAAACCTTTTTTACTTTTTATTGCTGGGCCTTATCCTGAGGGGCCCACAGCTTCTCTAAGAATCCTGTGGTGTACATAGAAATTTGGACTTTTGCTTGTTGTGAGCAGAAAGCTGCCCTTTGCTAATTTTCAGCGCAAACATTCTCAATTTTAGTTATGTTTCTAATATGAAAATTATCTTCCTTCCCATTGACCATATTAAATAATTAACATGTAATTAATAGATAGCACCGCCCATGCATCCTGGTAGCTTCAGAGCGGCTAACGCTAATGTATTAATGCTGAGATTCAAATACCACCTTTACAGAATGGCCTTACCCCGCTCCATGTTGCTGCTCATTATGACAACCAGAAGGTGGCGCTGTTGCTGCTGGAGAAGGGTGCTTCCCCTCATGCCACTGCCAAGGTGAGGACCAGAGCCTAGGATTTCTGGGTGCCATGTATCTATAATCCGAGTATACATGGGCCTTGCTTTTAAATAACTGGCATGAAACAGTGATAATAACTTTTGCTATTGGTAACTTAAAAAACAAAACTGTTTCTACCTATTGCTCTGTCTAAAACCTTTTATTTTATTTATTTATTTATTGCAGTTGTTAGAGCCAGCAGTTATCAATAGGGAGTGCATATTAGTTTGTGGAGATTAATCTTATTACTAGCTGTCAGTGTTTCAGATACTGAGACATATAACCTGACAAAGGCATTATAGGTTTCTCCTTCTTGCCTATAAAACATAACCTTTCATACCCTCATTTCTTCTAACATCAACTTTTTACTCTAATCTTCTAAAGAGTCTCTTGTTTCTTTGTCTTTTAAATGTTTATCTCCGTCAACTTCATTGTGAAGAGTTTTAAGTGGGTCTGTAGACTACTAATACCTTTGTGTTGTGTGTCTGTCAGCACAGTTCCTACCAAGCCTGGTTACCTAGCAACAGATTACTTACTATCCTCTCAGTTT
This sequence comes from Arvicanthis niloticus, assembly GCF_011762505.2. NCBI lineage: Eukaryota > Metazoa > Chordata > Mammalia > Rodentia > Muridae > Arvicanthis > Arvicanthis niloticus. The sequence goes on along the minus strand of NC_047661.1, from coordinate 104,341,597 downwards.
ATGCTGTTTGCACATACACTTTTAATGTTGAAAATATGCACAACTGTCACATCTTTCAGTCACTTGTTTGAAAAAAAATTTTCAAATTACATGTTAGACTTTTTTTTTTTTTTATCATGATTGGGAAATAGCCATATCACATTAGATTCCTAACACTGCAAATCTTACTCACATTGTGTCCCTTTACCCGTCACAGAGCCTGGCTTATTCTAGGACTTAAATAGCATTTGCTTGAGGAGTGGAAAGAACACTCCAGTTAGAACCATTTGGAGAAAAGTATCCTAATAATACCATAGAGGCTACTCAATTTGTTTCTGTGTGGTTAAAATAATATCTGACATAGAATTCAGTGGTGAGAAACTGTACAATCCAGGAGCATTACGGATAGATCATAGTCAGTGCAGAACAGGTTATCCTTCAGGGAGAGGAGACTAGAAAGGACCAAAGGGACAGAACACTTGAAGGCCTGGGATACTTAGCCTGGATGAGAGAAGCATCTAGAGAAGTTTCTAGACAGAAGCAACTGACCACCGGGTACTAAAGGACTATCATGTAGAAGACGTGTCTGCTGTACTTCCTTTAGTGTTTGGGAGAGAATCTGGTTATGAAGAGGCTTTCAGATTTGGTGCTTTTACATCTTTATCTGTTCTAGGGTATAGCAGGTGGTCCTTTGTCCTTGGTTGCAAAGCTTTGGGGATGATTAGATAGAAACATGTTATATCTAAGCACCTACATTAGCAGTCAACTAACATTTATCTTCTCTGGCTGATTATACTTCATTATTTCCATTTGAGGTAAATATTTGAGCACTAAGTGTTCTCTCTGTGTGTGATGTGGGTGTACATAAATGTTCTTTGTGTGTGTGATGTGTGTGCATGCATGTATTTATGTGTTGTGTGATGTGTGTGTATGTGTATCGCGTGTGTCTGTGTGTGTCCTATTTATCTTTTTTTGTTTCTGTTGTAGAATGGCTACACACCTTTACACATTGCTGCCAAGAAGAATCAGATGCAGATAGCTTCCACGCTACTGAACTATGGAGCTGAGACGAACACTGTGACGAAGCAAGGCGTCACTCCACTGCATCTGGCCTCACAAGAGGGGCACACAGACATGGTCACCTTGCTTCTGGAAAAGGGAGCCAATATCCACATGTCAACCAAGGTATTCTCTTGGAGACTCTGGCTTCAATCTGGTCCACTACATAAATTCCAATAGAAACCAAGCAAAGATTATTTCAAACAAAGTGTGTGTGTGTGTGTGTGTGTGTGTGTGTGTGTGTGTGTGTGTGTTTGAATCGTCATTTGTGCAAGTATGCAAAGGAAACGTAGCTGTGTTAAAAGCCCCAAGATAACAAGGCAAGCATGTGAGAACTAGAAAACCAGGGGATGCCTCTGATTGCTCCCATGTTTGCTACCCATAGCCCTGCAGTGTGGGTCTTTACTTTTCTTCTCAATCCAGTTCAGGTATCTTTCTGTGCAGTCCTGCTTTCTCAGTGTCCCCTTGTGGTGTGTGCATCACGGGAGGCTAGCCCATACTGCCCAGGAGTTAAGATCACTGCATTTCCAGCAGTCGCACAGTGCTCTAGTTTCTTCTGGTCGTGATTGCAAATTGCAGTAAGAAAATGGCTGGGGAGGAAGGACCAGAGACAAAGGAAAGAATGGCTTCAACAGGTGACTCTGAGTCATGGCTCAAGAACTTAATGAGATACAGGTTTTTAAGCCACCTTCCGCCTATCTTAGGCGGTGACTCTGGTAAGAACCCCTTTTTTAGAGAAAGCCCCACAGTAATGTTTCTTTCCAGTGAATAGCCTTTTTATATGGCCATATTAATTGTCAAGGATATAAGGATAAATTCATCCAAACAAGTACTACAGACTTACTTACATATATCAACTGGGAGTCAGCCGCCCAGAAACTGAAAATTACGATCTGTACTCGTTAACTGACTATTTGACTCTCTTGGCACTTTTTGTGGCATGTGATTGGGTAAGACAAAAAGTGACACAGGTAGATTGTCCCCAGTGTACCTAGCTCTAGTCCTTGTCTTTATCACTCAGAAGTGTCTCGATGCATCCTTCATTGTTGTCTCCAAAGTCCTTTTTACCTAGTCTTCTTAGATCCTTGAAGTATCATACTTTAGTCTGTTGCTATGACAAAATACTTGAGATTGGGTCCTTTTTTAGAGAATAAAAGTTTGGATGGGTTTATGGATCTGAAGGCTGAAAAGTCCAACAGAATGACATCATTTCGTCTTCGGAGTCTGGTGACTGTTTTCTTGTTACATAATGATACAGAGGAGAACATCACAGATGGAGGATGGGAGCTCCACCCTTGCCAACATTCAGAATTCTAAGTCCACCCAGAGACCCCAACTTAAAGCAGTACCAATATATGATGCATTTGAAGATCTAGTTTTGCCTTGAAAATTTGACAGACATGTTTAAATCACAGCATGAAACTGGTATAGTTTTCCCAGACTTGCATTTTAAGGAGAATAAACATAAGACCTAACAATGAAAGCTAATATCATCTAGAAAGCCTGAATCATATTTGAATCCCGCCATTGGGGTGATCATCTGCCCAGATGAGGAAATCCTGACACTAAGATTAAAAAAATCTTTATTTAACATCTGTTTACAAAGGAGAGGGGCACACAACTGTTTATTATCTGCCAAAAAAATATTCATTTGAAAAATAATCAGGAGAAACCTATTTAAACATTAAGACCACTTTGAGTGAATTAAAATCCATTTTCTATATAATATTTTATTAATTTTTTGAGAATATCAGACAATGTATTTTGGCGATATTTGTTCTTCACTCCCCTCCCCCACCTAATCCCCCTTCTTCCTACCCCTCTTAATCTTGCATCTGTTAAAAACAAACAAAAAAAAAAAAAAAAAAACAAAAAAAACATAGATTTCAGTTTGTGCTGGCCTCTTACTCACGGGTGTGGAGCCACCCACTGTGGCAGTTGATCGACCAGTGGTCAGACACAAAGAAGGAAACCTATCCACAGAACTTATAAACTGTCCATATCTCCTCAGTTGGGGGACCATGAGCCCCTCTCCACTTCTGTGGTAGCATATTGACTAGCTGTGTCTTTGTGTGGGGGTTGTGCTAGCAACCACAACTGCTTTGAGGAAGACATTGTCTTGCTCTGGTCCTGTCCAGCCTCTGGCTCTTACAATCTTTTTGTCGGTGTTGGAGATAGGGTGATATCAACGTCCTGTTTGTGGCTGAGCAATCCACAGACACTCATTTCCTGCACTTTCATCAGTTTTATGTTTCTCTGCCAACTACTGTCAACTGCTCGAAGAAACTTCTCTGGTGAGGCCAGAAGGCTGCACTAATAGTAGAGGCAGACAATTGATGTTGTGTCCGTTTAGTAAAATAATAGTAGTAGATTCACTCCTGGGGCCTGTGACCTAACCCCACCAAGCCACCGGGTTTAATTTGAGCCAGATTCTCAGTACCAAACACATATGTTTTATCCTGTGGAATGAGCCTTAAATCCATTCGCAAAGCAGGCCGTGTCCCTTGTAGCAACTGTGCTACCCTCACACGAGTGGGCATATCAAGGCAGGCCGGTCATCACTGATGATTGACAGGTGAGATTGCTGATGACCTCCCCGACCCCCAGCAGCCTGCAAATCACCTTTTGGTACCAAGAAAACTAATTAACGAGGAGGAGGCTTCCTGGACAGGAGAAACTTGATTTTTCACTGTCCTGTGCCTGAAGTAGGAAGTGTCTTCAGTGATAAGGTCTTATCATTGAGTTCAGATGATCAATCAATGTAAATAGCTTGTATTGTTTAGGGTGACTCCTGGTCACCTCTGTTCAACACCTCAAAGAGGAAACATTCTGGACAGTGTGTGAAACTGATCGCACGATGCTTCTGATGCTTATAATTTTTAACTTTCAAAATACAGAGAGTGAATAGTGAATTCACTTTGCTCTCCTTTTTCATATATTCTGTCACTTACAAACAGTTGTGTCCTGTTAATATATTACTTGCTTTCAAAGAATTTAAGCAGCCAGATAGCAAATATTTAAGGAGCTTTTTGACTCGCGCACTCAGCAACGAAGACAATTATTTCATTTTGGAGGTTCCTGACTTTGAGGTCAAGTTCGGGCTACATCGGGACACTCTGCCTCAAGAAACCACAAGAAAAAAAAAATCAACTTGAGGAGAAAAAATTTCTCTTTTATACTAATATTCAGATTCTTAAGTATCTTCTGCTTTGTCTTAATATTAAGATTCTTTTATGCTGTAGGATTAAAAAATTGTAAGTGACAGACTTTTCATGCAAACAAGATTTGTTTTTCAGGCTGATGTTTTATGAAACTTGAAGTCGAGCTAACCTGCTCAAGGGTTGACAAGCTCCTGCCCCTAAAATGAAAGCCCCCTGTGGAGTTGTAGAATGTTCCATCTGCATGGGACACCCATCTTTTCTTTGTTAAATTTGTTTTAAGTTTTTACTGGTTCTTTGTGAATTTCACATCATGTACCCCCAATCCCACTCATCTCCCCCCTCTTCATATCCACCTTCTACACTTCTGACCCATCTACCCCCTGTAGAAAAAGAAAATTTCATTGTGGAATCCATAGCGTACACAGCGTGTCCAGAGTACACCCTTTTGTCCATACTTTTTTGCATGCAAATGTTCATTGAAGTGACTTGTTCATCTGGTACAAGGCCTCTGGCTTCTGCTACTCTGTCTACACTGGAACCTCACTGGGACTCTTCTAGGATATCCTGGTGTTGCCCTGTGTCATGGAGATCCTGTAGTTTTGGATCTGTAGGACTGGCCTCTTTGTGCACTCCAGCAGTTCATGGATGGGGTAGATGCTGGGGTGGGCTAACTCAAAGTCCTGTATCTGGTCTGAGAAGTATCTGAGCTGGTTAGTCTGCTGACTCTCTCCCTCTTTCACCCTTGGGGCTGGCTCACCTGCAACCCTCATATCTAGGGCCGGCTCCACTGTGCTGCCCAGGTAAAGTACAGGGCCTGCTCTCCTGAGTGCTGCAGCAGGTGAGGGACAGGGACAACACTCCTGTTCTCATGACTCCAGGGCCAGGTCTACTGCCTGCTGCAGGAGGTTATGGCTGAGAGGGGACAAAGGTATCTCTCCCTCATCCACACTACCACATGGGAGACAAGAGGTAGGCCCAGCTCTCCCATGATGCTATTCTTGGGGCTGCTCATCTGCTACTCCAGCAATGTGTGTGTCTGGGGGTGGGGGGACACTCCCTCAGTAAAGCAGCTGGCCAGGGGCAGGGCCAACTCTCCTGTTATGTCCCCAGGACCAGCTCTGCCCAGGTGCAGGGTGGGACCAGCTTGTACAGTCCTCAGACAATGGTAACAAATCCCTGCTTCTCCGGAGCCATGGACTCTGATAGTAGCACAGGCTAGGAGCCCACCCTGGTCCCAGGTGGGATCACGGGCTACTCACCACAGGCTCTTCCTCACTACCCTCGAGTCTCCAGTTCTGCCTATTGTGCCCACATCCATCTGATTCTCTTTCTATCCCATTTCTCCACCACTTCCTTGTTTCTCTTAGTGGTGCCCTGGTTCTCTGTATGTCTGGGCTTGCACTCAGATGTGCTGTGCCCTGTTTGTGCATTATGGCAGTGGGCAAAGTGTCATCTTGGGCATGCCCACTCCCTTAGGTCTGCACAGCACCAGACTGGTGACCATTTCAGTCTAGCTCCCTTTCCAGGTCCCATAGCACTGGTCTGCTGGTTGTCTTGGGCTTGCTCCTCCCCCGGCTTGCCTAAGTGACCCCTTGTGAGGGTTGTCTGTCTCATTATCACTCCCGTCTGGGGGCTGTGGTCCCAGGTGGGGTTCTTCTAGCCTTTAAATTGCTCCCTGTTCTGGGAACCCTTCTGGCCCTTCCTGTCACCAGACAGGCAGTTGTCTCAGGCTAGCTCCCTGTCCCAGTTCCAAGGTGCCAGACTGGTAGTTCTTTCAGGCTCTCTTTTTTTCAGGGAATGTCAAGCTACTAATCATTCAGATGTTCAAACGTCAGAATACTGAGCATAGACATAGCCTCTCTCCTCTCTGCCACCTACCGCCCTACATATGACACAGCAGCTACACCTGCAAAGCCTATAGGCGGCAGGTGATCCCATGTTTTCAGTGATTAGAGTGTCTGTTAACTTCTCGGAATAGCACCATGCGGGCAGCTGTGGGGTCTGAAGGCCATGCTCAGGTCCCTCAGCCTCAATGCTAGTGGGGAGAATGCGCCTTCCAGCAATGGTCAATGGGGCAGGCCAATTAACCAGGATGCCAACTGACCTTGGGCAAGGTAACTACCTCAGTTTACAGGTCCGACATGGTTAGCAATGTTTGATGGCACAGCCTTGTATTCCCAGCTACTAAGAGACTAAAGCAGAAGACTCATAAACTCAAAACCTGCCTGAGCTGTTAAGTCCATGACTACTAGCCTGGGTCCCTTAGTGAGAGCTTGTTTTATAATAAAAGGTAGACAGGGAGCTGAGGTTGTAACCCGATAGTGAAGCATTTGTGGGGTATGCCTGAGGTCCTACAGCCAATCACCAGTACCCACTAAAATTACTAAAAAATGGGTAAATTACACAGGATACCGGCATGCTGGTTTGAGGAGCGGAACACATAGCTTGGGTGTACTCTAAGCTAGGCTATGGACAATAGAGGCAGGAACTTAGCTCATAGCTGTGTCCATGTCCCATGAGTTCTTCCTAGTATAAAAAGTACTCAAAATTTACCTGCTACAAATGTATCTGATGCCCTTAGCATCGGTTTTGTTTGTGTGGGAAGTGAGGCTGCCAGGATGTGGCGTCAGCTGGATAAGCTGTTTCTCCCTCTTTAGTCCTTGATGTTTCTCAATTAATTCTTGACTGTACTTTATCCATATATGCAAATCAACACATTGATTAATGAATACTCAAAGAATAAATCTGTTTATATAAAAAATTGCCACATTTTAGGTTGTTATATAAATGATAGGGTTACTTTACAAAAAAAAAAAAAAAAAAATAAAAAGAAAAAAACCCACCATCTTGAAGACAGCTCCTTCCCTCCAGAGTAAAATATTTTGAACTTGCTTCCAGTAACTCAATATATTTTTAACATTAGTATGACACTTTGTTGATGAAAATATTGATTATAACTGAGGTTATAAAGTTTCAGCAATATTATTGGTCCATTATTTAAGTAAAGAAGAAGATTCGTGAGGAGTTGTGGGTAGGCTTGCAATGAATGCTGTTTGCAATCTCCTTAGCTGAATTATTTTTAAGGACTCAAATCATAAATACCAAGTACAGAAAATGTGATTTGCTGCAGAGAATAGGTCTTGGCTGAAAACTCATATTTACTCCGCCCATTTGTCTAAAATCTGAGATAAGATGTCTGGAGACGGGCCATATGCTTCCTAGCTCCTTTCCAGACAGGATGCTGTAGGTGACCGCCTGTTTCCCGCTCTGATGGGTTCCTTTGCTTCCATTCCTGCTACAGAGTGGACTCACATCCTTACACCTTGCAGCCCAAGAAGACAAAGTGAATGTTGCCGACATTCTCACCAAACATGGGGCTGATCGGGATGCCTACACAAAGGTACAGCAGATCTCATGGCAGCGTTGCCACACGTTCTGGTTTGGCTGATTCTTGGTCAGCTTAGGCCCAAGGTCCCTCTTCTTAAAAGTTCATTCTAAAGTATAAGCCTTTTCATGATTCCCTGGGTCTGATATTAGTCAGGTGGAAGTAGCCCCAGGACCCGTCTTAAGTTCCAGTTCTGCAGGGTGCTGCCCACCTCGAATGTTGACTTTAATTGGTACATACACCTCACTGGTTTGGCCTGCCTGTCCTTGCTCTGCTTTGTGCCCTTGGTCTTGAGGTGGATTGGTCCTCTCTATGCTGTTGTTTACTTATCCATTCTTTTTTAATTGTTTTAGTGTCACTTATTTGTATATATATATATATATATATATATATATATATATATATACATTTTAATATTATATATTTATTTATACGTGTATATTTATACTTATATATAATATTTTATCTATATTTGTGTACAAGATATATTATATATTTGTATATATAATATAATGAATTGTAGTCATCTTCACTTCTCTCTTTCCCTCCCTCTCCCACCGGCACCCTTCTTCTCAACCTGCCTCCTCCCCCTTTCTTGCCTTCTTTGTGCTTGAACCACTGAGTTTAATCAGACTTCCTTGTATGAACATCTGTGGAAAGTTACTCCATGGAGCAAGGGCACTTTCTCTATAGCTACACTACTGAAGACAGTGACACTGTCCCCCAAACAAGAGTTAATTGCTGATAGTCCCTCTGGAAGAGATGGGACCTCATGGGTCTCCTCTCTCATTCAGGATGAAATATTGATGGCCCCAATTTCACACAAGTCTTAGGCAGATAACATAGCTGAGTAAGTTTATGAGTGCCATGGGTGTGTCATGTCCAGAAGATATTGTCGTACATCTTTCCATCTTAACCTCTTACATTCTTCCCACCATCCTTTGCCATCTCTGAGTACCTGTTCTACAGGACTCTTCTTCCTCCCACTGAAATAGCCTACTGTTCTCAGTTCTAGCTAAGTTAAGTCACTCAGGTGTCTGATCTCCCTTGCTGATGTAAAGTTCTGTGTGGTTAGGGACTGCACACCCTATATTTGCACTCAAAGGATACCATGGTACAATAACTAAAACCTTACCCTATAGTTACTAATTACTAGAAGTATAATACTTACACTTTGGGGGTTTGTCATTCACAGCTTGGTTACACACCTTTAATCGTGGCCTGTCACTACGGAAATGTGAAAATGGTCAACTTTCTTCTGAAACAGGGAGCAAATGTCAATGCGAAAACCAAGGTAAAATATATATTCAGTTTCCTTCTTGACAATCAACCTGTTCTACCGTGGGTGTTTACATATAGCTCCTCAGACTTTAGTTCCTAACACCATTTTTGTTGAGCCAGCTCGTACACACAGCCACAGCAGGTTAAAATGTACTAATGTACCATGCAATGAGACACTGCTGGTACTACTAAAGGTTTACAGAGTTTTAGTGAGCATTTGCTCACTGAGATGACTTTAATAATTAGATGTATTGTATTGTTTGGGCTTCTGTGGATTTAGATCTGCATCAAACAGACATTTGATGAAGAGAAAAAAATCTCATTTTAACATTTCAGATATTTTTTCTTTTAGGTGAACTATATAATATTTACTGTGACCTTTGGGGTCATATATATCAGTGGAGTAGATTGGTGAATGCCTCAATAGTCAATCTGTTAATAAAGTTTCCAGGATACCTTTGCAGAAGGAATTATATTTTCTTCCTGATGTTTTATGTGTTACCATAGTTACCAAAGAATTGTTTAATTGCTTTTCAAATGCAAACATATGTACTGCCTTTCATCCTCAACTGCTTGTAAAACTTGGCATGAAAATTGAGAAATGTAAACTTTTAAAAATGAAATCACTATTTGCTTAGAATTATAATGAAACCCTGTCATATTAGATTGAAACAGACTGGACTTACAGGGAATTAACTTGTGAAAGGGGTTTAAACTGCAGTGCAAAATGGCAAGCTCCTTTATCAGACACACTGCAAAGATACTAAGATGGGAAGTGAGGAAACGACACAGTTTGCTAGCACTTTCCTGTAATTCTTACTGGCTGCTCATATCTTCATGGAAAATTTATCTGGTCCTTCTTGAAGGATGGAACTTAAGCCACTTCTGTATTATAAGTGAGAGAACAGAAGTGTAAGGTATTGGAAGCTTTGCTCATCCTTAGTAGAACTAGGTCTGAGGCCGGTGTGCTGATGCGTTGGAGAGGCACATAAATGTCTAGCCAATGTTCGTGTAAAATTATAGACCTGCTCAAACTTCTAGTATATACTCTCACTCACCACAGCTTCAGGTAAAGGTTAGATTAAATCACACCCAGGGATCGTTTACCAGATCACCGTGGCCACTGAGGACTCCATATATGGTCTACTGTGGGGCCAGACTGTTATTTTGCCATAACTAATTCTATTTAGCACTATTTATGTAGTTGTAGGTAATCTATCTTTACAGTATACTAATATATATTAGTTTAGCATATAGAATGTTCTTTAGTATGTAGTACATGATTGGTAAATGCTTGGTAACTGAACTAACTTGGGTTATAATGAAGTATGTTAAATTCATTTTATAGAATATTATACATAAAATAGACAGGAAGAATTCTTAGGAAATATCACTATTTTGTCTTTCTCAAATGTCCATGGATTGTCTGATCTCAGAGCAGGGTCTCTGTAATGACTATTGGGTACTACGAGGCTCTGTAAATGAACTGTATTCTCAGGGATTTGGGGTTACTTTATTGTAGGGATCAATAGCCGGAATCAAACTTCTAATGAGACAGAGTTTCCAACACCTGGATAGAAAGACACTCACACATGATTATATTCCCACACACAGAAAAGCCACTGTGACTATATACATGGGATCTTACGACACTCACCAATATAATCAGATACTTCATATTGTTAAAATGACCAAATATGCATGTTGGCCATGAGTTGGCTCTGACACTGGATGAAATGTGCACATATATGTGCATATTATTTTAAACATAATGTATACAAATGGACCACTTACAAGTTACACCTTAACACAATGGGCTCTGATACAAATATTTTTTTTTTCTGGGAATTGCCAAGTAGCCTCTGGTTTCCATTATCCTCCACATAGGATCTGAACCTTCAGTGATTGTGGAGAAATCGGTTAACTTGATTATTTTCAGTTTCACCATCTCTGAGATGGGGAGAGAAATATTTATTTCTGAATCATTTGCTCACCATTCATTTAGTCAACTGCTATTTACAAAATACCTTTTACATGTCAAGCCCTACAAGTCATTTCAGTGTGATGATGAAGATAAGGTCCAGTATCTGCCACAGATGGAATGCCCAGGAAGTGGCTCCTATCCAACCATCAAGAATTCTAGTGAAATTTCTGAGTTAATATGAATACATAACTAACTTGTGCCATCACTCAACTATTACATGTGTCTGCAAGACTGGTTCATACGAATCCTAACAGCAATTCCTTCTAAGTCAGGGTCTTTCATCTCCATAAAAGTTTCAATCACACTGTCAAAATTCATTTTTGTTTTTGTTTTTGTTTTTGATTCGGAGACAGGGTTTTTCTGTAAACCAGGCTGACCTGGATCTGACAGGAGATCTGCCTGTCTCTGCCTCCTGAGTGCTGGGATTAATCATACCCAGCTCAATGGTGCCATCACACCCAGCTCAATATTCTAGTTTTTAAAGACACATTTTACTGGGGCAGAGCAATGGGATTCCAATGAAGTTTTCTATTCTAAAGTTTACACATGCAGGCTTTTATAACTGAAGCCCTCTCCCGAGTTGAGCATGATATTTGATTCTCTTTCACTGTTGTAGATCTTCTACAGGGTATTTGGACTGTTATAACTAACAGCAGCCTGTGTGACCCTCAGCAGCTTTCAGCTAGACAGCACCTCAGTCTTCACCTTTTTAAAGGGATTATATCATGGTTGTATTGTTCTTCCTCATTTTAAATCTTCTCTCGGCATAAGCATTTTAAATGCCAATCAGTTAAAATATAATAAGAGTTATAATTTGGAGTCTGTTTATCTTGTGTTTCATAGTCCATAGTCCAACATAAGGTGTGAGGGAGTGTTTGCTGCTGAGAAATGGGTTGCTGGGGAAATTGTGCTCTAAATAAACAACGAGGTCCTTGATGGGTTTGCGGTGAATAAGACAATCGAACTGAAACTGAAGGCTAGCTAACCTAATTTCCTTCTCCCTCTACAAATCGGCACCATCTTGATCAACAGAATGGCTACACACCTTTGCACCAAGCTGCCCAGCAGGGCCACACACACATCATTAATGTCCTGCTCCAGCATGGGGCCAAGCCTAATGCCACCACTGCGGTAAGATCTCAAGACCCCCCCTTCTGCCTTCTTCCCCTCCTCTTCCTCCCCTCCTCCTCTTCCTCCCCTCCTCCTCTTCCTCCTCCTCCTCTTCTTCTTCTTTCTCCTCTTTCTCCTCCACCTCTTCCTCCTCTCTTGCCCTGGTGTTTTATAGGCAGCGATTAAATATGACACCTCCCCCTTGAACAAACTCCTGGACTGTGGAAAGCCCCAGATTTGGGGAGAAAAAAAATCCTTTTTAGAAGTCTGTGATTTCTGGGGGAGTACTTGCTGGGAAGGAAGTCAGTTGGCTCCGTTGGGAGTGGGGCCCTCCACTTGGGCTGCTGGAAGGCTTTTGCTTACAGCTGGCTCTCAGATGTGAGCACATTTCCAACCCCTCCCTCCTTGTCTTCTTAAGGGAGCCCAGTTTCTGAGCTGCTGGCTTGGAACTGCCTCTTCGGACCGTGGAGCCATTGATATGTAAACTAAGCGGTGTAATTAAACAAACTGGGTCCCCAGTGGCCTGGCTGAATGCAGCCAGAATTGCTAGCTTGTATAGTTTTTGCAGCACTGGAGCTCCTGCAGTGCAGAGGCTAAATCTGTCCCTGGGTCCCTATGGTAACATCTTACCTGCAGCAGATGGCCTGACTCTTGGTGAGCAATGAGTGTACCAGGTTCTCCCTAGTAGTTCTGGAAGATGCCGCCCTCAGTTTGAAAGGTGGCTTTGGAAGGCCACTGTAGCATTCGGAGCTGCTCAACAACCTTAGGGTTAAAGCATCAAGTGCTTCTTATTAAAAAGAGCAGGCAGATGCAAGCTTGTTGTGTTACCATGGTGACCTGGGCTATAGTCTAAAGAAGTTACAAAGACAGATTTAGATGTAGTGGTAAAAACTAGTGATTTTCCTGAGCTGTGCCTCGTTTTGGAAGGAAGTGCTGGCTCACGCCGCGCCACGGGTGAGCTCATTGGCTCACAAGACAGTCCTCCCTAGCCTCTCTCACTCTTTCCCTCTTTCTCTCTCTTCAGAATGGTAACACGGCCCTGGCGATTGCTAAGCGGCTGGGCTACATCTCCGTGGTTGATACCCTGAAGGTTGTGACTGAAGAGGTCACCACCACTACCACGGTGAGTACCTAGACAACTGATCTGCTTCTGTCCTCTTGGTTTTCCCGCCACATGCATTTCACTCTGTGTTTGCAGCTTCCGTGTTAAACTTCTTTTGTTGAATGCATTGTGAGATAGACTCAGGAATATGGCACCAACGGATATGAGGGTTCTGTCTTATATTCAATATAATTTCAAATAAAATACATAAAGGTGGCTTTGCAACTGTAGAAAAGTACTCTTTCCCCGGGGCTCCCCCACTTCTGTCTCATTCCTCTAGTTGTGTGTGACACCTACTGCTGGCAGAGAGGTACCACACTCTGTAGCCAACTTCAACTTGGCACACAGGTCAGGTGGCATCTGAAAAGATGCCCTGACTAGTCAAATGCACTTCTGCACACAACCAGGCATCTTTACGTTTCTTCTTTTCTCTCTTATGCCTGATGATTTTTTTTTTTTAGAATACAAAAAGAAAATTGCAGATGTCTAATGTATGCCTAAAATCCTTTATTTCCTTGGCTTTAAAATGCCTATTGATCCTGAGGAGGCAGAAGTCATGATCATTGGCCTTTGCCAGAAAAAGTCCCAAGAGCAAACCTGACCAGGAGGTGTCCTGATCTCTGCATAGGCTCCAGGGAGAATTTATTTTTTATCTTTAACTTAAGCACAGATTCTATAAACAATGGCTTTTAAATTTATCTTTATTGAGAAACAACAAAACATGAGCTATTCTATGGAACCAATAAAGCCACAAATCGACAACAAAGTATTCAGAATAAGGTTCTAGTAAATGGTCCCCGCTAGGACTGCCGCATGCAGTGTTGGGAACACTCGCTTCTTTTCATCGATGGGAGGGAAAAGAAAGGAATTTTGTTTCATGGGCTAACGGAAAGTCCCCGTTGACAGCCATTGAAGTGGATGGAATACAGTTGACGTGGCGTGCAGTTTTAAATAGAGAGGAGTATGAATAATTAATGAGCTGCACAATATCCGCTGAGCTTGTAGAGGGGAGGCAGCCGACTGCTCACTTTTCAAGCAGACCCGTCACCTTTAGCCAGCACACACAGTCGTTGTAAAGATCTAAAGTATAAGTTTGGTAAATTATATTCAAGAAAAGTCTCATCACTGTTCATCACCCTATTATTTCGGGGTCATTATATATGGCCAGGGCTTTTTTGAAAATTAAACTTATATTCTATTTAAACATGTTTAAATTAATTTAGAAAAAAAAAAGCCCAGGTTTCTGCAATGTCATGCAATGCTATGGTATGTGTTTCCATTATGTGTTGCTTAAATGGAGATAAATGTGTCCATCTCCTCAAACCTTCATTTTCTTGTGGTAAGAATATTTAAGGTCTTTCTGTATGCCTGAGTCTTAATTGTTTTAAAATTTTTGTTTTTGTTTTTTTGTAAGAGGTGTCTTAAGATGAAAACTTAGCTGACTATGTCACCTTAGAATAGCATGCACATCAGAAGAAACGAAGGCTTTAGTGACAAGATTAGCTGAGCATATGTACCGTCAGAAGTCTTGATTTTTTTATATTTATTTATTTATTTATTTATTTATTTATTTGCCTACTTTGTTACTTTTTCCACACTGAGAATCATGGATCTGTGTTATCACTGAATTGCCACTAGATGGCGGCCTTGTGGCTCTTTCCTTCTCTTGGCCCTACTCCCCTCTCATTCATTCTGCTAAGTAACATTTCTTTACTGGAGGAAAGATGTAAGGCCTCTGTACTACATGCTGAAAAGTATCAGTGGTGCTAACCAGCTCTTCCTGTCCACAAGCGAAGGGGTAGGGGTGAAGAAGCGTGACACAGAGAAAAAATATATTCTTTTTTTTTTTTTTTACATCAACAACATTGTGAAACTTCACATCTTATTTCCAAGATTTGAGGTGAATAAATATTAATCAGATCAAATGATCTTAAACATAAAGACAAGCATTTTAAAACAGAAACAACTAGCATTTAATTTAAACATTCTAGTTACAAGGCTGGGAAATGGCTGTGGCTGGCGCACTTTCCTTGCAAGTAAGAACTAAATTTGGACCCCAAGATCTCATATAATACTAACACACATCTTTAAATATGGTGCTCCTCTGATAGGATTGGAGGTAAAGGCAAGAAAATTTTCAGAAGCTGGAGGGCCAGCTAACAGGGGGTTCACAGCAGCAAACAATGCAGTCCTATCTCAAGCAAGGTGGACAGTTAAGACTGACAACCCTAAGCCGGGCAGTGGTGGCACACGCCTTTAATCCCAGCACTTGGGAGGCAGAGGCAGAGGCAGGCGGATTTCTGAGTTCGAGGCCAGCCTGGTCTACAGAGTGTACAGAGTGAGTTCCAGGACAGCCAGGGCTACACAGAGAAACCCTGTCTCGAAAAACCAAAAACCAAAAAAAAAAAAAAAGACTGACAACCCTAGACTATCCTCTAGGCACCTTGGTGTGTGTCCTGCAGTTACACAGGTGAAGTGCATCACCCCCAACACACATTGCTGAATTTTTAAAAATGCTACTTACCATCTCGAAGCAAGCTATCTGATGGCTTGTCAGAAATCAAATGTACAGGACAGGCATGGAAGGCATGGAAGGTCCTATCTCCAATGGTAGCTCAAATACAAGGCAACTGCTTTTAGGACACTTCAAGAGTTCTTGCTCTTTAGTTATTTATATTTCATTATGTTTTATTCACTACTATATTATTATTTATGTTCAGTTTAATGCTGGGCATTATTTGAAAAAAAAACCCCACCATACTTAGAATTCAAATTTCTAGGTGAAAAAGCCAATAAACTGTAAATAACACATAGACTATCAGATTTCAGCTAAGGTATATCACTCACATTAAATAAACCAACTTCCCTACAATCTGCTTTATCTAACAGGGTTGAGTTAGTGGAGTCGTGCGTTGTTGCTGTTGTTTTATGTGTATGGGTATTTTGCTTGCAAATATGTCTATGTACCATGTGCGCGCCGGTTACCCTCAGAGGGCATAAAATCCTCTGGAATTGGAATGTCAGATGGTGGTTAGCCACCATGGGGGTGCTGGGAATTGAACCCAGGTCCTTGGGAAGAGCAGCCAGTGCTCTTAACTACTGGCTACCTGTCTTGATCCTGCTTTATCTTTATTTTCTGGCTCTCTTAATTGGCTCCTGATAGAATTGTGGGTTTAGTTTTCAACATGGAATTTAAAGCTGAAAAGTGTGGATGGGTTCTCTGCATGCAGCGCACTTCCCATTGGAAGGTGATGTGCACTCATTCTTTTTCTCCATATTTTCTTCTCTACATAGTGTGCTGTCTATGATACCTCAGATGATTAATATGTAAGATTAGTCATGTGCTAGATGTGGAGTGACACATCTGGAATTAGATTTAAGCTGCCGGACCACAAAGGCGACTTTTCTAACCAGGCCAATATAATTAATCTTGACTTTGCAGAAAAGCAGCTCAGCCAAAATTTTGTGAAAGAACGATTCCTAACTAGTGTTCAACCAAAAATACCACCCAAGAGGCATACTTTATTGGTTTTAGCTGGTATGGCATATTTAATGTAGTTTCCTAAAACAAACAAACAAACAAACAAACAACAAAAGGCCAGCGCTCTGAGGACAGCAAGCAGCACAAGGCATTTCACAATGAAGGTCTAGTGAATCAAATGGCCTATGGTCACCATTAAATGTAGTCATTGAACTATGGGCACATCTCCCATCACTTGCATTTAGAGGGTGTGCCACGTGTGCCGCCACCTGAGCTTCCTTGAAGAAAAGAAACTTCTCTCCCAAGCTCTTTACCCCAGAGTATGAATGCAGGCCTTGTGTGAGAGCAGAGTGAGGCAGAGGATTGTCAGGGGGAGCTGGTGTGGCCCAGATTGCCCAGACTCTGTGGAATCGTGGCTTGTTTCCTTAACCTTGGCTTTTCTAAATTTATACTGAGAGACACAGCAGGGGAGGCGAGTCAGTTCAGCATTGTCTCAGGATAAACTCCCTGTAAGTTTGCCAGAATGGGAACATATTCCCACCAGCAATAGCCAACAAGCATGAGCCACTGAGATTGGGAAAACTATGAAAAATGACTCATACCTCCATGTAATTCACTATCATCAACTGTTTTTTTTTTTTTTATTGCTTGTATAATTTTAAAATGATGTCGTATGTGGCAAATAATCATTACTAAGTGGAACATAAATTATTTAATAAATTACCCAAAGTTACCACACGTAAATTACATTAAATATACAACCCTTTAGCCATTAGGGACGATTTCTTAGAGCAGTAAAGGAAACGTAGGTTTCACATTCTTATTTGATTTGATACCACGTCTGTTAAAAGGAGTCAACAAAATGAATACCGGTGATGTCATTGGACATTGTTCATCGCCATTTTTTTTTTCTGTTAATGTAGTTCCTTGTTCAGATGGCTAAGTTGTCATCTTTGCCCAAACACCATCAATATTCACGACACGTGTGTATATAATTTATAACATGTAGATAACTTATTGGGGCTGAAGAGATGGCCTGGTGGTTAACTCCTGCTATTCTTGGAAAAGACCTAAATTCAGTTCCCAGTACCCACATGGCCCTTGACAACTGCCTATCGCCCCCCTATAGTGCAGCTGACACCCTCTTTTGGCATCCTTAGGTTCCATGCATGCATGCAATGTATGTACATACATGAATGCAAACATTTATACACATCCAAAACAAATACACCTTTAAAATGTTTTATACATTTATTCGTTCTGTATGTTTTCTTAAAGACACATGCGGCATACACAATCCTTACATTTGTTTTGATATATTTTTTTTTTCTAAATCATTTATAATTGACTCACCCACAACTAATTGGGTAGTAGTTATTTGGGGAGACACATTTGTGTTGGAACTTTCTAGAGTACTTACCTGAGTTTTTATAGAAAGCCAATTATACATTTAATATTTTATCTAGCTAGGAAAGTTATATTAACAGATATGATTGACATCAACAAAAGAGGTATAGCCTGCATGTGACCTGACGACAGACTATGGGGGAGAGTGTTGAAAGGTCACGTGATGGCCAAGTTTACTCACTGCGCTATGGTGGCTCAGGAAGTGTGTGAATAAAACAAGTGATTGGCAGGTTGGGAGTGGGGTGGGGTGGGGATAGTGGCTGACTAAGCCTGCTAGGTTAAGCACACAATTTTCTACCACATAGGGAAAACCAGATATTATCCTGTATTTATAAAATACCATGATAACAGTTTATATTTCATTTTCTATGCTTTTCCATATCATGATGAGTAACTCATTGCCTGCCTTAATTATATCTCATTAATCTTGTGCATAGCATACTACTTATTTTAACTTTTAAAGTAGTTTCCTATCTTGACCATAACATCTTGGATTCTGCAGCAGAAAGAGAAGTACATGATCCTTGAATTATAGCTTTGTTCTCCACACACTGTTCAAGTACAGTTGTTCAAAATAGTACTTATATTTCAGTAAACAAATACATTAAGGAGATTTTATTTTAAAAGAAAATTATATACTGCATCTAATTACATTATTTATGAGGAGGAAGATTTATTTATGTATTCAACAAACATTTGCTGACTCCCTGTGAAGGTTGGGAGTACATCAACTTCAGATGCATACTATAAAATAGCATTTTACATTGAGGGCACTGTGAGTATTCAGAAAAGTATCTATGAGCAAAACTATTACTGTGTGCTGCTTTTGATCTTGCCATACACATATTCTTACATAACAGCATTTAATTCTAAAGAAAGCAGCCTGGTTATTCATTCTTGCAAGAAAAAAAAGTATACTCATACACTACGAACATCTGAAATGTCACACAACCATTTACTCTCAAATGGAGACACATCTTCTTGTGGAAATAGTTGCCTTGGAAGACACTTAAATTGTTCTGGAACATTTTCACCTAACAACAGACTTCCTGGTTAGTCAAATGCAATAGATACAGCTACATTATTAAATCATTTTATTTACATTTAGATACTTATTTAAAAATGTCTCAGAAAAGTGTAGTAAGATATGTTATAGTGTTGCAGTCTCCTTAAGGCTAAAATATAATTCTTAAATTGAGTTGCAAATGTAACTAAAATGGAATTTTTTATCCCCCTGAGACTAGGTCTAAGTATGTAGCCCCTGCTGTCCTAGAATTCACTTTCTAGCCCAGGCTAGTCTTAAACTAAATGGGGATTTTTAAAAAATACTCTTAGCTGGATCCTATAATCAGAATGCAGACTTATTATTGTTGTGTGTTGAGACTCTAGCAGCAGAATTTTATAAGTGTGTGTGTGTGTGTGTGTGTGTGTATACAACTGAAGATCAGAGTGTCTTCCTCAATATGTGCAGTGTCTTCCTCAATCACAATCTGTCTTAGGTTTTCTGGTAGGATTTCCCTGTATCCAATGAACGTGGAGTTCATTGATTTAGCTATGACCAATGAGCTCTTGGAATCTCCCAGCTTGGCATTACAACTGTGTACCCCTGCACTTGGGTCTTACATGGGTGCCCAAGATCTGAACTCAGATCCTTATGGTTCTGCAGTGAGCATTATACCATCTAAGCCATGTTTTCTGCTCAAAGCAGCCATATTTTAAAACTGCTTTTCATTATTCTAATGCATGGCTAGAGATGAAGACTATGATATATAGTTTATAATTTAACTGAGCTAAAATTATAGCTCAAATTTGAAATGTTCAATTAATAATAAAATACTGTATTATGAAAGTCCGTTTTATGGAACATTAGTCTGTGGTTTTCAACAAGGAAACTGAGGCATAACCACGTTAAAGGACTCGATGAAGCCTTGCAGTTCATGAGAAGAGTCGACTACTGGAAGCCATGCAGCCAGAGGAGCCTGGTCTCTCCGTTTCTAATCCCAAATCAAGGATGAATCAAATCAGTGCAGCTGGCCACTCAGGGGAGCACTGTAGAAAGCCAATAAGCAATAAAGTGTAACTGTAGGCCATGAACACTATAAAGATGACTTACTCTCTACTGCTGGTCCTCTAACCCCTGCAGACATGTGTCACATATAATTTACATAGCCTACCTTGTTTACAGCATCTTTCTGATGGGCTTTGCTTTTAATACATTGCATGTCTATTGCTTCATTGTAAAGTTTTTCTGGAAACTTCACTTAGTTCATCTTAGAGATGTCTTGAAGTCATTAGTTTGGTTTTACAGTATGACTAATTACAAGCACCATTACTAAAGTCTCAATTTTTCAAATGGGAACTAACAGCAATGAATCTTCTCTTGTACAATGTTCCTGGAACCACTGGTCATTTATCTTCAGAGAGAACAAACGAGTTTTCATGAGATGAGAGAGAGAGAGAGAGAGAGAGAGAGAGAGAGAGAGAGAGAGAGAGAGAGAGAGAAAGTTTCAAAATGTCCGTGTGGATGAGATGGGGTGCTTGAGGTCTGAGGTCTGATACTTGCTGCTGCCACAGACAGGGGTCACCTCTGTGGCTCTGCTCATCTTTTGTCTGGCCTTGTTTTTAACTTTGCAATGAATAATTTTTGTCTTTCTAGACTATCACGGAAAAACATAAGCTAAATGTTCCTGAGACGATGACGGAGGTTCTTGATGTTTCTGATGAAGAGGGTGAGTCTTTGCTCTAGTCTTTTGTGACAGTTGTCACATTGTTACACAAGGGAACTAAAAGTTTTTTAGGGACAAATGTTGTAATATGGATGGTAGCATCTTAACATTTAAAACCAGGTTGCAATCTTTAGTCCACTAAATTTACTCTTGCCATTGAAAAAATAGTCAAGTCGGGTCTATGTATCTTTGTCACTATTACTTTTAACCTCTAATTACTAGTAAGACAGGGAAATAAGAAAAACTTGAAATCAGCCATGTGCTAAAAAGAGTTGGCTGATATTATAGTCATTATTAATACATATATTAATTATACCAAAACATTTCATATTCACATGCCTTGAAAAAAATTTAAAACATTCTTCACCAATGGTATATTACGAAGTCTTCGATTAGTACGAATGTCAAAAAGTATAACAAACCCAGAAGAAAAGAGCCTTTAAAATGCATAAGATGACCTCAACACCAAGTAGTACAGTCCCAACATTGACTAAGGCATCCTTCATGCCAGGCAAAGTCTGCACTTTCATGATGGTTTTAGAGTTGGTAAAAATTACCTAAGCCAGTGGATCTCTACCTTCCTAATGCTGTGACCCTTTAATACGGTTCCTCCTGTTGAAATGACCCCTAACCATAAAATTATTTTTGTTACTACTTCATAACTATAATTTTGCTATTGTCATGAATCATAATATAAATATCTTATATGAAGGACATCTGATATGAGACCACCAAAGGAGTTGAGTCCCACAGATTGAGAACTGCCAATCTAGACAGTCGATTTCAAGGACCTGACAAAGACATTTTTTCTAAAACGTATGCAGGGGATGGCTGGACGTAGGATAAGAATTCATGCTTGACACAACTAAGGTTCTTTTCTACCTCCTCAGTGACTTTTCTTTGTTCTATATTTTGAATTTCCCTGTATTATTTTTTTTAATATAAAACAAAACAAAAAGGAACAACACCACCAAACAAAAACCAAGAAGTCCCCTGAGGTTACAGAAACACCACATAGAGTTTACAAGCTCCAGTAACAAAGCCAGTGTGTGGGGACTGGAAAACCTATTGCCATTGCAAATGGACATGGAAATGCATGCATATCTTTGCAAAATCATTTCCACGAAGATGTTCCTGGGCCTGATAGCAAGAGATTCTGTAGAAAATAGTAAATACATCTTTAAGTTCTTCGACATGAAATCTCAAGACAAAGCTTTACATTCTTAGGCTTGGAACCAGTTGGAACCAGTCTGTCTTTTTATTGGCAATATGCACTGAACTGTGTCAGTGTGCATAAGAATTATGACAAGACTAAACAAATGTTGGATCAATGTATTATGATGAGTAATTTTTAAAAGTCCTGCCAAAGGCCACAATTCTGGACATTTATTATGAGTGTACGCTGTGTTCTAGTATTTGCTAGCTGAGTTCCAACATCCATGTGTGCACACCATGGTTTTGGTGGGATTGTCTTTCTGACTCTTGTTCATATGTTGTACAGCTCTTAAGCAGTTTGGTGACCACTTTATTGATGGGGAAGCACTTAGCGATTCAGGTACCATAAGAAGGACTCAGAGTGATCGCTTTTCTTTGCTTTTAACTTTTCTTAGCTTCATAGAAGCAGCTTGTTGAAGTCTTAAATCTTTTTGATTGATACTAACATTTCTTTGGAAATAGCTTGTGTAATGTGGGTGGAATTGTGCATGTGTGCATTTGATGTGTGTATTTTATTAACTTGTAAGTTTAAAGCCATGATTTGCTTATTCTGGTAGCTATTTAGCAGCTATTGTAGAGACCTATTAAACAAGATTATTTTCTTCAAGGAACATTTTAAGAATGTTTCCTCAGAGGAAACTGGGGAACATACTTTTTTTTGTTTTAGAATAGAGACTTTGAGGAAAAGTAATTTTTTAATACTGACGTAAGCATGACATATTGGTAACTAATCTATTAGTTACTATCTATACTTTCAGCTAAGATTACTTGAGGTGAATGCTTACAATTACCCTTCTTAGATGATAAAAATATATTATTAAATTAGAAGCCATGTATGGTAGCATGTATAGGTAGTCACAATTAGGAAGCAGAAGCAAGAGAATAACTCAGAGCAGCCAATGAAGGTCGCCCTAGGCTGAGCATGGAGGTATATTCCTTTATTCCCAGTACTCAGAAGACAGAGGCAGGCAAATCTCTGTGAGTTTGAAGCTCTCCTTGTCCTTGTAGTTTGTTCCAGGACAGCCAGATTTATACCATGTAGACAGAATCTCTCTCAAGGGGTAGGGGAGAGTAAGGTCAGTCTCAGCAAATATATAATTAGGAGTAGAAATGTGATTGTTTTCTAAAACGTAGTCAAGAATAGAGGTAAATTAACCAGTAAATATCTTTAAAAATTATTCAGGAAGAAAATGATTGGTTGTGAGGAGATGGCCAGCAGTATAATAATGCACACTTTTAAATGGTTTACTATGTGTGTCTGTTGAGTGTATGCTCACCATTTGCTTGCAGAATGCATTTTGCTTGCATTTACCTACAGAAGCCATAAGAGGGCATCAGGTCTCCCTATATTTCAATAGAAAGGGAAAGGGCAGGAGCTCAGTGACATTTCAGAGTCTCTATCCAAGCATCATAGAGGTTATTAAGATGAGTAACCCTTGTGACCACACTATTTTATCTTAATTTATTCCCATATTTTTGATATCTGTGTTCTACAGAGTCCTGGCATGGCTAATACACCAGTCACCAGTCATGTAGAATCTTGTAGTTTTAGATTACCAAAATCAATTTTATTTAAAAGCAAACAAACAAAAACACCCCAAAACAACAACAACAACAACAACAACAAAAAAACTGCAGTATGCTGATGCTTTATAATCCCTAGGAAGGAGCTGCCCAGAAATGTCTATAAAAACTAGAAAATACAACAAAAAAAATGAACTCATTAATCTGAGAGTCATCTATTAAATGAATACATCTATAATTTAGAAAGACACTTTCAAGTACAGGAAACAACAAGGAAACTCACATTAAGTTTGTTATATAATATGGGGAAAATAATTGTGTCTGACTGTTTTATACCAGATAAGTTATTAATAGAGTGTATGTCAGTGAACAATTATTATGTAATAGCAAAGTTCTTCCCAAGTTGAACAGAATTCTATGCACACAAATAAGAGCTAATGTTTTTAATTCAGATTATTATTTTAAAATAGGCTGCTCAGCAATTAAGAACACTTAACCACTAACAGAGAACCTGGGTTTGATTCCCAGAACCCATGTGGTGGCACACAATCAAAATAAACCCAGTTCCAGGGGATCTAGCAGTCATACACATGGACCCAACAGGCATACGTGCATGCAGGCAAAACATTCATACTGTCTCAGTTAGGGTTTTCATTGCTGTGCACAGACACCATGACCAAGAACTCTTCTTATAAAGACAAAATTTAATTGGGGCTGGCTTACAGGTTCAGAGGTTCAGGACATTATCATCTAGGTAAGAGCGTGGCAATGTTCAGGCAGACATGGTGCAGGACAAGCTGAGAATTCTACATCTTCATCTGAATGTTGCTAGCAGAACACTGGCTTCCAGGCAGCTGGGATGAGGGTCCTAAAACCTAAACCCACAGTGACACACCTACTCCAATAGGGCCACACCTTCTAATAGTGCCACTCCCAGGGCAGGGCATGTACAGACCATCGCACATACAGATAGATAGGTAGGTAGATAGGTAGATAGATAGAAAAAACCATTTATATCTTCCATCTCTCTCTCTCTAAAAGCATGGAGACAGCTATCTATCCAAATGGCTCATATAGAAAGTTTGTCAAGAAGCATGTTGGTGGGGGAACAAATGAATGAATGAAATGAACAAATAAGAAACGTTCTGTTTCTTCATGCTAAATGTGAGGTACTTACAGAAAACCCAGGTCCAGAATTCTTGGAGGAGACTGAGATATGTATTTGGAGACAAAAGTCTAAGATGGTTTTGAACTATATTATATGAGTTCCTTGAAGTTTTAATAATGTGTGGTAAATGGGACTTAGCAGGGGTCACATAGGAATGTAATTTCAGATAAAGGAACCTGAGAAGAAAGACTCAAAGTAATAGGGAAAAGACTAGGAAAGATTGTGTCAGAGATGTCAAGGAGGGTTGTTTATCAAAGATGTTACCTCTTGGTCATTGTTTAATTACTAAAATCAATTAACAATAGCAAGGGTCTGATCATGACAGGAAGTTTGATTATAAAAGGAAGAGAAGACTGAGTACTGCATTTAAAAAGGCCTAAGACTGGCTAAAGAAAGGTTAGTGCTTTACTGTGGAAGGGAGAGTCCATCATGGAGCTGGTGGCAGAGGAGGTTGACTAGAGACAAGACTCTAGACCATGCTTTCAAGATGATGCGAGGCATAAGGCTCTAGAAATAGAATAAGATAAATATAAATCTCCTCTAACTCTTCTCATACATACTTTCCATCACTCGGTATTGATACGCAGTACTTACTGAACAATGGTATTTTTATGTGCAAATAACTTGGAGAGAAATTATATACAGTATCAAGATTAGGCCAGAGACAAGTATCACTCCTGTTAATGTTAGCAGATTAGGTTCAGGACACTGTTACTAGCCTTGGAGACTTGAATTCTTTGGGTCATAATCATGAAATTATGATCTATTACACCATGGGTGTCTCCAGAACTCTGAAGCCTCACTTTTAAGAAGCCGAACATGGCAGTTGTTTGCAGAACAACCATCAAAGAGGCGGGGAATGAGAGAATATTAAGGACAGCCACAGCCTCATGAATCCGTGTGATTAGAGGGTTTTAAATGCTGCATTGGTTTGCCAGCCTTTTAAAAAGGATGTATTTTATTTCAAATACAGTGTTCAGATGGCTCACTCTCTATTTGTAACACAAATCCATAAACACAGGGAGGAGGTCTGGGACTTCGTTCACTCCCAGGTTGTGCTGCAGGATCCAGCTACATCCACCTTTATGAACCTCTTTCTCCCCACCAAGGCAGGACAAGAAAGAGGTTGAATAAGAAAATCTAAAATGTGGGTCATGTTTTATTAAGGAGTGTTGAGACATTCCAACACAGAAGGAATAGAAACTTGTTTTGACTTAGTTGTGTTCCCTGTGACTACCTTGGCCAAGCCTGATAAACTGAATCAATACCCAGGTCCTACACAGTAGACAGAGAGACCAAGTTCCTCTGACCTTCACGTGTGTATGTATACTAAAACATGAGACATACACACACAGAGACACATAGAGAAAGGACCACAGAAACAAACACAGATACACATTCAGAGATACACACAATTATAGACAGACATAGACACACACAGACACACTGACACAGAGAAACACACAAAAATACAGATATAGACACACACACATATACGCAATCAATCAAGAAAGAAAGAAACTCATAGAACTGTCTCACATAACTTAGCACATAGTCAACAGCATGAAGAAACTATTAATACTGGATTATACATAGAATTATGGAAGCTTCTGAGAAAATTCTAGCAATCTACACATTGGGATAATCTTTAAGCTAGACTAGTGATCATGAAAACAAACAGAATGAAGAAAGCCAGTTGAAAGATATTCAAGGAATTACAATTCAGTTAATTATAACTTCTTGATGCCTTTTGGAGAAATTAATCAAATATTCTCTCTCTAGGCATTAGCCATCTGTAGACACGTGTTTGGATTCTGTGTCTTCCTGATGTGCAGGGCTTTGCTATCATCCCAGGTGTCGTGTGAATGCACTTTGCAACTATGGGCATATGTTGTTGCTGGTACTAAAGTGAACAAGTGTCTTCCCTCACTGTCATCTGATTACCTCCAGGTGACGACACAGTGACAGGTGACGGGGGAGAATACCTCAGGCCAGAAGATCTCAAGGAGCTTGGGGATGACTCGCTGCCGAGCAGTCAGTTCCTGGACGGCATGAACTACCTTCGGTACAGTCTGGAGGGAGGAAGATCTGACAGGTACGCGCCAAACTTACATTTAATTTCACAAGTATGCACAATCCATCTTTTGAATATTTTCTTTTTTCTGTTTTCTCTTTTTCTTTTGGTTTTTGGAGAAAAGGTCTCACTATGTAGCCCAGAGAATGGCATGAAACTTTCTCAGATGAGCTTCAAACTTCTGATCCCCCATCTTAGCCACCTGAGTATTGCATGTCTGAGTATTGAGTCCCAGCTTTTCAAAGTGATGTGTTTAATCACTGCCACTTTGCTCTGCAGGGAAATGCTAAGGATAGTTTTGCCTGGCAGGTGTGGTTAGCATCTCCAGATACCTCTGATTCTAACTTAAGTCTTGGTGCTGTCATTTCTGTGTGCACAAAAAAATATGTTATGAAGAACAACAGAAAACAAGTGCAAAGGAAAACTGCCCTGGAATTAATTTTTTAATTAAAAATAATAAAGGAGGAGGAGGACAGGATCTTAAGAGGTGACCCGAATCCATAAGGATCTCACTTTATAGACACATCCGAGGAGACTTGCTAATATTCTGAACTGAGTCAATGTTATCTTGGTTATTCCTAACTAATACACCGGGGGCTTGCTACTCTCAGCAGCAAGATGACTAAGAGTATTCTGGATGCTTCTTCAGAAGTATGGCTGCTAAGCTGGGTCACATGTGTGCTTGTCCATGTTACTGTAATGTCTTCCCATCAACAGTCTCATGATCAGAGTGCAAAGCTGACTCTTGTCAGCCACTTTATGAACTTCCCACATATTTATCATTTAAGGAAGAATCATCAATTCTACACAAATAATCTCTGAAGGTGACTTATTTGGGGGCTTTTCCCTTGAGACCCTGGATACCATTTCTCGTTTTTTTTTTTTTTTTTCTCTTCTTTTACCCTTTTCCTAACTTTTCCCTCTTTTACTGCGTAAGTTCATTCTTGAATTGGGCATTCTGATAAGTCTAGGAAGTACCAACATGATTAAAATATGTTGGCTAAATTCATAGCCTAACAGAGACCTTGAAAGGCCAGGGCAGATGGACTCTGAGCAGCAATGCAGGCCAGAGACTCAAGCTTCCTGGCAGGCAGGGGCCCAAACCAGGTGGACTGCTGTGCACCGCTGCTGGGAAAGGCAGAGGACACTGAAGCCCTCACAGTGGATTAGCAGAGGGTTGTGTTGGTGGGACTACACCGTGGTGCAGTGGGCTGGGCCGGGAATGGAGGGGAAGCACACCTGTATTTTACCAGAATCCCTCTTCTGTGACACAGACAGTTGTTCTTCTGGAGAGGGGCCAATGGGCAAGACAACATAGCTGCTGCATACTGTGTGCCGGCAGTTATGACAGTATTGAACTCTAGCCCTGACCCAATTGTAGAAAGAATTCCACAGTGACAATTTTGACACATGGGTAGTGGGATTGGTTGGTGAGTTTTATGGGGCAGTTGAAGAAGAGGTTTTGTGGCTCCTTGGTATTGGTGGCTTACATAGAGGGTAGCCCTTAGGGTCCAGGCAAGGAAGGAGGAGCCATTGGGAGGTGTGGAGGAGAGGTGACAGAACCTGTGCTCCATACATTAAGTTCTGATCCACTGATAGATTTGGATTTGTAATCTGAGATTCTTTTTTCTACTATAAATAATTTTTATTAATTTATTTATTCACATTACAGCCTGATCACAGGCCCCTAACACAGCTCCCCTCCCCCATGCCTCCTCCCTTTCTCTGTTGAGAAGGGGGAGGGCCCCCTGGGTATCACCCCAACCTGTCTCCTCAAGGTGCTACAGGACTGGCCTCATCCTTTCCCACTGAGGCCAAACAAGGCAGCCCAGTTAGAAGAATGGGATCTATAGGCAGGCCACAGAATCAGAGACAGCCTCCACTCTATGTTTCAGCGTAAGAAATTATTTATAGCTTTGCGTGAACTCACATTAATCTATGAACAGCCTGCTTAAACTCAGCCAAAGAACACTTCATTTTCATCAGTTTCTAATTAATTTTTTTAAAATGCTTGATTCACTCATATTTTCTATATTCAATCTAAAGTTGGGAGTTACAACACACTTTCCATAGAGTGTGTGTTTGGAGGGGGTCTGAATGGTTTGAGACTTATCCGCATACAAAGACAGAAGCATGAAACAAACATTGCCTGCTCTGTTCTTGGATTCCCATGTGTACTTCTTGACCACCACATGTATACACAAGCCCCCAAATAGGTCTACGGGCCGCAACTCATCTTCATGTTTTATTAACTACTCTTTCAGTTTTGCTTGAGCAATTTGGTACATCACGTTTTTAGTAACCAGTTTCCTCTCCCATTATTTCTTTATTTGGTGTGCTGTCAATAGTACCATTCCCAGGTAGGTATCACACGGCATGAAACCATGGTCTTCTTGGGCACATTTGCATTTCCCTGCTCCCTGCTCATCACTGCTCACGGCTCACTGTGTGTGCGGGGTGTGTGTGTGTGTGTGTGTGTGTGTGTGTGTATGTGTGTGTGTGTGCGCGCATGTGTCTGCACAGATGTGCATTGGCAAATGCTGCTTATATTCTAGAATTATAGATTTTCCCTCAAATTAGGGACACACACATACTTCCTTTGTGCTAAATTAGTAACTGCTAGAGTTAGGAGAGGTAACTGTCACAAGAACCAGGCCTGACTCTAACTCTTACAGCGCCACCTTGTGGCTGACAATACAGGAGCGTGGTCCTCCCATAACAAACTAAGCAGCCTATCAATACTGGGAAAAGACAGAAAACAACATTTCGAGTGCCTGAAGTAAGCATAAATAGAGAAGGATTCAAACACATACATTTTAATGCATATGGAGCCAAACCAGAGCCAAAGTCCAGTCAGTTGGATTTTAATCCATTTATTATTGTTGCTTACAACTGTCCAAATCCAAAATAGAAAAACTCCAAGTAACAACGAATCACAGACGCTTCTTCAACCACACTGAAAATGTTGTATATTTACTTGTTCAGTGGGGCTTCAAACTCTACAAGTTGAATGTCTAATAGGTATTATAGTTTCCTAAGCTAGTCATTGTTACACGCATGTCAATCTATAAGACAGGTGTATGATAGAAAGTGTGAATTGAATCCTTCTTTGTATCTATAGCTGCGTGCCCGCCAAGTGAACAAGTACATTTTGGTTTCTTTGAACATGTTATTCTCAGTGCATTAACGAACAGGAGGCCTTCCTAAAGTCATGTCTTGAAAATGGCAACTCTGTTGTAACGTATTTAAAGTCGTCTGTAATGTTTCCCGCCAAATGTGTGCAATTATGACGCAGAGATTTAAACTTCTTTGAAAAGTTTATTCTTGTTATTATTTCATCAGAGAGAATCATGTCTCTGCTGTTAGAATAATATTCCAGCCATATTTACTTCATTCAAGTAGATTCTGTAATGTCATTAGGGGAGGAAAGAACAGTTAGGACACATGAGCTTGATTCACTGACATGAGATCTACAAAGAAGTGAACACTCAGACCGTGGTCTTGTCCAGTTCCCTGTCTGTCTTTGTACTCTAATATGTAACCTTCTCTTTTGTGGCTGTCTGCTACTTTGTTTCTTTCTCCCTGTTAGCCATTTAGGCAAGAGGAAAATTAATAACTTTCTCTACCTCCTCTAAATCAAAACCAGTTGAGAAAGACCCCAGAAAATGGAGGCAGGACAATCAAGTGTTTAAGGCCAACCTGGGCTACATAGTGAATTCCAGACCAGCCTAGGTGACAGATTAAGACTCTGTCCCAGAAAACCAAAACTAGTTGTACCAACATAATACCATTTGACTGTACAGATTGATTAGAAACAATAAGTTATGCAAAGGACAATTGTTTTGTCTATTGCATTTGAGTCTATAATTTGGAGTAACAAAAATCAGATTTATGAAAAATATGAAGCACTAAATAGTAAGGCTCTGATTGCTTTTTGAAGCCCCACATCATTTTTGGTCGCGTCCGTTGGCAAATTGCCCTTGTGTTGGTGTGTGTCTGTCCTGCTCTTGCCTCTCGTCCCCATGGCAACCAACACTTTTTAGGGATTCCTACAGGACACACAGGGCGTGCAAAGGGGACGCTGCTCTCCCCTGAGATAAGAGCACTGTTGTGCTCATCTGAGGTAAACAGGAGGGGCTCCACTTCCACAGGAAGCTCACATTTGGCCACAGTTCATTTCTCTCTGTCTATACCTTCCAGGGGAGGATGCTGACACTCAGCTGTTCACAATGCAGAGAGGAGGAGAAAGTGGCAAGGGAAGAGAATAGAAAATAAAGAGAAAGTTAAAAAAAAAAAAAACAAAAAACAAACCCTGCTTTTTCATTTTGCTTTTGCTCTCTGAGTAGTCTACTTTCCAGCAAATATTTCCCATGGCTGCAGGGACCTTATTTAACACAGATTTAAGAACTATTGCCTGCTTAAAAATTTTTTCCCACTGGCAAATAAGTGACAGTTGCTGGTTTCAAACATTTCTGGAAAGAACAGGAATCAGATTAGAAGTATCGAATGTAACTTGCAGATTCCCTTGTGCTCTTGCCGTTCAGTGTTTAAGCACAGTCTGAGGATGCATTGTAGCTGCTGGGCAGAGACCTGGGTAGGGCCACTCTGAGACCCATGTCCCCTGGAAGTTGCACTGTTAGCTAATAGGAGGCTTTTTTCATTCTCCTGCTCGGCTCATTTCACCTTCCCAACCCTCCACCGCTGTTGGTGCATGACCATGACCTCCTGCCAACCTACCAGCCTCCGGTCCTTCAGTTCCGACAGGTCTCACACTCTGAGCCATGCATCGTACCTGAGGGACAGCGCCATGATTGATGACACGGTTGTGATCCCCAGCCACCAGGTACATGACTTTCTGCCTTTGTGTCTGCTTTCTGGACAGCGTTTTTGTATATCCTAACACCACAAATATCCGGCTGGAAACCGGTTGGGCGTGGGGAGGGGGGCGGGTCAAGAGAAGAAAGCAAAAAGAACAGTAAAGACCTAAATTCTCTCTTAATGACAACAACAAAATTAGTATAAGAGACTGGAGGGTGTCCCAAAGCATGAGAAATGTTCACCAGATTTTAGACTGAGCTTCCTCCCCGCCCCTGTAATAATATAATGTTTCCTTTTTCAGCTATACTGAGTTCCTCTCTGGAGCTTTTATGTAAAGATTTGTGTTCTGTAAATAATATCTCCATTATAAGAAAAAGTGAAGCAGGACGTGTTTATGAAATGAATGGTGTGTTGTAAAGTATATTTTGTTGCAATATTCAAAGTAGCTGTGAGAAAGGGCTTAAAGTTTACTCTGGAACCTTTTAATTTTAGGGATAATTTTATTGCTCCTGATGGATTGGATATAGAGAAATAGACAAAAAGTGGCTTTCAAAGTACTCTGCTGTCGTATGAGTTAAAAGGGAATGCACTAGGAGAGGTTGATTTCAGATTTATTTTCTATGTTTTTTTTAATTAAAAATTATCTAAGTCCTAGCCCCTTTTGTTTTATGCTTTTTCAGAATTCCTTGTATTTTACTTGAATTTTGAAGCATCGTTTTTCATCAAATGCACTGTTCTTTGTGTGTAGGTGTCAGCGCTAGCCAAGGAGGCAGAAAGGAATTCTTATCGTCTGAGCTGGGGCACTGAGAACTTAGACAACGTGGCTCTTTCTTCCAGTCCTATTCATTCAGGGTGAGTGAATCAATATTATGTATCCAGATCAAGAGGTAAAAAGAGATGTGAAAAGTCACAGCTTTGTCCAGTTGCTTCAGTGGGTGCTTAGCTTACAGAGGAGGTGCCCTTTGTTTCAACTTGTGAATAACATTGCTTTTTCCAACATGGTTCCAGCTATGCCAATGAGCCAGCGAAATGGGGTTGAATTCAGCATAGAAAACTACTGTTTTAAAATAGCTAGTAGCAACTGTTTGCTAACTGACTAGAATATGCTGGCCACTTCCTTACTGATCATACACAGTCTTTAGAGCCATCTTTTAAAAAAGAGGCGAGGCCAGATGCTTATTTGAGAGTTTCAATCCGCTAAGATTAACTGGCTGGCCTTTGAAATAAATGCCTTTCTTCACATATCAATGCACTTAAAGTAATGGTTGTGGAAGTCCAAGTCACACACATACACAGATGGATCTGTACACTCAAGTAATGATGTGAATAAAGAGAAGGTCACAGCTAGAGCATCCTCTCAGCTGTCCTTCTAATGCCCTTTCTACAGTGTATTCAACACTGCTTGCTTATCACTACTTAAAAGTCAAAACCAGACTCTGAACGATACTCTTCAGCATTCCTAACGTCTACCTTGGGGTGTAAGAATTTAATAAAGTATAGTACACATTTCTTAAAGAATTTAAAGTATAATACTTCCTGAATTATTTTTTGCCCTCGAGTTTTATAGTATGGTAATATTATGATTATATATAAATCTTCATGTGTTTTCTTTTAAGTGAAATTTCTAACCATATTTTACAAAAAAAAATTGGAATATTTTAGTTAAATTATTACCCCAAACTCCTTATGTGTAATCCCCATAACTGTTTTGAGCAGTGGACCCTTTCTTCTTCTTCTTAGTGTTTTAAAAATGGCCTCCTTCTAAGGAAGTAGTCCATGACATTGTAAACAGTTTGAACGTTTTAGTGTAATAGTCTACTTAACACCCTAGAATATAAAATTAGACAGATATTGAAAACAAACACCTTGTTTTCCTTGTTAAATACTATAGCTAGTTCTTGGTCTACCAAGAGTTACTTAGAGGAACTAAAAAGATTAAACTCCATTCAAATTAATTATTTTGAAATCTCTACTATAAATTGGTCAAAAACCACAGCATTGCCTTCTGCTACTGCCCCTCCCCCCCCCCATGTAAGTAAGAGAGAGAAGAGCTCTGGGCCTCAATGACTGATGATAACAAATAAGAAGCCAGATTCCATGCCACCAAATAAAGACATTATTTTAGGTACAATATAACCAACTACCAATAGCTGATTTTTTTTTTTTAAAAAGAGTGAATATTACAGTAATAGTTTGGTTTTCAAATTAATTATTACTCTTAAAAAGGAAATTCTTAAAGTTTTAATGCACATAAATATTCAATTTATTTTACCAATCTAAATAATATCTATGAGCTATAATAACTATATAATGATTACTTCATTGTGATTGATTACTGGAAATGAACCATCAGCATCTAAAAAAGAGAAAGAGAGAGAGAGTGAAAGAAAGAAAGAGAAAAAGTAGGAAATCTATAAAAATTGGTCTGCAGCAAACCAGTTCTTCTTAGTTTCAAGTGTTTATTATACTGACTTTTAGTTACTCAAATCAGTATGGGGGCTTTAAAGACATCAGTGTCCCGGGCTGGAGAGATAGCTCAGCTGTCAACAGCACTTCTCTTCCAGAGGAGACAGGTTCGATTCCTAGCACCCACATGGCAGTTCACAACGTCTGTAACTTCAGTTCCAGAGGACCTGGTACTCTTATGCAGGAAAAACACTAATGCATATCAAATAAAAATAAATCATTAAAAGCATCAATGTCCAAGCTGCATCCCAGTCCCATTACACCAGAGCCTTTGTTCTCAGGCTCCTGGCACTGATGTCGCTATGAGTTCAGGTTACTGAAATTGCTATGGAAAACCTTTGCTCAGTCAATCAGGCAGAGTACACGTCTGGTTCTCCTAAATGTTCTTACCCATTTTAATTCTTCACTTGTTTGCCAGCTCTGCAAAGCACTAGACTCGGCTGTTTAGGAAAGTAGGTAGTGTTCTTTGAAGTCAAAAGACCACGTGACAAAAGGAGTCTGATGGTTAAGACTATGCCTTGACATCAGACTGATCTGAATTCAGACCCTGATACTGACTCTATGTGGCAGTGGGCACATCGTAGAAAAAAAAAATTCTGACTTCCATTTACTTATTTCTAAAATAAGTGTTATGAATTTACTCCACTGGAAAATTTTTAAACAGTAAATGCTTTTAACATTATTAGATTTTACCTTGAATCTGTAAGTCCTCCACAGAATATAGCTTCTACTATGTCTACATTCTCTTTAGATACATTCCGTATTTCTCACAAACTCCAAATTGGTCAAACAAAATGTGCCCCGAGTCTTCTGAATGGCAATATAAATATGTTCAGTCCACGATGGCAAGATGGGCTTGTTTCTACCGGCTGGCATTGTCTATTGATGTATCTACTGTAGTGGCCGAACAAACAAGGTGCTACAGATGACTTTAAGGAGAGGGGAAATTACCCTTGAGAACTCAGTGGTTCCAAGGGCTGCGAACTTTGAAAGTGACATTCATATCAACGTATACAACATTCATCATATACCTTGTAACACTGGCTTTTTAATTATCATATTCTAGGTTCCTAAGTAGTAGCCATTAGATATTTTTCAAGGACCTGAGTTTTAATATACTCAAAATGTAAGAAAAAAGTGATTTTTTTTTTTGGTAAGGGGATAAGGTAGAGAACTTGTGATTATACCCAATGTGTCCATGAGAGTGATGCTGTGTTACATTCAGTAGCCATCTTACCTTCAAGCTACAGCTTCTTGCACTAATCAGTACTGGCAGTCTACTCTCCCTCTTCTTCATGTTTTAAAGATGCCCCTGTAGAGAAGGACTGGGTCCATGATTAAACTTGCCTTTCTCAGTAGATACATTCAGTATTTGACAAATGAGTCTTTTTTTTTTTTTTTTTTTTTTTTTATTTTCCTGACAGATTCATAATGAATCCAGGAAACAGCCACTCTTAGAAGCTCCACATGAAGGTCATACCAGTATTTTGTACAAAAAAATTAATTCTATCAGGTGGTGGTGTCGCATGCCTTTAATCCCAGCATTGGGGAGGCAAAGGCATGCAGATCTTAGTGAGTTTGAGTCCAGCTTTGTCTATAGTGCAAGTTCCAGGACAGACAGAGCCATACAGGGAAACCCTGTATCAAAAAATCAAAACCAAACAAAAACAAAACACCAAAAAATAAATAAAAGAGAAAAGAAAGAAAAAAGAAAAATTAACTTCACAATTCTTAATTGCATGTATGCATATGAATTGGCTGATATGAGGCCATTTTTACCAATATCTAGTTTTATAACTCACTTTATATATTGTTATTCTGAAAGTCTCTGTAATGTTTTAGTGACAGCCAAATGCTGCGAATTAAATACCAACTCATTGGGTGTTAGTATATGCCACAAGTAAAACAAAGCCTCAAGAAAGGAATCTTTTAAAACATGCTGAAGACAGTTTTTGTTGTGACCCTTGAACTACACACACACACACACACACACACACACACACACACACACATTAGTCACAAAAGATATATTGAAACGCAAATCACAGAATGTTTGAAATGTAAGGTAGCCAAGTCTCTTCTGCATGGGACAACATAAGTGCTTACAGAAGTACTTCCAGTGTTTAATTTAGTTGTTCCTATTTCTTAAAATACCCTGGGAGTTCTTTGAGATTCATTTATGCTGATTCTTTCAGATGGAGAAAAGTGTTTTATAAAGTAGCAAATCAACTTTTCTAGAAGACTATTTCTGGTGCATTAGAGAAATATACTTGTGCATGTCAGCAAACATTGGAATGTCATAAAACCCTGTGGGATTAAGGATGCACAGACTCATGGGTAAAAGAGTGGTGAAGAATAGAAATTATACATTAGGTTCAAGGACCACGATGCTCAAAACAGTCAATGAAGTCTTGGGGAGATGCACTAAGATTATTTTTGCATAGATCTTTACTACATAAAAGTAGGTGATTAATGGTACCTACTCTGCCATAAACTTTATGCAGTATCTGCCACAGAAGGTATCCTTTAAGTTGTATCTTTCCTGTTTGTGTTTCTTCTGTTGTAGCCCAACAGGGAATTATCTTATCTCAAAAAGTATTAAAGAATTTCTAGTGGACAACAATTGAATCAAAACCACATCCATGGAATCCAAGACATTATATTTGTCTTTATAATGTCACTTGGCGCTTTTTAGCTTCTTGAACACGTAGTCTTTACTGAGTGTCGCCGTGAGCCAATGCTAACTAAGGCTTCACTTCCATATCCAGTGAATATGTAACTTCCCCAGCTTCCTAAACTGGGATGAGCCACAAAGGCCCAAAGCTTTCTCTTCTCTAAGCGCGTGGAGAGTGACATTTATGTTATATTTGCATAGAGTGATATCTTACGTGTATTTCCATCTTTTTTTTCCAGTGACTACTGTGTTGGTATATGAGTTAAATATTTCAATCAAAGTCACATCTGATTTCATTCTTTATATTTCACTTATTACCTCTTTCTCTGTGCTAAATTATCTATTCTGTTGCAGCCGCGCCTCTC
This sequence comes from Arvicanthis niloticus, assembly GCF_011762505.2. NCBI lineage: Eukaryota > Metazoa > Chordata > Mammalia > Rodentia > Muridae > Arvicanthis > Arvicanthis niloticus. Next base: position 104,304,618 of record NC_047661.1, on the reverse strand, counting down.
CATGTCTTGATCGTGACAACAGCAGGTGAACCTCTGCGTAATTCCTTCTCTGAACATGTGCCCCCTCTAGTTCCCTCCCCTTTGCCATCTCCTTCTGCATATGCCCCACCTCAGGATGCTTTAGTGTTGATGATGTCTAGCGAAATATATGCAGGGGTTTACGTTGTCTAAATTGAGCCCATTGCTCACTCTCCCTTTCCTGGTGGACATATTTAATGCCAGCAGGTATTAGGTTAGTTGGGCCAACATTAAGATGGATTCCTGTCTTGGTCATGGCCTCCACATCACAGATGCTTTTGTGAGGAAAAGCGCTGCATCCAACTGAAAGCTTATGTTCCCATGACTAGGCAAATTGGTGGAGCTATTTTGAAGTTTTATTAAAGGTTGTGATTTTTAGTAGCACTCAGACCTTTTCTTCTTTGTTGTGCTTTATCTTGCCACATTCTAGGTGAGCCAAAGCCTTATTTACTAATGGTATTTTTCTTTTCTTTTCTTTTTTTTTGCTAGCTCTATTTTAAGTTCAACCTTTTGATATTTTTGGAAATTGTGCTATGGAATGACATCTTCACATTGTAAATGTAGCAAGTATGCTATGTGCTATTTAGACGAAGTTATTTTTAAAGTTCCCTTTGGGCAGCTGATTAAAGGATTTTTATTCTGTGGACATCCATTATGATAATATGGATTATCCCTCTATACATGAGACAATTTTATATTTTTATTCTGAAAGTTCAATTAATGTTTTTATCTCTTCTCAAGCACACCATAAATGTTCACAAACACAGGGATTGGTAACTAATTACTGAGTGATTTATACAAATTTGAACTACCCTTTTCAGTGTCATTTTTTCATCCAGTTTTTAGTTTTGGAATTTGAAGAACTAGGACAGGATTAGGAAGTGATGGAGAAAGAGGCTCCTGGTGTGGTTTCGAATAGTACCACCGAGGCAGAATTGATGCCAGGCCCTCTGCTGTGTACATGGCACCACTGAAGCACCCTGATGAGTCTTTTCTCTTGTCTTTCACCCAGTGACTAACTCCGAATGCTGCAGTCTCCTCCCTGTTCCCAGCCCATGGTCCTACATGAATTAAATGAAAATTTGAAGTATCAATAACTTTGGGGGTGGACAGTGCAGTCTTTAAAAGTTCGAATCCTTGTTTTCTGCTGCCTCCTCTGAAGCATGTACTGGTTTAGCTAATGAAATTGCATAATTATCAGCAAGTCCTCTGTTTAATAAAAGTGAATTGCATTTGCTTTTATTCCTTTTTAAATTGTGACAACGTTGTATCTCACAATTTAGAAAACTTCAGAGTTTCTACTTTGCATGACTGCTGTCATTTGAAAAGTCAGAAGCATCAGAGCCAATATCCCCTTGCTATTTTTTCCCTGTGTAGTCTTAAGACAATGTCTAATGAAATACGCCTACACATTTTCAGCAAAGTATCTATTTAACCACAGGTCAAAAACTATCTTCACTGGGGGTAATAACAGTTTGCTTTCCAATTAGGAAATCTTCCAGAGCATCCAAAATCAAACATTTAAGTAAATTGTCTGATGTAGCCAGCCATTAACTGCATCAAATTTATAGCATTAGGCAGGAAGTTCAGAGATGTAGTCACCTAACTCTCTTAATTCATACACAAGAAAACAAGTGTTAACAAAGATGCCAAGTCACTTGACTGTGGTTACAAAAATAGCTCAAAACAGAGATAAGTCTGAGCCTGGAAAGAACATGGAGCCACAGAAATCTGTGCTGCCATAACAGAATCCTCCCGATATTATAATGTAACCAAGATTGTATCGACAACATTAAACTCTTCAGTACACATATGAGTACCTTGAACATTCTTAATAAGTTTTCCCCCAATGTTTTATGTGATGTATGACATATATTTTAATGATCATGACATTTAAAAGATGGAAAAAGGCAGAAGAGAAGAAGATGATGGGGGCGGCCATTTATTGAATCTGTATTCTTTACCCACACATGATTTATTTCTCCCCATAGCTGTAGGCGGTGACAGGGTCAGCTCCCAGGGACCAGGAGGCTTCCATGTCACACTCCAGACTATAGAGCTGAGCTTTCAGTGCACATCCCATGTCCTTTACACATAGCTGCCTTGTTAGCGTCCCTCCAGTTCCTTTCATCAGCAAATATTTGCAAGGCTCATATTGTCTCATTTCTAATGTCCCCCAAATGTGAGAGTCATACCCGTTCGGTTCACTCCAGCAGGTGAGATGACCTATCTCTTGAGTCACCCCTTTCATCCTCCCTCCTTACCTCACAGTCTTTACAGTAAAAAGGTTCCTTTAGTGTTAGCCCCAGCTTCACACACTACAGAATAACTGGCTCCTAATTCCCTTAGCCATCCAAGTAGTGGCGCCTTTTGGTATTCTTCCTTTTTTTTGATGAAAATCTTCAAATGCTTACCCAGCTGTGTGCTAGCAACTGTTGGGATTGAGGGGTTATCTTGCTAGCTTTCCCAGTACACATCCACAGCATCCGGGTACAAAGTGCAGTCTCTGTTTCTCCTCCTCTTCCTACCTAAAGGAGAAGCCCTGAGAGTACACAGTTAAGTTCTGTCTTAATTAGTCATTTGATAATTACATTATGAGTCCAATTTGGCCAGAACATTTTACAGCAGGTTAACCTTTAGTACCCTCTGTTCCTTGGCAGTTAGTGGTCATGTCTTCCAGCCCTCTCTGCTTCTTGGCATCTTTCTATTTTGCTTTTTGTTTTCTCTTTCCTCTCAGTTTCTAAGGAAAATATCTCCACTGGAGTTTGTGATTGTCTGGTAGCCTGTGCCATTTCTTCTCTTACTTGGTAAAATATGCATGTTTATCCTCTTCAGAAGTCTGCTGTTTTCCCCTCAAGTTTGCACATTGCACACTTGATTCTTCCAGTTTGCCTTGCATTTGCTTAGGACTGCTTCTGGGATCACTAATGGCACAGGCATGATCCCCAGGATGTGTATCTATGTGCTATATATGGCCTTAAGTTCTGTTATTTCAGTTTCTCCCTGTTCAGTCTTTCTTCACACAATCTTGTAATCACTTTTTAAAAATTATTTTATGAGATTCAAACTATTAGCTTTCAGTCTCCCATTTTTTTTAAACCAATCTTCTACCCAGGAAATACATCAGATCTCTCAGTTCAGCAGAAATTTATATGGTGGATTCTTTAAACTTAGATATATTGCTTTCCAGTTGCTCTGCTGCATCTGAATGTAGAGATTTGAGTGAATTCTGATTGTAATAACAGGCTAGACACCAAAGAATTCACTTACCTCATATTTTATAAAGCCTTACTCTCTGTTCCATGTAAGGACACACAATTTGTCATAGCCTGCTTCTTCGTTCTTACATTCATCCATCTATTCAAAAATTATTCTTGATTCCTTACTGTGTGCTGTATCCATCCTGTACCGAGTACTAGGGGGCTGAGACTGTGTTCCCTGTAGTTACAGCCTTTCGACGACACTTTGATGAGCTGACTGGTCATATTTTATTGACAAGGAAATTAGGAAGCAGGTCCCAGCAAGGATGAAATCAGAGAGTGACAACTTGGCTTTGCATGTGAAGTTTTTGGCACAGCTCCTGACATTTAGGGGAGATCACACAAAAGGATCATGGAAGCAGAAATCAGGGAGGAAGTAAAACAGAAAGAGGGCTTCTGTGGTACCACACCAGGGACAGTAATAGAATATGTCACCGGCATGGCTGCAGATTCACTGTCTTGAAGATAGACCACCAGAGTAGCCTACATGTTGTTTTGGGGGGAGGATTGATATCCTGCAGACCAGAGGCCATCCCTGAAATAATATCATGGAAATAAAAGATCCCGGAACATGAGTGCACAAACTTTTGTAACTTCCTTCAAAACACATAAATGCTATGAGGGTTCATGACAAGAATGATAATTTCTTCTAGTTTCAGCACCTCTATTCCTTGCTCAGGGTAATCAAGATCTGAAAAATTCGCTAGGTGTGATGACACATTTATAACCATAAAACTTTGGAAGTAAAGGCAGCAGTTCAAGAGTACAAGGTTAAGCTCACAAATGTAGAAAGGTTCAACTAGCCTGTGCTACCTGAGACCCTATTGAAAAAAAAAAAAGAGGGAGGAAAATTAGAGGAAGTATTAATGTTAATTATCAATGAGTCAGAATTACTAAAGTGAGGTTAGGTACTCTGCTAGTTAAAACTGCAGCATTTTAACACATTCAACCTTTAAATGAAAATCAGTGTAAATATACTCAAAGATAATAAAGGAAAATCTGCATGCTCACCTGCAAGTATTTCCAGCTCTTTTCTTCTTTTGAGAAAATGTGTATATTTAAAAGCCAGAAAGAAAATACTTAAGAATTCACATTAAAGATGGATAGTAAGACGAGCTGCAACCTGTTTCTCATTGTATTTTGATAATATCCTGACTATCAACAGTTCACGTACTGTGAACTGTTGCTTGTACGTAGCAGCTATCGTCCCTCCTGAAAGCTCAGCTGCCAGGGGAGAACGGTAGGCCTAGGCTGGCTCCTGCATGCGGGAGATCTGTGGCTCCTGTGGTTTCATGCTGCATGCCGTGCTTCAGAGGGTACTCTGGGCTTCCCCGCACCCTTTTCTCTTACTGGCAACAGGTTTTCTGTTCAATGGCGTGTCTAATGCATTCTGTGTTCTGCTGCAAAGAGGATGCTATGATATCTCACTCTCCTAAAAATAACATCAATGTATTGCGTTTCTATCCCACCACTTACTTTGATGGAATACCTTTCAAATGTTCTCAGTGTTGTCGTGGAAGCAATATCTAGGTGTGCCGATCTGGCTTGGTGCGGTTCTCAGGATCTCAGTAGATCTATGGAACACCTATATGTTGCTTTCATCTTGTTGTTCTTGTGTAAACTTCTCAAACGCATTGGATGCGGGAGAACACTGAACTGAAGTGATTGTGGACGAGTCTACATAGTGTTCATACATGTCCTTGTGTACATGTACACAACAACTAGATTATTGTGCTGTTTAATTTTTTGCTCCTGTAGGAGGTGCCTGCCCAAGAGGCCGTGGTGAGTGTCATGACTAATGAAATAACAAGCATTCTAGCTAAGCTGCTCCAAGATTTGTGATCAACCCCCCAACCCCCAAAGAAACTTCAGGGTGTAGATCCTCATTCAACAGCCTGAGCCTGAGCCTGAGCCACCCGAGATTATTGTTCTTTCTGCCATGATCAATGAGCAATAAAGGAAGCAGAAGTCACAGAGATGCGCTTGCAAACTTAAATGAGTCTCAACTCAAGTTCATTATTATTTGAGGGAAACCATGGTGCACCAGTACGTTCATCACCATGAGCTCAGGTTGCCCATGCTGGACTTATCCTGCAGATACAGAGCTAAGGGGTCTCTGTTTGTTTCAGCCATTCACCCTCTGTTTCAGTTAGAGTGGTTCAGCACAGAGACCTCTTAAAAGTGCAAATGCAGTTTTAACCAGACAATAAGTTGGTTCTGTTCAAAAAAGTTTTCTTTCCTTCTTGTAACCAGTTAAAAATCTGCATCATGGGAAAGATGACTTGGGGGGGGGGGGCAACACACAGTGGCAGTATGGATTTGAGCTTGCCATAACACCTTTAAGGTTGTTCTTTTCAGTCGTGAGATTACACTATAATGAGCTAGAGAGATGTAAAGTTGGAACGTTTAGCTGAATTCACTTAAAACATATACAATTTGGTCTTTCTTATTTGAACACGTGGATTACTTAGGGCAGATAAAAAGACAGAAGGCTTACCTGTGTTCTGTACAATTCCCTTCCAGTTAGTTACCAACAAAAACTGGAATTATTCTTCAGTAGCATGTAAAGACTATACACAAATTAAAACAAAATAAAAAATAGAAATATGGATATTAGTATAAAGTTTAAGAAATACTTTTCCACATGGCATTTACGTTTTAAAAAAAAATTGTTCTGAGAAAATGAACAGCCTAGAGAAAGTTAACCTCACAGAGTGTCTTTATCTCCTGTATTGCTTTGAAGGACGTCTAATCTTCTATTTCAATTTTCAGTTTTCTAGTCAGTTTTATGGTGGATGCCCGTGGTGGTGCCATGCGAGGATGCAGACACAATGGACTCAGGGTCATTATCCCACCTCGGAAATGCACAGCCCCAACTCGAGTCACCTGCCGCCTTGTGAAACGCCATAGACTGGCAACAATGCCACCCATGGTGGAAGGAGAGGGCCTGGCCAGCCGCCTGATTGAAGTGGGACCTTCTGGAGCTCAGTTCCTTGGGTAAGGGTTTCCCATAAGCCTCCTACTTAGTCTCCGATGGGCTTGTGCCCTCTACCCAAGATCTATGGGATGAAACACCAAAGGTATGTCAAGCCATTTTGAAAAAAGATTAGCTCCTGTGACATTTTTTTTTTTTTTTTAATTGGAAACTGTGCCTTTGTTCTTGACTTCACTTCCATGCCTCCCCTGGTCAGGCTTCAGTGAATTAAACATGCACATTGCTGGTGCTTTTTCTTGGATGTAGAATGGCTGCCAGATTCCCAATGGGATAACTATGTGTTTTAGGTATTGGTAGATATTTCTGCTTCTTGTCTGCGGCTAAGATGCGAAGTATAAAGAAATGAATGTGCTTTGTTTGAAGCATAAATTTAATGCATTGTTTGGTTATGAATCCAATTGCCACCATCTCTTTGGACAGCAGCCTTCAACTCAACGCAACAGGCACTGCCCTCTGGAATATCTAGAATTCAGTCTAAATGATTTTTTCCCCATTATCAAAATTGCTACCTTGAGCTATTAAGTCACAGTGTAAAATGAAAACATAAGATCTAACCTTTACCATGCTCATTTTGGCAATTTTGAGCAGAAGTTGTCATTTCTTCTTTCTTTTGTCTGTCTGTAAGGCTGCTGTCATCATACAAAGTGACACCTCGGTGTGTCGAGAGGTAAAAAGGTACCACCAAACGGTGACAAAAGAATGAAGCTCTGGAGGGGGACACGTTTCAAATCATCTTGAAACAAATTAATTGTATTTAAGTCTTGGTGCTTAAGGCGGAGAGAAATTTCTTACTAATTAGGATGCCTTCTGATTGTTGTCAATGTCTACTGGGGAGAGTTTCCTGCTTTAGAACTTTGGAAATGTTCTAAAGCCTGTAATTTGGGGCAAATTGTTAACAGGTTGCTCCAAATTACGTTCACACCTGAAAGGGGATGTGTTGCTAGTTCCTCCTGTAGAACCCACCTATCATAGCTCTTATCAGGCAGAGCTTTGGGAGGAGCCTGTGAAGTTCTGGGTTGCATCAGAAAATGTCACGATGGTTGGAGTCTTTTGATGTTCAGTTCAGAGCCTAACTCCCTCCTGCTCAAGTAGTTGTAGGCTTTTTGACAGTCTTCAAATCTGTTGAGGGATAGCCATGAAAACGTCTCGCTGCTGTGCAGAGTTTTTATTGTATTCCCAACAGTTTTGACTTTCCCGAAGAACAATTTTTCCCCTCCATTTTTTTTTGGCTAGTGCCCTGGCAGTGAACCTCAATAGGAACAGACTTGACAGCCATGTGCTCCCCTGGCACAGAAGCACCTCCATTGTACACTCTGGGTCTCAGGCCCCTTGCTCTTTGTGACCAATGGAGGGGGCAGAACCAAACGCAGTGTGAAACCAAACTTCACCCTGTGATGCTGGGGTTCTGTGGACACGGTACCTGAAGCTCACTTCTGTTCTTTCTTTCATTGCTGCTTTGGATGTACTCAGTAAACTTCACCTGCCAACGGCTCCTCCCCCACTTAATGAGGGAGAAAGTTTGGTCAGCCGCATCCTTCAGCTGGGGCCTCCTGGAACCAAATTCCTTGGGTAGGAGCGACTTAAAACAAATTGATGGCTGCTGGCCCCCATTCTTCTCCTTCTTCTGCGATATGATTTCTCTTTTCGTCATTGTGCCCATGACATGTCCCTCTCTATGATTTAAACTCTGTATAACCTATCTTTAGTGGACCATTTCTGACCCTTGTGGTATGTGACTTTTGTTTTTTGAGTGACGTTTTTATATCTTCTCCCTTAAAGTGCTGTGACCTTCATTTTCGTTCAAGCATGAGATTTGCCTAGTTGTACTCTGTGCTAGTTATGGTGTCGTTATGATGAGTTTGGAATCTGTCTCAAAGCAACCTGGACTCAAGAATGGAAGGCCTCTGTCTATGTTGAATGTGACCTAAAAAAAAAAAAAAAAAATCATAAAACAGTGCATGTTCTGGATCCCAAATGTAATAGGCATTGAACACTATTGAGCTATTGACTGAGCGGCTCAATAGAGCCACAGGGTGTGCACATGCCTATTGTTTTCTTGAATGAAGACAGTATGAGCAAAAGCCACAAGTGCATGGCTCATTAGCACAAGTAGTCTACCTTCCTGACATCTCATTTATAACACCTTGAATTATGCAATGTATGAGCCATTGTCTCTCTTAACTCATGTCGTCATTTTGCACCTGTAGAACATGTTTTTAGAAGATTGACATACATCATAGACATGCATGTACATTTCTTTTGGTTAAATGTGCTACACCTACATTTATCAAAGGAGACGTTCCAGAATGCCACATGCACCCACAGGGGAATATCATTTGGCTTAAAGTAGAAGCATGTACTTGAAGATCAGTGCCCCTGATGCCGAGTGTCGCTGTGCCACCATCCGTTAGTCAATGGGCTCTGGAGGATGGCCCACTGTGTCCCTGCCCCTAGAATGAGCAGAATTCCAGGTCACTTTGCAACAGACTGTGTTGACTTGCTTGTCTCGGGGTTGGTTATCCTGTCTACACTGAGTATTCCGCATTGCTATGTCAGGCCTGTGATCGTGGAGATCCCTCACTTCGCCGCTCTTCGAGGAAAAGAGAGGGAGCTGGTGGTCCTGCGCAGTGAGAATGGAGACAGCTGGAAAGAGCATTTCTGTGAATACACTGAGGATGAACTGAATGAAATCCTTAATGGCATGGATGAAGGTACCTTCGGGGTTGAGGGGTCTAAAAGAAATCTAAGGTGGAGGCATGATGATTACACACTGCTTTAAGATCATCTAGCTGTCTGTGTACTTGTGTGCACGTGTGTGCCTCTCAAGGTGTTTTACTCCAGCATGCTGCTTGCTGTGACCCAATTGCAGCAAATTTTAAGACAATTCAATCCTTTTTCTTAACTGTGTTCATGCTAAATTCAGGAAAATAAAGCCTTTCAAGGTATTAAATGTCTCATTTTAACAAGTATACTCAGCATGCCTTTGTCTTTTAATGAAAACTTGGTCGAATCTAAAATTAATGGTAGAGTAGACGTTGTTTCATAACAAATGGACACAAAACTTGGTATGCTCTTGGCAGTGAGGTGATAGCCTCACTCAGCTTTGTGGTTGCTGAAAATGGCATGAACCTAGTATTATGGTTAGCATTTCTTCTCTATGCAACTTTTTGAGAGTTTTTGAGAGTGAGCTTCTTCTTCCAGCCAAACAAATATTTCGATTTGTGGCTGGGGAAATTGGACAAATCAGTACTGGGTATGATCCATGTTCTAGATCCTGGGTATAATTGGTATTGGGTACAATTGAGTTATCGGCTGAGTGACTCACTGGAGCTTCATTGTGACATTTTCAATACCAAGTTTAAAAAACTAGATGTTTAAGAAACTAACTTTTAAAAAGTACTAAGATATTTTGTTGAGAAACTTACTCTAACTAATATCTTAATAATTTCATTTCTTTTTTAAGCTTTCTATTATTAAAGAGACTAGAACATTAAGTTTATTTAGTCATTCATATGGAGACTTAGGGAAGACTGGATTGCATGCAGATACATTATATACATATCTTCTTGTGGAACTTTGTTTGTAAATGAGAACTTTGATCTCTATGATCCCCAAATGCCTTCAAGCCATCTGGACACTAATTGAAACTTGTCTGACTGGAGGGAGGGGGGCCCCATCCTCAGGCCCCATAAATTGAAGAGAGGAGACATCCTAGCCCTAATGCATGGTGCATGCCACTTCAAGTAACTACAGAAACAGAACAAGCCCCTTACTCATTGTCAGGAGCGTGCCATGTTTGTACAGGGCTAAACACATGAAGACAAAGCACAGCCGTAAGTCAAGTTTATCTGTGAGGAGCAGCCTGCCCACAGCTCCTTTCTTATCTCTTTCTGACCCTGTTGAGGTTGAGTAAGAATAAAGGCCAGGCTTAGATGACAGAAAGTCCCCTGTCTACTGTGTAGGTCACTTTCTTCAAAGCAGGGTGAAAGATCAGAGTTCTTGTCAGTGAAGGTGACAACACTCATCTCCTTCCACTTCTTGAAGCCTCTTTATTTGCTAGCATCATAATGGTTTGGGGGATTTTCTTTTCATTGATGCCACCATGCGCATTAGTGTCCTGCCCTTGGATGAAGACCCACTCTTATAATAATTGACACATAGAAGAAATTCACTTTAAAGCCAAGAATCAGTTTGATATATTAACCTTTGGAATTATAGGTTTCTGCTACAGTATTGGCCAATGTACCATTCTCCCATGTTTATTATCAGACCCTAGGTCAGCCACTATTTAATATCTAGTCAGGCCAGGCAGTCAATGAAGAGTTACTACTTTATAGTGAATTGTAAAAAAAAAATATTTCTAAGACTAAGCAACTTTCTATAGTTCTTAAAATTTACTGATACATTTAGTACAGTTTTCCTCTATTTTAAATCAAATTTTCTGTATTGCCCTAAATACCTACACTAAAGCAATATATAGAATCTATTAACCAACCCTCTGCTCTTAGGTAACATATTTGATAAGTCATTGGGTAAGTATTTGGTAAGTCATTAGCATCAGAGGAATATTGAAACCCTGATGTCGAGCCCAGGTACAAACCATGCCACAGGAGAGAATACATAAAGAGAAACCTTACCCATTCACTGCAGAGTTTATTATTGGACTACTCCCCCAGAACCCAAAGGACCATATAATTTCTTAAAACCACAATAACTGGTCTTTGAGCTAACACTGAAATTTGTAAAGGAAAGGAGTTCAAATGCAGCTTCCTCTCCACGACACGAACCAAGAATAGCACGTGTTCATTCCCACTGCAGGTTTGCCCTCAAACACCCTCACAGAGACAGCACTGTGTGGATGCTTCTAGCCCAAAGTGCACTTTTTTAAAGTGTTCTGGAAAGGCCTGGGTTTCCCACAGTGTACTTGCAGACTGCTGTCAGCTGATAAACTACCTCCGATAATTATCTATTTGGTGTCAGAGTAACCTTGTGTTTTATCTTTAACTAAAAGGGGGATTTGCTGCTTTCCCTGTTCACTATTAACTGAGTCTGTGAGTCTGCTAGAATGTTCTCAGGGGTTACTTGCTCTATGAAGACGGATCATTTCTTGTCTCAGTGCTGGACAGTCCAGAAGACCTGGAAAAGAAACGAATCTGCCGCATCATCACTCGTGACTTCCCACAGTACTTTGCAGTGGTATCTCGCATCAAACAGGACAGCAACCTGATTGGCCCAGAGGGTGGAGTACTGAGCAGCACTGTGGTGTCCCAGGTGCAAGCTGTCTTTCCAGAGGGGGCACTCACCAAGCGCATCCGTGTAGGCCTACAGGTATGTCCGTGCAGGATACAGATGATCCTTTGGGGAGTTATTACCATTGTTACAATTAGCTTTTCAAATGAGAGTTGAAATGTCACCTAAATAAAGTTTTCCTGAGTGAACAGAAGCTAACAGGTGAGATATCTAAGCTGGTGCAGGAGTTTGTTCCTAAGTTCAATTCCAGAAACGCATATGATGGAAAATGAGAATTTCCTCAGGTTGTCTTCTGACCTGCATATGTATACTGTAGCATCCACACACCACACATCTAACACACAATAGATATATAGATAAATTATACACACACACACACACACACACGCACACACACACGCAGGCAGTTCATGCTCTACCACTGAGCTATAGTGCTTAATAGTTCTATTCTTATAGCTGCCATATTTAAATCTACCAAACTCATTTGTGAGCTAAAGAACAATATTTTCTGCATATGATAGATATTTGACATAAAGTGTACTACTATATATAGCTAATGTTTTTTTTCCTACCTTAAAAGGCTCAACCTATGCATAGCGAGTTGGTGAAGAAGATCCTAGGCAACAAAGCAACCTTCAGCCCAATAGTCACTTTGGAACCCAGGAGAAGAAAATTCCACAAGCCGATCACTATGACAATTCCTGTCCCCAAAGCTTCAAGTGATGTCATGCTAAATGGTTTTGGGGGAGACGCACCAACCTTAAGATTACTGTGCAGCATAACAGGTAAGTCATATATGATTATATCATAGAAAAGTCTAGAAGAAGATACTTAATGATAGTGAAAGACTGAGTTAATTTTACCACAGGTAGCCATGGAAGTTGAGAATATAGGCAAATGTCTGTAATCCCAGTCTTTGGAAGGCTGAAGCAGAAGGACTGTGTGTTCAAGAGCTGTCTGCACAATATGAAAAGGCCCTATATCAAAAAGCTGTGGGGTTAAATACATCAATTTAGGAAACACATTTTTTTAATTAGATAAGTGAACAAAAGGTGGAAAACAATGAGTTATTCACTAAACAATGTTTCCATATCAAACTATTACATATTTATATATGGAGACATTTTTAAAGTAAATGTTTTTAGTTTTACTTTTTAACCCACCGAGTTATTCGTGCTGCCCATATATATGATGTATGAAGCCGTCCACCGGCTCCTCCCTGTCTGTTCAGGAATTTTCCTGGGGTGATCTTGTACAGGCAACTCAGTCCTGAGAGCTGACCCATCCTACAGCCCAAGTGCAGCTGCAGCACCTCACCGAAGTCCTCATCCTCCGGCTCTTGTTTCCTCTGTCCTCCACAACGTTCCTTGAGCCCCATGGTGGAGCAGGATGATAGATGTCCCACCCACTGTCAGTAGAAACAACAGAACAATTGCTTATTCTCAGCTCTTGAGCAGTTGTGTACCTCTGCATTACCACTACCTCCATCTATAAGGAGCTTCTCTGACAAAGGTTCACATCTACAGATAGAAACACAAATATTGACAAGGCAGCTTGACAATATGACCACTTAGCAAAACAACAGTAGTTTTCTCTAGCCATAGATTTTGGGCACGATTAGGGTACTATACCTAAATTTCTTCCTGTGGACCAGGCCTCACAGAAGGCTATATAGGAGGTCAAGGACAGAATGCCTTGTACATAGATATTCAAATAATTTCCCTTAAATTATTTATCTTGAGGTGTTGTCTGCTTTTTTTAAAGTGTCATTTCTTAGTATATAGTTTTGATTTATGAGTTTTGGTAGTTGATTTATGATAGTTTATACTCTCACATTTTAATTTTATTAATTAATTAAGTAATTAATTAAATTACGTATGTGGTATGGCACTAAAACCTAGGGCATGTTGTTTGCTAAGTTAGGAAGTAGTTTACTCTTGAGTTACATTTCCTCAGCCCCGAAAGTTGTTCAGTTTAGGTGTGATTTGGTTTTGTACTGAGGATTGAACACAGGGATGTGCACACACTAAGCTACTGCTCTCCTCTAACCCATGTCATGTCCTTTTGTGGAATGGAGGGGTTACACAGGTGAGCAGTCAGAAGCACACAGACTGTATTTACAATCTGGTGTCCCTAATCTTGCCCAATTATCCTCCACAATTGTGCTCTTCCAGGTGGAACTACCCCTGCCCAGTGGGAAGACATCACAGGAACCACGCCACTAACATTTGTCAATGAGTGTGTTTCCTTTACAACCAACGTGTCCGCCAGGTATGTGTGTGGAGCACAGAAAAGCCCATTCTCTGTATTTCTTTCTTTCTTCTCAAAATCATCTTTTCTTTCTGTTGTTTGGTATTATTTCTTAATTCTTTCAAAGGGATTTAATTTTAATTAAATTTAATTTTAAATAAGGTCTACATTTACTTTGATGTGAATCGTAATAGTCCAGTAGCCAAGTCCTGACAGTCAGATTAGAATCTATAGAAAATAAGTGTTCTGACATTAGCTTTGGCAGCCACAGCTGATGTTTCCAGTTCCCAAGGAATGAGAAATTTCCTGTTATCAACAAAACAGCACGAAGAGTTACTCTTTTAATAGAATACCAAAACATGCAGTTCAGTGTATCTTGCTTAGTGGCTAAAGAGTTAGTGTGTTATACACCCTAACACATTTGCATGTTACTCACCTTTAGGAGGCTGGGGGGAATCTTCTGGTTACTTTTTTCCATGCCATAATTGAAATTTACTATTAGTTCCCGTTCACATGGCCTTTAAGTAAACACTTTCAAATTTCTGGTTGGTTTGACTTAGTCTCAGTGACTAATGGATCCCTTGGATAATGAAGCAGTGAGGAGATGATGTTGAAATCTTCAGGAGGTTAAAGGAATAGATGAGGAATCAAGGAAAATAAATATCTACATCATAGTGTCTGACACTGAACTTTTAAGTACCAATGAGTTATTTTATTTTTTTTGTATTTATTTTTTATTTTAGTTATTTATTTTATTATCAAGGAACTCAAAATCAATCAATATGTATATCAAGAGACTGGTGATAAAGAAGAGTTTCCTCCTTTAGAGGAACACAACTAGAACATTTAGTTCAGTCTTTTTGTTTTGTTTTTCTTTGCTTTGAGAGGGGTATAATTTCTATTGGATGTATTTATTATGCATGGTCATATATTACATAAGGACTTTTGCTTGTAAGTGTATATTGTACATGGAGCATATTCATAGTTGATCTTAAAACATACCTCATGTATTTCTCTTTTTTAACACCTCCAGACCTCCTGTCTGTCCTGTTGCCTTCCTTGCCATTTCTGTTCCCTTTCCTCAGCCTCCTCTCATCCTTTCCCTCCCCCATGTCCTTCCTTTTCAAGAAACTTTTGATGACTATATTGTTTGTATCAAAGGAATCGATCTGTTTTCAAGTTGCACACTGTAAACTTTAGGTAACTGTTTTTCTTTTCTTTGGTAGGTTCTGGCTGATAGACTGTCGACAGATTCAGGAGTCTGTTGCCTTTGCATCACAAGTGTATAGAGAAATTATCTGTGTACCATATATGGCCAAATTTGTAGTGTTTGCCAAGTCACATGACCCCATTGAAGCCAGGTTGCGGTGTTTCTGTATGACAGATGACAAAGTAGATAAAACCCTTGAACAACAAGAAAACTTCTCTGAGGTGGCCAGAAGCAGGGATGTGGAGGTAAGAATGTTGTTTTGTGCAGCTTCACTATCAGGTCATTTGTAATTCAGTTATCCTAGGAAGAAGGTTTGCTTAACAAAAGGAAGACCAGCCTACATTTCTATCAGTTGAAGGCCAATATCCAAAATTGGAATTTTTTTTTTCGGACAGTTTGGATCATTAATGGATGGTCTCTATGAATGTAGATGAATTCCTGTAAAATGCATTTTTATTTAAAGAATTATTTTTATTGAAATAAAAACTGTTACTGATAAACTCAAACTCAGAGTATGTAGATGACAATGAGTTTGTTATAACTATAGAAGCTTAGATGTTTTATTTTTCTGGATTTTCTTCTAAATTATTTCTTTTTGTTTAAGTGTTAGTCCAGATAAATACTTTTTTACATTGATTTTTTAAAAGAATTTACCATTATTATAGATGTTTAGATACTGACATCCTGTGTTCTGTCTCATTGTGATGTCAAAAGTTACCTAATGCAAAGTTTATATTTAGGTATAGATGTATATGGGTCTTTGTGGGTATCATGACACAGCATTAAAAATGAGAAAATTGAATGTTACCATGCAATTGAAAATGCTTGGTGTCAAAAAGAAAAGTAGGTGCATGTTTTGCCGTATTTGAGACAGATGTTAATCAGCTCTGTGAACATTGTCACATATGATTGATTGAAAGTTGTCAATCAGCAGTGTGAACATTGCCAAGTATGTATATTTTCAGAACTGAAGGTCCTAAGAACCCCTACTACTTTGCTTGTATAAATGACATAAAAGTGATTCTAGCTATCTTATTCCATGTTGGCTTTCTGTCTTCTCTTAGGTATTAGAAGGAAAACCTATTTATGTTGATTGTTTCGGCAACCTGGTACCACTAACCAAGAGTGGCCAACACCATATATTCAGTTTTTTTGCATTCAAAGAAAACAGACTTCCTCTCTTTGTCAAGGTAATGCATATGTAAAAATCAAAATTAATTAGGCATTTAGTTAAGTACAAGGGTTGTTTTAGTTGCTTTCATAATAAGAATATGTGCTTTTCAAATATTTCCAGTGATTTTAAAACATATGTAGAAGTGTTTACAAAAACACATTTATTTTTTAATTTTTGAAGTTCAAATTCAATCATAAGTTTGAATGAGAGATGGGAATGAGGACAAACTAGGATCAATGTATTAAGTAGAATGCTACCTACTGTTTCCCAGATTAGATGGCAAGTCATCTCTTTGTGTGTATGTGTGTGTGTGTGTGTGTGTGTATGAATGTGTATAGGTGTATGTGTGAGTGTGCATGTGAGTGTGTGAGGTGTGTGAGTAGATATATGTGTGTGTGAGAGTATGTATGTATATGAGTGTGTAGAGTGTGTATAAGTATGTGAGTGTGTATATATGTGTGTGTGAGAGTGTATGTGTATGAGTGTGTATATTATGTGAGTGTGTTGATGGGAATAAACTTAGAGCCCCATACCTAGTTAATAATAGGAAATGACTCTACTGGTGACTTAAACTCCCAGCCCTCCTATTTTTTTTTCATGACTGTTAACTTCAGATGTCCATGCTGAGATTTAAAAATATATGTGAAAGTAACTAAGGTAGAGAACAAATGAGCACTGACAACATTTTTGTAATAATTTCTTGAAAGACCCAGAATATCATAGTACAAATGAGAAATTATTTTAGTTAGAGCTATAGACTTAATATACTTTTGTCAATTCAACTTTATAGAAAAGTCAATATGAATGGCTCCATTTAGCATAGAATACTCAGGAACATAAAAGATAAAGTAAAAGGGCGGCTATCAGGAGAAAGTGGGTGGGAGAGAGAAATTATTGCTTAATACATGAAGATTTTCGGTTTGGGAAGTAATTATGCATGCAGATGGAAGGCAGTGATAGTTATACAATGAAGCACACGTATTAGTGCCACAGAATTATATACTTAAAGCGGCTAAAAGGATGTTTCCTACTACAAATACTACAGTTAAAATTGAATGAAGTTCTGATGATGCAATGAACTTGAACATGTTGTGCTAAGTCAATAAAACACAAGGAAAATACTATGTGACTCCATTTTACAAATCCATGGAAACACAAACTAACATGGAGATAACCAGGGACAGGAAATGGGAAGGAAATGTGTACTGGGAAGACTTTCTGTCTGGGTGGGTAGAAAGCTCTGGAAAATGCTGGTGATTGTACAACCTCATGAATGTGCTTTACGGCACTTAAAAAATAGTAGAAATGGACAGCTTTATGGCAGGAATATTTTACCACAGTTTTTAAAAAGGTGAATTAGTTCTGGAGACCTAATATATAGAAATAGAACTATAGTTAGTGTTTATTTTATATTTGAAATTTGCTGTGCGTTCTGAAGGGATCCAGCGTCCTCACCTCAAACAGAGACTTTGATGAGAGGCAGCTCATGTAAATTAGCAAGACTTCATTTTACATTGTGTGCATATCAGACCATCTTGTTGTCTGCCTTAAAAATGTATACAGTTCTTTCTATTCATACTTCAGAAAGCAAAAACATCAGAAAGACATTTTCAAAGTGTTATTATAAGTTATGTCAGCAGAATAGAAAAGGGAAGAGCTTTGTGTCCTTATAGATTTTATGTCCCTCTGTAAGTGTTACCCAGTTGGGATTATTTTCCCTCTAAACCACACTGATGTCAGATGAAAGTTATATGTCTTTCTTGTTCAAGGTACGTGACACAACCCAGGAACCTTGCGGGAGACTCTCATTTATGAAGGAACCCAAATCCACAAGAGGACTGGTGCATCAAGCTATTTGCAACTTAAACATCACCCTGCCGATTTATGCCAAGGTATTGTGATGTCCACTGTCGTGGTCTCAGACAGCATAGAACTGGAGTTTCAGCTTTTTTATAAAAGACACAGAACACAAGTACATGTGCTAATCATTTTGGCATTTAATGCACTTTGATGGAAGCTTTTATTGCTAGGTATTAGTTATGGCAGAGAAAAATGTGAGTCTAAGTTTTAATGTTTTTTGAACTGAATTTTAAAGAAAAAAATAATTAGCCTTGTCCTCACTCTTGTTTCTGTGAACCTTCCTGAGATCACATGATGCGCTGCCTCTCACCGGAATGTTAGTGTGTTAGCTTCTGCTCACTACCCACTCTCAGTGGGGTCAACTTAAAGGTTCAGAACAAAACTCTTTGTATTTTATCTTTTCCTGAAGTAATTACCTGCTCATCTCATAGCCTGTCCTGATTTAATAATTGAAGAATTTTAAATTAACTTTCCAGTTAATTTAACATGATTGGTATAAAAATGACCTGTTGATAAGAGTTCATTTGACGCACCACAGTAAAGTTTTGTTAATTCCTAACCCAAGTGCTCCTAGTATTACTTTCTCCCCAAATCTTTCCCATGACATAATTGTTTTACTGCTATGATTGCGTCAAAGAGGGCAACTCAGTCAGTTAGATGATGTGAGCAATCTTATTTTGAAAGCTTTCTTTTTCTTTAAACTAATACCATTTTAATATAGCCAGCCACAGACGGTAGTCGGTGCATAACTGCTCCAAGTGTTCAGTTTGTTCTGCACTTGAGGAAGAGGAATAGTGGTGCTAAGACCTGAAAGGGAAATAGGGAAATACTTAAAACTTTTGATCCCAGGTCTACAGAACCAAGAACTCTCTGTATTACTTTTACGCCATCATAATTGCTGCAGTGTGTATTGGCTTGAATACTCATTTTTGGAAATCGCCATCAGTTATATAGAGGAAAGATCCTAGCATATGTTTACTGTTGACAGTTCTTAGTAATTAAAAATGCAATTGAATATCTATTTTCATGGATTATATGGCATGCTACTCCACAATTGGAATGTAGCAATAGATAGATCAACCAGAAACATGTGATCTAATTGCAGTCCTATGACACAAAAATGCACTTTGGTGTTGTCGTCTCTAGAGGCAGAGTGGCAGCTACTACTCACAGGAGAGATACACAGGCCACCAATATCAGTGTGATGGTGCTTTGACTGGTTGCAATGAGCTATCCACATGCTATGGAAAAAAAATCTATTTTATTTTATTTTATTTTATTTTGGCAAGATACAGCACAGAGAGCTATTAATGCTGGGGTGCTCAGGGATGGCTTTCTATTTAGTAACTCAAGATGAAGAGAGTAAAATGCCTAACATTGCATATCTAAGATATGCTTGAGAATGTAGTAACTTTTTATTATAATCAAGCCTGTGTGGTGCCTAAGTATGGAAATGCTTTTAACATAAGCTTACTAATGGTGGTTGACATTTTCAGTCAGTATCCATAGTAACTGGGATAGCGTCACCATCTTTTCTGTAGCTTAATTCCACCAGACATTAAATATCAAGCTTTGAGACTGCTGGTGACCTCAGGTCAGAAATTAGCATATCCATCATTTGGTCCGCCTGTCTCTTTGTACAAACTTTGATTGGTCTTCTTTAATCATTTGTCTTCTATAAGCTATTTAAGAAAGTAGTCTGAGTTTACCCCATGCCTGCTTGATGCTTGTAGGTGGGACATATTTACTCTTTTCTTCTAAATGTTTTTTTTTTTTTTCTTATGCCTTCTTTTCCATCTTGCACTGCATCTTGGGGCATCAAGGAATCGGAGTCAGATCAAGAGCAGGAGGAAGAGGTAATTTTACAACAGTGACAATTGTTCCTGCTATGTCATTGCTGGTACCACTAATAGAGAAGTAGACAGCAATTCTTAGCAAATAGATGAGCAGAATTTTAGTCAACCTCTCTGAGCCTGTTTTTTCATCTGATGAATGGTGTTTAGAAAATCACAGTTCCTTTACTTATTTTCCCCATTATGCAATAGTTTGTATTTCTCTACAACTCCTAAAAATGCAAGTGCATTATCTGAATGACACTCAAGGCTAGTCTGGGGATGTCTGAAGATAATGATGATCACACACAGTGATTTGTTTTGTTGGTCTCATAGCACATCATGGAGGTATGCCTGTGATGGCATCATCACACTGGCGATTGCTAGGGTTTGTGCTGGGGTAATTGTGGGTTCTTGAATTTTCTTAACTCCAATTTGCAACATGCAGATTTGTTATACATAGCTTATATAAATGAAAGTTAGTAACTTTTAGGAATATAATGTGGTCCTAACACCAAGATTGAGAATCACAATGACTAACCAACTTTCAGGAGCACATAGTCCAATTGTTAGTGTCCAAGATTATGATATAAATATATATTATTAATGAACATTCCTCGTAAAATATACTTGCAAGGCATAGTGCTCCAGACACCTCACTAGGACGGGTTTCTCTCTTATCTTCTGTGTGAAATTACATACAGATACAGGAAACAAATTCTAAAGACAGTGCTTGGACAAAGTAGATATCTGGTCATATCCACTGCAATTTTTACAGCAAATATCTGCTTATCTCCTTTTTAAAGGTCTGAAAACACCCAGTATTATAACAGAAATGAAAGAACTCGTTGGAAACATATTTATCTATTATTTAAGTTTCCAAAACTAATTATCAATGCATACTTTTAAAATATACTATCATTTTAAAAATGGTATGCTAACACATCTGAAATATAAAAATGCAAAGAAAAAATATAATAACCATTCTCTGTCCACCAACCTGAAATGCATGGCCCTAGTTCAGAGGACTGCCCCATATCCCTCTTTCTGTCATAGGAAGCTACAGAACAGATGTGCGATGGCCGTCTCTCACACACACCATCAAAGGATGCTTGACTGGTCACTCATTCCCCTGTGTGCGTCACTCTGACACACTCAGTTTCCTTCCTGAGCTCAGTGATTCTGTCACCCTAGCCCTTAAACTAGGAAACCAGCTTTGCTGTGTCCACAAATGAACTAATTCCATCAGATACATTTTTTCCTCCTGTGAAATTCTTCCAGGAGGTTTCTAGTCTTCCTGAAGGACTAGATGAGAGGTCTGGAGCAGTACTCACTATTGCTACAAAATGACATCTGTAAAATGCACTGCCCAGCATGCTTTTGCCATCCTCTTCTAACCTCAATTAAATTGACACAGCTTTGGATTGACTTCACCTTCTTCATGACCTTCTTCCTACTGTGCATTTCTCACATCAGACACTGCTGGGGTCATCTCTTCTTAGGAATAACATATGATTTCTGTAGTATCTAGAAGCGATGCATGAATGTGTTTATTTATGTATTCAAACCTTATCTGATGCCACTCTCAGATGGATAATTACAAATAGACTCTTGCTATGCACATAAGCGATTCTGAGCAGAGAGCTGTTTTGTAACCACTGAATTTGTGTGTGTTTTCTTTCAGATCGGTATGACATCAGAGAAAAGTAAGATTTTTTTAAATAAAAATTGAGTTTGTTTGAAAGCTGGCTATATTGAAGAGAAGCATGAATTAAGATGCAAGCTAGTTGCCATTACTAACCACTATAATAATTACATTGGTATATAATTCTTATTAATCATTAATATAAATTTATAAAAGCAGCTTGGCCAGTTAAATCATAATATACCTAATCTGTAAGCTGATGAGCAATAATGCAGTGATTATTCATCTAAGCATTCACTTTCTTTTGATATCCCTGTAACTCCTGGCATTGCTGTCAAGCCTGTTTAGAAAGCTACCCTACCGTTTTGTCCTTTTGTTAGCTTAACACTGTCACCTCATTATTTTTTAAGCACTGACATGACAGTATTATTTTTTTACATCAATTTACAGTGACCACTGTAGAGAGCCTTTCCTTTGGAAGGGCGTGCCTAACAAAAATAATACTGTCTAATAGTTCTTAGCCGAAGCTCACCCCTTGACACACCCTACCATTCCTTCCACTCTTACTGTGGTGAAGTGTACCTGAACCCTTTAGGTGAGACCTAACAGAATTTTGTGAAAATTTCAAAGGAAAGAAAGTAAAAAGACAAGGATGCGAAAGTTTAAGTTTTCCCAGATAAAGCTACTGACCACAGTATGTCTTTGTGTGGCTGCAATTAAACACCAATTTGAAATCCTAACAAAATATAGAGCAATAACCAGACCTGAATTCATCAGAGATCTGAAATAACATTTCATCTTGTCACTCTATTCCCTGTGACTCTCTGGCTTCTTGTGCAGAAACGCAAGTTGAATTTTACAGATTTTCCTTTGCGTTATCCTTTCAACCCTTGAGAAAAACATTCTAACCTGTACTTTGATTAATTATCAAGATTTATGTTAGCCGGGCAGTGGTGGCACACGCCTTTAATACCAGCACTTGGGAGGCAGAGGCAGGCGAATTTCTGAGTTCGAGGCCAGCCTGGTCTACAGAGTGAGTTCCAGGACAGCCAGGGCTACACAAGGAAACCTTGTCTTGAAAAACAAGAAAACAAAACAACAATAAAAAAAGATTTATGTTGATTCATCATATCTCAGGATAACATCCTGAATGGAAAGAACACAGAGCTATGTTTCATCATTCTGCCCCGATTGTATTAGTTACTGTTCTGTTGCTGTGATAAAACACCATGACCAAAGCAACTTACAGAAGGAAGATTTGATTTGGGGCTCAGGGTTCCAGATGGTTAGTCTATGGTGGCAGAGCAGAGGTAGTAAGGTGGCAGACTCTTGTAATCTGGAAACTTCAAAGTCTGCCTACCCCTAGTGATGCTCTTCTTTCAGCAAGGTCATACCTCCTAAGCGTCACAAAACAGCCACTAACTAGGGACCAAGTATTAAGACCAAGTATTAAGGGACCAAGATTTATGGGGGGCAGATCTCATTAAACACCATGCTTATGACCTGTTCTTTTGAAGTCTTAGCATAGTGTAGCTTACTGCTGTCCTATTGGGATTGCTTTAACTGAGGCTTACCCTTGTGTTCAATCCTCATGAAACTATCTGAGATGCTGATGTCTTCAATAAGTTATATAACTAAAAAAAATCAGCATTAACATAAATTTATTTAGTATACTTTATATATAAATTACACACACATACACACTGTCCTCTGAACAAATACAAATTCTGTCCAGAGGAGGCACTTTTGTTTATGACACATATTGTTGCTTTTAATAACTTTTAAAGTAAATTTTTTTTCTCTCCCTCTTTCTTCTTTAGGGCTCTTGTGTTGACTTAAATGGTCCCTTCCTCTACTCCTATGTACAAGCTAATAGGAATTAAAAATTACTGGTCTGGGTCAGTTAAAAAAGTAGTAATGTTACCCATATTGCTATAATGTCACGGATATTCTTGAATGATACCTGGATACTTTGCATATCTTCCAGATTTCAAATGTAGATTATATGTCTGTGTTTTTAGTTTAAAGGCAATCCTTATATAATTTCCATATTGTTCTAACATGTCTTTGTATAAGCCAACCCTGAGGGTTTCTTCCTCTCTGTTGGTGGTTAAAAGGCCTCCTGACCTGTGACTTCAGAGTACTTTTCCAACCAACTTAGGCATTGACTCATAGAGAGATGAGTCACAATCACACTTCACCACAGTAACATTTTACATTTTTGTTCTAATTTCTCACCACCCTCCTGCCCGTGCTTTTCTGCAAGGCTGCCCCTGCCCAGCAGTTTTTATCCCACCTTTGCTTTGCATGGAAATAACTTGGCTTACATCAACTGTGCGTGTGTCCTGTGTGACTGTCTCTAATTTGGGTTGCCATGCATCACATTTGAATTCTGGGTTCACATACACGTTCAGTCACAGCTGGTGTTTCCGTCATTTGTCTTTCCTTTCCTTTACCCTTCTCCTTGGCCGTCTGGTACACTTCTAAACAAGGAGGTTCCTCCAAGGAAAGGGCCATGCCTCCCAGCACGAGATGTGTGTCATTGTCAGGTGTGGATTTCCCTTAGATGAAATGCCAGTCTGCAGCTGATTCAGGTGTGTTTTCTGCCATTGCTGTAGGGTGGCAGGCAGAACTGTGCTGACTGAATTCTAGACCTGTGGGATTTAAAATGTAGGAATTGGGTGCAATTCTGAATTTGCTCCTACTGGCTTTCTCAGGGAGGAAATCAAGATTCCGCTATTTCTAATGCTTTATTTTTTCCTTATTTTTTTCCCATGGTTTTTGTTTTGTTTTGTTTTCTGACATTGATCTGTAATATCTGAACAATCTTGAGATACCTCTGTGCAATCTCACTGCGCTCTTCTTTTTGATTTGTGATTTTTTTATGTATGTCTTGAGTATTTGTGATAGCTTGTTGTATGTATGAATGTGCTACAGTGAGAAAATTAAGCAAGTTATTTCCTGCTCATTTTCCTTTTCAGTTATTTTTTCCGTTAGCCTTGCTTTGCTTTCGTTCCTTGAGACCTTGTGGATCCACCATTCCCAGCCCATTCTGTTGCCCCTCCCACCACCAGGAAAAGACGCGGTGTTGTTTTGGTCCTGATTACATTTGCCAATATCTTTTTTGATTTCCATTTTACTTTCAATGTTTTTTCATTCACATCAAAGATGATGAGACAGAGTCGACAGAAACATCTGTCCTGAAAAGCCACCTGGTTAATGAAGTTCCTGTCTTAGCAAGTCCGGACTTGCTCTCTGAAGTTTCTGAGATGAAACAAGATTTGATCAAAATGACGGCCATCTTGACCACAGATGTGTCTGATAAGGCAGGTTCGATCAAAGTGAAGGAGCTGGCAAAGGCCAGTGAAGAAGAGCCAGGAGAGCCCTTTGAAATTGTAGAGAGAGTGAAAGAGGACTTAGAGAAGGTGAATGCGATCCTGAGGAGTGGGACGTGCGTGAGAGACGAAGGCAGAGTGCGGAGTTCTCAGTCTGAGCGGGAGCTAGAGGAGGAATGGGTTATTGTCAGCGATGAGGAGATTGAAGAGGCCAAGCAACACGCCCCAGTAGAAATTGCTGAACACCCATGTATAGAAGTCAGAGTAGACAGAGAGACCAAGGCCAAAGTAGAGAAGGACTCCACTGGGTTAGTGAACTACCTCACAGACGACTTAAATGCATATACTCATCCTCATGAAAAGAAGCCACAAACAGTGCCAGAAAAGTCAGGGGAGACAAGTCAGGCTTCAGCTGTTGGCAAGAGCTCTGAAAGTAATAAAGGGAAGGCCACCCCAGCAGAGGAGAAACAGAGCGCTCAGAAGCAGCTCAAACCAGGCCTGGCAATAAAGAAGCCAGTGCGGAGGAAACTAAAGGAAAAGCAGAAACAGAAAGAGGAAAGCTCGCCGCAAGGGAGTGAAGAAAAGACTGAACTTAAGAAAGGTAGTTCAGAGGAGTCGGTAGAGGAAGACCGGGGTCTGGCCCCTGAACCCCTTCCCACTGCCAAGGCCACCTCTCCTCTGATAGAAGAAACTCCTATTGGCTCCATAAAGGACAAAGTGAAGGCCCTTCAGAAGCGAGTGGAAGATGAGCAGAAAGGTCGAAGCAAGCTGCCAGTCAGGGTCAAAGGCAAAGAGGATGTGCCCAAAAAGACCATGCCCAGGACACACCCAGCTGTGTCACCCTCTTCAAAGTCATCGCCTTCCTCTAAAACAGAACGACACTCTTCCCTTTCTTCCTCTGCAAAAACTGAAAGGCACACACCAGTGTCACCATCAAGCAAAACCGAGAAACACTCACCTGTGTCACCCTCGGCAAAAACCGAACGACATTCACCAGTATTTTCAGGTAAACCTGAGAAACATTCACCTGGTTCTCCCTCAACCAAAAATGAAAGACATTCTCCTGTGTCATCTGTAAAAACAGAACGGCACACACCTGTGTCACCTTCAGGCAAAATAGACAAACGTCCACCTGTCCCATCATCTGGAAGAACAGAGAAACATCCTCCAGTGTCACCTGGCAAAACAGAAAAACGATTGCCCGGTACACCTTCTATTAGAACCCCAGAGAAGCAGGCACCTGGGTCTGCCAATGGAAAACATGAAAAGCACCTGCCTGTGTCTCCTGGGAAGACAGAAAAGCAGCCACCCGTATCTCCCACCTCTAAAACCGAACGAATTGAGGAGACAATGTCTGTCCGGGAGCTCATGAAAGCATTCCAGTCAGGTCAGGACCCATCTAAACACAAAACAGGACTCTTTGAGCACAAATCAACAAAACAAAAACAATCACAAGACAAAAGTAAAAGCCGGGTAGAAAAAGAAAAAGGGCACAGTACAACCCAGAGAGAAACCCAGAGAATAGAAAATCAGACAGCTAAGCGTGGCCAGAGATTCCAGGTTACAGGACCTACGGAATCCAGACGGTTCCGTTCCACCACCATCACCGTTGGGCTCAGGATGGAAGATCCAGTTAGAGAAAGGTTTGAGAGAACTCCCATCATTAAAACACCTGAGGCAGTTCCATCAGTGGCAGCAGAAGAAAGCCATCGTGTGAGCGAGATCCCTCAAGAGAAGATTGTGGATGAGCAGGGAGACATGGATCTCCAGATCAGCCCAGACAGGAAAACCTCCACTGACTTTTCGGATGTCATCAAGCAAGAGTTAGAAGACAATGACAAATACCAACAATTCCGCCTCACTGAGGACACAGAAAAGGCTCAGATTCATTTAGATCAAGTAATCACTAGTCCCTTCAACACGACATTTCCACTAGATTACATGAAAGATGAGTTCCTTCCAGCTCTGTCTTTACAGAGTGGTGCTTTGGGTGGCAGTTCTGAAAGCCTGAAACAGGAAGTGATAGCAGGCTCGCCTTGCGGGAGCCTGATGGAAGGCACACCTCAGATCAGTTCAGAAGAGAGCTACAAACATGAGGGCCTAGCGGAAACTCCTGAGACAAGTCCAGAGAGTCTGTCTTTCTCACCAAAGAAAAGTGAGGAACAAGTTGGAGAGGCCAAGGAAACTATCAAGGTAGAAACACCCACAGACGTTCATTCAGAAAAAGAGCTTCCTATAGCTAATGACATTACCGATAGTTCTGAAAAACAAGGTGCTGTGGTCACTGGTGTCTCAGAGCCCTCTACAGAGCATTTTCTGAAGGAGGTCACCCAAGACTCTCCTAAAGATGTGTGCTCCAAACAAGATGGCTGCCCTGGCAGCCAGAGTGTATCATTAGCAAATGAGCCACACCTGGTGTTTACTGAGCCAGGGTCCTCCTGTGGTGAAAGCCAGCTCCCACTTGTTAGTTCAGCTTATAAGACACAACCAGAAAGTGAAACTCAGGAATCCTTAACTCCCTCAGAAGTGACAAAGGCCTTCCCACCATCTGATGCTTCTGTCAAGACAGTTGAGGGAACAGAACCAAAGCCCCCGGGAGTTATTAGAAGTCCCCAAGGGCTAGAACTTCCTCTCCCTAACCGGGATAGTGAGGTCCTCAGTCCAATGGCCGATGAATCGTTAGCGGTCAGCCACAAAGACTCTCTGGAAGCCAGCCCTGTGCTAGAAGATAACTCCTCTCACAAAACTCCTGATTCTCTGGAACCTAGTCCTCTCAAAGAGTCACCTTGCAGGGACTCCCTTGAAAGCAGCCCAGTTGAGTCTAAAATGAAGGCAGGAATTCTCCCAAGTCACTTTCCTCTTCCGGCCGCTATTGCCAAAACAGATCTTGTTGCCGAAGTGGCCTCTATGCGTTCTCGGCTGCTCCGAGACCCTGATGGCAGTGCTGAGGATGACAGTCTAGAGCAGACATCACTCATGGAGAGCTCAGGGAAAAGCCCCCTCTCCCCTGACACCCCCAGCTCTGAAGAAGTTAGCTATGAGGTCACACCCAAACCTTCAGAGTCAAGTACACCCAAACCGGCTGTGATTCATGAATGTGCAGAAGAGGATGACTCTGAAAACGGGGAGAAAAAGAGGTTCACACCAGAAGAGGAAATGTTCAAAATGGTAACCAAAATTAAAACGTTTGATGAACTTGAGCAAGAAGCAAAGCAGAAAAGAGACTACAAAAAAGAACCTCGGCAAGATGGGTCCTCCTCAGCCTTGGACCCTGATGCTGACTGTTCAGCAGAAGCGGATGAACAGAAACAGATGGAGGGTACAGAGAGTGAGAGTGAGGTCCCTGTCTTGGTGACCTCAGAGAGCAGAAAGGCTTCTTCCTCCTCAGAGAGTGAACCTGAGCTGACACAGCTGAGTAAAGGTGCTGACTCAGGACTTCTGACGGAGCCAGTTATCCGAGTGCAGCCTCCATCTCCCCTCCCATCCAGCATAGACTCTAATTCCAGCCCCGAAGAAGCACAGTTCCAGCCCATAGTTCCCAAGCAATATATGTTCAAGATGAATGAGGAAGTTCAAGAAGAGCCAGGTAGCCCAGAAGAAGATAAAGATTGCAAGTCACATTTAGCTGAAGACAGTCAGACTCATTCTGCTGACGGTGCCGATGGGTCTTATGATGACCTGAACAGAGAGATGACTCAGGCAGAAACCTGTGATGGACATGGCTGTGAGGCTGTGAGTCCTAGCAAGTCAGCCACTCCCACCTCCCTAGGAGTTCAGAGTCCAGAGTGTAATGATGTTGATAAGCCCCTGGCCATTGATAAAGACTCAGTAGCTCTCCAGGATACTCATGAAAGTGACCGAGAAGAAAGAGAATTTGATCTTTCCAGAGTGGAATCTACTCAACAGGCAGGTCTTCCCAATGAAAGCTCTTCCTTGTCTTCTTCATCTCATTGTGCGGTACCTGAAGGAAATGAATCAGTTAAAGAAATACCGTCCCCATCTTCCTCTGTAAAAGTAGAGGTCACAATAACTGACCAGGCTTTACAAAGCATGCCGCAGGACTGTCCCATTCAAGAGTCATCTCCGACAATTCAAACAGAGAGGTTTGCCTTGGATGTTCCAGTGTCTGATTTAGCCGAGACTGATGAAAATTCTGATCCTCAAATCATCAGTCCTTATGAAAATGTTCCTTCCTCCTCTTTTTTCTCTGGAGAGCCCAGCCAAATCCAAACAGATACCTGTCATACCACAGTTGTTCATTCGCCTGAAGTGTATTCTGTTATCATTAGATCCTCTCCTGAGGATGTTGTAACGACAAACTCCTCTGATAGAACTGTCTCAGGTGAAGAATCTAATTGTGAGAGCCTTGGTCTAGAAACTGAATCTGAGCAAAACGGTGCTTTGTGGGCAATGCAGTCTGACGAGCCTCCCTTGTCAGTAGCACCCGCTACACCAAATGAACCGGCAGTCATTGGCGAACAAGTAAGCAAAGTCATCATCACAAAAACTGATGTGGATGCCGACTCCTGGAGCGAGATCCGTGAAGATGATGCAGCCTTTGAAGCTAGAGTGAAGGAGGAAGAACAGAAGATATTTGGTTTGATGGTAGACAGGCAGTCACAGGGCACCACTCCTGATACCACTCCTGCTAGGACCCCAACTGAAGAGGGGACCCCAACAAGTGAACAAAATCCATTCCTCTTTCAGGAAGGAAAATTGTTTGAGATGACCCGAAGTGGTGCTATTGATATGACCAAAAGATCTTATGCAGATGAAAGTTTGCACTTTTTCCAAATTGGCCAAGAATCCAATGATGAGACTATCTCTGAAGACTTAAAGGAAGGGGCTACTGGGGCTGAGGGGCCACAGATGGAGACTACTAGTGAGTCACTGGAACTTTCAGAACCCAAAGAGGCAATGGATGATGAAGGAGAATTACTTCCTGATGATGTAAGTGAGGAAATAGAGGATTTCCCTGCCTCAGATGCTAACCTTGACTCTCAAGTGATAATTTCAGCTTCCACAGAAACACCCACCAAAGAGGTTATATCCACAGTGGCCGGGGAGCCCCCCACCACTCAGTGGAGTGATTCTCTGAGCACTGTGAAGCAGATACGATGCCCTACAGTCCCCGAACCTGTTGGTCAGTTGGACTTTTCCACAGTCACTAAGTCTGTTTATTCGGATCATCGGGATGATGAGTCCCCAGATTCTTCTCCAGAGGAACAGAAGTCTGTGATTGAGATCCCTACTGCACCCATGGAAAATGTGCCTTCTGCTGAAAGCAAACCCCAAATTCCTATCAGGACTCTCCCTACTTTAGTCCCAGGCCCTCTGTCTGCAGAGGATGAGAGTGCATTTTCTGATGATTTCCCATCTGGCCTAGATGAGGATAGTAAGGAGGATGGAGCAAAACCAAAGTCCAAAATACCCATCAAAGCACCCGCCCAAAGAACTGAGTGGCAGCCCTCCCATCCAGACATATCTCTCCAGAAGACAGCTGTCCCCCAGGGACAAGACACGCTAAGCAGAGCACCAGATGGTAGAAGCAAGTCAGAATCAGATGCTAGTTCCTTGGATGCTAAGACCAAATGCCCAGTGAAAGCCAGAAGTTACATTGAGACAGAAACAGAAAGCAGGGAGAGGGCTGAGGGGTTTGAGTCAGAATCAGAAGAAGGGGCCACAAAACCAAAGCCCTTTGCATCCCGATTGCCAGTGAAGAGCAGAAGCACCTCATCTTCCGGCAGGACAGGCACGAGCCCCACGAGAGAGAGTAGGGAGCACTTCTTTGACCTTTACCGAAACTCCATAGAATTCTTTGAGGAGATTAGTGATGAGGCTTCCAAATTAGTGGACAGGCTTACACAGTCAGAGAGGGAACAGGAGCCACCTTCAGACGACGAAAGTAGCAGTGCCCTGGAAGTGTCAGTCATTGAGAATCTGCCACCTGTTGACACTGAGCCCTCAGTTCCCGAGGACATCTTTGACACAAGGCCCATTTGGGATGAGTCCATTGAGACTATGATTGAACGCATCCCTGATGAAAATGGCCATGACCGAGCTGAAGGTATTTGCCAGACACTGGGAATCCCTGTGCTACGCATGTCATAAATTTGATAGAGATTTTTTTTTTTCTTTTCTGGTAACGTCTGTTTTATTTTGTGATTTATGTCTCATTTTCTTTAAGCTTCCTGTAGTGGTTAATGTGTTTGTGTAAGCCCTTTGTGTTTTGTGCTTTTTCTGTATATTCTCGTCTATGAAACAATCTCAAGATTGAGTAATGAGAATGCTTATCCAAACCAGAAACATAACCAAGCAACAGGGGGGACCTCGCCTTTCTTTAGCTGCTGCACGTAAAGCCATACAAGCTTTGAGTTTTGTTGTTCTGATGTTCCAGGCTTAGCCTGGAGTTGACTACATTTGTTTTTACACACGAGCATGTGGGTTTCCCTGCACAAGGCCTCCTTGCTCTAATTTCTAATTCTTGGTGTGCTTTAATTGGTGCATCCAATTTTGTCATGATTAGGAAGCCCTTTAACTCAAAAAGATTTCTCACATCCGGACATTCTAATTATTGTGGGTCTGTTTTTCAATTCGGAGAGGTCGGCTTTCAGATACCCATGATAATCAAATTAGTCCAACAAACCTGAGGTAAAAATGAGCAATGATTGTGTTCAGACAAGATTCAGCAGACAACAAAATCTCAAACTTTGCACGATATGAGGGAATGATGGCTCTTAGAACTGTATATATATATATATTTAAAAAAAAAAAAAAAAACAACCAAACAAAGGAAACCATGGGTGGCTTTGAGAGGTAACCTGCAGGCTTCCATTATTTCTAAATGAAGACTTATTCCTATGTGGGTGACAAAGAATTCCCGATGCTGCTTAGCAGTCCACCGCAGTTAAAAGGAAATTGGATGAATTCTAGTTTGTGAGAGTGTGCACTTCATGACTTTGCTTAGAAATAGGCAGCCAGAACCTTTTTCTCAAAGGCAAATGTCCCACTGGCAGGATCTACAAAGCTCATATGCCTTTGTCCTGCCTCCTTCAAAAGGTCAACTGGACATTGTTGTTCCTGGCCTCAGTTTAAGTCCAGGCTTAAGATAATTCTCAGTGCTTTCTTTCAGATAGGGCCTGGTGGTGATCGACACCTCTGCAGGCATGAGTAGTACAGTCCAACTAGTTATTCTACTTCTGTATCCCATATGTGAGTCTCTGCTGTTTCATGTGTGAAGTGAGTGTGCTTTGGTGGGCAGGTTTTTTTTTTCTTCTTCTTCTTCCTCTTCTTCAAAAGCATAAAAGAAAAGTCCCGAGATAACTAGACATTCAGTTCAGTTACAAGTCTTCATTAAAGGAATATGGAAGCAGATGGTTTCCATAAATCACCACATGGGATTCATTACCCATTTTATCCCCAAAATCAGAAAACACACCACTTCATATGACCTAAGCTGTGATAGCTAATTGTGCGACTATCAGATATTTGCTCAAGTGATTTCCTTTCTTGGATGATCAGTACTATGGTTCCCCTCCTGTCCCAGACACTCTTTGGCCATTCTGTTTTTGACCTTCTGTAGATCCCCAAGATGAGCAGGAGCGGATGGAAGAAAGGCTGGCTTATATTGCTGATCACCTTGGCTTCAGCTGGACAGGTAATTGGTGTGACTCAGGTTTTCTACAGAAACAGCCAGTTTAAGATCTCTTCTTTTTGTTCCTTTGTTTTTCTTGAGGAAGACTATATGGAATAGTACACAGAAAATCTGTGAGTTGAAAAATCTGACTGCAACAGCTAATAGCACTGCCTGAGCTGATGGTTTTCAACAGTTTTTGGACTTTAGAACTTGAGATTTGAAGACTATGAGACTAAAGATGGCCAGGTTTCAAACATTCTTAGATTCAATTTTTATAATATTTTGGTTTTGTTTTTCTGAGACAAGTTCTCACTCTATATTCCAGGTCAACCTGGAACTTTCTATGTCACTTAAGCATGCCCAAACTCATGGTAATCTTCCTGCTCCAGTGCCAGGAATATAGATGTGAACTACCATGCCTCACAATTTTCATAACATTTGAGATTCCACCAGAGCTGATTCTTTCTGATGTTTGTTGTCAGGTGTCTTTCATAGTAAATAGTTACTAACATATGCTCTGGGTAAATGTTAAAATATA
The DNA here is from genome assembly GCF_011762505.2 of Arvicanthis niloticus. Classification (NCBI taxonomy): domain Eukaryota; kingdom Metazoa; phylum Chordata; class Mammalia; order Rodentia; family Muridae; genus Arvicanthis; species Arvicanthis niloticus. Next base: position 104,271,615 of record NC_047661.1, on the reverse strand, counting down.
CATTATATATAAAATATAGTGAGATGTTGCACTGATATTTTAGATTTTTATTTTTGAGACAGTGGTGTTGAAGCATAGAATATATGTTCAGTGATCTATTAAGAAAAAGTGAATTATAAATTCATACTGTTATTTACACATCATGAATTATAAATTTAAAGTATATTTCTCATCTGCCCGTGACTTAATAGTAGGCAACGTTGTAGCCTAGCTTACTTTCATATTTACCATTTTTAACTCTGATGTGGTTCCTTAGGTATCACTTGGATATGGTTCACGGAGACAAATGGTATAAAGTTACTACTATCCCATGGCTCTTAAATATTTGGTAGTAAATAAGTATCTATTCTCAAAGATGATTGATAATTTTGAATAAATGACTGGAAGCAGTAGGAATAGCCATTTTCTAACTTTTAGTAATTTTAGAATAATATTGAAATACTCACCAGATGTTTACCTGAGGGATTTAGAGGAAAGAATGACACCAAAATATCCCCAGTTGGCCTATTAGAAATTCATTATTTTCCTTGAATACATATGTATCCATACATATACTAAATGAGTTAAGTATAAAAAAGTTGGTGAAAATGTAAACCTTATAACCAAACAGAACAAAAGAAAAGGTAAAGGAAATACATCTCTAAAACAGAATTACTAGATCAAGGATACTTTTAATATTGGTATCAGTTGGATAAAAGAAGTCATTGCTTTTATACACAATTGTATAACACATTAGAATAGCATGCACAAGCATCAAGTATTCATATAGAATGTTAATAGCCGAATAAAGAAACCTTTTGAGAAGGAACATTTGAGACAGGTTTCTCTATGAAGCTCTGGTCATCCTGGAACTCACTATGTAGGCCAGGCTGGCCTTGAACTCATATCTGCCTCTGCCTCCTAAATGCTGGGATTAAAGATGGACATCACTATACCCAACTGACGAAACGTTTTGGCTTCTACCCTACCCGAGTTTAATGCTTCCAAGGCCTTTTTCTCATGCACATCAAATGAAGGAAAAAAGCATACCTGATCACTATAAGTTAGCTATAACCAGTATTTGCATACATTTGCAGAAACAGGATTTGTAGTAGTTAAAAATTTATAAAAGTCAGAAATGTTCTGGTTCTCCTGTTTTTCAGTCATTTACTTTTCATTATCTTGGTTAAAAAAATAAACAAGTGATGATGGTCTGATCTTCATTCACATTTTATCCCTTTACCCTTACTACTTCTACAATGACATCAATCAATTTTATATCCAATTTTAAGGGAGAGTGAGCAAAAGTGAGAGTTAGTTAGTATTAGTGTATCAAATTTGTGTATGAGTCACTTCTAACTCAAATTGCTCATAGCAGCACAAGGCCATAATCACTTACATGTCAAGAGACAAGGTATGAGAGACAAGAGTGAAACCTGAATTCCATGTGTTGACAATGTAGCCTTTTATTGTTGTTCTAGAACTAGCAAGAGAACTGGATTTCACTGAGGAGCAAATTCACCAAATTCGAATTGAGAACCCCAACTCCCTTCAAGATCAGAGCCATGCACTGCTCAAGTACTGGTTGGAGAGGGATGGGAAGCATGCCACAGGTAGGTGGGAGAATGTTGTTGTAGATGTGGATCTCAGGTAGAAGTGGGTCTCCCAGTGATCCCATTCTTATAAAATCAGCAAGAGGAATTGTCAACATTCATAAATTTTAAGAACCACTGTCAACAAAAGATAGCAAGCTGCTATCGGTTTTAGAATAATCTTATCCCAAGAAAAATCTTGCATGGTATGTTTGTAAACAATGTCAGCTATTTGGGAATGATATCAGCACTAGCTGCCCACAGAAAGTTCACTGAGGCCTAACAGGTTAGTGGGCACAGTGTATAGTTATAGCTATGAATGGTGTATTTGTCTTCAGTTTATGTTTATATTCCTCTCTACTAATTTAGGTATGTGGGGGAGGGGAACCAAGTAGTTACTGTGTACGACTGATACTTTGTATTATGACCCTCTAAGGGGGAAAATGGGAAATGGAATAGATCATAGCTGCTGTAAAGGCTCAGCCCTTCCTTTGACTTCTCCATGACAATCTTTATATCTATTACTGTTTTTGTTGTGGATATTGTTGTTTGGTTGTTTTTGGTTTTTATTTTTTTTGGGGGGGGAAGGGGGTTATCCTTTTTTTTGTCCACATTCTTTTTAACAGCATTGACAAATTTAGCAAATAGAAACAGAAGGGTACTTGAATCAACATAAAGACAGATAATCAATAAATATCTTACGATATAAATATATTTCGCACTGTATTTGAGATATACTTAGTCTTTGTTTTTACTTAGATTCCAGTTTGGTCTTGTTGTTGTTTGTCAACTCTGCCTTTAGGGTTTATAGTGTGCCGGCTACATGCAGCACGATTTGCCTCTGTTTTCAAAGGTCCTAGCTAGGCTTTGCCAGGCTCTTATTTGAATACCACTAATGTAGTAAAGTAACTGAATGAAAGAAATCCTAAAAAGAGTACCTCTGATGTAAGGAATGTCTTTTCTCCAATGTCTCAGATACTATCCTCATCGAATGCCTCACCAAGATCAACAGGATGGACATTGTACATCTCCTGGAGACCAACACAGAGCCCCTCCAGGAGCGCATGGGCCGCAGCTATGCAGAAATAGAGCAGACCATTACACTGGACCACAGTGAAGGTCAAGTGATGTCTCTTGGGGATAGGGGATAATATGAAAGCTAGACCTACTACCTTCATTTTTTAGGCAACAAACTGCAGTCTTTGGTGGTGATGTATTTGTTTATATGCCACCTCAGTTCTTTCTCAGTCCATGGTGTCCCCTCTGCTCATTACTCATTGTCTCCCTGCCATAAGTGGCCATCTGGTCCCTTTTTCCTCAGTTCCTTGGGGAACACTTTGGATACTGATAAGTTTAAAATCTACTTTAACCACCAAGTTTTATGTTCTGCACCAACACATCATAATCAGTAGCTATGCAGTCTCTAAACACTACAATATTTAAGCATACTGCTTCTTTCTTCATTTCTGAACCAATAGTTCTTTGAATGCACTGGAGCCTTTAGCCACTGGCCCTATCAACTATAAGTATTCATTTATACTGAATTTATTCTCACTTGGTTTTAGTCTGTCCCTCCTCCTCCATCCTCTCCCAACTCTTCCTTCCCCCTTTCCTCTCTGATTTGTACTTTCACTTCTTCCTTTAATTCCTCAACATTTCTCTTCCCCTTACTTATTCTTACTTGATGAGTTTACCTCCAATTTGCTAGATACATAGAATCATTAGTAAATCTCCATCCTTTTTTACCAGAAGATCTACCAAGATAAGGTAGCTGAGTGTATACACTCTACTTTCCTTCCTGCCAGAATATACTACCTTCCCTTATTTGCTAAAGCTATTACATCTTCTCTACTGGCTCTGATCCTCTATTAATCAAAGCCTTCATTCCTGCAAGTATCTGTCTAGCTCTTAGAACCATGTCTAAAGCCACTGCAACACACTCGTAAGAATTCTGTCCTTGAAAATAAAGTGGATAGCTCTTCTGACTCTAAGTTGCTCCCTCTCTGTGTCTGCTCTGTTTTTCTGTCCACTTTGTAGGAAACCTCTTCAAGAGAGAGGCTGGAATGCCCTGCTGTTTCCCTTCTACCTTCTCCTGAGACCTCTATATATTACTCTGGTCCATCTTGTCAACTCCAGTAATCGTTTCCCTATCACCAAATCCCCAGTGTTCAAGTTCCTTCACACCTTGATAGTATTTGATGGAAGTAATTAATCTTTCTTTTTTTTTCAACCCCATCTTATTTGCTTTCTTCATTTCCTTTCCATAGCATCGACCCTCCCAACCTGCTGCTAGATCTCTCAGTGACTCGCCATTGCTCTTGATGTAATGAAATTCCTTAGCCCTGCATCAGAGTGTCTGCATAAAAAGAGTACTGAACCCAAGGTGGTAAGGATTCCTCTTACCGTTTGGAAGCTGACTGGACTGTCACAGGAGATGCCTGCTTATCATTCGGGTTTCTTCAGATGCGTTAGCACTGAGGAAGTGCTCCCACAATTCTCTGTGGCACCCGTGTCACCATCACTATTCATCTTTTTCTAGTACGCCTTCCTTAGGCTTCTCAGTGATGAGCATGCTGAAGTCAGGCACAGCATCTTGCTCATCTTCCTAACAAATGGTCCTATAGCAGGATGTGGAACATAATGGTCCTTACCAAATATACCCCTAGCATACGTGAGACTCATGGATATTTTCTCCCCTGCAGGGTTTTCAGTACTTCCAGAGGAGCTCTGTGTTGCCAAGGAAAAGAAGGAGCAAGAGGCTTCCAAAGAAAGCGAGTCTAGCGACCACCCACCCATGGTCTCTGAAGAAGACATATCTGTTGGTTATTCCACATTTCAGGACTGCATCCCCAAAACTGAAGGGGACAGCCCAGCAGCAGCACTGTCTCCCCAAATGCACCAGGAGCCAGTTCCACAAGACTTCTCAGGGAAAATGCATGACCAGCAGGAATACTAGTGAGTTTCAGAGGAAAGTCTATTAAATGCAGCTCCAGAGAAGCGGCCGCTGTGACAGCTGTGACAGGGAGCACAACCCTACAAGGGAAAGTTCCAGTCATCTCATAGTGCCCCGCCTGTAATTATAGGGTGTGTTGTAGAAAACCTGAAACAGTCAAGATACATAATAATGACAGTGTTGTATGATGCTATTCTACCTGAGCTAATTTCTAGTTCTGTGATCTTGGACAGTCCCAAAATGCTTCAAATCTCCATTTCTGCATCTAGATATCATGATAACTGTGCACGTGTTACTTATTTAATAGAATCAGAGGCCAAAGATAAGCCTGTGACTCACCTTTGCAGTGTACTCCTTCCAGAGCACAGTCATTACCTGTGGGATTGTTGTATCTCGTTGGAATGCTTGCATCTGGTGCCATGGCTGCACTGGAGTTTGAACAGTGAGGGTGTGAGAACAGCAACCCATGAGTACTTCAACAAAGCTGTGTAGTGCCTAAGTATAAAACAGTATAATATAAATTATGTACATAGAATTCAATACCATTAGTATGAGACAGGATGGAGTGAGAGTAAGGATAGAGAGGCTTTGTTAGCTTACAAGGACCCTAGAGCATCATTCAGCTCAGATCTTTACCAGGTAAATGAGAGAGCTGCCTGAGCAATACCTTCTATCCAGGACAACAGAGGAACTTAGGAGACGTTGGTTAGGTGGTAGAACTTAGGAATGTTAGTGTGTCAAGAGCTCACAGCCCAGTATTTCATTGACATTGAGCGAATTTTGTTCTCTGGTCACTGAAACATGAGAAGAGGGAGACTTGAAATGATTTCCTCCTTGTGGGTACCATCCTCTGTTACCTGCCCATAGAGTGCAAGGGAGACCATATAGGAAAGGTTAAAAAAAAACAGAGAGAGATAGAAAGGAAAGTATTCGAAGACCAGGCCCACCAGAAAGGCACTCAGGGCATTTGTTATCGGTGACAGAACAGAAAACTTCTGGATACCAAGCAAGGAGCAGAAAAGGCCAACATGTTCTTATTGAGAAACTGAGGTTTTGAAAGGCTACATGGGAATTACTCAGAACTGCTAAAAAGTGTCAGTATCCTTATGTCAAATAATAGATATGCAGTTATACATCTTTCTATTTGTAATTACATTAACTACATGAACAAAGGTTTATTTCATTCTGATAATGTTCTTGCTTGCTTCAAAAGCATTATCTATAAACCTTTGTTACATAAAACCTCTATTTTTTCACATTTACATATTTGTGTGTGTGTGTTTGTGTGCATTATGTGTGCACACACACAAATCTTAGCTAGCACAGAGAAATATCATTTTCCCTTCCAGTGTTCTTTAGTAGAAAATTGACTTTGTTGTTCCAGTGTAACAACGCCAGGGGCAGAAGTGGAAGACACTCAAAAGGCCACAGCTGTTCCTGACTCTCTCTGTAAGACTCCTGAGGACATTAGTACCCCTCCTGAGGAAGCAAAGCCTTGCCTCCAGACTCCAGTGACTAGTGAACATCCTTCTCCAATTGTGCAAGAACCTGAGGAGGCTCCTGAGCCCAAAGAGGAGAGTTCTCCAAGGAAAACCAGCTTGGTCATAGTGGAGTCAACAGACGACCAGCCTCAGTCTTTTGAAAGATTGGATGGTGATGCTGCTTTTCAAAAGGTTAGGACTTCCTTCCTTGGTGCACCCTTCCTCACCTGTGACAGAGTTACACAGCTTCCTGTTTTCTCTTTCTATTAATGTTTCCTTTTTTGTTCTATTTTGTATTGTTTTTTAACTTCAAAACTAAAATGGCTTATCACATAAGTTAAATTGGACATGGGAAACCACCTGAGAGCTAGTAAAATCCAGAAAAGATGGTACACAGTGCCACTATTAGTTATCATACTGGGAGGTCAGATTTCATCATGGGGAATCCGTCTGCTAAGGAAAAAAAGAATTCTGTAGTGAGACAATATAGCACAGCTTTGAAAACTTACTAGAGTCGTGTGTGACAGTGGTAATGGTGATGAGCAAATCTGCTGAGAGAATTCCAGTGTGAAGCTGGGCCTGCAGGCTCTGAGCATCATGTGTATATGAGTGCTTGCATTGGCCTATCTGGGGTGCTTAGCACCCAAATACTCCTCATTGCAAAAGTACAATTTTGTTTAAAAAAGTAATGTGTGGGGGGTTGAGTTTGTGTGTGTGTGTGTGTGTGTGTGTGTGTGTTATACACAGCACAGTGCATGTGCAGAGGTCAAAGCTGGTCTTTTCTTGCCCCCTTGTGGAGTGTGGAGACACAAATAAGTCTGCCCAGAAGTGCCTCTGCTGAAGAGATGAACCATCTTGCCAGTGAATTTGCAAGTTAGAATTCCTCAGATTGGTTTTAGTAATAACTTAGGAAAAAAAAAAAAAAAGCACTGTCCCTAAACCTGGTGTCATCTCTTATTGTCCTAATGCCTGCCAGTGTCCTGAAAGTGCATTATGATGCACTGTTTGTCATAAAGAGAGTTTTAAAGTTGTGAGTAAAGGTGCTGGCCATCTTAAGAAATGCTTTTAAACCACAGATTTCCCAAATGTGGTCTAGATAGTTCACAGACCTCAGCACTGGCTGAGGAACTTGCTCCTCCTCACAACTCTTCTCCCTGGAGAAGCCTGGAGAGTAGACTGAGCAAATCCTAATGTGTTTCTCATTAAATTAGAAATTACTTTTCTTTGAAGAGTAAGAGCTTTAAACAACAGTTTATGCTCTGAGATATTTTTGAAAAAGTTATTATAAAGCATCTGACCCTCCTGCTGGGTGATAGGTTCCTGAATGTATTTAATGTATAATTTGGTTTTTTTTTTTTTTATAATTTGGTTTTTAATTTGTATGTTTTTCTTTCAAAGAGAAGGTTGCGGAGCTATAAGTTGGGTATTTTGAGTCGTATTAAGCTAATCGAATGTACTTTTTTCCTTTAAGAACAAAACTAATGCCACTTCAAGATGAGCAGGGGACTCCATACCTGTCATTCCAGGACTCTGAAATCCAAGGCAGGAGGGTCATAATTTTAAAACCAACCTGGGATATAACAAAGCAAGATGCTATCAAAAAAAAAACTTGGAAGGGAAGAAAGGAGGGGGAGAGAAGAAAAGAGGAGAGAAGGGGAGGGGAGGAAAGAGGAAGGAAGAATAAGAAGAGAGGAAAGGAGGGGAGGAAGTCATGCTCCATTAGGAAAACCTGACAATTTGTGACTCCTAAGACATATTTTCTGATCTAAAATTATATTCCTAGCTTCTTTGGCTTTGGATCAAACTCTTAAATCAGAGTATTCTCTAAACTTTTTTGAAAAACTAGTCTAATATTATTCAAGGTCTACAACTCTTGATGCCAAGAAAATGTACTATAAACTAATATCTCCAGGGGATTTAACTTCCCTTTAGAAAGCTCAGGTACAAGTACTAGCTGTTTCATGTATAGGATAAGAGTTCTGTTCTGGGCCTGGTCAAGACTGGTCCATGGATCACAAGTGTCTACTATGCAACTTAGACCCTGTGTTTTCACCCGGCCTTTAATGCAAATTTCAAGAACAAGGATTTGTGTGAGAAAAATGTATCTTTAGGATCAGTTTTTACAGATGGCTCTTTTGGCAGCTCTCAGATTGCAGGATTTTACTATGATTCTGGAAGCAATGAAACTACGTACTTGTTGAGACTTGAGATCACCACACGTGTATTTTATACTCCACCAAAAATGATGATTTTTCTACCAGCACAAAATCTCAGGCTATGACATGGACAAACCCAGAAACCAGTAGTAAAGATATTCAATAGAAAATTAAGCAAAACAATGTGGCCACTTGCAGTTTCTCACATCTGTAAACCTAGAATTCAGGAGTCTGGGACAGGATGATGGAAAATTCAAGGCCAGGGTGGTCTACCAAGTGAAATTCTATCTCAAGAAAAATTTTGATTAAAAATTTTAAAATTAAAACAAAACAAAAGCAATGATTCTTGCATGCTTCTACCAGGAGCTAACAGAGGAATTAGGGGAGCTGGAGGCCAGCTCAGATGAGGAGGCCATGGTAACTACCAGGGTTGTCCGCCGGAGAGTGATTATCCAGGTATCCACTGCACGTCGGGGACAGCTCTGTCCTTCACTAAGTGACCCAGAACAATAGAGGCTGAGCATGTTCCGTAGGTAGTGCATGAGTGGAAAATGGCTCCCATCTTTCTGTCTCATTTATAAGGGAATGTAGAGCCAAAAATGTTTGCAGCCTTCCTCCGAGAGCCAGCACGCAGAAGAAAGATTTGGCTTCTTGGCTTTCACCTGTCTCTCCTCTTGCTTATTCATTTTTGTTGGTTGATGACGTTTTACCTAACTTGGGTGAGATTCTCCTAAGCATGATATTTTTGTTGTTTCTTTTTAATCTACCTGCTTAATTGTTTTAATTTTTATTAATCAAACTGACAGGATTTTGCATCTCAGCAATACTTCTCCACATGACCTGTGTCTGGTTTTCTAACATTCCTAGCATTAAAAACACTTTGGCTGTAGCTCTTCAGGACAGCGCCAGAGACTTAAGTAACACTTTTCTCCCACTGTTTAGGGAGATGATATGCCTGACATACCCCCAGAGACAGTCACAGAGGAAGAATATGTTGATGAGAATGGACACACTGTGGTGAAGAAGGTACTGGCCAGGGGCTCTGTATAGGGCCGACCTAACTCTTCCTGTTCAAACGTTGTCTCTAGTGTGGTACCATAACTCAAAAATAAGATAGACTCATGAACTGTTTTTCAGGTTACCCGGAAAATCATTAGGCGGTACGTATCCTCCGATGGCACAGAGAAAGAGGAGATTACCATGCAGGGAATGCCACAGGAGCCAGTCAACATCGAGGATGGGGACAGCTATTCCAAAGTGATAAAGCGTGTCGTATTGAAGAGTGACACCCAGCAGTCAGAGGTGAGGTCACCCAACTCCGCAGAGTTTATTGTGTAGAGAAAAACAAAACACAAGCGAAAAAAAAATTAAAAATATTCGTTCTTACTGAATCTCAGTTTTATGTGGCCATCATTCTCATTGTCTTTGTTTGGTTCTTTTCATTTCTATGTTGTATTTACTATAAAGTTTTAAGACAATAAAATCCATTTTTCTTTTCTGGCCAGATGTGTGTCATGGAGAGATGGTGTCTAAGTGTACTGTAGTGCTTGGGCCCTGTTGGCACGCCAGCCTTCCAAAGGTCACATTAGACATGTGTTTGATACTCAAACTTCTGCATTTCAGAGTCATTAAGATTGTGATCTGGAACTCCGTGCTTTATAATTTGTCACTTTCTCTTTCACTTCCCCTTTGGAAGGCTTCAGACCACCGCACACACTGGTTCTCATAGACACACAATTTGAAAGTCTTTTTGTTCTGCATTCATTCGTATCTTCAGAATCATATGATTATGGACCTGAGACCATCTAGCCATCTGCTTTGTCTCTCATAGCTCTTCAAGCTCTCCCTTCAGGGGTTGAGTTTATCTTCATGTTGCAAAAGAAATAACTGTGGGGAAGAGATCAAGCCTAGGTTGCCAGTCTACCCTGCACCTGTCAGCCTTTTAGAAATGCGGCTGGCACATTTTTATTCAAGTGACCCATTAACTAGCTCAGTGCTTTGGCCATGCACACTCAAATAGACCAATTGCTCTCTTATTCCTAATTACTGTTTTTTAGAAAACCAGTTTTATAAGCAGTTTATTTCATAGCACAGAAAATGTCATCGTTTGTTCCATTTTTTTCATTTGGGAATTGTCTGTCACGTGTCCTTCATTCATTAGGTGACTTTGTCTGAACCCAGCATTTTGTCCAGTACCTCACAGTTTCAGGCCGAACCAGTAGAAGGCCGTAGAGTCAGCAAAGTTGTTAAAACAACAATGGTACATGGAGAACGGATGGAGAAGAGCCTGGGGGACTCTAGTTTAGCCACTGACCTTCCTTCAGCCAAAGATGACTTTGAAGAGGTACAGAGGCATTGCTTCCCTTTATGTTTGGTTTTCCTTTCATGTGCATTTCATGGTTGCTTTGGGCTCATCTGTCACTGCTTCATTTCATACAGATCCATGGAAGGTGTTGTTAGGTTTTCCTCTTGCACAATTTGGGCGGTGAAGTAATATTTCCTCATCCGAGTGGTATTCGCACATGTCACCCAAAAGTGCTCTTAGAAACACAGACTGCTAAGAATCATTCCTGCTGAAGTGGGGTCAGAGTCTCCAGAATCAGGGCAAGATTACCGGTGTCTGTTAAATTATAAAACCAGCTTTGATGTCTTAGGCTTGATACACTGGCACTGATGTGGCTGTGGCAAGGTGTTACAAGTTCAAAGCTAGCATATGCTACTAAATGAGTTCAGGCTAGCCTAGACCTCTTAGTGGCAGCCCGTCTCAAAAAAAAAAAAAAAAAAAAAAAAAAAAAAAAAAGAAAAATAAAAAAAAAAAAAAACCAGTAAATATATAATAGTGCAGAACGGGTTCCGGTTTAGTTGTTAGAACTTATACTTGTTAGCTATATCCTCAATGATGGGCATTGAAGAAAATTTCATTCATTCTAATTGACAAGCATTGGTTCTTTAAATTCTGACTCTCAACAGTTAGAAAATAGCTCTTTGGTGTCAGAACTACAGACTCTCAATATGATTACAAACTCCAGGAATTTAGGAAAACAAAACAAAACAAAGTCAGCATTTTGAGTTAAGGGCAGGCTAATTTGACTCGGTATAAACCCGCTTAGAACTAGAAAGCAAAGGGCAGCCGGGTGGTGGTGGCACACGCCTTTAATCCCAGCACTTGGGAGGCAGAGGCAGGCGGATTTCTGAGTTCAAGGCCAGCCTGGTCTACAGAGTGAGTTCCAGGACAGCCAGGGCTATACAGAGAAACCCTGTACTTAGAAAATACTTAGAAAGCAAAGGGCAGGAATGTCCAGGAAACTGGTAGGACATGAAAACCTCTTATGTACTTATAAAATATTCATTCTCTTTAAATGAAATGCGTTGGGCCTGATTGTAGGATGTGGCCTTTGATTTCTCTGAGGCATTAATAATATGTAGTGAATATCAGTAGATACTAAACTATCTCAATCCCAAAATACATCTAAGAGTTTAAGGGTTGAGGAAGGGATGACAGACAGACATATACAAATCTCTACAATTTTTAACATTTTTAAATTAAATGCTATATTTTGTGGCCTCTACTTACAGTGGAATGGGGATGCACTTGTATTTTAGGGTACCTACCTGGCCCTTACAAAGCACTGTGTTTGATCTGCAGGTACTAGATCAACAATATAACAAGAATAATAGTATTAACAGTCATATTGAAGTAGCATAGTGTATTTGCATATTGAAAGTCAGCTTTCTTTAAACATGTTCAGTTCTGCACATCTGACTTCTTGGACGTTCAAAGGGTGAATTCTCTGGTTGTACATTGGAGAATATTTTTGGTTTTGTCTCTGAACAAGTCCTTCATCATTCAGATTTCCACAATCAGAAGGGGTGTGGTAAAACAACGAAGCCATTTAAAGTCAGTTGGCATAGATGTTAGTTACAAGCTCTTGACAAGTAGTGTAAAACCATCTGTACAGCAGTGGAATTTTAAGGGAATTGTTAAATAAAACTCAATATCCATAGGAGCCCATAGGAGTTGTAATTTGTCCTGTCAGATACCTCTTTCTGTGTCACCACAGTTAGTCACACAGTAGGCTGTTTTAAAGTTTGTGGTCTATGAGTCAAGTCTTGTTTTCTTTTTCTTACCTCAGGCTTTGGGTTACACAGGTAGCCACATGAAAGTCCACTTGCCCAGTTTAGTAGAGAATGAAATCCTGAAGGAGGATGGATCTATAATTAAGAGGTTTGGGTTAGCATGGAGTGATGCTTTGCCAACTAACATGATACAACTGGTTTCTGATGTTAGAAAAGGGTGGAGCCTTTTTTTCATACATGACATGCTGACTGTCATGTATGAAAAGGCACAGATCAGGCATTGGTGTGTCAGTGTGTTGCCCCTACGATGTCCACTGATGCCTTCAAATTAATACTGAGACATGACAATGGCAAGTCATTTTGTTATACAATTTGACTTTCTGGGTTCAAGCAAATTACCTATATAGTCAAGTAGGTGGGCATACCACCACATTCATAGATTTGGAGATTACATGAGAGAAATCAAATCAATGACACACGGATTAGCTTGGCAACTAACCATACCCAGCTCAGTTCTCATCTATTGTGGCTTTGGATAGCACATGCTTTTCACTGTTAACTAATTTCATGACTCTGCATGTGAGTGGCAAGAAATAAGAGCATAAGTCTGATGCCTGAGATCCTGAACGTACAGACTGCTGCTGAAAGCAATTTTGGTAAGAGCTTATACAAGTAGTGAGCAGTCTTTCCCATGTGTGTCAAAGGTGCTTGCTGTGAGGCACAGTGACCTGCCTGCTCCATCATAAGTTCGATGCCTGAACTGGGCTTTCGGTTCACACACACTTCTTTGTTCTTCTGACACCATTGTAAGCATCAGGACTCACACAGACCTCTCAGCTTCCCAGTCAAAGATACAATGAGAAGCCAAGTTATTACTGTGCTTCTTATCTCATTGAAAAGAGCAGAAAGATCATCATTTATAGTACTCCACGGGGCTATTTTAGGTTTCTGGAACATAATAATTAGAAGAGCAAAATTAAAGGTGCTGTCATACTCTCACCCTCTGCTCAAAAGGGAGAAACAGTAGCAGCTATGAATTTGGAAGAACGTAATTGCTCTCCTAGAACTTTTAAATGCCATATGAATTAAGGATGAAATGTTTCTGCTGTTCTGAACATTTAACTCTTTTGTCCAATAGTTCAGACTAAACTATACAGTCCTTGCAAACCCTGGTTCTCCAGGATCTGTGAACTAGAATAGATCTGGGGAGCAGTTAACTCATTGTGTCGGACACAAAGCCAAAGATAGAGGCAGACACCTTGCATTCACCCTGCTAGATAGTGTGGAACTTTATGGTGCATAGCACTTCAGTTTATACATTTATCATATGCATGCATATGCATAAACATCTGCAGAAAACTAAAAGGAGAGAAAAAGAGAGAGAAAGAGAGGGAGAGAGAGAGAGAGAGAGAGAGAGAGAGAGAGAGAGAGTCCTACGCTATAGGCCTGCCCTGTGACACCAGAGCTATGATGCTTCTCCTAACCTCTACAGAAAGAGGCAGGTATTATTTGCCTTTTGTGGAGTAAAAGAAGCAGCAGTGGTGGGGAACATGAGAAATACACAAACTGATCGCATTCACATGCAATCAAGTTTGAACATTCCATCAAGAGGAACAAATGTAGATATGTCATCAAATGAAAAAAAAACCACAATTTAAACAATATCTACTAGAGTGAGAGATTTGGGGGGATGGGAGAAGGAAGCAAGACTCAGGAATCTCAGTCTCTTATCTTACACTTTAAAAAAAATTAATGTAGAATGTTGTTAAAACTGACCCTCTAAAGTCAGTCTTTCTTATTTGTTATAACTATGATAGTACATAAAATATATTCAATACATATTTGCAATTGAAGCGTTATCCTCCCAGGTAGAAAGCAAGAAGAACACAGAAAGAATAAATGGTATTATTATATTCAAGTGGGGAAACTAAGAAAATAACTGTATGAAATAAAACAATAAGTTACAGCATCTTTTCTCAAGCTCCTTGGGAGGAGACAGAGGAGGAAGCAGCCTGCTGTCTGGCATGCAGGGATGCTCAGAAAGGGTTAAGCACATGGAGGTCCTGAGGATGCACAGGAAGTATCAGCTCTCACAAGCCATATCCATTTTTTTTCACTCTGTTGACAACTCCCGGGGAAGCTTCAGAGGCCTTCTTGTTGGTAGTTCGTTTCTTGTATATTGATCGAATATTCCAGTTTTTAAAGATCTGGATCTCTCAGGAAAGTTCTAGTAAGGCAAAATTTGGGCAAAGTTCAGGACTGGGAAGTGAATAGATTTTAAATGATTTTTTTGAGCGTGTCAGTGGTGCCTGTGGGACCATTATTTCAGAGTAGACAAGGATCTTGCAGATCCATACAGCTCAACCAAAATAATGAGTCATACCCTGGCTTCTCTTCAAGAAGATAAAATGAAGGTACAGAGTCTTTCATATGAAGTATTTCTAAAAGATGAAAAAATAATCCATATTTGTTCCAAAATATAATTTTTAAGGTTTTGTGAGTCCTGTCCGATAGGAGAGGCTCATTTATGAGAAATGTGAGAAATGTACCTGTCTACCTATCTTCCTTAAGCTAATAGGAACAGATGCAGAGGGGAGACAGGAAGTAGGCGGTTGTTCAGGGAATACAGAGCCTAATAATCTCGTCTGCTTCCTGTAGGACAACAATGAGTAAAACCAGGACACAGAGGAGGGCTGTGGTGAAGGACCAGCAGGGAAAACACATCAACTTGGAGCACCTGGAGGACGTTCCCGGAGCACTGGACCAAGACGACCTCCAGCGAGATCTCCAGCAACTCCTTCGGCATTTCTGCAAGGAGAACACAAAGCAAGAGGCCAAATGAGGAGCTGCCCAGTTCTCACCAGAAACCACAAACCCACTTAATATGCAACTTCCCATTTCCACGCAGGAGTGACTGAAGTGACCTAGTTACTGGGATCCCGTGACATTTCCACTCTCAGCAAACACACAGCATCAACTTTTACTTCTCTCTCCCCGCTCCTCTCTAACTATAAGCTAATTTGTGACCAAAGATAGCATCCTTCATTCTGGATGCTGTATCCACTATTTTGAGCATCCGTGCTAACCTGGGAACTGGCACCTCCATCGTTTGCTTCTGCTCAAGCTCCATGAAAATCCATTAATCAGAAGAACTTCACCTGCAGACTTCTTCAAGTGACAGGGGAATCCTTCCGAGGACATCTATGTATAATGTATATAGCCGAAATTCTCAGACGAACAACAGAGCAAAATTCAAACCACTGCCTGTCATAATTACACTGGGCATCATGGAATAAAAGCCTCTAAATATTGCTGAACAATGGTTAATTACGATATTGCTAACACAATCGAATGGTGATACAGTTCTACAGAAGGAACACTTCAGACCTAGACACGTCCTTAGAACTTCTAGAGTAGCCATTGCTCCTTAAGCCGTTGGGATCATAATGTTGAAGAAGAATCCCAAGGAGCGGTCTCTAGTACTGGTCAGCCATAGCCATTGGCTCTCAAACTGCGACCCTGAGGGAAGGGGGAAGGGCTCAGAGGCAAGCAGAAGGAAACAGTGAGGTATTTTGGTGCTAGAAGCTTCAGGGGTGGTGTTCTAGCACCTTCAGGTGTTTTTGACTTTGGACATGTTGGCAGGGTATTTTAAAAGCTATAACTACTGTAGTTTTCCAGTGTTCATTGCTGCTTTAGCAAACCATGCTGTCTTACTGGTGGTACTTTCTTCTGGCCACTGCACTGTAGATAATTCATTGGAAGCAAGATTTATGCACCACACAAAAGGTTAAATGCTGTCACCATGTTGGAGTGGTTTCTTTTCTTTTTATTCCCCACTTCCAAATTTATCTTTCCTCTAATACCTGCATGTAGCATTACACACACACACACACACACACACACACACACACAAACACACACACCCCCCTTCCTATCACACTAATGGTTTTCACTCTGAGTTTCTACTTTCTAGCCATGTCTGCTCTTCAGCTTGAAGATGAGATTGAGAAATCCTTGGAAAATTTGGTTCTGATTATTTTTTTTTTTTTTGGTTTATTTATTTAAAACCCAGACACCCTTGGGAACTGAAGTGCATTTGTGTGACTTTCTGTTTGTTTCAGAGAAGGGACAATGACAGTCTGAGTGATCCCCATACCCTATGTCTAATCCCTCTAGTGATTGAAGCTGTGTAGCATTTTAACATATATATATAAATATATTCACAAATATATTCATATAAACAGATACGTTTTGAATCAGTTATTTGTTAAAGAAAGTATATTCAATGAAGATGAAATTAAAAAGAAAGAAAGAAAATGGTCTACCCTCCAGAGATTGCAATTTTTCCAGTCCTATCTGGCCTTTTCCTGTGTGCAGAACTGACCCATTGCTGGGAATGTCAGACACAAACACGACAAATAGTAGCACTTCATCTTTTTAAGTAACATTGCCAAGAGAAGAATTTACCTGGGAGAGAGGTTTTCCATCAGACAAATCTCCTGAGACCCCAGTACTAGCACTTTCTGGGGATTGTATAGAAACAAAGTATTCTTTGGCATCCAAACTGAGAGAGAGAGGCAGGTGGCAGCCCTTTTTGAGATACATGGTGGCCATCTTGTCAGACCTTCTAACCCGGAGCTCATGAAAAGCCTTTCTGTTGTGTTATTTGCAGTGCAGATGATGTCTGTGTGGCAACTTAATGGTTCTTCACTTTTTTTCTTCAATTTTGATTTTTTTTTTTTTGCTGTGTTATCAAAAACTTGAATACTGTGAGAAGAAGTGAATTTTCAGTTGATGAATCAGCATCTTGTTCCCATGGTGATAACACTAATTGAATATATCTATGAGGGCATGTATTAGTTATTGGAAAACAATACAACACTAACAATACATAGCTGCAATGTTGTACAATGGCTGATTTAACTAAATAAAATGTATAAGTGTTAAGTGTGGCGGTGGTCCTTTGTCCTTCTTTATGAGCAGTCTATTTTAGGAGAACCAGAGGTTGTTAAATGAGGTCAACATGAATTCAACAGAAATACATGAATTGCCTTTTTTTTTCCCTTAGTATTTTTATTTAGTAATATTCTGTGAGCCCAGATAATAGAACACACTGGACTAGCTCACCGCAGCCCCAAGGAACTTTTATTCTTACTGTTGCTCAACTGGGCAAAACAAAGCAATTTAAAAAAAAGTATTGAGGCTATCTAATAAATGAAAAGTAGGAGCTTTTAAGGATGTGGGGGAAGGGAACTGGGTAATCTGATCAGTAACACAGAGGGCAAGGCCACAGGGATTTGGTCCATTTATGTATAGTGACAGCAGTAAGAGACAGAGTTTGGGTGTGGCAGTTAACCCTGAGGTTTTCTTGTTTTACAGCCAGAAAACAGGAACTTAAGCGAATATATTCATATGAAGACAAGGCGGGAGTATGTTATAGGTAGAATGGCTGGGAATGCAGAGAGTTCCTCCAGGTTGGAAGTTAAGCCCGGCTGCTGTAGCTCCACAGTTCCTCACCGCGCAGTCCCAATGACATGAGACAATCCATGGGTTTTACAGGCTTTACTGTCATGGTGGATGGTGGATGGATCTGGAAGCACCACCCCAAAACCCAGGGTAGACCTGAGTTAAATAGGGAGGGAAAAAGGGGGGAGGGGCTGGGGAGGAATGCTTAATTGGCTCCACCCTCTGGCATTCAGGTACCTCATTAGTATGTAAATCTCTCAAGGGTTTGAGGCCTGTTAATCACACCCTCTACCTGTGCCCTACATGACTGAAGGGTGCAGGTTGAATTGAGATCAGACCTCCTCGTGTCAGGAGCCTGGGTTCTAGGGGCATGGCTGAACACTCACAACCCAAGAACCAGGATACCCTTCCACAGCCACCCTACAGTATGTCAAACTGTAATCCTTTGGAGTGTTTGTGTTTTAAAAAGCAAAACAACAAAATTGCTTCATCAATCATTCTCTCTCTCTCTCTCTCTCTCTCTCTCTCTCTCTCTCTCTCTCTCTCTCTCTGTGTCTGTCTGTCTGTCTGTCTGTCCTGTCTGTCTTATATGTCTGTATGTCTAGGGTGAAAGCAAAGAAATGTTTAAAACTGAGTGAGTTTGTTTAAATTTTACTACAACATTGACAGGCCGACTAGATCTGTGTTGTCTCTGATTCATTGACAAGATCTTCTGGGATCACCATACTATACCTGAAGAAAACGGAGTATTAAAGTTGGTTCCCTCCCACTCCAAGTAGCAGTAAATGTGTCCCTGTCATTCACTTACTGTGCTGTGCTTTCTTTTTCTTTTTCTTTTTTTCAGATGCTGCCTCACCCTTTGTTTACCTTTGGCTACAACCACAGTCCAGATGCCTATATGCAGCATTATTTATTATTTATTTTTAATTTATTTATTTTTTATCTTTTAAAAAAATTTTTTATTGGATATTTTATTTACATTTCAGATGTTATTCCTTTACCCTATTTCTCTGCCCTCCCCTGCCCAGGAACCCCCTATCCCATCCCCCCTCCTCCTGCTTCTATGAGGATGTGCCCCCACCTACCCACTCACTCCCACCTCCCCACCCTCAAATTCCCCCACACTCCCTGTCCAGCCTTCATGGGACCAAGGATCTCCTCTTCCACTATGTGCTTTCTACTCAAACTTTTGCAACTCTGGGTTTGCCTGGCATGGATGTAGAACATTAAATAGCAAAAGAAAATATGGTATCTTCTCATACTTAACTTCTGTGCAAACCCCAGTTCTGAAAGTGAGCTTCTGTGACTCATATGCCCTTTTACAAAAAATATATTTAGAAGTGGGGTGGAGGGAGTCTGTAATCTAAGGGAAGATGATAGATAGCTTGTAAATGGCCTGCATTAGTCACACAGAGGTGTGAACTCACACACATACTTAGACGCTAGGCATCAATTTGAAATGAGACTGCTCCTGGGAGGCATTCAGTTGATGTCAGCATGGAGAGTCTGGATGTGGGTAAATGCCAGGCATGAGAATAGGTCATATGGAAAGAAACAAAATAAATTTTTAATAAAAACCTAAATCAATACCAGGTGGGTTTGTTTTTTGTTTTTCGTTTTTGTTTTTGATTTTAGTGGCGGAATAAAGATAATCTGCCTACTTTCATTAGTATAAAAGCATATTACAACTTTGTGTAACACAAATTGGTCATTTCTACTTAAAAACAATACTTTCTTTCCCTTGGTTGAGCTGCCATTTCTGTGCCTTATCACACCAGAATGCAACGACAGTCTTGCAATATAACACAACTTCGTCTCAGGGTAAAAACAACACTTAAGAAAATCTTTTAAATAGCTAAGAAAAAAAAAAAAAAGCAAACCCATTTCCTGGTTTTTTTTTTTTTTTCACATAAATTAAATTCCTGTTTATATTCCAACTTTCTTGGATATTAAAAGGTCCTTGTCACTTTTTGTTAGTGCCACATGATAGAGCAAATAGTATATTAAGATGTACTTAGGCTCTAAAGGTGCTTTTGGGATACAGTGGTTCTGTATGGCAGGCACACATGTGCGCGCGCGCACACACAAACACACACACACCAGTGATATTTCTACTAATTCAATAGTGTTGATAGATTCAGCCACTGTGGAATATTGAATTCAGTGAGTGCTTGAAAGTTCTAGAGGCAACATGACAAAATAATTAAATGTGGTGTTTTATGGTTAAATGTGTGGTTTAGAGTAAGACCTGGGATGAAATCCACTCAGCAACGTTAGTAGTAACTGTCCTTTATGAAAGCTAGCTTATAGAAGACAGTTTCCTCAACCAGGAAAATAGGACAATTCTTGTCGCATAGGCATCATCTTGCAGATGCAGGCAAGAGCTACAAGCTATGACCAGATGCCACAGAAGCTGGTGTACCACAGAATCTGTTTAATACATACCCACAAGTGTTATCAGTCCACACTTGGGATTGAGCAAACTCAGAGCCAATGTTGAAAGACCTTCACATAATTGTTCTAGGTTAGAATGCCAAACCACTTCCAGTGACAGAATCACTGGTCCACTGTCATGCCTATCCTGCTATTCAGGAAGGGACTCCAAGAGCTATCTCTCAATCAGTCTGCACAATAGCTCTTGTCTCGATTCCTTTTTCAAGCTGTAACCACATACAATTTATTTTTTTTAATGTTATGTCTCTCTGAAACTTGATTACAGAATTGGATAGAGTTGCCAAGTCCCTGCCTGAGTGGCTGCACTCTGTAAGCAACATGCTTGGCAGAGGGAGCCCCAGGGAAGAACTGCTGGCAAGACTAGCAGGGAGTGGGTATTCACACAACAGTTCTTATAGTTATCAGAACAAAGTATGCCCAGCGCCCCCCTTTCCTTGGGGTGTATTATACGAGTCCAGCCTCATCGAGGCCATAATGGAGATTTTGCATGTATGTATGTGTGTGTACCCACATGGGTGCTCGAGTGCACGTGAGTGTGTGTGCATGTATGTGTGCATGTTGTGCATATGTACTTGCATGTATGCTGATACACATGTGTGGGTACATATACATGTGTGTTCACTTCTGTGTGGAGGCCAGAGGTTGACCTCACGTATCGTCTTTGATTGGCCTCTATCTTATTTGCTTAGGCTTTCTTGCTGAAGCTGGCGCTGAAGCTTACTCAGGTAATCTTTTTTAAAACTTACCCCAGGGATCCCATCTCTACCCCTGAAGGTGGGGATTGCAGGTAGGCCACCACATCCAAGCAGCTTTTTACATGGGCCCTGGGATTCCCATATCTGGTCCTCACAATTGTACAACATGTGCTTCATTCACAATGCCCCCTCCCACACCTTTGAGGATGGAGATTCATACAGTGAATCTCCTACAACTCCTGGATAAGGGTTTTATGTGACCTTTCCAAGTGACTTGAAAATAGGTGGAACCTTCAAGAACTGCCTCCTCATGGCCTGAGTCGGAGGACCATTACAGGATGTGAATGAGTGTTTAAATTGACACTTCAACTTCCTTCCTTCCTTCCTTCCTTCCTTCCTTCCTTCCTTCCTTCCTTCCTTCCTTCCTTCCTTTCTCTCTTTCTCTCTCTTCCTTCCTTTATTTCTTTCTTGCTTCCTTCCTCCCCTTTTTTTGAGACAGGGTTTCTCTGTGTAGCCCTGGCTCTCCTGGAACTCATTCCATATACAGGCTGGCCTCAAACTGAAAGATTCTGCCTCTGCCTCTGCCTCTGCCTCTGCCTCTGCCTCTGCCTCTGCCTCTGCCTCTGCCTCTGCCTCTGCCTCTGCCTCTGCCTCTGCCTCTGCCTCTGCCTCTGCCTCTGCCTCTGCCTCTGCCTCTGCCTCTGCCTCTGCCTCTGCCTCTGCCTCTGCCTCTGCCTCTGCCTCTGCCTCTGCCTCTGCCTCTGCCTCTGCCTCTGCCTCTGCCTCTGCCTCTGCCTCTGCCTCTGCCTCTGCCTCTGCCTCTGCCTCTGCCTCTGCCTCTGCCTCTGCCTCTGCCTCTGCCTCTGCCTCTGCCTCTGCCTCTGCCTCTTTGCTGAGATTAGAGGCATGCACCACCCACCATCACCAGGCCTGCAATTTTCTTATACATCTGAAGGTGAAAACTATAAGGTCAAGGTATTGATTGGCATGGATGGATTCTTCTACAGCCTGCCTTTGCCATGCAGCTAACTGCTTCCATGTGTCTCCTCATGCTCTTTCTTCTTTGTGTGTGAATCCCAGGGACTCTGGGTATCCAGATTGCCTCTTGCTGTGAGACCAGTCAAACTGAGTTAGGGCCTGCCTTATGTTCTTATATATTTTTTTGCTAAGATAAAAGGTCCATTTTAATGTTTTATTTCTCACAGGAACCATACCCATAAGCACGTACTTTCTGGGCATAAAATAAAGTAAGTTTCCATACAAATTCTCTATGGATAATGACATTTTATATATTCTTTGTCACTTTAGCAGATACTCAAATTGACTATAAGTCATTTCTAATTAAATTGTTTCACAGAATTAAATTTATTTCAAAGTGAATTGTTAGATTACACATTGTAAAAACATATCTCCACATACTTCCACATATTGTAAAAACATATCTCCACCCAGAGGAGAAGGGGAGGGGGAATGGGAGAAGGATTATGGCAACAGGTGACTGTGAGGGGGCAGGATGTAAAGTGAATCAGTGAAAATAAATAAAACATATCTTGAAGTAATTATTATTTAATCATCTATATTTCTGCAGAAATTATAATTTGAACACATTTTAAAAGTTAATGTATATTTTTAATGTATACATTTTAATAACTGCAAATAATATTTTTATGAGTTGGCGATGATCTTATTTTTTTCATGATTGCAGTAATATTTTACAGCCAAGACCCATAAGAGTCAAGAGTAAGAATGGAATCACTAATCATCAAAATAAAATTGCATATGATGGAAAATTTTCATGCATGTAATACAATTAATAACAATAATTAAGTGGACTATGCTCTAGCAATGATTTGCATTACTTCATCAAAAATGTTTAAATACTATTGTGAACAAAATTGAGTGTCCCCAAAGTGATAGCACTTAGAGTTCTGGTATCTGATGTTCAATTAAAGTTAAATAAACCACAGTGGAGGTACTGATTCATAAGACTAGGTACTGTATAAGGAAAAGAAGTGGTACCATGGTCCTAGGAAGTGTGCATACATAGAAATGACCATATGGAGATTCCAGATGAAAGAAGAAGACTGCCTCTTTAAATGCACTCACATTCTGGGGCAGTGGTGATTAGGCCTTCAATAAATGAATGAGAGGGACCAATTCAGCCTATAGCTATTAGAATTTGCCCTAAATGCAGAGGTCTGTAGCCATTTTACACAGGCAGGATGTAATCGTGGAATTATAAATTTGCACAAAATATTAGAAAATTCCAAAGAATAAAGTCAGTGAAGCTGCTTTAGGAAAGTCTACCCAAGCTACAGACAGAAGTCCAGGCTGCTAGGATGTGCCCAGCTTTGAGGAGTAGCAAAATCACGTACATCTTCAGGCAATGCCCAGCTGAAGCACTTCCGAGTCTTTTGCCAAGGACACGTGTTGTGCGTATCCCCTGTCCAGCTGCCCCTGAATGATTCTTTTCCACCTCTTCCCTTTGGACTCTTTGGCAAATACCTTCCATCAGAAGAATTGAATTCACACCACAACTGGAGAGGAGTTCAACACTGAGGATTTTCCCATAGCATGCAAAGGAGTGAGACTTGGCTGGAAATGCCTGGCTGGGACAGCAACAATTAAACAGGAACTGAGTGGGAACAGCTGTGTTCCTCTGTTTGGTGATTCATGGATTATCACGGCCCCACCCATTGCTCTGAATGCTCAGGTAAGCAAAGTCAGGATCCCCTTGGTGAGTCACAATCACTGCAGGCTTACGACTGCCAAGTGCCCTGGAAACTTCTATCAAGTTCTCCATAATCTTATCAGGCAGCTACAGATGAGAAGCACCTGCAAAGAAATTGGGTAATTTAATTTGCAGAAGATCATATAGCTGGTCTAAGAACCCTAGCTAATTTTTTCCAGTGGCACCCTCTCTCCCTGAAAGACACAGTCCTGTCCCTTCCTTTTGTAATACTGCCAAAGAACATAGAAACCCAATCATTTCACAAATAATGAAAAGTAACTTAGCTTCAGAAGACATACCTTTTGTATAAGAAAACAGACCCAGTTCAGTAGCTCTAAGTTTTCTTCTGAAACAACAAAACAAACACCAAAAAACAAAACAAACCAAACAAACAAAAAAACCAAAAAACCCCAAAACCAAAACAAAACAAAAACCAAACCAAAACAACAAAGCAAACTTTCTCAAACTGGCACTTTCTCAGTTAAGGTTCCCTTTCTCTAGCTGACTCTACATTAGCTGTTCTCAACCACTCTTGGGGTTGAATAACCCTTACCTAGGGATTGCATATTATATATCCTGCACATCAGATATTCACCTTATGTTTCAAAACAGCAGCAAAATTACAGTTATGAAGTAGGAACAAAAATAATTTTATGGTTGGGGCTCATCACAGCATGAAGAACTGTATTAAAGAGTCACAGTGTTTGGAAGTTTGAGAACCATTGCTCTAGATCATGTCAAACTAACCATTAAAAACAAACAAACACCCAAAAAGCTAAGTAGCAGATTTATATTCCCAGAAGCCCTTGACTTTGTTTTTATAAGAAAGTAAATGTCAGTAGTCATCAATTGCTTCAAAGAAACAGAACCAGTCAGCATGTATAGACATAGATATCAAGAAGATTTTTAGGTTTTGGTTTCGTTTGCTTTGGTTTGGGTAAATAATTGGCTCACATAATTATGGAGGCTGAGAAAGAGTAACTCCATAGTCAGCAAACCAGAGATCTAGGAGCGCTGAGGACCTTGTCCATCCTCAAGATGTGTTGCCGAGTCCAAGAGGAAAGCTGAAGTCCCCGCTCAAAGGCTCAGAGGCAGGTAGAGTCTTCCCCAGTCTCTGTCCAGTGTCTTGGGCCCTGCTGATTGTATGAGAATGAATCCCACAAGAGGCAGCAATTTGCCTTTCTCCTTAGAGCCATTCAGTGATGAGAGCAGAAGAAATAGTCTTGCCCAGCACACATGCAGGTATGCATATAGCCATAAAGGAAAAAAGAGGCTGTGAATTTGAAACAGAAGAAGGAGGAGTAAATGTGGAAGGGCTTGGAGGGAGGAAAGTAAAGGGGGAACTTATGTAATTATGTTATAATCTCGAAAATTAAAAAAACATAAAAAAGCATTATGTTGGAAGAAATTTGTATTGATTTACTATTTTGAATACAATGCCAAACTCCCTAGATTAATGAGGTATTAGTTGTGTTTATATTTCTGAATAAGAATGTGTTCATTAAAGAATAACAAATATAAAGAAACCTAAAAGCAGTATGAGTGCAAACATGTTTGAAATGCTGATAAAGCCCATTACTTTGTGGGTTTTACTATAAAGTTAATTTTAAAATATTTTTAAAACTAAAAAAAGGGGTAAGTGGGAAGAAGTCTTAGTTGGTGAAATGCTTGATGCACAAGTATGTGGACCTTGAGTTCAGATCCCCAGAACCTACAGTTCTGGGTACAGTTGGGTACAGCAGCTGCAACTCCAGCATTGGGTAAAATGGCACATCATTTGCACAGGAAATAAAGGTAAATTTTCATTTGTTTCCCCACACCAAAGCAAATTCTAGGTAACTGAATTCTTGAAACCACTAATATACTAAAGAAAGAAACCAATAATATACAGACCATTATAATCTCTCACATGAAAGATATCTTGTAGATAAGGAAAGAAACCTAGAAAATTGGGTAGAAATAAAATCTTATGTTTGATCATGCAAATATTCAAATTCCCATGCAGAAAAACAAGTACAAGACACACAGAAAAGTATATATAACAAAAATTAAACATTCCAGCTAGCTGGAAAACAATTCTTTCCTAAGAAACAAGTGGGAGTAGCCATTCTAAAATATCCAGCCCAAGAACACAAACGGAGGGACTCATGGCTCCACCTGTATAGGTAGTTGAGAGTGGCCTTGCCAGGCATCAGTGGAAGTGGAGGGGCCTTGGTGCTTGAAAGTTTGGATTCTCTAGTGTTGGGGAATTTCCAGAGCAGGGAGGTGGGAATGAGAGGATGGTGGAAGCACACCCTCATAGAAACTTTCAGAATTATATAGATTAGACATGACAGAGGCAGGCCGCCATAAGACTAGATTCCAGAATTCAAACAAAAAATTATCTTGACACAAAAATTTGTTTTGAGAATTGTATATTGCAGAATACACAGCCTTGGTGTACCTACTCATCAAGCAAGCTGAGCAGACTGGCTTGAACCTCTGATGTCCTGGAATTGCAGCTGGATGCAGTGAAGACACAGACGTCAGAGGCTTATCAATTTACTCTTTCCCCTGCCCCTCTTCTAATATCTCAACACCCATAATCAGCTTGAAGAAGTTAATGAAGAGTCGGTGCTCCTATTCCCTGGGCTTGGGGACTGAGGTGGTTAATATTGGGCTGTCTTTCTAGGGAAAAGTAGTGGTTTTGTTGGAACAGAAAGGATTAGCTAGGATTTATTGCATAGCCATAACCTATTGGTAGAAATTTGTATAATTGTTATTAAGATGAAGTTATAATTTCTTAAATGGTACAAAATTTACTTTGGTTACAAATTTAAGGTTTTCATTGGTAAAAGCTTCTTATTGATATAAAAGTGAGATTAATATTGTTACTCTCATCACATTGTGCTTATATAGCACATTTAGGAATATAGGGCTTAAACCCAGTCTTTCTTTAACTTTTCTAACTGATTTGAGACGGTTAGCCTGTGAGTTAAGGGCGTATAGCAAATTCATGGCTCTGAGTTTATTGTTAGGGTGTGTTCTATATTTTATTTAGAAATAGCTGAGAGGAGTTAACAGACAACAGTCCAGATTGCCTTACATGGATAGTTGGTTTTCAAAACATCAGAAGGCCACAGACTTGATGTTACAAACATTTCTGTGTTAATGTTCATTTTGATTAGAGATCTGTCTGCTCCTGATAGCTTTCTGTCTTGGATTCTAAGAAGAAATTGAGCATCTTTGGAGTTACTCCAGTTGTGGTGAGACAGCCACTAGGCAAAAATTGCCTCTTCATCTACAGACAAATCACTGTCCTGAAAAGGACACACTTGCAGAATAGTCGACTGATTATATCTGCCTAGACAGAGTAATCAGCCCTTAATAATTCTTCATCACTAGGTCTATCAGATGATCCTGGGCCAGAAGGTTGAAGATCAGATGCTCCAGCATTTTGTAGTATAGGGACTGTCCAGGTGTTCAGCTATCTCTATAAATTGGCTAAGTTTTAGAAGTTATGCTTTGTGCTTCCCATAATTTCAGTTAACTCAGTCATTCTGGATTTCTGATGGGATTGAAGACTTATAGTCTCATAGCCAACCTTGGCTATTTACTTTGAGAGAAAAGGTATGAGAGGATGTTTTTCAGCTGACATTCATTCTAAAGCCAAGAAAAAAGCCAGGTTCAGAACTAAGTCTTTTAGTTAGGAGAGGTGACAGAGGTTCTGTTTAGTGCACACAATGATGGACTGGGTATTGGGTCTATCTTGTACCTTACTGACACAAATTGGTATAGTTATGCTCTAATTGTATTTTGAGAGGAAAGTTTTATTTTTAACAGTAAGGGTGATATATAGGAGGAGCTAAGGTGGGAAGATTACGGACAGGGAGAGGAGGAGTAAGGAGAGGAGGAGGAGAAGGAGAAGAGGAGCTAGGTGATGAGAGAGAAAGGGGAGAAACATGGAGGCAGATGTTCGAGTGTCTCTGCCAGTCAAAGATAGTTGATATATCTAGGTTGGGTATTGGGTTACACTTCTGATTGTATGAACATCTTGTTATTGAGCATTACCAAACTTATAAAGCCTTGGATTAACATTAAAAAATGTATAGAAGCAAAAAGGAGAAGAGGGGATGCAATAGGGGTTTTCTAGGGAGGGAAAACAGGGAAAAAGGATAGCATCTGAAATGTAAATAAAATATCCAATAAAAAATAAATTAAAAAATTCTATATAACAACAAATTTTATAGCTTAATAAAATCTGTATGTATTATTAAGAAAAGAAACTTGAGAAGGAAACAAATATTATCTGAGCATGCAGGAAATGCAGGAAAACACTTCCAAAATTATAGAAATGACAGGAAGTTGGCTGCCTGGACAACTATCTAGTATTCGATATAATACTGGAACATTTATCTTTAGCCTTCTGGCCCAGAATAGCTGATAAACATTTTATGAAGTAGGAATTATGAAGGACTTGCTTATTCTGTCTTCGCAGAGCTTGGCAGTCAATATCCCTGTGTCTGTTTGTCTTTTCTGAATAGCATTCTGAGTGCAGATGAAGTTAAGGCATTTTCTTTGCCTGGAGTATAGCTTTCTACAAATGAAGCCATCTCCAATTGAAGGTCTTTTGATGTTCATCATCTTCCAAATTGAATGGGGTGCTGCCAGGAAGTGATGTGTCTTAATGTCAAAAAGGCCTTAAATTAATTTTAAAAATTTAATTTTCATATTCTGTAAGTCTCTGAGGTTTTTGAAGACCATCTTTCTATTCATAGCATATCTCAACCTGCAAACATTGCCTGCCTCCAGCTACCTGTTATCTGTTTAACCCAGGATGCATATTTCTGTGATGATGTAGACCAGTATCTTGTTTTACACCCTGGACATAGAAGCCTGATTTTATTTGCCCTTGCAGGTTGGGAATGAAGTGGTGTGGAATCAAAGGCTCAGGCTCCAGGAACAGCTGAGAATGCTGCAGTAAACTCATTTATTAATTCTCAGGGAGAGCCCTTTATACCCTCCACCTGGGTCCCATTGGTCCCAAACAAGCATATCTTCCAAGTGACAGTTCCTGATTGGCTATCATTGTCTGTGTCACTACTCTTTAGGATCTCAGGAAGTCTTCAATTTGGTCCTCATGCAGAAGTTGCCTCCGAGGCTGTGTGGGCCTCAAAGTTTCTGTGGAGGTGGCCACTCCTTCATTAGTAACGCCTGCCATTCCTCCTACAGTATTTGACTTGATCATAAGTTTGACTGTCTGACTATTAACCGGTATTTCTTAACAATCCCTAATAGTTTTTAATAGCAGCTATCAAAATACTGGGATTAAATCTTGTATTTTTAAATAAGTTGCATAAGCATAATTTCTACATAAGTGTTGAAACACACACACACATTATAACAAAATTAACCTTGAATTTTGTATCAATATACAAACATTTATACCAACAAAAGCCTTAGGCCTGTATCAATACACAATAATCTGTATCAATGTACCTAAAAATAAGCTTGTTTGAGAACAGCAATAGCTCTAAGTTAAAAAGTAGATTCAATAATCTACACTTTCATTCTGTTATTTCTATGTGATAATTCTATAAGTAAAAATTCACTGGATGTATGAAAACACCTTAAACAATAACAACTAAAAATGAAAACTGATGAAGACACCAGTTTTCCTTGGGAAAGCAGACACATTCCATCTGTAACTAAAGAAAACCAACATTAAAACTGTAAGGTGATCTTCAACCTGTTAATTTGGAAACAATTACAAATTTTATAAGTCTTACTATGGGAGAGTGGGGTGTTCCTGTGGGGACAGAGTACAAAAACAGTGCTCTTTATACATATAGAGCCCTTTAATTTAACAGCTCCACCCTAAAAAATTTATTGATATCTCTGTGAAATATACTATAATATCTTTGAAATAGTGTAAAAGCCCTTGTGATAGTTTATATCCTTAATAAGATGTGGAGTAGCATGTAGCTTTAACTAGAAAATGTGTATTAGTAAGAGCTAGGGGGAAAGATAGATGGTGTTTGCATATTTTAAAATGTAACTTACATTTGTCACTGTGATTGACTGGTAAATATATTGTCATTCGTACCCCATAGCTCTGTGGAAAGAGAGACACTCCAGGTCCTATGTAACCTCTGGTTAGATTTAATTCCTTTTTTCTTGCCTGTCTGCTTGCCTGCCTGCCTGCCTGCCTTCCTTCCTTCCTTCCTTCCTTCCTTCCTTCCTTCCTTCCTTCCTTCCTTCCTTCCTTCCTTCTTTCCTTCCTCTCCTCCCTCCCTCCCTGCCTCTGTCCCTCCCTCTCTCATTCCCTTCCTTCCCTCTTTCTCCTTCCTTCTGATCATTCCTATCACATGCTGTATAATGAAGGAATATGCTTCATTTACTATATAGAGAAGAAAGCCTAAGTAGATAAGCACAGTTGATAAGGTATTATAAACCCATAACTAATATCTTAGTTTTAGATCAACATAGAGATTAATTAAAAACAGAAAAACTTTGTAGATACATTTTCTCCCCAAAGAGGAACATGCGTTACATGAGTTCTATGAAAAGAACTTAAGCTAAAAGGAACATAGACAACAAGCATTTGGAGGAGTTTTAACTTCAGAGTAAAATCTATAGAGACCAGGAAGATTGACACGAGTGAGCTCTGCCTCTGAAAATCGCGTTTTACTGTACAGATGAGCTCTTCCCGGCCTCTGCCACTAGAGGACAGAAGGCGATCAGACATCTGCAGAAGGTCCATAAATGACTGCTGGTGTGACCAAATCGCCCTCCACACAGGCCAGTGAAATGTGGCTGAACCTTCCTGGTTCACAGTTCTCTCTGTAAAATGTGGAGTGAATTGTTGACTTAGTAGCTCTAATATCTTTGTCTACAGGCTATATTTTAAACACACAATGCGCTCACATACTGACTATTAAAGTTTAATCAGTAAACCAACAAAAGCTATTTTAACTCAAATCTGCCGAGATGAGCTACTCTCCCTTTTTAATAAAAAGTGAATCTCTAGGAATGAAGAAAGGCTGAGTAAATAAGACCACTTGCTGCCAAGTCTGACAACCAGATCCCATTCCCAGACCCCACATGATAGAAGAAAGGAACCAGCTCCTCAAGTATGTCCTCTGCCCTCCACATAACACACACACACACACACACACACACACACACACAGAGAGAGATGCATAGACACACATACAAACACACATATATGTACACACAGTCACACACACATACAGAGAGATATACAGACACATAAACACACATATAGACATACACTTACACACACACAGACTCAGACAGTCAGATGCACACACCACACACACTCACATGAGAGAGAGAGAGAGAGAGAGAGAGAGAGAGAGAGAGAGAGTTATTGAGACCTTCCTTCAGCCAGCCAGTGTTCAAGCACTTTGCTTATGTGTTATTTATGCAGAAAGCAGGCAGTATCTCACAGAGTTAAGAGGGGGGAGGGTCTGAATAGCAGTGCCCACATTGCCATGACTCTAATCTCCTAGAAACTATCTCTCCAATGATAAAAAGCCAGCACAAGTGTCTAACAAATGGCTATAATTATTTCTGTCTGTTGATTCCCTACTTTTGCTTTTGTGGAAAATTATTTTTTGGGTGTGTTTAAAGGAAGCAACTCTACTTATTGGATCTTGAGTGGATTTTTTTTTATTAAAAAGAGAAAATAGCTCATCTCAACAGATTTGAGTATGCTACATATGTAGCATACCTTGTTACATATGCAATATGTTCTTGATATATGAACACCGATGTGCAGCCATCAGAGAGAGCTATTGATCACTACTAATTGACTTCCTCCTCTTCACACACATATGGACGTTGTACCCCTCTCACTCACACACACTCACACATACACACGCATACACACACACACACACAGAGGCAGCCTGGGGTATCCCCATAGTATCTCCCCATTTCCCCCAGTTTTGCTTCCTCATATCTCATTGCAGTTCACAGGCAGGTTGCACTGGGGCATACCTCTTCTCCATACTGATTAAGAAGCAACAATGTAACTACAGACCTGTGGTTATTTATATCATATGATGTTGGTATGTCGGCTCATTCACTGATTCATCACATTTTTTATAATCATCATTTCATTAATTTCTGCCCCGATCTTTATTGTTTGCTATGGGTTTGGGTTGTTCTTGTTTTTCTAAGAATTCAAGTTGTACGACTAGATTGCCTACTGGAGATCTTTGTTTAGTTTCTAAGATCAGAGTTGTAAACTTTCTTCTTGGGGATGATTTACTTGTGCCCCCATGGTTATGATAAATTGTATTTTAATTTTCATTTGATTCTAGAAATGTATTTTTTTAATGACCCGCTAGTTATCCAAGAATGCTTTTTGCTTAATCTCAATTATTTGTGTAGTTCCCATAGTTTTGGATTTTTAGTTTTAGCTTACTATTACTATTATAATCAAATAAGATACCAATAATTTTTTCAATTTCTTTGTGTTCCTTAAGGCTAGCTTTGGGCCTAGAATGTGGGCTGTATTTGAAAAGGTTAGAGGGACTGCTAAAAAGACCATGTATTCCATATCAGTTGGCTGAATGGAATATTTTTTTAAGATTTATTTATTTATTTTATGTATGAGTACACTATTGCTCTCTTCAGACACACCAGAAGAAGGCATCAGATCCCATTACAGATAGTTGTGAGCCACCATGTGGTTGCTGGGAATTGAACTCAGGACCTCTGGAAGAATAGTCGGTGCTCTTAACCGCTGAGCTATCTCTCCAGCCCCTGAATGGAATATTTTGTATAGGCTTATTAAATCCACTTGACCTACAGTTTAACTCCGGAATTCCTCTATTAACTTTTCATTTACAGGATGAGTTTAAGGAGGAGTAGATCCTAAAGTCACACACTTTTGTTGGGGATTGGTTCTAATGCTTTGCCTTAATTTGGCTCCCCAAACCTGCACCTCCAGGTTCTAAGGGCCCCTGCCCCCAGCTGGCTTTGATTAGTAATAAAGAATTGTCTTAGAGCTGGGCAGGGAGATGGAGGTGGGATTGTTAGATTGCACTGACAAGGTACCTAGGGGGAAGAAGAACAGAGATAATCACCATGACATGACTGATGGGAGAGTGGAGAGATCAAACTTAAGGTCCCGCCCACATGTAAGAATCAGGATAAATGGCCACAGGGGCTATTCCCCTGACTGGGTCTGGGGCAACAAAGATAAATTATAGGTTTAGCAAATGTTAAATATAGATTAGTGGAGGGGAGTATGTGCTACCCTCAGAGAGGTTCAAGAAGTGCCCAGTCATTGTGCTAGTGTCTTTCATTCACAAATCCAGAGAGCTCTGGCAAGTGCCTAGAAGCACTCCAGACCTGCAGGGATTAACTATTCATGGCTATACACTTTTATTGTTAACAGGATGTATCTGACTTGTGTGTGTGTGTGTGTCCATTTATTAATCTTTATTTTATGAGATTGGGTGCCCCAGAAGTTAGCGCACACACACATATTCTATGTGATGAATTGTTCCTTTGATTAATATATAGTGTCCTTCTTTCTTCAACAACTTTCAATTTGACATCTGTTTTGCCATCTTTCAGAATAGTTACACCAGTTTTTTTTTTTTTTTAACAACTTCAATTCACTTCATAGACATTTTTTTCTTCCTTTGACTCTCAGTCTGTGGGTGTGTTTGCCAATATGTGAGTTTCTTGGAGGCAACAGATAAATGAATCTAGTTTTTTTTTTTTTTTTTACATCTATTCTAATAGGATTTATTGTTTGTTTGTTATTGGTTATTTTATTTATTTACATTTCAAATATTATTCCCCTTCCTGGTTTCCCCTCCACAAACCCCCTATCCTCTCTCCCCTGCTTCTATGAAGGTACTCTCCCACCCACTCACTCCTGCCTTACTGTCTAGCATTCCCCTCTGCTGAGGCATCAAGTCTTCACGGGATAAAGGGTCTCCCCTCCCACTGATGCCAGATAAGGCCATCCTCTGCTACATATGCAGCTGGAACCATGGGTTCCTCCATGTGTACTCTTTGGTTGGTGGTTTAGTCCCTGGGAGTTTCTGGGGAGCCTGGTTAGTTGATATTGTTGTTTTTCCTATGGGGTTGCAAACTCTTTTAGCTCCTTCAGTCCTCCCCTAACTCCTCCATTGGGGTCCCTGTGCTCAGTCTGATGGTTGGCTGTGAGCATCTGCATCTTTATTGGTCAGATTCTGGTAGAGTCTCTCAGGAGAAGGCTATACCAAGCTCCTGTCAGCAAGGGCTTCTTGACTTCAGCAAGTGTGTCATGG
The DNA here is from genome assembly GCF_011762505.2 of Arvicanthis niloticus. Taxonomy (NCBI): domain Eukaryota; kingdom Metazoa; phylum Chordata; class Mammalia; order Rodentia; family Muridae; genus Arvicanthis; species Arvicanthis niloticus. The sequence continues at coordinate 104,237,733 of NC_047661.1, read as the reverse complement.
TTTGGTGTCTACAGATGGGATGGATCCTTAGGTGGGGCAGTTTCTGAATGGCCTTTCCTTCAGTCTCTTCTTCACTCTGTCTTTGTCTCTGCATTTCCTCTAGGCAGGAGCAATTCTGGGTTAACGTTTTTTGTTTTTAAGCCGGTCTGTATCTCTCTATTGGTGGACCAAACAGAGGCCCTTTATTCTTAAACTATTACTGAAAAATTGCTGGTTCCTCTAATTCTGTTGATTGTTTGCATAGATGGTTGAGTTTTTCGTTTTAGCTTTCTATGCTCAGATAAGATACTGATTATTCTTTCAATTTCTTTGTGTTACTTAAGGCTAGCTTTGGGCCTTTGCTATTTGAGACCACATTTGCTTTCTCCTCAGTTAGCTTAGTGTACTACCTCCTGAGTTGGATTTGATGGGTTTCTAGCTTTCTTTTATTTGTGTATTTTTTCTCAAGCTGTTTATTCTTTACATATTCTTCCTGTGGCCATGTATTGAGCCTCTTTTTCCTTCTCAGCTTATAGCACTTCCTTACGTTTCTTCTGAGTGCTGTCTTCATGACCATGAACTGCCTTATTTTGTGCTTGTCTCAAAACACACGTATCTCTCCATCCGTTTTCAGATAGTTGGGATGGGTGCAGCCATAGCAACTGGCAGTTATTTCTTTTCGGAGCTTGAAGTATATCGTTACATGCTTTCCTGGGTTTTAGTATTGCTGAGTGAGGTTTGATATCAGCCTGGAGTATTTGCCTTTGTAGATGAGTGGGCCTCTTCCCTCACAACTTATGCTCCTGCTTCTCTAGATTTGTGATTTTTGTCCTCTTGACTATAGTATCATTGAGAAATTTTTCTGGCAAGTAACCATGTATTTGCTGTGCACCATATCCTCTAGCTTTGGGAAATCTGCTATAAGCTCAATGTGTAGAGTGAAAAATTATAAAAATCATTTTATAAAATGTACACAGGCTTTTCTCTAAGCCTCACTTTAAAGGGCATGGAAAATTTTCTCTGAAGCAAGCTAAAAATGTAGACTGGCCGGTTTCAGGAACCAGAAGAGAGGAATGTAAGTCATCTAGGTGGTGCTGAGAAACTAATAACCACAATGACAGGGCAGGGCCATGTCCGAGCAACTGAGAAATAGTTGAGCAAGTGACTGGGCAGGGCCACAATGACAGGGCAAGGCCACAGTGACATGACAAGACCACATTTTTGAGAAGAATGAGTATACAGAGTGTTTCCCACATGACCCTGAGTCACTTGGGTTGGGTTCATCTGGAATTTCCGCTATTTTTATGTTATGTTTCCTTAGCAACCCCTCACCCCCTCCTCACTCCCCTGGCTTGTGGTTTCCCCCTTTTAAAAAGCCCCTCAGCCAGCCGGTCTTTGTCAATTCAGCTCCTGCGTGGACAAACAAATTGACCATTAGCTGGCTAACTCTCCCTAATAAAGCCTCTGCTGTTTGCATCCAGATTTGGTGTCTTGCGAGTTTTTGGGTGGCCGTGACTTCCGGAGACTAGAGTCAGGGTCTCCCTAGAGAGGGGGTCTTCAAATGGATAGCCTTTCCTTGCCTTTCACTTTTATCTTGGCTCTTTCTTCCACCCTATTGACTTTGGTGGCTTGCTTGCATTTAAGAGGTCTTGGATGCAGTGGGCCTGCTTCCTTGTTCATTTTTATCAATGTTTCCACCAGTACTTGCTGAGTGCCAACCTTCAGTCTACATATTCTCTCATCTTGTGAGTTGAGTCTCTTGGTGATACTTACTACTGTGGTTTTGTTTTTCTGGATTTCTTTTGTAATTGTTGTTTTCTTTTGTTTTGCTTTGATTCATTGAAGTTTTTTCCTTCTAATGTTTTTTTTTTTTCCCTTGAATCTCATTTTTTTTTTTTTCTAAAATTTCTTTCTAAGTTGCTTATTTGTCATTCACTTGGAAACCTTTTTCTTTATGTTCTTAGCTTCCCTCTTGGGTTGTATGTTGAAAGTAAGCATTTGCTTATGGTTTCTTTGAGATTGTTGCTCTTTTTTTACTAATAAGCTTTTAAAATCTTCACCTAGCATTTTATCCATTTGTGTTTTTGCATTGACTGATGAATTATGAATTTTCCTACCCTAAATGAACACAATCTTTAGAAGAACCCCCTAGTTCCACACAATATCTTTTCTCTTTCTCTACATTCATGCCAGATTTTTCAACTAACATTCATACATAATCAGGAAGAGCCTGGAACAGTGAGAAATCATAGGAATAAAATCCTGGAGGAGAACACCTGAAGGGGTGATCATTTTCTCTGGTGGGGAAGGTTAGTTTCCCAGTATGATAGCCCACATAAAGATGGAAATATTTTTAAATTAAATAATGAGAATTATTTACATTCTTGGCCTCTCAGTGTGTGTGTGTGTGTGTGTCTGTGTCTGTGTGTGTCTGTGTGTATGACTGTGTGCACATGAGAAAAGGGCAGAAGAATATAGCCAGTGTTTTGTTCAATTAGTTCCCACTTTATTCCTTTGCTTCAGAGTCTCTCACTAACACCAGAGCTGGGTGTGACCTGCTCAACTATTCTGTGTCAAACTCCTCTTCAAGCTGACTGATTCAATCCTCCTACCCCATCTCTCTTTCTCTCTCCTGAAGTGCTCTTCTTGGCCTCAAACTAACTCTAGCAATCTATTCTAATCTTCTGACTTATTCTCTGGTTTGTTCTGTCTTTACCTGTATCTAGCTTTCTTGCCCTTTAACCTGTCTCTATTAAACTTTCCCAGTAAAACTGTCTCCTCCTCCATCTTCCTCTTTTAAGTAACCTTTTTTCCCTCTCTTTTCTCATGAGAGTTGGGCACATCCTATTCTATCAATTCTTTCTCTGATTTGTCACTTTGTCTGCCATTCAATTAGACACAGCACTTTCTAACATGGCTGCATCCTTCTACAAACTAACTTAACTTCATTGTTTGGGATTAAAGGTATATACCGAGGATGTGTCTATATCTATATTCCAGCCAGAGGGATTAAATGTGTGATAAGGGCCACACCACAAATAGAAACAGGTTATTTGGGGGTTTTTGTAAATAACACAATTTCAGGGTTTTACAGTGTGATCAAATATCCTGCATCAGTGAATTCTTGAATGACAAGCTACCCAGTTTGTATGTTATATGATTGTCCATGTGTGTGCAGAAACTTGCTCAGCAATGTGCAGAGAAACTGGGGGGTGGGGACCAGACAGTGATAGGAAGCTGCACTACAAGCTAGCAGTTGCTCCTCTAGGATGAGCCAGGCCTGGTGGCATAAGCCTGTAGTTTCAGCTACTTGACAACTGAGACAAGAAGATTGTGAGTTAAAGCCTAGCCTGAGCCGGGTGGTGGTGGCACACGCCTTTAATCCCAGCACTTGGGAGGCAGAGGCAGGTGGATTTCTGAGTTCGAGGCCAGCCTGGTCTACAGAGTGAGTTTCAGGACAGCCAGGACTACACAGAGAAACCCTGTCTCGAAACCCCCCCCCCCAAAAAAAAAAAATTTAAAAAGAAAGTCTAGCCTGGTTCTGTTGTCATGTGTTTTTATTTTCATATAATTGATGAAATTTTAAAATTTTTCTTAATTTCCTCTTTGACCCATTTCATCACTCAGTAATGAATTGTTTAATCTCTATGAATTTAAGTATTTACTAGAAATTTGTTTGCTGTCTATTTTAAGTTTTACTGCATTTCTGTCAGGTAGGATACATGGAGTTATTTCAGTCTTTCTGAATTTGTAAGGATTTTCTTGTGTCCCAAGATATAATATGCTTTAGAGAGTGAACACTTTCTAAAATGTGCTGTTGAATAGAATGTATATTCTTTGATGTTTCAGTGAAATATTCTATAGATCTCTGTTAGGTCATTTGATATATGATATAATTTGATTCTGCTGTTTTTTTATTTTTTGTCCATATGACTTGTATAATAGAGAAAGTTGGGGTATTGAAACCACCTATTATTAATGTGTTGATGTTGATCTGTGTCTTTAAATCCAGTAGTACCTTTTTTGAATGAAATGTCTTCTTTGTTAATATTTTATATTATTAATGTTTTAATGTCTTCTTTGTTAATAATTCCATGGATTAGAATGGAGTTCCCCTTTTATCCTTCTGGCATAGTTTTACTTTGAACCCTATTTTGTCAGACATTAGGATAGTGACTCCTGCCTGCTTCCTTAGTCCAGTTGCATTGGAACATTTCTGTCCATCTCTTTACTCTGATGTGGTGCTTATCTTTAAAGCTGTGTTTCTTTGCACAGAAGATAGACAGGCTTTATTTCTTGGTCCATTCAGCTAGCCTGTGTCTATTGATTGGAGAATTGTGGTCACTTGGTATTTAGCATTCATATTGCATTTATGCTATGTTCGTTGTGTTATTGAATTTTCGTGGTGGTATTTGTGTTCTACGATCTCTTGGCCATGATCATTCCTCTCTTTATCCTGAGGTATTTTTTTTTTTTTGTATTTTCTTTAAGTTTGGTTTGTTGGGTATAATTTGTTCAGATCTTGAGAAGCTTTCCTTTCTCCTCCAGTTGGACTTGGCATGCATTGCCCAAGGCCCTTTTGCTTCTCAGGGGCCTCTATTTTTCAAGGTTTCCATTGAAAAATCAGCTGTTATTCTGATGGGGTTTTCTTTATGTAACTTGTGTGTTTTCTCTTCAAGCTTTCAATACGCTCTCTTTGTTCTGTGTATTTAATAAAATGGATATAATATGCTATGTGGATTTTCTTCTCTAGTCTTGTCTATGTGGTGTTTGTGTTTCATGTATACATCTGCATTCTTAGTTTGGATGAGTTTTCTCCTATGATCTTGTTGAAACTATGGCCATTGACCTGAAATTTTTCTCCTCCATTTATGTCTGTGATTTGAACATTTGATCTTTTAACAGTGTCCAGTATTTTCTGTATATTAATTACTTTTCTACATTTTTTAATGTTTCCATATTCTTGGCTTATTTCATTTGGATCCTCTACTTTATCTTCAAATCCTTTTGATATTTTATCTTTTACTTGATTCAGTGTACCTGAGTTTTCAGGTTGGGTTACTGGGTTTTTTAGTTCCATCTTTCTTTCAACTTAATCAAATTTTCTATCCTGGATTGTTTTATTGCTATCAGTCTTATGTTTGTGGTTTCTTGGGCATCACTTGGGCATTTATTCTCTCAAAGTTCTTTCTAAGTTTATTGAGCTGTTCCTTTGTATTTTTTAAAATTTCATTAATTCTTTCATGATGTTTATTACAAATTATTATTTTAAATTTTATGTCTGGGCTTCATCCAGATAACTCTCATTGGTAAATATTTGTACAAGACTTCTAGGACTTGGATACTCACTTATCCTTCATATTGTTTGACTTTTATGATAAAATCTTAACATGTGGACTTCTTTTCTTAGTTTTGTATCTGATACGAACAGAACAGGTTGAGCCAGAATAGAGGATTGTGGGTCAAGTTGGGCCTATGGCCTGGATATGGCTTACATTGGACAAAGTCAGGTAGACATAGGGGACTAGGGTAATGTGAACAATGTGCATCTTGGTCAAAATCTGGAGTTTGGGGATATTTGTGGGGCATATGATGGGTACATGGAGGGTAGGAACAGGTAGACTCATGGAGGCAGATCCTAGAAAAAGATGTTCAGCATCTTGCTTTCTGGAGAGATTGAATATGATATGGGTAGGGCCTGTGTGTCAGTAACAGGCATGGAAGATCAGGGTAAAAGCCTAGAGGTTTAATATGAACCATACAAGGATGATCATAGTCTTAGTTAGGGTTTCTACTGCTGTGACAAAACACCATGAGCAAAAAGCAAGTTGGGAAGGGAAGGGTTTATTGGCTTATACTTCCACATTTCTGTTCATCACTGAAGGAAGTCAGAACAGGAACACAAACAGGGCAGAATCCTGGAGGCAAGAGCTGATAAAGAGACCATGGAGGGGTGCTGCTTATTGGCTTGCTTCACATGGCTTGCTCAGCTTGCTTTCTTATAGAGTCTAGGAGCACAATCTTAGGGATGGCACCACCTACCATGTACTGGGCTTTTTGCCATTAATTACTAATTGAGAAAAGGCCTTAGAGCTGGATTTCATGGAGTCATTTTCTTTCTTTTTTTTTCTTATTAGATATTTTTTGTTTACATTTCAAATGTTATCCCCTTTCCTGGTTTCCTCTAGGAAAACCCCCTATCCCATCCCCCTGCTTCTATGAGGGTCTTCCCCCACCCATCCACCCACTCCCACTTCCCTGTCCTGGCATTCCCCTACACTGGGGCATTGAGCCTTCCCAGGACCAAGGGCCTCTCCTCCCATTGATGTCTGACAAGGCCATCCTGTGCTACATATGTGGCTGGAACCATGGGTCACTTCATGGTGGCATTTTTTTAACCGAGGCTCCTTCTTCTCTGATGACTCTAGTTTGTGTCAATTGACACACACAAGCAGCCAGTACAGTCAAATGAGTCCAGAACACTGGATGTGGAATCCTGGCTAGGTCTGGTGAGTTCGTGTGTAACAAAGATCAGAAGGATTCACCCAGGTAGACCTTGGAGAAAAATTTTGGAATTTGAGTAACCAGGTTGGATATCAGATGCTTAATTTTAAACAAATATTCCTAGTATGTGAAATAAACACTGTATAGTCTAAGAAGGCAGTAGGAAAAGTGTCATTGAGCATTGTACATAATGTAGATGCACACATGGAAGAAGAAATAAATAGATGCGATTCTATCCCTTGAATACAAGAATTAATTCTTCATCTTTTTTGTATGTGTCTTTATGTGCCTTCCAAATTTTGTTGCTTTAAACAAGTTGCTTTTATAGAGAACACAATAATAAATATTATAGACTAAGCTGTAAGCAAAGTAAACTGTATAATCCTTATGCTGCAATCTAATAAAACTTCTCAGAGAAAGCGTGTTTCCTCTTTAAATGTCCCATTAGATTCTCTCCTAGTCATGATGATTTATAGTTTTATTCCTTACCTTGCATAAGTACTGTTTCTATATTAAAGTCAGTGTATCTTCAAAATGATGCCATGGAAGGATGCAATTTACCTTGGCTTGAAGTTCAGGTTGGAGCATTATCTCACATTAGAGGTGGTTTGGGTTCATAAATATTTATTTAGGAATCTGATTAATACTGCTTTTCTTTTCTCTCTGAATAATCGCAAAATATGCTTTAATTCACACATATGTCAACAAAGTATACAAATCACACATCAATAAAATCTCCCAATCACAAGACTAGGACTCTGCATTCAATCTTAATTTGGGCCTGAGATGTTAGGTATCCACTCTGTCACTGTGTGCAAACCTAAATTTGAATAACAATATTAAATGTAATAAGTCATTCTAAAGGAGTGCTGGAGTTTCTACACTGAAAATTAAGTTTTAGTGGCGAGACCTTGTGACAGGGTGTCCCTTTGTACCCTAGTCTCTAGTTCTCATGCCTCTTGCCTGAGCTCCCTGAATTACAGTCAAGTGCCAACATGCCCAGCTCAAAATAAATTTTATAAACTAAATCTAAACCTGAATGTACGCACAAGGATGTTGCAATTCCTCAGTTGTTATCTTTGTCTCTCAAAATATCATGTGGCCTGAAGATGATCATAAATGCATCCTCCCTGTAAGTTCTGATTATGTGAGAAACTCAGGGGAAGGTTTCAAAGAAAAAATTTTGAGCCAAATAGAGAAAAACTTTAGAGTGAATATCAGATTCATTGTGGCAAACAAATAAAAGAGCTGACTTACACAGGAGTTAGAAGATGAAGTTGAATCCTCTTCCATTATGGTATTGTAATTATACCAACAGCCTGAGGGTAATTATTTTAGTTATTGTTTTATTGCTAGAAAGAGACACCACGACCAACGCAACTCTTATAAAAAGAGAGCATTTCATTGAAGGCATGTGTGGTGGTTTGAATATGCTTGGCCTGTAGGAAGTGACACTATTGGGAGGAGTGGCCTTATTTGAGGAGATGTAGCCTTGGTAGAGAAAGTTTGTCATTTCTCTACCAAGGGGTGGGTTTTGAGGTCTCTTCCTATACTCAAGCTTCACCCAGTGAGGAAGAGACCTCCTCCTGTCTATCTTTGGATCAAGATGTAGAATTCTCAGCTCCTCCAGCACCATGTCTGTCTGCAGACTGCCATGCTTCCCATCATGATGATAATGTAATGAACCCCTAAAACTGTAAGCCAGCCTTAAATCAATGTTTTCTTTTATAAACGTTACCTTGGTCGTGGTGTCTCTTCATAGCAATAAAACCCTAACTAGGACACCATGCTTTTAGTTTCAGAGAGTTAGTTTATCATCATTGTAGGGAACATAGCATTAGGCCGGTAGATAGGCAGGTAGTAGGCATGGTGCGAAAGAAGGAGCTGACATCTTTTTATCCTGATCTGCAAAAAGCAGGCACAAAGTGACACTGGACACAGTGTCGGCTTTTGAAACCTCAAAGGTACCCCAAGTGACATACTTCCTTCAACAAGGTCATAACTCCTAAACCTTCTAATCCTTCTCAAACACTTATACTCCATGATGACTAAGCGTTCGAATATGTGAACCTATGGGGGCCATTTTCATTCAAACAACCACAGTAATACATGTCATGCTTACTGCTAAGCATCCCTTACCTACTCTATAGATAAAATGAGATGGTCTGTGGATTATTTCTCCCAGTGGTTCACTTGTTTAGTTTTTAGAGACCTAGTTTCACTATGTAGTACAATCTTACACATGTTCCTTTTCCCCAGCCTCCCAAGTGCCATAGTCACCACCACGTCTGTTTGATAGTAGTTCTTTTAATAATACTTCACTAAAGAATTAATGTTTTCTTGTTTTGAATTAGAAGAGCACCATTAATAAGAATCAACATGAAAAGAGGAGATTGTGAGAATTTTAAAAATAAAGACTCAGCTTCAAATAGACTGTACAAATGTGTGTACTGTTCTTCCTTTTTGCCTGAGGAATTGATGGGTTAAACAGACCCTATGATGTCATCTGCTTCCTTATTGAAGGAAGATTTGATCACTGAGTTATCCTTGAGTGAAACAAATGTTAGTCCTGCAGCACAGAGAAGGGATGTCCAGTGACCTTGTGTATTTCTAGACTGGAATTCTTGGTAATTGTTGTCCAAGCTTCAATTTAGTGTTTACCAAGTGTTTTCTCTGAGAAGACGATTTGAATCAAGGCCAAAGAACTTTAGTGAGACTGATAGCTTGTCATTGATAGATAAATAAAAGATGGAAGGGGAACATCTTCCCCATTCTTGGTCTCCAACGTGTTCAAAGTCTCACTCAGCTTCAGCTCTTGCAGCAATTGAGGTATTTCCTGTCCTTCTGAACTTAAATCTGTGAGTGTGATCCACTTTGGAGAATTACGTGGAGACAGTTATTCATCTCAAAGGAGGAAAAAAGAGCTGAAAATAATCACTGGGAATATCTAGTGCCTATTTTACAGAAGACAATTAACACATATTGCTCCACCAAACTATGCATCTTAAGACTAGCTGCTTGAGTCTGGAGAAACAAGCAATAGAACATCACAATGAGCTTTGAGATTGTATTTGAACCCCATGAGGAGGCAATGGTAACAAATACTGGCAGAGATGTGGGGGAGGAAAAACCCTTTGTACTGCAGGCAGGAGTGTAAGACATGCAGCTACTCTAGAAATAGTATATTAAGTTCTAAAATTGAACTAGAAGATTTCACTATACCATCTAGGGTCACATCTCTGTTTACTGATGCACTCTTCACAATAACCAAGAAAAGGAACTAGCCTAGAGCTCCATCAACAGATAAATGAATTAAGAACACACCGGGAAGACCGGGAAGACCGGGAAGACCAGGAAGACCGGGAAGACCGAGGTCTGAAAAGCAACCAAGCAGGCTGATCTCTTATTGTGCCTGACATGCTCCACAAACATTTACTAGGCCAAATGGAATTGTACTAACCAATGACCAACAATGATGCAGAGCTAACTGGCTGGTTAATTCTGAAACACAGCCACCTTCACAGAGGACAGAACAGAGGCCATTAAACAGAACACCAACTGAGAGCCAAGCCAAGCAAAACAAAACCAAAACCACATGGGAAATGTGCACTCCAGCCAATGGTTTTGATACAAATGTCACCAAGGAGCATGAATAAAGAACACTGCAGAATGTAAGTGCAGCTCTTAATGAACTTTTCAAAAAGTGAATGAATCTGTAACCAGTATATAGCCAAGAAACAGAGCCACACACGCCCTCACCTTGTCTACTCTCCTATAAGAGAGCCAGCCCCTTGATTCCTACCACCATGGATTTGTTATGCTGCCTGTTAGATCTGTCTGTCTTCTTATTCCTCCATCTCCATAGCACTTCCTTGTGTTCTATTCTGTACACTCACTTATCCATCCTACTGTACCTGGATGTTTGGGTTGTTTTCAGCATGTGACTATTATGGTTGGTGCTGCCATGAATAATCTTGAATATATCTCTTGGTGAAAACATGCACATGTGTACCTTTCTGTCAGATATTTAAGAATGGAATCTTTGGTTCATAAAGATGCACATGGTTGTCTGATATGTATACATACTGACCTAATTTTTCATGTTCCTTTGCATGTGTTCCACTTCAATTCCTCCTTTCTATCCTAGGGAGGAGGCTGCCCTTGATCGTGTGACTTCCTTGGGCCAATGGGGTAGTAGAAAAGCAGTTATAAATAGTGTGCATACAAGCACTTGTTAGGTTTGTTCTTTCTTCTCTTGAAAAATCTACCCAGGCTAGCCTCATGAGGGATAAGAGCTCATGAGGGATAAGAGCTACGCTAAGAAAAGCATAGGCATCCTAGTTAACTCACCCTACTCTAATACCAGGTAAAATGAACTGTACCTACATTGAATCAGCAGAGCTGCCTGCTTGCCATCAGACTGTCATTTCAAGTCACTAATTTTAGTTCGTTACACAGAAGCAGCTAACTGCCACACTGATAAGCAGATTTATAAAGGGTGGTGCAGACTGATAATCTATTAATTTTATCTGAATTTCTCAGGTTTCGCATTCATAATTTATATCACTATTTGGTATAGGTTAAATCATATGAAACACACACATTTTATATATGTATATACATATATATGTATATATATTAAAACATATATATGTATATATATATATCCATTAAATTTTTTTTAATTAGGACTTTTACAGAAAAATAAAAGGAATTGAGAGAAATTTTATGTTAGTCAAAATTAGCTAGATTCAGAAAGACAAAATCATATTTGTCTTCAGTGGGATTTAGATTTAAGTGTGTGTAGAAAGTGAAAATATGGAGGATATGGGAGGGAGAAGTTTAAAAGGGTGGGGAGAGGGGACAATGGAATGCAGAGGCTTTTTAAAGGAAGAGATTCAGCAAGGTAGAGTGAGCAATAAGGGGGTTTAATGAGAACAAAACGTACTCATACTCAGAATGTCCCAGTGCAACCCATTTCTCTATATCCTGGCCAAAAATTTATTTCTGAAAAAAAAAAAAAAAAAAAAAAAAAAAAACAACTTCATGATAAGGTGTGTGTTGGGACTATCACAGGTGCTGAACAGTGACATACAGTGAACACAAAGCAAACTTAAAACCTGCTAGGCTGGAATGTGGTGCAGTGCTGACCATCAGACACTGATCCCGAGCTCCTGCTTTGGCTGAGATCAGCTGGGCTCCCAGCGTCTCTTTTCCAGGTTTTTCTTTTCTCCTAACAAGTGCCATGCTGACTAGCATCTCAAACAGAAAGAGAGCAAGAGAGAGATGCAAGAAAGGAACAAGCTTGTTTCTGCTTCTGTAGAATGGTGAGGAAAGAGTTGACCAGTTTCACTGAAGGAGAGTTGAACTATGTATAATCCCTCTATCCCTTGCTGGTCTTATGGACTCTGGTAACTGGTAAATGTTGGGGAGACTGGTTTTGCTCACATTTAGAAAAAAACCTTAAGGCATTTTTTTGTCAGTATAGTGTATATTAAGAAGTAATATATATTTTAAATGAAAACTTTCCGTCTTGGCTGACAATGTTCTCCATTAAAACCCCACAACCAAGCATGAGTCAGAATTGTCCAAGAGACTCTAAAACCATTGTGGGCTATTACTATTGCCCTTGGTTGACGCTCATAGGTAAAAAATAAGACCTTATTGCTGAAGATACCATGCATTACAGACACAGGGCCCACAAGCCTGGAGCTAGATTTGACCTGAATGCCCTCTCCCTGAGGACTAGCTTTCATGGTACCAGAAGGCAGAATGCCAGCTTCCAAAGAAGGCAAGTAACCAACTATAATGGCTGTGAGCCACAATGACCAAAATGGCATGATAACCCAAAGGATGCAATAGTGACACACATGTCTTGGTGGTTACCAACAGCTCTACAATTAGACTTCAGATCTGCTCCACAATAGAGAAATCAATCATGTTTGATATTGACAACCTAGCCAACTGTCAAGGGCTACTGAAATCATGACCTTGGAAGAGAACTTGCAATTACCACTTTATCTAGCTACCATAGACTATAACTACCTTCTAAATATTTATCCTTATACCTAAAGATAATTGTAGTTCTCACATCAACTGAATTTTTTCTTTACAAGTTTAAAGAAAACCACAATCAAAATGCAGAGTTGTCAAGTCCCAACTTCCACATATACAATATGACTCCTGTGCCTAAAGGGTTACAGATCATTGCAGAAGAGAGGTTAGGAAGATTGCAATATATGTGTGTGTGTGTGTGTGTGTGTGTGTATGTGTGTGTGTGTGTGTGTATATATATATATATATATATATATATATAATTATATTATTGTATATAAAACATATCAATTATACACACACATACACACACTAGGGGGTATCAATGAAAGGTCTATTGGGAAGAAAAAAAAGGCAAATGATGTAATTATGTTACGATCTCAAAATCATTTTTATAGAAGCAGTAATTGTAACTGTAAATGCTTGTTGCAGGATACTTGACTACACTGTGAAACCCGAGACTGTATTGTTTACTGGAAACACATGTTTCCAGCTGTGGTCTTGCTCAGCCCTAGCACACACCTTTCATCCAAAAGCTTTATGCTTACTGTAAACAGGATTAAATAAAATCAACCATAGGTCAAGAGGGAAAGAAAGCAACCAGTAGACAGGGAATGCACATAGGAAAAAAAAAAAAAACAGAAAGTAAGAGGGAGTCAGAAGGATGAATAGAGTCACACAGGAAGTAGAAGAGAAAGACACTCAGCTTGGAGGGTTTTTGAGATGGGTGGAGAAGAACTTCCTTTAGGGACATAGCTGAGGAGAAAGGCGAGCTGGGTGCTTTCTCTGCCTCCTCGAGCTAGCGGGCTTTCACCTCAGCATCTGGCTCCCAAGTCTTTATTGATAAAATTGAACTGTTGAGATTTTGTTGAAGACCACAAATGCTTGTTGATTTTATGCAACATTCAGTTTTTAATTCTTTATATGCTTGATTTAATTCAATTTAATTCTCACTGCAACCCTTGGTTGTAAATGCTTTATCACCCCGAAATCTGGCCTTGGGGTTTACTGACTCATTCCCACACAAATGCCATATGTGTGACTAAGGCAATGTTCAAAGAAGAGCTGATTGAGCCCGTTAGGTGGTACTCTGTTTTCAAAAGCCTTCTTCCATTAAGAAAAGTATGAAAGACAGGGCATCAAGTGGAGGGATGGGGTTGTCATCCTACAGTCAAAAACCCTGACCCAGAATTGTTCCTGTCAAAAAAAAAAAAAAAAAAAAATCCTGCAGGGACAAAATGTAGAAGAGACTGAGGAAAAGGCAATCTAGTGACCACCTCAACTTGGGATCCATCTTAAGGAGACACTCCAAGGCCTGACACTATTACTGATGCCATAGTGTGCTTACAGACAGGAGCCTAGCATAGCTGCCCTCTAAAAGGCTGAACAAGCAGGTGACTGAGACAGAAGCAGATTCTTACACCCAACCAATGGACTGAAGTCAGGAGCCCCTGTAGTTGAATTAGGGAAAGGCTGAAAGAAGTTGAGGAGGAGGGTGACCCCATAGGAAGACCAGCAGTCTCAACTAACCTGGACCTTGAAGATCTCTCAGACACCAACCAGACATCATACACTAGCTGGTCCAAGGCCCCTGACACATATATAGCAGAGGACTGCCTGTAAAAGACATCGCTAACCCTTGATAGACTTGAGGCCCCAGGGATTGGGAAGGCCTAGTGTGTGCAGGGGGGGTGACTCTCTTGGAGACAGATGGGGGAGGAGGAATAGGATGAGGAATTGTGGGAGGGCAGACTGGGAGGGGGTTAATGACTGGACTGTAAAATATATATATATATATATATATATATATATATATATATATATAGAAAGAAAGAAAGAAAGAAAGAAAGAAAGAAAGAAAGAAAGAGAGAGAGAAAGAAAAGCATGTCAAGTGGATGGTCATACTATCCTGAATGTACCTGATCCCACCTCAATGCCATATTCTTTTTATTTTATTTTATTTTTTTTTAGCAGTTCTTGAACCTCTATCTTCCCAGGGACAGGATTACAGGCATGTCTCTCTACACCTGCCTGATATACTCAAGAAAGTAGAGCAAGCAGTTTCATTTGAAAATGTGATGTTGTCTATGACATTCTTCTTCCGTAAGATTGGAATGGAGTAAAATTACTAACTGGAGGGAGAGCCTCTTCCCATTCTATGTGAATCACTCAGCTGTTGAAGCAACACACCCTGCACACCATCATCAATACCTAGACAATAAAATGTTATAGCATTTAGATAGCCATAAGGCCTGGCCTACTATAGAAAGGGGAGAAAGCTAAGAACAACGGAAAAGGAAGGCAGGGTGAGGGAGCCATATTGTTTGCCTCCCCTTCAACCTGTATGTTCACCTTGTGACTTAGTGTGTGAAGAAAATGTCCTGGAACGTTATACAGCAACTGGCATCACATTCTGAACTAATTCCTTTTGGCTGGCACTAAATCATATGCTCAGTTGATGAAGGAGCATTACCAGGCTGTCACTTTACCCAGGATCACAGCCACTGTGCCTAAGGACAGTGTTAGAAAGCCCCCTTAGGCTCCAGAATGTTTCCCTGAGCAAGCTTTGCTTGCCTATGGAAAGGAAGT
The DNA here is from genome assembly GCF_011762505.2 of Arvicanthis niloticus. Taxonomy (NCBI): domain Eukaryota; kingdom Metazoa; phylum Chordata; class Mammalia; order Rodentia; family Muridae; genus Arvicanthis; species Arvicanthis niloticus. The sequence goes on along the minus strand of NC_047661.1, from coordinate 104,222,607 downwards.
ACTTTACATGGTTGATGCCACATTACCCATTACCCGTTAAGGAATCAGATGCTTTTGGCAATAGTGCCCCATAGCCCATCAAGGGAACCTTTACTGTGTTTTCAGTTCACAGGGCTTTGCAATCTCTGTCCTTACCAGTGAACGAACGGAAAACCCTTGCCAGGCACAGTCAGTACTCATGCAGAACAGTTCAAGCCTCACGCACTGTATGTGCATACTGTCTGAGCACTGCAGGGCACTTTGGTCAGTGTGTCCCTCCAGAGAATGTCTGCTAGGGAATGCATTTTTCTGTTTTGTGGGCTAATGCCCCAAACCAACAGATCCCACTAACTATCACTATTCATTTTAGTACCTTTGATTCCTCCTGAAGGGTAATGATGTATTTTCCCAGAGATAAATTAATTGCATTCAAATAATGTGTTTTCAGAGATGCCTGAAAAGCAAACTTTGGGGCATGATTCTTCCTATTTTGTTCAGCAAGACACTATTTATCACTTACCATCTGCCTGACAGGTTTAATTTATATAGATACAGCAACAAAGAGACAATGGTCTCTTCCTTATGGAGAAACATTCATAAATACAATGAATGAAATAACTGAATGTAATAAGGGTCCTATTGGGATGGGTAGACCCAGGAAGCCCAGTAAGACCCTGAGCTCATAGGTTAAGTTTTTTTACATACAGCTTGTGGGGTTGGGAATATGGGGAACACAGTGATGTCTTGGGAGCCAATCTGAGCAGATTAAATGCTAGTGTGGTGATGATATACAGCCAGCTGATTCGGGTTCATCCTTGTGTTGTACAGACCGTAGTTGTGTAGTGACTACCCATATTTATGACTAAAACCTAGATACCATACCTAAAACCTAATACCTAAAACCTAATACCATACCTAGCTATGGTATATATTTTTGCAGAATAAAATATGTTTTTTTATTTATTTTTTTCTACAAATATATTTGCAGAGTACAATATATTTATACAAAATAATTATACATGTAAAGACCTCTCGAGAACTTTTGTCTAAATGGCTTTGTATAAACAGATCAGTTTTACTGCAAAGTGTTATTGCATTGAGATCAAATCAAAACAGGAAAAAAAAAGAATACATTTTAACTAATACCTGATTTAATTTGTTTTTGTTGTAAGAGGAAAGATTCTGTGAGCAGAGAAAATGTCAAGAAGATATGAATCTTTCTGTCAACCATGTATTAAGACAGAAATCTTTTGTCAATGGCAAATTCATACAGCCTTTGCTTACCTTGCTTTAGTTTATTAAGGTAATTAAGCCTAACAAGTTAAGAGAATTTCAGTTTGCAAGTCTGAAATGATCCAACATTTTCATTCCTCTATTAATAAGAAAATGCTCTGAATGAGTTTTAATGTAAATAAGAAAAACTAGTGAATTCTTTCATAATTTGAAAAATCCCTTGGGAAGTTCTTTACCACCAGGCAATCATTATCCTGTCCTCAGATGAGGTGAAAGGCAGGAAAGAAGTGATCTGTAATGTGGTGGTGTTTTTATTCTCTCCATAGCCCAGAAAGAGAGGGGTGTCCCTTGGCTTTATCAGAGGTCTTCCAGGAAGTGCCCTGACTCTTTCTGGGTTTGTCCTGGATATACCTCACCCACAAGCTTCTTGAAATTCAGTTCATGTTCTATGTTCCGCAAGAGTTCAGAAATCTTCCATGTGGTCACACTCAATAATTATTTGGAGTTCAAGACTTCGTCCAGTGATATTAAGTGGACAACTCAAAGGAAACTTTGACAATGCACAGAAATCCCAGATGGAAAGCATTCAGTTCTGTATCCATCAATGAGGCTCTGCTCCTGCTGGAAGAAGCACCATCCAGTGTAAGCCATGAGATGTGGAGAGTTACCAGACATTCTTTTTTTTTAAAGATATATTTATTTAATTTATGTACTTGAATCCACTATCACTGTTTTCAGATACACCAGAAGAGAGCATCAGATCCCACTACAGATGGTTATGAGCCACCATGTGGTTGCTGGGAATTGAACTCAGGACCTCTAGAAGAGCAGTCAATGCTCTTACCCACTGAGCCATCTCTCCAGCCCCTACCAAACATGTTCAAACTCTACTTTAGACAATGCCAAGTTTTAGCTGAGAGCTCCTGTTCTCTCCATGTCCCCCTTTGACACACTGAGCACATGTCACTGAGCCAGAGCATAGGAACAGCCTCTCTTTGTAGCGACTTCAGGAACCTGACAGGATTAAGATAGTGTTCATGTACTTCAGCAGTGACTTCAATAATTGGCTGTTTCCCCTTCCTCCCTTCTCCGGATCCATCCCAGTAGCGGGAGCAGACACCCAGCAGGGTCTGCACCCTTGGGGAGACTGTATCCTGAGCCATCCCTGGGAGGCCAGTGTCCTCAGAGAGGCAGGTAAGGCCAATGGCACACCGCCATACGCACCAGACCCACAGCTTGGAGTAGGAAGCTCACAGGACCCCCTCACAGGTGTCCAACCCTGCCCCTGTGGAACTCCACTCCCCTTCTGCCCCTCTCCGGATCCATCCCGGTAGCAGGAGCAGACACCCAGCAGGGTCTGCACCCTTGGGGAGACTTTATCCTGAGACATCCCTGGGAGGCCAGTGTCCTCAGGGAGGCAGACAACCAGAGGGCCTACACCCTTGTAGAAATTGTATCCTGAGACATCCCTGGGAGGCCAGTGTCCTCAGGGAGGCAGGTAGGGCCAGCTGTGCATCGCCCTATGCACCAGAGCCATAGCTGGGAGTAGGAAGCTCTCAGAAAACCCCCACCCCCACCCCCAGGTACTGAAACCCTGCCCTTGTGGAATTCCACTTCCCTTCCGCCCCTCTTTGGATCCCAGTGGCAGTAGCAGGCATCCAGTGGGTCTGTACCCTTGTGGAAACTGCATCCTGAGTCAGTCCAGAGAGGTCAGTGTCCTCAGAGAGGCAGACACCCAGTGGGTTTGCACCCTGGTGGAAACCATATCCTGAAACATCCTAGAGAGACCACCGACCTCAGAGCAGAGGACACCATACCCAGAGTCATCCTAGAGGAGCCATGGAACCCAGAGCAGCAGTCACCTTATCCTGAGACATTCTAAAGGAACCACTGCACTCAGAGCAGCGAACATCTAGTTGGTCTGCTCTCAAGAAGACACCTTACCCTGAGACATCCTAGAGGAGACACTGCACTCAAAGCTGCTGGAGCTCAGGATCACAGGATCACAGGATCACAGGATCACAGGATCACAGAGACATCTGGACCCTGAGGAGTTCTGACATAAGCAAGATAACTGGAAAGACAGTCCCCAGTCAGAACCAGTGAGAGAGGGTAGCACTAGAGCTAACCAAATGGCAAAAGGCAAGCGCAGGAATGTAAACAACAGAAACTAAAGTTACTTGGCATCACCAGAACCCAGTTCCCCCACCATAGCAAGTCCTGAACACCATATCACACCAAAAAAGCAGGACTCAGAATTAAAATCACTTCTCATGATGATGATGGAGGACTTTAAAAAGGACATAAACAACACTCTCAAAGAATTTGAGGCGAACGCAGGTAAACAGGTAGAAGCCCTTAAAGAAATGCAAGAAAACACAACCAAACAGGTGAAGGAATTACACAAAACCATTCAGGATCTAAAAACTGAAGTAGAAACAATAAAGAAATCACAAAGGGAGACTACCCTGGAGATAGAAAACCTAGGAAAAAGATCAGGAATCATAGACGCATGCATCACCAACAGAATATAAGAGATAGAAGAGAGAATCTTATGCGCAGAAGATACCATGGAAAACATAGACACAACGGTCAAATAAATGTGAAATGTAAAAAGCTCCTAACACGAAACATCCAGGAAATCCAGGACACAATGAGAAGACCAAACCTAAGGATAATAGGTATACATGAAGGTGAAGATTCCCAACTTAAAGGGCCAGTAAATATCTTCAACAAAATTATAGAGGAAAACTTCCCTAACCTAAAGAAAGAGATGTCCATAAATATACAAGAAGCCTACAGAACCCCAAATAGACTAGACCAAAAAAGAAATACCCACTGTCACATAATAATCAAAACATCAAATATACAAAACAAAGAGAAGATACTAAAAGCAGTAAGGGAAAAAGGCAAAGTAACATATAAAGGCAGACCTATAAGAATTACACCAGATTTCTCACCAGAGACTATAAAAACCAGAAGATCCTGGACTGATATCATACAGGCCCTAAGGGAACACAATTGCCAGCCCAGACTACTATACCCAGGAAAACTCTCAATCAATATTGATGGAGAAACCAAAATATTCCATGACAAATCCAAATTTACACAATATCTTGCCACAAATCCAGCACTTCAAAGGATAATTGGTGGAAAACTCCAACACAAGAAGGGAAACTACAACCTAGAAAAAGCAAAACAGTAATCTTCCAATAACCCTAAAAGAAGGTAGCTATACAAACATAACTCCACTGCCAATAACAAAAATAACAGGAAACAACATTCATTTTTCCTTAATAACTCTTAATATCAATGGACTCAATTCTCCAATAAAAAGACATAGACTATCAGATTGGATACATAAACAGGACCCAACATTTTGCTGCATACAGGAAATCACCTTTGTGAAAAAGACAGACACTACCTCAGAGTAAAAGTTGGGAAAACAATCTTCCAAGCAAATGGCCCCAAGAAACAAGCTGGAGTAGCGATTCTAATATAAAAAAAATCGGTTTTCAACCAAAAGTAATCAAAAAAGATAAAGAAGGACACTTTATATTCATCAAAGGAAGAATGTACCAAGAGGAACTTGCAATTCTGAACATCTATGCTCCAAATGCAAGGGCACCCACATACATAAAAGAAACTTTACTAAAGCTTAAAGCATACATTGTACTTCACAGAATAATAGTGGGAGATTTCAATACCCCACTCTCAGCTATGGACAGATCATGGAAACAGAAACTAAACCGAGACACAATGAAACTAACAGAAGTTATGAACCAATTAGACTTAACTGACATCTATAGAACATTTCATCCTAAAACAAAAGAATATACCTTTTTCTCAGCACCTCATGGTACCTTCTCCAAAATAGACCATATAATTGGTCACAAAACAGGCCTCAACAGATACAAAAAGATTGAAATGATCCCTTGTACCTTATCAGACCACCATGGAATAAGACTCGTATTTGACTTGGACAAAAACAACAGAAAGCCCACATATACGTGGAAACTAAACAATGCTCTACTCAATGATAACTTGGTCAAGGAAGAAATAAAGAAAGAAATTAAAGACTTTTTAGAGTTAAATGAAAATGAGGACACATCATATCAAAATTTGTGGGACTCCATGAAAGCAGTACTAAGAGGAAAAATCATAGCTCTAAGTGCCCACAAAAAGAAAATGGAAAGAATGTACATTAATAACTTGACAGCACACCTGAAAGCGTTAGAAAAAAAAAAAAGAAGCTAATATACCCAAGAGGAGTAGACAGCAGGAAATAATCAAACTCAGGGCTGAAATCAACCAAGTTGAAACAGAAAGAACTATACAGCTGGTTCTTTGAGAAAATCAACAAGATAGATAAACCATTAGCCAGACTAACCAAAGGGCACAGAGACAGTACTCAAATTAAGAAAATCAGAACTGAAAAGGGAGACATAACAACAGAAACAGAGGAAATTAAAAAAATCGTCAGATCCTACTACAAAGGCCTATACTCTACAAAATTGGAAAATCAGGATAAAATGGACAATTTTCTACATAGATACCAGGTACCAAAGTTAAACAAGGAGCAGATAAACCATCTAAACAGTCACATAACCCCTAAAGAAATAGAAGCACTCATTAAAAATCTCAGACCAAAAAAAGTCTGGGGCAGATGGTTTTAGTGCAGAATTCTATCAGACCTTCCAGGAAGACCTAATACCAATTCTCTTCAAACTATTCCCCAGAATAGAAACAGAAGGAACAATACCCAATTCATTCTATGAAGCTACAATTATGCTCATACCTAAACCACAGAAAGACCCAACAAAGAAAGAGAACTACAGACCAATCTCTCTTATGAATATTGATGCAAAAATACTAAATAAAATTCTCGCAAACCGAATCCAAGAACACATCAAAGCAATTATCCATCATGATCAAGTAGGCTTTATCCCAGGAATGCAGGGATGGTTCAATATTCGGAAATCCATCAATGTAACCTACTACATAAATAAACTCAAAGAAAAAAAACCACATGATCATCTCACTAGATGCTGAGAAAGCATTTGACAAAATTCAACATCCCTTCATGTTAAAAGTCTTGGAAAGATTATGAATTCAAGGTCCATACCTAAACATAGTAAAAGCGATATACAGCAAGCCAGTAGCCAACATCAAACTAAATAGAGAGAAACTTGAAGCACTCCCGCTAAGATCAGGGACTAGACAAGGCTACCTGCTCTCACCCTACCTATTCAATATAGTACTGGAAGTCCTAGCTAGAGCAATTAGACAACAAAAGGAAGTCAAAGGGATACAAATAAGAAAGGAAGAAGTCAAAATTTCACTTTTTGCAGATGATATGATAGTATACTTAAGTGACCCTAAAACCTCGATCAGAGAACTCCTAAATCTGATAAACAACTTCAGTAAGGTGGCTGGATATAAAATCAACTCAAACAAATCAGTAGCCTTCCTATACTCAAAAGATAAACAGGCTGAGAAAGAAATTAGGGAAATGACACCCTTCACAATAGCTACAAATAATATGAAATATCTTGGAGTGAATCTAACCAAGCAAGTGAAAGATCTGTATGACAAGAACTTCAAGTCTCTGAAGAAAGAAATAGAAAAATATCTCAGAAGTTGGAAAGATCTCCGATGCTCCTGGATTGGCAGGATTAATTTAGTAAAAATGGCCATCTTGCCAAAAGCAATCTATAGATTCAATGCAATCCCCATCAAAATTCCAAATCAATTCTTCATAGAGATAGAAAGAGCAATTTGCAAATTTATTTGGAACAACAAAAAACCCAGGATAGCAAGAACTATTCTCAACAACAAAAGAACTTCTGGGGGAATCACCATCCCTGACCTCAAACTATACTACAGGGCAATAGTAATAAAAACTGCATGGTATTGGTACAGAGACAGGCAGGAAGATCAATGGAATCGAATTGAAGACCCAGAAATGAACCCACATACCTATGGTCACTTGATCTTTGACAAAGGAGCTAAAACCATCCAGTGGAAAAAAGACAGCATTTTCAGCAAATGGTGCTGGATCAACTGGAGGTCAACATGTAGAAGGATGAAAATCAATCCATTCATATCTCCTTGTACAAAGCTCAAATCAAAGTAGATAAAAGATCTTCACTTAAAAGCAGATACACTGAAACTAATAGAAGAGAAGGTGGGAAAGACCCTCGAATACCTAGGCAAGGGGGAAAAGTTCCTGAACAGAACACCAATGGCTTATGCTCTAAGATCAAGAATTGACAAATGGGACCTCATAAAATTGCAAAGCTTCTGTAAGGCAAAGGACATTGTCAATAAGACAAAACGGCAACCAACAGATTGGGAAAAGATCTTAACCAATCCTACATTAGAGGGCTAATATCCAAGATATACAAAGAACTCAAGAAATTATAACTCCAGACAACCAAATAACCCTATTAAAATTGGGGTACAGAGCTAAACTAAGAATTCTCAACAGAGGAAACTCGAATGGCTGAGAAGCACCTTAAGAAATGCTCAACATCCTTAGTCAACAGGGAAATGCAAATCAAAACAACCCTGAGATACCACCTCACACCAATCAGAATGGCCAAGATAAAAAAACTCAGGTGATAGTAGATGCTGGTGAGGATGTGGAGAAAGAGGAACACTCCTCCATTGTTGGTGGGATTGCAAGCTGGTACAACCACTCTGGAAATCAGTCTGGCGGTTCCTCAGAAAACTGGACATAGCATTACCTGAGGATCCAGCTATACCACTCCTGGGCATATACCCAGAAGATGCTCCAACATATAATAAGGACCTATGCTCCACTACGTTCATAGCAGCCTTATTTATAATAACCAGAAGATGGAAAGAACCAAGATGTCCCTCAACAGAGGAATGGATACAAAAAATGTGGTACATTTACACAATGGAGTATTACTCAGATATTAAAAATAATGGGTTTGAGTTTACTGTTAAGGTGTTTTCCATATTTTATTTAGAAATAGCTTAGAGGAGTTAACAGACAACATTCCAGATTGCCTTACATGGATAGTTGGTTTTCAAAACGTCAGAAGTCCATAGAATTGACGTTACAAATATTCATATATTAATGTTCATTTTGATTAGAGACCTGTCTGCTCCTGACAGCTTCCTGTCATGGATTCTAAGAAGAAATTGAGCATCCTTGGAGATACTCCAGTTGTGCAGAGATAGCCACTAGGCAAGAATAGCCTCTTTCCATTTACAGACAAATTACTGTCCAGAAAAGGACACACCTGAAGAATAGTCAACAGATTATATCTGCCTAGACAGAGTAATCAGCCCTTAATAATTCTGCATCACTAAGGTCTGTCAGATGATTCTGGGCCAGAAGGCTGAAGATTTGATGCTCCATCATTTGGTAGTATAGGGGCTTTCCAGGTGTTCAGCGGTCTCTATAAATTGGCTAAGTCTTAGAAGCTATGTTTAGTGCTTCCCATAATTTCAGTTAACTCAGTCATTCTGGATTTCTGACGGGGTTGAAGACCTATAGTCTCATAGCTAATCCTGGCTATTTACTTTGAGAGAAAAGATCTGAGTGGTTGATTTTCAGCTGACATTCATTCTAAAGCCAAGAAAAAAGCCAGGTTCAAAAGAAAGTGTTTTAGTTAGGAGAGATGACAGAGGTTCTGGTTAGTCAACAAAATGATGGACTGGGTATTAGGACTATCTTGTACCTCACTGGTACAATTAGGATAAGTATGCTCTAATTGTATTGTGAGAAAAAAGTTTTATTTTAACAGGAAGGGTGATATGTAGGAGGAGCTAAGTGGGAAGGAGTACTGAGATGAAGAGATGGAGTAAGGAGAGGAAAAGATGAAGGAGAGGAGAAGCTAGGTGATGAAAGAGAAAAAGAGAGAGAAGGGGGGGGCATGGAGGCAGATGTTCACGTATCTCCACCAGTCAAAGATAGTTTATATATCTAGTGCCGGGAGCCAAACCAAGGAAATTACCTGCTGTTTTAGAAAGTCTAGTCAGTACAAGGTTAAGAAAGGACGTTCACAGGTCTCAGGTCCCAGGAACTTAAAGAACGTCTGGCATTTCCTTGGAGCTGATTATGACAGTGGGATAGTCTAGGGTGATTATGACAGTGGGAAGGTCTAGGGCGATAAGGATTCCATAGTAGGTTAGCCCTAAACAATGACCCTCGCCCAAACGTCCCAGTTTGCTGTGTCTTTATAACCTGTCCCCAAAATTAAAGTTTCAGAGCTTGATCAGAACCCAGACTTGCTCTCATTCTTTGTGTCTCTTGTCCTTTCATTCTTTCACCCCATTCCCTAAGGTCTTGTCAAATCCCCGAGGGCCAGGGCAATCTAGGTTGGGTATTGGGTTACACTTCTGATTGAGTATTACCAAACTTATAAAGCCTTTGATTAACATTTTTAAAAAATGTATAAAAGCAAAAAGGAAAAGGGGGCATGGGATAGGGTTTTTCTAGGGAGGGGAAATGGGGAAAGGGGATGGCATCTAAAATGTAAATAAAATATTAAAAAAAGACAAAAAAATTTAAAAAAGAATTGGCTGTTTCTGTGTTTGTTCACTTTTAATTTAAACTTGTCACTAACCAGGTGATCTCTATCTAGTGTGTCCTTAAGAATTCTCAACAGCTTCCTTTCCATTTCTCACTTCCCCATCACCAGAAGCTATAACAGGAGAAGACTAAACAAATGAGCTGCTGTTTCCAAGGGGCCATTCCTGATGCCATTAGATTAAGCCCATATTGTATGTGATTGCTGCCTGGGAGGGTTTTACTTTCTGCAACCATCTCTGCAGTTCTTTGATTTCATAGATGATAAAACAAAATAAGTCATTTGGGATTCTATACAGAAAAAGAAAAGTGTTGTTACAATCCCTAGTTACCTAGTACATAATTTCCAATAACACTTTTATTGTGAAACACAAAAGAGTCTTTTGATGAGATTAATCATGGGAGCTTTAACATGAAAATTATACTAAAGAGGGCTTTTTATATTTGTTTTTGTTTTCTATAAATGAGTGAAATGCCATATCCCAGAGACCATTTACACTTAGTAGGTGAGATAACCATAAAGATATGATTTCATTTTGCTGAAAACAATTTCCCAAGCCAGTTTGTTCACTTGAATAAAAACATCTGAAAAATGGACAATGAATTTTAGCCAACATAGAGATATTTGGTTAGACTCCATAAAGTATATTTGCTTGTCAAAAATGAAGGAATATCAGCAATTTTATAAAGTTTGACTCATAATGGAAGACTGAAAATAGTAGAGGAGATCAAAAGGAACAGTAATGCAATGGCCTGAATTCCTACAAAGACCTGGGGAAGCAGAAGGGGGGTGGGGGGGATCTGTAAAAATAAAATAAGGCTGGATTCTGGAAGGTGGCTCAGCAGGTTAAGTTCTGCCACACAAGCCTGACGACCCAAGTTCAATCTCTAAAACCTATAGAAAAAGTTGGATGTGTTGGTACATATTTGTAACCCCCACACTCTTGTAGCAAGATGGGAGGCAGAGACAGGAGAATCACCATGAAGCTCATAGCCAGCTAGCCAAAAGTATACATCACAACAGTAGAAACAACAGGAGAGACTCAGCCTCCAGCTGAAGAGTGAGCACTTGTCCATCATTCCTGGACTCACTCTCTGTATGTAAAAACAAAGAGTGCTTTATTCTGTAGAAGTCTAGCATGTTGAGGTGAGTCTTCATGCCAGGATGAAGACTCCTAAGTGAGCTCACAGGCCCAATTTAAAGCACATTTTAAGGGAATTTCTCGGAGGGGTAAGTGACTTATCTTAATTGATTGGCTGTATATTAGGGTCATTTCAGAGCCATTGTTAGGAGTCGGGTGGGGCTGGAAACTGTTGCTGGGAAAGTCTGGAAACTATTGCTGATCCATTGCCCTTGCCTTAGGCCAAGTGGTGGGGCAGTTTCTGACTGGCTGCCTGAGGCCTGGGGTTTTTCTAGTAACTGACTTGCCTGAACTTGCCCAGTTCTTAGAAACAGAGATCTAGGCCTAATCTCCTGAACTGCCAATTTCAAGTCTGTCATGGAGTCAGCTTGTCTCAGTCCTTTCACACTGACTCCAAAAAGTGACATGCATGTGTATACAAATACACACACACACACACACACACACACACACACACACACACGGCAAGTGGGCATCCAGAAGACATGTATTCTGGGTCTGTTCAAAATATAATGACATCTGAGGAATGATTCCTATGAACACTGTACAGTTGATCTATTTAAGCAGCCTCTTGGCCTATGTTTGTCATGTTGAGATATATGGTTCTTCCTGTCAAAATCTGAGAGGTATTTTCCTCTGTGAGACATTTTCATCTATATTTTCCGGAGTAAAAAAAATTGAAGTTCTAAGAGTTGATTAGATTTCCATGACCCTTTAGAGACTCTCCTCAGAATCACCAGGATGTTTCCTTTTGAGAAAACCTAGCCTCTGGGAATACATAAATACTCTGGTCTGTGCTAATATCAAAAGAGAATCCATGACAAAGAACACAATTTAATTTTTTTTTTTAAATTTTCCAAGGTTTTGCCTGTTCTTTCCCCTTTGTGTACCAGAGCTTTAAACCACCAGGTGTCAGTGTCAGATTTTTCAGAGCAATCATTTTTTTTTCCTGCCGTATCCATGCTATTTATATTTATACCTAGAATCTTGGGTAGAAGTTTCATCTTTTTCTTTTTGACTACCAAGTATGTATCAAAGGTAGAAAATGGAGCCAGAGTCATGGTGGAGAGGAATGAAGATTCTGTGGTGGTGGTGATGGGTCCTTGTCCCCTTTGCTGGTAGGGATGGGGACTGTGAATGTGTCCTTCCACTGTGAAGGTACTTTAAGCAACTTTAAGACCTGAGCATAGATGATCCTGTAAGACTCTTGTGAGCCTTAGCTTACTGGAGACCCCATGAATGAACCAAGCAGAGACGTGAATCAATACAAAAAGCAAGAATTTTAATGATCCAATGCATTGGGGTCATCCTGTACCCAAAGGAGAGGCAGTGACCCTGGGCAGCCCATTTGGTCAGTTTTTAAACATTTAAGGGGTAGACTAGAGAAACAGTGACTAGGTACAATATGATTGGCAGAACAGTGTGACTTTTAAACTGATTGGTCTTTGGGGAATGAGGTAGCAAGGACCTCCCTTGTCTATGGGTGGCAAGGGTTGGTCCTTCCTTTGGAATGTGTGCTCTGGGCCTTCTCCACCCATAGGTGGGTTCCCTCCCCTGACTGAGGAATGTTAATCAGCCTCTCCCTTCCTCCTCAATGTTAATCCAGCAAGTGTCCTTTGATCAAGGAATATTAATTAGCCTCTCCCTTGGGGGTGGAGAGGATAAGTGTTCCAAAGTTCCTCTTCAATCCCTTTCCAACTAGCCATTCCTAATCACATATACATACGAGTAACATTAGGGTGTGTTTTAAATTTATATGTAAATAAGCATATATATGTATGTAAGCATATGTGTGTGTGTGTATACCAATAGTAACTAAATAATAAGTCAAAATCTTAAGGAGTGGAAGGGGTACAGAAGAAATCAGATACAAAAGGGTGATGTATAAATAAGGGACTCATGTACGAAATTCTCAAAGACTAAATTAAAGAATATATCTCTTGCAACTCATTTCAAATCTGGTGAGGCAGACACAACACAGGCTGAGCTTCTAAGGCCACTGGGCTTCAGGATGTAATCTAATGTTGTCACATGTGCTAGAAGTTTTCCCAGAAGCTTGGAGAGAAGGACTGCTCTTAAACAACTTCAGCAGGAGGGGAAGTGGATGGGATAGGGGGTTCCTGGGTGGGGGGGTGGGGGATGGAGTAAGGGGATAACATCTGAAATGTAAATAAAATATCCAATAAAAAATTAAAAACATAACCAACTTCTCTTTTCTGAGCTATTCTGCTGAAAGTTGGGAGTATCTTGTCTCTGACTCATTCTGTCAAATCTTTCTCTGATTCATCATTTTGTCTGCCCTTCAATTAGATGTCACTTTCTAACATAGCTGCTTTCTTCTATAAACTAATTTTACCTTAAATTGTATACCAAGGACATGTCTATACTCCAAGTGTTCCATTCTAACCAAATCACCCAGAACTAGAAAGTCTTTGGATATGATCCCTTTCCAGAGCAGCCATGTTGATGGATTGAAATTCCTCTACATGGAACTCTTCCAGATCTACTGATTTAGAATGTCTGTGGAAAGAACTCTTAACTTTTTTTTTTTTTTGTAACAAGAAAAAATAAATTTCTCAGTGATTTTCACATCTACCATTTTTGGGAAGTATTGATTAGAGAAATTCAGTGTTGGAAGGCAGTGTGAATTGGGCATACCATAATCTTGTAACTCAGGAGGTTGAGGGAGGAGGATTGCCATGGGTTCAAAGACTGTCTGAACTATATGGTGAGTTCCAGAACAGCCTGGACTACCTAGAAGAAGAAGAAGAAGAAGAAGAAGAAGAAGAAGAAGAAGAAGAAGAAGAAGAAGGAGGAGGAGGAGGAGGAGGAGGAGGAGGAGGAGGAGGAGGAGGAGGAGGAGGAGGAGGAGGAGGAGAGAGAGAGAGAGAGAGAGAGAGAGAGTTGAAATAGGCAGAATATAAGGGAAGCAAGAATTAAATCCATGTTCAGAATGTGAATGACAACCTTGTAAATCACTGAAATTCAGCTATTCTATTCTTTGCTGAAAATCGCCAACTGCAGAGAAGCTAACCTGGTGTTCAAAAATTTTAGGTAGATTATCCTCTCCCTCTTGTCTCCTTTCTTTTTTCCTCTGCTTTATTAAGTCAGGGTATGATTCGAATGTGAAATGCCCTCCACTGGCCCTTATGTTAAAGTTTGCTTACCAGCTGATAGGGCTTTTTGGGAAGGGATAAAGGCCTTGATGTTTTTCATGTGTTGGTCCATTTCACACCAGTCAGAATGGCTAAGATAAAAAAAATCAGGTGATAGCAGATGCTGGTGAAGGTGTAGAGAAAGAGGAACATTCCTCCATTGCTGGTGGGATTGCAATCTGGTACAAACACTGGGAATCAGTCTGGAACTTCCTCAGAAAATTGGACATAGAATTACCTGAGGACCCAGTTATGCCACTCCTGGGCATATACCTAGAAGATGCTCCAACATATAACAAGGACACATGCTCCACTATGTTCATAGCAGCCTTATTTATAATAGCCAGAACCTGGAAATAATCCAGATGTCCCTCAACAAAGGAATGGATACAATGTACTACTCAGCTATTAAAAACAATCATTTTATTAAGTCATTTCTTAGGTAAATAGATGGAACTAGAAAATATCATCCTGAATGAGGTAACCCAATCACAAAAGAACACACATGGTATGGGATAAGTGGATATTAACCCCAAAACTTGCAATACCCAAGATACAACTCACAGACCACATGAAGCTCATGAAGAAGGAAGGCCAAAATGTGGGTGCTTCGGCCCTTCTTAGAAGGAGTAACAAAATACTCATGGGAGCAAATATGAAGACAAATTGTGGAGTAGAGAGTGAAGGAGGGGCCTTCCAGAGACTGTCCCACCTGGGGATTCATCCCATGTGCAGTCACCAAATGTAGATACTGATGTAGACACCAGGAAGTGCATGCTGACAGGAGTCTGATATAGCTGTATCCTGAGAGGCTCTGCCAGAGTCTGGCATATACAGAGGTGGATCCTCACAGCTAACCTTGAACTGATCACAGGGTTGTCAATGGAGGAGTTAGAAAGAAGACTGAAGGAACTGAAGGGGTTTGAAGACCCATGGGGAGAGCAACAATACCAACCAACCAGAGCTTCCAGGGTCTAAACAGCCAGCCTGGGAACACACATGGAGGGACCCATGGCTCCAGCTGTATATGAAGTGGAGGATGGCCTTCTTGGGCATCAGTGGGAGAGGAGGTCCTTGATCCTGTGAAGGCTGAATGACCCAGTGTTGGAATTTGAAGGTGAGGAGGTGAGAGTGGGTGGTGACACAGCTTCATAGAAGCAGGAAGGGGGGGGATGAGATAAGGGTTTCTGGGGGCAGGAACTGGGAAAGGGGATAACATCTAAAATGTAGATAAATAACATATCCAATAAAAAATACAAATAAAGCAAATTTACATAAAAATAAAGAGTTTATCTTTTTCTTGACCTTCACTGCCACTATCCCTGCGTACTGGCTGCTACATTGCCACCATTACTCTATTCTGCTTCTCTTCAGGCCTGGAAGTAATGGAACTTGCTCATCTTGGGCCACATACTCTAAAATGAAAGTCAAAATAGAACTTTCTTCCCATGTTTTTTCTGTCACAGTGACAAACAGTTCAATAATACAAGTGTAAAGGGGATGAGACTTAAGAGTGTAGGAAGCCACAGTTAGCGGTGATACATTCCGCCATTCCAAGATGGCGCGGGCATCCTGTCCTCCCACTAGTAAACAACTGACTGCGCAGGTGCAAAAGGCAAAAAGCGCGCCAAATAACTGCCCATCCCGGGGCGTATTATGGGTAATGAGTGAACAGCCAATCAGAAGTGAACACGTCACTCTAGGGTGTATATAAGCAGTGCCTCTTCCAGTCTTTGTCTTTCTGCTTCTGCTTATACAAGAATAAAGCCTCGCTGTGGTAACCACCCGAACACTGCCTCTCGTGTCTCTCTTCCACGGGCAAAGGGGACACCAGGGGGGGCACGGAACATAAGATCATATAGACAACATTAAACTCTGTTATGATAGAGTAATATAGTAAAAGTGATAGGATATTTCATTATATGCATGCATGTATTTCTCAAAAATTAAGAAAAAATGTAAAAGAGTATTTCAAAATCTTGGACTAGATTGCTGTTTTATATACCAATGTAAAACAGAAAGTTTTTCATGCCTTCATAGGAAGTGTGCCTCATTTAGTGAGGTTTTCGTGTTTGGAAAATTTTGTTGGATATGAGTCCAGTGTATAATAATTTCTTAATATGGATAGTAGTTTCATATCAGAACTGAAGATTGGTTACTCATGAATTATGCTACTACACAAATGGAATGTTTTATTTTTTATTCTTTAACCTAGAAAGAGAAAATTGCCAAATGTCACCTTGACTTGACTTAATTTCTAGGAGCTAAGATGTAAAATATAAGACTTGGGCTTGGCCTTTCTGTTAATGAGATAAAAGATGAGATGAGAGAGGGAAGTTTATTTAATTCTGGGCAATAAACATGGGTAGTAAAGGGGAATGCACATTTCCTCTTGGAGAACAGTTGGTTTAAGTTATAACATTCTCTTGTAACTGCACATATAATCCCATGCAGATGGGTCAGGGCTCTACATCTGTATCAATTAGTAAATTTTATCATCTCTAACAATAACTTGAAACTGATTTTAATTTAGAAACAATTTTAGATTTAGAGAAGCATTACAGAGTGCATATCAAGATCCTACATGCAACATCGCTTATTTTTATATTACATTAGAACATTGTATTTGGTACAGTTAGTACCTCAATGTCACTGACATGCTGTTAGCTAAAATTTGGACATTATTAAGAATTTTGTAACTACCTAATGATCCACACTGTTCTAGGATATCCTGTTAAATTTAGTTGCTTATCTTGGCAATTTCTCAAACTTTCATGCTTTGATGACCCTGGCAGTGTTGAGAAGCACCAATTGCCTGAAATTAGGATTTGTCTCATATTTTTTTCCTAATTCTACAATGATATTTGCTTGAGAGAGACTCCATAGGGAATGTGCTATATAATTTAAGCAACATTGTGTTTAAGGTGATTTGTGTCATGATGGCATTATTATAGAGATTAAGTCTCTAGCCTCAGGTTGAGGAGGTGAGTGTCAAGCTTCTTCATTAAGTGACTTTCTCTATATTTCATGTAGATTTTGGAAGAGAGGCAACTGCACACATAAGGAGTTGAGAGCAATGTTCTACTACTTTGACTGAGAGAGCTGCTCATATTGTTTGGAATTCTTGTGTATTTCCTCTCAGTTATTCCTATCAGTATAGAATCAGTGCTTCTTATTTTATACCCTGGGTTGTTATCCAACATGACTATTGATTTGGTGGCTAAAATCTTTTAGCTTTGTTCCCTGGGCATTTTTCCATTTGGTTCCGTTAAACCTTTGATGTATTCCTATGACTGTGCATGCACCTTTTTTGTTTTGTGTTGTTTAAATGCTTTCTTGATTTTGCATTTTAATTATTGCCTGCCCCAATCCTGAAATAAACTAATGATCTGAGGACCCCTAATTACTTTTATTAGATGATAATACAAATGATCAGAGTACCATATATGGTGATGTTCTGGGGCATAGATTCTCAGTGGCTATATTAGCTGACAGAGAAGCAAACTATATATATGTATCATAATCCATACATGCATTTATATACATATACACCCAATAGTCATAACAGTGTTGCATGGCATCATCTATGTCTATATTAGGATAAATATAATCCATAGTGCAACTGTCCTTTCAACTGCCCACTGTCCGGTGATGATGACTGACTGCATCTGTCTTCTGAGATGTTGATTTATAAAATTTTCTAAGTCATCACCAGTTTTCCTTCTCACTCTCTTTACTGAAGTCATATTATGTTCTTGTAATGTAAGTCGATTAGAGCATTACATTTTTAACTCTATTTCTGGATCTTTTTAAAGATTACATCAAGATTCATTCTTTGTCATGTGAAATACTGATTTGGGCACATTCTCACTGCTGTGCATCTACCATTATAGCATTATACTGATTGCTTTTTGTAGAAGCATAGAGGCAAATGAGAAAAATGGGATAGGGGATTTGCAGAGGGGATACTGGGAAGGGGGACAGCATTTGAAATGTAAATAAATAAAATAACCAATAAAACCTATAAAAATAATGTTCTTTACCTGGAAATTATTTTTATTACCATAACTAGAATTTTATATTATATAATAAAAAGTTGTCATGCAAAATATATACCGCCTATGATTGGATTTTTTTTCTTCAAATCACTCTATGTGTATACTACAGTTTACCTCTCCCATTCACCTTGATCTTCTTAGGTTGCATTCAACTGTACAAAATTGTGAACAAAGATAAGTATTTTCATACATATTTTTATGTGAATGTGCATTTCATCTTACTTTTATTAACCTCCTACCATGATTTTATGCTGTGTTTTGCGTTGTGAGGACAAACTCCCTAACTGCCCCGGCCCACGGGGACTCGATGAGACCCTAGGGAAGGGGCGAAAGAATGAAGGGACAAGAGACACAAAGAATGAGAACAAGTCTGAGGTTCTGATCAAGCTTTGTGCTTTAATTTCAGGGGCAGATTATAAAGACACAGCAAAATGGGAAGTTTAGGCAAGGGTCATTGCTTAGGGCTATCCCACTATTGAACCTTTATTGTCTAAGACCATCCCACTGTCGTAACCACCTTCCAGGAAACACCAGACGTTCTTTCCTGAGTTGGGGTGTAGTTTAGTGGCAGAGTGTTTACAAGCATGACAATCAAAATAAATAAAAAAAAAAAATGTAATCACTCCTGAGCCCAAGGTCATATGGATTTTACTCTTTTACAAATCTTACTTGTTTCTTAAAAAGCATTATTGCTCTCCATTTTATATTTACATTTATAGCCCAGTTTCACAAGTTTCTGTATGTGTTCTCTGTCCAAGTTCATTCTTTTGGTTCAAGGAAACCAGTTGTGTCACCATTATTTATTGGAAAGACTTTCCACGCCAACTTGTTTGCCTTGCCCTTTGATCAAATGTCAGTGGCTTATATTGGTTTGGGTACATTTATTGGTGCTCTAATCTGCTCTGTTTGTAAACATTTACTCATTCACCAATATGTTGCTAATATTGGTTATTTGATTGAAGACTTCATAAGTAATGTTAAAATTGGGGGATGGAATCCTCCAGTGATGTCATTTCAGCATTATTGAATTGACTACTTTAGGCATCTTGGTTTGCCACAGAAGCTGAGTAATGATTTTCTTGATGTCAACAAAGCAGCCTCCTGGAGTTTTGACTGGATTGCCATCAATGATTTTGAACAAATTGGATATCAATGACATTTTAGCACAGTTAGTACTTCAAATCTGTGGACAAGAAGTATGGATTTATGATTTCTTCCTTGAGTAGTTCTTCCTAGAGTTTACAGATTTTTTTTTTTTTTTTTGCAAACAGGTTCTACATATATTTTGTCAGATTTATGACTATATAATTCATTTTGTTAATATTATTAGGATACATTTAATTTAAAATTCCAATTGTTCACAGCTGGTGTATAGACAGGACATTAAACTATTTGTATTAATCTTGTGCTCTGCCGACTCACGAAAATCTTTTTGTTTGTTGATTGTTTGGAGCTTGGGACACAGGCAACCTTGTCATCTGTGAAAAGGCAGCTCTCCTGTCCAATCTGTAAACATCTTTCCTTCCTTATGTTCCTGTACTGGTATACTTCTTAGATTAGGTTGAAAACTGGCTCTGAGAGGACACTGTGGCTCATTCTTATCTCACGGACTTACCCCAGTTTCTCGTTGTTAAGTATGATGTCAGGAGCTAGTGTTTGGCAGATGGTTTTTATTAATTTGAGAAAGGCCACTGTCCTCTTAGTTTTCTTGAAGTTAATATTAAATTTGTGTGTTAAATTTTGTCATTATAAGATTTTTCTGAATAGTAGGTTAAATAATTTTAGAAAATATGCATACTGGAGTGCTCACTTACATCAGTTGATTTTTAAATGCTGAACCAACCAGCCTTTCATATCTCAAATATTTGTCATGGCATATAGTTCTTTTTTTTCTCTAACTTTTGGAGAATTCTGCACCTATACTCCTATATGAGTGGTATTGGTGTATACTTTATCTCTTCAAGTACCTTTATTTGGTTCTGGTGTTAGAATAGAACCAAACTCACAGAGCACTTTCAGGAGCCATCTAGGAGAAGCTAAAAACTAGCAGGTGATCTTCCTGAGATGGTTTCACTGTGGACTGTAAAATCATGGTGGATTTGCCCTTGTAGGCAACGCTGAAAAAACTGTATTTGAGAAAAGATTCCTTCTATTAGTATGCTTTTCTGTTATTATTAAATACATATAACAATCACTAGGTATTAGCTTACCCTTTTGAGCAGGTTTTTGCAGAACAATGAAGATGTACTATCTTGTAGTGATGCTATATAAATGGATGATTTCTTAATTCTCAATTAGGATTCTACAAGAATTCTGAAAATTATACTAGTAATTATTAATCATTTTATAATAGAACTATTAAGCCCTCTCTGATATTAAAACTGCAATGAGAACTCTGCTAATCTTCAGGTGTCAGGAGTTAATTGCTTCTAAGATTGAAAGAAGGTATATACCACTTAGAGCACATTCCAAGAGGTTGTAAAACAATTAACCAAAGGTCATAAAATGGGAACTAACTGTTTATTGTAGGTTCAAGGACAGAAGATAAAATATTGATTGAGTTTATCTGTACAAAACTTCAATGATAACTCAGTTATGAACTTTAACTCTATGAACCTGTAGAGCTGACAGATAATGAATGTCTAGTCTTAATGGATACATATATAAGCATCTATGCTGTAACCTTCTTATTCAATTTATGATTTGAATTATGTTTGAACATTTAGTGAATACACACACACACACACACACACACACACACACACACACAAGGATACATGTAAAAACCATGATTTATTCCCCTAGAAACAATACAAAAAAATTAGAAACAATCACATTGCAATGCCATTATTACCGCAGAGCAGGAGAGAGCAAGATAGAAAGGAGAAGGACAGCAGAGCAGAACAACTTAGAAATTAAAAAGGAACTTAACAATTAAGAACTTTAGAGGGAATTTTTGGAGAAGAACTTAGAAATAAAGAGTAAAATCACTTTTCGAAGTGTCCCCCTTTCTTTTTGTAAATGCCAGATACTGAAATTTCTGGCCTCAGAGGAATTCAGACAAGCAGGCCAGCTATTGCTGCATGGTAACTTATACTTAAGATAGGTAAACATTATTATTATTATAATAAAAGCAACCCTAAGTTTCTCAGAAGCCCAAGTCTTGTCCCTGCCGACCCTGTTCCCCCTCAACCAGAACCGCTGAGCAGGCCTCAGACAGAGTACTCTGTAATATGTAAAGTCAACTTCTTTATTTCTAAAGTAAATTGCGAAGAAGTATGTTATTTTGTAACTCCTTGTGCTGGCTAATTTTTATGTCAACTTGACATAAGCTAAGGTTATAAGAAGAAGGAATCTTAATAGAGGAAATGTTTCCATAGGATTGGCTCACAGGCAAATCTGTAGGACATTTTCATGATGTGAGAGAGCCCATCTCACAGGGAATGATGCCACCCCTGGGTAAGGGGTCCTGGATGGTATAAAAAAGCAGGTTAAGCAAGTCATTAGCAAGCAATCAAGCAAGAAGCATTCCTCTCTGGCCTCTGGATCAGTTTCTGGGTCTAGGCTCCTACCTTGAGTTTCTGCCCTCACTTTTATGGATGATGGATTACAAGCTATACTTGAAATAAACCCTTTCCTCCCCAGGTTGCTTTGATCATAGTGTTTTATTCCAGCAGCAGGAACCCCAAGACACTGTCTAACACAATTCAGCAGAGAAATAGTCTGAGCCAAGTATTTTATTATAAAAAGGCTTATTTGAGTATGTTTGTGTGGTGTGGTGTGTGTGTGTGTGTGTGTGTGTGTGTGTGTGTGTGTGTGTTTGTTCATGCAGGTTCCTGTAAAGACTAGAGGTGTTAGATTCCTCTGAAGTTGGAGTTATGGATAGTTGTGAGTGGTCACACATAGGTTCTAGCAGACAAACTTGGGTACCTGCATGATCAGTTTGCCCTTTGAACTTTTGAGCCATTTCTCCAGCTCCAGTGACATTTAAAAATCCAAAAGTTATTTATTACTAACACATTAAAAAGATTTATTCATTTATTTTATTTTTTTATTTTTTTTATTAGATCTTTCATTTACACTTCAGATACCATCCCGTTTCCCCATTCCCACCCCCCCTTAGAAAACCCCTATCCCATGCCCCCTTTTCCTTTTTGCATTTATACATTTTTTAAAGAAATGTTAATCATAGGCTTTATAAGTTTGGTATTGTTCAATCAGAGGTGTAACCCACTACCCAACCTAGATATATCAACTATCTTTGACTGGTGGAGATACATGAACATCTGCTTCCCTGTCTCCCCCCTCTATCTCTCTTTCATCACCTAGCTTCTCCTCTCCTTCTTCTTCTCCTCTTCTTACTCCTTTTCTTCCTCGCAGTACTCCTCCCACCTTAGCTCCTCCTACACATCAACCTTCCTGTTAAAAGGAAACTTTTCTCTCAAAATACAATTAGAGCATAATTATGCCAATTTGTACCAGTGAGGTACAAGATAGTCCTAATACCCAGTCCATCCTTTTGTTGACTAACCAGCACCTCTGTCATCTATCCTAACTAAAACACATAGTTCTGAACCTGGCTTTTTCCTTGGCTTTAGGATGAATGTCAGCTGATGACCATACACTCAGATCTTTTCTCTCAAAGTAAATAGCTATAAGTTTTCAACCCCATCAGAAATCCAGAATGACTGAGTTGACTATAATTGTGGGAAGCACAAAGCATAGCTTCTAAAACTTAGCCAATTTATAGAGACCTCTGAACACCTGGACACTCGCTCTACTTCAAAACGTTGGAGCATCTGTTCTTCTGCCTTCTGGCCCAGGATCATCTGACAGACCTTAGTGCTGCAGAATTATTAAGGGCTGATTACTCTGTCTAGGCAGATATAATCAGTCGACTATTCTGCAAGTGTGTCCTTTTCTGGACAGTAATTTGTCTGTAGAAGGAAAGTGGCAATTCTTGCCTAGTGGCTGTCTCACCACAACTGGAGTAACTCCAAGGATGCTCAATTTCTTCTTAGAATTTAACATAGGAAGCTGTCCGGAGCAGACAGGTCTCTAATGAAAATGAACATTAATACTGAAATGTTTGTCATGTCAATTCTAAGGATTTCTGATGTTTTGAAAACCAGCTATCCATGTAAGGTAATCTGGACTGTTGCCTGTTAACTCCACTCAGCTATTTCTAAATAAAACATAGAAAACACCCTTATAATAAACTCCAAGTCATGAATTTGCTATAGTCCCTTAACTCACAGGCTGACCATCTCAAATCAGTTAAAAAAGTTAAAGAAGGACTGGGTCTAAGCTTTGTATTCCTAAGTGTGTTATACTGGTGCAATGCCTATGAGAGTAACAATATTCATCTCACTCTTATATCACTAAGAAGCTCATGCCAATGAAAACCTTAAAATTTGTAAACAAAGTAAATTGGTGCCATTTAAGAATTTATATCTTCATCTTGATATTAATTATACAGATTTCTACTAATAGGTTATGGCTATGCAATAAACCCTAGCTAATCCTCTCTATTCCGACAAAACCACTAATTTTCCCTAGGGAGACAGCCCAACATTTACCACCTTAGTCCCCATGCCCAGGGAATAGGGGCGCTGACTCATCATTAGCTTCTTCAAGCTGATTATGGGCATTGAGATATTAGAAGAGGAGTGGGGGGGGGAGAGCAAGTTGACAATCCTCTGATGCTGTGTCTTCGCTGCCTCCAGATGGAATTCACAGACCTCAGAGGTTTGAGCAGGTCTGCCCAGCTTGCTTGTTGAGTAGATACACCAAGGCTGATCATTCTGCAATATACAATTCTCAAAACAAATTTTAGTATCAAGATAGTTTTTTTTTTTTAAGAGGGCAGACATTTTATTAAGAATGTTGGTTCTAACCGCTTTTCTATTTTTCCCCTCTTTTATTGGATATAATATTTACATTTCAAATTTTATCCCCTTACCATATTTCCCCCACCACCCAGGAACCCCTTATCCCATCTCCCCTCCTCCTGCCTCTATGAAGGTGTTTACCCACCTACCCCCAGCCTCCCTCCCCACCCTCAGATTCCACCCCCCTCAGTGCTCAGCCTTCAGGGTACCAATGATCTTGTCTCCCACCTATGCCCAACAGGGCCATCATCCCCTACATATACAGCTGGAGTCATGTGTCTCTCGCTATGTGCACCTGGGCTGGTGGTTTAGACCCTGGGGAGCTCTGGCTGGTTGGTATTCTTGCTCTCCTCACAGGGCCACCAGCCCGTATGGTTCACGGTTCCTTCAATTTACTCTCTAACTCCTCCATTGGGAACTTTGATCAGATTAATGGATAGCTGTGGGTATCTGTCTCTGGGTATGTCCGACTCTGAGAGACCTCTAAGGAGACAGCCTTATCAGGCTGCTGTCAGCTTTCCCATCCTGACATCCCTATCAGCGTCTATTTTTGGTGACTGCCTATGGAATGAATACCCAGACACAATGGTCTCCCTACAACCCCCCCTTCAGATTCTGACCCACACTTTGTCTCCATATTTGCTCCCTTGGTTATTTAGTTACTCCTTCTAAGAAAGACCTAGGCATCCTCACTTGTTCTTTCTTCTTCATGAGCTTCCTGTCGTCTGGTAGTTGAATCTTTGTTGTTTCAAACTTTTGGGCTAATCTCCGCTTATCAGTGAATAAATACCATGTGTGTTCTTTTGTGATTGGGTTACCTCACTCAGGATGATATTTTCTAGATCCATCCATTTACCTAAGAATTTCTCGAATTCATTATTTTTAATAGCTGAGTAATATTCCATTGTGTAAATGTACCACATTTTTTGTATCCATTCCTCTGTTGAAGGGCATCTGGGTTCTTTCCAGCTTCTGGCTATTATAAATAGGGCTGCTATGAACATAGTGGAGCATATGTCTTTGTTATTTGTTGAGGCATTTTCTGGGTATATACCCAGAAGTGGTATAGCTGGGTCCTCAGGTAGTGCTATGTCCAATTTTCTGAGGAACCGCCAGACTGACTTCCAAAGTGGTTGTACCAGCTTGCAACCCCACCAACAATGCAGGAGTGTTCCTCTTTCTTCACATCCTCGCCAGCATCTACTATCACCTGAGTTTTTGATCTTAGCCATTCTGACTGGTGTGAGGTGGTATCTCAGTGTTGTTTTGATTTGCATTTCCCTGATGACTAAGGATGTTGAGCATTTCTCAAGGTGCTTCTCGGCCATTCGAGTTTCCTCAGTTGAGAATTCTTTGTTTAGCTCTGTACCCCATTTTTTAATGGGGTTATTTTGTTGTTTGGAGTCTAATTTCTTGAGTTCTTTGTAAATATTAGATATTAGCCCCCTATCAAATGTAGGATTGGTAATGATCTTTTCCCAATCTGTTGGTTGCCGTTTTGTCTTGTTGACAGTGTCCTTTGCCTTACAGAAGCTTTGCAATTTGATGAGGTCCCATTTGTTGATTCTTGATCTTAGAGCATAAGCCATTGGTGTTCTGTTCAGGAACTTTTCCCCTGTGCCTAGGTATTCGAGGGTCTTCCCCAACTTCTCTTCTAATATTTTCAGTGTACCTGGCTTTATGTGAAGGTCCTTTATCCACTTGGAGTTGAGCTTTGTGCAAGGAGATAAGAATGGATTAATTTGCATTCTTCTACATGTTGACCTCCAGTTGAGCCAGCACCACTTGTTGAAAATGCTGTCCTTTTTCCACTGGATGAATTTAGCTCCCTTGTCAAATATCAAGTGACCATAGGTATGCGGGTTCATTTCTGGGTCTTCAATTCTGTTCCATTGATCGTCCTTTCTGTCTCTGTACCAATACCAAGCAGTTTTTATCACTACTGCTCTGTAGTACAGTTTGCGGTCCGGAATGGTGATTCCCCCAGAGGTTCTTTTATTGTTGAGAATAGTTCTAGGTATCCTAGGTTTTTTGTTATTCCAAATGAATTTGTAAATTGCTCTTTCTATCTCTATGAAGAATTGATTTGGAATTTTGATGGGTATTGCATTGAATCTGTAGATTGCTTTTGGCAGGATAGCCATTTTTACTAAATTAATCCTGCCAATCCAGGAGCATGGGAGATCTTTCCATCTTCTGAGATGTTCTTCAATTTCTTTCTTGAGAGACTTGAAGTTCTTGTCATACAGATCTTTCACTTGCTTTGTTAGATTCACTCCAAGATAATTTATTTTATTCGTGGCTATTGTGAAGGGTGTCATTTCCCTGATTTCTTTCTCTGCCTGTTTATCCTTTGAGTAGAGGAAGGCTACTGATTTGTTTGAGTTGATTTTATATCCAGCCACATTGCTAAAGTTGTTTATCAGGTTTAGGAGTTCTCTGGTGAAAGTTTTAGGTTCACTTAAGTATACTATCATATCATCTGCAAATAGTGAAATTTTGACTTCTTCCTCTCCTATCTGTATCCCTTTGACTTCCTTTTGTTGTCTAATTGCTCTAGCTAAGACTTCCAGTACTATATTGAATAGGTAAGGTGAGAGTGGGCAGCCTTGCCTAGTCCCTGATCTTAGTGGGATTGGTTCAAGTTTCTCTCCATTTAGTTTGATGTTGGCTACTGGCTTGCTGTATATTGCTTTTACTATGTTTAGATATGGGCCTTGTATTCCTGATCTTTCCAAGACTTTTAACATGAAGGGATGTTGAATTTTTTCAAATGCTTTCTCAGCATCTAGTGATATGACCATGTGGTTTTTCTCTTTTAGTTTATTTATGTAGTGGATTACATTGATGGATTTCCGAATATTGAACCATCCCTGCATTCCTGGGATAAAGCCTACTTGATCTTGATGGATAATTGTTTTGATGTGTTGTTGGATTCGGTTTGTGAGAATTTTATTGAGTATTTTTGCATCAATATTCATAAGAGAGATTGGTCTGTAGTTCTCTTTCTTTGTTGGGTCTTTCTGTGGTTTAGGTATGAGTGTAATGGTAGCTTCATAGAATGAATTGGGTAGTGTTCCTTCTGTTTCTATTTGATGGAATAACTTGAAGAGGATTGGTATTAGGTCTTCCTTGAAGGTCTGAAAGAATTCTGCACTGAAACCATCTGGCCCCGGACATTTTTTGGTGGGAAGATTTTTAATGACTGTGTCTATTTCTTTAGGCGTTATGGGACTGTTTAGGTGGTTTATCTGCTCCTCGTTTAACTTTGGTACCTGGTATCTATCTAGAAAATTGTCCATTTCCTCCAGATTTTCCAATTTTGTTGAGTATAGGCCTTTGTAGTAGGATCTGATAATTTTTTTCATTTCCTCTGTTTCTGTTGTTATGTCTCCCTTTTCAGTTCTGATTTTATTAATTTGAATGCTGTCTCTGTGCCCTTTGGTTAGTCTGGCTAAGGGCTTGTCTATCTTGTTGATTTTCTCAAAGAACCAGCTCCTGGTTTTGTTGATATTTTGTATAGTTCTTTTTGTTTCGACTTGGTTGATTTCAGCCCTGAGTTTGACTATTTCCTGCCGTCTACTCCTCTTGGTATACTAGCTTCTTTTTGTTCTAATGCTTTCAGGTTTGCTGTCAAGTTGTTGATGTATGCTCTTTCCACTTTCTTTTTGTGAGCACTTAGAGCTATGATTTTTCCTCTTAGTACTGCTTTCAATGAGTCCTACATGTTTTGATATGATGTGTCCTCATTTTCATTTAAATCTAAAAAGTCTTTAATTTCTTTCTTAATTTCTTCCTTGACCAAGTTATCATTGAGTAGAGCATTGTTCAGTTGCCAAGTGTATGTCGGTTTTCTGATGTTTTTGTCCATGTCAAAGACAAGTCTTAATCCATGGTGGTCTGATAAGGTGCTGGGGATTATTTCAATCTTTTTGTATCTGTTGAGGCCTGTTTTGTGACCAATTATATGGTCTATTTTCGAGAAGGTACCATGAGGTGCTGAGAAGAAGGTGTATTCTTTTGTTTTAGGATGAAATGTTCTATAGATGTCAGTTAAGTCCAATTGGTTCGTAACTTCTGTTAGTTTCATTGTGTCTCGATTTAGTTTCTGTTTCCATGATCTGTCCATAGCTGAGAGTGGGGTGTTGAAATCTCCCACTATTATTGTGTAGGGTGCAATGTATGCTTTAAGTTTTAGTAAAGTGTCTTTTATGTATGTGGGTGCCCTTACATTTGGGGCATAGATGTTGAGAATTGCAAGTTCCTCTTGGTACATTTTTCCTTTCATGAATATGAAGTGTCCTTCTTTATCTTTTTTGATTACTTCTGGTTGAAAACTGATTTTATTTGATATTAGAATCGCTACTCCAGCTTGTTTCTTGGGACCATTTGCTTGGTAGATTGTTTTCCAACCTTTTACTCTGAGGTAGTGTCTGTCCTTTCCACAGAGGTACGTTTCCTGAATGCAGAAAAATGTTGGGTCCTGTTTACATATCCAGTCTGATAGTCTATGTCTTTTTACTGGAGAATTGAGTCCATTGATATTAAGAGATATTAAGGAAAAATGAGTGTTGTTTCCTGTTATTTTTGTTTTTGGCAGTGGAGATATGTTTGTGTAGCTACCTTCTTTTACGGTTTTTGGAAGATTACTTTCCTGCTTTTTCCAGGTTGTAGTTTCCCTCCTTGTGATGGAGTTTTCCACCAATTATCCTTTGAAGTGCTGGGTTTGTGTTGAGATACTGTGTAAATTTGGATTTGTCATGGAATATTTTGGTTTCTCCATCAATAATGATTGACAGTTTTGCTGGGTATAGTAGTCTGGGCTGACATTTATGTTCTTTTAGGGTCTGTATGATATCAGTCCAGGATCTTCTGGCTTTTATGGTCTCTGGTGAGAAGTCTGGTGTAATTCTTATAGGTCTGCCTTTATATGTTACTTTGCCTTTTTCCCTTACTGCTTTTAGTATTTTTTCTTTGTTTTGTACATTTGATGTTTTGACTATTATGTGGCGGGAAGTATTTCTTTTCTGGTCTAAACTATTTGGAGTTCTGTAGGCTTCTTGTATATTTATGGACATCTCTTTCTTTAGGTGAGGGAAGTTTTCCTCTATAATTTTGTTGAGAATATTTACTGGTCCTTTAAGTTGGGAGTCTTCCCCCTCATCTATTCCTATTATCCTTAGGTTTGGCCTTCTCATTGTGTCTTGGATTTCTTGTATATTTTGGGTTAGTAGCTTTTTGTATTTTGCATTTTCTTTGACAGTTGTGTCAATGTTTTCCATGGTATCTTCTGCACATGAGATTCTCTCTTCCATCTCTTGTATTCTGTTGGTAATACTTGTATCTATGACTCCTGATCGTTTTTTTAAGTTTTCTATCTCCAGGGTGTTCTCCCTTTGTGATTTCTTTATTGTTTCTACTTCCGTTTTTAGATCCTGCATGGTTTTGTTTAATTCCTTCTCTCGTTTGGTTGCATTTTCTTGTAATTCCTTAAGGGATTTTTGTGTTTCCTCTCTAAGGGTTTCTATCTGTTCTTTGAGAGTGTTATTTATGTCTTTCTTAAAGTCCTCTATCATCATCATGAGAAGTGATTTTAATTCTGAATCCTGCTTTTCTGGTGTGATGGGGTGTTCAGGGCTTGCTATGATGGGGGAACTGTGTTCTGATGATGCCATGTAACTTTGGTTTCTGTTGCTTACGTTCTTGCGCCTGCCTTTTGCCATCTGGTTAATTCTAGTGCTACCTGTACTTCTGTCTCTGATTGAAGCCTGTCTTTCCAGTTGTCTCGCTTTTGTTTGGTCTTCTAGGAGTCCAGATGTCTTTGTGATTTTTTTCCAGCTGCCCTGATTACAGTGGTATCTCTAGGATGCCTCAGGATATGGTGCCTCCAAGGTAGCAGTCCAGCTAGATGTCTGCTGTTCTGGGTGCAGTGTCTCCTCTTGGATATCTCAGGGTATGTTGTCTGACACTCTGAGTTCAGTTGTTCCTCTGTGGCTCTGGGTTGAGCGGACCTTCCAGTATGTCTCAGGTGGAATCCGGGGTCCACACAACTGCAGACCTGGTAGAGGTCTGGTCTGGGACTCAGACCCTGCAGGCCTCAGACCGGAGGGGGGGCGAGCAGCAGAAGGAGCGTGCTAGCGCTGGCTATGGGTTCTATGGATCCCCCAGAATGTGTCTGGGGGGCTCCTGGGTGCACTTACCCGCAGGCCTCAGACTGCAGGAGGGGCGAGCGGCGGAAGGGGCGTGCTAGCGCTGGCTATGGGTTCTATGGATCCCCCAGAATGTGTCTGGGGGCTCCTGGGTGCACTTACCCGCAGGCCTCAGACTGCAGGAGGGGCGAGCGGCGGAAGGGGCGTGCTAGCGCTGGCTATGGGTTCTATGGATCCCCCAGAATGTGTCTGGGGGCTCCTGGGTGCACTTACCCGCAGGCCTCAGACTGCAGGAGGGGCGAGCGGCGGAAGGGGCGTGCTAGCGCTGGCTATGGGTTCTATGGATCCCCCAGAATGTGTCTGGGGGGCTCCTAGGTGCACTCACTCGCAGGCCTCAGACTGCAGGAGGGATTCATTTATTTTATGTATATAGTATACTGTTGCTGTCTTCAGACACACTAGAAGAGGGCATTGGATACCATTATAGATGCTTGTGAGCCACCATGTGGTTGCTGGGAATTGAACTCAGGACCTCTAGAAGAATAGTCGGTGCTCTTAACCACTGAGCCATCTCTCTAGCCCACAATTTCTTAATATATTTAAAATTATTCATACTATCTGAGTCTCATTATTTAAGTTTTGATAATCTATTCTCTCTCTCTCTCTCTCTCTCTCTCTCTCTCTCTCTCTCTTTCTCTTTCTCTCTTAACTTGGTTGGTCTATTCTATCCAAGCTATCAATCTTGCAGGCAGAGTTTCTTGTAGTTTTCTTTTATTGGGCTATTGATATTCAGGACATCTGTGATGGTGACCGTTGCTGTAGCATTGATAGTGTTTTCTTTTCTTTCTTCTGGGAAGCAATAGTGTTAACTCTGAGAGTTCAAAACACTTTTTTTTTATCCAAAAAGAATATTTCCCTTTACTGTTCAAAATTCTTGTGTTTTTAAAAATAAATCTGTTTGGAGTAAGAATTAGAATGCTGCTCAATGGATATGATTTTTATTCAGATTCTTATTAGACCAAATTTTGCCCCAGGGTAAAAAGCAGGCACAGATTCTGAACTTATCTTTCCCTCAGCATCCATCCACAGGTTAAAACATTTGCATTTTGTAACTGTCTTTTAAAATAACACCCTCTCCCCAATTACTGATCTATAGGTTTTACAAAATCCAATACATTCTTTGCTGTCTCTCCATGTTTATTGTCTGTATCCCTGCTACAGTCTTCCATGTCAGAATACTGAGAAAATTTAGCATCTTTCAGCAGAAAGCACCCTATGATGCTGTCTGACAATCCTCAGACTGCTCTGTAAGAAGTCATCTTGTAAGGACAGGGTTGTTAACTGGATCCCATAAATAGAGCAATATATTAAAGCTTAATAGTCCAAATTAAAGTCAAATGACTAATTAAATGTGGTTTAAACTCTTTTAAGATTCATAGAGCACAGGGCATGTAAATGTATAATCATCACATCACTTCATGTGGTTAATATAAGACAGGATCTCTAAACCAACATAATTTTTTATAAGCAGTGTATAGGAGTACAGGTCTATAATCCCAGTACTCTGAATGCTGAGGCAGGAGCATTATGAGTTTGAAGCCAGCCTGGCCTAAACAGCAAGTTCCAGGACATCCTGAGCAACATAGCAAGACCTCATTTACAAAAAGTAAATAAAAGTAGAATTTAGATAATTACATTATTAAGCAAGTTTGTAATTAGAAAGAGAAATCTTATCATAGCTATGATATCATTAATTCTGTAGTCTTAGGTGAATTATTAAGTTCTTTCTGAAACGATCAGAAAGTCTGTCATATACAGAATGGGAATAACAATAGTGGGCTGTAGGATGAGATGGTGGATGCAAAGCATTTAAATAAGTGCCCTGTACAAGTGTCTAGTGAATATTAGACTTGACAGTGGTTGGTAATTGGCTAAGCATATTCAGGGGACAGTAACAAGTGCCTTTTCCCACCTACCTTTAAAAAGAGTATTTTTCTTGGGAATTGTTTTACATACCAGAAACTTCACCCACTTTGTTCAATAATTTTATTATGTCTGGAGTTATGTGTCAGCATGACTCATCCCTCAAAGTAACATCATATCCACTAGAGGTCACACACATTGCTACTCCAACCTTCCCAAGAAACCACCAGTCTGTTCTTTGTCTCTCTAGTTTTGATTTTGGATTAATGGAAGCTTAGAGCCTGTGATCTTTCACATCATCCCTTCAGAGTCACCCATGATTCTTTATCAGGATTTCATTTTATCTTCAAATGTTCTTTCAGGGTGTGTACACACGATATTTTATTCATCTATCCATCAGATAATGGGCATTTGAGTTGGTCTCAAATAGGGATTGCAATAAACACTGCTTTAAATATTTATATACACATTTTTTTTCTGTGAACACATGAGAAGGAATCATATTTAAGACAAAGAGAAGAATTAGGAGAGACAAATATCCTAACCAATTTTTTTATATTCATTTCCTAGGTAAAGCATAGCTCCCAAAGAAGTCAGAGAAAGATTAGCCAGCAGCCTTTATCACACACAACAAAAGAGGTTGTTAGTAGATCTTAAGAATCACACAATTTTAGAGACACTTTTATAGGCTCTAGAGGTTTAGACAAGAGTCTCACTTTGTTTCTATGGGCTCTGTTAACAATGGGCATGCTCCTTTAGGTGAAACATCATGCACCCATTTAAGCCAAGGTCAGGAGCCTGTTGGAGGAAGTGTGTGGAATCAATTGACTAGTACATTTCAGACCAAATGTGCTCTTTATTTCCCATGCTTGTTTAGTACACAATTCATCATTCAGTGTCTCCTACTTAGCAACGTGGTTGGGTTAATTCTCTGGAGTCTAAGTCTATTTTGCTTACTCTATTGGAGTGCTTCAAATGCTTTGTTCCGGGAAGCTAAGATAGCTATTGCTCAGAGAAAGCCAGGACTCACTCGCTGTCATTCACCTGTGGGCACGTATTCATCCTCAATTGGCCTGAAATTGCAATTGGAATTATGCCTTTCAGCTTTTGGTTCTGTCCTATATGAATCTCTTTCCTTCAGAATTGCTGTTTCAGTAACAAAATCGCTATATGTCATAATTTGTTTTAAACGAAGCAATCATATTCATAGAAGGTATGTATTCTTGATTCTCAGTGCTATATGTGTGCACAGTCATGGGTGTGTACAAGGACTTGCCTGTGCGTTCTCTTCTGTTGCTCTTCAGCCTTAATTTTTAAAAGACAGTACCTGGAGCTTTCAGAGATCCCCCAGGAGCAGCCTGTCTCTGTCTCCCTCTTCAGGAGCTGCAGGTAGAGATGTGCTCACTGTGCCCAGATTTTACATATGTGCTGGGAGTCCAAACATAGGTCTTCATGTGTAAACAGCAAGCACGTTACTACCAGAGCCATCTCCACTGCCACAGCTCTTCCGAATGTCTCCTGATAAAGCAATACCTTGCCTTCCATTCCACAACATAGTGCTATTGCTGCACCATATTCCAAATAGACTCTTTGGAATGGGGATTTTCATCAAGAATCTTCACATAAGACTATCAGCAGACTTGCTATGTTAAAGATTGTGAAATTGAGGAGAGTGACTTTAAAAAAAATGCTGCTTCAAGTGTTTGTACTGGAGGTTGCTTGTATGCAGTGGGAAGAGAGGAAAGTATTCTAGTTTGGAGGATCTCTCTCTCTCTCTCTCTCTCTCTCTCTCTCTCTCTCTCTCTCTCTCTCTCTCTGTGTGTGTGTGTGTGTGTGTGTGTAACTATAGGAAAGTCTGACCCTAAATTCTTGACAGTCAAATGTTAGTCTTACTGCCCCACTTAATTTCTTTAGCCTTCTAGTAAAACACGGCTACAGTTTCAAAAGCCACAGGGTTGCTGCAGAAAGTCCCCAAATGTTGACTTTGCTCCTTTGGCACTGGGCTTTCTTCCTTCTGTCCACTCAGCTCTCTGTCTCAGCAGTAAGAGGATACATCCTCTCCTCTGGCTCCAAGGTCCTTCACTAGTGGCCACAAGCAATCGTTAGGAGTTCTTTGTTTCAGAAACCTTGTCTGTTCTTCATGATTAAATGAAACTCTGTGTTTATGAACACTGCACATAACATGTTAACTGATGTTATCTTCCCACATCTAGATTGTTCTGGCTTTTGGAAAATGGCACGCATATTTGAAGGGTTACTGTTACTTTCACTAGCTTTTTGTTTGCTCTGCTTTGCTCTTTACTTTATTGCCCCCATTTCTAAAGCTAAGTTTGGATGTGACATTGCTTACTGGGATCTTTGCTGCTTGACTGCATCATTTTAATCATCAGTTTAAATGGCTTTTGTTAGCAGACAGAAGGGCTATAGAATGTTAACGAGGCCAAAGCAATGACTCATTTGGTATCTGGAAGAGCTGCTTTTACTCTTATGGGACTGGAAGCAGAAACCTGTTTAATAATGACATCAGTCTTGTTGCCATGGTTATTAAAAGCATTTTTGCACAGGTAGTCAGAGCTAAGTAGCACTTCAGTTTTCCTCTGGGGAAGAGACACTACTGCCTGCAATGCCATGCTGATCCCAAGTGGTTTCAGGACCAATTTTTACCTTAATTAGACAGTTCTTAATTATGAATCATAGCATTAGGTCAGTCATGTCTATGAGGCTGCTGTTATAGCCCACACACTTAACTTGCTTTAGAAACTTTGTAATGATGAGACATTATCATTTATTAAAATTGACATTAATAAAACCTTCTACTTCCATGACTAGGAAAACTAAAGGCAAATACAGTATATTAGAGTTATATTATTGCTATTTTAAATGAATTAGTAATTTTTCTTCCATTTATTCATTGGTGCGGAGGGAGCACACCTCTCAGTAACTGTTCTACTGTCAGGAAACACCATGACCAAGGCAACTTATATAAGAAATCATTTAACTGGGGCTTGCTTACAGTTTCAGAGGGTAAGTTCATAATCATTGTGCCAGGAAGGATAATGGCAGGCAGACAGGCATGGTGTTAAAGCAGTAGCTGAGAGCTCATATCGGACTCACAAGTTGTAGGCAGGCGTGGGGAGTCGGGGATATGACATAGTATGAACTTTTGAAATCTCAAAGCCCACATTCAGTGACACAGTTCCTCCAAAGGCCAAATCTCTGAATCCTTCCTGAACACTTCCTAGTTCCACTAGCTGGCATTCAAATATATGAGCCTGTGGGGGACATTCTCATTCCAACCACAACTGGACACAAATGCTACAGTGTTCCTGCAGAGGTAAAAGGAAAATTTGGGAGTCAGTTCTTTCACCATGAGAACATCATGTTATGAACACAAGTCATAATTTGAGGAGTGTTTGCCTTAGTTCTTTGAAGGTGTGGTAGAATTCTGCCCTGAATCCACCTGGCACTGGGCTTTTTGGTGGGGTGGTTTTTATGACTGCTTGTATTTCATCAGTGGTTAGAGCTATGTTTAAATTGGTTATTTTTCTCTGATTTAACTTTGGTAGATCATATATATCAAGAAATTTATCAGCCAGTTTTAGATTTTCCAGTTTGGTGGAACACTGATTTTTAGGGCACATTCTTAACAATTTTCTGCAGGGAGCTTCCTGGCCTGGAGTGGGTTGAACTGAGACACAGAGTGACTCTGGTGTGGCTTTAAAAACTGATGGTCTCTGGACGTTCTAGCTTTGTAACTATACTGCATGGTGATGTTAACTTCTAAAAAGTCCTAAAACCATTCTTGCTCATTTGGAAGAGTAAATGCCACTGGCTTAGGTGATTAACACCTATAGCCTAACAGCTCAAGGCTGGACAGGAGAGGAGGGGATGGGGGGGAGGGGGATTAAGTAGTGTAGCCTCTGTTCTATTTCCACAGTAATTGTGCATATCTAACTTTCAGCCTGCTAGTTGAATTGTAGAAAGAAAGGGTAACACTTTGAAAGATGAGGTTAGCATTCATTTTTAAGTTGTAAAAAGTTTCTTATGAAAGCTTTCTAAGAAAAAAGGGAAAAACAGAAAGATCCTACATGGGACAAGAGAAATTCACACTTTTTTTTTTTTTGTCCTCAGCAGTTATACATCTTTCAGAATACACAATCACATGATAAAAAGTTCATCACAAGTTTACACATAAATTTAAATCATAAATCGAATAAGAAATTTACAACAGTGAATGTTTACATGCATATCCATTAGGAGTAATTATCTGGCTAAGCATTCACCACCTGTTACAGCTACACAGGTTCATGGAGAGTTAAAAATCATTAGTACGTTATTAGTGAAGTTTTGCCTAGATAAACACAGTAAATATTTTATCTTTTGTCCTTGTACCTATAATAACTCATAGTTCCCTTTGTATGACTTTTGGTTAATGGCTTTACAAACTTATGTAATGTGCACCGAGTAGCAGAAATAATTAACTGGTGACAAAGACTGACAGAGTTCTCATTGAAGTTTTGACTATCAGAAAGAACCTAATACTGATATAATCTTAACCTAATACTGATATGATCTTGTAAGATCATCTTTAAGAGTTAAGAAGTCATCTCTTTGTCTATATAGTACCACAATAAGACAGTATATCCTCATAGATCTGTAGAAATCTGCTCAAAAGGGTGGGCTAATACCTAGTGATGATTATGTATGTTTAATAATAACAAGAAAAGCATATTAATAGCAGAAATCTTTCCTGAAATGATTTTCTCATGGGCCTTTCCTACAGGAGCAAATCTCTCATGGATTATTTAAATCTGAGGCACATCATTTTAGGAGGATCACTTGCTAGTTATTAGCTTGTCCTATGATGGCTCCTGACAATTTTCTGGATTTCTTCAGTGTCTGTTGCAGTGTTGCTGTTTTCATTCCTAATTTTATCAATTTTGACTTTCTTTCTACATCTTTTTATTTATTTGTTTACAAGTTTGCCAATCTTGTTTTCTCAAAGAACTCTTTGTTTTGTTGATTCTTTGTAATTTTTTGTTTCTTTCTATTTCAATAATTTCAGCTGAGTTTGCTTTTCCTATCAATTCTTTTTGTGTAATATTGGCTTTGCTCTTCTAGAACCTTCAAGTGTGTTGTTATCAATATGAAGTCTTTCTAGCTTTTTTGATGTAGGCATTTCGTGTTATGAACTTGATTCATTATAACTCAGAACAGCGTTCATTATATCCCACTTGTTTGTGTTTTTATTTTCATTCAGTTCATTTTTTTTTCAGATTTCTTTCTTGATTTCTCTCTTGACCCAATTTTAATTCAGTAGTGAGGTGTTTAGCTTCCATAAATTGGTTTTATTGCTGCAATTTCTATTATTGTTTGTATGCAGCATTAATCCATGTTATCAGGTAGGATGCAGGGTATTGATTAAATTACATTGTATCAATTGAGACTTGATTTGTGTCTTAGCTAGGGTTTTATTGCTGTGAATAGACACCATGACTATGGCCACTCTTAAAAAGGAAAGCATTTAATTAGGGCTGGCTTACATTTCAGAGGTTCAGTTCATTATCATTATGGTAGGAAGCATGGTGGCATGCATGCAGGCAGGTAAATAGGAAGAAAGACAGTGAGCCACTAGGACTGGTTTTAATCTCCTGAGCCCTCCAAGCCTACTTTCCAGTGCTGACTTTTTACAACAAAGCCACACCTCTTCAACAAGGCCACACCTCTTAAT
The DNA here is from genome assembly GCF_011762505.2 of Arvicanthis niloticus. Taxonomy (NCBI): domain Eukaryota; kingdom Metazoa; phylum Chordata; class Mammalia; order Rodentia; family Muridae; genus Arvicanthis; species Arvicanthis niloticus. The sequence continues at coordinate 104,184,780 of NC_047661.1, read as the reverse complement.
AGAGTCACTTCTTATGAGCAGGATTAAAACACATGAGTCTATAGGCCCATTTCTATTCAAACCATCACACTTTGTGTGATTAATTTTGGAGAAATTTTCATGACCTGCTGAGAAGAGAGAATATTCTTTAGTGTTTGAGTGGAACCTTCTTTAGACATCCATTGGTTCATTTGATTTACGTGTTATTTAACTCTAGCATTTCGGTTTAGTTTTTGTCTGGATATCTTGTCTTTTGCTGAGGGTGGAATGTTGAAGTCACACACCATCACCGTGTGAGGGTCAATGTCTGATTTTTACTGTAGTAGTGTTTCTTTTAACTTGAGCACCCTTATATTTGGTAAACAAATTTTTAGGATTATAATATCCTTTTCTGAATTTTCTTTTAATTTAATGAGTTTATATCATCCTTCCATATCTCTTCTGATTAGTTTATTTTTGAAATTTATTTACTTAGATATTAAAAATCTATTTTCTTGAAATATCTTTTGTCTTCCTTTCACCCCAATGTGATATTTATCTTTGGGGTGTATTTCTTAGATGAGGCAGATTTATAGATCCTGTTTTCCAATCCAATCCATTAACCTATGCCTTTTTATTTGGGAATTGAGACCATTAATACTGAAAGTTATTAATGAGTAGTATTTATTAATTTATATTATTTTATTGTTGTTATATGCTTTTCTCCTCTCTTTTAATGAACCATTTTGGGATTATTTATCCCATATGTCCCCTTGAGTATAGTTATTCTTCTCTTCAGACTGATGTTTTCCTTCTAGTACCTTCTGCAGAACTAGATTTGTGTATAGAAACTGCTTAAATTTGGTTTTATTACAGAATGTTTTTCTTTCTCTTTGATAGTTTTGCTGGGTATAGTAATCTGGACTGGCATCTGTAGATTTTCATAGTTTGCATAACATTACTCCAGGCCATTCTGGCCTTCAAGACCTCATTAAATGAGGTGTTATTCTAATTATTCTGCCTTGATACGTAACTTGATCTTTTCCCTTGCAGCTTTTAATGTCTTTTCTTTGTTCTGTAGGTTTAGTGTTTTGGTTATTATGTGTCATGCAATTTCTTTTCTGGCCCTGTCTATTTGGTGTTTTGTATGTTACTTGATACTCTTTCTTTAGAGTGAAAAAATTTTGTATGATTTTGTTAAAAATATTTTCTGTGCCTTTGACCTACTTTCTCTAAGCCTACTTTTCATAGGTTGCATCTTTTCATAATGTCCCAGATTTCCTAAATGTTTTGTACCTGAATTTTTTTAGATTTAATAATTTCTTTGGCTGAGGTATCCATTTCTCCCACTGTTTGCTCAAGATTCTCTGTATCATTCTTCTAATCTGTGAGACTTACTTTGACATACTTAGTTTTCCATTTCCAATTTCATTTCAGTTTATATTTTCTTTAGTGATTCTATTTCTTTGGTAAATTCTACTTTAATGTGTTGAATTGTTTTTATCATTCATTCAAGCTTTTGTGTTTTTACAGTTTTCATTAAGACATTTATTCATAGCCTCTTCAATGTCTTTGGACATCTTCCAAATTGCTCTTTTGAAATATTTGTCTTGGGCTGGAGAGATGGCTCAGTGGTTAAGAGCACTGACTGCTCTTCCAGAGGTCCTGAGTTCAATTCCCAGCAACCACATGGTGGCTCACAGCCATCTGCAATGGTGTCTGATGCCCTCTTCTGGTGTGTGTCTGAGAGCAATGGTATACTCATATAGATACAATAAATAAATAAACCTTAAAAAATTAAAGGAATGGGAAAAAAAGAAATATTTGTCTTGTGTTTCAGCTGAATTGTTTTAATAATCTGACTCAAGGTGGCTTGTTGTTCATGTATGTGTTTTTACACTGGAATCTGGGCACTTGGAGTATATCAGAAGTATTCCTTGTTATAGATCTCTTGTCTCATATTAGCTCAGTGGACGTTAAATTCTTTGGTTGCTGTTGCCCACTCTGAGTCTTAACCAAGTATTTTGGCTATGGGGCCCCTGAGTCCCAGCCAATTGTGGTGACTATGGTGTCCCTGGTAGAAACTGGTTCTGCACTCCAACCAACTGTGGTGGCTCCAGGATTCCTGGTAGAGAATTGATCTGCAGTTAATCTGGGAGTCACAAAGGAATTGGGATGGGCTTAGAAGGAAAGGCTGTACAGAGCCTCCAGGAAGAACTATGTGTACTCTGTATCTATACCAAGAAGCTGAATCTCTAGTGAATGCAAGTGAGCTGGACTACACATTCTTTATTAGTCTCATTTTTATCTTTTTCTTATCAAAATAATATGACTCTGTAATACCTTTATATTGCATTTTCAATTAATACATCAACTGTCAGCCCATATGAATATATATACATATATATATATATTTAATGATATTCACCACTGAGAAAGACAATAGTAATACATGACATCAAAATTTTTAAGAAGAGGTTTTATGACTATAGTATCCAACCATCTCATACCCAGATACTTACCTCCAAGTGCTGAAAAATATATGTATATCTTACACAACTCTTCACAAATTATATTCTTAACAGAAAAGGTATAGAATCAAAATTATGAAAAGTGTGGCATAATTAGATAAAGGAATATTATTCAACCTTAAAAATCATTATATTTAGCTAGTATTCTATTACTGTTAAGAGACATCATGAGCAAGACAATTCAGAAGAAAGAGTTTATTTTTGAATTAGTTTCAGAAGGTGAGTTTATAACTATCATGCCAGGAACCATGGCAGTATACAAGCAGGCATGGCAATAGAGCATTAACTGAGAGCTTACATCTGATTCACAAGCAGAAGGCAGAGAGAGAGCTAATTTTTGAATCTCATGGACATTTGAAACCTCAAAAACAACTTCCATTGACATAGCTCCTCTAAAAGGGCCATATCTCCTAATCCTTCCCAAACAGTTCCACCTATTTGGAACCAAGCATTCAAATATATAAACCTATGGGAGACATTATTATTCCAATCACCACAGACTTAAAGAGCCAGAAGACCAATAAGTGTGACGTGAGATTGTGTCCTCTTTAAGCTCCCCATCACTCTTGAGTGAACATTTTCTCTCTAGCACAGCGGTTCTCAACCTTCCTAATGTTGCAACTCTTAAATATAGTTTCCCATATTGAAGTGGCCCCCAACCATAAAATCACTTCATTGCTACTTCATATCTATAATTTTTCTACTGTTATGAATCGTAATGTAATATGCAGGATATATATGTCACTCCATGAAGGTGTTGAGAACATACAATACATATTGTATTGTCCTCCCCCTCTAACTGCTCCATTCTTTAAAGCAATGCCTGGCGTTTACTCTTCTCTTTATGGGAAAGACTGGAGGCTCGCTTCTGGCAGTTTTCCAGTCTATCTAGGCTCTGCTTCTCCTTTTGTTGAGCACACTACAAATGTGCTTGATATACAATTTCTGACACCCACAACTTCAAATACTATCTCTGGTTTTTAAGTTCTTTTTGGCTAGAAGTTCAGCTCAGCCTCTGTGTATTCACCTTGGGAAACTTCAAGTTAACTTTGGATGCTTGGTTTCTTTGTCTCCTTTTCCCCATCTTCTGAACATCAAGTTTATACAGTCAATTATTGTGTTTTCCTCCCCATTTCTTTCCAGATCTAGTTTAATCCCACTTGCCATTGGTGGCCTGTACTTTGTTCTCCTCTTACATTTAATTATATATTTAATATCAAATCACTATTTATAGTCTCTCATTCCAAATGTGGGGAAAGTAGGTGGATACCTTGTAGACTTTTGGTTATTATTTCTTCAACAACACTATTGCCCTTTTGGTTATGTGTACAACATAAGCTTTCAGCAAAATTTTTGCTTATGTGCACCACACTTCTTATAAGACCTCTATAAGAAGTTCTCAAAATGTGACCTATGAAGATCCCAAGGGGCCCTGAAATGTAATCAAGGACTGCATAAAACAAAATCCACTTTCATAATACTTCTATCAGTCAGAGTTTCATCATTACTATTAAAAATCTGAGAGAATTATATAGAGAAATGCTTTTATTTAGCTCAGAGTTTTCAGGTTCAAGTCCTCAGTTTTGTGTCTGTGACATGGAGGAAGTGTATACTAACACAAAACCCTTCAGTTAGGAAGAAACAAGGAAGAAGGTATTCTCCTGTTCATTTCTCCTTTATTTTGTCTGGATCCATGGGGAGTATTCTGTCTCAGTTATCCCTCTCTGAATACAAACTCACTGACATACTCAGTGATAAGCTTCAAATTTCCTGGTTGGTTCTTTGTTTGTTTTGTTTTATGAGACAGGGTCTTATTATATAGTCATGGCTGCTCTGCAACTTGCTATATAGACCAGGCAAGTATCATAGAGATCTACCTGCCTCTATATCCTGAGTGACTTGAAGGTGTGAGCTACCACTTCCTGCCCTCCTGGCTGATTCTTAACCCCCTTGGCAATGAAGATTAACCATCTCAGAATTGAATCCCCTCAGTGTGGTCCTTGTGCCTGTGACCATGTCAAGCATGTGGCTTAAAGTGGCTATAAATGACACAACTGTGGGAAAAAAAATTACTGGACATGGGTTTGAGACAACTTTAGAAACTAAATTTTGAGATAGAGACTTACAACTGAGGGAGCTAGGGAAGCTAATCTAATCTAATCTAATCTAATCTTTGAACATTTCTGCCTGATAACCACTCTTTAGGGAGGTTAAACCTGCATGGATCCCTCATTGCTTTTTCCTCTGGCAGTTTCCCCCAAGGAACTAATCATGGGCCTATGCAAACAAACAAACAGAGAAAAAAATCATTCCCCTCCCAACAAAACAAAACAAAATCCAAAAGAAAACCCAAACCAAAAGTCAGATAGAATGTTCACCATCTGAAGAAAAGAAGAAAATATACATGATCTGCAACAAGTAGTTGAGACCTAGACACTGTGGTGCATACCTTAATGCCAGATATTCAGGAGGAACTCAAATGTGGGCCCTGTTTAGACTGTATAGACTATATATGTGAGTTCAAATTTAGCCTATAGGGTTCAACAAGAGTATGTCTTCAAATGAAAAGTGAAATGTAGGCTGGGGATGTACCTCAGAGTTTGAGTACTTGCCAACCATGCTTAGGGTTTCAAATTGCAAGTCCATTGTCAACATACTCCCAAAATCAAAATTCCAAGCCTCCAAACCAAACACAAGAATGCCAAAGACCAAAAAATACAAACAAAAATTGACTGAGCAAATGAGAATATAGGTTAGTGTGGAGCCACTGACCTCATAGAAATAAATTTTCTCTGAACTGAATTTTATTATATAGTTAGAAAAGAAAGAAGGAAAGAAAGAAAGAAAGAAAGAAAGAAAGAAACCCACAAAATATAAAAGAGAATGCACATAATATGACCTTGTGAGGGAATGCACAGAGGGGACCTGTTTTTATGACTTGAGGGGTAGAAGAGTCTTCTGTCTCTTTTGGTCTTTGGATGAGAAATCACATCCTAAATTACATCCTAATTACAAAATCTCTCCTGAGAAATAAATAATAAAATTAAGACTTCAAATGTTCACTCTTTCTTTTCTTTCTTTCTTTTCTTTCTCTTCTTTTTTTTTTTCTAGCAAACTTAGAGTTAACTAGGAAAGAAGTCAGATACACAGAAAGGAGAGAGGTCAGCAACATGACAAGCCAAAACAAAGTTTTTTGTTTGCTTGTTTGTTTTCTGTGAGCTGAAAGTGTTCAAATTTGCTTTTGGGATTATGCAGATATCCTCCCTTACAACAGAAAATGATATTTTGTTAAGATCCTCAGTGATAAGATTAATCTGATGGAGACACACAGTGCAATTTTTTTTTTTTTCCTGTGAACCTGGTGTTTCAGAACTCACTCTTTGGTCCCTCTTCTCATTCCCTTTGCTCATTCCCAAGAGAATCATGACATCATCATTCTGAGCAAGGCTTTGGCCTCTCCTTCAAATAAGAGATACCCTAGGGTATCTCTTAGGGAATGAGTAAATGGGTGGTTGTATGCTAGACTTTGATTTCTTCTTAAGCAGATTTCTTAAGATTTGATTTCTTCTCTTGGCTGAGTTTGATTTATCCTTAAGCAGAACTTATTTACCTGTTTAGCTCTTAATGAATTCTTGACTGAAAAATGACTCTTGGACAGGACAGGAGCCCAAATAATACATTTTTACCCTGGTGCTTGGTCAGTTTCTCCTGTTTTTCATCTCTACTTTAAGGACTCTGTTTTATGCTATCTTCCCCACTCCTCATCTCCAATTGTCAGCCAGGTGCCTATGCTGCACCCCAAAGCACCCAGTTTCCTGCAGCTTTTCAGATCATGTATGGCTCTATATTAAGTCATGCTTTCATAGCATGGATTGATTTGCAGAGAGGGAATGTAGGAGAGTAAACTTAGTGTCAGTTTTGAAGATCAGTCCTCTAAGCCTGTAGCCCACAGGGAGTTTTCTCACCAGTATACACAGTAGAGTGCCTGATCTTTTGTGGGGGAGGGGTGGGTGTGGAAAAGGCTGCTAAGAGAAGGAACACAGATGAGTGGAAAATAAATCATGAGAAAGACTGTTGCTTTTCCCAGACTGTGATGACTAAGCAACTCGGGTGGAAGCCTCTGAGTCACCCATGATGAAGAGTGGGAGAGCAGACAGAAAGCACTGCATAGAACTCATACACATCTCCAAACACCACTCCCTCACCACAGCAAGCTTCTTCAGGGGTGGGGATGGGCGGGACAGCCCTGCAGATGAAGCAACTGTCAATTCTTTGCTTTGTGCCTGTGGAATCAGTAGGTGGGAAGTGAATGAGATCCTTGGTATTTATGGATGGCTAATCCCTTACCTCCCACAGGGGAGGGAAGACACAAAAATTTATTTGATTAAAATGAAAAAGAAAGAAAGAAGAGGGAAAGAAATAAAGGAAGAAAGAAAAGCAGACTCAAAGAACCACAAAGAGTGTATTTTCCAGTCTTTGTTAAATACCTTCCTTTGAAGTGACTGCAGAACACAGAGGCAACCAAGAGACACTGTGATTCCTTTTGCACCTGCTTGAGATGGGTTCTGAGAATAACTTCAAACTGAGCAAAATGTCTCAGGTTCCTAGACCTGAGCTTGTGGGATGAGTGCATTTCCCAGCACTGGTCAGCACATGGGGCCCAAGAGTCAGGAATCAAAACTGAGTCAACACATATTATACTGGACTTTTCCTAAGTACTTATTAATAGAGAAAAATGCACCTATACTCTAACTAAATGACCCCCTCCCCTTATTCTATGAACACATTTAGCTCAGAGGAGTATTCTAGCTAGCTCATAGTAGGTCTTTATCAATCTAAAGATAAACAAAACACAAGCATCAACCCAGCTCTGGGCCACTGGACTGTAAGAAATATTTCCTCACTAAAGGAGAAGTATGTGGAAGGATGACCAAGAAGGCCTATCTTTTATAGCTGAGTCCTATCTGAATGTCACACTAGGAACCAAGCAATCCATTCTAGACCCATGAGGACCCTTTGTCTGAGGGATATAGTTCACACTCTATAGGTGGGTCCTGTCTCAGCAGGACCCTTCTGGAATGTTGATAAAAAAAATGTGAGGTGGAGCAGGCAAGGGTGGTTCATGCCAGGTAGAGGCTACTCTAATAGATTACTTTTGAGTGAGAGTGTAAACCATCATATGTTTGTATGGAGCAGTAACACATCTTGACTTCTATTTTCACAAGGTGACTCTGCATGCTGCATTGGGAATAGAGAAGCTATAAGCACAGCTTATAGGTGTAGGAAGCTGAGAGAATTGTGAGGATAATATTCCAGGAATATAAACAAGATGAGGGTGATTTGAGTAAAGGGTAGCAGAGAGCAGATGGAAGTGCTCACAAAATGGCTTTATTTGAAAAGTGATAGTTTTTAAATTAAAAAAAAAATAAAAATGAGAGCAAGGTTTCTGTCCTGATCAATAAGAACTAAGTTGTCATATCTTGAGATGTAGAATAAGCAACAAGAGAAGATTTGGGCACAGACTAAAGGGGCTAAGGGGCTAAATAGTGGGCCTGTTGACTTGAGATGTCTACTGGATTTATACTGTTGATTTCATATAGGAAGCCAGGTAGGTGCATATGTTTGGAGTTAGGAAATGTGATTTAGGGGAGGAGGATATGTTTGAGGATCATTAAAGTAATTTACAATGGTGAAGATTAGATCCAGCTATTTTGGGAATAAATGAAGAAGAAGAGGAAAAGGAGGAGGAGGAGGAAAAGGAGGAGGAGGTGAAGGAGAAAGAAGAGGAGGAGGGAAAGGAGGAGGAAGAAGAGGAGGATGGGAGGAAAAGAATGAGGAGGATGAGGAGGAGGAGGGAAAGGAGGAGAAGGAGAAGGAGAAGGAGGAGGGAGAGGAGAATGAGGAGAAGGAGGAGGGAAAGGAGGAGGAGGAAGAGGAAAAGGAGGAGGAAGAAGAGGAAGAACTTTTTTTAATGGGACTAACCAAAGGCTGAGAAGCAACATCTAGACAAGCTGGCTGAGCATCATGCAAGCATTATTTAGAGAGGTTGGCAGAGCACCAGGTAAGTATAAAGTAACATGTGGTCTACATGGAACCTGCAAACAACTGGGTGAGATGCTTCTGAGACAGTAAGTAAAACAAGGACCAAAATTGTTTTCTTGCTTTAACAACATAATGGTCATTGAAAAAAAACAAAAAAAAAAAAACAAAAAAAACAAAAACAAAAAAAAAAAAAAAAAAAAAAAAAAAGGTGGGTAAAGCCTGTAATCCAAGCAAAAAGATTAAAGGTTAGCCTGAAGACACAGATGTCAGTAAGGCACTTGCTGTGAAACATGCAAACCTGAGTTTGGGTCCATAGCACTACAAAATTCCTGTTGTGGTGGCACAGGCTTTTGACATTAAGGCTGAGGTGGGGGAGAGAGGCAGATCCTTGGGGTTCACTGGCCAGAGGGTCCAGCTGAAGCAGCAAGACTCAATTCTCAATGACATCCTCTCCCTTGAGAAATAAGAGGAACAGCTCTTGACAAACTACACCAGAGACTTACCACTAGCCTCCTGGTACACATGAGTATCACATGAGTAATTGCACCCCTCCTTGTGAACATGCACACACAAGTGGTCGGTGTCTAAGGAACAATACCCAAGACTGTTCTGTGGACTCCATTTACACAGGTATTCAGGGGCTGGTGTGAGGAGAACATTCCCCAACCCACACACATTCTCCACTACAAAACAAAGCAAATGCTTCTGAACACTTAACGTCAGAGTTCTAACAGGAATAAACTGTACAAACTCCATGGTTTAAGGATACTGAGCAATCCCTCCCAAAACCAACATCCTCATGCCTGTTGCTGGAGCTTTAGGTTCCAGCAGGAATGCTCCTTGATTTCTAGAAAAGGGTTGAACCTTCTAGTGCTCATGGAGCTGGCAGGAAAGTCCAAGAGGTGCAACATTTATATGAGTGTGTGGGGCGCCAACCTGCTACCTTTCACACAGCTTTTGTGAGGAAGCTAGACTGAGCACTGGATCAATGAGCCAGAACTTTATAACTTTTGAAAATAATAATGACTTTTGTAGGAAATGTCTAACTTGAAAATGTTGGCAACTCATTGACAAAGGTAAAACCAGGCTGGGGAGACAGCTCAGTGGGAAAAGTGCTAGGTGGACAGTAATGAGGACCTGAGTTTGGATTCCTAGCACTCCTGCAAAAGCCATGACAGCATGTAACCCCAGAACTAACAGGGATGAGCCAGGAGGGTCTTGTGGGCCTGATGGCCAGTCAGTCTAGCTAAAACAGTGAGCTCTATATTCATTGAGAGATCCTATCTCAGAGCAGGGTGGTGGGGAGGGAGGAGAAAAAGCAATGAATACACACACACACACACACACACACATTAAAAATTAAAATAAAATTCTTACTGAATAAAAAAATCTTACAAAGGAGACCACAAAAGATATGATAGTCTCAAAGTCAGCAAGAATTTATTTAATGAAATGACTAAGACAAATATTTAATGAAAGTTGTGTTTTCTATATTTATCCTCACATTATATAGAATTCTTTTATTTACATAGAAATTCAAATTGTTAGCTACTCAAAATTGACACTTTTGAAAATTTCCCTAGAATGTATCAGTTAACTCCATCTCTTTTAGTATTTCCAGGAACATGGCTAATTCCCTCTGTGGCTCTCACCTTCTTGCTGAGACATTGGAATGCAAGCACATCCTTTGCAATAACAGTAAACCTAAGAGAGCAACCCATGGTAAAGCAAGGGTAGCACTCCCTCCTGATCTTAAACAGGGAATGATAACAAGAATAGGAGTGTTCTGTGAGTAGCATGAGTTTATATATACATTTTCTTAAAATGGGGTCTTCTATGTAGCCCACACTAGCCTGCTGAGATCATAGCCATACACCAACATGCCCAATGATAACCATTTAATATACAAAAATATGGTATTCTGGGGATTTTGTGCCTATTGTTTCTAATCCTTAGGATGTTATAATTTAATTTATATATTTATACTCATTTTATAATCATGGAAACTGAAGTTCAAATGGAAGAAGTGACTTGTCTTGAACATCAAGATAATGATGACAGAGCCCAACATTCAACCCAGGACTGTCTAATCTCACCTAGAGGTTACTTGTACAGTATGGTCTCAGTTCAACAGTGGCTACTTAACAACATGTCCTTTTGTTGCTCTGGTTTAGTTGGAGGAGTACAATCATAAATGCAAAGTTCTCATCTCTAAAGACTTTCCCACTACAGTAAAGATAATGTAAAAAATATATAGTCAAAATTATGCAGGAATAGTGAATGCAGACTATCATGCAAGCCATGACAGAGCAAACAAGCCTAGAAGCTGCCACCGAAATTCACTGGAGGAGGTGCAACACTACTCTGGACCTCAGTGAATGAGTTAAAGATTGGGTTAATCCAACAAAGGAAGACCATTCTAGGTAAAAAAGTAAGTCACATGAATGGACACAAGAAATAGTAGGCGGTACTTTAACTAATGGCGCCTTAGCAACCTGTAGTTGTGGGGTCATAGGGTATTGTGGGAGATATTTTAAATATAGCTGCTGGTAAAGACAACTATCTAGATGCAGCGGCTCTGCCTAGCTCAGCCGCCATGTTCCATGGCCAGAGGCCACGTGAGTATCACAGCTAGAAATGGCCAGCCAGAAATACCGGCTCTGCCATCCATGAGACATCAGCATGGGAGATGGCTCTGCCAATCTTTCATGCTGTCTCAGCAAGGCTGGGCATTGCCCAGACCATCCCGCCATCCACACGGGCCCAGTAGGAAAATGAGACTCTAATGCTTAGATTTTCCAAAGGCTTTATATATTTGGTAATAATCAGTAACAAGATGCCCATACAATCAGAAGTGTAACCCAATACCCAACCTAGATATACCAACTACCTTTGACTGGCAGAGACATGTGCACATCCACCTCCATGTTCCCCTCTCCCTCTCTCCCTCATCTCCCTCTCCTAGCTCCTCCTCTTCCTTTTCCTCCTCCTCTCCTTACTCCTCTTCTTCTCCTTACTCCTCCCACCTTAGCTCCTCCTACAATAGGGTAACTGCTATGTATTGGAGATGACTGGCAGATTTGTGTTAGGGGAGGGACATTTTAGCATGTCCATGTCCTGTAGGAGATGGATAGAAGAGTGTACATCTAGAAGCTTTTAGGATATTCAGCCACCACTTTCCTTTCAGTTAAGTTTTCTGTGGAAAGACAGCATGGTTGTGTGAAGAGAGAACAAACAGCTTGCCATGGTTTATTGAAGGAGACCAGGGCAGGACATAATGTCCTTGGCAGTGGCCAGCATCACACATGCATAGAGTATTTCTTAAGAAATAAAGATGGATACAATGTCAGCAGAAATCACAAATTTATTAACTCTTAAATATATCAATCAGTCATTTACCATTACGGCAAGAAATATATACAGTGTCCCATGGTAAACTGCAGTGTTTTCCAAATAATAGATGATGAAGGTGTAATTCCACTGTGCTGGAGAGAACAAATCACGATTTCCTCACATCTTAGTGCAGAAGACAAACTGGATCTATGATAATACTTCAACACCACATGCTAAGTTAAAAGTGTAAAAAAGAAAAAAAAATGTTCTACCACTATTTGTGTTTTTAAATACATGTATGCCACACAGAGCTGCTTCACAGAAAGGTAAAAGAAATTCAAAAGGGAAAAGTGAGGCCATTACGTTTTTCACAGATCTCATTGGCAGGTTAACACGGCTCAATACATTTACTGTATATATTTGCTTTAAATATATATTTTTTAAATCATGTGATAATTATGAGAAAAGCTTCAACCCATCTATCATACATTCACTAGCAACAATATATCTAAAGTGATGAGCAGTCAACACCAAAAGGTGAAATGAGGAAGAAGAGGGGAAGGGGGTGTTTTATTTTTGCTTTTTTGCTTCTGCTTTAAAAATCGGCTTCTAAGGAGTGTGAGCAGCTACGCTGGAGGTAAAGCTGATGGAGATTCCATGCACCATAAAGCAGTTCAGCACAGAGAAACAGCCTCCGTGAGACCAACGGGAAATGAAAAGAAAACTGGGGTATTTCCTTTTCCTCTTTGTTTTAAGCTGGACAAATCCTAACTCCTGGCAGGAGGATGCTACTGTGACTCAAGAGAGAAGCAGGAACTGCACGAGTCACAAAGATCAAGTTCAACCTCTAGGAGGAAGGAGAACACTCCTCATGTGGCTAGCTAGTGAAAGTGAGGCAGTAAATGCCCTCTGCTTCAGGAAGGTTCAAAACAAGTGCTTCGTACATAACCATGATCCTCCTCCATTTGGTCTTCAGTTTCTCTAGTTGGGAAGAATCAGGACCGTGTAGAAGGCTCTTATTGCTGTTAGCATCAGTCTCAACAATCCCAACATTTTCAACATAGCAAGGATTCCTACACACAAGTGGGAGCCTAAGCTGAATTTATTCTTCGTTTCTTTAAATATTGATTTAATCTTCTCACAACTCCACAGCCCTGGAGAGACTGGAAGTGCTAGTTTTAGCTTCCTCTAAAAGACCTTGATTTTTATTTTAACTTCATATGCAAATGTTACTGTTTTTACACACTACCAGCTATAGAATGAAAGATAAACACATGAAAGAAAGAGAGAAAGTGAGAGAGAGAGAGATAAAGAAAATAATGGAAAAATAAAACAAATACAAAGAAAAGGAGCAAATAGTATACAGTGAAAACAGAACACAGATTTAAGAAAGAAAAACCAAAATCAGTGCCAGGCCTTCACCAGCACTGTGCCGATCTGAAAGCAATCAAACTAGTAAATGATGTGAAATTTTCCAGTATACATAGTTTGACCCAAATCAACGTGGCTTTGATGGTAGAACACCAAATGTTTCTTGCTCCTACAATCACACAGGAGTTTGCTCACATAACCATCCATTTATCCAACACCAACACTTTCAGAGAAAGGCCATCCATTCATTTCTACCAGCATCACACCAGGAACTGAAGGCATATATTTGCCTTAGAAGTGAAAAAAAAAAAAAAAAAAAAAAAAAAAAACCAAACCCAAAATCCCAATGAAAAGCCCAAACAGATTAACGGCAGCATTCTTGAAAGATTTCCTTTCCTCATACATACTGTCAGTCATAGAACAGTAATTTTAGTTAAGTCTTTTTTATCTTGGCATACACGGGGAAACCTGATGGATCAGCTGAACTTGGAGTATTGTGGAATTGTCTTGTCCCGCTATCGTTTGCCAGCAGTAATCAAAGTTTGCATGGAACATCCCATCCGGTAGCTGGAGTGTAAACAATGTACAGGAGGGAATACATGATAAGATGACGTGTCACATGATAAGATGACGTGTCACATATGCATTACACGTAGAACCTTCACAACTTCATGCACTCAGAAACATGCATGAAGAGGAGAGGACGTCCCAGGATCACCCGCCTGGTGCCTTGAGGACAGAATGAAGAAGTGGCACTGTTGATAATTAGCTGAAAGGGAGAATGGGAGGAAGAGATAAATGACACCATCTTTTTTTTTAAATATAAAATACCAACTTTTTTTTTTTTTTTTTTTTTTTTTTTTTTTTTTTTTTTTTTTTTGCCACAAATGTTACTAGGGTACGATTTGATAACTTAGCTGAAGTTCAGATTGGAAATACTTCGTATGAGACCTTTACCTGTGATCTTTCCAAGATAAAATAAACATGTTTAACAAAGACTAAACTAGGGCAATCAATAGTATCCATTTGTTCAAACAAAGCAAAGCTGAAAAAAAATAAAACAAAAGAAGGGGTTGCAGGCTACAATGGCATTATTAAATCTAAATATATGTTTTAAGCTTCCATATTTACTAGACAAATTTAATGAATTCATATCAATATTTGGTTGAAACAGAATTAAAGTTCAAGTTCACCCTATGCTTTTGTTCATTACGCTTAAATTCCTAGGGAAATCAAAATCAAAAGTCAGTTCAATAAGGAATATAGTCTCATAAATACAGAGACCAGGATTATTCTTACTCAGTTCTTTAAAGCAATAGCTAAAAGCACCATTTCTTGAAATCTCTGTTCCATCTTGGCATGGGGAAAATATAAACAGTGGCACCTAGTCATGCCTGTACCTTAATCCCAATTTAAGAAACAAATCTTTAGGAACAACGATTCAGGGATGAATTTCACTGCAGTCAACTGTCAATGATCATCAATGGCATTTGTGATGTCTCAGGTTCAGCTGGACTCGCTGTTGTGGTCCACCCTCTTGGGCCAGCACCATTACACTCAGCCAGACCACGTGAGCTTATGTACATATTAACCCCAGCCGATGGCTGACAGAGATTGCAATTTCCAAAAGACAGGGAGATACCAAAGTAACCAAAGGATTTCAAAGCTTAGTAGAAACTGCTCTGGATAATTGCGAGTGTCCTCATGAACCCAGATATAAGTGGCTTTTGATGTGAGAACTCCAGGATGCTAACTAAAGTGATGCAATCCAGCTTCTGAGAAAAAAAAAAAAAAAAAGTTCCACTTGGTGTTTGGTAGCTCTCCAGCGGTGGTGATGCTGTAAAGTGAACACTAGAATTGAGGCCTCATGCAAAGCCAAAATGGATTTCCAAAGACCTCGAGTGTTTCCCTGGGTAGACTGTTGAGAGAATGTCCACAAGGGGAAGAACACCAGCCATGCAGCTTTTTCAGCACTAGCCCCCATCGCACAGAACTGTGGGGCAGGATGCTACTTACAAGACCCAAATGTGAATGGTTTTCAGATGTTTTGCCACAAAGAGGTGCCTCCTGAGAAGTTTTCTTTCCCATTTGGAATACAGGGTGGCCTATTAAGAGAAGCCCCATTTAAGCCACCTGGCATAAAAGGAAGTTTTCTTAAATAGGCTTTATCCCTTAACACTTAAGAGAAATGTAGAAAAAAGCTAGCTCCTGGCCCAATACATTTGCACCCATCACTTCTAAATTAGCTGGGAATTTGTGGTGTACCTCTTTGGGGTAAAAACCACAGAAGCACTGACAAACTTTTTTTTCCCCTTCACTCCTTTTGTGTCTTCCTCTTGATTACATAGCTATTGGGAATATGTTTTAACCTTTTGCTCTTGTTAATGGAACTTATTTTTTGACTGCATTGATCCTTTTTATCTCCTTTTGCATATCCAACAGTGCTATGTGGTGACTGAAATGACCAAGAAGACCTGTGAAGATCATTGTGGCTGGCAAACTACCATCAAACTGAGAAATCGCAATTGCTTTGCTGGAGCCCACGGAATGGCTGTAAGAACTAAGGCTCCTTGCCCAACATCTTCCAATATTAACAGGGGATCTTGGAAAGAGATGAACAGAGGGCCAGGCTTCACCCAAATTCATTCTTCCTCCTTGTTCTCAGCTCATCCCTTTTACTGATACAAATGATTTCCCATCAGGCCCCTGTCCTCCAGTGAGCCTGCTTATAGTGTTCTGCCTTCTTTTCTAATGTTTCTAACGTTCCAGCATTGTAACTCCTTGGTGTTCCCTGGGCTTGGACTCTTCCCCCCCTCATTCTCTTTCCATTTCTGTATCTCCAAATACATTTTGTTCAGCATTCAGTCTGCCATATAAAGTATGGATGCTTTGGTATACTGGTTGTTGAATGCACCCAACACTAAAGTTAAGGATAGAGCTTAGCTTCTCCATGGTGTTAGTGATTAATTGGTCTCTAAATCAGAATATGTATTTCCTGTGGAAGATTCCTTTTTGTCTCTGTCTGCATCTAGCACAGGAATGGCACCTAGGAGGTGTGTTGAGAGTATCTGTTTGATTACTGACTGGAAATTAAACATGACATCTGAGGAAGGATACTGAGATGAGAACATGCTACAACACCTGATATTTGCGTTGACAATGCTGCTTCTAAATGTGCCTACCATCAAGGGCATATTCAAAAAGGATGGCAGCCTAGAAATATTTACTTGATGGGTACTGTTGGGGACCCCGAACGATGAAAGTGAACATTCTGCCACTTCCCATCACGGCGGTGCCACACTCGAGTCTCTTCTGACTGCATAGTCTTTGGCATTCCACTTCCATCCATGTACTGTGTGAGCCGAATGTACGCTATGCAGGCTGCATCATCCCCTACCAGATGTACATGTGGGTTCAAGATGATAGTGTGGATTGGTTTGTTGCTTTTGGACAAAGCTGAAAGAGAACAACGTAAGAACATAAATTAAGGTCTTATATAAAGTAAACTAGAATCAAGATTAACATCAGTTGGGGGTTAATGAGGAATGGTATTCATTCATGCCTTAATGCATTAATCTATTTGCACTAATTGAGTGCTGGGTATTGTATAAAGTATAACCAATGAAACAAATGTAGATAATCTTTATTTCCTTTGAGGTCCTTTAGAGGCAATTTGTGCTACTCTAGAATGATTCGGTTGGAGCTACAGAGATGCATTACATTTACTTATAATGGGAAAAAGCTAGAAACAGAAGCCATGCTATGAAGAGAGCTAGAGAAGCCCTGGCCAAGGCCACTGAGCAGCTCTTATCTTTGTATGAAGGGTCTACTGGGACACTCGACAGGATGACTTGAGGTGGTACTTTTGTAGTTAGGATGTAGGTTGAGGGAAATATCTCAAGTATCAAGTTTAGAAATCACTTTTTCCCTGCATTTATTGTTTCTGCATTACATCCTGTGATTCTTCAATTTGGTCGTAATCTATGTGATCAGCTAGTCAAAATTCACAATCCATTGTTTGATCACACAGCAGCTGGCTCTCACCAGCCGTTCCTTACTAGACTCCAACCTTTGGTGTTTGGATAATAGTCATTTCCATTCTAATAACTTGATGAAGAGGTTTAGGGATTTTGACACAATTCCTATTGATGGCATTTTGTAGATTAGAATAAGCTGAGTTACTTCAGCTATTACCCAAACATGAGTCTTATTCTCAAGACACTTACTTAAATTTTTTGAAATGTTATTTACATAAAAAAATCTCATTATGGAGAATGCATTTATGGAAAATAACAGTGCATAGTGTTTGTAATATTGAAATGGGAGAAATATTAATGGATTAATAAACTATTTTACTAGAGGTAAAACTGAATTGACTGACAGGTGGTGGAGATAGTATGAGGTGCCTCCATCACAATGCTGGAATATACAGAATATGAGAATATTTCACCCAGCTTGGTTAACACAAACTTACCATTAACTATTGTTGCTTGTTTGTTTGCAAACAGCTAACATGTACAAGAAAGAGAAACTCAGGCACTAAAAACACATGGAAGGCAGACTTGACAATGCTGTTAATTACTACAAATAATCCTAATTACCCTAGCTATCATTACAATTCTTCCTAATTCAACAGGATCTAATGGCAAAAAGACAAAATTCCCATCACAGCCCATGATAAGATAATGGAAAGTTTCAGGCTAGAAGGAATTTCTGGTTAATGCGGATTCCTTTGGCTTGGCTTTACTTTTATTTATTAACTTCTTTTTCTAACTTGCAGAAACTGCTTTGGAAATATGTATGCTTCCTCAAGCATATAGGTTTCCTTTGAGCTACTAAAGCATTAAGACCTTTGCAGTCTGAGTGGAAACACTCATTGATTGTTCTTCTCCCTTCCTATCATATTCTGAGACTGACTACTAGACCTTCATCAGAGCTCATCCACTGTGAATGTCAAGGCAGTGGTTTCTCTTCTTCCCATATCAACAATTGTACAAAAATTCCAAGTAATACATGCTCATAACATTATACAGCATATATTGTTCCTTTACTGGGTCTTAATGGCTGTTTTCATATTTTTCAAAACACAGTGAACTCTTAGGTCTGATGGACATATATTTCAGTTCCAAACAGGAACAGTTTCCACAGTGGACATACTGTCATTAGAAACATCCATTAAAGGAAAGAGCCAAAGAGTCTGCAAAAGTGGGAGATATTCAAGGAAAAGTTGGTAAGGAGCTTGGAATGGATACCATTTTCAAAGTAGAATCTGTGAAAGTCCATCCCTTCCACTAAGTTGCCCAGTGCTTCAGGTTCAAAGGCAGTGAGGCCTGGATCACAGATTTTTCTGCAGTAAGAAAAAAAAAGTCATGAGGAAATGTACTCCTGGCAAAAGCGCTAAGCATTCTTGGTTACAGTCAGTGAAGGAAAGAGACTCTAACAAGTACCCCAAATAGGAAATTTCTACCATGGACCTTGACGAGGTAGGTCAAAGACCGGAGTCAAAAATGTCATTTTGTAGAAAACTCACAGAGATACACAACTAAATGAACAGGTGCAAGCACAACTGGCTCCTCTGTGCGATGCTTGCTTTTTAGCCTCCAGAGTCAATTCTTCAGTTTTCTAACTTTGGACTTAAGTTCCCTATGTTTCAAATCTTCTCATAGTTGAAGACATTTGGGAGGCATTTTGAAGAAATTTGGGGGGCAATCTTTGAGAGACCCACTTTCTCCACCCTCCTCAAATACCCATATTGTAGCTGACATGAAGGATAGGATGTTTGTCTGAATTTCCTGGGAATGTTCATATGATTACATTGAGTATATACTTAGAAATAATTTTATGTTCAAAAGAAAATTAATAGGTGATTCAAATGGACACAATAGCTCTCTTTTTAATCCTAGAAGCAGAATTTAACAAAGGAGTATACAACACTAAGCTGTTCCTAAGAAACCAGTGGGCTTTATTTGGAGAAATTTACTTATTCAATAGAGAACCATTAAACATAAACTAGATAAGCAAGCAACCATAACTCATTGATACTAAAATAGACGCTAATGTAAAGTGCTTCAGGGTAGGTAATAGCAGACAGGAATGATATAGAAAGGAGGGGAAGAAAATTGGGGTTGGGCTTTTAAGAATGAGCAAGAACTTTGCTCATGTGTACTGTACTGAGTAGGAGGCAGGACAGCAAGGAGCTTGAGTCTAAAGCAAAGGATTTTGGTCTATTTATTGATTTTTCTCAAAGGAGAAATACAATGAGTGAACATTTTCAATATAGGAGAGAGACTTTCTTAACTGTCCATCAGGAAAACAATTATGCAAGCCTATCTTCCTATGGTTCTTCAAAGTGTACCACATTAGTTCGCGGAACATGGTCCTGGTAAACCAGAAATAGTGATACATACATAGCAGGGGTTTCAGGCCAGCCTGGAAACCTAGGTCCCTGCAGAGCTGGAAGCCTGGGAAGAACACTTTAAGGTTGCAAATCAAAGCAATTATCCTTTGTGGTGAAGGAGGTGTTAGAGGGGAAATAATGAACTTTGTCTCTGGCTGCCTGCTGGGCAGGTATTTTAAAGCTGAAGTCAAATATATATATAATTTCTTCCTAAGGAGTGAAGTAGGAAGAATAATGTTCCTATGGCAACAGAAATTTATTCTGCCAGGTGTTATTATTTCCTCTATAAATATGATTTAGTCGTCAGTTTGTGAATCCAAATTTTATACTACCCTCACATTGGTTCAGAGGTTTTATAATATATAGCAATGAAGCTTTTTAACTTACCTTGCAAATTTACAATGTATTGGAAAGTATTCTTCTCATTTTCTTTCTCCTATCTATCTATCTATCTATCTATCTATCTATCTATCTATCTATCTATCTATCCATCTATCATCTATGTTCTGTCTTCTATCTATCTGTCTAATATCTATAGCTATCATTTATCTACCCATATATCTATCATCCTTTCGCTGCACAGGCTTTGTGTGGATAAAGACTGGCAGTATACTGGACATACTGGTCGGGGGTGGAGCTATGAGCAAAGCTTAGGGACCAGCTGACAGAACCTCACCAATACACTCTTCAACCTAAAAAGCTTTAGAATGGAAGTCATATTGGATCATTTCCAGGTCTGGAAGTAAAATTCTAAGCCAAACGGCAGGCTCCTCTAGGCAAAGGTCAGGTGATGTGCTCTCAACACCCTGAGTTATTTAAATAGTCCACTTTAAACTGTGTGAGAGCAGGAAATACCTCTCATCTGGTCACAATTACACTCTGTACATGAAAGAAAACCAAAACACAACTTTTGTCTTCCATTAGAGACAGATATCACCAAAGGGGCTTTGTAAGAGTTTTCTTATTCTTTGGAGACTCACAGAGGACGAACAAGGTTATAATGGACAAACAAATACAAAGAACAATCTCTATGGCACAGAGTCATTATCAGCCACAATTTAAGACAGCTGTTGTCTGTGACAATAGGGATCTAAACAAAGACCTTTGCTGTCTCCTTTATCAAGTATACTTTATTAGGTGATAGTGAAGAGCTGATGCCCACACGTGTTCAGGTGCATGCATGTGGTTGTACATACGTATACTTAATCTATAAGGATTAGCTTCCAGATTCAGTCTCCACATTTAGTGACTCTCTTCTCCATTTTACATTGCCCATTGTCTGTTTGGGTAGTAAACCTCCGTCTAATAGTGATTTTGCCATAATTTTTTTTTTTGGTGGGGGATTGGATTTATTTGAGTGCTTGGTTTCAGAGGGCTTCAGTCTATATCACAGGCTTTGCTTATGCACAACAGAGGGCATGACTGTGCTTTATTCACTTTACTAAGTGTTTTTTTTTTTTTCTGCTAATGGTCAGTTCATAACCTTTGCCCATTTTCTGTCTTTCCAATCTTATCTACTCAGCATAAAAGGTAACCATTGACACATTTTGCAAACACTTTTCTAAGTTGATTCTCTGTTAGTTCTGTTGTGGGCTTTGAAAATTAGTGGTGTATACCAGTGTATATCAATTTTATCAGTCAGGAAATTAATCTATCTCTCATTTATGACCACTTGTCCTGCTTTTAAACTTAGAAGTATTTTTCTAATTGGGGATTAAATCAATTCCTTTTTCTTTTTTTCCCACATTTAACATTTTTACACAGTGAAATCATGTAGTAAGGAAACACACAGACACACACAGACACACAGACACACACACACACACACACACACACACACACACACACACACACACACACAGGATTTAGATCCCCAAATAGCTTTGAAATGACCCTTCATGCACTATTTAAATAAAATGCTTTATTTTTCCTCAAGTAAAGTGATTTATTTACACAAAACGCAATTCAGAAATCTATAACTATTTACATTAATTATTTAAAATCCTCTTCTCCAGTCAAAACTTCTCATAATACAAAACCACACCCAACAGACCAGGTTAAGTTGAGAGTCATTGGTTGAGAGGAGCGACGCTTGGCATCACCATCTCTGGTCTTTCTCTGTTCCAAACCAACTTCTCTGCTTTCTTTTTAAATCTTTGCCTGCATGAATTTCTCTGATGTCTTACTTCTGCTCAGAACCATGAGTGATTACGAAAAAGATATCATTCACAAAAGCCAGTCCTTAGAACAGAAGTTGAATCATCTCTCTGAAACCATAAATGTATTATTTCTCTTGAGAGCCCCTTGCCATTTATATAACACAACACTGTTGTCAATATGGTGTAGCAGGGGTTTCATATGCAGGACTTCAGTCATGCTGAGAAATACAATGGCATAGGAAATATAGTTGTCCAGTGTGTGGAAGCTACACAAACCTGTCTGTCATTACTCACGTGTAAGCCTCGAAGTCCCCATTGTTGATTGCTTCAATCAGTTGCTCAGTGACTTTGATGATCTCCTGCTTTCGCGCTAAAAGTAAAAATTGAGTCAGGTGAGAACAAAGGCCAAAGGCCACATAAGATGCTAGTCAGTAATACAGCTGCTTTGCCTAATGCAGGTATCATAGGGCCCATCTCTCCTAGAGGAAAATGATTGATCCTTTTCACATAATTTTATTGCTCAAAATGGGAGACCAACAAAACCTACCTCTCCTAAGAGTATTTAGAAGCACAGATATTCAGGTCCCATACCAGACCAGGAGATTCAGAATCTGAATTTCAACAGAGCTCCCAGGTTCCTCCAGGAGGCACCCCTCCCCTCCATTGGCTTTGTTCACACACAGCAGGCACCTGGAAGTTTGAATTCACCCTTGCTACCCTCATCCCCTTGGCTTTGCTAACATTTCTCTGTTCTCTATGAACAAATATGTTACTGAAAAATTTAGGTTCTAGAAAGTAACAGCGAACAAACACCTAGCTTCAGAGTAAAGATATTCAATATCAGGTGATTACTGGCTTCTTATTCTTTGAGTCTGCCTGGCCCTTCCAAAAGAGGACATCAACATGAGGTTAGGCCATGTTACTTAGATAAATGGCCTTTAGTAAACTCTTTAAATTGATATCAACTGGTGCTACAAATGTGGACAGTAAGCAGATGGCAACCCCCTGCAAAACTATGAAACCCAGCAAACATCAAACATAATTAGTGTCTTTTCCTAACAGTTGGTAAAATTATTAGTGACTGGTCTGGTTCAGATATCAACCGTTCATTAAATTTCTTTCCAATTGCACCTGCTTCAAGTTTTCTTCCCTCTTCTCAAATACCTGCAGTTTGCACATGGCTTGTTTGACTGCTCTTAAGCTTTGTACACTGTGACAACTGTGCCTTCCTATTTAAATAGCAAGTTTTTTTTGTGAGCAAAAAATATGTTATTTCTTTGTGTTGCCTAAGAAAACTTTGTTCAATAAAATAGATGTTAAATACAATTTTGAATTTGATCCATTGAGACTATGGATAACAGTTTCTTAATTTCAGAATGTTGGTTGTTTTAGTCATGAAATTATGTCTTAACTAATATTTATTATGTTTAAATATAAATTATGTTTAAACATTCAGTTGACTAAGCTTTCAGACTGGGGTCACAAAGCTACTTGTAATTATTCTTTACAAGGCGTTCTGACATTATGTTGCTCATGAAGATGCTAACCTTTGCTTTTAACTCTTTATTGATTGCAGGAACCAATTTGAATTTTTAAAAAATGATCTTCAGATTTTAACAGAAATTTAAAGTTTGCATTTACTTTCCAGGTTCCGTTTACCTAAATGAAGTCATTTCTTATTAAAAAATTAATCTGTAAATTAATTTGACTCCATTAAGACTGTATGACACTTTCTAATAACAAATATAATAGTAAGTGACCTCATAAAATGATAGTAAGATCTGTCTATATAATGGTTACTAACTATGTAAATGTTTAGAATGTAAAAGGATCACGGTTATAGTTCCCAGTAGTTGCATACGTTCTCATGTTCTCATTTGTATGAAAGTGTAGATCATGGGCTTTCCTAGCTCCTCTACACACTTATAATATCTGGGTTTTCTTTTCATTTGATTGACCCATATGAATAATATAGCTGTCCTTGGGACATACTGATGAAGTGGTAGCAGCTGCTAATTCTGTTGAATGCCGCCAATGCCACATTCAATTTAGTTAGGCAACAGGTGATTCATCCGTCTGTTCTTGGCAGCGTGAGGCTTTGGCAAAGGCCCATGATAGCTAACCTGATTCTGGATTATGAAGGACAACTATAAGAAGCTGCTCAGAAGTGAGAGTGTAAGCAATGTGGGTTCCAAGTCTTCGTCTTCACAAGAGACCCTCATTTAAAACTAACAATGCTTTCAGTAAGTTAATAGGCTGGCTGGAAAATTATAATTTGAAAACAAAACCAATTTTTAAAAACTAATAAAGAAAAAGGAGGAGGAAAAGAAAGAGAAGGGGGGAGGGGGGGAGGAGAAGGAGGAGGAGGAGGAGGAGAAGGAGGAAGAGGAGAGGGAGGAGGAGGAGGAGAAAAAGAAGAAGGAAAAGGAGAAAGAGGAGGAGGAGAAGTAGTAGTAGTAGAAGAAGAAGGAGAATAAGAAGAAGAAGAAGAAGAAGAAGAAGAAGAAGAAGAAGAAGAAGAAGAAGAAGAAGAAGAAGAACAACAACAACAACAACAACAACAACAACAACAACAACAACAAGAAAAGATGAATGCCAAGTGTTGGTTTTGTGACTACAGTAGGCAGTTCATAGTGTAGACATTTTTTAAACATTTCCCGAGGTCCAGAAAACCCACATCCTGTTCTACCCATATGATGGAGTTAGGAGCAGCAGTAGAGAGTCACTCAAAACCATTATTGCCCAAACACCCCCTAGCTTTCTGATGTTTTGTTACAGTGGCTTTTAAAGTTTGCTTATACGTGTTCAGAACCACACAGACCATCTATTTTAGTTCTTGTGCTGTTTGAGCTGGCCTAGCTTAGCAACATACGGAGAGGGCTCAAGCAGGATGCTTCTGTGCTGTATCACCCTGGAGGCAGTGTGAGTCTTGGCTTAGGAGGGGCCTGGAACTCAGGAATTTCTGAAGTGTTCATTTCCCCCAGGCAAAGGCGTGTGAGTGAGTCACAGTTGGGCCTGGCACATGACAGCTGACACTTGGAAGGAAAGCAGAAGTTGAAAATGAATCACTTGTGTACAGTGCTCTGAGGTTAGGAATCGGAGCTGTTACCACAAGCTCAACATCTGACCGACCTAGGATGTGAGAGTGGGATGAGTGTTTAGCTCTCTCTCAGCAGCAGCGAGCCTTGGAGACAGTCACTGTGTCACAGCCCTGGCTACTTGTTCTCTAAGAAGGGGGTCTGCTTTTTTTCTTTCTTCTTTAAGATAGTGATGGTAGTTTTTGAGGATTTCCAGCTTGGGAAAAGAGATGGGAGGAAGGCACGTGGAAAAGATGGCCCACATCCATAGTGCAGTTTCCACGCAGGCATGCAAACACATTGGTTGTGTTTCCTCTACCCAAATTCACAGTTCCTTTGACTTTCTTTTTGTAGATCGAAAGATCAAACATTCTTTGGCTCCTAGGCCAAAGGCAGTTGATACAAGGAGTAGACTGGCCATCTCAAAGTTTCTTTCTTTTCTGGTGAGGACAAAGTGAATACTGGAAAAACAATTGCTTGGCAAGTAACTTTAGGGTACCTTCCTCTGTGCAAGAAGTACAGCAGAGGAAATTTCACTATTGTCTGATAAAGAACCTATAGCTTGAAGATATCCTAAGACACCAGATGCAGAGGTCTGTGAGAAATCAGGCGAGGCCCTTGGTCTGGCCCCTAAAAACACCAAACCAAGACACACATACACACACACACACACACACACACACACACACACACACACACACACACACATAGCCCTGCCTGAGGGTTAGAGCATACAAATCCAACAGAGGCCTACAAGCCAGCTCTCCTTCCCCATTATAACTACAGGGTAAGTCTGTAGTCCTACCAGTACCCACCTTCTCTGTGCCCCTTAGCACTCAAACTAGGCCAGACTAAATTAGGTGGGGTGGAATTACCTCCCACTTGACCCCAGGAAAGCTTATAAAAGTAAAAAGCTCTCCTGTTTTCCCATTTTTCTTAGGGCAGCTGAAGTACCTGTACCAGGTCTCTGCACACCTCAGCTGTGCAGGACCTGGAGGCTGTCTCCCCCACTCTTCCACTTTAAGCTTCTAACCAGGGTTTTGAAAGGAAAGCCCTTTCTTCTGCAATGCTGCTCTTGTATGATGCAATATGTCTCCAAATGCTCCTCTAATGATCCTGCACCCAACCCCAGCGGTTGAAAGGCCGTCCTGTGTGAAAGACTCCATTCTTCTTTTGAGCGCTGTCTGTTAGGGTCTAGTCTAGGAACACAGTCATCATCACAGGTACTCAGGGATCTGAAGCTCTCTCCTTCAGATCTCTACCTTAAAGCCCATTTCCAAGCTTCACTTGAGTATTTCATTCACGTCAAATCCAACTAT
Organism: Arvicanthis niloticus; assembly: GCF_011762505.2. Classification (NCBI taxonomy): domain Eukaryota; kingdom Metazoa; phylum Chordata; class Mammalia; order Rodentia; family Muridae; genus Arvicanthis; species Arvicanthis niloticus. The sequence continues at coordinate 104,158,593 of NC_047661.1, read as the reverse complement.
CTGAGTTAAGCTTGTCAAGTTCCATGACTGCTGATGAGAAGAGACAGGCAGGATGGATAGTGGGCAGAGTGTTTTGTTTTATGAGATTCACATCTGTACTTCATACTGTGGACAGAAAGTCATATGTGAACATTGTAGATATCTCAGCACCTACACACTACCAATGTATTGTTTTAGTGTAAGTTACCCTCTAACCAGGCCCTGCACAGAATGCAAGGTCTCAAAAGAGAATACAAACCCAAATGCTCAGAGCTGCTTGGGGAGGGAAAGCCCAAGAGGAACCATGCAGGAGACAGAGAAGAGAAACTCCAACCAACGCTGTGAATCTCAGAGACAAAGCTGGTCATGTGGCCAGAGGAACAAATCTGCAGTGACTTACTTTTTTGTGTATCAGCTCTTCTTTCCCTACATAATCTGTGGGTTGGAGAGAGTGGCAGGGCCATTTGTCATTGCAATATTGATCTGCTGCCTCTTAGGGTCACTGACACTGAAGAAAGTAGAACTTACAGATTCAATTCTTGCTGTTCATTAGTTTGTCATATGGGGCCACCATATCCCTGTTACATAAACATAATTGTTTTTCCATGTACAAACAAGAATGAGCCCGAGAACCAGAGAGAATATCCTATCCTATCTAGTCCATCAAATTCTGTTGCTTTCATCTGGATGTCTTCCACACTGGTCCACTTCTCCTTCATCATTTTGAGTCCAGTACTCTCTCCTGTCCAGGCTTCCTAGCAAGCTTCCTACCTGAGTTTCTGTAAATAGCTCAGATCTTCCCCTTCCTCCTTATAAAACATGCAGATGCTTACGCCTGCATCTCTCTTCTGATTACATTCCCTTTGAAGGCTTCTATGAGGTTTTCATTGGTGTTAACATCCAAAAAGAGATTACAAAACATTTCACAGTCTAGATCCTGCTCAGGTCTGACCAGACCTAGACAAAGGCTGTTTTAGTTTCATGATTCTCCCAGCAAGTTAAGATGTCCCTGCCTCCTTCTATTCTGAGCCCTGGATATGTGCTTTCCTGTCTGAATAAACTTCCCACATCTGTGTTTCTACATGTGTTCAAAACAAGAAACCAAAAACAGATCTCAACTAATTTTCCTTTAAAAAGACCTGAATAGGGAAGGGAAGGGGAAAACCTCATTGGGCCTTAACTTTAAACAAAGAATCACAAATAACTAAGGAAGGACCAGAATGGGTGAACAGTCATCTCCATCCCCAGGGGGAAGTTCCCCAATTGGTCATCTTATAACAAATGGTCAATCCTGAAATCATGTACAGAAAAGTAATACTAAATGGACTGAACAGGTTGTGTGTGTGTGTGTGTGTGTTTATATATACATAAACATACATGTGTGTGTGTTGGTATGTACAAACAGTAATGAAAAGAAAAAAACTATGAATTTGAAGGAAAGCAAGGTGCAGATAGGAAGGATTGGAAGGAGGAAATGAAAAGAGGAAATGATATAATTATATTTTAATTAAAAAAATCTTCCTTGGTTTTCATGTTAGGTCAGGTTCAAAGGATATTATAAATCTACACATGTTTTATACTTGATTTTAAAAATTAATTGGTGCCCTTGTCTTCGCATGCACATTCAATTTTCAGTTTCCTCTATTTCCTTGTAAGTGGCAGGCAATGCACCATTGCCATTCTAGCATCTAGCATAGCTCCAGGCTTAGAGGAAATGTTCAATGAGTGGTTGAATGAACCAACCATGTTTATAGTTCCCAGTCCAGTGGTCTTTTCAGTGCACAACACTGCTTTATTTGGTGTCAGATGGGAGGCTATAAGCAATATGAAACGGAACTGAGGACGTAGCTCAATAACAAAGCATGTGCTTAGCATGCAAGAGGCTGTAGGTTCAGTCCTCAGCACCTAAATAAATCTGTCATATAAGAACCTAGTAAAAGTGCATTTAGGTGGAAGTAACCTGCTTTGTTTAATGAAAGAAGCATCTTTCCCATCTGACTCATCTGGAACTAACCATCAAACTCCTTTCCCATATTTTCTCCTTCTCACTAATGGGACCACAGTTTACCACGGCTCCCACTAGGACTCCATTGCTCCCTTGTCCCCACATACAATCATCCATGAGTCATTCCTTTCTTTTGGTACTTGTGATGTTTCCCAGGGCACATTCTCAGCCTTCATATTTCATGGCAAGCTCATTCACTCTGGTTTTAACCACATGTTGAGCATTTCCCAATCTCTGCAACCGAGTCCTCCCATCTTTCCATCTCTATATTCCTGTTTCCTTCAGCTCACTATATCCTAAACATCACTAGGCATAGGGCATCTCAGACTCAGTTCCGTTTCTGGCTCAACCTGCTGTGTCTGTACTTTTTACCTGGACCAGTGAGCACAGTCTACTGAACTGCTCTGGCCAGAAGCCTTGGTGCTTCCATTAGATTCAGTCCCTTTTAAAATGGGTCAAGAAGGTCTTCTCTCCACTGAATTCTTCTGACAGTCCTTTCTCTCAGGGCCTACTGCTCTTGATCTGATCTAGACTCTCACAAGTTCCTGTCTCCAGGACCGTCTCCCCCACTCACCCATCTGCCCTCATTTCAGTGGAATCATCCACGCCTGCCTTTTAGGTTTTGGGGGACTCTACTTCTCAGAAGTCAAAGATCATCCTTCCCTGTGCACTTTAGTCGTTTTCCAACTTTGCCTTCAACTTTCTGTCCTACTTAGCACCTGGTCTTCAGCCACCTCTAAGACAGTGTTCTATGCCTGGTTCTTACCCTTGGATGACATTGTGTCTTCCTTTTATACCCCCTTCTTCTGATATCTCATAGTTCTGCCTGGATATTTCCTCCACCAAACCCTGTTCATAGGTTATCTCCTTGGCATTGCTGCTGTTCTTGAGGGCTCCACACCCAGTTATGTTTACCTCATTGTGATAGTACATCATTGCCCAATGAGTGTGTGACCACTTTGTACTCTGAACACTTGGAAGTAAGCCAAATGTTTCTTACTACACATGTATATGAACAATACCTAGACACTCTACATAAAACATAGCATTTCTAAAATACATGCCGGCTACCTGAAAGATGCCACCCAGCTGCTGCTCTGATAGAAATCTGAATGTGGAAGTCTGCTGAAAGACCACAGAGATCACGCAGCAGATGTTACACAAGAGAGTCAGGGCAAATACTTGGGTATAGCAGGAAAATCTAGAGGTTTTCAGGCAATGTTGAAAGATGGTGTTTCATTTCAAGAAAAGAAAGGGTGTAAGGGAAACATACCAACTAGATGAGTTTGAGATTTTAATTTGCTTACACTTGTGATTAATGAGCTTATTGAGGTAACTGACCCAGGCATCTGCCTGAAATGTGGCGTTTCACCAGGATGTTTGCAGAATGTTACATGTTGAAGGGTTTTGTTGGACTGTGTCTAAAGATTACTTATTCGGTAATTAAAAGCTGCACATTAGAAACCATGATCTGCTTTGTTCAGAGTTGTCTACTGGGTCTTGCTCTTTGATGACACTATGTAAGTCTACTCAGTCTTTTTCCATATGCATACTGCAGCTTAGTTTAACTCCTGGCTATGTTTCTCACAGGGAATTCACTCGGCTCCCTGACACTTGAAGACAGGACAGGGAGATGGAATGGCTTGCTAAGCCACCTGGTGAATTTGAACTAGGCTGGAACTTGAGCTTCATGGGGCTCAGGCTCCCACTTGCTATTCAAATTACTAACCTCTGTTCCTTTATAGCCCACAGTGATTAATTCAATATTTTGAAATCATAAACCTAAATGAGCCACCTAAATGCCTTTGAACTTACTCTGGCAAGGTGACTGGGCCAGGTCTGCAATTAATTACTGCACCAGTTTCACACATCTGGTAGCCCCATGGCTTTATTGTCTTTTTCCATTCTGCCATTAACAAAAATAACCCTTGGGAACACTTACATTAGGCAAGTATACAACTTAGGATCATTTTCACACTGCTGGTAGTTTTATAGAAATGTGCCTATCTGCCCAGCCATGCTTAGCCCTCTCTGTGCAATTAAAAGCTTGTTTCTTAGTGACTTTGTTTTTACTTCAGCAATTTTGTGTTAGTTAACACTGGAGAGAATAATGTCTATTATTTTGTGGTTTAAAATAACACCCATCAAAGAGTAGGGGTTGCCGGTTTAGCAAGCTATAAGATTTTATTCAAATATAAGACTTGAAATCCATCACTAAATTTATATATAGGAATGTTTCCAAAAGTTACTATACTGTTTCTAATGTAGAAGGCATTTGTTCTAAAATACCCAGTTCTTGGGCCTGGAAGACAGCTCATTGTTAAGAACATCGACTACTCTTCCAGGGGACACAGGTTTAATTTCCAGCACCCATAAGCCGGCTCATAATCTTCTATAACTCCAGTTCATAATCTTCTATAACTCCAGTTCCAGGGCATTTAACTGCCTCTTCTGGCTTCTGAATGTACCAGACATGTACATGGCACAGTCATATATGTAAGCAAAATACCCACACACATTAATGATGAGGAGGATAAATTTTAAAATTTCTAAGTGCTTTAGCTTCCCAAAATTAAAAAAAAATCACTCAAACTATCTTTGTATTTTCTCTAGAATATACAATAGCTTCAGAGTTTTCATCTTAGTTAACTGAGGAACAAATTACCAGCAGCCGTATCCCTGTCAGCTTTTGATAGTCTAACAATTAACATTACACACACAGGAGCAGAAAGACCCAAAATTGGGATTGCTTTCTGCACATGTTCACAGACCTAGATTTTTAAAATTCCTAAAGTTATCTTTGAGCTGAAAATGACATAAAATATATACTATTTTTAAAACGTAAGCATGTGTAGCTAGGTCTGGAGGTGCATGCCTTTAATCCCAGCACTTGGGAGAAAGGGGCAGGTGGATTTCTGTGAGTTCAAGGCCAGCCTGCGTAGCAAATTTCAGGACAGCAAAGGCTACATGGTGAGACTATCTTGGGGCCAGGGAGGTATTCGGAAAGGGACGTAGAAAGTATTGATAGAGATTTTCATAGAAAAAAAAAGACAAATAAAAACTGGTATAAAGAAACCATGGTTACTCAGAACATTCACTTATATAAAAGAATTAAGATGAGCCACTGAAAAGCAACTGGGTAAGTGCTCTGCTACACTAAGCTGGCTCCAGTATCCTGGAAATAGCTTAACATTGTATGTCCCATCAAGTGTGTAGACTACTTGTATGAGCTATGACTCAGTTAGATGAGATACCACATTCAGTTAAGAGTTGAGGACATAGAAGAAGGAGGATGAGGAGGACAAGGAGGAAGAAGAAGAGAATGAAGAGGGGAGGAGGAAGAGGAGGAAAGAATATGTTCATCATTATCCAGTGCATAACTTCCAGAGTCTACAAAGGAGAATCTGTGAGGGCAAATCATGCCAAGGCAAGAGGAAGCAGTAAGGCCAATTCACAGAACAGGGGTAGAAGGCATCCTATCTCCTACCCCACACTGTGGGAAGTATTGGAGCATCTGTTCTCAACAATTAGTTGGGAGCCAGTGGAAAGGATTATAAGACAAAAGAGATGATTAAGGAATATATTTTCAAGCAGTAATACTATGAAGATATCATGGACCTTCTTGAGAAGACAATAGCATAGTATGTCTGTCTATGGCGCTGTGATCAATGGACAAACCTCAGTGTAGTTAGTCGATGTGTTTATTCACCAATACTGATATTATTGGATTAACTGGGTTAAGCAGATAAAGCAGCAATCAGCCTAAATACACTTAGAGTGATCTGTCACAGCTTCTAAGAGTTCCTTAGGTTTAGAGGGTAATTACTTTTTTTTTTTCATGTTCACTATAGACATACACTCACACAGGCATGTGGACTTCTACCATTCGTTCTATGCTTCTATGTATGTGAGAAACTGCAGCAATAAGACTCCTTCAGACAAGAGCACTGTCTTTGATTAGCTACTACATTTTTCAAAGCTTAATTTGGAAAGATGAAAATGCCCTAACAGACTCAAATGTCTTATTAACGTGATACTCCACGGTGGTATAGCTTTACCAATTTAGCTGTGGGATATTCTGCTCTAAATTCATCTTAGAAAATTAATTTATAAATGCTTTTTGGAAGTGGGGCTGGTTTTGCAGGCATATAGTCTTAGCTACTTGGGAGACTGTGGCAAGGAGACTGTCCAGGCTGGGTTACAAAGTTCAATGCTAGCTTAGGAAACTTAGTGGGACTCTAGTCTAAGCAACTACCACCACCACCACCACCACACAATCACCACCACCACCACCACCACCACCACCACCACCACCAACAATACCACCCTATCACCACCACCATATAAAGAAGGCTAGGAATGTATCTCAGTAGTAGAGCATTTACCAAGCTTGTGTGTGATGCTTATATTCAACCCTTAGTAACACACATATTCAGCAAAGTGCTTATTGGAATACCTTAGCCAAATTTCATAGGCTTAATATGAAGCCTAGGAAACCTAAGCATTATTGGCTTAACTAATGTGAGTACAGTCAAAATTAAATTCGTTAATTATGTATTTCAGAGTCAACAGCAGTATGCTTATTCCCACACACTCTGTGTATTATGCACATTTCCATGATCTGACAAATTTCAAGGAAATGTAACATTTCTTGAATTTAAAAGACAAGCATAAGGGCTGGGAAGAAGGCTCAGCTTGTAAAATTCTTTGTCACCCACCTTGCTGACATGGTGGGTGACATGTCTTGGATATGTGGAACCTGTGTCATAAAAGGGGAGAGAGGACTCTTGAAGTTGTCCTCTGACATCTACATATAGGGCAAACCTCTGCAATGGCACTGGTACACACACACACACACACACACACACACACACACACACACACACACACAGAGAGAGAGAGAGAGAGAGAGAGAGAGAGAGAGAGAGAATGAAAGAATGAATAAGTAAATAAATACAATTAAAATTTAAAATAAAATTAGATAAACTTTAAAGGGATAAGTATTCATCAGATATCACTGAAGTTGCTTGAGTAAAATAATTAATACCTCACACAGGAAATTCATGTCCACCTGATATTAACAAAGAGTAAGGTAATTATGTATTTCAGAGACTAAGCCACAGTAAAGAACTTCGGGAAAACATGCTGATACTGCGTTGGAATTTCAGATGAGGACCTATGGTAACACCCACTATGGTTGTCTCTCAGAGGAGCCAGGCTGAGTACATACCAGCATGTATGCCAATGAAAAGTGAGGCCTGAAGTCTAGGACATGTCAGGAATCTAGTTTAGATCCTGCCTCTCCTAGGGGCTTCATCTCTACTCACTCCCCACTATTAGTGACTCCATTCTGTCTGCTGTCCTGTTCGTTCATCGGGATGTACCATTCGTCTACCTGTTTGTCTCTCTGGATCGTCCTTCTGTTTCTCCTCTTCAGTTGAACTTGACTCTGCAGATCCCTTTTACCCTGTGGGACTCTACAGCCAACAGCTGCAGCAGGATATCCCACAGCTGCAGCAGGATATCCCATCAGCTTGGCTTGGTTTGTCATTGTATATCATCCATATGATCTAGTATCTCTATTTGGTTTCCAGTTTTTGTTTCCCAGGCTTCTTGAGACTCCTTGCAACATTTTCCCTCTTAACCATTACACTGTTAACCTACTGTGGTGGGTTGAATATGCCTGGCTCAGGTCGTGGCACTGTTAGGAGGTGTGGCTTTGTTGGAGGAAGTGTGTCTTTGCTCCACAAAGCTTTGTTAATAAAATATATCAAATATTTCAAAAAATATTTCTGGAACATTTCCACAGAAATAAAGATGCACTGCATAACTCACTTAGGGGAAAAAAAAGATTTATTTGTGCCCCAGGGTGAGCAGTTAATCTTTAACACTGACTAAAATATTAGTGCAGAATTGGGTTTCATCAGAAGCCTGGTCTAACCAGAACGGCTCGGCATCCTGTCTCTGATGCTTCTGCCTGCCTCTCTGTCTCCTATGCTCACAGGGTTTTCAGCCATTTACTTTTTAAAATAAATAAATTCAAATAGTTTAAATATAGGGCCCTCTGTGGGGGATGACATGTTACAAGCATCTAAAATTTTCACATGTGATCGCAGTTATGTACTTATGTGAACTTTTTTTTTTTCTGTTTGATATGATACAGTTTCTCTGTATCTTTAAGATTAGCTTCAAACTCCCAATCTCCTTGCTTTGGTCTCTACAGTCCTGTGGTTTTTAGGGATCACCACTACATCTGACTTTTTAGGTTAAACTTCTAACGCCTATATTATTCCTTGTTTTAGAACTATCTCAGTATCACCCAAATATCGAGAACCAGAAAACAAAAGACAGGCTGTAGCTATCTACAGGGAGATCTCATTGCGCTATCCCAAGATGCATCACTTTCAGAAAAGCAAGAAGACCAAAATTGGTTAAGGGCAGTCATATCTTCCATGACTCCAAGGTCTAATATTAGGTTGGTCCTTCCAGACCAAGCTGCATGCCAGAAATAAGCCTTAAAAGGCGAACAGCAAAATGTCAGAAAGTAAGGCAGACATACACTAGGGAACCAACAGAAGCAACCCCGCTGGATATGAACCATGTTAGGCAGGAAAGTTACGGAGAAGCTCGGGCCCTTAGGCATAAAAAAAGTCTGCGTTGGGTTTGTCTATCATGGCCTTCTTACTAAAGCAGGTGAGTGAGTTCTGTGGTGTGTCTGTTCTGCTCAAGTTTCCCTCTTCTCCCATTCCAACCAAGAGTCACGGTTCTAAGGTGACATTCAAATGTCACTTCCTTCCCCAGCCATATGGTACTAAACTTGTCAGATTTCTAATAGATAGCTTTCTTATCTATATCCCAATGTCTGTAATAAACTACTGGGCCACAAATAGTTTAAACATTTTAATGTTTCTCCTTTTACCTTTTCCTAAAGCCTGGCTCAGTGCTTGCTCTCACAAATCATCATGCGTGCTAGAAAACCTGCCAGGCACATATTTTTGTCACCAGTTTAATGGAAGAGTTTCATCCATTATAATAAATAAATAGTATTGGATTAGGCTCACAAAATCTAAGTCCCAATGAGGTTAAGGACAGTGGCTGACACTGAGACAGGAGCTCCACAGCTCAGTGACTAAGTTCTCTAAGCTCTCAGGTATTCTGAAAGATTGCAGTAATAACATTTATTTACTTGGCATTTTTCACCAAGATAATATCAGATAAAGTCACCAGACACTCTAAGGTCATTTTTATGACAAGTGTGTGTCTGATAAAAACTGAACCAGCTGTATAGTGTTGACAGACACCTTTAATCCCAGCAGTTGGGAGGTAGAGGCAGGCAGATCTCTCTGATCTTGAGGCTAGCCTGGTCTACAGAGCTAGTTCCAGGATAGCCAGGGCTACACAGAGAAACCCTATCCTGAAAAAAACAAAACAACAACAACAAAAAATTCAAATAACCTACCACCACCACCAACAAAAAACCCCAACGTGCCCCCATCTTTATTTTATTCATTTCTCCCTAGTAAAGTGTCATTTTCATACAAATGCAGCTAGCTCCTACTCCTACTCACTTTGAAACACAGTACCCACTTCTTTTAATAGGGCTTGACACCCCCCAGAACCCTTCAGTGCACACTTGCTGAAAGATGAGCTCAACGAATAATTTAAGAAACACCAGGAAGTGCTTTCATTCTGTCTGTCTGCTCTCACCAGCTTAAATTTGATCCAGCCTCCTGCATCCTTTAACAAAAACAAACCAAGTCTGCCTTGACCATTTTGACCGCCTCTCCTCCCTCCCCCGCTGTCTCCTACCCCTCACGTGCACACCATATAGTTACATAATGGACACCACTGGACATGAGACAACAATACTCACCTGAGGGAGCCTTCTGATACATCTTGGGTGCTTGGTGCATTTTCAAGGGGTGTTACTGTTATTCCCTAGCATGTCCCAGTGTTCCTGTGACTACAGTTTCTGTCATTTCAAGCTTCATCTACTATAGTGTGGGTTTGAATTTCACTGCCCAGTCATAGCCTAAGCAGCTTGTCGTAGTCTGGACATATAGTGCTCTCTTTCTTTGCCTTCTGCATGGACTGTATTTTTCCTCTCTCACCTCTTCTACTGTTTAATACAATTCTTTACCTTTTAAAACTATGTCCAAGAGTCAGATCTTCAAGGAGCTTGCTTATGATGACCGCAGTCTGAGCCAGAATTTTGGGTTTTGTGTAAAAAAGCAATACTGACTGTAAGATCATGCCATCGGCACCTTGTGAAGACCTTGGACATAGTGGCACAGCTGCATCCCTCTCTGTACACTTGGAAACTCACGAGTCTCATGCTCAGAATTAATGTGAACTCTTTAATAATGCTGCCATGTGCTCAGCACTGTGAGAACCCTTTAGGTGCAGAAGATTTGATTTTCAAAAATTTCTTTTGAGATGTTCATTTGTAATTTATGTGTAAGAACATTTTTGCCTGTAGCCATGGATGTGCAGCACATCTGTGCCTGGTGCCGAATTAAAGAGAGACAAGTGTATCAGATGCCCTGAGACTGGAGGTAGAGATAGTTCTAAGTGACCACTTGGGTACTGAGAACCAAACCTGGGTCCTCTGCAAGAGCAGCAATTGCTTTTAATCTAATTCTGAGCATCTGAAAATGACACCACTGTCTCTTTTTGACATGAAAATCGAGCTTTGGTGAGTTTAGTTCTAGCTAGGCTCTTGTTATCAGTCGGTAGTAGAACCAAGATTAAAACTGTAAAAACTTAACCTTGGCTCCCTTACTATAAAAAAAAAAATGAGGAGTGAGAGATTATGAATGCCCTTCATGGACGGTAGTTTTCTACAGACCCAATTTTCAGAAGAAAATCACTAAAAAGAAACTAAAGTTTCTTTGAAACAGATTCTTAAACTGATTCTTACGTCAGTAATTCTCTCTTATAAAAATCTATATTTCAGCAATAGACTAGACAATTACATGAAGGAATACTCAAAGCCCAATAAACACAAACTCTGTGCTTCTAAAGCCATGCAACCCACGCTTTACACAGTCATGTTAACCACTGCATCCATGTGCAGGAATCCCGGGACTGAATTTACAACACCTTTTACTCTTCCTTATGCATAATATGTGCTTCCAAATGCTTAACTCATTGCCAGTGGATGTTCTAAAGCATGAAGATGTGTATGGAAGTCATCTTCTCCTGTAACTGTATACAACTCCCGTAGCTTAGTTAAGTGCTCTGATCACACTTCACTCTCTGGTGACTGACTCTAGATTACGGTCTCCAGAACGCATTCCAAGTTAGCCAATCTATGTATAAACCTAGCCAACCACACATGGATCTGAGTGGAGAAACTACTACTACCACTTTCCTAAGGATGTTTACCTCCTAACTGCATTCTAATTACTTATCTTTATACTGTTCGGCAGTCAGATTTTCTAAGACCTTGCTCAGGACATGAGTGCAGCTCCCAGCATTCACGAAAGCAGCTCCTTTTTGCAGCACCACCACCAGCAGCAGCAGCAACAGTAGCAGCAGCAGCAGGTGGAAGAGGAGGTCATTACTGAAAACTGCGACTAGTCAAAATGTAGAGACCATCTAACTGAAAGTGGAGGTGACCAGGACAAATTGAAACAACAATACCACCACTCTGGCACCCAGGGAACATCCTAGAAGAGGAGCCGAAAGGCTGTATACTCCATGGGATCTGAGTGTGAAATATGCTGTAAGACTGTTTGTCTTCTAGCTATGACAGGGAAGCTGTGCCCATGAAATCTTAGCAAGATGGTTGTCTAAACCAGACCCAAATAATTCCAACAATAGTTGACATCCCAACATAGACAGGGGAAGTCTTATAGAACTCCACTCCTGATTGAAGAGATACAAGCAACTAACAACTTCCTAGAGTGGGAGAATTAGTCTTCCCCAGGAATGAGTTTCCTGATTAGTTAGCTAATACAGAGTGGTTGGCCCTAGAAATGTATACATGCAGGCAATACTGAACAAACTTGGCAGATTGTATTTATATTTCTATTCATTTATAAGTATATGCAATAACAATGGTTTATGAAGAGAAGACTGAATTTGGAAGGGGAATATGGGAGAGTGGACATGGAAGAGGCAGGAAGGATGAGTAGCAGAGGGAAATCTATGTAATTATTTTTTAATAAATTGAAAAAAATATTCTAAAAATCGATAACAGAAGATATATTGGGTTATTTTACTTATAGGAAGAATCACAATATAATCATATAGTTTTACAGAATTTTCAGATATATTTATTAGCAGGAAACAGTACATACTCAGGAGATAGATTTTTAAGTAACTAAAGAATTATACAAAATCCATAGTAAGAAAACCAGTAAATAGCTGAGATTTAACTTCTATACAGAAATAATGAGTTCAACTATTGGCTTGAGAAATCCAGTTTAAAAAGTTGTTTTATTTATATGTTGGGTTCATGTGAGGTCAATGGATAACCTCAGGCTTTGTTCCTCACTCCTACCTGGGTTGAGACAGATTTTATTTATTATTCTTCAGCTCTATACACCAGGCTAGTAGACCTGAGAGCTTCTAAAGGTTCTCCTGCCTCCAATTCTCACTCACCATTAGTATGACAGATACATGTAATCTGCTTTTATGTGGGTTCTGGGGATTCAAACTTAGATCCACACACTTATGCAGTTTTACCCATGAATCCAAATCTCTAACCCCTAGATTTTATCATAATTTTGCATGGATGATAATTTTAGAAAATGAAATGTGCCCCCATAAGAGTTTGTACTAGAATGTGTTTAAACTCCTCACCTTATAGTGCAACTGACAACATACATACTTATGTTAGTAGGTTCTTCCGAATATAAACATATTCTCTATGGTGCATCAATTTATTGAACTGTTTTGTGTTTTTCAGCTTAGAATTAAATCTATTTTTTGATCATTTTGGGTAGCTTACATAGCTAACATAGATAAGAATAATATACTATTTCAAAATGCATACTTGTGTATGCTTCAAAAATTAGATCTTGTAACAATCTGTTAATAGTGTTACATCTCTGTAGTATAGAAAAAAGCTTAACAGGCTACAGTAGTGACTTCAGGATTTGAATTGAGCTATTAGAAGTCAACTGTAAGCAGAGAGAAGTCATCTAATCAAGGTTTAGAATCTGACAGATGGGATCTTAAAATATACCCACAGAGAATTCCCAGATGCTTGCAGACAAGAAGATCTAAGGAGGCTCAAGTCCTTTGTATATAATGGGATAGCTTTGAGTGTAACCTGTCTACACCCCCTCTGTACTTAAGTCACCACTAGAATCTTATAATACCTGACAGAGTGAAAAGGCAAATTCTGCCCAAACACTTGTCCTGCTTGGGTTGGAGGATGATGATGTCATGCACACTCAGCATTGTTTTGCTTGACTTGTCTTGACATCTTTTATTTTGGGACAGACCCCTCCCACCTCAAAATTTTGGATCCTTGGATGACTTATCACATGAGAAACATGTAGGTGTGGTACCTGGCTGTATATGTGTTTAGTATTCATGGAATATTTTATAAAATAGTGATATGTTTTACATATGTCTATATCTATTTTTTCAGTACTGGAGGTTGAAGCGGGGTTTCATAAAGGTTTGTAAAACAATTAGCTTTTATAAAATTGCAAAATATGCTATTTATAGAACCTCTAAGCCCATAGTTTGCTAAAAATACAGAGTGAGTTTGTTTTTCTATTATTGAAATGTAGTTCTCCCAGGCTCTCTTTGTCTTAACTGGGCTAGCAAGAGTGTGACCCTGTGTTTTGTCAGAAGGGCTACTAACGCAAGCATGAGGTATAGGAGCACTGATAGCCTCAAGATTCAAGCTTGACAGGAGGCAGCTGGTACTGAGAAAAACAGCAAGTTTATATTGTTTTAGGTAAACTAGAGGAATGGCTAGAAAGAAGAAAATATCTAAAGAAAAGGAAAATGTTTATGCACTGAAGGTTAGAGCGGAGTAAATTTTGCATGACTTCTCTATTTCTGATTCTTTAAGAACCTAAAGATTTACAGGTAAGTACATGCATGTGGATGAATTATTTTCTTTAAAAACATCAAGAGCTAAATTATGGATTAGAAATCTAAAATCAATTATTGTATATGCTACAGGCTGTCTAAGACACTCTTGGTTGATCCTCCATCCTTAAACAAAGGGGTTTCTTGATTCCTATGTCTTCTGCAAGTGGGAAGTGCAAGCAAGCAATGTCCTGAGCCACAAGTAGCATGCAGGTCTGAAGAAGAGCAGCACTATTTGATCCCAGGAAACCTCACACAGAAAAGAAGGTATTCCTCAAGGCAACAGTCCATAAGGGTCACTGAGTCTAAGACGATGGCGATCACACTGTATACTAACTCACAGATTCACAGGACACATGCACAAAGCTCATTCACCAAGAGATCAACAGATTAGCTCAGGAACTGACAGTGGGTGTTACCAGATAGCAGATCCCATGCAGGTGGTAAGGCTTCAGCATCTTTGTCTGTAACAGGGCCTTCTGGAAGCATCCTATACAGCTTCAATAGAAAAAGCGTTGAGCAAAGATGCAGCCCCTGCCAGTTAACCGCAGAGGTACCAATTTCAGCTTGTTACGCTGAGCTGTACTGGGCTAGACCTGCAAGGTGGATGGCATGCAGCAAGAGATCCGAGTGAGTGGCTGCTGAGTGGTGAGCTGAGGTGACATGCTGGAAGCAGGATGAGAGACAGATGAGAAGGACATACAGAAGTGCAACTTCCGCAGGTGACATACACTCTGGCATGCTGGGAAAGAACATCAGGTGGAGCAAACAGACGTGTGCTCATCAGGAAGGAGCTGACGTTGAGCAATGGTGCTGGGTGTGTTAGGAGGTGGAGAGGCATTGTGGCATACAGCGACAGGCCCTGCAAACCGTGGCTACAGCCACAAACCAAAGGACAGTCTTCAAATGCAGACAGTGTGAAAATGTACCCCCATACCTACAGAAAGGAGCATTGTTAGATGTGACAGCCACTAGTGAAAGGCTGATGGGGACACTAGTTAATAAAACTAGAAGTGAATGTAAAGTTAGAAATGCATCCAAAATGCAAAACAACAGCTTTGGCTTATTATTTAGTTTTAGCAGGAGAACTTTTATTTTGGACCATGGTGATGACCATTTTGCATCTATGGCCATAACTGTCCTTTGTTAAGACACCATTAACTTTCAAACTATTACTAACTCTCCATGACATTGAAGAGCTGCTGAGCTTCCTGCCATAGTATCAGAAACAGTATCCTGCTTCTAAATACAAGACAATATTGGGAAGTTGGTAAAATGTTGGCAGCAAGTTGTGAGGATGTGACCACTCTGCCTTTGAATAAGGAGAACAAGAACTATAGGAGATTTTAAAGATCATTAGACATGTTAGACCCGGCAGGTCCTCCGGATGACTTCATGATGGGGAATAAACAGCTGGCTCTGATGTAAAGACTTAGTTTTGTTCTTGTATTTATATTTGCTCTGCTTTGTGACAGGCTCTTTCTACATAGCTGAGGTTGGTCCTCAACTAATAATTCTACAGCTTTAGCCCCCCTGGGACTGGGATTATAGGAAGGCACTACCATACTCAGATTCTTAAGTATATTTAAACAAAATGGAACAAAACAAAACAAACAAACAAACAAAAAACTCCACAAAAACCAAACCAAAGCATTCTTGGGTAAATCACAAAGAGTCTCACTTCCTCCATGTTTCTTTGCTATTGATTGAGTTAGGAGAAATGGACCTATCTGCTAGGAAAGGAGCTTCACGCACAACATACACAAGAATGTTCCTGCTTGACAGCTTTGAAATCTTCTGACCCACTCAGCACTCAGCTGAAAAGTACATAATCAGTAAGCACTCAGTGAGTATTTGCTGAATGAATGAAGAAACTGAGATAAACGTAGGTAGTTTAAAAGTAACATGTTGACTGGATCCTCAGGGAACCCAAGCTACTGTAAAGGGAAGCTTAACAAGCAGAACTAAATGAAAACGGGCCTTTTTCCATCCTGGCATCCAGAGTGACCCATATTCCCTGCCTAGAAAGCCCCATTCGTCTGCTACCACCAAGAAGTTGATGTATCTTTGATTAGATCACCTTATGTGGGAGCCACCCATGTTCTCTGCAGTAGAGAGAAGATAGAAACATTCATTTCCTGGGTAGCTGATGAGAACTGGGCATTGGTATAGAAAGTTTGTGATAGTCTATCAAGGGCCATGTGCCTTCATAAAGCAGTGGAAGCATAGGTGCTGTTGCCAGACGTGTTTCATGGGAGAATAAGTTCTAGCCACATAGGACGGTGTTAGAGAAACTTGTCTAGATGAGTCTGCTGCCATGGGTGGGGTTTTACCTGATCAACAACGTCGTATACAACCTTGCTCAGATAGCATGGGCAGTAAAAGAAAGTAAAGGGATTTTCCTGATGTGATATAATCATGCATAGAGGACATACTTTGGGTCAAATCATATAATTGTCTTTATCAGTTCCTACACAGAAAATTGGTCTTTCCCTTCTCATAGAGTAAGACAATAACATAACTTTCCACTAAACTACACAGAGTATGGCAAAAAAATATTCATATGAATTAAGTATATCAGGCCTTCCTTGGGGAATTATTCATTGACTTGACAGAGGGAGAGATTTCTGCAGAAAGCGATCACCAACAAAATAAAGACATTAAAATCATTTCCAGTTGTTCACCTTCTACCTCCTTATATCTACAATGGTGCCTAGGTGATCTTCTGAAGCACCGTCTAGTCTTAAAGCTTTCTAGAATCTATCAACATTAAAAGAATCAGCTATCAAAAGGCTGCTTAAGTTTTAGAGAGAAGACAGCTGAGGTCTATATGGTGTTTATACTAGTGTGATCAAGCAGAAATGTACTTTATTCATTAGATCCCGGAAAATAAATGAAAGCACCCTGTGTTCAATTATTAACTAGATATTTCCTTTATTCTTATATAACACTTTTTACTCTTAATGTTATACTTAATTTATCTAATTTTTGTGTGTATGGATTCAGTATAACCCTAAAAAACAAATAGTGCCTCCATTTTTCAAATCCCTGAGGGAAACTTTGATTCATTTTATTTTGACTTGTTTCTTTGAGACAGGTCTCATGATGTCCAATGGGCAGGTCTAGGCCTCATTTTATATCCATTCTTAATCTAAAACTCTGTATCCTTTTGCCCCAGCATCTTGAGTGTTGGGATTACAGGGGTATGCCTCCATGCTCAACTGAGAGACTCATAACAGACACTGATCTTCAGATAAATTAAAGAAAGTTATCCTGAGCAAGTACTTAATAGCTCAAGTTAAATTCAAATGTGAAACATTACAAATTAAAGCCATTCTTATAATTACCAAGGTATGAAAATGTCCTAGGTGGATGAACTACATATACTGAGGTGTTGGGATTCCCCTAGCTATACTCAGTTATTTAAGAATTCAGTTCCTCTGGTGGATAACAGATAGGTTTTCAGACACTCAATTAAAAACTGAGACCAGGGATCAGGGTGGAGACTAAGACCTGTAGGCCTTAGCAAAGACTGAAAAAAAAAATGAACACATGAGAAAAACAGTAGCTGGCAAAGAGGAAGGCAGGAAACCCTTAGCTGAGGCCAACAGAACCCTGACAGTGTTTAAAGTGGCCCATGGTTCATTATAATATGGAATGCATGAAGCTGTATGTAAAACTATATGCAACAGAGCATGTGTGAAAAAAAATCAGGCTATGCAATAGGGCCAGAAAGCTCACATTACATGACATAAATTCCCATCCTCCATGAAGCAGGGCTATCCTGGCTCTCAGCTCTCCTCTCCCCGACTCCCATCCCACCCCAGCCTACTTCCTCTGCTGGAAATCTATCTTTTTTTTTTTTTTTTAAATGGTCTTCACTTCAGCTGCATCAGCCTTTGCTCAGTTCTTTGTTCTGGTGCACAGTAACCACCAAACACTTACATAAGCTGGCATCAAAATCACACGCAACATTTTATTTAGCTGAACAGCTAATGCTAAAACACTCCCAAGATGATCCTTCCTGAATCACTGGCAAAGCTCAATGGTGCATATGTTTGTTGGTTAAAACATTATGTTTTTATGTAATATCAGTGGCTCATAACATTATGTCAGCTCGGTGGCAAAAGTGGTAGGAGTAGACTTAATCATATTCCTGACACTGCTATCTACTTTTGCTCTCTAAGAAACAATGAGTGCCTTCCTTTAAAAGAGGTAGGGTAGTGCCCTAGTAATATAAAGAGTACATAACATGTGAGTAGTGTCAGTGTTCCATTAAACCACGAAGAAGAACAGCAATAGAGGTGACTGCCAATTGTGGTCTGCCACCATTTTCATTTCCTAAATTGTCCATCCTTCTTCTTGACTTGAGAGCTCCTGGTTATTTATTTTATAACATAAGCACCTACATTTTTCTTCAAGACTATTTTGTTAGTGCCATCTAAAAAATTACAGCATTTAGTGACATTTTTATGAAAGGTATTTCCCAGAGATTTAGCTAATTGATGAATCACATCTTTCAAGTCTTCAAAAATATTTTTATCCTTTTTAAATTTTTATTTTAAAGGACTTTATTATTAGAATTTCTTTCCAGAATACTTTCTAGCCAATCAGACTACTGAAGATGAAGCTACACATACTGAGCTACAACAAGAACACAAAAGTGTACAAGAAAATGAAGCAAAATTAACCAGTGATGTGGTCAAAGGATGTAAACTAGAAGTACATATTTGTAGGAGGAGCTAAGGTGGGAGGAGTAAGGAGAGGAAGAGTAGGAGTAAGGGGAGGAGGAGAAAAAGGAAGAGGAGGAGCTAAGAGAGAGAATAAGAGAGCCATGGAGGCTGATGTTCGCTTGTCTGTAGCAGTCAAAGGTAGTTGGTATATCTAGGTTGGATATTGGGTTACACCTCTGATTGTAAGGACATCTTGTTATTGATCATTACTAAATATATAAGCCTTTGGATAATTTAAGCATTAGAGTCTCATCTGTACTGAGCCTGTGTGGTTGGCAGAGATAATCTGGGCAATGCCCAGCCTTGCAGAGACAGTATGGAAGACTGGCAGAGCCATCTCCTATACTGGTGTCTCGTGGGTGGCAGGGCTGGTGTCCCTGGCTGGCCATTTCTAGCTGTGGTGCACACTTGGCCTCTGGCCATGTGGTTAAGCTAGGCAGAGCTGCAGCAGCTTAGATAGTCGGCATGACCAGAGGCCATTTTAACTAATTACTACAACACATATTGAGTATGTTTGTGCGGTAGTTCTGAGATTTCAATAGCTGGATAGCTTAGGCAGGCAAAATGCAATGAATGTCAAGACTATATTAAGAAAATATATGAAACCTAAGCCAAAAAGCTTCCAAAATCACCAAGTTCCATTGGCATTCAATGGAGACCATTAAAAACTTATTAGAATATTTTCATACCACCTCTTCAGAATAGAATACAGATTTCTATACAAGTTTTAATGATATACATAAAGTGCATATGTATTTTATGCTACGTTTGACTGATGTGTTTAAAATCAGTCGTTAGCTGTGATGTCAACAGTATGCTTGCACAGACCACATGTTTAAATTTAAAACACATAAAATGTGCAAAAGCTGGCATAGTCATAGAGTGATTCATTATCCAGAATAATATATTCATAAAACAAAAATGAATTTCTTTTGGTATAAGCCTTCTTCCTAATCTACAGTGACTAGGTACTTAGAACAAGCTTTGCTATGACAGACGTGGCCCTCTGAATTAGGACTTTCCCGCTTTTTGCCTCAAGCCTACCTTTCACATCTTCATCCTCAATGGTGGTGTTTGAGCTCTCAGTTGACTCCTGTGCAAAGGAAAACACAGTTTTAAGCTTCATACAACAGAGAGCTAGCTCTTCTGACAAAGTTGGCTGGTGATACATACATATCATGCAAATTTCTTCAGCAGGCTGTGTGCATATGCCGACATGCAAATGGACACATACATCTAGTGATTTTCAACAGAAACAAGATGTCATATGCTGCAAACATTTCAAAGGGAGTACTCTGGTTGCCTAGTCACAGATGCAAGATATATCCAGGTGATTTGTAGAAGCAGAAGTATGTAGTTTATTTTAAGATGAATTGCATAAGATGTGTTCATATTACAGTGACTCATACAGTATGTTTTTATATGGAGAAATGAAATATTTCAGCAGAATAAATTTGAAATTTAAAATACATAGATTTTATTCCTAATAAACCTCAGTAAGTAGCAAGTTTTTGCATTGGACACTGTGTTGAGTACAGAATTTGCTATTTGTCTATCCTCCATCTTTATGGAGAAAAGGCATTTACTCCTTCATCTGATTCAGAAGCTGGGGCTGTCAAGCTAAGCCAGGCTGAATGCTGTCAGGAAGTTTCAAGTTTATCTTTAGGGCACTGAAATCATAAGGAATAATTTATTTTCAAGGTCAGTTCAACTTATTTTCATTCTTTTCTAACTCAAAATGTGTTGGTTGTTGAAAAAAAAAATCTTTCCACAATAAAAGACAAAGGTCTTTGTAAAACTGCAAATGAAGATGGAGAGTAGCAGACACACTCACAAGTGCACTGTAACTGCTGAAAGGGGGAGATGCTTCTTAAAGGAACCTCATAAATGTTTTTATTACACTTTAGCAATGAAATGTTTTCTAGTAAAGATATGTTGTAAGTACTCATTTTCCACTTGGAATGATTAAAGGCCAGAACTGAAAATAACTGGGACTAAACTTCTAGTTAATAGCTGTATGTTCAGTGAATGGAAAACAGGGTTTGAAGGGTAGTAAAAAAAATCCCAGTCAGTGTTCATTTATAGATTCGATCGATATATATATATATATATATATAT
This sequence comes from Arvicanthis niloticus, assembly GCF_011762505.2. Classification (NCBI taxonomy): domain Eukaryota; kingdom Metazoa; phylum Chordata; class Mammalia; order Rodentia; family Muridae; genus Arvicanthis; species Arvicanthis niloticus. The sequence goes on along the minus strand of NC_047661.1, from coordinate 104,137,701 downwards.
ATATATATATATATATATATATCACATATAATGTTTAAACCAAATAAATAAACTAGCTAATGTCCAGAGTCTCCACACATACAAAACCAAAGGAAAAAAAAACACCCATGCATTTCTTTAATGTGATGTAGCATTCAGACTTAATCTCAAAATGAAGGTTAATCCCATGCACTTAAAGAAAATGAATTCATGTAAGCAATAAATAGCATGCAGCAACCCTTACAAATGACAGAGCTAGATTTATGGCAGTGTTCGCTCCAGCTGCTATGCCTGGTCTCATTTGATAGTGCCATTAATGGGATTATTCACATATGTGCTGGTCCTGACTACCTCAAATCTTTTTGGGACTTAGAACATCTCCAGTGTCATGACACTAATGTACACATCAGATGAAGACACAAAACACTTCATGTTTTCAACATGGGTCAACTAAACATTGATCCAGAGATGAAATATATTTCCCAATTAATGATTCGGGTAAGGAAAAGACTCATGACTTATTTATTCCATCTCTTAGAAAAGTCTGATGCATTTTCCTCCCTTAGATATGATAATGTATAACAAGTTATAAGCTGTACATTGAAAATATTTAGAACATATCTTCTTTTATCTCTCAGACATGTATGCAAGTGTTGATATGAACACAGTGTACAGATAACTTACAACAGGTGGAACACATTAGTCTTCATTCAACATAATACTTAAATTTATGTTATTATAATTCATATAGATCAACAGCAAACATATTTGACAAAAAGTGGAATTCTCTGATTCTCTTCAAATTCACTGCAAACAGTAACACCACCAGCACTATCATCAATAACAGGGATTGAAAAACAAGCAACCAGAAACATCAACAAAACCACTGCGACAACAGAAGACAATGGAAAAGCTCAAAAGCAACACCGTGTTTTAGGAAAAAAAAAATACCTACAAACTCATTATGTTTGAAGACAAGGAAATGAGAGCAAGAAATTCTGAAATTTCATGCTGTATGTGTTTATTGTACAATGCATAAACAGACATGGAGAAATAAAAGGACCACACGGAATAGCTTAAGATACACAATCATCTCAACACAAAGACTTTGCAAGTGTTTAACCTGACTCTTACTCTTTTTTCTTTTAATTGACTAAGGGATCACTGATCTCTCTTTCTCAGGCTGTCTTTCATTTTGATTTGAAGGAAGTCTATGGATAATTCTAGAAGAATTAGACCTGAAAGAGCATGTGGTGGAAAAGATGGCCAATTTGTTTTTCTTTCCCACTTGAGATAATAACTGGGTTTTGCACAGGGCATTTGATGAGATGTGTAATCTTATCAGAGCAAATGGGGTTGATGCTCTCTGAATACCTTGTTTCCGTCAGGATTGTGGATTACAGTAGTTTGGGGCTCCTGAGTGAGAACAAAATAGAGAAAGAAAGTTTGTTTTGGTGAGTACATTCTTACTAGTCTGTGGGACAGAGCATAGAGGGCTAACAGACAGGACTAGTGACAAGAGCTAAAGCCAGGTAAGGGGCTGTCGACAGCTGACAGGATCTCTGTAGAGGTCTCTCTGTTGAGCCCATGAGATCACACACTTCTCTACTCAGAAGCAGCATGCAAAAGACCTTATTCTTGATAGGTGAATGAGCAGGCTTTGCAGTTTGGAGACCTAAAGAGGCAGTCACTGTTTCACCCGGCCCTATCCCAGGGAGAACTTTCTGTCTTCTCCTCCGAATACTCTATTTCTGTCTGTCCACAGGAACTGGCCAAGAGCACCATAGATAGAAATATCTGAGAAAATATCAAATTCTTTGTGAAGATATTTTTTTCCCAGCTGTATTGCCTTGGGACTCAACTCTGATGTTATTATAATCAACACATAGCTGAATACCCTTGGAGACTCTTGAAACACTGGACCACACTTAAAAAAAAAAAAAACAGTAACAACAACAACAAAAAAAACCCCACAAAACTGTCCAAAAGAACACACATAAAAGCGTATAAAAATTTCTAAAAAATACTTTTAAAATGTTTGTTTTTTAGAACTAATAATAAAACACAATAATTGGAAACACCGTTGACACAGCCTATACTAATTACTCCGAGAATAAAATTTCTGCTTTATAAACTTCATGTCTAGAATACTAAGCTTTCCTTTTTTCTCTACTGGATACTCTATTTCTGTCTTTATCACAAAAACTGGCCAAAAACACCATAGATTGAAATATCTGAGAGGACATCAAATTCTTTGTGGATTCATTTTATGTAAAATTTATTATATATTATTCATAGTAATGTTTTTCCATGAAGAAACTCTTATTTTCACATACTTTTTAGGAGAAAATTCTTAAGCAGAAAATAATATTCAAGTATACATTTAAAAAATGACCTACTGTTGACACAGTGATAGTATACTTGCTGCATCCACTAACGGCTACCCTGGCACCTGTAAGTTGCTGTAACCACAACCAATCAGTCTTCTTCACCACGGGCATTTCCTCAAGGGAAAGCCTGCACTGCATGCTTAGAAAAATACAACTGTTACTTCTTTTCTTTCCTCCTGTAGCTTCAGCTGTGACACTGACTTTACTATTTATAACCTGTTATCTTTTTGGCCTCTTTTTTTCTTACCCTTTTTCAAAGAAAACATGTTCCCCCCTACCCCCCCAGGGATTGAACACCAAGGTCTCTTCTAGGTTATAAAACTGTTCTCCTATTGAGTTTTGCTCTTAGTCCTGATAACCCTCTATCTCTATATGTCTTTTCCTTTAAACATTCTTGAATTGAGCCTACTGGTCAACGCAATTAAAGTAACACCTAACATTTTTAAGTTAACGGCAATAACAGTCTGGGGACAGTAATGAATAAAAGTAATTTCTGGGAATCATAAGTCAAATTATAAAACTCATATACTAAATGCCAGTATTCAGATTTTGAATTTTAACTCAACACTACTCCAATGTATGGAGGGAACTAAGTTGTTACTTCTGTACGTTTAATTGAAATGATCGAAACTGTCTGTTTCTGAGAGCTGAACCTTCTGTAGTATACACTCATTCTGAGGAAGAAAGTGAAACAGTGACAACTTAATTTGAAACACAACAGACAAAAAGCTTTAGGCAGTGCCTCTTTATCTCAGAAAGTGAAGTCTTGCAAAGCCATGTTGTCTTTCAATGAGAGAGAAGAAGGAACTCGGAATAAGGTCTACTTTTCATGTCATCTTGCAAGAATCCCGTTAGCTCTCCTTGATGTCAACACGTACTTTGCAGAAAGAAAAACCATTGTTTGCATGATCAGTAGCAATCAACACCAGAAAGAGCTAAGGGTAACCGAAGCGCATTCTACTGCGTTTCCAAGCCAACATGCAAGAATTCCAACTGCGGAGAAAAGCATGATGTTCCACAATGAAATGAGAAATCTCATGTTAGAAACACACTGTTTGACAACTATCTCAAGAAAAGAAAAGAACAACAACAAAACAATATAAAGTTGTTCTTCTATCTTCGAAAGCAAAACAAACAAACAAAACCAACAACAAATGAAGTATTGATACATAGATATTGATTTAGTGAAAGAGAGAAACAACAGCAAACAGTGCAGAACGTAAGAAGGGTACAAGAGTCCAGGTATACCAGCGCCGGGGTAGGAATATTTTCTTTGGGGCTGGTTACCACGTTGGCTTTGTTGTTTATCTGTGGATATGCAGAAAATAGAAACAGAGATGCCTTAGTCTTCTTGGTAGTGAATGTCTACAAGTAGTGTGTTTACACAGAAACACAGATATGAGAATAAAAAGTCCCTGGGGGATGGATGAGAAAGACACAAATGAAGAGCATGTCTAGTTCCTGAAGGTCACACGCAGACTGGGACCCCGTCTGTGATGGAAGAACAAGACCGTCTGTGGTTGCTTTGGGTGTTCTGGCTTCCCTGAGCGGCTTCATTGAGCTCAAACCAGGCTGCGGAGTATGATGAGGCTGTAGCCAGTTTCATACTCTTCAATGCAGATTCTGTTTCCAATTATTCACTGCTATGAGAATATAGCTTTATTATTTTTTTCTTTTCATTTTACTCTTGAACCTGAAACCACACATAGATCATTTTTCCCTGGGGAGATATCATTACTTTGTTTACTACACATCCAATTAAAATCCTGCCTCTTCTGACAAAATGCAAACATTAAAGTGTTTTACTGAAAATGATAAGTTTGGCATCTGTCTTCGGTGATAAGTAGAAGAAATCAGACTCTGCTGTGTAGCCTCCATGTGAAAGGACTTTCTTGTTCACAGTTGCTTGGGAGACAGCTCAGTAGTTTGTGATTGTTCGGTATTTCTTGCTGAGTACATCTGGTGAGACCAAGGCCTCACATTAACACAAGTGAGTTTATCCTTAATAGGGGATGTAATTACTACCATGGGAGCCATATTTTCAAAGACATACATAGGGCCAATAAATATGGCAATGGCCCACAGAAGAATGTCTATGTGGACATACGAGAGAGCTTGGAAAATTTACTGAGTTTGGGACTACAGAATAAAATACTGAAAACCCATGCATAATATGTTACATTATGGCTATTAAACAGAAGCTCAAATTCATATTCATTTTTGCATATCAAATTATGTAGTCATTTGTATGTTATTTTCTAGAGGGAGACACACCATTGTTTTAATATGTATGTAAATATACCTGTGGATTTAAAGAGGAACAGGGACTGCATACCAAATGATTATTTACAAGTGATTATACAAGTCATTATTATTATCTGGGTCATTTAACCTTACACCTTCAGGCTGTTTGGGGGCTATCACTGAGGAGAAGAAGGCAAAAGGGAACAGAATTAACTGATGTATGTAGTATTTTTCTGTTCTTTTCATTCTCATTTGTGTGATGTTGGTATGACCATTATTTAATTAGTTTACAGCTGTTAAACAGCTTATAGCATTGTTATACAATGCTCTGTGACACCCAGAAAGAGAAAATGTTGAACATTTCCTTTACCTAAATGACTTAATGAAGATTAAACCACTAACCTGCATTTTGAAAATAGGTTTGGAATTTTTGCTTTAAGTCAATTGAACACAGAATATTTGCTATAGCCAAAAATGGACAGAGGTAAAGGTTTAAGGGTGTCTGTTAAAGAGGGATCAGAATGTGCCTATGCTATTACAAGCTACATTAGACAAGGAGAGGGATGCCCAAATGTAATGTTCTATTGGGAAAGAGTGCTTGACGAAGCAGAGCAACTTCCTGTCCCGTCATCAGGACCTTGTGATTAAATGCATTTAGTGTTCATCAAATGAAAGGGAAATACTCTGGAATATTCTTCCTGTTTTGGGAGGAGAAAGGCTTTCCCTGGAGAATGTAGTTGCTAAGAACTGTCTTATTTTAGTCAAAATATGACTCATTTGTATCTAAATGCACACAAACTTATCAGCCAGAGTGCACAACTACCCAAACTTTTATCCACATTCATACATGAACGACACACATCATCATGTTTTGGTGGTATTTATGACATTATTCCCAAACAATACGGAAACGTCTAAAAAAACGAAAAGCCAGAAGAACTAACTTTTAAAGAGTCAGTTATCAAGTACCATGTTCAACCATAGTTGTCTTTTAAAATATACATGTGAATTTATGTACTTTATATTATGGAAGCCATGTATTTTTCTTGCTTGAAACCTGAATGCAATCAACAGTGCAGTATTACTCTCAGAAGGCATGAATAAGGAATTGTATTTATTCAGTTAAGGTTAATACATACTTCTCTTAAAGAAGCTTAGCTAGAATGGGCATAGCTGAAATCACTTTCACATTATTTGTAAACCCAAGGCAACTGTATTGTGTCTGAATTAATTTAACAATTATGATAATTGATTAAAACAACAACAACAACAACCCTATAGCATTTTTTTTCCTGTATGAGCAAGCATTCATTATGTCCTGGTTTGTTTATTTTCAAAGAGAAAACCGGGCTTTGCTCTCACAGATGGGTAAGGGTTCACGTTCTTATTTACTTGAAAAAGTCTATCAAAGAAAAACCAAGTAATGTGAAAGTGGAGTAGCGTGTTATGAGTGCAGATTAGCGCTGACCTATGATGCTCTTTTTCTACTTCCACTAACTCGGGTAAATGAGACTGTTTCACTTCTAAGTGTGCATTTTCCCGGTAGGAGAAATCTGGCAGACACAGGTTCTCACCATCATCTGAACACTCGAACTGGACTTCCTTTTCTGAATTGACCAGTCAAAGAGAAAGGAAGAGGAAAAAAACAAAACAAAATAAAACAAAAAACAAAAACAAAAAAAACATGACCTGTTGAATTTTAAAGCATCAAAGCATTGAATACATAATCATTTCGTTCTTGAAGAGGTGTTTATAGGCTGACTGGAGAGAAACGGTGCTTTTGTATCAGATTTCCAGTGAAAATAACTGTCCACTGGACCTGTGAGCTCTCCAGCACTGAGCAGTACAAAAAATCCAGAAGGAAACATTTAGAAATGTAAAACTCCTCATATTTTCATTAATGTTATACCAGGGAAAAGGCAGACATCTACTGTCATTATTGAAATCTGATGAGGGAAATCAGCAGAAGGAAGATACATTTAGCTTGAGGAACAGGAAGTGGCAATCTAGCGAGCTCAGTGACCCCATAGGTGGAAATTCCCAAGTCATACCCATACAGGTGGTGAGGTAAGGATTGAATCCATAGGAATTTAGGACCCAACAAATGATTTTTTTTAATGTTACATTTCTCAGTAAGAACTGACCACCTGAATGGGTCAAGTTCAAAGTTTAGAATATTGATTAATTCCCAAGAGTGTTGACCTGCTGAGGAATGTACACATCTGCCATTGGAAGAGAAAGAAAATGATTAACAAGACATATAGGTGATTTATAGAAGATAACAAATGTTATTATGCAAATATGAAGTTACAGTATTAAAAATAAGCTCACTGTAAACAAGATATTATCGATAGGAATAAGTTGTATTATATTAGTTCGCTATCCAAGAAAGTAAAAATATTTTTGTCGTTGTCTTCCTTGGAAGATTTTCCTAGTGTCTGTTCAGGGTAGCACCACAAGCACATCTTTAATCCTTAGTATTGAAACTTGAGGAACTCATGGGTTTTAAAGAAACTGCCTAAGCACAAACACTTAGTCACTGAAGCCTTGATTTTTTCAGATAAACTTTTCCCACATTTTTGTGGGCTTCAAGTACACATCATAATCACTTGGAAAAGCATTTGGGTTTTGCAGGTTCTTAGGTCAGCAGAGTGGTTTGTGAATGTGGAGAAGCAGAGCTGACTGGGATATTCACTTTATATAATAACTATATCTAAAATATTGGTTTTCATGCTTAATACATAATCAAGTGAAAAAGATCAAATGTTGGTTAGCATACATGATAATCATGTTTGTGTATTAAACTATCTCGTGCTTCAGCCTGCACCCTCTTTCAAGGACATAAACTATGCAGATTTGGGATTTGCAGGTAATGTTTAAACGATACAGTATATGAAAGTCAGAGAGAGTTTAAGAGAGCTGTTTAACTTACCTTAACCCCATCCGGTTTCTTCAACAAACTCTTGGCTGCTGCAAAATGAGAGTAAAATCACTTTAGAGAGTTATCCACAAACCCACAGTGAGATGACAAATCAAGAAATCGTCTCCTGGACTCTTGCCGAGTTACGGGCAATACACACCAAATTGTCAGGGTCACACTGATGAGTGAGAGCTTTCGGGACACTGAAATACAGTATCACTTTTCTGGTTTTGCCACAGCAAATTTAGAACTAAATTCTTCCAGAGTTCATGGCATGAAGTTGAACACTTTGCCAGATGTACACTGGACTTTATGTCACTGTTGGTTCCGAAAAGGATACTGGAACTTTCGCTGGACTATCCTTCATAATCCAGAAAGTTGATTTCAGTCTCGAGACACCAGCTGACAGACCGACTACATGTTCATCCACATCACGTCTCGTGACCATGTCAGTTCTGCCATTGAAGCTCCTCTTTCCAGAGGTTGAAATTTCATTCGCAAAAATTTGCTCTGGCTACCAGTGTCTTCTCTGTATTTTTAAAAATCAGATAACATCAGTTGGACTGAAGACACAAATGTCTACAGAAAATCAGAGGGGACCTTATTGACCAGGAGCAAATTTTTTAAATGTTTAGCACATGGTAATAAAAAAAAATGCATTCCGTGTTCTTTTAGACTTCAAAATCAGAATACAAAGGCTTCCTAAACAAAGATTGTTGAATTAAAAAGTTAAAAACCATATTATCTGGAACCAGATCTAAAATGAAATGAAATCTTAAAGGCATTCGTTCTCATAGAAAATGTCCTTTTTGTAGAGTGTTTAAGCAATTGCTTGTATTATCCCCAAATTTCTTCAGTCTATTAAAACTAGAAAGCATCCTTTTAAATATGAGTGCGCATACAGTGAACAGCCAGCATAACTATAATAACTAGTACACTGGTGTAGAACACTCACAGTATATACTTCCACTGAATGTTCATATACAGTCATTTAAGCACACGGAGCATGACATTTGAAATGAAACACCTAGCTGTAACAAAACCACATGAACATTTCATTTATTGATATTTCTTTGGTCTGGGGTGTTATTTTGGTTTTCAATTTGGCAACATTTTAAGTTTACCTAAAAGACATAAATATTCATTTTACCTGACTTTAGCAACAAAGCTATTAAAGAATATCAACGGAGACTGTTATTCAGTAGTTGCCTTGGTGATGGTACTGTCTGCCTGTAGCTAAAAAGTACTCTTGGGAACTCTTGTGGCAGTTAACAGGTAAGAGAGCAAACAGGATAATTTGGATTGCAATAGCAAGCAAAGAGAAGACAATGGTTTGAGGGAAAGCAGCAATCTGGCCTGAGAGATGCAGAGCCATCCTTGTATGATACCACCTTACCTCACAAGAAATACATTCCACATTCAGGGAGAAAAGAAGAAATAAAAACAACTTTATAACCACATACTTATGGACATTTACTTTAAAGAGTCTATCTGGCAATGAATAGAATGAATGAACTACTCAAAATGATGGAAGTACAAGACATAACTGTGTCGCATGGTATTCAGTTGACATAGAAGTGATGGGTCAAAAACATTCAGAAGCAATACAAAATCCACATAGTGGTCATGGGTTTTAGCTTACAAAATGGCGAAAAGGAACACGAGATAAATTAAAGCATCTATAAATGGATATAAACATTATAAATGAAGACCTTTTTTACACTTAAGGGTTACATTTAAAATTTTGACAAAATATATGATTTTAATTCTGGAAAATATTTAAAAAGTAAGTTCTTCGTTAACAACATATACTATATAAATCATTCTTATTTCTAGTGAATCACTGAATCCTGGGCCAGGATGAAATATCTGTTTAGTTTAAGGTCATATATATTGGTTAATGCTTAGTGACCTGGCATTGAGCTCACCCACATAAACATCAATCACATTTACTAGGTCTTTACAAAATAGCTTGACTAACAGTTTATTAACTAAGTGGGGAAAAGGACGGTTCTGGAACACTGGTCTAACAGTAACTAGAAACTGACTGAAGAATGTCTAATGAAGAATGAATAATGGTGGCCACCCGATTATCACTTTAATATCCTGACTGAGCAAAACAAAGTCAGAGCAAGTCAGTGAATGCTACACACCCCCACCCCAAAACAAAAGTAATGCCATTTTTGACAAGTGTTCTAAGAACATCCTTCCTTCTCCCCCTCCCCCCCAACTTTTTCTCTCTTTCTTGTTAAAACAGAGTCTCACTATGTACCTTGAATGGCCTAAAACTCTCTATGTAGAGCAGGCTGGCCTTGAACTCACAGAGTTCAAACTTCCTCTGCTTCCTGAATGTTAGAATTAAAGACATGCATCACCTGAAGACTTTCCCCTGGGGTATACATTTGTCAAATAAGGCAGTAATTTAGTTGCTGCCTCAGTCCACTCCAGGTATGTCTGGTTAGCACTTGCCAACATTTGACTTTTGAATGCCTAGTGCTTTTTACATAATCTATTAGAAAAGAAACTTCTTGGCTGAATTTAGCTCATATGTAAGTTTTTTCATTTTTCTTCTCTTTCCCCTACCCCGACATGCAATCATTTCGAGGAATACTATTATTGGATGATATCCCCATGTACCCTTTGGCTGGTTCTCTGTAATTTCTCATTAGACAGCTTTAGTCCTTGTAATTAGTCTAAACAAATGTGAAGACACTACCTTAGTTGAAAAAACATTAGGCCTGTAAGAATAGGGTTCTACAAAATGACTCATTTTAAACTCTTTCTTATAGCAGTTCCCTATAGTAACCAGACAAAAAGAGCATCCTCATGGTTATTTAAGAAATATCAATAAAAATGAGACATATGTGTCATGCTTGTGTGAGCACAGCATTAGAAAAAAGCAGTGCTCCCAGCTAGCTCCTGGCCTGTCCGCCATGTTCCCACTCTAAGTTCCTGCACTAATGGTGGCACGGGCTGGCAAAACGTTGGTGTGGCTGCTGCCCCTGCTGGTCAGCTCTGTGGAGTCCATGGCTCTAAGTATAGCCTCTGGGCCAACTCTGCCACCTCCATGCAGTAGATATACCAGTACCCATTAGAAATAAGACTCTTAATGCTCCAAGATTATCCAATGGATTTATATATTAGCAAACACTCAATACACAAGATGCCCACACAACTAGAATTGTTAACCCAATTACCTAACCTTGATAGGAATAACTACCCGAGACTGCTAGAGACGTGAACATCTCCTCTCTCCTCTTTCTCACTCTCTTTCATTCCTTCTTCCTCCCAACTCTCAGCTCCACCTACCTGTTCTCAATCCAATGACAGGGCTCCACTGCGAATACAATGGGCAGGGAAGGTCCTGCCGCAGTTATTTATGAAATATCAATAAAAATGAGACTTATGTATCATACTTGTGTGACCATAGCATTTGAGACTTAGATGTCCAGTGTGAGTGGAGTCCTATAGACAGCTACAGGAGTATAAGAAATCTCTCTTTCCCCATTTTGTGTGTGTGTGTGTGTGTGTGTGTGTGTGTAGTTATTAGACTTTCTCAATTCTTTTAAGGACACACACACACACACACACACACACACACACACACAGATTAGAGATGGTCAGTGGACAAGGAGCAGAGTTCAAACATGTATACCTGAAAAATTTCTCGTAGCCAGCATAGTTGTCAAGATGGCGCCCTATCAAAGAAATAAGAGACGTTGATTAAGGTTGGCCCTAACAAAGCTCTGACCTAAAAACATGTAGCAAGGTAGGGCTCACAAATCTCTGGTGGTTTTATTTATTTATTTATTTATTTATTTATTTATTTATTTTTGATAGGGAGTTCAATTTGTCTCCTTTTTTGTTTTGTTTTGTTTATTTGTTTCCTGAAAGCCCTACCCTGTGGCTCTCAGGATGTTTGGACAACTCTAACTTTCTAAGCCATGTTTAGATCATCAAATTGAACAGCTGCTTCCTCTAAGGAGAGAAACCACAGCACACATTGCCCTATCCAGCCTACTTGCATCCTGGCCTTGATTACAGAGCATGCTCCATTTCCCTCCGATCCAGGAGGACTAACTATTGAGATCTTTAGTGTTAAAAGCTTTGCTAAGACTTCTGCTTTCAGTAGTTTTCACTTCACCAGATTAACCCTCCGACCCCTGCCACCCCTGCCACCCCTGCCACAGCAATGTCAAATTTCTTACCTTCAATTTCCGCCTAGCATTAAATTTCTTCAAGCAGTCTACAGTCTCCTGCCTGTGCATCATGGAAGCAACAGTAGAGCGTTGCTAAAGGAAAAGGAGAAAGAGTGACTTGATATTTAAAACACAAAGGACAAAAAAAGAGTCTCAGTCTCATCCAGTCTTTACTAATGGCACCTGCATGTGTATAGTCACTTTGCAAGCACTCAATTGCCAAAGTCTCCTACGAAAAAAGCATGGTTTTATAAAGACGACTAGTGACTGACCTCAAACACTGATGGATAGAAGGCACAGGACTGAAGATCATTAACTTCTCAGATCATCACTTTAATAAACATTTCATTACATTCTATTGGAATATTTCCCCCTTACTTAGCAGTATATCCTCAGCCTAGAAATTTACAGAAGTTTTCAGATTCCCTTACAATTTTGCTGGTTTTCCTTGGAGCTTCTACAAGACAGTCAAACTGTTGCAGACATCCTCTGCCCCCTAAAACTGTCTCTAGCTTCTAATCCTCATATGTTTCTAAGGCTGCTTAAGGATAATGAATTAGAATTGTAAAACTTTCCCTTCTGGGATGTAGTAAGTATTCATGTCATTTTCTTAGTCCCTGCTCATGAGTCTTATCAATAATTGGCATGGGAACTACTCATAACTCTTACTGCAGACAATACTTATCTAGCAGTTTGTGCAGTTTAGTGTTTGCTACTCGCAACGGTGGTTTTCACTATTATAAATTCATTTCTTAAATACCTCGAGTCAACAAATGCATTAGGGTTTATCTTCTTCTGTAAGATTATTTTAAGCCTATGAAAAATGAGTAGGAGTTTATTCTTCACTTTGGCTCCCAGGGTGTTTGGGAAAATGACTTACACAGATCCATGGGTGTTTCAGGGCCTCAGCGGCTGTGATGCGTTTGGCAGGGTTGATGGTCAGCATTTTGTTGATGAGGTCTTTGGCTTCAGGTGTCACTGTATCCCATTCTGGTGATGGAAACTTCAAAGATAGAAATTAGTAAAGAGCTTTTAAAAATAGAGACACTAAGCCAGACGTGTTCATACATGCCTCTAATCTCAACACTAGGGAGACAGAGGCAGAAAGATCAGGACTTTTAGGCAACCCTCAGATATATAGCAAGATAAAGCGTAACCTGGTATACATGAGATCCTGTCTTCAAATATACACACATACACACACACACACACGCACACACACACTCACACAAAGAGAGTCAAACAGAGAAAAGGCAAATATATTCCTCATTTCTATAAGCAGTGCATTGCTTCATAAAATTTCCCATTATATAAGTTCAATTATAGTTGAATTATATAAAAATTAGGTTAATTCATACCACTGTCTACTGCAACAAAGAAATAACTAACAAGATAAAGTTGGTCACGTTTATTTTCCATTTGATCCACTGGCTTTGATGTGAACATGTCTGAGATATTAATGTGTGAATTTCTAAAACACTTAACTAGAAGTAATGCTTGCAAGATAGCCATGATTTTGCAAGTGGGTGTCCCAGGAGATGACCTGAGAAAGAAATCATCTTGAATTGCCATCATGTCTCATTCTACCCAACAAGAAACCATTTCCCCATCATATTGTGACTTGAAGATGGGTAGATAGTACACGGCAACTGGCTGGACAGTGGCTGGACCAAGAAGCAGATTCAAAGCACTTCCCAAAGCCAAATTTGCACTCAAAAAAAGACCCTGGTCAGTGTTTGCTGGTCTGTTGCTAATCAGATCCACCACAGCTTCCTGAATCCCAGGAAACCATTACATTTGAGAAGTGTGCTCAGAAAATTGACCTGGTATAACAACAACTGCAGTCCCTACAGCTGCTGCCTGGTTCTTTATGACAACACCCCTGCATATAGCACAATACTTCAAACTTTGAATGAATTGGGCAATGAAGTGTTAATTCATCTGTTACAGCCACCTGGCCTCTCCCCACATGGCCAACATCTTCAAGCATCTAGATAACACTTCTATATCTAACAGGATGCCGAAAATGCTTTCTAAAAATTCATGAATTTTTATGCAACAGATATAAACATATTTCTCACAGCCAAAAATACAATTCTGATGGTTCCTATTTTGATTAATAAAGATGTGTTTGAGTCTAGCTATAATGACTTGAAATTTGTGGTCTGACACTGTAAACCTTTTCCCTAAACTTAATGCTTATCCTAACTACTTTTGATAATTAACCTTCTTTTCATATAAGTATATTTTGTACTAGATATAGTTTTATTCACATGCTAAGACAAATTTACCTCACCCTAGTTGATAAATGAAAGATTATCAAATTATTAAACAAATAGCAACAACAATCCTTGCTCTTGGCAGTAAATCAACCAACGGTCACCCAAAGCCCATGGGTACTTATTACATACATCATAAGCTCCAGCCTTGATCTGCTGATACAGTCTGTGCTGATCTTCATCCCAGAAGGGTGGGTATCCCACCAGCAAGATGTAGAGGATGACGCCTGAGGAGATCATAACAACGAGTCAAATGTGCCCGACCAATACAGTATGAAGACAGAGGGAAGCATGGGGGATGACTTCAGAGAGACACACTGTGTCCTGTTCTAAAGCCTCCCTCTCTAGAAGATGACAGCTCATCCTTTCTCCCATGTGCTCCACAGTGACACCTTGTCAGTCTATCCTGTGGAACAAAGTATTGTAAAGACGCAGGCAGGGCAACACCTAAAGATGAAAGCTCCTTTATTTTGAAGGTCATTTTTGTCTCCCATTTTTCTATATAAGATTCTACATGGGCTGATGCTTAACTTTTTGTTATCTACTTCCTTATCTACTGCCAATGAGGACCTTTGCTGACTGTAGTGTCCTGGTTACAAATTTATGTTCTAAATAAACCAGTGTCTCTTGGGATGCTGATAACATATGAAAGGACATAACCATTTTCTCTTCCATAATGCATTTTTAAAACTAAAAGCTTTTCTATCAAATAGACATCACCAAAGAGCCATACATTATAGGAAAATAAGAGGAAAGAGGAGGGAGAAACTGAATGCAACATCCAAAGTCATAAGCAAACAGTTGTAATGCAACTTAGGATTTATTGCAAAAATATGTAACTAAAAGCATGGTTGGTATACAGACGGGACTTTCTCCAGCATCACTTCACAGATATCAACATGTGCATGCTCAGGTCCCATTGATAGAATTGTGGAAGTCATTAAGCAATGCAATTCTCTGTATTTGAAATAATGTACAGATTGCTTAACCTAAAAAAGCCATACAATGCTGTAAAGGAGTTGCTGTGCCATATTGTTTAGAGACAAGGAAAAAGTCTGTGTACATTCAGTGATGCAATTGTGATTCCCCCCCCCCCAAATATCTGATCTATGATGGTTGAGTCTATAGATGTAGAACCTGCCCACCCAAGGGTAATTGCACTTATGAGTTAGTCAACATTCAATTTAATATTTAATGAAAACTATACTCATAGACTGTGAATTTTACCTGATATTGCCTTATAGGTATATACTCTAAAAATAAAATTATGATCTCATTTGCCTTCAAATATCCTCTAGTTACTTTTCACACACTACTAACCTGCCAAGGTCTTTGTTTCTTTTGTAGCAAATTTTCCTAGAGGAAGGTCTGAGGTTCCTGTGGCCTCACCTGTAAGCCTCACCCTTGTTGCTTCCCTAAGCCTGGAAAGGCCAAGGAAGAAGAGTAAGACAGGTGAAGCTCTGTGCAGATGCCTTGGGACTGTTTCCCCTCTGAGAGTGAGGGTTCCTTGGCTCCTGAAGCTCCTGGTGGGGGGATATCTAATGCAGTCTATTAGTCTGAGATTATTTATACAAAAGTCACCATTGAAATAAAATGGCTTTGATGAAAATAGTCTAATCTCCCCCATCTTTTATTACCTACTTCTGGAATACAGTTTGAAATAGAATTTTAGGACTTAGCCTGTAGCTAGAGAATCTGCAGCCGAGTGCTTGCCTAGCATGCCTGAATCCCTGGCTGGGTCTGATTATTATAACTGACAAGCAAGCAGACAAAACCACCCAGGCAATACTAACCCAGCAACGACCTATAATGTCATGTGGTGGGATAATAACTTTTATCTTAAATGTTCCCATGTGCCCACACATTAGTGTTTTGGTACCCAGGGGAGCTGTTATTAAGAGGTAAGGCCTACAGCTATTTCCAAGTGACTGTGATATGTTGGACTCTGGTTGCTGCTGCTGCTGCTGCTACTTTTTTTGCTTCTTCTCCTCCTCCTCCCTCTCCTCCTTCTCCTCCTCTTCCTCTTCTTCCTCCTCCCTGGTCAATAGGAAAGTGGTTTTGTTCTGCCATGTGCTTTAGCCATAAGTTCTCCATATGGTCACCACAGGCCTGCTTCAGAGGCCAATATATCATGGACTGCAAATTGTACAACTTCAAGCCACAGTCAATCCATCATTATCTGCAGCAATTTTTCATAGTGATGGGAAGGTGATTAACATGGAATAAAATAATTAAAATAATAGTCATCTTAAGAAAAAAAAACGTCATGGCTTATATACCAAGGCTGAAAATATATTTTACAAATTGTACTGTTGTAGACTTGAAGCTCATTAATTTAATTTTCATATTATTTTTATTATCTAATGGGACAGATGATTCAATAGCCATGATGGCCATGGTGATGACCAATAACAAAAATTTACTTTTTCCAGGATGAGTTGAAAAGAAACTCATTTTAAATACTTTTAGTTCTCACCTATGGTGCAAGGAGTGAAAAAAAAAAGACATTTGTTTTGTAATCCCAACATTGTCTGGTGAATTTAGACATTTTCTCAATAAACATGGAATTAGGTTGTTACAAAATGATTGAACAGCCTTGCAGTTGAGGCATTTCCCACTTTGACTCAGGTTTTGCTTTCCTGAGGCTTTTGTAAACAGTTGACATCTAATATTACTTCTCTGGGAAGTGGAAGCTCATGGAGGCCTTTTGTCCAAGGGAGAGCTAACAATGCACACTACATATATACTGCACAGCAATTTCCTCAAGACTAGAACACTTCACACTGCAGGGAGACTTGGTAAGGCCCAGGAAGTTCTATATGAAAACTTTTCATCTTGAAAGGAGGCTTTCTAAGATAGAGGAAAACAACTCACAAATCTTATCTGAGGAAGTTCCTAAAACTTAACAGATCCACAAGGTCCTTTTTTGACCAAGGTTATATACACAGTAAGCACTGGTGTGGAGAAGAGACTGTCCCACTAGCCAAACTGCCTTCACAGCTGAGAGTTCCAGGATTGCAGCTTATGTGAGTTGCCACCCACAGTGCGGTGGTACTTTCATCATTTAGATGCTTTAGAATTGTCCATGTTCATATAAGTAACACCAATAAACTAACTGGCTCATCAATTTGGACTACAGTGCAATCTTCCTTGATCTGTCACTGGTGCAAAATTTGGGGTGAGCAGAAATTTGTTCAGAGACCTCCCCAGGAAAAGTCACACACCATCTCATGTTGATAAATGATAAAGTGGCTTCTAGAGAAAATGTACTTTTTGTAGCATAAATACTAGAAATAAAAAAATGCTTCAGTCTCGAAGACTTAGAAGACAAAAGAAAGTACTCTCAGGTAACTGAGGTAGAGTTGTCAATGCATCATTGAAGTATTCTGTAAGCTTCTTTGGATTTTCTCACTAGAGTTCACGGGCTTCTGAATTATGCCTCCTTACGCTCTCTGAAAATAAAGAATGACGATCGGATTTGTAGCATAACGATAATGTTGCATCAAAGCTTCTTCATAAGTAATGTTCTTTACATGTGTTTTAAGCCATTACTTCATTTAATCCTATACGTGGTAGATATGCTATTAATAGCATTTTATAGATTATAAACAAGGAGACTATGTGGTTAAGTTACTACCGGGCTTGTTGATGGTACCACTTTCAAAGTATTCTGCAGCTACTTTTCTTCCATGGTAGGTCTTCTCACCTGAATTACCTAATCAAGATAATCCTCCATAGGGATGTCTGAGGGCTAACCTTACCTAGATCATCCCTCCCAGGGGTGTTTGGGGTTAGCCTGATGTAGATGATTCCTCATAGGGATCCAACAGTCAACCAAACCTAGATGAACTCTCACAGGGGTGTCCAAGGGTTACCCTACCTTAAATGATCACTCATGGGGATATCACAGGCACAGCTGGAGGTTTGTCCTCAGTGATTCTATATCTTGTCAAGTTGACAATTAGCATTAACCACCACAATGAGCATTTTAGGGGTGTTGATGTGACCTCCCCATACTGGTCTCTTATGACCTAACTGACCTTTGTTAATCATTGCCTGAATGTTTTACAAATTGGTATTCTAATCCTATCTCACCTTTTAAAAATAGAAAACCCCTTTTTCCATTACCTAATTACTTTAAGGAATAGCCCACGTAGGAAAGACCAAGTAATGGCTCATTTGTTTTGACATTTATTAACCTGTTTTTGAAATCACTTTTACTCTTATGAGTCTCCCAAATTTCAGAATGCCTCTTAGATTTTGCCATCATAAGAAAGGATTGTGTGTGTGTGTGTATGTGTGTATTTCAATCTAATGTGCTATTTTTCTTAGTAACCTTGTAACAGTTCCATCTCTGGTATGTGGAAATGAGCTTCATGTTGGCTCTTATGGACAAAACCCCAGTGTTCTTTCACTTTTTTTTTCCTTCTAGAATGACAAGATGCTCCTATACTCTCCATGATGGAGATATCAGTGAGAGTAGTGAATCAGCTAGTACTACAAATGATAGGAGGGACACACAGTATAGCAAGACCAAGGGTGACCTGATGTGCATGTTCTGTGGAGACGCATACATTGAAAATGAATAGGGAGAGACAACGTGATGAAACCTATATATCAAAACAGATTTAAGAGACTAAAGGTAACTAATAACAAACTTGTGAAAGAAGAAAGCAGCCAGGGGAAAAGTGAAGACAACTCGTTATACTAGCCATTGCTATGCCCTGTTAGGAAGTTGTATTATTGCCCTACTTACAAATAAAGTCCTTTTTCTGTACAGATATATTGACATGATATTTAGATTTTGAATAAAACAGTCACAGGACAGGGGAACACCTGGAGGTAAGATGACGTAACCTTAGCTATTTATTCATTATGGTATATTTCAACATTCCTAAAATCAACAGCATAAAAAGTGACGCAATTTGACACAATTGGTTAATGTAACATTGTTAAATGATGCCGTTCTGTTTTCTTTGGTTTAATGTATTAATTTGTGCTTGGAAGATATGAGGATGTTTGATTAATCAGTTTTGAGAAGCACTGATGACTGATTAGGAAGAAAGCCTACCTTATCAAGAACATTTCAAACTTATTTTAATGAAAGCTAATATTAGAAACAATGATTAAGCCTATAATCACACGAATGATCAAACAGCCTGCTCTCATGGAAGAAGAAATGATGGAAATCTGAGAAACTGTGGTAAAGTTAAAGGAGAAACCATACAAGACATTTAGTTCACCTTGCTAAGTAGAGCACACTATACTGTGCGCCTACAGGAGGATCTGGAAATGCACCGTTAACCAGAGGGATACGCACGACTCACCCATATCTTCTAAAGGTTTTAGGATGAAAGTGATAAACAGCAATCATGGGTTAGGCAGGAACTAGAAAACCCAAAGCTAGCAGGATAAAGGTTATTTCTCAGAGGGTAAAACTGTCTATGACATGGAATAGGAATAGCATTGGCAAAGATAAATAATAAATGTTAATATTGCCCCAAATAGAAGGTCTGGGTATCTGGCCAAGATGACTAAGCCCATTGTGAACTGAGTGTCTGAGTTGTCTTAGAGGATTTGTATGTTGAAACCCTAAACCCTTTGTGATGATTTGTGGGCATAGAAGGTAGCTAGTTCACAAGGGTGGAGCCCTCAGGAAAAGTACTGGTTTCCTTTAGAGATCAAAGCACTAGATGTAGAGTAAGAGTAAGATGTTGTCAATATGCAACTGAAAAGCATCCTCACTAGAAGCACTACTGGCTTTGCTGTCTTAGTCTCCCATCCTCCAAGATGAGCCATCCATCCACCTGTGCAGTTCATATGCTGCTCTGTGCTGCTTTGTGGATGACAACTGTCTGCAGCCTTTACTGTATTGTTTATGAATCCTAAAATCTGCTGCCTTAAAGGAGCCTCTGGCTGGCTTGGGGATTTACGCCCAGTGTGACGATCAGATCATCAGACTCACACGGCAAGCTTGGGGGAAAAAAAAGCAAGATTGTGAGCCTTATCTGACAGGCGTTTTCTATTGCAGTTGTCCTTTATAGGAAAGCACATTTAACATAGAACATTATGTAGTACATGGAATAGATGCATGGTTTTTCAAGGGTGCAGTTCAGTGGTGTCAAGTAGATTCACAGTGCTAAGAGCAGCTCTCCCAAAGGCTTGTGTCTCTTAACACTGAAACCGTTCCTCTTTCTGGCTTTGTGAATTAAACTACTTCAGATACCTGAACACATTCACGCAGGGTTTGTGTTTTTATGCTGTCCTTCTATTTCACTAATATAATTCCTTTGATATTCATCCATCTGGTAGCGCATGTGAGAACGTTTCCTGTCTTTTTAAAACAATATAATATACTAGTATATATGTCATAGTGCTTAATTGATAAACTTGTCAATAAGTACGTTTACCCTCTTGTGAATAATGCTGTTATGAACACAGGTAGACAGAATTTCTTCAAGACTCTGCTTCCAAGTCTTTTAAATATGCACCCAGTAGTGGGGTTGCTGGATCATATGACCTCACAGAGTTTTATCCAATACTTCTGGGGCATGTCCCAGAAAGCTGAAGTTTTGATATAACGTCAGAACATACTGAAGTATAATGCGTAGTTCACAGTCTGAAAAGCACCAAATTAGGAAATTACACACACACACATATAAGAAATTACACACACACATTTAAGAAAATGTCATTCATCCTAAGGAGGAGGGCTTGCTAAAGACTATTTTTGAGCACAAGGCCCTCTGGGTGGCGACTGTTGAAGATGGTGATAAACTGGTGGCCCAGTGTCAGGCAGCTATAGCACTGACAGTAGCAGCTTACTGTCAACTGGGCTGGGATTTCAGAGTAACAAAACACCCAATGTTGACTTATTGCAGCTGAAGTATGAAAAGGCTATTTCCCTGGAGTTATGTGGCTATACACACAGTTCACTATGCAAGAAATGAAGAAACATGCCCCATAATAGTCCAAAGGTTTGGCCAAAGTTATGGTACATTCTGTGACCATTAGTGATATGCTGTTATTCATGATCATTCAGAGTGACATTTAATAAGACAAATAAAGTCCTAAGAAGCATGATTATATTCTAAGAGGCAAGCCTATGTTTACTGGATCCCTCCCCCTCCTTCTAGCTTTTATGTTTAAGAAATTTTTTATGGGAGGAACTCTATTAGAAGCCATCCATCCAGTGACATCTATAAACATTTGCTTATCCCAGTAGGGACTTATGGAAGCTGCTTTATATATAGGAAAACCATTAAAACCAATTTACTACTGGTAATGGCAGAACACAGGGTTATGTTCTGGCTTCCTCTGTGTCTAATATTTACATTTCACTAATGGACTGGTTGCTTTTAAAGAGAAGGTAGCAGTCAGACCATACTCTGAGATCATAAAAGCAAGGTAATGGTGGTGCTGAGATTTCCTAAGTGCAGATAAGTGCATGTTTCTAATAGTGTACAGTGTAGAAGGAATGTCTTTACATCTGTATGGAAATGGCACCTCTCTAGGCAGGAAATAGGAGGTGGGGCATCCGGGAGGCAGAAAGGATTTGGGGATAAAGCCAGGCATGGGAGATTTCCCCGGGGAAATGTGGTACAATAGATGCATGGAACCAGAGCTCAGGTAATCAGCCACATGGCAGAGCATAGATTAGAATAAATGGGCTAATTTGTTATGATCTAATAATAGAAAAGCCTAGCTATATGGCTAAGGTATTGGTAAATGTATTTTGAGTCTAAGTCATACTTCTGGGAGCATGGGACTGGGAGAAGAAGCCAGACCTAACTTCTACAGTACAGTCTTCCTTTAGTCTCTGTATCCATGTTTGCTTCACTGTTCTGTGTCAACCACTATATGACAAAGACCTTGTTATGGTGACTGTTTACAGCCTAAACCACATTAAATCATAGCTCTTTCTCTGGAATTGCTTTTTTCTTTTAATAAAAAGAAACTTAGCTAACATCATTTCTTACCACAGAATCCAATATCTATTTCTGGAAAAAAATAAAACCTAATTAATTGGCTATAGATAGAAGAGCTGATGAATGAAAAGTTTACCCTCAAAGCAAGCCATAAGCTAAAATAAAAAAATAATAAGCAAGAAGATGGCATTTTACAACTAAATTTAATATTCCTTCATTTCACCTGAGAGGACATAACAAAAAATGTCAAACAGTGAGTTGAGACAAATAACAACGATCAGGAAATTAAAAAAAAACAAAACAAACAAACAAAAAAAACTGTGCCCAGTGGTGGTCATTTCCCTAAACATGTGCTATGAGAGTATTTAGTTGAATATAGCAATGGATCACGTGGCCTCTGGTGAATTTCTAGACACATGACTAAAAGATGCCCATAGTCTCCCCTTTTATTTTCTCTACGTTATTTGTTTTGGGTCTGACTATGGTTTAATTCCTCATAGGAATGCTGATCATTCAAGGAGTATCTATGTAAAAACCTGTAACACTTGACTCCTCAAGGTTGAAGACATACAAATACAAGCCACTGTCCTCAATCTTCAGATACCTTGGATTCCAGTAACGACAAAGTCTGGTAGGACAGCCCACCCATAAAGGGAGGCAATTATCTCTGATGGCCAGACTGCATCCTGGAGCAGTACATGAAAACCAACTTGTCCCCTAAAAATAAGAGTTCTTCAATCATCGCTGAACTGGGAACTGAGACAGTAAGCAAGCCACACTTTGACAGAGGCTTCTTAATCATGTCTACAGCTTGCTCCCGGCTACACTTATCCCACCAACAACACCCCCCAAAACAGATTTGGGGTCATGGACCCTCTTTATTCATACTGGTCAATGTGGTCACATTGATTAAATCTTCTGTCTCTGCTTTTCTATTTAGTAGTCTCTTTAGCATTTAAAGTGAGTGACCAAGTCTAGCTTTTTAGGAGCTGGGACACTGGCCTCAATACTTCACTAACTCTCCTCTTGTTCCAGACCAGTAACTTTCCACATGGTCCCTATAGAGTTTAATATCTAAACATAGCATTCTATCTACACGTCATCATACTTCACAAAACATGGCTCTACTATATTTCAAAATGTTTTCAAGAACATGACTATATTCCATAAGACCTGCTACTGTCAGTCAGCCTGAGTCATGATCCAATCTGCTTCTTGTAAGTTCATCAGTAGAAACAAATCTGGGTGGGGAGCTAGTGTAAGAGAAATGTTTGAGCTACCTATGTCATTAGTATTAAGACTTAGAAAAGAGCAGTTGGCACCAGCTCTCGCTCACAAGTACCTTGGAGTTCATCTTTACAAAACAGCTTCAGGAAGGCAGAGGGAAGAGCTTGAGATACATCTAAGACCTCACTCAGCCTTTGATTTTAAGTGTTATTTCAAAACCTTCAGAACAATGATGACTTTACATTTTATACTGCTTTACACACTATAAAATGTTTTCTCTAAATATGTGACTTGTCTGACCCTCCCACAATTCTGTGAGGGTTGAATATTTTTATTTTACAGTTAAAAGGAAAAAAAAAATCATTGACACTAAGAGTCAGTGAAAACCAAAGGCTGGCAGTCAGACATGATTATAAATACAGCCCATTTTTATAACCATCTTTTTAGATATGGAGGGAACTCAGAACACACTGGAATCTCCCAGTTTGTCATTAAATATCAGGTTGTTGCTAACGACATAAAGCTGACAAGGAAGGAAGTATGGGATAGCATATCATTCTGACAGAGAAATTTCTTTTAAAGTAAAACTGAATCTAAGAAGTTATTTCTGGAACCTATGAATCAATTTAAAAATCATCTTCTAGGTATGCCGACCAACGCAGCACTGGAACATGCCTACAGGACACCATAGCCAGACTTCGGTAGGCCACACTTAGTTTTAGACAGTAGTAAGGGGGCTGGGTAAGGCTGAGAACACTAGGCTGTGCTGAGAACCTTAGTAAAAAAAATATTGAGAGCAGTCTGTAGGATTCCTCTTATTTCAGTCTTCCATCTATTTGAAGAATTTGTCAACAAGTAAAAATGTTATTATGAAAAATGATGTTGCAATTCTCCTCCTTGTATGGATATTTTTTTTATTAGGGTTGGCAGATTAAGGCTGGAATCAGACTTCACTCACTCATTAGTTTCAAGATTTACTCTCATTCTTGGAATTCTTGCCAAGTGTCCTAAGCAAACAGTTTTCATTAGAAAAACTGGTTGGCTCAGTAGTGTGAGCAAATAACCAGGATAAGGCTCTCCATATCTATGTTCTCAGTGTTCTAAAATAAAGCACTGGTGTCACCAGAACACTTCTAGATATGTCAACTTGCCCACCCCAGCCCTAATCAAAACCATGAGATATACTTTACCTACCTCTCCATGAATCTTTTAGGAGACTAAAGTTTGAAAGGCTCTGAGTTCAAGTCTAACAAAACTGCTTGCTACAGAATATTTGTGTCTTTCCCCAGCTTGACATAGTGAAATCATTAACCTTGCTGTGATGAAATTAGAAATGAAGTCTTTAGTAGGAAAAAGTTTTCATGATGCAGATTATGATGTCCTTATGATGAAGAATCTTTACCATGCATGAACTCAAAACCAGAAGATGGGCATCTATGAATCCAGAGGTATACTCTGTCTGGACAGTAAATCTATAGGCACCATGACTTTAGGCTTTGCAGCTTTTAGGATCATTACAAATACTTTTTAGTTATTTAAGCCAGTCAGTCCCTGGTGTTTTGTTATTGCAGCCCAAAGTGATGAAGCCACTGGGCTATTACAAAATTTGCTTTAAAATATGATTTCTTACCACATGCCCACATATCCACTGGTTTTCCATAAGGATCTTTACGCAGAACTTCTGGAGAAAGATAGCCAGGTGTGCCAGCAAAACCTAGGGGAAACAGATGTTCATAAGTCAGGGTTGGCAATGACAGCATTAGTAAAAAATGATCAACTAAGAAAGGATGCTTTAGGGGCCTTAACTGATGATAAGCTCTGTTTGTCCTACCATGTAGCTTATTTGAAAGAGTGTATGCACACGCACACACACACACACACACACACACACACACACACACACACACACACACATATTGGATCTACTATGATATCTAGTCTTTGTGATACAGGGGTAGATTATTTTACATGTTTTTAACATCACTTATATGATAGTTCAAACTAAATCTGTAAAAAAATATGAGAAAATAGAGGGTAGTTTAGTTCTTTGCAAAAGGTGACACCGAAATGCTTATGAAAGTCACCTATAAAAGAGGTGGACTGACCAAGTACATACTAAGACAAATCAAAAGAAAAAATTCAGAAAATATATTTTAAAAGAAGTATCATTTGAGTATAGGGTCATGAGGGTAGGGATTGGACTACCAGTAACTGAAGAACTCATTCTGAGAAGAAATAAGCCCAGAAAAATATCAGTTCAATGTGTACTAATAAATAACCAGGGTGTATTCATAGCTGGCAACTAAGTGGAGACCCAGGGACATTCAGATGAATCACCACTGAATATTGACCAACAAAACCTCCAACTCCAGAAGCCAGAGTGAGGGGGTGGATGGCAAAGAAAACCTTGTTATTGTACAAAACAGTTTAGAATCCAATAAGGAATGCTTAAGCAACAACACAATCTGTAACTAGACCCCAGTAGAAAATATTTCTACTTCTGAAAATGAGTTTTCAAATGAAGAATATTTAAAAATAACAAAGGTAGTCATTTTCATTTGAAAATGTTCCTTTAAAAGGCAAAAATGGAAAGTCTCTTTAAAAGAACATTCAAGCGGAGGTTCCTCCAACCATAAACTAATAACTAATGATGAGTTACCATGTTTACTTACTGGGAAGCTAAGCATCCAACAAACGAATCATTCCTCATAGCTACAATGAACTTATACTTACTACAGGGAAAAAAAAAAAACACCACAAAACAGACATACAAGAAAGAAGGTGTGTGACGGAGCTACTTCTCTAGCAAAATTAGATTAAACACAAGCCAATGATTTTATTTTATTTTTGTCTAATCCTCATTCATTTTGTTACTCTTCTCCTCCTCTGTTTGAAAGGATGTGGTCAACCACGAGAAAGGACTCCAAGGCAGGGTCTCTCTGGACAGCTTAAGTTTTACAAGGCTTATCATTAATCCATTGAGGTTCCACCACCTGAAGGTCAAGGATTACCTGAGGGCATAATGTGGTGTCACTGAAACGTAGGGGCAGGTACAATTGCTGCAAGAGGCTTTCCTTTTCCCTGGAATACTGTATACCATGTACACCCTCTCTACTCTCACCACCCTTCTCCCAAGGCTTCATGAATGACACACAGAGAATCTAACGAAAACTCATGTACAGTTCCAAGGAAGACCAGTGTGCTTTCAGATCCAGATCCTTCTCATCCAATGTGCTTTTGTTCTGAGCACTTGGCCGACAAGCCCCTTTAAGGTCTCTTGGAAGTAATCCTCTCGTTCTTGTAATGATGCTAATATTTGAGTCTTGGCTTTGCTCCATCATCATTCTCATTAGATGTCTATATTTGTCTCACTCAGTTTCAGCCTTTCATATGCAATCCATGTAGACCATGATTAAAAACTAGTAAACTTCCATTTGTCTTAAGTAACCTAGTCATAGTAGATGGCCAAAAACAGGAGAGTTAATGACTTTCTCTTTGGAAAAGACATAGAAAAAATTATTCCATAACAATAAGAAATGGAAAGATCAGGCTAAGGATGGTAGCACACATGTATAAAATGCAAGCATTTGGGGAACAGAGATCATAGGATTGTGATTTCAAGACCAGCCTGGTCTACACAGTGAGAGCCCGAATAAACAAATAAAGACAAATATAAAATATATGAACCCTTACCCTGAGGCTAAAATGTCAAAAAAATGCTATCTATCATTCTTATTCTTACTTAGAACCCTATTACTTAAACTGTCAGTTGACTCTAGTCTGAATCATACATCCAAGTGTATAGATTTCAGAAAACCATACATTGTGAGTATAGCTTGCTGGAGGCACAGTAGGCAAGGTCTTCTTCATCAGGAGATTTAGCTCCTAGGAATGTAGGACTGATATATATATATATATATATATATATATATATATATATATATATACTATCGATGTCAATAAGAACGCTCTGTCTCCCGGGATAAGATGGCTTTTACTCCAAAGAACAAACAGGAATATTAAAACAGAAACAAAGACAACTGTTGGAAATATATCTAATAGATTTTCTTCCCCATTTAATATTTAAAGTGAGACCCATAATGGTCACTAAGTAAAGTAATTCTTCCATGAGGTAAGATCAGGGTAGTGAGCCTCTGCTGCCCCAGAAGCAACAAAATGTTAAAAACCTACTGAAGATACCTTTTCCATCCAGTTCCTTAGGAGAAATGGGATATATGTGTATACCTTTGTGCTCCTTTGTCTCATTTTAATTTTTATAATTTTATCAAATGGGCTCCATAGAATGTCAGTTCTCACAGTTGTACCCAGTATTCAAAGACATCAGGGTTAGAGAGTGAAAAATAGATAGAAGGATCCAAGTACATGGGACTAAAAATGAGAGTGAAATGCACGAGTATGTGTATTCCAGAGGACAACTTCTGGTGCAGGTTCCCAGGTACTATCCATTTTATCTCTGAGACAGGGTCTCTCAGTGGTCTGGAGCTCACTCAGGAGGCAAGGCTGACCAGTCAGCGAGCCCCATGATACTGCTGACTGTCTCTTTCTCCCTAGTTGTGGGGGTTATAAACATGTGCTGTCATCTCTGGATCAAACTTTAAAATATTATTTATTATTACTATAAGGAGAGTACATGCATCCACCACACACATATGGAGGTCATATTGCACACTTGAGCCCTGCTGTTAATTCTTAGAACGAAATCCATGTTACCACAAACTATTTTTCAAAGTCTGAAAGATCTTGTTTTCTCAATTTTTTTTTTCTTACGCTATTTTCTCATTATAGACAATTTAACATCAATTTAACATCAGGTCCAATGTGTTAAAATTAGTGAAGACACTGCTAGAGGACCCTTCCTGTGTGGCTAGAGACTGACTGTAAGGAACCAGGAGTTCCAGGCTGGGAGGGCACAATAGCAGGAAGGAGAGTAGCCCTACTTACCAAACCACGCCTGCTGGTCGCCTTGAACTTCTATGGCTAAGCCGAAGTCTGCCAGTTTCACAGCTGCTCCTTTGGATTTGCTAGCTAAAAGCAAATTCTCAGGCTTTATTTAGAAAGGAGAAAGAGAGAGAGAGAGAGAGAGAGAGAGAGAGAGACTATTTTAAGTGACTACTTAAAATTGTCAACATTTGTACAAGATTAAACAGGGCGGGGCAGGGGAGGGGGTTGGGAAGCAAAACCCATGCACGGTTGTCTCTCCTGGACATTTCCATTCCTAAATCCCAGGAAAAGGATGGTTAAAAAACAGTAGAGAGCAATCATGTCTGCAGGCTTCAGACAGACTCATTGGGCACTGCAAAGGCAACAGGGAAGGATGCAGTTAGTAGGGCTGCTGTGTTCACCTGCTCACATGCCTTCAAGGACCACTCAAGGTGCACACTTGGCCAATGACAAGGACTTAAAAGCTAAACAGAGCACAGGCATTTTCAGCAGGAGAAAACCTGGCAAAATGATACCTAAAGTTGGACCAACCTACAGACATTTGGCAAAAGAAACTGCAAATTAAATCCCACTTGGTTTTAAAGAGTTTGGATTCAAATGTAAGGATTTTGATTCCTCAATGTTTCCAAACAATTTCTGCACAAATTTTGGAGACTGATTCTGAACTGTGTATCAAGATGGCTGTCTTTAAGAATCTGTTTGTTCTTAAAGGCGAAAAGAGTATATTGTTTGCCAAATGTTATAGCTAACTTTAAACAAAAATTTATATGCCACTTTTTTACTATGTAATTTACATTCTTTTAAAGTGTGACTGAAACATCACACAGATGTTTATTCTCCCACCTAAAATACTGTGAGTTAGACACGTTTTTCTTTGGTATCGATCATTCCACAAGGACTGATAAATCAGTCTTGGAATGAGGCTGTGTCTACACCATTGCTTCCCAACCAACACTAGAATTTTGAAAATAAGCACTGAAACAGAGCCTTCAATTTCCCTGGATTTGCTCATGGATTTTAAGAAACAGAGTGAGGAGATGCTCAGGGAAAGAGTATTGAGTATTATGTACAGTGAAGCCTAGCCCACCCAGACATCCGGAAGAATAGGACTGGACTGGCATGCACATGGAAGACTGGCTCAAAGTCTCCCTGCTTTGGGGGAAAAAAGTGAATTTGGAGCCTATGTCTCCATCCAAACAGTTGGGAAACAATGGCCCTTTCAAGTGCCAAAACTGTTCTCTGAAAATATGAAAACTTTATCAGCCAAATGATTTTGTTTATATGTTGACAAACAAGAAAGTTCATAGTTTTCATCAAGTTGACTACTCGGTAGATTTGTCAATTTTGTGGGGTTGTTTTGGACTTGAGTAAACACAGCCTAAACCAGTATTTATTAATTAAGCCAGCCATGCAAAACAGCAAAACCCATAAGCAGCACTTAGAAGAAATTAGGTTAAATCTATAAGAAATTAGAGTGTGAGCAAGCAAGTTTTAATTAAATACCAGAGTTCTTCAGGCCATTGACGCTCACTGCCATCAGATTCACTACTGTTATGACCACTGAAAATGTAAAAGGACCTTCGTAGCTTTTCAAGACTGAAGTATGGTTTTGAACTACCTCAACATCAAACACATCTTTAATTTGGAGTTTGAGAGGAATATGTTTCAAGAATGCAAAAGTGCTCTATGCTGAGGTAACTTTTATTATGACTTAATGTTTAAAATTGGAACCCTGGATATTTATTAGTGTGCTAATGTCTTGAATCAGGTTAAATTTGTTCACTTCTGAAATGTTAATTGTACAACTAATATGTGTGATCAACTCGCTTTCTATTTTCTAATTTAATGGACCCAATTTCCTATAATTCCATAAATAAGTAACTTGGACCAAGTACATTGAACTGTAGGCAAGAGTTGATTCTCCTCCTTTGGAACTTTCACATTCCACAGAACGGAGATATCAGAAACATCTGCTATGATGCATCTAATCAAATTTGCCAACCATAGACTCATTCACAAAACAAGTTCCAGTCACTTAAGACATCATGGTCATTTCTAGGACCTTAAAGTCTAATGGAATAGAAGTTACTTGAACAAATGCCACTGTCATTAGTGAGTAAGCTCTTTTGTCATTTAATGTGCTTTTACTCTTACCACTACACTGAAAAGCTTCTGGGCAAGGGTCTATGCACAAGACCCATGAAAACCAAGTCTTAGGTATTCAGAATAAAAGGATGCCTTAGAGTTTAATCATGCATGATCTCTGAATGATTGGGGCAGTATTCATAGCTAGAGATAACCTAGAAGGCCTTACTCTAGGACCTGTGAGTCATCCAAAGGGGGTGGGGGGAGAGAATCCATTGAGATGTGAGTTTCACCTGACACCCATGTAGACTGTTCAGCAGCAGCTATGCACAGGAGAAGGCAGGCCTACCCCACAAGGGATGGGATCCATTTTAACATTAAAAGCACTGAGATGTCATTGCATCTGGGACTATTATGTAGGCAAACCTAACAGAAAGAATATGGAATGGAAGCTGAAAAGTTAGAGCAGCTATTAATTTTTATCAAAGGAATCTGTTTCTTAGTGTTTCATTGTAAGATTGCTTTAAGTGGTGAGCTTTAATAAAACTGTAAATATATATATATCATAAATTTTACTTCTGTAGAGTTTCTTTTTTACTCTAAAAAAAGAGGGGGAGCCAGTTAGACTAAGTGTTCTATCATGGTCCATTAGGGTGCAGAAGGCTGACTAAATAATAATTTCTAAAGAAACATTTAGTGGGGACTGGCACATGTGTTTTGGGTTATCTACCACTCCTAACTTTCAACATGAAACTATGTTGTACTATACAGGTCTGTTGCTGAGTAGCTCAAACTCTGAATGCCTAAGAAGAGAATGGATTTGTGACCAGGTTACAGCAAGGCAGAACAAATCAAATATTGGTGACTGCATGGCTGCCTCCTTGGGAAGAATCTCCGCCATGTGACTTTGATACTATCCCATTGTTTTGACCTTCTAGGATGAATGTGACAGGCAGGATCAGAAGCATAGACCTTCCAACCCACCTGTGCAGGAACACAGGCTCAGCAACATGAAGGAATTGGGCAGAGTGAAGAATCAGAAAAAAATGTGAACTCAAGCTTCCTGTCCTGACTCTCATTCTGATTGGACACTGTCATTTCCTGCTCACTTCCTTCCTCTTTGCAATACTCTTATGAGGCTACGGATTACATCTCATGACAATGTGTAGTGGATTTGTATCATACAAACACCACACTTTGTAGGGAAGATATGTACATGGTGATTGGGTATTACATTCCCCTGTCATTTCAATGTGCAGAATGCATGTTAAAAACTGAAGAAATGTTCAGATTAATTCTGATGTTAGCCTACAGACTATGCAGTGATCTCTATCCTCTAACAATGAAACCACAGTTTAGGTTGGTTTTTAAATAGATTCTCCTGATATTCTCATACACAGGTTCCTTCCCCACCCCATTGCTTCTTAATGGTGCAAGATTTTCCATGACATCTGGTCTCGGAGTCAACAACCATTTATAGCATATCAGCTGCAATGAGCAGCAACTGTGTACAAGGTTGGTTCTGTATTTCATATGGATATAAAAGCAATAGCTTTCAAGATGTTGTAAAGACTTTGAGATTATTAACATAAAGGACTTCAGCAAGTTATGGAACCACCTTTAGACCTGGTGGAAACTTGGAATAGAAAAAAAAAAAAAAATCTCAAGCCTCAGTTCATAAAGGTAGGACACGTCCCAGAAGAGCCCAGCACTTCTTGCTTAGTTTCTTAATTTCTCCATCTTTTGGAGCACATAGGTTTGTGTGTGTGTGTGTGTGTGTGTGTCTGAGATGTGTGTGTATGCACCTGTATACACAGAGGCCAATATGGAGTGTTTTGTTCTAGTACTCTCTCCTTTTTGTGATGGCGTCCATCACTGAACATGGAGCTTAGTCACTTGCCATGTTGGCGAGGCAGTGAGTCTCTGAGATCCTCCCGTTTATGCCTTCCTGTGTCTGGATCACAGGAATGCTGTACCAGGCTTTTATCTGGGCTTTACAGATCCAAAATCAGTTCCTCATGCTTAGATAGTAAGCATTTTACCCACTGAGACCTCTCCTCAGCCCCTGGTTCTTTTTTAATCGATTGGTTCCTGTGGTTGTTTGAATGAGAGTAGTCCCCCTCCCCACCCATAAACTCCTAGATTTAAATACCTGGTCACCAGGGAGTGGCACCACTTGAAAGGATTAGGAGGTGTGGCATCATTGGAGAAAGTGTGTCTCTGGGATTGGGCTTTCAGGTTTCAAAAAGCCCTTTGCAAGACCAGAGTCTTTCTCCTGCTGCCTACAGATCTGGTTGTAGAACTCTCAGCTCTCTGTGTAGCCCCATGTCTGCCCGAATGCTACAATGCTCCCCACCATGATGACAATGGGCTACACCTCTGAACTGTAAGCCAGCCTCAGTAAATGCTTTCCTTTATAAGAATTGCTGTAGTCATGTTATCTGTCTACAACAATAGGTCACTGAATAAGACAGTACTCGCATTCCGTTCTGATGGTATAATGTGGTTCATTTTCATAAGGTAGTCTATTTGGAAGGTACTTTAAGCAACTCTTGATGTAATCAAAAATAATTGCTGACTACATCTAAATAAAATAAGGTAGACTTTAGGAACCATAGGACATAATCCTAATCTCCAGTCTTTAATGAGCATTGTCTTAATAAAGACAATCAAACTGATCAGGAGCTAATCAGGAATGCAATGATCACATGGGCACAAGTCACAGGGACTGTCTGGTACAAATGAAACCACTGTCTATATTCTAAGACTCAATAAGTAGTAACATATGTGTAAAATGAGTGATTTAATGTTAACATTTTTATTATAACCATATCAAATGATTTTATCGTGACAGATTATATGATGGTTAAATTCTCCTACATACTATTTATAATAAATTTGAAAAGCCTTTCAAAATTCTTTTTCTTTATTTTAAAATCTCTGTAATCCATCCTGAAGGTAGCTATTCTGTTTTGGGATGTTTTTGGTCACCTTTTCTTTTAACAGAGAAGGTGTGAGCTAAGGTCCCAGGAATGAATTAAATGGAATTTTGCACAAACTGAAAAGCTTGAATGCCATCTTCTCTTGTTCCATCAGTGCACGGGTACAGGCAGGTTTAGCATTCATTTATTTACCATCCATTCATTCTTTGTTTTATATGAGTGAATTCCTGATTTCATGTACTGAGATCAGGGAACTTCTGAGTGAAGCCAACTCTTGAGTTTTCACTCCGAGAACCCTACTTCTGGTATCATGCACAGGCAGGCAGATCCACTAGAACTCCACATCCCATTCCTGTCTCTTAATATCTACGGTGAACACACCTTGCTGAGCTGAATGAAAGACACAGACTGTAACTGGTGTAACTGTGCCCACAGCCACTGCTTCTCAATAGCCTCACACACCCTGGATACCCAATAAATGACAGAATGTTCCCTAATGTGTTGGGTTTTCACATACAGTCCTTTTAAGCTAGCTAGACAAATGCTATGCAGAAATGATTGTCTTTTAAGCTCTTATCCAAAGATGGTTCCGAGGAAAACAGGACAAGAAGTTTCATAACTATTCAAAATTTACAATTCACAATGTAATGTGTCTACTACACATGGCTAACAGAAAGCTTACTGGATGCTTTGCATTACTCCTGCTCTGAAAACTAATTTCTCTCTACTCCAATAAAAAATTTCTATGACGTAGTCATAAACATCTCCAAAATTAAAATATTCCTGTCTGTCTATTATCTATCTATCTATCTATCTATCTATCTATCTATCTATCTCTCCATCTACCTATCTACTATCCATGTATCCATCAATCCATCAATTCAACCTATCTAATACCCTTCTATCTATTCACCCATTTAGCTTTCAAGCATCTATTTACATATCTACATGATGACTCTTACATTACTTGCTACTCAGAAAAGAGGCCATTACAAAAATAGCTATGCTGAGGGATACACAGGGCTTTACTTTTTAGCTAATAGCTTCAGTTGTATCATGACACTTCCTACATACCCAACTACACTATAATCTAATCATTACTGTTAGAAGCTCTCATCATATCTAGATATCAATCAATGGCCCCACTACTGGATATATAAAATACTGCTGGACATAAAACACATGTCCACTGAGAACAACCAGGTGGTGACTATCTCCTCCCTCAATCTGGAGCCATCCTCTGTTTCTTTTTCCCAGTTTGCCCGCTATGCCTTAGTTTTGGTTCTGCATGCTTATTATACTTTTGTATCTTATAGATTCCTGAGGTTGGCAGTTAATCAAGTATTTGAAATGATGTTATTGTTCTTTTAAGATACACTTATCCTTTTTTGTGGATAATCTATTAAGATTGATCTTCCATTACAAATGTGCTTTATACACATTATACTTTTGTTTGAACTTAACTGTTTCTAAGTTGAAGAAATATGTTGCAAGCCTTGGTTATGTTAAGATCCTCTGCTAGGCACTGTGGAGTCAGTCACATGGCTCTTGGTACAGGAGTACCTTAAAATGTTCAGCAGCCATAAGTAACTTTGATAGTGATAATAAACATACCCCTGCCTATGCTTTTGCCCAAGTGATTTAAATGAACTAAACTACATGCATTCAGTATCAAATTCTATGTAAACTAACATATGAGTCAGGATAAAGAGATACAAACAGACGGTGTAGGAACTGTGGGGGAAGCTTGCTTTGAAGCCTGGTCATGAAGGTCTTTATATTTTAGTACATTGGTGAATGTGTAACTTCCAGCAGTTCATTATCCTATATAAATATATTCATTTGGTAAAAAAGGCACACAGTGAACTCAGGGGTTTAACACACGTACACATGCATACAGTGCCTTTATTGTACAAGTTGTAAACTCTATTGTAAAGTCTATTAGTACAAGTAGGAAGTGGTCTACTGACAAGCTCTGAGAAGCAGACTCTGTAGGAGTCTGTTCAAGTCATCAGTTTGATAGAACTAGGTCAGCAGTTACAGAGATTGCAGTAAGTGCTCTCAAAAGTCCATCTCCATACTTTCTGAAAATCAGAGAGATAGGATGGAGAAACCAGGGTTCACACCATCTCTTTTGGTAGTGAACCTTGCCTGGATTTTTTATTACTGGGTTTAGATCTTATGCCAGAAGACTATTTCCTTCACAGTCACTGTCCCAGGCCTCTATCATTTTTGATTTTCGAGTTTCAGTTTTTGAAGGGCTTAACTAAGTTTGTACATATAACAGCATATCCATGTCCTGATCCCATAACATAAGACATAAAATTAAGGGAAGAGAATTTCCCACTTTTTATATTTGTCTTCAGAATACACATAAGGTCACATCAATGCAGTAAAATGTTTCATGTGAGTGTTAGAGTATCATAAAACAGCACGAATAGTATGCATACCCACTCATGCCCACTGGATGGATAAGAAGTCCAATGGGTGCTGACAGGTAACACAAATGGCTTCTGACTGTTCACTCTCATGTCTACTAATAAATTTTTGACCCTGTTGGCCAGGATAGGACTTTTCAAAGGCACACATGGTTTTTCTTTATCCTAATAGGTATATGTGGTTAAGTGTTAGAAAGTGTGTGATATCCTATCCTGACTCACCCAAAGAAAACATTGTAAACCACAGCTTTGCTTGTTACAGCTCAAATTCACAGAATCAACTGAAATCTAAAAAAAAAAAAATTCTGGAAAACAAAGTCAATGTTCTGGCAAAAATCATACTTTCACATAGCAATGCAGGGTATTTTGATACATATTCTCATTGAATATTAAGTAAGACTACAGATTTGCCACTTATTACAGTCCCAGAAGAAAGTGTGTGTGTGTGTGTGTGTGTGTGTGTGTGTGTGTGTGTAAGAGAGAGAGAGAGAGTGGGGGTGGAGCAAGGATTTCAGGTCCTTCCACTGAACACTACACTGTTTCTGTACTGATGCCTGGACATGTTGGGGTTGCAAACAAAGAACTGAAACTACAGTACTCTGTGTAGTAATCTGCTGCCCTCCCTGCACCCTCTGGCTTTATTTCATTTACTATCATAGGTTTCACTGTTTCTCAAAAATATCAAAAGTAAACCTAAAGTTAGCAGATTGGGACAGAAAATTACTGGAAGATTCCCCTAGCCTGTCTCAGTCCAAATGACCCAAAGTCTTCTTGTTCTCAGTGGTAACAGGAACAGTAAAGTCTTACAAGTTAGTGGGCTCCCATTGAAAAGATCTAAACCTGCATTTTATATACTTGGTTACAATCTTTTTCCTTCTTTATTTTTAGGAGACCTTAGTATCTTAGCCCTTAGAAATACAAATAAAAGAATCAAAACGCCTACAGTCCTAGAATTCCAAGAATCAATGGCAGGGGAAAGAGTTTAGAGTTCAAAATGGCACCTAATCACTGAACCTAAGCCCATGTTAATACTTTTAAAAACTATTTATATAATGTAGATGTATAGTATAAATGTAAAACATCATGTTTGATCCATGTGTACAAAAATCATAAATCTTAAAGTCATCTTAAATTCTATGCCCATTCCCTGGGGCATGGAAATAAATTATTTATTGTTAATGTTAGGAAATTCTTTCCAAAAGATAAGGATTTATCAGTCTTGAGGATATGTTAGAAGATGAACTACGGTTGTGGAAGGGGAAGCACTGGATTCATGTGTGGAACGAGTCCACAGAACTGTATTGCTTGGATGATTGCCTTTCTGGGCATAACTGCAGCTGAACAGTCATTAGAAACTGTGTGGCTCTTTCTTCATCTTCTCCAACAGCTTTACTCACCTTCAGGTCCCGATGGACTACGCCCATCTGATGGCAGTGTAGCACAGCCTCCAGGATCTGCTGAATGCAATGACTGCATGCAAACACCAGGGGGCGTGTGTTAGTTCCCAAGCTTACACTCACTGTCTGTATACCCGCAGAGAGACCGGGTTAAAGAGCAAAGCTAGTGGACAACTAGTGTTGTATTTTAACTCCTTCAGTTAGAGAAACACATTGCTCCGGGAGCGTGACTACTACCTCAGAACAATGAGAATATTACCAGCTGTGAGTCATGATGTCAATCTATGTGGACAATATCATTTTGTTCTGGGGCTCATTTCCTGGCTATAAATTCTTCCAGAATTGAACAGGAACACAAACGTTATCTCTGTAGTTGTGGTCTGCTACCACTCCATACACATAAACTCTTTGTCAAGTCTTTCCCATTTTTCCAGTATGGTTCTACAAGACCCGTTAGCACTCGAGGTGCCATTAGGTTTGAATGAGGACACACAATGACATTTTGACAATCATGGACTTCTTGTGCTGTATGTAGTCTAGCTGGCAATCTTTACCCTTTGCCTAGGGTTCGTCAGGCTCAGGTGAGCAATGTGTAGTCAGCGTCCTGCTTCAGCAACCCACGGTCTCAGAACAGAAGTGGTGTTTAAATCTACAGGCGGACATACATCACAGACCAAGTTCATTCCAGGCCAATGCTGGACAACTCAGGAAAGCCTGCCCTCAAACTGACTCTGGTAATTTATTGCTTGGAAACGTAGGGTGTTGGATTGATGTTGTTCTCCCCTTCCTGCTATGATGTATATGTAGCCTGTAGATGAGCAAACTGAAGAGGCATCATGCATTGTCATTCATTATTCATTTCAAGATAGAGTTGGGAAAGACATTTTAAACATCATTTGAAATACCCCCCCGACCTCTGCCCTTTCCCCAGAAGAATAAAACCAAAGAAACTTCTTTGATTCAGATTTATGGACTCCATATACTGACCTTCAGGTCCCTGTGAACTATGCCATTTAGGTGACAATGATTTACACTCTCTAGAATCTGTTGTATACAATGACTGCAAAGATACAAGGGCAGAATGGAAGGGAGAACATTTTAAAGGCACATAATCACATTGGATAAAAAAATAAAACGAAGGTTCAAACAAAACAAAACAAACGAACAAAATTATATTCATTCACACTTTTCTTAGCTTTACACCAGCATTAAATAACGTTGAATAAAGCTAATTCTGATTTTTACTAAAATGACATCCAACACAGAATTTGTGACATAGTCAGACAAAACAATTTAAGCTGTGCTTCCTCTTGTTGGTCTATGGATTAAATCATACATGAGAGCAGTTGAGGTTCATATTCAGAAAATTTGTTGGTTTAGTTCCCAAAATGGTCTGGGAAGATTATCTAAAGATGTCCAATTGCCATGTGTTTGTCATACACAATCTAAACTGTTTAAGATCTGAGGTCACAAGTAAACAGGTTGAGACGAGAGGGCAGACACAGATGAAGTGGTAGGTGAAACAGGGATTTCAAAAAAAGAGGAAGGACACACGTACCAGTGATTTAAAAGGGGTGCCTCCTGTACAACTCAGGGGTAAGAAAATAAATGCAGGTTCCAAGAGGAGGTCGGGGATCGAAAGTTGACCCGTGACATAAAATAAACCCCTCTCACTTGCAAAGAGCTTGCAAAAGGTTTAAGATCCTCTGGGGACTGCTAATTGTTAAATCTATTTCCATACACTTTGCTGAAGGACAGTTTGGTTTACTTATTACCATGTTAAAAGGCACCACTGACCACTGATACTATTCTTCTTGTTTGTTTGTTTGTTTGCTTGTTTGTTTTTGTTTTTCAAGACAGGGTTTCTTTGTGTAGCCCTGGCTGTTCTGGAACTCACTCTGTAGACCAGGCTGGCCTTGAACTCAGAAATCTGCCTGCCTCTGCCTCCCAAGTGCTGGGATTAAAGGCATGTACACCACTGCCTGGCTAGATATTCTTATTAGAAACTTACTGATACTAAATCAACTGCTAATTAAACTGAAAAAAACTTTTGCCTGGCAGTCACAAGTCCCCAATAAGCTGCCACCTGACACCCAATAATGCAGAACACACTACAGGCAGGGACAAGTTTTTGTATACACTGTGCGCTCAAACCTGAGTTCAAACAAAAGGGTGTTCTCCAAGGAAACGTGCACAAGCTGATAACATTTCAGCCACTTGGTGTGTAACATGATGACATTCTATAGGAAATTACTGAAGTGGATAAAAGCAATCACTGTCTCATTTTTAACAATACAAATATCAAAAATACCCATGATGATTGTGATTCTTTGGCTCCAAATCGGTTGATTCAGCCACTAATGCAGCCTCACTGGAGTGTGTTGACTGTGTAGTTTATTTAGGTAGTTTATTTACTCATTGTTTTTTAAACTGTATGGTTCTTTTATCTCAGTGTAAACATACGCTGTTTTTAGAATATTTCTGTTTTATCTAATACTAAAAATAACATAGTTGGTCTATGACAAAAATTTTAAAAAAATAATTAATATCAAATTAACTATACTGGTCTTTATTAGCAAGGATGGATTTCATGCCTAAGTTCTTGAGGGTTAAAGCAAACAAAGTTTTAAAAGGTTGTGAGGAGACAGCCTCTTCATGGTCACATCTGGCAATAGAATTATTCTTGATTTCATGTGGGATGTTATCCTAAAAAATTTTCAAGAAGTAGTTTCCCATCTAATACAGGCATACATATGAAGTGGCCCCGTCTGTGGGCTTTGTCCTGTTATCTACACTGCTTGCCAGCATTTAAAATAGTCTCGGATTCATTTCAACCACAAATTATCAAACAATGTTTCTCATAACATAAAAAGGTAAAATAGATTAAATTTCCTCTACATTTCTTTTTATTTTTTATATTTATTTACTTAATTTTATGTGGGTGAGTGCTTGTCTGCATGTAGGTACGTGCACATGAGTTCTTGGTGCTCACAGAAGTCAGAAGAAGGCATCTGATCACCTGCAACTGGAGTTGCTATGAGGCACTAAGTGGGAAATAAACCTGGGTCTTATACAGGAGCAACAAGTGCTGTTAACTGTTCAACTGTCTCCAGCCCCAAACTTACCGTGTTCATTAATATTGTGATTAAAATTATTGCCCACCCATAAAAAATGGTCAATTAGTTGTTTTAAAACTCCTTTAGGTCCCTTTCCTGGGAACAAAAGTGAGGATTTTAAAACTATGGATGTACTCATTGCTAGCACAGGCCAAATAGAATTTGCCTGTAACAACACAATGTCCATTACAGATTACAGTATAGTCAGGTACAGTCAAATACACAGAATACCATAAACACTACTAGTAAGCCAAGAAAACGTAGTAGCATAAAAACAAAAAATAACAACAAAAAAAAGAGTAGAAACTGAAAGCTGAGTTTTTGGAAAAATAATTTCTTTGTTCCTATTTTTAATTTAAGGCAGTGTTTCAACTCTCTAGTAGAGCCTGGAATGCTTGACCTTCTGGCCTCCACCTCTAACGGGCTGGATATAGAGGCAGGTGAAAACTGAGCTTTACGTATCATGTGTTACTCTGGAGGAACTTCAACATCAGCCGAGTGTTCCCGAGGCCCCTATACTGCTACAGCTTTGAGCAGCTTGGCGAGCAGTAGAGATTGGGCAGACGGCCAATGATTTAACTTTCAAACAACATCAATCATGTTACATTGAGTTCATTGATCCTCATCAGATTTTTCACCATAAATGAAAATTATAGAACATAGAAGCAGAATTAACGCCATCAGGTCTAAGTAGGTCAAGGTAAGTAGATTAATGCCATTTTACTCCAGAAGATCTTTGAGTAGCCCAGGAAATGTAAAATTCGATAAAATGCTAGCCCTCTGTAAAAGTTCCAGGAGCCTCTTGGTAACTAACAAAATTGGGAAGTTACTTATGAACCCTCAGATCTAGCAAAGTAAATGCTTTTCACATCTGCTGCCCATTGGTTATGATGATATGTACAAAGTGTCACCTGCTAAAAGTAACACTGTAACGGGGACACCGAGGCCTTCTGAGGTCTGGTCCTGCCTGCTGACTAGACACATGTGGTACTGCAGTGGAAATTCCTATCATGAGAGCAGTGCTCTGCCCCACTGGTACAAAAGCCATGGTGACTACTAAGTCTTCACAACATGGCTACCCCAAGTGGAAAGCTATTGAAAGTAAGACTTCAAACAAATGTATAGTTTTTCTTTTTTCTAAAAGTCATCCTGCAGATCTTTGAAAGAGAAAAACTTCCCTGATGACTTATCATAAAGAGAAGTCCAAGGTGGTACTGTGAGACTCTCAAAGCCTGGGTCATGATATAGTTAAACTGATACATATGTCTGTAGAATAAGAGTCACCGATGAGAAGGATGCATCTTCCTCTTGCTCCGGGCAAGCCACTTACCTGGCATCAGCTTCACTATAATATTCTCTTGCCACTATGTCTTCAAACAGTTCACCACCAGTAACTCTGTGAATACAAGAGGAACACATTTAAAAATGAGAGAAATGAATTAGGCATCAGTAAGTTTGCAGTGTTTACACAGACTTCTCTTCCTCATACTATTTTTCAGTAATAAATTAAATACAACTACTTTGAAAAAT
The DNA here is from genome assembly GCF_011762505.2 of Arvicanthis niloticus. Classification (NCBI taxonomy): domain Eukaryota; kingdom Metazoa; phylum Chordata; class Mammalia; order Rodentia; family Muridae; genus Arvicanthis; species Arvicanthis niloticus. Next base: position 104,096,065 of record NC_047661.1, on the reverse strand, counting down.
TATGACATTTAGTTTCTTAGCACTCAGATTTATTTTATCAATAGATCCAGAGGTCACAAATTTTCCATATAATATATATGCATTAAGGTCTGACAAGATATATGGCATTGATTAGCAACATTTTATAAACAAAGAGATATGCACATAGATGCTAAGTTGGTTAAAAGTAACTCTGAAGTCTGTCATGTCTCTGTGTGTCTCTTCTGTGTGGGATCATATAACATTGATAAATAAACCATACTTTTTTCATATTATGTTAAAACAAGGTAATTTTTTATTATTGGAAATATTTCTCCCTGTTTAGTACAACTAAAGTTATTATATTTTTGTATGTGTGCACACATGCATTTGTATGTTGTAGGTTAATTCTAGAAAAAAAATTCTTACTAGTAAAATTGACAGGTTAAAGAGCACCCATTAAAATTATGGGGGGGAAGTGAAGGCAAGCTTTCTTCCAAAGTGGTTTACCCCAAAATTGGGAAGGTACCCACAGGCTACATCATACCTATTATTTGTTATCAATAAGTGAAAATATCTATCTAGTGAAGAAAAATGGTATCTCATATGAGTATGAATGCTTTCACTCTTGGTGAGATGGGTCTTCTATCAGTATTTATGTGTGACTCCTTCCTCCATTACACTGTGTTTGGGTTTTAAGAGAAAGTTTCAATTTTGAGGTGCCTTGTTGTAACTAGTATCTTTCCACAGTATCACACAGTGAAGAAATCTAGCTTACAAAGCTTCACAATTGAGGTAGATAGGTTTATTCTTGACAAAGTGGAGCCCAATAGTTTCAGAGCATCTAGCGGAGAATGGATGACACTCTGCCCAGGCCAGCTAGCAGCCACTACCCAGCACAGCCTTTAAAGATGTGCCAATCACAGACTTTCAACTTTTAGAAAAGGTATCAACTGGTGGCATAGAGTCTTGTTTGTGATCTTAGACCATGACTACACACTTCTTTTTGTTCTCTCCGTTGCTTGCTTGGCTTCTCATGTTCTGGAACACCACGGAAGGACTGCATTCCCTCAGACAGCAGCACTCACTCCATAAGACTGGAGAGTGAAATCTGTATGCTTATTGAAACACTTGCATAAATAACTCTCTCTCTGCTTCACTGAGCTGTGAATTCCTCAAGGTCCTACAATGTGAGTGCCATTATGTCCTATCACTAGTTTCACATAAAATGATACCGACAATGATCATCTGAATTTCTGTTTTTTTCCCCACTAAAAATCATAGTACACGTAATTTAATTCACTAGTATACCTATTTTTCTTTCAGATCCTGTAATAATGAAATTACAATGTACCCTAAATAAATTAATCTTTGTACACTCATTTCTTTTTCTACTTAAAAATATTTTTCTCTAAATAAAACATATTATCCTTTTAGTACCATACATGACAAATGTCTAAAAAAAGAAAAACTGGAAGCTACAGTAAAATTTGCTGTCTAAAAGGGAATCTGTTTTCATACTCACATTATTGTGTTAATAGAGCACAAAATTAAGCTATTGCAATTTTGAAAATTTTTAGTGAGCTACGTGAAGTTTCATAATGCCACAAATTAAATCAGTTCCATGAATAAATTGTTAGATTAATTAAACAATTAGAGATTTGTGAATAAAATAGTTCCAGCATTCTGTTATGATCTGAAGCATATCAATTATAGATTTGCATCATTAATTACTGTTTATAGTCTCAGAAATATTAGGACTTACAGGGAAAAGAATAATTTACTACTCAAAATAGGATGCTCTGTGCATAAAAATGACAGATATTTGCTGCTTGTATTATTTAAGACAATTTTGATTCATGCTATATTCCTCCTCAGAATTAATTATCCTTTTGTTTCTATTTATATGAGTTTACCTAGAAATGATCACAAGTAATTTCATCTTGAGTAAAATATTTGTAAACTTTCATGAATCATAGGCCCTAACTGCAAGGGTAGGCATCTGGTACAGTACAAGATGGTGTTCCAGAAGGTAAAGTACAGCCACAGTGATCCAAAGAGCAGACTTGGAGATCAGAATTGTTTCCCCATGTGTTAGAGGGAAAAGCCAGGAGTCTTGGGCTGATGTTGGAAAACAGAAAGCAATATCAGGGCCCAGCTATACACAGGGAAGAGGCAATCTTGTTAAAGCAGGACCAGAATCCTCCCCACTAGTAAGAAGTTCAGTCCCCTTCACGTGTCAAGCACAAAGTTGAAAGGTGCATCCCATGGTCTCAGCCCAACAAACCTGAAATTCAAAGCTACAGATGGGAGCACTTGAAACACATAGACAAATATTACCACAAGTCAAGCTTCTGTTCACTGGGTTTGTTTTGTCCCCGTGTGTTTGGTGTTCTTTTATCTAGTGACTACAGCAGAAGTTTGTGGTAGTAAATATGAATGTGACACATTCATCTGTCCACATGGCACTCAGCATACTGCTTTCCACACTGTTGAGCGGTGAGAGCAGACATTCACTGCTACGTCCATGTGTGCACCGGATTAAAATAGCTTTTCCCTTTCATCCAGAGAAATCCAATGGGATCACATTTAGAGGCGGGGAGCTGTGGAAGGGCAGGGCCCTTTAAATGAAGTCCCAGAGTTTTCTCTCTCTTACTTTCTCTGCCTATGAAGTTGTAATAAAAAGATCAACCCAGTGCAAGCTGAAAGGGAGCCAGGGTCGGAGCCAGTCCAGGGTAGCCCCTGATCTCAGACTCCCTATCTGCAGAAACATCTGAGGTAAATGCTTGCTGTTCAAAACACTCACCTACCTGGACAGAGTGCTGACTCCATCTCTACAAATGTTAAAGTGACAACTGTGTGATATGAAGGGGAAAAAACCCCAAGTAATGAAGATTAAGGCTTATTCTAAAGAAACTGTTAAAGAAAATGACACTTGTTTTCTTTATTTTGTGTAGACCTTGAAAAGAATGTGTCTCTGGAAGTGCACAGGGTCCTCTGGGAAACTGGGCAGCATACCTATGGTTGAGGAGCCCACTCAATGTTCTTCAGTTTTCTGATTAAGGTCTGACCATTGCACTGTGAGTAAGGAATGGAGAATAGTCACTGGTCAGACGAAAGACAATGAGAGCTTATTTCACGGGTCTGTTCCCAACATGGCAAGACTGCCAGCCTAGTCTCCACACTGAGTGCCAGAGTACCTACTATGTTGGTATGGTAACAGAAGTGTTAATCCCACCTAATCCCAGTTACCTCAACAGTCTCCCAGAGACCTCTGAAGAACCACTGAGCAAAGGACGCAAAATGTGAAGGGGCTCCATCGCAAAGGTAAGATATAAGATATTGACTACACTGGCCTAAGAATCATTTAGACAGAGTGTGGAAAGGAGGGAGACTGTATATTCAGCACTGTACATAACGCCTGGCTAGCCCTCAAAGGGAGCTTAATAAACATTTACTGAAAGTTACAGAATGACAGAAATAAGTATCTTTTCCATGTACCAACAAAGAACATTGGCAAGAATGAAATCAGGAAAACAAACCCAGTCATAGGAGCCTTACTCACTGAAAAGACAATTCAATCAGCAAAGAACAAAAACTACAAACAGCCATTTCAAACTTCCTAACCAGAGAGATGAAAGGTTTCTATATTGAAAACCACAAAGCACTTAAAAAAGCATGAAGAGGACACTAGAAGATGGAAAGACATCGCATGCTTGTGGGTTGGAGGAGTTAGCATTGTGAAGACAGTTATGATATCCAAAGTCACCTACAGATTCAGTCAAATCCCCATCAGAATTGTAATAAAACTCTTCATAGCAAGAGATAAAATAATCCTACCACTCACGAGGAAACTCAAAATACCTCAAATACAAGACAATGAATCTGAGCGACAAAGCAATGTAGGATGTATATACCCAACTTCAAATTATACTACAAAACCATAGTAACAAAAATATCAGGATATCGCACAAATAAAAACATGTAGATAGAAGGAGTGAAATAGAATGCTTGAATATAAGCCCACATAACTGCAGTCCTCTAACTATTGGTGAAAGGACCAAAATCATACATTAGAGCAGAGAGAGCCCTTCAGTAGATTGGAAAGTTGAGACCTCTATCTCTTAACCAGAGTAAAAATCAACTCAAACAAAATGGAAAAAAAGACCTGATGTTAGACCCGAAACTTTGAATCTAGTAGGAGAAGCACTTTCAACTTTCAGAGTAAGAGGCTAAAAGATAATAGCAGGGATTGACAATTGAGATTGTTATCAAATTAAAAAGCTTCCACACAGCAAAGGTAACAAATATCATTAGCCTACCACATGGGAGAAAACTATTCATCTGATCAGAGATCAATATTCAGAATATACAAAAATTAAACAACCAAAGCACAAGTAATTCAATCACTAAATGAACAAATAAATTGAACAAGGACATCTCCAAAGAAGAGGAATGACCAATAAATACATTTTATATACCTTTATACATTTAAGTACTTTATATATATTTATACATTTAAATAACTTTAGGCATGGAGGAAATGTACATAAAGTTATACTGAGGACTGGGGAACTGTTTCAGTTGATACAGTGTTTCCCTTGCAAGCATGTGGAAAAGATTTCCATCCCAAGAATTGTCAGAACTTGGGAGATACAGTCAGGCAAATGAAGGACAGGCAAATTAATTAAACTGTTTTGGCTCCTGGTGGGTTACATGTGCACTGAACCCGATCAAGAGTTCTCTAGATTTGCTACTGAAAAACTAATTCTGATAGGCCTTGACTAGCTAATGATAGGGCACTTCTAAACCTCCCTGTGGCTAGCACATACTTCCCTCATATATTCCTGGCTTAACACCTTCTAAATCTCTATTCTATCTTTGCTGCCCTTTTACCTTCTGGGCAGCTCCCCCATAGGTCTGCATTCTCTTTCCACCTACTTTGTTGGATGCTTTCTCCCCTGCAGCTCTTAAGTCTGATCCTTCTCCCTCTGAGTCCTGGCAGGATTCACCCTTTCCTTTCTTTTTTCTTGGTCCCTTGCCCACAGAATCTAAAAGTCCTGCCCCATCTTCTTGCCCAGCCATTGGTTGTATGGCAATTCTTTATTATCAATTGAAGGCAGCAGAGAGCATGGACCCGCAGGTCTGGAAACATGGCTTTTGAGAGTCAAAATAAGAAAAAGGATTAGAACCAATCCCAACACTGGCCTATTTGCTGAGCTCTAAGCCACTTGTGTTTATCTTCCACAAGCATACAGGCCTGCACTTGCACATGTGTGCACATACACATACACACCTACATTAAAATTCCTACTCATTCTGGTCCGAATGGTTATCATTAAAAAAAAAAAAAATCAATCCAGCTACTATGGAAATCAACACAGAAGTTCTTTAGGATGTGAAATACTTAACTATCAAATAATCTAGCTAGATCACTCTTGGGTATATACACAAAGGAACAAAAATCACCAAGACACATCTGCATTTAATGCTACTATGCTCACATTAGACAAGATAAGGAATCAGCCTATGTGTCCATCAAGAGATGAATAACAAATACAAACATGCATGTACACACACACACATACACACGAGGCATACACACATGTAAATGCATACACACATGATCAAGTATTATTTGGCCATAAAGAAAACAGAATTATATGATTTGAAGGAAAATGGATAGAATTGGAGATCTGTCAGGCCATTGGAAGGGTATCTTGGTTCTTGGGTTGTGGGTTCGGCCAAGCCCCCAGAACCCAGGCTCCTGTCATGAGGTCTAATCTCCATTCCACCTTCACCCTTCAGTCACATACACAGGTAGGCGTGATAAACAGGCCCCAGGCCCTAGAGAGATTTACATACTAATGAGGTACCTGAAGGCCAGAGGGTGGAGTCAATTAAGTGTTCCTCTCCAGCCCCTGCCCGATCTTCCCCTCCCTATTTGACTCAGGTCTGCCCTAGTTTTTATGGGGTGTGCATCCAGATCCATCCACCATCCGTCATGCCAATAAACTGGTTTTGGAAACCCAAGGACTTCCTCACTGTGAGGAACCGTGGAGAGGCCTTTAGTGAGCAGCCAGGCCTAACTTCCAGCTGGAGGAACCCAGGGCGTTCCCAGCCGACTACACACAGTGCAGCGTGAGGAACCCTGGGTTCCCCAGCTGTTTTTTGGGGTCCCTTGTTCTGGAGGGTATCCCACGACAATCTCCTGACTGGGGACAGGGTGAGAGCATTGAGGGCTCGCTACTGTCTCCTCGCTGCCTCCAGCCTGGGTCTCCACTGTCTGTAAGTCTCTGGCCCAGCCTGATGCGGGAGGTGGAGGCCAAAGAACACAGAGTGCGAGCAGGAGGGGAGATTGCCTGCCCCCGCTGCTGCATCTGCCCAATCCCAATCGCTGCTGTAGCTGACCAGTCTCTCCCAGGTGTTGTACTTGTCTCTCCGAGCTGAGCCGGTCCAGGCCTGGGCTAGGCCTATAAGGAGCCGGCTAGCTGGCAAGGAGGCAGGTTGGTGTCCCAGGCAGGTTCCGGGAGAGCAGAGCTCTCCCCAAGTGTTACAGCTCTTGTGACAAAAACTCTCGGACACTAGGATGATTCTTGAGCGCACGCCTTACTTCCCGTAAATAGAGCCCTTATATACAGTTTTGGGGTGGGTTAGGGTCTGACAGCAGATAATGTCTATTGGCTTGACCTGAGAGCTTGGAGATACCTCATCTGCATGTGGGAGAGCCTGAGGGACCTTTTCTTGTGACTGATGGTCATAAACCTCTCTGTGGGAGGGGTTGTTGGAGGACTGAAGCTAAGTGAAAAGAACCAGGGCCTGGGAGCAGAGCTGAACTCCTGCCATTCTAGAAAGGTTCTTGGGTTTGAAACTCATGCTCAACCAAACACCCAGCTGCTTCTCACAGCCCACTGCCCTACAGAGATCATCTCAAAAAAAGAGGCAAGAATCAGACAAGTATTTCATGTTTTCTTTCAAAGCTCATCTATGAATAAGTCATGTCTGACTATAAATGCAAAATGTACTCATTCTATTCAATATAGGATACATTTTCAGTTTAGAGATTGAAATAAGAAAAACATAATTTATGATGAAAATCAGTTGCTTATATTTCATTTCTTAATGAATGGAACACATGCCTCATTTAATGTAACCAAACACAGATAGTAAGGATATTTTTACGTTCAGTGACTCTTTGAAACATGGCCTATTTATGTGTTTACAAAGTCTCAAAGTTTTCAGTCAGCATTCAGAATTTCTGAATGTATCATGTCATGTATCATGTAATGTCTCTGGCCAGAGGCAGAATCAGGTGTAACAGTCTGCACTGTACCAGCTGCAGTGGCAGGAGTAGGAGTCCCACACAAGCTAAGAGGAAAGGAATTGAACATATAGGTCTAGCTTCTCTGCCAATACTTTCTCTAACTAAGGTCATCTGTGTACATAAGCTATTTAGTAACTCAATACCTAGTATTCTGTGATACCTCAGAATAGCAGATAACCTGAGGTTGTCCAGATAAGCTGCTTGTCATGGATGTCATGTAGAGTGATGAAAATAAAAAAAGGCCACAGAGACAGGGCTGGAGACAGGGCTAAGAGCACATGCCACTGTAGCAGAGGATCTGAGTTCAGTTTCCAGAGCCTACATCAGTGAACTCATGGCCAGAGGAATCGATGTCTCCAGCCATTGAGGGCACTTGCATTCTAGTATATGGCCACAGACAGAAGGCCCCTGGCTTTCTTTAATTGATGGTCCAAGGGCTTTTTACTGATCTTTGTATGGGGGCGTCACATTAAGAATTACAGTGGACATGATCTAACTAAGAGACAGGCTATTGGAGTTCTATTCAAACATCCAACTTAGTACAGGATAGAGGCTACAAGGGGCTAGACGATGGGAAATTAGAATGAAATTATTCTCATGGGCATCGTTCCTCTTGAGGTCCTTGAGAAGACAAGGGATGTGAAATGGAAAGGATACTTATACTGCTTTCCTCCTTGATGCTACTCAAGGACTCTCTCACTGGTTCCCAAGTGCTCTGATTACAGGCATACACACAGGTGTGCACACAGGCATGCACAGAGCCATGCCCACAGGCATGTACATAGCCGTGGAGAGCACACAGGCATGCACACAGGTGTGTGCACACAGGCATGCCCAAAGCCATGCCCAATCCACCCTCTTTTATTTCATTCTGATTTATTTCTGATTACTTTTGCATCCTTCTTCAGTTCTAAAACCTGTACCAACCCCTTTTTTATTTCAGTTCTTTCATAAACATGTGAAATTACTATCAAGAGTTCACTTTCTTAAAGTTGTTTTTCAGACTCTGCAGAATGAACAGATAAAAACTGTGACTGGTCACAATTAAGCATGTATGGAGTAAAGCAAAAGAAAAGAGAAATGTGTTATTTTTTTCTATTAAAAATACTGATCTTTTTACCTTATTTACTATTTAGTGTGTGTGTGTGTGTGTGTGTGTGTGTGTGTACATGTGCATGAAGGTACCTGAGGAGCCCAGAAGAAGGAGTCAGATTCCCTAGAACTGGAGTTGCATGCAATTGTGAGCCATATAATGTGGATATTGGGATTTGAACAGCAGTCATCTGCAGTAGCAAGTGCTCATAACTGTTGAGCCATTTTTACACTCCCATGACTGAGTTTCTTAAATGATCACATTTACCACTTCATTCATCCATCCATTCATTCTGTCTGTCTGTCTTTCTATCTATCATCTACATAAGAGAGGTTTAATAAGATACTTGACGTAATGACTGAATGTCTGATTAAGTGCTCAGGCAATGTTTTCCAAAGATATATATCAATGCTTGCTTCTATGGATGGGGTATACCTCACTGTAGAGCACTGGCCTGTGTGCCTGAGGTCCTGGATTCCATCTGCAGCATTGTAAAAATCAAAATCAAACAAACAAAAAAGAAATGTTTCCTGAAGGCAATTGATAGGCTATAGTTAGGGCATTTAAAACAAATGTGATACAGATCAAAAGCACAGTGAGATACCACCAGACAATAGTTAGGGTGACTATCATTAATTAAACTAGTTACAAGGCTACTGAAGATGTGAAGAAATCAACATTCTTGTACATTGTTAGTGAGAATGAAAGATCATACAACCAATCTAGAAAGCAGTAGTGGTAGTGATTAAAGCATTAAAAGTAAATTTACCACATGACCTAGCAAATACACGTCTAGGTATAGACACTCAAAGGATTGGTAGTAGGATCTCAAGGAAACATATATAAACCTAATTCCATAGCAGCAATACTACTAATAGTAGAATAACATAAGTGCCCATTAGCAAATGATGAGGCAAGCAAAGTGTGTTAAATACATACAAAGGAATACTATTTAACCTTAAAAAGAAATTCTGACATATGCTACAACACATATATGTAGCAGCATATTTTCCCCACAAGTTGGGAGGAGCTAAGGTGGGAGATGTAAGGAGAGGAAGACATAGAGGAGGGGAGAGAGGACGAGAGAGAGAGAAGAGAGAGAGAAAAGAGAGAGAGAGAGAGGGAGGGAGAGAGAGAGAGAGAGAGGAATTTGGAAGCGGATATGCACACATCTCTAGCAGTCTAAGGTAGTTGAAATAACTAAGTTGGGTATTGGATTACACCTCTTATTGTGTGGGCATCTTGTTATTGAGCATTACGAAACATATAAAGACTTTGGATAATCTAAGCATTAGAGTCTCATTTCTACCAGGCAGTGTGGATGGCTCAGCCCAGCCTTGTGGAGACAGCATGGATGATTGGCAGTGAAGACCTCCAAACTCGGGAGACCCTTCCTCAAGTCTCAGGAAATCACAACCACCCAAAAATCACAAGAAACCATACCTGGATGTAAGCAGAGGTTTATTGGGGAGAGATGGCTAGACAAGGTCAAAACTGCTCGTCCATGCAGGAACAGAATTTTGACAAAAAGGCCAGCAAGCTTTGGGTTTTTTTTTTTTTTTTTTTTTTCTTTTTTTTTTCTTTATTTTTTTTTTTTTTTTTTTTTTTTGCATGGGGTGGGGAAAGGAAGGAATTTTCGTGTGGTTACACATGATTGGTTGTTTTACAAATTTTGAACATCAGCAGGCTGTAACACTGGGAAAACCTCAAGGGGGGTGGGGTAACCAAGAACAGTTCTTGGAACCACCCAGATGACTTGCATCTTTCTCTGTGGTCAGGAATGTGTCTTCTTGCTTTGGGACTTCCCCACCCTGAGGCTTGACGAATGTTGCAGTAAAGACCTGAAATCTTACATCCAGTTCCAAATTCTGGAACCTGCACACTTTCTGCTCATGTCTAAGGGCAAAGAAAAAGCCTGCATATATTTCACAAAATGGTCTTTATAATTTTTCACTCTACAGCAGAGCCATCTACCAAGCTAGCATCTTTCAGGGTCAGTGTCTTTAGCCACCTGAGCTGGAGATCTGAGCTGGTGGCCTGAGAGCAGGTGATAATTTGCTACCACCACTCATGGCCACAGACCTTGTCTAGTCAGGAAGATGGCAGCTGATTAAGAACAAGCAAGATCGACAGAACCGGAAGTTCTTTCCTTTTCTTTTGCAGCCATCAGTGGATCGCAGACGCCAAAATGAAATTCAATCCCTTCATGACTTCTGACAGAAGCAAGAACCGCAAATGGCATTTCAATGCACCTTCTTACATTCAGAGGGAGATCATGTCTTCCCCTCTCTCCAAAGAACTGAGACAGAAGTATAATGTTCTGTCTATGCCCATGTGAAAGGATGATAAGGTTCAGGTTGTTTGAGAATACTACAAAGGCCAGCAGATTGGCAACATGGTCCAAGTGTACAGAAAGAAATATGTCATCTACACTGAGCGAGTCCAGTGAGAGAAGTCTAAGGGCACAACTGTCCATGTGGGCATCCACCCCAGCAAGGTGGGTATTACCAGGCTAAAGCTGGACAAGGACCGTGAGAAGATCCTGGAGAGGAAAGCCAAGTCCCGACACATAGGAAAGGAGAAGGGTAAATACAAGGAAGAAACGATTGAGAAGATGCAGTAGAGACATCTCATGCGCAGCTTTCATTAAAGACTGCTTAAGTTAAAAAAAAAAAAAAAGGAAAAGAAGAACAAGCAAGATCGAGTGCCACCGTTTAAAATATTACCTCAACACATATGAACCCCCAGAGACCTTGATAAGTGAAACAACTCTGTAAGGAAAAAAAAATACTCTACAAGGTACTTACATGAAGTATCCATAATAATAAAATCATAAAGACAAATGGAATAATAGTCATTTGTTGGTTGGAGTAGAAGGTAAGACACGTCATGAACTAATGCAGTTTCAGTTGTTAAGATGAAGAGTTCTGGAGACGCGCCATGATGATAGTCATGAAACCTGAATGCCAGGTGAACCGTAGACTTGAATGATTACAATGATAAATGTTATGTCACATTTATCTTACTCCAAGAAAACAAAATTGAGCAAAGACATAAGCAGTGTTTGAGGACAGCATGGATGATGGACATTGGAGTGGAAAACTACAGCACACAATGCAACTGACAGGAAATAGCACCTATCATTCCCATTTCTCTGTGTGGGTTCCATAGGTCTCTAGAAAGCTATCTGTACAATAATACTGAAGGATAACATCAACCCATTGTTACAGTAGATTTTATTTTCATTTTATCTTTTTTTTTTACTCTTAGGCATTATGGCCCAGTAGAAAATGAAATGAAATGTGGATCCCCTAAGAATTGGAGCAGGGGCTGACTCTCACTCTATTGTCTCCCTTTTCCCTAGCCAGGCTCCAGTATCTGTCCTTAGTTGGAGGAGATGCACCTAGTCCTGCTTTGACTTGATATTCCAGGGCAGGTTGGTACCCATGGAGGGGGCTTCTCTTCTCATAGTAATAGCAAAAGGAGGCATGAGGGAGGGGTATATGAGGGTGGAACTGGGAGAAGAGGAAGGAACAGGCTGCAATCAGAATGTAAAATAAATAATTAAGGGGGAATAAAAGAAAGAAAATGAAATGGAATGAACATCCTGGCTTACTCTGTGGCGTCATGTGAGGTTATAATTTTACTATGCTATGTTTGATTTGCTCCTAAATAAAAAGAGAATAGACACCAATTCTACTCATTCACAGCCACTGGGCAATGGTTGTCAACTTGTGTTCTAAAATGGAGGGCTATAACTCAACTGATTATATCCTTTAAACCAGGCTGTACTAAAACCCGTTTCTTAAGGTATGGAAACACCAACGGGCTAACACACAACTCCATCCATTTTAAATAGAGTTTCACTAATAGGTCAGTGAGATGGCACAGTTGATAAAGGCATTTGCTGTCAAACCTGATGGTCTGAGTTCAGTCACTGGAACCCATACACTAGGAGAGGACCAGCTTTCACAAGCTGTCCTCTGACTTACATGTATGTGTCATAACATGCACCATACACATAAATTAAGAAAAGTAGAGTTCCACAAATAATTTAGTTCTCAGTGTTCCCAACTCACGAAAATATTACTAACCTGACACCAGAATTTTTTAATGTCCCCAAGGATGCTCACTAAAGCATCCAAAACGTTCATTCTCTGGAAACACTGAATTTGAAAATCCATGGTGTTAGTTCAGGGGAGTTGGGTCAGTCAATAATATGCATGGTATACACATGTGAAGACAAGAAATTAATCTCCAACTCTTCACGTGAAAACACAACAAAAACGAAGAGCGGGAGAGGCTCTCTGGTGATGCTTGTGATGCTTGTGATGCATCTGTGGGCTGTGAGCCACTCATAGACTCTTTCACAGAGACCTTAAGAATTGAACTTAGGGCCGTTATGCATTGAAAATCAGGTAGCCCATCTCTCCTCAACGTGTATCCCTTTTGGAAAATCTTTCTGTCAACCATTTTTGACAATCTCCTAGGGTCCTTGTGACTTACAGCTATATTTCCTCTTCTTAGATCAACTTACACAAATCCTGCTGGGCACATGAATAGGGATGAAGTGGTACAAAATGCACAGCATTTTGAAAAAAGACCCAGCAGCTAATATAAAAACACGTTTGTTATGAAATAAAATTTAAAAACCACATCAATAAACACTGACAATCCATCCAAGGCAACAAGACCCCTTTGATCTCTTAGATATCTAGCCCCTGAAATGGAAACTGTTCCCACACTCAAAGGAGGGCGGCACTCCTGTCCAGCTAAATGATCTGGCTGAGGATTCTGGTACAGTCTCAACTATGCATTGGACAACAATAATCTTCCATTACTAAGGTGAGACAACAGAAGGAGAATGGAGCTGGGGAGTTGCTGAACAAGCATGTGGACAGTAGTCTGCATCCTCAGCACCCGCAGAAAAAAAGTAAGACTGGAAGTATGCATGTATAACCCCAGAACTGAGGGATGGAGGCAGGGGGATCTCTAGGACTTTTAGGCTGGTTAGTATTGTGGCAGAAATTTCCCAGTTCAATCTATTTGCAGCGAGAGCTCTGTGATTGGACAGGGAAAGGGGAAGCAGAGCTAAGGATGACAGAGAGGGAGAGGCAGAGAGACATGGGAGAGAAAGGTGGTGGAAAATGGTAGTGGATGCAGACCTGCGTGGCTTTAAGTAGCATAGGTAGATATGAAATCTAAAGGTTAGTATAATTGGGATAACTTGTCTAAATTGAGTGGGCATCTTGGGATTTGAGTATTTGCTGATATAGAAATCTGTTTGGTTAATTATAAGCTTTAAGAGTTTTGATTTACCAGGTGATGGGTATGGCAGTTGATTGCAGGGTAGACAACCATGGTGTGGGGCTAGCATGGCCGTGAGGGGAGCTCTAGAGCTCTGGCCTCACTGGAGAGCATGCTGAGATGAGAACGCCCAGCCAGGCAGCCCTTTGGTAGTCGGCCTAAGTGTGGAAACATGGTGGCTAAGCCTGGAGTCAGATGGACGCTTCTTTTCTAATACCTCCCACTACACAATATAGCAGTAGAGACAAAATAGTGAACTCCTAGCTCTAGGTCCATGAAGAATGCTTGCCTCAAGAAATAAGATGGAGATATTGAAGAAAAATCCCAACATCAACCTTTGTTCTTCAAATACCAGCATGGGTGAACACACACACACACACACACACACACACACACAAATACATATGTACACACCAAACATCACAAAATAAGAAGGAAGAGGAAGAGTAGAAGAATGAAATAACTTCACTACTTTGTAAAGTAGATAATTCATAGGACAAATGTCGTGTTTATAGTAACAACTTTGTTCTTCATCTACCCAAGTTGACCACCCATATCATTAAAGTTTGCTAATCTTAATATTTTCATAATACATTCTTATATGTTAGAGTCACTAACATATTCTTTACTAAGCATTTTGGTAACTATCACACACACACACACACACACACACACACACACACACACCCCTCTAAATCTTACTTGTAAAGTAATTCTAATCCTATTATGGTCAAAGCTCCTAGATGGTATCTGTATATGAGTTAGGCCATGCTAATACATGGGCTTAGAGAATTGAATTATAAATTCTGTATGATACACAGGGTGGCTGAGAAAAGTAACAAATGCAAATGTTTTTGAGTAACATAATTTAAAGCATAGGTTTCTTTTGGATAACAGAATCCTTAAGGGCCTAGCAAATCCAAGATTAGACATTCATCCTGTTTATGAGGAAGTGCACATAAGTGTAAGCATATGTGTCTCAACGAACACTCATCCTTTTGACATGATGGATAAGGAGACTGAGCACCAGTGAGCCTCTTGGTTCTCCCCCTGCCTGGAAAACCTGATGAACAACTGATACACTGTCCTGCAAAACTGTCACCTAGCCAGCAAGGCCCCCAACTTTTGTTCTGTTTGGTCACTTACTACAGGTTAGGAAGAATCCTTGTTACTCCCACCATTCTGAACATCTCACAAATAGTCCTAGTACATTGCACTGCCAAAGTTATACTGTACAAGGAATAACTTGAAACAAACAACGAAAACAAAACAAAAAACCTGGGGGTATGTTGATAAATTCACAAAGACTAAGAGAAGGCAGGAGAAACAAGAAATTACTCCTCAGAGGGTCACAGTCTCCTTCAAGGAGAAGGTGCTGTTCCAGGGCCCACAGACAGAACAGCTGGCTGTGCAGAAATAGCTGGGGGAACAGGGCAGAAGGGAACGAAAGAATTAGAACTGGAGTCTCCAAGGTCTTATTACTAAAGAGCATTCTAGAACCTACTTTCTCCCAAACACTTTCAGCTTCCTACTTTCTACCAACAATCTTTCTGGTGAGTGCAAGTAACTGAGCTTCTGTAGAAAGCTCATTTTCAGTATCATGATTCCTCATTTATGTGAATAAAGACTTAAGTCGATCAAGACATTGACAGATTATTTCTCATGTAGCAGTCCAGAGACACTGCTTTCTGAAGAGATGCCTGTGGGGCAATTTCATTTTTCAATAACAGTCAAGAGGAGCACTTGTTTTATTCCCAAAGTTTTTAATTCAGTCAACAACAAATTAGTGATTTAGTAACTGTTTCTAGAATTGACATTTAAACACCCCCAAGTTTTCCCTGCTGCAGCCTGAGTCTGCTGCTGTCCGTTTAAAGGGCACATGATCAGAAAATGTATTTGTTGTTTTCAGTGACATGTTCATTGTCTCTCTGGAATACTACTAAATTGTATGGGTGTTTGCACATGCATGCATGTGCAGGCACACCACACACACCTTTTCAGTAAGGGTAAAAAGTCATATTTTCTCTGTCATTCTATGACTTTTACTGGTTATGAAAGTTTCAATGAATTTCAAACTAAAAAATAAGCATCACAATAATGCTACAGCAGTTCAAGGTTCATTGGGAAAGAGACAGGTGGTCTGAATGTCTACATTTCTGAATTCTGGATTTCCTTCTAAGAAAATAAAGCATGACTTCTTTCAAGTTAAAGGTGATAGAGAAGATTGTCTCCTTCAGAAATTAAAACGTCTACCAGTGATATATCAAGAGACAGCTGAGTATCAGCAAGTCACATGCCAATTACTGTTAAGAGTTTACTTCAAATCTTACATGCACATGAGTAGTTACTATCTCTCCCTTCTATAATGGAAAGACTTACCTAATCCTAAATCATTCTGATTATTATCACTTTAAAAATTTGTAGTTTTGTTTGTTTGTGTGATGGGAGGAAGGGAAGGGGAGAATTTATTAAGCTGGACAGGCAGAGAGGTGAGAAGCACTTGACCAAAATATATTGTATACAATATTTTTCAATTAAAAATTTTATGTTCCCTATAAGGGATCAGAAACAGTTTATTCTCTTCAAATTAAAAAATTTTCTCACCTGAATCTGCCATACATTTGTATATGCCTGTGGAGGCCAGAGGCTGGCACACAGTGTCTTCCTCAACCACTCTCACTGCTTTCAGAGACAGGTAGGTCTGTTGTTGAAGCCAGAGTTCACCTCTTCCACTAGAGTAGCTGGACACAGAGCATGGCGATCTCCTCTCTCTGCCTGCCCGTGCTGGTTCATTTTCATCACCTACTGTAACCAGCTTTCCACACTCACTGAACTAATGGAACTATCTTCCCAGGGCCCCCAAGCATATGTTCTTAGACACCAATAAAAGAGTTAATTGATTTCATACTTAACTGCTGCTTACAAAGAGCTACATGACTGTACATTGCTCTCGGTTTTTATAATAATAGACCAGTAACTGTAAATGTCCCTGATTTTAATAATAAATTTGCCTATATGTTTTATTTTTGTGTGTGAAAATGCTTGCCAGTTATGCACAAGACTCTCTGTTAGAAAATAAACTTTTTTTTCCAATCCAGACTGTGTTCTTAACTTATTACTATAAATTCTTAAACCACTAATCACAGAATTGGTGGTTTTAACACTATTCAACTGTAAGAAAATATAACCTTCAGTGATGAGTTTTAAGATGAGATGCATTCACACTTACATAGTGACTGCAGTATTTTAGGCATCATTACTGACAGCAGCTAATCCCTGGAGGGTGGATGTTAAGTTACTACAGTTCAAATCAGACTGCTTCATGACAAATGGCAGTGTAAGTATGCCATTGGCATATGCATGTTGGAGGGTTCCTGTGTGGGCTTCAGTCCAGACTCGCCCCATCTCCAGCACTGTATGAAAAGGATGTAGCAGATCTACTGGGCTCTACAAACCAGAACTTGGGATGGTTCAGGTTTTCGTCACCTTCTGAATCTAAGATGGGGAGCTGACAGATACAAGGATGACAATGACATCCTACAGACCTTTAGTATCAGACCTGGGAAGGTAAGTCCTCAAAGGGAGAAAAGGTAGCAGATTTTTCCTCCACTTGACAGCCTATGCTGTGTGTGCAGCTATGTTGTTTGAATCTGGAATGTGTATGTACTGATCTATTGTGCTTTGATGCACAGTGAGAACAAACAAAGTTTATTCACACAGTACCATGTGCCCAGTATCAAGATTCATGCTTTGCATAAGGAAATTTTAACATTAGTAACTCTTGAGAAAAAAGAGGGTTAGTAAGAAATACTCCAGATTCTGGCACTAGGATGAAGGACCTAAACTACTATTTGATAATTCTCTCAAGAATCTCTGAAACAGGATTAATAAATAGGACCTCACAAAGATAAAATGCTTCTGTAAAGGACATCACTATTGGAGCAATGTGGCATCCTACAGAATAGAAAAAAAAAAAAAAAACCATCATCTTTATGAGAAAAAGAACAGAACTAAGCCAAACAATCACCATTACAAACTGATTTGGTAATTATGATACAGCACGATGGGACATTATCCTAACACTAACAGGATTATGAGCATCATTTTGAGCCATGAAAGATATGTTTACAATAGAAGTGCATGTCCTCAAATACTAGCTAGTACATGTATGTGGCTGCAATGTAAATAAATATGAACTTTCTATAATTTAAAAAACACCTTTCTCCTCCATGCCATTTGCCATGTTATCATTGTTAAAAAGCAAACTTACTATGTCATGGCCATACTTAAAAGGTTTTTCTTTCTTTCTTTTTTTTTATTATCAAATCATAATTTTTACTTTTTAACACAAGGGTTATAAACAGAAAAATGCAGGATGTGGGGAAGGGGATGATACAGGAGCATAGGTGTTCAAGGGGAGTACAGATATCTTTCAGAACAGGGTATTAGCTGGGTAAAGGTTCAGGGGTTCACTATGACTCTGCCTATGATTCACTTGTCCTTATCTAAGTTGGTACTATCTGCCAAGGCTGCCTATTTACAAGGTCTATGACTACTCAGGCTGGTAAATTTCCACAAAAGCTGCCTGTTTACAATAACTTATAGCCATCTGTTTCAGTGTTCCACAGAGACCCAAGACTTTGTGTTAGCAGGCATGTATGTCAGGCCTATTCCTGATTTTAGGCTTATGGCTGATTTTAGGCCTTCAGTGTATAAGCAGGGCTGCCCCTGACATCTTCTCCCTTCTCCAAGTATAGAAGGGCCATAGTGATTTTAATCTTGCCAAGGCAGGGATAGAGGCCTGACCTCCAGTAATTAAGAGGGACCTTGTAATGGCTCTGGTCTTCCTGTCATTATCCAGTGAGGCTTGAGGGCCATACCCATCCTGATATCTTTTTCCTCGAGAAGGGATACTTTTGACATCAACCCCTATGCAGTCAGCCTTGTCCCTCAGGGAACCCAGAAACATATTTTGAACTTTTCTTTATATTCCCTTGCAGTGCTTAGCCTCCCAGCCTAAGCAAGAATTCAGATTGCCAAAAGGTTTACATAAATACCCATTCCTATATCAGTGATAGTACAAGGTGCATTTGCATGTATGAACTTCAAGTGCAATTTCGAGGCATCATTGCCTCCACTCTCAAAGGTAAGACATGCCAATAGTATATCATTTTATGTTGTTACTGCAGCATACTACATCTTCATAACCTGGTTCATTTGCTTTGTCTTTTGGACAGGGACTGGTTCTGTAGTCCAAGCTGCCTTAGAATTGCAGCAGAATGTGTCAGCCACCTGCCACCACGTCCAGCTTCGTGTATTTCTTTGCAATGCAATCCCCTGCAGCGATGCTGAAGCAATCTTGACCTCATTGCACATCCTTTAAGGAAGAGCCTGGGGTTTGTCCAGAAAGGCTCAGGAACTTCCCTTCTCAGGTGCTCCCAGCCTTTTGTGCTTCCTTGATTTACGTTTGATGGGACACTGAGACCATGAATTTATATACCTCTTACCACAACTCAGCTTGTAGACCAGAACAGCCTTGCCCATCATTTCTCTTCTCCAAGGCTAACAAACTGCCTGAGATGTAGGAGCTGTTCAGGAAGCAGTGGTTGAGTTAAATAGTGTGTGGAGGTGAGATCTGAATATAAAATTACGTAAAATGGGAAGTGAGACTACGGGGGATTTTTTAGTTTTAATATTTTCCTTTACGAGGGGATTTTTTAACCTTTGTAAATATTCACAACTTTATTCTTTCAACACATATAACATGACTGTGTGTTACATACCCCTCTGTTACATAAGGAATGTGACAGTTTCTAACTTTAAAAAATGACTAGAAAATACATGGTGTAATAGAATATTATAAAAAGGGTCTCTCATATTTCAAAAGATAAAGATTTGGCTATTAGAACAAAAGTCAGTGGAGACATCTACAGAAGCGACTAAAACAGAGTCTTCTAAGGCAGGGCTGGGGCTGACTCGTGGGAGAAGAGCACTGGCTGCTCTTCCGTAGGTCTTGAGCTGGATTCCCAGTACCCACAGGGCCACTCACAATCTTGCAAAACTCCAGGGGATCTGATGCCCTCTTCTGGCCTCCACGGGAACCCAACATGCACAGGGTGCACAGACACACTTCATGCACATACAATAAAATCAAAATTATAAAACAAGAGTCTGCAAAAGTCTTACTTTAACCTACAGAATGTGATAAGTCCTTACTCAGACAGCATGTACATCATATGAGCTCTCTGACGGAAATGGGTTTTGCCCATGCGAGAGTGTACAGGTTTGCAAGTGCACACATACTGATTATGGGATTGGAGACTGGACTTGAACCACAGCCATTCTATAAACGTATCACAGATTTCTAAAGGCTTATTCAGGATTTACTTCTTAGTACTTCTTAGGTTCTCAAAATCAGAAATGCTTTTCATCCAGAAGTTACAGAATGAAGGTAAGCAAGACAAAAATGTTATCAGATGAGAGAGTCACTTTAATTTGAGGTCTGTGTTACTTCCTTGAGAAAAGGGAAGGCAGAAAAGAGACACAATAGCTGCCCTAAACTCAAAACATTTTTTTTTTTTTTTGGTTTTGGTTTTTGGTTTTTTGAGACAGGGTTTCTCTGTGTATCCCTGGCTGTCCTGGAACTCATAGACCAGGCTGGCCTCGAACTCAGAAATCTGCCTGCCTCTGCCTCCCAAGTGTTGGATCAAAGGCATCCACCACCACTGCCTGGCAACTCAAAACTTTTAAAAGATTCTTTTAAAAATGTGATTTCTGAGTGGTTTCCTGCAGAATAGTGACCAGTTCATCAGAGGCTCCATTGAGTTTGAGAGGTCTTTAGAAGACATGTGTGCTATTTAACACCCTGAAATACCCATCAGAAATTCAACCTCATTATAAATATGTAGTAATTTCTCTTTGTTATTCAGAGAATGTGTGAGTTTTTTTCCCTTCCCATATTAACCTTAGCTCCTACTCAGAAGAGAACAAATCCAGGCTGAAGAGGGATGGCTGATATGGTACAGAAAAGATTCAGCCATTTTTCCCCAGGAAAAAGTAGCTGATGGCTGCCATCTCTGGTTTCAGCTCTGGTAATTCTGCTCCAGGAGTGGGAAAGCCTTCAAGTCCTTATATTGTTCCAAAGTTCTCAGTGTACTGCATCTGTAGTATGTTATACATAAAAAATCGGCATTTTTAAAAGTCCAGTTTACATTCTTAAGGATTAAAAACTTTAGTTTTGGTCTTTCTAGCTCTGCTTTTCATGTCTAAATTGCCATCCTTTTACATTTTTGTTTGTTTTGACTTTTGTGATTCTTCTCCTCATTCTATTCTGGGTTCCTGTAATCCCTTTGCCACACCGCCACAAGAAAGAGCTTTGCAAAATGAAATCGGATTATTTCCTTTCCCATTTTTTAAAGCCTATCATGGCTTCCCGCAGCACATCGAATAACCTTAAATTGACTTTCCTGACCTTTGAGGGTTTTTGTTCTCTGATCCATGCCTATTTCACAGTTTTATATCTTGGTCCCCTTCTGTCACTTTCCAGTTGCCTCTTACTGAGGCTACTCTTAGGCCTGCACTTGTAGCTCGCCTCTGCTCCTGATGTCCCATGGAGCTCATCCATGTAAGTCATCCATCCATCCGCATCTTGTCACTTCCTGAAGCTCACAGGTCTCTTCATAATAACATAACCAAAATTATTTCTGTGGATTTGCTTGGTTATTTACTAATTACTTATCTGCTTCTCCCTGGGCTCAGACAGAGTTCTGTCCACCAACAGTGAGTCACCAGGACTGGCAGAGTATAAACATTAGCAGCATCTCTCTGTGTGCCTTAGCTCATAATGCATAACTACGAAGAAAGCAGACCAAAAGTAAGACACATTCATAGATATCTAACTCTCATGTTGACTTTCTTGTTTCAAATGGAAATGTCTCAGAGGCCCATGAGAGGGTCCCATCTGTTAACTTTACCATTCTCATAACACTTAAAAAAAAAAAAAGTCAGTGGTTTTTTTGTAGGTCTCAAAACAAATTCTGAGTACAATTTGGAACTGGTGAAAATCGGACCAATGAGACAGTTCAGTGGGTAAAGGTGCTTGTTGTCAAGCCTCGGGAACTGAGTTCGAACCCTGGGACTCTCATGGTAAAATGAGTGAGAACTGATTCCAATAAGGTGTCCTGTGACTGACACACTTATGATGTCCCACCTGTCTTCTCCTCCCCCTTTTACACATACTCTAATGTTTTTAATTTTTTGATTTAATTCTGATTGATAGATTCCAACCATATGACCTGACATCCTTATATTGGCTATCAGGCTCATGTATTTCAGAAATACAAGGGACCAATAGCAAACTGTTTACTTAATATATGATTACAAGTAGAGTCCATTCCATGTGTAAACAGCTGGAAAAACTAGCTTAGACTTCCGTGCATGTTTATTCTTTCCATTGCTAGAGCCTTGTAATTTAGGAATAAAGGGGCTGATGTTAACAACAAAAACATTGGCCTGTGTGGTAGTCTGAATGAGATGTCCCCTAAAGTCCTGGGCATTTGAATACTTGGTCCTTGGTTGATGGTGCTGTTTGGGAGATTTAAGAGGTGTAGCCCTACTGTGTAGCCCTACTGGAGGAAGTACATCACTGGAGGTAGGCACCGAGAGTTTAAAGACTGCTGATGTTTCGAGATAGCTCTCTGCTTGTGCTTTTGGTTTAAGAAGTGAGCTCTTAGCTTGTTTCTCTAGTAGCCAATGCTTTCTGTGGCCAAGCTTCCCTGCCTTGATGATGATGGACTCCTGTTCTTCTGGAGCGGGAAGCCCAAGTCATAGCTTCCTCTGTAAGTAGACTAAGCTAGCAGGGCAATAGGACAGTAACAAATAGAGCCTATAAAGTTTGAAGAAAGATATCAAATGTTAATTCTCTCTTTTAGAAATTAACTTTTAGTAAAACTGTCAACATTTTTTTTTCTGTTCTTTTCATGAAAACTAGAACTCTCACCAGATACTAAACTAGCAAAAGTGGATTCTTAAGGACAAGTCAGAGAATTCAGATCCAAGTTTAGCTCAGGTTCTGAGAACTCTGGAGGTGACCAGAGTACAGGTCTCCCTTCTTTTTCATGAAAACGCCAGACTTGCTGGGCTGTCCTGAAGGCCTGCCCTGTCCTCCCTTACTTATGATTTGCCTCTTTTGCGTAATGATTTTCTGTAGCTTCTATTTTCTGTAGCATTATAACATGGATATGTAGTTTTTTTTTTCTGTTCTTAAGTCAGTAAGCTCTTAAAATGCTAGTCCTTGTCCTGGTTCTAATTCAGGTTAGCCAGGTCCCCATTTGATCCAATACGATGTGTCTAGCATTTGGAGTCACACGATGTTCAGAGTGGCCCATTCTGGGGTATGAATGAGATTTATTCTCTGTGAGTTAGCATGACACAAGAAGGACATTTGCTTATGAATCATTAAGTAAGTAAAAGCATTTAAATCCAAGCACATGTTTCTGTCTCCTACTGATGTTTTTTTTTTTTAACACAGTTATCTTTCCACCTTCATTTATTGAGGGACAATTTGCATAGTTTAGTCATGATTCCTGTGGATTTTAAATTATATATTGTTGTGACATTATTACAGGTGATCAAGACAGAAAATTCATAACTAAATATTTTTCAAGTCACATATTTTATATATCCCTCCTTGCACTTTTAAGACAGAAGCCAATACTTTAATACAATGTCTTTAGCATATTACCTTAAGCAAAGAACAACAACAAAAAAATTTGGGCTGGCAAGATGGCTCAGCCAGGAAAGGAGCTTGCCACTAAGCATGCCAAACTGAGTTCCATATCTCCAACCCTGGCAACATGGTAGAAGGAAAGAATTGTTCCCACATATACATGCCCTTTGCCCTCCACATATACGTACTAGTCCACATTCAGTCACACATAAGCACCTAGATAAATAAGTAAAATTGTTAAAAATAAAAACCTTCCTTTAAGAGGCGGCATGAATCTTATATACATGGGTGCTTATAAGAAACGAGATGATGTTTCTTCTCATTGCCCGTTCACATTCTCATTTAAGTAAACACAGAAGGGACTAACTTAGGCGCGGACTTCATGAAACAGGTAATGTGTGAGAGAGCAGTGGTGCACAGGAATCACAGGGATTTCTCTTACCTGTTACACAGGTAAAATGCCTCTTACTGTATGTACAGTATCCACAGTAGGCAGTGTTAGAAGCTCAGACAGTCTCTGAATCTAGACCCAACTGCTTGACAAATATGGCACTCTGCTGTGGTGATAATCAGAGGTCACAGCTTTATTTAACACCATCACACACCGAATGGGAGAAGACAGACTGATCAGCAGTCCTCTGGAGTCCAATCTTGCCTTTAAAAGGTGGGGCTCACCAAGTGGCTTAAAACAGGTCTCATCTTTCATCGAGGGCTTCTAATTTTAAATTGCTGCATGCTAAATTTTCTCAGAAGTGTCACCCTGAAGCTCCACCCACTTCGTTCAGATGAACCACTAGTTTTAAATAAGAATTTCCCAGGGCTGTGACTTCCCGAGTACACTCTGTGATATGCAGCCCACATGGGATGCAAAGCAATGAGAACTGATTCGTCATCTGAATAAAAGCTTCCACTATCAAGTTCTGGTATGTTTCATGTAGGAAACTAGTCTAACATATTCTAATATAATTGATACTGCTCTCAGTGATAAAAAGAATTCACTTAGAAAAATTCCAATCAGAACAAATAATTTCCTGTAATAACAAGCTAGAATTTTTCTTTAAAAGCCACTGAGAAATACTCTGTAGAGGTATTATGATGAGATAGGACCCACAAAGACAGGTGACATCACATCCATTTACACCTGTAAAGGGAACTTAAATCCTTTACAGAGTGAGGCAGTAGGATTCTTCCAGATAACTTTTCCCAGATTCAACCTTCTCTAGGAACACTGCTAGCGGGAAAAGCCAACCTATTAATTGTTGCTTAAAGCACTCGTGGTTTGAAATGGGGACACTTGGGGATAGAGAATACAATTTTCATTTTTATTACTACCGTTAAGTGCATATAAAACAAGAGTACAGACAAAAGGTACTGACAAAAGCAGTTATCTAACTTGCTTCTTACTATTTACGTCATCTGGACACGTCCTTTATTCCTACCACATGTTAACACAGGTGGACTAAAGATGAACATCACAAACTGAGTTAGGGGACTCACGCATGGCGACTGTGTAAGTTGGAGGTCTGGAGAGGACAGAAGTTGTTCCTGGGTTTCTTCCCGAGTCCTGATGATCAGGACAGAAAATTCTGCACAGGCATGTGCTTCTTTATCAAGCCTCTTAATTCTGATGAAGCCGTGATAGAGTGTATAACCAAAGAGCCTAGTTATTATCATCTGATGAAAACAGATCGTGACTGTCACTGCGGCACTGCTCATAAAAATGCATGCATACTTCAAGACCAGCCATGAGACTGTAGCTTATTAGGTCCTAGTCGGGGAGGTGTTTTCCTCCTCTAGACTCCCAGGTCTCTTTCCGCTTACCCCCAGTTGCTTCATCACAGGCAGCTGCATCAGCTCCTACCCCTTCTCTGAAACAGTATAATAGGAAGGAAGTGGATACAATGTTTGTTTGTTTGTTTGTTTCCATAGAACTCAGACTTTTTAAACTACAGTAACACCTACTAAGTGCTTATTCTCCCTCAAACACTTCTTTGGCAAAATTTACCTCAACAGAGTTATTTTGTTCTTCTGGACAATATGTGATATTGTTATTTTGATCAAAACAATCAACAAAATTGAGGTTCCAAGAAGCAAAGCAGACTGCTCAAAATTGGAGTAGAAGTAATTGGCAGAAGTGCAGGTCACATCTACACAAGTGTCTTCAGGGCTGTGACTCCTGTTTAACTCCCACAGCACTGGTTCGATATGACTATCACCTGTAGAGGTAAAAGCCACGTTGACATACACAAACAGAGTAAAACAAAAGCTGACAGTTACCCAGAGCACTCCAGCTGTGACATACACAAACAGAGTAAAACAAAAGCTGACAGTTACCCAGAGCACTCCAGCCGAGGCCTCCTCAGATCCTTTCTATCTATGCTGGGCTGATTTCTCCTCCTAATGTTTCCTTTCTATTCTCTTATCTTCTTTTTCTTGCTTTTGCTTCTGGTGTAATGAAGGATTTGTAGACAAAGGGACCGTGTGCAGCTTATGGAAGAAAGCAAGGGGATCCTTGACAAGATACTGGTCATCTCAGAGAAACACACAGCACAGGGGGCTTTCTGTCCTAGGGGCAACATAAATGTCTCTTTCAGGTAAGGTTTTGAGGACTCTCTCAGTAGATTGCACAATTTCCAGTCTCTGAGTTACTTGGCTCAGGGACCAACATACAGAATAGAGGAGCACCTAAATCAAGTCTTGCAATCAGGGAGAACAAGACCCACCTGGGTAGAGTCCCAAGCTATATACACTGGAAAATGGCTACTCCCAGTTAAATCACACAGTTGTTTTCCAAACGAAAGAGGGTTAGCAAGAACAGAAATTATCCTCAATGCCTATCTTCTGCTTCTATTTCTGGAAAGAAAGTCCTCTAGTTTCTTATTACTTTTGTCTAGTAGTCCCCTAAAAGCAGTGATGGGCTCAATTACTATTTCCAGAGCCTGATGAGGCTGGACTCATAGGTGAGTCACTCTCCCTCTCCTGGTTAATCCAGGACTCAGCAGATTGCTGTCCCTTCTCATCTTCTCACTTTGGCCAATGGTATAGCTCCAGACTGTACCACTAATTTGAGCAACTAACTCCCAGTTAAATCTGGTGTTCATTTACTAATCACCCTGACAGTTTTCCATTCCAAGGCAAAATAAAGCAAATTAAATAGTTTTCTTCTTTTTTATCATGGATTAAATTTAAAAATTCAAAAATTGAATAATACAGGGAATAATAAAAATTATATTTTGTTATAATTAAAAATGTGACTTAAGGCTTGAAGATGGACCTCTAAAGTGATTTTCCCCATAAACATCACTCTTTGTTCCACTCTAGCCTTATTGCTTATTCATTTGTATACACACACAAACTTGTATTTACAAACATATACATATTATGGGATGCATATATATAAATCATACATAGACTTTGCATATGAGAAAACATACCCTGTTATTAATAGGAGAATTCATAGATGTTATCTAATTTCATAAATTTTTATATTACTGTATGCATCTATGGTGGTTTGAATAAGAATGTTCCCTCCCAATAGGCCCATATATTTGAATATTTGGTCATTATGGGGTGATCCTACCTAAGAGGAATTAGGAGGTGTGGCCTTGTTGGAGGAAGTGTGTCACTGGAGGGTGGGCTTTGGGGTTTGCAAAGCTCAAGCTAGGTCTACTGCCTACAGGTCAGATGTCTCCAGAATTATGCCTGTTTACATGATGCCATGCTCCTTGCCATGATTGTAGTGAAGAAAACCATTAAAACTATCAGCCAACTCTAATTAAATGTTTTCCTTTACAAGAGTTGCTATGGTCATGGCATCTCTTCACAGTGATAGAACAGTCACTAAGACAACTTTAGTTTTTTCAAACTTCAGCATCAGAAGCCATGAATGTCCTGCAAGACAGTTCAGTGGGTAAAGGCAGTAGTGTCCAAGCCTCATGAGCTATGTTTGGCTCTTGGGACCCACAGGATAGAAGGAGAGAATCAGTTCCAAGAACACATGAGCTCCCAACTACTCCTCCACACAGAAATAAATGAATGAATAAATAAATGTAATTTTTTAAAGGCAATAAAGAGAAGAAAATCTATCCAGCAGAAGACCATAAAATTATTTGAGTTCCTATGATAATGACTGAACTAAAAATGCTAAGCTTTGACTTTATAATACACTGCAGCACAAAGACCTTCACCCATGAAAATAGAAACAATTACAAATTTTGATTCATAAATATAAATTTTAAATACTGTTTCTAATATTAGAACTGAAGGTAAATTCTGTTTCAATCAATTCTGTCTGCTAACCTACAGGCACCATTCCCTGCTTTGATTCTCCATTTTGGCAATTCCATTTTCCTCCCTTCAAAGGTACTTTTGCTCTTGTCTTGCTTTCTGGCAGCCTCTCATCTTCTGTACTAGACTTGGGTGTTTTGCCTGTTTGAATCACTTCTCCTGAGTTACCTGCTCTCCATTTCTCCATGGTGAGCCATTTCCCTCCACTATTGTCCTGTGTGGCCTACCCTGCTTAAATAGCACACTTCTAGCCCAGTGGGCTGACACTTAATTCCTTTGGCCACATTAACTGATTCAAAGAGGGAAAAATGCAAGTCAGATTTAATATGACTGTTGGTAGTCACTGCACATAGATTCTGTTTGGAGTGAGACTTACTCCTATATGGTAAGGAACTTTGAAGAGCTGGGGAAGGGGAAACCATGACCAGAATATATTGTATAAAAATACGTTTTCAAAAAACTGAAGGGCTTATGTGCTGAACAGCTGTGTTGATAAACAGAGAAAGCATATGGATCCAGCTAAACTTCAGTAGTGTATAACTGACTGTTGAGATCAAATATATTTATGAGTACTTCAATTATTTAAGAGAAAAAGTTAACTTTTGTTTGCAGCAATTTTAGATGACTTTTCGTGTTCTATAAATACTCCTGGAAAAGTCACCAATATTAACTTGACATTGTTGATCATTTTCCATCAAAATGTACCCAAAGTCTGTCCACCATGTGACTCCAACTCCCCAAAGTTCTGTGTCCCATATTGTCTTGTCTTTTTCTTTCTTTTTTACATCTTAACACAGCAGCCTAGAAAGTGAGGCTCAGTTTAACAGTTCCTCTACCCAAGATTATGGAGAGGCATTTGGATTTTGTTTAAATAACCTAGACCCCCCTTCAGTAAATAAGCTTCCACCAATACTAATAACTGAAGGTCTGTAACAACGAGAGGTTACAAAAAGCTTCCTTGTACATTTGCTTGTGACTGAAACAAAAGGATGAATTTGAAGTGGAAAGACCATTGGCTCCATTTCAAACACAGGGGGAGAGAGAGGGACATGAAAGGTGGAAGGAATTTAAAAATAATGGGTTTCAGAAAAAAAAAAGATGACAAAAGTCACACAAAACCTAAATGCGCATATATAATGCTGCCCATCTAAATGTTGGTAAACAAACAAACAGAAAACAAAAATCATCACTGGTCCACAGCACATGTCAGGCAAACCCAAGTAAGTCTAACTACTTCCACAGTGACTTATGGCATATAGACCACTTCTTCTTTCTCAAGCTCTCCACCATAGATCAGAAGTACACCGATATTATATTATAGAGTTACTATAAATAACAAAATTGGCAATTATAACAGTTTGGGAAAGGGTAGTTATGGGTAACTATGCGATAAATGTTAGCTTTTATTAAGGCCAGGAATTCTGTTACAAAAACTAAATAAATTCCCCACAATATGGCATCTTGACAGGGGCTGCTCAATAACACACTTTCATGTGAGCAAACATTGAACTCTTAGGTATCATTTACATAGTTTGGGCCTTTATCAGAGGCCAACTATATATTACAGTCTTTAAAATTCTCTTTTGCAATATAATATTAAAAAGAAAGGGGCTGGGCTGGAGAGATGGTTCAGAGGTTAAGAACACTAGCTGCTCTTCCAGATGTCCTGAGTTCAATTCCCAGAAACCACAGGGTGGCTCGCAACCATCTGTAATGGGACCTGATGCCTTCTTCTGGTGTGCAGGAATACTTGTAGGCAAAACACTATACATAGTAAATAAATAAACTTTAATAAAAGAAAAAAAAGAGAAAAGAAAAAAGAAAAGGAGGGAACCGTTATAAGAGGGGAGGGTTAGTGAAGGATGCTGGGTCACTGGCATGAGCCTTTAGAGGGTCACTGGCCTGGCCTCTCCCTATCTTGTTTTGTGTTTCCTGATGATCTTGAGGTCAACTGGTCCCCTAGTAAATTGTGGCACCACATTACTACCCATCTGCTATATAAATGAACTGTGTGAAGTACAACAGTAGAGTCAGCTGTCCAAGGATTTGAAACCTATGAAACTTGGAGTCAAAATCCCCTTTCCTCTTAAAAGTTGGTTATCTCAATTGGCATCTTGTCACAGAAATTGGCTAGCTGATACACAGGGCATGATTTTTCCTTTCTTCTCTTTTACTTTCTTTTCTTCTCTTCTTTTTCTTTTCTTTTTAAATGTATTCACTTTACAACCTGCTTACTGCCCCCCAGTCACTCCCCTAGTTACTCCCTACCCTTCTACTCTGAAAGAGTGGGGGCCCCTGGTTATCTCCCCACCCTGGCCCATCAAGTCACTGAAGAGATAGGCACTTCCTCTCCCATTGAGGCCAAACAAGGCAGCCTAACCAGAAGAATATATCCCACATCCAGGCAACAGCTTTTGGGGTAGCCCCTGCTCCAGTTGTTCCTTTGGGACTCAAGCCACATGAAGACCAAGCTGCACACCTGCTGCATATGTGCATGTGTGGGGAAGCCTAGATCCAGCCATTGTATATTCTTTAGTTGGTGGTTCAGCCTCTGAGAGCCCCAAGGGCCCACATTAGTTGACTTTGTTGATCTTCTTGTGGACTTTTCCCCTTCAGGGTCTGCAATCCTTCTTCCTATTTTTCCATAAATAGGAAATTCAATTCAATTTCCATAAGAGTCCCCAAGCTCCAGCCACTGTTTGGCTGTGGGTGTCTGCATCTGTCTGAGTTGGCTGCTGGGTAGAGCCTCTCAGAGGATAACACAGAGCATGATTTTAAGGGTCTGAATGTTTAGCGGCTATGGTACTCTATTTTCAACTCAGCACGATACTCCAGGTTATAGTTCCCATGGGTTTCGTGTTTAACAATGAGTCTCAGCAGAAGACTCTATCACAAGCCTTGAAGTATCCAATGCTAGGGCAGGAACCAAAGCCTGATGGTACAGTCATGGCTTTTACGTTCAAGCAAGAGCAGGCAAAATACATCCTACTGACCATGAAATGAAAATGACTCATTTGGGTCAACATTTCTGAAAATATTTGAATAGGTTCCAAATTCTAAAATAAACGGCTGCCAAAAATAGACAGGCGAACAAACAAACCAACCAACCCCCAAATGCCCTTCTTTCCATGATTTTCAATCACAAATGAAACAAGAGGAAAACATCTCAGGTCTTAACACGTGTGTTTCAAATATCCTGGTAGTTGGTGGGTCTGACAACCAGAGTGGCAACTTGTGTTGCTTAAATAATTATAGTCACTAATATCAGGCCCCCAGGGGAATTAAATATCTTATTTAGCTTGCTCACTAAACACACATAATCAAGATATACAAAGAACAGACAAGATGCTTAAGCATCTTAACAATAAAAAAAAATCAGTACTTGAATTTAAATATGTGGTTTAATTTGTCATGACGGAATTACCCGGCTAATTAATATAAAAGGCTGAGCATAGATGGTAATAAGATGTTCTTTAGGGAAAAACTGCTTTCTTCTTAAATATCACTTGTTAAGGTCTGATTGTCCAGCTTCTCATTTAACAACATAAAATAAACTTCATTTTTCACAACATAAAAATTGTGAACATCAGTGGAGGATCATGATACAGTGGAGTGTGTATGTGTGTGTGTGTGTGTGTGTGTGTGTGTGTGTGTTCACACACTTGGGTGTGTACTGGGGATAGAATTCAGGACATTGTGCAGATTAAGTAAGTGATCTACTACTGCAACATGCAACCCAGCACACTAAATCTACGCCACATAAAACTTTACATGACCACATTATTATACAGTAATAGAACAGAAGAAGAATTATGATTTTCCATTAAAATTCTATTTCTGAGAGCACTATATCATTAGCATTTATTAACTTATAAAATAATAGATTTCATTGTGACATCTTTATGCATGTACTTTACTTCGAAAACACAATTTGAACACATTCACCTGTCATTTCCTGGTATGGTTCCACTCCTCACTTTCTGAAAGCTTTATTTTTCAAGACTCAATGAAAGTCCTAAATAATGCTACCCTGTTGATTTAGAATTCAAAACTTATAAAATTCAAAAACATGTATAAAATATCAAATTAGCATTTATTTTTCAAGTATCCTTTGAAAGAAATGAAATATCTTAAAACAACTGAAATGAGCTTACCAACTGACACACTAAACTTTAAAAACACAAACACATACTGCACAGACCAGGAATAGACACCCCCTCTCTCACACACACATACACACACACACACACACACACACACACTCACGGTTGCTGTATGTTTAAAGAGACTGGGATTAATTTAGCAAGTGGACAAAAAGACCAACACACACACACACATGAAAAGGACCTGAAGACATGAATACCATTTATGCTAAAATTGTATTATTTGTCAAGCACTTACCACCCAGATATTTATAAACCAACAGAAACCACTTTTCTTCTTTTACATATTTTGGTACTATCTTTGGAATGAAATAAACTAAGAAGGGTATTATTTGTCTAGAGTTTGGCTGGAGGGCTCAGAAAAAAAGAATTCTGTAAATTAGAAGCTGAGCATATCAGCACCTCACAGAACTGTCACGTGTTGTACCACAAGGATGCATGTGATGTCAGGACATGTGCCAATCATCAGCTAACACATACGGCTTCACACGAAGCATTCTTTGTAACTTTTTCTCATTTCTTCTGACTTATTTGAAACACCAAGTCATTCATCCAGAAGAGCCCTACGGAATGCTTCCTGTGCTTGGTGCTCTCTCTAGATCCTTTCCTGAGGTCTGACTGTTAGAAGGCATGTATTTCCCCTGGATGTATTGTCATCTTTGTCCTTAAATGGGAAGCGGGTTTTTTTGGTTTTTTTGGGTTTTTTTTTGTTTTTTTGTTTTTTTTTTTGCATGCACATAATTCCAAAAAAAAAAAAAAATCACTGAATATGTACAAATAAAGTGCTACTCTTCTCAGTCACAAAGTCATTAAGGAGTTGGTCAAAGCTATGTGAGAAAAAAAATGTTCTTTTCTTGCCAGGCAGTGGTGGCACAAGTCTTTAGTCCCAGCACCTGGGAGACAGATGGCAGGCGAATTTCTGAGTGTGAGGTTATCCTGGCCTACAGAGTGAGTTCCCGGACAGCCAGGGCTACACAGAGAAACCCTGTGTTGAAAAACCAAAAAACCAAAAACCAAAGACCAAAAAACCCCAAAACCCCAAAATGTTCTTTTCTCTAATCAGAGTTCTGTAACTACTTTAAGAACAGAATATTTTCAAGAGTTTTCAACAAAAGAATTATTGTCCCTGCATGTCTCTTGATTTCTTTTGCCTTTTCTTGGGCTCTTTCCCTTCTGTCTGTTTTGTTCGATTCTGATTTATTTGTTGTTTAAGCTTATTATATTTTATTTTATGATTATTCCTTAAAGTCTGTTTGTTTTCTAATGAGAGACAGAATGGGGGTAAATCCAGATGGGGGTAAAGTCCTGTGTGGAGGGCATGATTAGACTATATTGTATTAAAATATATTTTCAATAAAAGAAACAAAAAAATTTTAGCTCTAATTAATCATTGAATCTCTTTTCTACCACTGTACTGGAAACTCTCCTGCATGCCTTCATTCTCCTTTCATATTGTGACCTTATAACCTAGAAACTTGCATCAGGCTACCGCCCCTGGAAGGTAGAATTTTCTCCTCAACATATACTGCATACCCTGAATTGCCTTTATTTATTTATTTATTTATTTATTTATTTATTTATTTTGGTCAGGAGTGCAAGAAGCACTGTCCACATGCTGCTTATGTTAGCACCCGTGCCACCAGGCACTGCTCATGCCTTCACCTTTCCTGAAGCTCACAACAGCCTCTCGTCTTTCCTGGTTAGCTGCAAACTCCTCTTAGGCAGGAGCTGTGTCTTATTCACCTGTTTTATCTCTAGTATTTAGCAAAGTGCTTCCCATGCAATTAGCACTCAGTCAGTATCCACTGAAGGACTGTATTATAATAGCAAATCTATTTGTGGAGAATGTCTAAAGCAGCAGGCAGGGGTGAGGAGAGGGGAGGAGAGTCTGACCAAGAGCCAGGAGCAGAACCGACAAGCTTGAGTGGCTCAAGAAGTGAGAAGTAGGCAGGAATCAGGTGGGAGCTGGGCTTCCTGCCACAGAGTCCAGGCTGGAAGACAAAATGGATGAGCACATAGCAGAAAATATCCCACGCTGAAGAAGCTGTCTGCTAAACATAGTCCAACATCTTTGAAATTGTAACTTTTCCAAATTCTCTACATAGCAGCCTATCACTGACAGACCTCGGGCACTGTCCCCCGAAATGACAATCACACCCATGATAGCAATTCCAGCCTGTTTTCAAGGCAGAACTTCAGGTCGAGGAGCTGCTGGGAAAGTATTTAATCCTAGAGACTTAATAGCCAGTCATGATTTCATATTTAATTAAGTTTTTGAGAAGCATGTGCTATCAAAATCTGAACAAAATGAGTAAACTTCTTTAATGAATCAGGACATCAAATTCTAGAGTGGGTGTGTTTTAAAATATGAGTAGTTTCAGTAATTTGCCTAGAAATCAAAGGGACCTATTTTATCAGTGTTGGCTACTTTTAGAATATGAGAAATACGTAGGCCAGGTTTCTGTATCCTAAGATATGCTGTAAAAATTCAAACTCCTGGTCTTGATTGTTTTATCTCTGGCTAACAAGCAACTATGTCTCACTTTGATTTTTGAATCAAAACAATTTTATAAATTTTGAAGAAATTATAAAATAGATTAGCTAAGTAAAATCTACTGTTTGGTCTAGATTTTAAAGACCAATGCTTTGCAATAATGGGCCAAGAGCTGGACAGACTGAGAAACGAATGACTCTTCAGATTCATGCCATGAAGGTGAGATTACAATGCAAACCCATGTCCTCTGTGTAGAAAGTAGGGCACATGGCTATAGCACATCATAGTTTCCAGAACAGAGGTTGATGGTAGATACCTCCTCAGTTCCAGTGTGTGTTAGGAAATTATAAAGTGAAATGAATTAGTAAAGATCATGGTAGACAATCTTACTAGATTAAAATCTCCATATGAACATAATCCTTACAGTTTCTCATACCTTGATGAGTTTAACTTTTCCCCTAGTCTGTTTTTTATTATTATAAACAAAATAATAGAATCTGAGTAACTTTAGAAAGATGCTTATTTAGCTCACAATTCTGTAGGCTCAAAGGCTGATGGTCCTCTGGCTCACAAAGCACAGACATGACACGAAGTATCTCATGATGAGATTCTTTTGGATAGCCTTTGCTCTTATAAACCTCCTCTCTTTCAATCATAGGCTCCACCCTGACAAACCCATCTATTGCAAAGTGACACCCAAAGCCCTCAACTCTGTGCCTGGATTAAGTTTCTGTTTTCTTCACACTTCAGAATGTCGATGAAATTTCAACACATGAACCCACTGGGGACACACAGGCCATAGAAAGGGCCAAAAGTTCTGTCAGGTCATAACAGGGGACTCTGGAAGAGAAATCCCATCCTGCCTCTCTGAGCGGGAGAGGAAAGAGCATGCTGAAACATGGCAAAGCACTCTATTGAACATAGAAAGTTCTACCCACTGAAGGCACTACTTCAGAAGAACCTAAATTACTGAGGTTTCCCCAAAGCTTAAATAGCTGGGAGGGGTGAAGATTCCAAAGTACACTGCTCCATTCTCAGCAACCACAGGCATGTTGGGAATGTTGGAATTGTCATGCCAGAAATTAAAAAAAGAAAGAAAGAAGAAAGGAAGGAGGGAAGAAAGACAGACAGAAAGAAAAGAACTGTAGTGGAAAAACTGACACCATGAGAGAAAAATGAGTGTTATAAACAGAGAGCTGGAAATTCCAAGAAGGCCGAAAGGGAATGCCAGTGACTACAGGCCTTAAGAACTCCCCATGAAGAGAGCCCTATGTTAGCACCTTGGGAGACTGGGCACAGCTGAGAATCATGGAATTTGTGGATATGACAACTGCAGTGCGCAAAGACTGGAGAGAGAAAAATGACAAAGAAAGTCAGAACACAATATCCAGCAAAGTTGCCATTAGCTATAAAATGCATAATGTCCAGATTGGAGGTGGCAGGCAGCTGCGTAGGATGGGAGATAAGAACAAGGCCATCTTTAAAGCAGCCAGGACTGAGGAGGTCCCAGAACAATCTGTTAAATGTGGAGGCTCACAAAAATAAAGACAAATGCCTAAAGGATGCCTTACCCCACCTCAGCCCCGGTGGGCACCTTGGCTGAGAGGCACAAAGATTAAGAATTACTCTAACTTCTAAGCAGGGCCAGTGAGCAGAGAATGTAATGAAGAAACTGAAGTATCAATAAACAAAACGAGATTTCCATACCCTGCCAGGTTAGCCTTCAAAGTGAAGTAGAAATTAAATTGTGTATGTGTGTGTAAGTGTGCGCGTACACACATGTACATATATATGGACGTGTGTGTAAGTGTGCGCATACACACATGTACATATATATGGACGTGTGTGTAAGTGTGCACATACACACATGTACATATATATGGACAAGGAACTGCAATACACAAAAAGCAAGAAGAGGAGGCAGGACTATATCGCTGTAAAGATTAGCTAAACAGCTTCTGCTTTTCAGACTATATAAAAGAGCGAAAGTGATCAGACTTTAAAAGCCAGTGGTTCTCAATCCTTGTGTCATGATCCCCAAAAGACCACTGGAAGACACATATATTTATATTACGATTCAAAACAGTAGTAAAATTACAGTTACGAAGTAGTGGTGAAAATAAGTGTATGGTTGTCAGTAACCACAACATGAGGGACTATATTAAAGGGCCACAGCATTAGGAAGGCTGAGGACCACTGCTTTAAACAATCCATAGCATAGAAAGTATACTAAGTATAGTGTATAAGTAGCATCATTTTATTTGAAAGGGACCATGAATTAAATGTCAATGTATATTAGACACTGTATGGAACCATTGAAAACCAACTTTTCTGGAAGTACAACTGTATGCTGAGAAGAGAGGAAAAATAAAATTATATAAATTAAGAACAAAAAGAACAATAACAAAATAAGAAAAGAAAAACCCAACAAAACATAACAGGGACAAAGAATAGAGGAAACAAAAAGCAGCTATTGGCCTATCTGAATTAATAGACACATTAACACCAATGAGCATTTTATCAAAGGAAAAATTATCAGAGTAGATAAAAAAAAGTCTAT
This sequence comes from Arvicanthis niloticus, assembly GCF_011762505.2. Taxonomy (NCBI): domain Eukaryota; kingdom Metazoa; phylum Chordata; class Mammalia; order Rodentia; family Muridae; genus Arvicanthis; species Arvicanthis niloticus. Next base: position 104,059,152 of record NC_047661.1, on the reverse strand, counting down.
GTGGTCACATTCAGTAAAATGTTAACAGGATCCTCCCATCCTCACTCTGAATATCTAACAAGAAGGTAGGATACTGCTTGCCCAATGTTTCTGTGTGTTCTGTAAATTTGGTCAGCATGGCAGTCATGTGACAAAGTAGCTCCAGAAATAAGGGAGTATGTAAGGAGGGTGATCTTGCAGGTAAAAGGTAAAAATACCTTTAAGAAACATCACACTCACCTTCCCTTCAGCCACTTATGTGCAAGGCTGTGTGTAGGGATGCTTAGAACGTGCATGACTGTTGGATGAAGAAATATTCCCAAGGCCATGAATGTATTCACCTCAGCGCCAGCCCCTTCTGTTGTGTCCTATCAGCTCTGACGGGATGAATGGTGGCTCTCATTTCCAGACACTCTTTTACTACATGAAGCCTGTGTCATGTGCTGTTAAAACTCATCTAATTGCTTTCAGAACTCCATATATGCCGTCTGAAAACCATGATATTAACAGGTCTTTATTTCTGGTATCACCAATAAATAAATGTCTCACATTTCTTACTGAGTTCCACTGGCACATGTTATATAAAAGAGAAGGGGCTCAGAGAGATGAGGATGCAGAATTGTTAGCTGTGGGTATCTCTGAGAACGAAAACTAAAGTTTTCATTATCGACTCTTTCTCACAAATCCATTCAATTCTCTTTAGTTTCATAAGAAAAGCACAAATAATTTAAGTGTTGTTCTCCTCTCTGTGTACTTATATGGCTTCCAGTGCTGTGACAGATGTGTATTCCAGCATATACATACACAGTGCATCTGTGTACATGCAACGTATGTGTCTCCTGGCAGTTCCTGCTATACATATGACACAAATGAAGAAAAGCAAACTATAACACCCAATACCTGCCACTCTGTCATAATTTTTTTAATTTTTTTTGAGAATTTCATACATGGGCATTATATTTATATTATTTCTATCCCTCCTTTTCCCTTTCCTATTTCTTCTGTATCCCCATACTCCATCTCATATTCTTGACCTCTTCTTTGGTTATTATATGCACACACATATATGTATGTATGTATGATATACATATACACATACATACATATATATATGCATACAACATACTAAGTCCATTTAATATTGATCATATGTGGATGTTTTTAGGGTGATCATTTAGAACCAGAAAACCTATCAGCAATCTTGTCCCTGAAGAAAACTGCTTCTCCTTCTCCCAGCAACCTTATTGCTTATAGCTCTTCATTGAGGGGTATGACCTGGTGAAACATCCCTTGTCTCTTCAACATGTCAGTTTTCTCTGAGTCTTAGTTGTAATTGTGGAAGAGAGGGTAAAAATATTGTAGGAACCAAAGGACCAGCTTCTAGATAGTGTCGTCTAGACATGACAGGGAAGCTGCACCCATGAAATCTCAATGTAGGGTTGTTGCCTCAAGTCTGGTGCCAGGGGGCCTGGATAGAGAGCCAGCCTGAGATGATCACCTATCAGGCATCAGGCAGGTGGGGACAGGCTCCCAGGATTGGGAGCAAGCTAGAGATTAGAAGAACCCCACCCAGAACTTCGAGCCTCAAGACGGAGTGAGCCTGAGACAGAAAACCCGCAAAAGAGTCCACTAGGGTGAGTGAGATGAGGAGTGAGCTCAAGATGACAATCAGACTGGCACCATGGCTGGGACAGGGAGTGAGGTTGAGTTGACTGTGGAAGCCTGGGGGGCAGAGAGTGGCAAACCATGAAGAAGATGACTCTGCCTGGTGCCACACTACACTAACAAGGCATAACATTCCTGAGACCACTCCTGAGATGAACCCAGACATTCAAAGACTCCGGGGTGCCACAAAGAGGAGCAAGTAGGTAGTGGAGAAATGGATGTGTGTGCAATGAAGAGAGGCAGAACTGGAGTCTTGACGGTAGTGAGGAACAGCCTGATTTGAATAGCCAGTGATGCCACTTGGGACCATGGTAGGGCTCTGACCTGTGCTGCGACAGGTAACCATGCCTGGGTTCATGGCCCTGCAGCAGCAGAGGTCTGCTATCACCAAGGATCAGTCAGATATCCCTGAAATATTTTCATGTCTGAGGGCTGTGCAGAAGCAGCCCCACTCCTCACGTGGGCATCATGGGAGAGCTGACCCCGGAGACATGAACGTAAGAGAGCTGAGCCCACTCCTAGCCAGCTGCAGTATTTGGGAGAGCAGGACCTGCCCATTGCAGGAGATGTGAGTGAGTCCACCAGAGAATATGAACCTGGGAGAGCTGGTCCTACTGCTCATCTCTCATGCAGTAGCGTAGATGAGGAAGCAGTAAGTCTCCTTTTCCCTCCTGTCTCATCACCTGTGACAGGCAGGACACCTGGCACTGGGGTCATGAGAGCAGGAGAGCTGGCCCTGCACCTCACCTGTGCAGCACAGTAGAGCTGACCCTGATGTTAGGGGTAGGGGTGAGCTGGCCCTGAGGGTGTGAACATGAGAGAGCTGGTCCTACAACTTGCCTGCCATGCATCAGTGTGGGCAAGGGGTGGGGTACCCCTGCCCCACCCTCAACCCTTGCTGACTATGGCAGGAGGGAAAGCTGGCTCTGTCCCTCACCTGCAGCAGCACTTGGGAGAATAGGCTCTGCACCTCCTATGGCAGTAAGGTAGCGCTGTGGGCAGTAAGATAGAACTGGACCTGGCTGAAGCTGTTGTTAGTGAGCTGGTCCAGTGGGGTATAAGAGCTGGCAGGCTGACCAGCTCAGATAACTCACAGACCCAGATCCAGGGCTTTGAATGGACCCACCCCAACATCTACCCTATGGATGAACTGCTGGAGTGCATGATGGGGTTGTTCCTACAGATCCAAAACTACAGGGTTTCCGTGACACAGGGCAACACCAGGATATCCAAAGGGAGTCCCAGTGAGCTGATAGAGTAGCAGAAACCAGAGGTCTCGTACCAAACCAACGAGTCACTGCAACAAATATTTGCAATCAAAGAAGTGTAAACAAAAGTGTACATACTATGGGACACACTGTGACACACTCCAGCCTCCACAACAAGATTTTTGTTCTTTGTTGTGGAGGATGTTGCAAGGGTAGAGGGTGAGTACAAGGGGAGGGGGAGATGAGTGGGATTGGGGTCCATGATATGAAATTGACAAAGAGTCAATAAAAAAAATAGCTGGAAGAAACTCTTTTCCACCCCCCAGAACTCCTCCCAGGCTTTGCTTTTTATAATGTGAAATCTAAAAAAAATACACCTACAAACTCACAACTCCCTGTTCGAGTCTGGTGCCTGTCAATCCACAAAAAGCATGCAGAAGAACCACACTGTCAAAAGAGGCATCAAAAGTGGAAAGGAACACATGACGTATTCCTTTGATGGGAAATTAAGAATTAATTTTATCCTGCAAATGACTGTGTGACCTTAAATCTTCCCAACATGAGTATTGCACTGATGGCTTTCAGACCATACTTTTCAATTATATTGAAATTGCATACTTTTCTAAAGTTATTCCTCTTTTCTTCTTTGTTGATTTCAATAGTAATTACATAATTTCATATTTATATTTTATATTTATATTTCTTTCCAGCCAGTTGAGAAAAATCCGTACATTTTAGCTATTCCTTTTCAAATTTCTAAAACTGGGTATTTGATTGAACTGTATTTAGACTGCCTTATAAATCTCACTAAGTGACAAAACATTTTGATTGGAACTAGTGATAATTCAAGTCACATACTTTAAATACTAAGGAGTGATTTCAAAGCACCTGAGCTCAGAGGCTGAGTTGCCTGATTACACATATTTTAAGCTCTTATGCTCCATACATCAATGTTCATCTTCAGGTCTCTTCACTCTGATTTGCAGCAGAAACAACCCAGGCAAACATCACTGCTATGCATCTAATAGGTCCCAGCCACTGAACTAACTTAGGAGAAGGGGAAAAAGATTATCTATGACAGCATTTAGCTGAAAACCCTATTTTGTTTTAATGTGAACTGTTTGTATATGTTCTTCATCAGTTATTTTTCTGAATTATGAAAGTGAATTATGAGAAAATGATTGAGTCGCATCATCTCTGTAATTTAATAGGGAACTTGAAAGCCTATAAGATATATAGATATGAGTGAGGGGATGACATGTCATCCAATACCTAGAAGGCACAGACAGCAAAATCCACGTATTTACATCTCTCAAAAATCAAACAACTGAATGACTTAAGAAAGTTCAGGAAAGAAAACAATACAAGAAGGGCTTCAGGACCACGAGGAAGCTGGAACCTGGAATGAAGAACTGCACAGGTAAGAACAGGCGCTCAGAGAATTCACAGATGATAAAATATAACCCGGGCAGCACGATGACACAGGGAAAGGCTGCCCCTGTGAGGGCAAGCCTGTGCTCCAGGGCTGTGCTCAAACAGGGCTTAGGCTATTGTTTTCCAGCATACTCGTGGGCCACAGGATGACAGATGGCCATGCATGACTGCTTAGCCATGGTCAAGCTTTTTGTTTTATCGTGATAATAATAAAACACTAATAAATCGGGCTTTTGTGCTAGCCTGTATCATAAGACTCGGAGAGTCAGGTCTCTTCCTGGGAAAACTTTACTCAATGGATAAAGTACTTTCAACAGTGTCATTGTTCCCTTTCTCTTCCGTTGGAAGTCAGTCTGATAACTGAAAATAAAGCAATCAATTTTAGAAGACAAGAGATTAGGACAAACCCACATGTTACAGAAACCAGACAGAAGGATGGTTTCATAACATTGCTAAAATCCAACTTAATTAAACCTGTTACTAACCACTTTTAGATTCATGTGAATTTTTTTGATGTGTACTTTCAAATGCATTGTCACCAATACATTGATTAAATGTGTATACTATAATTATAAAATTCTTTCTTATTGCTGGCTCTTTAAGTTGCCCCCCCCCCCCCCCCAACATACACATACAAGCATGATACAATACACTGAATATCTCTGGGCATAAAACTTTACCTGGATTTAGGATAAAGTTTCTGTGGACTTGTTCCTAGTAGTAAAATTATTGTCAAATGATACAGTCCTTGTTAATCTGTTAAATAAGTAGTATCAAGTTGATTTCAACTACGTGTGTCTTTATTAAGTAAGCTCTCTAGGCAGCCATGCCTGTGGACTCTTTTGCTATGCCTTCTAGGACAGAATATTTCCCTTGAAATCTTGTTGGCAGAACCTTAATTTAAGTTCTGATTAGCTTAAATGAACTGAGAATGCCAGGATTATTTCCCTTGATTCTCCTCTTTATAGAAGATAAACTTTAGAAGTGCCTAGAAAATTCAATAGAAAACTTCGCTCATGTCAGCCATTGTTGGAAAGCATTCCCAGGAACAGTGCAAGGAGGAGCACGCTCAAACCAATTCTAAATGTGGACAACACACTGCTCTGAAGCTGTCTCTCTTTAAAAGAATTGGAATGAAAAGTCACTTGAAAATCATTTTACAATATTATAGCAGTCCTTAATTGGGACTAGGAAATGAGTAAAATTATGTTTAAATCAAAATAGTTTTCAATTATACGGCAAAAATAAATGAACATAACGCATGTACTTACAAGTCAAACACCAAGTAATGGAAGCCCTCTTCTGATATACTGTCATGAAGTCTCACTGAAGGAAAGAAAAGAGAAGAAAGTTTGCATTGTTTTATTAAATCACCCATAGAAAATCAGTTCTAGGATGGACACTGCTTCTTATGTCAAACTTGTAATGTATCAGTGTCAGTTACAGAAAGGCTTGGGTGGAGGAACCAACCCAAGATCTGGGCTCTGGTGCTTATAATTATTAACTATTCGAACTTAAAAAATATTTAAGTTGTAATGACATTAGTGTATGTATTGCAATGCTGGAAAACAGAAGAAAACATTTTCACATATTACCTGTTGACCAGTGGCTCACAACCTTCCTAGTGCTGTGACACTTTAATACAGCTCCCCACGTTATGGTTACTACATTATTTTTTGTTACTAATTCATAACTGTAATCTTGCTACTCTTATGAATCCTAATGTAAATACCTGTGTTTTCCAGTGGTCTTAGGTAACTCCTGTGAAAGAGTTGTGTTACCCCCCAAAGAGGTCACAACCCACAGGTTGAGAACTGATGCCCCTGATGTTGCCCTAATCCTCATTTTCATCAGCCTGTGTTCTGATCATCACAGCAGGGACAGCAAGCTAAACATGAGTCTTGAAAAAGGCCTCCCTGCCCCTGATCTTCCATTTGTCCTTGAGTCCCAGCATGGCCCTGTCTAGCCAGCCTGCCTTCTTTACTTAGGTCACCAAAAGTAGCCAAAAGTGTCTTCTAGAATTTTCTGGTAAAATAATAAACCAGTTCCTTCAACATATGCCAATATCCCAATGGAATAGGCTTGTGACACTAACAGAAACTCACATATGAATCCTATGAATTTAAAACACTATATACACCAAGCCACACATGGAAACTTACTGTTTTACCTATCTACTGTTTAGTTTTTCAAGGTTGTCTCTCTTTCAGCCACTCTCTTGCTGGTGATAATCCCTGTTTAACTTTTATCAAGGGCAAGAGGTGACAGAACAAAACAAACTTGAAAGATACCCTGCTTTTACAAAAGTCATGAGAGAAGATAAAGTTCTGCTGTAGCATGCTGGTTGACTTTTGTCAACTTGAGACACAATCCTAAACATATCTGGAGAGAGGAAATCTTAATTGAGAAAAGGTCTCCATAAGACTAACCTGTAGGCAAGTCTGTAGGGTATGACTTGACTAATGTTTGGTATAAGAGATCTCAGCTCACTCTGGGTGGTGGCACCCCCCAGGCAGGTGGTCCTGGATGCTCTAAGAAGCACACTGAGGAAGCCATGAGGAACAAACCAGTAGGCAGCACTCCTCCTCGACTCCTGCTGCAGTGCCTGTCTCCAGGATCCTGTACCGAGTTTCTCTCCTTACTTTCCTTGGTGATGGAGTGCAACTTGAGAGTAAAAGTTGTAATAAGTCCTTTTCTCTCCAGGTTGCTTAGAAACCCTAACTAAGACATGTAGCACAGGCCTCTTTGACAATGGTCACCACATGGAAAAGGTATGCCCAGAAGAATATTTAAGTGGGCTCGAACTACAACCATCTAGAGAGACGGTCTATACTACAGATGTAACTCCGAACACATGTTCTACAATGGCCACTCTTCACAACGGTGGTCCACCCACCACTGCAGCTTTCTAAGTCGCTCTCTAGAAATCCCCTGGAGGTCAAGAAAGAGAAACTTTTGATCACCCTTAAATTAAAGATGTTTATTTATAAAAATGTGGGTTTCCTGAGTCATTAATGTGATGCCTAAATAGGAGGCAACAGGACTTGGTCCAGGAATTCAGTCTCAGACCTCAGTAGACTCACTCCTTAGTCATGAAAAGGAAATAGACTCTGTGGGGTCTCACCATCTCTGCAGTTTGCCATCAGGCTTGAATTCTGAGATGTAGCTAAATCAATCCCCTTTCCCATCCTTCAGACTATAGAACCCCCTTCTCACCAATATTCTGAAGAAGAAAGCATATTTCTTCAATCCCCGCCTCTTACTCAGAAACCCAGCACACAGTTCCTGGTCTTTCACAAAGTCACGTCAAGATTTGGGAGAAAAACTGTCAGCGAATCTCAGTTTACTTATATGTCAAAAATAAAATACTAGATATGAAAGTGATCATCCTACAATTTTAATTGTGTGGATTATTACTCGATTTGCCAGTATCAAGGATGGTTGGCTCTGTTGCTTAAATGTCCCCTGCAGAAGAAAATGAATAGGCCAACTTGAAATTGCATTCTCTTCTCATGACTATTTAGCACAATGGAAGAAGACAGAACATGGCTGCTAATTATGTTTTCTTAAATGACCAAGTACCAGAGATACCTATATAGTTGGTGTTTAAATGAATTAACTTAATATATAGGTACTTAAACAAACCTTTATTAATTTGGAAAATTCAAATGCATTTCCAAGATTCACAGCTTGTACATAAGTAGACCACCACTACTTTCTCTTACTGTTTTGGGAAAAAGCTTCAAATGGAAATGAGATCTTTGATGTTTGGATGACAGAGTTGAAAAACTAATCAGAGAATATTATTTCAGGTGCAATTCAAGAAACAGTACTAGTTTCTGATCACATCAGGAAAAGTACTTTTCTAGTACAATTCACTACTATCTTAATGGTGATTTAATTATTGTAAATAACCATTACTCAAAAGTGATTGGGTCACATGAGTAGCTCAAAGCCTTATTATGAAATCTATGATAACAATGCATTTAGCCAAAAACATGTGATGGTGGGCGAAGACAAACCATTTGTCCAAATTCAGTGTTTATCATCACACGTGTCCAGAGTACCCACCCATTTGATGTTTGGCGCTTAATGCTGATAAATGACCTTACTTATATGGCAGACAACTTATCCTTGTCTTTTTCTGGGATTAACTTGTGTATAGAGCCCTCCCCCCTTTTATGCCCTGCCTAATCTCCTATTCTGTTTCTCTTTTTTCCATTAATTATTTATTCATGCACTTTATACCCCGATTGCAGGACCTCTACCAGAACTCCTCTCACGCAGCCCCTCCCCCATTACCCCTCTCCTTTACCTATGAGATGGGGGAGGCTCCCCACCACTGGGTCCCAACTACCTTGGCATCTCATGTCACTGCAGGACTAGGCACATCCTCTCCTACAGACAAGGCAACCCATTGTGTTTTAAAACTAGGAAACTAGAAAGAGAGAATTACATGGATTCACTGCAATTTTTTCTTCTAAACAGAACTATACGATGGTTCTCATGTGCACATGTGCAGCGTCATGAGAACGGATTAGCTTTCTTCTCTGGTTTTTAACTCTTAGGCTTCCTGTTAGAATTGATCTGCCTCCACAATTGGCAGGATGGTTTTATAGTCAGAAATAAACTGGTTCTCAAGCTTTTGATGGCAGTTGAGATTATTCCTCATCTTCCATAACAGATTCTTGAGGACTGAAAAATGTGTTTAGCCTTATAAAATGTTACATTAATTATTCCCTATAAATAACAGTTAATTCCTTTTCAGACTGAAGGAACGACATGACATTCTGTTCACACAGCTGTTAGCCCGAGCCTGACTGCAAGGCAGGCTCACAAGGCAGGATGGCTGCTGTGTGCTGAACCAGATTGTGCCACATTCTTAACTCAGCTGCTTTGCAACTGCCATACGCTGCACATATGGGTGCATGCAATTACGATAATTGCATGTTTTTAAGAGGGGATTTTTAAAGATAATGAGAAAAGCATGTGAGAAAACAGGTTAAAATACATCTTGGTAGTTACCGCCTTTTGACAGTTTAATATAACTTGACCTTACTCAAAAGTAACAAGTGTAAGAATAAATAGATGTATTTTCATAAATCAGAACAATGTTACAATTAGTGGGAATAAATTTTTAAGTTCTGTAACTTTAAGTATGAAACTTGAAGAAAATGCTACTGATGCTAAAATACTTTTCATGACTTAATTTTCTTCCTTTCTCTTCTGCATAAATTTGATGATTTATATTCAGAGCAGAGTTACTATTTCCTTTTCCTGCCCCATGTTATTGTATAATTTCAATACAATTCCAGCTGATTAACAGAAGGTGCTTCATCAAACCATGGCCTTATATGATGTGAGAAAAAAAAGGAAATTTTAATTAGATTGATATTTTCTACTGTTTTTTTTAACATTTAGTTTTACGTAAGGAATAAAAGATGATATACAATTTTAATTCTTACACCAGGCACAATTCAAAAGATTGTTGTAGGGTTGTTTTGTTTACTATATACAAGAATCATGATTATAAATGTGATGGATTTTTATAGTGAATGTGCACAGTATTAGAGACCTTAAGGAACTATCCAGTGACGGTTAGCACACGGCCGAAAAGCATACTATGCGGACTCCCTCAAATACACACAGATACTATAACAGAATGAGAAATGACGTGTATAGAGGGAGGACTGGGCCTGTGTGTCTGTTTGTCTGTCTGTCTGTCTGTCTGTCTGTCTGTATGCATATTGCTTTCATATATGTTTGTATGTGTTAGTGTGTATGCTTGTATTTGTATATATGTGGAGTATATGTATGCATTCCTATATACATGTATATGTGTGTATGTGTGTGTTTGTGCTTGTGTATAGTTTGTGTTTGTGCAGATATGCATGTTTTTGGGTGTATCAGCAAATTCCTCACTATCTAGCAGCATATTAATAGGTCAGTGTGAGACACACTTGAAAGGTACAGAAAAAAAAAAGAGAGAAACAGTACAATGACTACGAACAGAAAAGCAGTTCTCAGTGAAGAACAATTTCCACTAAAGGAGACAGGCACTGTGCGCTTCAGTTAAAAATATACTTACAGGATGTTTGAAGACTTAGAGAAAGCACGTGAGACACAGGGACAGAGAAACCATATTTGCCTTTTGTGTATCATTTGATAATTTTTTAAAGGGTGTTACTTTTATACTTCAGAACAGGAACTTAATAACGTTCAGTGACTCAGCTATGTTTTCTGATAGGAAGAACGTGGAAAGGGGGAGAATTAAACTCTAGTTCTAAGGTGCGCCATGGTTACCTGTTAGACTCATCATACTAAGAACCCATGTTTGGTAGTTTTGTCAACAGAAGTGAACAGTACCATGGCACATAGCTAGCTCCATGGCATAAAGCACACCGCACATGTGAAACATTGGTTTAAAGCTCCACCAAACCCACAGAAATAAGTTGCAGCATTACTTATGGAAACATATTCTTCTTAGTAAACCCTGGACAGACTATGAAGTCCCCGTCCCCACTTAAGTCCTACTTCCTTATGCCTTCATTTCAAACCCTCTGTCAGATGAAATCAAGGTCATTAATTATGATGATTTTGTGAAATTACTTATGCAACTCCCGTGCAATTTATAATAGTTATAACGATATTATTATTATAATTCTTCCACACAACTCAAAGTCAGGACCTATTTTTCCCACCACGATATTTCATTATGGAGATGAGCAGTCAATCATACTAGTGGACTGCATTGAATTCCTCAGTCAGTATTCATGTCCTTTGGAGTAGCATCCCAGAGCCCTCCGAGCTTGTAGTTAGCTCTGAATGATTGGCATGCATGAAGCGGGCGCTATATATGACAGCTGACCTCTGGGAACCCACCTGCTGTGCTAAAAGAAAGGTGTGGTGAGACTACAGAAAGACAAGAGGCCACGTGGAGAGATATCCTGGAGGAAGAGAGGTCACCCTGACATTCCATCCCTAGCAGAGCTCAGAGCTAAATGTAACCGCTTGAGTGATCTCACCTCCAACTGAGCAGAAAAGCCATCTGATGGAGCAGTCAGCTCACAGAACCATGGCAAATAACCAGCGGATATGATTTCATACCACTGAGTCTGGGATGCAGATGGCCGGTTAACAACAGACAAATGTGTAAGAAAGGGTTAATCTGAATGGTGAAACTGTCCTCAAATGATTTTTTTTTCCACGACACAAGCAATTTCTAGTAAAAAAATAATAAGCTTGGCCTAGAGAACTGGCATGAATTGGTACGACTCTTGGGAGTTATGCATGGTAGGGGGACATGCTGCCAATGTTATCACAATCCTAATAAAGTATTGCACAGCGAACAGATTGTATTGCATTCTCATAAGCAATGTTTGTCAGCTCTGAGTCACAGTTCTGATTATAAATGAGGAAGATTTTACGTTTTCAGTTTTTGTTGTGGTGCGAGGATGGAGGTAGTTGGATTCAGTTCACATCCTGGGATGTAAAAATGGCAGCTTGTAAGTCAGAGGTTCCTTATCTTCTCCTCAGCGGTTAATTGTAATTCACAGCTAGAACGAGCCCCAGCCAAGTCAGGCCATGCAACACGCCAAGCCTCCCCACAAGACCGATGCCAACACTGGCTTCATTTGTGAATTTTTAAAATTGTGCTAGTAGGAGAAACATTTTTAACAGTCAAATGGCAGCACTCTGGGAAAACGGCAGCTCAGTCATTCCTACCAGGTCTTCTAACAAAGCTGTTCATTTTAGAGAGATTTTCAGACAGAAAACAGGAACGCTGAGCAATAAATTCAAAGTCTAACATTTGTCCAAAAAACTGAAGGTATATCTGCAAATATATCTTGTTTTACTTAATCTCTTAATCTTTCTATAATACAAGACAATACAAACTGGGATCACTTTTTAAAATCTTTTTAATTAAAATATTTTAATTAAAATACAGTTGAAAAATATACATGATCTGTTTCTTTGACATATGGGTCCAAGGTCATGGCTTATCTTATTTTCAATTAGTAAAATATGGCTAGATGTAGTTATACATACACAAACACACAGACACACACAGATGCGCGTGCGCACACACACATACACACACACACACACACACACACACACACACACACACACACGGTTACTATTTCCTTGTACTGTAGTTTAAGGCATGGGCATCTGTATGTTAACTTTTTTTACTTCTCTTAACATCACATTTATAATTTGGGAGTCCGGCTGCCATAGTTAAGGTTATGTATAAAATCCATTGTCTATGCTAAATTTAGATATCTGAACATGCGAATTAATTTTTTTCTTCAGCCTAAATTTTTTTTGTTTATTCATTCTTTTATTGATATTTAAGACTCTAATTATATACCTCAGGCTAGCCTAAAACTCACTATGAGGTTCTTTCTGTCTCATTGTCCAAAAGCCTAAAATTATGGATATGTACCCTTACAGAGGGAGAATATCCATGCTTCTAAAGTGACAAAAGGTATCTATATGTTGGTAAAATATCTATCATATGTTATTTAAATGCCAATAAATATTACTCAAGAATTAAAATTATTTCTACATCCAAAAATTATTTAGTAAAATTTCAAATATTTTTCTTGTAGTCACAGGAAAAATCTATACTTCCAACTTAATGTTAACTAATATTTAATTATATTTAAAAGCAAATCAGTATCTTTAGAACAAAGACTAAAAATTAATTGCACACATTAACTGCAATGATTTTGATGTAGTCAATTCAATTATTCCATAGAAATTCAGTTCACATTAGTTTACAAACTTTTCTAGAACTATACAGAAAGAATGAAACTTATGGAGCTTAAAATGAGTCCTGGAGGTGCCTTGTTGGGGACACAGAGAGCCTTGTACTCAGAGAGAAGCACTAAGAGAAGCAGGAATGTTAACCACACAGGGGTGTCTCCTCCATGGAGGAGATAAAATCAAATACCTGCATTCCATCTAGAAAGCTGAGAGGAGGTTTTAAGGACCTAGTTACCTCTTTGTGATCTGTGGAGGCAAGCCTCACCCACTTTTTGCTATAGAGGCAGACCTCACCCAAAATTCCCAGAATAATTATCCCAGAGTCTTCCCTCCCTAGACCATCATCCACCCTTGGTGGGAATGTCACATGTACTTTATGGCCTGCTGACCTCTACGCTATCGGTCAGTGACCACACGAGATTCTAAGATTTGGCTATAAATCCCACCCTGGTGGTCACGTGGACTTTGTAAAAGAGTTTCTATGTAGTCACACCTTAAGCTTTATTGTGCATCTGGAACTGGACTGATTGTTGCCTGGAAACCTTGCCCAAAATTGTAGTCTGTTTTAAATATGTAGACAATGAACTGCCTGGCATTATGCTCCTGATGTCTGATCCAGGTGGACCTACGCTGGATTTTCATCTCTTTGCATGGCTGGATTCCCTGCTGTGACAACTGCATGGTGCCTCCCAGTGTCTAACAATCAACTTTACTGAATATAGCCTTCTTCATTTCCAATTTCCCACCCCATTCTTGATTCAAACTCAACAGTCAAGTTGGACTAGCAATTGCAAGCATACGTTAATATCCTTCAGGGCCAAGTAGGAGAAACAGTGGTGTCTTCCCATAGCTTAGACACAAACCAATTTAATTCCTAGGACTTCTAGGTGGTCAAAAGGTATGTCACTGGGGAGACTTTCAACTCCAGAAAGGGGTAGGAAATAGAGAGAATAAAGAGAGGTTATGAGTGGCTTTCTACTACATGATTATCAAATACACACACACACACATATATGTCACATATATGTATATATCATATATATGTATATATGTCATATATACCAAATATATGGCACATATATTGTATGTATGTATGTGTGAATACATACACACATATACACATACACACACACATATATACATATATATATACATATATATACACACACACATACACATATCCAAAAGACAAGAAGGGAGAAATTTGTGCATGTGCATTTGTGTGTGTGTGTGTGTGTGTGTATGGCAAAACTTGCATTAAAATAGCCATAAAAGATAGCCTCAATAAAGAATATTCACAAAGAACAACAGGCAGCTAGCTGTGCTCTAGAGACATCTCAGCTGTGAAACACTTGCCTTGCATGTATAAGGCTTTGGGTATCTCCCCCAGCAACATAGCCAGAAACACAGTTACTATCAGTAAATACCAGAACATAACCCTTTAAGAGTGAGGCCTTTCTCTTCTGGACATTCCAACAATTTAAAAACATACCTCACTTCATTTGGGAATTGTTTTTAGTGAATAACTAGAGATAAGTCGTATAGCATGTATCCTGCCTGAACCTTCACCACACTGAGTAGACGAGTTTCATTTCTGACAACCATCCCAGTGAGCAGAGAATGGAGAACTCATTAGCTCAGCCTTTGTCTGCAACTGACACTCGCAACTAAAATTTCTTGGCAGTTCACCAAGTCAAATCATCTCATCTGTCAAATATTCTTTTATGAGATTCACTCTTCATATAGTGTTACAACTTAGTTTTCTCTATGAACTGTAAATATGTGAATTCAAAAATCTTCTAAAATAGTAGGTGCAAAGTAAATCTGTAGCAACAAACCATGCTATACGAAATTATAATACATTTTTACTATGCTAACATTTTTCTCTATAAATATATTTTACAGCAGCAATACTTGTAGGATTTGTGGGTCTGTGCTTGTCCTGTAAGCAGGAGCTTGATCCCTAGAAACGACAAAAAGAAATGTCTGAAGCAGTGGCCTATGGTGGTAACCCCAATGTTGAGTGGTCATAGAAAGTGAGGTTAGTGTTACCTGACAGGTCCGCCTGGTGAGTAACAGGTCAACCACAGACCCTGTCCTAAAGGAGATGAGTGGCCTTTCTAAAGATGACACCCAAGGTTGGCCTCTAGTCACCTCATGGGTGCAAAACCACACACGTACATGCACACGCATATAAACATAGACTCATACAAATGTATACGCACATACATTAAAAATTGAACACATTATTCTTCTGAATAATATATAAGAAGGAGACATACTAAATAATTCTATAATTGAGGAAAAACATCAATGTTATTTATATATTTATTCATAAATGTGACGCCAATGGAATATTAAACTCTACTGATAAATGTACCTGTGCATGCTGTTTACCAGTTGGTATCTATCAGGTATATGGTGGGTAGTCTTGTCTAGTCCATGATTTTTTTTTTTAGGTAAAAATAATACATTGTACATTGTCTTAGTTAGTATATCTATTGCTGCAACAAAATATCATGGGCAACAACTAAACTGGGGAGAAAGGGGTTTATGTGACTTACACTTCCATATTGCTTGTTCATTACTGAAGTCAGGACAGGAAGTCAAACAGGCAGGATCCTAGAAGCAGGAGCTGATGCAGAGGCCATGGAGGAGTGCTGCTTACTGGCTTGCTCCTAGTGGCTTGCTCAGCCTGCTTTCTTACAGAACCCAGGACCACCAGCCCAGGAATGACACCACCCTCCACGGACTGATTCTTCCCCATCGATTACTAATTGAGAAAATGTCTTACAGCAGAATCTCTTGGAGGCATTTTGTCAACTGAGGCTCCTTCCTCTTCAACAGTTGTAGCTTATATCAAGGTGACACAAACAAACATACATACATTTACCAAGAAATTAAACTATAATCAATGTCTGGCATTCCAAACATTTCCAAGTTGGCCTACCTCATGGACACCTTGAACTATACAATATACAAAAATTTGTGACCTTTCTACTAAAATCTGTTCTACCAATGGTAATTCTTTTTTCATTGTATCAAAAAAAAAGTGAGTCCTGTATAATTTTTGCCTCCTCTTTATGAAGCAATATTCAATATCAAAGACAATCCTTCATAACAGAGATAATAATATTCAAAGGATATACATATGTGTAACACAAACACCATCATTTTCCCACCCTCCACTGTTAGTAGCCCAAACACTCTTCACATTCAATGCTGTTAGCAGCCTGCTCTTTGTCGCATTTCAGGAGCATCTGACATCATTCCTGTTTTTCTATCCTGTCCTCTCTCTTTCTTTATCAGAATCCTGACAACCCATAAGTCTGGTTATTTTCTGGCAGCTCAGAACCCTCTAATGATTCTGCTCTGCCTCTGCAGAAGAGCTCAAATCTATGGTCATGGACTAAAATGTCTCTTTATTACTGTCCCTACCCCTCCTACTGGTTCTCCTTACACTACTATGCTCATTGTCTCCTGGGTATCTCTGGAGAACTCCAGACAAGTGTTTGTTTCATCTTTAAGTTACCTGCTTCCTTCTTCTGTAAAATCCTTCTTCCTGATATATTCCCAGGACTTACTGTCTCATGTCCTTCCAGCCCCCACTCTGCTTTTTAGAAAACCTGCTCTGGTAAAACGTTGATGGAACCCTGTTGTGTTTTTTTTTCATATGCATTTTATACATGACTTCTTTCAAGTTAGGATTTCAAATATTTAGTATATGCAACAGGGACTTATGGCCAGAAAACAATCTTCTGATTGTTTGCTTGCTTATATAAGTGTGTTGGTCCCTGAAGAGATAACAAGAGTGATTGAAAGAGAGAGGAAGCTTATGAGAGGCCACAATAAGACATGCTTATCGGTATTGCTAATGAGGATGGAGAGACAGAAAGGAGTGACATTTCATCCAGCAATGGTTAGCACACTGAGCGAGAGACAGGAGAAGAAGGTAAGACAGCTCCTATGCAATGAAACGAAGAAGGGGACTTCCAGGAGAATGGTGGGAAACTGTCACAGTGAGAAACGTACAGTGTGATAAAGGAGCCAATGTGCCTCAAAGCTCAACTGCAAGAATGGCCATGAAGGAGTGAAGGAGGTGATGCTAACAGTTATTTGACAAAATCAGTGAAGCACAATGTAACAGCCACTCAGCCCTGGACAGCAGAATGGAGAGGACAGACAAGACAGTGTCTATTGCTTAAGCAGCTCAGATACAGCAGCCCAGTTAAGGCAAAGGCAGACCCAGTCACCACAATCAGAAGACATGAGCACTGAGAACTCTATAACTGTGCCCTCTCAATGAATTGAAACAGCTTCAATACAACAGTACTGGGAATGGGGCCTAATGAGAGATGAGAAGGCCAAAGGGGTGGAGAGAATGGATTCATGCCATTACTACAGGATAATAATCATCCTTTTAGAAACGTAGTTAAATGTCCCTGTTCTCCTACACTGTCCCTTTGTTTTTCTGTGATGTGATATGTGGACAACCCAACAGCCATCTTTATCTTTATGAACTTTCTGATCAGTAGAAATCTCCCAGACTCCTATATTTTATCATAGCAACACAGAATAGACTAAGTCTAAGACTATTAGTGTATTTTGAATGGGTAGCACATCCCAAAGGCTGATGTGTCTGAACACTTGGTTCATAGCTGGAGATACTGTTTGGGGAGTCCATGGAACTCTCAGGTAGGAGACTGCCTGATGCAGTTCAAGACAGGCTGGCCTTGAAGGTTATAACTGGCCTCTACTGGATCCAGGCATTCTGCTTCACCTTCGCCACTGGGGTGTGACACGTGTCACAGAATAAAACAAGTCTGCCCCAAACTGTGACTTCCTCCATGAAGACAACTATTCCCTAACCCAGTGGTTTTCAACCTCGCTAATGCTGTGGCCCTTTAATACAGTTCCTCACATTGTGGTGACCCCTACCATAAAATCATTTTTGTTGCCACTTTATAACTATAATTTTGCTACGTTTGTGAATAAAAATGTATAAATGTGTGTTTTCCAATGGTCTAAGGTGACCTCCTAAGGGGTCACAACCCACAGGTTGAGAACCTGTGCCCTAAACTGTGGGCCAAAATAAGCCTCCCCCTGAAGGTGCTTTTGTTAAGCTTTCCGCCACAGCCATAAGAAAAATAACTGCTATGATTATAAAGCCAGGCTTAGCATTTGAAAATTAAAGAAAGGTGAGTCACTAAAACTTGGCAAATTTCTCAGAGGCTAAAAAAAGTAGCTAAAGATTCCTTCATAGCTAGTGAATTTTCAAAAATTATTTTCTCTTTGTAGAAGAAACACATTTTAAATAAGTATATTCGCTTTTAAACATCAAATCGGAGGACTATGATTTTCTGTTACTTGATTACTGTAACGCCCTTGGGGGAATCCTAAGTCTCACTAATGTAATATGAGTTTTAAACCCATGTCTAGTATTCATAGTTTCAAACTACTCATTCATGTCCTCTCTGCTCTTTCATTCATGTTATAAAGATGCTCTTGTCACATTACTTTCTACATGCTCCTTCTAATTAGCTGTTCTTCTTTTTGGTTCTTATTTGCCAGAAAGGAATGCCTCTTCATTTGTTCTCAATAGAACACTCATATGACCTTTATTTGTTTTGTTTTAATGGAGATTTGTTTTGCTTCTGGGCATGGTGGCACATGCCTATACTACCAGCACTCAAAAGGACAGGGGTACCTGAGCTTAATAGAGAAACTCTGTCCCAAGACAATAGCAACAAAAGGGAAATTTACATTTTTACTCTTAACAAAAGACTTTGTCAATGATTCTAAAGAAACAACATTAGTAAAAAATATTAAATAGTGTAGGTCATTACTTTAGCTCTGTAATCTTGAGAAGACGCTTCACTCAGCAACTGTAGGGCAGGGAGATCAATTGTTTAAGAACCTGGACAAATGGATATTGCTTAGATTTTTTTTTTTACCTGAAGATTTTTTTATTGGATATTTTATTTACATTTCAGATGCCATCCCATTTCCCCATTTCCCCTCCCTAGAAAACCCCTATCCCATACCCCCTTCTCCTTTTTGCTTTTATACAATTTTTTAAATGTTAACCAATGGCTTTATAAATTTGGTAATGCTCAATATCAATCAGAAGTGTAACCTAATACCCAACCTAGATATATCAACTATCTTTGACTGGCGGAGACATGTGAACATCTGCCTCCATGTCTGGCCCCCCTCTCTCTTTCTCTCTCATCACCTAGCTCCTCCTCTCCTTCTCCTCTTCCTCTCCTTACTCCTCCTACCTTAGCTCCTCCTACATATCACCCTTCCTGTTAAAATAAAACTTTTCTCTCAAAATACAGTTAGAGCATAACTATACCAATTTATGTCAGTAAGGTGCAAGATAGACCTAATACCCAGTCCATCATTTTGTTGACTAAGTAGAACCTCTGTCATCTTTCCTAAATAAAAGACTTAGTTCTGAACCTGGCTTTTTTTTTCTTAGCTTTAGAATGAATGTCAGCTGAAAACCATCCTCTCAAATCTTTTCTCTCAAAGTAAATAGCAAGGATTGGCTATGAGACTATAAGTTTTCAACCCCATCAGAAATCCAGAATGACTGAGTTAACTGAAATTATGGGAAGCACAAAGCATAGCTTCTAAAACATGTTGCTTAGATTTTTAAAGAGAAGACAGTACAGCATCTATTAGAAATAAAATTCTTGAGTGACACATTCTTTCAGTCATTCAGAAAATTTACATGAGAATTATGTTGTGGTTTGTATGGGGATCTCAAACCCCACAGTCCCTAGAACAAAACTCTTGATAATTTTGATTCTGTGTTCTAGATTATTACATTTGCAGCTAATTTTGAGAGGTTTTCTTTTGTTGTTGCTGCTGCTGTTTTTGTCTTCCTAGAGCACCAACATTGCCTAGCAAATGGTCTAAAAATGTTGCAGGCTACAACTAAATGAACTAGAAATGTCTCTTTACCTGTAGTAACTCAATCAAAAGCCTTTACCCAAAGATTTTTTAGCCAAATGATTTCGTAGCTTTTCAGTGTTGTTTTAGTTGCTCCCAAATTGACCTGCCATTTAGAAAAGTTAATAAATAGTTTAATCTGAATGACAACAGAAAGCAGCCGCTTAGTGTCCCCAGTAACCTGCCTCAAATTCACTGTATGTAAAGTAACTGTCATTCTCTCGAAGTATAAACTGGATTCTTCACTTGCAGGTCTCACAGTTCTTCTTTGTTTCCTATTGACTTAAGGCAGGGAATGAACTCCTTAACATGGCCCAATTATGCTACAATTTATCACCCAAACTGGGACAGTGTGAGAGGGAAAGAAAATGACTAATTTTACATCAGTAAAGCAGGCCGGTCCCTAGGAGAGTGGCTAAAGTGTCACCCAGCCTTGCCTTTTTTCCTTCTGTGTTAACTCATCCATTCAAGTTCCCTCCAATATCAGGAGCCCTCTCCAGACAGGTTCTCTCCATCCTTTTGGCCTGAAGCCACGCTTACTTAGTTCTCTGGCTTGGCCTTCTGTCTTCTACCTTAGGCTAACCTATCTGTCCTTTGGAACTTACTTTCCACAAACTGTGGCTTCAGGAAGTCTCCTTGTTCTCCAATCCAACTCCATTGCCCTGACATCTTCTTTTATAGAACTACTGGATACCTTGAAATACTTTTGATTCTGTTGCTGTTTAACTAATACTGTCTTTCTTACTTAACCGAATGCCTTGACAAGACTCATGCAACCCCAGTAAATATTGTCAAACACTTCTGTTAGTAAATAAAATAAAATAAAATAAAATAAAATATATTCAATAATATAGTTTCAAAAATCTGCAGCAGAAGAAACATATGTTTTTAGAATGTCATTTTAGAAGAATGCTGACTGACTAGCTCATCTAAGGATTATTTAATTCTCTAGAAGAGTGGCTCTCAACCTTCCTAACGCTGTGACCCTTTAATACCATTCTTTATGTTGAGGTTATCCCCATCCATAAAATTACTTTTCATTATTCATAGTTATATTCAAATTATATTCATAACTGTAATATTTTTACTGTTATAGACCATAATATTAATTTATGATATACAGGATATCTGATATGAGACCTCTGTAAATTATGCCCTAGAACAAAAATCTGGTTTTAGCTGTAGCTTCATAATTTATCATTAATTAAGCTTTAATCAAGAGTCTATAACTAAGACCTATATCCTTAGCAGCCCTCTTTTGTACAACCCATGAGGATGATATATATTTTTTTCATATTTGGGGAATTGTAAAAATCAGGAAAAAAAGTAAAATGTAAAAGATGTACAAGATATTCTATGGCCTAAAAGCCTAAAGTACCTACCATTTAAACAAGTCTGTATTACGGTATTTCGCAGTAAAAAAAAAAAAAAAATCAATGATAAAGCAAATAACTCCTCAGGATTATAGCTCTGTTGTGCACAGGCTATGATCAGTGTAATTTTAGCAATCTTGCTCTACCTTTCTGGTAGAGACTACAAAGATTTCTGATACTACAATACATTTTAAAATATATCCTTAAATCCTGCTGCTTTCCTAAAATACTAGTTAAGTGAGTCGTATGTTATATATAAGTAGTATAACTGTACCTCTCAGATATCTCTAACTAGACCTGCATACATACAGGTTCAATTGCTCTAATTGGGGAACTGTATTACATTATGGGGATGTACTATGGTCCATTTAGCCAGTCACTCATGGAAGGAGATCAGAATTGTTTAGTGCTAAGGATTGAACATAGGACCTTGCTCATATAAATGGCACATGTTAACTGCACATACTGACAAAACAAACCAGTCAGCTACCTTCTTTAAACTCAATAGCTAGCCATTCAAAAATCCACAGGGAGGAAGTCTTATTCCCTTGTTCCTCGGCCTACTGCCCATTTGGCCTCAATTCAGACAAAATGAAGGAAGGAGTATAGACAAACATTAAATGAAGTAAAAATCATTTATCCTGAGCAAGTAAACTATTTTGTAGGGAACAAATCCTGCTGGTCTAATACATAACCAGGTTTTTAAACTCGGAATATAGTTACTTGTGGTAGTACAAGCCTCTAATCCCAGAACTCAGGAGGCAGAAGCTGGTAAATCTCTGTGAGTTTGAGAACAGCCTGGTTTACAGAGAGTTCTAGGTCAGTCAAGGCTGTATAATGAAAGCCTATCTTAGAAAGCCTATCTTAGAAAGAAAGACAGTGGGAAGGAAAGAAGAAAGAAAATTAGAAATTACATCAAATCCCAGTTTAAAAGTGTCATTAAACAATGAGTTAAATATAAAACATATACAAATATAAACCTAAATTTTACAATAGAGTTAATAAGAAAATATTTTTTGTAAATTACCAAAACTCCAAAATGAGAGAGAAAAGAAAATAAGGATTTTATTCTTATTCTTATGGCGTCTTAATCAACTAAAATAAACATTTATGTTCACTTGGTAGAAACACTGAACACCTTTCTTTACTGTTTTGTGTTTACATATTAATATACATATTAAGCATCTTTCTATTTCTTTGGCCTGGTACACACAGGAGAACTTACTCAACGGTTAAGATGGCACTCAAAGTCGTCAAGCCCCTAAAACCTGGTACTGTACTTCTGGTGTCAATATTCTTTGTGATGAGCATATTTTGGTATATATAACCTTTTAGGTAAATGTACTATAAAAGAAGATATAGATACTGTTATTGGCCCATTGGTGGGTTTGCTCTTAGTATCCATTTCCAAATTTTTAATTGGTATGCAATAAGTTCAAACTTCTATAGCTGTAAAACAAATTAAAAATAAATAAAAATTCAACCCTGGGCTGATCTAAAATTATCACATTGGCAAACTAAGAATCCTCAAGAAAATTTCTAAGTTCTTATAAGCATTATTAGCATCCTACTAGCTACAAAAACACTGCACTAAACCTTGCCCTATCTAGGAATTCTATGTGTGTCCTTGACAGAAGCAAAGTCCTCTCTGCTGGCCAAGCAGGTGGAATAACAAGAAAGGAGCCAGCTGCCTGGACTGCCAGATGTCTGGTGATCAGTGGAGCAGACACAGGAGACTGCAGCAAAGTCAGCCTTATCTTCCAATTCTTTTGAACATATCTTCTTTAATATGAAATAAGTAGACTAGAATAATGAAGAGAATGGGCAGAAACTTAGTAAAAAGCTGTTGGCGATTGTTTTGGGGTCTGCTTAAATTCATCATAAACCTAACATAACAGGTCAACGCAGATGGCAAACGATCATTGCAATCAAGCCTCTACTTGCTCAGTCAGGGCTGCAGAACAGACTTGGGAGCTGAACTACAACCCTGAAAAAATGCTGGAGAGCCTATTTAAAGGATGAAACCACAAAGCGATGGGGAGCGAGGTATAGCAATTTCCAATCATCTTTTGACATAAGGGGTTGAGCAAGGGAGTTTTCACCAAGAAGTTTAGGAGTAGGTTCTTGTGCCTGGGAACATGAACTTACTTAGTTTGACCTTGCGAGCAAGATGGAGCAGGTGTCCTTGAGATGTCTGGACTCACACAACTGTTCCAATATAAGTTGTCTCTTATGTGTCTGGACTCAAAAAACTGTTTTGTTACAATAGAAGCTGTTCAGCTATGGGGAAGTTTCCAGCTCCACTAGGGCCTGGGACCTTGAATTTAGTTTCTCCTTGTGATTAAATGGAGTTTGAAAATGAAATGGTAGTACTTAGAACAAGTTTCTTTCTCATGTTCCCAACAGCGATGAACTCATTAATTCTTGCAAAAATATTGGCTGAGTCCACACATCTTGCAAAATACTATACATTGTGGGAAGCAAAGTAATGATTCAAGTTGATGTTCAAACGGGGGAAGACTAATGAAAGTAAATTTAGAGATAAGAGTGGTAATTGCTCTGGTCATCAATATAAAAACAGAAAAGAAATTATTGGGAGGAGGCAGAGAGGAGTATTTAGAAAACACTCATTGATAAGGTGAATTAAAAGAGGGAGACAAGGAGGAAATGTAGAGAAGAAGCTTTGGGGTGTCTCTGAGAAGATAAGACATGAATTAGATGGAAGATACACATTAAGGTGCAAGCCAAAACTATGTGTGACCAACCAGCCTAAGGCGAAAGCAAGCACCGTAGCAGAGGCCACCGCAGAGGAGCTCAGAGGCATGCTTTTGTGAAATGATGTTCAGGGGCTTTTGTGAGGGCCACTGTTAGGGGCTTTGGCTTTTTCCTGGAGTAAATGGGAATTCACTATAGGGTTATGGAGAGAAGGTGATGTATTTTACTTCTTTAAAAAACACAAACATGATATTAAGATACACTGTGAAGAAGCAGAGATACCTGTAAATTTTGGATGACAGTAAGTTTCAAGAAGGGTAGAAACACTAAGTGTGGTGTTCATGCACCTTGGACCTGACAAAGAGTGTCAGGTGAGGGAATGAAGAAAGACAACCAGAGACAGAAACTGCTGGGATCAGGTAGTCTGGGCTCGCAGCTGGAGAAAACCCAGCACCCCTGCAGCTTAGTATATTTACTATATAGAGTTGAACAGACAGATGAGTTATTATACACAGCTAGACAGGCGGCAGATAAATAAGGAAGCATGTCTTGGGGCACAGAGCTGGCTCAGGAAGGCAGTTTTAGCTACACTTTGTAGAAGCAGAAGTCCTCTTCCTACAACTAAGGGTGCAGGGTTGCTTAGCTGATGGGACTTTCTGACAGACTAGAGGTAGGGTATGAAGTAGCAGGGCTTCAGGAGTTTTACCTGTGTTACATGGAAAGAGGTGAAGCCGTAGACACAGAGTCAGAAAGCATTCATTTAGGTTTTGACTTGGTCTCTAACCTCGAGACAATATAGATGGATCTCTCCATTCTTCACATAAGAATTAGAAGGTCAAAGTCAGACTGGGCTCAGCTCTAAGCAGAAATAATCCCCTAGTATCTAACTTCAACAACACAGTGTGGACAGTGAATTAGCATTGCTAAACTGCTGTTTCCTTTAAAATAAAAACATATCCTACATGCCTAGAATCATAGTTTTTAAACTAATCAATATATAGACTTGCTTTATTTGTGTTTCTGTATAAAGACAGCTCATTTAATACAAATTATTGACATACGGACATTGAGCCATGAGCCAAGAGCACCATAAATCATCCATGAATGAAGATTAGCTGGCATATCTATATTCTCCATAAGGCATATGCCTTCTTGATCTTTGAAACATCATGCATGGAGACCCCTTCAAACAGAAAGATATCAATAAAAACATTGCATCCCACAGCTCGTGAAGAGAATATGTGTTTAAAAGTTAACACAAACATGGAAACTTAAGCACTTCATGGCTCCTGCCTGTCACTGTCCATGAGAGCCTACAAAATCCTCTCATGTACTACAATAGCTGTCAGTACCGCCAAGGCAGGAGAACCTGCGGATGGTGAATCCACTAATATCAAGGAGTAACTATATTTTCTGTTCAACCAAAAAAAAATCATTGTTTTTAACTCCTTATATTTATCTGCTTTTGAGCACAATCATCAACATACTATTATTTAAGAAACACACTTAGTTGTGAATGAGGAAATTAAACAAGGCTGATTAACTACTCATAATTTAAATTTTTTATAAACCAATTACTGCATAACCTATGTGCTTTGTAAACTTTCATTTTCATTTCTAAATAGTTAATATTTCATGCTTAATTATAAACACTATGAAAAGATTCTAATTTATTAGCAAATTAAGCTACAGGTTAAAACCTACTGTAAGATTAGTTTTTACTCAGGGAAGGGCATATAAAAATAGAATAAGATATATCCTTGATGCTATTAGAAGGTCATATGGAATATAAATTTGAACTAACTTTAACATTAATATGAAAATTATGATTTAAAATGAGCAGAAAAAGATCTAAGGTCCAGACGACCTTCCTTTTGCATCGCTGCCTCACGTCAGTGGGGTCCGACATGAGTTTGGTACCTATCACCTGCTCTGATCCTCTCAGAGGACTTATCTTCCCTGCTACAAAGACTCTACATGTTTGAATCATTCATCAAGTTGTGACAGATTTGGGGCTCCCTGGAAAAAGCACCTCTCCAAAGAAGATGCATGTAGACTGGGCTGGAAAAAAAAAGATAAATCACAGAACAAGAATGAAGGCCATGCTCTTTCTGGCAAAGGTGAATCTCTCTTTTTCTCTTTTCTTTTTCTTTTTAAAGCATAATACAATCTTAGAAAATGAAATGTTAGTCCAGCGTCATTTTGAAAAAATATTCCATTAAAAATGTCTCCTAAGTAGCAAAACTTCTGAACTAATATGTGGCAGACTGAGTCTCAGTTACCCTTGGTGACAGCATAACCAGTTGAAATGGCTTTCCATTAGCCTAAATGTCTTAATTTCTACAACTGGATAAAACATATAAACAATGGAAGAATATTTATAACAGTAAGAGACTAAGGTTTTTTAAATTTGGAGTATATTATTTCCTAGTGGTATCATTCATTAAATACACACACACACACACACACACACACACACACACACACACACTTAAAAAATTACTTCATCACAGCCTGTACTACACATAATCACTCAAAGTTACAGGCTTCAGTACTAGAATTATTGAACTGACTCAATATGAAAAAATTATGACATCTCTTAAGTTCATTAGATGATAATCACGTCAAACATATTCTCTGTTGGCCAATGGGTTATGAACTTAGGAAAAACAAAACAGATTCAAGACACAGAAAAAAAACAAATTTTCTATGCTGATGTTTTATTTTGCTAGCGCTCAATTTCAACTTTGCTCTGGAAGAGCTTCGTGCAGGAGATGATGAATACCTCACAACACCCCCAAAGCGCCTCAGTGAACATTACAATGTTGACGAATGAGGGAGACTTAATTTAGTATCACAATGATGAATCAATTCTAAATTATCTGAAAGCCAGGCAATGAAGATATATCATCAACACTACCTAGGTTCATCATCTTCTTTCCTTATCACATAATTTAATCTCTGCACGAAGTACTCATTTTGTAGTCAGCAATAGATGACTGCTTAGTTATTTTCCAAGGAAAGTTCTACCTATTCTTTGTCTGAGAGAGGACTGAAGACAGAGTGTAAATAGAAGTTTTTTAAACAGTATTGAGAAACAAACATTTTACAATTCTATCAATAAGAAGCTCCACATATTCATTATTCATTCTGAATTTCTAATTTGTCATTAATTCATTCTATTTAGAATTAACAATATATAGTTTTAGAGAAAATAACTTAGACATTAGTTTAACTGGGTCTCCATGTGACTACATTGAAGGTAAATTTTGGATACAACGCTAACTAGTCTAATACATTTCCTAAATTAATATAAAATATCTTTCTGCATCATAGGAGCAGCTCAGCAGTACAGGTCCAGGAAAACCTATGAGAGGAGAGCTATCAAAGGGTAACCATCATTAACATTAGTGCTGACCTCACTATCAGCTTCACCAGAACAAAAGCCATCAGTAAATCTAGAGGGAGAGCTTAGAACTCTGATGTTTTATACCAGCTCTGCACCATCACACTCAGAGACTGGAAAGACAATCTATGTAAAACCTTTTTCCAGCTGGAACTAAGCCTCAGACTCTGTAAGGCAACTGTAAGTCAGATTAGACAGGACTTCAACCCATTTGGTAGACCGTCTATAACATAACAACCTTCTGGAATATGTCTACTCATCTCTATCAACCCAAATACACACGCATAAGCTTAATGTCCTAGAAGTATGCCCAGACTAAAATTAAAAATCTGCTGAGTACATGCTGCTTTGCTTTTCCTTGGAGCTACAGCATCCTAGAGACGAGATGAGCAAAAGGGTTGTGTGAAAGTGTGGACCATGGACTTGTTGGCAGTTATCAAGGGAATCCTAAAAGTAAATGGCAAGGCAGCTTAGTCAACACTGAGTGAGGAAACATGCATCCTGGATGACAGCAGCTTCTCTACAACAGTGCTGACAACAAAGGTTCTTTAGAGTTCAATTTTATCGGGGTATTTTAAAGAAAAATATAAAAGAAATGGACTTCCATGATGGGCTTGCAAATACATGTCTGCTTAGATAACTGAGACAGTATTATTTAGAGGTAAGAGTATAATCAGCACTATTTCTGGTCTAGAGCTTTGTGTCACAGAAGAAGTACATTTACAGAATAATAGTGATCATCTTTTTTTCCCCCTCCAATCGGAGTTTAGATAATGTTTTTGGCTAGTTACACTCAAAGGCATCTTCAGCATGGATACTTCAATTACTTGGCTCTCTTCAGAGGGCCACTTTTAAAAGCATATGATCCAAACAGTGTAATAGAAAAAGCAAAAAACAAACAAGCAAACAAAGAAAGAAAAAAATTGCTGATGTTCAGAGGACAAAATCAGCCACACAGAGTACAGCACTGAGCACCAAGTCCAATAAAGCAGTCATGGCTCCAAGAGATGTCATGTGTAAATCAGCATCCAGAGATACCACACATTCATTTAGTTAGCCAGACATAACCTAATTACACTTCCAAGGAGAATTAATGTCACAGTGTATTTGGCCATTACAGTAATTGTCATTCTAATAAGACAAACAAAACAATCCCAGTCACTGAAAGCTAGAATGCAGAAGTGGGTGTGGCTCTGACAGCAGAATGCCTGGCCTTAATAGAAAGTCCCTGCTTAGGCAGTTTTTGAGGGGAAAAAAAACCCATGAATACACTAAAACACTCAACATTGGCCATGGTGTGTGTCTGTGTGTGTGTGTGTGTGTGTGTAGATATCTCTTGTTATTAGGTTCAAAATTTAATATAACAAAAGTTTGAAAGAATGACTGGGACTATTACATTAAGAATATTTGAGGGGCTGGGGAGATGACTGACTCAGGGAGTATTTTAGTTTGTTTTCTATCACTGTAGCAAAACATTAGCTAAAACAAACTTGGGAGGAAAATGATTTCAGATTACGCTTTCCATGCAGGAGGTCACAGAAGAAACTAAAGGTAGGCACTAAGGCAGGAACCACAGCTGGACACTGCTTGCTGACAGCCCCAATGGCTTGCTCACCTACCTTGTATATAGCCCAGGGCCACCTGCCTGGAGGAGGTGGTGGCACCACTCACAGTAGGTTTAGCCCACCCACCTCAGTCATTAACCAAGAAATTGTCCTACAGACTCACCTATAGGACATTTGAAGGAAACATTTTTGTCAAATGGGGATCTTTTTTCCCAAATGGCTCTAGCTTCTGTCAAGCTAAAACAAACAAACAAACAAACAAACAAACAAATACCTAGCCAGGACAGTGTGTAAAGGTGCTTATCTCTAAGCCTGACCACCTGAACTTGATTCCATGACCCAAATGATAGGAGAGAAGGAATTCCTTAACCTGTTTTCTGACCCTTATGCTCAGATACATGCATACATAGTGCATGCATGCATGTGTGCATGCACATGTGTGTGGACACATGCACACAGATACAAATGTAATTTTTAGAATTAAAAAAAATTACATATTTAAGAAGAAAAAATCTTTATTCACTTTAAAAATTTTTATTATATGTGTATGGGTGTTTTGCCTGCATGTATGTCTGTGTACAGCAAGCTTATCTAGTTCCCTCAGAAGCAAGAGGGCATCGGATCTCTTGGACCTAGAGTTACAAAAGGTCGTGAACCATCATAGGGGTGCAGTGAATGGAACCCATCTCTTCTGGAAGAGCCATCTCGCCAGCCCCCTTTCATTCATTTTTAAAATAAGAGGAACGCACAATGGAAGGAATAGTCCCAACGCTATTAATAAAGTTTGAAAGAACATTGACAGCCATTCTTTAGCTCTCTATGGTTTCATTAAGAGAGAGAGAGAGAGAGAAAGAGAGAGAGAGAGAGAAAAGGTTTTGATTTTCAGAATTTTCTTCCTGTCTCTGATCCTTGTGGTTGCCCGCATTTTATTGTATGCCTTTCAGAACAACATTTGACTCAGGACTCCACTCCCTTCTCCCTCCTGACAATTTCATTCAAGCTTGTCTGGCAGATTAAGGTTAGTGTTCATAAAAACTGGAGGGGACGTCTCCTAGGGAAGAACTCTTTCAAAGAAATGTGAGAGACGGACAATTAGTATTGACTCACTGAACACTGGAGAGCACAGTTTCTTCCATATCCCTTTGAGATGGTGCAAGGTTAGTAAGTAAAATCTATAATTTTAACAAGGGGAAAACAAGAAGAGTTATGTTGGATGTAACAGGACCCCAAACCCAATAGTGTCTGTCACAGCTTCAAGGGATGTCATTTGTAAATCAATTAAGAGTGCATTCACGAGAAATAAGATGCTCCTGTGGTATCTGTTTCCTGTAAAAAATCTATAGGCACTGTTGTATTATTAGAACCACAGTGCTTTGTTTCCATGTATCAGTTCAATGAATGTCCTGACTATTTATTGTGGGCTGGGAAACTTTCTAGTTACGAGGAAAATAAATAGGAAAAAGAACAGCCTCGAATAAAACCTCCTAGAATTTATAGTCGCACTTCTCTAAGAAGCAAGCACCTGAGGCCACCCTATCCAGAACAAGAAGCATCAATTACTCAGATCTTCGGAAGCCTGGGAGGCCAAGGCTCTCCTTGCCCCAGTATACACACTGGCTTATAAGTTTTACTTAGTAATTACTTACACTCTTTGCATGTAATGATCCTCACATAATAGCACATAGGATGTGTTCTAGAAAATCAGAAGGAAGAGATGGAATCTCTGTTTTGTAGAAGCATGTGAAAAGAAGGGAGTGGTGGGAGTCACTTGGAGAAAGTGTTATGAACAAATGATAAAAACATATAACCAATATGTCACATAGTACAAGTGCTGGATTTTTCAATATGACTTTTAAGAAAGAGTAACCAAAATCATTCTTTTCCTTTATAATGACTTCCTCTCAGCAATTAAAGTGTCCACCATGTATGTAAGTTTAAGCTTATGCATTTCTGTCTGAACACACATTGACTGGAATATGAATCCTACATAGATGATGTTGGTTGGTGCAAGACAAACTTTGCTTTTTTGTTTGGTTTTGTCGTTGTTTTAGTATCTGTACTGCTAGGATGAACCCAGGTCCTCATGTACACTAGGCAAGTGCTTTACCACAGAGCCACTAAAACATACGCTCAGCGCTGGCATCAAGCATGGGCACTGTTAGGATAACCCAAATAGTTAGTATTAAAATGCAAGTTGAATAACAATTGAGACTCTTAAAGCACATGGTTCTTTAGGTAGGATGTTATGCACAGTTAGTAAGTGCCTTGGTAAATCCTCTTAATATGGAACTTAGAATCCTCCTCATAAAGTGAGGGAGAGTTGCTACTGTCTGCACAGATGTGGTTTTTTTTTTTTTTTTTTTTTTTTTTTTTTTTTTTTTTTTTTTTTTTTTTTTTTTTCCCAGAGGTAGGGAAGGAAAAAAAAAAAAAACCAAAAACCTCACTTCCATAAAACCAAGTAGAAAATGGAAGATCCTGAACTCAAAGTTACAATGTACATGAAAGCCAACAATTTCAAAACAGGGTTTGGCTTCAAAGTTATGATAATACATCTACATTTGAGCTTTTCCTAAAGACGGAACGTGTATAATCAGAAAGTGCAGAAACGTCGGTGCCTTTGGATTTAGTGAGGAACTTGAAATTTTGGTTTAGACTCTAAGTCTGTGTTCTGTCTGTAGCACTGAGAGCAACCAAGGTAAGAAGAGAATCCTCAGCCAACACCAATGCCTGCTGGGCCAGCACATGCCTACAGAGAGCCGTCCATGTGCCTACAGAGAGCCGGCCTGCCTAACTCTGGCATTTGCCCTGATTGATTCACACACAGAGCACACCGTTTGTTCAGTATTTTAAATAACATTTCTATTTGCACATTGTCAACTTCTGCTTTCACATTTCCAGCTCTGCCCTCCACTGAATCTCAGCTGCATATCCAGTATCATTGGCATCTCAACCTGGAGATCTGACAATGTTTAGAGATTAATGGACAAGTAACTAATCCTCAACTCTGCCCTTCACAACCGACTCTGGGGAAAGTCCATTCTTCTAGTTTCCCAGACCTTCTCCCTGACACCCCTGTGACGCGTCCTGTTCAGTTCACATGTACTATCCAGTATGACATCCCTGTGACACGTCCTGTTCACTAAATATACCTGTTTATTCAGCTTTACCTTCAAAGCACACCCTGCATCTGAGGACAGAGCCATCTCCACTGCGGCCACTTCAGTCCGAGTCACTAATTACAGCAGCTGCCTTGCCAGGAGTTTTCCAGCCTCTGCTTTGGCCCTTCTCAGTTAGAGGAAGCTCAACCAAGAAACCAGAGCAGCTCCCTTCTCTCCTCACTCTATCCAAAGCCTTCCCAGCTGTACAAATCCGTTTGGGGCTGCTGGAGAAGAGCCTGGGCGGCTTAAACAGCACACATTAGTCCTCACAGTGCCTGAAGCTCGGAAGTCCAAGTCTCAAAGGAAAGGCATCCTTCCTAGAAGGCTGCTGGTGGTTCTTGTATCCTAGGATGAAAGAAAAGGCACCCTGGTCTCTTCTTACTAAGTTCTTTAATCAGAATAGCCCGCCCTGCCAACAATCACCTTCCAAAGACCCATAGGTCTCAGCTCTGAATAGTTTCATATCAGGAGACAGGGCTTCAACATATGAGCAGGGTCAAACAAATATTTCCTCTGTATACTATCTCCTAAA
Organism: Arvicanthis niloticus; assembly: GCF_011762505.2. Classification (NCBI taxonomy): domain Eukaryota; kingdom Metazoa; phylum Chordata; class Mammalia; order Rodentia; family Muridae; genus Arvicanthis; species Arvicanthis niloticus. The sequence goes on along the minus strand of NC_047661.1, from coordinate 104,026,385 downwards.
AAAAGTAAGATCCACTCACACAGTTCAGAGCTCCTGCCCTCTTTCGGGTAACATTCCTAAGACTTCTGATGGTCTTACTCCACACAGTGGTGTCTGGCCAGGGTGAGTCTACCCTCATCCAGCTCCATCAGGCTCTGTGTCACTTGTCTTTCAGTGCCTGCAAAGCCTCTCCCACCCCTTCAGAGTATGGCTCATTATAGCAATGGAATCAAGGACTGGCTTTGTCATGTGTTAATTTGTCAGTGTGTTCACTATTGTAGGGAAGGTGTCTGGAAAACAGAGACTTAAAAACTGATCGATAAGTGAATTAAAGAATCAGGTTACTTTGGACTATAGCTTTAAATCCACAATGCCTTGTCTACATTTCTGCAAATAGCGCTATATCCAAAATAGAGCATGCCCCAATATTTTCTTTTACAAAGTACCAAAATCAAGAAGATAATATATCAAGTGACAGGTTGTGCACCTTTAATCTCAGCACTTGGGAGGCAGAGGCAGATGAATCTCTGTGATTAAGAAGTTGGCCTGGTCTACATAGAGAGACCATGTCTTTAAAAAAAATAAGATATGATATCAAGGCCAGCTGAGAGAGAGAGAGAGAGAGAGAGAGAGAGAGAGAGAGAGAGAGAGAGAGAGAGAGAGAAAGGAGGAGGAGGAGGAGGAGGAGGAGGAGGAGGAGGGGGAAGGGAGGGGAGGAGGGGGGGAGGGGAGGGGAGGGGAGAGGGGAGGGGAGGGGAGGGGAGGGGAGGGGAGGAGAGGAGAGGAGAGGAGAGGAGAGGAGAGGAGAGGAGAGGAGAGGAGAGGAGAGGAGAGGAGAGGAGAGGAGAGGAGAGGAGAGGAGAGGACTGAGCACAGGGGAGTTATTTAAAGTACCATTAGCTAGTTTGATAAACTTGCAGGCCCTTATCTCTCTTCCCTTGGTTTCATTTGTGTTTGGTTCCACAAGTCCTCACTGAGAGAAGCTAAATGCATTCTTTTGTTTCAATTTGGGCACAGGATCAAGAACTTCAGCAGGCAGCACACAGCAATCCAACTCTTCAGGAGACTGAAATCCATCATCTGGAGATTTACTGTGGCATGAACTGGGATGCCAGCAAAATATTCACCAAGGAAGAAACCATCTGAATCTCTCCTCACAAAAAAATTATAAAATCATAAAAAGGAGAGCTGGGTTCTAGTCTCTTGGTTGGTTCCTAGGCCTTTACTGAATTGGCTGTGACAGGCTGCCTAGGCAAACCAGAATCAGATGATTTTGAAGCAGTAATAAATATGCAAATCTTGACACAAGGACTCAAGCCCTCAGAACTGGTTTCCTAGGTCTCCACTGGTTAATGTAACAGAAACAAAAAGATTAATAGCCCGTCCTAGTCCACTCTATCTCCAACAGAGTGCTTTCTGCTCTCCCTTCCCTGCTACCCCTATCTATCACTGATCCTTGCCTCCCCTCTCCTCTTGTCCCCTCCCCTCTCTTCTCTGTTTAAGTCAGCAGAAAAAGAACTGTTCTGTGCATTCACTTCTGCCAAACCTCTAATGTGAATCTCCAGTGTCTGCCTTGCTAGATAACGCCAACGTTCCCAGTCCTCGGATCATAATCTATGTGCAGTGATTATGTACATTTATCTAAGCCCAATATGACAAAAACAAGTTCAGATGAGAAAAAGGGATGCCTGCTTAGCATGCCCTGTTGAAAACGATGGATCTTGAAGGAAAACAGAAAAAGTTCTGCCTTGAGCAACAAAAGTCACATGTGGCCAGGGGTGGAAGGGTGGGAAGTGGGTGTAGGGGTAGGGAGGTCATGAGAGAATCACAGTGTGTGTGTGGGGGGGGTGGGGGGTGAGTTAGGTGTTCAGACAATGGGAACAAGTGAATAATGAAAACCTGGCAGGAGGCTCTGTGTTGTCTTTTCTGAGGTGTGACTCCCACAGAGGGTAATGTCCAAGAGGAAAGAAGGCTGGGTACTTATAAGATACAGAATGTGCTCTTCTTTCTGCCAGCTGAACTTTAAAAAGAAAACAGCTTTGAATTAGAGGTAAGAGGCAATGGCTAGTTTATGACAAAGTGAAGATTTGCAAAGTGAGCTTTAGGAGAAAGGAAAATTCTTCCAGCATGGCAAGAAGCCGCGGTGATTGCTAAGCACCCCGTAAGGCTTTGTCCCGACTCTGATTTGTACCAGAAACTCTAAAGAAAGTACTACCCAGATATTTTCCAAATTCATCTCTTATTAACTTCATTCACTAGGGAAAAAAGAAAAAGAAAAACAAACAAACAAACAAAAACCTTAGATAAATGCAGAGTCATTCCAAGGATGCAAAGTTGTGTTATAGGCGAAATGGCAGGGAGGGCAGAGCTTCCGGAGTGACTTAAAAGGAAACACTTTACTCTCTTCCCTGTCCCCAAACTTTCTAATGATGATGAGAAAAAAGAAAAAGCAAACATAAAATGCTTAGTAAATGTTGACGCTATACATAGGGATTCAAATGATTGGTATAACATAGCTTGTACCATAGTGTTAAGAACAACTTGTGTGATAGGCTATTTCTAAAAATGAAGTTTGAATAAAGTCCCTCAGATCAAGGAGATAAATTCTAGGGCAACCCCACATGTGAACAGAAGATAATATGGTACCTAAGCCATCCCCCACCTACAAAAGACCTCTGGACAAAAAAGAAAAAGGAAGCTCCCTCAAAGCTGTGAACCATTCACCAAATTAGGAATGCAAAGAAAGGCTCCGGATGACATCCAGAGGCTGAAAGAGAAAGGAGGCCAAAGGCTGTGGAATGTGGTGTATCCCAGGGCTATAAAGTGGTTCAAAGGCTCTAAAACCTGTGTCAAATACTTAGCTTGAGAGAGGAAAGGCGAAAGAATGAATGAATATAGCCAATTAGACAGAAGGAGGGGAAAAAAGGGTATTAACTACCCTAAAAGTACAAGTGGGAAAGACTCTGAGAAATATGAAATTTTATGGTCTGAAGATGAGTGTATGTGTTTTGAGAACATACAGAGAACATCTTTAGAAACTCAGAATGTTAGAATTTCCAGTGTTGGGATTTTAGAATTTAGCTTGAGGAGCTAAGGTCCTCTCTAAAAAAAGGTATTATGAAGATGCTGAGTTTGCAGTAGAAGATTCCTCAGTAGCTAAGGGAAGTTCTAAAACAGGCTTAGCAGACCAGGACACTATGGAGTGTGCACCAAGGAAAAGAGACCATTTATAAGCCATTGAAGAAGTTAGAGGGAGAAGAATTTGGTTACCTAAATCCTCAAGGAAAAAGAGGTGAACAGGACACTGAGGAGTCTGCAGTCTAGGCACATCTCTAAGGAGAGGCAGGAGCTTCACAGGCTAACACAAGCTAAGGAGCAAGTTTGGGTAAGTGCAGGTAGGTGCAAACCCCTACCATTTTCAGTATAGTATAATTAAAAAGGTATTGATACAATTCCATATGAATATTCTAGTATGAAACAAGAAACATGTCTAGAGGAAAATGTCAAAATGAAGAGTGGTGTAAGGAAAACCAGGATATTCATGAGATGCCCTCAGTCACTGAGGAAGGAGAATTCATGAAGGAACAAGAAGCTAGAGACAAAGGTGCAAGCTTGCAAACCCAAGTATTGTACCAAAGCCCGAGGAGGGAACTCACTTTTCAAATCTAGGGAAACTGAGATTTGAAAGACTAGAACCAAGAAGGCCCCAGTGGACTTGGTACCCAGGAGGGGATGGAGTCACCCAGAGCCCTTTCACTCAACAAGAGTGGGGGCCTGAGCTGAAAACAGACATTCTAGACAGGAAGGCCTTGATACAGTGTGGAACCTGAAAGTTTTGTCTAAAAACTAGTCAGTAATCTGTCTAATGTAGACATGGTCATCAGCTGGTAGTGGCCGCAGACATCATTTTGATTTAGGGGCAATACTGTTGCTTCTTCTTGTCCTTAGAGACAGTCAAGTCTCCAGAAAATATTTCACAGCTGACACAACCCTCTCTTCTCCATATACCTAGTGTGGGCGCTTCCTTTCACAGGCTCTTGTGAACAGTCCTCGCTTCCCTCACAGGACTGAAGTTCCTGATACGGCTGGCACCATATTTTAGTATTTTATGCAAATGAAAAGTAATGCTATTACACAGAGCTGTGGGCTCTTTGTGCAGATGAGGAAGTAAACCATGGAAGCTGTGTCAGGTCAAAATGTGAACTTCGGAATCAAACAAATGTATTTGAATCTTGGTTCCACCCTCTGTAAACTAAGCAAGCTCAAGCAAATTTAATTAACATCTCTGAGACTCACGGAATCCCGATTTATATAGGCACACAATCAATTACCAATAGTGAATTGAGTTGAGAGAGAGAGAGAGAGAGAGAGAGAGAGAGAGAGAGAGAGAGAGAGAGAGAGAGAGAGATTGAGATTCGGTCTCCTGAGACATAAAGAGTAGTCTGGAAATTAGTAAGATAATTATATCAAATGTTCAGAATCAGTAAGTTTCAGGTTATTACTATCTAAAAAATCTACCTATCTTTCTTAAAGCTTTCTTCTTCCAAACAGAATAAAGAACTAGAAATTTGGTATTCTGTGTAATGATGAAAAGGTTATCTATAAAAATAAAATACTATCAAAATATCTAATAATTAAAACAGTGCTGTAAAATAAAATCTATAAAGTTGTTGCCACTTATTACAAAAAATAGACAACATGACTGGAAGATTAGTTATACTGTGTTTCTTCAGTTAACATCCATCCCAATTAGTAGCAAAATATGTGACATTTCAACAGGAAAGGATGAATCTGTCCTGGAGGATACGAGACAAACAAGGCAGAAAAGTCCAATAAGGGCAGAGAACAAAAGAACAGGGTCAGAGGAGCTGTCACGGATCCAGGTCATCCACAGAGCTGTTTGTGAAGTCGTGCATGGATGCCCAGGAGCCCAGCCTGCCAGCATAGAATAAATTGCCCAGAGCCCCAGAAGTCCACTTCCAGCCTGAGCTGAGACAGCAGTATCAATCACTAGCGGTAAGAAGGGGACTGGAGCTGTGACAGCATATGAAGCCAGGGAACGAACTATGCAGCACAGAGCAAGAACTGTTCCTTTTCTGTTCCTATCTGTCAGATAAGGCCTGCCAGAGAAGGCATGTGAGGCAGAGACTCTCATGCTTTGCAGTGACCCCAGCAGCCTTTCCTTCCACTGACCTTGATAGCCTGGTAGGTCTGGATCTGGGCCTTGATATGATTTGCTTACTTTTTTTATTAGGGTAATTTGTATACCTGGTAAAGGTGGACATGTTCAAAGCTGTCTGCCTCTCTGTGCCTCCCCCCTCTTTCTTCCCACTCCCTCTCTCTGCAACTATACTACCACACATCCTGGTTAAACTGCAATGAGTTTTTAAACTGATTAAAGCCAGTTACATAAATACATTTTTAAAAAAAGGTTCAAAGGGTAATAGAATTGCCTCACAAGAAATTTGCAAATGAAGATAGGTATATTTTCTTCTCTACTAGAAAAAGCTTTTTTTATGCCAGGGTATTTCTGGTTCATATCCACTGCTGTTAGAATAACTGCTGTTATATAAAAAGGCAATCTCTCAATGATGGCCATTCGAAATCAGTTCCATTAGACAAAACTGAGCAATTTTGGGGAAAAAAAAGCCTTTCAGACCACAATACACCTAGAGTCTGGATCAGAACTAATGTACAGACTGGACCTGTCTTTGAGAATAGAAAGAACTTCAAATTATAAAGCCAGACAGGTTATCCAGGGAGTCATCAGTTTAGCCTCCCAGAGTATGTGAGGTGGCCAGGAGATACAAAGCTGTTTGCCCAAGTCAAGAGAGACTCAAGAATTCAATTCATAGTCCAGATCCCAATAACCCACATTACTTGAAAGTCTTTCAAGTCTAGAAGATTCTCCAAACTCACTCCACCATCTCTGTTTGTAGAACCCACAGCCTGGCAATAGTCTCACATTTTTTTAATTGCATGAAATTAATCAAAAAATAATATTTCTAAAGATGTACTTCTTTTTATAAATACATGTATACGGCTTCAAAAGTATGTTCCAAATGCATGTACGTGTCCAAGGAGTCAGAAGAGGGTATTAGATCTCCTGGAACTGGATTTACAGGTCGTTCTGTGTCCCCTGCTTCTTGTGAACTCAACTCCAGTTCTCTGGTTCTCTGCAAGAACATTAACGGTTCTTCACTGAGGAGCCATCTCTTCATTTTCTAAAGAATAATGTTTTATGGCATAAAAAAATTAAATTCGGCTTTTAGTGTCTATCAATAATCCTGCTAGATGGCCACCACTCTCGCCTTCCTCCAGGAAATGGCATGACTGCTTTTGAGCAATGACCATCAACAAAGTGAAACTGGAAAGAAAGCCCAGCCACCAAAGCTTTAACTGTTAATTATAAGTGTGCTTCCTGGGAAAACTGGACGATCCTCACTTCCCAGCAGACTCCCAAAGTCCTTTAAAGGAATCACACGAAGCAGGGCGAGCCAGTGAAAACAGCAGTGGGAGGGGCAGCCAGCTCTTTTTCATTAGCGACTGGTTTTGTGATTTCATCTGGAGAGCAGGTTTTTGCTTTAAAAAGCATGAAAGTTTATTAAGCGCTAAGTGTTCAACCAAGCATGGTGGCATGGTCTCTAATCCTAGCGATCTGGAGGCCTAAGTTCAAGGGCAGGCTGGGGAGAGAAAGAAAAACAAACCATAACTCTAATTTATGGTTATTCTTTCTGAGATATCATTTAATCACTCCCCTGGAGGATGAGGAAGCAGCTAGCAGCTTTAGCTGTTCATCAGATAAAAGAGACCTTTCACTCTCCTGACAAGAGAATTCAAGCCCTCTATAGAGTGTGGGAAACAGCAAGAAATACAAAATGGACCTAGCCTAGAAAGCTAGCACCTGGGAATATACGAGTAAATGTTGAGGGGCTGCTTATGAAGGATGGATATAAGGAAGTATGTTGACCCCGCCCCCCCCCCCACTCCTCTTCAGGGGCCAAATCAGTTAGAGTCCAAACCTTTGCTCACAGGCTTCAATCTTCCATTAGGTGTGGCTCCGCTTTATGCCCCTCCCTGGCATTCAGTTTAGCCAGAAGAGAAGCAGAAGGCTTTCTTGTGATTGCATAAAAGAGGCATGTCATAAATCAAAGTTTATGTGGCTTTCTAATTTGTATTAATAGGACTTTTTGTTACCTTTCTGAGTATCTATGTTTGAGCTTAATAAAAATAAACAGGCCTGTGCAGTGACTCTACACCAGGGGCTGTTTCTGATGTCAGGGCAAAGGCAAATTCTTTCCTCCTGGGGTTTATATGCTACCGGGAGGAAAACAATCAAGAAATAACTATATAATATCATGGTGCGTATAACACAGAAAAAGAAAGGAAGCAAGTAATTTAGTTAGGGATGCTCGGCTAGGCTATGAGGCAAGCTGCCACTTCATGTTGAGCTAGTAGGTACAGCCTTCATTCTTCCCCATCAGGATGGGTTTAAGCACAGGCCTTCAGGGCAAGGAAGTGATATGAGGGGTGGGCAGAGAGCATCACGCTCAGGAAGAGTAGTGGGCACAGCCTTGCTGTGGTACTCAGTTATAGCTAGAGAAACACAACTTCTCCAGAGTAACTGGAGATGAACTCCAGAGGAAAACCAGAAGATGGGAGAACCTGAATGACAAGGAGAAAGGGCTTGCCTATATCACAGTAACATGCCACTAATTCAGATGCATGAGTCTGGGTGAATAAGACTGGCTATGTGTTGCTCTGCTCTTATGGTGGCAGGCCTTTTGAAGTCCAGGTTTCACAGCCTTGAACCTAGTAATTAATGATCGTGATACGCTGCCCTGTGCAGTGAATGATGCCCCACAGCATGCTTCAAAGATGCCAGCAGGGTATTCCCAGTTGTTACTAAAAAATTACTTCCACGATTTGTCAAATGTTCCAGAAAAGGGAGAAAACGAAGGGGCCAAAGTCCCGGAAGGCTGACAAACTAATATATTTATCTAAAAAATTAAACTAGCTGTTTTATATATAAAGTTTACTTTAAGTCTATCCAGAATGAAAATAATCTAAGAAACGTATGGTTACTGATCTTTATGAAACTTTTTGTTAATTAGTTCTCCCATCTGTCTATAGTCCTTACCATAACCTAATTATACTATAATAGTGGTGGGCTCACCCACATTCATTATCTGCTCTATGTAATGGGCTCAGAACATACAGATTCATACTCTATATTTCCATGCACTTTTGCATTATAGAAGTAAAACACAAATACGCACACAAATTTAAACAACTGAGCAGATTTGAGATGGACAATTAGCAAAGGCATGGAATAGAGAAAGACTATACTAAGCCACAACTGGAAGGTTCTGTTTCTGCACTTATTATCTCCACTGAGAATCTAGCTTTCAGTCTTGGCCCAAGAGGGACAATCATACCTGTCTCCACCTACTTCCATTCTGAAGAGGAAAGTACAAAAGGTGAAAGCTCAGATTCTGCCAAGAGGTCACAGATCAGAAGTTTGAACAAGTGTGTGTGTGTGTGTGTGTTTCTATGGTCCACTAAGAAGGGTATTTTTCTAGTCCGTAGTAATAAAAATCCAATCATATTCTTCACTCATCTAAATTTTTACTGTCTCACAACTTTACTTCTCTCCTTTGTTCTCTATTAGAGAGATGAACTAAACTTCCCCAATTAAAAACCACAGAGAAATCTCCCCTCCCATTTGTCACAGAGTAACCATTACCCAGGCCCTCCTGAAGTTACCCCTGTAAAGATGCAGCAACATCTCTGGTACTTTTACCAATATCATCTTAACTGCCAAGCTGTGATTCAGGACCCTACATGCCTCCGCATCTAGAATAAACTCCAAAGAGTTTTCAAATGCTCTCTCTACACCAGTTGCCTAGAATACCGAACACCTTTGTCTTTTACTACCAATGAATTTGTCTGAGAAATTGATATTTTCTAAATCTTTAGTAAATCCCCTAGTTTCTACAGATTAAAGATCAAATCCCTTCCCTTAGGAGGTTGAAATTCTTCACTATTACTTCCAGTCAATTTTCATGGCCTAGAAAACAATCATTCCAGTTGTCTGTCTTTGGGAAGGATAAAGACTTTCACAACTCCTAACTTTAATACTCTTAGCTTGTATTTTGTGCTTCAGTGGCACCTAGTTAACAGCTTCATTATACAACATAATTATACTACTTTGTGGTTGCATAAGTAACTATTGGCTCTCTGCTTGGGATTAAGGAACATGCCTTGGTCATTTCCATGGTCTTTCAGTACTTTAGCTGTAAGTTAGTGGTTTGGCTAACTACTGGACTCAGCCAAACCTACCCTATTCAAGGTAAGTTAACTCAACCTGAATCTGATGTTGTTACAAATGCACTATGAAACAGTTAACAACCTCTAAAACTGTTTATACAGTTTCATTCATTCACCTTTTGCTGCATTTGTACCATTACTCACACAAACATCATTTTCTCAGATTCCAAAATCAAATGTTTATATAAAACACATCTAATGGTATCTAATAAATTACAAACAAAATAATGAGTGGGGTAAATTGTATTTTTTTAGGAGCATTTAAAAAACATGTTCAGACCTAATCAAAATACAATGTTGTTTTACAAAGTTCAAGGCATATAAAAATAGATAAGATAAAAGTTGTGCTGTTGTTTTTCTATATAAATATTCAACACAAATAAATGTAAATAAGCAAAACACTGGTGCTGCAAAGATAATTAATATGGATGTGCTTACAGAGCAATATTTATAGAATTCAAGATTCTTCTTAGATATCTTTGAAAAAAACAAGGCCCATTGATTGTCTCAGAATCATAGCTGAAAAAACAAACACTTCAAAATAACATGTTCACAAACCTTCCATCTTCCAGCTATATATATTTCTCATTATTTTTAAATCATTTAGTGGATAAATACATTACTAAAAATTTAAAGTTTGAAAATGAATTATAAGAGCTCTTATATGTCATTAGTATGAGACCAAATAATTTTTGTGTACTCATGGGAGACAAATTTAAATTACCACTTAAGTGAAACACATGAAAGAATACTTTAAGAGAGAAACTGAAGTCATTCCTCTGAATAGTTCTATTTCCTTTCGTGCAGGCCTTTGGTCTTTAAGCTAAGCACTAAATGTAACTGTATATAAAATATTGAGACTCATAAGTTCATGGTAAGTTAACTCAACCTGCATCTGATATTGTTACAAATGCACTATGACCCAAATTCAAAGGCAAAAACATCTACCTCTAGAGCATTTCTAAGAAAATACAACCACATACTTAAACTTATTAATAATAAATATACAAAGCTACTTTTCCCAATACAGCAACTTGTCTACCATAATAAGTGACAACTAGCAAAATATCCAAAAACAAATGCTACAGTCATATGCTAAAGTACATTTTCAGAAATTAACTCAACACTTGTAAGATCGGCTGGCCACGGTGACACACATCTGTAATCCTAGCACGCAGAAGATGGATGGTCCAAGTCAATATGAGCTTTGCAAAGAGTTCTAGGCAGCCTGGGCACACAGTAGGACTTCGTAAAAACTATTTTAAAATTAAAAAATATCTTTAAATTAATAAATCAATATTCTTCTGAGTGCTTTGGATAGTTTAAAGACGCTTATGTGCTTGCATGATACACTGTGCCAATAGTTGTGACTTACTATTCAACAACCCACAGCAACTCCATCCTTACTTATGTTATGCTGGTGTAACGTTGTGTAGACAAGGAAGAGAGGAAGAGAGGTCTGGAAGAAGGCAGGTCTGGAGGGAGGGAGGAAGGGAGGGAAGGAGGAAGAGAGAAAGGGAGGAAGGTAGGGAAGGAACAGAGAAGAAGGGAGGATGGAAGACACTAACAGAGGGAGGAATGAAGGGAGGAGCAAGAAGAGAGGAGGAGGAGAAGGAGAGAGGAAAGGAGATGGGAAGGCTGGCAGAGCAAGTGAGCAGATAAGAAGCTTGGAAAACATTTCTCTGTGAAGAGGAGAAAATCTGTTTTTCATATTTGTTGGAAAAAGATAATTATTCAGAGAATAATATAGGAAACCATTTAGCCTTCACACCAAATAATCAAGATGAAACTGTGAGATTTAATCAAAGTTAAGCATAAAACAAGAACACTTTGCTTTTTATACTAAATAATATGGGACCGTTCTCCCTGTCTGAAGGTGCTAGAGAAAGTAACTAGATAGTAACAATTATTCCCTCTGTGTAAATAAAGTTGTGACTACTAGGATAATTAGATAAAGGAAGAAGTCATAAACTGTGAAGTACTACATTTTAGGATGTTAAATATTCATCATCATCCCCCCCCAAAAAAAAGACTCCTGGGGTTTTATCATTTTCATTTGTTTTCTTGTAGCATGAGTAAGTCAGGATTTACTCAACTCTGCTTGCCTTCTCTGTGTCACTTTCAGTCAGAGTTCAAGGCTAGAAATGCCACAGTGACGGTTAGTTACTCATTTGTTGAGCTATGACAGTAGCGTTTTTGGTGTGACAGTCACAGTGTCTCAATGCACTGCTCTCCTGCAGGATCTGAGGGTGCTGTAAGACAAGTGCCAGCAGAGAAAAATGGAAAATGGAATTTACAAGTAGGACGAAGCAATCTGCTCCAACAGGAAAAAGATGAAGAAAAAAATGGTAAATTGTCTTGTGGAAATTTGAGGAGCTGTATGCTGCAAAGACCGGGAAGATGGAGGACACAGGATCAGTTTGCTGTAAGACCCTCACACCCGCAGAGGCAGGGGAGAGAGGAGACAGCGGCATTGCTTGGAAGATTGATCTGTGTGCCCTTCCATCACTGCTTCACTACTGAAACCTTTGGTTTCTACTGGCAGGATCTAAGTTGGACTTAGCTGATTCTTAAAGACACATCAAGGCTTATATAGTTCAACAAAATAAAATTAGGTAGATCCTAAATGCATTTAGCATAGCCCTGGGAAAACCTCTTTGTAGAACATAGAATGTCTCCATATGAAGTCAATACTTGTCAGCAGGTAGAAATTCATGTACTGTTGTTACAAACGTCAAACTGGCGCAGGCATAATATCCTTCCAAAACAGCTCTATATTAATTTTTTCAGTACTTTACCTATTTTACTTTATTATATTGAGACAGTGTGTCATGAGGGCGCCAAACTCACTATCTCACTATGTAGCTAAAGATGAACTTGAACTCCTGACCCTCCCGCCTTAGTCTCCCAAGCCCGGGGGGGGGGGGGGGGCTACAGGTGTGCTTTGCTAAGCCTGTCCAGCTTTACCATTCAATGCCTAGTCTATATGATCAAAGGAACTGCTATGAACCAGAGAACATTGATTTTGTTGTAGCTTCAGAAAAGAACAAAGCCATCTACCTCTTTCTAATCACCAAATTAGCAGCTCTAAACATTAATGCCTCTTTTTAAAGGCAATTAGAAATTTAAGACCATTAAGAATGCAGAGTTGTTAAAGAATTATGACCCTGGACATGTCAGCGATTCAAACAATACTTCTTCAATTATTAAAATTTAAAAAAAAAATGAGTTTCTACTACATAATCCAAACGACCTGTTGTTCTAGTGCAAGAATTGTGCCACCCTGAAAACTATTATCTCTGACTCTGTGCACTGCACTAGGCTATAATCGGCTTTGCACACAGAGGGCGGAGACAGTCAGACTAAAATCTTCCCCCGGCCTCTCATTGCACTCAGGACAGCCAAGCTTCTTAACCCAGTGTATGCAGCTCTATGGGACCACAGACCCTCCTACCTGGCCTGCTCAGTCTTTCTTTCCTTTCCTCTCTGGAAGCTCCCTTTCCCTTCCTGAAAAGGGACGTTCCCTTCAGCCTGAGCTGCTCTCTTCCTGGGCATGCTCATGGGACATTCACATTTGTTTTCATGATAATTTAAACATGACCTCCACGGTCATATTTTACAAGTCAGGCCATTTTAACACAGTGACAAACACACTCCCTTGATCCAACCTTAGAAACTTCTTTTATAAAAGGCCCTGCCTTGGACCCTGCTCATGACCTTCCTAGGACAGTCTGTGGCTACAGAATCCTGTCAGTCATGCTACGTGGTAGAATGTGATTGGCAAGGCAGCTCACTTTCCCAAAATGCAATAGTTCTGAGTAAAATCTGTCTTCCTCTCTAGCTAGCATCTAACTCCTCTTTTGTTTTGTTTGTTTTAACAGGACTTGATCGATCACCACATACCCAACTACCCTACATCAATTACAAGCAGAGAAGGAATCATTACGACATTATTGTTTACACAGTCAAACGCAAAGTTAATAAGCAAAGACATCAACTATCCTGACTACTGCTTTTTCACCTTTGTGACAGCCTAGGTCACTGCTAGCCCAGAGCTTACTAGTCTCCAGTCACTATGTTAAGTGGGACAATTCTCACAAAATGGGCAAAGTAATAAAAAAAATGCACACAGGAGAATGGTCAAAGGTAGCCATGCATAAGATTCATTATGAAAAGTCTGAAATGTATAAAACAAAAATTACAGACTGCTTCCTCTGGTTGCCTAATTAACCGTAATTTTTTTCCAAAATCATTCTCAAGTATACATATTATTTTTACAATTAAAAAAGTTTTAAAAAAAACACTGAAAATATGTTGTTTCATAAAGTATCAGTGTGGATCCATTTAAAATGTTTCTCTATAGGGAAAAAATTAAAACAAGACACTTTTAATTGGTGTAACTTCTCAAGACTTGACTCTTTGATGGTAGTGTCTTTAATCCCAAAACTGAGAAGCAATGGGAGATGAGTTCCAGGCCAGTCTGCCTACATACTGGTATCTTGTCTAAAAGAAAAACAAACAAAAACCAACCAACCAACCAACCAAACAAACAAACAAAAAAAAAAAACAAAAATGTGAAAAGGATACGAAAAAAGAAAAATCTTCACAAGGGGAACAACTGTTAAAAACAGTGTCTGTGTTCTTTAAGTTCTAAAATATAACAGGTTTTAAATGATAAAATAAATAAGGCAGGAATGAAGAGCAAGTTGTAAAATAAGGTTAAGAATCTGTAAGACATTAGGAGCTGCAGGGCACTCCAGGGTCTTCTAGACTTCCCGTGCCATCTAGGGCACAGGGAATTTAGCAGCAGGAAGCTTTGCTCCCACCAGCACACCGCTGCCTGGCTACTCTCTCCAGGTAGTTCCTTCATATCAATCATTCATTCACTCATTCATTTGCTGTTGTTTTGAGACAAGGTCCTACTATGTAGCCTTGCTGGCCTGGAATGCAGAGAAATTTGCCTCTGACTCCAGAGTGCTGGGATTAAAGGCCTCTGTCGCCATGATGCCCCTTTCTTCTTTGAGGCAGCCTGTGCTAGCTGCCAGTGCCCTCTGTAAATCACTGATCCTCATGGAGGTAAATACAATAGAGTCAGGTAAGGTAATTTAGGGACCTTAAACTGAGCAAAGCAAAAACTCAATCACTCTGATTTCTTCCACTTAGAAAACGAGTTTCTTGGAATTTAGTGGACAAGGTTCAGCCTTGGAGTCCTCCCCTTAGCTGTTCTCTCCCTGTGTCTCCCTGTCCCCCTGTCTGTCTCCCCTCCCTCATCCCTCCTCCCCACCCCACCCCGTTTATTATAACTGCTAGCTCCAGCAAGCCACATGACCAGCTTCTTCTCATTTCCATTCAGAAGGATGTGGTCCTGCCCATCTGTGCGCATTGCAGTTCCTCAAAGGGACAGGGTAAGAAGTGAGAGCAACTGAGTTTGCACAAGCATAGTTCTTTTCTCCATCCTGGGCCAGCAGCAGCTGACAACTCGAATTACATATGCACATACAGACTGTGGTTCCCAACATTACCAAACATTGAGCTTTTTTTTTCTTTTTCTTTTCCAGATTTCAATCACGTTTCACATGACTTTAAATATATTTTTATACTGTCTATACAGAAATGCTACTCCTTGAAAAACTATTGGTACAAATTTTAAAACCATGTGCTTGTTTTGTTTGTTTGTTTTTTAACTTTTCCAACTCCTTTTCTAACTAGGCAAAAGATTGTCCTTTTTATTTCAGAGGCCTCCAGAGGAAAACTGATAGCTAATATATCAGACTCCAAATCATGTAGTTACAATAAAGTGAATAACAGATAATCAGAAATTACCTAATTTTAATTTCTAAATTACACGCAGCAAGCTCATTGTCTCACGTGCAGTCCATCTTTAACACCACAGAAAACGTGCAACATTTATTTTATTACTATACTCCTTTCCACACACACAGAAAAGATTAAGCTAATTAATTGAAATTTTAAAAAATTTTCACTCTTGCTTCACAAATTGTATCAAAAAAGGATGACTTAATAAGTATATGTATATGAAAACTTCTAGATAAAATGTAACCATGATCAAGAGACTAGAATCCATTTGTTACCAGTTGTAAATATACTAGTTACTGAAATGAGCTGTTTTACTGTAGTTCCATACAGAACACATAATATATATCATATTTCATATCACATATACCATATTAAGATATCTGAAAACATTTCCTCACCAATATTGGGGTGCTTCAAGAGACGGCAGATTCTAGCTTCCCTTTCCAGTTTCTGGTGATCTGTTGAAAAATAATAATAATAAAAATAAATTACAAGAAAGCCAAAAGTAAAGTAATCAGTAAGTCGTATTTGGCAGCATAATATGACATCAAGCTTTTGTTTTTACTTATGTGTTGATTCCTTTTAAAAACCGTGATCATATGAAGTTGCATTTAGGGGAAAACCACCTCAAGTGCCTTCTGTAGTTTGCATGGGCTTGGTGTTTGACTGAGCTACAGAGAGTAGCAGAATTCACAAGTGGCATGTTGAGCATGGTAGGGTTGGCACAGAACAGCAAAACTCCATGTCTCAACCTCAAGTAAAAAGCATTGCATTTCATTTAGTATTTGATTTTATTTGGGGGTTTTGAGTCGGTTGATTTTGTGAGGCAGATTCTCACTCTGTACTCCAGGCTGACTTAAAGCTCATGATCCTTCTGCCTCACTCAGCCTCTGTCGTGCTGGGATTTGGAATATTCATTACACCTGGACTCACTCAATATGAGTAAATCTGTACAGGATGAACATCTGGAGACAGGAATCCAAATGTTACCAGTGCTCATGAGGTCACTATAGTTTACCCCTAGGGACAAAGTGATTCCTATGTGGTCAACTCTTCTCCATATTCCTACGTGACTGTTGTTCCTCCAACAGTAGGAACTTACAGAAATCTTCATCTCCTGCTCAGCTCTGCCTTCCTCTGCCTGCTTACCATATTTTTCAAATAAAATATGTAAATATGCTACATTTTCTCAGGAAAATAAAATTATGATGAAACTAGGAATCCATTTTACATCTGACCTTACAAGTATATAAAGGACATAACTTGATTATCTCTTCAAATAACTATTAATACGGGCTTTAATATCACACCCAAATTTCACATATGGCAGTGTTTTGTTGTTATTGTTTTAAGCTTAGGTGCAACAGGAAATTTGAAACCTTACACATCAAATTTATGACCCCTATCAAATGAGGAATAAAAATACAAAAACAGGTTCTACGGTTGAGCACCACTGCCTTGAGATATTCAAACTTCAGTCACGCTGCTGGACTATTTCTTTTGCATTCATGACACAACACATGTCAACACATACACACAACTTTTACCAGCTGGTTTCCCAAAGGCAAATAGTCTTAGTTTTGTTGAAAAATACATTTGACCTTACACGTCTGCTGAGAGAAGTCTAGGACATCCCCAGATCCATGTTTTGAGAACTGTGAGCTCATAACTGTCAAGCTCTGTTGCACTCTCCTGGAGTAATTGAAAAAACAATGTGTGCACACATGTGTGTGTCTTTGTGTGTGCATGCACATGCACATTGGGAGAAAAGAAGTGTGTTCACGAAGTGGATGCATTGCACGGAGAGGCCATCAGTCCCTTTGGATTGCCAAATAGCAGTCTACACAGTCTAAAACAGTATATCTAGAAATTCTTCAAGCCTTGAGCAAGTCCTGATTCTTAGCTATTTAACAACATACAAGTAAATACAAAAGATTATGCCAAATTTTGGCAATGCACTTATTACCATTATCTTAAACAAGAAAAGTGTTTCATGTGAAGCATATGGAAGACATAGGCTTACAAGGTTTATAATTTCATTGTCGAGGTAAGGATATGCAAATAGGTGCTAACCACGTGACATCCAGAAATATAAAATATGTGTAATTATATGCTTATAAAGGAAGGAAAATGAGTAAGGACAAGATGTTTACAGACAATAACTTTTATATGGTTTTAGCCATAGAGATAAAAATAATTACAGATTTACCTTTACTTATTTTTTAATTTTTGTTTCTATGGCTAGACTGAAGTTGCTACGTAGAACAGGATGACCATGAATTTCTGGCTGATCATGAACTTCCAGCAATCCTTCTGCCCTGGCCTCTTCAACACTAGGATGAGAGGCAAGTGCCACTACACTTATCTTGCTAATTTTTGTAATGCCAACGATTATTGACAGAGCTTGTAAATGAAATTTGCCTTTCAAATGTTATATCCTGAAGTCCTCATTCCCAGACCTTCAGAAGTGACTATAGTTGTAGACAGAATTTTATTTAAAGGTAATTAAAACAAGGTCAGCAGGGTGCTCTAATCCAATATGGCTTGTGTCTATGCAAAAAGAAAAAAATCAAGTCATTGACACACATGCAAGAAAAAGTGTGGAGAGAGAAAGACACGTTTGATATCTACATGCCAAGGAAAGAAGTCACAGGATAAACATGCCTCTGTAGGGAAAGGTGCTGTTTCCCTAATTGGTTCTGGATTTAGTCAATAAAGAAGGCGGAAGCCAATTGTTGGGCGAAGGGTAAAGGTGGTACTTCCAGGTCCCAGGACAAAGGAGAGATGTGAGGAAGTAGAAAGGTTTTTTTTATTATTATTATTGGTTTTTTGTTAGTTTGTTTGCTTGTTTGTTTGTTTTTCCAGCCAGGCTTTGGAACAAGGAGAAAGTAGCAGTCATGTAAGATCTTGGGGAAATTAGAACCTGCAGCCTCCACCACTGGTGATTAACCAAAGAGGTCTGCAGAGGCTGGCTGATATAGACTAGCTGATATAGGTCAGCTGATAAGGTTAGGGCAGGAGATTCTGCACGCAGCAACTGTGCTACCTGACAAGTTCTAAATTAATAAAGTTGCCTAGTGTGTTTCTTCCTCAGAGCTGAAGTGGGCAGAGAAAGAGAGAAGCCAGGAGGGTCTGGTGGAGTATGGACAGCAACTCTTAGATCTCCCAGATTGGATGTTGGTTCTGATCAATCCTGAGCTAAGTGGGAGGACCAAGCAAGTTGACAGAGGGAGCCAGCAGGCAGCTTGGAGCTAAGCCAGGAGCTCGGGGCTACAGTCCTGGGAAAGGTGGAAGCATAGTTTGTTTGTTTGTTATTACACGCAACATGCCTCTGATACAGTGGTTGTAGACATCAAACTTACAGAACTGAATGAAGCAGTAAATTTAGTCTGTGTATTTTGTTATTAGTGGCTTAAGCAAAATACTATACTCATGTACTAGCATTCTACTGCTATGTGTCAACCATCACAAGAGTAGAAGCAGAACACCATATACACTTGTTTTTGACCCTGGAATTAATAACACCTTGTGATCAAGGTATCAGTCATGGCTAGGAACTCATATTCTTCCAAGTTTCCATATTGATTGGCACCATTCAGTTGTTCAAAAGGCTAAGCTGTGGGTCTCAGATCTTAGCTTGGCTGGTGCCAACCCTCATTCCCGTCATGTAACATTAGCATAAAGGCACCACAGGAGAGAGTCAGGAAAGTAAAGGTGAAAGCCATTCTCTCTTATTTAGCCTACACACGGAAGATAAGGTTGATGTCTGTCACTTCTATTGGAGAGAAGTAAGAAACGGGACTGGCTCTATTCTGGTACAGAAGGTCAGAGAAAGCAAGAGGCAAGTGTAGAGTCTCCCGTGGTCTGTCCACCATAGCTCACTTTCCAGCAGTGCAGTTTTGCACCTTCGCTGACATGTTTGCTCACACCCAGTCATTAAGCTCTGTATCTCCCGTGAATCATCAGGCATTCTGAACTCTCCCGGGTGCATGTTTTGACATTTCAAAAAAAAAAAATGATGATATAACTAAATTCTAGCTTTCACTAAAATGAGAATTTTATAATAGATATGCACACTTCCTGGTGTGATTCAAGTTCAGCATCAAGTTCATAATTTTACTTTTAGACAGAGTAGGTAAATGAGGAGGAGGGATTCTTTCAGAAGCACATGTCTGTATTTATCCTGCTGGAGAGATAAATTCATTATCCATTTGGTTTCCTTTACTTTTTACGTGGTCAGCAACAAAACTCCTACGTTCTGCCTCACTATTCCCAGCACTCACAATTGCAACAAAAGACAAGGGTGCTTTAAAAAGGGAAGAGACTCATGATACTCTTTGAAGAGTTTTGTTTATTGAGACGCTGTCCCATGTAGCCACGCTGACCTTAAATTCACTATTGAGCTGAAGTTGATCTTGAACTTCTGATCTTCATACCATTTCCCAATTGCTGGAATTTCAAGCATGTATCACTGTATACAGTTCATGTAGCTGTAGAGATGGAACTCAAGGTTGTGCAATTAACAGGCAAGTACTGTATCAACTGAACTATATGCCCTGACCTGAAGATGTTGTTAGTCACAAGCCTTGAAATTAACATAAAAGTATCCTTTCTTGTAATTTAATATTTATTAAAACATTCTAGCTACAATATGTGAGCTTCATTCTTCCTGTGAAGTTAAAACTCATGTTTTTATGAATAAAAATGCAGGATTTCAGGCTATAATATTTTCAGATTTGATGAAATGCAGGGTATTAGCAATGCATGGTTGAAGAACTGTCATGAACGGTGCTTTAAAAAACAAAACCCTATTTTCATCCAATTGTGACATAAGTGTCACTAAGAACACAGGCCTGGGCTGGATGGTGGCACACACTTTAATCCTAGCACTTGAAAGGCAGGGGCAGAAAGATCTTTGTGAGTTCAAGGACAACCTGATCTACAGAATGCGTTACAAGACAGCAAAGGCTACACAGAGAAACCTTGTCTTGGGGGTTGGGATGGGGAGAACATGAGCCTCTAAATTGTAAAACAACTCCTGAGAATCTGAATATATAAAATATATTCACCCTTTTCAACTGTAAAATACTATAAACAAAAATGAAAACTTGACATTCAGAGCCATTGAAGAAGTGGCTCCTTCACATGCTCAAGAATAAAATTTCAACATTATGCAAAATATCTGACCACACATGTTGAGTGCTAGCCCTCAACCACTTTCCCACCACAACAAGGGCACCACCACGAAAACTATACAATGCAACAGCTTGACAATCTGGCTCTGTCAGGAACTTAACTTTCACTAATAGCAGGATTTTGAGCATAAGTATTTCATTCCCTTTGAACAAGTACCAAAGTATTGAATTTTATGAAAAGGAGTTGTTATTGATTCTTTACTTTGCTTTGTGATGTCATTGCTACTAACACTAACAATTGGTTATCATCCAGTGCAGCCCCTGAGAGTCTTGGGTAGGACGATCCACAGCCCGTGAAACAGAACATCTTAGCATAGTGTTGCGGGACAACTGGGAAGAGGAAGAGCTTGGCCTTCTGTCACGATCAGTTACTGTCTGTCTTACCAACACATGCACACACTTACATACACAACATAGACTATATTCTTAAGTGAATGTACAGCCTGAAAAAGGCGAGAGTTTGCTACTGCCAGAAGGGTTTCATTGTCCCAGCTTTGCCTCCACACAAAGAGAAGCTCACTCTTAAATAATTTTATGCCAAATCAATAAAACTGGATGTCTCACCCAACCAGTTTATGAAAACAAGGGTCTGAATATCTACCTTCATCACTGCTTTCTGTCCACCAGCTTTAGACTGGGTAGCATTAGCACCTGCATTCCTTTCGCTTGCTGACCAGGTCCTCACCTTCTGAGATCCTATACTCTAGACCGGAATCCATCTCTTGGTCTGTTTGAGATCAAGTTATCACTGCTCCTCTGGCTTCTATATTTCAATTAGCCCAACTCCAATTCCAGTTCTGCCACATTTGTTCAGTTGCAAAGCAATCACAAGGGTGGGAGAAGACACCCCTGACTCCTAGGAACTAAATGTGGCAAGTGAGCCATTCCCAGAAGAGAAAGAGGCCTTAAACTACTTTAAATGCTGTACTGTTGCCAGTGATCACTGCACGTCTTCCTACTTTTAAAGTTTTGCTGACCATCACAGACAACCAGAAAGAATCAAAAATAGAGTCATACAGTCCACTCTCAATAGATACATCTACTATACACTCCTGTACTTAAGGCTGGAAGACCATTTGGGAAGAGAAGTCAGAAAGAAAGTAAGAACTAGAGGATCAAGAAGTTTGCTAAGAAACTGTCTCCTAATACTGTCAAAAGCTGCACCGTAAGTCTCACCAACATAACACTGTGAGTGAGCAAGGACAGTAGCAGACATGCTAACATGGAAAGGGAGAGCCCATGAGACCTCAACAAATGGTCATCTCTGAAAACATACACACAAGTAACACTATAGAGACTTATCAGGTTGCATTTGGGGATATATGGCTATATGCATGTATATGTGTATGCATAGATGTGAAAGTACAATTAATTTAAGAAAAGAGCATAAATTGAAAAAGAGAAAGGTAGGATATATTAGACAGTTTAGAGAGAGGAAAGAAAAGAGGAGAAATGATATAATTATAATCTCAAAAAAAATTAAAGGTTTTGTTGTCCACTTGAATTGCTGCAACTGTCTTAAGCACATACAGTAGTTTCAGATATACAAACTAGACATTAAATATTTGGTGAATTTCAAATAAAAAGAAAAAAAGACGGATGTTTTACTGAAATCCAAGGCAACCCAGTTATAAAAATATGAACCTGTTAGTAGGAAAATCTGGAGAGATGCTATCTTAGAAACAGTATCATTGTACATGGCCTTACTCCTGGAAGTTCCAGAATTACATTCTGAACATAATTTCCTTATGAAAAAATATATGTCAGTAATTAAGGCAGTCCTCTGGAAAGAATATAAATTTTGTCAGTTTAAATAGGTCACATTAAAAAAAAAACACATCATTGAATATGGATTTAAAGTCATTATATTCACTCAAGTGAAGGTCTTAAAAATCCATTAATGTTTTTCATTTTATCCTTCTATTGTGAGTGTGTTACTACACAAATTTGAACTTTTAACCACCTGATCTAGATTCTTTCTGCTATTAGGTACTAACCACTGACCATGTCAGTTACACCTTACAGTGGATACAAATGGTATTCTTCTTGTACTGAACATTCATTTCTCACGATTTAGAAGTGAAATCTTAATGTTTTCTCTGTGCAGGAAGGCCATACTAAAGTTAAATAGAGGTCTATCCAATGTCAATTCCATATAGACTAAATAGAAGCCACAGATCCCTTGTAGAGATGTCTCCCCTCCCCCATAATTGCTTCATAAGATTACTTTCATTATTTATTTATTTACTTACTTTTTTTTTTTTTTTTTTTTTTTTTTTTTTTTTGAGACAGGGTTTCTCTGTATAGCCTTGGCTGTCCTGAAACACACTCGGTAGACCAGGCTGGCCTCGAACTCAGAAATCTGCCTGCCTCTGCCTCCCAAGTGCTGGGATTAAAGGCATGCGCCACCACCACCCAGCTCATTTTTTTTTTTTTTTAAAGGAGGGCAGTGTAACAAACTGGCGTTCTGCTTGATTTTACCTTACTTCTGCATGTTCACCTCTGAAGGAAAGTGGCCTAACTCTAAATAAATGAAGGCCTATAAAGTCCCTGATGTTGTAGAAGAACCTTGAATATGTTGTGAAAAGCAACCCAGAGAAATGGGAAGATCCCTGGCAGGGTAGACAAGTGTTGCTGCCCGGGTTCTAGCACTGAGTGACAACTGGATATCCAAATTACTTGCCCTAAGTGTCCAGAACTTGACTTATATTATACTTTCTTCTATGTGCAGCTTTACTTATGAGATTGGAAGGGTCCGCAGATAATTCCACTTTTGTACCAGGTACCATAGGCCTCAGTCACCTGACGCACAGTGTGACTTATGCTGTACCATAGAGCATTGAAAGTTAATCCTCCTATGTAAATGAGATATCCTACAGCACAACTGTAGTGGACTACAGTTTAGAGAATATTCAATATCTTGAGTAAAGCAAGCTTTTAATGTTTTCAATAAAGAGAAATTAGAAATCTCTGAGGTGACACACAAATTTGATCTGATGATTATACATTGAATATATTATCAAACTGCCACACTGAAACATAGAAATATATATTAAATAAGAATAAAAGTATATTTAAAAACTAGTCATCTATAAAACCTACATGACATATGGAATGCCAGGTACTGCACACAGGTTGAAGTAGGTTCTCTATGAACCACAGAGTCACCGTCAACATGAGTAAAAATGGGTATGATTGATCTTAAGATAGACTATTAAAACTTGCACTAAAATTATATTCATTCCACCAGAGATAAGGAAGATCATTCATTTTACAGATAATCCTAACATTATGAAACCAAAATTTCACATAAGTTAGAAATAATTTATAATTTATGCTAGCTAGCTCATGCTACCTAATGAATACGCTACCTAGAGCACAGCTTCTGGAGATAGTGGGAGGACTACTGTTATCCGTCAAAGAACAAATCTCAGACCATTGTTTAGTAGAGTGGAGGCAAAGCAATGCTGGGTCAGTGCTGGGCAGGACAACCACCTCGGCTTTGGCAGCTTAGATACATACAACCTCATGTCATGGCCAGGAGGATAGACTTGGGTACTCTTGGATTTCTTTGTCCCTCTTTCCAATGTGGTTACACTAAATTTTCCCATTTTCACTATTAAAACATGAGAGAGAAAAATCAAAACATTTTAAAAAAAAGTATTCATGTTTACAATATATTTTGCCTCCTAAACAAACCTAAAACCAGGGAATATTTAGTTTACATGTAATGGTTTTTAAACAAATTAAATTGACCAATACTATATATGAGCCCTTTATGTAATTTTTTTTGTAGTTTTACTTAGCTGGGAGGACAGGAGGTACACAGAATCTTACTATGTAGCCTAGGCTGGCTTTGAACTCATCATAATCACCCCGCCTCAGCCTCCTCAGTATGCATGCCACTGTGCCTGGCTCGGTATTATTCTGGTCATCTACTTCACAGAATCCAATTGAACACTGTTCTGGAAATAACGCTCTACACAAAATTATACAAATAGAAAACAAAATCAGTATCTTGTAATGGTCTTATTTATTGAAACCCAAGTGATACAGTATATCTTAGGCCTTTGAATGCTCTAAATACAGTATACATCAATTTATATAACATTTTTTCTATGACCATTTATTTAATGTCTGACTATACAGAAGATAACATATTTGTATATGAAGATGGAAATTCCTGCCAGGACCTAATAAGATCCAGGAGCACATCCAAGGAAGCCTGTCACTACTTCTAAGTAATGACCTCTGGGTCTAAAGGAGCTTTGAGCCACTAGGAGCAAAGGGGAAACACTGATCAACAGTTAAATGCAAATACATGGATCCAAAGGACACTGGTACTGGACTGTATTACTCTATAAAATCAAAAGAGTGTATGGGTGGTCAGTCCTGCCTGAGGTTAGCCTGCTCTTATCCTGGTCCCTTGAACAGTTTTGCTACTATCCTTCAGTGATCTCTGCCCTCTGCTAACATGGCTGAACCTCTGGCAGCTCCACCACAGGGCACTTGACATATGTGGGTTGCCACAGATTCCCACAGGAAGAGCAAAGTGTCCTAGACAGACCCAGAACAGAGCATGGCACTACAGGGTAAAGAAAACAGTGGAGGAAGGACAAATCAAGGACTGCATTCATAGGACAAGGTGTTTCTCAGAGCATTTACCCCAAAGCCTGGATATAGAATAAACTATCATGTCAAGTGATTGTCAATATCATTTAAAAACAAGCAAGTGTGAACAAGGACAGGAACAAATGAGTGGGATGCATATTAAGTTAAAAGTGGTTTATATTTGTGCATGTATTTTAACTATCTCAACAATGTAATTCTGTACATAGTCAGGAGATAAATTCTGTGTAATATTCTACCTTGTTGCCACATTTCCCAGATTCCCCCAGTGTAGTGTTACTGGGAAGGCTGGAGGGATTTGAAGATCCAATTCCATTTCCACGTTAGGAACAATGGAGCTGAGTCATTTGCCACACTTTGCCTGAAAATCCTTTAAACTTTGGCTGCCTAGAGATTAAAGAGGCCCAGAATGGACACAATGCCTACTAAATATAGACATAATCCACATCTTTCCATTCCTTACAGCAGCCCTGGCAATTTTTATAAGCAGCCGACAAATAACACAAGAGTGTATTTGCTTCTGGGACTTTTATTGTTTTAAAATAAAGGTATCTTGCTTTTATTAACAATTAAATAATACAACCCATTCAAAAGGTGAAAGTCTTTTACAGCTTTCTGAGGGGCAATTTTAATGCAGTTTACTATTAACACCTTAGAATAGAGAGGAGAGAACGACTCTGAATAACAGTAAAGAAGAATAAAGGAAAAAAAACTACAAGTAATGTGAATTTTTATGATGCTTGAAGTGCCTGGAATTAATCATTCCAGCAGCCAATTTCTCTCAGAACAAACAGGAGTGGAGGCGGCTGCAGTTTCAGGGTCTCTCCTGTGCAGGGGCTCCCTACAAGCCTGTGCACTGAGTTCGTAGACTGGAATGTTTTCATAAAAGCGTCAGCACAAGCTATTCTAAGAGCAATCAATCTTTCCCCTTACTCCTCTTCCGTTCCCAACACATTTGTGTCTCGTGGCACTGGGGTGGCTATAAAGGTCTCTGAGAGCCAGTGAAGGAAAACCTGAGCTGAAGATCTATGTCGTAGGTAAATTTCAAAATAAATGTGCCTGCCTCGCAGTAATGTCTGTGCAGAGCTGTGCTATTACTAGTCATCCCAGTGTAGAAATGTTTCCAGCAACATCCAGCACCTAGATTTCAGCAGGAGGGTGCGATGCCCATCAGTGGCACCATGATCATGGTTGGACCCGCATTAGAGGTTGTTCCACACATGTATGGAGAGAGAGAGCTAGAGACACTTGATTTCACTATTTCTCTATATTTTATATATTCCTTAATATTTTTTGCCTCATTAAAAACTCATTTGGAGGCACAGTGGTGCAGAAGGATTGGGAGTTCCAGGTCATCCTTGGATACATAGTGAGTGTGAAGCCTGCTTAGGCTACAGAGGCCTTGTCTCAAACAACAAAGATGTAAAAAATAACAAAATAAAATAATAAAATAGCATTGCCTTTTTCAGTATAATATATATATATATTTTGAATTTACTTATAAAAGCTAAAGTGTGTCTACATTTTTAAAAATTTCAGAAATCACCCTGGCTTCAGGTCCACCCAAACCTGTGTGACCAGGATTTGCTATGTTTCTGAAGGAAAGTAGAAATGACTTATTGTTCAAATACTAAATGTAAAAAAATGATATTTGCATAGTAAGAGAGTGCTCAAGAATTATAACACATGCTTTCGTTTCATTTTAAGTGAATAGTTATTTATATTGCTTCAACAACTCACCCAAAGCCCATTCCTACAGTAAAGCAGCCACGAGTGAACCACACAGAAAAGATGTCAACTGAAAACTTAAAGTAAAAATTAATCTTCACAAGGCTCTCACAGCAATGATGGCAAAAACCAAAAAAGTTTATGAGACAAAAACCTTCTTTTTATTCCTCTCCATGTCATTAAGGCACTAGAAATTTGAGGAAGCATAACTGCATCAGCACTGAGAAAATAATTCCTATGTCATACATGGCACTTAAAGATGTTCACAAGTGGCATTTTTAGTAACCAACTGCCAAACAGACCAAGGATACTTCAGTGGTTAATCTTGATTGACAACATAATGAATTTGAAATCGCCATGGACACAAAGATTTGGACCTGTTTATGAGTGACTATTTAGATTAGGATGATCAGGGCAGAAAGACATGGTCCCCAAATGTGAGTATTTTGTCACAACAATGAGACAAGTAACTGAGTCTGATAGTTGTTTTGGGAAGAGTCTGCATACTTACCACTCAGTAATAAAACCAGAAACTAATGGTTTAAATAAGGAGGACTTATAAATCGTGTAATCACAACAGGGAAGCTGAACTGAACGAGGAAGATTGCCAAGTGGTATGATGGCTTAGGCTATGCTTGTCTTTGCCACCCCATCGACCCCCTCCCGTCCCCTGTCTCTGTCTCTGTCTCTGTCTCTGTCTCTGTCTCTGTCTCTGTCTCTCTGTCTCCCTGTCTCCCTGTCTCTGTCTGTCTGTCTGTCTGTCTCTCTCTCTCTCTCTCTCTCTGTCTGTCTGTCTCTCTCTCTCTGTCTCTCTCTCTCTCTCTCTCTCACACACACACACACACACACACACACACACACACGGAGAGAGAGACAGAACGTCCTTCAAAGGAAAGTGAAATCACCATTTTCTCAGACTGCACGTATTTCCCATGTTAGTGCAAGGAAATTGAAGTCTCAACTATTTCATTAGATACATATCTAATGAACTCATAAATGGATCAAAGTTGTGAATAAATCCCTGAAACTGTGATGCTGATAGAAGAAAACCTGGGCGAAACACTGTAAGGTCCCGGCTTGGTTAGAATCTCAGAAAATAAAAGAAAACCACAGCAGAACATGTTTGGCATTCTCTAGATCACTCCCTATGAGTTGCTTGAAAATTGTAAAGTAAAATCTGTTTTCATGCAGGAAAAAAAAACAAATTTTAAGGAAAGATACAGGCTTAAGTAATAGATGGAGAGGAACAGAGAACGGGGAAGGAGATGAGGAACGGGAATAAATCAGAGTAGAATGACAGACTCTTATGAAAATGGCGTAGTAACCCATTACTTCCTATGCCTACCTAAGACCATACTTCCAAAAACTGTGTCTATTTTTATGATATATTCTTAGTCTGCCGCACTCTATGAGTGCTTTTATTTCCTACTTGCAGAAAAAAAGGAAGGCTAATGCAGCCACTTAAACGAAAAAATTCCTACTGAGACAAGATATTAAAGTGCAGCCACCTCCGTTTTAGCGGAAACCCTGGCGGGTAAAAATTAAGTGCTTATCTGGTACAGGGCACCAAAATCATGCATTCGGAACCATCCAACGGGTTTTCGCATCATTTTGCAATCAAGAACCCACTGCTCACTTCCAGTTATATAAGCACGAGGAATGAACTCATCAGAAGGCACCACTCAGACAGAAGGGTCCTAGAACCCCTCCCCTTCTCCTGGCAGGGCAGGGGTATATTTAAAGTACAAGACTGGAGGGCAGGTACTAAAAAAAGAGAAGCTGAAAAGATGCATCAGTGTAATTCCTGATATTTGAGAAAACCTGGGTGACTCTTTACCCGATTTACAGGCATGGAACTAAGGTAGGCTTTCTGTCTTCAGACTTTCAGGCCAGGAGCCTCTGTTATGATGAAACTATGCTTCCAGCAATTGCAAGAACAAACGGCATGTTTCTTAGGTGGGGCCTGTGGTACATCCTGCATAAGCCTCCTGAGGAACAGCCCTAACCTGGACATCCCATGTCCTGCAGCCTCCCGGCCTCCCAGAAGGCAAGCCCTTTTTCCTCTCTTCAAAGCTCAACTTCTGACTTTTGTCCCCATCCTGGTTTAAGCTTCCCCTGTGATTACTTTGAGATGTTTCCTCCTACATGATACATTTTCATAGAAAATATCACTGTTTTTCAACTAAATAAAAAAAAATTGTCCTAAAACTTTACTATCTAAATAGACCACCGCAGACTGCTTCAATGCAGGCCTTGCCAGAGTTTTTCTATGCACACACGTGGCACACTGCATGAGCATTCAGTGTTTATAAACTGTCTCAATCCCTCTTGACAGTTTCTTGGTACTGAGAGACTGCAGGCTGGCAGTGAGCAATTAAAAGGCAGGTGAACCTAAATTGGGGTTGGAGGAGGCAAGAGAGAGCCTTTCCAGACACAACATAACATACCAAATCACTGCTTCCCCAGGGCAACTCCATCTATAGAACCTAACTGGCTCTGTGAAATGTCTATCTACAAAACTAGGGAGAAAATGGAGAGGAATCAGAATTAATTATTCTGACTGAAGGGGTGGTTTTAGAAAGAAATCCCAAGAAATCCCTGTTAATAAAGCACAGTCCTGTAGTGGCAGAAATAAAATTCCAGTAAAGCTTACAAAATTTTGTTGACGAGAGCAAAAATAAAAGCAGCGTCATATTCTCTTAAAAATAACCACACTACCTAGTTCCTTCATAATTTATCATTTCACTGTAGCCATCAGTGTCTACTTCTTGGGTAGGCAGCAAAACATATTCTAGTGAAGAAGATACAATTCTTGTCGTCTTGGAGTATCTGCCTTTCAGAATTTGATCGATCAAGATAATAGCCGAAGGATGCTGAGAAGTGGAGGAACAATGCCACCGAGAATCCAGGGGTTGTGCTGCATGGGCCATCTGAGGCTTGTGGGCAGCTTATTTGGCACACTGAGTGGCACTCTGAGTGGTTCTCCATCCCCCACTGCTCACCACGCAGTCTACTTTATTTGTTACAGGCCTGGCATGCTACCAGCACTGCACTTCCCCAAGAGCCTTCCAATACCCTGTGCTACTTCCACAAACACACAGAACTGGCCCAATGCTCACTCAACCTCTCAGTTCCCTGACCTCCCTGTCTCCAGTGATCTGCACTCCTGCTGTATCTCAGTCATCACTTGTGCTCCCCCTGCAGAACCAGGAAGTTAAAATCCCCAGGATCTGACCACCAACTGCTCACTTTCTGACTTGCTGGCAGACCCCATCTGCCCCAGGGGTAGGTGCAAATTTGTAAATTCAGCTCAACATTAAACCATAAACCACTAAACCAGTTACTCAGAACATTGTGGTTGTTTTTTGTTTGTGTGTGTGTGTGTGTGTGTGTGTGTGTGTGTGTGCACGTGTACTCGAGAGTGTGCATGTGCAATCTCAGGGTCCTGGAGTATGAGCTTTGTAGATGGCAACAATGGGTTGCAAAGTAAAAGGTTGGACACCCTGATAAAATGGCTTCCTTAAGAAGTCTACTCCTCCACTGTCCCCTTCCCTAAATCCTTCTCCATGCTTAATTTCAAGTTTAAATATCTAATAAACATAATTATGTACATATGCTTTATTTGTTGCAGAGTACTAATATGAAATTCTCAAAAAAAAAACAATTTAAAAATACAAAAATCTCAATTATATCCCTTAAATTAAAAAGATAAATCAGTGAAGATAAAAATAGCCCCATATACATGAAAAAATAGCTTTCTATAGCAGCAGAGCACATGTGACCCAGGGGCACATCACAGCAGTGTCACCTGGCACTTGGGTGGTGGAGGCAGGTAGACAGTGAGTTTGAGGCCAGCCTGAGTTACATAGTAAGACCTTATCTCAAACACCAGCAAAAGCCATTTTTTTTCTTTTAATTTTAGCTCCACCATAATAGCTACTCTCAAGAATAACTGTCATGACAGGAATGGTTTTAAAGACTATAGTCATAACCTGAAGAATGACCATTTCACAGTTTCCTAGCTCTGGTCAACTGAAAATCATGTTATCCCATGAGAGAGAAAAGTTGTGTGGTGTGTGTGTGTGTGTATGTGTGTGTGTGTGTGTGTGTGTGTGTGTGTGTGTGTGTGTGTAGGGGTGCGGAGGAGAGAAGAAATAGAAAATGCGCCCTAAGTGTAGTGCACAATGATCTTTTATAAAACAAACATACATTCATTTAACCAGTACCTAGATCAAGAAACACTATGAGCCCCCAAGCTCCCAGCCCTGTCTTCTACCCCACAGTGCCTAGTATTTTGACTACTAATATCAGGGATTCAGCTTTTTGTTAGACTTGATGCAAAAATACCAAGACACTCCGCATTGAGCCTTAGAAATGTGCATTTTCTCTTTATATCCAGAATACATTCGACATGACACACTCCTTTGGAGGTCTGTCATAGCACTAGCAGAAAGACCTACAGACTCCACTGATGGATGGACACAGAATGAGTGGACACTAATGCCAAAGAGATGATTAAACTTTCCAAAACATGGTATCAGAAACATGATTTACTCTCTGATCACAGAGTAGGTGAATGGAGGGTGAGGTCAAAAGAAGCTTGAGTTTACTACACACATCAGTCAGAATTTAGTCTCTTCTAATAGGGCTCATCAAGAATAAATAAATGAACAAATCAAATCACGTAAAAGGAAACAGAAAAACAGTTAAGTCATATCACTGAATCAATGAACGGGGGAAATCAAACATCTTCAAGTTACATAACTTTATGCAATAAAGTGCAGAAAATCTCATTTCAAAACAAAAAAAATGCAAAATCATTAAAATGGGAAGACATACCAGTAAGAAAACACCAACCTTCCATTCCAATATAAAACTGAATGCCTTACACTCGTACAATTTTCATTATAAGTTCGACTTTACAGTGTCTGTCAAACAGCAACTTCCTTTTAGAGGAAAAGCAAGTCCAAGTCATTTAAATAAAAAAAAATAGACAGAGGAGAAGGAGACAGAAAGCATTGTCTATACTGTTGATCCAAAAAAGACACTGCATCTCTAATTAAACCAAAGATAGCTGGCGACAGTATGATGTTTCTCCTCAAGATTCTCTGAAACAAAAGGGTTAAAGATGGATTTAGATATTAAGCCGGTGAGTAAAGGCTTAGTTATAACCAACACTAACAGGACTAACAACCTGGACTGCCAGAGGTGCCCAGTCCTGCCTATCACACACCCCAAGGTAACCAAACTCTTCCTGGTTAAGCCTCTCTTGCTTTCGGTTCAAAATTCAGTTTTTAAATGAATAAGGCATAGACTAAGAAACAATCCTTGATACTTCAGATCTCCCTTCAGCTCCTTCTTTTTTACATTCTGCTTGAGATCTTTTCACCAGGTCAGATTCTTCAGAAACAGACACTGAAATGCCATGTATGGTGCAAGTTATTTTCAGGGGATAACCTCTAAGATTACACCTCTAGACCTCTAGAAAGAGAGAGTATAAGACAAGCTGTATAGGAAGCAAACTGAAAGCAAACCGGTCAAGGTTTCTGTCGGGCCAGAGCTTCAGAGTAAATCTGTTCCATCAGTGAGGTCCACAGTTGGGACCTCGGTTTCCATTACAGTCATGAGATGTGAGATGCCACAGGAGGGATATGATCGCTTGAGGACAAGCTGTCTGTACCTGAACCTGACCCTGATCTAGAGTCTGTACTGGCTATGATGGGTTCTTCATCAGAAAGGGATCCTAAGATCAGCCACAGCAGTTTAATGGGGCATGTGAAGAATATCTCAGCAGGAGTTTAATGGATAGGAAAGGAGAATCAGAAGAACGTTGATTATGGCACATCTGGAGTAAGTTCCTCTAAGTGACTACCTAGTCATGGAATGTTGATTTGACAGATGAGGACACTAAGGAACAGAGTGGGGAAATGAGCCTTGTCGAATGGAACTAGAACAAATGTCCCTGGTGTCCCAGGAAATTCTTCCTTTAGCCTGAATGTGGGTGTCTCCCTTTAGAACACTGAGCTGAAGACACCCCCCCCCCCCCGTCTTAATGAGTGGTCTGACCGGCAGAACACCTTTCTCAGGGCTGAGCACTGGGCTGAAACCAGCTAATTAATCTTCATTTTTTTCTTCATGAGAGAGGTAAGTCACCAAAGAATATTACCCTACCATAGCCATTCATCGATTAAACAATACTGAAAAACTCAGGACATTTCAGGTCCCTGTTGACAACTGTAGTAAATGCTCATTTTACTGATAGTGACACATGAGCTTAAGTTATTTCTCTTCCTCTCACCTTTTTCCTAACATATATGATACTGCAGTATACAAGACAAAAAACTGAAAACCTGTACATTCTTCATTTTCAGTCCAAAGGCAATAAATGGCGTGGTCATCCACAAGCCCAGTAACCATAGGAAAATTCAAGATCATAAGAAGGTATGCATCTCATCTCAAATTGTATCTAAAGTTCATTCCATTTACTAAATGATAATAAATTGAGTGGCAAAAAGAAAAAAGAAAAAAAATCACACATACCATGGCTAAAATCTTGGTGAAAGTACTATTTAATTAAGTGGTCTGTTGAAATTTAAATAACTGACACGTGAATTAATATTTTACTTTATTTTAAAAATTAAAAAAAAAAACAGCCTTCTTGAGTTCCACTTCATAGTTGGTTGGTTTTATAATTTCAGTATATATGTTTCCTTTATTTAAGAAATAGCTGCACATAAAACTTCAGCTCTGAGTATTGTGACACACACATTTAACCCCAGCACTCTGAGGCAGAGGCAGGAGGATCTTTGTGAGGTTAAGATGAGCCTGACCTATATATTTATGTAGTGAATCTCAGGCCCTGTCTCTCAAAAGATAAAGCAAAGCAAGACAAAGCATGGGGTACAGAATCACATGAATTAGGTCAGCCCCTTTTTTCTCCTTGTTTACATGACCAAAGAAAATGCTTTACTGGATCCTATGGTTTGAACATAGTTCATATATTCCAAAGGTTCCTATGCCT
This sequence comes from Arvicanthis niloticus, assembly GCF_011762505.2. NCBI lineage: Eukaryota > Metazoa > Chordata > Mammalia > Rodentia > Muridae > Arvicanthis > Arvicanthis niloticus. Next base: position 103,992,686 of record NC_047661.1, on the reverse strand, counting down.
GGACTACAGCAGCAACACTGAGCGGTAGTAGAACCTCTTAAGAGATGAGGCCCAGCAGGAGGTGTTCATTCACCGGAGACACCACCTCTCTCATGAGAGTGAGTGAAACCTCAAAGGGATAAACGGGTTACAAGACCAAAAGCATGTTGGACTATCTCTATTGGCCTTTTTGCTTTCTCCTGTGTAAACGACTCTATCCATTGATGCTAAGCAGATAAGGAACAGGAGCTAAGTAGACCTCTTGTCTTTACAGGGTACAAGGCTCTGGAGTTTCACTAATGAAAAATTGACAACAGAAAACAGAATACACGGGGTAGGAACAAGAATTAAGTTATATATTTTGCACAGACAAACACAAAGAGGGGAGGGACAGAAGGGGAGGGGGAGGGAGAGAAAAAAAGAGAGAGGGAGAGAGAAAGAGAGAGAGAGAGAGAGAGAGAGAGAGAGAGAGAGAGAGAGAGAGCTTTGTACCACATGGAAACAAGCCAAAAGTTTCAGCTGTTTGGGGTTATAAGGATAAACAATATTTTATTTCAGTGTATTGACTTTTTAAAAGAATTTTCAAATATGAAATACGAGCAAAGGTATACAAGCAAAACAGGTATTCAAAACTTTCTGAATTGATGTAAAAAGTTACATTGACTGTTTTTTCTAACCTGCCAAATGTTAACATTTACCATTCCTGCATATATTCCCAATCTGTCAGTCTCTCAGTTCGGTTCCCTGCTGTCTTTCAGTGCCCTGAAGACATACCCTGCTAGTCAGGAAAACGTCAGTGCTGTGAAGAACAGGCCGAGCTAGTCCGTCCACCTTCCTGTTTCTCTACTCCAACCCAGTGTCCAGCTTTCTCAGACAGCCTCTTTATCTCAGGCTCTGATTTGCAGAAACCATGCAGAGACTTTTACTTTGGCCTTCTTTATTTCACTTGAAATTCGGAATTCGACGATCGTGCACTGGTTCCATCCACACAGTGTTCTTAAACTATCACCATGAATGAAGTTTTCATCCAAGTGTCTGCAAACCACGCTCAAGTGAGTCACCAGAACTGCCAGATCAAAGAGGTACTAAGAGCACAGGGTAACAGACAGGCCTGGATTCCCGGTTTTCCTCTTAGCTGCATGAGTCCAGTCATCAGCTAGTTCCCCTAAATGCACATGAGTCAGATAATGGACAAATCCAAAGACAGTGAAGGAAGATACACAAGAATTAGTCAGCGTTCCTCCAACATCTGAGAACGACCTTTCTGAATTCAAGGCAACAGAAGTCAAAGAAAATACTCTAAGTGCAACCAGTACGTATTTTTTTTTCTTTTTGCCTCATTCATGACATTTAATTGGTGATCTCAGCTCCAAGTAAGAACGCTCTGTGAAGTTATTTTTCCCACCTACCTCTTATCACACAGATGAGAGAAACTATTTCAAGTGGGTGTAATGGCTTCATTTCAAGCATTTCAAAATCCTCCGCCACCTGCACAGGAAACTCTGACTGAAAACCAGACAGGTTCCAGTGGAGCAGCAAGGATGTGGAGGGTGAGGCCAGGGTCATATCTAGTTATCAGACAGCAGAATGAAATCAACAAGTGGGACAGGCTTGTCCTGGAGGGCACAGGACATTGTTGGCAGGACCCTTGCCATCTGAGACCCAGCCTAATTCACTTCTGACTGTGTTGGATGCACTAGATGGGCCATGCTTAGGCTACCATGATACCAAGTAGACTCCCATCCCATAAAAGCCCAGTAGGCAAAAAGTGCAAGTCACCCAGAGTGAGCAACAGGACATGACGTAAGGAACACCGGACACGGGGACACATTTACCACTGTGGGGACAAGAGAGAAAAAAAATAAAAGCAAGGAATAGATGAGGGAAGACATGGCCTTGTGTGTAGAGGTTTTCCACTTTGAAAGTGACAAAGTGAAATTCTGACTAAGAGCACCACAGCATGACACATAATCACATAAAGAAACCGACTCAGAGGGCTTGAAGAACAGCAAGGTGTATGAAACGTTTGTCTGTGGACCACAACCTCAAATGTGAGCCAAAAAGAGTTGAGGTGATAAACAGCCAGGACATTCTATTGCAGAAAGGGACACATGGAACTGGAGGGGTGAGGCATACATACAAAACAGTGGAACTAACTCAGTAGCTCAATGCTCTGACGGCAGCAGTGAGCTGTCTGTGCTCGGGTCATCTCTAGCACTTAGGAGATAGGTGGCTAGGAGAAGGCTCCAACTTCACTGGGCTTGGTGAGAGTATAAACAGCATCTATTTACAGGATTGGCAAAAGATTTCCATATTAAAAGCCTGGAAGATCCAAGGCAGCAAAGGTCTGCATTAGAGGCCTGCCACACAAGCCCACAGACTCGAGCTGAACCCACGCAGGTGGAGAGAACCTAACTGAGGTTGGACTGAGCCATTGTGTCTGCACATACACCCTAACACACACACACATACACACACGTATGCACGCACTAGTACTTAAAGAGATGGGTAAAAAAAATTAAAGGAAAAGTCCTGCTCTTATTTTATTTTAGTAAAGGAGTTGACTGTGGGGTACCAGTGGAGAAAAAAAGACTCCAAGGAAAGACTCCGATTAGGATGCTACTGAAAATTATACATGAGAAAATTAAGTGGCTTTGAGGACACTTCTCTGTATAGATATCCATATCATACAATGAGCACACATCATAGTGTGTGTCACACAAGTAACACAGAATCTAAAAGACGCATATATGTTACGACTGTTGCATTCCAGCTTTGAGCATTTGTGAAGTCCAATGTGCGAGCTGACAGGTCAGCTTACAAATCAAACGAAAGGTATTTCCTAGACGTAACCTAGGAAGTGTCACATGTGTGTGTAAAATTCGAAATGTAATAAGTTATATGGAAATGGCTCAAAATAATGATCTTTTTTTCTTCTTTGCCTATCAGGAAACTCTCAGAATAAGTGACAGGATGATGACAACGAGCCCACGAAGGGACACTGTGAGTCACAGTGCCTGAAGCAGTGGCCAGCAGAAACAGGCGAAGCTTCTCTTTTCCTAGCTCTCCTTTCTGCTCAGAAAGTCTCAATTACTGGAAACACTTCAGAAATCTTTACCAAAAAGCCCATTTAAAATCCTGAAATTCTACTTCTCAAAAAATAAAATAACATTAGTCTCCAGTCTAGAAATAACACCCAAGGCCCAAAGTGCTACACGGTCATTAAGTCTAAAAATAACCTGAACAAGTCATTCTTGAGGTCAGTTTTGAGTAACGTGCCATGGCAGCCACAGGAGCGGTGGCCCCACTCTGTCCCACAGTGGGCAGAGGACTCCCTAGGACAAATCTGCTCTCCCTCACCTCAGACACCATCTGCCAAGGGCCAGCTGTTGTTCTCCACACAGGCCTCTGGATAGAGACTAAAATTCTCCAGTACTCTGCCAGGGTGTCTTCAGGGAGAGCACTCTCCCAAACCCAGTAGTTTGTTTGTTTGTTTGTTTTGTTTTGTTTTTAATCAGCTCAACTTCTCTCCTAATACCTACCATCTGCATAAATCTGAAAGCACCACCACATGCAAGAATTCCACCTTATAGTAACACTGGAAAGATCCACCCAGATTTTTAAGTCAGAAAATCGAAAGTCAATGAAGGCTAATAAATTAATTTCTAGAGCTACAAAAACTCAGACAAAGCAATCAAAATCAAGATACTGCAGGGGACAAAAACAGATGTTTTTAACTTTCTGTGCAAATAGTCATAAAAATTGTCTATGTACCAGACTATGTAATGGATAGCTTTGAAAATGACTGTCCTTTCCATGGGAATTGACAGTTTATTTTCTAATAAATCTAATGAAGACAGTAAACAGCGAGTCACTAAAATGTGCTTAATTTTAAGCAACAGTTTTGCTATTAAAATATTCCCAAATCAAATAATAAAGCTCAATTGATGACAATCAATATAACAGAAAGGTGTCGCTTGGAAATTCTTGTACAAATATATAATCAATTTCATGAAACAGAACTTTTTAACTGTCTGTTGCAAGCAGTAAAGAATTCCAAAATTCTAACTCAGCCCTCTTTCTCACGTGTGCAGAGGTCACTGAAAGCTAATCTTCTTAGGAGGTCACTTGGCAACCAGGAATGGGGGCTGCAGATGCCGTCACAGCGCTGTGGAGACTGAGAGAGGAGGACTCCAAGTTCAAGGCCAGCTTGGGCTACACAGCATGGCGCTACCTTAAAACAAGCAGCCGTCCTTATTTTAACTACAACCTATTCATGATTTCCTTTAAGACAGAAACACAGAGTTTACTCTAATCTCTGAGTAATTACGAATACTTGAAATTAAATCAAACAAAAAAGAGAAAGATTTTTGAGCCATACACTGTGTATCTAAAGTCATGTTATGTCCTGGATATATTTTAAATATATATTTTTTCCATTGGGGAGGAAAAAAGAACAAAAACTTTCAGCCATTATTTCTCAGCAATGGCTATGGAGACAGCTACTCTTTTTCTTCTCTTTTCTTTCTTTCTTTTTCTTTTCTTTTTTTTTTTTTTTTTTTTTTTTTTTTTTTTTTTTTTTTTTTTTTTTTTTTTTGAGATGGGACCTTGTTTTATGGCCCAAGCTTACCCAGAAACCCTAAGTTTAACTAACACTTGTACCTCAAGCTTCCCAAGTATCTGGACCTAGAGGCATAAATCTGTTGGGAGCCAACTTTAGTAGAAAGCGGCTAGATCAACTTTGCAGCCATCTGGAACCATATACCCTGATGAAAGACTTGGTTGTCAAAAGCCTATAACAGCTGAAGCACACTCTGATAAATATATTGTTTATCCCACATAGCTTGTTTTGCTGTTTAGTGACCTCAGCTGTATGGTGCACGTGGTAAAGTGTTTTCACCTGTGTTCTCCTGCTTGTGTGTATAAATACCTCAGAATTCCCTTCATAAGAGAGACTTGAGAGAGACTTGATCAGAATCTCTGTCTTGTCTCCATTCTTCGCGTCTCTTCCCCTTTATCCCCACTCTCTCTCTCGCTAGACCCTGACCCTCGGACCGGAACGGGCAGTACGGGCTGCAACATAAATCACTACATTCTTAAGAAGAGATGGTCTTAATTTGTTGTCACTAAGATAGTGGTCAAGCTCCCGCATGTATTGTGAACTCGTAAGATCTTTTCTTGTTTTCAATATAGATAACGAAATACACCAAATTGCTCAAATAATGATGTCTTTTCTTACTTAGAAAGGATTTCGGAGTTGTTTGTTTGTTTGTTTGCTTGGTTGGTTGGTTTTCTTTTTTCTTCTCTTTTTTTTTTTTTTTTTTTTGGTTTTTCGAGATTTTGAGGATGTTGCAAAACAGAAAAACAGAATAGTCTCAAAATACATAACTTCAAGAATGAATATAAATTTCCCAGAAACAAAATACTATGTGTGTGTGTGTGTGTGTGTGTGTGTGTGTGTGTACACACAAAAAATGTTCATCAGAAAGTTAGCTAAGAGCACACACATTTTCTTCATTTGTGCCAGTTTTGTTCTTTCCAAATTCAAGCTCATGGAACTATTAAAGATGCTTCTCTTCCCCCCTGACCCAATGCCAGGGAAATCATTTCACCAGCCCTCATGTTGGGTTTTTCAGCCGGGTATCACTGAAGTGGAAGAAGATGTACTTAGGAACATTTGATCACCATGTTTTAGGCTCCATGGTATTCTGTTACAAATCACTCCTAAATTACAATCAGTAGCAGTTATCTAAGTAGTACAATGTCTGTATAGCATGGTTGGCTGGAAGTTTTCTACCTGACAAATACTGACTAGCTGGACACAGTATTGTGTGTGTCCTATAGTCACAAAACATCTTAGAAGCAAGTCAGGTCATCATCAATCAAATCTAATTCAAGGTCTAACCTACTGGGATGAAAAGAGAAGTAGCTCAAGACCCCCTTTATAGAGCAATAATGACTGGAGTGGGCCGAAGGGGTGTGTCCACACATTTGAAATTAACACAAAGTCCAAATGGAGGCAGTGACGAACAGCAGGCTTCTGTAAGTGCTGAGTTTCTATTCTAGCTGAACAAGGAAACCTTTCAGCCTCAGAAACCTCTTAACTGGCATCTGCTTTGTGAGAATCGAAAGCTCAAGAATTCTTTGGCTGCCCTGCTGGCAGAGAGCACGGAAGCCTCTGCCTGCTCCCATCAGAATAGCCAAAAGCAAACAGGAAGCATCCAACCCTTCTCCACCCCAAGATGGAATGGTAGATCACCAGGCTCCGTTTCCTTTATCTGTTCTTGTGTCACTCATCATGGAGACTGACAAGCCATTATCAGAGGCTTCTGTTACAGGATAATGTCTGACAGATATGACCAAATAATGCTGACCTTTATAAAATGAAAACCCATACTGGTGGGAGGAGAGGTTTCTTGCAACAAAATAAGACATGCACATCTAATCGAATAAAACAACCACAGAGTGCATCAGATTAAAGAAAGAAACAAAAATGTATCTTTTAATGATGAAATAATGACTTAACTGTTTAATCTCAAAAGTCTTCTAGATTTTTTTCATTACTGTTGGTTATTTTATTTATTTAAATTTTAAACTTTATTCCCCTTCCCAGCTTCCTCTCCACAAACACCCTATCCCCTTCCCCCTTCCCCCTACCTCTATGAGGGTGCTCCCCCACCTGCCCACCCACTTTTGCCTCAGCGCCCTAGCATTCCCCTACCCTGGGTCATCGAGCCTCCACAGGACCAAGGGGCTCCCCTCCCAGTGATGCCAGAAAGGCCATCCTCTTCTACATAGGCAGCTGGATTCATGGGTCCCCACATGTGTACTCTTTGGTTGGTGGTTTAGTCCCTGGGAGCTCTGGGGGATCTGGTTGGTTGTTCTTCCTATAGGGTTGCAAATCCCTTCAACTACTTCGAGCCTTTCCCTAACTTCTCCATTGGGGTCCCCTCACTCAGTCAAGATTTTACATTTTAAGGTGACCAAAACTGCTCATGTTACAAAGCTCTCAAAAAAAGTCTTGTGTCGGGAAAGTAGTATGAGGGAAAATGAATGACTCTCCCCATGACAATCTGTCGGTCCCTCACCAGCAGGCCTGAAAGTTTGCAGAATTCCAACTGGGAAACAAGCTCTTTTAAAAAGTTAGGGCTATGGGGTTAGGAGGAAGCCTTCTTCCTTCTAACTGTGCTCATGCCTGAGTAGCCGAGCTCTTTACTGCTTTCCAATTAAACTGACTTCTGTTGTATGAACTTCACATCATATGCAACAGAGTAGATTTCAAGTATTTACACAATTATTGTTACATATCTCTAAATTCTGTCTATACCCCGACTTCTGCTATAATTTGAGTAAACTCCACTTCCCATGGCCCCACCTTTGCTTTGCACAGCAGGCCTCAGGAATATTCTTCAATGGACAAGATTCATCCTCTTCTGGTTTGTGAGAACAGTAAGCCCCCACCCCACCCCCTTTAACCCTCTGTTTCCTTCATTCACATCACTGAATTACCATCCTCCTGACTCTTCACATTCCAACTTCTGTCCTAAGCCTTCAGTCTTTCCCAATGAAGTGAAGCAACTGTCCTATCGACGGTTAACACTGCAAGTCCAACATTCTTCCTTTAAAAACACACAAGTATAACATGTGGAAACTTTATACACACATGTAATATTGTGTTTGTATATAATATGATGTATTGTCATTTCAATTATTTACCAAGTATTTAAAGATAACATTCATTGTTGACTTCCTTCCCATGGTCTGATGGAAACTGACTGCATCCACCTTCAGGGCCACGGAACTCAACCCCCAGCTGCTGCAGGTATAGGAGCAGCTGACACTCAGCTGAGCCTTTCCCTGGGAAGGCTCTGGGCCAGAAAGATCTGCCTCAGCTGATGTCAATCTAGAGAAAATCCCCCCAGTAACATTTCTTCTTACATTTCTAGTCTGGCCCTGTTGCATGGGGAACCCTACCTAAGATGGATTCCTACATAGGTGGGCCCTTTTGAATCTCTGTGACCTCACTACAGTCATAGTCTTCTCTTTCTTTCATGACCATTTCAGCTAGATGGGGCAATACTGTTTCTTTCACCCCATCCTACCCTCCTTATTCTCATCTCTGGTCCCCACATATCTTTCTTTCTCTCTGTCTTACATGTGTCTCCTTGGCTTTTCTCGAATGCCGGCTAAGCATGAGGGACTGAAGTGCTAGCAACTGTCCATCACTGCTTCTTCTCAAGCAGTCCCTCTCTCATCCTCTTCATCCGGATGGCATCAACTCAGAGATCTCCTTCAGAACACATCTCATGGTCTGAAACCGTCACCCTAATTTGGCTAGCTGGATAAAGGGAACCTGCTGCCACTTCCAGAATTTTTACCCTCCCACTAGAGTATCAACTACTCTGTGGCAGGGAATGTGGTATCGTGTTTGCCGGTCTTTCTTCCAGGCTAAAACAGTGCCAGGCACATAATGGGTGCCCAGTAAAAACTGAGAATGAAAAACATTACATAGGCATTAACTTTAAATCTAACTGACATCGATATCACACTGGAGGAAGAGGTCACATGGAGAAACACTGACATATGACAAAGTGAGGTCAAACCAAGAATAACAACCTGAAGCAGAGGGACTTTAAAAACAAGCGAAAAGCTGGACTTTGCAAGCTTCAAATTATGATGACCAAGGAAGCACCAGATTATTGTGCAACTCGAATGATGTGTGACACATCTCCTATGCAGCCTTCTCCCAACTCCTGAGTTCACACTGGTGACAGTGTTAAGACAACTATGGCAGGAGAACAAAGATTGAAGGTCTATAACTCTGCTATCTGGCCAGTGATGCATCTCACTTGTTGTACTGCGGCTCATGGTAAGGAGTCTGTGGGAGAAATGTACTGAATGCAACCTGTGAACAACCTGTGAAGTAAAGAAAAGGTGTCCTTGACTATAGCAGCAGAGGACCTCCTGGACAGCTCTGCTGCATTGTCATCCTGACTAACTGTCACCTCAGAGACACTGCATTGAACTGAAAATGCTATTATTTTTTAACCAAAGTTGTATTGCTCCAGGTATCCATCCCATCACCTTTATATTTTTAGGGATTTCCCATCAGACAACTTATTTTTCCATGTATGATCATGTAATTTCTCCCTCAATTTAAAATAGTAAATATTTCCTTACTAACAATGAAGAATTGCTATCCAGTCCTAGACAGCCTTTGATTTACATGATTTACCCAGTGTGACTTCACTTATTCCACAGTGACATACAAGTTGCTTGGAAACTAAAATTTAAGTATTGCCATTCTATATAATGGATATTAATTCCCTCATAGTCTTAGAGTGGTTGTCTCCATTTTCTGAACACCTCTCTACAGGTAATAGTAATAGGTAGCACAGGAAATATGAAAGGAATGTTTGCAAATGCCAAGAGACCCAAATCCAAGATTAGATTAATTTAGTGCACCAAAGAAATCATTATATCACAGTAAGAATAGCAACAGCTTGATATTTTCAATCAGAAAGATTACCAGCCAGAGTAGTCTATATTCATAATAACCCTGATGTTTTAAGGAAATTCACCATCACTCACACACATACATCCCGCACCACACTTTCACACATATAATACTTAAAAATGCAGCACTCTCCCCGAACACTGGGATTGAATTTCAGCAATCCAATATTCAGCAATTTTAGATTCTTAAATTTAAGTGTTACACATGTTCTACCAATAGTTAGAAGTAAAGGGACACACTTAACTATATCTAATATTAAAACTGCTAGTGAGATTGCTCACTGGGAAAAAAATGCCCAGCAAGCACTACAACTTAAATTCAATATCAAAACCCCATGGTGGAAGGAAAGAACTGATTCTAAAGTTATACTATTATCTTCATGCCTGCATCTAATTTACACACACACACACACACACACACACACACACACACACACACACACATAAATACACTTAAAAAAATACAATACTTTTAGGGCTAGCATGATGGCTTAGTGGATATGGACACTTGTCTTTAAGACTGAAGACCTGTATTCAGTTCCTAGAATCAACATGATGGAAAATGAGAACTCGGTTCTGAACATTGTCTTCTGACCTCCATTCAGAGAACACACACACACACACACAGACACACACACACACACACACACACACAGAGAGAGAGAGAGAGAGAGAGAGAGAGAGAGAGAGAGAGGTGTTAAAAAAGAAGAGGGAGGGAGGGGGTAGGTCATGCAGTTGCAGTGGTAGCCTATGCCTTTAATCCCAGTACTTGGGAGGCAAAGGTATCTCTGAGTTCCAGGCCAGTCTGTTCTACAGAACAAATTCCAAGATAACCAAGGCTATGCAGAGAAATCTTGTCTCAAAATAAATAAATAAATAAATAAATAAATAAATAAATAAATAAATACAAAAATAAAAAAAAAAAACAACACAAGAAGTTAAAACTGGAAAACTGTAGAAAGCCATGCACAGCATAATGAAAGAGGTAGACAATGCCTTCAGACTAAGCAGAGATTCACAAGCTGTGTCTAAACTGCAAATGTGGAATAAATGTTCCAGAGTGGCTGGGGAATTCCCAGTTATATTTGTCACACTGTTTAAATGGGTGACAAGGCAGATGCCAAATTATGCGATCCATCTTCCATGATGTGTGGCCAATAATATAGCTCTGTGCTTTGTCTTAATAAAATTTTCTTCATATTCTTGAGGAAAGACAAAGAAAAGCAGCAGTGAATGAGACAAATAAAATCAACCGTGAAACACCCTCATAGGCAAGAATTAAAAGGTCCCTAAGGAGACCCTGAGTAAAGGTTTATTTCACACGGTTTCAATCTTCAGTCTCTTGTTCTCTAAGAGATGATTGTCTAACACTTGGGAGCCTTTCATCCTCATGTCTCAGTTTAGCATCTTCTGGTGATTATACTTATTCTATTCAGACATTAAAATGCCAATTCAACCTTATCCACGAGGGAGGAAAACAAATATCTTTAAAAACGCACATCTAATATGTAACATCAATGTGATTACATCACAACATAGTACACAATGTCTATGAACTTCAATGTTTGTGAACATTTGAAAAATACCGCATTCTAATGACTTACATTTACAAGCATTGATTTCTGTTATTCATAAGAATATTATGAATACTAGATATTCATAAGAAACATAGACACACAAATTCAGAACTGTATATAAACATACTGAATACAAATATATGAGGTTTACATTGATATTTTAATATTTTCTACTTTATGAAATAGGATCTTATGTTCAGGTTTCTTTTGAACTTGGGCTCTTCCTGCCTCAGCAGTGAATGTTAGTATTTGATTTTTTTTTTCCAAACGTCAAAATTGAATCTTTTCAAGTTCCTTTCCTATCATTTGCAGAACTTCTTGCAAGGGTTTTCATAGAGCTGCATGGTTCTCAGCAGCTTTACTTCCTTCCTTAAGCTGGATTCTTGCACTTGCTAAAGCCTGCTGCAGCATCTCTCTAGACATTGGCACTATGCTAACATTGCAGAGGGGCAGCATCCATGAAACAGAACCATGGGGAGAAAGTTCTGAGGGCTTGGGCTAAATAAACCAGTCATACAAAACCAAGCATCAGGAGCAGTATTGCTGCCTAGAATAGTTGCAGGACCTTTGTACAAACAAATGAGGAGCCTGAGGAGATGACTACGTGGGCCTATGTGCTTGTTGTGCAACCACGGTGACCTGAGTTCAAATCCGAAGCAGTAGCATGTGTCCATAATCCCAGTGCTCCCACGAGTGACAGGGGACAGCACAAATGCTCGAAGCTCTCAGGTCTACTGAGCCTGGCTCATGCAGCTTTGAACTACTAAGAAGCCCTGTGAGGACAGACCCTAAGGCTATCCTTTGAGGTCTATACTATGACACAGCAAAAGTGCAACACACACACACACACACACACACACAAATGAGTTTGAGAGTACTCTCCCTTGCTTTCCTTGGTCCCTCACTTACTGGTGCTGGAGGAGCATTATCAAGTAAGAGCCAAAAATTTCTCTTCTATGGGTTCATCTCTCCTATTTGTTGGCCTTTAAACACCTTGTATGAAAATAAAATGGACATTCCTGATCCATAACTGCTGACTAGTGTCTGTGGGAGCCAGTGGATACATCAAGAGTACAAAAATCAGCCCCAGCCCAGCATCCAGAGAATGAAAGTGCTATGTGATTCCATCTGACCTCAAACTGGGAGTTTCCTGACTTCTCGACCAATGAGAGTGGAGACGCAGTAAACGGCTTCACAAAGGAAGATCTAATTTCTAGCCCACGTTGAGTTATTCATGAAGCATTAATACTGAGTTCCATTAATGCCTTCAGCCCTCACAATGACAGTGTCCTCCAAGTGCCACTGGCATGATTATTTTGTCAGTCAATAGTTAAGAAAAGAGTGCCTCAGATCACTCAAATCTACTTCACTTCAAGAAAAGCTGGACATTTTTATGAATGAAACAGCCATCATCATCAAGGTTCCCAGAAGCTTGAACTCCAAGAATGTGGGTCACTAGTTCATTAACTTTAGAGAGATAGAGGAAGCAAGTTTGACTTCAATGCTTCCCTGTGGTGTCACACAGACCTGTGGGTAGGGACAAACAGGAAGGGCAGGTCTCCTCCGATATGTGCTCTACCTCTTTTGGATACACTGAAAATTCATCACAATCTTCTCAAGAACACCATAAGGTTTTCCCTACATATTAGGAGACCCAATGTACACTTCTGCAGCATCTAACATCGTGCTCTGGTTGGTTTAGATGTACATGGCAAGGTTCTGAATTAATCCAGGGCTGTACAGCACTGTTCTTTCTGTACAGGTTTATAGACAAATTGATGCAATAGTGTAACTAATGCAAAAAGGAAACAATGCCCACAGCAGGAACGGAGAAGTAAGTTTGTAACTTCCAATTCAGAACATGTGATCTGATCTGATCACAACCCTCCACCAATTAAGAAGATTCTTCATTAAAAGAAGCATCTTAAAGTAAGAAAACAACTAATTCCATCTCAAGGTGAGGAATGTGGAATGTTCTTCTACATCCTCAAGCTAGAGAATAATGGCACTGCAACTTGACGTTAGGAACCATGGGAATGTGAGGGTGGATAAGAAATAAAAAGAGAAAATACAGGAACCAAGAGGGGACTATTGTCAGAAAGCTGAGAGCTTCCAAACCACTCTTTCTAATCTTGGAATTTGGGGTGCTATATATAAAAAGTTTGCAAACATAAATTTTACCTCCAGCCTTCACTAACTCCTGCATTCCAGGATGCTCTCAACTTGAGATCCTTGCACTTTCTGAGCTCTGGTATTGGAAGCTCTTCATCCTGACAAACCTGGGGCTTCTCCTTTACCTCTTGCAGAACTTTTCAGGTAAACCACATTAAATGAGGTGCTTCCTAGCCAGCTCTGTGTTTAAGACTGACTGCAATCAACAATCCATTAGACACACACACACACACACACACACACACACACAGAGAGAGAGAAAGAGAGAGAGAGAGAGAGAGAGAGAGAGAGAGAGAGAGAGAGAGTCCCATTTCCTTGCTTCATTCTTTAGATAACTATCTCACATGATAACATGTTTCCTGTTGGAAATTGGTTCTAATGGTTTGATTTAATTCAGAAATCTGCATGTCCAAGTACTGAAGGTCCTTGTCCCCAATTGGTTTTTGATTGATCAATAAAGATGCCAGCAGTCAATGGCTGGGCAAAGGGAGATGAGGCAGGACCTTTAGATTTGTGCGGGCTAGGAACTGGGAAAAAGACAGAGAATCATCATGACTCAGGCAAGAAGGATGGGATGTAGAAGCTGCAAGAGGGAAAGTCATCCAGCTATGTGAGAATTGGGGGGGGGGGGGGGTGTGTGGCCACCAGCCACTTTCCTGATTGGGCCTGGGATAGTAGGGGAAGGTTTAGGAGTACCAGGCCTTTGAGGTAGCCACGGCATTTTAAAGTTAACTGGTGTGTGTGTGTGTGTGTGTGTGTGTGTGTGTGTCTGTCTGTCTGTCTGTCTGTCTGTCTTCCATTGGCAAATCCAGATAGCTCCTGGGTGAGTGCAAGTGTGCAACAAAGCAGTGTAACTAAACTTAACCGCTACACAAACTCACCACTACAGTTTCCTATGACAAATCTAAACACAATGAAGAAAGCTATCATCCTTTTCAACCTCTGAACTATCATTATGTCCTAGAAATGGCATGTAACACATATCAAACAATAATTATCAATTTAATCAATTGGTGGACCCACTAAGAAGCAGGAGGGATTTGAAGTGTACAGGTTGTATTACTCACTGATAGAGGGCTTAAATGGATGTGCAAGGTCCAAGAGCTTGAGGCCCAGGGCCAAATAAGTGAATTCATAAATAAAACACACCACTCATATTATTCATAAATAAAAAATAAAGCCTTCATAAGCACTCATGATGAGTCTTCAGTCTCCCCCCATCTTTGTGGAAGCTAGGATTCACTTTACAGTCTGTTTAAAATAGCTATTAAGTGACTGCAGTTGTGGAGGTAGAAAGCACCCTTACTCTTCCCCAAAGGAGACACAACACATGCAAGAGCAACCTAGTACATGGCATGCTTACAAAATACCAGAAACTGTTCTAAGTGCTATAACTGACTATTCAGTCCTCACCATAATTCTGCAACATGAGTTCCTAATTCATTCTTGTGAAGAGAACATGGAGGCACGGACTTTAAGAAGGGTTCACAAATTGCAATTTGAAGATGATGTGTTTGTGTTTGGAGGAATATCGGAAGCAATACCACACTTAAAAAAAACACTTAGATATTATAGTCATAATGTCCCTTTGATGTCAAAGCAGGGTGGATCAGGTACAGGAAGCAGCAATGTCTCAATATATAGGAGGCTGGTGATCCTGACTGGCGATTTCTCTTTAAATGTTGAAAAAGATAAGGAATTGGAGGGTGAAATCTACATCTGGAAATGTGTTCATTCACACAACTCCTCAGCAATCCATCTAGGGATAATCCACTGATACAACTGTAAGTACTGTGGACTAACATAAGAAACTGCCCTGGAGTTAAGGAGTTGTGCTGACACCGGTCAGTGCATGGCAAAGATTAAGATTTCAGAGCATGTAGATCACCAAATACACAGCGAGTTTGTTGAGAAACAGCATGCAAAGAGGTCAGCACATAAAAGGGAAGAGAGTATGCAGGACTTTAAGTGCTAGAGATTTAAAAGGACATATTAACTAAGGTACATATGACACGTATTGTCAGAATGAAAAATAATCTAAAATGCATTCAAAGTCCTGGCATAGAATCTATTCTTTTTTCTACAGTTAGGTAACCATTTCAACAGACAAAACCATTTGTTATCTTCTTGCAATTAAACGATAATCCTGGAAAATATGAAAATTCTTTCTTGCTATCCTAAGCCAGTTCTTATGAGAAATTGCTCAGACATTTTTGTTTGGAGACAAATACAATAAAACAAAAACAAAACAAGCAAACACAAAAACCCTCAAAGTGAAGATACTTTATCATCTAAAATTTCATTTATTAAACAGTTCTTGAAGCACATAAAATATCCATATTTTCTTTGGATTAAAATCTAAAGAACCACTGGAGACACCAGATGATAAAGGACACATCTTCACTTTCCCCCTGGTTTATACAACTAGCCAGCCACAATCTCTGTAGTCTTCCTGGCCATGCCAAAGATATCATCTGTAATTACAAATCTTCCCTAATAATGCCTAGAGTCAGCATTTTTATTTGAATTCTTTTCTGAAACATTGGCATACACATATAACCAAAAATCCCCTTATGCTTCAGGCTTGTCATGCACGAAGAGTTCTCAGTAGATACATACAGCTTATAGTGTTCCTATAGTAATTCAGTGAGCACATGACACATGGATAATGCCCTGTCCACTATAACTACAAGCACTGAATGAAAACTGGACATTATCGTTTGCTTTCATATTTTTCAGAGCGGTTTGCATTAACTTAAAATGTTTTACAAACACATTTATGTTGAAAGAATTCAAACCATGCATAAGATAAAAGTTAAATAAACAAGCTCATTTCATCCCAAATCTTGATCTCCAAAGGCATTCCCATGCATATTCAGGTATATTTTTTGTGTCATGAAATATAGTTCCATATCCAAATGGTTTCTATGTACATTGAGTCATGCTATATAAACTAGCTCTACTGTCCTTTTCCCGTCTAACATGCTTTGAATAAATACTTTCCTTTGCAGGTGTAGTCTTTGATAGCCATCAGTGATTACTACTACTAACTAACAATGAAACAACTATTATATTAACACACATACTTTTGAATTGCATCTTGATAATAAAGTCTACAGATATACCTACTTGATCCACGGCTACATTTATATTTAAGTTAGAACAACACTGTGGAATTTCCTACAAGAAGTGACACACCTTGATGGTATATTTTTAAAGTCTTAAAAATGTTTTTCTAAATCAGAAAATTAAAAAAAACACACAGATGTACGAATTTCACTAATTAAAGATACATATGTTATGAACTTTGGATTTATCTACTAGCAGAAATACCTTCAGAGAATTCATTAAGGAGGAAGGCTTACAGCTCCCAGGTACAGGTATGTTTCAGCAAGTAGCTGAAAAAGGTACCAGTAGCTCAGAGGCAGACAGAGGCAGAGACTATGTTCCAAAATATAATCATGTCCCCTCTAAGCCAGCCTTGAGGGAAGATTCCCAACTCCATTCTCAGATTCTCAGAATACTCCCAAACTCTTAAATCCCAGCTCATAGCTTCTAGCTAAGCACTGTAGTCAACCATTGCCAGGTGATGGTGCAGATTTAATGATGATACAGGTTTAAGAAAATGGCAGAGAAACAGGCACATTCCTTAACAACTTGTTTTCTAAACCCATACTACAGTGTTCTGTCCAAGAGCCTCTCCTCTCTTCCCAGGAGAGAGCTTTTTGGCAGTCTTATCACCTATGGGTTCAAATGAAAACACTGTGTCCTGTCCAGGTAATTAATCTCACTAATCCCCAACAGAGCTGTTATTTATTCCTGCCTGCCTGTCCCTTTTTTTGCTTAACTCTCAAGGAGTGAGATACTATTCACTAACTGCAGGTTGCAGTCCCCAGGCAGCAGACTGGATGTGAAAAGCCACTCTTGACAAAGCAAATGCAACAGCAAGTATCAGAAAGGGATCATTTTCTTGCGTAAACCGGACATGTCTCTTCCCCATGTAGCCAGCTTCTACTGATACCATGTCTGAACAGACTCAAAAGATAGATCGCTTAGTTACATTACTCGAAGATGTTACATGCCACTGGAAGGGAAGAACCATGAGCTCTACCCTCAGAACTTCGTCAGAACCTGAGAAAGCAATGGTCACATACTAAGGACCAGATAGTAACCATGGAAACCCTGCATGGTTCATGAGGTCACTGTTACTCATACTTTTAAAAAATAACCTTTAGAAACTGGCCAGATACAACCTATACTTCATCATTTGTCAATTTTTGTTAAGGACAGCACTGCCCAAAGGAAATTTAGTACAAACCACAGATGCAAACCACAGATTAAATTTTAAATTGTTTGCCGGCCATATGTTAAAAAAAAAAAAAAACAAGAAGAAATATAGGAAATCAATTGAATGATATATTTAATAAATATATTTTAAACTCTCATTTCAACATGCACTCCATATAAAAATATAAATGCACTATATTATATCCTCAATCTTCAAAATCGGTGCATGTATTTTATATTTAGATCAAATCTCAGTTCACAATAGATACATTTTTAAAGGATACTTGGCTACATGGCCAGTGGTATCCACACTGGACAAGAATAATACAGGGATGGTATTTTCCACCTATACTAGCTTCCAAGGAATCAAACTGATCTAAGCCAAATAAGAGTGTATAGATAGATTCATAGGATCCAATCTTCTTTCTGTAGCCAACCATTTTTAGTAGTGGGTACAGGTAGGTATGCAATAACACGAGTTATTAGTGACTCAGAGAAAGGGTTACACAATCTTAAAGGGGTAAGAGGTCTTAATGGGCCACTGGGATTGCTCATCGACAGGGCCAGTTTAATCAGTCTTGTGAGTGTGCCTGTGTGGGTGGGGCCGCACCATTAGCTGGAGTAGAGACTAAATGAAAGAGGAAGGAGAACTAGATATCCCAGCATTGCCCACATTCTGCTTCCTGATCCACCCAGATGTGATCATGCAACTGCCTTCTGCTCTTACCTCCACCAAGTCTTTCCTGCCACAGTGGACTGTATTTCCTCAAACCCATAGCCAAAATAAACATCTCCTCCCTCAAGAGGTGTCTTATCAGGCACTTTACCACACTGAAGGAAAAAGTAAGCAATACAGTCACCAAGCCTGCTGAAACTTCAGTGCAGGTAAGGGCTGATTAAGAGTGTTTTGGAGTTCTTTTCTAAAGGTGCTGAGTTTCCAGTTTTTTATACAAATGACTGACTTCAGTGACATACCCAGTAAACAATTTACTTGTCATAAAGACTGAGGTAGGAGCCAATGGAATCGCTCCATGGCTAAGGGTACTTGCTGCCAAGTCTTAGAACAGGAGTTCAATTTCCAGAACCATCATGGTAGAAGGAGAGAATCAGCTCCTATAAGTTGTTCTCTGTCCTCTGACTTCCACATGTACACAGACACACAGACACATAGACACACACACACACACACATACACACACCACACACACACACGCACACACACACACACACACACAGAGAGAGAGAGAGAGAGAGAGAGAGAGAGAGAGAGAGACAGAGAGCGAATAAGCTAGTTAATTTATTTTTAAAAAACATTTAAAAGATTTAAGTAATACTAGCCAACTATGACTGAATATCCAAAAAGGTAAACTGTTGGCAAGAAACAGAGAAAGCAAAATGGAAGAAGGCCCAAAGTCTCAATATGATTTTCAAACTACAAAGGTTTTGAAGTGGGAAGAGGAGGCCACCCCAGGAAGATGTGAATTTTAGCGTGTGGGTGTGTGGTTGAACCTTGTCCTCATGCATAGTACTGTTTGACATTTCCTCAGGAAGATACATGATGCAATACATGCAAAGCTGCTGGCGTTCTCATTAGCATATAAGAGAAATGAAAGAGACGACTTTCTGGATTACAATAATTTCCAACCTGAGGTTAGCCTATTAGTAAGTCTATGTATAATTAACAATACAATGGAAGACCAGACCGCTGTACTACCCAAGCGTTTAGACATAAATGAAAGTCTTTGAAGTCCCAGTGTATTCAGGCAATAAAGCATTTGTAACATGACTACTTTAGCGGATTAAAATATTACAATGGTTTTTATTCATCAAAATGTTCACCATACTTATTCGGGTGTTTGGTGTTCACTCACAATTGTTTTTACAATCTAACAGAGCAAGCACAGGTAAGAGCTGGCTATGGCCAATGAATGTAACACAGTAGGAAAACTATCTTGAACCAAAACACATTTGGGTGAAATATGATAGCAGGCCACTGTTCTTGGAATAGAAAGTGCAGTCTCCTGTGCTAACACACTCAGCTTGTAATACAGTGGGCTTGTGGTAGTCAAAATAAGGATGTTGCTTGTGAGCACCAGCAGGGAAGCAGGGGATGGGCAGGGGAGGCAGAGGAGGGCGCATTACTGGGATCACAAATAGAAAATTCACTTAGCAACTCTGAACTAAGCTGCCTGCGTTACTCTTCACTCCTTGATGTGTTTGACGTGGGCTAGATAGCCAGGCCTGGTTATAATCTTGACATCTAAGGGGACTGCAGAGAACTGGAAATGGAAGAAGCACACACACAGAGGATGGCAGGGTTGGAAAAGAAAAGATAGGTCAAAGGGCTAGGTGAATTTGTGCTATGAGAGGAGAGCTGAGAAGAAGCCTTTCATGTTCCAGAATTCTATGCAGTATTGTACTGGGAATGCTAACAGCTATCCTCATGCCTACTGAGTACAAAACAGAAGGAAATGGTTCCAGTCAAAGTAATGTCAAATTTAGGTCTTAAGGGAAAATGGGAGAATCTATTTAAAAAATCATTTAAAATTGGGGAGACATTTAATACACCCATATTGGTTAAGGTATAAGAGTGACAACAATTACAGGGTTCTTATAAATTCTGATATCTGGATATTCTTCATCAAGATGAGCACTGAAATGCACCAAGAGGCATTAGATTACTTAACAGAATTGAGAAGAAACATGCTTTAGAGAAAACGTGTGAGACGCTCACACTGTGAGAGTGCTTCAACATCAGAGCTCTCTTTAAAACAAAACAGAACAAAAGTTCTCTTGCATTCCCTTCTTGATGGATCTAATGCAGAAGGACTGGAATGTTCCCTAAGCAATAGGTTTGCACCAAACACCTTCTCTGTGTCTTTGCTAACCATATTCACACAACTGAAAAATACCAACGTGTACCAATTTGATTTCACATCCATTCGATCCCTCTCTCCTTTCCTCTCCTAGTTCCTTGCCTGGTTCTCACAGACAACAGCCTCACTTTGATTATCACAGGTTACTGAACTAGGCAGAGTGTACTACAGTGTAGGTAGAGGCCAGGGGCCTCTTCATTTTCCTTTCCTGGGGATCATAGTTCACATTTTAGGTGGTCCACATAATGCTAGAATAATCTGAAGGCTTCCAAAGTACGCTAGCAGTCAGCAAGCAAACTTTGGGAATAGATTCCTCCAGATTCATCTAATATTATAAATAGCTCCCCAGCCATGGACTGCATTTCTGGAATATCTCTACTCAAAGGAAAGATGAAAGAGCTGGTAACCTTTGGTACAGTTCCAGACTTTTAGTCTATGTGTTGCCTAGTTACTGAGCTTTCCTCTGCCCCCTAAGCATATCAGAGAGCTACTATTCTAGCACATGGGGAAGGGGTAAGACGAATGTTTATTCTTAATTTATCCTTTTCTATGGATTGATTCTAATGGAGAACTAAGCTTTGGGAAGGAATTGGCATATCTGGGAGGAAACTATTTCAAGGGTTTCTTTGTAACCCATGAAGTCTTAGATTGAAGGGTTTATGACACCTGTATTTCAATGTATTTATAAATTAGAATTCTTTGGAAAGACTTATTCATATATTTCTTTATTAAATTTCTGTCATTAAAAACAAGCAAAAAAGATGGCCATGGAATGACTAAAGTAGGTTACATTTATTTACTGGAAAGCAACACGAAAGCTACTAAGTCTTCATTGACTAGGACAGGTGTGCAGGTGAAGCCACACACGTCACATCTGGCAGAAGCTGAGGAATGGAAGTGTTCTTTAAGGCTAAAGGAACAAAAAGCAGGGAACTGAAGTTATAAATGCAAAGGCATTCTATGATCTTCAGATTACTTAATGCCCTGTATTAGTGTCCCTTGCAGACAACAAGCTTTGCCTTTTAGCCACTCAAATGAAGTTACACACACACACACACACACACACACACACACACACACACACACACACACAGAGAGAGAGAGAGAGAGAGAGAGAGAGAGACAGAGAGAGAGAGAGAGAGAGAGAGAGAGAGAGAGAGAGAGAGAGAGAGAGAGTGAGTCAGTGGCAGTGAGAATTATTCCTTACCCACACTTCTTCATGAAAGGGTAAAGGACTAAGCAATAAGGAAGCACATCAGCACAGCCCAGGGGACTCAGCCGCTTGTCTATATTAAACCTTGAACAGTTCCATTCTTGGAACTGTGTCTACTGACAGGCTGCTGCTGTCTCGGTGTTAGGGCCACTACAATTTCAGCAGTGAAGCAAAAGCAATCAGAAGAAGAAGGTAAGAGGGTGGAATGTTCGGAGAAAATATTACATCAGGCTGCTAACTTCAGACAATACCAGGCTGATACTGAAAAACTGTAAAATGCCCCAACTGATCAAGTGCTCCACTCCTGCAGTAAGAGACAGATCATCTGTCTAGAACACACCATTTTTGTACAGATTCTAGAATGTGTGGTATATAATAAGTGCTTGTAGCTTACCCTTTAAAATTCCAATCCTACGGAATTATATAGGTTTGTTATAGTAGTTTAAAGGTCTAGAACCTCCTTGAAATTTTACATGTCAATAGATTTACAGAAAAGGCTTTAAGTATAGAAATCACATTTATAATCTATAAAGGTTCAATGACTACCATTTTAGCACAGATATTTGAAGTTAAGTACCTATCTGTATTTAGATGTATGATGAGAACAAACTTTAGAACACCTCAATATGTCCTTATCAGAACTCTTTTAAAAGACCTTAAAGCTGTGGAAACTATTTTGATTTTTACACAAACTGTCCCAAAGGGAACTAGAGTAAGCTTGGTAGAAAAAGTATTTAACACAAAAATAAATTCAAAATTTATCTGCTTTACATAAGTATGAGCAAATGTTTACCAAAGAGTTTGTACCTGTCTGATCTAAAAGAAAAATGTAGATGAAATTCTAACCTCAAAGCAAAAACAAAAGGAAACTGAAATATATGAAAGTATTGACTTATAATGAAACGGTCATTCACCAGAGATGCAAAGTAGCATATAAGAGCCTTCATGTTTTCCCATGAGAATAATTGCTCTAGGAACTTTCTTACAATGATCAGATCATTGCACCAAAGCAGAGTTTATCACAGGGTCCCCAGTAAATGATCATAGTACCCTTACCTCTTGCAATGGTTCATCCTGGGCACAAGGTACTAACACTAAACATTTTCAACGTGATGGAAACTTGTGATTTCTATTTCATCTCCAATTTATATTTTTAAAAAGTAACTATCATTTGCACCAAGTTAACTTTCTTCCTCACTTACTCTCTGAGGTAAGTAGTGTTCATTTGACTTGAGGTATCAGATTAGCAAGGTCATAAGGTTCTTGTCATAACTAGAGGAAGCCTTAACTTTTGATTTCAGAAGCTTGTTGTTTTAGTTTAGTAATTAGTTTGTTATTTAGCTCAAGCTCTTGAAAATCTTTAAGTTCTAAGCCTCCTCATTTGGAGAGGAAGTGAACCACAGATCCTCAGACATTTACATGCTACTGTCTAACATTTTATAGTATATGTAGGTCATTTCCAAAGCCTAGGAGGCATGAATACATACAGGTACACCCACTCACCACCCACCCACACATGTGCATTCATGTGCGTACCCACACATAAAATTTATTTAATTATGTGTCATCTGTGTGTGAGCATGTGAACCTGTGAGCGCAGTTACCCATAGAACCAGAAGAGGGCATCAGATCCCTTGGAACTGGGATTAGAAAAGGTGGTATGCAACCTGGTATGGGTGCTAGGAACTGAACTCAGCTCCTCTGTAAGAGCAGTGCATGTTCTTTGAGCCATCTTTTCAGTCCTTTACCACATACACAAAATTTATAGACAACTTTGGGGAACCTTGTTTATAAATTTTTATAGCATGGTTCTGATTAAATTCTCAAAAAAAAAAAAAAAAAAAAAAAAAAAAAAAAAAAAAAAAAAAAAAAAAAAAAAGATCTGATACTGCCTGATACTGGAGCTACAAACTATAATTCAACTGACCCTGTGTCTTGTGACACGCAAACAAAAAATAGATCATCTTCTAAGCAAGCACAGAGGTAAAGTCACAGCCTTTTCATTAACACTTTAAATGACTGAGCTCACTCTCTTCTTTCTAGTTTTAAATCAGTTAGAAGGGAAGGAGGATGGATGGATCCTGTCTTTACCAAACTTTTATTACTGGCTAAAAAACTGCTCATATGCTTAACTATGTTGGATTTCCTTCTTAAGCAAATGGCCCTGTTTAATTGAACCTTCACTTTGTGTGTAACTATATTATACAGCTAAGTGGAAGTGGTACTGGATGATCAGGCAGGAGTACAGTGAGCTGCATCATTCTTACCTACATCTGCCATATTACAGCAAGCTCCCAAAAGCACACTAGCATCTCAAAATGAAGTTCAAGAGATTTAATAAGGAGATGATTTGCATATTAAAGCAAATCTAGCAGAATTACTTTTTAAGCAAAATAGAATCAAAAGTTGAATAAAAATACAATGTTAAACAAAAGTGTAGGGTAAAATAAAATTACTTTTTTTGTAGAGAGTTAACAGTGGCAACAAATATTAAGAAAAGCCCAAGGACGTCTAGATTCAAAATATAAAAGGAACAGGTATCAATTTGAGAAAATGATATGTTGACATTTATCCTGAAACAAGAAATGGACTGACAGAAAAATACAGAGTATTCAAACTCAAACTGCTTCTGAACAATTAAAATTATTACACAGACTTACACATCTGTCATCTTGAAATTTTATTGCAAATTATGCCTATTAATCTTATAAAGTGACATTTGTGGGAGGCCATTACTTTGGACTGGGGTCTGTACACTATCTCTCAACAGAACCAAAAGCATCAAAATGGAATCTTTATGCTAAAACTCTATGCCATGGAGCCAAAACTATCCGAGCTTCCAAGATTCAGGAGATGAACAACAACCAAACTTTCCAACAAGTCCATGTCCCCAGCACAAGAAGGAAGACAACTCTGTGTTTCCCCTTCACGGGAAAGCCACCTGGTGTCAATCAATCTACTTTTTGTATTAAGCTGCTTCCTTTGTCCTGTTCAGTCTAGCCTCTAAAAATTGATTTTAGTTGGCTCAATGAATAAAAGAAATAAGGTAGGCGTGTGTATGCATGTGTGCGTGTATGTGTGTGTGTGTGTGTGTGTGTTTTGAAGAGGGGGAGAGGAATGGAGAGAGAAGGAAACGGCAAAAGGGGGAGGAGAAGAAGGGGCAAGCACACAGTGGAGTTGTATTCAGTTATAAAGACTAAATTATGTTGTCTATAGGAAAACAGAATTGAAGAGCATCATGCTAAGGACAGTAAGCGAGTCTCAAAGGTGTGTTTTGTGTGTTTTCTCTCACTTGAACTAAACAAGTAGAAGGTGGGTATGGAAGGGGAAAAGAGTAAGGTATATGAAAAGGAAATAGAAAAGTGAATATCATCAAAGCATATTATATGCACGTATAGAACTCCTAAAATGAAACTTGTTACTTTATATACCTAATATATACCAACAAACAAAAATGAAAAGGACAGTTATCCCACTAACTTCAGAATAGTTATATTTTTACATGCGAGTTGAACAGTTGTACTGATGGCTAATAAAAGTTTAGATCTTTAAGTACTGTCTTTTGACATTCCTTAAGGCAGTGCTTTGAAGTAAGACAGGAGGCAACTTAACTGTTGCCTGACTAGTTAAATTCATGGCTCACAGAGTTTAACACACTAATTGAACATTTAAGAGCCCCTTGGGGTAATATGGGAGAAAGAATTCTAGACATCAGGTAATAGATAATACTATCAGTTTAAGCATTGTCTGAAAAGATTCATTTAGCTTCCCATGGAATAACAGTTGCATATAAAAGCAAAGAATAACAACTTGGCAATAAAAAAAATTATAATTTCATCATCAACATTCCACTCTCTTTTCAAGCACATACAAGTAATTTCATCAATTATGCTGACCTCAAAATGAGTCATATTTTCAATATATAATTCCATAAGAGAGAAATGATCATATTTACCTGGCTCTATTTCTTCCAATGAGATATAGTGCCTGATTTTATTACAGGTCTCTATCCTACTGAATAAAATTTATTGCAGCATATTAAATATGAATGAATATTTTCAGTCTCTGGCAAGCTGGTACAAAGCAAACGTTTAAGATGTATGTGGGCTATTTGGATGAAGACAAATACCCACTGACAAAGACACACTTAAGGAGCTGCAGAAGTAACTCAGCTGGTAGAGACCTTGTCTAGCACCCACAAGGCCATGTGTTCAGTCATCAGATCCTCATGAAGCCTAGAACCTGCTATGCTGTGACAGGTTTATAATCCTAGCAATCAGAAGCAAGAGGATCAGAAATTCAAAGCTATCCTTGGCTACATAACTTCTAGTCCAGCTCAGGCTACATAAAACCCTGTATTAAAAAAAAAAAAAAAGAAAAGAAAGAAAGAAAGAAAGAAAGAAAGAAAGAAAGAAAGAAAAGTGAGTCTTCTATAAATATCATTACTGAGCAAGCAAGAAAGAATAAATCTAAGCTATGCAACTAAGAAGCTTATTGGAGATAATTATCTAGTGCGTGTTCTAATAGTAATTTCGGTAGCTTTTAAATTTAAGTACTAATTGGACACTAGCAATGGGACTTACTAATAAAAATCCTACCTACCAAGCCAAGATGTCCACAAACCCCAATGTTCAAAGACCAGAAAATGGCACTGCTCATAAGAACATCAGGTTTAGGGTTCTAACTTTTCTTGTAAAAATACCACGAGGAACAAGGTTAAAGCACTCGAAAAGTCCTACTTCTGTCTGGTGGCTTTTTCTTTATGAGCAGGGAACTAAATTGTCTTTTCTACAGTTGTCTTTAGCAGAATGAAGGGGATCTGTATTACATTCCCACTATTGAGTCAGGTTTGCAGGCCTTCAATTAACCCGATTCAAGTGCCCATTTATTTACAGTGGTGTATATTTTTCATGCGAAGAATTCATATTTCAGGAGACTTCTTTTGTAAAATGAAATTTAAAACTTCTTTCATTTTCAAGCATCAAATTACATATAAAGATCTGTGGACTTGAACTCTAAAATTCAAACACACTAGTTTATTATTAAATCTTCCAACTATGACTTTATTTCATGGACTACTAGTATATTCAGCTCCACTAGCTATTGCGTCGTTCTTATCCTGGAAATTATCTGCGTAATTAAGATATTTACATATAATTATATAATATTTATTTTCTGCCACTTCTCTCATATTCTCGTTTCAGTTTCATTTCTAAATCCGGCATTTTATTAGTGATGAGGATATGAGAAATAATTAGCCAGGCATGGTGGTGCACACCCAAAATTCTACTGCTTGAGTGGTAGAGGCAAAGTTCTAAACCAAGCTGGACATGAGCCTCTGTCTCCAAAAAAAAAAAAAAAAAAAAAAAAAAAAAAAAAAAAAAAAAAAAATTAGAATAAAGCAAAATGTAACCAAACAGTAACAGAAGAAATAACCACACATCAACAAAGAGTTAAAGGCACTTATTAATCTCTAGGCACTGTCTGGCTCAGTGCATAAAGCACAAATAAAGTAGAAATGAATATCCCAGTTCGCTGATGTCTCTGCTCTTCCTAACTCCCTCTAAATTAACCGGCTTTGGGGCCGCCCTGTGGCTCTGTGACTACCCTGGAATTTCTTCTCTGACCTGCCTTTGTGCAAGTTTTTCCTCTAGCTCTCCTGGCTTGTTTTCTGTTGCTCTAGAGCCTTTCTGTACAGTTGGGCAGCACCACAGTGTCCTTTCAAGTTATTCAGCACAGACATTTTCAACATTATGAGAGCTTTTCTTTTTACGACATCTTTTTGTGTTTGTGACCTGAATGTACAACAGGCAATTGTTCTTTTTTGGTAATTGATTTTTTTTTGTCTTGAATTTATTTTTATGTAACCATTACACTGCCTAACATGTCGTCTTCTTTTCTGACACGCTAAATCCACTTTCTATTATTTGTTTTATTCTTTTTTGCACTTATGACAAGAGAGATGCTTTCTCTGCCTAGTTTATACTTGCCATTCATGATTCCTTTCTGACATAACTGAAAAAGAGATGCATTTGAAACACTCTTAATTCCTTAAGTTTAGGATTCTGGTTGGGGCTGGGTGCAGCAAAAGCAGCCCTTGGAGGTGGAAGCGCGAGGCTCAGGGCTGCGGAGCCATACTCTGCTATAGGGCTGTGGTCACAGTCAGCCTGCGTGAGATGAAACCCTGGCTCAACAAACTAAGCAGATACAGGAATAAACTACGCCACACAAGAAAGAACAGTGCAAGGATTCTGAAGCTAGAAAGGTTTCAGACTGAAAAGCAAAACCTCACAGGCATCGAACTATATATATAAATCTTAAAAATTAATAGCGAAGAAATAAACACCCACCTCAATTCTGGAAGGATATGCAAGTCAAAGTTAACATAAACGGTGGCTGTCTTTACAGAGTGAAGCAGTTTGCCAAAGAGTACTTTAAACTGTAGGTCTTCACATGAGTGCGTGAGCATTGAATACATACATCAGATATGTGCACCTATTATGTGTCATGTAGGTTTTAATAAAGCCAAGGTCTAAAAACAAATAACTTTAACACTGTGGAGTTTTATTCATCGAAGGTAAATCAGTCATGACAATAAAAATGTAATTTTAAAATGTGGATAAGAGTTCTCCTCTAGATCTAATTTATTTTGTTTAAAAAGAACAATGTTCTCTCTCTCTCTCTCTCTCTCTCTCTCTCTCTCTCTCTCTCTCTCTCTCTCTCCTCTGTAAATCAACAAGATGAAACAAAGATCTTCCTTAAATAGTTCACAAGTAGCTTCTAATAGCGATTAATGGTGTTAATCTGCTTAGGACAAATCACTGTTAAATGTAGCATAACCACAGGCTTCTAGAACGCCTATGGAGTGCTGGGTACACCTTTTGGTACTTGCATTGCTGATAATTTAATTTGTATAAGGCATTTATAGATATCAATGTCTTCTATTAGAGAAGAAACTTTAAAAATAATGTTTTAATAAAATAAGAGTTTGAATTGTTCTAACATCAATTCTTGCCTTTCTTCAGGAAAGAATCTCATGGGCTCTGTTTTCAAAATCTATCAGAATCTAACATTTCTCTCTCCTACCTCATAACACATCATTATTGTCTCTTGTCTGGATTATTTTAGTCCCTCCCTTAGTCCACCCTTATCACAGTATTAATGTGCTCTCAGGAGTCACTGAATTTTCTTGTTTATATAAACAGAGTGAATCTATCACTCTGAAAAAAAATATTAAAGTGAAAAATTCAGTACTCTGAGCTGTTTGCATGGACACTGTTGATAGGAACAGCACACCCTTAGATCTCTCTGCTGTCTGCTATTACATTTACCAAATAAAAGTCAAATAAGAAATGGACAGAACAGTAAAAACTCAATGTTCCTTAAGCACTAAAGAAACAAAGAAACTCATAAAACTTACTTCTTTCCAAAGGAGTGTTAACAGAGAATTCACAGGTATACAGTGTGTACACAATGTATATATATACAGGCATGCTGCTCCTCCCCCTCGTGCAAATGAAGCATCCTTTTTTCTCTTTACTTCCCAATATAATTTTAGTTGACCAGTAACCTTAACACTCAATTTTATTTGATAAAATATTGATAATCAACTTCTGAGTAGCGACCCCCTTGAGGGTTGAAAACCGATTCGTGGAGTCACATATCAGATATCTTGCATATCTGATATTTCCATTACTCTTTATAACTGTAACAAAAATCACAGTTTTGAAGTAGCAATGAAATAATTTTATGGTTGCGGCCAGCACAACATGAGGAACTGTGTTAAAGGGTCACAGCATTAGGTGAGCTAAGAACCACCAGTCTCACAAGGACTCTTTACTTTATAATGTAAGTGTGGTAAAATGAAAAGTTATCACCACTCATTGTTGCAAGGGAGCACGTCTGAGGCTGGCTTTTCACAGAGGGCCATGAGCAGCCGGTCCTTTTGAATACCTGTAACAGATACGCCTGCCCTTCATGTGCAACCCCCACTTCCCCATGAGTCTCATTTCGGATGGTGTGATCAATATGCTTAGACTGATTTTTTCCTAAAAACTCTTTATACTTAAAATAATATAAAAAGTTTAACTAAACTATAAATAGAATCAGAGACAAAGACACAACTAAGTGGCTAAACTAAACAGGCTAAGATTGAGCTCCTTAAGGCTGGAGCGATGTCTCGAATACCTCAATGTGCCATTATGGAGATCTGAGGAAAATCTTTGTTTAAAAGGCGAGTCTAGCTTCTGGAATTCTGTCTTCCATTCCCCACCCCTTACCTAGGAAAGCTTTGGAAATGATCAACACTTCCTCTGTTACTGGCTCCCTGACCTAGATTGGATACACCATGCCATCTGGCACACCGAAAGCTCCTTGGAAAGGACGGTGTGGTCTCTGACTCTGCAATGCTGGCTAGAGACTCTCTAATCATGAAAATAAAATTCTGAACCAAACAGGTTCAATTTAGAACTTGTGGCATGAATATCATCAGAATTTTTAGATAAACATGTATTTTCTGTGTCCTGTGGCATATTTATTTTTAAAAAAAAAATCTAAGCTTAATCTCAATATTATCAAAATTTGCACAAACATTTTTAAAACATATAGCTAAATTCACATACATTCATATGCTAGGCATAGGGAAAAAGTTTAATTCCATTAATAATGCATAATTTCATCAAAGCATTTGAAATTAATATTTCAAGAAACCTGTCACTCCAGCAAGCACTTATTGCTTAAACAAAAGCCCCGAAGCCCAGACATTCCTCCCTTCTTTGCTACAGTTCTATTCTCATTTCTGACTTACACCAATACATGATACCTGGATTGAAAGTCACTTACATTACACATGAGGAATAATTCTTATCAATTAGCCACACGTTGCAAACAATGCACAGAACTGACGTGACAAATTACTTTTCATAGGGTGGAGATGCTAGCTCTCGTGTAGGAATTAGAAATCAAAACAATACATACTTTAATATTAAAGTAATATCAAATGCCACAGGTCCAAAAACATTCATTTCTACTACAGATTGTTATTTTTTAAAGAATTGTGGCACTCCATTCTGCTACGTTAAAGGTAGTTTCAATTCTAGCAAAAGGAAAAGTGAACGATTTATGTGATACGGACATTGATTCCATGAGACATGCAGAGGAGTCCACACACACGTATAGAGTGCTTTTTACTTGGGAAGAAAGTAGTAATCAAAGTGAGACTAGTATTTGAGAAACGGGGCACCTTTGGAGAGTCACTGAACACAGCGATGGGCAGTGGAAGGGAGAGCACAGATGGCCTGGGAGGAGCGGCTGCAGCCGAACTCACCCTGGCTCTGGACAGACAGAGACGGCTTACTGAGCATGCACCTCATGCCAAACCCAGTGCTCATCACCTGACACAGCTCCTGATGGCATCCTGCAAGGCACACCTGTCACACCTCCAAAAAGACAAGTGTCACACTATTCAAAGACAAGTGTTCTGGATCATTATCACCACTGAAAAGCTCACCCCCTGAAAGCTGTCATTTTCATTAGCTCTGCTGGGCACTTCTCCTATATTCAAAGAATGCAGCCTTGCTCACTGTTTAAGCCCAGAGCCTCTCTGAGTGCTTTCACCGACGTCAGTTCATGGTATAGGTGATGATTTATAATAGGAATCATCACAGCATGATTTACCAGGTAGCAAAATTATACTATGAGAAGTCACGTACTAATATATATATATATATATATATATATATATATATATATATATATATATGAAAGAACTGTAAATTTTTTGAAAACAGTATTTCCTTAGACCCAAAGGCAATGTTGAAGATCTAACTGGTCCTACTGATGTCTGGAGGCAGAGCTCATCCACTTCTCACTGGCTACATCCTCTCCAGCTTCAAGTTATGTTTGCTGAGAATCACTGTTTCGATAGACAGATTTGAAAAGAGACCAATTCCCACATCTGAGGGAGGTAACTGATAATACAATCCAGGCTACTGGACAGTGCAGATAAAACTACATCTATAGATAGGAAGGCTCAGCAAAGACCTCAAAAAACTAAACTTTCTTATTGTAACAACAACAACAAAAAAATAATAACAGGTTGCATTCTAAAGAAATGTATAAACTGTTGTTGAAATTTCAATGAAAATGAAAGAATCCAGGACAGATTATAGTAGCTCTAGGAAAGGATGTGGAAATGTAAAATTAGACAGATCATTGCCTGATTGATTAAGGCATAGTAGACAGGACAGGGAGGGGGTGACATATGCATGAACAAGTGCAAAGAAAGCATTCGGCACAGACGACAGAACAACTGGACAAAGACGGAAGAAGACGAGCCTTGCCCTTTACCTCCACTCACAGGCAGAAGTGAATTCTAAATGAATCAAAGGTGGAGATACAGAGCTCACGCGAGTCTTCAAGGAAAACCCAAATGAAAATCTCTGTGACTCTGAGGCAGACCCAGGGCCCCTGAAACCTCTCCCAGTCGTAGCTGTGAAGGCAGAGCTGACAAGCTAGACTTATATTCATCTGAAACACTTCTGTTCATCAAAGCCACATGGCTAGGGCAAAGAAAAGGCAAAGCAGGATGAGGACACAGTGCATCTAACAGAAAACAGCACTGATGTCGCATGGGGAAGTCTTGGAAATAGCTAACAAAAATCAAAGGGAAAAGCCTGTAAACTCCATAGGCAATTTTAAACACTTCACACACACACACACACACACACACACACACACACACACACACACACACACATACACTCATGACCAATAAACACCATCAAAGGGTATCCAACATCATCTGCCTTATGGGAAAGCAGTATTAAAACCATCAACAAGAAAGGCAAATATAAAGTGTCAATACCCAGTGTGGGTGTAGGTGTGAGCAGCTGTGGAACACACACGCTGCTGATAGGAAAGTTAGATGGTGCAGCGCTCCAGAACGTTGCTGGACAGCTTCCAGAAAAGGGAAAACACACAGCTGGCCACGTGCCCTGGCAATTCTGCTCCCAAGTATTACCCGAATAGAAGTGGAGCATATCCTTGAACTGAAATGCTAACAACTCCATAAAATATCTAGGGTTGGAACACAGCTAAAGGTCCCACCATATGAACTGATCATTACTAACAAAATAGAATACTATGTGTGAGCAACAAAAAAATAAAATAAAATAAAATAACACACTAGTTTCCAATGTTCTTTTGTTTTTATCTCAATCACATGAAATCCATGAGAGACAAACCAGCAAATGAAGATAAAAAATTACAAGCTGTTGTCTATGGAGTAGAAGGATTTGGGGGAGAAATCATAGGAAATGACTCCCAGGAACAGTCTCTTATGGCAGAGACAGTCTATATTTAGTTTGGGGAGGTAGCTAACAAGGATATACAAATGCCAGAATTCATCAGATTATAGATTTAACATCTGTGCATTTTTATATTTAAATTATCTCTCAATAAAGATATGCTCTGGGGTTCTTTTTTAGCATTCTGTGATAGCAGAAAGAACTAAGTACAACTTCTGATTACATAATTTCTTTTTGTGACCTTGGAAAGTTCCTCAACTTCTCTGCTACAGTACTTAAGCGACAGCATTGTGGTGACAAAGGACAGAAAACTCTGCTGTGCGCTGAATAGTCTGCTAAGATATTTTCACTATTATTATTAATTCGTTACTAATCAAAGCTTTCCAAATAACTTGCCTAGGACAATCATAGCTAAGAACACATAGGATTCTTCATCTAAAACTAATTTCCTGCCACAGTAAGTTACAACAAAAAGCCTCTTTTATGACACCATAGTTGTGATCGTTAAAACAGTAATTATTGTAAAATTGCTTTTCAATGGACAATGGAACAATAAAGCATTTAATTTTGAAGACACAATAACTTTAGATTATTTTTAAAAAGCCAAACTCTCAGCTAAGTCCAACCAGAATGGTCATGCCTGAGCTACACTGGCCCTGTTTTCTGTTTCACACTGAAAATTCTGTCCTGTTTTCCTTGAACTACACACTTCGCATGTTTCATGTGATTTTGCTTCTTCCTCCTCTTTCTCACAAAAAAAACTCAAATGTCATCCTCAGAGGATCTTTCCTGACCATGCTATCTAACAGTAACCTTCCTTTGACATTACCTGATAATGAATGGTTTTGGTGATTTTTCTAGACTGAATGTTTACATTTCCTCAAAGTTCAAAGTTTAGATCCTAGTGCCCAGAGAGATGATGTTTGGAGAGAGCATTTGACGGTTGATTACATCATAAGCATGTGGCCTTCAAGAATGAGATCATTGCTTTTAGAAAAGGAACCACAGCAAGCTCCCATGCACTTACTACCAATTAAGAACACAAAGCTATCTAAGTTGACTCCGATTATCAAACACCAAATCTATTGACATCTTGACCATGAATTTCCTAATCTTCAAGGCTATGAGAGAGAGTGTATTGTTTATTAGACATCTCGTGTGCGGTATTCTGTTATGGTGGCCCAAAGGTACGTGTGTTTAATGTCTCTACATACATAATATATGTTTGCTTTCTTTCACTGGTAAATTATGGTTTCATGGATCACATCTCTTACTCATCTACAGCATCCAACATTCCTTGAGGACAGGAAACATTCATATAAATGTTGTGTAATAAATACATATACTGTAAAAGAAAGGAAGGAAGGAAGAAACTCTTAAGTTTTTAAAATGTGATTTGTCAACTCTTTCCCTAGAATACTTGCATAACTGCTCTGTTTACTTCTGCTCCTGACTATTTGAGTTGGTATGGAGGGGCTGCTTCTAAAAACTGTAAGTAGTCTTCTAAGATGAAATGATCTCACATAAATAGCAGCAAGTCTTTTCTACATTTTGAAGACATTTTGCTAAGAAACTCACAAGTAGTATTAGCTATCTATCGCATATGTCAACTTTTCTAGGGAAAATAACTTCTTCTACCAAAATACAAACACCAATCACAAAGGTACGTGTGTTTAATGTCTCTACATACATAATATATGTTTGCTTTCTTTCACCAGTAAATTATGGCTTCATGGATCACATCTCTTACTCATCTATATGGATGTTGGATCCAACATCCAAGGAATGTTGGATGCTGTAGATGAAACCAAGAATCCAAGGGAAAAATGTACCTTCCATAGGCTCATCAATACCCCCTTACTGTATTATTCATAGATTTGTGAGTCAGGACCTTCCCAATACTTTCTAATAGTCACAAAATTTGGAGGCTTTATTATGATATCATCACTGAGACACAGTGAGAGTTGATATCACTTAAATCATGTTCCACACAGTAAATCTCTCTCCTTGGTCCAACTTACCTACTTCTCTACACAGAGAACACATGACTTAAATTTTCAGCTTCTTGATTTTTGCATAACTGCTTCAGCCCTGTCTACCTTACCGTATTTATACTTCCTTTCTCTATTTTTCATGATTCTTGTTAACACTTGATTGATAAAGACTTATAACCACAATAGAAAATCATTTATTAACAATCACCGTGGTACCATATACTTATGTCCCTCAGAATTTTTTTAGGTCATCAATTTTAAAACTTTTACCAACTGACTTGATTCTTTTCAAGAGGTACAGTCAGAAAGCCAAATAAATGACCAGCAGGCCCCATGTCTTTGAATCTGCTCTCTCACTAAAAGAACACAGACATGTCACAGAGCTAGAACATGAAAATGTGACATAAGGTAGACCTGAGGGGCAACAGAGCCTTAGGAAGGTCTGGGACCACAGGCTACTTGTTAAATTTCTCTGTGTGTCAGCATTCCTGGGTCTAAATGGGGATTCAATAAATCTTCTCTAATTATTTATCAGTCATCATAAGATATAAAATTAAAATTGTTTCTAGTTGCAAAAGGCTTTGGAGTGTAATCTAAATGTCATTGCTGCTGCTATTATTAATGTTTGTGGAGAGTAAAAAAATAACACTAATATATAACGTTATTTTCATAAGTGCTATGTAATATTATGCTCATTAATCAATTTATCCCTAGTTTGCTATTTCTGAAAGATTTTTTTAAAAATAGTGCTTTCAATCATGAAAGTAATCCGATTTCTGCTTCATCATACAAATTCTACCCCTTGTTTTAACCTCATAGATTCCTGGGGAAATGATGAAATGCCTGACATGAGATTGTGTCCCACTCCTTCCCTCTGATCCCTCTGAGAGACAAGAGGTGGGTCATTCTGCTCTCTGGTCTGGAGTCTAGGCACCTAGGGATAACAGCATCTTCCTCCTTCCTGTCAAAATACTCCATTGCCAGGGGATTACATTGGTGTTTCCAGTGTTACAAGTTAAATTATTTTGGATTCAATAAAACTTTTTAATGAATCTGCCTTAAATCGCAAGTGTATTAATTCACAGCGGTGTCTGTTACAGAGGAGTTCACAGGGTTTATTAGTATGAACTGGGGCTGCCAGGAGTAATTAAATTGCAAAGGCCTTGCACAATTTGAGAGCTTGCTGATCTGAGTAGCTTTTGATGCTCCTAGACTGTCCCTGCTTAGCTATCACATGATGTGAACTCACAGAATGGGAATCAGGTAAGAGATATGATAGCCGTCCTCACAGCAGAGATTTCGGTACCGTCCAGCGAGTAGGTTAACAGTTCAAGTCTAATGCTTGTTCCATTAGACTTTCCATTGAATGAAGTCATTTTAGGAATTTAAATTTTTTGCATCCTCTACTCTTTCTTAAATCATTTGAAGTGTAACTTAATCACACATTCAAACACACTAAGCTGAATTTGAATTTTTTCTGCTCTTGGTGCTTCTTTAAGAAGTCCATGTCATGTATTTGGAACTATCAGTACCTCTTCTTTGTCATGCATCATGTAAAATATTCACATCTACATAATATACATATATGGATATTAATAAAAGACAGGATTGGTTACAGTTTACAAGTGAGTTCAAGTCAATCGTAAACATTAACACAAACACACAGCATAAACAAAGCAAAAGAGGCCATGTAGGTAGTGACAAGTCACCATGAGAAGTTCTGAAGGCAGAGGGGGAACCCAGCATGGGCAGAAAGAAATCACGAAGCTGGGCCCTAATGGCAGATGGTGTGGCTGGGCATCCCACAGCCAGGACCAGTGCCATTGAGCAGGGCTTCTGAGTGATTTCAAATGAGTCTCAGCAGTTCTCCCTGACCTGTGGCAGCCGCGTGGTGTTTAGGGAAGGAATTCTGAGCCCCTGATGCCTTTTACACATTAAATGTCTGGTCACACATACCGCAAAGGAAGCATCAAAGAGGAACTAGTCGCTGGTTCAACCTAAAGGCCATACAAATCCCTTTCAATGGCTAAACTGAGCCCCTTTCCTGCCTTCTTCAGCTGAGTTTGTTTTCTATATACTAAAATTTTTCAAATGAAAATAAAAGTCAACATGCTAGACACATGCATGAAATAAAAAAACACCAATGCTTACACTATTGGAAATTGCTACTTCTCCTATTGAAAGCTTAGATACAAGTCTAAAAGCAGAACTATGGGGATGGGAAATACTGCTTGGTATGTTCTCACAGGAACAGAAAAGGCCAAGTCATCTCTTTCTGAACATAGAACTATAAAAACCCTGCTCAAACCCGTGGCTTCTCTAGTATGGGATTCTGTCAGTGGCATTTCTTCCAGGAGAGAACGGCAATGCATGCTCTGATTAAAACGGGCCTCTTCGTAAAGTGATTATTTGACAGACTGACTCACTTTGTTCATGACTCAACACTGGGAAGCCAAGGGCCAGGCCAAACACGTGCAAAGGAGAGCACGTGTTCATCCTGCCTTTACATGAAAGGATGTTATTTTTAAGGAAACAATAACCTACAGTTTTAAATATAAGGAATCTCACCTAAGTTCTGCAATACACAGAAAGCATAAGATTTCTTAAAACTTTCTGTTTACTTTTTAAATAGACATTAAATATTTATTTCATCTTTAGGCTAGGATATAAAATAAAGTCTGTATGCACAAACTCATACATACATACATATACACACACATATACATACATACACACACATATACATACATACATACACACATATACATACATACACACATATACATATATACACACACACATATACATACATACATACACACACATATACATACATACATGCACACACATATACATACATACATGCACACACATATACATACATACACACACACATACATACATACACACACATATATACACACATACACACACACATATACATACATATACACATATATACATACATACACACACATATTCATACATACATACACACATATATATACATACATACACACACATATACATACATACATGCACACACATATACATACATACACACACATACATACACACACATATACATACATACACACACACATATACATACATACACACACATATACATACATACACACACATATACATACATACATACACACATATACATACATACATACACACACATATACATACATACATACACACATATACATACATACATACACACACATATACATACATACATATATACATACATACATACACATATACATATATACATACACACACACAACTAAATATAACTTAAACATCTTACTTGGATATTGATGACAAGTGATTATTAATTTAATTCACTTGTTTCTAACTGTTTTTCTCTTAGCTTTTTGTAAGTAAAACTTTAAATGGGCATGGAAAACCCTCTGCTGATTCTTACTTCAGAGTGCATCCTAGGGGAAAAGTTACAGAAGTGTTTTGCACAGAATGTCTTTAAAATTTATAGAACACTGCATTATTCTCTAACGGAGCAGAATATGCTAGGCTGCCTTTCTACTTGGGAGCAGAAATTTCACAGATTTGTATCATTCCCCAGGAACTTTTCCAAATACACAGCATACACAGACAGTTCATGAGCATGACAATTGTTCAGGATTTTGTGTTGATGGCAGGAGAGTGAGAACCCCAAATAACCCCAAAGCAGCTTCCTGTGCAGAACCATTTGCAGCTCAGAAGGTTGGACATTAAAACCAACACCTTCATGAACAACACCAGAAAACAAACCCAGAAAGCCGTAAGAGAACACACTCTACTAGGGTAACATTTCTTTAAATATATGGGTTCATTTAGTAAAAAGGAAAAGAAAGAGGTCAGGAAAGGGGAAGAGCTAATAGAACCAGTGCAGCTAATATCTCCCAATGTCTCTAAAGAATGGCTTTCCCCAGTTTTGCTTCTAACAGACTGAGTGCTGATTGCATTTCCTACCATAGGCTGACACTACTTCCACAGCAGTACAAACTCATTTTAGATTTGAAAACATACCAAACACCACTGTTTCTCATGCATCATAAAACAGAAAGTATAAAATCAGGTAAAGTAAAAGGCAATTATGAAAACCATAAAGGCGGAAGAAAAAATAAGAATAGTAAAGTACAGCAAAGGGTTTTATTTAAAAAAAAATAAAAATGCAAAGGATCCCTCCAGCTCCTCCAGACTAAACCACATCACCACATACTAAAAAGTCAAAATGAAAATGAGATTTTAGAGCTGGCAAACCCCATCAGATCATCAGATCATCAAATATGCAGATTAGGGACAATCCCATCCTCCCTGGTAGAGAACCGAGGACACATCATGCTGACAACTCTATCCCTCCTTCTATGGGATGGAATACTTGAGGTAAGCAGTATATAATGAGAATCTGCAGGTAAAGTGACCTAATACTTTCCTGTGTACAAGGAATCCATATATACCACATATAATTTATGCCCCTTCTGTTTCCCCTCTGATTTCATTCCATTAAAGTTTAATAATTATGGAAGGAACCAACCCCTGCCACTAATAATCACTAGCAAAACATTAGTAGATAAACAGTGTTGTTACAGAGACAGGTATACCACTGTTCAGTCCTGGAAGGTTAAAAAAGCCTGGACAAGCGATACCACATGGAGGAATCTTGATAACATTTTACTAACTAGTCACCAACAGGAAAATGATGGATGGTCCAGCTAGACAAGGTATCAAGATTTTTCAATTTAATAGAGACATAAAAAAAATAAAACAATGGCTACTAAGGACTGAATGAAAGAAGAGAATTTAACCATGGGGTGTTACGGGGGGAATCATAGGGGAGAAAATGAATGCCCTCTATACATGGACAGTAATGACGATTGTCCGAGAAGGTGAGTGTACTTAATTCAACTGAACCTCACATTTACAAATGGCCAAGTGGTAGGTTTTATAATAAGGTATTTATGTGTACACACACACACACACACACACACACACACACACACACAAACACACACTCAATCACGCATGCATGCACGCACACAACTTTATCAATAATATCTATCCTTCATTCTCCTTTACATTTTCCTTACAGCATACGGCCACTTTCCCCATGTATTAGTAAATATTTCACAACACAGAATTGTGTTTTTAAAGGGTAATATTTATTATAACAAACTTGGAAAGAAATGGAAAATAAAAACACCAAGCCCTCTAATAAATAAGAATATGCATCAAGAAATATTAGAGGGACAGTTCCATACAGGACTGTGAATCTGGGTAAAGTCTAATATACTGAAATGAGTGTACTGGCTTGAGACAGGCTGACTCCATGACAGGCTACAAACTAGCAGTTCAGGAGACTAAGGCCTGAGTTTCTACTTCCCATAACTGGGCAAGTCTGTTAATGGAACAACTGCAGGCTTATGTAAAAGGAACACTTCCCCAGCTTGTAAAAGGACAGTTCATCAAACTTGTAGCTAAGGAGTCAAGAGGTACCTCTCCCCAGCTTGTCAAAGGACAGTTAGCCAAGCTATGGCCAAGAGGTCAAGAGCTACCCCTCCTTGGCATGAAGCAAGAATAGTTAGTTGGAATTATAACATCACCCAAACTCCCAGAGATAGAACCCACCAATCAAGATATAGATTACCTACCCTCCCTAATGTTGCTCTTTTTGGCTTTAAAACTGAATCTGTGAATTTCGTTAGGGCCCTTCCATCTTGAAGGAATTGGGTCCCTGCATGCAGGAATATGTTCAATAAGCACTCTTTGCTTTTGCATACTATTTAAGTCTGGGGTATCATTCTTCAGCCATCCATGGACCCTAACAATGCATTTCCAGTAAACACTCTCCATCTGGGAATCCAGTCACAAAGTATATACGCTGAAGACAATATGCGTTCCAGTCTACAAATTATTTTCACAACTATATTAGGTCCTTTTATTATTTTTTACATTAGCATACCATACAAAGCAACAGATCTCATTACAAAACTTCCACACACGTGTGCTATTCTGTGTTCACACACACCCTACCCCATTATGCAGTGATGCCCCCAACACACACACACACACACACACACACACACACACACACACTGCCCTCCTCTATGACATTCTCCAGCTCCAACTGGTTGCTTTCCTTCTTCCCAGGTAGTACTAATTTCTGTTTTCATCTCAAGTGTATGCCATTAAACTACCCTCCTTCAAGTTGCAGTAAATTAAGCATATTACCTAAGATAATTTTGCTGATGTTAGAAATCAAAGTTTCTCATTTTCTAGGAAAGAAATAACAAATCCCAGCATTTAATACATCACAAGAATGAGCGAGGTATCAAAGCATTTCCTCTGAAAATCACTCCTGTGAGGAGGAAAATCCAGCTACATAAAGCAGTAAGTTGAGGGACTATTCATAAAATCACTTTAGCTCGTTGTCTATTGTTTTCCCTAAAGAAGACCAGACAATTATTCAAGATGTCCTAGGAATGTTCCCTTCCAGTCCATCTCTGCAAATGATAGTTTTGTGTGGCTCTCTAAAGATATCCACAGAAAAACCCACAGAAGTAAGTCAGCCTCAGATTTCTAGTTGATCCAACAACTTGATTTTTTTAAAAACGAAAGTGGGGCATCACACAATGAGCGAGCACACACAAAATATTTTTAACTATTGTCATGTTTTTTAGTCGATTCTGGCAAAAAAGTAGTTGGTTCAAGTTATGAACTGTTCCCTTCTTAGGAGTCTTGGAAGTGTGCAGATGGATGACTAGCTTTACGTCAATCTGACAAATGCTAAGGTCACTATGGAAAAAGGAACCTCAATTTTAAAAGTGTCCTCATAGGACTGTAGGCAAGCTGTGGTAACTGATGATTGATGGGGGATATCCCAGCTCACGATGGGCAGTGCCAGCCCTGGGCTAGTGGTCCTGGTGGTATAAAAAAAGCAAACTGAGCAAGCCATGGAGAGCAAGCCAGTAAGCAGACATGGCCTCTTAATCAGTTTGTTTCCAGTTTGTGCCAAATTTCCCTTCATGATGGACTACAGGATGTAAGATGAAATACATTCTTTCTTCTCCAAGTAACTTTTGGTCATAGTGTTTTATCACAATAGAAACTCTTAGACAGAAGTTGGTTCCGGGCCGTGAGATACTGCTGTGACAGAGCTAATAGTATGCTTTGGGGAGGACTGTGGAAGCATTTGAAATTTTGGCTGGTAAAGCTATTGAGAGCTCAGAGCTTATGGGCCTGTTCTGAGGAACTTAGAAGATAATGCTGGAAGCAATGCAGACAATGAAGACCTTGCTTGTAAAGTTTCCGAGGGAAGTTTGGAAAATCTCTCAAAGATCTATCATGGCTATTTATGTGATATTTTAATGAAGAACACTAAAAAGTGTTTGCTTTGCTCGGACAATTAATATTGGTCCTTGGGGGCTAAAGAATCAGCTGTGATTAAAAGGAGACTAGCATCACTGAGGTGAAATTTTCTGCTAAGTGTTTCCTATGGGTCAGCACACAGAAACTGTGGCCCAGGGGGCTCCAAGGCTTTACCGTACACTGGCGGCCAACCTTGGTAACGAGTAATCACTTCACAGTTGGTATTGGTTGTTAAGACATTAAGGTATCATAGAGAACACCTAAGACTTGGCACTGTGAGGGGCTGGAAAAGATCATTGGTAAATGTGCAACCTCAAATTGCAGTAGACATTTCAGAACTACAGGGTCATGGAGAGAAGTTGAGGCATGGTGCCTTGTGGCAGGGTCAGAGCCTTTAAGAGTGGTCAGGAAAGACGACCGATGAAGGTGAGACCTCAACATTTTGGAGATGTCGGTACCACTGGACACTGGATTACAAACAAAGACAACTGCTGCTGTGGAGAGGAGTCAACTGTGTCCAGCCAGGCTGTGTGCGCCAGGGCAAGCGCTTTGTAGCTAAGAAGATGTTGAGTTCCAGGAGTCTGACCCTGAATTTTACACACTTAAACTTGGTTTTGCTTTGATTTGATTGTACCTGTGCTTTTGTTTTTCGTTTGTTTGGTTTTGTTTTGTTTTGTTTTTTTTTTTTTCCCATTTTGGGGTAAGAACATTTTTTCAACTTTTTTTTTTTTTTTTAAACAGGTGCTAGAGTTATGAGACCTTTTTAAAGATACTTTTGGGTTTTAGAGAAACATTGCAATTTGGAGAGCCTTTTAGATATTTTAAAAGAGAATGAACTTTTTGAATGTTTGAATTTTTAAGAAGCATAGGGCTTTTAAAGTTTTATTCTCTTATATTAATATGAGATCTTGAGGATGAATAGGAAAGGAAAGGTTACAGTTGAGGAATAATGTATTTGTGTGTTAAGTTCACTGAGGGTCAATTGTGCTGGCTAGTTTTATGTCATAAACAAATCATTTTAGAAGAAAGATCCTCAATTGGAAAAATGAGCACACCAGATTGGCCTGTGGTACAATTTCTTGTTAAGTGATTGAGGTAAGGTGGCCTAGCCTATTTTGAGTGCTACCACCCTTGGGCTGGTGGTCTTGAGTGGTATAAGAAAGCAGGTTGAGCAAGCTGTGGAGAACAAGCCAGTAAACAACACTCCTCCATGGCCTCTGTATTAGTTCCTGATCCCAGGGTTCCTCCTGTGACCTCCATGAATAATGGACAAGCCTTAAGTTGAAATAAACCCTTTTCTCTCCAAGTCACTTTTGGTCAAGGTATTTTGTCAAAGTTACAGGAACCCTGACCAAGAAAATGAGTATGTTTCTCATTATACTAAACATTGCATATGTGTGCACGCATGCACGTGAGTGAAAACAGACACACAAAGTAGCAAAAATGTAAAGAAAATCTCTTATTTCATTTTTTAATACGCACGTATAATGTGGCATTGTGAATGAGAATGTCTCCCATAGGTTCAGATGTTTAAATGCTTGTTCACCGGTTGATGGTGGTATTTGGGAAGGTCCAGGAGGTGTGCCCTTCCTGGAGAAACTATGTCACTGGTTCAGGCTTTACAGTTTCAGAGACTCAGGCCATTCCCTGTTTATTGTCTCTGCTTCCTGCTGTTGATTTCAGTTGGCCTTTTAGTTGTTGCTGACAGCATGTCTATAGCCTACTTCCATGAGTCTCTGCCATGATGG
This sequence comes from Arvicanthis niloticus, assembly GCF_011762505.2. Lineage (NCBI taxonomy): Eukaryota > Metazoa > Chordata > Mammalia > Rodentia > Muridae > Arvicanthis > Arvicanthis niloticus. Next base: position 103,948,638 of record NC_047661.1, on the reverse strand, counting down.
ACTCTTATCCCTCTGGAACCATAAGCCCAAATAAACTCTTTGTTCTGCAAATTGTCTTGGTCATTGTGTTTTATCACAACAATAGAAAAGAACTTGGACAACACATACACACAAAAATGTGTGTGTGTGTCTGTGTGTGTGTGTGTGTGTGTTTTCTGACAGGGCTCCTCACACATGCTAGGCAAATGCTGTGCCAGAGTCCTGACTATTTCATAACGGTAAACTTTTCCATGTGACTGTCTCCATGTCACTAATACATTATTGAAAAGAATCAACTCTGAAAGGTCTAGTAAGCCTTTCTACTCGCTAAGATCTCCTGAAAAATATAATGAGGGGAATGATACTTATTTTCTTTGGAAGCATGCATATAATTGTAAATGTATACAATCCATTACAAAAATATCCTGCCAATAGTACCAAGTTTTTAATCTTGTAACAAACATTAACTGTGAATTAAAATATCTCTTCCTAACAAACTTTGTGCTTTTCTGTCTTTAAACTGCTGGCGGCCATCATAACCACATTACAGAGAAATGTTTTTCAGATGCATTAATCTCACTCTGTCAGGCTGGCTATGAAAAATCAATGCTGGAAAGTAGCAGAAATTCATCAACAATAAAAGAGCAGCAAGCTGCGTGATTAGGTCTTCAAGAAACCCCAGATTCACCCCTCAATTTAAAAGATTAAAATGGAAACTTTTTACAGCCAATTTTCACACAAACCCAATGTTTTAGAAAATGAAACTTCAACAGATTTGTCAGTTGCTGTCACATCACACCCCCCAAACAGCTTCTTGAGGCAAAGGCAAAAGCCTAGCAAATTTTATGCCACTGTCAACATAGTGTGAGCCTCTTGTTACAGCCAGCAGGCACAACTCAATAGGAAAAGGAGCAGACTGAATCTGGAATGAGACTCTATGAAACTTCCCATTGTGTTTAAAGACAACTAGGCATCCAGTATCAACAGTACAACAAAAATCCAGGGCACAGAGGTGCTGTGCCAAATTCTTTCTAATGAGAGCTGTCAGGAAAAGAAAAGTTGCTATATTGACAGTTTAGATTGGTACATCCTTGACATGGAATGGTTGTTCTTTCACCACTGGGCAGAGTTAATTTAAAATAATGGTTAAATAAAGCCATCCCTAAAGGTTGTGCTCCCTCCTCCTCACAGGGACATAACCACAGGTCATCTTCTTACTTGGAAACCCATTTGGCAGCAAATCTAAACTGCAAGACTTTAACTGAATGTGCATACTGACTCAGAGGTGTGGTCACTAATTCCTACAGTGTCTGGTTAGAAGGTATGTAAGGGATAAACTTGACTGATTTGTGTTGCTTCTTGGATAGCTGAGTTAAGAGCATAGCCCTAGGTGGCCTGAAACTCACTATATTGATTAGACTGGCCTCTAATTTGCAGAGACCCTCCTGGTGCTGACTCCTAAAAACTGGGATTACAGGAGTGTGTCATCAAGCCTGGCTTTGAACATGAGTATATAAAGTATGTCTCCCCACCCCCATTTAGTTGTATATACAAGAAAAATAAAAACCTATGTCTACATGTACACACAAAATGCTCATGTCGGCATTATACAAATGGGGTGGGGGATCAATTTGACTACTAATAAACTAATGGATAAATATATGTTTGAATAAACACATGGCAAAGATTAAAACATGGTTTAACAACAAAGCATGCTACCCTGGTGAGCCTTGAAGAAATTATGCTAAGGGAAAAAAGAAAGCCAACCAGAAAACACTAAGCGATGCCTAATTCTACTCTATGAAGTCAGAAGGCAGATGAGCGGTTTCCAGATTTGAGAGTGGAGAGGTAGGAATGTGAAACAGCCTTAGAGAATGATGAAGTTCCCATTTAACATGCGAAAACCTAAACTCCCTGTGGTCCATCTCAACCCAGTTCTATTCTCTCCATGTCAGTTACAGATTGTGATGGTTATTTCAGCCAGGATTCCTCAGCCTCCTAATTAAGCCTCGTGTTTCCTTTCTATCAGCAGGTTCTACTTTTTTCCTCCAAAACTCACTCTTTGTTTCCACTTGTATGCTCACATCTCTCATAGACCATAGAATAAAGGCTCTGTCCAGTCTGTCCTCTTCCTACTACCCAACATAATCATGTTTTTCCTATTTGCTCATTACACTCCAGATATGTTCAACTTTCTTTCTAAACCTACATAAGGTTTGTGTCACCTTCATCCTTTGTCCCAGAATGATATTTCCTCCTATTTTCCTACAGTTTATGTGGTAGTTTGAATATACTTGGCCCATGAGAAGTGGCACTATTAGGAGGTGTGGCCTTGTTGGAGAAAGTATGTCACTGTGTAGGTAGGCTTTGAAGGTCTCTAGTGCTCAAGATCTTCCCAGTGCAAAAGAGAGCCTCCTCCTGGGTACTTGCAGAAAAGAGTATCCTTCTGCTGCCTTCAGATCCAGATTTAGGACTCTCTGTTCCTTCTCCAGCACCATACATGCCTGGATGCTGCCATGTTTCCCTGCATGATGATAATGGACTGAACCTCTGAAACTATAAACCAGCCCTAATTAAATGTTGTTGTTTATAAAAGTTGTCTTGGTCATACTGTCCCTTCACAGTAAAAAAAACACTAAGACAGTTTATTTCCTCTCATTGTTAATACTTCAGCTTAAAGGCTACGTCCTCTGAGAGACCAACCTAAATTATCTTCATATGAGTTACTGTGTAACTTAATATACCTGATTTTCTTTTCTTGATAGCATCCAATAGCACATGTCTGCCCGCACGACTCATTGGACATCTCCCACACAAGTTCTTCATGACTGTGTGCCTATAATCCAGACCGGCATCTGGTATGTGCTCAATCGAAAGCTACTAAATTATAATGAGTGACACTAAGATAAAGCTCAATATCCCTTGGAAGATGAGAAAACAAATCCAGGTCCTCAAAAGTTCCACCATAAGAAATAATCAAATTCTAGGTAGATGAGCTGAGGAGAAAGGATAAAGATGAAGTCCTCATTTCTAACTTTCTAACGTCATGACACTGTTTGGTGAATGAGAAATGAATTGTTACATAGAATGAATATAGGCATGATTAGATGTTAACCATCAGAATAAACAGTGATGGGTAAAGAATGGGGGTTAGAACAAAAATATTTTAAAAGATTTTATGTAAGAAGGAAAAAAACAAACATATTCCAATCATACCTATGTCAATAAGACTCTTTTATCTGTGCAGTATAACATAGGCCTTTGGTAAAAGTGAACTTGGAAAAGCAAAGTGAAAATGAATAGTCTTTAAGAAGTCACTGAAGGTACTAGATGGTTGGTGAGACTGTCTGGATCAAAAGCTGGTATCATCATAACTATGAAACCAGGGAGTTAATTTAGGAAGAAGGGAGGGGGATGTCCAGAAAACAACCAATGTGAATGAACACCACGTATGAGTAATAAGCCTTATGTAACTACAGTAACAGAACCAGGACGAACCAGCTTTTGTCTTTCCAGCAGTTAAATATTATTCCTGATATATAGTAATTTTCCTCCATAAACAGTGCTTTCCTACTTATAAAACTGTGCATAATCCTGACCTATCAGAAGCTGCCTGCGGGTCTTTGCTTATGGAGAGGAAACTGAGTGTACCACGGAGACTAGCTAACTTAGATCTTGAATCCCTGATTCCCCAGGCTTCATTTTCAGGTTGAAGCAACTACTGTGTTTGTTCCTGTTCCAGTTTTGAGTCCAAATGGAACCATTCTACCAGTTACTCCTGGATAAATAAATAAGTAAATAAATTTTATTTATTTACTTATTTATTTATTTTTTAGCCAGTGTTCTGCTTTTGATCACCTCCTTCCTGGAAATAACATAAAAAAAGAACCTGTATGTGGGTGGCAGGGCTTTTCTATTATCGGCTTTCATTTAATTTCCAGCTGTTTTATTCTCACTAGCTCTCCCAAATTAAGGAAAGTAATTTAAGACTGAAAAAAAAAAGGTTCTTTTTTCAAAGTAAAAAGAAAAAAAAAAAAACTGTGGCTGCCTTGCCAAGTCCTAAGTATCAAGAGTCTCTTGGAAAAGTGATGTAAATGCCATCCTCCTAGTGTCACTGCTACCCTTCAGGCTGCTGTCACTACTGCACCTTTTTGATGGACTTCTTTCTACAGTCCCAGGAAGCCAACCCAAGACAAACCCCCTTCCTCAAATTCTCATTTTGGCTAATTTCAAATTCTTACCACGGCCTCCCGGGGGCTCTGCACCATCAATTTTCTCCTCTTCCTTGTATAACGGTTCTCATTCTCGTTCTTTTTCCCTTTCCTACAAACAAGCTTTACCTTTATTCATCCCTGAAGTTACTTCCATCGGCTTGGGCAATCACTGCTCTTCGTGCTTCCCACCCTTGGCCACCATTTTCTTTAATATGTAAGCTTTTCTTCATGTTAATCACTTCGTTCCTTAATCTCAGAAAAATATGTATTTCCTTATCTAACTGGCAAGGGTTTATTATTTTTCATGCAACATACTAGGTTCTGAGGATGCAAAAAATGGCATTAAGCTAATGACATAAAATTGTCCTAAGAACTACTTTTGATTCTGCTACATGGGAATGCAAAGCCTTTTTGTAGTCTTTGTTCTGTGTGGGCTAGCCCCTTTTCTACCAGTTAGTGGTCAAGAAAACACCTTACAGACTTACCAATTTAATGGAGGCAAGTCTTTGATTGAGACTTCCTCTTCCAAGATGTCTCTAGTTTGTATAGAGTTGGCAGAACCTAACCAGCACACTTAACTAACCTTTACAAAAACTTCCTCTTTCAGAATTTGAAATGCATCCTTCCCATTTTTTTCTACCTCCCTGATACATCATTTTCTCTCCTCTAAACCAGGCTGGCGTCTTCATTTCATCCACTAAACACAGCATTGCAGCATCCAGGCATGCACAGATCATAAACGACAGTGGCTCAAGTTCCACAAAGTAGAAGACCAAGGTTTGGGGAGGTTATAAAATTTTCCCAGACCCACAAGGAGGATGAAGCAGTGTTAACCTATGCAGCACACTGCACTGCCTCCAAAGGTCTTTTCTGAAGGACCACACCCAGTGTCCAATGCTCTTGTAGGTATTTCCTCCGGAATCTAGCTTTTATATCTCCAACACAATTCATCTTCCCTCACCAAGATCAACTGGCACCTCTCAGAGTGTTGTATGAAAAAGTCACCCTCCCCAGAAGTCTTAGCCTTGAAATCTCCCTCAACATTCTGGGCTCACTGTCTCTCCTCGATCAGCTTAGTATCCTGAATCTTGGAGTCCCTTATTCTCTGTGTCATTCGACCCTACTGCCTGACTCCTGCTAAGCAATGTCTTAGATTTAGCCTTTCGAGTGCCATCCAAACAGTGAAAACAGTTGAGGTGGACAGGATCAGGTAGGATATCAAATATCTCCAGGACAGAACATTTTGGCAGGGTTACTGATCGGAAGAACCACAGAGATTTTAATCCAGGTAATCACTTTTGCTCCCATAATCTCTGCTGTTGCAGCAGGTAATTGTGCCATCTGTCCTTAGACTCTGGAAGGAATGTGAAGCATGTGAGGATATGGCTATGACGAGCCACTGAAGGGAGGCAGGGAAACAGCACTGGACACAGGGGTCCTGTAAGTGTCCCTTGCCTCTGTTCCAGAAGCTCTGCGGATCTTCAGGTCCTTGAATGGAAGACGCTACATAAACATTAGTATGAGCTTTAAGGATTTCTCAAAGACTCCTTCCTCACTTCCTCTTTCCTTCCCCACTAAGCTTATTATAGGCAGTGTGAATAAATCATTTACATGCTGGGAGAAAAGAAATTGTACTTTCAAAGCTATGTGTTATTTTTAAAGCTGACCCCATGTCACTGTGGTCACTGTGAATGTCTAATACCACTGTTTCTAAATTTCAATTTGATTTCAGTTATTTCAAAACATACTTTAAATCATTCTGTGTATAATACAGTTTTTAAAGATTACAAAAGTCAACAAATGTTAGTTTCCATTTTTTAAAGTCATTATCATTTAAAACACAATGGTCTCAGCATCCCCATAGTCACCCTTGCTTGCTCCTGCTATGATGTCATCTTTATTTGCCATTGAAAAATTACAGGCATTTAGGATTATCATAGTGGGGGTGGAGGAGGGATGACTACACATACAGGAGTTGTCTGCCAGTGTAAAGCATTACAAATGTTTTTCTTTCAAACAGAATTAAGTAAGGTTAAGTTAAATTTCCCTCTGCTTTTCCCTGACCACATAAGATATCCATAGAGAGCAATGGGCAAAGTTAATGCTAAGAAAAAAAGTATTTTCAAAACTTGTTTCCAAAATTAGACACAAGTGGGCCTTGATCCTGCTTAAGTTCGGAGGACAGGGTTGGGCATTGACAGTCAAATGCTACTTGTGGAAATAGAATTGCTCTAATCTTTCCAGTGACTGTGTCAATTTTGAGTCACCGTCCTTTAAGTTGACAGATGGCCTTCTGCTCTATAGCCAAAGCTGTCTCCTCCTACTGGATTACCTCACCCTGACTCCATACTAAGAGTTTATGCCTACTCTGACTGTATCTTGTTACACCTTGTTTGGCTAACAAGGGAGGCCTGCTATTTTTTGAAGGGAAAGAGAGGAGAAGTGGATCTGGGAGAGAAAAGGAGGAAGAAAAGGAAGAGAAAGAGGAGGAAGCTGGAAGAAGCGGGGGTGGGGGGAGAAAAATTTAGGACAGCGTATTAAAAACCAAAAAAAAAAAAAAGTAAGAAAAAAAGTTGATTATGAATTACTTATTTGCATTGAATGAAACAGTGATCTTTCTCCTTTAAGAACAACCATAAAAACCTTAATATGAATAAAAGTCAGAGTCTTACATATTAAAATTTTCTATGATTTTTAAAAACAGAGGAAAATTTACATGGCTAAGCCAACTTAGGGAGATAAAATTTTAAACTAAAGTCACCTAAAGGAATGAATGATTTTTTTTTCATTATTTAAGTGTTGGAAATAAAGAAGTTCCTGTTTTCCAACCAGTTCGATAGATTGTGGAATAAACTGTTCTCACTGTGGAACCCTAGTTTCTTAAAACGAGAGAGAGAAGACAGCAGTTGGGTATAGTGTATACAGATGTGAGGTTCAAGGCTCTGGGTCCCTAAACATGGATTAGCAAGACCACAACGGAACAGACTTGGGGAGGCATTTCCTCCTCTGTGAGATTGCACAGACCAGCGCTAGTCTTCTAGACACAAGGATTTTGATGTTGAATAGCATCCATAGGTTAGATGTCTTAGCTGCCTTTGGCATTAAGTAGACTCCTCCAATAATTTTCACAACAGTCACAGAATACACTTGCAATCTCTAGGGTAACATTATAACACATGATTTAAAAAAAAAAAAAAACTACACTAATTATTTTCAAGTCCTCTGTTCTCTACTTAGTGGCTCTTACGGTTTTTGTATTTTGCCCCAAGGCTAAATAAAACAGAATGAGGGGTTGATAAGCAGTTGCTTGTGGCTCTCTTATCAGCTGTTTATCCCTAATGACTCAGGGCTATAAAATCTCCCCATCCACCTTCCTTCCTTCCCACGGAGCCTGCCACTTCGTGATTCACCCTCTGAGGGTGAAAAGAATTCTGCCTTCCTGCACTGGTTTCTGCATGCTCTCAAGAACAATAAACCCTTCACTGGGACTTCCTGATTTGACTGTTCCTCATGAATATCTCCTCATGATGTCCTATCTGTTTGTGTTCCTGTCTACTAAAAATTGATGATTTTCAAAACCAAGTGCAGATATCAGTTCCTCAAAGAAGTCTCCCTGACCTCTCCATAGAGCTCAGAACCCCAAAAAACACTGTACCAGCCCCAGGGGTAATTCAGCTTACTCTGGGACCGTTCACCTTGAGAGGAAAGACTCTCTTTCCTGCTTTAGTTATCTGTCAGAGGGAGTGGGACTTGGCAAGAACTATTTTTTCATTAAGGTGAAATTGGTAGTTCTTCAAAATTCAATTTACATATCCCACTGTAATTAAATGTCCTCAGTGGGAATGGACAAAGCCTCCAGGAAGCAATGTGACAATTCTGAAAACACTTAACTCTGCGTCTCAGGACTGCTCCCCCTCAGCGCATCCTACCTAAGAAGAAGTTTGAAACATTTTACAAAGGTGTGCTTTCAGTTGTATCTATAATGTACCACAATCAAGGACACAAGTTAACGGAAAGAAGAATGTAAGGCTATACAATAATCAGCTGGCGTTCACTTCCTCAGTGAAGCTGGGTGCAGTTAGTCAGAATTCAAAGGAATTGCCACAACACAGGGACATGTTGTAACTTTAAGTTAAAATGCAGGCCAAAATGTTGAGTTTGAAAGAGAGAATGGAGGAGGGGGCAGGGAAGGAAGTAGGTAGGTTAGGGGAAAGTAGTGGCCAGCTGAGATGGTTCAGCAGATTAATGAACTTTCACACAATTCTGATGACCTGACCCTTATCCAGAACTGCTGCAAGCTATCCTCTCACCTCCTGGCAAAGTCATTCGCCCACGAGTAACACAAAATAAACAAATGTAAATAAAATTTTATAATAAAAAAATTATAAACTTTGAAAAGAAATAAAGAAATAATAAAAATGTCATCAGTGTTTGTTTTGAAAGACATAAATATGTCCCCTTTTATATTTTTCTATACTTTTCTAAATTCTACATTAGTATAAGTATTTTATGTTGTAATTCATTTTACATGTATTTATAAAAATTAATAATAATCTCTTCCAGGAGTATGGCCAAAGTTGATAATTACATGTTATAATTTATAGTTCATAAATTTAAAGTTTATAGATACACTTTAAAGTAAGCGTAATGATGATGTCAGTTTGGCGATATTGAACCGGGGTTAATAGGCATGAAAATGCTACCACACCCCGATTAACAGCCATTGTATAATAGAACAAGAGCGAAATACCAATAAGAAATTTCAATGAGTTTGCTCAGAAAAAGTACAGGATTAGAAAAATCTCTGTCTAACAAGGCGGGATGTGTACTGTGAGAACTGAAGAAATAGTGCGTGAATCGCAGTTAATTTGTAAAGTGACTGTGGGCAGTCTGGCATAAAGCACCAGCCCCACTGTCACTTGCCTGGTGGCCTCTCTAAGGGGCAGCCTATCATCCATTCAGTCCCTCACTCATTTCTCCACTCATCCAAGAGTGACAAGTACTTGTGACATTATATTATACTCACCCGCAGTTGGCAGATTTTAAGATAAATTAAGAATCTCCACAGGGAACCTCAAAACTGCAACCTATATGGTAAATGTGCCCTAAGCAATTCAAATGACAAAAGACTGGACTGAAGGGCGGAAGGCCCTCCTGGGTAGAGAGAGGTGATGTCATAGGGGAGGTAGCACCTGAGCTGGGCCTTAAAGGAGAAAGATTTCAACACTATTTGGAAAGCTCACACTTCACATTCCATCCTTAGGGTGGTACCAGCCTCTCTCCTTCCTCTCTGCACTGTAGGCTCTATCTCATCCTGGTCTTAAAGCACTTCCTCAGTGGTCTTATCTCCTAACAGCCCTCTCTCACAATTCTGCATTCTCTAGGTTGGCTTCCACCCCAGTAGAGCTGGAAATACTAGATCAGAGTTTGTTAACCTGTGGGTCCTGCCCCTTTTCACAAGGTCACCCAAGACCATTGGAAAAGACAGATATCAACATTGCGCTTCATAATATTGGCAAAATGGCAATTAAGAAGTAGCAATGAAAATAGCTTTATGGTTGGGGAGGGTCACCACAACTTGAGGAACTGGATTAGAGGGTCCTAGCCTTAGGAAGGTTGAGGACCACTGGATAGAAACTCTACTCTGTAGGCAAGAAGTTATCAAGTTGCTCAGAACAAAGTCACTGCTGAAAGGTCCTAAGGAGCGATTGAATAAGTGTGTATGTGTTAACAATGTAACAACTGTCAGCCAGAAAGCCTGCTTGGGAAGTTATTGAAAAGGGCTGTAGCAAGACGGAAACTGAACTCCAATTGGAATGAATTGTTACAAACTGAAACAGGTAGGTAAGCCACCCAGGGTGAGCACTGGACCCTGAACCGCAGTCCTCTGCAAGGGCAGCAAGTGCTCTTACCTGCTGAGACATCCCTCCAGTCCTAGTTTTTAACAGGCCCGTTTCATCGAAATTTCTCTTAATTTTTAAGTGTGTATACATCATATTTATAAAATTTCTTCAAAACTAAAGGAAAAAAACCACATTACTATAAAAATTCCAAATACTCTGTCTCTTTTGAAGGCCTTTATAGAAAAAGTAAAAATTGTATTTTTATGGTTGTCGTTGATATTTTTGTTATTATTATTATTATTATTATTATTATTATTATTATATGTTATGAAAGTGTGTGAGAATGTCAGAAGACAACTTCATGCAGTTGTTTCTCTTCATTCACCTTTATATGGAGTCTAGGGGTCAAATCAAATTTAATTTACCATGTTTGTGGGATGAGCAGCCTTTCCTACCCAGACATCTTGCCAGGCCAAAATAATACATTAATACATAAAACATAATGCCGTTTAGTCCATGAATCTCTATTGTACAACACAAAACAAATTGCAATTAACCTATATAATGAATGTGTATGTTTTTCCATAGCTGAAGATCTTCCAGTTAAATTAGAAATAAGCTGGAAGGCTGGTAAGGGGTTTCACTCAGAAAATCCTCAGTGACAGTAACTGACTCTTGCCCTGAGAAAGGATAAACTTGATCCATAGACAGACAGCTTCAAAAGTACGAGAAACAGCTCAGTTCCACAGAGGTTTCTGAGCCCTTGATTACTGTTTCAAAAATAAATATACATAACTGTGTATACCAAAACTCACAAAATAAAAATTACAAATCCCTAAGTAATCTCTAAAAACAGTTAAGAGGCCTCCGTAGAAGGATTAACTATTAACCAATATTATCATCATGTGTCATCTGGATACCTGTCCAGTTCTTGCTACACCTATTTTTACAACGTACATTGAATGAAACTTTTTATTTCCTTTTAATTGCTCCATTCTTTTGGATGAGTCTGACACACTCAATACTAATGTTTAAGAAGAAACTACGAACAAAACATCTTCCTTTCCTCACTGGTCAAACTGAATGAACCAGAAAACTAGACCGGCCTCCTGCATACGAGTCTCTCACTCTTCTTTTTGTTTCAATGGCTGTTTCTCTCTGCAGTAAGAAGTGCATCGTGCAGGAATCCTAAGAACTCACCGCCGAGTCTCACACCAACTCTTCCACGGTCACTTTCCTAGCACTTGGATAACATTTCCCACTGTATTATTTTTCCTTCTAGAAAGTAACAGAGTCGTCTGAAACTTCGACTTGATCTTACGTTACCATGGCGATTAAAATGCTCTCTTTTCTCACAAGTTGGAATTCTAAATGTATTTTCCGAAATGTACCGCTCAAGGCCCTCACACCCGTAGAAATGTAAAAAAAAAAAAAACTGTAAGACACTGGCCTCTGTATGGAGCCACATACATACAAGCAAATACAGAAGAGTTCCATTCTGGGCACCAGCGGCCCGAGGGGTAGAAAAATGAGAGTTAACCTTCAGAGTAAGAGAAACTGGCTTAAAATACTTGCTCTACCACTTGCTTTTCTTTTCTCTTCTTTTCTTTTCCTTTGGACAAGGTCTCATTCAAGGTCTCATTCAAGTTGGCCTCTTAACTCTTACAGACAAGGATGGCCTTGAACTTCAGGTTCTTCTGCCCCACCCCTCAAATTCTGGGATTACAGGCTTGTTCTATCATGTCTATCTTATCCTAGGGCTTTCTGCATGAACTACAGTCCCCCACCCCACCCCATCCCCACCTTACTAGACTAGACCTTCTGCAATTTATGAGGAAGCCGCAGTATGTCATAAATAAAACCTAGCAGGGGATGGACTTGCACCGGTCTCACCTACAAGGCCTTGTATTTAAATAATGCTAAGAGCATTTCATGTTTCTAAATGATTATTGAAGATGGCATTCTTTATTGGGAGAGTAACAAAGTATCGGAAAAGTGAGGTCTGCAACTGAATGCAACCACTGATGAGGTAGGTTCCCTGCATTTGTGTACCATCACAGAATACATCCTAACTGGAATCTGAGCATGTCTGTCAGCTAAAAACAGCCCTGCTTTACTCAAAATAATTTCATCCCAAAGGGCTGAACCGCATAGAGTTCTGGGGTAGAGTTCTTCTAGGCTAGTGTGTTCAGGGCCCTGGTTCAATGCCCAGAAACATAATAAAATAAAATACATGGGTGTGGCAGCCCATATGTATCTTCCACCCACTGAGGAGATTAAAAGCACAGCCCAAAGCCTGAAGTTGCACTGAGCTTCCAAGTCAGCAGGGCTATAGAGTGAAATCCTGCCTCAAAATCCCCTAAAATGTAACAAATAAAATAATAAATAATAAAAAGTAAAACTTTTGTATTAAACAGACTCTACTAAAAAACAAAACAAAACAAAAAAAAAACAGTGCATATGTACAGATAATTGCAATAACTCTACTGCAGTGATACAATGTCATTTTCTTTCCAATCAGATACTTCATCCAGTTCCTCAAATTGCAGAGTCGGGTTTAGGGGTGGAGACTTGTGACTTTAAACCTCTTCAAACCTACACTAAGAGAAACAACTTTCCTTGGCCTCCCCAGGCGGAAGTCATCTTTTTGTCTTTTAAACACTGTATTATGTCATTCATGTTGGACTGGGGCACACTGTATTGTTGATGATGTCCATTTGTGTCATCTTTAGTTTCCTTGTACTCTGACGGCTGTAATCACATTCAAAACTCATTGAATTCTGACTTGACTTAAACCATATGTGCACATGTTTAATAACCTATGAAAGGAAGTGAACTATAAGTTGTCAATAGATAGATAGGTGGAAAGAATTAAAAGCCTGCTAATACTCCACTTAGTGTGTCTCTGGGCATTTCACTAGCTGTGCTGTTGACACAGATCCCTATGTAAACAACCATGAACTAGTTGTCAGTGATGTATAAAAACGTTGTAAAATACACTATTCCCTAATAAAATGGAGGGAAGGAAACTGCTGGAAAAAATGTATCCCAGCATCAATGGCCATCTGAAATGGCTCCAGACAAAAATATTTTAAAGATAAGATGTCAAGAAAACCCCAGTATATGGTTACTAATACATCATAACCAACATAAAAAGGATTCATAAAAGATTATTTACAAGATGAATAAATGATTTGGCAGGTAAAGGTGCATGCCACCAAGCTTCCTGATGACCTGAGTTCAACACTCAGGAACCACAGATTGCAAAGAGAGAAGCTATTCTTGAATGTTTTCTTCTGATCTACACATGCACCTGCCTGTTCCCGGATGGACACACACTCACACATACTCTCTCTCTCTTTTTCTTTCTCTCTCTCTCTCTCTCACACACACACATACACACAAAAAATAAAATATATTTTAAAAAGATAACTTTAAAAATGATTTATTATTGAATTTTCATATTTATTTCATTTAATATCAATGAAAATGAAAGTGTTCACCTAAATGTATAGACAAAGATCTTTTTGTGGATGGGCAGTCTCTCACAGTCAGAGACAGAGAGTATTTTTAATATCACAGAGGGATACCTGACATTACACTGTTTAAGTCTGTCGTATTGTTGGAAAGCAGAAAACATTCTGATTATCCCCTGGATGCCGATTAATATATTTTCAGCTCTTAAAGTAGCTTGACTATCAGCAATAATCTAATTCATTTGCTGAAGAAAATAAATGTCCGCTGTTAAGGCCTACATAAGAAAACATGGATGACTGTAAGGAAAGCGGTCTCCAGACACGACAGGAATAACACACATGTAAACTCTCACAGAGACTGGTAGCATGCATAGCGCCTGCACTAGTTCAAGCCAGATGGGGGCCCAGCACAGAGAGGGAATGGGGACATGTGCTCCCAACCGCTATCTAAGAAGCTATGTGCAATTGACATCTGCTTGAAAGAAAAAAGATTAGTTTTCTCCAGTAGAGTTTCACTGGGTATATCAACCACTGTTAAACGTAGGCCCCATGCCCAGTGATAATGGCCAACACAGAGCAAACCCAATGGCGTTTGTATAGACTTTTTTTTTTCTCATATTACTTTGTTTAGGCATTTTTTTTTTTTTTTTGGTCTTTCTAGTTTTTGCTTGTATTATTATTGCTTCTGATACGTTGTTTTTACAAGTTTTTGTTTGAGCTGTGTGTGTGTATGTGTGTGTGTGTTTCTTAACTTTTTTATTGTATTCTGGTTTGTTTATGGTTCTTGATTGACTGTTTTCTTAAGAAAGGGAAAGGTGGGAATTTTGTGAGTGAGGAGATATGAAGGATCTGGTAGGAGTTACGAATGAAAAGTGTGATCAGAACATACCATATGAAAATTTTTTTCAATAGAAAAGAAAAGAATATGGGGATGGAGAGAGCTCAGCTGTGAAGAACACTGGTTGCTCTAGCAGAGGACCAGATTCCATCCCCAGCACTTACATGGTGGCTCACAACCATCTCCAACTCCAAGCACATGTGGGGGCCTCTTGCGTCAGATAATTATCAGATACTTTTTATCCCGGGGGGGGGATATAGAAAAACTTTTAAAAGAGGAAATTAAGTATGACTGAACACAGAAACAAGATATTAGCATAATAAAATTTATATGATTTACCACATTACAGAAATATAACTTGATAAATTTAGCAATGAAGTAAATGTAGAAAAAATATTCATGTTGCATGTTTACTTCATGCTTATAATTAATTTTCCTTTTGTGAAAACAGTGGCTATGGCGTGCCTGGTAGTATAGTAGTAAAGGCTTTTTAAGAATGAAAACACACAGTATAAAACGGGTATCAAGAAGTCATCACTCCTACTGAGAAGCTTTAAAATGCACCATCTACCACATGAACCGTTTCTAAAGGCATCGGCTTACTGCTGTCTTCACATCACCTAGTAACAGCTAACAGCTCTAACCAGGCCTAGAGGACAGACAAAATATAGACCCACGCTGGAGCAAGTGAGCACTGGATAGGTACTAACTAACCTAACTGTTTGGATCAAAACAAAAGAATATCTAATAACTATGATGCACATACGAGACTCGTTCCACCGGCCCTCCTCACTCCTTACTAAGCACGCCTAATTAAAACAGCTTCTCAGTACTCGTAATTACGTACATGATATCAAATGTTGGCCACCCTTAGGGTGTTTTCAAAAAAAAAATTAATAAGAGGCCAAATGATATATACTGAGCCTACAAACTAACGAATATGCTTAACAACACTAATACAGAATGTTCTGTGTGCATATGCGGAGGAAGACACAGCAGTGAAATTCTTCAACAGACTCTGAGTCTCCCAAATGTTATGTGTGTGACTAACAGTGACAGCCAATGCAGCCAGCGCTGTCTGCAGAGAGCCCATTACAGTCTAGGCACAGTCAACAGCTTGAGTGACAGCAGAGAGGGATGCGCAGATCCGTGCAGGAATCCGACCAAATGTTTGGCACTTCCCATTATGGCCTATGATTTATTGACAAATGGCACGTTCTTTTTTTTTTTTTTTTTTTGTCTGTTACAGCTAGAAAACGTTAGTTGAGGGCAAATAAGACAGTTAAATAGTAGAATAGTAGTGTGTTTGCCTAGCATGTGTGAGGCCCTAGGTTAAATTCCCAGCACAAAGAGGATTTAAAAAAAAAATGAGCGGTAAAAATTTCCTTGTCTTTAAAATGCATAGCCTTGCCTTTAATCCCAGCACTTGGGAGGCAGAAGCAGGCAGATTTCTGAGTTCAAGGCCAGCCTGGTCTACAGAGTGAGTTCCAGGACGGCCAAGGCTATACAGAGAAACCCTATCTTGAAAAACCAAAAAAAGAAAAAAAAAGAAATAAAATGCATAGCCTTAATGAATAGATTTACAAAGGCATGTTATGTCAAATAATATAAACAAAAAATTGCACAAAAATTGTCCATTCCACAAAAGTGTCTGTTGGAGCTCCGAAAAACTATTGGCGGGAGCTGGGGGAAAATTAAACACAGTATATTGCACTGAACTCTATATTTGTCTTTGAATGTTTCTCACTATAAAATATTCCTATATGAGGCTATCTCACAAGCTGTTGCCTGTACATAGGATATGTTCTTCTAGCTGGGCTGCCCTGTCTGGCCTCAGTAAGAAAGGAAGCACCTACCCTCCCAGAGACTTGAAGTGCCAGGATAGAAGGATACCCAAGGGTTCCCCCATCTGATTAGAGGAGAAGGGGAAGGGGAAGGGGAGAAGGATTGTGGGAGCGGTGACTGGGAGGGGGTCAGTGAGTGGGATGTAAAGTGAATAGTTAAAAAAATTAAACTTGTAAGAGTTACAAAAAATAAAATGTTCTTGCAAAAACCTTTAAACTAGATTATTGTAAAGGAAGTGTTATTAAAAGAAAATTTAGCCGGGCAGTGGTGGCGCACGCCTTTAATCCCAGCACTTGGGAGGCAGAGGCAGGCAGATTTCTGAGTTCGAGGCCAGCCTGGTCTACAGAGTCAGTTCCAGGACAGCCAGGGCTACACAGAGAAACCCTGTCTCAAAAAACCAAAAAAAAAAATTTTAAATTATATATATTTTAGTATTCATTTTTATTTCATGTGTGTATATGACTTTTCTTCGTGTAAATTTTACCACATGCATGCGGTACTCATGGAGGCCAGAAGAGGGACTCAGATCTTCAGGAACTGAAGTTACAGACAGTTCTTAGCCATGTGGGCACTGGAAACCAAACCCTGGGTCCTCTGCAAGAGCAGCAGGTGCGCCTAACTGCCACACCATCTCTCCAGCTTCCACAACTTGTATTTTAAAATACAGTCTCTAAATATACTTCATAAATGTCAGTATGCACTTGTTCTCAGCAAGAAACAAAGCACATAAGTACTTAACAAATGCTGTAATAATCACATTTCATCCTAGTCACTCTGTCTCAAAGGCCTTCAGAGTTCTCAGTGCTGTCTACTTGAATGTTCTGTCAAAGAAGAAAGCACAAATTCTTCCTTCAGATAATTTGTAATTCAATATGGGTACAACTGCATCAAATGTATACACTACAAAATAAAACTATTCTATAACCATCTCCAATTGTGTGTCAATACGAAAGAACGCTGCTGAGCGTTTTGGAGGAATTATTATATTCTTCACATACAACTGTAATAAGTAAATTTGTAATAAGGAAAACTGGTAAGATCCCGTGAGACTCATTGCATAAGCTTTACCATTTTATTGATAAAGAATCTGAGATCTTAGAAAAGTTCATGATTGGATCAAATGTATTCATTTAGTGTCTGAACCACTATTTGAATCGGGCCACATCAGAACTATCACTAGATCCACAATTTGCACATGCTCTTATGTTAAGTAAGACCTTTGATATAAAGTAATGGAATTTGATCATTACCACATTCCCACCATATAATATGGAAGCTGATATTCACCACAAGCACGCTTTGTGGTAGGCAGTTCTCTACACTATACACTAAGCCAAACAGATCCATCAAAACCCTATAAGGAAGGATTCTACCTCACCCCATTTTACAGATGAAAAGACTGAGGCTCAGATTAAAATGAGTAAATTGCTCAAGATTACCTAGCTAGCAGGTACAGGAATCAAGACTGAAAGCCAGAGCATATCACTCCAGGACAGATGACGTTGCTGAGGGGAGGGGGAGGAATATAGAGCAGAGAAAGCTGAAGAGATAGCTCAACAAATGCCAGAGAGATCCTTGCTCTTGCAGGCTAGAGAAGTTCAGTTCACACCACCCACACGATGTGGATCAGATGTCTCTGACCTCCAAGAGCACCTGAACCTACATGTACACACACACACACACACACACACACACACACACACACACACACACACTACTACTACTACTACTAAAAATAATTTTAAAAAATAATTAACCAAAAATAGCAAAGGAAGGTAACAAGAGTGTCTTCTGACACAGGAACGTGATTTTCAGAGGCTCAGCATGAGTAGTCGAGGTCTATGGTATACGGAGAAAGTGCTGGAAGCCAGTCAGGCTGGGTACTCATCTACCATGGAGGAGAAAGAGCCCAGACAGCTACACCAGTCTGATGTGGGGAGTATGAGACAAAATAGATAAAAAGTGATGACTCATTAAGGAAAAGTGAAGTACCCAATTCATTTGTTCTGAGAAGAAACTTAAAGCCATTAAAGAACTTGGAAGACGCATGGTAGTACCCATCCCCCCAACTCATAGCCCACCATGGCCAAAGTACCTATCACACTGGAAGACATAACATAATCATTGGGAATAAAAACCCAACTCAATGTTTTCAGTCTTCTTCTTCTTCGTTCCCTTAAATTGGCATTTCTACTTCTGCATCCCCTTGAGATTCTTAAAAATAAATAAATAAATAAAAAGAACAACTTCCGCTGGAGTGGAGGCTCAGCTCGAAAGGGAGATGTAATTAGCATAGCACGTTCTCATTAGCTTTCATGCTAGGACACCACGGTGCTCCCGGTCAGCTTACATATACCTCTTTCTCAGAATGATAGCAAATCAGATGAAGAATATTACAATGGAATTCTATCCAAGTGAATAAATAAGCTGAAACCTAGAGTACAACTTCAAAGTAGAATTTGAAAATCCATTTACCAGAGCAGAGGACAAAGGCAATGAATGATGCCCAGCATCTTTAAGTGGCATGTCTTAAAAGATATATTCAACGAGGAAAACTAAGTCTAATGGAATTTCCTCTCATTACTTAAAATAAACCAGGTCACTGAGATGGGACTGCATTATGGTATTCTGTTCCTTTTGATTTCAGTTTAATTTCATCAAACCATAAATTCCCTCAGAAGTATCGTAGGCATCGTAGTCAGTATAACTCCAGTGTTTCAGTATATGTACTTTTGTTTGATTTTAAACACAATAATCATAATCATAACCATCATAATGTGGGCATACTGCTCCGAGTTTTTTTTTTTTTTTAAACTTATGTCAACAGCTTTCAGGATGAAGTATCTCTGTGGCTATAAGCTGAAGGTGTAAAATATTTTGAATGATCTGGTGAAAAGTTTAATTCAGAAGACCAAGAAAAGGCCTAGCCTACACATATCAAAACCAAGCTAACTTCCTAGATTACAGCAACGATCTCTTCCTACTTCCCAAAGCCACTGAAGTTAAATATACCTCGCTGTATTAAGTTCAGCTGTAACTACAACTGTAATATACATTCAACTGAACCATGACCCATTTTTTTTTGTCTCAGAAGTGAAAGGGAATTATGACAGCTATGAGACTTGCATTTTTTCCATTCTAAGGTCCTTCTGAAAGGATTTCAGCAAGGCCCCTCATGACATTTATTTGCTTTGCAACATATGTATTCATATTACTACTTAGAAGACAGCATTTTAATAACTCGTTGATAACAATTATATTTTTCAGTTACTTTCAAATTAAGACCAAGAGGCCTTTGGCAAGGAAAATTAGGAGTATGTAATATGATACCTAACTCTAAAATTCAATTATAACTACATGCTATAATTACTTAGAAGACACCAACAATTCACACAACAAACACAAAATTAACATATATAAATAAATGTGGTTTAAAAATACCCACCCCTAGCAGAAAGCTTTTTGGTGTTGATAATTTTGGCAGCATACTCTTGTCCAGTAGGGATTTTCATACATCTTCTCACCACTGAGAATGCCCCCCTGGAAACCAATAATTAGCAAGTCATCAGTATAATCAGATCTAGTATCTACTTACAAACTCACAAATCTGAGCGGCTTTATAAGTCTTTAATGGTCTGTCACATATCAATATAATAAAAGCATCATCTAGAAAATGAGCAAGTCTTTCCTGCCAACCCAAATCCTTTTTAAGGTTGTGGAATAAAAGTAATTTTTAATTGACTAGAAACACACAGATTATTAATCAACAAAATAGAAGGAAATGCCAATTACGACCACTCTTGTTTGCACATGAAATTTGAAAACAATTTATAATTCACACTCACAAAACACCAAATGCTCACAGCAAACCCTGCAAAGAGCAGAGCCGGGGAACAGAAGAAGAAGAAGAAGAAAAACTGCTGCATGTTTATTTCGGTAAGAAAGATAATTAACATGGTTCCAAGTAAGTAAATATGGTAATTGTTTTCATTAAAGCACAAATCTCAAGCTCACTGGTGTGCTTTAACAGGTCCTGGGGTAAGGTGATTTCTCTCTGCCTGGTTTGGACTGGGGGAGGGGAGAGATTTGAATTAAGCTGCTCTTCTGACATGTCTCCATGTTTCAACAGCAGATCATCTATAAAGATATCATTTTCATTTGATTTAAAAATGCTCACACTTCCTTTTATGCAACTGTACAAAAACCTACAGCACACACACACAAATGCATCCTTTCCCTGACAGTGGAAATTAGCGATAGGTTTGGGGCTTGATGCTTGGTAAACCAACACTCCTGGGCTGGGTCTCTGGTTGCCCCTGTGCAGATCTTCAGTAGGTACCCTCTCCCTCCTTAACATCTCAAGGAAGTTCTGGCACTTCAGTGGAGGAGGTCGTTTTACACTAGCTAGGCTACCCTGGGGAAGCGCTCTCACGGGCTCCAGGGCTTTCCTCTGCCTGGATAAATAAATCCTCTTAGAAACGATGTACACGTAAATCCTAGAATGATGGTGAGCGAGTCATCTTAGTGCAAAGAAGGATAGTGGATACAGAGCAGGGACGTTGGGTTCTGTTGGGTGGCCCTTTTCCTGAACGGAACAACTACTTGGATGCCGAACCAGACTCTCCACCAAGCCAAGTTGAACTTTCGGCATCGTTAAATATGGCACCATCTCTTAGAGCGAGTGCTCATTAGCTCATCCGAACCTGGGTCAGATCGCGGATACAACGCGGGCTGAGCAAGAGATATCTATTTACCCAAAATGTGATAAATGTTGCACTTTACATGCATCTCCTTTCCTCTCTGAACACACACACACACATTCACCCTCGCGTGCGCGCACACTTCTCAGGATGACAGCTACAACTGCAGAGATCGTAAATTCACTAAGTCTCCCGTGGAGAGGTGGAGGACCCGAGGAGATGGGCTGGGGATTCGGGGCACCCGCCACAGTAGGGCAAAGGTTTCCTCCTCTCTGTGCCCCACCCGCACCAAGCCTGGGTCTGTCACCCCGCCTTGGCCCGCGGGCTCTCTGTCCCCACGAGGGAGACGAAGGGTCGCGGGGAGGAGATGCCAGGCAGGGACGCTTACTTTCCGAGCTCCTCGAAGAGCTGATACTCGTCGGTGAACCGGGTGCAGGTGGTGGTCGAAGCCATGGCGGGGTCTGGACCGTGCGACGGGCGACACGCGAACAGACGCGGCTTCCCGGGACTGGCGCCGCCGCGCTGTCACCCGGGGCCGCCCTCACTTTCCTTGTCCGAAAGTAGCTCGCCGGCGAGGGAGTGCGCGCAGGGGCGGGGCGCGCGGGGCTAGGTGGCCAGACCAGCCCGCGCCGCGATCCCTCCTCCTCCTCCTTTGGCCACGGCCGCCGGGCTGAGAGCTCCCGAAGGGGCAGGGGGGAGGTGACAGGAGGGGCTGCCGCGGTCACCGAGGCCGCGCGGAAAGCTCTGCTCAGCGCCCGGGGTGGCGGGTGAGGGCCGAGAGTGAACACCCAGCCGGTCGCTCCTGCGGGCAGAGGCGGCTCTGGTGGCCCGCGCTCCCTTCCCACGGGGCCGCTAAGCTGGAAACCCGCGGGGCGACCGAGTGCGCTCGCTCGGCTCGGGCGAAGCTGACAGCCGCGGCTCCTCCCCGGCGCCTCCTCCTGCCTCTCCCCGCCCAGCGAAGCCCCCTCCTCGCCCGCCCCACACCTCCCTCTAGCGACTCCAGCCGCGTCCCTCCGGGCTGCTCTCCCGCAGCCGTCTAGGGAGACCGGAGGGAGATGTGCGGAGCAGCCGGGAGCACGCTTAAGGGGACGGGACTGAGATGTCGCAGTGACCCACGAAGGGACGGAAAGATGAGGGACGACTCGCAGCACCCACACCCGGGATGTCTCTACCCCGGCGGGTTGGCCGCGGTGCCGGGGAAGCCGAGAGAAGGGTGCAACCCTTGAATCTGGGCGCGGTTTGCTTTTACTGCTCACAGACCCGGGTCCTACATCCTCCCGGCTCGCAGCGACTGCTGGGGGCTGCCAGCCCCAGCCACCTCTGTTGCTCCGGGGCTGTCCCTTAGCTAGGGGCAAGGATGGTCAGGGGACCACATTTCGCTTCAGTTTTTACTGTCACCTCTTCTCCCGTTGTTTTCCCGACTAGGGCGATCCCCATAAGCATTTGCTTGGCCATAAATCCTAACATAAAGAAAGCCAAAAGTGCACCACTCTGCCACACCTTCCTTCCTCTCCAGAGTAACTCCCCTGTAACCTCAGCAAGTTCTGATAGTAAGAAGGGTTCTCGCGAGATGTCCCACGCTGGTGGCGAGGGGGTGGGGCGGTAGGAAGGTTGGCTGTGGGTCACGCGACCCAGAGGGGGGCTGACGTCATTGTCATCACGTGAGCGTGTCGAGCCTGTTTCGCTTTGCGGAGGGAGAAGGGAGAGGGAGAGGGAGGTCGCAAGTTCTTGCATTCTCAGAGAGCAGGCCAGGTAGGGGCACAGGAATGTTCCCTATCTGGAAAGCCATTTAAGAGTTCAAGAACGTGCCTACAATTAAGCATATCTGTCACTGTTGCTTAAAAAGTAGCCTGGAGAAAAAAAATTAGCATGTAAGATAGGTAAGTTGTAACTGGTTGCTAAGATATTTTTTGAGCCTTCTTTCCAGTTCTGAGTCTTTAACAAACTCGGCAATTGCGAATTTAGAGGCCTACGGAAAATAGAGAAACATCATGATCTTTTAAAAATTTTTCTTTAGATTGTTGCTTTTTGTTCTACAGCAGGAAACCATATCATTCCTGCATTTCTTTTGGTTATTTGCTCGTGCTTAGAATCACATCATGGACTTAAAATTTCACAGCGGGAAGATGATAGCTAACTTTTAGTTAGGAAGCCCTTACAGGCTTTTTTTGTTGCCTTTTCTGGACAGGCTATTAACTCATTACCTTGCCCACTGTCAGGAGTGTTCCCGGTTCTTTTATTTTCTGTTCTAAAGAATGCTATGAGTGGCCTTTGAACTGAAGTACTCAAGATGGTCATAAAAATGTTAAATGCTTTTTTTGTTACAGATTTTGCAAACATTGCTCACACTTCTAATAGCCCTCTCCCACTCAACACAAGAACATACTTTTTGCATTTAGTCATCATTCAATGTCTGCATTGTTTTGCCCATGAAAATGTCATTTACTGGCCTGGTTTACTATAATTTTCCCTTCAATTTTACTTACATCATTTGATGTTCTTCCCACGCACTAGCTTCCTAGTGCGGGTTTTTGATGTTGCCAAGCACATGGTACCTGCACGTGCCCTACTTTTTCTAGACCTCTGCTGCTCTGTTGTCATTGTGGACGCATCCTTAGAAGCTTATTGGAAGCTCCTCTGTGGTTTTTATGTAGCTTTGATTCCTTTTTGTTTTTAAAGCAAATCTTGTCTTTTATATCCTTAAATGTAAACAGTTTTATTCGTTTGGGACAGGGTCTCAGTGTGTCTCCTTAAATGGCATGGAATTCACTATGTAAACCAGGCTGGGCCTCCAACTCAGAGATTTACCTGCCTCTGCATCCCCAGACTCTGACTAAAGGCATAAAGCACCATGCCTGGCTAAATTTTAACATTTTTAATAAAAATATTGAAATGCATTCGGGTCTTAAGTCTTGTCCATAAAAGACAAGGTTTACCTGGTATAAATGTAGTGACAAAGGAAAAAAAAGAGATAATACTAAAAAGTTAAAAGGAGAAAAAGTAGTGTTTAAGTATTAATAAGCAAGCTAGAAATTGAAAGGAAGATAATTTGGTCTTGACTAAACATTTTTTGTTATATAGCTTAAATATATGACTCTCGGTTATAATGGAATAATTTAATTCTTCCTAAATCCAAAAGTGAAAACAAATATAAAATTTTAAAAATGAGCATAATAAATTTTTTACAGCTAGGAAGAAATTTGTTCCTTAAATACCAATGCAGTGAAGTCTACATAATTACAGTATTTAACTCAGCTGTTAAAAATAACAGTAATTGTAAATGGCTAGAGTAATTTTGAGTCTAATAAAAAGTAACTGCATTTGATGTATCATTATCAAGTTAGTATTTGTAGAGAAGAAACTTGTATATTTTTATACTTTTATACAAATAGTGTTTAATCTACACCTGCTCTGTTTGATCTGTTTTGTATTCTCATTAAAATTATTTCTTTTATTTAAAAAAATTTACAATTATTTCTAAAGTTAGGACCTCCTTAAGATAATAGATTGAGTTTTTTTATTGTGTTTGTTTGTTTGTTTGTTTGTTTTGTTTTGTTTTCCGTTGCAAGCCTAGCCTTTAACAACTGAGCCATCTCTCCAGCTCTGATTATATTTTCTTTTAATTCTGTTTCATCACTTTAGGAATACCTGCAAAATAGTTAAAATTTTAAAATTCGTACTTGGGGCTAAAGAGATGGCTCAGTGGTTAAGAATTCTGACTGCTCTTCCAAAGAACCTGGGTTCAATTCTCAGCACCCACATGGTGGCTCACAACCATCTGTAATGGGATCCAGTGCCCTCTTCTGGTATGTCTGAAGACAGCAATAGTGTACTCATATGCATAAAATAAAAGGCATACTTATAAACAGAGTGACTCGAATTTAGTGTCAAATGTGTTTATCTTGAGTCAAGCAAGTGTCCTTACCTAGATATTCCAGTGAACCAAGAGGAATGAAGGAGTAATAAAGAAAGCTCTTAAGAATTACTCATGAAACTTGGTTAAAACAGTGTGACAGATTCTCTTCAAACTGGACAGTGGTGACAGGACAGTTGTAACTTAATCTTCTCAGCTCTGATTCAAAAGAGGACAAGCAAAGCTTCACAACCACCGAGCATAGGGGAGGCCAGTGGGTGTAAGCACTGAGCCTTTTCTTTCTCTTCCCTCATTTTGTTACATGGAATTTAAAGTTTCAAAATTTTAGTATTCTCACTCAGAATGGACAAGAGTCTAACGTACATAGTATATACTAAGACTTAGCATTCACTGATTTTTTTTTTCTTCAGACAAACCATCCAGGAAACACAGCACTTCCCTTAAAGGGTAAAAGAGTTTATTCTGAAGCCAAATATGAGTGACCATTGCCAGGAAACACTGGTTATCTTAATTCCCATGTTACAGTTGTAGCTAACCGTTTAGTGAAATTGTATGTTAACTGAACAAAGTAAATCATAAATCAAAGAGCTTTCCAAAAACTTTGGTGGGAACATCAGGTGGAAAGATAAAAAAAAAAAAAGGAGCCAGAGAACCTCAACTCTCGGCCTCAGATGTGATCCAATATCAGTCTTAGCCTTTTGATTGACAGAAACTAAGGGTCTGCTTGCACACTCCCAAAGAGTGACCTAATCGTCACAAAGATATGAGGTCACATACAGAGGAGGGTAATAAGTGGCTGTGGAGGGGCCAAGATAGAGCCAGATAATTTGTAATTAGGTCCCTGATCTTCACCATTCCAATGTCTCTGCAATCACTAGAGCTCTAATCAGATCCTTGCCAGGCAAGCAAGGGTGTGACAACATGCTCACGCTTTCTGAGCCTGGGGCACCTCAATAAATTGTACTAATTTAGAGTTCCATCCATTTTCCTGAGATTTTCCTTTTTCCTTCTTTTTTTTTTTAAATGGGTATTTTCTTTATTTACTTTCTTCTTTTTAAATATTCTTATTCTTTAAGAATTTTCCACATTGTATTTTGATCCTATTGACTCTTACCAATTCCTCCCAGACCCAGCTTCCATTCCATACCCTGTAACTGTGTGTCCTTAATTTTTAAAAAAGACCTATCAAGTTCAGTTAGTGTTGCCTGTTTACTCTTGGGTTTGTCACCATCCACTGGGGCATGGACCATACCCTTATGTAAAATAAACTCTCTCTCACACACACACAGATGCTATCAACTAACAACATTTCCCCAGTTAGGGTGGGACTTCATGACCACCTCTCCCCTCCGTGCTAGGATTTTGTGTGGCTCAAGCTTGTACAGGTCTACTGCAGACTGTCACAATTGCTGTGAATTCATATGTGCAAATGTCCTGTTGTATCCAAAAATTAAAAAAAAAAAAAACCCACCATCCTTAAAGTCATCCACTGAGTCTCACTCTTAGTCTTTCTGCCGTCTCTCCTTCAATGACACTTGGCCCGTGGGAGGGGCAGGGGTGATATAGATGATATAGACTCACGTATTTATGACTGAGCACTCCATGATCACTTATTTTCTGTACCTTGAACAGTTTTGAGTTTCAGTGTTAATCAACATCTGCTCTAAAAAAAAGAAATTTGTCTAACGGGGTTTGAGAGATACACTATATCACAATAAGTCATTAGGGTTCAGTGTAATACTGTGTCTCTTTTTCGGAGGAAACAGCAGTTGATTCTTCACCAGGGCATCTGACTGTCTAGTCTTAGGTTCTTGGCCTCAATAATCGTGCCAGGTATGGGTTCCATACTGTGAAGAGGGCTACAAATCCAATCAAGCAGAGGTTAAATGCTCTACTGGTTGGTTTTTGTCAACTTGACACAAAATAGAATCATCTGGGAAGTGGGACCCTCAAGCGAGAAATTAAGTCCAACAGATTGGCTTATGGGTATCTCTGTGGACCATCTTCATGATTAATGATTGATGCTAAGAATACTGTGGGTGGTACCACTCCTGGGTACCTGTCCTTGGGTTGTATAAGAACGCAAGCTGAGTAATCCATGTAAGCAGTGTTCTTCTATGGTCTCTGTTTCAGTCCCTACCTTCAGGTTCCTGTCTGAGTTCCTGCCCGAACTCCCTTCAGTGATGGACCGTGATATGCATGTATAAGTCTGTTCTCTCAGGTATCCTCTGTATAGCAGGCTGAGTGGCCGTGAATGCTGTAATCCAATCATTACCATGGAAGCCTTTCTTCTTTCCTTCAGTTATGGCAGATACCTTTAGTGGAAACAAAAGTCTCTGTTGGCAGTTTGTTATCTCGCAAACTTGGAAATCACCATCCCGAGATCTCTTGGCTTTTACTTTCCTTTGAGAAATCTGCTTCTATTCTGATGGACCTGCCTTTATACATAATGGTGCCCTGCCTTACCCCTTTCTTTGCTTTCTTCATTCTGTACATTTAGCAGTTTAATTATAATATGAGAGAAGTCCTTCTTTCCCCTGGTGTATTTTGATGGATATTTCTTCCTGTAACTTAGAGACATTTTCTACTATGATTTTGTAGAAATTTAAGAATTTTGTAGAAATTTAACAGAAGCTCCGATTTTAGTTTTAAACTCAAACATTAACTTCCCCCAGGGATACATCCCGGTAAGAGCACATTCCAAAGACTTAAACACACATTCCAGGAGAGGGCCCAAGACAAGAAGTAATCAGAAAGCTGAGCCCCTTAACAGTACACCTGGGTAAACAGAAGCCACTTAAGCTGACCCTCTTTGTTGTAAAAACTAAGGTGCAAATTTGAGTCACTTAGAATCCAGGCCTGGGAGCGGAAACAGGGCCTGGGAACGGCTGTTGGAGTTTAGCCTTTGTGGTTATTGTTTAAGAGGTAATTGTATAACTGCCCTCATAAATTATGTGAAAATGGTATATAAGCTGCCCTTAGCCTTAGTTCAGGGTTCTTCTTGCCTACATTCAAGAGAATGTCAGTGCACTGGTTATCATTATTATTATCAATAAACCTCATGTTATTGCAGCGAATCCCATCTGTGGGTGTTTCTATGGGAGCGCGTCCCCTGGTTTTGGATCTTTAGGTCCAACAATTTCACTGAAAATCTTCTCTATGCTTTTAGAACACAATTCTTTCCCTTATTTTTATGCTTAGATTTGGATTTTTTTTTTTTTTTTTTTTTGAGAGGGACCCTGCAGGTGGTTACAGCAGGGAAGCAAACCTCAAAGAGGTGAGATTGCAAACTCTGTTCAGATTGACTTTCTCAGCCTGGTTCAAGACTTTGGAAAGTCTGATCTCAGGCAGTTTAAACACAATATAATCAGGAGAAAAAAAATTCCTGGTATAATACAATCCCCAGTACATATTGGAATGTAGTCATATTGAAACTCAACAAGGGATACGTGGCATTTCTTCTAAGAATATGAGATAGGCTACCTATACTAGCATACAGGCCTAGGGAACACTCTGGCCTGGTCTAGGTCATAGGGATAGTGTAGAGGTCATTTGGGCTACTAGCTATCTCTGGTACTAGTTGTGGGAATGTGGGGAACCCCTGGCTGTAAGGGTCATTTAGATTACCAGCCACCTCTGGTCTTAGTTGTAGGAGCTTAATGTGGCCTGGCTCAATAGATAACCAGGTCACCAGGTTATACTCACTTTCAATTTCCAGATTACTGGGTGGAAGAACAGTTTGTTTGTTTTATGTTTGTTTGTTTGTTTGTTTGTTTTACATATTACTCGATGTTGGGAGCCACAGTGAGCATGTCAGTATCCGCCATTCCAAGATGGCATGGACATCGTGTCCTCCCACTAGTAAACAATTAACTGCACAGGTGCAAAGGCAGAAAGCCCGCCAAAGTCACTGGCCAATCCTGAGGCGTAATATTGGGTGATGAGTGAACAGCCAATCAGAAGTGAACACGTCACTCTAGGGTGTATTTAATCTGTGCCTCTTCCTGTCTTTGGCCCTTCTGCGGTCTTTCACGTCTGCTGGTACAGATTAAAGCCTCGCTGTGGTGATACCCGAATTCTGCCTCTCGTGTTTCTCTTCCACGGGTGAAAAGGGGACACGGGAGGCGCGCGGAACAACTCATTGGAAAGACAATCCATTATTCTTACTATTCCTAGTTTCTCTGGAGATCTGTGGACTCAGGGAGCTAGATGCTGGGCTCCCAATACTTCTAACAGAGCCAGAACACTTTGAAAATACTGTTCTTTCTTTCTCACTTGTTCACCTGTTCCTTGTCAAAATGTTCCAACTCTTCCACCCAGCCTTGAAGCTTGGATGCTCTGTCCTCACCCTGACCCATTCTGCTGATGAGTCCTTCCACAGAGTTTTGTTTGTTTGTTTGTTTGACTTAACATGTTCATTTCTAGCCTTTTGGTTTGATTATTCCTCCCCTTCCCTCAAGCCACCCCGAAATGTGCATGTATGTTTCCCCTGAATGTGTGCTATCTATGTATCACCATCAAGGTCAGAAGAGGTCATATCTCCTAGAACTGGAGTCATAGATGGTTGTGAGATGCCAGGAACCAAACAAGGCTCTTCTGGAAGAACAGCCAGTGTCCTTTCCTGCTGAGCCGTCCCTCCAACTCCCAGTTTTAGTCTTTATTAAATTTTTCTTCCCTACCTTGTACCAACTCCTTTATTTCATTCAGTTGTCTTGGGATTCATTCAGGAATTTATTTATTTATTTATTTATTTATTTATTTATTTTGATTTCTTTGAGCAAATGCAAAGCTTTCCTTGAAATTTGTTTTCTGGAACTTCACCCTCACTGGAGTGATTACAGAGAAATTTGAGGGTCATACCTACATCCCCACAGTTCATCACAAGTCTTGTATTTCACACATTCTCACTTAAATTCAGGCATGCATTCAACCTTCTCCCAGGAATTTTCACTAAGGAAACCTGATGTGCCCCATCTCAGTGTAGGTACCATTGTTGGTTCCTATAGGAACATAATCTATTTTTTTTTTAAGTACATTCATCCAGGCATTGAGAGGTCTGGGCCCTGCTCACTTTTATACTCGTCTCGTGTTTCCACCACATCCCAATTCCTGAAGGCTTCTGGATTATGTAACTGCTCCTCTCCGTGTCTCTGTCTACCCAGTTTGTTGAAATAGTCTCTGCGTTGCATTCATACTTGTGCATTTTTCCATTTCCTGTGCACAGCTAAGAGTTATATCTTTTGAAATACTGAAGTATTTTATTCACTTCCTTGATGATCTTAACATGGAAACTAAAACCTTTCATGTTTCAGGAAGCCTTACATGTTCTAGATCTGTATCTTATGCTGTTTAAAAAGTCCTTCTAAATCCCTGGAGCCATAAAAATGTTTTCCTTTAACATTGGACTGAGTGTGGTTAGTATTTAAACCTGACTGAGTTTTTTGTGCGTTCATGATGTGAAGTAAGGGACTACTTTCTTTTTTCATAATGAGTAAGGCTGTACACAGGTTTGGTTGCCTTCTAGCTTTGGGTCTGTGCACAGCAACCCTATGCTAAGACCTAAAGAAGTAGTTTTTTTTTTGGGGGGGGGGGGGAGGAGGGTCACATTGTCTATACAGTTAGTCCAGGTTGGGCTAGACCTTGCTGCAAAGACCAGGCTGGCTTCAGACTCAGAGATCTGCTTGTGAATGTTAGGATTACAGGTGCATCACACCATGCCTAGTTCAGGTCTTACCCTCTCCTAGTACCACAGGCCAGGGAATCAAGCCTAACACTTGGGGTTTGTTGTCATCCACATTACCTCCAAATTACAGCAATCAGCTTCACAATATGCCAATGTGTTCAGTAAGTAGACCATCGCTATGACTTACCGGAAAAGCCCTTCCAAGAAATCATGTATTCATTTATACCCCAAACTGTTTCGTCATTCAATTATGTTCAGTTCTGCGACCGTTTCTTACAACGTCTTTATGTTTAAAAATTAATTTTGAAATAACTTAAAATGCTTACTTTTATGAAAAGGTGAAAATTTGGAAGCAGGACAGATGGCTCAATGGTTAAGAGCAATTAAGTTAAGTGGCTCTTCTAGAGGGTAGGATTCTCTACCCACATGGTGGCTCCCAACCAACTATAACTCCATTTTCAGAGAAGCTAACTCCTTCTTCTTGTCACCATGGACACCAGGCACACACGGGGAACACAGACACACGGGCAAACAAAACATTTACATGTATAAAATAAAAATAAGTAAATTTTTAAAAATAATCAAAAGTTGAGAATTGGTTTCATGTTATTCTAAGGTGCAGAATGGGCCTGATCCTCTGGGCTAGTTAGCTTTAACTAACTTGAAACAACCTCAAGCTATCTGAGAAGGAACTCTCAAGCAAGGGGTTGCTTGGAATAGATTGGCCTGTGGGCATGACTGGGGAGGGGTTGTCTTGATTGTTAATTTATGTAGAAGGGCCCATCTTATTATGGGCAGCTCCATACCTGGGCAGGTGGTACTGGGCTGTTAGAACTAGCTATGAGGCTACTCATCTAGGGGCATCCTTCTATAGTTTCTGCTGTTCTTCCTTGGCTGTGAATTATGTGGTCAGAAGCAATTTTGCCTGGAGTAGAGGGCAGGCCCGCCTTCAAGTTCCTGCTTGAGTTTCTGCCCTACACCTAGTGGTGGACTAATGCATAGAAAAGTATGTCGAATAAAATCTTCACTCCTCTAACCTGGTTAGGTCATGGAATTTGTTACAGCAACATAATGAAACTGAAACAAGATCTATTTATTAATCTGTTCTCACCAAACCTATATAATTATGGCAAGTCTATCTTATTTGCATATTGAGAAGTCCAAATGATTTATTATAGTTCAGGCTCTACTTATTACTTTCCAAGATCATCAAGATACTGAAGTTTCTTATTCTTGGGTTTGGGGGTTTCCCAACATTGGTTATATAATAACACTTTTATTCTTTCAAAAAACCAGAACGAGATTTCAAAATCTGTTTGCCTCATCACACAACACATGTTGCTAAACCTATTCACCAAGATGTGCTCCATCCCACTACAGAAATAGGTATGGAGTTTCATACATAACTTGAATATTTATAGCAGGCATCCCTGACTTGAGGATGTATTTTTGGCAAAGGTGTGAGAACAGAAGTAATCCTGTACTTTCAGACCTGGCCCATGGAAATTCCCATTCATGGTTTTGCTGTTCCCAACAGATTCTCAATCACTGGGGTGGTAAACCCAAGGATAGTCTTATAAGAAGCCCATTGAGGATGGAAAAGTGGCTGCCAGTCTGGGCAAAGACTTCACAGTGCATAGCAGCTAATGCAGAAGCCTGTTCTGTGCCAAAGTCATAAAGTTGTTCTTGGAGGAATTGAAACTTGAGCGCCCTAGGCGATTTGAGGTTACCAAATCTAAAATAGCAGGGAGGGAGGATTTATAGTCCAAAGTTTGGACAAGTGTGTTATCATCTTAACTCAAAAATTAAAGATAAAATTACTTCTAATGCCTGAACGGATATGTGTTTGGAGAACATCCACGTTACATTTCCTTCATACTGTGCCTTTTTCCTTTGGCGTGCTACCTGAGAGCTGTTACTCCAGTCAGAACAAACCTGAGTGCAGCTCAAGTTAAAGGAAGAATCAGCTTACATTTCTCAGTGCCCATGCCCCCCTCCCACTGCCCATGTAATGATTTTCATGCAGGAGCAGTAACCGGTGCTTCCAGGGTTAGGAAGGATGACCACAACCCTGGAAGGAGCCAAGTATGTTAGCGTCAAATCAGGTTCAATTGTCACGTTCTTTTTTCTCTTTCTTTCATTATATCTACCAGAAAGTGGGGGTGCTCAATTAATAACTATTAATTAATAACACCTTTTCACAACTGTCTGACTGAACGAGAAACGTGTGCTCTCAACTTAAGTGTGAGAACGTGCTTTTGAATATGAATGCATATAATCTGGGTAGGTGGGTGGGTTGCTAAGGAACACACCAGTGGAAAACCAATCAAAGTACCCTGAAGTGTAAACGTGAAAAGAGCGTCATTAATTTTGCAATAGTTTCCTAATGTGCGTGGGTGTGGACATGGGTTATTAGGCTGAGCGCTGTTAGGAATATAATATCTAGAAAAGTAGATAACTTGATTTTACAAGATTTATCTTCAAGTTGGGCAAAGAGGCATTAAAGCATTTTAAAAATAATAAATTTAAGTAATATAGGGAAGAACCTAATAACTATAAGAATACATGAGCTGGGGAGATGATGCAATATAGAGGACACTAGTAGCTTTTCCAAAGAATTCAGTTCCCAGTGCCCATGCTGTGTGGCTTAGCATTGCCTGTAATTCTATCTCCGGGAGCTCTGGTGTCTTCCTCTTCTAACCTGTATGGCAACCTGCACTCATGTGACACACATGTACACGCAGTCATATGCACACACACACATACACACACATGCACATACACACACACATGCACACTCACACACGTAACAACCACACATAATTTTTAAAGATTACATAGAATTTTCTGGTGAAATGGGCACAGGACCTTGCTCTGAGAAAGAATGGACAAAATTAGATCTAGACTGTGAGTAGGCACTAACTAGGTGAGGTGTAAAAGATATCATTCTAGGAGATGCAACAAGTCAATTCACAAATTCAAGGAATGGAAGGATGCCCGGAGTGGCTAACATACAGAGAGAGCAGAATGAGTCAGTGAGACACTTTGAGAATGGCTGGATGTGATGGCTCTGAACTGTATTCATTCTGGCTGTTCTGAAAAAAGTGAATTTTACTACTCTATGGTGGTTGCCTTGAAAATAAGGGAGAAAAAATTATAGCTTGAATTCAGGTAATACTGGCAAAACCAAAGATTAAATATATAAAAAATAATAAAGATAAACATACTTCCTTCAATATATATATATATATATATATATATATATATATATATATATTGAAAGGAACAAATTAAAATGACTTGACAATTGAGATTATATGAAGAGAGATTAGATAAACTATATAGACCACATGCGTAAGCACAACCTACAGATTTTTGTTTTCTACATTTTTCTAGGAAACACAAGACTATAAATCAATAAATATCATTTTGCTCAAAAAATTTCCACCTGAAAAAATAGCTTATCAGTTTAGTTATCACAATTTATTTCACTGTGTCTCTTGCTTTTAAGCCATTACATCATAATTTTTTTCTTAGTTTTGTTCAGTCCATTGCTTGAAAGACTTTGTTAAGCTGGTTGAGGCCAGAGCTCAAGTCTAACCTCAACCCCTTCTGAAACACTAAGATTGTCCAGATGAGGGTTTCACTGTTGGGATAAACTTTTTGTGCAGTATGAGTAGGTTAACCAGAGACATCCTGAATAGTTCAGTACTGGAAATGCCTGGTTCTATTTTCACAAACACTGACATAACTATACAATGAAGTAATAGAAGTCTTTGAGTGTTATTGCATTAAATTATGTGATGACTAATCTGTGCTCTCAACTTGATTGGGATCTGCCTAGGACACTAATAAAGCACACCATTGGGATGTCTATGGTGGCACTTCCAGTGAGGAATAGCTGAGGGGACAGATCTTCCCTGAATGTGGGTGGAATCAACCTGCTGGCTAAAACCCCAGATGGAATAAAAAAAAGAATGAAAAGAAAGCCCCCTACTGCATGAGCGCCCTTCCCTATCCCTCCCTGCTCACCATGATGGACTGAATTCTCCG
Source organism: Arvicanthis niloticus (assembly GCF_011762505.2). Taxonomy (NCBI): domain Eukaryota; kingdom Metazoa; phylum Chordata; class Mammalia; order Rodentia; family Muridae; genus Arvicanthis; species Arvicanthis niloticus. Next base: position 103,914,133 of record NC_047661.1, on the reverse strand, counting down.
AAAACATGAGCCAAAATAAATCTTTCCTTCCTCAAGTTGATTTTCTCAGATGTTTAGCAACTGAAATGAGATATTCATATTAATTAGTCTGCATGACAATATTCACATAAAGAAATGGTGCAATATATTCACTAAAACTTAACATTACTGAATGATTTACATAGCTTTAATGCCTTTGTTTCTAGTTGGCTGGTTGGAGGGAAGTATAAATACAGAGATATTAAATTCTAAGTAAAGATTTTAAATTTTTATTATTATTATTATAAAGCTTCCCCAGTATTTTCTGGTCTCTACTTAATAAATACATTTTACTTATAGAATAAAATCAATTAATAGGTAAAGAGGGCCCAACTTCTGAATGTATAGGAATCCCAGCAGAAGTTTAACATTTGTAAGCTCTGAAGGGTCTTCTTTTATCCTTAATGCCACATGACCTTTAACTGGTCACTGTAGGCTTACAATATGGTGAGTTCATTCTCGATATACTTCATTTTCTAGATAGGGGAACAAAAAGACACATATGCCCAAAAAAAGTAAGTGACATAAAGGATCATACTTTGGAATATTGAGTCCAAAGCATGTGTGTGTGTGTATATGTATGTGTGTGTGTGTGTGTGTGTGTGTATAAATATATATGTGTGTATGTATGTTTGTCTGAATATGAGTATTGGTATGTGTATATGTATATTGGTGTGTATTAGTGTATTTGTGTGTTTGTCTTTGTGTGTATGTATATTAGTGTGTTTGTATATGTTCATTTTCATGTGTATGTATATTTCTGTGTATATATATATATATATATATATATATATATATTAGAGTGTGTGTATTGGTGTGTATGTGTATATATATTTGTATTGGTGTGTATGTGTATGTATTGGTGTGTGTGTTTAAACCAGAGAACAACCTCTGATGTTCTCAGGAACCACATCCTTGGTTTTGAGATGGTGTTCATCGGCCTGGAACTTGCTAACGAGGCAGGTTGGCTGGAACAAGCACTAGAGATCTATCTACCTCTGCTTTCCCAGTGGTGGGGTTACAAGTTCATGCCCCCATGCCTAGCTTTTCTACAGGAAACTGGAGATGGAATACAGGTCCTTCCACTTGTAGGACAAACACATTACAAACTGAAGCATCTTTCCAGCTCCTAGATCCTATATATTCAATCACTTAACTATCTTCTATAGTCCATTCATATATCTTTGCTGTTGTAGTTTGCTTTCTCTTGCTGTGACAAAAGACCATGGCCAAACACATCTTGAGGAAAAAAGGATTTATATGCTTGCAGATTATAGTCCATAAACAGGGGGGAAGATAAGGAATTCAGGGCAGGAACTTGGAGGCCTGAGTGGAAGTAGAGATTATGGAAGAACGCTGCTTGTTCTCAGTATTTTCTCACCGAGATGCTGTTTTATACAGCCTAGGACTGTCTGCAGAGGTGACACCACCCACAAAGGGCTGGTTCCTCTGGCGTTATCATTAATCATAGAAATGTCCTGCAGATTTTGACAAGTCTGCCAATCTTAGACAAGACATGCCAATCTGATAGAAGCATTTTCTCAAATAAGGTCCCCTCTTCCCAGATGACCTAGCTTGCTTCAAGTTGCCAAAAACTAACTCATAACACATGGCAAAGCTTGATACTCACAAGCAGACTCCACTTTTCATATGGGTAATGCTGACAATACTTAGTTATTAAGGGTGAGCTGTGTTTTGAGGGGGGAATAATTTGAAGTGAGCGCATATACTCCTGAAGTAGAATAATTTGTCTCCAGGGGAAAATCCAACTACATTTCCTTCCTCACTAATGAGCTACCTTACTCCCTCAGTGTCAAACAATATCTAGTCAACAATGCTTTTCCAGAGAGACTAGTGATGTATTTTCTGAACAGAATACATCGGTAGCAATCACCACTTGCTCTGTAGATCTGCAGAGTGTATCTTTCTTTTCTGCTGTCCAGACTTCATATTTTGTTTTTTACTTTGGAGATGGCTCTACTATCTCCATTCCTCAGATTCATTTTTGGTTTTATCTCAGGCTGATTTAGGTTAGAGTCTTCAAATTTAGATTAAGTACTAAAAGAAAAAAGGTCAGAGAGTCTTAAATCCTTGGCTAGATGTTCCGGTGACATAGGCCAATCCATTTTTGTCTTTTCTGCCCACTTTATTCCTTGGTCCCTTGTCCTGAGGCTTAATGGAGGTTCTTCTATTTAGTTAGCAAAGCTAGAATCAAGGTGCTCCTCTGGTCAAGGGAAAAAAGAGACTCACATCTATGTGGGTTTCATCAGTATTGACTATTATTCTATTTAAGTCTGAATAATTCAACTTTCAGTTTCCTACCACTGTGAGGATCATTCTAATGACCAGGCATGCCCAATAACCAGATCCAGACCACTGACATAAGCCTCATCCTTTTGCATTATGGAGGTCTATATAACTAGTTACCACTGATAAACTATCTCTATACATCTCAGTTCAGTTTTGATACTAGCCAGAGTTAACACAGACTCCCCAGATAAAGAGTCATCTCCATATGATTCCCATATGACCGCCAGCCTTTCAGAAACCAGCCACAAATCTTCAGCTGACACCTTATGGCCAAGAAGGTTTCTCAAAACTCCTTCTACAGCTTGATACTTTGTTCAGCTGGTTTCCAGGACTTGGGGCAACACTTCACCATAGTAGTGAAGAGACAAATGGAGAGGTTGAGAAGGGTCCCAAGGTACTTACTCTTTCATGGAATTCACACGAGGACCTTGCAGCTCCAGTCTATATTATAAGAAGCAAATTTTAGTCAGACCACCTGTTCTAAAGAAGCTATTAAAATAATCAAATTAATAAGGACCGGCAGGAAAGGGAGATTTGTACACTGTGGCTACACTGAGAAGGGAGATGAGATCCAGTCAATCTCCACACACCGCTGCTCCCACCACACCCATCCCCACTTCCAGTCACCATAAATGTACGGTAAGGGATATGCACACGTAAGCAGTCACAGTCGAATGCCAATGACCAATGACCAATCACGGTCTGTCTCATGAAAAATATAGACACGAAGATGGCTCTTCAAATACCCTAGATGCCACAGAAAACAAAAATTACAGCTTTCCCCACAATCATAGGAGTAAAATAATTAAAATAAAACAAACTTAAGAATGTAAAAACATAGCCTCCCACACCATTGCCCATGCAGGGCCTTTTTAACATTAAGTCAGTCTGTTTCTCTGCCAATCTATCCCTCAGGCTGCAGCTTTGCCTTTTCTTTTCTTTTCTTTTCTTTTTTTTTTTTTTTAATTAGGCTGGGTGGTTTTGGAAGCTTATCATCCATTTTTTATACCACCTCTCCAATTCCATGTTTGTAATGTGTTCCAAAGGAGAGGACATTTTCTACTAAACAACTTGGCTTATTGTCCATCTTGAGAAAGCCATTATACACAAGAAGTGAATGAAAGTTAGATTTACTCTGTATGCAGTAGAAGGTAACCCCCTGTGTTCAGTTCGGTGGATTCAGGAAAGATTTGTCAGTCGCCGAAACCTTAAGAGACTTAGAACCTGAAACAAATTCCAAAGAGAGTAATGGAGAGGCAGAAGAAAGGCACTTTGGTGTATGCAAATGTCAGTTCAATATATATGTCATAACAGGAGTCTTATCAGGCTTTGCCTGTGATTCCTAAGACATTACTTTAAAGCTAGTGTTTACATAATTCTGATCTTTTTTTTCTTCTTTCAAGTGACAGGAATGTCCTGAAACTACCTTCAGCAAAACCAAAGAATCCTCAGTAAGGATTCAAGATTGCCTGACAGAAGCAAACATTAAAAGTAATAACTTTTGTCCCAAAGAGGCTTGTAATTTAGAACTAGATCATCAAAGGTCTAAGAATTTGTCAGCTTGTCTCACACTTGCACTTCTTCCCACGCTTGACTTTCTATTTTGCATGGCATCAAATGGTAAGGCTGCCCCTTAAGATTATATGGGTGGCTTAGTCACTACACAAGGGTGTCCAGCCGAGGGACACCGCTTCTGCTACTGGAGCTCTGAACCCTCAAGGCTGAGCTGACTTAGAAGGAACACCTCTCCAGGTCTCTGAAAGAAAGCAGATGGCCAAACAGAATCCCCATCAAACTTGTCGTGGGTTTACATGTTTTGAGTCTAAATCATGCCCTCACCTTGATTAAGTGAAATAGGCTGAAACTTTATCAAATTCAAGTTTGCTTAGATGGGCTGTTCCACCTGTCTTAGCTCTGGTTCAGAAGGTATGGGTATATGAGTTTGTTTGGGTTTTGTTGCAAATTGTATAGATTTTGAAGGAAGGGGTATTATTCAGAATAGCTCTATGTCATTTTTATATTTCAGACTGTTCTCAAACATGAAAGATTTCTAACAGTAAATTGCTTGTGCTGTTTATACCAGAATGGGAACTATGCCAAATGCTGTGGAACTGATCTCGCTCCGGAGGAAGTGCTAGGTTTGTTTTTTCTCTACATGTAGAAAATTCTTTATAGGTGAGACAAACATTTTCAAGGGACTTTGAGATCTATCTCTTTTTCAATTAATAGTGGTGTGTTTGGGGAAAAAAGTTCAAATTAATCAAATAAATATTCAGAGCTTCTACCTCAGAGTTTCATATTAATAATACATATTATTTAATGTGAGAATGTATCTGTGATACATCGCATGGAACACACACACATATATACATACACATAGGTATATGTATATGCACACATATATAACACTCACATACATATACGTATATATACATATATGTACACACACACACATTGTCTGAAATTAGCATCTTACTGGAGATCATGTATTTTATCTGATAACTCCCCCCTTTTTACAAGTTGAACCCTATATTATTACTGTAGGTGAGCAAAATATGTAACCCTAAAGTAAGAATTTTGCTTAGAAGAATAGATGTGGGGGTGCTCTCTGTTCTTCATTTATTTGCCCCAAAGGACTTAATTTGTAAAGCTAAAAGCGTTGGATTCTGGAGATGGTATCAAAGGGACCTACACTAAGTGACTTCACTGTCATTCCCTGGCTTATACCGAGGTTGCTGTCCATAGTCTCTAAGTTGTTTTCCTCTGCCTTCTTATATCTGTAAAAATGTGCTGTTCTGGGGGCTGAAAAGTTGGCTGGATCAGTGATTAAGAGTACTTATGCTCTGTCAGAGGGCAGGAGCTGGCTTCCCAGCACCATATTGGGCAGTTTACAACCACCTATAGGTCCAGTTCTGAGTACCTAGTGCCCTCTACTGGCCTCTGAGGGCACCCACGTATGTTGCACACATATATGCATGAAATATAAAAATAAAAACAAAATGTTTAAAGAACACCACTATAATTGTTCTTTTGTTAAGATATAAACTGGAAACTAAAACCCTGTTTCTGAGATACTCATTCTCTGGATGTCTGCCCTGCACATATGAAGTAGACATGTTAAGGTCTTTCTTTAATTTTTTTTCTCTTGTTACTCTGTTCTTAGGTACAAGGGTCTGTGGGTACCATTAAAGAAAACACTCTAGCTCTCTTCCCCACATTTCTAGATGCAACTTAACCTGGAAGTTTTAGTCAAGAAAATAAAAACAGACACATAAAAGTCATTAATTGATGATTTACCTTAAAATAAGATATAGAGTTATTCTAGATGAATAAAAATGGTTTATGGGGTTTCCTTAAAAAACATGAATGGCTAATGACAGGTTACTTTTCTTTCAATAGTACTATATGTGTTTTCAATAACAGTGAAGGAAGTGTTTTGTTTTAAACATAACTTGTTTTTAAACAAGCTATCTTCCTTTTCAGAGTGGAAAGAAGACACAGGATATAGCCACTCATTATTATTATTATTTTAGTACTACTTTTATTGCAAATACTGTAATGCTGTTAAATCAATTACATAGAATTATTGTAAATTATTTTTATATAGTCATTTAAAATAATCTGGTTTTGCTGTTATCAAAACTAAAGAGGAAGAGTGGCCTCTATTTTTAAAAATTGCTAGTGGTGTTTCTGAAGGATATGTATGTCTTGTAAAGTGATGTGCAACTTAAAAATTGTTATTTAAAAATACAAAAAATGTGTGGACTCGGAATTAATCATGTACTACCAGTAAGAGTATAATCTTTGTAATATATTAGATAAATCTTATTTTCCTTTATTACTCAAAACAAATCCACCACGATTATTTTTGTACAATATATAAATACTTTATTGTTTCATGGAGTATATTAGGCAGAATGTATAATTTAAATTTAATTCTTTTTAGCTGGGCAGTGGTGTCACATGCCTTTGATCTCAGAACTCAGGAGTCAGGGGCAGGCAGATCCGTGAGACTTTGACGCCAGCCTGGTCTGCAGAGCAAGTTTCAGAATAAGGAAGGCTTCACAGAGAAGCTCTGTTTTGAAAAAAAAATAAAACAGCAATAACAACAACAAAATTTAGTTGTTTTTATAACTCCTGGCAGGTCATATTATGATTGTGTTAATCAGGGTTCCCTAGAGAAACAGAACTGAGAAGATAGAATTAGGATGCATTAAAAGGAGATTTATTAGCTTAGTTTACTAGATAACTAAACAGTGGCTGTTTTTACACAGCAGGGGCCAAGCTATAATTGCCTCAGCAGTCACTATTTCCCCAAGGGCCTGGAGGACCTAGAGAGCCATTGAGGCTCAGCCCATGTTGCAAGGCTAAAGAAGGTGAGTCCTGACATCATTGCAGAATGGCAGCAACTGGGGCAGCACCAACAACAGATATATTCACCAGTGAGACCTGACAGCAAGCAACAAAGAGCAAAAGAGCAAAAGTTTTTCCTTAGGACTTTTAAAATATATATGTCACTGAATGGTACTGCCCAAATTAAGGGTGGATTTTCCCACTTCAATTAACCTAATCCAGAAAGTTCTGTACCAGTCTGCCCAGAGACTCTTGGTAAATTCCAAACCCAGTCAAACTGATAACTAAGATTAACTTCACTGTGATCTAAATCAAAACCGATGTAAAGTAAACAAGCAAATTAATTAATAAGAAAAGCATGGGAGTTTGAGAGTTTTTATTTACTTCCTTGAATAACATACATAAGGTGCTAACAGCTGTTTCTCATGCCTATATGATACACAACAATAAAATATAAATGTATCTTTTTCTAAACTTTTTGAAACAGTTTCAAGACAGGAAGGACTAATACTCATCTGGGGTTTGTGGTTCTCTGCCTCATTAAAGAAATGATCAATTTTAAGAATTAGCTGAAATTGCTACTCAGCATTTTATGCAATGAAGACTTCATCAACTGTGAGACAATGTATACAAGAGTATGGAAAATATCCACTTGCCTATGGGTAGAAATACGTTTTGTAAATAATAGGAATGTTTCACTGTCTTTGAGGAGAACTTAGCCTTGAAGAATGCTCAGCAGACTGCACCACTGGAGGCTTGGTGAAATGTCTGATTCCTTTTAATATTCCTGGAGTCCTCACAGCACTCATGGCAAAGCCTCTGGTGAATTTTGAAAAGAGAGATCAGGGTAGGTCGGTCCCAATTACCATTTGATGAGTTTCTCAGACAGTCACAGTGGAAGATAATGCAATTGAAGTGACACTTGGGAATAAAAAATGGAGAACTTTGGAGTACTTGTGCATACAAGAAGCCAGTAGGAGACTGGAAGCATTTGTTCAGAAAAGAAACTGTGGCAAAAGAAAAGGAGTTGGTAACAACACACTCAGCAGCCTTACCTTAGATGGATGGGCAAGTACTTGGTAATGTGAAGCCAGGAGCTGAGAGTATGCTAAATAATAATAATTATTACAGATGTGACCTTTGGAGGATGCTTAATACATTCTGGGGCTTTACCAGGACAGCTATGCAACTTGTAATGTAATAGAAAGTTTTTGAAAATTCTTCAAAGAATCGAAATTTGGGAACTACTGGCATTACAAATTTGGAAACAGTAAAAGTCCCAGAAGAGGTTGCACTACCAAGATGGGAATTATATGTCACTTGATAGCATCTAATTGTTGGTCATCAGAACTTCGTACATGGTCTAAAGTCTTGAGAGAGTGTTTAATTCTAACCATAAAAATAATAGGAAGTGTCAGGTCTCGAATTTTGAATGGGGGGCCAGGGAACGATAAAATAGTTAGTGGATTGCCATGTTAGATGATCAAATATTTAAAGGCTGACCCAGGCAATGTGTTATTAAAGGTTAAAGGTAGTAAAGAAGCAATAGGTAGAACACAACAGGGAAGATCTATGATGTATTAAATATATGTTCTGTAACAATTTGTGGTGGTTAAATTTTGGTTAGTAGTGAGGACATTTTGCATATTTTTAGTATTCTCTGGAAAGGTGAAAAAGTCAAATTGTCATGTGGAATGTTATATGGGGGTAGTTATATGAAAACATATACTTTCGGTGATTCACTGCATACATAGGAATGGAGAGATGGCTCAGTGGGTAAAGGTGCTTGCCATGTGTTCTGGTTTTATTCTGTTGCTATGGCAAATATCATAACCAAAATAACTTAGAGAGGAAAGGGTTTATTTCATTTGACACTCTGAGTTCATAATCCATTATTAAGGGAAGTCACGACAGACACTCAAGAAAAGAACCTGAAGAAGAAACCACAGAGGAACTCTGCATGCTGCCTCACTCATTTGGATGATGCTCATCTGGCTTTCTTATATAGCCCAGAGCCCAAGACTACCCACCTAGGAATGGCGCCACCTATGATGGGCTGGGCTCTCATAAACTGATTAGCAATTAAGACAATTATGTCCCATAAACATGCTAACAGGCTAACATGATCTAGAAAATTTCTCAGTTGAGGTTCACTCTTCCCAGGAGACTGTAGGTTGTGTCATGTTGACAATAAAGGCTACTCAGCACATCATGTAAGTTTAAGGACCTGATTTTGAATTTTCAGAACCTGTGTATATAAGCCAGGTGGGTGAGTATGAATACCTATTCCTGGTGCTTTCATGGAGAGATGGGAGGCAGAGACAGGAAAATCTCTGGATCTGGCACTTGCAGCAAAAAAGAACTAAGAGTCCCTGATTCTAATATGGTGATAGGTGAGAACCGACACTCTTACCTTTACATGCATACCATAATACAAGTGTGTTTGTACAAATGCCCATCATGTACTTGTGCACACACTCACAGCCACAACATGCAATTAGAGGTAATAAACTTAGAGGGAAAAATTCCAAAGGGAAGAAATGATGGATGAAAGTATAAACTTAACCATTGTTTTTGACAAGATATTATTCATGGGTAACTCCATTAAGCATAATTATGTAAATGATCCCCAAAGTATAAATAGTCTCTTGTAGGTATTATGGCTGGAGAACCAGGGTTCCTCATACCCTGGCTGGGAACACTCTGGGTTCCTCCAGGCTGGAAGTTAGGCATGGCTGCTGTGGCTCCAAAGTTCCTCACTGAATGACCCCAATGACATGAGAAAGTCCATGGGTTTTTACTGGCTTTAATGTCATGGCAGATGGTGGATGGATCTGGATACACCCCACCCCCACCCCCAAAACCCAGGACAGACCTGAGTTAAATAGGGAAGGAGAGAGGGGGGAGGGGCTGGGGAAGAACGCTTAATTGACTCCGCCCTCTGGCCTTCAGGTACCTCATTAATATGTAAATATCTCTAGGGCCTGAGGCCTGTTCCTAGTGATTGATGTGACTGATGTTCATAAACATCTCCGTGGGAGGGGTTGGAGGGCTGAAGCTAAATGAAAAGAACCAGGACCTGGGAGCAGAGCTGAACTCCTGCCCTCTGATAAAGGTTCCAGGGTTCCAAGCTCTTGCTCGACCAAGCACCCAGCTGCTTCTCACAGCCCACCGCCCCACAGTCTCTGGCAGTGTTTAACCATTCAAATGCTCGGACCAGTTTAAAGTGGTTTGGATTTTACCAGAACTTACATTTTTGTCATGGAATAATAATTGAGAAAGGTGAAAGGGAATTAGAACATCTGGGGAAAGTTGGGGTGGGTATGTTCAAACATACATTGTATATGTATGAATATTCAAAGAAGAAATCAAAAGTACTAAAAACAGACATATAGTAGGATTATAGAATAACCAGGGTAAGGTGACACATGAAGACATGTGACATGAGTGAATCATGGAGAGGAATGTTCATAAAACCACAGATACTGTGGAGACAAAGGGATTTGAAAAGAGGCATCTCAGGTCACATGGTTATATCTGAAAGTTGATAGACTGATGACACACAAGGCACAAGAGTGAGCGGCACTGACCTGAAGACCTGCATGTGGTCCAATTGAGTGAAGGACATTGACCATAAGGTCTGCATGTGATCCAAGAGAGTAAGGGGCATTGGTCTGAAGGTCTGCATGTGGTCCAACAAAGCACACAGATGGAAAAATGTGATAAGGAGTTTCAAAAGATGTGGACATTTTGAGAGGAAAGAGTATTGACAGTTTGGAAATCGCAACTAGAATCAGATTTGCCTTCATCTCTACACGTTCATGAACTTTAGAGTACAGGAGGAAAAAAATGTTCTAATCTTCCTTTGGAATGACCCTAGAGCAAGAAAATGCTTTTATGAACCTTTTAAAAACAAATATCTCAGTGAAGAAGTTAGGAAATAGAGGCATTTTCCAGTAGCAAGAAAGCAGTGCTGGTGATCACAGATGTGAGAGGTCAGGTCATATGATGTGGTGGTTGGAACAGGTCTGGTTCCCATAGACTCCTGTATTTGAATACGTGGCCCATGGGGAGTGGCATTATTAAGAGGGTGGCCTTGTTGGAGTAGGTGTGGCTTTGTTGGAAGAAGTGTCATTGTGGTGTGGGCTTTGAGGTCTCCTGTGCTCAAGCTCTATCCAGTGTGGAACAGTCTCCTTGCTGTCTGAGGATATAGATCTCTCAGCTCTTTCTCCAGCATTGTGTCTGCCTGGACACTGTAATGCTTCCCACCAGGATGACAACGGACTAACTCTCAGCTCCTTCTCCAGCACCATGTCTGCTTGCATGCTCTCATGCTCCCTACCATGACCATAAGGGACTAAACTTCTGAAACTGTAAGCCAGCCTCAATTAAATGTTTTCCTTTATAAGAGTTACCCTGGGTATGGTGTCTCTCCACAGCACGAAGACAGAAGTGGAGAGAAGGACGGGGATAAACGTCCATGAAACTGGGTTCCAGTGAGCTGGAATTGAAGCACAATGGGTTTTGCTTTGGAATTCACGGAACACTCATGCAGTGGTGTAGTGTCATTGATCTCTCCCACTGCTGGAACCAGAGTAGTGGGGAGGAGGTGGTCTCAACCTTGAGATGTCAGTAGAAGGGATGTGTGGAATCTAAGTCTTGGTGTTAATGGTAGAGAATGACTGTTACCCATGACCTTTCCTTTCTATCAAGGGCCTTTTCAGTGTCTCTTGTAACTGGAAAACCTCCCACAGAACCTCTAAACCCCAAAGTCCCTTGCTCTATGACTCCTTTGCAAATCTGTATACTCCCATAATTAGTACCTCAACAATTTGAAGTTCTGTACAACTCTCAGCTTGGCATTTATGTGCAATTACGTTTATCTGATGTTTCCATCCCACTACGATTCAACCCAAGAATGTGGTTTAGCTTTATCTGTGGCATAGAGTGCATTGCGTCTATGAACTGCGCCATGAACTCAGGACCTGCCAGGCAGTTACTCATCTTTGAAGAGTAACTGAACAAAGACCTCATCTGCCGTAGGAGCATTATTGCTAGTTTTTGAGAACTTCTGTTGAGTAAGCATTGTGATATGTATGTAAAGCTGGCTGCATAGTTGCTATGTTAAATTCTGCTCCTGTTTTCACTCTAAAAGACACGAGTGTCATTGAAATTGTAGCGTACACAGAAAAAATGTAAGCTACTAATTCTATTGTATTCATTATTTATCTGATATTTTATTTATTTGTTTTTATTTTATGTATATGTGTATTTTTGCTGCTTATATTTCTGTGTAGCACGTGCACACAGTGCCTGCAGAGGGCAAAACAGGACATCAGATCCCCAGGAATTCGGGTTATAGTTGATTGTGAATCATCATGTCAGTGCTAGGAACTGAACCCTGGTCCTCAGGAAGAGCAACAAATTAATTTAACCACTGAGCAATCTCCCCCATTTTATTTATTAAAGTAACTATTAAAACAAAGATGTGTTTCCTTAATTAAAGAGAAAAGAGGCTTGGACATGGTCAAATTGTATTTTAGTTTATAGACCAAATATAGAAAGTATACTGTTTAATTATAAACTTATTTGTGAATAGACAAAGGACCATCAAATGCTAATTCTACACAATCAAAAAGAAATATGTAAATGCCTTTAAGTGTCATGATGTTTACAGAAAAGTTGAAATAAGCTGTAAAGTTGGAAGCTCTACTCTACACTTACACGTCCTTAAATTTTTAACACATTTTTTTCAATGAGGCAAACTAACTTCCTGTGCTTTTAACTTTGCAACACTCTCCTTACCTAGAGAGAGATGCTGTGAAATGGCCATGGTCCATGCCGAATTCACCTGAAGCAAAAGCCTGAAGGATCACTGATCTCACCCATCCTTTATCATTTGCAGAGGGAATCATACCAAGTTCTTTCCCTATACAGGGTCTGAGTCGAGAGCTCTTCGGCCTTCTGGAGGAAGAAAAATATTGTGCAAATCTTCAAATCTTAGAAACAACAAAGAATTATACTTGTTCCTCTCCCAAAACATTGACAGGAGTATCATATTCAGTCTTGATAAAGAAAGGCATCCTAAGTAGTGATGAAAATACTCAGTGACTGGTATCAGTTGTGTGACAGTATGATGATTGTCCCTGAGCTACAGATAGAAATAACAGCAGCAGTAGCATGTTGGGAAATTAAAAATGCTTTTAGGCTTTATATTGAATAAATAAATATATGGTCTTATTTAATGAACTTGATTGAGATATCCAGCCAAGCAAAATGATTCACAGATATGACTACAGCCCATAAAATACAATGTCTTGAATTAGTTTGATTGTCGGCATTTGGATAGTCAGAAAACTGGTAAATCTTCACTCCATTTGCTGCTGCATAAGCATCTTGGGGTTTGCAAAAAAAACAGGGCAGTTGTAGGTTGATTATAAATTAAGTGGTTTTTCAGAGAGGCCAGGCTGATCAAATTAGTACTTAACTATGTGGGTAAGAATGTCTGAAAGAACTGTACTGACTGCTCATTTCCTAATCTGCCCAAACTGCTGGACTCTTAGCCTTCAGCTGTACTTAGCTTAACTGTTTGAATAGTCCATAATTGCAATGTAGAGAAATCAGATGAGGCAAACATGCAACAGAACAGTTAGACACATCTCAGTAGAAATCATTTTGTTGAGCATTGAGTTTTCACAGACAGCAGGAAGAAGTTTCCGGCTATCCATGGGTTATTATTAAGCCTATCAATAATAATCTCACAAATTCTTTGTCTACCTTAAATTTTAGTGGTGGAATCTATTCAAGAGAGCTTGAAATCACTTCCTAAAACCAACTATTCCACTGAGACGGTTCCTGAATGTACAGGGTGTTAGAATAGAACAGGATTTGGGTTGACTAGATACGAATGAAACTGGATAGTACATAAACAGAAATGCAGCTGTTGTGTTTATGAGATCAACTTTGAATCAGAGTGACAGTACAAAATGTTAAGTGTTTAGAACTGTCAGGCTGTATGACTAACACATCATGCTAAGGTGTTAAGGGCAAAATGGTGAGGTCTAGGAGGGATGGGACTGTAGAAGAGTCAAGTACTTCGATTCACATGTAGTAGGAGCCAGAGCCTAAAATGTAGCCTAAAGAGTTATAGGTCATTATCACTGGTGGTAGTTATTTGTGGCTGTTTTATTACTTTTTAATTAATGTTTATAAACTAGAGTTTTCTCCAAAGACCTTACACATGCCACTGATAATATCAACATGGGGTTGAGTAAATACACAGTGACAGGCAGGTGGGACTTGTCTGGACTAGTAAGATGTTGGGTGGAGAGTGTCTAAGTTACTGTTCTATTGCTATGAAGAGACATCATGACCAAGGGAACACACACACACACACACACACACACACACACACATTTAATTAGGGTCTTGCTTATAGTTTCTGAGGGTTAATTCATGACCATCATGGTGGGAAGCATTTCAGCAGGCAGGCAGACATGGCACTGGAGCAGTAGATAAGAGATAATGTCTTGATTTTCAGGCAGAAAGAGAAAAGAGGGGAGTGGAGGGGAGAGGAGAGGAGAGGAGAGGAATGGAGGGAATGGGAAGAGAGGAGATGAAGGGAGGGGATAGGAGGAGAGAAGAGGAGAGGAGAGGAGAGGAGAGGAGAGGAGAGGAGAGGAGAGGAGAGGAGAGGAGAGGAGAGGAGAGGAGAGGAGACAAGGCCTGGCATGGACTTTTGATATTTCAACATCCATCCCAAGAAACATATTTCCTTCAAAAAGACCACACCTTCCTAATCCTTCCTAAGAAGTTCCACCAACTGAGAAACAAACATTCAAATATATGAGCCTATGCAGGACATTCTCATTCAATCACCAAAGAGGGTCAAACAGTTGTCCTACCCATAGGATTCCTAAAGGAATTTTTGATCCAGGTATTGTGGTACATATCAATAGTCCCAGAACTTCAGAGGTGGAATTAGGAAAATAGAGTTCAAGATCAACTTCTTCAGCTTCATAGTGAGAATTGGAGAAGAGCCTAGGTTACACGAGACCCTGTTCCAAAAGAAAAAAATATAGATTTCTAAGGTTTTCATTTTATCTCCATCATATACTATGGGAGTGATTAAATTAAGTTCATTTAGCCATCCTTATAGTATTTATTACATAGAGTCTCTGTGATAAAAATGAAATGTGTTGTACTCTATCTCAGATACACAGCAGTCTCTTGGAAGAATTAAACACTGTTCTTCTTCAGCAGCCGGTTCCGTACACCTCACTTTGCAGTATTTTAAATGCATTTTTACATTTCTCAAAGGACACAAAGCTCCTTTACTGTTTAAAGTCTGTGGGCTTTGTATCACAGCCAGTAGGTGTTCCATGAACATGCATGTGTGGAACTTATTCTCCTAAAGGATACTGGGAACATACAGGGCAAACTTAGAACTTGAGACATTCAAAATTTTACCAAGAAGTAAACACTAATAACACACACACACACACACACACACACACAAACAGATAGACAGATGTATCTCTATCTATCTATCATCTATCTATCTATCATCTATCTATCTATCTATCTATCTATCTATCTATCTATCTATCTATCTATCTATCTATCTACTGTGTGCTTTGTTTCCTAGAGTAAATGCCAACGTTACTGAGAAAAAAACTGATGGAACTTTGTAGGGTAGGAATCAGAAACTAGGCCAGCTCTAATACCCAGAACTGACAGTTGAAATATCAGCTACTTGCTTTTCTGATCTTTACTGCTGACACAGCTTTGCTAAAAAGACATGATAACCCCAGCTTCTGGCTAGTTGAGAAATCCCTCTGGGACAGTAGGGACATGAATAAGTGACATAGCTTCAATTGGCAGTGGCCCTGAGGTATGGCCTAACATCAGGGGCAGGGTGCAGAGTGTCCTCAGCTTGCAGCATAATTCTGGACATTCTTCAGGCATCTTTTTGTTTTTTATTCACCTTTATAGAGATTCTGTCAGCCATCATCACCTTTAAAAGATCAAATCCAACTGACAATAAAACCAAAAGAATTGAATTTAAATATCCTGTTGCTCAAGGTGCTCAGAATGTATACTCCCATTTCTTCATGTTCTACCATGGTGGTGGTGGTGATATTTGCAGGGGGAGGGAAGGCTTTATGATCCTCGGTGCGAGTTAAAATTTACTAATCCTCTAACAACAGTCACAAAGACAACAACTATCCACAGAAAGGAGAAAGCAGTGGGTACTTAGAAATTTGAGTTTGATACTTAGGAGTTACATACTGCTGATAAAGATGAGGGAGGATTCAGGAGGAAGCATTCCAGAGTAATTAGTAATGTTGACAGGGCTTGGCCCACACCAAGGTTGTAGACTACTCCAGAACATACCCACCTCCACTTACTAAAGCATTATGCCTCTCTTACAGCATCACAGCCCTCTCACAGCTCCACGCCCCTCTCACAGCATCATGCCCATTTCACAGCACCACTGCCGTTCTCATGGCATCATGCCCACCCACACCACCACGCCTCTCTCACAGCTCCACTCCCCTCTCAGAGCACCACACTCCCACAGCACCACTCCCCATCCTTACCATTACACCCGGATCTCTTTCTAGTCCTCTTCACATTACATTAAGTAAAGTGCCTCAACTTATTAGTCATTCTTAGCAAAATTCCAGAGTCATTCTTTCTGCCTTTCTTCCTCATACCCAATTTCTCTCAGCAAATTTTATCAACCATGTCTCATGTTAGGAGCCTCCATTGCTTTCAGTTCCCATTAAGACCTCACCAACTCCTGGATTTCTATAAGGCTTTCCCCAGTTTACCTACATCTATCTGAAACTCATGGACCCTACTTGCTATGGCAATCAGCGTGTCTCTTTCAAAACATTCAGATTATGACTTTTCTTCTCTGTGCCCCGCAAAGTCAAAAGCTGGGCCTCTGATCCTGCAAGTCTTCCCTGCTATGGAACTCTGATCTCACCAGCTCCACTCTGCATTTCTCTCAGTGTACTTCCATATTGCTGGCTTTTACCATCTGCTTCTCACCAAATGGTTACCTAATTACACCTATCATTTCCTCTCTTGAGAATAGAGATGGCCAGGCCATGATGTCCATCTCCGTTTCCTCCTTGTTTCTATTTAAATGTCACTTTATTAAGAAGCATCTGTGTCCTTCCTAGATCTGTAGATCTGAGAAACTCTCTAAGGTACTGGACTGTGGTGACTTCTGGCTTAGTTCCCAGGCCTCAGAAGCTGGTTCAGTGCCTATGTGGCCTTCAGTGTCTTTCTTGACTCCAGACAACATCTGTGGCTATTTGCCAGCCATCGATTTGATCCAACTTGACTTATATCCCAATTAACTGTCTGGAACTGTCCCGTACATGCACAGATCAGTTCTCTGGCCTCTTTCCTCAGGTTGTTCTGGCTGTTGCTGTCCTGTCTGATGCCGATGATGAAACAAGAAGTCTGCTAAAGTTGTAGGACAGACAGGAGCAGATGTCCTGGCTGACTAGGTTTCACTTCATAACAGGCCCTGGACAGAGTCTATGCACCTAGAATTTATTTGGCAAATCAAATGGATTATACTGTGCTCGGTAAATAAATTTTTTACTTTGGCAAAATTCAAATAATATAATTATATCTCTTGTAAATGTGATTGAGAGTCTATTATGCCAGAAGTTTGCAAAGAGAAGGCTGATGCCAAGAAGAGAATTATATCAATTTCAATTTCAATAGACACTAGGTTAACACGTGGTGATGTCTACTGGTATCCCCAGATAATAGAAATTTACACATAGTACAGACAGATGTATAAAAATGTTGATGGAGAGGAGAATATATCGATGTTTGTAATTACTTTAAGTTTAAACAAAGGTGCCAATGGGAACTCAAAATAATGCATGTGTAAGAAAAGGTATAGGCTGCTGGTTAGGAAGAGAGGTTTTCAGTAATAACATGAAAAAAAATTCAGATGTATTTTTATCAAAAAAAATTATTACTGTTGTTATTTGAATATCTGCTTAATGGGCTATCTTAGTGTTTTATTGCTATGAAGAGACATGATGACATTGGCATCTGTCATAAAGGAAAATATTTAACTGGGGCTTGCTTACAGTTTCAGAGATTTAGTCCATTCTCATGATGGCGGGGAGCATGGTAGCATATAGGCAGATACTGGTGCTGAAGAAGTAGCTGAGAGTTCTATGTCTGGATCCACAAGCAACAGAAAGAAAGAGACTCTGGGTTTGGAAAGGCTTTTTGAAACCTCAAAGCCCACTCCTAATGATACATTTCCTTCAAAAATGTCACACCTTCTAATCCTTTCAAATAGTACCACTCCCTGGTGATCACATATTCAAATGGATGAGCCTCTGGGGGCCATTCAAACCAGGACAATGATATTTTCTGTTGTCTTTGTTTTTCTCTTTTCTTCCTGTTTAAAAGTAGCAATTTTTTTTTTTTGAAACATGCTACTGACTTCTTGAAAAACATCTACTGCTTTCCAGACCCTAAAGAATCAAGTCCAACAGCATGGAAGCTATTCCTTTTAAGATTTGTTCCAGTCAACATATCTTTAGCTATAAAATAGATGCTCAGCACTCAACCAAGCCTTTGCTCCTCCAGGCCTCTGACTCTTGTTATTTTTCTATCTAGCAATTCCTTTCTTGGCAGATGGTACATGTTCTTTAAGGTCTGCTAAAAAGTCATCACCTTTGGAAAGCACTTATTTTCATTCAAGCAAGACTTATAAAGCTCTGTCCAGGGAGTAAAGATGGCCATATATACAGGCTGGGTTTTTGCAGCTTAAAAGAAAATGGAAACTTGGTCTCCTTAGAATTTCTCAACCTGAACATTTAAATCAAGTAGTAAATGTAACAAATAAATTATCTTGTTAAGCATTAAGGTTTGAATGTTTGTTCTTTTCCACTCTCTAAAATGTTTTCTACCATTGGAATCATATTAGGAAGTGAGGTCTTTAAGAAGTTATCCTGTTATAAGGATTCTGCCTCACTGGGGAGATGAACAGCATTATAAAAGGGCCAGTCAGACCTTTCTTGTAACCTGTTTTGACTTTCACCTTTCACCTTCCATTATGTGCTGAAGACTAGTTAGCATTTGTTTGGCGACAAGGGCAGGGCCCACAGTGGATTATATGCTAGTCACATAGCTTATGTGCCCACTCTCCTAAATGGATGAATAACTCTGGTTAAAGGTTAGACTGAGGGAGCATGCATACAGTGTTGTGGACTGTTTACTGCATCAGCCATGATGCACTCAAAAACAACCAATCCCAACTCAAAGACAGCTCAGTGGAAGAATCATTGATGAACTTGCACAAGGCCCTGGGTTCAATACCAAATACTACTAAAACAAACAGACAATTTTACAGCAGATCTCAGTCTGTGTTTTGTTCCCACAGTAAGTCTCAAAGAACAACACTGGGCAGGATTCTTCTGCATGTTCCCTGGATAAAGCTATGATCCTTCTGACAACTTCTTGTTCTTTATTCGTGTTGAGTCTGTGACAATCAGTAAAAATCACTGTCTCTGGGTGCCTTTGGTGACCATGACCATCAACATTCTAACTCTCCAAGTTAAGTTCACCAAGAGTAGCAAAAGGCTCCATAGCTCTCAAATAGTCAGAAAGTCCCCATTAGACACTAGACTCAAAAAG
This sequence comes from Arvicanthis niloticus, assembly GCF_011762505.2. Taxonomy (NCBI): domain Eukaryota; kingdom Metazoa; phylum Chordata; class Mammalia; order Rodentia; family Muridae; genus Arvicanthis; species Arvicanthis niloticus. The sequence goes on along the minus strand of NC_047661.1, from coordinate 103,894,765 downwards.
TATGACCCACTCAAGAAATTTCTCCCCACTGGGACTACCCAGTCTGAAGCATTGTTTTATCAACACAAAATAGATTAAGGAAATAGGAAAATAAGATGTAATTAAGTATGGTGATATTGAGGTAGGATGGAAAGACAGGGAAGATTATGTGTGTTAGGTCCAAAGCAGACCCCCAAATTCCAGTGTTTTGACCAATGTCCTAAGATTATGGCCTGGGCCTAACCCCGGCAAGACTCTGACTGGGTAAATTGTTATAGGTAAACAGGAAATTAACCTCAGCATTTCTCAGGAATCTTGTAAGATGGGTTTCTGTTTACCAGGAACTCACACATGGTCAACTACCTCAGGCAAAAGCATCTAGTTTCCGAATAACCCAAATAGCCCACAACAGATGAAAATCTCCATTCTAACCACTTGTCCTGGTCTATGTGTCCCTTCCTGCTACCACTATCATTCCAATAAAACCAGCAAGCCTGCAGTTCTCTACTCTCTGTGACAGCTAGGCAATTTGTTTCCCAAATGTGCTGGTTTTTCTAGGCACAGAATAGTTAAATGTTAAATAGTCAAATCTAGTTAAATGGTTTCACTTTGCCCTTACTTACAATGAGGGGCAGAGAGAAATGGGTCTGAGGTCTCAGGAAAATAATCATACATACACTCAGAAGTAATGTTTTCAAGGCAATATGTTTTACTTGCGTAGAAAAGGTGAAGCTGTGAAAATCCAGGCAAGCAAGCAGACCTAACAGGAAATCTGCTGGGATTTTACAGCTAATGCAAGGGCCAGAGCTCAGACTTACGTTTTTGCACCATGAGCCAATAATATTAATATAGAATGGTATAGTTTCTATGAAGAGATAAAACCTCAGCACATATTTTGAATTCAGAAACTCTTCACTCGAGAGGACCTTTGACCAAATGGTGTCTTTTTAAAACACTGGAGATTCCCTTGGCTGATACAACTCTTTGTTAGAAAAGACAATACATCTTAGATTCATTTCTTATGAGTGGGAGGACCAGAGCCTTTCACCATGTGTTAGTAAATAAGATGGGTGTTAGCAAGTTAAGAGGTCATTGGGGATGGACAAGTCCCTTCATGATCTGCTTCGGAACCAAACTTCCACTCACCATAAAAAGGTGGAGGTTTTAGGGCTTTACTGAGCCTGGGGGAACTGCTTCCTTTTTGTTCAAAGAATAAAGTATAAATTCTACTCTGGCCCTACTTAGGTAGAAAAATGACATTAAAAAAAAAAAAAAGATTTATTCATTTTATATGAGTACACTGTAGCTATCTTCAGACACACCAGAAGAGGGCATCAGATTGTATTACAGATGGTTGTGAGCCACCATGTGGTTGCTAGGAATTGAACTCAGGACCTCTGGAAAACCTGTCAGTGTTCATAACTGCTGAGACATCTCTCCAGCCCCCCAAATGACATTCTGATCTGACCCAAAGATTAGAACATTGCATACTATTGTCTCCTCCCTTAAGAGTTAATGCATCTAGGCCAGGATGATCATGTGACTAGGAGGCTACTCCCCCGGAAAGAAAATTCTCCTGAAGATATAATAAGAAGATGGAAGGAATAATTGTCTGTAAACAGATAATATGCATATTTACCTCAGAAACCCCCTAGAGGCAGTTGTTTGCAGATCTTCACTGCTAATTCTGCCTACTTTTCAGAATTCAAATTTGAAAACTTATCTTTTCAATTTATATTTCTTCTTTGAATACTAACCCAAATCTTAAACATACTGGCCTTGAAACTATAGTCTTTTTCTTATGAATCTGCTTGCCTGCAGACCTCTATTGCTGACCCTAACTCAAAAGGCATGAATTTCTCTCTTCCTATCCATATTCCTCATTTCTTGCTTGCTCTGTGATTTTTCTCTAAAACTTTAATAAAAATTGGCCATTAAGCTTTGAGTTTGTTTTCAAATTCCTCTATCAAGGAGGAAAAAACCAAAAACAAAGAAAGAAACAAACAAAACACACACACAAACACAAAACTAAACTAAAAAAACAAAAACCCATGAAAGATAACTCCAATTCCTGGGTAATTGGTCTTGCTTAGTTCTTCAAGACACAAAGAATCTCATCAGGGAACACCCTGAAACCCTTTTTGGTAGCAATCTGAGAAGCCAGAATTGTAACTTAGTTCACATTTGCTATAAAGGTTTCTGACACCATTTCTTCTTAGGCGGTTATTCTATTTCTAATAGCAGTGACCCAGGTTTGGCTATAAATGGCATTGAGTATGACCTCACTTCTTTTCCCAGACAAACTCTGGGACTCTCTGGGAAACAAGAATGTTAACTTTTACAGTAAGGCCTCCTACCTTCTAGCATCCCTGTGATCCAGACTTTGACCTTACAAATTATAGTTCTGGCTGGTGCCCCTCAAGAATGATCCTGTATCTTATCCAAGTTTGCAAAGAACCCTTCAAAGACAATGGCATCAAATCCATCAATATCTTATATATGACTTCTCTAAAGACAATGGAATGTTGAACTCTTGGAGATACTCATACTTACCCTCAGCCCTTGTATTTAGCTCTCATGCTTAAAATCTATATTAAAAATGTATTTCAATAAGCCCCAACTCTTTTTTTCATATTAGGATGCCCTCAAATTCATTCTGTATCAAAACCATGGGTCCTAGTTTGTACTGAATTGAAGCATTTTCTAAAAGATTAGGGTAACTCCTCAGGGTGCTGTAGGAGACAGAGCAGAGCTGTGCTTCCTGCCTCTCTCAATCTAGACCCCAGAAACAAATACAACAACAGTAGCTAGAAATGCATTAATCATATCTAGAGATTTTCAAAGGCCAAACATTGACTTAGGGTACTGAAGGAGTCCCTTGCTGGTATAAAGGTTCATAGACAATGGAAAGATTCATTTAATTATTGACAGTTATTTTCTTAAGTGATCCTATGTAACTAAATTTTTTTGGAAAGCATCATATAGCTAGAAGTCATTGCTAGAAATAGCAAGTTATATTTTACTTTGCCTTTAAAACTGGCTATTGCTAGCCTAGTCAAACATGATGGATCCAGACAATTTCTGGAGCAGCTGGGTAATAAATCTAGTAGCCAACACATGTTTTTCACTGTTTTGATGATGCTTCCTATTTGATAGTGACCATAATGGCAAGCCAAACTTCCCAACAATCTGCCTGCTTTTGGCACACACTGATAGATTGACTGGCTAGCAGACTGGCACCCTGGTTCCATGGAGTCTTCTTGTTCTAGGAAAGGAAAATACTGATAACTGGCTCAAGGGTCTTGATTCAGAAAGTTTGGTAGTCATATTGGATGTACTTTTAAATTTACGCCAGCATTGGAGCCATCAAATTAAAGAATGTTTTCTTTCTTTCTTTTTTTTTTTTTTTTGAGAAGGCTTCAAAATAAAATATGTATTTTATATTTGTTGCCATGGACATACCATTTGTTGAATATCTGTGCTTTTCTTGCTCAGAGCAAAAACTCATTAGCTAAAATCCTGACAAAGAAAAGAAACCCTCATAAGAATTTATAAACATTTGAGTAATTTTCATTCCACATAATATTTTTTTTCTAATGTTATTACTTGGAATATGTGTGTTGGGTAGCTACCAAGCTATAAAGTCAAGGTTGGACACCTCACTCATAATTAGCTTTGCACACTGCTTCCCAAATCTTTTGTAACACGTCAACATTAAGTGTGAGGCAGAGGAAGCATTACAGTCCTTAAGATTTGTAGCAGGGCTTTGTTGGCACCCAAAGGAAAGCTGTCTCTTCCTGGTAAATCATAGCTTTGTTTGGTTGTTGTTGTTTGGCTGGTTGATTTTATTTTGTGGACAGAGCCTGGCTGTGGTAGCCCTGTGGTAGTCCTGACTTGGTGTGGTATCCTCAAACTTGGTATGCAGTTTGAGACGGTTCCAAATCTGTGATGATTTCTCCTGCCTCTGCCTCTTGAGTGCTACCATTATTGTAATGTACCACTATGCCTGTCATAGCAATCTTTTTGTTGTTGTTTGTGTGTGTTTGGATGTTTGTGTAGATGTGGGTAACTATGTATGTTCAGGCTTGGCTAGAGCACAATGTCAGGTATCTTTTACTCAGGAACCTTCAACCATATTTTTAAGACAAGATCCCTCATTGACCAGAACTTCCAGTGAGCCCCAGGGTTGCACCTGTCTTTGTATCCCCAGTAGGTAGTAGGATTAAAAGCGTGCACCACAGCTGAGTTTTATTCCCCCTCCCGCACCCCCACCATGGGATCTAGGGATGGAATTCAGGATCTTGTTCTTGCACAGTAAGTATTTTTGTAACTGAGCTGTCTCCTTGACCCATTGCATGACCGTCTTTTAGAGTTTAGATTGTGTTTCCTTTTCTAAAATTCTTTGTTGTTTGTTTGTTTGATATAGGGCCTCACTGGGTAGACTTTACTGGCTTGAAACTCACTAGGTAGATCAGGCTGGTCTTGACCTCATAGAGCCCTGCCTGCCTCTTACTCTCAAATACTATAGTTAAAGATGTATATCACTAACCCCAGTTTTTAAAATTCTTTTAAATCTACTCTCTTACATGAGTTTCAGTCAAAAGATCAAGAGCTGTCATACATCTGGCCATGGATAGAATACATGACAGTTTTAACTGTCTAAAAGATTGTGGATTGCCATTCATTTAGTGGAGGCTTTCTGACAAACAAGCAAACAAACAACACTAAAGACATATTATAAGTAGTTACGTGGTACATGGCAGAAATACAGCTCTACCCTACTGTTCAAAGTAGCTGCCAGAACAAAGCCAAGAGTCCCAGTTTAGCTTGTGTGGAGTTGGTTAGGTTAAGTCGTGGGTCATATGAAGTTTGCAGGAGGTAAGACAAAAGTTTATAGTCTTGTGACATTCTCAGAAAACTGAAGTTTTGTATCTGGGAAAAGAGTAAGATCATGTTTGCTTAGGTCTTAAGAATGGCTCTTTGCTGTTTCAATATTCTCATTTGAAAACATCTTCATACAAAGGGAATATTGTCTCTATGAAGGCCACTTCCACTGGAATTTTGTTAACTATGCTAGCTTAATGCTCAGGTGGTGAGAGTCTACAGGCAGATGCTGGTATGAAGAGTTTCTTTCTCTTCTTACATCTTCTCTGTTTTCCATTTTATACTTTACCTCAAGACTGCCCTTTGCTTAAGAGTTAACCTGAATTGAGTTGTCAATCGTGTAGATAAGAAAATTGTCTTTTAAGAGAGCAATCTGCCCCGAGAAACTTTAAGAATATTATAAAGTCTCCATTATCAAGTAGGCTGGCACCATGTTCCCCTTTTCACTCTTCCTCTGGAAGAGTGTTTCTTATATCTGTTCCCTTGTTACCGTCCACTCATGAAAGTTTTCTCTGCAGTGGGCCCTTTTACCCTTTCCCATTCTCACAATTGGGAGTGGTTTACATTATCTGTAATAACTTCTGTCTCCTGTGGAACACTGTCCTCTAGCTTATATGCCTGTTGCCCTTTTGAAATCACAGGAGCTGTGCTAACTCACAGATGACCCACGTAAGACTGGGCCCATTTACCATCCATGGTGAACAAGGGAGGGGCTCCTGAGGCTGGACAGGCAGCAAAGAATTGATGAGCGTCTCTTACTATTGCTGTAATGAAGTACCAGATCAAAACAACTTAAGGAGGACAGGCTTGCAGTTTGAGGTACAGTTCACCATGTATTGTTGACAAGACAGCAGGAGCTTGAAGCAGCTTGTCACTGGGTTTGGAATCAGGAAGAAGAAATGTAAAATGAGTGTTGGGGCTCAGCTAGCTTTCACATTTTTTACACACTCCAGAACCCAAATCTAGTAAATGGTACCACTTATTCTTACAATGAATCTTCTGACTTCAATTAACCCAATTAACATAATTTCTCAAAAGCATGCCCAGAGGCTAAATAATAATGCACTGGAGTGTCTGGAGATGTGGGTCCTAGGTGGTTCCAGATTCTGTCAAATTGGCAATACTAACAGGCATCACACTAAGAGCTTTTTTTTTCCTTCTATAGTTTAGTTACCCATTTGTTTCTCATGCTCCTCTAAGTAACTTATCAGTGCTCTTGTAAATAACCACAATTAACACTGACTCACTGAGCTACAACTCGATGGAATGATTTCTTTGTTTCTGTCACTGGTACCTTGTTGTTTTAGACAGTCTAGATGGTTATACTTTCTTTTAGCTTTGAATAAGTTTATTAAGTATATAGTTTATTAAGTATATAGTAAGCCAAAAAATAATAAATAGCAAGTAGTGAAAAGAAGGATGGATGAATGAATAGATAGACGGACAATCAATGTCATCAATTGGGCACTCAAAGCATCCAGCAGAAACCAACTAGAGAAGTCTGTCTAAGGCAGTCAGCTGGAGTCCCAGGAAAAGCAGAAAATCCTGTTTTGTGAGGCTTCCAAGTAAAAGAATACACAGAGAGATGTCATCCTCAAATTGAGTGCTCACAGCTCAACAGAAACCAATTGGGGAAGTTGAGGCAGTCAGGTAGAATTCCTGGTTGAGCTTTCTATCAATGGCTGAGCGTCCCACGATTCAAATTTTGGCTTCTTTTTCAACTACAGGCAGTTTTATACTGTAAAACGAACAACTGTAACCTTTGTTGGAAATGATCACCTTCTAGCTATTCTCAAGGATGGGGTACTTTATTCTTGGGTTGTTTTACCATTTTTTTTCCCTCTGGGTCATAGGGTCAGTGAAGCTAGGTCATCTACAGATAAGGAGCCTAGAGTACACTTAGAGCAAGATGATGCTTGGGTCTGAAATGGGAGAGGCAACCCCCCCTTCTAGAGATAGTTTCTTTGTGAGATCAAACAGCATAAGTCAATTTATCAATATAACATTCATTCCACCTGTCTGTGGTGAGATGTTTGCTACTGTTTCCTCACAAAAAGTTTGCACAGCACTGTCTCCTGCACTACATTCTGAGTCTGTTCTAAACTCACTTGACAGAGAACAAGGGCCTGAGAACCAGGGGGTTGGGGGAGCAGACTGAGTTCCTGGTCTGATAAGAATCTTAACCATTAAGATAAATATTAGTAAGAACATTGAGTTGAATTTATTTTTCATTCCCAATTTCATTCATCACCCTGATATTAGTAGGAATTATGTGCAGTTATTAATATTCAAAGGAATCTTATGTATCCTATGTAGCTTAAATACTATCATTTACCAGTGTTATTCTAGAATTGTAATTAAAAATAATTCAATAATCCAAGAAAATGTGTACTTATGCATAATAATAATTTATGCTGTTCTCTTAAGAATATTGCTTAGGGAAGGAATATTGCACATATATGTTAAAAGACCAAAATGCTTTGGGGAAGACATAATCTAAAGAAACTCCAATTTGCATGAAATAAATGAAGTTAAATTTAAATCATGATGTTAAATGTAACTTATGATAGTCAATGGCTTGTTGGAAAAATAAATATAGCATTTAGATGTATAGCCTGAAGGATCAATGAGTTTCTATTTTTATAATGACTATCAATCAAGCTTTATATTGGAGTCATGGTGCATCTGGTTTCTGCAATTGACTTGTACAGTGGAATTCAAAGATCAATACCTTTGCAGCTTACTCTTAAGAGGAGTTATTCTTTGCCTAGGGGGGAATTCTTCTGTTAAAATACAATAACCAAATGGATTTCATCTGAGATTATTAGGGCTGTCATCTAAAGCTGACCTAGTAGCCTGCTACCTTACAATTAATAAAATTTTCTTTATCTTAGTTTTCTGGTTTAATTTCTATTGCTGTGATAAACACCATGAACAGAATCAATTTGATGGGGAAAGGTTTCTTTTGTTGTAGACTTTCACATCACAGTCCATCATTTAGGGAAGTCTGAGCAGGAACACAAACAGAAACCTGTAGAGGGCAGTTTTTGCTACACTGCCTTATGCTCCTGGGCCGGTCATGCTATTCCAGCCACCCACGCAGGGATCCACAGATGAAACACACACACAGACATTAGCTTATTTTTAAAGTGCCTTGACTACCTCAAAGGCTGGGCATTCCTAAACGTTCCCCTGCTTCCACAGGCCCAATAGGGGAAGTAAGTGGCTGGTTGGCTTTATCTCCTGCCTATACTGAGTCACATTCTTCTTCCCCCAGTCCAGGCAATTCTCCCAGTCCTCTCTGAGTTCTACCCTCTCAAATCTAAGTGTCCTGCCCCATGCCCAGCCATTGGCCGCTGGTATGTTTATTGATAAATCAAAAACCAGTTGAGGACAAGAACCTTCAGTGTCTGGACACGCAGATTCAAAGCATTAGCACCAATCTCCAACAGGCAGGAACTGAAGCAGAGACCATAGAAGAGTGCTGCTTACTTGCCATGTCTTGTTCAGCTCACTGTTTTTTTTTCTTATGCTCCAAGACCACCTTCCCAGAGTGATATCATGCACAAGGAAGGGGGCCCATCGACATCACTCATCAAGCAAGAAAACAACCCATAGGCTTACTTACAGGCCAATTTCATGGAGATATTTTCTCACACAAATTTCCCTATTTCCAGAAGACTCTATCTTATGACAAGCTGACAAAAGATTATCAAGAGCACTCACTATTTCAGTCTCTTCTACTATTTGAATAGTAGACATAGGAACCTCAACATCCCTGCATGTTTGAGGTACCACTCAAGTATGTGGAGCACTTGTTATGTGATCTACATAAATAAGAATTGTTTCTTGATTAAAATCTAGAAATATAGATTCCTAATGGAAGATAATATCTCCTGTTATGGGTATAGTTTGCATTGGTTATCTGTTATCTATGTACTAGACCGATGAATTGGAAAACTTGTAAAGAAGCTAATTATTTCCCAATTGTTTTGAGGATTACATGTTTTCCAAATCATGAATTGCGAGTTTGTACATATGCAAATTTATCAACCGCAATAAAACTTTAAAAAGTTAAAAATGTCTAAGATAACCTAGAAGGAGGAAATGTTGCGGGGATTATATCTAATATCAGCTTCTGAAGCTATGATGAGGGCACTGGAGAAAAGTTAAGTAAATTAGAAGAGTAAGTCCAAAAAGCAGCACATTGTCACCTGATTTTTTTAATATTGTTAACATTTCAGAGCAATAGGTAAAGGATTATTATAGTGGTGTGAAGTAGTATGGCCCCTATAGACTCAGGTGTTTGAGTGATTGGTCCATAGGGAGTGGCACTATTAGGAGGTGTGGCCTTGTTGGAGTAGATATGTAAGTCACTGTGGGAGTGGACTTTGGGGTTTCCTATGCTCAAGCTACATCCAGTGACAGTCTTCTGCTGCCAATGATCAAGATATAGAACCCTGAGCTCCTTCTCTGGCACTATGTCTGCTTGGATGCTGCCATGCTTCCCACCATGATGATAATGGACTAAACCTCTTAAACTGTAAGCCAGCCCCAATTAAATGTTTCCCTTTATAAGAGTTTCTGTGGTCATAGTGTCTCTTTACAGCAAAGCTAGCTAAGAAATGATTAATTTCTTTCAGAAATGATTAATTTTGTACATGTGTAGAGCAAAATCACACCATACACAAACATTAATTTTTGTATCTACCTATGATGAGTAAAGCAACAAGCAGGTAGAGAAAAGCATAGGTAAGCATGTTTATGAATTTGCATGAGGCAACAACTTAGTTAATGGGGCACCAAAAGCACCATAAAAAATACTACCATGTTAGGTAGTGATAAAATAAAAACATCTTTTGACTAGGGCACCATGAAGAAATGAGAAATGAAGAAGGTATTTATTATTTTTGCAACTGACAGAAGCCTTGTGTACAGAATTTACAATGAACTTCTTAAGAACAAATATGGGAGCAAAAATTATCAGTTAAAAAACCAGTCAGGAGAATTGGACATAACCAAACAAGCTAATACCTTCATAGTGGATAGAGATAAAAAGATTAGCCGTATTAGTAGTTTTTTTTTTTTAAAGGCAAAATAGAGTTACAACATCACACATGCACACACTGATAGAATACTTACAATTAAACAAAGTTAAACTAGTAATCTGAAGCACTGGCAAGGATGAATTAGTAAGATCATACTTTAGTGCAATTACTTTTTTAAATGATTAGACATTATTTACTAACCATGAACATTTTTTTAGTGATTCAGAAATTCTATTACATGGCACATCATGAAATACTGAAAGTTATTCATAGCATGATTTTAGTAGCAGAAACTAGAAACAATCCATGCCTACCAATAGCAGAATGGACAAATCATATAATGTTTCAATGAGAAAAAGAATATACTAGGGAATAGAAAATTTTAAGAGCCAGACAATCAGGGAGTTTGTTGTGAGATTATGTCTCCTAGTAATGTTGGGGGCTGCACTCATGGAGTCTCACCAACATGAATGAATGCCTAGAAATGAGCTGAACTAGAACAACAGTGGCTCTGCTGGAGTGAACTGGGGATGTGGTCAGGGACCCATGGGCCCTATGTGGGAAACTATAGCCAACTGAGGAATTCTAACAGTGGGAGAGATAGTCTTCTCCAAGGAAGAGCACAAAGGTTGGTTAACCAATAGTAAATTATCAGCCCTGAAAACATATATACAGATAATATTATATAGACTGAGCAGAATATATATATGCCTCCTTGCTGTCTCAAATTATAATCTCCTTTTTCATTATTATACACACACACACACACACACACACACACACACACACACACACACACACACTGATGTCCTCCAACCAATAAACTGAATCATCTCCAGCAACTGGGATTCACATTGAGGGTAAAACAAGAAAATTAACCTGTGTTCTGGGGAGCAGAGATGAAGGGCAAGGCTATGTATTGTCATATGGGATGTGTAGGAACAGTGGATGGAGTTGTACCCTCTACGAGGATGGCAATTGTATTTGCTGAGGAAGGGGGGTCAGCACAGCAGCATGTCTGAATGTGTCTACGAGCATGCAATGGGACTTAAAGAAGAAAGTGCTCATCATCTATTAAAAACCTAAAAAGGAAGATTCCAAAAGTGCACAACAGTTGTGATGGCCTGGCTGCACAGTCTGACTTAGATGGAATTCTTTCTTATTCTAATCATTCTATGCTATTCCACCATTGTACCATTTTGATCATATTTTCCACATTCGATTCAGCTCATTGTCTAAGAAAGGGAAAATATGTGCACCAATTTCTAAGACTCTATCTTCAAAACAACGTTCTTCTTTAAAAAAAAAAAGTTCTGATTTTTGTGTGTTTGTATGTGTGTGTGTGTGTGTTAATGTACATGGCAGAGTATGGATGCAGAGGTCAGAGGACAGCTTGTAGGAGTTGGTTCTCTCTTGCTACCATGTGGATCCCAGGGATGGAATTCAGGTTTTGGTGGTAAGCCATCTCACAGGCCCAGTCTTTTTTCAATGGAATTTGTTAATGGTGAAGAAACATAAAATAACTAGAACTTAAAGGACATATTTTTTAATTGGATGCATTTTAATGATTTCTTATACTGAAGGGCAATTTGAAGTGATGGCTTAAGTGGAATACATTAGTTCTTTTCATAATCTTATCAGATATGATGAATACATATGCTTCAGGCATTCATTTCCTTTTCAAATCTAGATAAATAAAGCCTAGAACAATGTTTAAAGGTGACAGAAAATGCCATCCCAGAACAAGGCCCTTTGGCATGAAGAAAACATTGAGTTAACAGCACACAGGAAAGAACAGCGGGTGTGACAAAGGCATCTGACCCTCAGGGCTTTCTGAAAGCAGAAGGTAAAATGCCTTATGGAAGATATTGTTTCTTTACTGGGAGGAAAGTTGCATCATTATCACCAGGGAATGGGAGCTAAGACTGAGAAAAAACACACATGAACGCAGGCATGCACACAAGTTCACAGACAGGGCACATGCACACATGCACACACCTGTAGATGGAGTAGTGGCTCAGAGGATAAAAGTACAGGCTGTTCTTCCAGAGAACCTGGGTTCAATTCCGAGCATCACACAGCAACTGGAAATCATCTGTAATTCTGCTCCTGGTAATTAGATGCCTTCTTCTGGCTTCAACACTAGACTTGCATAAAATGCACATCTATATATTCCAGGAAAACACTCATATGCAAAAAATTAAATGTTTTTTTTTAAATCTTAATTTAATCTTTCTAGTTGTTTTTATCCCAGTAACTCACTTAGCTCGAGCCTCTTTCTCTTATCATAGTTTCATAATTTGCTACTCTGTATAACTGAGTATGTAAGCATCCAGTTTTACCATTTCCATGTCATTGACTTCTTTACTTTCTTAATCTTTAAAAAATTTATGTATATGTGTATTATGTGCTTATATGTATCTGTGCACCACATGCATGCAGTGTCTGTGGAGAGCAGAAGAGTATTTCAGATCCCCAGGACTGAAATTACCAATTACTATAAATGAGCATGCTGGGAATCAAACCAGGATCCCCTGGAAGAGCATCCAGTGCTCTTAACATCTGAGCCATTTCTCCAGCTCTGTTATTTCCTTATGAAGGCTTCCATCACCCCAAATCTATTGAACATAGTTCTGTGTCTTGTTCTTTTCCAAGGTCTTATGTCATTTTTATGATCATTCCCAGACAAAAACACAAAGAAAGCAGAGATAAAGCTTGTCTCCTTACATCTTTACCTATTATAGGATAGCTGTATTTTCAAACAGAAACCCAAACCAAAAGCAAACAAATAAATACCTACTCATAGTATCACCAAGATGGCAGTGATTTTGAGAAGTGGTTCTCAACCTGTGAGTCACAACCCCTTTAGGAGTTATCTATCAGATATCCTGTTTATCACATATTTATATTATAATTTTTAACAGTGGCAAAGTTACAGTTATGAAGTAGCAGCGAATGGTTTTATCATTGTGATTACCACAACATATATTAAAAGTTCACAGCAGTAGGAAGGCTGAGAACACCAAAAGGAAACCTAAATAACTTCACCCAAGAAGCTAAAAACAGCTCTTTTTTTCAAAGCTACCAGCTTCTAACTATGGCATCATTTTTCTCCCTTCGTGTGATTCTTTCAAAGTGGAACCTTTAAAAAGCCTTAGCAGAAAGAAAAAAGGTCTCACTATTGTTGGGGGCCGACTTTTAGCAGAAAGCGGCTATCAGCTTTGCAGCCATCTTGAGCCATATACCCTGACATGAGATTTGAATTACAATAGCCTACAACAGCTGAGAACACTCCGATAATCTTGGTTTAGATACCTTGAGATTAAAGGTGCATGAGATTAAAGGTGCATGAGATTAAAGGTGCATGAGATTAAAGGTGTGTGACTTAAGAGTATGATTTAGAAGTATAGAGATCAGAGTTAGAGACAAGACCTAAGGGCATGATTAAAGGTGTAACTTAGAGGCGTGGCTTAGAATCAGACTATAGAAGACAGAACCAGACATCAGACTAGAGAGAGAGATTCATACACATCAGACATTAGGTAGAATCTGCCCTCACCCTCGCTCTTGCTGAAACCGGACCGGCAGACCAGAGCAGCAGCTTGGGCCAGGATACAGTGGCCGCCCAAACGTGGGTCGGCCTGGGCCTCAACATTTTGCCTGGGCTGCAACATTTATTTTGGCCGCCCCAACTTGGGGCTAGTGCGGTCCCCAACACACTATAGGCTGTGACCTTGGTCATTCCTGACTCATCCCATCCTAGATTGTACTTTATGGCATGCTTACAATAGTGCATCTTCTTGCCAGAGTTCCTGTCCCTTTACAGTTCTCTTCCAGTCTCACATACTGCAAAACATGCCCAGTTCCCAAACCACATATCCCTGAACATTTCACGGTGTGTATCTCATCTGCTAACCTAAGTGTGGGGTTGCAGTTCTGGCCACTCACAATCCTCAGGGTGGCCCTTTATGAGGGCAAGTTGTTCTGCAATCTCCAACAAGCAAGACTTGTCAAGAAATATATTTTTTTTTTTACACTTGATTGTTGTGGATTGATTAGGCATAGGGCAGAGAGGGGAAGAACTGACCAGAGTTGTATGTATAGCCTCAGCCTTAACCCCGCTGCCAAGTTTGTCTTGCTAGAGACTTCACTTCACTACTCACAAATGAGCCAGTGTCAATAATTATAGGATCATGGAAATTTAAATCCATAAAGACCAAAGACAACTGTCCAGCCAACTCCGTCACCCAAAGTGAAGGGTTCTTAGTCTAAGTTACTTTCTCAAGATATCTTTCAAGGGCAAAGACAAGATTGTGATGAATTGACTCTGGCTCACTGTTCCTCCCATCATTAAATGCTGCTGTTGTTCAACAGAAAAAAAAAATACTTGAGGTGGGTGATGAGTACGGAAGTTCTTTAGGATAACTTGTAATCCAAACTTGAATACAGTGTCTGAGGTACTATTGCATATTGTTGTTATAGAAACCAGAATTTAAAATAAATTCTAATCTCGCTTTAATTTTTGATAGTCTTTATGTCTTATTGTGTTTTTAAAAAGAAAAAAAAGGACCTTTTTGGTAAAGTGATGTATAACAAAAAAGCCTCATGATTTTGAATAGTGGAAAGCATAAAATCCAAATTACTGCAGGTCTCATTATAATGGCACTAAAGAATCACCTCATTAGTAGTGATTATCTGGGTATTAATAGAAGTTCCTGACCTACGGGTTCCTTTTGCAAGTGTTCAGGGTGATTTGTAGCATCATGCTGCCTCAGGGAAGAATACATTAAAAAAACCTTCATTTTAGTGTTGAAGGAGCAAGTTGAAGGAAGGAGATTTATGACATACTGAGTGATGAAAATAGGTAATCTATTTATTGCCAAAACTGTTATTTATAAGGATTCACTGCACCTTTCTTTATAGAATCAGCCATTTCTTCTGCAAATTGTGTGTGTGTGTTGTGTTGTATGTGCCTGTGTGTCTGTGTGCCTGTGTATGCATGTATATATGCTGTTTTTCATTTATTTTCTATGCTGTGTTATTGTACAGTGAAGCTGACTGCATCCTGGAGATGAATACTAACCTTAGAAAAATTCCTGGTTTTGGTGCTGAGAGAATCTGCATGGCCAAAGATAACTGTAATAATGTTAAGAAAGAGTCTTCTCACCCAGAAATAAACCCAAGTCTCATGGAGACTTGAGTTTTGATAAAGCTGCAAAAACCATACAATGGAAAAAAAGAAAGCATCTTCAACAAATGCTGCTGCTCTAACTGGATGTCTGCATATAGAAGAATGAACATAGATCCATATTTATCACCCTGCACAAAACTCTAGTCCAAGTGGATCAAGGACATCAACGTAAAACTGGATACACCAAGTATCATAGAAGAAAAAGTAGGAAATACCTTTGAATACATTGGTACAGAAGACAATTTCCTTAACAGAATACCAATGGCTCAGGGTCTAAGAGCAACAGTTTATAAACGGGACCTCATGAAACTGCAAAGCTTGTGTAAAGCAAAGGATACTGTCAATAGAACAAATTGGCAGTCCACAGATTGGGGAAGGATCTTCGCCAGCCTGACATCTGACAGAGGGCTAATATCCAAAATTTATAAAAAAAAAAAAAAAAAAACAAACCAGGAAGCTAGACACCAACGACTCAAACAACCCAATTTAAAAAGTGAGGTACAGAGCTAAACAAAGAATTATCAACAAAGGAATCTTGAATGACCAAGAAACACTTAAAGCAAATGTCCAAAGTCCTTAGTCATCAAGGAAATTCAAATGAAAACAGCTCTGAGGTTCTATCTTGCACCCTTCAGAACGGCTAAGATTAAACAAAACCAACAAACCTCAAGAGATAGTACATGCTGGATGTGGAGCAAGGGAAACACTTCATTGCTGGTGGGAGAGCAAACTTGTACAACCACTTTGGAAATCAATTTGGCAGTTTCTAGAAAACTGGGAATAGTTCTACCTCAAGACCCAGCTACATCATTCCTGGGTATATACCGAAGAGATGCTCCAACATCCCACAAAGATATTTGCTCAGCTATGTTCATAGCAGCTTTATTCATGATAGCCAGAAACTGGACATCCTAGATCTCCCTCAACTGAAGAATGAATAAAGAAATAGTGTTATATCTACACAATGGAATACTAGTCAGCTATTAAAAACAAAGACATCATGAATTTTGCAGGCAAATGGATGAAACTTAAGAGTATCATCCTGAGGGATGTAACCCAGTCCCAAAAGGACATGCATGATATGTACTCACTTATAAGTGGATATTAACAATAAAATATAAGTACCATGTTACACTCCACAGACCCTGAGAAGATAAACAAGAAGGAAGATCCAAGTGAGAACGCTTGAATATCACTTATGAGGGGGAATAAAATAGTCATAAGAGGCAGATAAAGAAGTAACTGAGAGGCAGGGGGCATGGGAAGGGGAATTAGGGGATCAGGATTAGATGTGACGAAAAACAGGAGAGATGACTAGATGGCCATGAAGATGAATGGAAATCTACAACTGACTGGAGTGAGGAGGTGCGGTGGGCATCTCCAGGAGGAGACCTGGGATAAGGGAGACTCAGTGGGTGCAACCTTATCTGCGACTCACAACATTGGGGATATCGAACCTGAAGAGGCCACCTCCTGTAGCCAGGAAGGAACTCCAGTGGTGCAATAGAGACACCAGCTCACCCACAAAATTTCCAATCCAAAATATATCCTGTCTATAAGAAATACAGGCACATAGGATGGAGCAGAGCCTGAGGGAATGGCCAACTAATAACAGGCTCAACTTGAGACCTACTTCATGGGCAAGCATCGATCTCTGACACTATTAATTATACTCTGTTATGCTTGCAAAAGGGAGCATGTTGTCCTCTGAGAGGCTACACATAGCAGCTGACTCAAACAGATACAGCCACCCACAGCCAAACAGTGATAGAGCTTGGAGACTCTCATGGAAGAATAGGAGGAACAGCTGCAGGCCCCAAAGGGATAGGAACACAGGAAGACCAACAGAGTCAACTAACCTGGACTCTTGGGGCTCTCAGAGTCTGAACCACCAATCAAAGAACATGCATGGGCTAGAGCTAGGCCTCCCAGCACATATGTGCAGCTTGATCTTCATGTGGGGCCTGAATAGCAGGAATGGGGGCTATCCCAAAAGCTGTTGCCTGTATGTGGGATAGGTTCTCCTAACTGGGCTACCATACTGGCTGGTTTTGTGTGTCAACTTGACACAAGCTGAAGTTATCACAGAAAAAGGAGCCTCCCTTGAGGAAATTCTTTCATAAGATCCAGCTGTAAGGCAGTTTCTCAATTAGTGATCAAGGATAGGAGGGCCCATTATAGGTGGTGCCATCCCTGGGCTGGTGGTCCTGGGTTCTAGTCTATAAGAAAGTAAGCTGAGCAAGGCAGGGGAAGCAAGCCAGTAAGTAACATCCCTTCATGGCCTCTACATCAGCACCTGCTTCCAGACTTGCTTGAGTTCCAGTCCTGATTTCCCTTGGTGATGAACAGCAGTGTGGAAGTGTAAGCTGAAAAAAATCCTTTCCTCCCTAACTTGCTTCTTAGTCATGATGTTTGTGCAGGAATAGAAACCCTGACTAAGACAGCTACCTTGTTTGGCCTCAGTGGAAGAGGAAGCACCTAACCTTGCAGAGACTTGGAGTGCCAGGGTGGAGGGATCCCCAGGGAGTCCCCTACCTACTCAGAGGAGAAGGGATGGGAGAATAAGGGAAAGATTGTAGGAAGGGTTGACTGGGAGGAGCAATGAGTAGGATGTAAAGTAAATAAATAAAACATAAAATAAAATTTAAAAAGTCTTCTCACATCTGAATTTTTAATTGATAAAATATTAAAAGTTTCAATATTTTTCCTCTCAGTTTTTACTGTTGTTAAACATTATTGTAGTTAAAAGGCTGGGAAGTAAGAACTGTTTTGTTTTTCAAAAAACTGTCCCTTTATTTAGTCTCACCTCTTATCAAGGAATCCTCTCTCTGCAGCAGACAGAGATCATTACAGAAAACAGCACCGAACAAAATGCAGAGTTGTGGAGTTTACTCCCTATGGGTACATCTCCAATGCAACTCCAACATCTATGGGTCGACCAGGAGATGCAGAAGACAGAGCAAAAGAGCAAGATCCAGAGGAGCTGTGGGTTTATTGTGAGAATGTGTTTCGTAGGACTGTTAGGAGCAATAGCCACAAAGTCTCATCAACACGACTGTGTGAGCATGAGCTGAACAAGGCCAACAACAATGCATGTGGGAAGACAAACAGAGCTCTTCATCTTATACAAAGAACTACAGGCAACCGAGGAATTCGGAGAATAGGAGAAACAGTTTTTCCCAGGGGAGACCTCACCAATTTGTTATTCAATGCCAAATGGCCAGCCCTGAAAACATACATACAAGTGACATTATACAGACTGAGCAATCTGTGTCTGAATATTTAGGAATGTACATGCATGTATATACAGGTATACATGTAATGATAATTAATGGGGAAAAGGTGGTCATAAATATGAGAGAGCAAGGAGAGGTATATGGGGGTGTTTGAAAAAAGGAGAGAGAAAGGGAAATATCAACTATAATATCAATTATATATCAACTAAATATCAATTATATATAAATATAAAATACATAAATATAATATATATAAATATAAAATATAAAAATATAAATATCAATTATCTATCAACTAAATATCAATTATATATAAATATAAAATACATAAATATAATATATATAAATATAAAATATAAATATCAATTATATATCAACTAAATATCAATTATAATATCAACAAATATAAGAAATAAAAGAATCCACACTTCAGTAATCCAAACTTCTTTTGATTATCGCCTTGTTAAAAATAAGTTGGAGAAGAACCAACATTTCCTGTTCTAAACTTATTTCCCCATTTGTCAAACATTCATTCCCCCCCCCGAAGTATAACATACAATTTAACTCAGTACTTTAAAAAAAAAAAAGGAATTTAAAGATACTGCAGTAGAATAAGGCTCCACGGTAGAGTGCTGGGCCAGTGTGTGACAGGTCCCAGGTACAATTCCCAAATAACCAAAAGCAAAGGCGAAGGTGAAGTAGCACTAGGAACAAAGTATTGTTTGATTCTCTACCTTCTGCTCAGAAAACATGGCCCCCTTTCCTTGCCCAGCATCTTTATTATTCTATTATTTGTAGAAAGAATTTAGCAAGCAATTTACAAGAAGAAAGCACCCCCGGAGCTTTAGGTCTTGAATTGCCACTTTTCTGATGCGTTTTAAACATGCTGTTTGCTAGAAATAAAAGTCACGAATCAAATCCTTATTCTTTGAAAGCTGCTTGAATAAGGGGTGAGTCAAATTGATGCTTTGGAAGGAAGCCTGGTATGATGACTTCATACCTATACTACAGAGCGGTCCCAGCATTAGCCGAAAAGAGTGCTTATTGTGTAGAAAGTGTTTTTGGAACAAAAAAATGTCAGGGAAATGCTTCAGGGAGAGAGAGGAGAGAGAGAGAGAGAGAAAGAGAGAGAGAGAGAGAGAGAGAGAGAGAGAGAGAGAGAGAGAGAGAGAGATTGAGAGTCGGCCAAGGCATTTAGCATTATAATCAGGTCTTCTTAAATGTATTTTTATTCAACCAAGTATATCCTATAAGATCTAAAATTGCCTTTTTGTAGAAACAATTCATTATATTTCTCCTTGTCCTTCCTTTGCATCTGAGATGACAAGACTATCAGAATTCTCCCAAATGCCTGGCAGCAAATGGCTCAGAATGAGCCTTTGACATGACTTCACTGAAGATAAGGGTAGTGTTTTGCTTGTTCTAGAAGTCAGAGCAGCTGGGCAATGACCTTATGGCACAGTAGTCTTTATGTGTGACGGCAGAATTCTTTCTGAGTTTCCCTCTCACATTTTCTGCTTGTCACTTTTGGTGACATTTCTGAGGCGAAAATCTGGCAAGAATAAAGTTCAACATACTAAAGCTACATGAAGACTGTGTTAGATTTTTTAGAAATGGACCAACACTCCCTTCTGGAAGAAGACCTCCTCCCTGTTGTTTGTCAACAGCATGTCATGAGCTGTTTTCCTTTATCCCAAAAGTGAGGGAAATACGAACCCAAACCCGTTCTGGTAGCATTTCAGGAGTGCTACGCCAAGCTGTTTACGTGTTTTGTTTGGACAAGAAAGGAATAGGAATGAAAGGGAGGGATTGAAGCAGAGAAGACTCCGTAAGGACAAATGTTCCTCTCTGCATTGATATTTCACAAACTGCTTGGAAAGCATCTGGAGAACACTTAGGCCCACTTTTAAATCATGTTGAACCACAGTCCTTTTGATGAGAAGGAGGTTTTGTCAGCATTTAATCATTAAGACATCTCAGCCATCAGTAATAAAAACACAAGTTTCACCCTCTGAAGTGGAAAGTTTGGACATTCGATCATTGATTTTCTGCCTCTCGTTGAGACCCTGGGGTGCTGCATTAAAACATCTGTTCTCACAAACCCCACTCAGTTTCTGCAAGGGGCGAGCAGGTTTCACTCCAAGTCTTATTTGCATTATGCAGTTATTGTCAATTAAGGATAAACATGTGCTCAAGTATTCAACCTGGCATGGTGGATTCAGTGAAGTCAACACAGCAGGTCAGTGTTCTGAAGGATTGAGGAACAGTCAGAGAAATGCTCCATGTTGAGTGGTTGTCAGGGAGACATGCTGCATCTAGTCTTTCTCCATTATCCTAGGTCTCTCTTGCATTCTTTCTGTTGTCTCCAGAATAAACTTGAATAAACACAAAGAACTACCCCGGACAAGCACACAACTCCAAAATCTGCTTAGCCTGCACTGTTTCTTAGTTCAGTACTTACTCTAGGTCATGAGAGTACTATCAAACACGTTTCCTTTGTGCGGCAAATTTCTAAGTAAAGGTTGAGACTAAGGCAGCAGTATTGCCTTAACTGGGATCATTGGCGTGTTACAGAAGATTCTGATGGCCTTTGGGAATATAAAAACAATTCAGAGAAAAATAAATGTTTTGATCTATAGGTTTTAATTGGGGGGAGGGGGGCTGGTGGGGTTTTTTGGTGTTGTTAAGTATGCTGCTGTAATTTAGTAAATAGTATTTACATGTAAAAATAAAAGTATTTGAAAAACGAAGCAAAACTTGAATATGACCTACCACTTCTTTCATTTTACCCATGGAAAAAAAAGAGTTATCTCTAGACAGTCATTCTTGTCAAGGGGAGTTACAGAATATCCATGTCCTAAGACTCAGAACACTTGCTGAAAAGAAAAGTACTAAAACCCATCTCTTCACTCACCCACTCACCCAGCCAATGGACCAATCAGTCAACAGGAACTAGATGAATAGGCAAAAGCACAGGAAGAAAGGCTCTTTGTGAAGAGCTTTAAAATGCTTATTTATTAGCTGTGTGAATATTATATAATAAGTTTCATCCCTAGGACCACAGATTCTTTATTTATGAAAAACAAAAAACAATTGAATTGACTCTGGCTCATTGGGTCACCATAAGGGTTAAATGAGATAATACATTTCTAAAGTTATGCAGATCATGTGCTTTAGAGGTTGAAAGTTTGCACTCCTTAGAAATCATAGGTCAGGATCCTAATCCCAAAGTGATTGATGGCTTTGGGATGATCACTGACACATAATGTCTTGAGGGTGGAGCTTCCTGGTGGGATCAGTGCTTCTATAAAGAAAGACACCAGATAGCTTGGTCTTCCTCTCTGCACCTTCGTGCTCACAGAGAGATGGCCGCTACTTACCAAGAGAAGAGGATGAACAATAAAGCTCAAAATTGCTGGAAATGCAGTCTTAATGGATGCTAAAATTATACTCGAATATGCGATTGTGTGAACTGACTACCTTTCTTGGAGGGCTTCCTTTGTCGCCCACCCACAGCCTTGTCTATTTTTATTGTGCTATTATCCCAGCCATACTTCCTTACAGATTTTGCACGAATTTTACATCAACTTTTATTGGAAACATCTTGTGTACCATACCTTCTATGTGTGAGTATGTGCAAAGAATTTTTAACCTATTTGTTTGAAAATAAAATCCCAAACCAGAACTCAGATATGGCTCCTTTGTGAGGGAGCATGACGAGAAGCTGCAGGTGTTTAGCTGAGAGTTGGTGCACAGTCAGATGCAAGCTCTGGTCAGGAGGTGTTTATTATTTCCATGATTTCAATCTATCCACAAAGCTGATTAAATTTAAATAATGCAAGAGTCAATATTCTAAATATTTCAGTAACTTCTAGGTATGCAAAGTGCAGAAATGTAAAAAGTCTGACCTACCTACAGTGTAGGTCTTACAGTAGCAATAAAAATAAATGATTTAAAAAGTGTCATTTTATGTTGGAGCTGATGTGCCTACTAGTAACTCTCACAGTGGACCATAAAGAATACTCTTTTTATTTCAAACCTAATTATCACTGAAGTCAATGCCTGGTTTTTTTATGTTCTTCTGTTTTTCGTTTCCTAAAACCTAAGTCCAAAAAATTTGTTAGCTCAGAAAGAACATTCCAGAATGGTCCTAGCCTTAATTCTCAGTTATGGATATCTGTGTATTAAGACTTTATTGACAACACTAGTAAATCATAACTGCAAAGATGCTCTCTATTAGGTGTTTTCTGTGAGCAAAACAGAAAAGTTTAAGGAAACAGGAATTTAATTTCCATAGGATTTCAATGATATTATTTCTAGTTACACACAAGGAGAGTAATGAACAGGGAGTTAGGTTACTCACTTGGCTGAGATCCTTCTAACTGTAAATGCACTTCAGATTAGTCTCCGTGTTTGTAAATCTAGCTACAAGAGCGGGATGGCTGGGAGGTGATGGGAAAGTATGCACATGCAGCCAGAGGGGTTTATTCATTAGTGTCTCCGATGCTGAGAATAATCACTACCAGGTTTGACTAACCCTCAGACAGAGCTACATCCAGCCCAGGGAACCTGCTAACGCAGCTTATGTAAAGCATTCTAAGAATTCTTTTCCTTGTCATATGGTTCTAGAGCAAGGATTTTGTAGAAAGACAAAATGACATCATATCACGATTTTAAACGGCTGGGCGGTTCTGATGGACTAGGAACACTAGAGTAGACAACAGCATTTATGGGTGTGTGTGTGTGTGTGTGTGTGTGTGTGTGTGTGTGTGTGTATGTGTGTGTATATGTGTGTGTGTGTGGATGGGTGCTTTGTGTGTGTGGGGGGGTGCTTTGTGTGTGTGGGTGCTTTGTGTGTGTGTGTATGTGTGGGTGCTTTGTGTGTGTGTGGGTAGGTGCTTTGTGTGTGTGTGGGTGCTTTGTGTGTGTGTGTGTGTGTGTGTGCACGTGTGCACTGCATGCATGTCTTATACAGGCAGAAAACCGAAGAAGCTGTCAGATGCCCTGGAATAGGAGTTACAGATAATTGTAGTCTGCCATGTGAGTGTTAGGAACTGAGGGTAAGGCCTCTACAAGACCAGCAAGTGTTCTTAACCATCCCATCATCTCTACAGCCTCTCCCTTTTCTCTTTATGTGTGTGCATAATATGGCTAAAAAAGGGACTATTTATTTAGTAAATTCTTGGATCATATGCAAAAATTATGCCTCTTATGCTCATCTCAGTGAGCAGAGGAATAAGCATAGTGATTAAGATCATGGTGTTAGAAGTCAGCCTCTTACATATTAGCTGTGAATAGCTTATGCAAGTTACTTAGGATCTCTGGACATCAGTGTTCTAATCTATAAAATGGCACAACAGCCATATGGATAGAGTTGTTACAGAATTAAATGAGGTCATGGTATTTGTAAAACACTTGGCATACGGCTGGATGGATCATTAACATTCTGTTATTTGGAATTAAGTGCTTCTTCACTATTTGTCAGAAACCATAATAGATACTCTTCTTTCAAAGTTCTGGAATGAATAGTGCTCACTTTACTCTTCATTGTTATGCCATTAAAACAAAACAAAAGAGTCAGCATAGGTTTGTTAAGAAAAAAATGAGAAGGAATGGAGTGGAGTTCCTGTGGCTCATATATTTTTCTAATTGATATCAGTTTCCTGTCTTCCTGTTTGCCACTGACCTATCCTCTCTCTTTCTTCCTTGGGGAAAAACAACTCAGCAGCAATAACAACAACAACAAAAAAAACTATATTTTCCTGCTGTCCCATTGTTTTTCCCCCAAACTCCCAATTCACAAGCCTGCTCACCTTCCCTTGCTCATCCCTCAGACTCCCTCCACATACATCCTGCTAAGGCCCATGGGAAGACCAGTAAAGTGCCAAGGAAGAAAAATGTTTACAGGAAGAAACTGTGATCTGAAGGAGGTAGAAATGAACATTGTGAAAAGAAGAGCCCCGTGGGAAATGGTAACAGCCATGGGAAGTGCACGCAGTCCCCTGCACCAGTGACAGCCTGTGGAAAGAAGCTTTGCTAGGAAAGTAAGGAAAATCCCTTGGTTTTTATAGACCACGTGTCTTCCAAAAATACCTGGAGAGCTGATATGTTTTTCTATGGAAATTGCACAAGTTCCAGTACTGTCAGCTCAGGACAGTTTCAGCACTGACTTCAGGTAAACAGACGACACTGTCTTTACCATAAATGTCAGTTCTACTATTAAGGGCTGTGCTATAAATAACGTTAGCATTTTGCCTTCCAACTGCTAAAGATCTTGTGTGGCATATCATTTCATACTTACATAAGCCTATGGAAAAGGTACCACAAAGGCTGGGTTTTTATTAATTTTTTTTCATTCATAATGAGGAAGTAGAAAGCTATTGATTTAACTGATTGAGATAAGTAGAAGATTTCTGTTGTAAATTCAGGAATTCAGACTTTAGTCTCCTTGTTCTGAACTTAGTCCAGGCAAAGCAGTCACGGGAGGAGTCTGGTATCTTGCCACATTGACTGAATGTGTATGGAAACCTATAATTTTTACATGCTATACTAGTTACTAGGGCTGGGGCAGGAACCAAGACAGAAAGAGAGACAATAACAAGGAAAAGCAAATTAATAGAGGATGTTTGTAGATTACAGTATTATCTCTGAAGGACATAACAAGATGCAAGGCCATGAGCCTCCTGTAGTTATTTGTCTTTACAGTTAAGATAAGACAGTGTCGCTGTGAGAAAGGCAACTATGAATTCTGGACAGGAATGAAACTAGAAAGGCTTGTGTAGTGAAAGAAGCTGTTGTTATTGGGGGACAGGATGTAATGTCGTGATTGGAAATTAGAAAGGATCCAGCAGACCAGTTTTGAAGTATGTATCCAGCCAACCTCACCAGGACATTCTTAACTGAATCCCAAACTCAACTCACAAGGGTGTACTCCCAACAGCCCTCTTTGCACATAAACCTTCTTGCACAGTTTTCATGGAACAAGAATGTACTGAAACTCAGCTATGTACACTGTGCAATAAATTGCAAAACACATGAAGCTGTTTCTCTCATGGAATTTCATTTGCCTTTTGTATTTGGATGCCTGAATACTTGCTTAGACATTTGATTCTTCTTACTGGTGAATATGAACATGTACATGTTGTTTAGAGCTACCTGAGATTTTTTTTTTCTGGGGTTTGCCCTACGTTAAACGACAGAGTCAAGTGTATGTAATACGTAAACGTGAAGCAGGCTTAGCAAACAGACACAGAAGCAGAGCTGAAGAAGGAGGAACTATTTAAGAGTCAGAAACCTGAAGTTTGTGTGCATTAAAAAAAAAAAATCCCCTCTGGGCTCTAAATAACTGTGTGTCACCTTCAACAAGATAGCTAACCTCTCTGGGTTCTTCAGTGTTTTCTCCACGGTAACAAGAATAATAGTTCTCGTCATTTCCCTGCCTCTGGGGGTATTGTCAGAATTAATGAGACACCAGGGTGAAAGGCTTTGCACTTTTCTCCCTCTGAGAATGCTGGGATACAAACAAAGTAATATCTCTATTTTGCGAACTCTCTTTTTGCATGGCTTAGTAGCACTCAGAGAAGAGCTCACAGAGTTTTTGAAGCAGCAGCAATTACTGTAGGTGTTACGTGTTATAAGGCAAAACTGTATCTGCCAGGAAAAACAAAGGTGGGGGGAACCAAAAACTCCAGTCAGAGAAGGTCTGCTCACTCTGTGAGGCAATCAGTAGGTGGCTTGGGATAATTGCAAGTAAAATATTACTGAGCACAGAGTAGAGGAAGTGGGGAGGTGAAGCTACCTAATTAAAGTTGCCATCCCGAAGGAAGAGAGAGAAATGAGGCACTGGCTGCTGACACATTGCTGAAAGGTGCTTAGACACACGCTGGAGAGAGAGGATAGAAGTTGGAGGTCAAGCGTTTGTGTCTGTACAGGGGAACTGCTCAAAGCAATTAGAATGGTAAGGCACCAGCCGGAAGTTAAACCGTAATAGGTTAAAAAAAAAAAGTTCTCAACAATTCCCTGAATTAACTGCTGAATTGTCTATTCATCTAGGCAGGAGGTATTTTTTTTTTCTAGTGCTGTCATCTCCGTGGAAGGTAACAATCCTCCCAGTGTTGATGGGTGGTAATACTGTAAAATGCCCAAGTAGGAAGAGAGATGAAAGGCATTAGAATGCATTTCTACCATGCACAACACAAATTTCTTTTTTTCCATTAAGTTATTTATTTACTTTACATTCCTCCCTCCTCTCCTCCCATACCCTTCCTCTCACCTCACCCTCCCCATCTACCCTTGCTCCCCTCCCCTTCTCCTCAGAAAAGGGAGAGGCCTTCCATGGATACCAACCAGCCTTGGCATATCAAGTGGCAATAAGACTAAGTGCATCTTTTTCTATTTAGGCAGCCCAGTTAAGGGAAAGGGATACAATGCAGGCAATGTAGTCAGACAACCCCTGCTCCTGTTGTTAGGAGTCCCACACGAAGATTCAGGTACACAACTGTTAGGTATGTGCACAGGGCCTGGGTCTATTCCATGTGTGCTCTACGGTTGTCTGCTTTCTGTGAGGACAGGTTAATTGATTATGTAGGTTTTCTTGTGGTGTCCATGGCCCCTCTGGCTCCTTCAATCCTTCCTGCACCTCTTCCACAGGACTCCACAGGCTTTACTTAATGTTTGGCTGTGTGTCTCTGCATCAGTTTCCATCAGTTACTGGGTGAAGTGTCTCTGGTGACAGTTATGCTAGGCTCCTGTCTGAAAGTATAGCACAATATCATTAATAATGTCAAAGGAAGGCTATCTTTCATGGCATGGGTCTCAAGCTGAGCCAGTCATTGGTTGGCCCTTCCTTCAAATTCTGCTCCATCTTTTACCAGTGCACATGATGTAGGGAGGACAAATTGTGGTTCTAAGGTTATGTGGCTGGGTTGGTGTCCTAATACCTACATTGTACTTCTTGCCTGGTTATAGGAGATAGCCAGTTCAGGCTTCATATCCCCCATTGCTGCAAATCTTAGCTGGTTCACCCTCAGAGATTCTTGGAGGATCCATTGTCCTAACTTTCTACCCCATCCTAGAGCTTCTCCGACCAACCCTGTTCTCTCTCTCAGTACTCTCTCCCTCTGTTTTCTCTGCATCTCATCCTTCCTGTTCCTATCCCCTCCCCCCTGCTAGTCTTCTCCCTCCCTCCATCTCTGATGTCCAATCTATTTCCTTTTCTCAGTGAAATTTAGTGTCTCTCCCCCCTCAACCCCCTTGAGGCCTCCTTGTTACTTAGCTTCTTTGAGTCTATAGATTGTAGCATGGCTATTTTTACTTTATGCCTAATATCCACTTTAAGTGAGTACATACTATATTTGTCTTTCTGGGTATGGGTTACCTCACTCAAGATTTTTTTTTAGTTCTAGCTATTTGCCTTTAAGTTCCATAATGTCATGATTTTTTAATGGTTGAATAATACTCCATTGTGTAAATGTATAGCATTTTCTTTCTTTCTCTCTCTCTCTCTCTCTCTCTCTCTCTCTCTCTCTCTCTCTCTCTCCCTTCTCTTTCTTTATTTCTTTTTAAGATTTGTGTATTTATTTTATGTATGTGAGTGCCCTGTCTGCATGCACACCTTCATGCCAGAAGAGGGCATCAGGTCTCATTACAGATGGTTGTGTCCCAACTTGTAGTTGCAATAAATTGAACTCAGAACCTCTGGAAGTGCACCCAGTGATCTCAACAGCTAAGCCATCTCTCTAGGCCCATACCACATTTTTTTAATCCATTCTTCAGTTGAAAGATATATGGTTTTTTTCTAGTTTCTGGCTACAATGAATAAAGCTGTTATGCATAATATGTGTTCTTGTGGTATGGTGGAACTTCTTTTAGGTATATGCCCAGGAGAGGTATAGCTCCTTAAGGTATTGAGATAGATCAACTCTCAATTTTCTGAGAAACTTGCAAATTTATTGACAAAGTGGCTGTACAAGTTTGCACTCTAACCAGCAATAGATAAGTGTTCTCCTTGCTCCACATCCTCACCGTCATGAGCTGTTGTTTGAGTTTTTGATGTCAGCCATTCTGATAGGTATAAGATGAAATCTCAGGGTTATTTTGATTTGCATTTCCCTGATGATTAAGGACACTGAACATTTGAACAATTATTTATATATTTTGGATATCAGCCTTCTGTCGGATGTAAAGTTGGTGAAAATCTTCTCCCATACTATAGGTTGTCATTTTATCCTATTGATGGTATTCTTTGTCTTACAGAAGCTTTTCATTTTCCATGAGGTCCCATTTACTAATTAATGATCTTAGTACTTGAGCTTTGAGTGTTCTGTTTAGGAAGTTGTGTCCTGTGTCAATGAATTAGAGTCCTTTCCCCACTTTCCTCTTCTATCAGATTTAGTGTATTCATTTTATATTAAGGTCTATAATTTTACATGGACTTGTGTTTTGTGCAGGGCAATAAATTTGGATCTATTTGCATTTTTTACATGCAGACATTCAGTTAGGCCATCACTGTTTGTTGGAGATGCTTTCTTTTTTTTTTTTTTCAATTTTATAGTTGACTGTATAGACTTCTTTGCCAAAAATCAAATCTCTAAAGGTGTGTGAATTTATTATTTGATTTGATGCTGATTCTTTGATTTGAGTCAATTGATCAATCTGTCTGTTTTTATGCTACTACCAAGTGATTGTTATTATTATTGATCTGTAGTACAGCTTGAAATCAGGGATGGTGATGCCTCCAGAAGTTCTTCTATTGTATAGATTTGTTTTAGCTATCCTGGGTTTTCTGTTTTTCCATATTAAGTTGAGTATCGGTTTTTCAAGGTTTTTAAAGAATTGTGTTGGGATTTTGATGGGAATTGCCCTAAATCTGTAGATTGCTTTTGGCAAGAAGGTCATTTTTAGAAAGTTAATTCTTCCAATCCAAGAGTATAGGAGAACTTCCCATCTTCTGATATCTTCTTCAATTTCTTTTAAAGACTTGAAATCTTTATCATACATGTCTTTTGAACTGGACATTTCTGATTTCTTTAACAACTCAGTTGTATCACATGATGTTTTTCTGCAAGCTGACTTGTGAGAGGGCATGTAATGTTTTGCTGAAAACAGACACTTGAGAGGGTGCACAATGTTTGGAGAGAATTTAAATGGAACCCCATTGCCCCAATCCAAGGGGAATTCAACAAGGACCTGGGGGTGGGGTGAGGGGAGGAGCAGATGAATGAGTGGACAAGAGACACGAAGAAGGAGAGCAAGTCAAGGATTTTGATCAAGCTCTCAAATTTTAATTTCAGACAGAAGGTTATAAAGGCATAGCAAAATGGGAAGTTTAGGCAAGGATCATTGCTTAAGGCTATCCACTATTGTATTCTCAATGCCTAAGAACATCCCACTATTGTAAGCGGGGGTGGGGGGGGTGGGGGGGTTTGGGGGGCGGAGGGCGGGCAAGGGAATACCAGACATTCTTTTAAGTTCCTGGGGCCTGAGACTTTTCTTAACCTTGTACTTTAACTGACTAGGTTTTTCCACAACAGCAGGTAATTTCATGGGTTTGGCTCCCCGACACCCAATAAACAATGAGAAGACACTATTGCATTGCTATGCCATGCAACACTTTGTTAGTCCTCATTGGTCTTCATTGGTTTTCACTTTGTAGAGAGGAACATGGCAAAGAACTTCTTGTGGTATTGCAGCTGATTTTGGCTGCTTAGAAACAGCCTTGCTGTTTCTGACACTGCTACTGATTCATGTTTTATGTTTGCTATTCTACTGGACTGCCGCTATCTTGACAATGAAGAATAGAATTGCCCCAAGGGACCACTACTAAACAGGTCCACAATACCCTTTTTCTACTAATCTTTTTTCCCTATCTCTGGTTAGTGGGTTAGAAGAGAGGTTAAAGCATTTAAGAACCTTAAATAAAGTAGTTTTAATCTAAGCCCACAGTCTTTCATTTGTTTGGTTAGAGTTATACCAAGATATTTTATATTATTATTATTATTATTATTATTATTATTATTATTATTATTATTATTATATTTGTGGCTATTGGACAGGTATTGTTTTCCTAATTTCTTTCTCACCCATTAACCATTTGTGTATAGGAGAGCTACTGATTTTGCTTTCTTTAAAGTTAACTTTATATCCAGCCGCTTTGCTGAAGATGTTTATCAGTTGTAGTAGTTTGCTGGTAGAATATTTGGGGTTAGTTGTGTGTACTATATCTGCAAATAGCAATACTTTGACATCTTCTTTTCCAATTTGCATGTCCTTTATATTCTTTAGTTGTCTAATTGATATAGCTAAAACTTAAAGTGTTAGTATTCTGTCTGAACTCCACCTCCCCAGTTACCTGGCAACAGCCAGGTATGCTCCTCCCCACAGTTACCTAGCAACCGCCAGGTAGGCCTGATCCAATATAAAAGGGGCTGCTTGCCCCCTCCTCTTTCTCTCTTCCTCTCTTCCTTTCTCTCCTCTCTCTCTCTCTCTCTCTCTCTCTCTCTCTCTCTCTCTCTCTCTTTCTCTTACCCTCTTGCCTCTCTGTCCCCTCCCCCACCTTCCTCTCTCTCCACGTGGTCATGGCCGGTCTCTACTTCTCTCTTATCTCTTCCACCTTCCTCTCCCCATCTTTGCCCTATCCCCTGAATAAACCTCCTCCCCCTTGGAACAGCGTGGTCTGGAGTGGTCTGTTCTGAGCTGGACTTCTTAAAACAACTAAGATATTGGTGCAGTGACTCGGATACGAAAACTTAGGGAATTGCTGTGCTGCGGGCTACCGCAGCCGCTAGATGCGGTGGCCAGGTGGGACCGATGCCGCGTGGCCTGCCTCTACCACCGCCACCATCACTTCTACGCCACATGGACTCCATTGCTGCTACCTGCCATCACCAACTGCGTGAATTTTCACCGTTGCTGCGGACTAACTACGCCTGTGGCCCACCACGTGGTACTCTGCCACGTGGGTTAGGCAGCCAGACAGGCCAACACAGACTTTGCAGTTCCACTTTCCTGATACCAGACTATATAAGCCTGCAAACACACACCGGCATATTGATTGGTAAGAAGATTCCAATTGGCGGGAGGGACCCTAGACGCCCAGATAAGGCCTGGCTAGCCTTCCCTGGGCTGAGAGGTGTTGGCATTTGTCTGCCCCAGTCCTATGACTAGCCTCCTAGCTGAACTACTACTTAGGACATTGGTTTGGATTTGGTATCCTCTAGATAATGGTTTAAAATGGCCACCTAATGGCCACCTAATGGCACGTTAGACCCAGTCATTTTAAAGGGTCTTCATACATACATACAGCAGTCTGGTAAATGGAAAGAGGTTTCCTATATTCAAGCATTCATCTACTTTCGCTCTAATCCCTCCATGTGTTCTGCCTGTTCCCCACCTCAGTTTTTTTTTTTTAGCCATCTGCCACTGATCAGAGTAACCATCCACATGGTCCCAGGAAAGATTTCTTGAGCTCAGAGCTAACCCTTTTTTTCCCCTGACCCTCCTTCTAGAACTCTTGGATGGGACACTTCCCCTCTCCCCTTGAGATAGTTTCTTTCTTGAAACTGAGTACCCCAGGCCAGGCCTGGACAGACTGTTCTCTCTCTCAGGAGCACTGGCTCTAAGCTCTAGTCCCTAGCGTGTCTCCCCCAAGGGTCAGTCCTCCACCTGCTGATGCAGGCCTCTTCCCCATTTTGCCTTCTTCATTTGCTGCTGGCTGTGACCATTTGGCTCAGCCGGTTTGCCTGAAAAGCAGCTGGTCCGGGACCTGCTTGCTCCCTTCCCCTCTGTTCCTTAGCTCTGCTCTGGGTCTACTCCTTACATTCTGCCAGGGACCCTCTCTGGGACTTGTTTCCCCCGTGTACAGCCACCCGAGCAAAGGGCTTGGCTGCTTGTACACTCGAGGGAGGCTCTCTCTCTCCCTCTCTGCCCAGGACCTGTAAAGTGAGTGCAGACCCTAGCCGCCAAAGGCACTGGGCAGTGACTTCCAGCTGCTAATAGGAAGTCCCGCCCTACTGCCACAGTGACCCGACCTGCAACAACTATGCCCTCAGATGCGGGCCCATAGCTCCAACCTGCCAGCCATTTGATCGTATGCCACTATTGCCAGCTTTCTTATCCTGTTCCTAGCCAAATGTTTTCTGCTAATACTAAAATGTGCTTTTCTCTACCTACAGAACCCGCCAAAGCTACTTAAAACTCTTTCCTATCCTGTCTTAATAGATTTTTACTACTGCTATTAAATTCTATTCAGTTACAACCAAACCTTATGGCTCTCAATCTTGTCAAAAGTCTGTTAATACTATATTTAAGTTTATGGCCGACAGAACTCCCAAAGCCTGTCACAGTTGACCCAAGATGGTTTCAGAAGACTTGGACACCTAGAAGATACAACCTGGATTGCATGCGATGATATGGTCACTAACAAATGCAGTGGGCTAAACTGGATGCTGTGAGTCAAATGACTTGGCTAAACCAAGGTAAGTCATTTCTCATGTCACGCGTATCCATTCCACAGAGAAAAAGCCCTGTGTCTTCTGCGCTTGGAAGTCAAACTGACTTCGCACAAGAGACTATGGAGATCATGGGAACTGCTGGCTAGTGGACTCTGTCATTTTTAAAAATAATATATACCTGGTAGATTATTGTTTGCTCTTTCAGACTTCTGACTACATTGACAGCTAAGCTTTCACAGATATTATCTGTTACCTCATTAACTAAACTCAGTTGCCATCAATTAAATGCTTCTTATTTCCTCTTCTTGCTATGCCACTGTCCTAATATCTGAGTTCCTATAAACTCGCCTACCTCTAATAAAACATGCCACTATACGATCCAACAAAGGTTCATCTTAAAGACTGCTTATGTTATTAACTCATGCTGTTATCTCTTTTGTAAACTTAAAAGCTACAGGAAACCCACTCAGATCTACAGATGCCATCTGGATAAGTATATCTGCCTAAAGTTCCCACTTACCTATTCCAAAGGGTGGGATCCCTCTGGGTTTCAAATATACATCTTAGAAAAATGTTCTTTCCTCCCAAATGTACTTAATCTTATTCCCTACATCTTGTCAAGTCCAGGCACATCCAGAACAACTCCAGAGAAGCAACCTCTAGATGCTCCATCTCCTGGCACATACACAGCTGCTTCTACTGGACCTACCCCTTCTGACCTGTCCTCAGATGGCCCCATAGACCCTGGACAGCAGGAAACAGCCAACTCTCCTACGACCGGACAAACACCCCCATACCCATTCTTCTATGTTCCCTCTAGAAACACGTCGCCCCCAATGCTAGCAGGAAGTAGCCAGATATCACAACGTCCCTATTCCTGCTTCACCGTCACCTCTTTCTAATTTTTCTTTTTTAATTAAACCAAAAAGGGAGGAATGTTAGTATTCTGTCTGAACTCCACCTCCCCAGTTACCTGGCAACAGCCAGGTATGCTCCTCCCTGCAGTTACCTGGCAACCGCCAGGTAGACCTGATCCAATATAAAAGGGGCTGCTTGCCCCCTCCTCTTTCTCTCTTCCTCTCTTCCTTTCTCTCCTCTCTCTCTCTCTCTCTCTCTCTCTCTCTCTCTCTCTCTCTCTTTCTCTTACCCTCTTGCCTCTCTGTCCCCTCCCCCACCTTCCTCTCTCTCCACGTGGTCATGGCCGGCCTCTACTTCTCTTCTCTCTTATCTCTTCCACCTTCCTCTCCCCACCTTTGCCCTATCCCCTGAATAAACCTCCTCCCCCTTGGAACAGCGTGGTCTGGAGTGGTCTGTTCTGAGCTGTGGTCAGACTTCTTAAAACAACTAACATAAAGTACTATATTGAATAAATAGATATGGAGAAAGTGGACAGCCTTATCTTGTCCCCGATTTTAGTGGAATTGCTTTAATTTTCTTTCTATTTAATTTGATATTGGTTATAGGTGTGCTGTATTCTGCCTTTATTGTGCTTAAGTGTATGCCTTGTATCCTTGGTCTTTCCAAGACTTTTATCATGAAGAGGTATTAGATTTTCTCAAAGACATTTTCAGCATCTAATGAGATAGTCATGTGGTTTTATTCAGTTTGTTTTTCTGGTGAATTGCATTTATGGATTTTTCATATGTTGAACCAACCTTTCATCCCTGGATGAAATCTACTTGATCAGAGTGGATGATGTTTTTGATGTGTTCTTTGCTTCAGCTTGTAAGAATTTTGCTGAATAGTTTTGCATCAATGTTCATAGAGGAGATTGATTTAAAATTCTTTCTTGGCTTCCTCTTTGTGTGATTTAGGTATCAGGGTGACTGTGGGCTCATTAAATGAATTTGGCAGTGTTCCTTCTGTTTCTATTTTGTGCAATAACTTGAGGAGTGTTGGTATTATATTTTCTTTGAAAGTCTGGTAGAATTCTGCACTAAAACCATCTGGCCCTGGGCTTTTTTGGTTGGGAGACTTTTAAGAACTGCTTTTATTTCCTTAGGGGTTATAGGTCTATTAGACTATTTATATAATCTTGATTTAGCTTTGATAAGTGGCATCTATCAAGAAAATCATCCATTTCATTTAGATTTTACAACTTTGTGGAATGCATGTTTGTAATGATACTTTGGGTCATGATTTTGTAGAAAATATTTTCTGGGACTTTAAAGTGAGAATCTTCTCCTTCTATTCCTCTATTCTTAAGTTTGGTCTTTTTATAGTGTCCCAAATTTCCTGGATGTTAGTGTCAGAAACTCTATAGATTTAACATTTCTTTGACAAATGTTTCAATTTCTTCTATTGTATTTCCTACATCTGAGATTCTTTTTTTCATCTCTTGTATTGTGTTGGAGATGCTTGCATCTATTGTTCCTGTTTTCTTACCTAGGTTTACTGTTTCCAGGGTTCCCTCAGTTTGTGTTTTCTTTATTGCTTCTGTTTCTATCTTCAGGTCTTGAACAGTATTATTAATTTCTTTACATATTTGATTGTATTTTTCTGTATTACTTTAAGTAATGTATTAATTTCCTTTTAAAGGCCTCTATTATCTTCATAAGGTTGGAATTAAGGTTTTTTTTTTTTTTCTTCAGTTGTATTAGCATATCCAGGCCTTGTTCTAACAGAATAGATGGGCTCTGGTGGTGTCATATTGCTCTTGTTGGTTGTGTTTTTTAAGTCATTATTATTATTATTATTGCTATTATTATTTTGCATATTCACTTTACATCCAGTTCACTGCCACCCTCCCTGTCACTCCCTCCCACAGTCTCTCCCCCATCTCTCTTTCCCTTCTCCTCTGAGCAGGTGGGGGTCCACCCTGCGTATCCCCCCACCCTAGCACATCAAGTCTTGGTGACACTAGGCACATCCTCTCCCACTGAGGCCAGACAAGGCAGTCCAGCTAGAAGAATATCACGCAAACAGGCAACAGCTTTTGAAATAGCCCCCATTCCAGTTGTTAGTTCAGGACCCACATGAAAGCCAAGCTGCACAACTGCTACCTACAAGCTGGGAGGCCTAGGTCTAGCCTATGTATGTTCTTTGGTTGGTACTTTGGTCTCTGGAGGCCCCAAAGGTCTAGATTAGTTGATTCTGCTGATCTTTCTGCAGTGTTCCTGTCTCCTTAGGGACTGCAATCCTTCCTCCTATTCTTCCATAGGAGTCCCCAAGCTCCATCCACTGGTTGTGAGTGTCTGTAAATGTCTGAGTCAGCTAGTAGGTGGAGCTTCTCAGAGGACAGCCATGCTAACTTCTGTCTGCATACACAACAAAGTATCATTAATAGTGTCAGGGATTGATGCTTGCCCATGGGATGGATCTCAAGTTAGACCAGTTATTGGTTGGCTGTTCCCTCAGTCTCTGTTGCATCACTAATCCCTGCTTTTTTTTGTAGACAGGATAAGTTTTGGCTCAAAAGTTTTGTGGATGGGTTGGTGTCCTTATAACTCCATGGGGGTTCCTGCCTGGCCACAGGAAGCAGCTGTCCCAGGCTCTATATCCCCAGTGCAGTGAGTCACAGCTAAGAAGATCCTCATTGATTCTTGGGTGCCTCCCCTATCCCAGGTCTCCTTTTCTTTCTGGAGGTGCCCCCTACCTCCCCTGTGTTCTTAAGCTGGCCTTTAGCTATATGTTTGTCGCTGGTACCAGCAGGCCTTGGAGAATGTAGTCATAACCGCGGGCTGGAAAATGAATAGGGCACAGCTCGTTTCTGTTGAGTGTGCCCCAGGAGTACCCAGCAGGCAAGGGACTGGGGGAAGGTCTTATTTGGTTGTCCCTGGTGACAGCAGGCCTCAGGAAATGCAGAGACAGAGACGTGGGCCAGTAAATTGTGTGCAGGGGACAAGTGACGTTTACCATTGTTAGGTGTGCTCTAGTGAGACTTTGAGGATGAATTTCTAAATAAAATTGTTTTCAAGGATATAGAACATTATCTATCCTCTCTGGTAATTGTAGCACTGTTCATATTTATAACACAGCAGCTTTTGGACAGACTATTTCAGTTGACTGCTGAGAAAAATATCATGGAGGGATATTAATGTTCTGATGAACAAAGTATAGCTCACAAAGGATAGGCCAGTGTCAAAGAACACCTTAAAGACAGATTGAGAACTCTGTCTTCACCCAGAAGCTGCCTCCTCCTAAGGACACACAGCCAGTCACTGGTTCTTTAAATGTGTCTTTATGAATATTTTGTTCTTAAAGGTACTTATTCCATTTTAGAAGATCTATTTTCTATAGTTGACTTATTCACAGAGTGAAGGGTCTGTGAGTGGTTTCTTGCTTCTGAAGCTCATGAGTAAAGCTATTTGTGTGTGTGTGTGTGTGTGTGTGTGTGTGTGTGTGTCTGTAAATGGGCATAATTAGGGGTGTTTACAGGACCACAGATTAGGGGATATTTACATCAGCACTAGCAATTTACCTGCATTGAAATTCCACGAGATCTATGCCAGTCCCGAATCCTTGTCAAGGAGAGCAATCCAGTGCTCTTTTCCATGAGGCTTCAAGGCCAAAAGTGTACCCTCAGCTGCCACACATTGAGCTCATGTACTCAATCCTTTTCAAATTAGCTCATTCTAAGAAACTGTATATAATCAGCTACTTAAGAGCTTCGATTAAAAAAAAATCAAGTGAAATCAACTTTTACATTTTGAGTGTTCTCTTCCTGTGAATATTCAAATTTGCCACAGAAAAGAGAAAAGAGAAATCATTGAGATATTTTCCCCCTCCTTGGGCAGAACCTAGGGGTGCTTTGGGGCACCCACATTGGGTGACTATTCTTATTATGCAACACTTGTCTTGTTCAAAGCTGGAATTGTCCACATTTAGATGTTTGTGCAGTTATTCTTGCCAGGATCCAGTGGTCTGCTTGTCTATTGAATCCTATGTTGATGGTCTCTTGTTGCAGTAAATCTCCAACCCAAATAACCCCAGGCAAAGAAAACACAACTCAATTAACATGAATACAATCTGCATGCCTAGCTTGGACAGATCTACCACTACACTGCCCTCTTCCCCATCTATAAGATCCCTTATAACTTGAGGTTTCTCCAGGTCACGTGCTTCTGCTCCACTTTCCTTTCACCTCCTTGACTTCCACCATCCTCTCTTCTTCCCCTCTCCTCCTTCTCTCCCAAATTTTTCAGCTCCACCTTCCCTTCTCCTGCCCAATTATGGGCTTTAGCGTTTGTTTATTTTACAAATTAAGGTAGGGAGCAGGTTCATAAGAAGTCACCTGATTCATCCCACCTTTTCATCCCCTTCCTGGACAGCAGAATTAGCATCAAAACACAAGTGACCCCAGTGCTATCCAAAACAGCCTCCAGGTAGTACAGTATTGTTTTTGTTTTGTTTTTTTTAAAATCTATATTCAAAAGTCTTTGTTATTTCTCCACCTCTTTCTCCCTACTCTGAGTTGTCTGTTGTTCTAGTTTGGTTTCTGTTGTTGTGATAAACACCATGAACAAATGAAACTTGGGGAGAAAAGGGTTTATGTCATCTTATACTTTAATAGTCCATCGTTCAGCAAAGCTGGGGTATAAACTCAAGGGAGGAACCAAAAAACAACTATGGGCTAATGTTGCTCACTGGCTAGCTCATGAATAGCATGATATTTAAAGTGGCCAATCTGAGATGACTCAGGTTTTAGGCATGAAAAATGATGGCAGTAGCAAGCTGGGATCTACTACAACATTAATCAAGCTTGGTGAGTGGTTTTGTGTGCAAGAACCACAATACAGCATATTAACTTCCCCTCACCAGCCTTTTCTATTCCTGTGGAGGTGGGGGTGCAGCACTGTGCTATCTCATCTCACAAGAGGTAGGGTGAGTGCATGACAATGTTAGAAGACCACAATCAGCTACTGTAATTGTCTGTAGTTTAATCCACTGGGTTAGTATTGTCCTCTGAACATATCTCTAGATCTCCCTACATACCTAGAAGCCAAACTTCTAAAGAAGACATATCACACTCATACAACAACAGGTACAGAACATAATTACATTCTTTGTACAGAAAGTAAGACATGTCTTCTTACACACTTTGGCCTGATGGGGGTAGATATAGTTGCCTTTAAGTCATTAAAGGGTCATTCTATTAAGCAGCCTTAAGTCTTTAAAGCTCCAAATAGAATTTTGTCAAATAATTTTCTGGCAGTGGCTTCTGTCTGAAAATAGAAATGATTACCTTCTGAAGAAAGGCCTGGAGACTTTTTGGCCTTCTGTTATTCATGAATAGAAATTCATGTATTGAAGACCCCCAAATTTGGGAGACCCTCACTCAAGCGACCACCCACAAACTCCAAGACACCATACCTGGATGCAATCAGCAGAGGTTTATTAGGGAAGAAAGCTAACAGCCAGCAGCCAAACTTCACACTCACGCAGGAGTAGAGTTTGACCAAGCCAGCCAGTCTGAGGAGGGTTTTTAAAGGAGTAAACCACAAACCAGGGGAGTGGGAAGGGGGGTGAGGGGTTGTCAAAGATACATAACATAAAAATAGTGGAACATTTCAGAGGAACTTACCCTAAATGATTTAGAGTCATGTGAAAATCACTCTGCACACTCATTCTTCTCAAAAATGTAGTTTTACCATGTCACTGTGCCCTACCCTGTCATTACCAACTATTTCAGGTCAAATATTTCTTACTTTCTCCAGTCACAGCCCCACCTTGATGATTTGTATCATTTTGTGGTCAGGAATGTGTCTTCCTGCTTTTGGGCTTTTCCCACCCACAGGTGGGTCTACTCTCTGAGGCTCGAGGAATGTAATCCAGCAAGTGTCCTCTGATTCAGGGATAATGTCCTCTACCTGGAATGTGTCCCGAGGCAGTGAAGGCCTGAAATCTTATTTTCAGTTCCGCGTTCTGGAACTTGCACTTTTTCTGCTCAGGTCTAAGGACAAAGAAAAAGTCTACATATATTTCATAAAATAGTCTTATAATTTCTCACTCTACAGTATCAGTTACAAGCTTGAGATGGCCTCTTAACTTGCCTCCTGCTTCATTACTCAAATAATTCCTGAACACTACCAACCAAAATCTCAGGAAAATATCTGCCTATTTTTCATGTCTGATAACAGTTCTAATAAATGCAACAACAAAAAATTAAAGAAATAACAGAAAGTAGTACTCATTCAAAGTTTCAGTTGTGAAAGATTTCTTGGGTTTTATGTTGAACATGTTTGGGGCCAGCAAGATGGCTCAACAGGTGAAAGGGATTGCCTCCAAGCCTGCAGCTTCAGCTCTGGAACCAATATGGTGAAAGAAGACAATTAGATTCCACAAATTTTATTCTATCTTTCACATGGGTGCTGTGGCACACATGGACCCTCACATAAACAAACAAAAACGAACAAACAAATATAATAAAATATTACATCAAATATGTTGGTATGTCTCAGAAACTGTGTTGGAAAACCAAATTTAAAAAGTAGTCACTCATTTATTTTTACCATTTTAGCATTTCCAAATGTTATTTTTGTGTATAGAATTCACAGCAGTTTAGTTCTCAACTGCATTATAAGCCAGATAATTCAGTATGTCATTTTGCATAAAATAGACATCATAATTTTTGAAATTTTTTCTTTTCTTTTGGCATGTAGCATAGTTGTATTAGGAGACAGAAAAATTTGGAAATAGTCACTTTGCTTTGTCTCCAATGTTGACTGTGAGAGAGTCAGCCTTTAATTAAGACAAGCTCCCTGAAACAAAGTTCTTTTCTGCCTGAGATGTAGCTTCTGAAAGGAACATAGTTGGATGTAGCTACCTATGACTAATATGTACTGTGATGCATAGCATAGAACACACTAGGCTCATGGAACCATCAACTTCATTTTTATAAATTGCTTGTTTGTGTGCTTTATTAGGCATCTTTCTGAAGACGTGTTTCAGGTCTGAGTTCCTTTTTTTTTTTTTTTATTTGCTCAAATATCACTGTGTGTGTGCAGAGCATCACTGGGACTCTGAAAAATGCAACAGTGTCAAGAATTAGCCATTTTCCTAGATACTGACTGTACTAGAATAGCAAATGAGATACCAGACAAGGACAGAACTCAAAGGCATATCTGATAAGAACATTAACAGGAGAATAAATAAAACATTCATGAAGTCAGAGAGGTGGACTTTATTGAGAAGAGCATGCTGAGCTTCTTGGAGGAAATAGCATTTAACTAGAGTTGTAGCTAATGGGAAGGACCTCACTATAGAGCGGGGTGTGGCAGTTTCCTTTTAATTGCATGTTTGAGTTCCTCAACATGGTATGTTGTTAGATTTTTATGGAGTGAAAAAAGGCAGAAGCAAGTAGGGAACACTCCATTCTGATTGGTTATGTTCAGATGAGCTTTTTACACATGGATCATGTGAATCAACTCTGTGGCAGGTCAAGCACATGCTAGTGACAGTAATGTCAGGGGCCTGGACTTGAACATATAGAAAAGGACAATGGAAACAGTCTGAAAATTGTGTCCAGATGAAGAGGTGAGAAGCATGGTGTGGTGGTTTGAATATGCTTGGCCCAGGGAGTGGCACCATTAGGAGGTATGGCCTTGTTGGAGGAAGTGTGTCACTATCGGGATGGGCTTTGAAACTCCACTCAGTGCAGAAGAGAGTTTTCTCCTTTTTGCCTTCAGAACAAGACATAAACCTCACAGCTCCTTCTCTGGCACCATGTCTGTCTGCAGACTGCCCTGCTTTCCTCCATGATGATAGTGGACTGAAACTCTGAAAGTATAAGCCAGCCCCAGTTAAATGTTGTCCTTGCCTTGGTCATGGTGTTTCTCCATAGCAATGGAAACCCTAACTAAAACGCATGGGGAACTATTAGGAGAATACTGATGCTGGAAAAATGGGGATCAGCATCCCAAGCATAGAATGGTTTGAAGGATATTAGAGAAATTTAATCATAGGATGTAGTATTGGGGGTAGAGTGAACAGGGAGAAGATGAGGACCATATTAACAAAGCACCAAGATACAACATTAACAAATTAAGTCAGTAGCTTTCATATGTGCTAATAGTGAACATGCTGAAGAAGAAACTGGAAAACAATTCCACTCACAATAACTTGAAAAACAAAATGAACACTGATGAATAAAGCTGACTGTGGAAGTAAAGGACATCAATGAACTTGTATAATTTTTTTGTTTATTTTATTCTGTCTGTATGTGTGCATCTGTGTCCACATGAATTCAATGAGATAAAAAGTGAGGCAGAGAGTTAGAGAATGAGGGAGAGATACAGAGAAAGATAACACAGAGAGACAGAAACAGAGAGAAACAGACACGAGAGACAGAGAGAGGGCAGATTTTGAGGCAGGGTCTCTTGTTTCTGGTACTGTACTTTGTACTCCATGATAGCTGGACAGCAAGCTTCTGAGTAAGTCTCTTGTCTCTGCCACCTACCTTCCTGTAGTAATGCTGGACTCCTCATGTAGAGGGTATTTTGGTTTCTTTAAAAAAAAGCACTAAAATATTTAGGAATAGGTTTTTATTTTAATACCAGGTATAAAACATGGGACTGCTTTAGATTGTCCACAGCACCTGACTATGATTTGCCTCATGCTCTAGTATGGGCAATTTTTCCAGCTGAAGATAGTTTTTGTCAAATGATCATGTATAAAAAGAACAGAAGAAATTAGATATCCTGTTAGTAAAGATCAAACTTGCTCCAAGGAACTCAATGTCTCTAAACAGCAGGAAGCTGTCTAATGATACCATGCTTCCCTCCACCTCTCTAGCCATTATTCTCTCCTACTTGGTACTAAGTTGGAAGGGTGAAATAGGGATAGAGAAGGGTGGTACAAAAAGAACCCATATCTGACTACAACCTCATACCACAAACAGTTTTTTACTGGCTTCTAGAGACCAAATACAAGTTGTCAGGCAGTTTCCCTGCTGAGCCATCTCCCCAGGCCTTAAAGATTGACATTAAAGGTTGAAAATTCTTTCCAGGCTTTGCATTAGCCAAATTAATATGAAAATGGATCTGTTATTAATTAAAGGTGATCTACAGATTCAATACAATCTTCGTTAAAATTCTAACATTATTAAAAAACAGAAAAATTCTAAAATTCACACAGTAGAAAAAAAAAGACCTCTAATAGCTAAAGCATTCTTAAGCAAAAAGAACGATGGCTGAGTTATCATAATATCTAATCTTGGACTATAGTATAGAACCACAATGACAAAAACAGCATGGCACTGGGTCAACAAGATAGAATAGAGCCACAGCCACCTAAGCTTTGACAAAGATGCTGAAAACAGACATTAGAGAAAAGGCAACCTCTCTTAAAAACAGTGCTGGGGAAACTGAGTTATCTACATACAGAAAAATGAAATGAGACCTTTATTTTTCAGCCTATACAAAAGCCAATTCAAAGAGGATTAAAGGCCTTACTGTAAGACCTCAAATGCTGAAACCCTCAGAGGAAAAGAAAAAGAAACTATTTCAAGATGAAGACATAGGCCAAAACTTTCTAAAAAGGGATCCAAAAGCTCAGAAAATAATGCTAAGTATCGACAAATGCATAATATATGACAAAGACTTCTCTGATGAGAAAAGGGAGCAATTCTTTCAAGGAAGAAGCGACCTTGCAAATGAAGAATTTTTTTTTGGTTTGCCTGACAGAGAATTAATAACTAGAATGCATAAAGAACCTTAATAACTCAGTACAAAACTCCTGATTAGTCCAATCAATAACTGCATTAATAACTTGAGCAGTTTTTAAAGGATGAAGTACAAATGACAATAAAATGTGTCATAAAGGTAAGATGACATTGGGGATCTATAACACCCCAGTCAGAATGGCTGTTGTTGTTTGTATTGGCTTTTGAACTAGGTTTTGTTGTTGTTTTTTTTGCCAAATTTCAAACAAGCCTTAATTAAATACTGACCAGGATGGTTTCTAGTCAGGTTTACTCTCTGGAATTTCAGAGATGGTGATGAATCACATGTTATAGAGGCTTTTTAAGGGCAAAACCATATGACCATTGTATTTTCCATGAGGGTATGTTCCCCCCCAACCCCAAGAACTACAACTCCCAGCATTCTGGAAAGCTACCTTGTTCCTGTGCAGGTGGGGTTTACAGGTTGACTTTGGCTTTTACCTCCCCTCCC
The DNA here is from genome assembly GCF_011762505.2 of Arvicanthis niloticus. Lineage (NCBI taxonomy): Eukaryota > Metazoa > Chordata > Mammalia > Rodentia > Muridae > Arvicanthis > Arvicanthis niloticus. Next base: position 103,850,866 of record NC_047661.1, on the reverse strand, counting down.
CTCCGCTTGAGTTGTATCCTGGGTCAAATTCTTGACTCTATCATAGGATCTAATACCCGTCAGCTTTATGGTACCAAGATAGGAATAATCATTTAGTTAAGGCATCAATGACACAAGAGCCAACAGTAACTAACAGGATCAGGAAGGCCAAAGACCCCATAATGGCTGATATTAGAGATATTAGAGTTACTATCTAGGAGGTGCCTGGACATAGGGCACCCATCATTCATTTCATCTCAGATCCCCTCTTTGTAATTTTTTGAGTAAAACCAGATTATAATCCTGAATGTTTTGCACAAAAATAGTAATTTTCTCTTAAAGCACGTAATATCTCTTTGTTCTGTATAAAGCAGTACAAGCACTCTACCATATTCCATATTATAGAACTATTTCAGTTAATAAATCTACCAGTTGATAAATCTGGACCCATTTTTCTGGTATGACATTTGTCACTGCAGGTATTCATTTTGCCCCTATGCTAAAGAGTTTCCTTTTGACTTAGTATTTCAGCCTGTTGGGAGACAAGGAATGGTGTTGTTTTTTTTTTCTGGAACGACTTACAATTGAAACTAAGGCATTGTTGTTAGGTCCCAGGAAGGCCAAAAGGCTGGTCAAAGGCTGAGCAATGGGGCATTCATCAGTAACATCTGGCTAGCTGACCTAGACGAAGACAGAGGGAGCACTCATATAGGCTCGACTAGTTTACTTCAGCTTCTAGCAAAGTCTAAAGCTTGGCAGTTTGCAGGCTGTGGGTGATTCCTGAATGGTGTCTGTCAGCCAAGTGTAAATCTGCTGAAACAAATATAGACTAGGGGCAGAAATTTAGGAACGTAAAGGTAAATCTTAAATTTGGAACTTTCAGACCCACAGTCCTAGTGATTGAGGAAAGGGGAGGAGTCTCATGAGTAGGGGAGAAATCCTATCCTAGGGATAGACAGAAGGGTAAATTTAGGCTATAGTTATCTGGCATCTGTTTGACCTGTTGTGACAGGTGTATCCAAGTCAAGTCATATGCTCTCTTTGACTCCCTAAAGATTACATAATTTTTCCTTTTACAAAAAGGGATAAAAAACTTCTAGCTATATTAGTATCAATCTGTACTGAAATTCACATTGTAACATAATCGGAGGAGATTTATGACATTGAGTCATAACAAAAACTACAGCTTTTGGTTAAAAAGCATGAACATTTTTCCCTGTCCAGAGAGCTGGACATATGTTTTTAGCCCAATGAGACATATCTGTAAGTCTATATCTAGATGACAACCAAAGGAAATTTAAAAGTTTGAGCTTGTGACCAAAGAGTGAGCAGTCAGTGCTCTCCCAGCTTATCAGAATTCCGTGCATTAATGTTAAAACGCTGAACCTTTGAAATCTTAGTATAACAATAGAAATGGTGGGTGATATAAAATATTTCCCATTATTCATATCCCTTAGGTTATTTTATACCTTTATAACTTTCATAGATTTTAACCCTTTTTCTTTTCATTTAATCATTTAATCATAGACATGAGTAGTTATTATTGAGAACAGTCATTACGAGGCATGTTCCTTTAGTGAATCTTTATCCTTTAATATGAAGCCTGTTAGCAAGACAAACCTGTCTGCCTTTTTAAAATAAGAGACATTGTAGCTCTAAATGAACTAACAAGATGGCTACAGCCTTGAGGGAAGGAGTTGGTTGCCCGCTTCTGCCAAGCTGGCATAGCTACTGTTAGCTTTGTTGTGTAGACACAAGACAAGACATGGAGCCAAAATGACAACAGAAAACAGAAACAAAACGATAGTTAACAATTTGAGTCCTCTGCTTCAGAAGTCTACCAGTCTAACCAGGAAAAATTTATTTATATCTTTCTTGTACAACCCAGATGTTAGAAACCCATCAGAGATTGGTGTCTTTGAGTCTTCCTCTTCTCCTGGGTCCAACAGGGTCTTTCCAAACCTTTGGCTTGGGGCTCAGTGTTGTGGAATGACCCTATAATTATCCTAGACATTAGAGCCTCAGGGCTCCAAGGCAAGTAGAATATGTTTATTACAATATATTTACAACAGCAAGTTTTAGAACCAGCTTAGACATCTGTAGTGGATAAAGTGTGATATATGTGATATATATATATATATATATATATATATATATATATATATATATATATATATATATTCATGTAGTTTAGTCAACTATAAGGAAGAATGAAATTATGCAATTTCCATGAAAATGGATGCAACTGGTGAACACCACTGTTGGACCTCACAACTAAGGTCGTATATCAGGACAGCTCAAGGCAAAATAGAGTACTCCTATTTCTTAGCAGGGTTTCCTCTTTTCTGCCTGATCTGGGGAGCCTGATCCCCTGAGGAATGTCACATAGTCCTTGAGAAACCTACAAGTTCAACTTCCTCTTTCTTGGATAAGAACCTGCCCATCAAGTACCTGGGATTCCAGGAATGCCTCTCCATGTAAATGAGGCATTCTCAGTATTTTAATCTCCAGCTAATGATTTAGTTCACCCTGAAAACTCCTTCTCATTCTCCAAGGTTCATATATAACCTTTGTTCACCCTGAATAAAATATATATGTACAAGCTGTCTCACTGAAGATTATTAGAGAAGGTATTTTACCCCTATCCTTGCCACTCCCATCTGAACCAGGGTGCTGTAGACCCCACTCATTTCTGGCTTGGATTCATGCTTCCAAATCAGTGAACAGAGGCACCTGAACACCCAGAAGGAGGAAGCAAAACTTGGTAGCCAATAAAAGTGCTTATGTGAAACCACACACATTAAATGGGATGAGCCTTTTCTGTCATGTATTAATTATACATTTGGGATCTCTCTCTCTCTCTCTTTCTCTCTAGGACAGGAAAGCAGAAGAGAGAAGGGAATATATAGGAGAAGAGATGAACAAGAGGAGGAGAAAAGAAAGTGGGTGGGTGTTGAAGGTGATCAAGTTATGTGAATTAAGAGGACAGTGTACACATCTTTATGAAATTTATCCCTATGTACACTGAATATATGGTAACAAAAATAAATAAAGTTTAGGTGACTAATAAAAATGATTAACAGAAATAAGTCATACTTTTGTTTTGATGTTTTGAATGTCTTGATTCTGAGGAGCTTCCAGTGAGTCAGGAAAAATAAATATGAAAAGAAATGTTACCTAGAGGCACAAGAAGACGGAGGCTTGGCTGCTTGCTACCACACGTTTGGAGGACATTTCCTTACGTCCCTTATCTGTAGAATGGAGATAGCTATGGCGTCTAAATATAATTACGTGTGGGGATTAAATGAAATCAGGTCCCTCAGAGTGCTGTGCTGTGGCTCATTGGCAGGTAGCTATTTTTGTTTTTAGTAATAGTATCACTAGTGAGCAGAGAGAAATCTAAGTTTAGAACTTGCAAATAAAGGTACGAGTCTGCTTTTGCCTAGTGTTCTTGAAACAAGGCAGGTTCAAGTCATTTCCATGAGTTGAAACTTGTGGACCTTTTCCCATTTAGAACAAAGAGGATTCTTTAAAGGTGTTGGAGAATGAGGAGCAAGAACCAAGGAAAGAAAGCTGTTAAGGCTAATGACTTAACACCATGCATTTTATTGCTGCTAACAGAGTGAATTGATAAAGTTCTCAGCTGGAAATATGCTAAACAGTCGGAGAGAAGGTGTTTAGCGTGATCTAGTCTCTGCCCATTGCATTCTACAATGCACCATGTTGTTTCTCGTAACACAACAAAGTAACGTCATAGGAATTGTCCTAATTAGGACTATTATTAGTGTGATGATACATGATTAAAAGCAAATGGAGGAGGAAAGAGGTTATTTGTCTGGCTCATGCTTCCACAGTTCATCACTGAGGGAAGTAAGGACAGGAACTCAAACAGCTCAGGGACTTGGAGGCAGCAGCTGATTCGGAGGCCATGGAAGAGTGCTTCTTCTTATTGGTTGCTCCTCGTGCCTTCTTACAGAACCCAAGACCACCAGCCTAGGAGTAGCATCAGCCACAGTGGGCTGGGCCCTCCAACATCAACCACAAATTAAGAAAATGTTCTACGGCCTTGCCTACAGCCAGATCATACAGAGGTATTTTCTCAGTCAAGATTCCTTCCTCTTAGATGGCTATACCTGTCAAATTACAGCTAATCTAGCCAACTAGATTATTTGGTAAAAAAATTACCTTGCAAACTTGGTAATGTTTACTCTATATCTGTTACTAAAATTTTTAGAAAAAAATCAAATTGGGAAACATTACATACAACATTTCAAAAAGAACGAGGAAACAGGGTCAGCCACAGTTTGCTAAAATCAGGAGGAAGAGATGGCAATAGAAGATTTTTAGGTCACTGATAGTGTTGGCAGGCATTTCTGTCAGGGCAGCCTTCCTCGAATGTAGTCTTTGGCAAGACTTTCCTGAACGTACTTAATTGGAGACATCACAACCCACACTAACACTTATGCTTCACATCCCTCACCTCACACCTAGAAATGTTAACTTTTTGAGATAAGACATATTAGAGGTTGGAATTTTCTAAGACATTTTACAAATCTTTAAGCTCTATCAAAGACCCCTTTACAGCAGCCATTATTCTGTTGTAATACTGATGCTTTGAAATCGAATGGCACTTTTTATTTTAATGCAATCTTGCTTAGTTATTTAAATGATCTATTTTATCCTTATAACTATCTTATTAGTGAGAAGCGTTGTAACTTTCAGTGGTATAGGAGAAAGTAAAACTTTTACAATATTAAAGTGTGAATAAGTGAGCACTTCAGCTACAATTCAGACCCACATTGTGTCATACAAATCTTGCTCATCATCGTTCCTATTTTTTAAATCTTATTTTCAGAAAATCTTTTTTTTTTTGTTTGTGCTTCTTCGTTAATTTTAACCCAGAGATGTAAGTCCAAGCTCTATTATTTAGTTTCAGTTAAAAGGACAGTCAACTCTATGTAAATCTGATAAAGAGAAGACAGAAGGAGGGACATAAAGAGAGGGTAGGAGGAAAGGAAAGAGGGAGGGAGAGAGGGAGGGAAGAGGAGGGAGGGAGAGAGGAAGAAAGAGAGGGAGAGAAAGATGGAGGGGGAGAGAGGGAGGAGTAGGAGGAGAGGAGAGGAGAGAGAGAGAGAGAGAGAGAGAGAGAGAGAGAGAATCTCAAACTGTGATTCGAGGTTTAACAGAGCCACCAGATAGTCTTGGTTTCCATGGAGACCATTAAACTACTGCTTTACATGCAGATAATGTGCAGCAGGATAGGTAAGATTAGACACAGATGTTGTTCAGTATGGCAAAATGGTAGCAATAAAAAGCCACTGGTCTTGGAAAGGAGAAATGTGTAATAAATACCTTGGACCCAGAGGTTAAGGCAAAGGTTTAGGCTTAAAAGTTTAGTCTTGCATTATCTTTGTGGGATAATCTTACTTCTGTTTGCCAATCACTTCTAGGGACTATAATACAATGCTTGCCTAGTACACATGAAGGCCTGGGTTTGGTCTTCAGAACTGCAAAAATTAAAACACAAACTCCAAGAGAAACTCATCAAGTCTTTCTGGGTCCCTTCATTTTAAGTACATGACAAGACTAGTGATTCTGATGCTTTATTTTCCCAATTGGGGGGGCGGGGAGAGTTATGTGCTTAGTTTTTGATTGATGAATTGTGAGCAGAAATGATGTGTATCATTTCCAAGTCTAGCATGTAACTACTGATGTAAGACTTCCATAGAATTCCGTTACCTGATACCTCAATGGCAGTACTCAGTAGCTGAGGCCCTAATCAACCAAATTGAAGTGAGCCTTCCCATTGACCTGCCATGTGTATGCAGTATAAGTCATATTTAAGCAAACTGAGATATAATCTTTTGTTATTTAAACAAATGAGGTAGTCTTATTAAACCATTGAGACTGCTGGTTGTTGGTTTCTCCTCAGCTACCCACCCCTTTCTGAGTAACACATCTAATAAATGATAAAGATAAAACTGTCATGATGCCTGTAAAGTCATTCCCAGTTACCTATAAAATGAATTCTTAGTGGCAGAAATGATTACTTTTATTGTGCCTGTGTCTTCTTTGGGCCAGAAGTTCTGAAGTACAAAATGGAAAGTAGCTGTTCTGTTTCGCAGAGGAGGCAACTCCCAACTGGTATCAGTCAGAGCCATTTTAGTTGCAAAGGGACACACCTCACTCTTGTTCTAGAATACCTGAAAAGCAGGCTCAGTCACAGCTGTCCCCCTGAGGAGCTCCATATGTTCTCTCTGTGGTTTGGCTTTTCAGAGCATGTTAACCAAAATTCCAGAGGTAGCATCCTGGCAGAAACTATTCTAAAACATCCACCAGAAACTCCATAGATGGGTTATCTATGGTATAAGATGTGGGAATGTCAGGAGGTCAATTCTGGTGCTGGCGACAGGTAGAGGATGGTAGGGTCAGAATCTGTCTTCATTTCTATACAAGATGATTTAAATGAAGTCCATGAATGAGTTGAATTAAGCCATGTCAAAATCTTGCACCTATTTCATTCAAAATCATCCTTAAAGTATGGTAAACTTTGCATGCTTGTGAAACAAACTATGGTGCGCTATGGTCAAGATACAATTTATTCTATAACAAGACTTTTGTTGAGTATTCTGGAACTCTCATCATTTATCTTTACATCCCTTTATTTATCTGTCTTGTCTGTCTGTCTGTCTGTCTATGTATCTAATCATTTATTCTGTTTTCATACAATGTATCTGGGCTACAGCTTTCCTTCCCTCCATTCCTCCCAGTTCCTCCCTGATCTTTCCTCCTCCTGGTCTACCTCCCACCCAGTTTTTCTGTAGAAAAGAGCAGGCTTCCAGGGACATCAAGTGAATACTGCATTGCATTCAGATGCAGTGCATATCACATATGCATATGTGATTCCTCCTAACAATTCCAGAATGTAGCACAAAACAGTCAGTGCTATCCTAAGAATTTAAAGCAAGAAGAAAGATGCTGAGAAGGCTGATTTAGTGGAACACTATACCACTAGATACATATGTGAACAGTAAGCAGGGAGGTGTATGGGGCCAGGAAATCTAACCTATGTGGTTCGGGATCCAGAGGATTGATGAAGGTAGGTGGAGAGGTGGCAGGGGCATGGAGATCCACTGGGGAAAGCAGACTGCCCTAGATTTATTTTTTAATACTTCAGTTTACTACCTATGTGTTTTTACGGATTAAATAAATAATACCAGATGTCCAAATGCCAGTGGTATACAAGACCAAGGTCAACTTAAATATCTCTCTAATGTATTGGTAAAGGCACACACACAAGCAGGAAAAAAGTCAGACAAACATAACGTAGTGACAAAGATGTGTGGAGCAAAGGATGCTTAGTTCAGATGGGCAACAAGCAGAATTTAAACAACTTTAAAGAAATAAATGTTCAGTTTGGTGGATAAGAAACCCAAACCTCTTTTGTGTAGGAAAAACAAAAAACTGTGGGTATATATAAGACTAGTAGAGGCTGCAGAGTGGTAATGGGCAAGGTAGAGAAATTGAGAAAGATCAATAGCAATAGACAATGGTTGGGATGATAAAGGATGCTGGACAAAGATACACAGATGATGGACAATAGAGAGATGATGCTGTGCCTTCATTCAGTCAACTCATCCTAAGCCTACCTATGAGGTTGTTATTTTGAAAGCTCTATAGCAGAACATGTAAAATAATTTTTCACGTAGAACCTGTTTTTCATCCTTGTCATGTACCCATCTCTACCAGTCTTCCCAGAGTCTTATCCATTTCATCAAAATCATCCCAGTTAATGGCTTCACTCTTAGTGCTGCTCACAAATTCTTGCTCTGGTCGGGTCTTCATTAGTTACACACTTCCACAAGATAAGTAAGTGTATTAAAATTAATAATAATATTGGAGATCTTGACATTTCAAAACCTTTTTTGAAGGAAGAAAGAATTATTAAAGGGATAAATATAGAACTCCTAATTGACTTTATACGACACTTTTGAGAATGTAACTCTGAAATAAATTTAAAAAATAAAAAGAACCCTTGTAGTCTGGTTCTTTTTGGTTCAACTTTAATTCTTTCCTCTAAAGTAATTCTTCTTACTCTGCTGCTTCTATTTGTTCGTCCCTCAAATTTCTCAAAGTTTGTCACTTATTTGTTTCCTGCCACTCATCATTCCATGCCCTCTGGTTACAGCAGCAGGGATTAAAAGCTTTGCACTTGACATTAAAATATTATCTCACCAGTATTATGCTGTATAACATTTCCTGACCACAAGGAGAGAGTGAGCATGAAGTGATTAAACAGAAATGTCTCTGAACTATTGTTGCCAGTAGTGTAATACAGTACATTAAAAGTCTAATGGCATCCAGCATATGGATCTGATTTCATTTTATGCGCTGAACAGGAAATCACTTTCTTGCCTAGAGGCATTTAAATTTTGGGAAGTTCCACAGCATGGGAAAGAATAATGGCTCCGCAGAGAGGTACAAATAAGACCTCACAGCATATGGCTTGCAGGTTAAAGCTTATAAAGAAAGCAATAAACCTGTTGAACTCAGCTGACTCTGAAGAAATCGGTGCATATAATATTCGATACATGGGAGAACAATATAAAATATCTGTTAAAGAAAGACTAATATTACTTGTGTGTGTCTCTGTTTATATATATATATATATATATTTGTATAATTATATATATATATAATTATATATATATCTGTGTAGGTGTATATGCACATGCATATAAACCAGGAATCAATATTAGATATCTTTCTTGATCCTTCTTCACCTTAGTTTTGAGATGGAACTCTCACAGACTGAGGATCACTTAGACTAACTGGCCAGCAGTTCCCAGGGATCCTTCTGCCTCTGCCTCCCAGTGCTGGTATGCACAGATCACTGCACAATTTTTTTTTATAATGGTGACAAGAATATAAATTCAAGTCTTCATGCTTACATGGCAAGCACATGACTGACTCAACTGTTTCCTAAGTTTGCCCTCCCCCCCCCAAATTATAATTCATTCAGGACCAAAAGTGTAACAACTCTATTAGAAGACTGGAAGAAAGAACTCAATACACTAGGTCTAAATCTAGTTGGTTAGTGAATGACAATGAAAGTATAGAAATATAAGCTCTTAGAGAAAATATCACCAAATAACTCAGGGAATGTACTATATATCCTTTATGTATAGTTTATGTAAGGTTATACAAAAAGCTTGGAGTAGTTTCCAGTATGTGGCCACAGCTAATTTAAATAACTTTTTAAACATTTTCATAAAAGTCCTAGTGAGATGACCCTTAGAGATTGTGGAGGTTTGAATGAAAATGGCCTCCATAGTCTCATAAGGAGTCGTCCCATTAGGAGGTGTGGCCTTGTTGGATAAAGCATCAGTGCAGGTGGGCTTTGAGGTTTCAGAAACTCATGCCAGGGCCAGTGGCTCACTTGCTCTCCTGATGCCTGTAGATCAAGATGAAGAACTCTCCTTCTCCAGCACCATGCCTGCCTGGATGCTGCCATGCTTCTTGCCATGATGGTAATGGACTAAACCTCTGAAACTGTAAGTCAGCCCAAATTAAATGTTTTCCTGTTGGAGACTGCTAATGCTTTAATTCAATCAGGAATATGCATATCCAAATGCTAAAGGTCCTTGTCCCCAATTGATTTTTGATAGATCAATAAAGATGCCAACAGCCAATGACTGGGCAACGGGAGACAGGGTAGTATGCAGAGAGAGACGCAGAATCACCATGACTAGAGGAAGAAGGATGGGACAGAGGAGAGGCAGGAGATAAAGCCAATAAGCCTTGCAAGAATTTGGGTAGGTGGCCACTGGCTACTTCCCTGATTGGGGCCTGGGGTAACAGGGAAAGATTTAGAAGTGTCTGGCCTTTGAAGTAGCCAAGGCATTTTAAAAATGAGTCTCTCTCTCTCTCTCTCTCTCTCTCTCTCTCTCTCTCTCTCTCTCTCTCTCTGTCTTTCATTCGAAGATCCAAAGATAGCTCCTGGGCGGGTGCACACATGCAATCTGCTGAGAGCCAAAGCAGCGTAGCAAAATTCTCCACTACATTTTCCTAAATAATTTTGCCATGGTAACAGTGTTTCTTCACAGCAATAAGACACTAATACAGAGATCCAGTTAGATAAAGAGTTTTTACATGAAATGACACACATTTAACAGTTAAGATTTTGGTACTGTCACAGGCAAAAACCAGGGGAGAAGTAAGTAACAGAAGAATTAGGTCTCATGAAATGGTTGGCATGTTTGCTGTGTACTTTTGATAAGATAGAGACTGAGAGGGCACAAGAAACTTGACCAATGATACCCATAGAGGAACTAAGAAGAACCAATACTCAGGTGTAGGATTATCTGGCTATAAAGACCCAGATTTACTGTTGCAGAAGGCTTTGAAATACCTTATGCCTTATACTTGAGTTTGTTCAAGTTGAAAAGGTATCGATATATGCGATGAAGAGCTCAGCACTTCCTCTCCGAAAGTCTTCCCTTACCCCCTTTGCTTCCCCACGCCCCGCGCTCCCCCCTCCTCACACCCCCCACCCCCCACCCCCGCACCCCACCTCCTGACCTTTCAGAGGAGGCACAGCCTGGCCAAAATAGGCAATCCCTGTTCCATAATGACACTCCCTAATGAAAACCCCCTCCCGGTACAAATGGCAAATGGTGGCTTGAGAACAGATAAACAGCACCAACTCCCAGCCCCCATATCACTGAGGCTGGCATCCTCTCTGATGGATGGCTAAGCCCTCCCCGGTGCAGGTGGCCCCTGTACTTAGGAAAAGCACAAGACCAAACATCCTTGGGGATATAAGCACAGTACTTTGGGGTAATCAAGTGTTTCCAGACAGCTGGGGCAGTCTGTGAAAATACTAGTCCCTGATAGCACCATAAAGACCGAAAGAGCTTCCTCCCCAGTTGTGCGATCCTGCCCACCACTGAAACAAATGGTATTATTGTGTTTGAAAGATGACTTCCCTTATCAGTTTCCTTGTCATGTAACCCTGAAACTCCAGAATCTGCCTGCGTGTAAATATCCCGGGCCCCTAGACATGGGGTCGCAATCCTGCCCTGTGCAGGGGGAACAGATTGCAATCTGAATCAGGTTCACATTATTAAAAGACTCTTCTGTCTCGCGACGTCAGATTGGCAATTCTTTGAGCTCTTCTGGGAATCCCGAAGATCTGAGCATAACAGTGTGATACTGTTCCCGGAGAGATGTGAGCAAATGTCTACTCACTCCAGATAGGAACCAACAGCAAACCGAAGTACAGATACCACCAAAGTATAAACTTGTTGAATTAATGTGTTTTATTGGGATCACTTAAAGGAATATGGACGAAGAGTTACTTAGAGGAGCAGAAATGACTCAAAGACAGCTCACAAAAACTGGAAACCTGAAGCATAATGTAAAACCTTTAGGAAGCTAGAAAGTTTGGAGAATGTCCTTTGAAGGCATCTCAGTTGGTCTGGGCGTTTTTCCAGCAGTTTAGCTGATCTCTTTTTCAGGCAGTTCAGTTTGTCTGAAAGTGTCCCTCAGAAGGTCCTCACTGCTTATATATGTTAAGAAGAGAGGCTTTTTGTGAATCTGGTCAGTTTCAGGGACTTCCTGAAATAGTTTTGAGTTGTTTACTTCAGAGTTTAATACTTTTGCCTGGAGGAGAGAATGATACTTCACTTTCTCTTAAGACATCCTTGTTTTATCTCCCCATAAACATCCTATATTTTAATCAGCTTCCTCTTCAGATGGAAGGTTTTAACCACAGAGGAAACTGTTAAACAGTACAGTCACTCACAATAGCTACTAAGGCAGACAGTGATTATGATTTGTTTCTCTCTGGACATTGAAGCCCTGTGATATTTAATTCTAATGTAAGTATTTGTTGATTTCTATTGTTAAGTGGACACAGAGAGGGAACCTCAATTGAAGAACATCTTAGACTGGCCTTTGGCCACGGTTGTGGGATATTGTCTCCATTGCTACTCGATGTGGGAGTGTCCAAACCACTGTGGACAACATTATCTCTAAGCTGGTGGTCCTGAAGTGGATAAACAAGCTAGCTGAGCATAAGCCAGTGAGAAGGCCAGAAAATAGTGCTCCTCCATGTTTTGTGCTACAAATTCCTGCCTTGACTTCTCTCATTGTGACCTAGAAATGTAAGTTAAATAAACCCTTTTCTCCTCTAAGTTGGTTTTTTTCTCCCATAGCAACAGAAAGTAAACTAGAACACATGGTGTTACTTTTCCTCATTTATACCGTAAATGGTGAGATTTAGATAAGACATTGCAAAAGAAAATATCTTTTTGTTTTCGTTTTAATGTGAAAAGTATGTAACTAGTATCTGTATTCTAATCAAATATCAGAATCCTTTGAGTATTCCTGTCTGATTACATTAAAAGCCTTTCGTTAAATGTATGACTGAAAATGATTCTCAGGTTGACTACTGGCAGTGAAGCATGTTAGGTGGTACAATCTATCTCTGAGAGGACATTCTAGTTCTGAGGTGACAGTGTTGGTGAATGATTGCATAACTATGCCAGAGTGTGTCTGCAAGGGGGGGATAGGTAACTATTGCTCCCCCTTCATAGTTATAACCATAAAGATGTATGACTCAGGCTCCCTCAGGTTCCCAAGAACTGTAGATTCTAATGCTGTCTAGTCAGAGAGCTAGTTTCAACAGTTAGCTCTTTTAGAACTGGCATCAGCCTAAGTGATTATTCTGTTCATATCAAAGTTATTTATACGTTGGAAGCTCCTAGGCACAATTTCTTTCTCCTTAAAGTCTTACATTATGGATATGTATAGACTATATTGACGTTCATTAAAAACAAACAAACAAACAAGCAAATCATCCCAAGGCCAGGAGCCTTGCTCACTCTTGGCAGCATGTCATTTATGCTGACACTTTGCATCATGTCATTGACTCACTCTTTGCCGCAAGCACGCAACATACGTAACAGAAGCCAAGAAATGCAATTATCATCTGTAATAGTATATAAACATGTGAGAGATTTTTATTTTGCTATTATTTGCTGTATTCTTGTTTGAGTCCCCAAACCTTTGACCAGGGGTTATGAGGGAATGAAGAAAAGACAGATACATGTACAGAAAAAAAGCCTGGGTTGGATGGACTGGGCTCTTGGGTGGAAAAACAGCAGCAACTTAAAAATTCATCTTGTTTATTTTGTACAGTTGAACAGAGAGGTTGGTTTGTTGCATACAAATGAACACAGAGGGGGGTTGTTATAGACAGTTGAACCTATGAGACAAGTTTGATTAATTTTGGTTGGAGCTATCTCTGGAGGAGAGAAGTCTTCAGATCATAAACATCTAGATGGAAAAACCAATGGGAGACATTCTCTGCACACTACCAGTATTCACACTTGGACCTGAGGAAGGTTTTGCATCCCTCTAAGTCTCATCCAGGGAAGATGACTCTCCACTCCATGGAACTGAGTCACTAGGGTTCTTGATGTGGGTTTGTCCATGTCAGCAACCCACACTCACTTAGGAGACTGCTTTTCTTTTCTGTGATGATTTTTGTTAATTAGCATAGTTGCCTAGACAGGCTAAACATGATGATGAGGAGCTGTGATGCTCAGGAAGCAAGGCTGGTATAGGCTTCATTAATATGTTGGTGAGTCTGGAATGGTAACATGAGGCCATTACCAAGCATGAGTCAGCACTGAGCTGTCAGAGCCATTGCCAAATGAGAGAGGCCTGTGATCTAAGGCTGAGCAAACTGAGGAAACTGAGAAAACACAAGCATACAATGCAATCAACATAATATGATTAAAGACAAAAACCAGATATGTGTCTGCTAAGAATTTTGTTATGTCTTTCTCAGTCAGCACATTATCCTGCCTTGCTTTGTTCTGCTACAAGGTTGATGACATTTCATAAAAGAATATCACTCCTCACTGGGACCATATCCATAATTTCATTGTTTTGTATTTACATTACGAACATTACTGGACAGTAGGCTTCTCGATGTCTCTGTTTTCTTAGGTATATAACAGAAGGATTGAATGACTAGCTGTATAGTAATGTTTAATTCATATATGACATGATTCTGTGATGAATTTGGCTTTCTCTAGAACGACACCTTTAGAGCTAAAGACTATGACAGTTATAGCCACATTTAAATAAAACCTTATGGAACTTTAAGTAACTAAAACCTTTGGGTTGGTTCCAATGGTGCTAATCTACATTGTGGGCTATTGCGAATAATGTTTCTATTCAGTGGAGATTTTAGTTTATAACACTATTGCATTAAATACAGAAACATATAATGAAGCAAAGCTCCAGAGAGCACTATTTCTCAATGTGTTCTTTCTTACCATTTTCTAGTAGGGCTAGAATTACCTATAAAGAAAGTTGTATGGTAACTTACACTTTGATTCATATAGGATGCCTCTCACTCACTATGCTGAAGTTAAATCTTACTGTTGTTCTGAGTTTTGTGTCAGGTGAATGCTCGGTGCTCTTGGCCTTGGCAATATCATATTCCCCAATAATTATAATTGCTTCTTTGCGAGAACTCTGCTTCTTTCTCTTGCGATGAACGATGTGACAATAACAGCCGACTTGTCCTGCTTGTCAACTGTGGGAACTTATTCCCGTTGTACCGTCCTGCACTATCCCATTTCATCTCCACAGGAAACCTTAGAGGCAGGTGCTCATATCCCTCCAACCACAAATGAGCAAGACAAGACTTTGACAGCTTTACAAGGAGCAGAATTCAGGCTTTGAATGCCAGTTGCACAGTTTTTTAAAAAAAGTTTTTATTAATCATTCCATTTGTCTACATCTCAAATGATATCCCACTTCCCACTTGTCCCCTCCACCAACCCCCCCAACCCATGACATCCCACTTCCTGGTTATCCCTCCACCAACCTCCAATCCCACATCTGCCCTTTGTTTTTGCTTGTATGATAGTGTTCCCCCACCCACCCATACTCTTCTGCCCCACCGCTCCAGTATCTCCCCTACTCTGGGGCATCAAACCTCCCCAGGACTGCAATCTGGCAAGGCCATTCTCTGCTACATATGTATGTAGAACCAAAGATCCCTTTAGGTACGTCCCTTGGTTGGTGCACTTTAATTGCTCACTTTCTAGATAACATGAGCGAAGAGGTGACAGTGAAGATGGGAAAACTTTTATGAGTTTCAATAAATTACCTTCACTAATGGAAAAACTCCTCGGGGTAGGAAAGCTGTTTCCACAGTTAAGAGTACTTACTATTCTGTGAGAGGACCCCAGTTCGGACTCCAGCCTCCTCACAAATGTCTGTATCTCCAGCTCTAAGAGGTCGGTCAGATATCTCCTTTTGGTCCCCTGTGAGTGCACACACATATATGTGTGCAAGCACAGACACAAACACATAAACAAGAACACAAAAAATATATTGTGGAAAAAAAAAACTGGTTTTCAAGTGCACCTTTATCTGGCCATTGCAACTGTTTTCGAGAACTTATAAATTTTTTTGTTGTTATGAAAAGTATTTTACTTTCTAGAAGTTTATCCACTGTATTTTTTCAGAGAGACAAATATTACCATCGGGTTTTTTTGTTTTGTTTTGTTTATTCTTTTAAGTCAGATTAACAATATCCATGCTTTCAGAAAGTCTGGAAATTATTTCCTTTTGGCAATGGCTGATAAAAATTTCCCTGGAGCATAACATTTTTTATGCTCTTGAAAAATAAATTATCTTGAGTTCTGTTTGTCTGTAAAGTGTTATTACTGAATCTTTAGCATGATAAGTAGACTAAGACCTAAGAGGCTTTTATTGATAGTGTTTATTAAAAGTCTCATAACTAGAATATTAAGATGCATTTCCTATTTCGTATAACTGGGCTATTATTGCATGTGTAAATCTTTGATCTCTTTAAAGATAATTTTTATAAGGATAAAAATTGCTACTTCTCATAGGTAGAATACATGCTTGCTTTTGGTGTATGGTGGAAGATTAGAGGAAGGAACTTGCTAGAGATTTTTTTTTTTGTTTTTAACCACAAAATGTACCCTGTTGATTAACTTTTTAAACCAGTAGTTGAGGTATGGAGAAGACATTGTAATACAACATCCACTGAGGTGCTGTGCTCAGCTATCGACCTTGTAGTTCTCAGCTAAAGATTATTAACCCCACCCTGCCCTGAAGGTGGGCTTCCAGGGAAACATTCTTACAGAGGTTGGTTTTTCTCTTCATCCTGTTGTATGAAGTTCTGCTAGATCACAATAGCCTCTTCTGGGAATGGTAACCAGCCTCCCATAATCTCCCATAATCTCCAGAATTATGATAGTGAAGTGGCTGAAAGGAAGCATGATCTAAGATTAAGAAGATGAACATAGGGCTAAAGATGTAGCTCAATAGTAGAGTGTTTGGCATCTACCATGCCTGGGGCTTGCTCTCCAATATCATAAAATGAGTGAATGATTAAAAATGAATGCTATTCAAGTATTTTATCTTTCAAAATCCCAAGTTATATATGGGATGTAATTGTTAGTATGGCACAGCTCTGTCTTTACACATTGGACTCTAGTGTTCCTCACCTGAACATAGTAGACAGGAATATAATGACTGCTATGGGAGGTGTGTATGTATTAATACATAAGAATGCTTTGAAATAGCAAGTTCAGTCTGGGGAATACATTACATATGTATAAATGTACTAGCAAATAAGAATCTGCATTTAAGGATATTCAGTATAGTATTGTGATGGCGAAAATATAAAATTAGGAATATAAACAGCTGCTCAACTGTGTATGGTTAGACAGCCATGAAACAGAATGTTATGAACATGATTGTTTTAAACATCTTTTGGGCATCATCTCACAACCTCTCCATCCAAATTGTACTCTAGCTATTGCTCTAGCAACCAGCTGCACATAGGTATAACTGACAATACTTTTCTTCAGCTGCATCATATCTTCGTTGTGTAGAGAACCACTCAGTCAACTTAGACATGTGTAGGAGGAACTTCAGCTATTCCAATATACATGGGAACCTCAAATTGCAAAAGGCACAACAAAGTCTTGACCACCAGGGAGTATAGATAATATAAGAAAATGATGTCCTTTGTCTCTTGGGTGAGCAATTTGGGATTGTATTCTAGTCTGTTCCTCAAAACTCCCACTACTTAGAGTTATGATCATCTTGGCAATCACCTGCCAAGGTGACTTTCTGTCCCTTGTGCCTCACTTGTCTCTACCCTCTACCTCTTGGCCTTGAGTTTACTTTCCAAAATAAACTGCTTGTAAAAGCCCTGTGGCTCAGGATCTTCATAAGAATCCAGGATAAACACTATCTATAACCATATCCATATCCATATCCACATCTATATCTAGTCTATATCTATATTAATACATAGAAACACACACACATGTTTCTGTGTATTAACCTATAAGGATTTTATAAGGCATATATATATATATATATATATATATATAGATAGATAGATAGATGGGGGGGAATTGTTAAATGAGGAAAACCAAGTTTGGGTTAGTTTGTGTTAAATGATTCATAAAATTAAGCAGCTGTACAATACCTTCGGTATTGCTATTACCTTAGGGAAAGGTTAAACAATGTACATCAAGTTGTTGATATTAGACTCCTCAAGACAGCATGAGAAATTATTAGCTTTCTCTTAATGAATTTCCTTTGTGTCACTAGCAGCAGTGAACACATAAATTTCAGGGTTTAAAATATTTTGAAAAGAAAAATGATATTTAAAATTAACTTAACATCAACACCCCAGAAAAAAGAACTTTCCCCCAGGTAGCAAGAAAAAAAAAAAGCTATTCTTTTGAACTTCAAGCACAAATTACCATATGCTTTAGCATTAACCTTGGATAAGAAAATAATTTGCCTTTGCAGGACAAATACCCAAAGCTATTCTCAAAAACTAGAATATCGTCTTAGACTGAGAGACACTCCAGAGATCCCAGCAAGAACAATGATGTTGCAATATGAAGAGTGAACAAAATGGAATTTCCTTTTTCCAGAATTTCCAGAAGTGTAGCTGCCTCTAATGAATAACAGTGGCTATCACCTAAGAGCCCCTGTAGAAAGTAAGAGAACTCAAAACAAAGAACAGTGGAGATGCCATCATCTGTATGAGGAACCACTCTGCCTCTGCACTAAGAGGCAGAGAGTAATATTCCATGCAAGACTTGTGAAGTGTTGAAATCTCATCTGAATGCATTTCCATTTGTTTGTATCCTCCTGTGGGTTCATTATGAATTACTTCCAGGGGGAAGAAAATTGACTATGTTGATGTGTTTTAAGAAGATGCTTTTGAATTCTCTCCAGAAAGCTGTACTTTGAGTTCAGCAACGACTAGTTAAATATGCATGGAGTGAGGAAAATAAACTTTCAAAATAACAAAAAACAGAGAATAAAGGGAACATTCTAAAAGGCATACACAGTTAAGAAATGGATGATGCATTTAAACAATTTATATATATATGTATATATAAATTTTAATTTATATATTTAATTAAATAATATATATAATTTATATTATTTAATTAAATAATATATAATTTATATATAATTAATTAAATAATATATACATATATATCAATGTTGTAATATATACACACACACATATACATACATACACATATATACATATATACACATATGTATATATATGTGTATATATATTACAACGGCTTTAGTTATTTAGTACAGTGACTACTAATTTTAGGTCACATTGATTGAGCTACAGAACCCAAATACTTGGTCAAGGAGCACAAGAATATTTCCAAGCCCTGACCAAAGTAACAGACCCCATGTTTCCTAACATACCTAATGCTTTAGAGACAGCAAGGCAGACAACTATTAGGTAGGAAGTAGAATGGGCATGTGTAGAAAACGTGTTTGGGTCAAGATTAGGGAAGTCGCTGTAAACGATGTAATTCATTCAGTGGAACGGATTTAAGTGGTGCTTTCTGGGAATCTTGAAGTAAGGAAAGCCCATATTCTCTTTGACCCTGGTGCTAAGATGATCTTCAAGTAGAGGAAAGGCCATTTGCAACTCAGAACAACAACAGCAACAAAAAAATTTACAACATAGATGTCCCTTGTGTGATAGAGGTGAGCAACCTAAAGATTGTCTGATCCACTCAGTTTACTCAAGACTGCACTTGTTCTCTGTGCTATTCACAATGGTAAGGATAAATGTCTCATGGGTAGCATAAAACTGATATCTTTGATAAAATAAACCAAATTGTTGGGTCCTTTGCTTGGAGTCTCAGGTTTGACTGGACTGAATTTCTTGTTTGAAGACCCTGGGAAGATAGCTTTCAAGACCACCTGCATTGTTGGCTGTGCTCTCTCTTTTCTGGTTGCAGATCCAATATCTCTATTTGAGCTGGCTGTCAATCTTTCCTTCTTGGACCTGTTTTTTCCTCCTTGAGCTGCATGCATCTTTTTTTTTCTTTCATGTTACTTCCTTGCAGCCCTTTTCAGTCAGTAAGGTCAGGCTGGCTCTAACACTTACAGTCTCCATGACTTGTTTTTCCCAAAATATTCCTGATTCTAGCCACAGGAAACTCTGACAGGAATTTGTGTCAGAAGATTGGAGATTGGATTAATTTGTATAATTTATGGTGACTCTTGTGTTTAAATGTCCCTTATTCTGTGAAATGTAGTGTTCCTATTCAAGGCTATAGTAAGGATCTCTTTGTGTGTCTTTTTAACACGTAGGTGACTATAGGATGAGAACAATGCTAAAGGGAACCGGGAGGAAGGAGATAGTGGTGTTATTTGGAAAAAAGACAATGCTGAGAGAGGAGGCTTCATTAAAGAAATCACTTAACTTGTTAAACACAAATTGTGTTTCTAAGGAAGAATGCGATTGCACCAGACTGGGTGAGTGTAGTAAGGTTATTTTAGGCAAGTACAAAGTCAGGAAGACATGAAAACACTTGGCTGTGTTTGGGGATGGTATATACATGCCTGGATTTAAATAACAGCCTAGAGTCTAGGACTGACTATGGGGATTTGAAGACAATACATTTGAGAGGTTCTCTTTTTAAATTTAAATTTATTTATTTACATTTCAAAACATTGCCCCCTCCTGGTTCCCTCCCAAAGGGAGACTTCCCTCCTGTCCCCTTCCCTTAATGGTGGGACCACCCAGGGGATCTCCCTCTCCTGGTGCATCAAGTATCACCATAGTAGGCACATCTTTGCTTCCTTGAGAGGTTCTTAGAGACAGAATTTCCAGAATTTGTTGAGCAAATGGATAATGGATATTGGAAAGTAGAAAATGCAGCAAGTTTTGGATTGCCTGACAAGGTGATATAAAGGTTGGGATAGCAATCTTAGAAATGAGTTCATGGGGGAAAATACTAGCTTTGGTTTGGATGTGTTGAGATGGAGGGTCTGATGGAAATAATTGCAGCAGGATACCATCCCACTACATTTGTATAAAGCTCAGTGATTGGGCTGTATGAGAGGGATGAGGAGAGGAAGAGGAGAAGAAAGAGGAGGAGCTAGAAAAGGCAAGGAGAAATGTAGAAGCCTTGGAATGACCATGCATGTATGGAGAGCAGTCCTGGGTAACAACTTATATCTAGGTTAGTTAATTGGTTAACTTCCAATTGTGTGGGCATCTTATTAATTTGAACACAACCAAGCATATAAAGTTCTTAGATAATCTTTAAGCATTAGAGTAATTTCTACTGGGTGCCGTGTGGATGGGGTATGGTCTGGGCTCAGCCCAGCCTTGTGGAGACAGCGTGCTAGATAGGCAGAGCCATCTCCCATGCTGGCATCTCGTGGGTTGGTGGCAGGGCTGGTGTCTCTGGCCTCCTGAGCTGCTGGCCTGAGCCTAACAGTGGTGAGATCAGGCCACTGCTCGTGGCCTCAGGCCTAGCCTAGTTGGGAACATGGAGGCTCTGTAATTAAAAGCCAGATCAGGTGCCACTGGTGTTAAATATTACCAGTAACACATAATGTTAGAGATTTTTAACAAGTTAAAAGACATCAAAACAAGTTAAAAAACAAGTTAAAAGTTTAACAAGACTACAGACATCATGTATACATTTTAAGGCATCAATATTTATATTACTGTAAGAAGTCTTACATTTATGAAACATTTCTTATTAGCTAGCTTTTTGTCTGATAGTAAACTTTATGAAGAAGACATCTCATAAAGGCATGTGATTGATTGAACTCATAGTTTTTGGAGGTTCAAGGATTCTGGCTTGATGGCTTCTAGTGAGAACCTTCTCAGCCATGTCATATCACCAAGAGTGGTAGTGTTGAAAAGATCTGTTACCAACCAGGAAACAATAGACTGAATGAGGGGAGGAGTCAGGCTTACATTTTTATAAAAAGTGAAAGGTCCCCAAAATACTCTACTACCTTCTAAGGGAATCACACTTCAGTGACCTAATGTGGAAACCCCTGGGATGCCGTATTTTCAAAAGTTCCATAGTATCTCTCATTATTTCACTGAAGACAATATCAACATATGTGAACATTTGGGGAATAAAAGACTTGAAAGTTATCACCACTATTTAACCACAGTGTAGTCAGTGCCGTGTGGTCAGTACTAGGAATGAGAAATTTAAGTTAATATGCAATTTTGTCCCTCTTTTGCTCAACTCTCATCATTGAAGAAGAATACTCACTGCCCTCAAGGACAGGAACAATAGGTACATAGAAGCAAAGAATGGAATTCTGTTCAAGGTACTATGGGAATTCACAGTAGGACTGAAGTATATTTTCTGATTTCTTACATTTTCTATATATAGTTGGTGGTTCTCCAAAGTTGTTGAAGAATCTACCTCTGTACTCTCATCTAGCTGTAAGAAGATTTGTTTCCAGAGAATATTATGGCATCAACTCTTTAGTTTAACCAGATGCTGACGATTCTAGCTGAGATCTTTAGACTCATGTCTTTTGCAAATTTGAATGAATTAGAAGAGCAAAATGTGTGTTTTCCCAGGCATGGAGAAGATTATGAGGTATATGGTAGGAGAAATTCATGTCCTTGAAGAATATGACTGCATCATGCAAGTTCTATGCCTACTTAGTGTTCCAAATATGCGTTTAACTGTTGTATGATAACACATTCACAGTTACCAGGGATGCAAGAACAAGCAGCGTCTTTCTTACCAGTAAGGCATCTTATTTACCTAACGCTCGCTGGCTCCATACAAACTAGACAACAAATCTTTCTTGAACATTTGCAAAGCTTCTTAAAACACAAGAAACATGGCCCCACAGATAACAAACAGTTCTAAACTCTTTCCTCGGAGATTTCTCCTTAATTTCTGTGCCAGAATGTAATTTATTTTGAGTGCTCTCAAGTTTCTCAGGACTTTAATGAGTTTAATGGAGTGTTTGGCTGTCTTTTCCCACACCAGTGCTGTCTATTTTGAATAGCCGTGAGCTCTGGGGGCTAGTTCTTTTTTCCAGTCTAGTAGAGCAGCTCTTTCTCTGACTAGAAGTTGCACATTATGTATTTTAAAACTTCTATTCTGAATGTTATAAAGTACAGCAACATCTTAGTTAGGGGTCCTATTGCTAAGAAGATCCACCGCAAACATGGTAACTCTTATACAGGAAAGCATTTAATTACTGTTAGCTTACACTTCAATTTAGCCCATTGTAATCCCGGTGAAGTCATGATGACACATAGGCAGACATAATGCTGTGAAGGAACCTAGAGTTCTATATCTTGG
This sequence comes from Arvicanthis niloticus, assembly GCF_011762505.2. Lineage (NCBI taxonomy): Eukaryota > Metazoa > Chordata > Mammalia > Rodentia > Muridae > Arvicanthis > Arvicanthis niloticus. The sequence continues at coordinate 103,828,172 of NC_047661.1, read as the reverse complement.
CTGGAAGCCTGAAGGTAGAGACATTGGGCTTAGCTTGGGCTTCTGAAACCTCAAAGCCCACCCTGAATGAAAGCCCACCCAAAAAGCCCACACATATTCCAAGTCCACAACTCCCAATAGGGCCATGACCTATGTGCCTATGGGGGCCATTTTCATTCAAACCACCACAAGCAGTAAAGTAATGCTTCACATACTGTGATGCAATCCTGTTGTCAGATTTGAGAAATAATTTAACCTATCATTTTTTTAAAATCTGATCTCTTCAAAATAGGTGGGCCACAGATGTCTATGAAGGCCACTGTGAATCAGAGTCATGGGAGCACCCTCAAGGGTCACATGTATATGCAGATGGTAAGTGTAAGGCATCCTCCAGATAATAGAAGGAGCAGCTGAGTTGTTAGTGGCTGAATGAGGGATTCTGGGTCATAGACCATCTCTATTCACTTGCCATCTCGTCATGAAGGATTTGAGCTGGGTGCACGTTATGCAGGTGGAAGACAGTGGTCCTGGAGAACTGAGTGGAAGTAAGCTCTCTGGAAAAGAAAGGAGCTTGAGACCCCAGAGACTGCCTTGGCTGGGAGCCAGAGGAAGAGTAGCAGAGAGGCCAGGTGGTCTTCGAGCCTCTAGTACTGTCTCACGTGGCTTAAGAGAGAGGATGGAGGTTTGAGGCAAAGCCTTGGCTAAGAGGGAGGGATTGCAGGACCTCACTCAGCTGAGTAGAGAGACATGCTGTCCTCTTATTAGAGGGCCTGAGGGTAGACCAACAAATGCATAAAACCATCTGTACAAAACGCAAAAGAAAAAAAAAAAAAAACAGATTTACCCAGAAGATAATTATATGTCAAACCAGAGTGTTTGAATTAGATATTCTTAGCTTCTAAAGGCAGCTATGAAGTTTGTTGTGTGATGTTGACAAAAACAACCTATTCAGTCAGCTTAGGATTCTTCAGAGCTATTTGGTTTCCACCTGGCTGCCTAAAGAGAATTGCTTGGCTGCTATAGCAACGGTGTCCCTGGATATATGGTAGTTGACAAAAACACTCTTTATGTGCTGAATTTTATGTTTAAAAACGGAGGCTGGGCTGATCGGATGGGTGAAATAACAAGCCGGATGATTAAATTACTGGAATATAGCATTATGACACTGCTTTAACTCACTCCTCCCCTCCCTGTCTCCATCATTAGCAAAGCCCATCAACTCCATCACTGTCCTCATGGCTGATACCACTACCAAGTCTCACTTTAACCTTTTGGCAACCTCCACACCATTTACTCTACCGTTTGTCTTTCTTCTGTTACAGAGAGTTCTATAATATCTGTTCATAGTGGTCATTGAAAGATAGAACTCAGGTTACCTTATTCCTTTGATTGAAATTCCCCTGTGGTGTACCAGTCAGCTTTTGCTTGCCTAACACATCATCACTACCTTCAGAGGCTTCTGGTACATAGGGAGAATTGACAGCTGGGGAGGTTCTCCTTTGGGTTTTCCCACGAATCTGCTGTGCTCCATGGGTCTGACTCCGGGCCCTGGGCAAAGGAGCAGTGAGTATCTGAAGTTTAATTTTGAGTGGTCATCAGACTAATGTCTCCAGAGGCCTAGACAGCTAATGCAAGCATGTTTAAGGTCTGTATGTCACCTTTGCTAACATTCAGTTCACCAAAGTAAATCACATTTACTGAAGATGGGAAGACATTTATTGTAAGCTTATGGAAGGACACTGTAAAGAAAATATGTAGCCAAGAGTTTAAATGTATAATTGTACTACATGCAAGTGAAATATTTTGTCCTGTTATTAAGTCTCTATAAAATGTCTTCCTCTGACACTGAAGGGGAAAATGAGCTCACAACTTACAAAGAGAGAATTTTCAAGTAATTTCCTACCAGCTTTCAATTTTCAGTCTTGCTCTTTGTATGTTACACATTCTTGGTGAATGTTTTGCGTTTCTCCTCCCATCTGTCTGAATATCTTCTCATGTGTCTGTAGGGAATTGTCTCACTCTGGCCACACCCAATGTTATCTTCTAAGAGAGATGCTCCCAGGCTGTGGATGCAGCTCAGATGTTGGAGTGCTTGCCTGTCATGCGGAGCCCTGGGTTGTATCTCTAACACCTCATTACACCACATGAAGTGTTGTGTCCTTGTAACTCCATGAGATAGAGGTAGGGTGGTCAGGAATTCAAGGTTTCTTTGGCTTAGGGAGTTTGAGGTCAGCTGATATACATAAGACCCTGTCTCAAAAAAGGAACAAACAAACAAAAGCCAGAAAGAGGTAAAAAGAAAGAATGACAGAATCCCCACATACAATGTATATAACACACTAGCACATGTGTGTGACATTCCATTGTAATCTCCTTTATTTATTTTCCTCTCCACTTTACACTACTTGTCCTGTGTTCTAAACTTAGTTATTCGACTTTTGTCTGTCTTCTCCATGATGTTATAAGCTGTGGGAGGGTAGAGACCCTGCTGTTCCCAGAACACACTGAGAGAAGTGGTGCAATACTTTCAGGTTCTATTTGTTCCCTGCTATTCCACATGGTCTCCCGAACCTAGGGAATGGGGAGATTAACCCCAGCCCAGGGCCAGGTTCCTCATTCTCTCTCTGTCTTCTGCAGATGAAAGGTATTGATTTCAGAGTCTTTTTTTTTTTTTCTTGTATTTTTCCTTCCATGTAGGTCTTGTCAGGTTTTTAAATTGAAAAATGAAGGCCTAAGGATTTTGCTATGAGCCTCTATCAATTACTGCTGGAGTCAATGCTCTGGATTGTTTGTGTATTTGAGTATATCAAAGATTGGCAAATGTTTAGAGTTGGATAGTGCCAAGTTTCCAAATCCTGTTCTTTTGTCTTTAAGTATTTTCTGGGGTGACCAAGTTCACAATCCTGAAAGAGGTATGTGTCTGTTTGAATGTGTGATTGTTCTTTCTCTCCAGGTCAGTCAGTGGATAGAGAATAAATAACCTGGAATCTGAGAGCAGATTGATATGGGCATTTCTAGAAACAGGATCTCTGTAATGCGTAGTGCCTGGGAAGTGGAGATGGTCAGCCAGTTTTTGCAATATGGAGACCACTGGTGGAGAAGCTTAACCAGCTCTAGCTATGCCAGATCAACAGTATCTCATGAACCAAGCTTGATGAAATATCACTCACGAGGAAAATAACACATGTTGATGAAGGACTGGGGCCCTTTATACAAAAGAATCCATTGTCAGTTCTTTCAGATGACGTTAGGAAAAGAGCTAGAGTTCCAAGTCCTGCAAGGAAGGCTAAAGTCCTGAACTGGGATGGCATCCAAATAATGTCTGGCTGCAAAGTAATGGAGCCAAAGTAGAGGAGAAGAGTGAGGGTCTGGGGACCATTCTGTACTCAACGCCCCAGGTACACATGGGAACATGTTAGTCTCAGGCACAGAGCATGATTAAGCTGGACATGTGGCTGTTTTTGTGTTGGTTGTATCTTAATTCATAAACTTATTTTAAAATTGCTACTATCATTTAAGCAAAAAGCACAATTGTCCAGGCCAGCTAGATAATCAAGTGGGACCTCTAGACCCTGTGGAGAGGACTGAGATGCATAAGAAAATAAAAGGCACAGCATGTCAAGAAATCTGATCAAGCTGGCAAAATTTTTATTGTTCACACCGATTATATACTCTAAAAACAGGATATTGGGAGGGGTAGGAAAGGAAAGAGGGCTTTGCAGGTGGAGGAAGCTAGCGGCAGCTTGTGGAGTCTAACTAAGTTATTCTTACAAAGCCTTTCAGTTACCAGGGGTTCTAAAAACTTGTATCTAGCAGGATGTTGTCTAAATCTAGAGATCAGGAGGAAGGGTTACTAAGGTGGGTTGCTATGAGGCCTTGTTTGAAGTTCTGAGAACTGACAAGTGAATCATGGAAGGTAAGCAGAAAGAAGAATAGTAGATAGGAAAGCCAAAGGTGAGTGTTCGGCAAGAGTAAGGCCTTGCCATGGCTTCCCACACACAATCAAAAAGTAAGTAAGGATGTGCAAGAGTCAGTATTAGAAATAATCAGAGTCGCATACATATGCAAGTGTCCTAATGATGCTCTGCTAAAATGGTAATGAGTGAAAAATGATTCAAATTCATGATATATATTATATACATATGATATATATGTATATATTATATACACATATCAGATAGATGTACATATATATGATACATGTCTGATGTATATGCTTATATAGGATATACACAAACATATATATCATATATATAATATACACATATCATATATAGCACATATACATGTGTATATATTATGTATATCATATATACATATAGATGAAACTGTTGAAAAATAAAAAAAAAAATAAAAGTTTTACTATCTCAAGTCTTTTGGTACATGAAGTTTGGATACAAATAAAAAGACCCCTTTCCAATAGTGTTCAAGGGTACCTTTTCTCCCTACCCTTTCAACACTTTTATTTTGTCCTTTCAAAAATAATTATTTTATAAATGTGGGTTGAGATCTCATTGTGGTTCAATTTGTGTTTAATGATAGTTAGTCGTGGTGAACATGCAGGCCCTTGGCCCATTTTTAAATCAGGCAATTTGTCTTTTTGTTGTTGTTGTTGTAACTATTAGGTTGAGGTTGTTGTCTTAGATTCCTTATCAGATGTGTCATGTTTTTATATACTCAACATGTTTTCAAGTACTCTTCTGTTCTGTAGGTTGCTTCTTTAATCTGCCTTGGTTTTGTAGAAACACTTTGGTTTAATATTATTCTGTTTGCTTATTTTTGGATTTTAGCCTGTGATTCTTGTTTATATCTATGACAATGTCACCAGAATGTCCTTTGTCCCTATAACTTCTAATGGAATTAAATTTCTAGATCCTCCATTTTTGTCTTTAACCCGTTGTGGTTGCTATTTGTTTTAAATGTTATAAAATGAGGAGTCTAATTTCACTCCTCTATGCATAGTTTTCCAAATAATATTTATTAGAGAGATTTTTTTTTTCCTTTCCCACTGTATACTCTTGACAACTTGGTCTTAAACCAGATAATTTTAACTGGGTGAATTTATTTCTGAATCACTATTCTGTTTCCTTGGTCAATGTGTCTTATTTAATGTCCTTACCCTGGTAATGTGATTATGATACCTTTGTGTAGATTTTGAAATTAGTGTGACACTTTGGTTCTCTTCTTTTTCTTTGAGTTTGCTTTGGCTATTTCAAATCCTTTTCAGTTCCGTATGAGTTGTAGGGTTTGTGTTTCTATTTCTATGAGAAATGGTACTGTAGAGTTTGGAGGGATGGCTCCAGTAGTTAAGAGTACACTTCAATCCCAAAGAGTCTGACAGCCTTTTCTGGCTACTGAAGGTACTATAGACTCATGGTGCACAAATATGTCATATATACATGGTGCAGAGGTATACATCTAAAAGATCAATACACACAAAAACCAATAGTAAAAAATATACCATTGGAATATTACTAGATACCTGCAGGAGCTGTAGTTAACTTTTGGTAGTATGAACATTTAGATGATAACTTTTTTCAATCTTTTAACTCAAGCTATCTTTCTATAGCCATTATCATTTTAAGCACTGTCCACAGGATAGACATTTTCCTAAGGAGCTTAGGAGATTACAAGTACTGAGCAAAGGGCCAGAGACATAGCTCAAAGGTTATAAACACTGTCTGCATTCCCAGAAGATGTAGTTTTGATTCTCAAGGACATATGTGGTGCACAGACTTGTATGCAAGGAAAATACCAATGCACATAAAATAAAATAATAAATTTAAGAATATATCAAACAAGATATAATCACTGGCATTATTGGCATGAGACTAATATCCACTTATCTATGCTATTTGCTTATTTATTTAATTTTCAAAAGACTTACTTAGTTTTTAACTACATATACACATGCATGTAAGCTTGAGTAGTGAGAACACATGCCCACCGTATATATAGGAGCTGAAAGAGGCCAGCTTAAGGTGTTGGGTCTCCAGGAATTAAAATTACAGGCAACTGTGAACTGCCATATGGGTTCTTGAAAATGAACCTGGGTCATCTGCTAAACGAGCAAGGCCTCTTAACCATGGAACCACCTCTCCAGGACCACTTTGTTCATTTAGTTTTTGAGATAGGGTTTCATGTATTCAAGCCTGGTTTGAACTTGCTATGCAGCTCAAGCTAGTGTTAACTACTAGCCCTCCTGCTGTCTCTTAGTACTGATATATATATATATATATATATATATATATATATATATATATATATGCTGATATATACTGATATATATATATATATATACATAAATGTTGAACATTTCTTTTTTATGGTGAAAAAAAGTGTATATTTAGAATTAGTCATCTGGACTCAGTTTAGATGATCATCTTGCTGGCATCATCCAGAGCATCATAATCAGGACCCAAGCGAACATACGCCTTCTTCATCATCATCTTCTCCTCCTCCTCCTCCTCCTCCTCCTCCTCCTCCTCCTCCTCCTCCTCCTCCTGGCCTTATCAGGGTATTGACTTTGGCCACATCAATGTCATAGAGTTTCTTCACTACCTGTTTGATGTGGTGCTTGTTGGCCTTGACATCCGCAATGAACACAAGCATGTTGTTGTCCTCTATTTGTTTCATGGCTGACTCAGTGGACAGTGAAAATTTGATGATAGCATAGTGGTCAAGCTTGTTTTTCCTGGGTGCACTTTTCCAAGGATATTTTGGCTGCCTCTGGAGCCGCAGTGTCTTGGGCTGCAGGAAGGAGGTGACGTTCGGATCTTCTTTTTGTGGCTGTGGATGGCTTTTAGCACTGCCTTTTTTTTTTTTTTTTTTTTTTTTTTTTTTTTTTTGGCTTTTCGAGACAGGGTTTCTCTGTGTAGCCCTGGGTGTCCTGGAACTCACCCTGTAGACCAGGCTGGCTTCGAACTCAGAAATCCACCTGCCTCTGCCTCCCAAGTGCTGGGATTAAAGGCGTGTGCCACCACCGCCTGGCTCAGCACTGCCTTCTTAGCTTTCAAGGCCTTTGCTTTGGCTTTGACTTTGGGAGGGGCAGGAGCTTCTTTCTTCGCTTTCAGCGCCATCTTGGCAAAAAGGGGAACATTTCTTTAAGTGTTTCTCAATCATTTGAGACTCCTCTGCTGAGAATTCTGTTTAGATTTCTACTCCATTTTAAAATTAGATTGTTTGGGTGTTTTGATATCTAGTTTCTTGAGTTCTTTTTATATTTTGTATATTAATGCTCTATTGGATGTAGAGTTGGTTAAAATCTTTTCCCATTCTGTAGGCTGCTGCTTTGTCTTACTGATGGTGTCCTTTGGCATATGGAAGCTGTTCAGTTTTGTGAGGTACCATTGATTAGTTGTCAATCTCAGTGACTGTTCTACTGGTATTCTTAAGTCTATTTTCTTGGAATATCTATTTCCAATCCTTTACCCTGAGGCCTGTCTTTGATGTATATGTTTTTGGATACAGCAGAGGGATATATGCTGTTTTTGAATCCATTCTGTTAGTCTGTGAATTGAGACCTTTGATATCGAGAGATATCAAGGACCAATGATTTTTGATTCCTATCATTTTGTTCGGCAGAGGTAGTGGTGGTAGTGTGTTTGTGTGTGTGTACGTGTTTGTTTGTGTATGTTTCCTTTCTTTTAATTTTGCTGGTGTGAGATAAGTTATTTCCTATGTTTTCATGGATGTAGTTTACCTCCTTAGGTTGGAGCTTTTCTTCTAGCACCTTTTGTGGGCCTAAATTTGTAGCTAGAAATTGCTTAAATTTGACTTTGTTACAGAATATATTATTTTCTTTGTCAAAAATGAATGCAAGTTTTGCTAGGTATAGTAGTCTGACTGGCATCTGTGGTCTCTTAGAATCTGCAGCACAACTGTCCAGGCCTTTCTGGCTTTTGGAGTCTCCATTGAGAAGTCACAGGCACTTTTAATAGAGCTGCCTTTATATGTTACTTGGTTTTATTCCCTTGCAGATTTTTAATATTTTTCTTTGTTATGTATATTTATTGTTTTGATTATTTGGCAAGGGTACTTTCTTTTCTGATCTAATCTATTTGGTGCTCTGTATGCTTCTTGTAACTTTATAGGCATTTCTTTTAGGTTGGGAAATTTTTCTTCCTTGATTTTATTGAAACTATTTTCTGTGCCTTTGAGCTGTATTCTTGTCTGGATTCTATTTCTATTATTCTTAGGGATAATCTCTTTTATAATGTCTCAGATTTTCTGGATGTTTGGGTCAGGAGTATTTTATAACATCTTTCTCAAAAGATGTATTATTTTCTTTTATTTTATTGTATTTTCAATGACCAAGAGTCTCTCTTCCATCTCTTGTATTTTATCGGCAAAGCTTGCCTCTATAGTTCCTACCTGAATTCTCAAATAGTCCATTTTCAGAATTTTGTCAGTTTGTATTTTCTTTATTGATTCTATTTCTAATTTCAGGTCTGAAATAGTTTTACTCTTTTTCCTCTTTTTCCACTGCTTGTTCATGTTTTCCTGGATTTTTAAAGGGGTTTATCAATTTCCTTTTTGAGGACCTGTATCTACTTCAGAAAGGCTATTTTAAGCCTTTTTTCTTGTGCTTCAGCTAATTTGGAATATACAGAGCCTGATGAAGTAGCATTGCTGGGCTCTAGTGATGCCATATTACCCTGGCATGTAGGCATCTGGGTTTGGGATGATTATAGCCTAGATTCTGATTTCTGGATTTATCTTTGTTGGATGAGTATTTTATTTCTTGGTTTCTATTTCCTGTCAGGATTTTCAGATAGTGTGACAATTGTGTGTTGCCTGTTTTCTTGACCTGCTCAGCTGGTGTGTTCACAGGGAATGCCTACTGGTGTTGGAGGCTGGGTTACTTTGCTGGGATAAGTTGGGAGAAGGAAGGTTGGGAGAGCAGGTCTTTGTGATCCGTCAGGAATAAGGTAAGAAATGAAAGTGAGACCATGACATGTTTCCTGCTACATAGCTGGGAATGAGACTGGAAGATGGGATTTGGATATTTTCGCCTCTCAAGTAGTCTTTACATTTTAGCAAAGGGATAGGAAAAGTGATTGCTAACAACAGCTTTTAGGAGTCTTCACTTTATTTTTAATTTTAAAAATGGCTTAAGAGTAGTTTTAAGGATTTATAATAAAATGTAGAAGTACTGAGTTCCTCATATACCCCCCGCCAATCTTTTTTTTTTTGTTTTCTTTTCTGTTTTGTTTTGTTTGAGACGGGATTTGTGTGTGTGTGTGTGTGTGTGTGTGTGTGTGTGTGTAGCCCTAGCTGTCCTAGAACTCTCTCTGCAGACCAGGCTGGTCTTGAGAGATCTGCCTGCTTATGCTTCCAATGTGCTGAGACTAAAGGCATATGGCATCATTGCTCAGCCAGCCCCACTGCTAAACTTTAAATAATAGTCCAACCATTAATGTCTCTACCAGAGTGGTATGTTTGTTACAATCGATGACATAACTAAAGTCTACTGTACACTTGAGTTTACTTATGCTCCCAGTGGTGTATAGGCTTAAAAATATAGGAGACGTGTTTTAATACTACAGCACCAAATACTATAGTTTTATTGTCCTCGAAGTTTGGTGTGCTGTGTCCACCATTCCTCTTTTTGCTCTAGTTCCTAGCAGCTACTTATCTTTCCATGGTTACTGAATTAAATAGATTTTTAATACACAAAGAACAAGAGAATGTGAGGAATTATTAATTTTAGCTCATGACATCCATCATGACAATGATAACACGGTGCAGCACAATAATTTATAATCACAACAGACTAGAAGCCAAAAGATAAACAGAAAGGGACTTGCTCCATGATACAAAGACACCACTGAAACACATGTTGACATACTTCCTCCAGCTAAATCACATTTCTGAGGTTTTTAGTACATTTTTAAAATAATGCCTATGGCTGGGAACCAAGCCTCCATTCCATAGGTGTTTTGCATGGACCTAATACTTTATATTTAAATTATAATATGTTATGCAAAAGCTCATGTTCCTCTTATAATAAAAATATATTTAGTCCATTCCCAAGAATTCAAAAACATAAAAATTCCACCATTGCCTGGAAGTGTAAGTTCAAAAACTTCTCTAAAACAAGTCAAACCCTTAATTGTGAGCTCCTTTAAACATAAAAATAAGTTACATAATTCTACCATGCAATGACACTGAGTAAGTATTCCTATTCAAAGAAAGAATAACATAATAAGAATAAGGAATGAAGATAAATTGGGTCTAGAAGGACAAATACTAAGTGCTATAGCTCCACGTCTGTCCACATGGGACACACGACACATGATGTGAGTTCCCAAGGATTAGAGCCTTGGTCTCCTACCCTTGCCAGCTGAATCCCATATAGTACTCTACTGGCTTGGGTCTAATGATTGTCTACAGCCTTTCTAGTGTATGTTCTAGTTTTCTGTCACTTCCCATCTCTTAGATGCCCCACTGTGGCTAGGAGTTAACCCTCAGAGGTTTGTACATTATCTTCTCAGGGATCTCCTGCAGGAGCCTTAAGTTGCTACACATTATACTACATCTCATGTTTTCCTGTAAATTTGGGAGCAAGTCTTCATGACCTCATGACTGATTTTCATATGGCTGCGAAGCTGACATCAATGATAGATGTCATTCTGTGGATATCTCCCATGGGAACTTTGCTACTTTGGACCATTGCTGTATTGGTGAAATAAATTCGGGATGGGTGTAGTCGTTTGGATAGGGTCAAGCTAATTCCTGAGATGCCCTCAAAACATCTCCCCTGTTGCGGTAATACAAAGAACTTGGATTCTTTGTGTTGGTATAGATCTTTTCAGAAACTACGCCTTCCACAACTCCAACCTTACACTGACTTCTCTGACCAAACTACACGTTTTATTCCTCTGTTTAAAAAGCTTTCTACTTTCATTATAAGTTAGCCAAACTTACCATATCTTAAAAGTTTTGAATTTTCTTCTGCTGAATTGATTAGCCACCTTCAAATTCAGCCTTCCTCAGTGTCTCAGGATCTACCTTGCCATAATGCTCTTTGCCAGAGTATAAAACAAAGAACCTGTAGTCCAGGTCCATATAGAGTCTTTGTTCCCATTTGAAATCTCATGGACTTCACTGTTTGCATTTTTATGAACATTCTGATCTTTTGTGCTCTCACCAGAATCACCCATTATGCTGTGTTATAGCTAACCAAAGCTTATATAACTCACATTTCCAAAGCTGTTTCAGAGGCTTCTGTACCAAATGGTCAGATAGTCATAACAATGACATTTTTCTGGTATCAATTTCTGTTCTATCCCACTTTTGCATTCCTGCTAGAAAATAGAACACACAAACCCCTTGAGGGAAAAGGGATTTATTTTGAAATATAACTTCAGAAGGCTTAGTGCATGGTTTTTTGTTCCTATGCCCTTGGGCAGAACATTATATGGTTATAGGAATGTGTGGTCAAAGAGGTTTTTAAAGTCAAGAGATATAGGAGGGGGAGAGGGGTAGGGAAAGAGGGATGGAAAGAGACAGAGAGACAGCTAGAAACAGAAAGAGAGAGAGAGAAAGAAAGAGAGAGAAGAAAGGAGGAGGAGGAGAGAAGAGAAGAGAAAACTAGGGATTATGTGTCTAAACTAATATCCTACTGCTGTGAAGAGACACTATGACCAGAGCAACTCTTATAGAGAAAAGCATTTAGCATTTAATTGGTATTGTTTTACGTTTCAGAGGTTTAGTCCATTATTTCCATGGGGCAAAAAGCATGATGGAATGCAGTAGACATGGTGTTAGACAAGGAGTCTATTGGCAGGCAGGAGAGAGAGAGAGAGAGAGAGAGAGAGAGAGAGAGAGAGAGAGAGAGAGAGAGAGAGAGAGAGAGAGACTGGTCTGGCTTTAGCATTAGAAACCTCAAATCCCACCCCCAGTAATACTTTCCCCCAACAAAGCCATACCATACTAGTAGTGCCATTTCCTGATGACCAAGCATCTCTGAGGCTATGGGAGTCATTCCTATTCAAAGGCTCAAAGGTATACCTCTCAGGAACTTACTTCCTCTAACTAGTCTTTACTCCTGAAGCATCAACCACTTCCCCAAATCCTTCCACTAATGAGGACCAAACATTCAACATATTATCCTGTTGGGTATTCAGACCATAATGATCTCCACATTAAATGCGTAACACAAATAAACATGCTGTTACCATGACTGACATAGAATTTATTCTGTTCACCATTTTTGCTTTATTGCTGCTATTTCTTTTCTTGACTTGTCTTGTTTATCTAATTTCTTTTACCAAAAGATATTAGCCCCCAGAAGGAAGATAAATGAATTTTAAAAAGAGAGAGAGAGGGGGCATAAGTTTTAAGATTTCTTATGCTACTTCTTTCTTGAGACTATTCACATCCTGTTTATGCACTGGAACCAGAGCATGTTATTAGGCAGTTTTGGTTAAATGGAACTCTGCATATTATGAATAAATGAAAAAGCAGCAGTGTTAAATGCAACTTATATATTTGCATTGCATAACGTTTGAAATAATAATATCTCTAATATTAATTTTTAAAAATATAGTTTTCTCTGGAGATAAATGATATTATAAGTTTAAGGGGAAATTACTTTATAGAAGCTATGTAATTTAGTTAGATTTATTTTTTATAACATGTTAGGTTATGAAAGGGGTTAGGTAATGAAAAAGTTAATATTAAAAACTGAATTCCTTAGAGAATTAATGAACAATTAGTTTTACTTTACAAATTATTTTGCCATACTGTGTTCTTGCCCAGGGGCTATGTTGAGCTGAAACTCAAGCATAAAATAAGAATGAGAAGTAATAATATCACTTAATGTGAAATAAAATATTCATATTTAAATGTTCTTGGGACATAAATGAAACCATTATTTTATGTATTTATATATATATATATGTATACATATACATATATATAACATATACATATATATATATATATAATGTTTCAGAACATTTTCAAGTTTTAAATGCCCTGAAGCCCACACATTGAAGCTTTACCCTAACTCTCAACAACTCAAGTGACTTCCTTTGACATGGAGACATGTGGTCAAATGAAAAAGACTTAATGACTTTAATTAATATTTATGTTTTAAGCAAAGCATTTTAGCTGATTCTGTGGGTTATAGAGAGAAGTAAAAATCCTCCAAGGGGTATACATTCCAAGAAAAGAAGTGAGAATTCAAAATATTATTTGGCATTTGGAAACAAAGCAGAAGTTGATTTCATAGGACAAGAGATCTTAATTATTGATGAGTTTTACACATTGATGTTTCATAGGAAGTGATTTAGGAAAAAAGATTGAACAGAGAAGGATGGAGACTGAATCTGGAAAGATGGTCCTGTGAATAGATGAAGAATGTCCAAGTGAATGCTCAAATCCACTTTAGGGTCCAACTTTCCTGCTAAAAAGTAGAATAAAAAACCCCGATGAACTTTGTAGTCTAGTGGATAGACAGTGGATGTTCCTTAAACAGCAACTTTCTCTCTCATATGCTCTTTTAAACTTACCTTTAAATACTTCACACATGAAACGAACAAAAAGGTACAAGCAAGCACACATGCAGACACATGTAATCTGTTTAGACTCTTAGGGGCTAATGATGCAATAGGTCTACACACACACACACACACACACACACACGTATGTATATAAATGCTTAAACAGATTGTTAATTAGTCACATAACTTTATCCTCTTTTTGAAAATTGTTTCTAGCCAGGAGAAGTGGTGAATGCTTGTAATCCTGTAATCTCAGCAACTGGAAGGATGAGGCAGGAGGATTGCCTTAATTTAGAGATCAACCTATACTACATAGTGAGTTTCAGGCTAGCTATGTTTACATAGCAAGACAGTGTCAAAAAAGAAAAAGACAAAACAACAAGAAAACTAAGACAAAACCCCCAAACCAACTACTATAAAATGGTAGTAATAACTCTGCATGTATGTGTATCATGTATACACACACATAATGTATACATATACACACATGCACACACACAGACACACACACAGACACACACACACACACACACACACACATTTCAGGAAACATACATATTTCCAGGAAAAGATTATACCCTGAAACACACTTTTTAAGTAGTTAGGAGGAAGGATGTTGATACAGGACTGCCTATGTTTCAGTCCGTCTGGTCCATCACTATGTGTACAACTTCGGACATGTTATTGATCTTCTCTGTCCTTCAAATTTATGTATTAAAAAAGTGGGAGTAACAATAATATTTATTAATACTATATACAATTGCTGCATGTATTATAGCAGAATTAGCTAACATGTATAAAGGGCATGAAATGGGTAAGTATACAATATTTTATATGTGTAACCTACTTAAATGATTATATATAAATTTACATATTTAAAACTATGAAGTAAACAAGTATGCATATAGGAATTAATACCCTATGTATACATATATTCACTCTGTATAAACATAATTCTTTAACAATCATATTTAATACTGTTTTAGTCATGCTATTGCGACATAATTGAAACCATTGTTTTCGTGGTTTAGTGTCCCAAAGCCCACAGTCAAGTTTCAAAGCATTACTATAGCCGTCAACAATTCACATGATCTCCTTTGACACGAAGAAGTGGAGTTAAATGAAAAGCTTGATGATGTATTCAGGGATAATAAGAATGCATGTGTAGGTGGTCACACACCCATATAAACACATATAGATAAAATACACATACATGCACAAACGTTGATTAAAGAAAGCTTAATACTTAAAATTGTTCTGCAATACTTTCAGTTTGGGCCTTGAAAAGCATCCAATGGCTTTCATCTCTTCTCATTCTTCTCATAGTTCTAGAGTTTCTGAAAGTCAGTCCCAGGGTCACTGAAAAGACTGAATTGCAGATAACCTCGGGAGGCAGTGTCAGCTGATGCTATGCCAGGCTTAGTTCTCCAGGAGATCCTTCAGATTTCAATGGTCTCTGTGAGCTTGCCGTCTTTTAACAATCATTTCTCTCCAGTGTGTGTTAGTTTCAATTAAACTAGGCTATAGACTTTTAAAATAGCAAGTAGTTATTCCACATTAGGGCTGGAATCATTGTGCAGAGTGAGAACTAATTTAGGCATTCACTGTACATGCATTTGTTATGAATGTGTGAGGCAGAGTTTCATATTTTATTTATAATTTGTTATGATGAAAGGCCTGATTCAAAATATAAATATAGCTACAGAAACATTGTTCACAAATGATATCTGATTTCTTATGACATTTTATTTCTATGAAAGAGTACTGGTGTCATTTAGAATTATATATATATATATATATATATATATATATATATATATATATATATATATTTAGAAGCAAACTCAGCCACTTAATTTTAATTTCCTGGTCAACTTTTGTTATAATTTATATCATTCTTGACTGTCTAGGCTCCCTCTGAGAGGTAATATGGAATTTAAAAGGTCTCAATTTACATACTCTTTTCTTCCCTAAGTCTTATATACACATGTCTAACTAACTTAAAATCTCATATCTGAACGAATTATTCTTTAATCTTCTGTTTATTATCTAGCACTGTATTAGTCTATAATTTCTCCTATCATAATTTTTGAAACCACACAAAGCACTATCTATATGTTAATGATTTATATACAATGAAAACAAGGAGACTCCTTTGTCTCGGAAACCATTCACATGTCACAGACAGTCTTGAATTATTCCCATTGCTATGGAAAAAACAGCTGATACAGCCAAATGGAGGAAAGAAGGTATTGTTTTTTTTTTTGTTGAGGTTTGGAAGTCTTAGTTTAGCACCTTTGAGAAGCTGTGCCATGCGAAAAAGCTCACATGGTGGCTATGATTTCACAGTAGGAAAAGCTAGCCCTAGTAAACCAAGGCCAAGGATGAGCCTTCAGTAACCCACTTCCTTCACTCAGCACAACATTTTTTATTGGATATTTTATTTATTTACATTTCAGATGACATCCCCTTCCCCCTTTCCCCCTTTCCCCCTTTTTCCCCCCTTTTCCCCCTTTTTCCCCCCTTTTCCCCCTTTTTCCCCCCTTTTCCCCCTTTTCCCCCTTTCCCCCCTTTTCCCCCTTTCCCCCTTTCCCCCTTTCCCCCTTTCCCCCTTTCCCCCTTTCCCCCATGACATCCCCTTTCCCCCTTTCCCCCTTTCCCCCTTTTTCCCCCCTTTTCCCCCCTTTTCCCCCCTTTTCCCCCCTTTTCCCCCCTTTTCCCCCTTTTTCCCCCTTTCCCCCTTTTTCCCCCTTTCCCCCTTTTTCCCCCTTTCCCCCTTTCCCCCTTTCCCCCTTTCCCCCTTTCCCCTCCCTAGAAATCCCCAATCCCATTCCCCTCCTCCTTTTTGCTTTTATAACATTTTAATTACATGCAAGTACTAAGGTCAGTTCTAGGTTGAGGAACTAGCAAGATAATAAATGCAAATAGTCAAGGAACAAGCAAGACAATAAACACAAATAATTAAAGAACAAGCAAGGAAATAAACAAAGTTCTGTGAACATTCCCATGATCAGGGCTTAACAGGATGACCAAAATATCTGAGCCTACTTCCCTGTCCTAGGCCAAAATCATTTTCATATCTGAAGCCTACTTACTTGTTCTAGTTTAAGATTTTTATTCCTTACTGAAATTACTTCTTTGTTCTAGCCTAAGATTTAAATTCCTGCCAGAAATTACTTCTTTGTTCTAGCCTAATGTCAAATTCCTGCCTGAAGCCCATTTCACTTGTCCTTGACTAATGTCAGATTCCTGCCAAGCAGCCCCCAAAGCTCCCCTCATCCTCTCCTTTTTGATTTCATAAACAAGACTGAACCTGTCTTAGATCATTCTGACAAGAATGCCTTCCTTACCTGTCATGGAATATACATTATCAAAAGCAATGTACTTCTGTCTTAGGTTGTTACGGCTCTGTGCAGAATCTACTATTTCACTCCTCCTTGACCTGTCTGGTTCAGATGTTGACTCATCACTAGAGCCTATTGGGCTTGGGCTAGAGCCCTCATGTAGGTGTCTAGGGAAGGCATCACAGACACACACTTGGGTACTTTTTCTAGTATTTTGCCATTTCTCCATACAAGCTTAGAGTGGGAATTAACCATCTGCTTTTCTTTATAAATACTTAGCACATTTGTCTTCTATTTTAAACAACAAAACGAAAGAATTTGGCATTATCAACTCATTCTTTGGGGGCATGCCCAGAAGTACTCTAGCAATCATGCAATATTTATCTCCTAGTACTTGCCAAGGAAGAATGACCTGGTCTTTTCTACTTAATGTTTTTGTTTTTAAAAATTGAAATGGATCAGATTAGGAAAAAAAGAAAGAACAAAGATTCTATTAGATATGTATTCTTTGGGCTAGAGAGATGGCTCAGCCCTTAAAGGCTAGGTTCACAACCAAAATATATGATCTATGCTCTTTAGGTAGCTAGATCCTACAATTTTTTAGGGAACACCACTGATTTGAGAGAAGAATGTTTTCTTCCTGCTCTGACTTGTCAACCTTTCTTTATAAAGTCTACATGAGTAAAGAGGCCAACTCTCTCCAGGTTATGGTTTGAATCAAGTAAGTTGTGGTAACAAGCAAGTCAAGAGTTCTCACTCAGAGGAGATGAATCTCCTTAACTTTAAATGTGGCCTTGAGCAATAAACAGATATGACAACAGACCTGCTAGACACATTTACTGAGCAAAGACATCCCTTTACTCTATGGAGACAGTTATCTGATTGAAAACTACGTTTAGTCATTCAGCCACTCCTGAAACAGCTAGTGAGTGGCCATGGTTTGAAGTCTGTTGCTGTTAGAATCAGGAAGACAAAAATTGTGCCACCAACACACAGCAGATAAGGGGGCGGGGGGGACAAAGGGCAGACAGGAAGTAATTTCTACATATAAAAAGTCTGAGAAACATTATAAAAATGGAATAAGTTTGTCAATTCATTTTAAAGTTTTAAAATTGAAAAATACCTGACCTAACACTGACTAGAAGATGAAAATGAGCCACGGTGTGAATGAACCAAATCATGGGACAGTATTCTGGGATTCAGGTCAACATATAAGATGTTAAATTAAAAATATAATAACTTTTTTTTGGAGCAAATTAGATAAAAATGTTCATTTGTTAAGCAACATGATATACATTAAGAGTTCCCAAGATAGAGGTTAGTTACTCATGGCATTCAAGCTAGAATAGCACCAGGGAGTATGTATTATAAATTTCAGAGTTCATAATGGGGTAAGAATATTGATTACTTTCTCCTCAGGTATCCTGCATATCACCTTTTAGCACTATGAAAGCTAGCCAATGGAGATGAAGAGTTGAGGTTAGTGCCAGCTTGATATCTCTGTGTTCTACGATGCAAGCATATGAAATCTTCAGCAGTAGAGTTTTGCTGTCAAGTTCTGGAGGGAAAACAATAGCATTAATTGGGGGTCTGTAGAAGCTAGCCAATAACTCCAAGAGAGGTAACCCACTCCTGGCATTGAGCTTTTTATTTTTAAGCTGTGTCTTTGTGAAGTGGACTCTGAAGTGGAGACTCTCATGTATTTTCTGTTATCATTATAAGTCATTATAAGGCATTGTTGCCCACTTTTCTGAGTAAGCAAGCATACCTTTCCATTTCTTCTCTCTAATGTCTCAGTATGCTTTCTTTAACACACTGGGCCTAGTTACTGAATCCCCAAGGCTCTTCTCCCTGCCAAGTGGTCCTCATCTGCCTGCTTTACTCAATAGAATGATGTTATTCCTTCTCTTCTCCATTCTCCTCTTCTTGGCAGCTACTGATGTTTACTGCTTGCCTGCCTCAGGGTTTTGTTTTAGAGTCTAATAAAATTGTCCTTGAGCATGCATTTTGTTCTGCTCCTAAGTTCCTTTATTAGTGAGACTAAGACTCTGAAGTGGAGACTCTCATGTATTTTCTGTTATCATTATAAGTCATCTACACAGAGAAACCTTTTTTAAACATGTGATTTCCTCTTCTATTCTTAAAGTTAAAAACAAATTGTTCTATATATATTTTTTTTTACTTGATTTTATCTTAGTAAAGATGGCCATTGTGGGATTTCATCCCTGGACATGTAAGTCTTTTCTTGATTTAAAGGTAAAATCTCTTTCTTTTGTCCTTAAATCCTTTGATTTTCCAGGAAAGTAGTCTCTGTTGAAGTTGTGGAATTCAAGTATGTAAATGAAACATTTTTGCTTCACTTGTCTAAACAGACAACTGGGCCAGGGTGGGGCTTCATAGGTCACAAACAATTATTAAAATGTGGAACAGCCACATTACAGAAATGTAGTGAGACAGGCTGCCTTATCTTTAAGATTGAAGTTTTCTTAGTAATTATGGCTGAAACTGAAAACTATGACATCAATTCTATATATAGTAGTTACTGCTGCTGGCCTTTCACAGTTTGCCAGGTCTCTCAAGCAAAGAGTAGATTTCTCTGTTATCAGTATACAGTTCAGGGTGGAAGTTCCTTAAAGAACTGAAAATAGAACCATCATGTGACCTAGTTACATACCAAGACTCAAGTCAACATTTACAGATAATTGCACATCATGTTCATTGCTTCGGTATTCACAATTGCCAGGAAATGGAGATAGCCTAGAAAAATGGATAGGGAATACATACATTAGAATTTTATTTAACTATTAAAAAATTACATGGAAGAGGAAAATGGATGATGTTGAAAATCTTTGCTAATCAAACTAAGGCTGTCTGAGAAAGATAAACACTGTGCTTTCCCTTATATGTTGATCCTATATGGAAAATAACACAAATGTTTATGGGTATGTATGTGTGTGTGTGTATGTGTGCATATGTGTAGAAACCAGACAGACAGGAATCAGAGAGAGAGAGAGAGAGAGAGAGAGAGAGAGAGAGAGAGAGAGAGAGAGAGAGAAGAATGGAGAGATCAGTGGAATTCTTATGTCATGAAAACAGAGGGGAAGGCTGTGGGGAAGAAAAGACCCAGCCAGATGAAGGGAACAGAGGCATAGGAGAAGGCACTGAAGTCGGGAAGATGAACCACAACAAAGTTTAATGATCTCAAGATATGTAAATGCTGTAATGATGCCTGCTACTCTGCATGCTAACTTTTAAAAACTAATTGAGAAAACATATTCAGATACTTCGTAGTTTTTATCCATCATCTCTCAGAGAGCCTCTAATCATATGAAGAGTGTCAATCACTTGTCTAGAAATAACGTCCATGAAAAAAATTCAGACAATGAGAGTTTATAAGGAGAACAAGAGAAGACCAGTCAAAACTTTTTTGTGGGTGATGAATTTGTGGGGGCAGCCCTGTTTGCATCCTCCAGTGCCCAATTTGCTGTTTCAGATGATATTGCCTGGACAGACCAGAGACTAGCCTTTCCCTGTTGACATCTATCTGGATGGCAGACATGTGTCATTTTCTTGTTGAGAACTGGAGTGCTTTACCATGCAGTAGCAGGCAGCAGAAACACCATGGGAACCACATGTGGCTCATAGTGTGGTAGGGTCTTCTGAGTGTGAGAGGCTATAGACATGTTTATCATTTTCCCTTCTTTTACTCATTTCTAAAATATAATGAGGACGAACTTAACAAGAGGAGGAAGACCTAAATGTTAAGGATGACAAAGAAGAATGATGACTGGGTCCCTGTTCATATCTTACAAAATAATCTATGCTTTCTTCTCCCTACCCCTGCAGGTCTTCTAAAGAAACTTATTCTTTGTTTGTTTTCCATGAAAAAATTGCCTGTGAAGGATGTTTTATCTCCCAGCTAAAAACAATTCAGGGCAAGGCAGCAGAATTTTAAATGCTTGTCAAATTTTCAGAAGAGGTAAAAAACCAAAAACATAATTGCATGTAGCAGAATCAGGTTTCAATTGTAAGGTTACTAATAATGAAGAGACCATCCATTCCTATTTTGATAGATAGTCCATGCTTTTATACATATCACAAATGAACAAATAAATAAAATTAACATGCTACATCAAGTGTCCTAATTTTGTCTTTATTGGTCCTATTTAGGGAGTCATTTACTGAGCCTCACTGAGCCACATTCTCTTCAGCTGTAAAAAGGGTTAACCAGTGAATCTGCCTTGTCTTCTTGCTGGGAGTATGAAGCAAGTGATGGTGGTTTGAATGAGAATAGCCATTCTAGGCACATATGTTTGAATACTTGGTCACTAGTTACTGGAACTGTTTCAGAAGGATTTGAAGATGAGGTCTTATTGGAGGAAGTGTGTCAATGGGGATGGGCTTTTAGGTTTCAAAAACACAGTTTCTCTCCAAACCCCATCGTCCTCCCTCTTTTCTTATCTCTTCCTCCTTCTCACCTTCCATCCTTTCCTCCCTTCCTCTCTCCCTCCAACTCTTTCTGCAACTTAAGGATCAGATGTGAGCTCTCTGCTACTGCTCCAGCACCATTTATGGATGCCTGCTACCATAATCCGCACCATGATGTTCATGGACTCACCCTCTGAAACTGTAAAGAAGCCCCATATTCAATGCTTTATTTTATAAGTTGTCTTGGTCACGGTGTCTCCTCATAGCAATAGAATAGACACTAGGGCACAAGTGTTCACACCAAGAAAGATCTTAATAAATGTTAACTATAATTACTTCTCTGGATATTAAATTTTGATTCTCATTTTTCTTCTCTGTACTTTATATTCCTTCTATTTCTTAGAACACCAAGTTACTTTTATATCCAGTAAACAAAACACGGCAGAATAATTTTGTAGAAAACTCTTGGATAACATAAACAGAGAACAGAAGTCTAAAATAAGTTTAAAATACCACAGAACAGTCTGATTTTTAAACTACTTTGTGGCTTAGAAATGGTGTCTGTCAGGATAATTCAGCCCACTTTCTAAAACATTCCATCAGTATCTTGTGAAACCTTAGCAAATATTCAGCAAAAAAATGGACTTTCATAATAAAATGGATCTTATTTCATGGTTGTCCACATACCCTTGACTGGTCATTCTTGGGTATCTTAAGCTGGTCCTATGCCTGCTTGTGAGGGCAGCAGTGTTTTTCATCTGGCCATTGAGCAAACATCCAGTTGAACTTGAGGATTCTACTGAGCATATGGCAGAGAAGTGGGAGCTGACATTTATCCTCGCTGGTCTCAGATTGATGTATTCATGGAACCTTAATATTACTCAAAATAAAGTGCAGAAACAGCACAGGGAATGTGACTATTTTTGACTACTAGTTGATCCTGGTGTTGATGGAAATCTGGCAATGATAACATAGCAACACAGACTGATGGCTTCAGGATCCTAGAAGTGAAGCCTTTTCACTCACCACTGGTGGCTGTTAATTAAGGTCCAGTCCAGTTACTGACTAGCTGTCTATCAGGATCCAGTCTTCTTCCTGTATATAAAATTACCTTTATTGTTAACCTACTCGTTGTGTTTCTTTCAGCATAGTTCTTCTTTCAGAAATCATTCAGATGGAGTATCGTACATAATGTGGATGTTTTGACCAGACAACATATATAACTAAGAAAATCAAGCAAAGTTGATCTGTTGAAATGAGGAAAATAAAATAAACACGAGAGCCATAGCTTGCTTGCCAAGAGCTTCTATGTGCTTGTTGGAATTGGGTCACAATTTTGATTCTCTGTTCTCTATTAACAAGCAAGTGTTAAAGAAAATAGATCATGCAATTAGGGGATCACTAACCTAAACATGACCTTATCAATAGGCACAAAACCAATATGAAGTATTAACTCAAAGGGGCTGCATCACGAGTATCTCCTCCATAGCAAATACATTAATGCTTTACAGAGGCACTTTCTTATCATTATGAAGGAGAGTCTTGAATGACATTGTGTGTATGAGCAGACCCACAGTACATTCAAGCAGGAGTTTGCTGATGCTCTGGATGAAGCCAAGGACTCTAAAGTTCCTAGAGAGACTTGGAAGGACTGTAATCCTCTCAGGGAATCTCCACCCAATTACAAAATGTTCAGTGAAATTGTTTTGAGAATTGTATCCCAATCACATGTTACCAGTCACTTTTCAGTCAGGGTCAACAGAGCTGCCAAGGAGGATTGGAATACTTATGTAGGAGCTGACTTTCAGAATCATCCTGGGAAGCAGGAACTACCATGTGTCTTCATTTAGATAGACCAAGAGCCCAGCTATGGACAGGACAAGAATTCTCCCTAGAAAACCAAAATAATACACAGAAAGGGAAATTTAGGTGAGTCTGAACACAACACTAAAAATAAGCAGAAATATCTTTTTAATAAAGTAAAACTTACTTTAAAGAGAAAGTATTAATTTAAAAGTGTGGAAAATTCAACAAAGTAGAAATAAACATGTGCATGATAAGAAGCTATAGTTGAAAGGAAAAAAAAGTTACAAATAAGATTATAAACACCTGCAGCATTTTTTAAATGTTCAAACAATGTTAAATTATTTTTATTAAAATATAAGGATAGTATTTGAGTTAAGAATAACTATGTCGCTGGGCAGTGGTGGTGCACGCCTTTAGTCCCAGCACTTTAGAGGCAGTGGCAGGTGGATTTCTGAGTTCGAGGCTAGCCTGGTCTACAGAGTGAGTTCCAGGACAGCCAGGACTACACAGAGAAACCTTGTCTCAAAAAACCAAAAAAAAAAAAAAAAAAGAAGAAAGAAGAAAGAAGAAAGAAGAAAGAAGAAGAAGAAGAAGAAGAAGAAGAAGAAGAAGAAGAAGAAGAAGAAGAAGAAGAAGAAGAAAAAGAAGAAAAAGAAGAAAAAGAAGAAAAAGAAAAACTATGTCAGGTATTTATTTAAAACCTTAAAAATAAAACATTGAAATGAGAGTAATAACTAAGAATAAGCATTCTATAAATTAGTAATAAGTTTAGGTCCATGTTGAAGTGATCCATCATAGGAATAGCTTTGGGAGCAAGCAAGATAGCCTGGTCTCACTCTGGTCACTTAGGCAGAGGGAGTCACTCTGAAGGAAGGCATCACTCTGAAGGAAGGCTTGGGAGAAAAGTGGCTTCAAGGTGTGATAAACATTTATGCAGTTATATATTTTTCACATAGTCTTCAGAAAAACATTCTGAACATTAAGTTGGCTAAAGCATATATAATATTTTCAGGTATTTGATAATGTGTAATGCCAATTTGCTTCCTGTGGCTGGTAGCCATGAAAACATCTAGTTTTCTTCCATCTGGTCTAACCTAGATATAGATAGGTATGAACAAAGGCTATCTATCAAATGAGACTGCATACTATATATCCTTTGACACTGATAGTCAAAAGAGACCTTGTATTAAATTGTTTTTTGAAGAAAAATTTTTATTCAGCCAATTTTCATTCAAGGGAAATTTATTCAAAACTCTTCCTTTTTCTCTTTTTTCTCTCTACTAATTTTAACATAGGCCAATCCTGAATGTTTTACTTTTCTAATTATACAAGTCAACTGGCAAATGACCTTGGTACAGTCATTGCCTACAAAACATATGTTTTCAGATTCTCTTGGCTCAGCATGCCCTGCCTAAGGTCCCTGCTTGATAATGCCTTCTGAAGACTGATCTGATTCCCAGAGTTAACATACATTAATAAACACAAACCACACAGATTAACATTATTAACTAACATTAACAATAATTAAAAATGTAACATTTTTGCAGAATAAGAATAATGATCAATTAGAGACAAAATTTGTTTTATTTGAAAATGTAAAATTTGCTAAGATGATTTTCCTAATGTACCGTTAGTTTAATTACATGAAAATGAAAGAAATAAAGCTCAGTCTGCTCTACTGTACAAGTAGGAACAGTTGACTGTGTTGTAGCCTTTGTTGTAGCTACTTTGTGGGATTGTCTTTCTTCCAGCCTTCTCAATTTGTTTTACATCCTTACAACACCTAGATTGGAGAGAAAAAAATAAAGGGAAAAGGGGCAATTTTGGAATTTTAGGTGACTCATAGCATCATGCCTTCCCCTCACTGATGGACTGTTCTCTCAACCATAAGCTGGCCAAATAAGTTCTTTGTTTGTTAAGTTGCCTTTGTAGTGGTATTTTATACTGAAACAAGAAATGTAATGAATGTACCTCTTCTTCTGACTGTGAGTAGTCAATTCTTCAAATCAGTTCTCTCTTCCTGTCATACATTAGAACAAATCTTAGGTAGATATTAAAATATGTTGGCTCTGGGTGGAGTAGAATTTACAATTAATAATAAAAATCCTTTAAGAGTTTCTAGTTATAGGATATTATATGCGTGGTTATGAAGAGGCAAGAATTATTTTGCATTATGAAGTCAAATGCTCAAATTGAAAGGGCTTAGGATTGGCCCTAAGAACCTAGAAGGATGAAGCTCAAGTCTCTAGAGGAGGAAATAACTTAAGAAACCAATTTCCTTGCAATTTTTCTGAGTTCCAATGAATATCATCTTACAATAAAATATTAAAAACACAAGTAGGCAACCAATGTGGTTAGCAGACACAAAACATGCCCTGTACCTGCAAAGACTGTGGGACCATGAAAGAATAGCTTGGTTCCTGGCCAAGCACAGGCCTCAAACCCTGGACCCTAATGGGACTGACGGTAGGTGTTTGGCCGTGCCCCCAGACCACAGGTTCCTGACACTCGGCCAAAGATCTCCACTGATCATTGCCTTTCAGTCACATAGGGCAATGCCCCTACCAGCTCCTCCACAGGTAGAGGGCATGACTACAGGTCTCAGGCCCTAGAGAGATTTCCATATTAATGAGATACCTGAAGGTCAGAGGAAGACAATTAAGTATTCCTTCCCACACCATCCTCCCTCCCTGTTTAAGTCAGGCCCACCCAGACAAATGTGGGGGTATAGCCAGATTCATCTACTTCCCGCCATGACAATAAACCCGTTAAAATCATAGACTTTCTCCCACCAGAAGACCTCTCTGTGGTCTGCCACGGAGCCCTGCCAACTCAAGCAAGCCAGCCTTAAACCAGCCAAGTGAGTGCGATAACAAAGTCTCTTTCCTGCGAGGTGCTGTCGAGGCTTCTTTCTCTCCCCTCATTCCTCTCATGTCTCTGTTCTTCTGCATCCCCCAGCAGTGTCTGGGAGACCAAGAACAGAGACCACCGGCCTTCAGGTCCACTCAAAAGCCCTGCCTCCGCGGGACTTCCAACTGAGATTTCTGAGATCTCCCTGCACCCCAGCAGAGCCCAGCGCCACGTGGAATGAATTCAGTCAAAATCCTGGGCTTCTGCTGCCCAGAGCCCCAGTTCTAGCCGACTGGGGCGGCAGATCCACCGAAACCACAACAGCCCAACAGGATCCCTGCCCTCCTACACACGTGAGCTAACCTCCCTGCAAAAGACTATCGATTTTGTAACAATTCTAAAAGCTAAGAAAGAAAAGAGAATCATAAATGTATACAAAGATTAAGGTGGTATTAATAATTAAAACTACAAATAGGAGTTCTAAATTTAAAATACAAAAGTAAGCTAAAATCTGATTAATGAAATAATATTAAATGGATGAAGACAGAGTTTCTAGCTATGAGGTCTATTTAAAGAAATGATCTAAGAGGAAGCAAAGAGAGCAAGGGAAATGAAAGTATTCAAGTGGGCACAAAGGGAAAAGTTTTCAGATACCCGTGATGATGTCTTTGAAACAAGAAGATACTGTGCAAAGGAAACACTTGGTCGTGCTTCCAGAGCCCGTGAAGGCAGAAACGTAGAATTCAGGATATTCAGCAAGTTCCAAGGAGGAAAATAAAAACAAATAAGCAACTGAACATAGGAGAATTACGACATTAAGAAAGAGCTAGACAAGCATCCCAGAATAAAAACAGATCAATCACAAAGAAAGAACAGCTGATTTCTCAGTAGCAGCCATGAAAGCCAGATAACTCTAGCGTAGTATATTTCAACACTGGAGAGAGAAGCTCAGTTACCATGGAGATACATGGAAGGAGGAGCTTTAAGAAACGATGTGAGGGAGCGTTTCACAAAGATTAACAATACAAGCTATGGTTGCTAGTAAAGTCCAGTCTCCTCTGGTACCTAAGTCCTGGGGCTGCATTCAGACCTTTTTCTTCAGTGTTCAGTGGGTTGGGATTTAAGTTAACGGTGACAGAAAACTCTTTCACAGCCTGTTTTTCTTTACAAGCATTTCAGTTTGGACTTGGGGTAGAAAGGATGAAAATCTAAAACTGTATTTTCATATAAGGCAAGCTGGGCATAGTTCTTTTGTGATTGTTCATGTTGTTAGTAGGAAAGGCTCTTTATTGCTTACATGAACCCTGAGGTGGAAACTATTCCCTCCTGTGACTGGAAGTTTCTTGTTTTCTAAATGTCAGATGCTTGTTGGCTCTGGAAAGAGTCTTGGGAGATTGTTTTCCTTTATGGTTCTGTAGCTTGGTTTAACCAGTCACTATCCCTCATTTTTGCAATGGAAGATGGATTCATTCCTTATTGTGATTGAAATGGACATTTTCTGTCTCAGAAGCCCTCATCAAAGATATTGGGAAGATCATATCTAGTCAGCATCCTTAGTGATTATGGGGAATGTTTTATTGCCTCACCTGTACAGTGGGCATTGTATAGATCAGTTATAACACAATGGAATACAGCTCTGGCATCCTTTATGTTGCAGTATAGAAGGAACTAAGACTTTATTGAGCTCAACTCCAGTTGTCCTATGACTCCTTGCTAAGAATCATGAGCTTCTCTCAGGTCCTTTTCTTACTTTGGGGACTTGCCAGACCCTTAAGCAGTGGAGCCTTGAATTTTAGGAACTCCTCAGCTTGGCCATATGCTGAGGAAGTACAGGTAACCTGTACTCCCTGGCACACCGCTTCCCCCAGTCTCCAGCACTCTGTACCTGCTTAGGCCAGCTCTATCCTTCAAGCCAAAACAGTCCCCAAATCCTGTTCTTTGTCCCATCTTTGTGAATTTGCTTGACCCTACACCTTCCATATCCTCCTAGATTCCCAGGCCTACCTATCCTGCATCCCACATCTTTTGGACACAACCTGATAAGCCTTACTAATGCCTCTACTAAGCACAGGTTTGTTCTGGATGACATATTCTGTTCTTCGGCATAGTATACTGTATCCACTCCACATGCACAATCAACACAAGAGATCCACATGCCCAGATCTCATTGCAAAAACAATTGAAAGGTCAAGGCAGTATGTCTGTTGTTGGTCCATGTCAAACCATCCCACTTTCCCACTCGTCTCTGTCCCTTCTCTTTCAAATCCACCAGTCCAATAAATGTTCTCCAATGAGAACCATCTAGGTAAAATTTAGGATAGAGAACTTAAAAGAACAATTATAAACTTTTTCCAAGAATCCGAAGAGTTTAAAGAAGACACAGGTCTATGTATGTAAAGAGAATGAATTCGAAAAGAGCACAAGCCTGAGCGATGCCCAAGGAAATGCAAACATGGTTGAAGGAAATGAGAAAGATAATCCAGAATTTGGGAACCAGGTTGTAACAAAGGTAAAAATACTGAAGAAAACTCAAGCTGAAATGAAGATGAAATTGAAGAACTAAATAATAAAACTGGGAAACTCTGGGGAAATTCTTGAAAGTAGAATGAATCAAGAAGAAGATCAAATATTATGACTCATGGATACAGTAGAGGAATTAGACCACACAAGCAAAGAATATGAAAGATTAAATACACACAGAGAGAGAGGAGGGAGGAGAGAGAAAGAAAAAGAGAGGAGGGAAGAAACTTACAGTACATGTGAGACACCATGAAAACAAATATGTATTCAAATTATGGGCATAAATGGAGAAGAATCCTGAATAGAGGACACAGACCAGATCTTCAACAGACTTTTGAAAAAGAAAAGTTCCTTAAAAACTAAGACAAAAAAGACCCATACAGAGACAAGATGCACAGAGAAGACAGGACCTGAAAAGAAAATTCCCACAGCATGTCATGGTTTAAAAACTGAAAATATAGAACAAAGAAAGAGTTTTGAAACTGGCAAGAGTAAAAAACACAAGTCCCATGCAATGAACAACCCATGAGAATAACATTGATTTCTTAATGGAAACTTTGAAAGCCAGAAGAGCCTGGAGCAATGGACTCTAAATTCTAAATAACCCCGTCTGCCCATCTAGATCACTGAACCCAGCAAAACTATCTACCAATGAAGGAGAAAGAAACTCTCTGTGTTACAAACAAGTGTAAGGAATTCATATCCCCCAAGCCAATCTTAAAAAGAACACTGGAAGAAATTCTTCAGACTGTAGAAGGGAAGACGCTCTGAGAGACCCCAGAAAGAAAACAAATGAAACAGTAGTTACTCAAATATCCAGTACAAGTGAGAAAACAAACAAACAACAAATTCCCAAATGATAAATAATAAAGTGGCTGCGATGAACACACACGTCTCAATAATAACTTTAAATAGTAACAGTACCAGCTCTCTGATTAAAAGACAGTATGGCTGAATGGATTGAGAAACAAAAGTTGTTTTTTTTTTTTTCTTTTTCTTTTTCTTTTCTTTTTTTTTTGGTTGAGTACAAGAAACTCATCTTAGCTTTAAAGATTGGCTTGAAGTGAAAGGATGGAAAAGAAGATACTCCAAGTAAATGGGACCAGGAAGCATTCAGGCAGAACTGCCCTTGTGTCTGGGGAAAAAATGATTTCATGCTAAAACTAATCAAAAGAAATAAAGAGGAACACTTCATTCTAATCAAGGGAGTGATTTACCAAGCCGACATCACATCGTAAATAAATGAGCATTCCGTTTTGCAGAGCTATTCTGAATGAGTAGCCAACAGAGCCACTGGGACTGGGAACTTCTGGGTGTTTATTTCTTTCATAAATTTAATTTTATGATTATGAGACTTACCCAAACTGTACTGAACTCTGAAGGAAACTTCGGTTTGGTTTTTTTTTTTTTTTCTATTTTAATTTCTGTTTTATCCTTAAAAGGATTTGTGCAATAATAACATTTTGGATACTATACAAACTGTTATTTTCCATCTCTGTATAAGAAACTGTAGGTCCTTCCCATACATACTATTGATAATAGAGTAAAAACAGGTGAGCATTTGATTGGTGTTTGTACCTCCTCATCCAACAGTAAGCTTGTTTACAAGTTCTTGTGGACTCCATATTGACAGTGTCCAGGAAGCTTTTGTCATCCAAAATGTAAGTCCTAATGCAGCATCTTTGTTTTAACTTTGTGTGCGTGCGTGTGTGTGTGTGTGTGTGTGTGTGTGTGTGTGTGTGTGTACTGGATTTAGTGTGGTGTATGTGTGTGCATGTTTGCATGTGTATACACATGTGTGTGTGTCAGTGAGGTTCAGAGATCAACATAGAATATTTTCTGAGGTTAACATAGGATATTTCTGTGATTGTTCCCTACCTTAATTTTTGAGACAAGGTCTCTCATCACATCTGGAGCTCACTAGTTGGCTACCCTGGCTACCCAGTGAGCTATGAGGACTCACCTGTTTCCCAGCTATACCCTTGTAACAGCACCATGTCAGGTTTTTATGTGGATAAAACCTCAATCTCAGCGGATTGATGCTTTTATGTGGATGTTAGCCTCCAATCTCAGCACCTCATGGTTGTACAACAGGAAGTTAATTAACTAAATCACGTTCCCAACCCAGGTACAGCATACTTTGAAACACTCTATTTCTTCAAGAAAACAAAATTTGTCAGTCGTCCTAACTTAAAATTATGAGAGGGAGTCTTTTACATTGGCAAACTTCTCAATAATTAGAAAAATAAAAAGTAGCTGAAGGAAAGTACAGACTCATTTTGTTACATTTAGGCATTTGGTGTGTCTGTGGATGGATGTAGGGAGTTTGCAGATAATGCTCTTGGGGGCAGCTCGAGCTCTGGAAGACACTAAGGTTTATGAATGAGTTTAGGCTGATGTAACAGTTTAATAAGCTCTCTAGGGTGAAGTGTCACAAACCAGGATCCTATGAATGGCTGGGAGCTGCACTGTTGAGAATTCGTCTGTCTCTAAAGTTTCCACATGAAGTTAAAAAGGAACATTTTTTTTCATAAACCCACAAAGTCACATCCTGAAAGAGAAAGTGATTCCATTTTGTGAAAGAAATATAAGTTCAAGATACATTAAAGGATGTCATTCTGAAATAACTATTACCTTTTGTTTTATTCCAGAGTAAACATATGTATAAATATTCTCAGATTTCTTTGAAGTTTCTTTCTACTATCTTTGTTGTTGATGTCAGAGATGGTGTGGTAATACTTAGATTTTTAATTACTAGACAATGATTAAAAGTCCAAAGAAAACCCCACAAAGCTCTTTGATCTTTGTTGCGAGATGTAACACATAGCTATGAAATGTTAGATTGTCAACTGTGAGTTTGGCCGTCTGATTTTTCTATTTTTGTTTCTCAGTTAATTAAAAGATTAAAATACACAAGGGAGAAAGGACAGAACTGCTAAGTTCTTTTCATCCACTCTCTCATTTAAAAATCCCATCATTTCTAGAAAAGAAAAGCTCATTTATTTATCTCATGTTGCATTCTTTTTGGTGAATATATAAAAATAGAAAACAGAATTCTTTCCTGGCAAACACTGTTATTAACTAATTTTCTACTTCCTCTAAACTCTGATAGGTACTGATATTTAGTCTGAATTTTAAGAAAAATATGTGAGTTACTGTTACCCTTATAACATGTCCACCATTTTGAAGAGCTAAGGTGCTATACATTGCTGTATTTTCTTTATGATTTTATGCTTTAGTAACTCCAATGGACACTTAAGTCCTCTGCTGTCACTCTTTTGACTTCAATGACACACGGGGACAGTTTACATAAGATCGAACATGAACACCATGGGTTCTGATAACCTTTAGTTCCAAATTTATGTGGGAATTATACTGAATGCATGTTGCCATGTCCTTCTCTTATTGAAACAAAGTCTCACTCAGGCTAGCCTGGTATTCACTGCAAACTCACTCTAAATCTCTTGCCTCAGCCTCCTAAGGGTTGGGATTGTAGACATGAACCTTCCAGCCTGGATGATTCCATGTCCTAATATCAGAAAAATAAGAATGGATTTGAAACATCTTCATAGTAACAAAAACAAAAGATGATTTCAGAATTACTTGAGATGAATGGAAAACACTAGGTAGTGAAAGGCTTGCAGAGGTCTGGTGCATGAACTTTTAACACCACAAAGAAAAATACAGACGATTACATTCATTTTGAAGAAGTATACTGAAACAAATATAATTCCATTTTGAAACCTTTCAAGTTAAAAAATGATCAGAAAGCCCAAGTAGGTTTTTGATATTGATATAAAAATGCAATGCACTGAGCAACCTAATTTACTTTAGATGTACACTAAAGGGTATTTTTGTACTTAAGAGCTTTTAAATTTTTTCATGCAATACATTTTTATCATATTTTTTCCTTTAATTCCTTCTAGATCTTCCCTACCTCCCAACCCATCCACATTGTGCTTTCTTATTTAAAAAAAAACTAAACAAACATAAAAATAATCAAAATTTACAGCATCAAATCCCTAAAATGATCTCAACAACACAACACAAAACAAAAGTTTTAGTCAATTATAGTTATTTTTTTAATTGAGGGATTTGTTTCTTATTTTTAATATGTAAATAAAAATTTAAAGTAGACATGTATAAAAAGAATAAAAGATACTTGCTTTCAAGGTAGAGATATGCATTTGAATGAGTTATAAACCATCATTCAGTCTAACAGTAGAAAGGTAATCTAATGAGATTTCATTTTAAAAGTTCAGTATATTCACATTTTAGTAACACAAAAGAGAGGTCAGATGAGAATAGAGGGGGAATATAACCAGGTGTAACAAGAGTTTCTGGGAAGGAACTGTGCACTTAGGTTTCCCTGGCAACAGCATATCTTCTCATGCTACTGTGTTATCATTAGTTTTAAAAACTGAGACAGAATCAAATAAATAGTGGTTAGACACGCTCTTATCTATCTTGATGATAGGTGGGAAAAGAGTTTTGGAGAGGTGTATGACGTCCGCAAAAATGAAATAATGAGGGAAAAATTTTAGGGACCTTATTCTCACCAGCTCCTAAGTAGGATGCAACCGAGCTCTGCTGTTTTGTTTTGTGTTGCTTTGTTTTGTTTTCCTACCCATGTCAGGTGACTTGGGGGAAAGGAGCTGCTCCTGAGTTACCTGTAGATTCCCATTGTAGTATTGTTAGAATCACTGCTAGCTGGAGGCTTGGCAAGGGGCAGTGAGGTCTTGGCTCATTGACTGTATTGACTGCAATTGCAAACTACTACAGCAGCCCATGCTAAGTGGGCTCCATGTTCCTTAACACACGGAGCTCAAATGCACTCTGCACATTCAGATTTCACTTCTACCAGCTTCCTTTCAACAACAGGAAATGTGATGTCTTGAGAGGCTGCCGCCGCGTTCCACTGAAAGCAGCACTAAGTGCTGGGAAGATGTTGTTTATACTGAGCTGAAATGTATCTTCCAGTAATCTCACCTGATTAGTTTACTTTAGTGAGTCACCCACGGCAGTTTTAAAAAACATTTTAATCTATTCATGAGCTTTAATGGCTTTGAGCTAATGCGTAATATAACGTGTTTAATAATGACACATACAAATATACCTCTCACTAGTTGCATTTTTAAATCATTACTCAATGTCAATAATGTTCCATGTAAGGAAGTCCTTGTTGGTTAACAGTAGATCTCACATATGATGGTAGTTACATCCAGTCATATACCTGGTGATGTAATCACTTGTGTTTGTGATGTTTTCATGATTCACTTTCCCCTGAATATATTCACTGTGGTTTGAATGTGAACAGTCTCCCAAAGGTTTATATGATCCCTGGCTGCTGGCACTGTTGTAGAAGAACAGACTTGGAACTCTTAGGACGGAAAGCCTTGCTGAAGGAAGAGAATCACAGGAATAGACTTTAGGGTCTGTTTGATTGTTCAGTTTTACTTCACATTGGCTCTCTGTTTCCTATCAGCACAATGCAGCCTCTTGCTCCTGCCACCAGGCCTTACCCTCCTTAGTGGACTGTATCATCTCAAAAGACAGGACAAAAGGAGCCCTTCCTCCCTTAACTTGCTGCTTGTTAGGCATCTCAGTCATAGCCACACAAAGTTCCTGTCATTAAGTGACAAATCATTGGACTTATGCTACTCACAATAATATATATTTTTTTAATTTTGGAAATGCGTGGTGGTGGTGGTGGCTGTGGTGATCCCTTCTCCATCGGAGTTGTTGGCCCAGGAGGATGAAGAGAGAAAAGTTGAAGGACAGGATGGCCTTTGAGTACAACAGAAATGATAGACTTCCAGGATCAGTTTCAGAGAGGCAGCTCAATTTTATCTGTGGTTATTCAAGGGTTATATAGTTTTTGGAAACGGGGTAGGGATTTTCAGGGAGGGTATGTGTCATTGCCTGGAGTTTAGAATATAAGGAATGTCTCATTTGCATGGAGAGGCATTCCTCCAGGTGCTTGCTGGACAAGTTCTTATAGGGGAAAGGAAACTGGACCTGTAATCTCCACAAGGCCATGTGGCGTTCTGCAGGTCGAGAATGTGGTGGACTGTGACCTTCAGCTACAAGACCCAACACATATTACTTTATATATATTTTTTTACGAGTAAGTAGGCATAAAACTATTCCTTGGCTGTAACTCTTTTCACATTGCAGACTAAGTATGAGGTGTTGAGAGAGGTAAGGTCTGTTAATCTGTTATAGCCAAAGGATGAGGCAATAGCCAGGTAAGACAGAGGCTCTGTCAGGATGAAAGGTTGGTGGCATCTATTTTTAAGACACCATGACTTGCAAAGAATCAATTTTGTCTTTTATTGAATTGCTTCAATTTAGTCCAACTTTTTCCTTCTCACAGAAAAAGCCCTGTGTCTAATGTAAAAGCACATGACTGTCTCATAAAGTATTTGTTTTTCTCATATTAAAAACCACAACAATACTGGGCCTAACCAATGAAATACCTGTGCTTTTGGGTTCTCTACAGAAGACGTATGTGAGCACAGAATGCCTTTAGGTACATTCTTCCTTTCAATTTCAATAATGTATGTTTGACTTAGACAAAAGGAACAAAATAAATCAAACGAAATTATTGATCTCTTATTGATCAATTAATTAATGAATTGTCACTGACATTCATTATTTCTACACAGTCACAAAGAACATCCAAAGATTCTGGTTTAATTTTGCATACTTTAGGAATTCATAGACAACATCTGTTCTGAAATGAGGGGAAGGCTGGGTGAGTAGTCATATCGTGGCGATTTGATTGGGTTGCATGCATTGAGAAAATCTTCAGAGGATTCAAATCTTGAAGGATGAATCAAGGTTCTCCAAAGAAACATTAAAGAAAAATAGCAGCCAAATTGTCGGAGCACATTCAAAACTAAAGAATGTTGAGCAATAGTCAAAATTCCATATGCCGAATTGTCTCACTCTATTTAGATATAGATAGTGAAACTCAGGTTTCAGAAATCTAAAATCTGCAAGCAGACAAGTGTATTCCACATGTTTTAGTGTAAGATTAAAGATAAGAAAGTACAGGGAAACTTTCCAGTATGAATGTGGCAGTGTTTAATGAATATGTACAACGTCCAAACCAGCAAATGAGATCTACAGACTGGCAACTACTGCTCACAGTGAGATAAATGTCAAAGAGAAGCGCGCTGGAAAGGGCAAATCAATTATGGAGCCGATTAATTTAATAACACGCTACAAGGAACTCAGAGTTTTTTCACATTAATAAAAAGCAAGATTTACTTGTGAATTGTAAAGTGAATAGAATAGCTTATGGTGGAGAAGTGGTCAGAATGTGCTTTGAGGGAAGAGGAGGTTCATAATATTTTAATTAAGTTTACTTTTTAGACTAAATTTGGAAAAGAAATGAGCTAGCTCACAAAATAGCTACTGTTTCTTCAGATTAATTCATTTACATAAGTCAAAGATAATTCAAACTACATGGTACAAAAAGTTTTTCATAACATAAGGCAAATTAGGCAAATGCATCAATGCCTGAAAATGAACAGACTATAGTTTAAATGTTTCTTGTTTTAAATGGTTAATACAGTGATATTGGGGATAGTCATCTATCTTTGTGTTCAGAAGTCTTTAAATTATTAATTTGTTAATTGGTATTATGGGTTTGTGGGCATGCCTAAGGTGTATTTGCCGGAGGTATATGTGTATGTGTCAGGAGTATATATGTATGTGTCAGGAGTATATGTGTATGTGTCAGGAGTATAAGTGTATGTGTCAGGAGTATATGTGTCAGGAGTATAAGTGTATGTGTCAAGAGTATATGTGTATGTGTCAGGAGTATATGTGTATGTGTCAGAAGTATATGTGTATGTGTCAGGAGTATAAGTATGTGTGCCAAGAGTGTATGTCTTGTGCCATGATGCATGGTTGGAGTTCAGAGGATAATTGAGAAGCTAGTGTTCATCTTTCACCTCTATGTAGGGTTCTCTCTTTCTACCTTTATGTGGATCTGGGTACCTGGTTTGGCCATCAGGCTGCATAGCAAGTGGGCTACCAACTGATCCCTCTTGCTTTTCTTACTCAACACACCTTAAAGTAAATTTTTTGTCAATTTTATTTACAAAAAGTATTATGATTACCAATTGATAACTAATTCTTATTCAAATCTCATTTCTGTCATGAATTTGGGGGTGGTTATGGTGGATAAGTGCATTAAATTTATTTGATACTGAAAGCACAAATTTAATGTGAGGCTTCATAGCTTCTGTTTTGAATGCCAGTTTTATATGTATATAAACTCCTTAAGTTATGTAGACTTTGGGTCTACCTAATTTTGACATGAGATATTTGTATTTTTTTTTGCAAGAATTTTTTTTTTTTTTTTGTAATTAAGATCATTGAACAAAAATAGGCCAGATAGTGGTGGCACATGCCTTTAATACCAACACTCAGGAGTTAGAGGCAAGTGGAACTCTGTGAGTATGAGGCCATCCTGGTCTATAGAGCTATTTCTAGGAGAGCAAAGGCTACACAATGAAACCTTGCCTTGATAACCCAAATTAAACAAATAAATAGAAGCAAACAAAAAAGTTATGAATGATAAAATAGGGATGGCTTAGGGAAACAGAAAGTAATATTCATACATATGAATCCAAAAAGCATAGCTTTAGTTGTCTTGTCTCACTTCAGGGTAAATATGCATTCACTTAAAAATGTATAGCTCAGCAGTATGTCCTTTTACAGTAGAAAATGCAGCAAGACATGAGGTTGGGATATCATAACTCACACTGAAGACCCCCAAACTCAGGAGACCCTTCCTCAAGTCTCAGAAAATCACGACCACCCAAAGATCACAAGAAACCATACCTGGATGCAATCAGCAGAGGCTTTATTAGGGAAGTTGGCTGGCCAAGGTCAAGCCACAAGCTCTCTCAAGAGCAGAGTTTTGACCTCGAGTGGCGGGCTAAGGGGTCTTTTATAGCATGGGGTGGGGAAAGAAGGCATTTTCTCGTGGTTACACATGATTGGTTGTTTTACAAATTTTGAACATAGCACTGGGAAGACCAAGGGAAGGAGGGGTAACCAAGAACAGTGGAACATTTCAGAGGAATCTAGCCCAAATGATCCAGAGTCATGTGAAAATCACTCTGCACACTCTTTCTTCTAAAAAATGTGGTTTTACCATGTCACTGCCCTACCCTGTCATTTACCAACTATTTATTGGCTATTTCTCACTTGTTTCAACCATAGAGCCACAGCCCTGTCATCGTGTTTCGCCACCTGAATGACTTTCAGCCAGTTCCTGAAACTGGCCTGGCTTGCTTCAGAGAAAATTTTCCATGTCCCTAAAAGAACTTAAAAGGCATCTATATATGTATATATTCTATAAAAATGATTTTTATAATTTTTCATTCTTCAACACAAGCATAACCATAATTAAACATGCAAAGATGAGTATGAATCTGTAGTAGTTAATTAAGCCTTTTGCTATTATTAGAAATCCTTAATATCTTTAGCTAAAGGTAAAGATACTAATATTTGAATATTAGCGGGTGGGGGACAGAGTAAGGCACAGTCATAAATAATTTTTTATTTAAAAATTTTATGGGAATTGAGTTTGGACTGTGACTGTTGGACATGACTCAACAGTGAATTAAGTACACATGCAGATTTTATTACACTTATGGATATGATTAATTGTATTCATATTAGCCATGTGATCTGAATTATATTGCCTTGCTTTTGTGATATAATTGGAAATGAACTCTTTTGAACTATTCAAACAATATTAGGAACAGGGGAGGTGGTTCAATGAAGAACCAGCTTTTCAAAATTCTGTTAGCTGTATCTTGTTTTTTCCTATTGGGATTATGTAGATATATTGAAGTGGAAATTCTATTTAATGAGATAAGTGCAGAATAGCCACGTTAATAGTTAATATGTTGTATTGACCAAGCCAGCTCAGTCAGGACACAGGTTCTCCAGGGCAGGAACAAAGATTAAAAAGAACAATGACAATTAGACAACACTGTAGCATGACCCCAGCCAGTTCTGAGGCTGAAGTGGGTTTATTTTTTTTTTCCAGTCTGCTTTTATACCACTTTAAGTACATGCAAAATAGTAAGATCAGTTCTGAGTTAAGGAACAAGCAAGGCTGTTGGGAGCCGCAGTGATTCGCCATTTCAAGATGGCGCGGGCATCCTGTCCTCCCACTAGTAAACAATTGACTGCGCAGTTGCAAAAGGCAGAAAGCGCACCAAAGTCACTGCCCATCCCGAGGCGTAATATGGGGTGATGAGTGAACAGCCAATCAGAAGTGAACACGCCACTTTAGGGTATATATAGCAGTGCCTTTCCCGGGCTTGGGGCCTTTTCCGCTTCTGCTGTTACAAGAAGTAAAGCCTCGTCTGTAGTGATACCCGATTACTGCCTCCGTGTCCTTTTTCGCGGGCGAAGGGGACACAAAAGAGGTGCACGCAACACAAGGCTATAAACAAAATCCTGTAAACACCTTTCTAGGGGCTAGTCAGGATGCCCAAGACCAAAGGAATGTCACACATGCCTCAGCTGAGCAAGCTCTGAGCCTTGCCTTAACTCAAAGGTAAATGTTCTTAATCTGAGCCTATTTCCTGTGTCCTGACCCAAAATCAGATTCTGCCTTGAGGTTATTTCTTTTGTCCTGGCCCAATGTCAAATTCCCACCAAGTTTCTAGAAGTGGCCCCAAAAAGCTCTCCACACTCTATAGAGGTGGGGTGAGAGAGAAGTGTAACACAAGTACAGGAAGTCACATAATCATAGTTATATGGATAAATAAAACTTCAAAACATGACAGTATTTCAATAAATGACTCTCAGATGAAAACACTGACAAAATTTCATGTCTTAGTTACTTTTTTAATTGCTCTGAAGTGACACCATGACCCAGGCAACTTACATAGCAAAGAGTTTATTGAGGGTTACATTTCAGAGAGTGAGTCCATAACCATCACAGCAGAAAGCACGGCAGCAGGCATGCAGACATGGTAATTGAGTAATGGCAGGGAGCTTACACTCTATATTCAAGTAGAATGATGAGAGAGAGAGAGAGAGAAAGAGAGAGAGAGAGAGAGAGAGAGAGAGAGAGAGAGAGAGAGAGAGAGAGAGAACTGAAAATGGTATGGGCTTTTGAACCATCAAAGCCTACCCCAGTGACACACCTCCTCCAACAAGGCCACACAACCTAACCCTTCCCAGATAGTACCATCCCCTGGGGATCAGCGCAAGCATTTAAATATGTGAGCTTATGGAGACCATTACTATTCAAACTACTCTACCCCTGAAATCCCAACTGTACCCTTTTAATAACCAGCTAACACTTTTTCCTCAACAATAGCATTCCAGTATATGAGTATATCACATTTGCTCTCCAACTGCTGGGTGTTTGGTGAACTTTTCAGCACTGAGCTACTAAAGATACTGTTGTTATGAATTTCTCCACTTTTATACAAATTTTAGTGAATATATGAAACTAATTTTTGATGGTATATACCTAAGAGTACCCGTTCTTGGTCATAATGGCACAAAAAAAATAATGATGCAACCAAAAAATATTCTATATGTACTCATCTTCACTAGCATGGCCAAAAGATATCAGATGATATGGCTGTACTGATGTCGAGAGCCCAGTATCTTATCTGTTGTGAGCAGGTTGTGATAAGGCTTTAGTATCCCTGCCAGGAGAGGAGCTACACGTCCTTCTCCACTCAGGAATCATATACTGGATTGACTGTGAGATTTACCAGCTCCACAAGACAGAGGAGAGAGTATACCAGAGAAAGAGGGTTTGACATTCAATTGCTCTTTAATAATGCATAGCAAACAATATATTATCACCAACGCCAAAGCTATTGTAACAATGAGGAATTGCCACATTCCCTATGCATTGCCTCTATCAATATCAGTACAATAAACACAAATAATAAATTGCTAATTACCAAAGAAATAGGCATAGCAATAAGTACATCATTATTCATGAGTTATACAACCTGAGTCCTTATGACTGCAGTTTCCAGCAGCTCAGGTCCAGAGAGTGCTTGACCAAGAAGTTGGAGGCGTTGGTCTCTCAGCTGTTGTTTTGATGATCGGGTGCAGGAGAGTGCTCTGTTTCTTGGCTGCTGCTTTGATGATAGGGTGCAGCAGGGGAGGCAGAGAATCACATGAGGCAGTCCGTGGCTACCAGTGTGATGAAGTGCTCTTCTTCTATGTTTGAATTAGGGTTACTTCTGACGTGCATAGCAGATAACCAGTCGTGTCTGGTTATCTTTGGGCTATGGCTTCATTGATGGTGGTAATCTTAATTATTTTAACTTATTTCTGTGTGCTCAAATTTTGATTCAGAAGGTTTCAAAGTAACATCTGGTTATCACAACTTCAAGACTTGTCCAGACTTGTTTTCTGGAATTATCCAAACTTGGTTTCTTTCCTATTACAATATGGAATCAGTCCTGTTAGGGGACCTGCTTTTTACAACTGAATTAAACTTTTTTCAGTTCTTTCAAGTGTTTAACATAATCACTAATATTTTATAGTGTCTTTTCACTGTAGCCTTCCCATAGAAGTACATAGCTAGAGTGCTGCGGCTTTCATGTGCATTCTTTCACTGCTTAATGACTCTTAGCTCATTGTCATGAATTTGTATTATCTTTCATAAAGGATTTTGTACCTCTTCTCTTATTGATGTATATGAATTTGTTATGTATTTCAGAAACTAATCTTTTGTGAAATTTATCAACTGTTGGAGAGTGAAAAATTATAAAAATCATTTTATAAAATATATATAGGCTTTTCTTTAAAGGACATAAAAAATTTTCTCTGAAGCAAGCTAAAAA
Organism: Arvicanthis niloticus; assembly: GCF_011762505.2. Taxonomy (NCBI): domain Eukaryota; kingdom Metazoa; phylum Chordata; class Mammalia; order Rodentia; family Muridae; genus Arvicanthis; species Arvicanthis niloticus. Next base: position 103,786,874 of record NC_047661.1, on the reverse strand, counting down.
TGTAGACTGGCCAGTTTCAGGAAGAGAGGAATGCAAGTCATCTAGGTGGGGCTGAGAAACTAGTAACCACGATGACAGGGCAACAACTGAGAAATAGTTGAGCAAGTGACAGGGCAGCAACTGAGAAATAGTTGAACAAGTGATATGGCAAAACCACATTTTTGAGAAGAATGAGTATACAGAGTGTTTTCCACATGACCCTGACTCACTTAGGTTGGGTTCCTCTGGAATTCTCTGCTATTTTTATGTTATATTTCCTTAGCAACCCCTCACCCCCTCCTCACTCCCCTGGTTTGTGGTTTTCCCCTTTAAAAAGGTCCTCAGCCTCAGGTCTTTGTCAATTCAGCTCCTGTGTGAGCAAACGAATTGACCGTTGGCCGGCCAGCTCTCCCTAATAAAGCCTCTGCTGATTGCATCCAGGTATAGTGTCTTGCAAGTTTTTGGGTGGCTGTGACTTCCCGAGACTTGAGTGAGGGTCTCCTGAGTTTGGGGGTCTTCATTGTAAACAATTTTTTTGAGTGGCAGCTTTTTTTTTTCCTTTGGACTTTTTTTTTTATTTAAAATTATTTTTAATATTTTATCCAAGGAAATATGCTTAATAATGTATATTCTATTTCTTTTTTTTTATTATTAGATATTTTATTTACACTTCAGATGGCATCCTTTATCCCCATTCCCCCCCACCCCCTTAGGAAACCCATATCCCATGCCCCCTTTTCCTTTTTGCATTTATACATTATTTTTTTTTTTAAAGAATGTTAATCATAGGCTTTATAAGTTTGGAATTGTTCAATCAGAGGTGTAACCCACTGACCGACTTAGATATAACAACTATCTTTGACTGGTGGAGATACATGAATATCTGCCTCCCTGTCTTCCCCCTCTTTCTCTCTTTCATCACCTAGCTTCTCCTATCCTTCTTCTCCTCCTCTTCTTACTCCTTTTCTTCCTCTCAGTACTCCTCCTACCTTATCTCCTCCTACACATCACCCTTCCTGTTAAAATGAAACTTTTCTCTCAAAATACAATTAGAGCATAATTATGCCAATTTGTACCAGTGAGGTACAGGATAGTCCTAATACCCAGTCCGTCCTTTTGTTGACTAACCAGCTCCTCTGTCATCTATTCTAACTAGAACATTTAGTTCTGAACCTGGCTTTAGGATGAATGTCAGCTGACGACCATCCACTCAAATCTTTTCTCTTAAGGTCAATAGCTATATGTTTTCAACCCCATCAGAAATCCAGAATGACTGAGTTAACTATAATTGTGGGAAGCACAAATCGTAGTTTCTAAAACTTAGCCAATTTATAGAGACCTCTGACCACCTGGACACTCGCTCTACTTCAAAACGTTGGAGCATCTGTTCTTCTGGCTTCTGGCCCAGGATCTTCTGACAGACCTTAGTGCTGCAGAGTTATTAAGGGCTGATTACTCTGTCTAGGCAGATATAATCAGTCGACTATTCTGCAAGTGTGTCCTTTTCTGGACAGTAATTTGTCTGTAGAAGGAAAGTGGCAATTCTTGGAGTGGCAGCTTTTATTTGGTCCCTTATACTGAATAATTTGCTCTTTGTAAGTGTACAGGCTGGGAGTTTTTAGGATATTACTTATGTAGTTGTACATTCATCCTTTTGGTTCAATTATAAAATACTTTATCCCTAAAGTTTACCTCACCCCTATTTGTGGCTAATCCCTACCCCAACCTGCACCCACAGACAGCCACTGATCAATGTTAGGAAGCAGATATTTTCATGTTTCAGAATAGTTAGAGCCTTCTGGGCAAATGTTACCATCATCTGGGTAAAGAAAAAAGTTTTGGAAAGGATTCTAAACCTTGTGCTTTCCTCAGAGCCAAGTGTTTGTCAGTCTTAGTTTTTTTTTTTTGTTTGTTTGTTTGTTTTTCTAACTCTTACCTTTCTGAGAGAGTTCATTTGTATTTCAAAGGCTTGCAAATGAGAACCCAAGGTGATTCAGTCAGTACATCTCCTGCCTTTAGATGCTTGAAGACCAGAGTTTAGATCATTAGTACTCAAATTTAAAAGGTTGAAGGGGAAGGAGGTTTCTTTTTCTCAGGAAGGAGAGGCAGGGACACAGTAAATGTGCTGTGCTTTCTTTTATTAAACTCATGGTTCACAAAGGCAGAGTTCGTATCCAATATTGACATTTGACCCTTGCATGAGCTTTGAACATGTGCTTTGTCATCATTGCTGTGCTGTGTGAACTCTGACTTGTGTTCCAGAAGACTTCCTTCTTTGAGATAACAGGTAGAAGTGAAACAAAAGCAGAAAAATATACCCTAGCTCCCAGCAAGAATTCACTCCACACACACAGGAAAAATAAGCAGAAAGCTCTTTAGTTGTCCTATGCATCCAGCTAATGCCCCAAAAGTAGCTAGCCTCAAACAGAAAACTGCTAACCTATTTAGACTGTATGCTTCTACATTCCACCTACGTGGTTATACTTAAACCTTTTCCAGGTCCTGGCCACAGGTTACACTTAGAACAATTTAAACAGAGACAGGAGACTGTTAATCTGGCAGTTTAGGCAGATAGGAGACCTCCCAGCAAAGATGTTGCCAGGATTATATTATAAACCTGTGGCGCTATTGTTTTCCAATAGCTGTTAACCAGGGTAATCTTTCCAAACATGGCTGAATTATGCTTTTCTTAAGAAAATAAACAGGCTATAAGGTAGGCCAGGGCTTAAGATGTTTGTCTCCCTGTGCTGTCCCCTAGATGCCTGAAAGAGGTCTCTGATAGGCAAAAGAGCCTAAAGATACCCTGTAAGTCAGAGATGTCTCCTTTGTTATGGGAATGAAGCCAAATAGCTGATCAATTCTGATACCTTTTACATGCCAGCAGCCTGGCCTTATTCCAAACAAGCCTGGTTAGTGCACTGCTTACCTTTGGATATTTCAGAGGAAGAGACTTCTTAGCTAAACTCTACTTTGTGTGACCTAATGTCTTCTAAGCAAGTTTATTAGTAAAGTTTTTTTTATGACATCAACAGTATTATTTCAGTTCCTTCTACATTAAAACCTCATCTATTTTGCTGACAATGATGGTACCTTGTTTAAAATGGTTTCTTTTTCTGTCCCCTTATTCTTGTCTTGCTGCCTCCTCCTGCTCTTTCCCCCTCTTCCCCTCTTCCCCTTCTTCCTCCTCCCCCTCTTCCTCCTCCCCCTTCCTTCTCCTCATCTTCCTTCTTTCTCCCTCTTCTTTCTTCCCCGCTTCCTTCTTCCTCTTTTTTTTTTTTTTTTAATTGAGACAGTCTTGCTATATATAGTTCTTAAACCCCTGGCAATCATCCTGCCTCAGCCTCCTGAGTGCTAGGAGCCTAGGCCTGCGCTATAAGGACTGGATTTTGAAACACGATTGTGTAGAAGAAACAGGAGAGAGCGCCGCTTCTGATTGGCAGGATGTGGCAGAAGCCAACAAGAACAGCAACAGACATTTTCAAGAGGGTTGAGAAAGTGCTGGCTTGTGCTGAGGGCAGTAGGTCAGTGGGTCAGGCAGGTCAAACGTTGCTTTTGTCTTCAGTTCCAGGAAAGGAAAAGATGATATGGGAATTTCCAAACACAAGCTTTCTAAAGAAAAATAATCTTACAAGAGTAAGGATTTCCAAAAGTGATATTTGCCTCAAGTAGTAGAAATTTTTGTATTCACTGCTGTCTTTTCGGGGGAGAAGGAGAAAATGAATTAGTCCCCAAAGCTAAGAAAGACTTTCATGGTTCCAACTGCTACAATTTCTGCATCTAATGGGAGCTGGATCCTACTTCTGAGTAGACAGTTTGTTCTCCCATCTCTCTTTTGTCCTCATTCCTGTCTTTTGTGATTTACAGATGAGACACAGGTCTGGCTACTGGGTGTTCTGTTAAGACTAGAATTCAACTCTTTATGCTCCATAGCCTCAGGGAGGAGAAATCAATCACTAATAAACTGTTCACACTGGTTCCATGCACCCAATTTTATGGGAGGAAAGGATGTGGCACCTAGAGGTTATATAGGTTCCATGAAAGTCAAACATGGACCATACTTATACACTAAGTACTTAGAAATTGATTTTGCTAAGAAGTAATGGCTGACAGGGTAACCAAAAGGACCAGTCTTAGCATCACTACCTGCTTTTGTATCAGTGCTTCATCTGCAAGTAGCCATGACAATCATTCAAAGAGTATCTATCCAAAAGTCAGTAATACCTATTGTTATCAGGCTCTGAATCCAGTGATATCACATCTAGGATATCCCCACATCCTTGCCAATGCAACTGCCATACATTCGCAGAATCCACCTGGCTACCTCACCTTTACCTGGGAGAGGCTATGTCACCATCCATATAAAACAAGCAGAACCTCCTGACCTTGCTCTCTTCTTTCTCTTCTTCCATTTTCTTTCTCTACTTCTCTTCCTCCCCCCATCTTTGCCCTATCTCCTGAATAAACTTGGAACCATTTGGTCTGGTGTGGTCAGTCCTAAGCTGTGTGCAGACTTATTACAATACCTAATCTTTCTTATTTTCTTTCAAAGCTGCAGGCATAATGATAAGAGTAACTGAGTGGTCTTACCAGCAATGTGTTACAGCATCCTATTCCAGACCCCTAAAATACATTTAAAGACCTGTATTCTTTGTCCTAAACCTACAGTCACCTAGGATTACAGGAAAAATGAGACCTAGCCAAGTAGAATATCAATGTGCAATGCAGTTATAAACGAGTGTGAAGCTGTACCCTGAAGTGGTTGTAATCATCTCATGCAAACTGGCTTGTTACCTCAAGCCAAGAGACTTTGAACCATCTTGTAGAATCATAATTGAGATAATCACTAAGGAGACTCTATTCAGAAACAGGACCTTTAATCAGCTTAATCATGAATATCTTTTGCATCCTGCTCCAGTTCATCCTTGACTTAAATATAAAGTTTATGACAGCACCCCAAAGATGAACTTGGTGTCACTCCATCCCAGTTTCTGCTCCTCTTTCCAATGTGCCACACTCATTCAGTCTCCTTTCTCTGCTTTCCCCCATTATCTATCTTCTTAACAGGAGTACTGGGATGGGTAGACAACCATAGCTGTTGAGTTTGGAATAACAGTTGCTTGGGAGATGTAAAATGGTGCAGCTTGAGGCCAGTGTGGATGCCAGGAACTGCACAGCACGAGCCAAAGTGCAGGCAACAATGGATCTTCTTCATCCTACACATTGCTTAGACTCCACTCCCCTGCCACCAGCTGGGAATTTCATGTCTGGAATTCTGTGTCAACTGTAGCTTTCAGTAAAGCTTGAAGGAAAGAAAAATAATTGATAGCATTATCCAGCTGATATTAAATCTAAATGCCTAGCAAAAATAAGGGAGCGTGCTTACCTTTCTCTCTGTATGGATGTGAGACAGGGTTGTTCCTATCAGGAAGTGCTGAAAATAGAGAATGGGTTGCTGCATAAGAGATGGTCAGTCCTCTTGACAGATATGTTATCCTATTTCTCCTTAAAGGGATCCTCTGGATGTTTGGTAGCAGAGAAATGAAAAAAAAAAAAAGTAGTTTCAAGTAAAAAAGGAGTTTTTTCCTAACCATGCAAAGAATTCCATTGGCTGTCACATTCAGATACAGTGACCTCACGAGGTGAAAATTTTAGGTGAAAGGAGTTTAGAACTGAGGATATAAGAAAGTTTATCATAATACCTCAGAAGTTGTTGGAAGCTTTACTGAGATAACTACTTGTTTGCTAAAGCATTGGTCTGCCAAGGAGGAATACACTTATCTGTGGTCCCTATCCTGTGTTTTCATTAGTTAAACTCCTCCTATCCTTTAAAAGTTTCTTCAAAATTTATCATTTTTTCCTCTAATATCTGTCTTCCCAAATTCCCTCCCAAAGTCATGATCTCTTTTTCTTTAAAAAAAAAATCTATCTATCTATCTATCTATCTATCTATCTAGATACATATACCTACATCTATCTATCTATCTATCTATCTATCTATCTATCTATCTATCTATAGATAGATATCACATTCTTAGTTATATATACATATGAATAAATATGTAAATACAACTTGCTGAATCTTAGAATAAGATCTTGCATACACATCTTGACAAACCATTGTCACCCAATACTTTCTTCTACTATTTTGATCCTGTTTATTCTGGTCTTTCAAAGGATTGTTTGCAACCCTTTGTTCTGTGAGCACAATAGACTGTGCCCTTTAAAGTGTCTCCAAGCCCAATGATTCTTCTATATATCATTTACCTTTCTCTCCAAACTGCATTTCACCTTTTCCCTCCCCTGTAAGGTGTAGGGGAATCTGCATCATATTGCCCTAGTGCATCTACTGCCACTTTGTGAATACTTACGTATACATAAGTAATTTGTGTATTTCTCCTATTAAATGGGCCAGCAGTTCACTCCAAGACACCTTCAGAAGGCACAAACTTCTCCTTTTGCCCCCATGCTTGTTTATTAGAATTTCATGGTTGTTTAGAATTTAAATGTCAGTTGATGCCACTTTTCAGTCAGTTCTCAGGGCAGAAGGAACATTAATTCTGAAGGCATTGATCCTGGGAGAATTCATATGACATAATCACATTGATGACTGGGTTTGGATTTTTATCTAGAAGACAAAGTTTACTTTTGATTTATGAAATAGCATGTTTCCCACTTAATTATCAGCAAAAAAACTTGGCATGCAGAGAATAGGCAGGACATTTTTAACAAGTCTTTGTGTTATTACATTTCAACATGTGGATTTATTGTTCCCTGCAGTTGTATTTGCCAGTTGACAGAGACTGTGACAGGACTGTGACAAATTTGAGAGAAAGGAAATTTTAAATCAGAGAGGTGTAGTTAATACTTGGGTAAGTATAGTTTAAACTGCTTAACTTCCTAAGAGAACATCTTGATACCAGTAAATAAATCAATGTCATTCAGATGTCCAGCCAGTAAGATGAATAAGAAAGGCAGATTTTTTCTAAAAACAGAGTTCTTAATCTGTCAATCTGGAGAGTTTTTGAAAACAAACAAACAACGAACAAACAAACAAACAAAAAAAACCAAAATGTGAACCATAAATCATTTAGCTTCCATATCCCTATGGAGACACAAAAATTTATCTGATAATTACATTTTTTTTCCTTTCCCAAAATGGTACAAACTAATCATTCACTGAAAGGTATAGAAAACTTATGAAAAGTCAATCCTGGCTATTTACCTTGAGAGAAAAGATTTGAGTGGATGGTTTTCAGTTGACATTCATTCTAAAGCCAAGGAAAAAGCCAGGTTCAGAACTAAGTGTTTTAATTAGGATAGATGACAGAGGTTCTGGTTAGTCAACAAAATGATGGACTGAGTATTAGGACTATTTTGTACCTCACTGGTACAAATTGGCATAATTATGCTCTAATTGTATTTTGAGAGAAAAGTTTTATTCTAACAGGAAGGGTGATATGTAGGAGGAGCTAAGGTGGGAGGAGTACTGAGAGGAAGAGAAGGAATAAGGAGAGGAGGAGAAGAAGGAGAGGAGAAGCTAGGTGATGAGAGAGAGAAAGGGGGAGAGGGGGAGACAGGGAGGCAGATGTTCACGTATTTACACCAGTCAAAGATAGTTGATATATCTAGGTTGGGTAGTGGGTTACATCTCTGATTGAGGATTATCAAACTTAAAAAGTCTTTGATTAACATTTTAAAAAAAGTGTATAAATGCAAAAATGAAAAGGGGGCATGGGATAGGAGTTTTCTAAGGGGGAGGAATGGGGAAAAGGGATGGCATCTGAAGTGTAAATAAAATATCCAATAAAAAATGAAAAAAAGAGAAAACTTATGAAAAGTATAGAAAATTTTTATAACCCCCTAGACCTGAGCAAAAAAAAAAAAAAAAAAAAAATTGCAGGCTAACTGGTTTACTAGTTCCATCAAGAAAGCAGAACTAAATGTGAGATTTTAGGTCTTCACTGCCCCACGATACATTCTATATTCTGGGAGGAGCACATTATTCTTGAGTCAGAGGACACTTGCTAGATTAACATTTAGGAGAGGAAGGGAGAGGCTGATTAACATTCCTCAGACCTCAGGGAAAAGAACCCACCTGCGGGTGGGGAAGACCCAAAACAGGGATGGTTGGGCAAAGTTACATTCTTTCGAAAGATGAGTGTACAAGATGTTTCCGCATGACCCTGACTAAATTATGGGTTGGGACTTTTGGGGACTTTTCACTGTTTTTATGTTATATTTCCTTGGTTTTCCCCTCAGCCCCCCTGGTTTGTGCTTTTTTCCTTTATATACCCTGTACTCCCCTGCCTCAGGGTCGACACTCCTCTGCCCCTTAGAATCTTGGCCTCAGTTGACTGATCCCGAAATATACCTCTTGCTGATTGCATCTAGATCGGTGTCTTGTGAATTATTGGGTGGCCATGACATCCCAAGACTTGAGTAAGGGACTTTATGTGATAATTACATTTTTTTTTCCTTTCCCAAAATGGTACAAACAAATCATTCACAATTTCAGCTCTTATGCTTCTTTCCTGGAGATTGCTTAAAGCTAGTGAATCTTGTAATACTCAAAGCTGTGTTAGAAAGGCAATGTTCTGTGTTATGAGGAAATAAAAATGATATAGATAAAATTTGCTCTCTATTTTATTTGATTTTTGCTGAGCTTTTGACTGAGACACTCTGTATCAGTAACAAGTTTTTACAGCGCTAGAGACTTTTGCACTTTATGTCACTTTCGTTATTGTGAAGAATGGTATTGAACATAATTAATTCTAAACCAGACATGGTGGCACACATCTGCAATCCCAGAGCTTTTAGAAGTCAAGGTAGGATGATCAGATGTTCAAGATTATTGTGGTGGTATGGATAAGAAAGGCCCCTATAAACTCATACATTTGAATGCTTGGTGTCTAGGTGATAAATTATTAAGGAAGAATTAGGAGGTGTGGTCTTTTGGAAGAGGAATGTCACTGGGAGGGGCTTTGAGGTTTAAAAGCTCACCCTGGTTCAGTTTCTTTCTGCCTCCAACTTGTAGATACAATATAAGTTGAACCTTTCTTTTATGAGTTGCCTTCATCATGGTATCTCTTCACAGCAGTCATCCTCATTTAGTTTAGGTAAGTGCATTTGGAACCATCCTGGGCTACATGAGACTTTGCTAAACATTAAATAGGAAACCTGGCCATGGTGCTGGTGTACTCTTGTAATCCAACACCTAGGATGCAGAGGCAGGAAGATCACAGTGAGTTCATGGACAACCTGGTCTACTAACCAAGTTCTGTGACAGTCAGGACTCCATAGAGAGACACTGTCTCATGAAAAAAAAAAAAAAAGATGATTAGTTCTGCTTTTAAACTATGAAACCCTCATACAAGAAATGAAAAAAGAAATAAGCAAATGTAGCTGGGTAGTAGAGTATACGATTTTACTTATTCATTCAAATTTATATGGAAAGCAGTATGTTTGGGGTGTGGGTTTTTTTTTTTTTTTTTTTTTTTTTTTTCCATGGCTAATAGTGCCATAGATGAACAAACACATCAGCATGTGTGAGATAGTGTGAAATGCCATTGAGAAAGATCAAGAGGAAATGTGGGTCATGTGGCTGGGAGGGGATGGCAGTCTTATATGGCTGTTGTGCTTTTGTCTTGTGGGAGGATGGATGCAGCAGGGACCTTGGATCCTGTCCGATGTTGTCAACATACCCTTGTGTATGCCACTCCTATAGCACTTAACAGATGCTGAGCCCATAGGTGGTTAAACAAGCTTTAAATGTATTCTTTCTGTAATCTTTATGTCTTTTATATGAATTTTCTGTTCAGCACCTAACTAACTTGTTCTTTTGTTTTTTTTATTGAGCACTGGTATTTCTTGGCTAGAAAGTAACCTGCAGTAGGGTAAGCCAATGTAAAGAGCTGTTAAATACATGGGTATTGTGGTGTGTTTTCCCCTTAAGAAACAAAATAGCTACTGGTTATCATATGTGGATTTGTTTGCTGGGTTAGGCAATTTCTTTCTGTCAACTACTGCACAGTCACAATTTACATGTTTATGAGTGTTACAAAGAATTTGAACCAATCCTGAAGGCAAATTCCTTGGGGAATCAAAATGTAAAATATATTAACTATAATTATTCAGCTTCTGGTGGCACAGCTTCCTGGCTAAGATTTTTAATGGAACCTCGATCAGGAAAATTATAATATTCATCAGTTTTTAGAAAAGTGAGGAAAGGGCATATAAATACAGATGAAATGAGTCTTTGCAGTAAAGTAGACACATAATTCTCTGTGATTCCACAGACTGTAAGGTACAAAGCTGTTTTGTTATTGGTTGTTCGTTTGCTTGTTTGAAGAAAGCAATCTTAATCTTCATTCCCATTCTGTCCAAATAGCCACCTCCACAAATTCTTTCCTGGCAAAGCCAGTGGGGATTTCTCTGGTCATCCTCAGCAAAGGATCAGAAGTCTTAAATGACACAGTTTATACTTGAGAAAGCCACAGGCAGCAGAGAAATGCATCCCGAGGACCTGCCTTAGCCAGAAGGGAACCACCAATGGGGCACAGAACTGGCGTAAGTTAGAAGGAGCTCTGCCCAGCTTTTCCCTTCTGAGCCATCTGGGGATGCACAGTGATTTGTTGAGAGCACTTGGGAAACAATTTTGTTCATTCTTTTTAGTTTCCAAAGAGTGAGACACTGAGATGTTTCTTCATTAGCCCACTCAGGACCATGAGCAAAGGACAGGCAGGAGACTTATTGGAAAAAGAAAAATTCTGTGGAAGTGGGCAGGGTGATTAGAATACATTGTCTACATGTACAAACAAATAATACATAAATATATTTTCAAAATAGCAACAGACAATAATTCTAGAGCCATTTCCTATCAGGAAGCTTTTGGCTTGTATTCAGTATTAAGAATTTACAGCTATTTATAGAGATTCAATAATCCCACCACAACAGTAAGTAACACTTACTGTTAAAATTCACAGTCGTAATTTACTTATTTGATCCCTTTTTGGCCCCCCTGCCATACTAGGAACATATGGAAGACTGCATGGTAAGAGTCTATGCTTATAATAAATAATAATTTTACAGTCTGCCAGAATCCTAGTTCAATATGATGAATTATAAAGAAGAATTTTTATGATAAATGACAAAAGGCTATGTAGAAATTTTTGTCTTTTGTAATTTTAATGCCAAGTAGGCTTTGCAAAAGTATGCATTAAAATGATACCATGTTTTTGTTTTTTTTCCCCAAGGTCTATATAATCCTGTCTGGCCTGAAAATTGCTATACAGATTAGGCAGGTTTTGAACTCAGGGAGATCCACCGGCCTCTGCTTCCCAAGTTCTGGGATTAAAGGTGTGCACCCACATGCCTGGATCAACCAAGGACTTTTAAAAATCTATTTGTCTTCTAAATTCTGTCTTACCTTAGCTGTAATATAACAAAACCTTATATTATGTAAGTCACAGTACCATTTTACATTCTACCAAGAAAAGCCTGTATTAACAATGTTCCCATAAGACAAAACTTCAGGAAATGCTATATAGCAAAATGGAGCATTACTCTTCAGAAACAAAATAGTAAAAATAAACATTTTTTACTCATTTTGCCCATCTCAGTATGGTTTCAGAGCTAGCTCGCAGATGCCTCTACAGGTTTTCCGAATCATGGAGGGCGGCCTCTGTTTTCTCCTATTTGCGGGTAAATGGTGCAGGCCCCACCCAACTCCTCCGTCACTTCCTGTCTGATCATGTTTCTTAGCCACGGTTCCTGCTGTCTGTGGCTCTGTAAGTGTGGCTTCATGCCTTCTGCATTAAGAGAGAGCATGTCAAAGAAAGCTTCATGCCAGGACAGCTGCTGCTCCGTGCCCTGTGATTAGCTCCATTGCCGATAATTGTTCTTCTATCCTCTCATATTCCATAGTAGATTTTAAACAAGGTCTCATATAATCTGTATTTTCCATTTCTATTTTTCCTTACTCTGTACTATATGTTAGAGCAGGGTCATTATAAATTTATTTATCAATAACAGAACACTGTTCTCAATGCAGTGACCACATCTGGGGAAGGGGAAACTCCTCATTTGCAAAATCTGTATTTATTACTGGGTTAGTACACTATCTCTTCTAATTCCTATTTGCAAAGATTTTTTTGTCTGTTGTCAGGCAAGATGGTATATATCTGTAATCACAAGTTCAAGTTCAGCCTGGGCAGATAAAAAAAAACTAAAAAGATTTTTATTTGTCAAAATAAGTAATACGATTGTTTCTGGAAATCTAAAAATTAAATCAGGAAAGCCACACCAATGCCATAAAATAAATCACTTTAATAATTAATATACATAAATAGTTTATATTGGAAACAATAAAGTCAAATCAACTCTGTATAGCAACAAGTTTGTAAAAATTTTAAAATATATTCATCTTCTTGCATCCAAATAACGGTAAAATATGATAGCTGTAATTTTTCTGGATGAGTTTCCTCTTATATTTTATGAACAAACATAAAATTACAGCAACTTATGGTATTACAGTGTTTAGTAACCTTAGAGAATTGAAATAAAATTCTTACGTAGAAACTAAAAATAAAATAATTAAAATCACTTGTGAAACTTTTTGGAAAAATAAATTAGGCACTTTATATTGAAATTCTTGTTCTATCAAAGTGTTTGGGACGTAGTTACATTCATTTCCGGCAATGCTCAGACATTATCTGCCATTCCTTTAAGCAGGATGAGATGAGACGCAAGCTGTCCACCACGGGAGAGAAGCAGGTTTTTCTCAGAGAACAGGCGATAGCAATACGAAATAGAATTAGCTTAAAAGCCCACGTTTCACGTGATACATACATTTTTTTTTTTCATTTAGAAGAGCTTTGAGGGGACACAACCTCTGACGGCACCAAAAGTCATTTTTTAATCATGTTACCCTGTAATTACCCGGCACTCAAGTCCACCGAGGGTCACAGTTCCTTCTGTGATTCAAGGGATTCAAAGTATTCTGTTTGGTCAACTGACTCATGATTCATCACGGTTTACACAGACCAGGGATAAATAAATAACTGCATTCTCCTCCTTGTGTGGCCTGCAGAAGCATAGCCTCTGGCACCCAGGAGGGTAGTTTTGTCCACGTGGCAGCCAGGTGCCAGAAGTCTCTGGCACAGAGCAATGTGAAAACAAGCCCGAGGCGTTTGGCCGAGGTATTTCTGAGCCAAATTCTCTGAATTACCTAGAAACCAGGCAATATAAGTTTAACCAAGGCAGAAAGTTTTGTGTTTAGCCATTGGTAACACTTGGGTGGCATTTTGTCGAGGAGAGAGCTGCCAGCTGCTTCCTCGTCTTTGCCTTACTTTTCTTTTGCATTTTCTTAGCCTTAGTTTTGTTTGTCTTCTTTTTCTTGTTTTCCTCTTTATACCACGGACCCCAGACTCCTCCATTAAGCCTAGGGTTGCTTCTGGGATCCTTCGGGGGGTACCTGACAGGCACCGCAGTCTTGTTGAACTGTGACAGTCTCCGCAGCAGCTTCTTCACGATGCCTGGATATCTGCTGGATAGGTCCACCCTCTCATACGGATCAGCGGTGATGTTGAAAAGCCAGATACTCTTGCCAGTTGATAAGGTAATCCTCTCATTGTGCCACCGGTTGGGGCCCAGATTGCTGAAAGCCTGAGGGGGGACCCAGTCACTGTAGCCAGGATTTCCTGTGAGCAGTTTCCAGTGTTGCACCCGGATGGCCGACTGGATTGCCGTGTTCCAGATTCCATAGCCTGCTGCCCAGGAGCCATTTTTCGCCTTGGTGTAGATGGGGTCAATGTTGTGCAAAATATCCACTCGGGGTGAACGAAGACCTTCGCTTATGGTCTCCCAGATATCGTATCCGTCTAGCTGAATGTCTTCATCAATCTGTCCTTCAGCCAGTGAAATCAAGGTTGGGTACCAATCGGTGATGTGCACAAGCTCCTTACACACAGTTCCCTTGTTTTTTAGAAGTGGGCTGTGCACAAAGCCAACTGCCCGGATGCCTCCTTCCCAATATGTTCCTTTGCTGCCTCTGAGAGGCCAGTTACTTCCTCCTGCTGTGGGCTGCCCGCCATTATCGGAGGAGTAAATGATAATGCTATTGTTATAGAAACCATACCTCTTTAGAGCCAGGGTCACATTGTGGATTGCTTCATCCAAGCAGGAGAGCATGGCTGCATACCTCCTCCTGTTTATATTGATAATGGATCGGTAGTGTTCAAAGTACCTGCCAGGGGCTTGCAGTGGTGAGTGGACGGCTTGGTAAGCAACGTATAAAAATAGAGGTTTTGTGGGGTCCTGGGAGGCTAAGATTTGCTGCACTCTCTGCGTGTACATCTGTGTTGAATAGATGCCATTGTCATAGTCCCAAGCCGCACTGTCGTTTTCATACAAGTCATAGCCACACACCCCAGGACTGTCACATTTGTAGTGTGTATAATAATCACCACTTCCCAAAAGGGAGCCAAAAAACGTATCAAATCCTCTCTTGGTGGGCATGCAGTCTTTTCTGTAAAATCCCAAGTGCCACTTCCCGACCATATGTGTTGAATAGCCGACCTCCTTCAGCTTCTGAGGTAGAGTTGCATTGTCCAGAGGTAGACAGTTGGGTTGGGTAGGTCTAATGATAGAATGTTGAAGTCCTGTGTGTATCTGATACCTTTGAGGAAAGAGTAAACATTTTGTCAAGGCAGGATAAAACGGACATTCTTCATACAGATGATTTTTAAGTTAAATAAATTTTCTGTCAATATCAACTCAGCTCCAAATTAAATATGATCAACTGAGTAGCTCTATTCTACTTCACATTTTAAGTGGCTTCACATTTAACAGTTGAAAAGCATTTTCAGTACTCTGGAAACTAAAATCCTTATAAAACTTAATTAAAATAAAATATAGCGTTTTAATTACACAACAGAGTGCTAGTAAGGTAGAGAAGAACTCACAGAATTAGAGCATTATGGATTTCACACTAGCTTCTGAATCATAGCCTGAGATCATATTTCTCAAACGAACACTAGTGTTCTAGAACATAGGCAGAATTATGCAAAAATCCCCTGGTAGCTTGTCAAAAAATATTTCATGCTTCATCCCCAACCCATTTGATCTCTGAAAAAGGAAATGGCTTCTGGCTGCAGAAACCAAACTCAATGTCTATAGCTAAAGTGGGAAGATTGTTCTTCCAGTTCCACAGAAAGCAAGTGCACTTATGTTTGCCAGTGTCTCCCTCCCCCCATACCCTTCCTCCATTCCAGACCCTTCAGTAAATTGCTTAGAATGAAGTCTATGAAAGCAGAGTGACCTTTCTATACTATATTAAAATGACAAGGAAGCTAATTTCCAGCTTTCCCAAGGGATTACCTCCCAGAACCAGTTACTATCATTAAACGTATGAGGTTACTGTGAGTCTACTTGCACCTGTTAATTCATGATACTTGAAAACAGAATTGACTGCAGTTATTGGGTATAACCAAAATAACTCTTAAAATAGAACACAAACACAAAGGCTATAAAAAAAATTTAGGTCAAAAATGAAGGTATTCTTGGACTCAAATAAATTGCAAAGAAGAAAATTAAGAGAGAAAACCCAAACTTGGGCTAGTTTCTTTGTAAGAATTTTATTTCAGGTTTTTAAGGTTACTAAGCAGTGTAATATCATAAGTTACTGTAACTTCATGTTTGTTTATAAAACATAGTAGAAAACTCATTCAGAAAAATTATGGCCATCATTTTTCTACAATTATTTGAATGTAAGAAAATGATTATATTTTTAAATTTTTATAAATTTGTTGTTATACAGAGTTGAATTGACTTTATTTGTTTTCAATACAAACTATTTATGTATATTTAGAGTGATTTATTTTCTAACTCAGTAAATAAAATGAAGACTTGAGTTTAGAGACTCAGTACTCACATAGGAAAGCTGATTACGGTGGCCTATATAATATATGTAACCTAGGTGGGGACAGGCAGATCCTTGGAGCTAGCTGGTGAAAAGTTTAGCTGAATCACAGAGCTCCACAAATATGTACACAAATAGATCTCACAGAACACACACACACACACACACACACACACACACACACACACACCAGAATGCACCCACCCCCCAAACCAACACTTGTCCACAGTGATGTCATATGTACTTTAGGTGAATAGTCCAATTTGTGTTTAAATGCTTAGCAGGCAGTATGATGCAAGTGTGAGATCCTGAGTGTTAATTGTGCATGCCTGCTGACTGATGAGGTAGTAAGGCCTGTGCTGACCACATCCCACTCTGCCAAGCTCCATTTGCATCTGCCCTTCATTCCATTCATCTTTAGCAGTTAGCATTTCACAGCAATCACAGTTGTGGGAACTTAACATAGAGAAACTCCTAAAGACATTCCTCAAAAGCACCAAACTCAGAGGGTGTCATCACTGATCTTGATAATTTTGGTCTAGCTGAGGATCCACAGCAATCACTTGTCAGATCACTAGTTTTGAACATGAAAAATTATGAAAGGTCTACCAAGGTAAACTTGGAAAGACTTGAAGGGAGGAAAGTCTGTATTTGTAAAATCTTATCAATAATTCACAGGTCTATGTTATTACTTAAATAATTATCATGCATAGACCATACATTTACCTGAATGTGTACTTAACTTCTCAAAAGGCTAAAGATTTTAAGCCTTTGTAATTAAATTGGTTATTTCTCACCTAGTGGTAGAGACAAAAGAAATGATGCTTATGAAAATATAATAAATGTTTGTGGAGGGGAGAGAGGGAAAAAGAAAGGACGGAAGAGGAGAAGAGAAGAGAGAAGAGACAAAACTGAAGATAAGGAGGATGTTAGTTGGTAAATGACAGTCCAGAGTCAGCAGTGAACTAAGAGATATCTGCTTCATTCAGAAGATGGGGATGAGTTGGCAGATAAATCAGAGTCCAGAGTCACTACTGAATTAAGAGGTTTCTGCTTCTCTGAAAATAGAAAGGTTTCCACAGTGGGAAATTTCGAGCCAATAACAGGAAGGCTTGCCAATAGCTCATAAGGAATGAAAGTTTTGGGGTCATTTTCTCCATTAGTAGTTCTGAGGCTCGGACTGCAGCAAAGAGTGTGGAGCAGAGTGCGGGTTCTTAATGAAGTAGGAAGGTGTTGGAATCTGACATACCCGATTTTGGATTTCCATAGTTACCTCTGAGATTGTAGGCATTGTTTAACTCTGATCTTCAGTTTCCTCATCAGAGAAATTAGGGTGATAGAGTGTTGGGATGTTGTGGGCCCCAAAAAGGAGCACAGAGTCTAGGATGGGGAGAAGAGTTAGAAAATGGTAGCTGTCACTATGACCACCTAAAATGTAGACTGGTATGTAATGACATATTTGTAGAAATTTTTATAGTTTGTAGATTTTCTTTCATATGTATAATTGCACTTAACCCTCAGTACTGTACACAGAAGTCACACTCCGTGTCTTCATTTCATGGCAGAAAGGCAGAGAGTTGTAGTATTTTTATGAACTGCCTCAACTGCCTAGCAGGCTGTGACACTGACTTTGGAATAGCATGGCTAAGCCTGCTACTCATTCAGTTTTTATACTATTAGTTGCTATGACTACTTTCTGACAACATCCAGGGTCAGTCAAAAGTGAAAGATTAGCAAACCAGATAGTATGGCTTATATTGATCACAGAAATATCTGACATTTGAACAGAACCCATTGGGCAAAGGCAAAAAGAAAGTCTTCCCATGTTAGCACCCCACACCCCCACCTTCACCCTTGCACATGACTCCTTGCCTTTCTAAAGCTTTGTTATTTCCTAGTCATAATTATGATACCACTAACAGTCGAGTCAACTTAAAGGTACAGATTCTCTTGCCTTAAGATCAAGTGGAGATGGAGGCAGTGCCTGCCAATCATATGGAAAGCAAGCTGCTGCTTCTCTTTGTTCCTTCTCCCACCAAGAATGTTGGTAGATTGTTTTAATTCAGGCAAGAGAAGGATGAAGTCTGAGATGAGTTTGCCTGAATATTTGGGGTGAGCATGACTTTCACTTGACAGCAGCAACTGTCCAGAAGACAAGGCAGGGAACTTTAAAATATACCACCTCTTTTTTCTTTGATCTTAACTCATTGACGTCTAAAGGACTCCTATTAATCAAGAGATCAAAGTTAATGTGGTTAGTAATGAGACAAACTGTAACTGTGTGGAATGCTACTAAACAAAAGAGGAAACTCTAGGAAGGGGAAAAACAATCTCTACAGCATTCCAACCAAAGATGGAGCCTGAATTTAATAGATGATCCTGTTGTGCAAAGAAGGGTCTCAAAGGAAGGATATTTCCAGTTTGAAAGGAGTTAAGGGGAGACGATGATCAAATGTGTGATCCTGAGTTACAGTGAGTACAACCAGAGAGCTGAACAGCCAAAGTAACTCTCAAGAGCAATTGAGAAGAACTGTGTTGATTTCCTAATTTGATGGATGCTTGAGTCTAATAAAGAAGAAAAAAGTCAATAAGGGGGATGGTAGGTTGTAGGATAACAGTATGAGGGGTGGTGAATCCTCAAGCTAGAAATTAACTCTTAAAATACTTCAAGAAAAATGTTTCTGGGCATCCCTGCAATTTTTCTATAAATATGAGATGGGTTCAAGTTTAGCAAAAATACATAAAAAATAATCATAAGCGAAAAATATTTCCATTGATATTTCAAGTAGTTTAATGGCCATAAATGGATTTCAGGAATTAAATCCAGTTGGCTGTAAATTCAGCAAAAAGAGAAAACATAATAATGAAAAAGAAGAACTAAAGTGCTAATAAGAAGATATAAGACAGCAGGCAAATTCTGAGAAATAATTCCATTTTATGTGAATCAGAACATAAAGAGAAAACTGTTTACTATTAAAGCATATGCCTCAGTTCATATAAATGCACATTTATGTACTATTATAAGACAAAAGTAAAAAAATTAAGATGAGATAAAACTAAGAAATTAAAGAAGATACAATAAGATGAAAAGACCTCCATTTTATGCTTTATTATTTCCTAGTCATAATCATGATACCACTAATAGTGGCTGCCACTTGATGCTTATGCTCAAGAATCAGTAGGATTAATACTGTGACATGACAGTCTCACCAAAAGCAACAGTCTTCATCAAAATTTCAACACATTTCTTCACTGAAGTTAAAAATTGAAACAATTTCAAGTTCATATGAAACACAAAACCCTGGTTAGTTAAAACATCCTGAATAATAAAATAACTGCTGGAGTTATCACCATCCTAGATTTCACATTGTACTGCAGAGTTATAATAAAATCATTATGGTATTGACATATATATTGACCCGATAGAATCAAATTAGAGTTCCAGAGATAAATATGCACACCAATAAACACCTGATTTTTTTTTTAAAAAAGAAGCCAGAAAGCATCTTTAACAAATGGTGCTTGGCAAACTGGAGGATGCATGCGGAATAATCTAAGTAGATCTATACTTATCACCCTGTGCGAAACTCAACTCCAAATGGATCAAAGACCTTAGCATACGGCCAGATACACCAAATCTGATAGAAGTGACAGTAGGGAATAGTCTTGAGCTCATTGGAACAGCAAAAGGCTTTCTGTATAGACTATCATTAGGCACCAAGAGCAAGAATTAATAAATAATGTTATATATTTACTCTCACATATGGATGTTAGCTCTTCAACCTAGGATGCTGCAATCCGAATAATCACAAAGGTTAGATACCGGGATGGGGCAGTGGAGGATCTCCCAAGGAAGAGGAAATAGAATTTAGTTTTACAGAGAAGAGGAAAAGGATGGGAGAACACTGTAACGGAGCAAATACTGGTGAGGAGAGATAATGCTAAAGGCTTTTGGAAAACCACATGGAAACCTACTATGGTAAAAGCTTCCTAATTTATATACATATAGTAGAACAATTCAAATGAAGTTATTGAATAATGAGGAAGATGATGCCCCAATTAGACATCTTATTACACCAAGTAAAAGCTCCATTAGGTTTTACATCTTATTGAATCACTGGTCAAAGGGTCCTGTGGACTGCCCAAACATCACAGGCTACTGTCAAGGCTATTGGTTGCCCTCTACAACCTGATGCTAAGGCCCTGTTGTTGAACACGACACTTATTTATGTTTTCTTTCTTTTTTTCTTTTTTTTTTTTTTTTTTTGGTTTTTCAAGACAGGGTTTCTCTATGTAGCCCTGGCTGTCCTGGAGCTCACTCTGTAGACCAGGCTGGCCTCGAACTCAGAAATCCGTCTGCCTCTGCCTCCCAAGTGCTGGGATTAAAGGCGTGCGCCACCACGCCCAGCTTATGTTTTCAATCATAGAGAAGTCACTAATAGAAGCTTTACCCCTACTGGCAAGTGTTCATAGTGCTGAAGGAATTTTATGCTATGGGAAGAGAGAGGTAATCATCACTGTCACTAAGCTACAAGCCCCGTGACCTACAACAGTGACCTACCTGAAAGATATACTGGTACAATAGTGCCACGAATGTCATGAGAGTAGCCAAGCACTTTTTGACTGTATTTAAGTTCCATTCTGTGCGATAGAATGCATGCCTGACTGCTAAAGTGGTCCAGAACCTGAAACTAAAAGCATAGCAATAAAAATGACTCCTAATGATATTGCTATACCCATAAATCCGTGCCTTGTTCTGCCTTCATCAGGGAAGCTTCTTTGTTCAGTAGATGGTGTTTGTATATGAAGGATGTAAATAAAAATTGGCTTTGTGTTAGTCATCTACAGCTGGACATGGGGCCCATACTTAATTGTGATTAATGTATGTGTCTTCTTCATAGAGCATATTTTGAAAGACTGCATTATCCTTATTAAAAGTAAAGTAATACTCCTGAAATATAGTTGACATTTTGGTCTGGCTACTATGTGAAGAAAATTTTATAAGACAAGCATGAACCTGGCACTGATGCCAACTCTGGTAACAGCAATAACCATCATTCTCATTTTCCTGCCAATTGAAAAAAAAAAACATGCTAAGTGGCCCTTTAAGCTTGGCAGAAGAACATAGGAGGATGTTTATAATCTTTAAAAAAAGATATTAATTTGTATCACTAGGTATTAGATATTATAATTCAAAAAATAATTAAATTTATCCAAGAATATGGGATTGAATTATGGTTTAAACTAATTACACCTTTAATTAGTTTAAACCTTTATAAATAGAATATAAAATGAATACTAATAGTTCTGTAAAGATTCTAAAGTCCAGACGCATAAAAGAAGCCACTAGTTTAGTTTTGTAAAGATTCTAAAGTCCAGACGCATAAAAGAAGCCACTAGTTTAGTGCACATTGCCTTCAATAGGAAGGAAACAGGCATAGGAGATTATAGTTTATAAACCAAATAACAGATATTTGTAATGCATAAAGATAATATTACAAATTGCTAAAGATATTTATCACTTGCTTTAAGAAGACTCTGCTGTCTTGCAGAATAATTCTATTTATAGGCCTTAATTTCATCTTTCAGTTAATTATACCCTGGAGATTGGTGCAGCTGGGTATGGTGTCACAAGAGAAGGATTCATTTTTCACTTAACACTCATTTTTTTTTTTTTTTACTGTCGTCCAAACACAATGCTTACTTGGGGGCGGGGGGTCCATAAAAATAATTGAAATGGTCTCTGTTCTCAAAATACTCAGTCCAGTGGATAAGGCCAAAAAACAATTAGAGAACTCTCTGATTAGCAGCAAGCACTGTAGCATACATCTATTAAGTGCCTATGGGCAGGATCAAAAGACTGCTCATCTGGGGCCATATTTAGAAATTCAGTACACTCATTGGAGTGTCTTGGAGATGCTGATCACAGAAGTTGAGAGAACAAAGAATAAAGCACATTGTCAAGGGAGCCAAACTCTAAGAGAGTTCATTCAAGAGGAGGCACCATCCAGGTAGGGGCTGAAGGGGAGATGAAGAATGGTCCTGGGACTGGAGCAGAATGTTCAAACTTGAAACTGTGAAAGCGTGTCTCTTCACTGATGAATAACTTAGAATGTTGTACTGGCTGGTTTTGTGTGTCAACTTGACACAAGCTGAAGTTATCACAGAGAAAGGAGCCTCCTTTGAAAAAATGCCTCCGTGAGATCCATCTGTAAGGCATTTTCTCAATTAGTGATCAAGGAGGGAGGGCCCAGCCCATTGTGGGTGGTCATCCCCTGGCTGGTAGGCCTGGGTTCTATAAGAAGGCAAGCTGAGCAAGCCAGGGGAAGCAATCCAGTAAGCAGCATCCCTCCATGACCACTGCATCAGCTCCTGCCTTCAAGTTTCTGCCCTGTGTGAGTTTCTGTCCTGATTTCGTTTGACGATGAAAAGCAATGTGGGAATGTAAGCTGAAATAAACCCTTTCCTCTCCAACTTGTTTCTTGGCCATAATGTTTTGTGCAGGAATACAAACTCTGACTAAGACAAATGTGAAAGATCTATACATGTCTTTATGGAACATAACTTTATAGAGGCAGAAAGCTGCTAAATGACACAAGCTATGTCACAGTACCGAGCAAACTAAGCATTTCATAAAGGTCATAGGTCATCACAGGAGTGCTGTTCAAAATAATGCATAATAAAACTCTTGCATTAGAAAACTCATTCAGATAGCAGTGAGGACAGATTAGCGAAACAAGACACACTTGTGGATATTTACTCTAGTCCAAGAGGTAAACGGTGTCAGCAAGTACTAAGATTAGCACAGTGAAGTTGAGCTACGGGAACATTTGTGTTTATAATAGACACTTGATAGGGCTACACTCCGTGGATGGGGAGCAAGGAAGACAGAATGTTCAAAGTGGGCTCACCTTGGCTGGGTGTGAAGAGGTTTCTTGCACTGAGTTATGCATCCCAGGAAGAGACATTGGAGTGAAAGATAGGGTGGTGAGTCCTGATTTATGTTGCTAAAATGTACAATGAAGTAGGAGAGATTCAAGACTCATTAGCTTGCAGGCAGAAGTCAAATTCATTAGACATGTTTATATATATATTCATATATATATATTCATATATGTTCACATACATACATACATACATACATATGAGCTAAGAGCTGAAGCCGAAGTGAAAGCCCAGAAAATACCCTATTTGGGAGGAAAGTAAGAAGTACTAGCAAAAGGCTGAGATGAAGCAGCCATTGAGAACTAGAGCACTGGAGAGTTTTTAAGAGTTGAAGGCAACACCTGCCACAAAGAAGCAGGAAAGATGAGACGTGGAAAGCATCAACAAGATACAATACAAATATATTTTAACAGAAGTCGGAAGAAACACACAAGAGGGAAGAGACAGTGTTTTGTGAGTAGAGACACATATGGGGAATAATGGAAATGTGCAGACTGTGAACATGGACACCATTTTCAGAGGTGGGGCTCTAAGTGATGATGGGAAAAAGTATTGACAATATATCACCTATATCACCAAGTGAAACAGCAGTGGTTGAAGCAGACTGGCTCTTGTATTATAAAATGTTTATGACAAAAAAGTTTATGTTCCATGAGGATAGGATCTTTGTCCACTACTATATCTGTATCACCTAAAACTGTATGGGGTCCATACATAATACATGATTTTTAGAACATTGTTAGATGAATGAATAATGTAGCATATTCATAATGAGAGAAAAATAAGTGAGACTGTATGTGAAACTATTAAAGATGATTTTTTTTTGCTGATAATAATTTCAGGAGCAGATACTTTTATTTTGTGTTTTATAAACTGATAATTATATATAAGTGAAATTTAGATGATTGCATTAAAATTAGTCTTTTCTACTCAGAGAACATAGTAACTCTTGTTGAGTCTACAAATTATACATATATACATTTATATATGTAATTTATACATAAATATATATGTTGTGTTTGTGTGATCTATTTATCACATATATGCATCATATATATGTATATATGTGTGTATATGTATATATGTAAAAAGAATTAAAATTCATCCATATCATTGATGTCTTTCCTAGTAGGAGCATTGACTCTGAAGACCTTTAGAACAAAGAAGGATACAGTGAGCTCAATAGACTGAAATGTTCTCTCAAACTCAGAGAAAAATCGTTCTTTCACTAAACAACTGAATTCAGATAATCTGGCAAGTAATGTTCAAATTCCTGAGTGTGTCTAATCTTTCTTGCTCATCAAATTCTCCTTTTTGTCCTTGCGATTGCCCAGCTGATCCCTAACTGACTAACACACATGACATTTATTATTCTATTTAACTAAATGCAGTTTTCCTTGTGGAAAAGGCCCACTAATCACACATTAGGTTTCTCCTCTTTGCAAATAGTTTCCATCAAGCAGAAGATCTGTCACTAGTACAGACTTCTTTCTCACATTCTTTTATTCTTTTGGGGGAAATTAATTATATAATTAATTAATATGATACTTTATCTTTTCAGAGTCATGGAACCTGGGCTGACCTCCAGTACTTTCTCCCAAGTGCTAGAATTACAGGGTGTTTCACAGTATGAAGCTCTGTAGACCTACTGTGTAATGATAAGGTTTCATGTGGAATTTACAAACTACCACATGCCAATCAAAAAGAATACCCCTTCATGTGATTAATGGATTCTTTGTTTGACAACTTATTTTTAGGAGAAATTTTGAGATACGGCTTTATGGGCACATTTAATATTCTCTAATTTGCAGACATGTTTCAAAGACACAAATATCACATGAGATACTGTGCCCGTACTTCAAAGTACTTATAGTTTTCTTATGTTCCCAATATGAGCACAGATTACTGTTAAATCAGTGTAAAATTTTTCATGTTCAGTCTCTCGATTCCAAGTAGAAAATATACCTAATATTAAATGTTAAACCATGCATGACATTAGTAACTATGCCCTAGAAACAGGCTATGTTACAGAAAATATCCTTAACAAGTGTTGTTGTAACAATAATTAGGGTATCACAGTAAAATATAGTCCCTGGGAAAATTTAAAATACTTTCAATTCATTCAAAAGGATTACCTCTCTCTTTTATACGAATCAATCTAAAAGAGATTGTTTTTTTTTTCTTCTATAGATACAATTGCCATATTTAAGAAATGTAACATTTCTTTGTTGTTATGCCTTTTTTTTTTTTTTTGCGTAGTGTGTGTTCTTGTTCACATATGTTTATGTGTACACATGTGCGTTCATGTGTATGTGGGGGGCTGAGATTGAATCTGGGTGTCTTCCTCCACTGCTCTCTACCTTACGTTTTGAGACCAAGTCTGTCACTGAATGTGGGGCTCATTCCTTCCTTAGACTGGTTGTCCAATGGACTTCAGAGATCCTTCTGTTTGCCTAATCCAGCTGATCCCGCCCTATAGTTTAGTTAGACATGAGCTACCATGCCTGGCTATTAAGGGTTTAATGTGGGTCCTGACAATTCGAATTCAGGTTTTCTTGGTTGAGCAGCAAGTACTTTTCCAAATAAACCTTCTCCCCGAACCCAGAAGTCATATAATTTTGAAAAAAAAAATTAAAGTTATGAACAGTTTCAAATTTATGTTTATTTAGTGATTCTATAGCTATTAGTCCAACAAAAAGTTCTATTCATGAACAGAATATTTTCTTTCAGCTGTGGTTAGGAAGTACCTGTCAAGCAACGGAGTGTCTTTGCTTCTGGATTAGACTGGCAATGTGAAAGTATCTCATTTCAAACTCATATGGAACACATTTGTGTCTCAGCCCTAAGGCATATAAAGCAAATTGAAATTCAAGATGGCAGTTTCCAGAAAAAAAAAAAAAAAAAGAAAAGAAAATACAAATTTAATTTAATAGAAACTGCACTTCTCAAGACCCTAAACATTCTGGGTATGCATCATGAAGACAGGAAATATTGTAATATACTATGTATCTAAAGTAGGGGACATTTTTGTGACTTACAGAGAGCTGGGCAAACAATTGTTTATTGGCTGTATCAGCTGCTTTTCTTTACTTCCAGCTTATCACTTTCAAAGGATGTTTATGATTCTTCGATGAAGCAGTTTCAGCTCATAATGAAAAGCATCATTGAGTAAAATTCACATTAATTGCTATAACTAGAGCTTATGGCTGGGATGGTTAGCATAGATATACTAAAATAAATATGTCCATTAATTAACAAATATTAGGTTTCTTTAAAATCTGAAGCTATAGGCTTCAATGTACCTGTGATTTTTGCCCTTTTATTAGTGTGTTTTCTAAATTCTAACAATGACAATAGTTGACTCTGTTAGATGCAAACACTGAGCCATTTTTTGTTTTTTATTTTTATATTAAATTCTAATTAGGTCATTTCACTCTTTCATTTCCTCCCTCAAACCTTTCTCACTACATGCTACTTGATTCCTGTCAAATTATGGGAACTTTTAAAAAATTCATTATTGTTTTACACACACACAAACACACGCACACACAACTACTCACTCTGTTTACTCTTACTTATTTGTATAGAATTTCAGGGCTCATCAACTGATATTGGATTACCAAATAGGGCTTTCAGCCCTGTGGACAACTGTATCTCCAGCACTGGATCATTTTTCTATAGTTTGGGATTTGTTATTAACATGACAATATTATGAAGCAATTCATACAAACAAATAAAAATATGAAATTAATACATAATGAAGTATTTTTAGAAGTAGCTTTAAATGCCACTAGGAAATTAGCATGGTAAAATGTATTAGTTACCCTAATATTTATCATCAGTTATTTTCCCTACCTTATCCACTACAAAAGCATAGCTGTTACTGCCTTAATTTTGTATAGCGATTTTCTTTTCATTTAGCTTTATTCTTTATGTAGAAAATTACTCAAAATATTTGCTGTATTCAATTCTTAAGGTTTTCAGTATATGAGATATTTTCTACTGGTGATAACCACTTTTAAAGTCCAAAAGAAAAATGAATATATCCAGATGATCTCTGATAGATGAGTCTACTGTGTTAAGCACCCTGGGACTGAGAAACTCCCCACCTGGCTTTTATTCTAACAACCACCACTTATTCCTCTTGCAGCAGAGAAAACAGTCTTTCTTCCTCCTCCTCCTCCTCCTCCTCCTCCTCCTCCTCCTCCTCCTCCTCCTCCTCCTCCTCCTCGTCCTCCTCCTCCTCCTCCTCTTCCTCCTCCTCCTCTCCTCCTCCTCCTCCTCCTCCTCCTCCTCCTCCTCCTCCTCCTCCTCCTCCTCCTCCTCTTCTTCTTCTTCTTCTTCTTCTTCTTCTTCTTCTTCTTCTTCTTCTTCTTCTTCTTCTTCTTCTTCTTCTTCTTCTTTATCACAAAATACAAAAACATTTTCTCTGTGAGCCTATAGAGATCCTATATTTTCCTCAGGAATGATATATATCCTCAGTTCCTAGTGGAGTGATCAGGAATCACTGCACAGAGGAACTACTGCAGTCAGGTGAGAGTCCAGCACCTGTGCAGTAGAGTGGATGCCAAGTGGAGGGCTCCACGTTTTATCACACACCCTCTCCAGAGACTTGTTTCTGGGAAATGTCTCTCTCTCTCATATTCATAGCTGGATCTCAGAGGATAACCACCCATTTCATGGATGATGTGTGGGAAAGTGAGTGTATCTATCTGTTAGAAATCAGGATTTCAGGGCAATTGATAGCTACCCAAACTGTGCTTCACTTTTGAATATTCTAATGACTTGGCATTATAGGCATATCCCAACAGGCATTATGGAACAATCAGCCAACATGGTGATATTATGAGAAGCCTGAGATAGGTTGGTGGTGCAGGTAAAGCCAGTGTGGGTGAGCCTCAAATGTTGGGGGAAAAAAAAGGAAGGAGAGGGAGATGGAGGGGGAGAGGAGGAGATAGGGAGCTAAAAATAGTTCAGAAGAGTCAAAACATACACACTCAAATCTGGTTCTCAGGTAAGCTGAAACTTCAGTTAATCAAGCTACCCTGAACCTCAGCAACCTCTTTGTAAAGTAGACAAAAGCAACATCCAAACTCCACAAGGCTTTATTGCTCTTTTTTTTAAGTGAGGTATAAGTTTAAATTAAATAGAAGGTATAGTGTATATTGTATACATTTAGACAATAGGAGTTAATAAAAGACTGTCTGTTCCTACATCTTACCCCATCCATCATCCCTTCGATCTCCTTTCTTCCCTATTTGTCAAATGCAAATACAGAAACTCAAACCGGAGTGAAGCAAAGCCTGCAGCTGGTGCCTACGGCTGCTTTAAGGCTGGTAGGATGGCAAGCGGTCCATTGCCTTTCCTTTCCCTGAGGGTTTGGAATGTGCAAGCATCCATGCAGTTGCCTCTTATCCTCCCTTTTACTGGACTAATATGGTAGTCCCTTTAGATGTCTGTGAAGAGATGCAAAGAGATAATACCCACTGTGAATATGGAAATCCACGTTTCTTGCTAATGACTCAGATTTATTTTCTCAAACAATAAACATTCCAAAAGGAGACAGTTTGAAAAAACAACCAAACAAATACGCAAACAAACAAACAAACAAAAAAAAACAAACACAAAAACAAAAAAAAAAAAAAACAGAGGAAAGTTGCTGAATCTATAGGAATATTTATGGTCTGTTATTATAGTTACTAATAAACAGAAGCCTATCGGTTGTTAGACTTTCTAGTGTCAATTTTACATGTACATTTTGATACATCCCCAAATTGAGGTAGATTTGTTCTTGAAATTTTTCTTTGGAATGTTTAATATGATATTTAGTGTATGTATCAGAGGCAAAAATAAAATGGTAGATAATTTCTGCTGGGACACTGTTTTTGTTATTTAGTCACCATAAATAGGTTCCCAAACTATTCTGCAACATGCATAGTTCCAAGAAACCAGCCATTACTGGGCAGAGGTGTCAGTCTGAGAGGCACCTGTGGTCATCGCTGCAGTGCATGTCCTTTTGTCTGGCTGTCTTGCCTGCTGTCCCTTTCCTGCACCACTGAAAGCAATCATTCATTCACACACCTCCTTCTAACATTTGTGGTATAATTCCAACCATGTCCATTCCCACGAACTTTGGCAATCCTACAGAATCCATTCCTGTCAGACGTGTCTTGCAGTTAGGTTCTAAAAGAGAGAGATTTCCCAAGAGTAGCTTAATTATAATTGATAGTGACACAATTAAAAGTGTTCACAAAAGAATGAGAACTAAAATTGTTTTCAAACGTTGCATTCATGTAGTTCTTATATTTTATTTGCGGCACTGAAGGCTACTAGGGTGTCAAATGATCTGAGCTACTAACCATAAATTATGCATTTCCTGTTATTATTTGCCAATATATCATTGCAGTATTCAATGTGACTAATGTATGTGTACCAGTAATTCTAAAATTCTGGTAAGCATCTTTTGGGGGTGGGTGAGGGGTAGGTTTATTTTACTTTGAAATGATCAGCCTATAAAATTATGTACAAATGGACATTTTGTTTCTGTTTTTTCTATTTTTTTTATTTTCAGGAAACGGGATAACTAATATTTCTCACTGAGTTACAATGAGTATTAAAAGAGTTAATATATTAGAAGAACATTGGAAATACAATATCAGGCAATTACAGATTTAGCAAGGCTATTAGAATTTTGGTAGTCTTCTCAACTTTGGACATGTGAACACAACACACATTCATCTTCCTTTTCTGACTACATACCTCAATAAAGCTGAATTTTCTGCGTAAGTTTAAACAGAAACAATAGATAGTAAAGAGAAACCTAGTTATTATCAGCCAATGTGTAGCCAATTAATAGTTTCTATACAACAAATGACACCACTCTTCTCACTCCTAATCTTTACTTTGTAGACTGTGGTTATATTCCAT
Source organism: Arvicanthis niloticus (assembly GCF_011762505.2). NCBI lineage: Eukaryota > Metazoa > Chordata > Mammalia > Rodentia > Muridae > Arvicanthis > Arvicanthis niloticus. Next base: position 103,757,107 of record NC_047661.1, on the reverse strand, counting down.
AAAAGGTCTTATTTCCTATTTTCATTCCTATTCTGGTGAAAGTTAGTAGGTAGAAGTCTGCAAACACATGCTATTTGGGATCACCAGTGGTGATGTGCGTCCCTAGTCTAGAACTGGTTCTTGAATATCTCTGAATTATTCTATGATGAAAAAGTGATTTCAAACAGATGTGTCAATCAATGACAATGGGCCATAATTCTCTACTTAAATTGTAAAAATCTCCATCCAAAATCTAAATGATAATATTAGGCTACAGAATTCTTTCAGTCATTAGGACATGGGCTTTGGAGTGACCATTCCAATACAGAATCCATCCTGGTCTCTGTGGCAGGATGAAAACAAATGTTTCAAAAAGTGAAAACAGTGTGTGGACTTTTTTTCATGACTTGTCTACATTGAAAAAAAAACTATATTTCTCCCTTCAAATTCTTGAATAGTTGGCCCTATTTTTTGAATAGTTTAAAAATAAATAAGAGGAGAACCTTTTTTTCCCTATATGAGCTGCACTGAAGCTGAGAGATGTCTAGTTTTAGAGCAGAACATGGGGTTCAGCTGAGATCAAGGACCCAACTGCAAACAGAGTGGATGGGACTGAGAGCCTTTAGCAATAAGCAGAAATCTCCTGAGACTGCTGGACTGACAGGCGTTGAAACCAACTTTAAATAGATCAAACAGAATGAAGTTTCAGGCAGAACCTTGGGTAAGCTTCTCAGTGCTTATAAAGGAGAATATGAGTCCCTAACAATTAATTAGACATTCCATGACCTAATTTAAATGAAGTGTCTGTGTTAACTGTAATGTACTAATCCAGTGATGATTATTCACACTGTTCAATTAAACAGAGGAGTCCTGGTTTGCAGGCAGAGTACACTGCTGTGGGTTAGGCCTTAATACCTAGCTCCTTGGCTTTCCCTTTATAAACATCCTGATCACAACTCTCTCCCTCATTTCCTCTCAGTCCCACCCTTACAAATCACTCCTACAATTACTCCCTTCTCTTCTCCTCAGAGAAGGGGAAGCCCCTCATGGGTACTACTCATCCTGGGATAAACCTTTATAGAGAGATAGAAATATTAAAACTACTGTTCAATGATCACAGTGATTACCTGGGTCTAATAACAAAGTAGTTTTCATGAATATGAAGCTTTTCATAGAAAAGTCATGTTTGCATGGTCTTAAATATCACAAAATGTTCTCTAGAAAACATTTGGTTGCTATTAGGTACAGATTAGAATGCTTAATCAATATAACGTACTGAGTAAGTGAAACACCATCCAGAATTGCTTTGTTTTATCCCACATAGTGTCAACCCATATCTCGTTTGCAGAAAAACATCTGAGTGACTATTGCTGAAAAGCTAAAGGACTATCACTATCAGAAAAAAATTAAAATTAACATGTGTAAGGAGCCTGGGATAAGGGGGTCCTGGGGGACTTTTGGTTCCAATGTGCTAATATAAGAAGCTTTCACCAGCAATTGAAAGCTGAAAGCCGAACTGAATTTTTCTAAAATAAGAACTTTTCATACAAAGAGAAATCATGGGCTGGGGAGATGAAATGGTTCAATGGATAAATGAACCCACTTCTTACTGTCATATGTGAGGACATGAGCTTGGATCTCCAGAACCAATGTAACATTGGATGTGCTGGCATGCAGCTGTGATGTAGGAGGCCGAAACTGGAGACTTCCCATGAGTTATGGGCCTCCTATCTTGATGTGTACAATGGCAAAGAAAAAAGAGACCTTTGTTTCAAGCAAGGTGGAAGCCAAGGACTAGGGCTGTCTTCTTCCCTTCACATGTGTCCCACCATCATGAGATTAAAAAGAGAAAAGAATGGTCATAAAGAATGCAGAAACCTGTGTGTCACTCTAAAGGTTGACTGAAAATTGTGAAACACACTTAGTAGTAAAGTAGGGGTTAAAGTCCATGGAATGTGGCTGGTGAGTGCTGTCTGCTGTGATTGGCTATTACGAGGAAGTCAGTCTGGCAAGAATTTTACATATATTATCATATCGTTTAGTAGAAGTAGATCTTTAAAACTTTAAATAGCGATGCAGCGAATCATCAAATGTCACATTCATATTTGATGTCAAAGAAGGCCAAGCTCTAGAAAGCACCAAGTGGGGAAATGTCCAGTAATAACAATACACTGGGACACTAAGGCTTGGTTAACTATATGGGAGGCCTGGACTATGTCAGTATTGTGTGGGGCTAATTTATGTTCAAACAAAAAGAGATACTATTTAAAGTTTTCTGAAACTCTCTCTCTCTCTCTCTCTCTCTCTCTCTCTCTCTCTCTCTCTCTCTCTCACATGGGGGCAGATTTGAGAATTTTCAGTGTTCATGATTAGGTAACCAAAATGTAGAAATAAAAATGAGATACCCCAGCCAGGCATGGTGACATACACCTGTAGTCTCAGCACCTGGATGATGGTGTCAGGAAGGTCAGGACTTCAATATCAGCTTCTATTGTATAATGAGTTTAAGGCTAGCCTAGACTACACAAGACTCCACTTGCACTCTCCCAGTGGGGGGAAAAAACGAAAGGAAAAATAATAGAAACTTCAAACTTTGGGTAATCTTAGAACATAACAATATTTGCAGGAAGCCACAAGGGAAAAATGTTGGCACAGAGCTTTGTAGCCACTGTGCTGAACATGGCTCATTTCAGCACTATTTGAGGAGTGGAAAGAAGAGGGCTTAAGACGGCAGGCCATTTCAGGCAGAGAATACTGCTAAGATTCTTTTAATCCGCATTCTCTTTTAAAAAAAAATCTCAGTTAAATGCCCATGAAGAAGGAATGAGGGGACTTCAGACTTACTCACCTGAAACTACAGAATCCGTTTAAATGGTCAGAGATATAAATTTTAACCAAGAGGCTCAGAGCTCCAGACATGAACAAGCTAATTACACAAGCTGAAGCCTTGCTCCCATAGCTCAAGGAAAAGCGAGAAGCTATGAACTATCTCCCAACATGTAGTAGCTTTGCTTCTTAGAAACTAGATGCACTAGAGTTTAGCTTTCTCTTTCACAGATTACTGGAGCAAAGGCTGCAGCCGGCATGTTCCTCTGAAACATTTTCTGTTTCGGAGCATCCACATGCAGACAACCTGGAGAGTGACAAGCAATGAGTGGAGCCTTAGTTTACACAAGTGGGCCTACACCAAGGAATATCAGTGGTAATGCGTGGTAAAAAACCAATTCAAACAACAGGCAGCATGCCTGGGCATCACACAACCTACAGCACACCGCAGTCTCCTCTTTGAATCTGTCAACATCACTGAAGAAAGTACTGTATTGATGACATTAGAGACCATGTAAGAAACCCATGAAATAGTTGCCTGTAACTCTTTTCCCAAAGCAACAATCTGATTAATTAAACCTCATCCCTTTAGACATCGGAGAAGCATCAAGTTGCCGTGTTCTGGGTGTGAAATTGTAAACTAGCCCAAATCAACTTGAAAGAGTGTTAATTGGTGAGTTTGTAATCAAGGAAGAAATGTAATTTAACACTTAATTTTCATATTTAAAATGTAAATAGGAAAGTTACTATCAAATATTTTAGGTATTCTTTCGTTGATTAGCTATTGTTCTGGGTTTAATTATGGCCTATATAGCGCAATATTGTCCCCTTTAGTCTGTTCCTGTTCTTCTCTCCCACTTCACCAAATATTTAGTCATGTTTTATAGGTATTTGATGCAAGTAATATACATTTAGCTCTCATCAATCCCTGTTATAGTCTCACTAGATTAAAGACAAACTTAATAATCTTTAGATGTATGCTCATACCTTTTAGAAAACAAGACATTATAGAATCAAAAAGTTTTAGAATAGCATGAAACTTTATAATATAAAATTAAATTATAATAATTATTGTGCTCCATGGAAGAATGCAATTTGCTCTACATAGAAAACTGTGAAATGAACCAAATCAACTTGGTTGACTTGGCTAAGGCAAGATACCCAGCTAGTTCATTCAACAGTATTCTATATAGTTGCTGAGAGAAATTTCAGGTGAGATTAAGACTTAATTAAGTTAATTATGGACAATCAGATTACCCATGAGAATGTGGATTGGTCTCATGGAATTAGTCCAGACTTTTGATAGAAAAAGTACATCTTTCTTGAAAATAGAGTTTAGCTAGCAGAATATCATTTGACTTATACTGCCGTATAAACCCTTCTTTCCTGTGGCTTTACTTAAAACTTTTAATTTAAAAGGGGGAGATATATAGATTTAGCTAGCTGAGGAGCCTACAGGAGTATGTATAGATTTCTTGCTGCCATGACAAAACCAAAAAAACCAAAAAAAAAAAAAAAAAAAAAAAAAAAAAAAAAAACCACCACCACCACCACCAACAACAACAAAAAACCCCAAAAACCAAAACTAATTTAATGGGCTGAGCTTTTATCCTGTATTGCAGTTCAGGTGTATTGACCGTCATGGTGGAGGAGCAAGTTATCAGGAACTTGAAGCATCTGGTCGAAAGGCATTCACAGCTAGAGATCAGGGAGTGATGAACACAGGATGCTGCTCAACTTCCTTACCTCCACTTATACAGCCCAGGATCTCAGCCAGAGAATGGAACTACCCACAGAGATAAGTCTTTCTATTTCAACACAATCAAGATAATTCCTCACAAGAATGGCAATATCCCAGTCTCTAAGGTAACTCTGGATTGACAAGTTGACAATCAATCATGATGGTACCTTTTTCAACATCTCATTTGGTAAATAGTGGGAGTGGTAGAATACAGAGCTATTAAATCAAGCAGAGCTGAAAGGCCAAAATAGCCCCTAATTACAAGCAGCCATTTATTCTAATGTTAATTAAAACCCACTTTCATAGTTATATTGACTACATTTTCTGTGTTCATTGCTGCCTGTGGGTAATGGCTATGGAATAAGTTATAGAACACTTGGGTCACCAAGTAAAAATCTATAGAATATTTTCTATTGCAAGATTGTATAGTTATGAATTTTAGTTTTGGTGTTTATTAACAGAGTTCATCAACTTGACTGTTGAGTATTTTAGTTTCTTTGTATATAGTGCTGTAATTGTGGATTTTATTAGCTTGGGTTGTTTAGATAGTGAAAACCAATATGAAACAGTTGATGTTTTGTAAGCATTTTTTGATAAGTTCATTAAAGTTGTAAAACAATTGTTTTATGTATTTAATGTGATTTTATTCTACATATTGGCTACTGTACTACTAATGGCATTTGTAATCAGTAAATTATGAAATACCGTATTCTCAGAGCAATGAATGAATCTCAAATTTAGATAGCAATGTGCTATGCAATTTTTATAACAAGGAAGTCAGTCCAGAACATGAGCATGGAATAGTTTGCAACAAAGAAAACTTGCTTTTATTTTCTTTCATTAAGATGAAAGTTCTGACCTTGGATAAAGAGGCACCCAAGAATCAATAAAGGTGACCTTAGCTGTGACTCACTACATTGAAGATATGAAACCTGAAGAGTCCACCTCATGTAGCCAGACAGGAACCCCAGTGGAGCAATAGGGACACCAACTCATCCATGAAATGTTCAACCCAAAATTTATCCCGACTACAAGAAGTGCAGGCACAAGGGATGGAGCAGAGACTGAGGGAATGACCAACCAATAACTGGCCCAACTTGAGACTATGGGCAAGCACCAATCCTTAACACTGTTAATAATACTCTGTTATGCTTGCAGACAGGAGCAAGATGTCCTCTGAGAGGCTCTACCCAGCAGCTGAATCAGACAGATACAGAAACCACAGCCAAATAGTGGATGAAGCTTGGGGACTCTTACGGAAGAATAGGAGGAAAGATTTCGTGCTCTGAAATGGATAGGAACTCCACAGGAAGACCAACAGAGTCAAGTAGCCTGGAGCCTTGGAGCTCTTAAAGCCTGAACCAACATAAGGACATACCCAGGATGGACCTAGGCCTCCCTACACATATGTAGCAGACTGTAGTTTGGTTTTCACTTGGGTCCCAAACGACTGGAACTGGGGGCTATCCTAAAAGCTGTTGCCTATCCATGGGATGTGGTCTTTTAGCTGGGCTGCCTTGTCTGGCTTCAGTGGATGAGGAAGTGCCTAAGCTTGCACTTGAAGTGCCAGGTTTAGGGAAATACCAAGGGGTCCCTCAAATGCTCAGAAAAGAAGAGAAAAGGGTATGGGGGAAGGACTGTGAGAGCAGTGATCCAGAAGGGGACAGTGAATGGGATGTAAAATGAATAAGTAAAAAAAAAAATAAATTAAATTTAAAAAGGATGAAAGTTCAAATGTATGTCCATGTCCTTTATACTATGATGGCATATCACAACATATAATAATTTTTTCTCTTTAAAGGATGAAGCAAGAATTTATCATATTTCAGCCACCTTTCGTTTTATAATGAACCCTTCCCACCCCTGCATTTTTTCTTTCAACCTTCCTCTCTCCAACTCTCCCTCTCTTCTTTCTCTCTCTCTCCCCAAAAAAGTGCCCCTAAAACATAGATGAACAAGAGACAGTTCTATCTCTCAAGGAAGCTACAATCAAGCAATAAAGGATGAGATAAATATAGAGTTAGTTTAGTGTGTTAGGTACTTAAACAATGTTGATGACAGAGTTGTATGGGAACTTAAATGTTTGTAGGTCAATAAAGTTCAAAATAATGTTATCTGAGGAAATATTTAAGCTGAGAGACCTACGTGAGCTAGGAAGTGAAGAATGGTTAGTAAGAACCTTGTAGGGGAGGCTGTGGGCCACAGACAGCCACTGAAGAGAAAATATAAAGGCAGAATTGGAGACATAGAAGACTGTCGGGAGCCATAATGGGACAAGCTAATAATGAGCAGATGATCATCCTGAAATGCTTGCCTCGGATTATCATATAATCTGCGACGAGTGTGCCCCATTAGCAAGGCTGTGGTTTTAGGAAAGACTCCTGCTATTAATATGCTTTTCCCATTATTATTGTTATTAAACATATGCAACTATCACTAAGCAATAGCACTCCCCTTTGTAGCAGATCTCTGCAGATCCACGAAGATGTACTGTTTTGTAGTGATGCTATATAGACAAATAGATGACTTCTTAAGTGTTAATGATGATCCTATAAGAATTCCTAAAATTATATCAGTGATTATTAAGCTCTTTTATAACGTGACTGCTATTAAGTCCCTCAGGCATACTCGAAACTGCAAAGAGAACTCTGCCAGTCTCCTGAGTGTTATCAGTTAATTGCCCCGAGAGAGATTGTAACTGGACCTTCTCCTGCTTAGAGCACATTCCAAGAGGTCATAAAACAATTAGCCTAGGTTACTAGAGGGAATCCACAATTTATTATAGGTACCAGGACAGAAGAGAAAATATTGCCTGGGTTTATCTATACAAAACTTCACTGATTTCTTAAGTTATAGTTTCAAACTTTCGGCGAACCTGTGGAGCTAGACAGGTGATGAATGTCTAGCTAGATAATTACTCCTAATGGATATTCATGTAAACATTCTGTGTTGTAAACTTCTATTTTAATTTATGACTTGAAATTTGGTGTGAACTTGTGATGAATCTTGTAACATGTGATCATGTACTCTGAATGGCATATAAATACTGAAGACAAAGAGTTGGAGAGGAGCGAGTTAGGAATCAGTTAGTTAGTTAGGACCCCATCGCCCTTTCCTTTCCCCCTGCCTAGAATTTTTCTCCCTTAGGTTTTTTACTTTGTTAGAATCTTTTCTTCTTCCCCACTCAGGACCTTTCCATGTTTCCCCTCAGATAGCTTTCATAGGATACTTTTTACACTTAATACACTCTATAGTAACTTTTCTAAAGTGTCTTTTCTTCTTACCACCCAGCAGCAAGTTAGAGCCCAGCAGTTCCTGCTGAGATAGAACAAAGGCCACATTGCCTAATCCTCTGCTGTTAGGCTACAGGTGTTAATCACCCTAGCCTGCAGTCTCTTACCCTCAGAAGAAGTTTTTAAGATAGTACAAGGCTATTTACTTAACTCCTTGCTGGTCTTAGGGCCAGGATGCTGACTGTAGGTCAGCTACAGTAGCATAGGGGCTGCCTCCAGAAGAACCGGATAGTGGGAGGAGGAGAAGAAAGAAGAAGCAGCTACATCTCTCTCTCCCCTTCTCTCACCCCCAAGCGGGGGTGGGGGTGGGGTGGGGGGGTGGTGGTGGTGGTGGGGTGTGTGTGTGTGTGGTGTGGGGGTGTGGGTGTGGGGGGTAAGGGGGGTAGGGGGGGTGAGGGGGCGAGGGGAGGCGAGGGGGGGCGAGGAGGGTGGGGGGGGCGAGGGGGTTGGCTCCAGGCAGAAGACAAGTCATGTCAAAGCCTGAGTGAAACTAGCCTATTGAATATTTGCTGACATTGTCTTGCCAAATGAACTCTGTAGCTATGAAAATATTTTGAATTTTAATTTATAGGAAGGTGGGTATACAGGAACTAAGAAACTGAAGAACCAAAATATATGAAAAGACAGGATGTGAGTAAGATGGCGCCCTTAGCCTTAGGTTTCTTAAATGTTTGTGATTAGACATTTAAGTCTAATTTTCAGTGCCACAGCAGGGCCCAGTGATAAAGAACAAACAAGCTGAAGCCAAAAGTCAGAACTCCAGAAGCCAGACTCCCATCCTTCCCTTTTGATAATGTCTGGTCACTAAGAAGAACTTATAAAATGAAGACAGCTTCCCTATAGACAGCACAACAGCCTGGGCTGATATCTGAGATGTATGGGAATAGCAGCATCATAAACTCCAGAAGAAGCAAAAGCTGTTCCCTGCAGGAATTAAACCTCAAAAAGCAATCAAGTAAGGGAAGCATCTGAACGAATGACAATGTCGGGAGAATGTACCTACTGCAAATTGTAAGTACCTATTGCAAGGAACTTACAACTAACCTAGGAAAGGAGCCTGTGAGACACTGTTAAATTTTGTGTCTCCAGAGAACACTGTAGTTCAGTTGGCTTTGAGATCATCATTCTGTCTAGTCGCTGTGACAGGTATTTAGTTAGTAAACTAGCTGGATATACTAACATCAATGTGGATACAAAGCAGAAAACATAAAGATTAAAAACAATGTACTATTCTTTTAAAATTTCTCCTTTAAGATTACTATTTTATATATTACATATTTAAGTGTATTTTCATCAGTAATGTATGCTTATGTAAGCATTTACGTGTGTATTCAAGATATATATTAGAAATTCTTTTATTCAGAGCTATTTGTTTCTATGAAACATTGGAAGCTGCAAAACATTTGACTCAAACATCCTCACTAATTCTAAACTTCCTAAATACTTTTTTTGCTATATAACTTATTACCATTAATTTAGGGAAGGAATGCAACGGTTTTACTAAAAATAGCATTCTGCACCATGTAAAAACTTGTGTATTGGATTAATAATTAATCACATATGAATGTCTTTGCCTTACAAATACTGGCTGCCAAGGCATCTGTGAAACATCTCCACTTCCATTTCAGTGCCTAAAACCCAAATACTAGCCCACGAACTATGGACATTGAAAAGTGAAAGGTCACATAATAGTATCAGCAATGAAGTACTTCTTTTTATTATTATTATTTTTAGCACAGTTCACATATGTTTCTGATTCTACCAACTGTGGGGAAATAGCTAGCAAAGAAGCCAGTAAAGTAAGTACATGTAAGTGGACAGTCCAGCGCTTACAATTTTAAACAAGATTAACAGTCATAGAACTGGATTTTTCCTCCTGCTTTAAAACAAGTTTGCTCTCTGTTTTGACCAAAAAACAAGTAAAAGTGAAGAGGAATTAATAATGAGAAAAGGGAAATGAAAAGCAGAGGAGAGCAAGGCCAACTGACAAAGGGGCGCTAAGAGTCAGCCCAGAAGACAGTTAAGCCACTCAAGGAAAGACAGAAATGTTCTTCATGTGCCAAGTTTCATATACAATATTACCAGTGTTTCTTTCAATAAATGTCCCAGAGAAACTATTTATTACCTAACTGTAATTAAAAACAACTTTTGGAGTTATTTTGAAATGAGAAGCAAAATATTTCTCCTCTGAGGAATCTTTCCCCATGTAAGCAAAGCTGCAGGCCACGAGGATGAGGATGCTTGTAAGAAAAGGCATTAACTGACAAATAAATACAAATTAAAATAGAGCTGAAATGTGAGGAGTATCTTCACCTGAAAGATATTAAAATACAATTTTACTTTCTTATTCAAAACAAACTGAGATGTAAAAGAAGGGGAATTAAAATAATTGGTCTTAATCAGGAATAAACCAACAACTGAGAATGGAGCTGGGTATCCACCAGGAGTTGCCAGTCAAAGGCTACTCGTTCTAATTCATTCTAGTCAGAAAGGCTGTCATCAAGAAAACAAATATTAAATTCTTCTGAGGATGAAGGGAAAAGGGACATTTTCCCTATGTGTAAAAGAGACACATTTACTATGTGCGAGGGTGTAAATTAATCTGTCATATAGAGACATTAGCATGTAGGCTCTTTAAAAAACAAAACAACAAAAAATAAAACTAGGTGTTTTTTTTTTCTTTTCTTCATCTTATGTCTGGCTACATACCTCAAAGAATCAGTCAGTTTACTAGAGACAGATGCATATTCAAGTATATCATGACATTGTTAAAAATAGCTAAATAATTAATGGTAGTAGCCTATGTGCTCATGTGGACAACACATCATTGGATCGTTAAGAAGAATAAGGTTAAGTCATCTGTAAGAAACTGGGTAGAATTAGAGGTTATTGAGTTAAGGGAAATAACACAGACTCAGAAAGGTAGGTATTGCATATTTTTGCTGATATGTAGAACCTATGGAAAAAAGAAAGAGAAATAAGGGCAGGAATGTGTGGCAGGAATTTCCCTGTCCTATCCATTTAAATATTAGTGCAGCAAGAGGCTCTGGTTAATTATAAAAAAAGGAAAAAAAAGGACCATGGGGGGGGGGGGCAGAGAGCTGGTGGCAGTAACATATGAAATCTGCCAATCCATTATTTAATACTTCCTGCAAAAGGTGGTGAACCAACATGTTGGGAAAGAATCCACTAGAAATGTAAGATTATTAGCCTGAGAGTTAGAGTTTTATTTTATTTTAATTTTGTTAAGTGAGCACTGAGAGAGTAGCAGGAGTTGGAACAAAGAAAGCTGCTCTGAGGTCCACTGCTGTGGGGAGTTGCAGGCTGCTCTAGCCAGGAGAGAGAAAAAGAATGAAGTTGCCTACTTTTTGGACAGAAGGATTGAACTGTGAAATTAAAATTTGGATTATTTGTTTTTAGGACAGATTTTTATATAGATTCTGTCCGAATAAAAAATTCTGTGAAATTTTGCCCACCGTTCAGAACTAGGATAGGGAAAACTAGTCACTGACTCCAGAGTAGAGAGTGCAATGATAATCATTGCCTGTTTTGATCAGGTATTAATTATTAATGTCTGTGGCTCCAGGTAGAAAGATCAACAGATAGATATTATACACGGATTTATAAAATAAATGTCTGTGGCTCCAGGCAGAGAGCCTAACAGATATATGATATAACAAGATGGCTGCTCTAGGCAGAGAGCACAACAGTAAGGTTGTATGAAGATTGCTTTATAGACCTCACGGGATACTCAAATACTGTCTGACGTGGGCTCACGGGAATCTTGGGTTATATTCCTGCTTGGCAAATTAGATAATGCCTACTAATAAGCACATACAGTATTTTAATTTACTTCATTTGTTTTAGATTGTTTTAATTTTCAAAATAGGTATGATTTTGAGTTTTGTGGTTATATTATTCCTCTAGGAGAGAGATCTAAATAAAGGGTTTTCTGATTACTGGCTATGGATATACTGATTTGGGGAAAAGGTTTTGTCTTTGCATTTTTAGAAAAGGTGTTTAGTGACTGTACACCTTCCAGAATAATATGGATCAGATTTGATAGAGGTAGACCCCCAGAGAACTAGATTCCAATGAATCAAACAAACAAACAAACAAACACAAAGAAATAAACAAAAAGTTATCTTGATAATTCTAAAATTTTGCTTTGAGATTTGTATATTACAGAATATACAGCCTTGGTGAATCTCCTCATCAGACATGCGGGACTGACCTGCTTGAACTCCTGATGTCTTGAACTTTCATCGGATCCAGTCAAGACACAGACATCAGAGACTAAATCAAATGTTGGTGTGGCCTTCTTAAGGCCAACCAGCTCCCCTATCTTCCCTACTCCCCCCCACAACCCTCTTCAAAATATCTCAATGCCCATATTCAGCTTGAAGATGTTATGAAGAGTCACTGCTCCAGTTCCCTGGGGTTTGAGGCTGGAGGGGGTTATTATAGGTTGTCTTTCTAAAAAATGTAGAAATGGTCATAATTGGAACAGGGAGGAAATAGCTAGAATTGATGGTATAGCCATAATCTCAATTGGTAAAAATCTTTATAATTGTTACTAAGTTGAGGTCATATTTTCTTAAGTGGTGCAGAATTTATTTTAAAGCAAATTAAGGGTTTCATTGGTATAAATTTCTTCTATTGATAAAAAAATTTTAAAAGTACAGGGCTTAGACCCAGTTGTTCTATGACTGTTATTATAAACAGATCTGAGATAACTAAGCCTGTGAGTTAAGGGCCAAATAGCAAATTTATGGCTCTGAGTTTATTGTTAGGGTGTTTTCAGGTATTTTAATTGGAAATAGCTGAGACTAGTTAACGGAGAAGAGTCCAGATTACTTTACATAGATAGTTGGTTTTCAAAAACGCCAGAAATCCACAGAATGTGACAATTAATGTTATTTATTCACTTGTTGCTAAGACAAGTCTGATCCTGATAGCATTCCCTTTCTTGGATTCAAAGAAGAAATTGAGCATCAGTGGAGTTGTTCCAGTTGTGGTGAGACAGCCACCAGGCAAGAATAGCTTCATTTCATCTACAGACAAAATACTGTCCAGAAAAAGGACACACATTACAGGTTAGGACAGCTTAGTTCTGCGGAGACAGAATAGGCTAGTCCTTAAAAACTCCTGTTTTTCAGAGGTCTGTCAGGTAATCCTGGGCCAGAAGGCAGAGGACTGATGCTCCAACTTCCTGACTTACTGGGGTTGTATATGTAGGCAGCTGTCTCTACTATTTATCTCAATTCAAGAAGCTATATTAGGCTTCCTATATCTTCAGATATGTTGGTCATTTTCAGATTTCTGATGAGGTTGAAAAACTACTTGTTGCCTCATAGTCGACCCAGGCTATTTACTTTGAGAGAACAGATTTGAGAGGATATTTTCAGATGGCATATAATCTAAAGGCAGGACATAGTCTTTTAAGTTAGGATAGAAGACTGTGTTCTATTTTAGTGACAAAAATATTGGACTGGGTGTTAGATCTATCTTATACCTTATAAATTACAAAATGGTAATAGTTGTGCTCAATTTATTTTAAAAATTATCTTTATTTTTTATTTTAACACACACACACACACACACACGTTTGTGTGTGTGTGTGTGTGTGTGTATTTTTTTAACAGAAAGGGTGATATGTGGCAGGAATTAACCTGTCCAATCTATTTCAATATTAGTGCCACAGGAGGCCTGTGATTGGACAGGGAAAAGAAAGACAGAGCTAAGAGATGGAGAGGGAGAGAGAGAGAGAGAGAGAGAGAGAGAGAGAGAGAGAGAGAGTGAAGAGAGAAGAGAGAAGAGAGAAGAGAGAAGAGAGAATCAAGATGGAAGACAGACAGGGGGAAGATCCTGAACCGGTGTGGCTTTAAATAGACACATAGGTAAATATGATATCATAAAGGATAGAATAATTGAAATAACTTGTCTAAATTGTGTGAGCATCTTGTCTTCTGTATTGAGAATTTATTGATATATAAATCTGACTGGTTAACTCTAAGCTTTGTTTCGATTTTACTGGGTTACTGGGTATTGCCTAGAGCTGTGGAGGCAGCGACCATGACAATGTTTCAGGGACCCCAGGCCAATGGGTCTGCTGAGATGAGAACACCCCGTCAGTGCTGGCAATAGCGTGGAAACAGATGGGACCATGTAGGGGCAGAGAGCTGGCGACAGTAGCACATGAAGCCTATTGGTCCATTTCTTTTTAAAATACTTTTCAAAATAGGAAAGGAAATCAGGGGCTGCTAGAGATACGGCAGGACAGGGTGAGTTAAGGTAAGTACAGTAAGAGGAGTGAATGCCAAGCAGGTACGTTATATGCTTATGTAGAAATGCCACAACGAAATATGCTACACTTAAAATTAATATATGCTAATAAACTTTCTAAAGTGTGGCCAGTGCCTTCAGCTTGCATGGTTGCAACCATACTGAATTGTGGCCCCTTGAGTGCTTTAGAATAATTCTATTCTATTCTGGTTTTATTGCATATATTTCAAGCATGCTTTTTAAAAAAGATTTTATTTATTTTATATATATGACAAGTTTCAGACATGTCAGAAGAGGGCATCAGATCCTATTACAGATGGTTGTGAGCCACCATGTGGTTGCTGGGAATTGAACTCAGGACCTTTGGAAGAGCAGTCAGTCTCTTAACTGCTGAGCCATCTCTCCAGCCCTCAAGCATGCTTAAAACAGAGAAATTGTATTCACGGTTTGTGGACCTTCACAATGGCCCTGATGTCAGGAATGTGTGGAACCCTGATGTTACAATAATTTAAAAACCAAGATATAATGGGTTGAATGAAATCATCTTTGATCCAAACTCTGAGGATACAACTGGTCTTGCTGTCACCAAGGACCAGGCTTCCATTGCAAATCTCCAACAAACTGTGTTGTGAATAATCTCAAGTCATTCTGCCTTTTGACAGAGTTGTTCAGGACCAATGACCACAAACAGAATCCATCAGAAGAGAAAAGAGGCAGGAAAGTAGCTGGGAAAAAGCTCAGAGAGGAGAACAATATGATATTACTTAGGATAACTGGAAACTACCTACTTTTTGTTTTCATTGTTGTTGCTACACAGAATTTGAGAATAGGCAGATTTTTAACTAATTAGTACTCATGCTTGGTTCAGAAAATTGGTTCACCCAGAGGACTACATCTATCATAACCACACTAAAGTTAAATGTTATCAGTGAAGCTTAGACTCGGAGGAAGTTGAAGGGGAATATAGGAGGCAGAAAATTATATATAAGTTACAGTGTGTGAAACCACGGATCTGCCCAAGAACACAATATCAACATGTACGGAACCATGATGACAACGTAGATGGAATACAACTCACACAAACCATGCCCTAAGCAGAAAGGGAGTCAGCTTCGGCCGAACTCCCAGTCTCTTAATTGGTAAGTGGCTTAAAGTTATCCAGAGAATATCAAAAGATATTATATAAACTACTGTTGGTTACCTAATTTTCATTGTCAATGTGGTTGCTAAGAAGATTTTGACAATAGACCTATTTTTAACTAATTAATGAATCAGTACTTGTACTCGGGCCAGAAATGGTGAACATTAAGAAGCTTTCTTTTTTCTTTTTGTATTTTGTATTATTTTTGTATTTCTTATTTTTTAAAGCTTTTATTCTAATTTTACTTGCTAAATTTTGTTTATGTGTATGTCGTGTACACATTCATGTATATGCTGATGCAAGTGACCATGAGTGCTGTGGAGGCTAGAAGGGATACTGGGTGTCCTGATCTGCCATGCTCCACCTCATTTCATCAAGAATGGGTCTCTTGATGATCCTGAAGCTAAGATGGCAGCTGCTAAGCCTCTGCAAACCTCTGTCTTTGCCTCCCATAGTGCTGGGGTTACAGGTGCACCTGGCGAAGTGTAGATTTTTATGTAGGTTCTGGAATACATGCTCATGTCATATCACTATGTTTGTATACGCTCTTTTAATCATTGAGGCATACCTCTAGCCCATACATCATGTTCCTATTCTGTCCATCCTCTCAGGAACCTCCAAATAAACCTCATCTCTTAAAAACATGTTTACCACCCAGCCTCTTTGTAGATGCTGTTCTTGGTACACTAAGGTCCAACATCCTGATGTCTGCATCTCTCCTCAGCTCACCTCCAAAACCACCCTGTACTTTAGCATGTACAAATCACACACAGTAGATAAACTGAGCTCCTGTGTAATCTATGGTTCCTGATGGCTTCTGACATTCCTCTTTCTGTTTTCGTCTCTACTGTGCTGGTATATTGCACTCTCTGGAGCTTTCACTTAGCTAGGAGCAAAGTTTGTCTTGTCTTGAATTACTAAAAATATAATAGTAATTTAAAAGTCCTGTGTTTTGCCTGGGCGATGAAAGCTGCTCCATTCTGAGGAGTATAAGCCATTGTACTGTTCCACACTTTTCATGCACTGCATCTGGAAACAGGTTAGCTGTAGTCCGCTGCCCCAACTCAGCTGGTCAAGATGGCGCTGGCTTCCGGTATGATCTACTGGTAAACAAGTGCACTGCGCATTTGAACACCCTTGGGCCAACTCAGTTTGGCACCAACCCCTCCCGAGTGGGATATGTTTATGAAACACTGCGATTCTGACCAATTGTGCTCCTCCACGTGCACCCTCCCACCGGGGTTGAGCATATAAGCAGCTCGCTCCGGGTGTTCAAGGTCCCCGGGTAAATGATGAATGAAGCGCTTCAATAAAGGTGTTGGGAAGGATCCAGTTGCTCGTGTCTTTCCTTGCTGGTCGAGGCGGGCGCGACAGTTAGCTACTACCCCTGCATCTTACTACTGCTTGAAAATAATGACACATAACTTTGAGCATCATGTG
Source organism: Arvicanthis niloticus (assembly GCF_011762505.2). Classification (NCBI taxonomy): domain Eukaryota; kingdom Metazoa; phylum Chordata; class Mammalia; order Rodentia; family Muridae; genus Arvicanthis; species Arvicanthis niloticus. Next base: position 103,740,402 of record NC_047661.1, on the reverse strand, counting down.
ATCAGACTGTAGAATCTACCACTTTTGCTTGGCTCTTGGCTTACTGTCAAATGTTACTCAGCCCACTACTTTATCCACAATGAGTATTCTTCCAATGCCCTGGTTACTTGACTTCTCCTTTTCCGGGAGTCTTTTCTTTTGAGCTATGGTCTTCTAAGATCATGATCTGGAGAACTTAAAAATCACCAGTTTTTAAAGGCATAAATTATAATTTATAACATTTTATTTCTAATCACTGGTACATTTTTTTTTCCTGCAAAAATCCAAACCTACTGAGACCACTAATCTGTCTATAACCTATCTATTTTCTGTTCCTATCTGTTTGTCTCCTTGATGACTCTCCATGTATGAGCATATGAACAGGATTTTTTTTTTTAAATCATTATCACTATTTCACACTCTTTCAGTAAACTCCAAATCTGTCTTTGTCCAGGGAGTGGCAAAGCCATTTCCAGAGGAAAATCTAAAATTGCTTTGGTCTGAATGTAGCCTGGAAATTTTCATGCAATTTAATTACCAATATGATAGCATTAAGTAGCAGGGTCTTCAGGAAATGATTAACTCATGAGAGAGGAACTATCATGAATGGAATTAATATTCTCCAATAAAAGATGTTGCAGAGAACTTTCTAGACCCTTTCTTCTTTTCTGCCATAAGAGGACAAATGAAAAGGCAGTTTTTTTTTTTTTTTTTTTTTTTGTTTTTTTTTTTTGTTTTTTTTTTTTTTTTTTTTTTTGCTGCAGAGAGTGATGCTTACCTGATCCTAGCTCTGATGGAGCCTTTATCTTGCATAACCAGTCTCCAGAACTATAAGAAACATATTTCTATGATTTACAAATCAAAGATTCATTGTATATCAGTCTAAGTAGACTGATAGACTGATCACACTTTCAAGTTATGGTCACGCACACCTGGCAGCCCCTTAGTGCTAGCCTCTTGGGATTCTCTTTTTCACTGTTGTACTTTCCTAGATAAATATTTCATATTACATTCCCCTCAGCTCCTGCCTCTTATGCTCTCCAGACTGCTTAACTTGTCTCCTATCTTGAAAATTAAACAGCAGCTCAACTTGTGTTCTGACTTCTGCATTATCCCAATTTAATACTTCATTGCTCTGTGACCATTAATTCTCTTCCTTCCATGTTCATGGCCATGGTCAACCTGGTCAACCTTACTCTTTCACACACAAATTCCCATCTTCTCCAACAATTCTCTACAGCCTCTAATTCTCCCTCTACCCATGTGAACATGCATGCAAAACACACACACACACACACACACACGCACACGCACACGCACACGCACACACACTTTCAAAACAGAACCCTGACTTGTGAGTATTCACATATACTACACGCACATACACAAGTACCAAAGTTAAAAACGAGCATCTTCCCAGTAATTTTGCTACTCTCCAGGATTAGTAGAACTTTCCTCTCCATTGGACCCAATCAATGTCTTACCCATGTTCTGCTGTTATCCCATCTTGCAAAGCACCTCTTTTTTTTTTTTTTTTTTTTTTTTTTTTTGCAACTTATGTTTTCATACAGTGCTTCCAATTCTCTCTCCATCTATAGCAAACCTTTGAAACACGTGTTAACTCTCCTCATCTATCCTCTCCTGCCACCATGTTATTACTATTTTTAATGTTTTTATTGGATATTTTCTTTTATTACATTTCAAATGTTATCCCCCACTGGAAAACCCCTATTTCTTTCCCCCCCTGCTTCCATGAGGGTGCTCCCCCATTCATGCACTCACTGCCACCTCCCCTCTCTCACATTCCCCTACACTGGGGCATAGATCCTTAACAGGACCAAGGGCTTCTTCTCCCATTGATGCCTAACCAGGCCATCCTCTGCTACATATGTGGCTAGAGCCATGGGTCCCTCCATATGTATTCCTTGGTTGGTGATTTAGTATCTGAAAGCTCTGGGGGTCTGGTTGGTTAATATTATTTTTCTTCCTGTGGGGTGGAAAACCCCTTCAGATCCTTCAGTTCTTTCTCTAACTTTTTCATTGGGGACTCCATGATCAGTCCAATGGTTGGCTGGGAGCATCCTTCTCTGTATTTATTTATTAGTCTCTCGGAGTCTCTAGATTCATTCAGTCTCCGCTCCACACTTTATCTCCATATTTACTCCCATGAGTATTTTGTTCCCTCTTCTAAGAAGAACTGAAGCACCCACACTTTGGTCTTCCTTCTTTTTGAGCTTCTAGTGGTCTGTGAATTGTATCTTGGGTATTCCAAGATTTTGGGCTAATATCCATTTATCAGTGACTGCATACTATGTGTGTTCTTTTGTGATTGGGTTACCTCACTCAGGATGATATTTTCTGGTTCCATCCATTTGCCTAAGAATCTCATGAATTCATTGTTTTTAATAGCCGAGTAGTGCTCTATTGTGTAAATGTACCACATTTTCTTTATCCATTCTTCTTTTGAAAGACATCTGGCTTCTTTCCAGCTTCTGGCTATTATAAATAAGGCTGCTATGAACACAGTGGAGCATGTGTCCTTGTTATATCTTTTTGGTATATGCCCAAAGGTGGTATAGCTGGGTCCTCAGGTAATACTATGTCCAATTTTCTGAGAAACTGCAGGACTGATTTTCAGAGTGGTTGCACAATCTTGCAATCCCACCAACAATGGAGGAGTGTTCCTTTTTCTCCACATCCTCACCAGCATCTGCTGTCACCTGAGTTTTTGATCTTAGCGATTTCTGACTGGTGTGAGGTGGAATCTCGGGGTTGTTTTGATTTGCATTTCCCTGATGACTAAGGATGTTGAACATCTTTAGGTGCTTCTTGGCCATTCGATATTCTTCAGTTGAGAATTCTTTGTTTAGCTCTGTACCCCATGTTTAATAGGGTTATTTGATCCTCTGGAGTCTAACTTCTTGTATTGCTTGTATATATTGGATATTAGCCCTCTATTGAATGTAGGGTTGGTAAAATCTTTTCCTAATCTATTGGTTGCCATTTTGTCCTATTGACAGTGTTCTTTGCTTTACAGAAGCTTTGCAATTTCATGAGGTCCCATTTGTATATTTTTGATCTTAGAGTATAAGCCACTAGTGTTCTGCTCAGGAAAATTTCCCCTGTGCCCATGTGTTTAAGACTCTTCCCCACCTTCTCTTCTATTAGTTTCAGTGTATCTGGTTTATGTGGAGGTCCTTGATCCACTTGGACTTGAGCTTTGTACACAGAGATCAGGATGGATTGATTTGCATTCTGTTCTTTCCAGGACTTTTACCATGAAGGGGTACTGAATTTTGTCAAATGGTTTCTCAACAACTAACGAAATGGTCATGTGTTTTTTTTTTCTTTGAGTTTGTTTATATAGTGGATTACATTGTTGGATTTCCAAATATTGAACCATCCCTGCATCCCTGGGATGAAGCCTACTTGATCATGATGGATGATTGTTTTGACGAGTTTTTGGTTTTGGTTAGTGAGAATTTTATTGAGTATTTTTGCATTGATATTCATAAGGGAAATTGGTCTGAAGTTCTCTTTCTTTGTTGGGCCTTTGTGCAGTTAGGTATAAGCATAATTATGACTACTTAGAGCAGACTGGGTAGTATTTCTTCTGTTTCTATTTTTTAGAATAGTTTGAAGAGTATGTTAGTATTAGGTCTTCTTTTAAGGTCTGATAGAATTCTGCACTAAAACCATTTGGTCCTGGGCTGGTTTTGGTTAGAAGACTTTTAATGACTGCTGCTATTTCTTCAGGGGTTATGGGATTATTTAGGTGGTTTAGCTGATCCTGATTTAACTTTGGCATCTGATATCTGTCTAGAAAATTGTCCATTTCATCCAGATTTTCTAGTTTTTGTTGAGTATAGGCTCTTGTAGTAGGATCTGATGATGTTTTTTGAATTTCCTTGGCTTTCCTTGTTATGTTTCCCTTTCATTTCTGATTTTGTTAATTTGGATATGGTCTCTGTGTCCTCTGCTTAGTCTGGCTAAGGGTTTATCTATCTTGTTAATTTTCTCAAAGAACCAGCTCCTGGTTTTGTTGATTCTTTGTATAGTTCTTTCTGTTTCTACTTGGTTGATTTCAGCCCTGAATTTGATTATTTCCTGCTGTCTACTTCTTTGGGGTGTATTTTCTTTCTGTTCTAGAGCTTTCAGGTGAGCTGTCAAGCTGCTAGTGTATGTTTTCTCCAGGTTTTTTTTTTTTTTTTTTTTTTTTTTTTTTTTTTTTTTTTTTTTTTTTTTGAGGCACTTAGAGCTATGAGTTTTCCTCTTAGCTCTGCTCTCATTGTATCCTACAACTTTTAGTATGATGTGTCTTCATTGTCATTAAATTCTAAAAAGTCATCAATTTCTTTCTTTATTTTTTTCTTGACCAAGTTATCATTGAGTAGACTGTTGTTCAGCTTCCATGTGTATGTGGGCTTTCTGTTGTTTTTGTCATTTATTGAAGACTAGTCTTAGTCCATGGTGATCTGATAGGATGTATAGGATATTTCAATGTTCTTGTATTTGTTGAGGCCTAATTATATAATTAATTTTGGAGAAGGTACCATGAGGTTCTGAGAAGAAGTTATATTATTTTGTTTTAGGATGAAATATTCTATAAATATTAGTTACATTCATTTGGTTTGGTTCATAACTTCTGTTAGTTTCATTGTGTCTCTGTTTAGTTTCTGTTTCCATGATCTGTTCATTGCTGAGAGTGGTGTGTTGAAGTCTCTCACCATTATTGTGTGAGGTGCAATGTGTGCTTTAAGCTTTAGTAAAGTTTCTTTTATGAATGTGGGTGCCCTGGCATTTGGAGCATAGTTGTTCAGAATTGAAAGTTCATCTTGGTTGATATTTCCTTTGAGGAATATGACGTGTCCTTTATCTTTTTTGATAACTTTTGGTTGAAAATCAATTTTATTTGATAAATGGCTACTTACTCTAGCTTGTTTCTTGGGACCATTTGCTTGAAATTTTTTTTCCAGCCTTTTACTCTGAGGGAGTGTCTTGCTTTGTCACTGAGGTGCATTTCCTGTATGCGGCAAAGTGACTGTTTTCTGTATCCAATCTATTAATCTATGTCTTTTTATTGGGGAATTCAGTCCATTGATGTTAAGAGATATTAAAAAAATTGATTGTTGCTTCCTGTTACTTTTATTGTTAGAGGTAGAATTATGTTTGTGTGGCTATTTTTTTGTGGGGGGGTTGTTGAAAGAAAATTACTTTCTTACTTTTTCTGGGGTGTAGTTTCCCTCCTTGTGTTGGAATTTTCCATCTATTATTCTTTTAGGGCTGGATTTGTTAAAAATATATTGTGTAACCTTGGTTTTGTCAAGGAATATCTTGGTTTCTCCATCTATCTAGAGTTTTGCTGGGTACAGTAGCTGGGCTGGCATTTGTGTTCTCTCAGGGTCTGTATGACATTTGCCCAGAATATTCTGGCTTTTATAGTCTCTGGTGAGAAGTCTGGTGTAGTTTTGATAGTTTTGGCTTCATAGGCTACTTGACATTTTCCCCTTACTGCTTTTAATATTCTTTCTTTGTTTTGTGCATTTGATGTTTTAACAATTATGTGACAGAAGGAATTTCTTTTCTGGTCCAGTCTATTTGGAGCTCTGTAGGCTTCTTGTATGTTCATGGGCATCTCTTTATTTAGGTTAAGAAAGTTTTCTTCTATAATTTTGTTGAAAATATTTACTGGCCCTTTAGGCTGGGAATCTTCACTCTCTTCTATACCTATTATTCTTAGGTTTGGTCTTCTCATTGTGTCCTGGATTTCCTGAAAGTTTTGGCTTAGGAGCTTTTAGCATTTTGCATTTTCTTTTTCAGTTGTGTCAATATTTTCCATCGTATCTTCTGCACCTGAGATTCTCATTTCTGTATCTTGTATTCTGTTGGTGATGCTTGCATCTATGAATCCTGATATCTTTCCTATGTTTTCTATCTCTAGAGTTGTCTCCCTTTGTGATTTCTTTATTGTTTCTACTTCCATTTTTATGTCCTGGATGGTTTTGTTCAATTCCTTCACCTGTTTGGTTGTATTTTTTGTAATTCTTTAAGGGATTTTTGTGTTTCCTCTTTAAGGGCTTCTACCTTTTTACCTGTGTTCTCCTGTATTTCTTTGAGGGAGTTATTTATGCCCTTCTTAAAGTCCTGTATCATTATCACGAGAAGTGATTTTAAATCAGAATCTTGCTTTTCTAGTGGTGGGAGAACAGGGTTCTGATGATGTTAAGTAACTTTGGTTTCTGTTGCTTATGTTCTTGTTCTTGTCTCTCACCATCTGGTAATTTCGAGTGACTTGCCCTTGCTGTCTCTTACTGGAGCCTGTCTCTCCTGTGATCCTGATTGTGTCAGAACTCCTCAGAGTCCAGCTGTCTCTGTGATCTTGTGATTCTGGAAAAAAAAATTTCAAGCAAATGGTCCCAAGAAACAAGCTGGAGTAAGTAGCCATCACAAGATCTTGTAATCCTGAGACCATGGGTATGTCAGAGCTCCTGGGAGTCAAGCTGCCCTTGGGATTCTGAAATCCTGGTGTGACCAAGCTTCTGAGATCCTGTGATCCTGGGCATGTTACAGCACCTGGGAGTCGAGCTTCCTTTGGGTGTTGTAGGACTGGGGTCTGAGACAGTGCTCAACATTTGCTCAGGGCACTGGCTCAGACCGGGAGAAACCCCACCACCATATTATTATAGCATATTATTCATGCTTTTCTAATAGTTTCTGTAGTTCTCACTAATTCTACAAACCATCAGTGGCCTCCATGTTAGTCAGTCCATCAATTTTGTTTTTCTTCTCACTTGATTTCTGAGCATTTTTTGGACAAAGTTCCATTTTATGTGTTTTATCCTCTTGGGTTTTGAACATTGTCTATCTTAGGTTTTTATATGTCATTGTTCTTCCCTTACCCAGAACAATAGCTTTTGAGTGAAGCCAATTGTATAATCTTGCTATTAAAAACATAATTACCTACATTGTACACAAAATATTACCATTTCAGAATGCAAGACCTTTGAAATTATGACCTCAACCTTTTACAAACCCAAGCCTTAAGTGTCCCAACAGGCAACTAGCTCAAGAAAACTCAAAACAAGATGATTCCTGTGACTTTAACTGAATTTGTTCTTGAGCCATGCCCAGATATAATGGCCCATTTCAAATATTACTTCTTGGTATATGGGCTTCCCCCACCTCTTGAATTCAATATAGAGTACAATCGCAAACTAGGGGATGTTTTTCAATTACATCAAACAGAGAAAACGAGGGATCTGTTTAGTTTTCATTTTATTTTAGCATCAAGTAGTACTGATAGTATTTCAGAGATTTTCCTTAAAATTGGAAGCCATAAAACATATAAAACCAGCACAGTTATTTTGAAATTACTAAATAATATCCATGTGTGTTCCTACATAGCTTGGATTCTAAGTGATTTTTAACTGCCCTAACACTGTAACTCTTTAATACAGTTTATAAAATTACTTATTCTGATTTCAGAACCCTTGCATGCACTGTAGCCTCAGCCAGGATGTTTTTCTCCTCTGGTGGCACTCAGGCTGTTATATCTCAGCATTCAGCTGTGGGCTGGGAAGCTGTCCCCTCACCAGACTTTCATTATACTCTCACAACTAAGAGAGGAGAAGGTGACAGATACTGACTCTGTCAATGCTTTTAAGACATCAGAGCAGCTTTGAGCCCCAAGGTAATGGACTTTAATTACAAGGAACTTAGTGATCCCCAGTATAAACCTCGTGGAGTTTTGTTCTAAGATATGTTTGTGTGTGTGCCTATTTTTAGGTAGCTGTGAACAAACTCCAGACGGCACTAACAAAAGACCAACGGACCAATTTTACCCAACTCTAGCTTGGTGAATCAGAGAACTTATTGGAGCTAATCTCATAAGCATTGGATTCTCAATGACATCTGCACCACTATGGGGTGAGGGTGGGAGACACACCAACGTGGATGACAACTTTTAAATGCGAAGACAGAAGTCCTCTGCACAATGTGCAGTCAGCTTGAACACTGTGGAGGGTCTTCCTGCCCTAGCAGTTATTACTGCTATTAAAAGCTTGGGAAAGATTCTTGACAATCTTGTGGCTTCCTGAGCTTTCTGAGCCTTGGGAGTTTCCATGAATCCTTGAGTCTTTTGAGTCTCCCTCCTCCCTTCAGGATAGACTATTTCCATTCAGAGGAGGAAATATTTATATAACAACTGGAAATCACCAAATATTCAAGAGCTACTCTCATGAGTGAGTGTCTATGACCACAGTAGAAAGATGTTCTGCACATCTGTTTGTTCCTGGTGTTCGCTTGTATGCTAAATTCAGTAAAGGATGCTGGGAAGTTTTGAGCAGAAGAGAGATAAGATCTGGTTAGTTAAAAAAAATCTATGGTAGACTGGTGTTGAATTGATTTGGTGTGGCAAGAAAAAGAAAAACTCCTGTATTAAGTTCTTAGTTTCTTGTCAAGTAACAAGGTGTCTAAGGTTTCATTGTTTTAGAATCAATTAGTCACCAGAAGAGATCTGTTCACTAAAAAAAAAAAAAACAAAAAAACAAAAAAACAGTTGAAATCAACATATACAGCAAAATTATGTTCTGTATTAAAGAGGTTGAGGTTGTCTATGGCCTGGAAACAGGCTAAAATAATTACATGCTGTCCTTTTAGGGGCACGCTGGGGTGCATGGGTAGAGGACCTTCTGGCGAGCATCATTTCTATAAGGTTGTAAGCCTTATGACTGCTAAGGGTATTTTATAAATGTAAGTGGTAGCAAATTTAGAACACTACAAATTATTTTAACCAAACCAAAGTAACTAAATTTGTTCATAAAAGATACATTTTTTCCTATAGAAAAAAATTACCCCAAATGTTATATTTTAAAGCATGTTAACCAATATTATGTTCATCAAATTCACTTTAACATTTATAAGTATTTACATAACACCCTTCCAAATTCTCATTTGAATCAGTGGCATTTTAATTACTCCTTCCTAAAGTTATGACTTTAATAAGATCTTTGATATATTTTAATTAAGTATTTGAGCATAAATATTTTTAGCTTTTGAAATTATGTGTTATCATGGAGACCAGTTGTACACAGAAAAATTAACAAACATTTCTGGGTTCAAATAGACAAATAATGTCATTAGTTCTTTTTCAGTCCCTCCTCAATATTTATTTCTGACAATGAGACCAGATAGGATAGAGGTTCTAAGACCTTTTCTATTGAGATTGATGATACTGTTCCTGTCACTGAATTCTATGAAACTGACTCCAAGGCAAGTAACTTAGGGAGAAGGTTTTTGAGGGATAAAGAGACATCATAAAAAAAAAACCATGAAAAACTGGCATAATTGCCCACATAAACCCTAGAAATATTAACATGCTCAATATAGGCTACTTTCAGCTTGTATAGATCTGTTTATATAAACAGGTATAATCATTATTAGTTAGAAATGGCCTGGATACTTTCACTTGGTTTGTCTTTTGTCTTCTTCCTTCTTTTTGAAGGAAGGTGAAACACTTCTCTTAAGTAATTTTCACACAGCTTTTTCTATAATTTTAACCAACCATTTTGGATGTTGATGGGACCCTTAGGGGCTTGAAAAATTTCAATTGGTTCAGGGTTGCTGGCAGAGTGATTTAGGAAAGCAATTTCTCATAAAATACGTTTCTTTCTATTCTTTAAAAAAATTTCCCCCAAGAATCACTTTTCCCTCTTGGCATAAAAGTAATTTGCTTTGTAGTTATTGGAATGATTAAGTTAAAATAAAAGAGTGTAAATCACGTTTAACCCTATTCCCTGGTTGGATGAAAGACAGAGAGATGGAATCCAGTTTCCCTCTCACCCTTTCCACGGTTTGTTTTCCATTCTGTTATCTGTCTGTCTCCTTTGTTTTCCTTGAACTACATAAAGCAGGGACTGTACTTGTTCTACTTAATTAAAGCAAACAGCTCTTCTAATGTGGCTACCACCCTTGATTTACCTATAATCAGCATGCATAAACACAATGATGTAGACACAAAAAGGGTTTTGTACCAAGAAGACTTATATGCCAAATGACATTTTAACACCAAAAAATAAATGCATCAAAAGACAAAGATACTGATGATGATTTTAAAATATCATGTTTCCCGAAGTGAATTATCACTTCTGTAGTGATCAGATTTCTTTTGTATTCTGTGGAAGCATCACCTGTCAATAAAAATCTGATGGTCAATAAATTGAGGCAGGATTAAAAGGCGGAGCATATAAATGGGGGGGAGCAGGGTAAAAAAAGTGAGACATTTGGCAGAGAGGAAGTGTAGGAAAGAGTCTCCGGTGTGGGAAGATTCTCTGGTCAGACTGGGAGAAAGTCAGACATATAAAACATTAGACAGGTAATTAGCCATGTGGCAGGCAGAATAGTATAAACAGGTTAATTTAAGTTATAAGCTAAAGAGATCAGGCTTAGCTTTGGGCTAGGTGTTCTTTTTAATAAATAATAAGCTTCTGAGTAATTATTTGGGAACTGAGACATGGTTTAGAAAAGACCCCAGTTACACACCTCAAATTTTGCACATGATCAACAGTGAACATTAGAGAGTAAAAGTAATAATGAAATAGAAGGTTCTTTTTATACTACTTCATATATGGAAAAATGATTTATGTCTTTAATATGTAAAACTCTCCCAAGTTTCATTCTAATTTACATAACGTTCATTTCTGTTTGCCTCAACAATAACAATACATTTATAATAATGTATATTTGCCTAAATTATATAACTTCTCCCTATACATAGCATTATAGTTGAGCAGTAGGTTTCATATCAAGAAGCAGTAACTATGTTGTTGATGTTACATGGATGTACCTCTTGTCTTCCCTGTACAGAAGTTTCTAGCTTCTTACTTCCTCTGTCTCTTTACTTTGTAAATTACAAGAGCCAAGTCATAACAATATTGCAACAACAATTATTTCAGAATTGGGCATGGTGCTTCAAGCCTGTAACTCCAGAGCTCAACAGGCTGAGGCAGGAGGATGACAAACTCAAAGCTATCCTTGGCTACATACAGAGTCTCATGTGTCCTTTGTTGCCAGGGCAGGGATTACAGACATGCATGGGCTTGCTCTGGCTTCTTAGGTGACTTCAGGAGACCAGGCTCCAGTAGGCATGCAAAGTTGCACAACAGGCACTAACTACTGAGTACTAGCCCCTCACTCCAGGCTATCTGAGGTAGTTACTAATAACAGGTTCAATTTTGTGCTCACCCAGGCTCTTCTTGCTTAGATCAATAAGTACAGAACCACACCTCCTTCCATTACAGTTCTTCTCACATGTAAGGATTGATCCCATCCTCTTGAATTGTCTATTACTTTGCCAGGCATCATGGTCTGTGCTTGCTAGATCTCCTAAGCTCATGCTTCCTTTTGCCAGTCTGCTCTTGGTTAGAACAAAAAAGTAGGCTTCAGGCATGAAAATGACTTTGGGCTAGGACAGGGAAGTAGGCTCAGATATTTTGGTCATCTTGATAAGCCCTTAGAAATAGTGATCACAGGAGTGATCACTGGACTCTGTTTATTGTCCTGTGTGTTCTTTGACTATCTGGGTTTATTGTCTTGCTTGTTCTTTGACTATTTGCATCTGTAGTATTGCTAGTTTCTCAACCTAGAACTGACCTTAATATTTGCATGTAATTTAAACAGTATAAAGGCAAAAAAGGAGGAGGAGGAGGGATGAGATAGGGAGTTAATGGGGGGATGGGAAAAGGAGATAACATCTGAAATGTAAATAAATAAAATATCTAATAAAAAATGAAAAAAATCTGGCACAAAAAAATCTGGCACTTTGAGTTGAGTTTAGTACTCTGGATGTGTTCTCAGTGGTGCAGCATTCCACAGGACTATTGCCTTCCTCAGTGGGAAGTTCAATGTCTGTTGTCTGTGTATCCTACTGTGAACTTCCAGGCAGAGAAAACCCCAAGAGATTTTTTTTTTTTCTATTTTAGTTGTTCTTAAGCCAGGTTCTCCACATCCTGTAGAAGAGTGGTTCATTTTGTTGATCTTTATCAGGAATTTTCTATTTTTTGAGGCATTTTCTCAATCTTCCTGCTATTTATAAGTCTTGAAAACGCTTGCTTTCTCATGCAGTGTATTACCTCACCCTCCTGTTAATTTTAGTACATGTGTGCCTTCCTGTGAATTATGTTTGAGTTTGAGGTAACAGTACTTGGGTTAATGATGAATACTAAAATAACTCTGGATGGCAAAATCAACATTTTATCGATTACTCACTCCATTTTTTTAGAATTTAAATCAATTTCCTTTTCTATAAACTTTCTTTATTGAAACTAAGACATAACATATGTTTAACTTTTCCTGATATCATTATGCTAGAACAAATTAAAAGATGTTCTTTTTGCATGCAGTCTTTGTAAATAATACAAGATTCCTTTCAGTGATTGCTAATGCTTTTAGTGACTTCCACCAGACAACCAACTGGCTAACAAAGAAGAATGTTTAATCATGGCACCTGTAGTAATCAATATCATTCCTATGTTCAAACTGTTTCTCTTTTTGACATGGCACATTTTATACCTTTAGTTTTGTGATTTCCTTCACTGTCATGAGTCTTCAATATCTATTCCTAATCATTTCATACATGGATCGATGTTTAAAATGCAGCATGTAATTGAATCTACTCTGCGTCATGAGTCAGCTATCGGCTCTCATAGTCCCTTAACTAATAGTGGGAGGATAAACCCTGGGTGAGGCAGTACTGAAAGCAGTCACTAGAGGGCAATAGAAGGTTAAGAAATAGGTACCAAGTTGCGGCCTGGTCAAAAGGACAAACAGACCAACTGGACCTTTTAGGATGGGTAGTGAAAACCAGTTCCCAGCTCACTGTAGGAGAAGTTAATCACCATCAGGTTTAGCCCAAAATTCCAGTTTAGAAGAGACTTACATGAGGACATGGATACTATCCTGTCCAAGTCAGCTAGTAAGCACTCTACCACTCACAAAGCAATGTCAAAACATTTCTATCAAATCTAGGGCAGGTGTCAGACAATAGCCTTGACAATGAAAGCCTTGGCATGATGGTTGAAGTGTAAGTCTGTATTCAAAACTAAGATCAAAATGGTGTAGGGTCAGCATTCATAGACTCAATGTATTGACTACCTACCACATGTGTATGAGAGAAACAAAAATATCTCCCATGGCTGGAACAACTTTGTAAATAATAATAGGGTGTTATGCCTATTTCACTAGAAGAAAACTGGGAACATGGTGTTAAAAATTTAGACAGCATAGCTATGTTTGATATGAGCACAAGACAGCAGAACTGTATTTCACAGGCTATGCTAAAAGACTGCAGGCATGCTGCTCTAATCATGGGAATGCCTGGAAGGAAACGTGCCTGGGGTCCTGTGAGGGAGACTCTGATGGCAACCTGCTTCAAAAGAGTTGACCTTCCCTGTTAGTCTCTGTAGAGAGGGGATCTGACTTCTCACTATTCCCTCACTGTGTGAAGTTCATTGTGTAGTGGTCAACAGCGCAAACAAAATTATTGACACATTTCTTTTTCTTTAAAGTCTTAAAGAGAACATATGCCCTATAAGTATAATAGATAACTTAGTTTACTTGTATGCATTTTAAAAAAATCAATTCAAAGTACAGTAGCGATTCTAACATCAAGTAAGATACACACCATTTTCCCCAAGTAGTATACCAGATAAGGGCCATTCTAGACTAACTTAGTGAAAATACATTAAGCAGTTAAGGATGGGTGTTGGGAGCCGCAGTGAGCGTGTCAACATTCGCCATTACAAGATGGTGCGGGCATCCTGTGCTCCCACTAGTAAACAACTAACTGCGCAGGTGCAAAGAGGCAAAAGCACAGCAAAGTCACTGCCCATCCCGGGGCGTATTATGGGTAATGAGTGAACAGCCAATCAGAAGTGAATACGTCACTCTAGGGTGTATTTAAGCTGTGCCTCTTCCTGTGTTTCGGCCCTTTCGCGGTCTTCACTTCTGCTGATACAAGATTAAAGCCTTGCTGTGGTAACCACCCGAATTCTGCCTCTCGTGTCTCTCTTCCATGGGCGAAAGGGGACACGGGAGGTGCGCGGAACAGGTGGGTACACTTTGAGGGCTAGAAACACATTGAATTTGTCCATCTGTAAATCTAGGTAGAATACAGTTTAAGTTAAAATGATCGGTAAAAGCTTAATAACTAAACCTTTAAAGAACTGACTAAAATGACAAAGACCAAGTACTCTGAAAAATAAAGGTGACTTCAAAGGTTAACTCATGAAATGATAAGGTCACTCGTGTCATAGACACATGGTATGAGATTAAATAAAATTGTTTGAGAAGGCCTGAAGCTCAAAAGGAAGTATTTCCAGAAGGTATTTCTAGTATTCTATGTATTTCTAGAATACTCTAGAATGAGCTGTAAGTAATTGTAATAAGCACAATTCTTTTTTGAAAGTATAGTTTTCTATAGTTTTACTGTTCTGGGCTTCTAGGATCTTTCTCAGCAAAGGAGTAATTAACTATTTGGAATTTTCTAAAGGGACTTCTGGTTTCCCAGAGTGGCTAACATTTTAAATATTTCAATGAATTTGTTACATATCTAGATACATAAAAACTATTAATAACAAGTTTCCATGGCTCTAGCTACCCCATTTCTGTCACATATAAATACAATATTCCTTTTAACTAATTCAAGTTCCCCTTAAAATTAATAGATACAAATTCCATCATAGCATTTTCTCATAAAGAAAAAAAACACCTCATTTTTTAAGAAGTATGAAGTAGAAAATGTTTCAGATTTGTGGACTACGGGCCCACAATCACATTACTTGCTTATATTTTCAATTATGTAAAATTTTGTTTAAGATTCTTCATAAATACCAAGCAAATAAACAATATGATGTATTTCAAAGTTGGCCTCAAGCTGTCAAAAAGCTTTTCCCTTTATGTTATTTAAGGCTCCTTTTTAGGAACTTTCAACAGCATCTCTTATTTTTCACTATACACATTATCCCAAGGATAAAGATTCCTACAGTACTGATGGGCATTTTGTTTTTATATACCAGCACAATAGGTGGAGGTTTATCTCACAGCAGCAGGACAGCTGGTCCCAACTCATAGCTGGCTGCAATGAAGCAATGTGCAACTTTCAAAAGTGGGCTGTTTCTAAAATGTCCACAGACATCCCACACCGATGTTCTAGGAGCTATGGAGCGTCTTAGAAACCATCTGGGGTTTGTTCTAGTGAGACAACCTTCTTCCTTTTGCTGTTCTCTGTGTACTTATTTGTCTCCTGTTATTTTCATCTCCCATTCCCTCCTATAAATGGAGCCCTGCTCTTTTCTCTCTTGTCTCAACTTCTTGCCTGTTTTCTTTAGCATGTGTGAGCATCTGTTTGCGAGCCCGTGCCAGATGGATACAATTCATTATTGGGAAAATCTGAGGAAAAGAGGAGATCAAGGTTCTTTTTACATAGGCAGGGGACAAAAAAGGGTGGGGCTGGAAAAGTAGACACTGGTCAGGAGTATACTAAAGTCACCTAGGGTTCCACCAGATGAGGGGTACTGTATAAACCCAGGATGAGACTGGTCTTTAGCAGTGCAAGAGATAAACTCTACTTGCCATTCCGCCACCATTTTTGTAAGCAAACTCTATCAAAATCAACAAGTGGCCAGGTTGTTATGGAGATAGTCACTTAACACAATGCATCAACATCTATACAGTCTTAGCTAGCTGTATCTCAGTGACTGTGTAATTAAATAAGAAAAAGGATTGGGAAAAAACCAGTGGAAACACTCAGAAGTCCAGTTGATCTTGCAAGAGCTAGGAGGTTGTAGCTCTTCTTATAAAAGAAGCTCCATCTTCCCCATGGGTGGAGCTCAATAAATACCATGCAAATTATAGCAGCTGACCTGTTCAGTGTTTTCCAGTCTACTGTTGCTTTGCATACCTTCTGTAACTACTACAACCCCCATTTATAGCTGAGGTAACCAAGCCTTAAAATAATACAGAAATTTAGTGGCCTATATCTCATTAAAAAAAAAAAAAAAAAAAAAAAACCCAGAACTTGTCAACTCTCAATGAGATTTTTGAATTCTAAATTTGCTATTATTTGCCATACAATATGCTGGCTCTCCACAAATGTTTAGCCACAGTCTACACTGCAGGACAGTCCCATCATGGTTCAGATTTTAACGCATTTCCAGGAAACATTACTGTATAGTTTCTTCTTCTATCATTGGGAGCTAAGTCCTAACAGTTCCTGGAGATAGTACTTTAGAGACACTGATGTTAGCGAACACTGAGGTTTTCCATGAAGACCTATGGAAATACCTGTGTTGTATAAAAATTATGCCCTCCCCACGTGCCGAGGTTTGACGTTTGGGAGACTAAAGCCACAGAGCGAACATAGATGTCATCTCCCTGACCCCCGCCTTTCTTAAACACATGGGGATCTTGATGGTTATGAACTCCTGTTCAGCACAAATGAGCTGAAATGAACCATGGAGAAATGCAGTGAAGAACACTAGTCTGAAATGCTCTGTGAGGAGCAATGTTTAAAGCACACCCCCCATAGGCGAGGCACCTTGGCCTGGATGTTTCAGTGCTGGAAGGATTTAGGCTAAAGATGCACTGAGTCAAGGGAACTCAGATCTTCACACCTTTAGACAGTGTTTTCCTCATGTTAGGGGATACGTTTTTACGCCAAGCATGCTTGAACTCCCTCTGCTCTGAAGGCTTGCTGGTAAGCCTTCTGGTCATGGAAATAGCAAGAGATGTCGAACACACGTCTTTCAAGGTTTAAAAACACTGTGTTCATCAGGATAAACCGTGACCAAGTTTAGCTGAGATAGAAAATAGTTTGAGATGTTCCGAGTACATTAAGTGCTGTATTTTATTTAGCACCACAAAATGTCAAGTTTTCATAGAAACAAAGGATGCAATTCTAAGATTTTCCCACTGTTCCTGGAACCCAGAACCAATTGCAGCTGAGTTTCTTTGCTTTGCTTTATCTCAAAGGTTCCCTCTTCATATGTGCCCTTTGGAAGAAGAGTAATTCCTCTTTTTCTTCAAGTTGCTTTATTTACCACTATTAACATTGTGTCTCATTTTATCAGTATAGCCATCTGTGATATAAACATGACATTTTACAGTACAGAGAAGCTCACATATCAGAATCTAACCGATAATAACTGAAGATTTACCTGCATTCCATCTCAGACCCACATGTCTTACGAAGGTGACATGGCCTGGATTGTTGTACTCTTGTCGATTCTGCTCCATTACATCCATCTTACAAGAGATTAGACGCTGTCGTGTTTTTTTGTGTGTAACTGTAGTGAGTGATTCACCACCTTTCACACTGAGCTTTTGAACACTTATAATTCATGAAACAACTTCAAAACGTAAAAATCAGGGGTACAGGACATAAGGAACAAACCACACATTTACAAGGTAAAGTGAAGAGGCACACAGCCTCAGCCACAGAGTTCACTCAGAGGGAGGAAGTAGATGCTGGAGAAAACCGTAGCAGGCCTACCCTCAGGCCTCAGCGGCCTCACATCCAGTCACTGCTTTTGAAGAAATAGTGATTCCTCCAGTGTGAGTCAGATGCCAAGAGAAATTTTTTTTGTTGTTATTTGTTTTTTTTTTGTTTTGTTTTGTTTTTTCTTTTTTAAAAAATTCTTTCATTTTTTTTCCCAGGAAGACAATGGCCCAGGTGCCATCTTTATTGTTGAGCTAACCACCATTGTTAATACCTGAGCTAGCCAAAAGCCTGACATCAGATAGCACCCACAGGTCAAAGAGCATCAGTTTGGTCTGCCACAGTCTCCTGGTGAAAGACTCAGAGACACAATTGTTGAGAACAAGAGAGTCAGACACTGCTAAATGAAAGGATGCAGAAGGCAGGAGCTGGGCTCAAGCTGGGAAGTGCTTTAACAGAGAGAGTTTTGTCTTTGGCAGCTAAACCCAGCTCTTATCAGCAGAATTTACTCACTGAATTCAACAGCTCTGAACTTGAGGCCAATGGACCATTTCCATTCTGGAGCTACCTAGGTGTGCTTCACTGCTAGACACCCAAGAACGCTAACGTTCCAGTACTATATATGACTTCACAGTGGCATCCCTCCAGAGGTGTGATTGATGACATCTTGAAGGTAGGATGTCCTTGATTTTAACTGTGTCTGTCCAGTGGTTGCTCCCATACTCTCAATGCATTCAGGAGACTACCTTTAAATGAACTTTTCAACCAGGTATAGGGTACCCTTCAGGGACTCTTCAGGAGGGAGGGGAGAACTAAGTGTGGCACACAAAGTCCCTGGCACACACACACATACAAAAAGAAAAAAAAAAACCTGTTACTGTGGAAACAGCTCTGGCAGACATCAGGAACTTTTCAACACAGACTCAACAACAGTACAAGCCATAGGAAAAACACGAGCTCAGTGTTCAGCTCGTCCCCCACATCCCACCCCATGTATAGACGTAGCAGCATCTAACTTGAGAAATCAGAGAGAAGGTGCTGGGACGCTTCACCAAATCCACGGATTCTTGTTCTGGTTTGTTTTGTTTCTTAAGCTACACAATTAGCAAGACTCTCACTTTATTTTAAATAAAAAAGACAACTTGACAATACTGTACTTGTATAGAAAGCATGCTTGTAATCAACACCGTTTGGTGGTGTTATATTTAAAAATTTTTAAATGTTTTTATTTACTGCCTTTAACGTATTCATCTAACTTTTGCTTATGCATTTTCCTCCTTTGTGGGGCAATATTATTCTTCTTTAGATTCTTTTTATTTTGCTTGTCTGTGTTTCCCTCTCCCATATATGTAGTCTTATTCTGACTTCACTTTATTGTTAAATTGGCAAAGCAATTTTATTTAAAACAATCTGTATAAACATCATAGAAATTACATAAATTACTTTCTTTTTTCTTCCATTTTTATTTATTTTTTATATTTTATTTACATTTCAGATGCCATCCCCTTTCCCCATTTCCCCTCCCTAGAAAACCCTTATCCCATGCCCCCTTTTCCTTTTTCCTTTTATACATTTTTTAAAAAATGTTAATCAAAGGCTTTATAAGTTTGGTAATGCTCAATCAGAAGTGCAACCCAATACCCAACCTAGATAAACTATCTTTGACTGGTGGAGACACGTGAACATCTGACTCCATGCCCCACTCTCTCTTTCTCTTTCTCTCTCTCATCACCTAGCTTCACCCTTCCTGTTAAAATAAAATTTTTCTCTCAAAATACAATTAGAGCATAGTTATTCCTAATTGTGCCAGTGAGGTACAAGATAGTCCTAATACCCAGTCCATCATTTTGTTGACTAACCAGAACCTCTGTCATCTGTCCTAACTAAAGCACTTAGTTTTGAACCTGGCTTTTTCTCTTGGCTTTAGAATGAATGTCAGCTGAAAAGCATCCACTCGGATCTTTTCTCTCAAAGTAAATAGCCAGGGATTGGCTATGAGACTATAGGTCTTCAACCCCGTCAGAAATCCAGAATGACTGAGTTAACTGTAATTATGGGAAGCACTAAGCATACCTTCTAAAACTCAGCCAATTTATAGAGACTGCTGAACACCTGGAAAGCCCCTATACTACTGAACATTGGAGCATCAAATCTTCAGCCTTCTGGCCTAGAATCATCTGACAGACCTTAGTGATGCAGAATTATTAAAGGCTGATTACTCTGTCTAGGCAGATATAATCAGTCGACTATTCTGCAAGTGTGTCCTTTTCTGGACAGTAATTTGTCTGTAGATGGAAAGAGGCAATTCTTGCCTAGTGGCTGTCACCCCACAACTGGAGTAACTCCAATTTACTCTTCTCCCTACCTCTCTTCTAATATCTCAATGCCCTTAATCAGCTTGAAGAAGTTAAAGAAGAGTCAGCGCCCCTATTCCCTGGGCTTGAGGACTAAGGTGGTTAATACTGGTCTGTCAAAGACCTGAATGGGAGAACTGCTTTAGGAAATGTGAGACACTGCTTTAGGAAACCATAGGGAAAACTCTTCAGGATATAGACATAGTTAAGGATTTTCTGAACAGTTATGTTGTAGCACAGGAAAGAATCTCAAGAATTGCCCTCTGGAGTGACAAGGAATTGAAGAACACCTACACAGCAAAGAGAACCATCACCAGTGGGAAGAGGTGGCCTGCAGTATGGGAGGAGATCTCTTCCAACTGTGTATCACAGAGGGATTGGTATCTAGGATATATAAAGAGCTCAAAATACTTAGCAATCCCAGTCATCCCATCAATAGATGGGCTGATGAGATTGAAATGAGAAATACGAAGGCAAGTAAGTTGAAAAATATTCAATATCCACATCATTAGGTGTAACAGCTATTCCTGGTTGTCAACGTGAATATATCTGGAATGAACTACAATCCAGAATTGGAAGGCTCGCTTGTAATCCAGATCTTGAGGCTGGAAGATACAAGTTTCTGACTTGGATCTTGGCATGGAGATCATGAGGGATAGATGCCAAGAAAACCTTAGGTCCAAGGAAGGTAGTACACACTTTAATTCCAGGAGACTGGGGCAAGGAGATCTCTGAGTTCAAGGACAGCCTGGAACAAAGCAAGTTTCAGATCCAAGCATGTTGGTACACACCTTTCATCTGGGCCACATGTTTTGCTGGATGACATGGGGAGAAGAAAGATCCACTCTTCTTTGCCTACTTGCACTTACTAGCCACACATCTGTTGGAACCTATTTCTATTTTCAGAAGACCAGCTGAAACAACTAGCCTTGTGGGACTGAGCAACTACTAGATTTTTGGACTTCCATTTATGGCTGACCATTGTTGGGTTAGTTGGACTACAGACTGTAAGTCATCACAATAAATTCCCTCAATATAGAGAGACACTCCATAAGTTTTGTGACTCTAGAGAACCCTGACTAATAAATCATGTGAACGCAAATGAAAACTTTGAAATTTCATCTAACTCAGTTCTGATGATTGTCATGGAGAAACACATCAATACAAGTGCTGGAAAAAATGTGGGGGAAAGGGAGCCATATATTTACTATGGATATAGCTATAAACTCATACAGTCACTATGGAAATCGCTGTGGAGTTCCCTCAAAAACCTGAAATACAATCCATCATACTGCTTTTGTGAGTATACCTGAAGGACTCTAAGTCAAGACACCACAGAGGTACTTACACATCTGTGTCTATGCCAGCACAAGTCACAACTGCCAGTTGTGGAACTGGCTTAGTTGTCCTTCAACAGTGGCTAAGCAAATGTGATTGGTATACACAACAGGATTTTATGAAGCCACAAAGAAAAGGAAAATGATGACATCTGGAAAGAAATGAATGCAACTAAAAATCAGCATGTTAAGCAAAATAAACAAGACTCATAAATCTCGCTTGTTTTTCTCTCACATGAACCCAAGTTTAAAAGTGTGTGTGTGTGTGTAATTATTTTATGTGTATGTAGTCTATAAGTCTAGAAAGATCATGAGAGAGAAGTAAGCAATCTTAAGGAGGTTGGAAATTCATGAAGTTAAGGGATATAATGCTGTATGAGAGCAGATGTTAGGACTAATCCCAAAAAAAGGTAGAGGCAATAGGTGAGAAGGGTTTTTGAAGGGGAATGAATAAGAAAAATGTTACCTAACACATATGTATGAAGATTCCATGTTGAAACACTTTACATTTCATGTTAATTTAAAAGAAGTGATAAAGGAAACATACTTTGATGAATTAAAATATATATTTAGTGATTTGGGCACTCACAGCATGGAATTCTTGCGTTAATTCTAGGGTTGGGTAGGGAGTCCTTGGGACAATTCCTTATATGAAAAGTTAATAGCATCTGTCTTCAACATGGTGTCTGTGGCCTTGTGACAGCAACAGTTCTTTTATAATTTGCTTTTGAAAAACTATTGCACAATTTAATTTTAAAATCTTGATTGGACTTCTTAAACACTAGGTTTTTTTCTTCTTTTTTTTTAAAATCAAGTTGAAAAGACTTTTTCTGAGATGCATAAATAAACAGAAATGTCCTTTATGTATGCAAAAAAAAAAATCACTGTAAAGTTTAGCAGATTTTAAATAGAAAAAAGTACCCAGCATGAACACATATTTGAGAAGAAAAACTATTCATTCAACTGTTCTGTTCCATTGATGCCTCTTAAGTCACTCTCTGCATGGTGGACCATCTGAGACCAGAGAGGACTCCACAGCCTCCCTACTTTTTAGCATAGACATGTAATCCAGTGCATAGACATGCTTTCATATTACAGGACTGATTCCCTTTTACACACAGAACACAATAATTTGGGTTTTTTAAAATACTTTTTATGACTTTTAAAACAAGAAACATTAAATTGTGAAAAAGATTATAAACTGCTAACTTGAGAAAAACACAAAAACCCTTAAAAGCAAGCTAGAGGGTTTTTTTTTTTTTTTTTTTTTTTTTTTTTGTTTTTTTCTCTGAAAGGGTTAAGCACCTCCATCAGTTTTATGATGAAATGGCAATTTAAAACTTTTATGAATAAGTAGCACACAGAATCCCAACACAGACCTGACATCCTGTCTGGATAACATCTTCCATGTTGAGACTTAGCAATTACCATTTTATAGTCCATGCTTAGGTACCCAAGCAAAACAACTTCATCCTGTACAACATATACAAGTGCAGCAAATCTTTGTAAACCTTCTTGCTGTTTTGGAAACCATTTAAAAAGAAACTCTAAGCCAGCATATGAAAAATTATAAAAGCAGCCAGAGGTTGTCTGGGGTCTAATTAGAGATACACTCCAGCTGTTGCTACTACCTGGAGCCTCCTCATCAGACTCCCTCCTTCAAATACTGTAGGGAGGAGGGGCAAGAGGAGAGGACAGAGGGAGACAGAGAGAGAGGAGGAGTGAGAGAAAGAGACTGAAGTAGGATAAATTGGAAACGACCAATTATTAGATATTGATGTACTAATTCATTTAGTGAATTTACTTAAAGCTGCCTATTTAACAAGCACGACTTTACTTTTCTACCTCAAAAAAAAAAATGATATAGAGACATAGCTGAATCAATAGGTCATTGCACTTAAGAACCTGCTGACTTCCAGATAGGCTTCTGTAAGATCTTGCTTGCTTGCTCCCCACATTGTAATTTTAGAATATAAAGTGAGAATACACACTGGACCCATCATTGAAGCCTCTCAGGCACTCTCCTGGCTTCGATCCACTCCGACTACACTCTCATTTTGTATCAGGGTGCTTCTATGTGTAAGACATTACTTCATAAAAAATAGAGTCTAATGGGCAAGAGATATATAAAGGCAACAGTGTTTAAGAACTGTGGTAGCTTCAATATGCTTGGCCCATGGGAAGTGGCACTATTAGGAGTGTAGCCTTGTTGGAATAGGCGTGGCCTTGTTGGAGGAAGCATTCATTGTGTAGGCTTTGAAGTCTCCTAGTGCTCAAGCTCTGTCCAGTGTTCTTCTGAAGTTCTGACAGCCTTCTTCTGGATACCTTTGGATCAAGATGTGGAACTCTCATCTCCTTCTCCTGCACCATGTCTGCCTGCAGGCTGCCAAGCTTCCTGCCTGTGATGATAATGGACTGAACCTCTGAAACTATAAGCCAGCCCAATTAAACGTCATCCTTTATAAGAGTTGTCTTGGTCATGGTGTCTCTTCACAGCAATGAAACCCTAAGACAAAAACTTACGTGCATTCTAGCAATACAAAGTGTCATCAGTGTTATGACTAATAATCTTATATGACTTCATGTTTATCTACATGTACGAAGGTATATATATATATATATATATATATATATATATATATATATATATATATATATATATATATATTTCAGACTCCAAGTGCCTTAATGCAAACTAGTCCCTACATAGTAGATTGATTGCTTTTCTCTGTGGATATAAACTAATACAGAGGACTGGAAAAGAAGACAGACAATGGCTTACAGTTTAAAGTTAAATAATATTTCAAACAGGTGTCATTTCTGTGGTTCAAATTCATTTCTCCTTTTTAACAGCTTACCTTTCACTAGTTTGGGGGTCCATCTTGAAACACCTTTCTTTTGAGCCCTTGACATCTCTAAGTTCCCTAGTATTCTCTTTGCTTAAGGCTAAAACCCTCACTTGATTACAACGCTCTCTCCTTTTCTACTCCACTAGCATTTTTAACAACCTTCTAGAATCAAAGCACTTGCTTAAGGAGTCTACGTGTGGTGGTGGTGGTAAGAGGGGGACTGGATGGTTAAATGATCTTCTGTTTTGGCAATTTAAAACATAATAAAAATTTAATTGTGATTGGAACTCTGAGTAGAACATTTCTTTTTCAGGCAAACATTGTCAAATTAAGTGTTACGCCACCGGTTGCTATGGGGATTGTGCCGAGTGGCTCAACGGAACATAACCACATCATCCAACTGTAGACTGGGGAAATAATTTCTGTTCACGGTGAGTTCAGCATTCTAACTCATTAGCAGTCCAGCCTTTAAAGAGGCTTGCCATTTATTTTCAAAAAACCTTCTGTTTAATGTCTCAAGTGCACAGACTCAGATGTGGTGACTCAGACCCTCAGGATTGAATCATTTAGCCAAATACGAGTCAGAGCAATGGCGCCCTCGCAGATGTTCAGCTATCTGAACTGAGGGGAGCGTGCAAACTTGTGAATAACTTCCTGGTCTCAAAGCAGACAGAATTTTTAGTTGTTATGAGATGCCAGAGCAAGAAAAAACCAGTATGAGGTGGTTTTCCTGTTTCATCCTTTCTGAACTTAAACATCTATTAGGACAATCTCAGTCCCATTATTACGTCCCTTAAAAAGATCACAGTGGCCATGTGTGGCATTTAAACAAAGGTTTTCAAGCAGCTGCTGTATCTTACTTTATGCTAATTCCCTGTGGATTTTTAGGCCATTTGGCAACTACAGCCAGCACAGGATTAACTATTCCATCAGAATGTGTTTATTTGGCAGTGTATTATCACAGGAATTTTCTTTTTTCCCTGAAAGATGAGATAAACACATGAAGCTAAATGGCATAGTTTAGAGCTGTTCTCTACCTCACATTGTACGGTTCATGTGGATTGGGCTAAAGTCACGACATCCAACCCCCAAACAGAACTTACTCTGTGAAAGTTTTAATTTCTCTTGTTTGTATTCCAAGGTTCTGCTGACCCGCCATTAAGGAGAATTCCTTTTTTCTATCCTATTAGAGTGGTTGTTGATTTGCTCTCAGTTTGTAACATTGCTGCTATTTTTTTCCAGTATTTGAATTTTCATTCAATGGCTCCCTTTTTCTGGCCAGCAGTGCATTTACAGGACTGATAAAAAACTAAGAAACCGTGAGGAAGCAATGGTGAAATAAAAATGGCAGACAAGGCTATTTTCATACCTGTGCGTGGCACCTAATTCTTGCCAGACAGGAGTGAGGAGTGTGCATGAGTACTGGATAGTCACAGATAATCAACAAGCATTTTCCCTTGGAAGAGTTTACCCGTTAATCACCAAGGAAGCTTTTGCCACCTCTACTTAGAAGGGAGAATTGGCCCTTTCTTAGCCTTCTCCAGCTCCTTTCCCAGCCTGTGGTTCCAAGGCTCCCCTCCAGGAGTTCATGTAGTTGCAAAGGCTTTGTGTTGCTGTTACAGAAGCAACGTGAATGATTCATGTGCTTGTGGATGTGACAAATTTGAAACTGTTTCTAAGTGTATCTTTTCACGAATGAAATAAATTCAAAATTGTTTAATTACATAATGCTATATATAGTATAAATATGAAAAAAGATTGTTATTGAACTACCTCATTTTTAATAGCTATATGTAATTCTGGCATATCTGTAAGAATGGAAATGACACTTTGTACAAAAAACAAAGACATTTCTTAATAAAATACATGTTTAAGAGATGGTATTCTCTGTTTCTGCCATTGATGGGTTATCATTTTTACATTTTCTAACTCTGATGCATTATCTGGAGCATGATTACAGGCTCAATGTTTTATTCATCTATTGCCTTAACTTGGTAACTTCTCTGCCTAAATATGTTTTTTAAACAAGGCAGAACATTTCAAACAATGATCCAGGAGTCCTGAAGCCTGGGTGGAAGGTCTGTGACTCTGCCTTGGAAGGCAGTGCTTGGGGCTGGGAACCTGCCAGGCACCCTACTTTCATGTCTGGGCTTTTCTTTCAAAGATAGCATTTGAGTGAGAAGTTCCTCAGTGGGAAGGAATCTGTAAATCACAGAACACATCTCAAGTCCGACAAGAGAATATAGGTCAATATACCTATGGCAGACATGTGCAAATCTGCTGACTCCTGTAATGGAAGTAATGGCAGAAGAGTGCCACATGTACTGTGTTGCCCCATGTAGACAGCCGGAGGCCAACAGAAGAAGCCAAAGATGGGGTAGGGGTCTGAGAAGGTTTTCAAACCTTGAGTAGAAAAATTACACAGATGAGGCAACCCAGCTTACCCTAAGCTTCAGGTTATGATTTAAAATAGCGGGTGAGGAGAACAGAAAGTGGAGACAGTCAAAGTATATGTGACAGATTTTTACAAATGTCAGGGAGAGCATTGCTCTGGAACTAATAAAAAGTTTGAGAGAGAGAGAGAGAGAGAGAGAGAGAGAGAGAGAGAGAGAGAGAGAGAGGATTTGAAATTGTAAAGTATTCCTTATATTTCACTTCTGAAGAAAGAGACTGAAGTTTACTTTGTATCAGAAAGAGACTATTTATATCTATTGATTTAAGATCCAGGGAAATGGATATTTGGGCTTACGTGTTAGATTAAATAGACCGTATATTTTAATTTCAAAATTGGGTGTGGTAACTAAGAGGAATGTAGGTGTGGTAACTAAGAGGAATGTATTGTATAAAACATTTATCTCTATAGATTTACAACCGTAAGTCTGACTAAGTCTTACTAAGACTTACTATAGTCTTACTGTTGGCACAACTGTTTATTCTTTGGCCCAGAAAGCAACTGCAGAAGACAGCAGTATTACTCCCAGGATGGCTCATAGGCTGTTCAGCAAGTGCCCTGTCCTGGAGAACAAAGAAGAGATCACCATGTGGAAAAGATTTTTCTTTTTTGTTAAGACCATTTTCTAAAAATAAAAGCAAAATGGCACATTTTTAGGTATTTCAAAATAAGAAACAAAGGGCGTGCCTCAATTCTTCAGAAAGCAAACAAATCCCCTTATGCTCTCAGAAATAAATCCCTAAAAAAATTAATTCTAAAAGTTCATATATAGACCCAGCCTGACTCACACTCTTCCTATTCTAAGAGAAAAGACACACGTGTGCCTGTGCACATGTGTATGTCTGTATGTCTGTGTTGTTGGGGGTCATTTAACATTAATGCAATTAAGAATCTAAAATCCTAGTGCTTTCTTCTTCATGATATTTTGCTTTTCTCAGTGCTGTAACCAAATGCCTGGCAGGAGAACTTGAGGGAAGTTTACTTTTGGCCTTTTTGGTAAGGTGGCAGTTAGGCAGCTTGGTCCATGGTTGTGGCAGCTTAGTAGTGTGGCATCTTCACATCTTAGTGGACCAGAAAGCAGGGAGAAGCTAGTGTGCCTCATTATGGATCTCTGTTGTTAACTCACCTCCACTAGAGATCCCTACAGCTTTCTGTACAGTTCCACAGTCTCCCATATGGCCCTACAACCTCCCAAATGGCTCCACAGCCTCTCATATGGTCTCACAGTCTCCTATACAGTCTCACAATTTCCTCCACCCCCACAGCATCCCATATGGTCCCATAGCCTTCCATACAGTCTCACAGGATTCCATATAATCCCACAATCTTCCATACAGCCCTACCAGTTGGACAGAGAGCATTCTCTCCAACTAGAGGGACATCTCACATTCAAACCAACATACATGGATTCTTCTTGTTGATTCTCTTTCCTCACCAAGCACGTGAGTAACTGGTTACACTGATGTGTTGGATCTGTGCCTCTGAGCAGTATTTGGAAAAGAGATGGGGACTGGCAAATTTATGCAGTTAATGCTACCCTGGACAAACACCTTTACCTTGGCTACACCTCTTGGTGATGACCACTAGTGTGGTTGTGCCTTCTTTTAAAATATTACTGAGAGTACATGTCAGCACTTGATGCAGACTTTCTGTCCAACCACTTATGCTTAATTAAAAATAAAAATGTGTGTGTGTGTGTGTGTGTGTGTGTGTGTGTGTGTGTCTGTTACCACTCCAACTATAAAACCTAAAGGAGTCAGGAAAAGGCAAGGGAAAAAAAAAGGTTAGTATTGGTGGACTTTTAAGACTAATCAAGCACCAGTTCTAAGTGCTTCTTGAACAACACCTACTCAGTAAAACACTTTTTTGTTTTCCTCATAACATCTGGCTTTGAAGCTATCTTTGTCCTTTGCCTAACTTCTGGTTTGATGGCCATGCCCGCTGGATCTGCTCCACAGTCAATCAGAACTCATCCATTTCCTCATGTCTATCACCACTTATCTCTCCCACAGAACAGAGTAAAGGGTTCCTAGGCAGGTCTTCCGAGGTAAACCTTACCTCTCAATGTATTGTTGGCACAGCTGCTGAACGACTCCTGTAAACATACCTAAAAACATGGTACCCATAAGACCACCAACATTCCATCTGCTCTACTTGCTCAGGGGAAAGCCCATGCCTTCAGAAGATGGCTTCTGTTACTGCTTCCATCCCATGTCTTTTCTTCTGTTCCCCTGTCTCTGGTCCAGTTGCACTGGAATCACCTCTGGATGGTACCTGAGCACACCAGAGGTGCTACCCTCCCAAGGCCTATAGATTTTATGCCCTTCCTTTTTGGAACAATTGAACACAAGGCCACCCCTTAATGCCTGATCTCTGTAATATGTCTGGTCCCAGTTTTCTTCCTTCAAGCCTCCTTCTTGCCTTCTCATCTTTTGTAAAGAAGGATGTTACCTCTGGCATACTGTGTCCTCTTCCTTGACTATCCTTGCACCTGAATAGCAATATCATCAAAACAGGGCATCTGCAGGTTTTATGGACCTGTTTGGTCTATACTAGTCCTCAACAGTGAATGATTGAATGATCAGTGAGCAAATGAATGGTAGATGAATATCAGGGAAGTAAATACAAGATCAATTAAAGTAACGAACATCAGTTCAGGAAGTTTTGAACTAACTAGCAGTAGAAAGTTCTGGAAAGGCTTGTAGTTTAGTTAATACAATCTTCTCCTTTAAAAAATTAAGACTGTGCACCAACCTCAGAAGCTTCCTCTATGCAGCTGAGATATCAGAACTCTTGTCAGTTTATTGGACTTGTGGTAAGTCAAAAACAGTGTCATCCTACTTTGGTCTCAAAAAAAAATCCCATCTTATTTCTAATTACTTGTATTTATTCACATCTGAGGGAGTGAGGATACTTAAAGTTCTCTTCTTCAAAACAACTCCCTTAATTACTTTAGCAAACCACAGTCCACTGCTCCAACTGACCCAGTTTTCTTTGAAAAGTCAATAAATGATGGCACTGAACTGTCTAGCAAGTTTGGGTGGTTGTGATACTTCAGGAAATGATGACATGTGTAGACAACATGAAACTCTTGAAAGTCAGCTCAATGTTATGAAGTAACGGATTCAAGTTCAGAAATAAATATTCATTTTATTCGAATTGGCATTGTGATATAAAAGTTCAAAAAGTGGCAATATTCCAACTTTTTACCAGTCCAAATACCTTTAGTTTTATGACTAAGTTCTCAGAAAGTCTATTGCCTTTTCCTTTTAAACAAATTGCTTTGCCTAAAGAGGGGCTCTTTTTCTCATTTATTTTATGGGAGACAGAGACTGTGTCTTCCCTAAAAGCTGGATATATGAGATGTGAAAACAGCTTTCGAATCAGAGTATGAAGGGAGAGATACAAATTTTCCAGCTTGCTCCTGAGATGTTAAGTCAGTTAAGCAGGAGAGAGTTAGGACCTTTTTGGATGGGGTCAGGGGATAGCTTAAAGGCAAAATGTAGCTCCTCTGTTTCCTGGCATAATGCAAATCTTGTCAGATTCTCCCCAGGAGGATTTAGATTTAATATGGCTTACAAGATTAGCATTCTAGTTGTTGTGCCCAGAGATTGAGTTACCATTGATTCTGAGCTAAGTTTGTGTGTGGTATTTTTCTTCTCTCGGAGACTCGACTGAGTTCAAGAGAGAAAGGTACCGCAGCTAAGCGTGGGTTTGCCTGACGTGCCCCACAAAGGCCATGGGGGTTTTCAAGCATGTGGATGGTGTGGTAGTGACCCGCCAGTGGGAACTTAGCAAGCTACGTGGACAGATTTTGGAGCTCTGGTGCCATGAAGTGCAGGAACTGTTGATCAGTTTTTAATACTTCCCTCAACACCCTACATCTTACCAACTTTTTTCTCCTCTCTTTACATTTCCTCTCCATATGCACATGTTGTGTTTATTTGGAGATAGGGTTTCACCATAGAGGCCAGGCTAGCCTTGAAATCATGATTCTCCTGACTCAGTAACTAGATAACTGGGTTTATATGCACACCCTATCCTATAAACTTTCTAGGTGAGGCTGTACAGCTGTTATAATCTAGTGAATTTTTGCATATTTGGGGATTATGAGGAAAGAAGTAGGTGTTTGTAACATATTATAATAAGTGAAATGCAGTAGTCACTGTAGGAACAAAAATGGTGTACTCAGCTCCATTCTTAAATGCAGGGTTAAAACGTAGTCAGAAACCCATGGGAAAGGAGATGAAAGTGGTAGAAAATTTGCAGCCATTGGACGAGGTTTTCTCAGAGGAGAATGTAGAATAGTCCTACAAGGAAGAAAACCAGGGAAGGGTAAATAGCCCTGTGAGAAGCGGCTAAGACCTTGGCAGTGATGATCACAAGGGGATAAATGGGTGTGTGTGCTAAGTCAGATTTTGTAGGTTCTCAGTTGGAGTTAGGAACTGGATTTTAGCCTTCAGAGAGCAGGGGCTGAAAGTGTTGGCTGGCAGGACTTGGGCTATGTCGTAAGAATTCACTCAGGTACTTTGAAGAGATAAATTTTGATGCTGTAAGCACAATCCTTTAGAAGTTACTGAAATGATGGTTATGAATCCTAGATTTATGGGTTAATTCAAAACTGGTTTTGGTGCACCTCTTGAATGTGTCAACTCATGCAGCAAGATGTTGTTCAAAGCTGAATAGTATTTCTACATATCTGTATACCATCTACATATCTACATATATATATATATCCATATATCTGGTAATGTCTCTCTATAGATCTATATATGATATAGGATGTATATTTATATATTTAATTAAGAAAGTGTTCTAAAATAAATGATTGAATAAAGTTAAAGATATCATTGTCTTTTGTATTACCCATTTTCAGTACTACTCACTTAGCTTCATATTTGTAATATTATTGTTCAAACATTTCCCTTATCCCAGACTTAGCAGGCTACTGGCCGGCTCTGTCCATCTTAACAACCAGCAATGGATACAATCCTCAAATGCAGAAGCTTCAAAATCTTACTCCTATCACCTTTGTGGACACCTCAGACCCAATCTTACATGGAAACTCTGGGAACATAAAATACACAAAAATAAAACATATAGGATTTAACTTTAACATTGCTTATTGAGACTGAAATTGGAAAAGCAAGATAATTACATTAATGGAAAGCTTTTACAAAACACATTTTTACTTAAAATAGAAGTACAGCACTTTCTCCCTTCCTCTTCTTCCCACAAGCTGCTTCTAGATTCCTTCTCTTAAGCCCATTCCATGCCTTCACTCTCAGATTAATAGCATCTCTTTTCTATGATTATTATTGTTATACACATACATATACATGTATGACTATGTATTCATCATTATGTAAATACTATCTGCTGAGCCTGTTTTTGTAGTTTATATGTGTATGGTAGGTTACCATGGAAAGCTTTTAAAAAGTAAAAGTAGCTAGCTAAAATTAGTGCATGATTAAAGTGATTGAAATTCAGTGTAAAAGAAACTTCGCTTAGTCATATCAAAGTTCTCAAAGTATTTCATAACTTAGATCAGCTGAACAGTAGAACTACCTTTGAGACTGGATAAGGCTGGAAAGGTAATGAACAAATTCCTATTCTACAAAGGAAACTGTGTTTCAGGAAGATTAAATGGCATATTTATAATTACAATTTTCATTTCATTGAATTAGACTACAATCAGACAGTTACTATAAATTCTGGGCCATATGACTAGCAAAAGAAATCCACAGATTCAATGTCATTCCCATAAAATTTCAACACAATGCTTCACAGATTTTGAAACAATTTTCAGTTTCATATGGACACACACACACACACACAAAAAGAGGGGGGAGGAGAAAGGGAGTGGGAGAGGGAAGAAAGGGGGAAGAAGGGGAGGGAGGGAAAAGGGGAAGGAGGGAGAGGGGGAGGACGGGAGAGGGAGAGGGAGGAAGAGGGGTGAGGGAGGGAAAGGGGGAACAGAGGGAGAGGGGGAGGGAGGAAGATGGGAGAGGGAGGGAGTGGAGGAGGGAGAGAGAGAAAGAGAGAGAGCGCCAGAATAGCTAAACCAATCCTGAACAATAAGAGAACTGCTGATGGTACTACCCCTGATCTCAAATTGTACTACAAAGCTATAGTAATAAAACCAGGATTGTAGTGGCACAAAACAGGCACATTGATCAATGGAATTGAAATGATTTATGTCCCAGACATAAATCCACATACTTATGAATTCCTGATTTTTGTAAAAAAAAAATGCGCACTGAAAATTCTAGAAATACATATTGCAATAAAGAATGACAAAATCTTCAACAAATGGTTCTGGTCAAACTAGATGGCTGTCTATAGAAGAATCCAAATAGATCAATACTTATCACTCTTCATAAAACTCAGCTGTAAATGGATCAAAGACCTCAGCATAGGGCCAGATACACTGAATATGGGAGAAGAGAAAGTGGAACATAGTCTTGAACTTAATGGCACAGGCAAAGTTTTTCTAGACAGAACAACATTAACACAGGCCTTAAGAACAATGGTTGATAAATGAAAAGCTTCTGTAGGGCAAAGAACACTGCCATTCAGAAAAATGCAGTAAGGCTGCAGAATGGGAAAAGATTTTTATCAAATATACATCCTACAGAGTGAGAATATCCAAACTATATAAAAAGCTAAAAAAGAAAACAAAACCCAAGAAAACAAAACCCAATTAAATTGGGGGTACAGATTGAAACAGAGCATTCTTAAAAGAGAAAAGACAAATGGTTGAGAAACACTTAAAGAAATGTTCAACGTTCTTAGTCAACAGGGATATGCAAATCAAACTACTTTGAGATGTCATCTTATATCATTTAGAATAGCCAAGGTCAAGAAAACAAGACTCTTCATGCTGGAGAGGTTATGGGGTGAGGAGACCATTAATCTATTGCTGGTGACAGTGCAAACTTGTAAGCCACTATGGAAATCAGTGCAGCAGTTCCTTAGGAAATGGGGAATAGATCTACCTCAAGATTGAGCTACATCATTCTTGGGTATATACCCAAAGGACTCTATATCCTACAACAAACACTTGCTTAACCGTGTTCATGGTTGCTCTATTCACAACAGCCAGAAATTGGAAACAGACTAGATGACATACAATGGATGAATTGACAAAGAAAATGTGCTAAATTTACTCAGCTCTCATCAAATTGAAATTTGCTGGTAAATTGAATGGAATTAAGAAAAAAAAAAAAAACAACTATTCTAAGTAAGTTAGCTCAAGTCCAAAAAAGACAAATGTGGTATGTATTTGCTTATATGTGGATGTTAGCTGTTAAGTCTAAGATAAGCAAGCCACAATCCATATAATCACAGAAGTTAGGAGTTGTAAGGGATTGGAAGGAGACCAGAACAATAGTCATGGATGGGTGGGGGTGAGGGGTGGAATGGGAGGACCAAGTGAAGAGAAGTGGGTAAGAGGGGGGGTAAAGGAAGGAATACAGAGAGGAACAGCTAAAACTAAGGGCCGTTTGAGGTGTCTTATGGCAACCTAAGACTAGCAGCCTCTCAAAATATATACACATTTGAAGGAGTTCTAAATGGAATTACTAAATAATAGTGAGACAGAACTCTGGACTTTTCTCATCGCCAAATGAAGCCTCCACTTCTGGGAATGGGTTACATCTAATTGAGCTGCTGGCCAAAAGAGCCCCATGAGAACACTAAAATTACTGAGGTAATTGCTGAGACTAATATTTTCTTCTTCTTCTTCTTCTTCTTCTTCTTCTTCTTCTTCTTCTTCTTCTTCTTCTTCTTCTTCTTCTTCTTCTTCTTCTTCTTCTTCTTCTTCTTCTTCCCCTTCCCCTTCCCCTTCCCCTTCCCCTTCCCCTTCCCCTTCCCCTTCCCCTTCCCCTTCCCCTTCCCCTTCCCCTTCCCCTTCCCCTTCCCCTTCTTCTTCTTCTTCCTCTTCTTCTTCTCCTTCTTCTTCCTTTTCTTTCCACAAACTGCCGGTAAGGCCTTGTTGCTAAAGATGACAACTATACAGTCCACTGAAAACAGAGAAGCCAAGGTTGTTCCTACCTCGAGCCTTCACACCTGTGGATTAGTGTTCATGATACTGTAAAGTGATCTGCATGCTATCAAAGGAGAAACATAAACACCAACTCAGGTACAAACCCTTCTGTCTACAACAGTGAACCACTTGCAATACGCATTAGTGTGACAGTGGCACAAAGCTTGTGAAACTAACCAACCAATTTCTGATTGGATTTGAGGCCTACTGAATGAGGCGGAACCCATCCCCTGTGCTGTACAAGTGGCAAGAACCTAAGCACAGAGAGCTCAGGGATCTAGGAAAAACCAAATTCTACTGTTCTGCTAGAGAAAGATAGTGATAAAATGACCCCTTAACAATATTCTTCTATACCCACATATCAGTGTCTTTTTAGCCATTGTCTGTGAAGTTTCCTCTTGCAGTAGATATCAACTAATATGGAGACCCAGAGTTAGACAATGTAAAGAGAGTGAGAGACTTTGGAACACTCAGTCCTGAACGGCATGTCTCCATCACTTCCCTCCCTCAGGGTTCAGGGAGTCCTGGGATAGAGGAGGTAAAAAGGTTCTAAGCCTCAAAATGGAGGACACAAGCAACCAAGGCCTTCTAAATACCACAGGACTGGCACACATATGAACTCCCAGTGAGTGTGGCAGCATGAACAGGTCCTGCACTGGTCTGGGCCTGAGGGGGTGCCATTCACTGAGGAAAAGTGGACACAAACTCCCATTCCTAATACAAAAGCTATCTTCAGTTGATAACCATTCTCAACTAAAAAAGTAGTTTTCTCCAGTGGAGTTTTACTCTATACATCAACCACTCTTAAGGGCAGGCCCCATGCTTAGCTGTATGTGGCCAACACAAACTCACTAGCATTTTTGGAGTTTATTTGTCAGGTATTTTTCTTTCTTTCTTTTTTTTTTCTTCAGGTCCTTTGTGTGTGTGTGTGTGTGTGTGTGTGTGTGTCTGTGTGTATGTGTATATAAAATGGTTTCCAGTTTTGCATTTCTGTGGGTCTCTGTGAATGTGTGAATGTGTGTACTTCTGCATCTATATGTATTATATGAACTTTTCCTTTGGCTCTCTTCTTCTGTTTGTTTTTATTTTGTATATTATTATTTGTTTCTCATTAGTATCAAAATGAAAAGAAGGGTATGTATTTGGGTGGGCAGGAAGTTGAGGATCTGAGAGGAGTTGGGGGAGGGGAAACAGTAATCCGAATATATTTTATTAAAAATCTGTTTTTAATTAAAAAACACTCTGGGTCATTTTTATCTGATCGCATTGCCTACCAGAGGGAAATAAATAGTTGTTTATACAATTATTCCTTCTTTTATTCGTCACATGTTTTCCTAGCGCCTATGAGTACAGAGCTCTGGGCTGGATGCTGTGAAATTTATGGAGTTGTAAATCAGAGCCTTGTTTCTCAGGGGGCCAGCTAGAGAGGTAAAAGGCTTTCTAAGAGCTGTGAAGGAGTGGAAAATCATGCCTAATACGACAGTTATAGAACAAGTTGTGAAAGGTCACTGTTAAGATAAATTATTTCTGGCTAAGGAATCATGGGAAGCTGTGTGAGGACTGTGGTGTTTTTGCTGAATCTTAACGAGTGGTTGGCATTTGGGCAAACAGTGAAAAGGTGTAAACCCCAGAAGTGAAGCAGATGGAAACCTAGACTGAAGGGTCCTAGAAACCCTGAGCCATCCATCCCTGCCTCTGGTGTGGCAGGTTTGCAAGTACAGAGGCCGAAGAAGCGGCTTGGAGACTGGAGTGACCTTGTAGCTTATTCTGGAGGCAGAAAGTACTGAAGAGAGCTATGAGGGAGCCTTGTACTGAAGAGAGCTATGAGGGAGCCTTGTAGTTCAAGCTTAGACACATGCTCTCCACTTTAGAAGCTCTATGATCATAGCCAGTTTATATAACTCCCCTAAAATTTTAATAGTCTATCCATAAAATGAGAACATGTGTTAAATATTTTATTAATATTTTCAAATATTGGGTGTGAAGATTAAAAGGCAGAATGCTTGAAAATCAAAAAGCACATGAAAGCCCTCAGAGAAAATTAATTTCTTTTCTCATTTTTGGTACATTGCGGAGCCAAGGGTTTGCCAAAGGGGCTCTTGTAATGAATCTTATGTTTTAGTAAAGCAAATGTATTGGGTGAGTTGGAAGAGAAAGAGGGTAAAGGCTAGAAGATGAGAGGCAGGAAGGTTTCCTTCTTTTAATTACAATAGAGCACATGAAGAACTAGATGCCTCAAAGAAACACCACTGCTGGGAATGCTTAATATCTAGACTATTAAAAGAACATTTCATCAAACTAATTATATCACAGTAAAATACCCACAGGGTGAGATGAAATCAGAATTATCTGTAGAATTTTGCTAGTTTATTTAGTTGTTAGCCCTCTCCAGCTAGATACCTTTTGACCTTCTGGAATAGCGTTTTATGAAACTCAACAGTATTACCTGGACAGATATTTATCTAAATTATGGATGTACCTAATTTTAAATGAGTGTTTTGAGATTCATTTACAATCAGGCACTTTGATCATCAAGGTGTGCCACTAGCCTAACTAGCCAGCAGTTCTACTATCAGATAATGCGAAAGTCAAGTAAGAATAGGCTGCTATCTGGTGGATGGTTTTGGCTTTGGGTTTTCTTTTATGGAGTGTCTATGAGGTTCAAAAGCCACTCTCCACTTGTTAGAATCACTTTCCAATGATGAAATAAGGCTTGAGAAAGACTATTACTTATGGACAGATAATCATACACATTTATATTTTCACAAGTGCCTAAGCATTAGCAAAATATCTGTGAAACTGACAAGTGAATACATAGAGCATTCTCTGCATGCAGTACACTACTTACAACTTACGGTTTTAATCAAGTAGGATTAATAAGCATTTTAGTAAGAGTAGGAATCAAACGTGACCTTGATGTTGGCTATATAAGTTGATAGAAAATGTGTGTGTTTGTGTGTATGTGTTTGTGTGTGTGTTTGTATGTGTGTGTGGTGTGTGTGTTTATATGTGTGTGTGTTTGTGTGTGTGTATGAGAGAGAGAGAGAGAGAGAGAGAGAGAGAGAGAGAGAGAGCAAGAGAGCAAGAGAGAGAGCACTTTTGTGATGATTGTGTAAAAACCATTCAACCTGTCAATAAAATGCTGACTGGCCAATGAGCTGAGGCAGGATTAGAAGGTGGGACAACCAACAGGGAGAGAGATTTCTGGGATAGGGTCAGGCAGGGATTCACCTCATACTCTGAGGAAGAGACAGACACATGAAACTGAAAAGAAGGTAACCAGCCATGTTGCATGCTTAGGAGAGAATAAGCTGGGTTATTGAGATCTGATAGTCAGGAGCAGAGCCAAAGCTATTGACCTAAGCAGTTATTTATATACAAGAAGTCTCAGGGTTGTTATTTCTGGGAACAAAGTGGATGGGTGGAAAATCATAAGGTTTCAGATGGCAATAACTCTGTGTAAGTGTGAGTGTATGTGTGTGTGTGTGTACATGAGGCCATTCAATGAACTAATTAAATCTGTTTTCCTAAGCTTCCTCCTGTCATTTTATGACAAGAATGACTACAAAATTCAGTTGCCATTTCAGGGTTTCCAATGCTAGTGCAGTTGATGAATCTCCTGAAGACATGTCCTAGCTTTTGAGTTCTTGGCAAACCCACAGAGAAGCTCTTTGGATCTTTATCCACTGGGACAAATTGAAAGCCCCAAAGCTCTTGGCTATGCACATAGCTGTGCAGTGTGACTGCAGTGATACATGACAGACACTTGGAAGGCTCAACATTATCCATCTGTACAGGGAGACTGTCATTAAAGCCAAACTTTTAGAGTTTCCTAAGAAAGCTTCTGAGGGGAAAAAAAAAAAACCTCATCATATTCTTCATGCTCTGTGTAAATCTTTATCATAATTCAAGTCTTCCCAACATATCTGTTTTGGCTTTGATTCTAACCTCCATGTTTCTCTATGTTTTCCATTTTTATTCAACTTCTATTCTTACTCTCCAGTCCTTTCAAAAAGGCCTTTTAAAATGGACAGTTTGCTCTGTAAAAATCCCTCTTGACATTAGCAAAGCCCTTCGACATTCCCAGTTTTCACTCTACTTCATTATCTTCTGTCCTTACTTTATTCTCCACTCTGGGCTGGTCCTTTACTTCCCTCCACTTCCCTCAGAATCTGAGGCTGGAGAGGTAAGCATCTTCTTAGTTCCTCATTACACTTCCAACCAACCGTCAGACCTCAGTCCCTTTAAAAAGCAGCAGGACAGAGCAGACTCACAGTCTTTTAGCTAATTCCAGGCCCCACTCCTTATCCCTAGGACAGAGACACTCCCTTTCCCTGCTCTAGATTACCATCCTCTTCACCATGCACGCTCTCATAATTCTCAATGATTTAAGCGTCCACAGGAACAAAGCGTTCAGCATTCTGTCTTAACTGCTTCACTTCCAAAGATCTCACCCTGTTTCACCTCCACCCTCACTTCTCTCTCATCTGTAAACACTGCAGTACTTGGAACTTTGTCCCAGTATGAGCTTTTCAGTGACCATACCGTCTAAAATGAGAAACAATCGCAACTGTTGGCGTAGGTGGTGTTTCCCACTAATTCCCACCCTTCCTCTTAGTCTTCTCATCTGTGCTCATCCGGACACTCAGTCCATGCTTGGTCTGAACGTAAACTCACTACATCTCTTTTACCTTCCACATTCAAGTCCAAGATCATTCACTGTGCTCATTTCAGAAATCCCCAAATCTGCTTAACTCCAGCTCTGCCACTGAGGTGCTTCTCCCTGCAGTATAGCCAGATAGAAACTATCATGCTGATTCTGTCATCTCTGAGCTTGCAAAGCTCAGGTGGGTTTCAGGAGTGCCAGCTTCCT
This sequence comes from Arvicanthis niloticus, assembly GCF_011762505.2. Classification (NCBI taxonomy): domain Eukaryota; kingdom Metazoa; phylum Chordata; class Mammalia; order Rodentia; family Muridae; genus Arvicanthis; species Arvicanthis niloticus. The sequence goes on along the minus strand of NC_047661.1, from coordinate 103,701,020 downwards.
GTCTGCACTGCCCTGCTCAGATCACTTCTCGAGTCTCCTGGAAAGCATTTTACATCCAACTCTCTCAAACACCTAGAGCTTAATTCTCAGTGGTTGACCTCACTTTTTATGTTATTTGGAAAGCAAAAAGATTCCAAAGTGAACTTCATATTCCCCAAATCAAATCTTCCAATCTATTTGTGCTTCATAATTGTCTTCATTACTATTGTAGTGAATGAAGTGGTAAAGAACAGCCAAGGTGATTTTGAGAAACAATGAGGAGGCTTTACATTCTAGACATTTTTATCAACTACATTTATGAGGTGGCATCATTGGAAAAGAGGAGAGTCATTAGAAGAGAAGAGTTAAAAAATGGCCCACATGGAACAGCGTTGATGAAGATGACTCTATGGAGAAAGTGTGGTCTTAAGGAACTCTCTCTCTCTCTCTCTCTCTCTCTCTCTCTCTCTCTTTCTCTCTCTCTCTCTTTGCATATGTGTGTGTGTGTGTGTGTGTGTGTGTGTGTGTGTCTTCAGGCACTTGTGTGACACAGAATGCATGCCCATGTCATGAAATGCTGGTGGAGATAAGAGAACCATTCTTGGGAGTCCTTTGGGACTCACTTTTCTCCTGCCACCTTGTGGGTTCTGGGGATTGAGTTCACATTGTCAGGCCAAATGGACAGGTACGGGAAAATGAATACTTTGGAACTCTGATTTAATGTTACATCAAAATTTTTTTTTTTTTTTTTTTTTTTTTTTTTTTTTTTTTTTTTGGTTTTTCGAGACAGGGTTTCTCTGTGTAGTCCTGGCTGTCCTGGAACTCACTCTGTAGACCAGGCTGGCCTTGAACTCAGAAATCCGCCTGCCTCTGCCTCCCAAGTGCTGGGATTAAAGGCGTGCGCCACCACCACCCGGCTACATCAAAAAATTAATTCTAGTTGATCTAATATAAAAACAGCAATAAACACTTATGAGGAAAAGCCCATTACCATGATATGCTATAGGTCAAATGATCTTAAATAAACACAGAGAGGGAAGGAACATAAATTGAGTTGCAATAAAGTTAAAACCCAGTCATTAAAAAACCACATTAGCACAAGAGTGGAAAAGAAAGCTACAAAGTGAAAAATTTGTGCAATACAAATAGCTGATGAAGGAAGAGATTATATACATAATTATCACACTCCGTCAAGGAACAAATAGTCACCTAAACAGAGAGTAGGAGGATGATTTACATTAACACTAAGTAAAAGGCATTTGATGTTGTCAGTTACTAGGAAAATGCAGAATTTAATCAGGTCAGCCATAGCAGTGTACAGGGACTTTGATGTCTATGAAAAGAAACAATAGCAAATGTTGGCATAGGTGGCGTTTTCCCACACAGTTGCAGTTGCTCATTCCCAGAAGAATTGCTTTGGGAACTGTTGGACAATATCTACAAGAGCTAATCACACCTTGAACACGTCTACACCTCAGCGACTCTCTTTCATGAACACACAAGAGAATGCAAAGAGACGCTCATCAAAACATGATCAAGTGTGTTTATGGCAACATTTCCAGGATGGTGTCAAACTTGGAAACCACCAATATCTTTGACGGTAGAATGGATAAACAAACTGCAGCATATTTAACACAAAGAAAGGCTATCCCACAATGAGATTCAACAAATTGCATCAATAGGCAACAATATGGGGGAAAATCTATAATAATAAAAGCAACACTTATTGTAAGATAAATGAAATTCAGATTGCCAATCTTTCCTTAAGTCTTCAAAACCGCATGCCTAATGCTTGCAAAGCCTCGAATTCTTTCAGAAGCCATGAATATGTTCTTCTTAAAGAATGAGTGCTGTTATTTTTCCGTGCCACTACTTGGAACACTTCCTTAAGAACAGTAAAGTTACCTTGACATTGATTGAGCACAGGCAGCTACTTTCTGAATTAATGCTTATGTCATCAGACGAACCATGAAGATCCATTGACCACACTGCATCATTACCTTTCTTGAACTCTTACCAAATCTATACAAAACAGTAACAACAGTAGCTGCTATATTACAGAACTGTTGTGAGAATTAAACGAGATAATGTGTGTGACTGTGATAGCTCTGTAGGTGCTTGTGTTTAATACAGATGTTTTTTAATTCACCATAAACAGGGTTATCATCAGAAAACCCTGACACGCTCATAAAAATTACTACTGATTTCAGGACACACCACCCAGAGCTGTTGAAGCTGAGTGGTGGATAGGCCAGGAATTTTATATTTTGACTGGCATTTGAAGTGATTCATTCTGCACACTCAAGTCTGAGGACTACCACCTACCGACCAGCTTTTCTCATTTGTTCTTCAAAGTTTGCATGGAGCAGTCAGCATGCAGTGAATGCTTCCTGACAGGATGACTGCTATTCAGTGTTACCAGAGTGGTATGTTACAAATTATAAAAGGAATTTGTTACAGATCTACGCAGCATACAAAAAAGTTCCATGTTTTGATTGCAGAAAAATATGAAAAGAGTTGCTGTTGTGTTAGTGGTATCAAAAGTGAATTCAGCTCCAGCCATTAGACACTTCACAAGTCAGGTATTTGACTCCTCTCCTGTTTCCTTACAAAATAATCCATTTCACTGGGACTTTTATTGCTTCCTTTCTCCGACCCCCTTTTGACAATGCAGTAGGCACAGAATTGTTCTCACAGACAGGATAAGTACCATATTCTCTGGGTCTGAAGTATTCACATTAAGCCCAGAACTAGGCAGTCATGACCACTTTCATTCTTACATCTGTATTCATTTACTGGAAAGTCCCAGGGAAAACGTCAAGTAAGACATCTTCCACTGCTTAACTCGAGTAGAAATCTGTTAGAAATCACAGTAGCTACTTGATTATTTTGGTCTATGAAACAATTATGTGACTTATTGCACTGAACCAAAATTTTAGGAACAAGGCTGACCCAGCGTCTGGTTAAAAAAAAAAGTAAACACACACACACACACACCCAAAATAGGAGTTACTTCTGTCTCCCATTTTGTCCCATCTAATTAAGTAAACTTAGAGATAAAGGTAGAATAGATATTCTGTTTAAGGTGTTTCCAAATGTCCTTCTTCAGTAAAGGAACTATTTTACATACTTTATTATGGAAAGGAAGTGCAGGAACTCAGTTTCATTCATTTTTCAACTACTGTTGGCTCTCTGTGAAAACCTAAATTCTCTAAATCAACTGAAGTGTCTTTAAGACATGCTCATTTCCTGAGTTAAGGATGAGGGTGGTTGGACAGAGATGGAGAACTTAACCCTAGGCCACAAGATGGGCTTACTGTCCGACAATTTAACCGTTGCTGTATGATCATCAAACACTCTTGACTTTGTGGTGCAATGACTAACCTTGAAGAAGACTCTGGACACTAAGACCTGTCCCTCCTTTGCCTCCTCTTTCTCCTCCTCTTCTTTTTCTCCTTTCCTTCTTTACATTTTCAATGTTTGTTTTATGAACTTTCGAGATAGGCCCTTACTTGCTTGCTCTGGCTGACCAGGAACTCACTATGTAGACTAGACTGACATCTAACTCACAGAGACCTGCCTGTCTCTGCTTCCTGAGTGCTGGGATGAGAGGTGTGTGCCCTATGCCCTGTTCTCTACCTCTTCTTTCTAATGCTGAAAGAAATTATTTTCTGGGAGTGATGGTAAATTTTGACAGTTTGCTAAGCAATGGAGATTATGCTGTAAGCAAAAGTCTTTGCAAGACAGAAGCTTCTACAAAACACTGGAGTCATAATTTTTCCAGACTGGTTACTGGCGACTCTTACAAGGGCCAATTCCAAGAACAACTGAACTTGAAGCAAGGGTTCTCTGTCCTGAAGCCAAAATCACAAGGCACGTAGATTAAAGCCATCAACTGTTCAGAAGTAGCTTGACCCCTTGACCCATTTGCTTTATCTTCCAAACCGAATCTGCACCATGAAAACAAGTTATGACCACGTATCTTCTGACAAAGTAAAAAATAGAAAAGTGTGTGAACACCTTAAGATGAGCTATTTAGCAAAGTGTTGGTAGCATTTCTTAGTCCCCTGGGCTGTGCTCGTGACTCAGAACCCTTCCCCACACTGGAGGAGAAAGAACAGCAGAGAATCCCACTGAACCCATTGCATTTTGTGAACTGCCTTGGCAGACAGATATGACAGCACAAGAGCAAAGCACCCAACAAAGATGCAAGCAGAGTCATATTCCACACCGGTCATATTCCATGTCACCTTTACTGTTTCTGTGGCCTCCGTTCTCTCTGTGATGATCTGGGGTTTCAAAGATGCAATTCTAAATTTTGTAACAATCTAAGACTTGTAAATGACATTTTCCTCTGTGAATTCTGCTCTAATACCTGAGATGAAATGTGAATGCGCTTGACAATCTAAACAGATTGGGAAGCAGCAACCATGGAGCTCTCTGGTTGGTGGACGAGTGTAAAACTACTGACACCATTCAAAAGCTCACAGCTGGCTGCCAGGGGAGCAGGGAGGAAAGGGAGGAGATTAGGGCCGGGGTGTTGACACTAATGATGAGGGGCTGTTCATTCATTCATTCATTCATTCATTCACTTGTTCATTCATTGGGTTGTTTCCCCTTACTTTTGGATCCTCTCTTAAATTAGAAACCAGTTTTAAATAAAGGCTTACAATTTTTTCCAAGTAACACACAGAAGCAGTAACACTTACTTTCCGGTAATAAACTGGCTCCTGGACGGTGTGCAAATAGGTTGGACATAGTAGTTCTCCAGTTTAACTCCTTCTGCAGCGAGTTGGTCAAGAGTGGGCGTCTTTATCTCAGATCCGTGGTAACCTACGTCTCTAAATCCCTGATCATCAGCTAATATAAAAATGAGATGGGGCTGGGAGGTGCCCGCTGCGCCTGCTTCAGGTCTCTCTTCAACTTGAGCGCTTAGGGATCCCTCCTCTTCTAAGTCCTGGCCCCAGCACAGGTAGCCATAGGTGAGCAGGCTGAGGACCCAGAAGCCTGCCAGGGCACCCATCGCTACCATCTTTCCAGGCCAGATCCTGGCCTGTAGAGATAGCGGAGGCAGAGGCTCCGCACTGTCCCTGGGGGCCATTCACTTTGGTCCCAGCAGAGACTCCACAAGCAGAACCCTGCCCCCTTTGCTGCTGGCACACTCATACATGCGAAGGGGTAGATCCAGCCGAAAGAAGGCTGTGAGGGAATCTTGTTCCCGTCCCCGATGCCACCACTTCTCACAACTTCAATCCTCTGGAGATGATGATTTAACCTCTGAACGCTGGAAAAACTAGAAGGGAGCAGAGGTCCTCTCGACCCGACCGGCTTGCATGTTTTTACTTAAAAAAATTTTTTTTTTTACCTCCTAACATCACTCAGCAGCGTACAGAAAAACATAAAAAGTTAGTATCTTCACCCAAAAGTTCTCAAGACAAGACAAGACAAGAATGGGAGGGACTTTTGGTAGTCACACCGTCCTCCACATCTTTGGGGAGCAGGACTGCGCCCATCCACAGGCAAGCACCAAGGGTGGTGGGACTGACATCGGTCCAGCCTTCCAGGCACCCGGGAAGCCTTGCCAAGTGGCCCCGAGCAACTCCTTGCTTATGGATGAATGACAGGCTGAGCCGAGGGGACCTTCTTCGTGTTGGCCGCTTCCCCTACCTTTTCAGGGATAGTTCCTCATTTTCCGCTGTGCGTTTGTCAATCCTCTTGACCCCTTTCCGGGCCCCGAAGTGAGAAAGGATCCTGACCCAGCCGGCCTTCTCTCCCGGCAATTCCTTCTCCACCCCGCAGCGCTTGGGGACTTTCACGGAGTCCTGGCCGGCGATCGCAGATCGCACGTGTCCTCTGTGGGTGCTCCAGCTGCTCCAGCGAGCCCTTGGGTGGCTGACTTAGTTCTAGCCATCTGTGCCTTCTTCCTCTACTCGCCAGGCAGTCGCAGCCGGAGATACATGCTTGCTGGTTGAGGGCGGGCCCAGCCCAGGGAGGCGTTGGCTCTACGCCCGCCTTTCTGCGAGGAAAAGGATGGACCCGGGAAGGGCGGCTTCGCTGCAGGGCTGCTCCCTGGGGTCCCCAGTGAGACTCCCCAGTGCAGGTGAAAGACGATCATTCTGTGGGTCTGCCCTTGGACGGCCCACTTGTTCATCCTGAAACTTTGGAAGCTACTGGAGCGAGTGAGAAGAGAGCAGGAGAATCAACAGATGGCACAGAACACTCTATGGTTTTCCTTCATTGCTGGACTGACTGCACCACCCCCCCCCCGCCCTCCCCCCACGCCGCCATCCATCCACCGCCCATTACTGTCCCTCCCTAGCTTTGCCTTTTCTTTTCTCCTTAGTTTTACTGACAGCAGCCACAAAGTGCAACTTTTAAACTAACAAGTACCTTTTCTATCAAGAGTTGACTTTCCCAGCCCGATTTATTCACTACTCTTTTCTTAGTGAAGATGTTAAGAATGCAGGCTTCTTGCCTCTCTCCAAAGTTTCAGGGTTTTCCCCGCCAAGACTTTAGAGAGAGATGAGGGTTATACCCAGAAGGAGGAAGCTCATCTGTGTGTATAGTGTTGAGTCAGGGATTCATGTGCTAACCTGGAACTTACTATATACCTGAAGGTGACTCTGAGCTTCTGATGCTCCTGCCTCCACTTCCCCAGATTGTAAGATTTTTTTCAAGTCAGGTTTATATAGTGTTGGATTAACACCCCTCCACACACACACACCCTCGGCACAGTGTCATATAATGTTGAGTCAACCCCCTGCCATCTGCCAGCTGAGCTCTGTTTCCAGCCTTTGCATTTTTTTGCAGTGAACATTGCTTCCTGTCTAGTATCACTGGGTATTCCCCTCTCACTTCTCCCCCTCCCTCTCCCTTTCTCTCTTTCCACTTGTCTCTCCTTTTTCTTTTGTCTCTGGCCTCTCCCTATGAAAGAAGATTGTTTTCACTGAGAAAACATACTTTATTTTTACTACAGTTATAACCTTTTAAAACACTGCCCAGAGGCAGGCTCTCAATAGAAGAGGCATCAATGCCAAAAGTTATATATAAATATGCATCATATACTACATATATATATATATATATATATATATATATATATATATATATATTCCCATTTTTTTCAACACTTTCTCACTGAACACCTAGTATAGACTGGCATATAACATGCAAGAGTCAATTAATGGCTAAGTCATAATTCCAAGTTTCATTTAGCTGTTATTTTTAATTCCCTCTTGTTACTACAGTTCCTGTCAGCTTTGCAGGCAAACTTGGTGAGATGGAAACTTAAACTGGAAGACAGAATGCTATTTTATGCAGCTAATTTTGCCAACATGCACAGGCAGTTGCTTATCCTGGCTGCTTCCAGGAGATTTAGAAGACATGCTTAGAATTGGGAGTAGCAACTCTTTAAGTTTAAATTTCCGAACTTATAAGACTCAGTCCTACTGGGAGATTGAAAGGACTGGGAGATTACAAGTAGGGCTCCAGGCTTCCCTGGTCTAATGGGGCAGGGGCTGGAGTGAAAAAGTTCACTACCCAGCTACAGTTGGAGAGTTAATGAGTAACATGGAAGGAGGCTTGTCTGTGTTTCTGTGTGACAATAACAAGCATTTCCAATTTAGATTTCTGGCAAGAATTTTCTTTAAGCCAACATTTATGCAATATCTCCTGTGAGCTAACCATAATACTCTGGACACAGATACACTGATACTTCTAAGTCTTGATGTAGAGCCTCTTATACTCTGTTATTCTAGACTAGGCCTGGGGAACATTCTTCCACTTGACAATAGTGGACCAGTTGGGCCAGTAATAGCAGTGGGAAGCAAGGAGTGAACTAAATTAGAATGTCTGGGCTCTGATAGATCCTATACTATGGTGGAGAAGAAAGGTCCTGCTCAACTAAAACCTTCAGGCCCCAAGTGTTACTGTGAGAAGGCATTCTGGAGAAGACAAAAGCAAAGAAATAAAACAAACACACCTCCTGTAAGATGTGTGTGGTTAGGAGGTGAGGTAATTCAGAGGAGTGAGCTTTAAATAGAAAAGGATATTATTTTATTTGTTATCTTTCTTTTTTCTGCAGAAATTTTGGATGTGTAAATATGACTTCAAAGCTCCTTCTCTTCAAAAGATTCGCTTACAAATGAGGTTTAAAAATCATTCTCAGCCAACAAGCACAGACTGGTCACAATTGGCAGCCAAGCGTCTATTGTCTGTCTACTTGGATTATAAGCACACAGGCAACATTTCCTACCACAGAGTTGGAATTCATGCTCTCTTGTTTTAGACAATAGTCTCACCTCCCTCATGAAACGTCAAGTTGAAGTATCTGTACAGCTGAGCAGTTTTCTCCTGATTTTAGAACCATCATTCTCGATTTCAGCCATCCATTGTTTCTATGGAATCTTGTCTTAGGTTTATTTTGGTTTGGGCATACTTAATTATAAATAAAACCCCATTTAGTGACAGAATGGCCATATGTCTTAGTTACTGTTATATTGGTGTGAAGAGACAGCAAGAGTAAGGAAACTAAAAGAAGAAAGTATTTCATTAGAAGCTTGATTACAGCTTCGGAGTGTTAGGCAATTGTCATCATGGCAGCAGGCAGGCAGTCATGGCACTGGAGAGTAGCTGAGAGCTAACATCTGATCCATAAGACGTAGGCAGAGGTAGAGATGAAGACAGAGCTGTATACTAAGGGGATCTGAAGAGATGGCCCATGACTTTTTGGACATTAAAAGTCGATAGTTTTATGAACAGGACATGCCACTCTAGTATGGTTTCTTCTGGGCTGAATTTATAGGAATGGAATCAACAAAGAACACATCATCCCATGAGTTCGACTAATTGTAATGTCCTTTCAAGATGTCTGACACTTGTGAAGCCTTTTGATTGGAACAAGTAGTGATGAAGAATATAGAAAGGAAGTTTAGGAATTTCTTTTTTTCTGGGGATGTTTGGAGGAGTACAGGGTGGACTTCCACATTTGCCAGAAAGTTTGAAATTTTCATGGTAATGCATCCGTTTGTTAAAATACTAGGCTTTGGTTATGAGAACTGCTGTTCATTGAAAGCTCAACAACAAAAAGTAATTAATTGACTAGGAGGGAAATGGATACAAGTTTGGGGACCCCAGGTAGAATTTTCTTTGATAATAGAAAAATCAACTAAAAGGTAGGGTAAATTAGGGGCATGGTAGCTCCTTGGAATGGGAATCCCAATAAGACAAACATAGTAGCAGCAGCTCTACCCTGGGGGACAGACTTAGGGTGTAAGATCACTGAAGTTGACAGTAGAGAGTACAGCGGTGAGTATCTGTGACCATCAATAAATAGGAAAGTGAAGAACACCATCAACAAGCAGCAAAATCAGTAACTGGGCCAGTATTACTCTGGGGCACACATGTTCAATCTCTCCATAGGATAACATTGCTCAAATCCAGTTAATGCAAGGATAGAATTGCTCTAGCTTGCAAACTGCATATGCTTAGTATTTAAAAGGCGATTAGACAATACTCCTACCATTTTATTCTTCTTCTTACCCATAGATGTTTGTTTTTAAGTAAGCATGTACTCAGATGCTTAAAAGATGTAACACATTTTAAAGGCAGGTTTAGAAATTGGAAAAAGAGTCCATTAATGACTTACAGATGCCTTAAGAAACTCACCGAGCTTATGTGTAAGTTAAGTACTTAAAAAATGAAGAAATATCATAAACTTTAAATTAAAGCACAAATAATATAAAACAGATGTTTGTCCTAATGTGGTCATGTTGACATGGGTCTCTCTCTGTGTCAGTCAGGTTTGCGTTACTGTTACAAAATACCTCAGGGAAGCAGCTTACTTTGGCACAGTTTGGAGGCACTGAGTCAATGATCCATGGCCCTGTTGGTTTTGTGCTAGTGGCAGAACAACTTATCATGGTGGGAATGTCTGGGGCATCAAAGAGAGAGTTAAAAATGTTAGAACTCCACAATTCACCATCAACACATGGCCCAAGTGATCTTAAACCTCCCATAAACTACCATCTCTTGACGTTTTTACCCCTTCCTAACAGTGGGTTTGGTTGTAGAGTGATCCTTGAACTCGCGAATCCTCAAGAGATACTCATCCAAACCCTCACAACACAGCACCATAAACTCATGGTTCAGAAGGAAATTCACACTTGAGTTCCTTACTTTCTGATTATTAAAAATGGTCAGTTAATGTGGTAAGAGAAGAAGGAAGGTGTAGGTAGGAGATACCAGGGGCAGCAGCTTGTGCAGGGGCTGATGGATGCAGATGGAGTCAGAGAAAGCATTGAGAGGAAAGATCACCTTTAAATATAGCTTCTCTAGATGATGTCTACAAGCAGGATCCCAGTGGTAGGAGACCAGTGGTAGGAGACCGTCACTTCTCGAGGTTAAAGTAAGTAGTGTAGGAATGGGTTTTGACAGAGGTAGAATCCAGGCTCTAAAATAGTCAGTGATGTTCAGGAAATAGTGAAAAATTACTCAGTAATGAAATTAGTAGAAGTTGGTGATTTCAGAATTAGAATGAGGGGGAGGGAGGGAGAAAATCCTGGAAGAAATGACTGGAATTGGGGAACATTTCAAGGGTGAGAAGGAAAGGTGCAATGGATACTCCATAGAATCTATGAGAATAACCCTAGCATAGACTCCTAGTAAAAGGGGACACGGGGCCTGAACTGGCCATCTTTTGTAACCAGAAGGCCTTAAGTTGAGGGATGAGACACCAGTCAAACCACAAAACCTTCAACCTACAGTTCGTTCTGCCTGCTGAGTGGGCTGGGACCAGAGCCTAGCAGAATCTTTATCAAAGGAAGGTCACAATGGAAATATCACTACATCTTGATAAAATGAGTAGTGTGTTCCAGAACAGGAATAGAGAGGGGTGTGATAAAAGGGTCTCAGAGATTATTAAGGGTGGAGAAGATGAGAAGTTATGAGAGAAACACAATTGCAATGATAAAACTAATCAAAGGTTACCTAATAAAACACTCTGCTAAGTATCTTCCCATGAAGTATGGCAGTGTTGGCAGAACCACTCCATACAGGTAGGCCCATGTGAGAAACGAACACTGTTTGTACAAAGGGGTGGGTGGAAAGAAAGGAACACTAAGACAACAGGAAATCAAATATCTAAAGACCAAGAAGGCAAGAAAACAAACAAACCAACAAAACCACAGCACCAGGAAAGGGAGAGGCTGACAGAGCTGTCAGGCATGACAATGAGGACCAGAGAATATATATCCTGGGTGTCAGGTATCAATTTTTCAGGATACTGTCTCTCAAACAGCTTATGAATGCTTTTTTTTCCCTATGCACTCACAAACATTGACAAGAAAGAATTTCAACATCTGAACACACTGACATTCAAGAGATAGGCTTAAGGAGGAAAAAGGCTTCATCTCAATCAGTAAAAAAGAATTGACAAATGTGAAATAATACAACTAATAGCCTGATAGATGAGACATATGGAATCTTGACAATAAACAGGACAGTTGCAAAAGAAGTTGAAAAAACAAATGTATTCAAAGGCCATCCAGAGACTGCCCCACCTAGGGATCTATCCTGTCTGCAGACATCAAATCCAGATACTATTGCTGATGCCAAGAAGTCTCTCCTGACAGGATCTTGGTATAGCTGTACCCAAAGAGGCTCTGGCAGAGCCTAAACAATACAGATGCAGATGCAGATGCAGATGCAGGCAACCAAACATTGGACTAAACATGGGGACTCTAAGGGAAGGGAAGAGTTAGGAGAAGGACTGAAGCGCTGAAGGGGATTGCAACCCCATAGGAAGAACAACAATATCAATTAACCAGACCACCCAGAGCTCCCAGGGACTAAACCACCAACCATAGAGTACACATGGAGAAACCCATGGATCCAGCCACAGATGTAACAGAGGATTGTGTTATCTGTCATTAATGGGAGGGAGTCCCTTGGTCCTGTGAAGGCTCAGTGCCCCAGCACAGGAAAATGCTAGGGCGGTGAGACAGGAGTGGGTGGGTGGGTGGGGGAGCACCCTTATAGAGGTAGAGAAAGGGGGATGGGATAGGAGCTTGCAGAGGGGAAACTGGGAAAGGGGGACAACATTTGAAATGTAAATAATTAAAATAACCAATAAAATAAATAAAAATATTTTTGTTAAAACATCAAGACTAATTATAAAAGATGAAAAAATCTGCCTACTTGCTAAATTATGAGTTACTTGACCCATCTTTGCCTCAGTTTTTCTTACCTGTAAAGTAGGAGCAAAGATAGTATTTACTCTAGAATATGCTATGTTAGTTAGCTATTGGCAAACAAACAAACAAAATTCCACAACCATGGGGGGAGCTAGAAAATCTCCCCAAAATTCAACAGTTTCAAGCAACAATAATTCAGTTTTACAAAACTCAGCAGTGGGCCAGCTTTCTTCCTAGTATTTTCTCTCTTTTGTGATCAGTGACATAGGTACATGCTCCTGTCATATTAATACCTGAGGAGCATAAGACCAAGGAAGAAAGCATACACTTGGCCTACCTCCTTACATCTTATTGGTCAATAACAAAATTACAAGATGAATGTTAATGTCAAGAAGTAAGAAATACATTCTTCCCAGGATGAATCTATTTAAAAATAAAACCTGTGGATCTACCAGAGTTGATGAATTGGGGTTGATAATTAAATCTACTTTGGTTGACTTGAGAATGATATGATTTAATATCTGAGAAGTATTTCAGAAATTACCGGATGTATATTAAATACTGTGGTGGTTTGAATAAAATTGGATCCCATAGGACCATGGGGAGTGGCACTGTTAGGAGGTGTGGTTTTGTTGGAGTAGGTGTGCCTTTATTAGAGGAGGTGGGCATTGAGGTCTCAAGAGCTCAAACCAGTTCTCTTCCTGATGTCTACTGATCCTGATTATAGAGCTCTCAGCATCATGTCTGTCTGCCTGCTGACATGCTTCCTGTCATGACAAAATAGAATAAACCTCTGAAAACTAGCCCTAATTAAATGTTTTCCTGTATAAGAGTTCCCATTGTCATGGTGTCTCTTCACAGCAATAGCAACCTTAACTAAGACAAATACTATAAATATTCATTTTAATTTTTATCCTAGTTATAACCTTTTAAAAAACAATTTATAGGTTAGCATTATTGTAATAAAACATATCACTTTAATGCTGACAATACAGAATGCAGTATCCAACAACTTCAAATTCTCATTCTTGTTATATAGTGTACAATATTACATAATCATGATGTGTGTTCATAAAACACAGGAAAGGCAAAAAATGGATCTGGTTCTGTAGAAAAACAATATGTAAAATAAACTTTTCAAAATGAAAGGGTAAATATTCCAAGTGATGAGCATAATATTTATGCAGTTACGTAACTATGCTAAAAATAACCCATATACCACAGCATATGCCAAAAAATCTATCTCATTTAGAAAGAAAAACACTTCTTAAAAGAGTACTTTAGAAATGCTGATAGAAGTTTGAAAGGCTAGACATGTGTAGGCATTATTTTCAGCTTTTCAATGATACGGGATCTTCTGTGACTTATGGCTGATCATGAAACAAATTCAAAAGACCATTAAGCCAGAAGTTTTAACTGAGGAACTAAGAAACAAAGCTGTGAGTTTTCCAAAACCATGTGCCAGAACAAGATGCCAATTTTCCATACAGATTATAGAAAACCAGTTGTACAACTCTTAAGATCCTTACCTACTCCAATGTATGCAGATTGAAGAGGATTCTTGAGGGGACATTTTTACAAGGGGATTGTTATGTCCTGAATACATCTACCTGTAATGCTGGGCTGTGGTGGGAAATTCTGACCTGAAATTCACATGGTCTGATGCTTGACTTTCTCCCAGAAATCTGTGGGGTAGCTGTTGGTGACCAGAGAAAAAGCATAGGTCACAGAAGGCTGCTGAATCCTTCAGAACTTCCTTAGGGCAAAGTATACTTGCATGGTCCCTAGGAACGAGATGTTATCACTTGCAAAGCAAAGATGTCTTGGGTGCCCTTGCACCCAAGGTGCAAAGGTGAAAATGCAGTGGCATGGTTCAGAAGGGTTCTGCAGAGTATAGAGGAGGGGTTCTATATTGGGGAGGTGACTCTTGAATATGTCTCTAGATAAAAAGCCCTCAGAGGTGGAAGGCATACCTTTACAACAAAAGTCACTCCATGACACATGCGGGTTCAGAATGCATCATGTTGGTCATCTGACCTAACTTGGAGAAGTTAACTAAGAATAGAAAAGAAGGATTAGACATTCTAGGCAAGCACTACAGTGTTCTAGATCTAGGAAAAGGAAAAAAAAAAGTTTTGCTTCAACTCAACTGTACAGTTTTCATAACTGTATATTGTTGGACTCATTTTTCAGCACTGAGATCAGATCTGTTATAGATACTGATCAAAAAACTGTTAATTGACAATGCTGCTCAAGTTATTGGTTGGAATTGTCCAGTGCAGTAGATTTACTATCTTAGTTAAGGTTTCTATTGTTGAGATAAAACTCCACGACCAAAGCAACTCGGGGAGAAATATGTTTGTTTGGCTTATGCTTCGACATCACTGTTCATCATCAAAGGAAGTCTGGACTAGAACTCAAACAGGCAGGAACCTGAAGGCAGGAATATGGCATAGTGATATTCAGGAGTGGCCCTATCCCCAATGAACTGGGCCCTCCCACTTCAATCACTAGTTAAAATGCTCTACAGGCTTGCCTACAGCCAAGCCTTTTGAAGGCATTTTCTTTTGAGGCTCCTTCTTTTGAAATGACTCTAGCTTGTGCCAAGTTGACACAGAACTAGGCAACAGAGGTAGATATGAATATGTCAGAGATATGAAAACAGCAAAACTAAATTCAAAGTGAAACGAAACTATTTTATTTTCCCCATAAAACACGAAAACAGGTAGACATGTATGGAATTAAAAAGAATTCTTTCACGTTTATAAAATATTACCTCCCAATAAATGTGCAAAAGGATTGGACACAGTTAATATCAATAGGAATGAGTGACAAGAAAATAAAAACATTTAATTCTTAGTAGTGAGGAATATAAAATAAACAGCATAAAACATGTTTATTCTCTTTAAATTATCAAATATACTGTTTTATGATGTGGAATGTTGCTAAGATTAGAATGGTCTTTACATTTACTCTAAGCAAACAATGCAGGAGAATAAAGACAGTAAATTTATAAAACTGATCACCATAGCAACAGTTCAACAGAAAACATAATCATTTAGGAAAGTAGCTTATATTCATTTGGGGACATCTGAATGACACAATACTATGATCATTAGAAGTGTTTAAATATAATAAAAAACAAATTATTTTTATAATGTGTAGAAAACATAAAAATATTCTAAACTACATTTAAAGATATATATATATATATATATATATATATATATATATATTTTTTTTTTTTTTTTCAAACTAGTAAGGTTGAGTCACTGGGCAGAGATAGTGTTAAACAGAAGAGAGGATCGTAAGAAACAGGGAGGTAAGAACACCAGCTGGACAGAGTGGAGACCCCATCCTGGGCACAGGGAGGCCATTAACCCTTGTTCTGCAGCCTCATGCAATGTCTCCTCATGATATAGAACTTAACTTTTCTGAGTGTCGGTGACTTCAAATATATAAAAAAAGTTAGATGAGTCCCAGGCCCCAAAAAAATATCTCCTTTCTCTTTGAGATTCCTTTTCTCTCTCCTTAATAAAAGAACACAAAATTTCTAGGGCAGAAGCCAGTTGGATATCAGCACCAACTATAAGTCAGAGAATGTTCAAACATAAACCAGCTTGAAGAGCTTGTGTCTTTAAAGACTACAGAACTATCTCATGGTAGAATTATATATAATCTTCCCTGTGAGTTATATAGTCATTTTTAAAAATAACTTTCAAATATTTCACATACTTCAAGGAAAGGATTAAGACAGGGTTCAACTTTTATTTCTACTGTCCATCAATTTTTAGTCTGTTACAAGTGTGAAGAGTGTGGTCTGTATCAACTTTTACTGTTACTTTCTGAGGATGAGGTCAGAATAATACACATGAAAATATTTTGTAGCATCTCTGTAAATTTTTATATTTCTCCATAGCTTTGACTTTAGAAAATTCCTTGAAAATGAGTTAGCTGATAATTCAAATGATTCAAATGGCTAGCTTCTGATCTTGCTCTTAGTGATAGCATGGTTATTGTGGGTGGCAATCTACAACCACTAATTTACTAAACCAGAAAAATCTGTAACAACAATTTATGAACAGTAACTCTTATGCCCACAGACAAGTGTTGCCCTCATCTCTTATCTCAGAAACTTCTCTTTGGAACAGGTAGAGACTACTACAGAAAACCACAACCAATCCACACACAGCATTGTGCAGCACAGTCTCAATAGACTTCTACAAAGCACTCCTATACCTAAGACCATTTCAGAAGAGGCGGCAGAAAGATTGTCAGCACCAGAGGACCAGGGATTTTGCTGTGAGATTATGTCTCTTAATAATGTCAGATTTTAATTTTGGAAACATTTTCAACCATCATAATGTAAGGGAATCCTTTATTAGTCCAAATCTTATACTTAGTTCAGAAAACGTAATTTTCAAAACATGAATTACATTGGCTATCACAGTGCCTTTGTGTTATGATGGGAGTTCTAGGGAGATTCCTGTTGTTTTTTCCTGGTCAATATTTGAGATTGTAAATCTTGGCCATCAGATTGAAAGATACCTGCATAATTGGTAAAGTTCATTTGTGTGTGTGTGTGTGTGTGTGTGTGTGTGTGTGTGTGTCTGGGGGTGGTTAGATTGACTTGTGAGTCAATGGCTGATACCCACACTGAATGCACTTGGCACAATTCTGTAGACTGAAGATTTGGATGGGACAACATCAAAGAAAAGGGGAAGATGGGATACAGCTACAAGATTGGTACCCTGTTTGCTGCTGACAACCTGCTCTAGGCTTCATGTTCTTCAGCTTTCCTTAATCCTCTTAGTCTTCAGCTTGAACTTGATGCTCTGCATTCTTTTCCTCTTGCTGTGAGGTCCAAGCAGAGAGTACATTTATATATTTTATCAGTTCTAGGTCTCTAAGGAACCCTAATACTGCCCCACCCCCCATCCTCTTAGGAAATATTTGGTTTTAAGTAGCTGGGTCAGCTGGAACGATAAAGCCAGTGTTGAGCAACACTAAAGCAAACACAAATATTTTGGAATACTTCTTGCACAAAATAGGGAATAGCAATTTTATTCATAGGTGTTGAAATATATATCTTTAATGTTTTAATGTTTTAAAATGCTATCAGGTTTTTCTGTTAAGTTTATCTCATGGGAACTATTTTGGATACTTTAATCATTTAAACATCACTGTGATGGGCATAATTTCTTTTTCGTGTCAATGATCTGTCTCATAGATATCAGAGGGAATATTTACCTCTTGATTATCTTGTGATTCCTTTCAATAATAAGTAGGGAAACAGATTTTCTGCAGATGTTTCTATTAGTATCTTGAGTATTCTGAGCCAGAAAGTCTTACTTAAATTTAAAGAATACATCTTTTAAAACCCTTGAAATTTATTTATTTAGTTTTCTTCAGTTTAATGCCACATGGAACCTTGTCTTGTGACATCCATGAATTTCTTTTTATATGAGTTAATTTTAAGAAATCTGTTCTTCCTTTACAATAATGTCTCAGTACTTTTGGCAAAACATACATATAAGTAAACATGGAATAATAAGCTATCTTTGCAGAACCAACAATAAATTCACATGTGTTTTAATTTAAGACAAAATAACTAATAATTTTATGTGGACAGCTGGTATTATGGGAGATTTTAAAATTCTCAAATAAAGTGGAAAATAATTCTAGCTAATTGCTCTTCCCTTCAAGGCTGTAATATCGTTTGGAATGAAGAATCTTTTTGCTCAAAATCATTGCTGTGGTTTGGATATGGTTTGTGCTAATTCCTCAAGGGTCATGTGCTGACATTTTGCTGCCCTGCTCATCCTCCTCCAATTTTCATATTATCTTTTTTGCTAAGTTCCACATATGAGAGGAAAACATGTGGTAATCATCTTTTCAAGTTTGGCTTATTTTACTTAATGAAATGTTCTCCAGTTCCATCTTCTTTCCTGCAAATATGATTTTACCCTATTATATATGTTCTATTATATGTTTGTACCAGATCTTCTTCATTCATTCATTAATTTCCAAGACTCTGTAGCCTGGCTACTGTGAACACTACCATGGTACACACTGGAATATATGCAGGCATCTCTACAGCAAGCTCTTGCTCATTCCTTTCAGTGCATGCCCAGGAATTATGCAATTGGGTAGCAAGGTAGCGCTCTTTTCAGGTTTTCAAGCAGCCTCCTTATTGAGTCCCAGTGTAGCAACATTAATTACCTCTTCCCTACAACACATAAGATTCCTTCTCCCAGCAATCCCCCCCAAGCACTTTGTTTTTATTTCTGTGTTCATATTCATTCTGACTGGGGTGAAATGGAATCACAACATAACTTGGATATAACTTGGATACATTTCTATGATGGTTAAGATGTTGAAACCCAGGAAGAGTCGTGACAATAATGCTTTATTATTCAGTAGGAGCAGGCACGGCACTTTGAGGAAGAAAAATATGATTTTCTATAAAAGTCTTCTCTGAACTTGGATGGAAGCGAGCAACTGCGCGCGCACACACAAACAAACACACACACACACACACACACACACACACACACACACACACACACTCTCACACTGATGCCAGAGCCACTCAGTACCCAATGAAGCTCAATACAACACCTACCTTCCTTAGAATTTAAACAACTGAGTAATAGTAATAGTAAGACTTCCTCTGGCTTCAACTCCTTGTATACATCACTAAGATTTTGAGCATCTATTCAGGAGAGTGTCTGTACCATACACCTAAAGAAGAGGGATGCTGTTTCTCAATGTCTAAGGTCATGCCACTCATCCATAGCGCGGTCATCTTGACTATCTTACTACCTCCTTCTTAGCCTTAGTGAGAGACTAGTTCACTGTTGATTATTTCCAGTTTCCTTGTGTGAGGGTACACTGTGATCATTGTCACTCATCGATGTGTATTTTCCTGTTTAGTTCTAGGATCAAGGAAACTATGAAAGCTAAGCCTTCTACTGGGATGTTTGGGGAAAGATAAGCCATGGACTCATCATTCTAGATTCTCTGGAAATTTTCAGGAAAACAAAAACCAAATCAAACCAAATCAAACCAAACCAAATCAAAACAGTCAAGCTGATAGCCACAGTTTTTAGTCTAGATAATGGTAGCTTCTGGGCTTTGTGAGGAATTCTATTCATAATTACCACACCATCAGTGGAATACTCAATGAAAAGAGGATATTAGGTCTTCTGGATTAGATTACAAATGGTTGTAAACTTCAATGTAGGTTCGGGAAATGAAACCTGGGTCCTCTAAAAGATCAGGAAGTAATCTTAATTTTTCCAACCCATCTCATAGCTTTATTTCTTTAATATTTTTCTTTTTCCGTCCTTTTGGCATTTAAGTTATAATATGCTGTGGGGGAGCCCCTTTCTGACCACATTTCTAGATCAACCCTGTACCTGGAAGCCCATATATCCCTCCATGATTTAGGAAATGTTCTCTGGTTACCCAATTTAATAGGTTTTCTCTGTTTTTAGTCTATACCTTGTCAAGTCTGGTATCCAGATGTTGTTCATGTTCTGCTCATAATTCTTATTATTATTTAAATATGTGTATTCATCGATTTCATCTTGATATCAACTCTGTTTAGAGAATGATTCACAATAACTGTACTTTCAGTTTTAAGTGGGAGATTTCCTTAAGTACGTAGCAAGTGAAAGAAAAAGAATAGCAAAGAGTGGTTAAGTGGAAGAACATAAAATTGGGCATGTACAATATTCAGCATAAATGACCAGAAAAGCCCCTTTGAGATAGCTAGGAAGAATTTTCAGTTTAGAGCCTGGGAAGAAAATATTTTCTCCTCAGGTATGGTTTGCTATGTCCTATTTCCACCAGATGCATTTTTATACTATGAGATATGTAATAGTGATGCCTGTTAGAGATGATTTACTCTCTGGCTGTCCTCATGGTACACAGTTTTGAATACTTCTGGCTTTTAACTGTTCTCCATCTTTTTTATAACAATATCAGTGGGCCAGCTCCAGGATAGGCAGTCTTAGAGGCCACTTGAGATTAAACTTGATTGAGTCTCAGATAGGAGGCTCTCCATTGCTCCCAGAGTTTGTTTTCAACGAGTGTGGACAGCACACAGTAATTTACTAATGTGATTTATGTTGCAATGTCCTACATATTCCTCCTCTGCTTAAGCTAGTCTATTATTGATGTTTCCACTGAGTTTTTAATTTGACATCTTGAGCTCATCAAATCTAAGATTTCCATCTGGGTTGTTTTTCTAATTCACAAGGTATAGCTACATCTCGTATTTATGTCATATATTCTCTATTGCTGTCCTTAATTTAGCCATTTTGTACTATTTCAGATGTTACTGATTTAAAGAAAACATTCTTCTATATTAGCTCTCTGATATTTCATCCATTTCAATATAGCTGGCCTAAACTACTACAGAAATGTGAACTACTGCTCCTGATGGCCAGAAAATAAGAATATATTACACACACACAGATACACACACACACTCACTCACATACACACTTATATATTGTATTTCTATGTTGTTTTTGAACATCTATTTTGAACATTTATTCTGCATTTATGAGATAGGGAAAGGTAGAGGCATATGTTTCCTCACGTGGTATGCTCAGACATGGCCGTTCCAAAACATTTTCTCCTTATGAGTCTATGCTTGTGTGCAGGGAAATGCAGTGCAGTATTCAAGTACCAGTGACAACGAAACAGCTAAACCTTGACTGCTTCTCATCTGCATGTATCATCAAGCCCACATTTTTTTCTGTGTCTCCCTGCTTCCCTTTTCATTATATCTCCATCCTGCCACACCCAGGCTGTTTCTTACTATTTGTTTTAGACAGATCCCCATATCTCCGCATATCTTGGAGTGTCCAATGTGTTCCCTCAGTCACCCAACTTGATGAATGGCTATTCTCTGGTTGCTCTGATTCTGAGCGACACAACAATTGGAAAGCTCTGCTCATTTCTCAAACTCACCAAACATCTCCAAATATGATTTATTAAATCACTTTTGGGAAGAATAACATTTCACCTATTAACTGTTGATATTTTTATATACCATGTAAGGGATACATTTCTTTGCTAACATTATTTTCTGAAGTTAACTAAATGCAATATGGAGAAAAGTTTTTGCATTTCAATTACATTTGGTATCTACAATGATTTAGAGACAAAAAGTAACTAGTTGAATCTGGTCCAACTGGTAACTATTTCTTAAGACTAATGATTAGAGCAAGTTTTAACAAAGGATATATACCATCTACTCAGACTCTACTGCATGAAAGGAATACACAGTAGAACATTAAAAGTACCAAGAGCATAAGAATGCATTATTTAAACACTTCCTAGTATACATGTTTTTCTAGACAGATTAGAGTTTTCTTTTCAAATGTTCTAGACAAGTGCACATAAAAAGAAGTTTCTCTAGTGTTTTTTTAAAATAACTGAATATAAAAATCCAGTTCTCTTTCAAAGTGGCATCAAAACATTTTACTATTTTATTATTCAGATTCCCCTCAATAGATTCTCTTTATTCACCCAACAAGAACTAGCTTTCAAAAAGTCACACATCTGAAAAGGCATCAGTTCTGTCTGTCTATGGCATCTGAATTTTCTTCTGTACACCAATCTCAATTCTTAAGGGTAATGTGGTTCCTTTATTAATTCATACCTCTTACATATAACATAGAATAGGAATAGTCCATCTTTTCCCACAAACACAGTTTTATTTCAATTTGTTTTTCCCTATGCCTTCTGGTGTCTTTTGTAGACAGGTTATTGTTATGGAGGACGTTGCCATTTTGGGTTGTGTTTGTGGGCCTCCATGACAGATCTGAGGGATAGAGTGGAGTAGGGCAGGGATCAGAATTTGGCTCATGTCATCTATCATGGGGAAGTCTGTCACAGTGCTGCTGTAACGGGCTGAGAGGTAGTGTTAACATCCAACCACTTCAGCTGCTACCAGTCAACATTGCTGCTGCTGACACTTCTGCTACCCCAAGAACTGCCCTGACAGTACTTTCATCCTTACTATGGCTTCTGCTACTATTGTGGCAAATACCTTGCCACTTACCAGCCTAGTGTCTGATGGTCCCACAAGGCTTTGAAAAGGATTTCCCTGCCATCTGGTAGGTGGTGGTAGGGAGTTCATTTCCAGACAGCCCAGTGCAGTAGAGCCCACCCTGGCAGCACCCAGTCACAGAAAAAAATCATCTACCCAGAACAAAGAATAGTAATAGCAAAGTAGGAAACACTCACCTACTAACCTTGATTAATAAATTTAAGATGAATAAAGAAGAAAAACAAGGGGATTGATGCCATGTACATCAGCTAGAGTTTTTCCCTTTAAGTTTTGTTCTTTCAGGAAATAGTACGTTCTAGGATGTTTCATATACATGCTTAGCTTCTAAAAATGTCTCACGGAGAACTCAATTTTCTCAGCTTTGGAAATGAGAGATTTAGTTGGGGAACACCTAATGCTACATTGATAATAAACAATGTCCAGCTGGAAAAAAGTCACTGTTTTTCATAAATACATTGAAATAGGTTAGATCTTAAATTCACTAACTTCATTTTCCCTGTCCAGTCAATGAACATTCACAAAGTTCAGCACACTACTGTCTGTAATAGAGAATATTAGAACTCTGATCATTTACCTAAGGCCTCTTTTGCCACTGGCAAAGGAATGGGGTACTGGAATAGTATGCTGTCTCATGGACCATGTTTCTTGCTTGGAGATTCTCTTACTCCAGAAGACTGTGAAAATTTTAATATGCAGTTTCATGTAGTGCAGACATTGTTTACTTTATAGATTAAAGAGCCCAAATTAAAATAAAACAAAATCAACTCTCCTTGTGCCTTCTATCACATTATGGAATCATGTTATGGAAACTTTGGTAGAATTGTCTCTTGGTTTGTCTTTAGGAACTTAGGAAAAGGATAGTAATTGCTTACATACAACTCCCCCACCGTGGAGGTGTGGGGAAGAAATGTAGAAACACATGTAGTATGCTATATATGTTATTTAAACAGTTGTTTTTCCTTTTGCAGTGCTGGTTAAATAATGGTACAAAAAAGGTCTATACATTTTCAGAAAGTCATAATCTTTAGGAAAATATTTCAGATCTCTGATTGGTTGAGCCAGGACTGCAGAGTCTGTATTTGTTCACCTCAGGGACCAACTGGCTATGCTTTAGTGTGATGAAAGAAGAAGTTTTCTGGGGTCTCTTGTTCCTGACAGTTTTCTTCCCAAGACTTGGTGGTTACTTGTGGAGCTGATGCCCATATGCAGGCTCCTCTAGGTCTTAGGCTCCCAGAGCCTATTGATGGGCATTTATATTAACATGTAACCTTAACATCTGGTTATACTTTATTTTTCTTCTTATTAGGTATCTTTAGCTGTGTTTATAAACCATTCATGTGGCCAATTTCTTCTGGTGGAGAGATTTTAATATTTCCTGCAGTTCAGTTTACTCTATGGCCTTAAATTTTAAGTTCATAGATGGGATTAAAAAAACTAGAGATGATTGAGAATTTTCTCACTGTTAGGTTGGTAGAGTTTTCTCACTGTTAGGTTGGTAGAATTTTCTCACTGTTAGGTTGGTAGAGTTTTCTCACTGTTAGGTTGGTAGAAACATCCTTCTCTAATGTCTTCTCTAATGTCTTTCTCTAAGTAGCTATGGAGCCCCTGCCTGCATTGTTATTTGAAACTCTCCTGCTTTCTGGATAAGGACATTAATTAGAGTTTTCTTAAGCTATACTCTAACTAAAAGCTGAATCTCGTCAGAAGATGCTGAGCCTCACCACATGGGATTCTGCCCTTTATATTTCCCCAGAGCAAGTGCAGATGGTAGATCATGGACTGTTTGGTTCAAATATATGGCCCTATGGGATGTAGGCAGTGTCAGCTCAAAGGTCAAGGGTCAGTTAATCCAGAATGATATGACACTATTCCCTGGGAGATGTGAACAAATGTCTACTCACCTCAGATAGGAAGTCAATGACACACCAATGTATGAATACCACCAAAGCCCAACTTGGTGAACCAATGAGTCTTATTGGGTTATGAAAATATGAGTGAGGGTTAGTTATAGGAACAAAAATGACTGAAAGATAGCTGCCTCATGAACACTTATGGAAACATTGGGGAAAAGTCACAAAAGCTGACAATCTAGAGCACACTGTCCAGTATTCAGGCAGTGCAACAGATTGTAGCATGTCCTTCCTAGGTAGGTCAGCTGGTAGGAGTCTCTTAAGGCAGCTCAGCTGTTTGATTTCTTCTAAGTTGCTCCACTGATCTCTGCTTCTTCCAGGTGGCTGGGCTTGTCAAAGACTCTTCTATGTATCTATCTTGCCTGAGAGTTGTTCTTAGCAGACTTTGCTTCTTATATACTCTGGGAGGGAGGAGTCTAGTTAATATGGTCAGTTTCAGGAACTTCCTGAAGCTATTTTGAGTTATTGACTTTTTGCCTTTAAGGAGCTTTCCTGTAGGATGGAGTATTTCACTTCCTCCTAGAACATTCTGTTGTTTCACCTCCTTGTAATCATTCTTTCCTAAAATATTGTGTTGTTTTACTTTTCTTTTATATTCTATGTCTGAAGAAGTTTCCCTCCAAGATAGAAAGCTTTGACCTTGGAGAAAATTGCTATGCAACAAAGAAGTTGCATGCACTTCTTCACTTCTTTTGAAAATTGGTGGGGGAAAGTATACAGGTTTTTAATGGTTTACCACATTCAAGGACTATTTATTTTCCGGAAGTTAAGTTCGAAAGAGTTGTGCAATTTTGGACAAAACTGGCATGCTTTTCCTAGAGATTAGTGAATAGTTCAATGTAATATTTTATAGTAGTACACAATATCTGCTTAAGGTTCTATTACATAACCAATAACACTTAAAGGTAGTGTTTTTAAATAATGGGCACGTATTATCTTACAATTTTTATGAGTAAGAAATCCAGACATGCCTTGGCAGGTTGCCTTGAAGTCAAAGTCTCTCAAAGACTTAGTCTTTTGACATTATAGTTTCATCTTAAGACTAGCCTGAGGTAGAGGCTGTGGAGGGATCAGCTCTAAGCTCATACAAGTGGGTGTTGGTAAAGTCTGGCTCCCTTCCACACCATTGAATCATGATGTGACAACTGCCTTTTTTACATGGGAAGAGTTATGTGAGGAAAAGCAAGCAGGAAAGTGAGTGCAAGATAGGAATCACTGATTTTTAGGACAAAAAACTAAAAATGAGAACTCATCACTCTGCCATGTTCCACTGGTTGGACTCCAGTCAATAAGAACAGCCTTTATTTATGGACATAAATGGGGATCATTGGTGTCCATGTCAGAGGCTGCCAACCACACTGGTTGGGTGTCTGTCTTACCTATACATGATTAAAAAACTCAAAATCTTAGTATTGGCTAATTTAGTATTTCATGTTTTCACTGTATTAATTTTGATTTTTTTGTTTTGTTTTTGGTAGCAATTTATTAGTATCATTGGGGTCTTTTCTCACTTTCCTTGAAAAAGAGGAAGGTTACAATGTTGGAAGACTGGGTCGGGGATGTGACCCAGTGGTAGAGGTAGGAAATACCTAGATAAAATTAGGTTAAAATCTGTTCTTTCTCAACTCAATTTTTTTCAGATTATTGTTTAATAACTTACTAAAATAAAAAGATTTAGTTTCTCTTATGATGAAGCTATAAAGTTGACAATAAAATCAAATAGATAGGCTAAAGTAAGATCTTAGAGATGGTTTGTTCAGTCTCTAGTTACAAAGATACTAAATTTTCAAAGCTTTAGTTTCTATATTAGCATTCAGGTGCATTTCAGGCCTAATTTTCTGCATTTTGTATCTGTCACTGAAAATTACAACCTCTAAAATCTTCCAAAATCTGAAATTTTGGAGTGCTGAATTGACATAAAAAGTGTAATATCTCAATTTACAGATATGTGTTCATGTACACAATCGCTCAAATATTATTTATAATTATAGCCTCATGTATAAAATATATATATAAAATGTTGATTTCATGGTTATTTTTGGATTCCATTTACAATATGTCTAATTGTATTATGTAAATATAAAATCTGATAAAATTCTGTATTTTGAAATGCTTCTGACCCTCAGCATCTGAATAAGAGATGCTCAGTTCGTGGTCTAAAAGAAACTCACTATTTTCACTTGGAAATATGCTTGCCTTTCCAGTCAATGGCAACATACAAGTTCCTGATGATACCTACTATGTACACTTCCCTGTGAAGCCTGTATGTGTAATTCTTGAATAAAGTACAGCTTGACTCTATTTACATTTCTTTCTTCTAAGTGCCCATTCTCTGCTTTTAATGATTATTATATACATTCTGAAGACCACTTCTCTGCTTTTGCTCCTGTTACATTCTAACCTAATCTCGGCCTAGTAGATACTCTAATAATTTTGAAGCAAAACTCTGTTGGTATTAATTTAATTACTCTGAAATGCTTTGAGAACAAATATAATAAACAAGCTTGTTAAGCCCTGCCACACTTGGCCTCTTCTGCTGTACGTGAGATCATTTCTCTTCTTCCATTGATCCAACCTTAATTTAAGCAATTCTACTGTCTTAGAGGTCTCCTTTGAAATGGTCTCTCTGCCATTAAGCAGTTTTTCATATGCCTTTTCCAGCTTTTCCACTGCATCTCAGATCAGTTATCACTGCATCTCAGATCAGTTATCACTGCATCTCAGATCAGTTATCACTGCATCTCAGATCAGTTATCACTGTGTCTCAGATCAGTTATCACTGTATCTCAGATCAGTTATCACTGGATCTCAAATAAGTTATCACAGCATCTCAGATCAGTTATCACAGCATCTCAGATCGGTAATCACTGGATCTCAGATCGGTAATCACTGTATCTCAGATCAGTTATCACTGGATCTCAAATAACTTATCACTGCATCTCTGATCAGTTATCACAGCATCTCAGATCGGTAATCACTGGATCTCAGATCAGTTATCACTGCATCTCAGATCAGTTATCACTGCCTCCTAGAAGCATCATTTAAGCTTTCTGATGCAGGGAAATTCCATCACATTCTAATGGTCATAACACATTTTATCACTGAATTTTTATTTTTGTTTTTGAGTACCTCTTCTCTTCCATCCTAAACTCTTAGTATTACAGGAGTAGAGGTTTGGAATTCATTTTGTACCACACTCTCTCAGAATCTAGTGCTAAATTTGAACCCCAGAAACATTTTCTAGATTGTCTGAATACAGGACTCCGCAGTTTGACCTCTGTAATAATCTTTTAACTTATCTTCACTTGTTTTTGTTGTTGTTGTTGTTGTTGTTGTTGTTGTTTTGTTTTTCTTTTACTGGATATTTTTTTAATTTAAATTTCAAATGTTATTCACTTCCCAGATCTCCTCTCTGGAAACTCCCTATCCCATCCCCCCAACACTTGTTAATAAACATGTCCAGTCTAATTAATTAAGATGAAAGGAACATAGGATCTATCATTTCAGGTTTAAAAGCTTGTACTGACTCTGCCCCAACACTAGGAGGAGCTATTGGCTAGTGGGGAAGGCTTAGACATTTTCCTTCACGGATGTAGCACGGATGTAGTGGAAAGGGTGAATATGATTAGAATATATTATATATGTGTAAAAGGTAGATGAATGATACTGCAAATGAAAAGATGGAGGCCAACTGAATAAATAGAATAATTAAGTATGTGTAGGTCTCAGAACTGAAGCATATAAAAGGAATCAGTACTAACGGGGAAATGAAGGAGTTTGATAAAGGCTTATATATGTTCTCGGTGAGTCCAGTGAAGACAGCAAGTTAGGGGAAGACAGAAGTCACAAAATGGGTCCTAAATTTTGGTGGCTTGTGAGGAAAAAAATAGGCAAAAGCTAACTACTTGTTAAGCTTTAAGACATAACTCAGAGACCTGTCACATTGCTCCTGCTAGTCCTGGAGCTGTAGAAAAACCATCTCATTGATACCAACCTTAACTCAGAGACCTGTCATGTTGCTCCAGCTAGTCCTGGAGCTGTGGAAAAGATCATCTCATTGACACCAACCTTAGCCCTGTTTCCGCCAAAAAGACTAGCTTGCTATAAGTGTAGATAATATTAGTAACCGAAGCAGACACATTGTAAGAGCTGGCTTTTGTCCACAAAATAATTTTGTTTGATGCACACTAAGATTTCATCAAGCGTGCAGAACTCTTGGCCTCTACACATCATGATTTCTTTTTCAAAACAATGAAAAAACCTACCTTGAAAATGATGAGTGTACAGAACTCTGTCTTCCCTCTGGAAGACACAAATGGTAACGGCTGCCAGTGTGACACCATAGCATCTGGAAAGAATGAGTTAAAGCCTGCTCCCTCTCGGAAGTTCTGGGGAGGACTGCTCTTTCAGGTAGGTCTAAGGAGTAAAGTGAAAGACTTGGAATATTAGGCCTGATTGTGAAAGGTTCTATTAGGGTTAACCACTCAGCGAGTCACAGCTGTCACACAAGTTCTTAAACTAGAAATAATGTTTTAAGTGAAAAACTAGTAATTGGAATAAGAATTTGCCTCTGCTTTTACACTACATGAAAATTGTTTAGTAAATAGCGTGTGACAGTTGTTCAGCATGTTTTGGCAACATTCGGTAAAATGCAAGTGAGTTAACAGTTTTGCTAAGTTATTCGCACATTTGTGTTTATTAATCTATAAGGTGAAGATCACTAGTCAGTGTCTCAATGTTGCTATGAGGATTTACAGATTACTTAATATATATATGCTACACACATCAGTCTGTCTGTCTATCTATCAATCATCTATTATCTATCACCTATCATCTATTTATCTGTCATCTATCTATATCTATCTTCTATATTCTAAATATTTGTCTGACTTTAATTAATACCTCCGAGGAATAAAATAAAGGAAAACTAAAGAAGGATGAAGTTAACAGAGTCCAAAAACATAAAAATACACATAAATTCACTCTTTAGGTCCCTTTTCTATTTTGTTAGAATAATTGTTTCTGACTTCCAATGGTCTATTTGGTTAGAAGTTATCTCTGAGGATTCTTTTTCATCTTTAGAATCTTTTCTCTAATGCATTATGGAACCAAGCTGTTCATCCTCTATCCCTTCCTTCTTAACACCAACAAAAGTGGAAGAGTCTGTGGCCTGTAGTTGAGGAGGAGAGACAACATACAGAATGCAATAACTGTGATTCTTATAATGGGAAAACATTTATGGTGTTGAAAGATAGTTATATTTACACAAACAAGAACTTGACTCTCCCAGTTAGAAAAAAAAAAAAAAAACCTTAAGCAAAACACATGAATTTCATGGTGCATAAAATAATTGACAAATTGCCAAAATACTTTAAAAAATATCTTGTTAACCTTTCCAAGAGACAAATGTAAGATTTTTAAAATTTATCTACTAAGTTATGCAGAATCTTAGAATTCACAAAAGGAAAAAATACCTGACAGTAGGCCATAATTTAAAACATACTATCTTCTTTAAGAAAATCGACAATGTAGAGATTAGATATGCATTATTTAATAGAAATCACACTCGTATAGTGTTTTACAGATGAAAAGAACACTTGGGTAGATAAATAAATCTGGGAAATAGGTTACATCCTGGGAACAGGTCGTTTTTCAATGAGCATTTTTCAAAGCTGGGCACAGTTTTCTAGTTTCCTGTCTGTCTGGTCCTTCTGAATGAGTGAGGTGAATGTATCCTGATTCATTTCCTGCTGTTTAAAACTCTTTCCTGGCATAAAGCACTCATAGGCTGCCCTCCCAGGGTTAGTCAGTATTCTCTACCTTCTTTGGACCTATTCCAGAATCAACTGTGCTCAGCTCAGCCCTTTAATTCTTGACCAACCATCGTCTAAGTCCATGTCCTGTATACCTCATATGAAAATCTAGTCACGTGTAACATAATGTCTAGGTTTTATTTTGCTTTAAAGATAAAATTTTAAACTATGTAGTTGACTTACAGGAAAACCACAATTGATGGCATTGAGTAAAGGCTTCTGGCAATGTGTGAGCATTATAGAAACATTCGGTTCAGCATCATGAATAAATCTGAAGTCCTACAGTCTGGGCTTTCTCTTTCTACCTTCCAGCAAACCCTTAATCGATTTCTTGGATATCCTCATGCCTCATTTATAACCATTTTGTAACTATGAGGAGGAGTCGCTACCATGTTTGTTAAAATATCCACAAAGATGCTTTGCTTTGTGTTTTAAGTTCGTGTGACTAAAGATTTACTTGCTACACTAAAATCTGTGGGAATTTTGATGATACATTTGATATAAAACATATAAACAAAAGCAGAAATTTTAATTTTATGTTTGTGAGTGTTTCGTCTGCATGCACGTATGTGCACCACGTACATGCCTTCTGCCAACAGAGGTCAGAAGTAGGTGTTGGGTTTCCTGGAACTGGAGTTATAGATGGTTGTGAGCCATGATGTGGATTCAGGAACTGAACCAAGGTCATTTACAAGAGCAACAAGTGGTCTTAACCTCTTGAGTTAGCTCTCTATCCTCAAATTTTAATTATTCTATGCATCTTGGTTTTTGAATTTAACAAAACTCAAAATTATTTTTGAAATTAACACTTGGCTTGAAGCTACAAAGTACTCAGGAAGTGTAAAAGAAAGTGATTTTGAATCTTGGTTTTAGTTGTGATACAGTGATATAATATCTTCTCACATCCTGAAAATATGATAACTTTTAATAGAGAAAACTTACTCAAAGTATTTAGGTGAAAATTTGATCTCCTTATATGAGTGATGCAATCCTGTATATTTTTTTTTTGTTTCATCCATCACTATAGAAGAGCAGCTGGTGGATGGCTGTTCATTTCCTCTGCACCAGCTTGAAGGTGCTCACAGATTATAACCACATGGACAGAGTTTTGGTCCTTAAGAAAGCATGCTAGACCTAGAAACAAAAGTTTCCTCCTTATAGATTTAAATGTAATGGATTATTGATTTTAAACAGCTGACACTAATTTGAAGTTTGGAGAAGAAGACAGAGAAGGAAAGATACTGAAGACAAAATACTTACATACATCATAATGTGTCAGGGACAGACTTGCTTATTCACTGAAGGCCCAAAAATCAGTCATAGGCCTAAATCAGCCTGCTAACACATAGTCTTGGTCTCTATGGAAAAACACTGAACAAATGGCTATAAGATCTTGTAAACAGGCAGCTTTAGTGGAAATTTACCAGCCTAGATAAGAACAAGTAGTCATAGGTCTTGTGGTTAGTCATAGATCTTGTGTAGCCTTGGTGGATAGTATAAACTTAGATAAGGACAAGTGAGTTATAGACAGAGTCATAGTGATCTGTCCCCTGAACCTTCACCCAGCCGATACTCTGTTCTGGAAGATATCTGTAACCCCCACCCCCCTGAACTCCTACACTCCGCTCCTGCATCATCCCCTTCCCCACATTCTGCCTTTTTGTGTTTATAACTCCTGTGTGAAAAAAGTAAAAATTATAGTTTGATCAGCCTATAGACAAGCCATGGTTCTTTGTGTTCGCCTGTGTCCCCCATCCTCTCTTACAGGTGATCTCCCCGGACCCTGTTCAATGCCCTGCTGGGCAGGACAGTAATAAGGACAATATATGCTTGAATACATTGTTTATGTAACTGGTATGTGCAATGTTTTACACAGTGCACCTCATAGATCTGTGAGGAATTATTAGTAAATAACCATGTTATTACTTTTCACAGCAATTTTGGCTTAATTTCCAGGATGAGGTGCCTTGTGTTAGAAGAATCAGGTAGTTAGCAATGTTGGTTTTGTCATGGCATTGTTATGGTGGCTTCTATAACTTTCAGAATCAGAATTTTTAGAACATGTCCTGATAATCCTACCTATAATATGTATCTGGTTAAAAAACCTGTGCTTATAATGGACAAAGTGTATCCCTGAATTCAGAAAGATCAATGTTTAATTTTTTATGTCTTATTTTTGTCATTACTAGTCAGGAAAACAATATCTGATTTGTAGAGCACTGTATGGTTTATCAAACACAAAATACCAATGAAAATTGTCTGCCAAGGACTATCTTAAAACTCAGCATGGTTTAGTCACCATGTATTAAAACACAAAATATATAAAACATTTATACTTGTAAATTATCTCATGGCAATATTGGAGAGAAAATGGAAAAAAATCAGAAAATAATGTTATACTATAAAATGAGTAACTCCAACAAGGAAAGATCTGTCAGCTAGAACTATAGAAGAGTCCAGAGGCTAATGATTAAGAAATAAAGAAGAAATGGACAAAGAAGTCAGTGGCAACTGAGATTGATGGAGCGTCATAGTTGGCAGCATCACCAATGATGTCAGAATGAGAGAAAGAATCAAGTTGACTAATAGCATTGAAGAACAGGTTAGAGAGGAGACAAACCAAGATCTCATTGAGAATGTTTCCAGCCACATGTCAAGAGGCCAAGCAGAGAAGCTGGCTAGATCTTGAGGTCAGCCTAAGACACCAACACAAGATCAGTATCTAAGGATGTGCATGACATTGAGAACTAAATTGCCTCGGGATCTACGCTGTTAGAATTGGAAGCACAAATAGCAGTGTGTGCCATTGAATGTGGAGCAGTGTGAGTACAGGTGATGGTACTCATGATGCTAGAAACTAAGACAGTTCTTTCTACTTGGGTTTCATTTTGTGGATAGAAAGTGTTTAGTAGAAATTCTTGTTCAAATTTGTTAAAATGATTTTGTAAAAACATTTTTTTCAAATAGAATATAAAGTAATACTTTGTATTATTGCCTAAAATATAATACCACTTTTTAAAAGACTTCTATAGAAGATTATTTCTCTTAATCAAAGGTTGAAGACAAGATGGGTTCTGACTTGGAGCGAGAATAGCAAATCTTCTCATTTCCCTGTGATTGGTAGGCAAGAATGATAGGGTCATTTCTTCAGGAAAATGAATCTATAAACATAGTTGTCAGTAGACTGGACATGGAGGTAACGCCTGGAAGGAGAACAATTAGACGTTATAATGTCCCTGCAGTGACTTGGGACTTGCATTATCTAATACTTCACTCTCTAGTTCAAATCAGAGAAGTATTTTAGATAAAGAACCAAACACTTTTTCCCCCTCTTTTCTTCTTTTGTTTGCAAAGGGAATGTCTTTCTAAAGATATTTTATACTTTCATAAAATTGGCCACATGGTTTCAATTTGGATTTCTGATTACCTAAGTACTACACAGAAAAAAAGATTAGTTTATTATTATTTTACTAAAATGTAATCATTTTGCCCTTCTTGCTCCTTCATTTAGCCTTTTCCATATGACTCATTGATCCTTCTCAAATTCATGGCTTCTTATCCTTCAGTTATTATTGTTACACATAACTATGTATGAATATATATATAATGTGCTCAGCCCCTTCACTGTTATCTATAAGCATATCAATGTTTGTGGTTATTATGTATTGATTTTTGAAATGTTTACCAGTATTATTTGATATAAGATTTGCTTCTTGTTCAAATATTGCTTACTCAAGATGTTTAGCAAAGGAACATGAATTATATTTCAAATGTAAAAAAAAGAAGCATTTTCAACTAAAACCAGGACCAAGGCATTGTTGTCTACTCTCTCTACTCATGTTCAACATAGTGCTTGAAGACTTAGCTGAAGCAACTAGACGAGAGGAGTCATGAGAGGAGATACAACTATGAAAAGCAGGAGCCAAAGCATCTTTACTTGAAGATAATATGATGGTATACATAAAAGATGCTAAAGACTACACCAGAAATCTCCTAATCTGAGAAATATAACTAGTACAATAGCAGGTACAAAACTAACACATAAAAAACAGTAGCCTTTTTATATACAAATGACAAACACACCAAGAAAAATATTAGGTAAATGACAAAATTTATAAAAGCATTAAAAAATTTTGGAATTCTTCTGACCAAGGAAGAAAGAAACTTGCACAATGAAAATGTTATGACATTAAAGAAAGAAATTAAAAGTGATCACAGATGAGAAGACCTTCTATGCTCATAGTTTTCCTAGGCTTACTATGAAAATAGCCATCTTACTAAAAGCAATGTGTAGATTGAATGCAATTCCCCCCAAGATTTGAATACAATTATTCACAGAAAACTAAAAACCCAATGTTAAAATTTGTATGGAAGTACAAAAGACTCTGAATCTGGATAGGTTAAAAAAAAACCAAAACAAACAAGTGAAAGAAAGAAACAATGAAACAATGAAAGGGAAAGAAACTGGAACACTTAACTGCCAGAGACATGGCCAAACTCAATTTAGTGTCCTACTACAGAGAAGTAGTAGTAACCACAGCATGGTGCTGCCACAAAATTGGAATGGAATCAATGATCCATGTGTATAACTCTACTTACCAAGAGTTGACTGAATTTTAATAAAGATGCCAAAAGTATACATTGGAGAAAAGACACCATTGTTAATAGATGATGTTAAGGAAACTGGTTACACAAACAGAAAAATGAAACTTGCTCCTTCTCTCTCACCCTGGACACAAGTCAACTCCAAAGTAAAGAAAAAAAAAACCCTCAATGATATTTCTGAAACTGTGAAACTTCTCTAGAAAAAATAGAAAGCATATCAGGATATAGTCTCAGGGAAAGACTTTCTGAAGAAACTAGAACCAATGATCAGTAAGTGGGGCTCATGAAATGAACAGCTTCTGCACCACAAAGGGAACTGTTAACCAATTGAAGAGGAAGCTTACAAAATGGGAAAACATTGTTCTACCAGCTACACACTTGACAAAGTATGAGATGTAGAATATAAAAGAACTAAAAACAAACAAACAAACAAACAACCTAAATACCAAGACAAAAAAAACTCAATTAGAAAAATTAGGTTTTACTGAATAGAGCATTCTTAGAAGAAATGCAAACGACTAAAGTGTTCATCATCCTTAGCTATCAAGGAAATGTAAATTAAGTGACTTTGAGATTCCATCTTACTTGATTCAGAATGAGTGAAGTTAAGAAAACAGAAGGCAAGAAATAGCAATGGTAATACAGGGAATGGGAAACTGTTGGTGGGATTGTAAATTAGTGCAGCCATTATGGAAATCAGTATGGAAGCCCCCCTTCTCCACCCAGACATAGATCTGCCGGATGACCCAGCTATATACCACTCCTAGGTATCTTCCACAATGGCTCTTCCTACTGCTGACCCCTGCTCAGGCATGTACATAGCTTCTCTATTCACTACAGCGAGGACACAGAAGCAGCCTTGATGGACATTAACTGATGAATGGATAATGAAAATGTGGTGCGTAAAGACAATGGGATTTTAGTCAGCTGTAAAGAAAAAGTAAATTATAAAATTGTGAAATAAGTCTATGGATCTGGAAGACATTATGCTGCCTGAGATAACCCAAATCCAACAAAGAACAAACATCATATGTTCTCACTCATATGTGAATCTTAATGTTAAATCCTTCCATTTGTGTGTTTAATTTGGAATACTTGTAGATTCCTGGAAAATGGTAAGCCACCATTAGTGGGGAGAGAAAAATGATCTTAGGGGTGTGAGTATAGTTGAATGCAAGTGAAATGAGAGAGGAAAGGAAGGAGAATAATGGGGACGGGGGCGCGAAGCAGAGCAAAAGTTGGGAGGGTAGGATAGAGGAGCTTGTAGTGGAAGAGACAACTGACATTGAGGAGGTTTTGAAAATAGTTAGGGAAATCGGTATTATAAGTCTTATATGTCTATTGACATATATATTATATAATATATAATATATATATATATATATATATATATATATATATATTATATATATATATGACTTTAACTGGAGTTATTCTACATAGGGTTTACTGCTCCTCCCAGAAGACATAGGTTGCCAAGTAAAAAGGCCAGTGCTAGGTGTGTGATACCTGTTTGCCTGTTGTTGGTTAAGGATGTCCCAGAGATTTTCCCCAAACATTATAGGCTATGTCTAGAACTTAATGGTAAGACTCTATTGATGATACACTACAAACACTTATGATAAAGAACAAAAAAAAAATAAAGTTAGTATTAATCAGGGTGGTTTTTTTTAAATTGTCTACCTGTCATATACAGGAAAGTGCCCTGTAGGCTGCTAGGGCTACAGAAGTCATCAACAGTGCATCTACTATGAATCCTGTGTACTTCAACAATGAATAAATGAATGAATGAATGAATGGCATGACCAGATATGCCCATGGATGCAATAGTGTCATTAAGAACATTAACTGTACACCTTTTCATTGGATTTATAATCTGCTCTACAGAAAGACACACGCCTGGCACTGCAAGTCTGGCCAAGAGCTAAGGTTGTGTATGTCACATGTGTCAAGGGTAAGTTTAGTACTTTTATCTTACCAAATAAACATAATATAAAAAACTGTCATTTAAATATTTATCTCTCAACTTGAAATTTAATAAGGCTCTCAGATCTCATCGGAGAAGGTGGTGGGTTATTTATTTATTTATTTATTTTTATGTATAACATGTTGGTAAGTGTAGCAGCTCACAACTACTTAAGGTGCAGAGAATAAATGGCCATGGACTGCTCAGCCCTTCAATAAGACATCTAGTTCACACTCCCTCTTTGAGGCTGAGAGGTCAGTGCAGAGGACTGGGCAGAAAGACTGTCAGAGTCAGAGTTCAAGGAGGGCCAGACACAAGTGGTGCCTGATCAAAAGTCACACAAGATAAATACAGCCAACACTCTAGCATGAAGCAGGAGTTCATGAGTCTCCCATCCCTAACTGAAGAGCTAGGGACAGTTGAAGGCTTCTGGGAGACAGAGAGCTAATTTTCGTTAAGAATATGGCTCCTGGTAGATTAACTACACGCTATTGTATGATCCACACTCACAAGTACATGGGGAGTCCAAATTTTAGTCAGTGGGTTATTAAATTAAAAAAGGAAGAGGGCTTATGTTTGGTGGGTTAGGGATGTATGCGGGAAAGGGAGGAATTAAGTAGAGGAATTGGATGTGGATTTGATTAAAATACATCGCATTAATTTCTCGAAGAATTAACAAAACATCTATTTTTAAAAGTTACAAAAATACCTGGGCTGGGATGGGGCCAGCTAGAGATCTTCACAGATTCTAGGACTCTCCAGGATCTGACTCTTACATAAAATATACTAAAGTTATCTCTTATATTACTGCCGTCTAACTAATGTAGTTTCAGTAGTGATGAATATTTGCTATAGTATCATACCTGTTAGCAAGCAGTTATTGATAATTAACTTTGTAATCTTTTACAATGTTAAGCCAAATATTTCTAGTCTTAACCCTGCTTATGGAAAGTCACATCCCATACTTACGAAGATTTATGTGCAAACATTGGACCTCGGAACAGAGATCATTCTACTCTAAGTACCTCCACAAATTATGTCTTAAGACTCATAAAAATTATGAGAGAAGGTTTGTTGAGCTATCAAATATCTCATTCCTCAAAATAGTCAGAATTTTAAACTGGTCTCTTGGGCTAGGATTACATTGTCATGTTTTCTAAAGCATGTCAGAAATTCTTGAAGACACAACTTTTCTTTATTGGCCCCATTTTTTAAATTTATTTTTATTTTTTTACAGTCCAGTTGTTACCCCCTCCCAGTCCACCCTTCCTCAGTTCTTCACCCCATTCCTCCTCCCCCCATCTCCAAGAGGTTGTGCCCACCCCTCCAACTCCCCATCTTTGCCAGGCCTCCCCACCCCCTGGGGTCCCAAGTCTCTAAGTCTTCTTTCACTGAGGCCAGATCCTCCACTGCATATGTGTTGGGAGCCTCTGATCATCTATTATATGCTGCCTGGTTGGTGGCTCAGTGTCTATAAGCCCCATCTTATCTCTGGAATCTAGTCAGAGACCTCTACATAGCTTATCAATTATAATTTCAATCCCACAGATCACACTGTTGTTTTCACTCATGTACACTAGCTTGACTAAACATTTGCTCGAACTATGGGTAAAGCTCCCTTGCTGGCGCCAGCTGGCAGAAATCACGAGAATGTGTTACCAATAGATTGGTTGCACAATATTAGGGAATTTCCTGCATTTTTCCTGTGCAATGACCAATATAAGAAGAAGTAGAAGTCAGTATATATGGTTTCTGAATTAAGAATAACCTTCTCAAAATTCACAAGTTTGCATATTGGGCTTGTTGCCAGCCCTGTCCTCAGTACATCATAGGCAAAGAGCATCTAATATTTCATACACTTGCCAATAAAACGGCTACAAATAAATTGGCGTGTTGAGTACTTTCAAGAACAAAGAAAATACGTGTTAGAAATGTAATAAACCCAGCCAGCACAGAGCTCATCTTTGTCCTTTCAACTAGCAATTCAACTGTTCAGAATCAATTGGTTTTGAAAAGTTTGGGGACACAAGGAGCCTGACAGCTGACAGTATTTGAGTGGAGCAAAAACCCCAGGCAGCCACAGGAAGCCTATGGTGAAAGCCCATGGGGACCTTGTCCCAGGGATGCAAGGCCTATTCAGAAAGTCACTGACAGCTCAATATTCCCTTTCTTCTAGTTGAACAGAAAATGAAGGGAAAATGCAATGGAAGAAAAAGATATAAATGCCCCCAATTATCACATTTGAAACTAATTTTCTTTTTGAAGTGTCATGTGCCTTTATAAAGTCTTGGGTACCGATACATTATTATACTATTATGAAAGGAAATGCTAATGCCTCTCTAAAGTCACCCATTTGGAAAACTCTAAGAAATATGCTGTAGATAGCATCTATGTAGATCAGTAAGAGATATTAACAAAAAAATCCTATTATATGATTTTAAAAGGAACAATAAAACCACTTCCCAGTTTGTATATTTGAAAAAGACGTGACATAATGAGCGGATAGACCCATGCAGCTCAGATAGTGGGGCATTATTGATGAATAATCAAACACAAGTGAAAATCATAGAGAATGAGGTATACAATTTTAGCCATAGCTTTCAATATATCTAACAATTTTTTGTTGTATTTAAATACTTCTAAATAGGAACAAAATAATCCTTAGGTTTCTGCCTAAGCAGAAATGAGGGATTTTTTTTAAACCACTTAATTGTTTACAGAAGAAAGAAAGAATGAAGTAAGGAAAGAAAAGAGAAGCAGGAATAAAGACATCTGTGTGGTCTAATAAAATCTTGTGATGGAGCCTGGACAGAGGTCACTATGGACTAGAAACAGCACTGGAACTCCTAAGAAGAGCCAAGTGTAAATAAAACAAAGGCTTTCCCACAGTGGAGATGGCAGGCCTTTTCAACTTAAATTGAATAGCTTATGATATATTCAAATATCTGGTTTATGTTAGAGGGGAAATTAGCTTTAAAAACATTGCAGCTGTAGAGCTGCTGCCATGGAAACCACAATCCTCTTCTCTTCTAAGAACTATGCTTGTTCTGTTCTCTGACTTAGTGATGCCCTTTTAGCCATCTCCTAGATGCGAAAGAAAATACTGAGGTCCAAATCCAGATGGAAGAGTTCTTGTGATGAACATGTGCTCCGTTCCCCTAGGAGAGAAGCTTCAGATCCTTGTGAACAGACGGCAAAAGACTGGAAACTAAAAACTGCAGAGCTTTTGCTGGATCAACAATCATCAACAATGTGATTTGCATGGCGATGGATGCTCTGCCTGGCTGAAAGGACCAGGCTTCCTGCTGGAAGTCAGGAGTGTTCCAGCTCATGTGCATAAAGTACAGGTCTGTGTTACAACTTTGATAAGAACCTTCCAGAGGAAAGGTACTCTAGTTCCTCTCATTCTTGGGAAAATTCTACAAAGTTAGGAGGAATTCTTGTGTTACCAAAGTGACAGATACAGGGGAAGCAATGGATTCGATGGATTAGAGGAAAGACCCCCATGGGGTTATCTAGTTCTCCACTCTGATGGTGAGAGAAGATGCCCTCTCTATGACTAGATTGGTTTTGAAGCACAGGGCTACCAAGCACCTACTTCTTAACATTAATGTATGATTTCAGCAGCCCTGGGCCTTGCTGCTGTCTCAGTTCAGGGAAGTACTAGCCAGGGTCAAAGTGTCTTCATCTTTACCCAGGACATCTTGCATTTTGTGTAGCATAAGGAGAAGCTAGAACTCAAGGACTACTGACTGGGCTAGGCCTAGGAGGTGGTCAGCCAGTAAACAAATCAAGGCTTTAGCAGAGTTTTACACATCCTGAGTGGCAGTTCAGACCCATCTCCTTCATTAAAATGGATGAGTTGGCTACCTTGACCTACCTATAAGAGTAAAGGTTGGCTCAGCCAGTAGGGGCTTGCAGAAAGGTGGTGATGAGTTTGGAGATGAGCAGTACCCTTGACAGTTCCAGAAGAAGGGAAACTAAAGGGATGACTTTATCAGGTCACTTACTACCTGCTGGGGCATCTCCTTGGTGAGTCCTTTTTTCCAGACTCTCAAGCAGAAAGCCAAGTAATGCAGGGGCTGGTGAGAGAGGTAACCACAGAGTAAGGGAAATTGAGACTTGCCTGAATCGTTAGTATAAGAGGAAATCAAGGAGAACCAGAAATCTGTCGAGCAGATGCTAAGGAAGCTCAAAGGAGTTGGAGGGCACTGGAGAAGAGCACTGAAGACGAAATACAGGGCATAATGTGTGGTGATGACCTTGATGACACCCAAGGAAAATTCAGAAACATAGGAAGGGAAGACAAGAAAAAGGAGTTTCTCTGTCAGAGATAAGAGCTGTCATTAGGATCATCTGTCAGTCAAGGAAAAGTAATCTGCATCTATAGTTAAATAGGTTTTCCTAAGAAATTCTGAGTGGTGTCCTGGGGACTACCTCTGCTTTGTTTCAGAGCTAATGGGTATCTTACTTGGTCTGTAAAAGACAACCTATATTTACTAAAGGATGATGACATTAGAGGTAGATCTGCCAAAGAATTTGATGCTCACCATGAACAAGGGGGACCGAATTTGTAAAGAATAGATAAGATAATAAACAGGGCGTAGAAGAGAGTCTATGAAAATGTGTCAGCATTGAATTACACAGTTTTTACATTGAAACTGACACCTATCTCTGGATCTGTGCTTCTATTGTTTCTTGAGTTCCAGATTTGTTAGCCAAGCACTGTTATGTAGCAGGATAAGCAAAAAGAAAATTGGACATACTTAGAGCAGTCTGTGGCAAGTAGTAATCTGTTCGTGAAAATCTAAACTAGAGAGATTCATTTATACAATAGTAGTATTTTGCTAGAATGCCACTTATAATAACAGTCTGGTGACAAAGTCAAAAGATAGAACAAGAGGCATATGTCCTTCCACCAATCACAAGTGGAGGAACTCCTGTGCTGTGGCAAAAGTTTCCTTACAGTGCAGTAGATTCCATGTCAGGAATTAGAAATAAGGATAGAATGAAGAAAGAATTTCCAAATCTTTTCATCTCTACTAAGCTCTGATCTCCACGACATTGAAGAACCCCATATCCACATTTTGAATACTGTAGTATTGCATAGCTCTATTCTTTTTCATTGTTTTCATTGGGCCACACACATTTAAAAACATAGCTAATTTAAAAATTACATCATTCAAACCCAGGACAATATTTTCATGGAAAATCTTAGTATGAATAAAATTAGTAAAATTTTGTGGACTTGTGATCTCCAGTCTCAAGCTTCTGTTCAGAACTCTTCACTGAGCTTGCCGTTTCCTTCTCATGGGGTCATTTTGCCTCTTCCAACATTAGAAATTTATGTCTCCTTTTCATTTTCCAAACCACCTGTTTATTCTTTGTTTTCACTCACAATTAATGGTTGTGCCATCTCCCCTTTCTATTTACATTTCAGCCCACTAAGCTCAGACATCTGTGCTCCACAGTGTACTTAGCTGGTTCACTACACATGTATACATAATTTTTATGTTTCTCATTGAACTCTTGAAGTTCTGTTAAAATATAACTGGCTGCAGACTCCCCCTCCCACACACATACATACACACGCCATTTTCCTTTGTCTTCCCGTTCCTTTTCTTCAGCATCATTGTATTCTCTTGGTTCTATGGCTTAGCTACTTCTCTTCTACCATATCTTTAAATGTCTGAAGTGATAAAGTCTAGGCCCCATACTGTTGTTCAAGGTCTCTCTCTGAGATGATTTAATTGGTTGGTATAGATATAAATCCAGTATACACTATGAAGGTTTTTGAATGTTTATACTTACCATTGAGCTTTTAATAGACATGCACTTGAAACTGTCTCTGAAGCCACAGGTGAGTGCTGTGTATTGCTTGCAGTATAATCTATTAAAAACTAGGAGGAAGATATGGGAAAAAGGAGGAGAAGAAAGAGAAAAGAAAATAACATGCATTTGATTTTTCTGAGCAAACTCCTCTTTTATCATCTCTCTTTAATTTATTAAATGTATTCTGTGATAGTTCCACTCATAGTGTACTTTCCTCACCCTCACCTCTACCCTTTCTGTCACTCTCCCACCCCCCAGCATCCAGTCTTCCCTACAAGTCCAGTCTCCACATTTAATGAACATACCAAGGGTTTTCCCAATCACGTACTTACAGTGACTGTTGTAACACAGAAGCATGACTTTGTTGCAGACTTAACTTCAGCACACACTGAAGGAAGTAGATGGATCTCATTCAGCAGGTCTGGCTTTTCTCCGTCTAAGAGGTGCTTTTTCTAAATATTTTCTAAAGCAACACCCATACTACATGAAATCAATCTTTACCTTACACCATTTCGATGCTATACCATATCATTTTAATTTCCACGACTGGAAATGTTACAGTACCCACTTGGCTTGTTTATTTGTATGACTGATGTCACTAGTACAATTAGCAAGGTCCCTGCTTGTGTATCACAGAGATACCAGTCAGCACAATATTTTTGTATGTAGTAGTCTGCACTAAATATTTGTGGACTACAAGTGAATAAATAACTAGAAAAGAATGACTTTGGAAAGATGTTTAAGGAAGGAACGATGGAAAATAAGTACAGACTTCAATCTTTTGCCAAAGTTAAGCCAAAGCAATTGTTGGAGCCAGTTGCTAACCCAGTAAAGATTATTTATTACATCCTGGATGTCATAGCATTCTATATGAACTTATATTCTTTTTCATTTTATCCAGAGAGTAAAAATTATTCTTTCCTTTTATTTTTTCCTTATCCTGAGCCAATTTCCTATCCCTGACGAATGTTCCCCTAACTCATAGTCATGTTCCTAAAATTTGCTTCAGTCTTTGATGTGGAACACTCTAGTGGTGTTTGGAAACGTAAGTCGTTTAGACTGGGCACACTTAGTTTGTTCTTTCAGACCATGAATAGTTTCTTACTCAATGAGATTTTTATCTAAATGAGTCCTAATTTCACTGTTAATTTATCTCTGAACTTAAAAGTAATAAAATTAGAAGATGTTCATACATGGTTTTATAGTTGTCAACACTTTCAAGAAAAATGCTTACTCTCCTTGCAACTTTTTATTTAAATAGAAGTTTAATACATGTATGTAGGATGTGAGTGATGAGAACAAGGAGTGGCCCGCTTCCACACCAAGAAATAGAAATTTACCAGCAGAACAGAAGACTGATAACCTAAAGGAATGTTCAATTTCGATCCTCTTGTTCCTTCCGTACAGTTTAGCCTGATTTAAAATTCATATAATCCAATAAAATATATGTGTTATTCTGTCCTTGGATTCTTTCTTATGGCCTAAAATATTTTACCCATGCTGTCAAGAGTAGTAATTTTTCATTCTCTATCTGTGCTTTTATTTTTTTGCTCTTGCTCTGGAGAATCCCCTGTTTTATATCCATTTTACTCTTGGTGGAAATTGGGCTTGCTTTCAATTTTTGACTCATGAATAATGCTACTATAGAAATTCTTCTGTATGTTTCTTGAGATATATATATGCAAGAATTTCTGTTGGAAATTATCTTCATAGTAGGATTACAATATTATAAGGACTACCTTTTAAATTTTCAGTTTTTTTTTATTATATTGGTTCAACTGTTAACCGACCATGTATAAGAATTCAAGTAATTGCATATTCTTGTTCACTTCGGGTTCTGAATGTTTTTCAATTTTAAGCATTCTGTTGAGTATGCAGTAGTATCTTGCTGAATTTGTTGTGTTTTTTCCCTGATGACTAACTTCCTCATGTACTTTGTCTTGTCAGTTGGGTGTGATAGCTAATTCTCACTGTGGATTTGAGTCACCTTGGACACATGT
The DNA here is from genome assembly GCF_011762505.2 of Arvicanthis niloticus. Classification (NCBI taxonomy): domain Eukaryota; kingdom Metazoa; phylum Chordata; class Mammalia; order Rodentia; family Muridae; genus Arvicanthis; species Arvicanthis niloticus. The sequence goes on along the minus strand of NC_047661.1, from coordinate 103,656,634 downwards.
ACCTGGGGGATATCTGTGAGAGTGTTTTCTGAGGTGTTCCACTGAGGGAATGCTCATTCTGAATGTGGGTGGCACTGTGCTGTGAGTGGGGCTTGGAGACTGATAAAAAGGGGAGAAATGAGGAAGGTTTGTTCAACCTGCTTTGTTATAGAACCCAGGAGCTCCAGCCCAGGAAAGGAGCCACAAAGAGCTTGGCCCTTCCCATCAATAACTAGTTAAGAAAATGTCTTCTAGCTTAATTTTATGGAGTCATTTTCTCAATTAAGTTTTCCCCCTTTCATATAACTGTACTATGTGTGATAAGTTGACATAAGTCTAGCTGTCTAGCCAGCACATGACCCAATTATGCCTTTAAAACCAGTGCCAAATGAAAGGCTCTTGCATATTACCAAGTTCAGCTATTGGCATGAGATATATCCTTGGTCACCTGTGGATCACAGCTTTTATGTGTTAACTTTGAGTAAATACTCTCAGAAGATTTAACCTCAACCATGCTATTTTCTTATGCATCACAATTGACTTTTCACCCCCAGCTAGGCAGCATTGACTATTCCAGTAAGGCAAAGACTCCATTTTAGTGTTATTGGTTTCTTATTAATTACAGTTGGCCATTCAGTTCTAGATAACCAGAAATTATAGGGTCTTAAGTCAAAATATTACATAAATAGTCTCAATAGAGTCTTTGGGGTAACCTCAAATTTCTCTCTGACACATCACAAGTCAAGCCTCAATTTTTGAGATTACTTTCATCATTTTCTTACAATTTCACACAGAACAGTCCACTAATCTTTGATTTCTCATAGTCTTCTCTACAAAATGATTAGGTTTGTCAGTAATACCCCACTCTTGGTACCAATTTATACCTTAGTTTTCTTTGTATTGTTGTAATAAAACATTACTTTTCCTTCTGGTAGCATTTTTAGCAACTTCTAGCACTATAAAAGCTAGCCAGTATGAAAAAGCTTCCAAGGTCAGTACCAGTTTGGTTTGCCCATGTTCTGTAACTTGAAAATATGGTGTCTTCAGCAATAGGCATGAATTCTGCATGGTAAATAAGAGAAATGACAACAGTTTGTAGTGTTTGGGAGTCTTTGGGACCCAACTGGCCAACAACTTCAAGAGATGGAGCTAGAAACAATTATTCCAAGCAAGAGGTTAAACCGGATCCAGAAAGGCAGATACTGTATATTTCTCTTAGTTGTGTATTCTAGGTTTAAGTCTTTAGATTCCTCTTCTTTTCAAGGTTATACCACTGTCCAGTTATTTTAGAAAGCGAGGGCTGAGAATGCACTTTAATCTTTAAAACTTAAGCAGTGGTAACGGTTTAACCTAAAGTTATCATGCACTTTATTAAAGCCTTATTATGCTAGGTAATATATGAGAAGAACAGAGTGGGAGGAGCCAGCTGTAGTAAAGCTGCAGGAGAAAGACACTTAGTTGGAAGCTTATACACTACACAGAAATATTTATACAAGAAGTGTTCAGTTTTTGGATTCATGGTGACAGGCAATAGATTTCTTGGCTGATGTCAAATTCACATTTTGGAATTGCAACCTAAACATCTGGCATTTGAAAAGTATGGTTAAAAACACATTACATAGATGAACCTATTTAAAACAGAACCGAGGACACTGTATTAACTATTAAAAACATCTATGCTAGAGAGCCCCGTGGCTTTTCTCTGACGTCAATACCCTCCCTCCACTACTGCATGTCTGTAGAAGGCATGTTTAAAATAAATCACTTAAAGGAGTCATTGCTGTGGGCTATGCATCATATCAAGTGACTTGTGTAACTTATTTGAAAAATGTGTCCTTGTATATGTGGTATATGCATTTTGGTGCAAGTCAGTGAACACACCTATATGCATGTGGATGCCAGAGGAGGATCTTTTGGGTCATGCTCTTCCCAGCATAATTTTTACAATCTCTGAAAGGTTAAGTAATGAAAAAAAAATATCTAATGGCTTGGGAATATTTTGGACTTTTGGAGTATCCTTTAGCAGTGTCTTCTACCCTCTCCTGCTATTTCTTAAAAGTATTTGCTTGCTTATCACATACATTTGTTGTTGTTATTGTTGTTGTTGATTTATATTCTAGGACTTTTGTTTTAGACTTACATATTGGAGAAAGCTGGTACCAACTATGTTACTATAATGAATGTCTTGCATTTTATTTTTTTCCTATTCTATATTGGCAGGTGGTTTTTTGGAAATAATGTACTAAAATACCCAAATCATCTACCTAGAGTCTCTGTGTAATTATTTATTAACCAGGAAAGCTTGTAAATAATAAATTGGCTTGCATTCCAAATATTTCAAAGATACATTAAAGTAGTTCTTCTTTAATCTTACCTTTCAGACAGAGATTTCAACCATCTGATGTAGCATGGAACATTCTGAATCCTAAGGAGGCCACAAGGCTCTTCAGACTGTGTGATTTTATATCAGAGTGTAACAAGAAAATGAAAATTTAAAGGCAGCATTTTTTCAAACTCAGAACATTCATTTCTTCCCACATTGTTTTATGGAATTAAAAAAAAAAGAATAAAAAAGTATTATGAGAAACATCTGGTTAAATTTTGCTGGTCCTTTGTGTTTTAAGCTCTTTAGTTTTCTTATTTGAAAGGATAATATTTAGTGGGATAATTGTTACCGTTCATAACTCTGATCTTTGAAATGAGAACATTGCCTTGTTTGTGGAACCTTCCTGATGTGGGATTCCTGTTTGTCATTTAATGAACTTACTCATTTTAGTGAACGTTGCATACTCCAGCAGAAATGGCCTAAATTTTTATTTTTATTTTTAAATTTTTTTGGCTTTCAAGAAATCAAACTCAACTTACTCATACCCAGCATGAACATGCCTGTGTAATACAGAACTCTTGACTAGTGACAGACTCCTTAAACATCTAACACACACACGCACACGCGCACGCGCACACGTACACACGTACACATACACACATACACACATCAGACTGTGCTTCTTCTCGTATGTATTATTGTATACTTTAGGATCAGTAATATTTAGGGCTGTCTAAGTGGAAAGGAATTTACATGTTTCATTTCATTACTTGAAGTTCATGTCATAAAATGTGGGACAGAAATATCATATTTTGTCCAGTAATAGTTTTTGCATATCTATCTTATATGAAAAATAAGATTAAAGAAGTTTACAAATTAACATTAGATTATGCATTTTAGTGTAAATCTGGTTGTATATTGTTTCTTAGGTAACAGGATTTAAACAAACAGAAAACTACTTTCCTATGGCAAAGTTTAGCCATATGAAAAATTATAGAGACTAGCACTATGAAATCTCATTATCCATCATCAAAATTCTGACAATTATTACCTTGTAAATAACATTTTCTATCATAATTAGATAAAATTTAAGGGCTATGGGTTTCTAAAAAAATCAGTGTGGTATGATAACAGTACTTTACTCATTGTTTGTGTAAACAGCAAGGATTGGCACAAGCTCTTAGCAATTTGGGAGCATATGGAAGCCGAGTTTTCATTGTTCTATGAGCCCTTACTAACATTTTATGCCAGTGTAGGAAGTGGGTTCCAATCTATAGAACTTACCCAGACCTGATATGGACCCAACCATCTATTTTTTTTTAATTTAAATACCCACTGACTTTCTTTGATCAGTTAAATAAAGTAATATATTAAGGTTTTATGTTTCTGATATAGAAATTCATATGTCTTTGTCTTAAACGTTGTCATTCTAGGCTTGTCTTACCTCTATTAGTGGTATGTTTTCCATTTTCATCCATTTGCCTGAAGTTTTTATAATTTCATTTTCTTTATAGCCTGCTAATGTTCCATTATATATATGTAACATATTTACATTACTCATTCATCATTTAATGTCTATCAAGGCTATTTCTTTGCCCTAGTCGTGCTGAATAAAGACGCCATGAACATGGATGAGCAGGCATCTAGGCAGTGGGAAATAGTCATTTACATATATGTCTAGGAGTGGTATAGCTGGGTCACATGATGGACCTATTTCTACCTTTTAGTTGCCCCCTTGGGATGTTTAATATTTTTACTTCTTTCTATATTCTCTGTACTAATACTCTGTCAGATGTATAGCTATATAATGCTAGTTTCTCAATATATAAACTACCTTTAAAATCAATTAAGTGCATAAAAATTCCAGTTATTGGTTCTATTTCCTGATGGCAGAATTGTTGAGAAAGTTCTTACCTGACTCTAAATCCTGATGTGTGCTCCCATTCCTTTTTTCTAGAGTTTCAAGTCTATAATTAAGCTCTTCAATCCATTTAGAAGTAACTTAGAGGGTAGGATGCTAGAGATGAACAAACCTCATTTTTCTTTATGTAGAGATCCAATTTTTTCAAAATCATTTGTTTAAAATGCTGGGGTTTCCCCTCCAATGTGTTTTGTTTTGTTTGTTGTTTTTTTTTTTTGTTTTTGTTTTTTGTTTTTTTTTTTGTTTTTTGTTTTTGTTTTTGGCATTGCTGTCAAACTCTGTTGACTGTAGGCACATGAACTTATATCTGGTTCTTGGATTGTATTCCATTTGTCAATAAGTCTGTCTTTGTGTCCATACCATGCTGGGTTTTTTATTTCATTCTGGTGGGTTTTGTTTGTTTCTTTTCTTTCTTTCTTTTTTCTTTTCGTTTCTTTCTTTTTTCTATCTGTTTCTATAGTGTAACTTGAATAAGAGGTGGTGATGCCCCCAAACATGTTTTTACTGTTCAGGACTGTTTTGGTTGTGCAAAGTGTTTTGTGTATACATATTAATTTTGATAAAGATTTTCAATTTCTGTCAAAAACTACATCACAATTTGGATAGGTTTGGTGGTTTGAGTAGGAATGCTTTGTTTTGGTATCAGATAACACTGATTTAATAAAGAGAAATTGGAAGTTGTCTATCCTTCTCTATTTTATAGAATAATAGAGGAATATTGGTTAGTTCGTTTCTGAAGGCAGGGTGAAATTCTGTGCTGAAACCCTCTGATGGCTTTGTTTGTTGGGAGACTTTGAATTTCCAGTATTATCTCATTAGTTGTTCTGAATCTATTTGTATTATTTACTACCTTGATTTAAATTTGCTAAATCATGAAAATCTAGAAATTTTCCATTTCTTTTAGATTTTATAGCTTAGAGGGATATAGAATTTTAAGCATGCCTTTATATTTTTTTGAATTTCTTCAGTGTCTGTTGTAATAATTCCTTCTTCTCTAGTTTTCTTAATGTTGGGTTTCCTTCTCTTTTGTTTAATTTGGCTAAAGGCTTTTCAATCATTTGAATCCTTTTAAAGAACTTGTCCAATCTACTGTTTGTTCCTGTTTTATGAGTTTATTAAAGTATATTATTTAATTATTAATTTGAGATCTTCCGTTTCTTTGTGTGTGTAGGCACTTAAGTGCCATAAATTTTCCTCCTAAGGCTGCCTTCATTTTGTCCCATCAATTGGGCTATGCTGTTGCTTTCATTTTCATTCAAGCCCAGAAATTTTAATGTCCTTCTTTGTTTCTTCCTTGATCTAATTTTCATTTGTTAGTATGCTAATTTCCACAAGTTTGTTTTCCATTACTAAAGTGTCTATTGCAATAAATATTCCAAGTGGTCATATAGAATGTAGGATATTATATAATCATTATTTATTATTATTATTATTATAAATTATTATAGAATTATTAGAAATTATAATCAATATAGAAGTAGTATTCTATTCTCCAAAGGGTCTTCTGCAGTTTAGGAATAATTTCAAATAAGTAATATGATTTATGGGAATCAAACCATCTTAAGTGATCCTTAAACAAGAAAAGGTTTTCCCCTTTTCATTGTTCAATAGTTCAAAAACTAAAGTGCAGCTATGAGAAATAATTAGGATACTTTTTCTGAGTAACTCAGTGTAATTTGTGAGTGGGCTTGTCTCATGTCATGTCATGGACATGTCACATTTCACTGGGCAGGAACAGTGCATGAATCTGATACTCAATGGATTCCCTCAGTTTGGTTCCTACGGATTGTTTGTGGTCTGGTGGCAAGTGAAGAATGATGGAGAAGACTTATGAGTTGGATCTAGGAAAATGAAAGTCTGGAATAGGAAGTGAAGGTTGTATTCAGTTAGCTCACATATGAATTTTGGATGATTCTCTCAGAGTGGAATCCCTAACTTACTCTGCAGCTAAATTGCTATTCAGCAACACTCATGATTAAAGCAGTTTATTATTAATGTAATAATAAAAACAGAAGATGTCTATTTACCATAAAGTGCCATAGATATCTTTATTCAAATGCCTCAGTGGAACTTACTCTTCTATATGTGCTTGGTCATTTGTTCTTACCTTAGAAGAACTGTCGGGCTGAATACTGTGAATTTCAGTCATGGTATTGAGTTTAATTGAGTACATATCCTTCTTTTACTCAAGCTAATAGCCACCAAATTTATTTTTCCTTGTAATTAATAATTCTATTGAATTAGTTTTAAGGACAAAAGGCAAATTACATCACTATTTCTGTTTATTTTACAGTTTAGTTTCCAAGGCAGGATGCTTATTTACTCTGGTAGAATACGCCAAAAAGGAAGGGTGGTTCTGTCTGTAAAAACCTGATAATATAGGCTGTTCTTGAATGGAGATTTGATAAGTAAGTGAAGATAAATTTGAATGGTACTTAAAAACACTCTGGAATCTAGATTCTGCAGCTGGCCAAATTCCACTCTGATTTAATTCTTTGCAGAATTGATAAAGCAGTCATTTTATGAGATAGAACATAAAAATAATATTGAGAAGACAATAAATAAAAAGAAAAGAAAAGAAAAGAAAAAAGCAACAGTAAAGCAATGTTGTGTGTGTGTTTTTTTCTTTTTCCTTTTGTTTTCCAGAGAGAAAACATTCACCAACAGTTTGTATGTTTATCAGTTTAGTAGCGGTGAGTTTAATGATATTAGGAATTATTTTAAAATTGCTTTGCACAGGTACAGAATGAACTCACGATACTTTTACATTTACAGCTTTCTAAATATGTCATATTCTTAGGGAGCAGCTAAATAGACTTGGAAGCCATGGTGGTAACTCACTTAACTTGTTTCCAGTGTGCCTTAGTTAGACAATTGCTGGGATGAGACACCATGACCAAGGAAACTATTTCACTCACAGTTTCATGTAGTAACTCATCAAAGCAGTGAGGGAAGGAACTTGGGAGCTAAAGTCATACAGAGGCCATTGAAGAGTGCGGCTTACTGGTTTGCTCCCTGTGGCTTGCTCAGCCTGCTCTTTTATGTTCTCTGGGATGACCAGCCCAGAGATTGCACCACCTACAATGAGACCCTCTCACAACAATCACTAATTTAAAAAATGCCCTATAGGCTTGCCTGCAGCCCCACTTTATAGAGACATTTTCTAAATTGAGGTTCTTTCCTCTTGGATGATTTTTGCTTATGTCAAGTTGATATAAAACTAGTCAGTACACATATAAACAAATTTGTATATGAAGTAGGCTGGATATGTTAATTATTAAGAAAATATGAAATCTGATGTAAGCACAGACTATGTGAAACCCCGTCTCAACTTTAAATGGTGAAATATGAACAAATTAAATGGCTTCACTTGAAACAAATATTTGAAATGCATTTAAACAAATGTAAGGTTAGAAGAACTTCATGGTTTAGTAGACAGAGTTAGTTCTGGTCTTTGTTCATTTATTAAGTGAAATGTGTTTCTATGGAAACTGAATTTGGGAAAATAGCTACTATTGTTTAGTATTAAAATATCCATAGAATTATAAATTTAGTAGAATAATTTATACTCTGATAGAAACACTGACATTTAGAATGTATTGCATATCTTAGAAACAGAGCATACAGATATTAAACTGAATGGTAAATTCTGTCCTCTTCTAAATAGTAAGACATAGTTGTCTATAAGATTATACTAATATATAATGAGTACTTTGTATTATTTTTAAACTCTAGCAACTATGTATAATATTTGGTACTATCTTATTAAATAAGACCAAATTTGGGTGTGAGATTATACACAGGAAATATAGCACAAAAACAGAAGACTAGTGGATAAAATAGTTGTTATGGCAACATATATTCAATAGCAAAATATTAAATATGACATCATTATTTTATGCAGTGAAATAGTATAAAATTAGACTTACATTTATTCATATATTACCTATGATCTGCTAACTTAATGTGATCCATTTTATTCATAATACAGAAAAAATGCTCACAGAATTTGAACATGTATAGTATGTGATATAGCAAGTAATATCTTTACTGTCCACACGCTGGTATTTTCGAGGGTCTGTTCAGAGCTCTACAGAGAGGACTTTATTTTACCTGCTATGATGGCTCTGTAGAAATTGCTTGACTTGTACTGGGGCTCCATCTTGATAGCTCCCTGATAATCTGAGCAGGCTGTAGCCTGAAATGCTTTTAAGTATCTAGCCACCTGAGCAGTTCCTACTGAATATGCATCACTTTTGCATCATTGTAAAGAAAAATTCAAGAAGGGGAGCAGTGCCCCTTTTGTTTTGCTTTTAGAAGGGATATGTTTGTTCTTCAGAACAGTCAGAATTTTAACAGTTTAAAGGGAGAGAATTGTCTAGCTAACAAAACAAGGAGAGGCTTTCCAGTGCACAGTTCATGTAGCTGTCCTTCCTTGTGCCTTTTACCAGCTTTGAGCTTTAGAGGGTTGTTTCAGTCTGTTGCAGCTCAAAGTCTCTGAATCACACAAGGCAAAAGCATCTTTTCAGCCTTTTCATCCACTTTCTTACTATTCTGTTTTCTCCTTTGCTACTACTGGTAATTAACAGTGCTACAAGAGGAGGAGTTATGTCAAACCTATGATGCATTATCCCACTTAGAATAGAACTGACACCATGAAATGTATTCAGTGAAGGAAAAGCAAATTTTGACCTTGACAGTTGAGCAACATAAAAAATAGCAACTAATGCAAGAAAGATGACCTTGGACCTAAACCATGGCATTTATCTTTCCTTAAGTAGTCCATAGTGGACTGACTACTTCACTTATGAAGATGCTATGAAAAAGAAGAAAATGGAAAATAAGATTTTTTTTTTAAAAAAATGAATCACTTGGCTTCAAGAAGCTTACATTGAACATGACAAGGTTGTACATATCTCTAATTTCATTATTCAGAAAGTTGAGACAAGGGATTACCAGATAGACAGACAGACAGACAGATAGAAACAGCAGACAGACAGACAGACAGACAGACAGACAGACAGACACACAGAGAGAGAGAGAGAGAGAGAGAGAGACAGAGAGAGAGAGAGAGGGAAAATGTGTCTTTTCCACCTTTGAAGGCTGATAATTTTATGTGGGAAATCTGGATTCTGACTTCTGCTATTTAGAACTCCACTTTAAAACAATATAATTCCAAGCTTCTTTTGGATATATATATATATATATATATATATATATATATATATATATATATATATAATATTTTGTTAATATTAATAGATATAAAATATATTATCTATATTATATAAAATATATTCTATAAGAAAATATAATTTAATCCAGTGGAAACCTCCAATCATCACTATTTATTAGTTTTGTTATTCTAAGTGTTTTTTGAATCTTGCTTTTTCCAATTAGTTTTGCAATGTGATTTCCTGCAAGTTATAATTTGATGAATACTTGAAACTGAGATATTATAGTATACCTGTGTTATCTCGACTCATCAAATTAATGATGCCTTGTTAACAGTTTACACTGTTTCTGATTTGCAAAGTAGCCATCTCAACTCTATTCAAATACACTAGGCTGTGAGTTGGGGAGATGGCTCAACAGTTACCTGTCAGTATGAAGACCAGAGTTTGGATTCCCCAGAATCCATATAATTGCCAGATGGGCATGTAGGCCATCCTGTACCTCTAGCCTTGAAAAATGGAGGCAGGGAATCTTAATAGCTAGCTGACGAGGAAGTTGAGCCATATTAGCAAGAGTGTTTTCTTACATAATTATCAAGTATACACATACATTCACACACATGTACACATATACCCCATACTGCTATGCACATGAACTAACACAAAACATGCATATGAAAATGGAAAAATACAGTAGAATGAAGGTAGTTTTGTTCTCTCCATTGACCTTGACAGAAAGAGCAGGGATTTAATGCATAGCTATCAAATGAAAGAATGAAAGGGATATAAAAGTATATGTAAATACTTCTTTTTAAAACTTCTAAGAGCAAAAGTATGGAAGTTAACTGAGATTCACTGCTCTAAATATTGACTTTGGGGTACCAAGAGGCTAGTAAGACTGCTGCAGGATGTGATGATTTGAATATGCTTGGCCCAGGAATTGGCACTATTAGGAAGTGTGGTCTTGTTGAAGTAGGTGTGGCCTTGTTTGAAGAAGTGTATCATTGTGGGCTTTGAGATCTTCCTCCTAAGTTCCTAGAAGTCGGTCTTCTCCTAGCTGTCTTCAGAACAAGATAGAACTCTCAGCTCCTCCAGTACCATGCCTACCTGGATGCTGCCATGCGTCTTGCCATAATGATAATGGACTTATCCTCTGAACTTGTAAGCAAGCCCTAATTAAATGTTGTCCTTTATAAGAGTTGCCATTGTCAAGGTGTCTCTTCACAGGAATGAATCTTTAAGACATGGGAGATCTGATCATACTGTGAACCCCAAGATTGTATACTGGAAAAACCTGTCTCTAGTTGTGGTGTGGCTCAGCCCTAGCATACACCCTTAAACTAAGAGCTTTCTGTTTATTGTAAACAAGATTAATAAAAACTCAACTATAGGTCAAGCGGCAGAGACAACCAGGTGACAGGGAGTGAACATAGGAAAAAAAACAGAGTGAGAGAAAGTCAGAAGGATGTGCAGAGAGACACACAGGAAGTAGAAAGGAGGAACATTCAGCTAGAAGAATTTTTAAGACAGTGTGTGTGCCGCGCCAACCCTGACTAGCAGGAATTAAGACACAAAACAACCGGTTCCTTCTCACAGCAGTTTACTCAGGATGCTTAGCAGTTGGTAGTCAAGATGGCGAGCCCGTGATCCCTTCCCGGGCACAGCTTATAAACCCTGCCAGGAGCCCATGAACTCATGCCACATATCATCTCTCCATAGGCCCGTGAAGCTTGTGTAAGATCAGGCTACCTTGAAGCACAGCCTTCACACCTAATAAGGACTTGTTTATCACTCGGCCCTCGGGTGGCCAACGCCATCTTGGGGCGAAGTTCTTATGGCGCCTAACAGTTCCCCCTTTTTTTTTTAAATCGAAAAATGTCACAGGAAGCATTGACCTGTACCCAGCAATTAAAGTATTTACAGGGGAAGATTGTACTACCCTCCTTTCGGGATCACCTCCTGGAGTGATGGTAGACCCATCCCGCACTCCTTTTTCGCCGGGATGGGATCAAGGGAATGCAAAACCCATATGCATACAGGTATACCTCCCTGTGTCAAGATAATCGGGAAATCTGGCACAGTGTGGTGCCTCGCCCAACATGTGACTATTCATTCAGGCTAGCAAGCCATGCTTGGGGAGATGCGCCAATCTCAACAGCATAAAAAGCTTGTGCTATCATGGCAAGATCTCTCTTTCAGGCTTGAGCCATATGGCAGAGGCAATAGAGGCAGAGAACCGAGACACCTAACAAGACTATAGCCAATGCCCCTATGCCCACCCACTCTTTCAGGTGATGCATTGCTTGTCGAATCCATGAAGACAGTCCCTCAGCCAGCGTAAGATTAATCTGGGTGGAATTCACTGTGAACGATGACAATTCACAGCTCTCTCATCAAGTGATCAAACCCCTCAGACCAGTTTCCTATCAAATGCTTAGACAATTCTTTGGACAAATTAGCAGCATGTGTCATGTTATAATAAGAAACATTTATTACAGATAACCCACTCATCTTCCATTCTCATCCCAACATAGAGTATAAAAACAACTTTCTTTATAGCAATCTATCTTATATTTATTTATACTACCATTGCTAACTATCCACAAAAAACAAACACACTGATGTAGGGCTAAAAGAAACATTTCTAAAGGATCCCTTTCTCTCCACACTTTCATAAAAGGATGCACCATAACTGGTACCACCCTATAGAAACAAATACTACCCTCTAATCCTATACTAAAATTTCTATTTACACTGGCTATATCATCTTTATAAGGCAAAAATGGTAATCTTAAACTCTTATTACTAATAAAAAAGCATGGAAAATCTTGTGCATCATGGCAAATTGGCATTGGAACCTGAAACGCCAACAAAATTCCCCATCATGGTTTCATCATCACAGGACTTGCTTTCCAGAGTAGAAGCAGGAGGATCATCCAAATTGCATCGACGAACCAGTCTCTCCGGGACCCATATAGGATCATCTCATGTCTGTGGATAAACACAGACAGATCCTCTGGACCAGGCCAGAACAGGATCAGGGCCATTCCATTTTCCAGTTAAGACATCTTTCCACCGTACCAATCCTTTTCTTTTAGGAATCCAATTAGTATGTCGTTCAGCCAAGGAATGACCTTGCTCATCCACTTGCAAAAAATTTAAAGTAAATAATGCAAGGGATATCCTTTCTTTGGGATTGCGTCCATGACCAATTCCCCCTTTTTGTTTAAGAAGACATTCTTTAAGGGTACAATGGGCTCTTTCCACTATGCTCTGTCCTTGTGGATTATAAGGCAATCCATCTTTTAACGTAATTTGCATTTGTTCACAAAAGGAAACAAATGAGGCAGCTGTATATCCCGGGCCATTATCTGTTTTAATAATCTGGGGCTTACCCCAGGCTGCCCATGCCTCTAGGCAATGTGCAATGACATTGCGAGCCTTTTCCCCCGTTAAAGGGGTGGCAAAGATAAGTCCTGAGCAAGTGTTCACTGAAACATGGATATATTTTAATTTTCCAAATTCGGAAAAATGAGTCACATCCATTTGCTAAATGTGAAGAGGCTGCAGGCCTTTAGGATTAACTCCCATTCCTGGAGGATTATGATGAACGCTGCAACCTGGGCAGTGCACCACTATCTGTCTAGCAGACTCTCTGAAGATGCCAAATTTAAGCTGTAATGTATTAGCATTGACATGAAAATTGGCATGAAATTGTTTAGCCAGATTTACTGGAATCTCAGTAAGAAAAGGGAAGACAAACTCCCTTCGAGTAGCCTCATCAACTTCTGCATTAGCAGTACTTATAGGTTCTGGTAGGCCTGTATGGGCTCTCACATGTTGTACAAAAAATGGAAGTTGCCGTTTCCATAGAAGATCTTGTAATTCAGCAAGCAAGCAAAATATAGGACTGGAGGTCTTAATTTTACCAGCCACTTCTAATTCCTTTAATAAATTTACCACATACAGGGAATCAGAAATCAAATTAAATGATTGTGGGAATTTTTTAAACACCTCAGTTACTATCTTCAATTCAATAATTTGAGGTGAAGCTGGAGCAAATTGTATAATCAGTGGTTCATTGGTATTAACTTTATAAGAACAACAGCCAGTCTTTGATCCATCAGTATAAATAATGGCTGCCCCAGCTATTGGAAAATTCTTTGTCACTTTGGGCATAACAATAGGGTGTTCTTAAAAAATTGAATCAAAGGATGCTGGGGATAATGATTATCAAACTCTCCAGCATATCCACATTTTAAAATTGCCCAATCACCCACAGTGGCACGTAACACTTGCAATTGATTGCTGTTATAAGGAATTATAATTTTAACTGGCTCTATTCCAAAATATTGGAAAGACTGTTGCACTCCTTCTAGAGCGAGTATAGCAACAGAAGTAGGATAATGATCCAAGGTTTTGTAATGGATATTTTTGGATGAATCCACTTTAATGGTCCATTCTGCCACAAAACAGCAGTAGGTTGAGCTTTTGTTTTAAAAATAATTAATAAAATATTTTCTGTGGATTCACAACGTCGCAATGACGACTTTGCTATCTCCTTTTCTACAATTTTCAATGCTTTTCGCCCTTCAGGAGTCAACTCTCTGGGTGAATCCAATGTAGCATCTTCACACAGAAGATTATACAAAGGCTGAAGCTGATAATTGGGAATTTTCAAATAGGGCCTAATCCAATTAATATCTCCCAATAATTTTTGAAAATCATTTAAGGTCTTAAGATGATCTTTTCGAATCTCAATCTTCATTGGCATTACTTTATCAGACTCAATTTTTGCACCCAAGTAGGATACTACTTGGTCTTGTTGGACCTTTTCAGGGGCTATATACAACCCCGGAGCTTGCAATTTCTCAACTAACAAATGATAGGCTTATTGTAACTGTTTTCATTCTTATGTGATGATAAAACATCATCTACATAATGAAAACATTTAAGATTAGGAAATTTGTCTCTAACGGGCTTAATAGCTGCTCCTACATAAAGCTGACACATAGTAGGGCTATTAGCCATGCCTTGTGGAAGCACAACCCATTCAAATCTTTTATTGGGCTCTTCCTTTTATTAATGGAAGGCAAGGTAAAAGCAAATCGTTCACTATCCTTTTCACATAAGGGAATGGAAAAGAAGCAGTCCTTAATATCAATCACAATAATAGGCCATTCCTGAGGTAAGGTTGTTAATAATGGAAGGCCACACTGAACGGGCCCCATGACTTGCATCTGAGCATTAATAGCATGCAAGTCATGCAATAGTCTCCATTTTCCTGATTTTTTTCTTAATTACAAATATTGGAGTATTCCAAGGTGACACCGAAGGTTTTATATGGCCCATTTCAAGTTGCTCTTTTATCAACTTCTGAGCAGCCAATAATTTTTCTGAGGACAATGGCCACTGAGGAACCCACGCCGGGTCCCCAGTCTTCCAGTTAATGGGTATGCCACCCCAGTGGCCCCTAGGAAAAACCCAGACCCTGTCTAAAGGGTCCAGGTTTGGGAAGGACGGGATTTCGTTGTCCCTGTAAAGACTTCCCTAAACCAAAGGACGGATGCCATCCCATCTGTCTCATAATCCTTTTTGAGGATTGTGAATAATTACCTTCACTGGATAACTTAAAATCCATTTCTTTTAACAGATCTCTTCCCCATAAACTCACAGGGAGATCCAAGACATATGGTTGAAACATTCCTTTATGACCCTCCTGGTCTTTCCAGGGAAGTTCTCTTGCACTCATATCAGGAGACTTAGCATAACCCAATCCTTGCAACATCTGAGAGGATGCTTGTATGGGCCAATCTGATGGCCAATCCTTAAGGGCAACAATGCTGCGATCAGCACCAGTATCAAGAAGTCCTAATAATTTCTTCCCATTGACTTCCAAATTAACAAGAGGACGACTATTCAAATCTAAGGATAGAAATATGGAATCTGGACCTCCTGAAGAGCCAAACCCTGTTTCCCTGAATTTAATGTCCTTCTTTTAAAATTATCTACAGAAATCTTATCTATATAGTGTGACTTCCCTTTATTGTTTATGAACTGGAGGAAATTCATTGCGTCCTGCAAATACTATTATTAAGGATGAAGAATCATCTGTTTTATATTTCTATTTATTGACAATGGGAAAAGGCCCTCTGCAGGTATTGCTTTATTAGGTTGTTATGGAAAGTCTGACAAAAGTTGCATTATTAGACCTCCCTCCTCAGAGGGGATTTTCTCTGTAAAAAGTTTAGATGTTAATACCACTGTCCTATATAGGCTTTACTTAAGGCTTTACAATAGACTTACAGTAAAGGTCCAATTATTATCCCCATCTTTTGGAGAAAGAAAACAAGTTTAAAGAGATCAGGAAGCAGAAATAGGGAAGGCTGTCATTTACTTGGAATTCTTGGTAAATTTTTCTGGCTCACTTTCATAGTAATATAAAAGTAGGTGTTGGCTGGGTTAACTCAGTAAAGAAGTACTGCCCTATAGTATGCTCAAGGCTCTGGGTTCTAACATCTGCACACATACATACATGTATACACATACACAAGCATATATACACACATGTGCACACACAGAAATACATCCACATGCACATATACAAACATGCAGATGCACACACACAAGCACAAATGTATTTAACTTTAAAAACTATTACATATGCAGCCTATTTAAATTTCTATGAATATACTAGGAGCATGAAGAATAGAAGGATTTCTATGGCGTAGTACATGCTTACTACCTCATGCCCTGAAAGTTTTATGCATATAAAACTAGCTTCCCAGGGTCATAAAACAGTGACAGAATATTTGCATAGTCAGAGAAATTAACCCCGGTATGTGTATTCACTTTATTATCTCCAGAAAAAATGCTTACTCCACTTTACAACTTGGAAGGAAGGACCAGAGAGAAGTGGGCGATAGGCCTCCAATGTGCCATTACTTTTCATTAATATTATATGTTATTTGCAAGTTATAGTACTTACATTCTAATTAGCATTCATTAATAATGTCACTATTCTAAATCTTCCAAACATGTGTATTAAAGAATATGCATAAGTGACTACTGTAAAGAAACATTAGCTTGAGGAAGTAGATACATTGTTACCTTTATTTTCATGGTTTCAGCAGGCTTCTTAGATTTCAAAATAGTAATGCAAAACTTCAGCGACATTGAACTTCTGGAGGACTTTATAAACAGTCTTATTATAACCAGACTTAGAGCTCAAGTGCCCCGGGACATAGGTAACAATCTTCATTGTTTTAAAAAGGAAAACAATTGATTTTCTTTTCCAATTGCTAAAGATGGATGTGTGTTATTTTTTTCCTTGTGTATTGGTTGGCATTCGTCCCCTTCAGTCTGTTCCTCGGCTGAAAGTCAATAATTTCATCTGTACCTGGGTTTAGATCTTCATACCTCCAGAAAATTATTATGTGTCCGCATTCCACTTATTAATGTACCTCACACCTTTCTTCGCTCCCTTGTGTCTGGTCCCCACTCAGACACACACAATTCCTACCATTTAATCTGAGCATCAGCTTCTAATGTGCTCCACTGCACACCATATGCATGTTCCACATCTACATAGACAGTTGGAAGTCTTATCATTTTTTTTTGCCTGTGATCAGTGTTCTTCACCCCCAAAAGTTACTAATAATCTAATTTTTTAAATTCACAGAAACAGAAGAAATAAAATACAGGTGAGAGGACAACTCTTCATGTCTCCCACATATTCTGCTGTTGTAAGTCTTGGAAGACAGAAATTTTTCTCTCTGAAGCAAAGGCCGGAGGTATGTGCCTGCTGTCCACTGTAAAGGATTCTGATACTCAGATTCTCTAAATAAAGCATCCTGTCCTACACTGGAAAGCACTGCACATGCACATTTTACTCCCTTTACCAAGTTCACTCTGTTGGCAACAGCAAGAAGTGACTTCACAACAATCAGGCATCTTTACAGTCAGCTCTCGAGGGACCTAGCAACAAGACATGTCATTTCTAGCTGCCCAAGAGGCAACAGCATAGCTCCTATGTCTGTCCCTTTGTACATGTGTCATGGACCCAATAAAAGCCAGCCTCTCCCTACCCCTCTCTCTTTTTTCCCTCCTCCCCGAGGGCCTCCCTCTATTTCCCCTTCTCTCACATGAGTCCTGGTATGATTTTATTGGGACCCTAGTTCTACCACACTTTGTGGGGCACTGGATGTGCTTGCTGACCTGCCTTAGATTAGCTGTGCCTTGAGCAACAATATCCTTTTCCTCTCAAATGCAGTAAGCTAACCCTCTCCAGTAGGGTACAATCTTATAGCCTTCACAGCTTTTGACATGGCACAAAGATGCCATGCTGAGAAGCACATTCAGCCTGGAAGGGGAATGACTGAAGTTTTGTCAGCTGAGTGTGAATATTGAAGAGAAACCTATCAGACATTCAGGGTCAACTAGCAGTGAGCAAAGGGGAAGCAGAGGGCAGCTGGAAGCCAGATAACATTCTGGGTTGTTGGCAATTGTCTCCCGGGTGGGTGAGAATACTTTTGTACCAAATTGGCAGTCTATTTCAGTTCTGCACTATTATAATAGACAGCATAAAGATTATTCTGCATTCCCTGGGAATGCACTGGTCACAAGAGGCAGAGAAGCAGGGAGGGTAACTGCATATCATCACTTTTCCTTCCATTCCCCTCTAGTCTTACTCCTATCTTAGCATGCCACCTGCCCTGGCCCCCCCTTGCTTTCTGCCTCATCTCCAGTGGATCATCTCATCATCCCATTGTCCAAGTCCCCAGATGCAGCAGCTATTCTCAGGGAACCTGCTGCCCAGGCCAGCCAGAGATGCATGTAGGCTAGAGAGGCACATAGACCAGCTTAAAATCTTCCCTTTCTCTTTTCCTCCAAATCCCCCATACCCTCCATTCTCATCTCCAGCTCTGTAACAGACTACCTGCTGTGGCCTTTCTTTGTACTCTCCTTCCATTCCCAAGGGATGAATCTGATTCACGGTTTCTTCCCCACATGGACATCCTCACCACCCTCTTTCTTAGTCTTCCATTCTTGAATGTCAGCTTCCAATACCCAGAATCCTCACTGGTCACACCTGACAGGATCTCAGAAGCATTCCCTACCAGGCAACAACTCTCCTAAGAACCAGAGAGGACAACAGAAAACAAGGAACAAAACACCCACCCAACAAAGACGAGGCCAGATAGCAGCAACTAGACTTACAATCATCTCAAACCCAGAGGCCTAGACATCATAAAATACATCATCATAAAAATACAATCAGCAACAGCCAGGACAATATAACTCCAGTAGAGCCTGCAACTCTACTAGAGTGGGTCCTGGAAAATGCAACAGAACTGAAGCACAAGACAGAGACCTTAAAATAACCTTTATAACTACGCTGAAGGCCCTTAAAGAAGAGATAATAAATTTGTTAAAGAAATCTATTAACACAGAGACATACACACACACACACACACACACACACACACACACACACACACACGCACACCAGTAGAAGGAAATAAATATAGTTTTATGGCCTGAAAGTGAAAATAGAATTAATAAATGAAACACAAATTAAGAGAAGTACCAACATGAACAGGAACCTCAGAGGCAAGCCTTATTAATAGAATATAAGCAATGGAAGAGAAAATCGCAAACACTGAAGATATGATAAAAGAAATGGATACCTCTGAGGAAGAAAATTCCCACACCCCTCTCCCTCACTCTTGGCACAAAACATCCTGAAAATCTGAGACACCATTTAAAGACCAAATCTATGAATTTTAGGAATAGAGGAAGGAGAAATAACCCAACCCAAATGCAGAAAAAGAAAAGCTTTTTCAACAAAATCATAGGAGAAATTTTTTCTAACCTAAAGAAAGAGATGCCTATCAAAATATAGGAAAGCATACAGAACACCAAATAGACTATCAGAAAAGAAATTCCCCTCAGCACATAATAATTACAACACTAAATGTACAGAACAAAGGAAGAATATTAAAAAATGTAAGGAAAAAGATCAAGTAGTATATAAAGGCAGACCTATTAAAATTACACCTGACTTCTCAGTGGAGACTATAAAATCAAGAAGGGCCTAGATAGATGTTATACAAACTCCAAAAGACCACACATTCCAGTCTAGACCACTATACCCAGCAAATCTTTCAATAAAAATAGATATCAAAAACCATTCTATGATAAAACCAAATTATATATATATATCCAGCCCCACAGAAGGAGCTAAAAGGAAAATTTCAACCTGAAGAGGTTAATCACACTGAAGGAAACACATGGACTTAATAATTCCAGACCAGCAAATCAAAAGTGGAGGGGGGAGCAATAAACCACCACAATAAAATAACAGGAATTGTCAAACACAGCACGTTGCAGGGATGGCTCAATATACATAAATTGATAAATGTAATCCATGACATAAATAATTGAAAGACAAAAAACACATGATCATCTCATTAGATGCAGAAAGGGCCTTTGACAAAAATTTAACACCCCTTCATGATGAAAGTCCTGGAGGGATCAGGGATAGAAGGGACAAACATTAGCATAATAAAAGCCAACATCAACTTAAATGGAGGGAAACTCAAGGCAATTCCACTATTAACCAGAAACAGGACAAGGATGTCCAAGCTCTCCATATTTGTTCAATAAAAAAAATCAAGGTTATACAAATTGGGGAGGAAGAAGTCAAAGTATCTTTATTTGTAGATGAAATAATGATATACATAAGCAACTCTAAAAATTCTATCGGGAAACACCTACAGTTGATAAACACTTTCAGCAATGTACTTGCATTCAGACAAAGGGAATGAAAAAGAAGTCATGGAAACAACACTCTTCACAGTATACTAAAAAATTATAAACTATCTCAGGATAACTCTAACCAAGCAAAGACTGATAGGGTAAAATCTAAATCATAAAAGATAGAAACTGAAGAAAGTATCAGAAACACCCCCCCCCATGCTCATAGATAGGGAGAATTAACATAAAAATGGCTGTCTTACCAAAAGCAATCTACAGATTCGATGCAATTCATATCAACCCCCCCCCCCCAAGACAGAAGGGTGACTATCAATAAAAGACAGTTCATGCTTGAAAGGACGAAACACTCACCCATTGCTGGTAGAAGTGTAAACATGTACAGCCTATACAGAAATTAGCATAGTGGTTCCTCAGGAAGAACAGAATCAATCTACTTCAAAATCAAGCTCTTAAACTTATACACAAAGGCCACTTCATCCTACCACAAAAATACTTGTTCAACCATGTTCATTACTCATTTATTTATAAAAGTCAGAAATTGGAAACAACATAGATATCCCTTAATAGAAGAATGGATACAGAAAATGTGGTACATTTACACAATGAAGTTATTACTCATTCATTAAGAAAATGAAATCATGAAATTTGCAGGTAAATGGATAAATCTAGAAAATATCATCTTGAGCGAGATATCCCAGACCCAGAAAAACAAAGGTGGTAGGTATTAACATATATGTGGGTATTCACTGATAAGTCATAAGAAGGAAAAAAGAATAGATAGCTATGGATAACTGGGAGGAGGGGGACAGTAGAACAGAAGGACCAAGTGGGGAAGAGGAGACAAGAGGGGAAAACAAGAGACAAAGCTGGTTCCTCTTCTGCAGTGATTAATTTTGTGTCAGCTTCCCTTCATCATGACATTCAGACACGAGTCTTACACCCTGGGGCCAAAGGGGTTCTCAGACTCTTAGATATCCAGGCACTACTGGGAGTCGCAGAGAAGTAGAGAATGGAGTAAGTGGCTCTTGGGCTGGGGACAATGTCTAGCGCAGGCCAGGGGAGCTCCAGCTTGTCTCATAGGGATTATCTTTATCAGGCTTGGTGGTGGTTGTGGATGGGAGTGCAGAGAGGCCTTCTCTAGGAGATTAGTCTGTGGTTCTGTAGGTGAAGGCTGTCTTCATGGCTCCTCATGGTGGATCTTGGTGAAAAGAGATAGCCTATGTTTCTTAACAGTTTATTGTCAAGGCAGAAAGTGGATCCATAAAACCATTCCCCACTTCTCAGGGTGGGCCTGAGATTAAATACCTTTTTCAGGGAGAAATGTCTGGGAAAGGAAGCTTATTGGTTAAGCCCTCCAGTCCCCTAGGTATCTCATTAGGTGAACTCTGTTTTGGGCCTATGTAACTACAGGTCACTTTTCTTTTATGTGAGAAGCATGGCATGTGTTCCAAGTCAGGAGTCTGGCAGGGAGGTGGGAGTCACCTAAGCCTCAGGTGTGTGCCCACTGAGTCTTCGGGTCTCGACCTGCTCTACCTTACCAAGCTTCCTGGCATGGTTTTACATCCCACAGGGAAATACTAACTTAATTTTAGAACTGTAATTGTGTATGTATGCATGTATACCATTTGGGTGTGTGTGTGTTGATGTGCATGTATGTGGAGGCCAGAGGCTAACATAGGTATGTGTCTTATTCAGCTGACTTCTGCCTCAACACTTGTCAACTATGACCATCTACAGAACTTAGATCTCATTGACCTGGCTAGCAATCTCTAGGGATTTGCCTGTTGCCACCTCCTCCACGCTGATTTATAAATATATATTGCCATGCCCCTACTGTGAGTGGAAGAGGAGGGTACATCAATCAGGAAGCAGATACAGCAACAAGCCACTGGCAATATACACACTTCAAAGGCATGTCCTCAGTAACCTACTTTCTCAAGGCTTTGCATGCTAACAGCTCACTCAGCTCTCAGCTCTGAACTCATCCATGTCTTTTTTTTTTTTTTTTTTTTTTTTTTTTTTTTTTTTTTTTTTTTTTTTTGCAACAGGGTTTCTCTGTGTAGCCCTGGCTGTCCTGGAACTCACTCTGTAGACCAGGCTGGCCTCGAACTCAGAAATCCACCTGTCTCTCTCATCCATGTCTTAATCCATTAAAGGCATGTGATGCCTTCATGATCTAACCAACTTTCAATACCATCTCCTAGGGCCAAAGCCTTCATTCAACACATGAACCTTAAAAAGAGATTTCATATTCAAACCATAAATGTCACAATAAACTTTGCTATATTAAACTACCCAGTGACCATTTGTTACAGTAGTTTGGGGAAAATGAATGGGTGAGAGAACGATTGTGACAAAGAAGGAAATTCTAAAGAGCAGCCTTAAAGTTTTGGAATCCCAATCTGGCCTTTCTTGGATCTGATGCCTCTTCCTTGTCTCTTATTTCAACCACATGTAGTCTGCTTTATATATGTCATAGGTACCACTTGGTCAAAAAGAGGGTTTAGTATATTAAAACTGATGAACAGTTCAGGCATCTGGGTGCTCGGGGGGGGGGGTAGTATGGTCCTTAATGACCACTTGGCTGAATGTATTGGCAAATGACTCTGCTTAGACCTCAAAGGCCAAAACAGAGGCAGAAGAACACAGTTAACCTTTCTAAGTTTAACAAAAGATCCTCTTACCTCTCTTGTAACAGATTCTTGTAGATGACAGTCTACGATGTGATTAGGGAAAGGCTGAGGATGATAAAGTCATAGCTACTGGAATGAAATGAATCCATTTTGAGACAGTAGAGGAAGAATGATAACTTTGTTACATGGAAATGAATTCCCTGAACCCTCATGGTTTGGGAGAGGAAATGAAAACTTTTTTTTTTCTGAATTCACTATGAACCCAGGAACTTTTCTCATGCAAGTGAAACAATGTGGTATCGTCTTTCTAGGTTGTCACCAATTAAATTCAACACAGTGCTGGGTTTACTACCTTTGGCTTGGATTTTTGACTCTAAGTTGATTAGCTCCCCAAACCATACTCAGTCAGAAGCTTATTGGAAAGGTAAGGCATAACCCTGATCTCCTGTAGCTTTTATGAAAAATGTCTGTCACTGCTCCTAGATAAATACAGAGCTCCGTCTCTGCAGCTCTGTCTAAATTAATCTGTGGCTACCCATTTTCTGGGTACAAGGTAAGATGTCTTTGTGATGTGATTGCCCTAACTCAATCCCTTCAAAAACATAAGACTAAACTAGACTGAGAATCCCAAATCCATTTGCCAAGTATAAGGCCACGGCACTGTTGGACCTGTTTTCCCAGTGATATGTGGGACATTTGTGAAAAGTTTCTTTCCAGGGTCAGCTCATGTGTCTCTGACATCGAACTTCTTGCATGCATGTATTTGTTTCCCTCTTGAAAATGCAGCTTTTTTTGTACCATTGACATTGTTGTATGAGACCATTTGCATTTAATGAAACTTCTTCAGTGGATCATGTCCTCAGATGACTGTAGAGTTTCCTCCAAAATCACTCTACATGGCTTACTCTGGGGAGTTTCTGGAAGAGATGTTGACTCATTATTGACACGTCCTCTGTTGGCAGGTTGTATAAATGTGAGTCATTCAGTTTGAAAGATTGGTGAGAAATTTGTCCTTGGCTTTAGCTAAAGTCCTGGAAGACACTAGGATTAATCTTAACTCTTGGGCTAGGATTGCTGTAGATGCTAGAATAATCTTTCTGGAACAGTGCAGAGTCTTTAACCACTTGTTTATCCTGTTAACTGCCTCACCTCAGGCCCTCAAGAAGGGTCAAAAGAGAGTCAAAGAAAATCATACCTCTTTTTCTAAATTAAATTGCACCTGCCCCAAATTCATATGTTAAAGATTCAACCTTAGACGCCTAAAGCATGACTGCACTTGGAAATACATTCTTTAAATAAATAACTATATTAAATAAGCTATAAAGTAAATTATAATCCTACATGGCTGTTGGGTTTATTGAAAAAAAAAAACTGTTGTGAACAAAAAACAGAAAACGCACCATGTGAAGACAATCACCTGTAAGCTAAAGAGAAAGGCATTAGAAGAAACTTAAACTAATGTTAGCATAAGACCCTAGGTTATGACTAGAAGTGCTTATTTGAATCAGAGATGCAGAGAAAGCTTGTAAAGAGGACAGATCATGTAAGGGTATCCATTTCTAAACCCAGGAGAAGACTTGGGAAAATTGGCACCTCTAGTACCTCCCTTTGAACTTGGATTTCTGGGCTCCATGACTCAGAAATGATACTTGGTTCCTTAATCTACCAGGTCTACAGTACTTTGTTATGGCGGCTATAGCAGATGAATGCACATTCAATGCACATTAGTTTATGAAATTTGTTATTTATTTCCAGGTCCCTGGTGCTTTGTTGTAAGGTACTTTACCTAGTGTTGAACAACGTCAATTAGATTTGTATGTGGTGAATCAAAAAGATTCGTTTTGAACTTATCCAAATCAAATTATTAGGAGTGACTGATGAAATAGTAAAATATCATAATTCATGAAACAAGCCGAATGTCATTCAACTGACTATTTGAAAATGAAAATGTGGTGCATATAGTATATGTGATACCACTCATCTGTAAAGAGAAATGAAATAATGAAAATTGTAGGTAAATGGATAAAACTGGATGATAATAAATTGAGTGTGATAATCCAGATTCAGAAAGGTCAGCACTGCATGTTTTCTCTTATCTGTGGCTCTTAGCTTCAAATCCTCAGATATGAATGAGTACATATGTATTGAAGTAACTGTAGAACTCAGGAAAGTAAAGGGGTACCATAGGGAAGGTGGGAGGGGCATCAGAGAGGGGAATAACAGGGTGCATGTGATTTGAAGAGGTGAATGGGAAAATGGGGAGGAAGGCTTTTATTGGAGAGGGAAAAGGAGATCAGTACTAAAGGGAAGGCAGGGAGATGATACTAAGGATGGCTGAAAAAGCCATTAGTAATCATACCGTGCTTATTCACCTAAAATTACATATAACATGTATATGTATTTAGATATACATATGGAGTTTAAGTGAAATTATCCCACTTGAGCTGTAAATGTTCCCCATGAGAGTGATAGGCTGTCCAACAAAAATCCCAATACTAAGCTAGGCAGTAAGAGTGCATGTCTTTAATCCCAGCACTTGGGAGTCAGAGGCAGTTGGATCTCTGAGTTCAAGATTGCAGGGTGCTCAGCCCCAGTTGGTACTTCTACAATACAACTCCTGCATCTAAGATTTTAGGAAAATTTTGGAAGATGGTGTTCTGTGTGTGTGTGTACCAATAACAATAAAAGATGGCCATGATTTTGAGAGGAAACTAGGAGTATGGGAGAAGATGGAGAGAGGAAAAAGGTAAAGAAAATTACATAATTATATTTTAATTAAAAATAAAAGTGAATAAAAGAAGTTCTCTAGGTGTCAAGTTGACAAAGAGTAAAGGATGGGCACTGTAAGGACACATCATTGTTTCAGAGTTGTTTATTTTTCAAGAAACATAAGCTGTGGCATAGACTGACCAACATTTTCAGAGCATTTTTTCCCAACATTTGTATGAGACTAGATTTACAGGGCAGAATCCTTGGAACAAACAAACATCAGACAAACTAATCTGCTAAGAAGAAAAGATTTGGGGTCCCTGGACTCAGGCTTCTTGCCTGTTGTCACTTATACTGTGAGCAGGTATCATCTGATATTTGTATTGGTCTCTTGAGAATGACATTCTAGGAACTGAGACAAAACCCTGCTTGCTATACCTTGAGGTACGAAGCTTCCCTTCCTGACCCAGGAGGCTCTGTCTTCTGCTGTTTCCATGAAACTTCAGTAGAACTATTTGCTATTTGACCCTCAGGGCCAAATGTCAAACTTTTCATACTATTTAAAAACCAGACTACATTTTTCCATATTGTAAGCAAAACTAGAATAAGAAGTAGCAAAGTTATTGTAAAAATTCTGCTGGTTGGATGGGAGATACCATTTCCCTTAATTTCTACCTTCTAGATCTCTGGACTCATTTCGATGAGACCATCTGGAACCCTGATGTTTACCTTCAATCTGTGAGTACATGTCTTCTATTATTGAAGGGAAAGTTCTTTGTAAATCTACATTTTGCAACTGTACACTTTACATATCTATATGCCAATTATACTTCAATAAATCCAAAATGAAAATCATTTTGTCATTTCCAATAATACACTAGACCTCACTTTCAAAATCTGTCCACCTCAATTTTAGATCCCTAACAAACACAAATGTGCAGAGAATATGTTGTATTAATACATAGTTTTCATTTGTATTTATTTTGGGGGCCTAAAACATAGAATAAATATGAAATATATCAGAACACAACAAAGATGATAAGGGTGAATTAGGTTAGTCCAGGAGACAGAACGTCCCAGAGTGGTTGTCTATCTGTGCAGTTTTAGAAACTAAATATATGGCTATGCTTTTTTTGAACACCAAATTACTTTTTAAAAATAATTCTAAGCTCTTGAATTTTTCCTCTATCATCAGTCTATCTATCTATCTATCTATCTATCTATCTATCTATCTATCTATCTTTTTGTAATTTCCAGCACTCTTTCTTCTCCACCCATAGATACAGATTTCAACTGCTATTACCTTACTTTTGCCTAGAGAAATAGGTACACATATATGTGTGCATGCATTATGTAATCCCATTCACACATAAACAATTCTTCAATGTAGACCCATTGTTACATTTTGTACATCTGGAGAAGTTTCAGGTTATTATTATTTTTTTAAACAATTCTTACAACATGTTGAATCAATTTACTTTTCTTTTCTTTTCTTGGTATTTTAAAGATAATGCTGTTTTCTGGCTCACCCTGCCATAATGTGAACATAATTTGCTCCTCTGTGGGTCATGTGTATGTTTTTCTTCTGGCTGCTTTTAAGATTCTTTTAATGTCCATTTCAAAAGCAATTTGATTTTGATGTGCTTTGGTATAAATTCTTTGTTTTGTGTTCAAGATTTATTGTTCTTTTTAGGTTCTATGGATCTATTGTTTCTATTTAATTTTTAAGAATGTAGCCTATCTTCTCTTCATGTATGTTTACCCTGGCTCCCTCCTCCCCATTATGGGAGATCTGGATTACTTGTAATTTGGGTTTACTTGAAATGGTCCTGCAGTTCTCCACTGGTCTCAGTTTTGTCTGTCTCTGGCTTTCATCTTGGCTAGTGTCTATGGCTGTATTCTCAGTAAGTAATCATTTGCCTCTTTGGTGCTCTGAGCTGCCACCCACAGTTTCAGCCTGTGTTTTACATCTTCACTCACATGCTATGCTCTGCTCTCCCAGTTTGATTAGGCAGTTCAAAACATTTTTCCATGGCTGTACTTAACATGCACTGACCCTCCTCCTTTATTGTTCTAAAAAACTGACAGTGTCTGTATTTTTCATAAAGAGGTATTTCCTTGTAAAACATTCATTTTAATTTTTAAAATTTTATATAAGATAATTTTAGATAATTATAGGTGGTGGTGAGATGTTTCAATGCATGTACACCATGTATACTAATAAAATAACAATTAATTTTTCTTCTTATTATTCCTTTATATTTAAAGCCTTCTAGCCCATCAATCCTAGTTCTTTATAAAGTACATAAAATGATACCATGAGCTACAGTGACTTTACTGTGCTGGAAGACAGACTCTAGAATATCATCCTGATGGCTGTTTTGGTATTTGCTATCTCCCCTCTCCTTTATGTTTTTTTAAAATTCCGTAATCAGTTTTTATTCCTTTTGCATTGAGATCATAGTTTTAACTTTCATTTTATGAGAAAGGCTACATCATCTTTGCTTTTAGTATTATTTCTATTTCTAAACATAAAATTTTTATAGTTCCATCCATTTTGCTATAACAGAGTTTTATTCTTTCTAAATGATGACGAATACATCATCAACTCAAAGTTGAGCCACAGGAAAGGTAAACTCACTTGTCCTTTTTGCCAGTGTGATTAAACATGGGGAGCAGGTAAGTCTGTAGCATGGGTGTTTTGTCTTCTTTGGATATATTCTCAGAGATGAGAGAGCTGGATGAAGCAGTAGATCAAATGTGGCTTTAAAGGAGACTTCATAATGCAAACTTTCTAATTTATTTATCTTCATACTCCCTTGTTGTTCTTTTTCTTCTTCAAAGTGGGACAGAGGGCAATCTTTAGTTTTAGAATAATTTTGCTGCACTGTCTAGGTGTCTCTGTGATTCCCTGTGAAATATGAAGCTTTTCCAATCTGGCTTGTAAAAACATTAAGGCACAAGCCATCCCTTTGGCTGTTTGAACATGGGGATTGTTCTTTTTAGTGGCTTTTTAAAAAAACCTCAGTTGATTTCCTCATGAGAACATGCTCATGAGAGTCTGTGCAGCTCTCTCTCTCTCTCTCTCTCTCTCTCTCTCTCTCTCTCTCATGTAGACTGACCCACACTGCATTGAGTTTCCTCATATACAAGGGGTAAAACTGAAATATGGCACTTTCTTAGATTCCTGCATATCTATCTGTCTATTATAATCAATATTCTGATATAATCAAAGGCACAACACTGATTATAATCTAGTGTCAGGTGAAAAATAATGTGTCGGCTGGTTCTATTTACTTTTGATTTATAGGAACTGACAGAAGTTCCTGTAAGTCAAAAGTGGCAAAAAGAAAACAGGGAAGGGAAGTTAGTAGATTTTAATCTCATTGTATGGTTTCTCTGTTTATTCAGTTGTGTGGTCTATCATCCCAACTCACTTGCAACAAATTCAAAGAAACTCTATGAGTAGTTGACTAATGAAAATATATTAGACTTTATTTAATTTCTTTTTAATAGTTCTGAGAAAACAACTATACCCTGAGCCAATTATTAATATTGACTGCTTCCACTTACAGTCAATAAGCTAGTTTGTACAGGTATAGAAAAGCTTATATTTTGCCTGTTCCACTCAACAAAATCATATAAATTACCATTGACATTATATTTAAGAAAAATCCCTTTATACTGTAGTCAATAAAAAGGTCACCATTTTCTTCTTTTTATTATTGTTATTATTAGTAATTTAAAAACTCTTTAAACTCTGAGTTCCAGAAAAAAAATTATGCAGTAATGCCATGATAGACTTCACATGTGGTGGTTTTGTCTTTTACTGTGTATTGTAATGCTAAGTACTGCCCCTAAAATGCAAGAGTCTTCATGTAGACCCAAGTGAGCCACGTGACCTTTCCCCAAATTAATTTTGATTGGTGAATAAAGATTCTGACATCTAGTTGCTGGGCAGAAGAAATATAGGCAAGGTTTAGGGTTCTTGTGTTTAGGGGGCCAGAGGAGAATCACAAGGAGAGAAAGTGAGGAGAAGGGAAAAGTCACCATGCGTTAGGTGAGTCATGAAAATGTTGCCCTGAGGGCTGGCCAGTTGGAGTTAAGAGCAGCCCAGATGAAACATAGTAAGAAATAACTCGGGGTTATAGATAGAAATGTAGATTCTAATAACATAGAGGGTAGATATCTGACAAGCTTTTGTGTTATTTAAGTCTTATTACAAATGATAAAAGTTGTGTATATGTTTTACTCAGGAACTGAATGCTTTAGGCAGGGTAGAAACCCTGGGTTAGGATTAACTAATTTTGACAAAATGTTGGCACCTTAATGGATGGTAATACATGAAAGCTGGATCCAAGAACTTACTGCCCACCTTGCAGGTAGCTTCACCAGGAGAGTTCTCCTTCTCATCCTGATACTTATCAGCTACTTAAATAATCTTGAGAAAATTATGGATCATAACATTCTGAACTTCCTCTACCTTTAAAGCCCCACGAGCGTTTTGAGTTTTATAAGCCTTCTTTTTCCTTCAAGAAGAGAATGCTTCAAACTGGAAGAAACAGGTACACAACACTTGTTACCAACAGGATGGAATCTTGTCAAGACTTCATATGTGTAGGATGTTTTATATAGGACCTCCCAATTAGTTCTCAAGAAGACATGTAAGATAAACCTGAATATTTCTGTTTTACAAAAACAACAAAAAAAATGTAATGGTAACCTCGTTAGCTGCATTATACTAACTAGTTTGCACAGCTTGTAGAACCAAGACCAGTATTTCCAGAATCAATCAATAAATACTGCTTTTATTTGGCACCATTCAATGAGTTTTAGAAGGTACAACACCTTAGACCCAAGATCAATGTTTTAAATCATGTATTTATGTAAATTTGTTTTAAATATGGATTGTCCATTATAATTAAGAAAAATATATTAAATTATATTATTTCAAATTTAGAGAAAGTTTAAAATATTATTATCAAATCCTCTTCCAAAAACAATTAAGCAAATAAAAAAAAACTGTATTTAATAAATGACCCTTTCTTATCTATTTTTACACATTTCACCCTAGAAATACTGGTAACAAATGAAGCTGTGTATAGGAATTATAGTAAACTAGCTGTAGCTTTTCCAGTGTTAAACTTTCCCTCCCAAATCTTGAATGAAACTTGTTAAGATTCTCTTACAAAACTACTGAAAAGGGAACAGGAAGCATAATTAATGACCTAGAAGGATTGGTAGGTTCTACATGTGAAATAGCATTTTAACATGTTACCAAACGCTAGAAAGATGAAATTTCTAAGTCCCCTGTCGAATAAGTTTGTTGAAGCTAATGCTTTGAAGAGATATCTGTAATGTCTCCCAGAGAGAATCCCCTCTTTCCATGCTCCACTTTTGAGAGCAATAGTTTGGCTGCAGACACTGGCAGTGTCTTTTAACTGCTTCTTTGTGTCTTGTGGTCGCTTCCCTGACTGCTCTCTCAAGGCTCCTTCCGGCATTTGTCTATTATTCTGGAGCTGAGCACAAGCTCATGGTGTCCCTGAAGTCATCTTCAATCATTTAGCAGCACTTGGGATGATTTCTTTTCATCACTTTATAAATGAGCTAACAAGAGCAGGAAGGGAAAAAATAGGCCTAGTAAAAAATGCATTTCCTTTCCTACAGAGATCTAAATTCTGTCAAATATTACTCACTTTGCCATGAACCACTTGCTACAAATTGTGCTATATAATATTTTATTCATATAATCCATTAGATTTCCCGTAGTCTTTATATTTTTTTTGTATAATTTTAGATGAATCCTGCTAGTTATTTTTATTTTTTCTCTGTCTCTCGTGCTCTGTATTCATTTTCACCTTTCATTACTAGTTAATTTTAAAATGCAATCAGAGGGGATTCCGTTGAGGATGGCAGGCAATAACTGACTCCTTTGTGTTCAATCCTGGGAAAGATGGGAGAGCACGGAAATGCACATCAAAGCAGAGTGCTTAGAGCAGAAAAACTAGGCGTCTATAGAACAGAGGATCAAGAGAATCTCCAGGAAAATTATTGGACATTTTAAAATTTGTTAATTATTGCTTATGAATGGCTAATATATTATTTCCCTACAGTTGCCATTTGTGTGGTTTTAGTGATAATGATTAAACCAGTTAAATGTAGGGTTTTTGTTGTTTGGTTTTGTTTGTTTAAATCTGGGGACTTTAAAAAATAGAAACACTTTCACTCTCATAACCCTTGGAGTGTTTCTGTTTAACACTCAGGAGATCAAGCCTTACACCTCTCATGGGCAGCAGGGTGGACCTGGCTTTGGTTGTAGGGGATGGGGGTTGTTGTTGAGTGGGCCTCAAAAGCAAAAGAGTATGAGAGTTGGTGGGCTGACCAGCTCAGATATCTCTCAGGTCCAGATCTAATCCTCCCCATTGTCCCAGCCCAACATCTACCCCATCAATGAACTGCTACAGTGCATGAAGGGGCCAGTTTTAAGGTCTAAAACTACAGGATATCAAAGGTTAGAACAGGATATCCTAGAGGAGTCCTAACAAGGGTCCAGTATTCATAAGTAGAAGCCAGAGGCCTTGTAGCAGACCAATGAGTTATTGCAGTGGGCATCTGCAAGCATAGACATGTGGACAAAACTGAATAGTGTGGGACACACTGTGACACACTATAGCTTCCACAATGAGATATTTTTTCTTCATTGGAGAGGGTGCAAGGGTGGAGGGCAAGTGTGAGGTGAGGGGAGATGAGTGGGATTGGGTGTATGATGTGAAAATCACAAATTTTTGTTCCCACAACAGAAGTTCTTTAAGTTAAAATGACATTATTTTAATCTGTATTTAAGGGCCGGTACTGAATTACATATGAATACATAGGACATTCCATAAAGTCCAAGGAGAAGAAAACACATCTCTTAAAGTGCTCCAAAAGGATGAAACACATCCTTTACAGATGCTTGGGGCTATTCTGGCATGTCAAGGTGTAGCAGTTTCTTATAAACCCATGACAAGTTTAAAGACAAGTTATATAAATGAGAAATGGAAGAGGTACTTTTAAAAGCATGCAGGTCTTTATGAACAGATAAAAGAGCATTCCTGAAAAAAAACTGTGGATGGCTTTATTAATGATAAAATGGCTAAAATTAGATGTGTTTTGATCCCTAAAAGCCAGTCAGATGTATTAAGAAGGTGGAAGGGACTGGCTAATAGCTCACTGTGTAATGCTTTGGCTGATTAGAGTTTGAGTACTGGAATCCATGTAGTGTTATGTGGCAGTTTAATTATTCCTCCATAGGACCATAGGGAGCATCAATACTAGAAGGTGTCCATTTGTTAAACTAGGTGTGGCTTTGTTGGAAGAAGTGTATCAATGTGCAGGTGGGCTTTGAGGTTTCATATATGCTCAAGCCAAGCGTTATATAGTCTCTTTCTGCTACTTGTGGATCAAGATATAGAACTCTCAGCTCCTCCAGCACTATGTCAGCCTGTATGCTGCCATGCTTTTTACCACGATGATAATGGACTAAATTTCTGAAACAGTAAGCCAGACCCCATGAAATATTTTCCTTTATAATAGTTGCACAGTCATGGAGTCTCTTCACAACAATAAAATCTTAACCAAGACAGGATAGAAGGAGAGATTTAATTTCACGTGTTTGTCCTTTGACCTTCACAAATGTGTGAACAATACACACACACACACACACACACACACACACACACACACACACTGATAAACAAAGAGAGGTAAGAATGCAGTCACTAGCAACCACAATTCTCTGCTTATCAGTTCTTGATAAAGATGTATGGTATCTGTGGTCTGAATTTATGAGAAGAAAATAGAAGTGACAAGATAAGTGAAGGCCAATTTTAGCTACAAATAGGATAACTGCTTCAGTAAAGAGAAAAGTGTTAGGGTGTCACAAGGCGTTACCACTAATTCTAGTTTAAGAATAAGATTCACCATTGTGGAGTAAGCACTGGAACCCTGCAAGCATAATCAAGACAATGCATTCTGCAGCCATGAGTATAGTACAAGACAAACATGGCTATATGTTATCATCGGATATTAATCATTTCATCTTTGTCTCTATTCTTCCATCTGTGGGTAATGTGAGTCTTTATAGGTTATTGTGAATAGGACAAGAATACACTGGTGCAAGGCACTTTGAAAAGACTGGTGCATAGAGAGCACTTCATTTTTATCTTTAGCAATTAATTGAAATAGATCCCCAAACATGCTTTTTACTGCAATTTCAATTCAGTTTTCTTATTAAGCAGTTTTCTATTCTAAGGTGTCTAGAGACACCTTGTTAATGTATTCTGTGCATGGATGCTATCTACATGTCAAACAGTACCGTAAGAGGCTGGTTGGAACATACATTGAAGTCATTTAGGAGGTCTATTCATCTTGAGATATTAATAGCACTTCATTTTGTTTAGACTGAGAAAAAGACAGTTGAGTCAAGGGACAAAGACCTCTTGTCTAGTTACTTCTGACTCTCTACTTGGCTTAGAATAAATAATAGCATTTAAGTTTGCATAACAATTCATATAGCCCTTTATCCTGAGACACCCTCAACTAAGTATCAGCCAGAATATGTGTTTAAAAATAGCTTTTCGACATTGCACTATGTACAAATTTAAAAAATTTCTTTATAAAACAGATGTTGAGAACAAAGAGAAATGAGTAAGCAAGTGAGAGTACTTACCACCCTCGCAGAGGACCAGGATTCCGTTCCCAGCACCTACATGGCAGCTCACAAACGTCAGAGGATCTGCCAGCATCTTTTAGTCTCCACAGCACCGGGGACACACTTGGTTCATAAACATGCTACAAAAACACCTGTGCACATAAAATAAAAAAGGAAATATTGCTTTTCCAGTCTTGCACTGTATTCTTACTAATTTTGAAAATTGAACTGTGATGCTTTTTCCATTAATATTTTTTTCTCATCAATTTGCTTTCAGGTAAAGCTGATTAACTTTGGACTTGTTCATTTTCCCATTGCTTTAGTTTGGGGCTCTCTCCTCTCTCCCTCTTCTTGTCCCTCTCCCTCCTCCTTGCCCTCTTCTTCCTCCTCTCCCTGTTCCTCCCACTTTTCCTCCTCTTCCCTTTCTCCCACCCCCTTATATTCTTTCAGCAGTGTATGCACATGATGGGTCAGGGACTATGGTACCCCACATTTTATTTTATTAAATTTCTTCAGTTGTCACAAGAACACCTAATTCTCACAAGGGAACAAGAAGTAAACAAGTCATAAAATATAATACGAACATAAGAAAATAAGCCAGAACTTGTATTTTAGATTTAAATTGTGCTACGAACAATAAAGGAGTTTTGGGTTTTCCTCAAGGAATAAAAGAGGCAACATTTTATTTTATTTTATTTTTTTACAAAAAGTAAAACAGGGACTTGGGATTTACAGATTCTAATCATGTTGTCTTCTTTGTGGTTTAAAGCTATAAAGCAAGAGACCATTAAATGTTGTTTTAAAAGGCTGAATAAGACTTGACACAGGCCATTGGCATTTGATGATTGGCACCCGCCTACTCTTAGTTTTGTTTCTCTCAGAAGAATGTACAGGAGGAACCTCACTGAATAGAATCCAGGCCAAGCAAACATATGGTAACAGATAGCTTTCAGATGAGGTAATTCTTAACTGCGATTTCTCAGAGAATTGCTTTTCCCTGAAGACTTTTTATAACAGAATCTTTAAATTCTAGCCATAAAAAAGCTGGAGAAAATGACCCTCTAAAAAAATCTAAGAATATGCTCAGTTCTGTTCTCTGAAATTAATTCTGGGAAGATATCCATATTATTTTAGAATAGCAAACAGATTTCTCTGGTGGACTTGTCCCAAGAAAGAGGTAATGCAGACGTGATGTGTTCTGTTCTATTGAAGAAGCATGAAGCATCCCTCTGATGACTCAGGAGAAGAAAGAGTGCTCCCTCTTTTGCCAGGTTGCAGCTGAACTATTGTGCTATTTGTTAGCATCACTGTCTGCAGGTCCACATAACCTCAAATGTGTTACCTATGTATATGATTAAGCAGAATAGTTAGACTCTTACGTGGAAAATAAAACAAAGTGAAGTAAATCAGCATTTAGTATGCAAAACTATGCATGCTAAGAATTGTGTCAACATAGCCAAAAATCCCATATTAATATAAACATGTTGAATGGTTAAACAAATAAGACTTTGTTATGATACCTTGATGCTTTATTAATTTAATAGCCAGGCATTAATATTATAATAGATAGTCATGGCATTAACAGTAATAACAGATTGTTCCTTAAAAATAAGATAGCTGTGACATGAGACAGCTTGTTTTCTTGATTCCATTCATTCTGTGGATGGTACCATTATTATTTTTTACATTCAAAGAAACTGAAGCACAGTGAGGTGAAGGAATGACTTGAAAGTCACAGTCAAAATTTTGTGGAGCTAGGATTTAAGGTCAGGTATATTTTATTTATTTATTTATTTATTTATTTATTTATTTATTTATCTATTACTTTTGAGACATGGTGTTACTATGTAGTTAGCCCTGGGGAGCCTGGAACTCGATCTATAGACCAGATTGATTTTGAAATCATAGAGATTTGACTTTCTTTGTTTCCTGAGTACTGGGATTAAAGATGCACACCAACATGCCACCTACATTTTAATTAGAGTAGAGCAATAATAATCTCTTGGAGTAAGAACCACATAAATCATGCTTTCAACAGTAGTCGTGGTTTGATGCATTCCTGATATGTCCTCCATGAGTGATGCCAGGCATGAAGATGTGTAGCAAACACTTCTAAGTATTCAAAGGAAAGGGAAAAAAACCCTACAGCACTCAATGATAACAAGACTGTCTGTAGAAGGAAAATATAAATACATTCCAGAATGTAACCCTAGCTTTGAGGAGTGAATAGCATTCCTTGAAAAAGAGGATCATGTGGTGGGGAGTCCACTAGAAAAGACCATTCAGACACAGTTTACAACCAAGAGAAAGTCTTTATTATAGCTGGCTGGGATTATA
The DNA here is from genome assembly GCF_011762505.2 of Arvicanthis niloticus. Taxonomy (NCBI): domain Eukaryota; kingdom Metazoa; phylum Chordata; class Mammalia; order Rodentia; family Muridae; genus Arvicanthis; species Arvicanthis niloticus. Next base: position 103,620,084 of record NC_047661.1, on the reverse strand, counting down.
TTCAGATATTGGTGACTGAACTGCAGCATGTGCATTTAGAGCAAGAAGTATTTAAAAGCAAAAACACCAACCTGGTGTCTGGCTCTGGGCAAGGTTTCCATAAGCAGGCAGATTAACAGCAGCTAAGATAAATTAGCTAGGGCATCTTGACCTTGGGGTTGCAAGGATACAGTTGAGTTCAATGAGATCTCCATCAGGGAGAACAAATTCTAGTTAAACCTGAAATGGCCTGAAAAATCAAGAATACAAGATGGAGGGACTTTTGCACAGCCTTGTCCTGGCATATTTCTCATGATTTTATGAGTCAAACTGTTGATTTGTCTTATTTTGGGGGGTGGGCATAGTTGACCCTAAGGATCAGTTAGCCATGCACTTGCTTATGCAGGATCCCAGTGTTATCTGATCAGAATAAGAATCAACAGTTTGGCTAATGCATATAGTAAGGTGGTCAGCTATGGGCATCAGGTGAACCCGGACTGATACCAATTATCTAATCTATGTCTTCTTCCTTTAGTTTCTCTGAGTTTTTTCTCTGACCATAGGGAGGTTTTTTTCCTAATTACCACTGATTAGTTGCATAGAAACAGCAAGTTTCTCCTAAGCCCTCCCAGTTTCATACAAATGATGTCTATCCTCCATCAGTTTTGTAAGACTACCTCTGCTGTGGAGTCAACTTGGTTCTCCAGCCTAAAAATAGAATTCTCCAAATAACTTAGATCTAAGTCTATCTGGGAACTGAGTTTCCTAAAGTTTTGGTTTTCAACAATCAAGACTGAGGTGCCAAGGGCAGTTGTACTGGCTACTGCTGTCTTTACTGGGATCAGGACCAGAACCAAGGTTTGTTTAAACTTCGTTAAGATTAAGTCAAGGCCAATATGAGATCTTCTTTCTTTTCCATAATAGATATATAACAGGGAAATAACAGACCAGCATACATAAAGTGGAGGTGTGAGTTTCCAGAGAGTCAGAGGAGGCACATTTAGTCAAACAGTTTATACAAGCAAGCAAGTATTTTGAGGACATGATACGGGTATCTGGTCATGGCAGGATGAGTCACCACTGTCAGGCATGGGTAAAATAGTTCCTTAAGGCCTTTTTCTAGCCAGTTTTCAACGTGATTTACTAACTTCTATCTCTACCTCCTCTAGACCTACTTTGTTCCAGTCTTGGAAGGGACATAAGAGAGTAGGGGACCACTGGAAAGGTAGAGTTTGTTACGCCCTGTTTTACTGAATCCCCATGTCCAGGTTTGGAGCTGATGTGGATTGTGTATTCGAGGCAGTAAATCTGGTCAGTTTTACCTTTTGAGTACCCTGAGGTTCCCCTGGCTGTCCATCTGTTTCCAGTGGGAAGAAGCTTCCCTTGTATTTGTGAATAAAATGCATCCCTAAGTGACATTATAGAGGCAAGATTCTGAAAGCTAGGAAGCTCATAGAAACAAAGGCAGAAGAATACCTTCGCTCTGTCAGTCAGTTTCCTCTTTTGCCCTCTATTGGTAGACTCTAGGATGGAGCCAGTTAACAAAGGAGAAATAATAAGCTGGAGTCTAGGCTTCAGTATCAGAACACAGAATCAAAAGGTGAGTTTGTGGCTTTGTCTGAGTCAGCTTGGGTTCTTGTGAGAAAATACCTTAGACTGGATAATTTAGTAACAGTAGAAAGTCATTGCACAATTCATTAAGATGAGAATTTTAAGATGAGGTGCCAGTGGATCTGATGTCTGGTGGCAGCCCATTCTTCACACCTTTTTATTTGTCTTTACATGGTAGAAGAAGTTTTAAAGCTGTATCAGGCCTCTTTGTGTAAACATAATTTGAATCATGAATACTCCACCCTAGTGACCTAGTAATCTCTCATAAGTCTTATATGTGGTAATATAGGAGCATATTTGTTATTTGTCATTGTGACTAAAATACCTGATAAGAAAGTACTTAAATGAGGTATGATTTCTTTGGTTAATAGTTCAAGGGCCCAGTGATACAGTGTGTGGTGTCAAGGGAAGGCATAGTGGTGAGCTCTTGTCTATGGTAGCAGGAGCATGGGGTTGCTTGCTTATTATCTCAGACCACCAGGAAGCTGAGAGAACAGGAAGCTGGGCTAGGCTATAAACCTCAAGGTTAATTCCTAAACCCAATTTACCTATGTAGGACACACTTCCAAAAGACTACAAAGCTTCCCCAAACAGCTCTACCATCTGGGAGTTGAATGTTCAAGCACATTTTTATCCCATGGGACCCATTTTATGGGGCCAAATCATATATAAGTCACAGCTCTTTGTCCCTGCCCTCCATAGATAAGTACCAGGGCTATCACTTCATTAAAAACATATTCAGTGCAACCTCAAATGTTCAGCCCAACCAACACTGCTCTCAAACATCCAAAGTAAAGTGTCTTCTGATATGCAGAAACAAATCTCATAACTCTATTAGATTATTTAGGAAGCTGTATAGAGAGGGAAGGTGGAAAGAGAGGTTTGTCTGACCTTAGGTTGGACCACATTTATTCACAACAAGAGGCACTTTTGTCAGTCATATTGCAGGTGGCCTACATGCCTACAAAAGATGGGATGCGGATTCTTACAGGGGTGGAACTGACTTCCATATTCTGCAAGGGTTGCAAAGCTGGGAAGTGTAGTCTTTCATCAGGAAACTATCTCTGAGTGTATTCCAAACTCCAAGAAGCTCTAAAAATACAGGGAAGGGATATTTTTGTTGTTTTATGCTGAGGAGGGTCTTTGTCAGAGGGAATAGCTCTGAGTCCATTGAAGAGGGGTGCTCTGGTCATGTAGCTGGGGAGAGTCTAAACTTGATTGACTGCAATGGACATGTGTTTGTCATCCTGCACTCTGGATGAAATTTTAAAAATTATTAGAGGATTTTAAGCAGATGATTTAGTTACAGAGTAAAAGCAAGAGATTTCCTGAGAAGATTTGGGAGGGGGGAATCATAGGTAGGAGAAACAGAGTGGGTTGGTGAAAGAAAGTTACAAAGTGTTGATTCAGGGTGACAGTGACTGATCTCATTATCTGGACTGTTACACCAAAATGAGCTAATGGGAGTAGCAGGGAGCTATAAAGCATTAAAGAAAGAGAACAGGAGAAAATAGAGGTCTATAGTAAAGAATTGTTTCTCCCCAGGGTAAAGGGGATGCACTCTTTTGGCCAGTTTCTCCACAGCATTTAAAAAGTCTTTCTGTAGCTGTACCAGGGACAAGTGGAGCTGTTGTAGGGTGAGAGTCATTGGGAAAGCTTTCACAGAACATTTTTTGGGGTACAGGATGAAGTTCAGTAAGTAAAACTTTTTAAAGACAGTAATCACATTTAGTCCTTTTTAAATGTGGAGTACTGCAGTAGTCCAGAAGCCAAGCTGGTCCTGAAAGATGTTAAACTGATCTGAACTGGTGAGACAGAAAGGATAACTGAAGTGAAAGAGGCCTCAGTCCAGATGTTTCAGTTCTGGGTCCTAAAAACAATGTTCAAAGTGGCAAGAAGAGGGATGAGTTTGATGGCCTGTGGCCCATTAGTCCCCTTTGCAAAGGTTACCTGAACTGCTTTCAGGGGTTTCTGGCACCTATCTTTTCTGTGACAGCTTCATGACTGACAAAAAGGCAATGATGGGAGAAACAGAGTGCCTCAGAAGAGGGTGATGTAAGGGACCATGATAAAATGAACAGTGGGCAATGATGCAGGACACACATGGGGATGTAATTGTGCAATTTTGTAGGGATCATTAAGAGTCAAAGTTACAGGAGAAAACCTTTCACATCAAGATTAACAAGATTCAATATAAGGTTAAATATAGCTCATTATAAGGTTAAATATAATTTTAGTATAGGTTAAATGCAATTGTATAGTTAGATGGACCATGACCCGGAGTTCTGTAGAAGAATGTGGTTTTAAGTATAATTAATTGTTTGATTATATCAGACTCTTGCATAAGGAACAAGCATCTGAAAACTGTATAAACAAAATCAGTTATCGTCAGCATCCAAGGAATCAGTTTCAACAGGAAGTGTCTACATGGTATTCCTTGCTTACACAATCGATGAGCTTTTTATATTTATATCAAATAGTAACAATACACACTATTATTTAATGAACAAAATTAGATTATCTCAAGTAAATTACAGTATTTGGTCAGAAACAATTAGATACAGTAAAAATTTATAAATTGGGATGATTACCTTAAATGACTGTAGTATTTGAAAACATAACTAAATACATATTTTCATGAACATGAAATTGTTATATCTATACACAGTGATTATATTATATATAGTCAGGCTATGTAAAGAGACTCTTTAATTCTAAATTGTATTCTCCACCCCCAAAACCCCTTATTTTTAGTTTTCAATTTAAACATAGTCCCAGAGACAGTGACCACCTTGCTTTCTCTTCACGGGTATCTTTTCTAGAACATCATGAGTTAATTACCCAATCCAGTGACTACCATTTCAAGAGTAAATAACTTATTTTACAGTTTTTGAAAATTAATCCTATTAGGACAAACTTTACAAAAATTCTCCTGGACAGCTTCATTCCTTATACTGAATCAGTAGGTGAAAGATGGAATCAGTCAGTCATATTAAATGTGCACTAAATAATTTGCATTTGACATAGACTGAGTTGATAAAGCTGAAGACAACTCTTCACCCATGTTAATGGTGTCAGCACATGCTGACACCAGTAAGAGTATTACTTAACAGCTTTCTAGTTAAAAATAGATTTGTGGCCTTCCAGTCTGGGCCAGAGCACTGAGCAGATCTTGGGTGGCAGCTCTGCCCCCAAAATCCAAGAACCCAGAGGAAGCAGGGATCCCAGGCGCTCAAACTCAGGCAGTATCTTAGGTAAGCAGACAGCAGGGCCCGCCCTAAACAGGGAGTAACTGAGAACCAAAAGGACCCAGGAAGTCACTCCCGGCCGGCCCAGAACACTGGTTCCTTCCGGTCTGGGCCAGAGCACTGAGCAGATCTTGGGTGGCAGCTCTGTCCCCAACATCCAAGAACCCAGAGGATGTGGGGATCCCAGGCGCTCAAACTCAGGCAGTATCTTAGAATACATAGCCTTGGTGTATCTACTCATCAAGCATACTGAGCAGACCTGCCCAAACCTCTGATGTCCTGGAATTCCATCTGGATTCAGTGAAGACACAGCATCAGAGGCTTATCAACTTACTCTTCCTCCCACCCCTCTGCTAAAATCTCAATGCCCTTAATCAGCTTGAAGAAGTTAAAGAAGAGTCAGCGACCCTATTCCCTGAGCTTGGGGACTAATGTGGTTAATAATGGTTTGTCTTTCTAGGGACAAGTAGTGGTTTTGTTGGAACAGGGGGGATTAGCTAGGACTTATTGCATAGCCATAACCTATTGGTAGAAATCTGTATAATTATTATCAAGATGAAGTTATAATTTCTTAAATGGTACAAAATTTACTTTGATCTCAAATTTAAGGTTTTCATTGGTACGAGCTCCTTATTAATATAAAAGTGAGATGAATATTGATACGCTCATGGGCATTGTGCCTGTATAACACATTTAGGAATACAATGCCTAGACCCAGCCCTTTTTTAACCTTTTTAACTGATTTGGGACAGTTAACCTATGAGTTAAGGGACTATAGCAAATTCATGGCTTTGAGTTTATTGTTAGGGTGTTTTCCATATTTTATTTAGAAATAGCTGAGAGGAGTGAACAGACAACAGTCCAGGTTACCTTACATGGATAGTTGGTTTTCAAAACAACAGAAGTCCATAGAACTGATGCTACAAATATTTATATATTAATGTTCATATTGATTAGAGACCTGTCTGCTCCTGACAGCTTCCTGTCGTGGATTCTAAGAAGAAATTGAGCATCCTTGGAGTTACTCCAGTTGTGTGGTAACAGCCACTAGGCAAGAATTGCCTCTCTCCATCTACAGACAAATTACTGCCCAGAAAAGGACACACATGCAGAATAGTCGACTGATTATATCTGCCTAGACAGAGTAATCAGTCCTTAATAATCCTGCATCACCAAGGTCTATCAGATGATTCTGGGCCAGAAGGCTGAAGATTTGATGCTCCAACGTTCGGTAGTATAGGGGCTTTTCAGGTGTTCAGAGGTCTCTATAAATTGGCTAAGTTTTAGAAGCTATGCTTTGTGCTTCCCACAATTATAGTTAACTCAGTCATTCTGGATTTCTGACGGGGTTGAAAACTTATAGCTATTTACAGTAAGAGAAAAGATTTGAGTGGATGGTCGTCAGCTGACATTCATCCTAAAGCCAGGTTCAGAACTAAATGTTTTAGTTAGGATAGATGACAGAGGTGCTGGTTAGTCAACAAAAGGATGGACGGGGTATTAGGACTATCTTGTACCTCACTGGTACAAATTGGCATAATTATGCTCTAATTGTATTTTGAGAGAAAAGTTTCATTTTAACAGGAAGGGTGATGTGTAGGAGGAGTACTGAGAGGAAGAAAAGGAGTAAGAAGAGGAGAAGAAGAAGGAGAGGAGAAGCTAGGTGATGAAAGAGAGAAAGAGGGGGGAGACAGGGAGGCAGATATTCATGTATCTCCACCAGTCAAAGATAGTTGTTATATCTAGGTTGGTCAGTGGGTTACACCTCTGGTTGAACAATTCCAAACTTATAACGCTTATGATTAACATTATTTTAAAACAATGTATAAATGCAAAAAGGAAAAGGGGACATGGGATAGGGGTTTTCTAAGGGGGGGGATGGGGAAAGGGGATGGCATCTGAAGTGTAAATAAAATATCTAATAATAAAAAAATAAAATAAATAAATAAATAAATAAATAAATAGATAGATTTGTGGTTTAGAGGCATAATTTATGAAGCAAGGTACCAAATTAAATGAGCTTTAACAAATATCAGATTTTGGAATTTCTTAGAAACATCCACAAGCAGCCTTGACAAAGTCTGCATAGTCCTTGTAGACATCAAGGTGAGACTGCAGGCACTGGTCTTGTAGCTCTCTAACTGGGTAGAGACCAGTTATATTCTCAGTGTACCACAGCTGAACCCAGGTTGTAAAGACTCTCCTTTATCTAAGTCATCTCCTCATGAAGAATCTAAAGGCTTGAGATATCACATAATAGAATGATTTGTTGACTCTATAGATATAAAACTGTCAAAGATGTTGCTTGGATATTCTGAATAACTTTCCAACGCTGTGAGTTTGATGGCACAGTGTCTTGCATCCTCCCTAATGAGGGAGCAGGGGTGATAAATAATATGGATCCTGGAATTAGCTTTTGATAAGAGGAAGAATTGAGAGGCAGGGTAATTGTTAAGGTTAAAGTTACCATGCAGGGCTCATACCACTTGGGTGGCTCCTCAGTTCACAACATTCTCACATGTCATTTTGGAAGCCAGTGAGGGCAAAGTCATTACTATTTCCCTTCTGTTGTTTTATATATTTAGGATGTAGATGTATATTCTGAGATCCTTTATTGGTGAAGGGAATCCACTCCCCTGTCATATGAGACATGAGGAGTAATTCATCATAAGCAGGTTTTTACTGATTTGTTAACACATGGATGGGACTGGTCAGGTCTACCTGGTCAGAGCCAGAACTGGTCAAACTCATGCAGCCAGACACAGAAGCAGCAGACTTCTGGGAGTTCTTATTTTTATCCTTTCTTGTCTTGTATGAAGGCTAGCATTCATCTTAATCTTGTGGGATGATGCTCTATCCAAAGGATCTTATACTGTTTTCAAGAGAACGCCATGAGCCTGGGGTTTCCTGTCATGTAAGTGTATTGTAAATTAAAAGTATTTTACTCAAGTATTCAAGCTTTCAGAGCCAAGTTTTATATAGCGTATTTTGAATAATATTTTACAATAAACAAACTCTGTGTTTACTTTAAATTTGTTTTGATATACTTATTTCAGGCTTAACTTTGCAACATATATAGAAGACTCTATAATGGGAACCATAAATTGGCCTCTCTCTCTAAGTTTGTCTCTGAAAATAAATTACATTTGTGCTTAGCATGACTACAAAATTCTAATTAAAGTAAATAATTTGGTCATTTATAAGGTAACCATTAACTCAAATGTCTTAGTTATATTTATCAGTTTACAACAAGCTGCTACCTTTTAAGATCAGTATTTTATACTTTTATCCCTGTTAGGTTTGAGTCTTAAAAATTGGAGTTAAAGATTCACGTGAAGAACATTTATCATCAAAATAAAAGTTTAAAACATAAAATAAAAGCCCATAGAGAGACTGAGAACCTTATTTTACTGATCCTTTCATAGTATATATTTACAGAATATATTTTTTGTATGACTCCGTTTACCAGAATAACTACAGACTAACAAAGTTAACAGAGACAAAGAAGATAGACATTCGCCTTCAAGTCAGTTTTGCTAGCCTGAATAGACTTTAGGAATTTGTAACTTTTATTCATAAAATATGTGTTGTTTCTTATTTAAAATATGTCAAAAATACTGATGTTAAATATGGTAAGCAAACACATAAGTGGTTAGCCATACATCTCTAAGTCACTTTCTGTTAACCTGGATAGACCTTTGTAGCGTTAGGAATTTATAAACCTTAATCATGAAACATATATTGTTTTAAGTCCTGTTTTCCATAAACCTTACTTATGGTTTTGTTTTCATCTGTCATTTTTAATTCTCAGGGCAAAAATATCATATAAAACCCACCCTACAGACCTCCAAGGTGATACCTTGACATGAATCTCAGGTCTTTGAAGAGGGAAATTGAAGAAGATAACAAAAGATGAAAAAGGTGATACCTTGGAGGTCTGCTGTGCCTCCTTAATGTAGGGAAATAAAACATCCTGTCATGGAGGTAGTGTTCCTCCTTACTCTAAAAAAGGCAATACAGAGGGCACAGTAGAACTAAAAAGTTTTATGGATGCTGCATTACTTGGTTTATATCATATGGTCACCTTAATCAAGATGGTAGTAATGGCACATGACATGCCTTTTCTTTAACCTTAGTAAAGATGGCTGTTAGCCACATGGTTGCTTCCAGCTTTATGAGGTCATCAGCTAAGATGTCAGCAAGCCACCTGGTTGCTATTTACTTTAAGGGGAGCTCATCAGACACAGAAGACCCCCTTTTTAATTTTTATTTTTTAAAAACATCTATTTTTCATTGATAGGTACACCTGAGCACAGCCAACAGAGGTGAGCTTGGCATTGTCCCCTGACCCTCATTGTTTGGCCCATAGCCCTCTCTGTCTTCTCATGGAGGTCTGCAAGGGACCCAGGAACAGACAATTTAGATATCTCCCCCCCCCAATCCCCAGTCTGTCTGGTCCACCTGGGGCACAGACAACAAGGGTGAGTTGTGTGATGTCCTCTGACTCCCTTCATCTGGTCCATGGCTCTGCCTGTCTTCTTGAGGAGGTCTGCAGAACCTCAGGAGCATTCAGGTCTACCTGGGGCATGTCCAGCAGATGTCAGCAGCATGTTGTTTCCTGAACTCCATTGTCAGGTCCACGTTTCTGTCTGCCCTCCCCAAGGAGTTCTGCTTGCATCAGGACCATCTAGCTAACACCAGTGTCAAAGAGACGGAGAACAGCCAGCTGAAGGAAGGGAAACACACTATTACAACAACAACAACAACTACTACTACTACTACTACCATCAAAATAATAGGAATTAATAATCACTGGCCATTAATATCTCCAAACATCAATGGATTCAATTCTTTAATAAAAAGACACGGGCTAACAGAGCAAATGAGAAAATAGGATCCATCATTCCACTGCATACAATAAACATACTTCAGAAACAAAGATAGACATTACCTGTGAATAAAGGGCTAGAAAGAAGTTTTCCAAATAAATGGAGTCAAGAAGCAAGCTGCAGTAGTCATTCTAACAGCTAATAAAATAGACTTTTCACCAAAATTAATCAAAAGAGATGGGGAAGAACGCTTTAAACTCATCAAAGTAAAAATCCACCAGAATGACATCTCAATTTTGAACATCTATGCCCCAAATTAAGGGCACTCATGTTTCTAAAGGAAATATTACTAAAGCTTAAATCACACATTGGACTCTACACACTAGTAATGGGAAACTTCAACACCTCTCTCTCACCAATGGACAGGTCATTAAGACAGAAAGGAAATGGAAATAATGAAACTAACAGAAGTTATGAATCAAATGGACCTAACACTAAAATCAGGGACAAGACAAGGCTACCCACTCTATCCCTGTCTATTAAGAACAGTACTTGAAATTCTAACTATAATAACTAGGAATAAGACAACAAAAGGAGATAAAAGAGATACAAATTGGAAAGGAAGAAGTTAAAAAATCACTATTTTCAGATGATATGGTAGTATGCATAAGTGACTCTAAAAACTCTTCCAGAGAACTCCTATAGTTGATAGGCATATTTAGCAAAGCGGCTGAATACAAGTTAACTCAAAAATATATTAAGTGATATAAATGGTACACAGGCTGAGAAAAAAATTAGGGGAACAACACCCTTTACAATAGCCACAAATAATATAAAATATTTTGGCATAGCTCCAGGGAAGCAAGTGAAAGACCTGTATGACATGAATCTCAGGTCTTTGAAGAGGGAAACTGAAGAAGATAACAAAAAATGAAAAAATCTTTCAGGCTCATGGATTGGTATGATTATCATAGCAAATATGGCCATCTTACCAAAAGTAATCTACTGATTCAAGGCAATTCTCATCAAAATTCCAACTCAATTTATTTATGGACCATGAAAGAGTAATTCTCACCTTCACATGAAAAAGTAAAATACCGTTGATAGTGAAAACAATCATGTATAATAAAATAACTTCTGGAGTTACCACCATCCTATTTTCAAGCTATACTAAAGAGCAATAGTAATAAAAAAAACTCATGATACTGATGGTTGATCAATGGAATCAAAGTGAAGAACCAGCAGTAAATCCACACACCTATGAACACTTAATTTTTGACAAAGCCAAAACTATGCAATGGAAAACAGAAAGCATCTTCACCAAATGATGCTGGTCTAATTGGATGTCTGCATGTAGAAGAATGCAAATAGGTGCACATCCATCATTCTGCACAAAACTCAAGTGGATCAAAGACCAACACATAAAACCCGATAAACTAAATGTAATAAATGAGAAAGTGGAGAACTGCATTGAATATATTGGCATAGGAAACACTCCTTGAACAGAGCACCAATAGCTCAGGCAGTAAGATCAACATTTAATAAATGGTACCTCATGAAACTTAAAAGCGTCTATAAGGCAAAGGACATCATCAGTAGGACAAAACTACAGCCCACAGAATGGCAGAAGATCTTCACCAATCCTACATCCAACAGAGGGGGAATATCCAAAATATATTTTAAAAATCAAGAAATTAGGCACCAAAAACCAAATGACCCAATTTTAAAATGGGGTATAAAACTAAACAGAGAATTCTCAACAGAGGAATCTCAAATGGCTGAGAAGCACTTAAAGAGATGATGTCTGTAATCATCAGGACAATGAAAACCAAAACCTCTATGAGATTCCACCTTATACCTGTCAGAATAGATAAGATCAAAACTTCAAGTGACAGCACATGAGGGTGAGATTGTGGAGCAAGGGGAACACCCCTCCATTGCTGTGGGAGTGCAAACTTGTATACTCACTCTGGAAATCAATTTGGTGGTTTCTCAAAAAACTGGAACCAGTTCTACCTTAAGACTCAACTATACTACTCCTGGGCATATACCCAAAAGATGTTCCACTATACCACAAGGACACTTGCTCCACTATCTTCATAGCAGCTTTATTTGTAATAGCCAGAAACTAGACGTCCTTCAGCTTGAAGAATGGATACAGTAGACATGGTACATCTACAAAATGGAATACTATTCAACTATTAAAGCCAAAGATATAAAATTTGCAGGTAAATGGGTGGAACTAGAAGATATTATCCCAAGTCTGATAACCAAGACCTAGAAAGACATGAATGGTATGTACTCACTTATAAGTGGACATGAGCCATAAAGTACAAGATAACCATGCTACAATACACAGATCTAAATAAGCTAAGTACCAGGGAAAGCCCCAAGGAGGGTTGCTTGAATCTCACTCAGAATGATTGTAGAGATGAAGGTTTGGAGGTCTAGCAGAAATGGTGGGAGTTACAGCTCTGGGCATAGTTGTAAGCCAGGGTTTTGAGGATCCTTTAAGTGAATCATGAGTTATATGGAGAAGAGGCCTCAGCATTCCATCATGTTGAGTTGCCTAAATCAGCTTAGATATGAAAAGTCAGAAGTTTTCAACCTGAGCCAGCAGTGGCCATTTGTCCAGTGTATATTGAGCCATATTTAAACAGAGAGCTGAACTCAATACAAGGTCTCCCAAATAAAGCATTTTCTGATTAGCCTGCAACTAGACAAAGGGTGTATATTTTGGAATGGAGAATTGGAGAACCAAGGCAAGGCCTGGGATCAAGGTACAAAAAAAGTCATTAATATACAACCACTTAAGAATGTTCTAAACTTCAAATTGACTCAACAATTTTGGCTGGAAAGTAAGCTATGGCCCCATTGTCTACAATTCCAGGGTTAAGAAGCTGCAGGGCCAGTGGAAGGTTCTCATGGTTTAGGGCCAAGGTAGGCCCGTGGAGAATTCTCAGAATTATAATTCTCAGCCAAACTTTTTGCAGCCAGTAAAATGTCTCCAAGGACCTTCCACCAAACAAGCCTTTTTTTAAAATTGAAAATATATTCTTCTCTCACACAATACACCTCAACCACAGTTTCTCTTCTTTCCACTCTTCCCAGCTCCCTGTTATCCCTGCACTCATCAAGATCCACTTTCCCTCTCTATTTCCGTTGAGAAAAAAAAAAAAAAAAGCCTCCAAGAGACAACAGCCAAACATGACAAAACAAGATACAGTAAGAGAAGGCAAAAACTCTGGTCAAGTCAACCCAATAGGAGTAGAAGAGTCCAAAGAGCAAGCAAAAAAAAAAAAAAAAAAAAAAAAAAAAAAAAAAAAAAAAAAAAAAAAAAAAAAAAAAATCAGACACACTCACTCCTACTGTTAGTAGATAGTAGATAGCACCAGGAGGGGCGTCTCTGAGTAAGGTATAACTGATTACTTTGTGGTCCATTGTGTGGTGTCCTTTTTGGTCAGACTGTATCGGGACCAGGCAGTAAAGTGAGAGAGAAAGGGTAGAGACAGAGTGAAACAAAAAGGTTGCCTAAGAGAAATGGGTAGACCTTTTTGTCTGGAGCCAGGGACTATGACAGCCATGGAGGTTTCTCCGTGGGTGGGCTTGAGCTGCTGGTTTTCCTTTTCCAGATTCCCTGCACTTTACCTTAGGTTATATAAAACGGCTGTAGAGAGACGAAAGGCTGAAAGGAGGAGAGATTTGGTCTGACCTTAGGCTGAACTACCTGTGGCAAAATGCTACCACAAGACGGAATGTGGCTTTTTTAGGGGCAGAAATGATTTCTGTTGTGTGCAAGGGAAACTGGGAAGTTTAAGCAGAGCATATCAATGAGCGCCTATAAAACCAAAATACGAGTGAGATTCTTTCATTACACAATGGGATAGAGTAAACATTCCCATTCCAAAATGGAAGTGTAGCAAGGAAAGACAGGATCAAGGCAAGGCTGAAAACCACTAGGAAAATCGCAAACCCTGAGAATGTCAGCACCTTGAGGTTATGAGGTATATTGTCTGTGCTTCAATATACCTGAGTAGCTCTAGTGCTTACCACACGTGTGGCATCTCTTTTGGGCTAGACCCCAAAATAGGTGCCTGAAACCTTCCTTGTCAAACGTTCAATATTTTAGCATCTCTAACATCTAGGTGTCTTCACTATGACTGATATGTCACCTTCAGAGCTGAGGAAGTTTATACTCTGCAAGGGAAGCTGGGAGTTGTAGTCTTCTGACATAGCACACACAGGAGGTCTACATAGAAAAATCAAGAGTCGTCTATGAATTGCTTGGCCTCAGTGGCTCCTTGATATTCTAGCATAAACCTCCTTGATAAACCCACTCTTGCTGCAAAAGCAGCAACAGGTGGGCCTTACCCAACTCTGCTGCAGCTCCGGATGTAAAATGTCCCCTTCTACTACAACCTTGGTGGTCTTCTTGGGCCTTCTTAGCTGAATCTGGGAGAACACTATATTCTGCACTGTAAGATTTTGTAGCTTTAGATGCAGAATGTTGTGAATCAAGGTACTCTTTTCTCATCTCAGGGCAAAGCCACCATTTCTTCTTAATGATGTTCGTTCATCTCTTTAGCGATTCCGGACATCCACCATGCCCTCTGCTTCAACCATGGTCAAACTTCTTTCCTTGTCACATTGCACATTTCAGTCTACAGATTTAACAACATTCGTGCACCTTTCCTTGCCAAACACAACAATTTTTATGCTATTCTGACTTTTTTGCTATCTTTTACAACCAGACTATACCAAGGATAAACTGGAGGTAGAATCAACACTGCTGATTAAATATCAGCACATGGACTTTGAAGGGATAAAAACACGCATGACACAGAAAAATTTTCTTTCTAACACTTGTTGCTCTCTCATTCACTCTTTTTCTTGAGTCCTTAACATTGGCCTCTTATACTCCCCACTGAGCAGAAATAACCATTCTCTCACCCCTTTGCTTTGCAGAAACCTGATTACAGTGATTTGCTAGCCACTTGAAGTTATTTCTTTATGATATTTCTGTAAGAACCATTCATAATAAGCTGTGTGATAAGGCATAGAATTCAATTTTGTTGGCAATATGGGAGTAAAATGGGTCAATTTAGGGTTGGCTAATTTCTGCAATGGATGGTAGTGTTGAGTACGTAGAGCATTATGGCAATGAGTCAGTAGAATTGCAAGCACTGTTCTCTTTGTTAATTGCCTGGAAGTGTCTGTGCTGACACTTGTATAAAAACGTGAATCATGCAACATTTACACAGTCTCCTCGCTTGTCAGAGTGTTAATAATTCTGCCTGTGGAGTTTTATCCCGAGGAAGAAAATACTCAACGTATACCACAGATGCAAAGGAACATGGTGAGTAAGCACGAGTCTGAAATCTACCACAGAAAAATTGCCCAGGCAGACACAAAGGCCATAACCAAAGTCATTACCACCTGAGCTCACAAATCGCAATCAAATGGTAAAATGCAACACAGCTGCACTATGGTATCAACTTATACATACACTTTTCTAATCTTGTACTCGAACATTTTAAGAATTACCCCAATGTAGTAATTATAGAACATTTCTGTCTGTTGACAAAAGGTCAGAAGAATCTGGCTACCTGAAAACCTCACTGCAGTAGCAGAGGAAGAGAAAAAGTGTTACACCGTAAGCCCTGTTGGCTTTGGTTCAGTTTTTAAGTGATTCTAAGAGAAATTTCTTACCAGGTTTTACTGACTGAATTGCTGTTTCTGCTTAAGTAAAACACATGATTTTGTAATATATAATGCCGAGGAGTATATAGCTAACCATTAATCAACTACAAAAATGTGTGTCCAGGAGCTTGCTTATTATGAAGAAAAAAATGTGACTTATTCTCAATCAAGAAAAAATGTTTTTTATCAAAAGTTAAGCATATGAAAAATTGTTATTCAGGAAGTAAGTAATAGTGTGTGACCAATATTTTTAAATTATTTAAAATAATAACACCCAGCTGCTAGATAACTGGCATAAAAATCAGTCCCTTATGATTTGGGAGAAATTAAATCTGGGTGCTTACTCTATGTTCATATAAGGATATAGAAGAAGATATGTACTTATATAGCTGGGTGTGGTAGCATATGATATAATATCAGCATTTAAGGGGAAACAGAAGCCAAGAGGTTAGGAGTTCAAGGCCAACAGGTTTATATAATAAGATTCTGTATAAAAAAGAAGGAAGAAAGGAAGAAAGAAGATAAAGAGAGAGATTGTACTTTTATGAAAACTATGTAAATCAAAAGTTAAAATTGTTATTTGGTATCCCATAGCTCTTTAAAACTTAAGCTCTATATTAAAAACATTCCATTTATTTATTTATTTATTTATTTATTTATTTATTGTCAATTAGGGATTTATGTAAAGGTATTTTATTGTAGTACAGTGTATAATATAGTATTTTATTAAGTCTTTGAGAAATTTATATAGGTGTACAATATTCAATGTCATCATCCCCACACTTCCTCTTAACCTCTTCCAGATCAGTTTGCTACTTGCTCCCTTTTCCTATTCCAATTTTGAGTCATTTTTGTTTGCTTGCTTGTTTTCTTCTTAAAAATAACCCCACAAGTCCTATTTGTGTTCATAGGCGTGTGGCCATCCACTGGAGGGTGGGGGGGTTGAACCTTCGAGGAGCCATGCCCTCCAAGAAAACTAAGTGTCCTCTTCAGAAGCCATTAGCGGTCACGAATTGCTCAGTGAGGGGTGAGAACTCTTGAAGCCCTTTCCACTCCATAGTATTGCTTGAGTTGATCCCGTGTGAACAGCCACCGCTGCTGTTGTGCAGTGGCCTTCTCATGTTCAGAAGGCACAGTCTCCCTTGAGCCTCTCTGACATCTAGCTCCTACAGTATTTCCATTCCCTCTCCCATGCTGGTCTCAGAGTCTTGGGAAGGGGTGTGATGTACATGTACTGTTTGGTACTGTTTGTAGCAGAATTCTCTGCAGACATGTTCTCTTTTTACTTTGACCAGTTGTAAGTTTTGGTTTGTTTTTTTTTAATTAATTAATTAATTAATTAATTTTAAACTCCAAATTTTATTGCCCCCCTCCACCCTCTGACTGTTCCCCATCCCATACTTCCTCCCCAGCCCCTGTCTCTACAAGGGTGTCCTCACCCTGCACCCCTCACCCCACCAGACCTCTAAACTCCCTGGGGCCTCTAATCTCTTGAGAGTTAGACCCAATTCAGCCACAGGGGTCAGCAGCTTCTGTCCATTGGTTGAGTGCAGATATTTGTATCTGACTCTTTCAGCTGCTTGTTGGGTCTTTTGGAAGGCAGGCAGTCATGATAGGTCCCTTTTTGTGAGCGTTCCATAGCCTCTGTAATAGTGTCAGGCCTTGGGAACCTCCCTTTGCACTGGATCCCACTTTGGGCCTGTTGCTGGATCTTCTTTCCTCAGGCTCCTCTCCATTTCCATCCCTGCAGTTCTTTCAGACAGGAACAATTGTGAGTCAGAATTTTGGCTGTGGGATGGCAACCCCCTGCCTCACTTGATGCCCTGTCTTCCTGTTGGAGGTGGGCTCTACAACTTCACTCTCCCTTCTGTCAGGCATTTCATCTAAGGTCCCTCCCTTTGAGTCTTGAGAGTCTCTCACCTCACAGGTCTCTGGTGCATTCTGGAGGGTCCCCCAAATCTCCTACCTCTTTACGTTGCCTGTTTCCATTCTTTCTGCTCACCCTCAGGCTTCAGTCCTTTTCCCTCACCCAATACCAGATCATGTTCCTTTCTCCCCCTGTACCCCATCCACTTTTCCTCCTTCATTCCTCCCTTCCTCCTCACTTGTGATAAGTTTCTTCTCCCTCCAAAGTGGGACTGAGGCATCCTCACTTGGGCCCTTCAGCTTGTTGACCTTTTTGAGTTCTGTGGACTGCATCTTGGATATTCTGTACTTTTTTACCGGCTAATATCCACTTATAATTGAGAACATATCATGCATGTCCTTTTGAGTCTGAGTTACCTCACTCAGGATATTTTCTAGTTCCATCCATTTGCCTGCAAAACTCAGAACGTCCTCATTCTTAATAGCTTAGTAGTATTCCATTGTGTAAATGAACCACATTTTCTGTATTCATTCTTCTGTCGTTGGACAGAAGCTGGGTTGTTTCCAGCTTCTGGCTATCACAAATAAGGCCACTATGAACATAGTGGAACATGTGGTATGGTGGGGCATCTTTTGGGTATATTCCTAAGAGTGGTATTGACAGGTCTCCAGGTAGATCTATTTCCAATTTTCTGAGGAACCTCCAGATTGATTTCCAGAGTGGTTGTACCAGTTTGCAATCCCACCAGCAATGAAGGAGTGGTCCTCTTTTTTCACATCCTTGCCAACATGTGCTGTCATTTGAGGTCTTAGCCATTCTGATTGGTGTGAGGTAGAATCTCAGGGTCGTTTTTGATTTTGCATTTCTCTGATCACTAAAGACTTTGAACATTTCTTTAGGTGTTTCTCAGCCATTCGAGATTCCTGTGTTGAATTATCAGTTCTTTGGTTCTTTGGTTTTTTTGGTGGTTAGCTTCTTGAGTTCTTTATATATTTTGGATATTACCCCACTATCAGATGTGGGGTTAGTGAAAAATTTTTTCCCAATCTGTAGGTTGTCAGTTTGTCTTATTGGCTATGTCGTTTGCCTTACAGAAGCTTTTCCAGTTTCATGAGGTCCCATTTATCAATTCTTGATCTTAGAGTATGTGCCACTGGAGTTCTGTTTAGAAAACTTCTCCCTGTGCCAATGAGTTCAAGGCTCTTTCCCACTTTGTGAGTTTTGGTCTTAACCACCATCAAAGAAAATTCTTTGATCAAGTTTGAGAGCTACATTAATCTACAGACATAGAAATTAAAAAAAAATATTAGGGTGTAGTTTGATATTATGCCTATAATATTAACAAAATATTGGTTGTATGTTCACTCCTGGGAGTTATCTATAAACTTATCTCTGGATTCCTGGCCAGATTTATATTACTTGGCATACATTTCTTTTTGTTGAGTAGGCTTGAAATGCAAGCAGAGAGGACTTGGTTATGCCTACAACATTTGTATCAATATCACACCTTTCGGCATAGCTTGAGACATTGGTCATTATGTACCTAGAACTTCCTGCTTCCTGACCACTGACACAACCAGTTGTCTCGAACTCCTATTGTTATAAGCTGTACCTACTGCCAAGCAGTGGGACTTGAAACCATGCCAGGAAGGTTGGTGGGTAGAGTGGGTTCAGACTCAGGAGATTTGATGGGCATATAGCCGAGACATAGGTGACACCCTGCTCCCTGCTAGACGCCTGGCCTGGAACAGTTTGAGTGCTCTTCACATAGGCCCCAGAGCTTTCTATACTAATGAGGTACTTAGAGGCCCTGAGGTCTTAGCCAATAGGCTTCCCTTCCCAAACACTCCTCCTTGTAAAAGGTATTTAATCTCTGGTCATACCCTGAGAAAGGGGTTATACGTCCATTTTCCACCATGAACAGCTAATAAATGATATGGTTAAACATGCACTGTCGCTTCCATTAAGACCTGCCTCGAGAAACCTGGGGAGCCTGGGAAAGGCCTTTATCTACAGATCCACCACACAACTCTCCCACGGAAGGCACATCTGCACCTCCTGCCCTGGCAGACGCTGTCCCCAGCCTATGGACCCCTGACTCTTGGCTCTTCCACGAATCCTAGCGATTCTTACCTTAAAACATGAGTATAATCCTTAAAACAAGAGACTAAAGAAACATCTCTTCTTTTACGCTGTTTCTGTCAGGTATTTGCAAAAAAAGAGTAATTTTTTGAGTCCCTAATATACCTTAGCCCTGGGCAAGCTGTCTATAATATGCATTTTTGAATATTTTTCCTCATAATTGAAAATGGAATGAAATGTAATTCACGATGTTAACTTTATCTCTTACAGGTACATATTCGGTAATTTTACTTTTTAGAGTACAGTTTATTTCCTAAAGTTTCAAATATTTATACAGTTTAGAAAAGCAAAGATGAGCAGTGTCTTGCATGGCTAGTGAAGATCAATGAAGCCTTGCAAGGTGTATCAATGCATGAGAGTCCTTAGCAAAGCACAGCGAAGCCCAGTGAAGCCCAACGAAGCCCAGCAAAGCCCAGCAAAGCCCAGCAAAGCATTGCAGTACATAAGTGTCCACTCAATGTTTATTGGGTTTCAATTATACTCCTTCCAAACATCATGCACCCTCTCAAGCATCAAGCAAAGAAACCATAAATTTCTACTTCAGAAAAGCAGGGGTGAAATTCAGCAAGTTTGGGGGTACTCTTTATCTTTCTATAAATGACATAATGTTTAATCAATGAAATATATTGACCCTTGAGGGAATGGCTATCTGGATGCTAATTCTAGAAGAAAGTTGTAGATCACGAAATTACACCAAATATGATATCTGCTATGCAGTGGCATCTCCTATTATATATACTCCTATTACACTCCTATTCTCACCTATCTTTAGCCATTTGCCAAAGGTAACCCCTTGTTAATACTTTGTCTAAAGCACTAGATATTGGTAACCTTTTGCCCATTTCCCTGTGCTTATCACCAATCTGGATAAGCTGTTCTCATTTTGGCCCATGCTGGAAGACACAGAACCATACTGTTCCCAGGTTATGGTTAAATCCTGTCTTAAATCAATCTCTCTTTGCTTCTAGGAACTTGGATTTAATCAGTAAGGTTATCATGTAGGGGTTTGTGCATACCGGAAATGTCTGGGTAGACAATCAATGTGAAGGCTCTAATATGGATATACGTCTTACAGGAGGTAGTTGGTAAAAAGTACAAACTGATTTCAGTCTTATTTGCCATGACTCTAGAATCAAAATATATTTCCTTCTTTCTAATGCTCATATGCACTTGCACATGTGCGACTGCTTAATACACAGCTGTTGAGGCAGCTGTTGGAGCAGCTGTCAGGACCTTTAGTGCCATAATCATCAAATTTATTTTCCCCAATTAAATCCAAAGGCAACTGATAGAGTTTTGTTAAGTTTCCCAGTGATATATGAAGCCACAATTTCTTTTAAATAATTTTGATATTGCAATCTACTTCTTTGATTTCTGTCCATACTATTTTTAATTTTCCTTAATATGCTATGGCAATACATTATGATATAAATACCTCTTATAATCTAGAGACTGGAGTTTTTTCTAGAATACACAAACACAGTTAATAATACAGTTTGGGCTCACATAATACTTCAGATTGTTGTCTTACTATGTAATCAGCCTGCTTGCTTAACCTGTATTTAAATGTTCAATTTAACAACTGACCTTATTTATTTTCTTTGGATTTACTATATAATCAACTTTTATAATGTAAGCTAATGAATAGCAGTAATCACATGAGTGATTTTATGCAGGACTTGTATTTATGCTCCTGACATATTTCACTTAATGGAATGTCCTCCAGGTTCTGCCACATTGCTACAAATGTCAGGATTACGCCACCTGTATATGGGCATTTATGTTGGTTCAATACTATGGCTAATATGAACAGTGCTAACATGAAACCTCAAAGGCACAATGCCTCTTCAACAAACTGACTTCAGTTTCTTTAGATTCATCCCCAGATGTATGCGTGATGATTTTTGTTTGTTTGTTTTGAATTTTTGTTTTGTTTTAATATTTCTTCTTCTAATCTTTTTCCAGAATCTCCTTGAAATTTTTCATAATAGTTAATGTCATTTTCCCTTCATTTTTATTACATTAGAGTTTTTCTAATTTCATACAGATTTGTATGTCAGATGTTTAGCTACTAAAGACTCTCCCTATGAGCTAGGCTGCCTCTTCACGTGAAGGCCTTTTATTTTCCTGTGCTCCTGTCTATCTATTGTGGGTATTAATGTCTGTGCTTGAGGTCCTATGCCAACGAATTAAAAGTATTCTCTACTTTTTCTTTTATTATCAGGGCATCAGGTCTTATACTCAGGTTCTTGATCCATTTGTAGATCAGTTTTGTGCAGGGAGTGAAAATGATCTAGTTTTCTTCTAAATGTAGCAATCTGTTTTTGTCAAGACGCTTTCATGAAGATGATGGGATTTTTTTTATATGGATTGTTGGTATTTTTGGATTGCTGGATTCCCTGTCAGAGGCCTTTGGGGGAAATTCAAAGCAGTTATGTCTACTATGTCTCTATGACTGAGAAGAGAGGGGCAGACTGGCCAAGAACCAGGGTTCGCTCTCCCTCTCCCTCTCCCTCTCCCTCTCCCTCTCCCTCTCCCTCTCCCTCTCCCTCTCCCTCTCCCTCTCCCTCTCCCTCTCCCTCTCCCTCTCCCTCTCCCTCTCCCTCTCCCTCTCCCTCTCTCTCTCTCTCTCTCTCTCTCTGGAATAAAAATAAGAGCAGAAAATCACTGCAAGATGGAAAGAGAGAATCCTGTGAACTGAAACATCCTGTAAGTTAGGGTATTGAGGTAGGGACTGGCAAGCTTGGAGTGCCTATTGGCTTTGGTGTGTACCACAGGTACACGTCAATGGGGAGCAGATGAGACTGTAGGTTAGCATGGGCTTTGGTACATGTCTATAGGGAAGTGACTCTTTTGGTAGACAGAAAAGCATTTTACAGTTTCCAAAGGAATGATGAGAGTGAGATTTATAGATTAACCTGCAAGCTGTCGTCATGTTAACTGCCTTTCGGACCTAATAAAAACCATGCTGTTTACAGTTATGTGATTCTCTTTCCTTCCTTCCTTCCTTCCTTCCTTCCTTCCTTCCTTCCTTCCTTTTTTACTCCTTTCCTCCTTCCTTGCTTACTTCCTTCATCTCTCCATTCCCTCCTTCCATTTTTTTTCAAGTTTGAATGCACTTTCATTCTTTCTCTAAGTTGCTTTAGCTAAGAATTCCAGCACAATGCTGGACAGAAGTGATAAAAGTTGGTAAAATTCTAAATTACTGAGAGTTATTGAACAGATAAATAATATGAAATAAACACATCAGTTGATACTATTCAGTTGCAGCTTTCATTTGCTAATTCAATTCTCTGAAGTGGCTATAGACAGCAAAAAGACTGGGAATATTTGTAAATCATGCATCTGATAAATCTGCATCCCGAATCTGTAAGGAGTTCACAAAACAGAATACCAAAATGGCAACAATTTTTCAAATTAGCAAAAACTTAAACAGAAACCTTGTCATTGAAGTTATATGGATGTGAATAAGGTCATGAAGATACTGATATCACTAGTTCTTTTGAATCAGGGTTTCTTTGTGTGGTCCTGGCTGTCCTGGTACTTATTTTGTCTCCAGGCTGGCCTCAAACTCAAAGATCTGCCTGCTTCTACTTCCCATGTGCTGGAATTAATGGTGTTGGCCACCACTGCCATGATATCACCAGTTTTTAAGGAAAGGGAAAAAAGTCATGTAAGGTAATCCTATATCATTGTAATTTATAAAATTAATAATCTTGATTATAGTGAGTGTTGGTGAAGATGTAGAGAAACTAGGACTTTTTATTTTCTTTCCAATTCTTTAGAAAACTAATTTGTCAGTTTCACCATACATTAAAATGCTACCATATGACCTAAATACTCTTGTCCTATATACTTACCTTCAATTGGTGAAAACCTATGGAAACATAAAGACTTGAAATAAAGAGTTTACAGTAGTCCAACTGAAGAACAATGCAAGCTGTAAACAACGTGTGTGTGTGTGTGTGTTATATAGCACATAATTAATGGGTGAATGGATATGTGACCTTGTTATATAACCATGTGATAATTCTATTCTATTAAATTCTATAATTCAACAATTATTGAAACAATACTACACAAATAGAATCACAGTAATTATGCTGAATCAGTGAATAAGAACTGTAAAGCAGGAAAGGTTTGACAGATGTGGCCAAGAAATAAGAGAAAATAGGATTTAATAGTAACCAGCCTACATTTTATTGATGTGTGTGGTTGTCAAAATCACATTTTTAAAAGTCTTAATAAAAATTAGATATTTCTAAATTTGAAAAGCTAATTATGCTACATAAAGTTAGACATTAAAATAATGTATATTTTTATTTATGCAAAAGACTTAGAAATTTCATGTCATGTAATTTGTAGAGAAACAAAGACAACTAGCTGTTTTGAATGGATGTCAGAGAAATACAGGTATGTGCTGTAATAAAAGAATGAAAGAATATGTGGACGTTTTGGAGGGAAATGAATCTATTCATTGTCTTTATTGTGAAATGAATATATATGTATGCAACAAAAGAATATATATGTATGCATATGTAGATACAGATATGTATGTATGCATATATATGTGTGTATACATACATATGAATGTGGTGGTTTCATGCATATATATACATATGCACATATACACATATATACATACATGCATGTATACATATATATGTGTGTATGTGTATATATATGTTTATATATATATATAAAATATGTGCTACAAATTTTATGAAACTCTATAAACAAAATAAGTTCAGGTTACTCTGTGTTAATTATAAATTAATAGAACTTCCAAATTTAAAAAAGAAAGAAACTTCAAAGACTATTTCCACTATAAAGCTTTGGCTTGATATACCTCAATTTTGAACTTGTGTTGATCTACTGTTTTCTTTACATCTCTAAACACTACTGGAGAAAACTGACTTCTGGAACCAGTAACCATAGGGGAAACCAAATCAAACAAACAGAAACTCAAACCCAAGCAGATGGAGTCAAGTATTGTCAAAGGTCTAAGAAGGAGAAATTGGCCAAAGATCCAGAGGGAAATAAGCAATCACACTCCCAGAGGCTAGTCTTTTGGGATAGCCAGTTCTTTGACAACAGAACCATGAAGACATCAGCAACAGGTACCCAGCTTCTTGGATAAACATCAGGGAACTTTGCCAGTCTGCTAGCTAACCATGGGGAACAGTGATACCAGTCCTGGATATCTCCCTACCTTCTGCCTGACAAGCATTCTAGCCCTAAGTCTGTCTTTTTCCCAGAGGGTGTCCCTGTACCAAAGTAGTTCAAGGCTGTCCCTTTACTTTCTACAGAAAACACCAATGGAGAATTGAAGTGAAACTTAATGAGATCTAGAAAGAGCAAGCAGACCAAACTCCTACTATAAAGGTGAAAACTGACCTGTCATTGAAACAAATCCTGAAGACAGATCATAACCCCTACACTAGCCTAGGTAATATCAGATGTAAATAGATTTTATTATTTCCTAACATAGAAAAAAATGTATGGAAGACAACTTTTAAAATTACTCATTGCAGAATTAAAAACGTACAGGAAGTTAGTTATATGGCAGACATAGAACAGTCCGAGGATACCTATAGTGAACTGAACCACGCACAGGATTACCCAGTGATGAGTGTGAATAACAGCTGTTATAAAAAACACTTCAGTGGTTAATGATAAACAGTATGGCCCCAAACTATAGAAAATATAACTAAAGAAATCAAATAGGAATTGTAGAGTTAAAAACAAAAAAGGCAAAAATAAAGATGTTACTAGGTAGAATGACAGAGAATTTATTGTTGGTACATAAGCCCTATAGAAAAAGTCATAGGCTCTGCAAACACACACACACACACACACACACACACACACACACACACACAAAACAATGGTACCAGAGGTCTGCAGTCTTTTTAAAACAAATCAGAAGCTTGCAACTACATTCCAATCTATGTGGTTCTTTGACAATACTTTAGAGTTGAAGCAAATATGATACTAATGGAAGTGATGCTTATTCTGTGTGGAAAACATGCTTAAAGTGAGAATACTGAAGAACTGAAGAGTAAAGAACCTAAATACTGGTAAAATTTATTTTAATGCAAGTGGTAAAATATCAATACCAGTAGGCAGTGATGTTATGTTTGTGTATGCATGTTTGTGCATGCAATTGTGTGTGTGTGTGTGTGTGTGTGTGTGCGTGTGTGTGTGCATGCTGTGGTATGCTAATTTTGGAGCAATAATTAAGAAAACTGTATGAGAAGTCAGACAGATGGCTCAGCACTTTCTATCCAAAACTGATTTGGAGTTTGGTTCCTGGAATCTAAGCCTGAGAGATAGTATCAACTCTCGAAAGTAGTCCTCTGACCTTCACATGCATGTCATGTGCATCCTCATTCTCTCTCTCACTCTCACACAGACACATAGATACATACATGTGTACACACATATTATACACATTCACAAATAATAATAATAATTAGGTGATGGTATTTAAATGCTTTAGGACAAAGAAAAGAAAACTAGATAAGGTAAATAAATAATAGCAGAACTTAAAAAATAAATAAAAACAAATTGGTGAATCAAAATAAAGTCTAAGAAATCAGAAATAAGGAGAATAAAATGATTCTATTCTACATTTCTTCCGTAAACCGTACTTTAAACTTACCAACATTGGGAAGGTGACAGTGAAGCCATGAAAACGATGTACTGTACAAATATCAATTTTAAAAATACAAGTGATAAAGCTGTTTATCAGATAGTTTGGACTACCGACACAAATTCACTTTGGAAATAGAGAGACGGTGTAAATAGGTACGTGGTATATTTATCTAAAAGATGTGCCAGTATGAAATGCCACAGAGATTCAAAATATCTAAAACAAAGACCATGGAACCTACAAAGAGAAACTGTCAATATGGGTAAAAAAGCAAAATAACTACTAGATAGTCAACTGATAGGAATAGAAAAGAATTGAAAGCACTAACAGTCACTGGAACATTTTTAGAGAAATGTTTAACATAAGCAGACTATATGCTCTTTTGAAGTGCTCATGCAGAATTTACCTTGACAGATCACATTTTACATGGTAGCAGACTCAATAGATCAAAAGAACTACAAACAATGTCAAATTTGAACTCTGGTAGAATAGAAAAAAGTTACAACTGTGCATTTTGGCCAGTTGTGGGTCTCTATGTAAATCACCATGTATTGCAAATAGAAGTTTCTCTGATAAGGATCGGTAGATGTATTATTAATCTATAACCATATTTATCAATATCAGTCTTTAGGAGCTGGTTTAATACTATGTTCATCCAGTAGAATAACAGTAGTAGGTTCTCCACTAGTGTCAATGACTTGTATGGCCATAGGTTCTTAGACCTATGGCACCTAATGGTTCCAGGTGTGGGCTTCATTTTGGGTTGCAGTGCACAAAATCAATCAGAAAGTGGTTGGTCATGCCCACGATACTCATGTCATTATTGTGCTAGTGGGCATGTCTTGCCAGTCCAGTCATTACATATCCAACAAGGTTCGTTACAGAATAAGATAAATGATTACTTTTCCCCTCCCCTAACATGTACAGCACTTTCCAGCACTATGAAAGTTACCCAGTAGGGATAAAATTTCTGTCACAGCCAGCTTGATTACTCTATGATCTGTGACTCAAGTATATAATATGTTCAACCATAGTAATTTTAAGTTTCAGTTTGGAAGAGTGAACAAGAGCATTGCAAATAATCTGTAATGCTTGGGAAATCACTGACCAACAAATCCAAAATACTTAATCTACTTCTGTCATTGAACTTTCTATATGTTAACTATAGTGTCTAGAAGGGGCATTGCTAACCACTATAGGGCAACTCAAATTTAACTCTTTTTATACATATGTATAGACACATTTTAGGAATTTTCTGCAGTAGTAGGTTTTTATATGGCTGGTTGTGTTTATCTCTGATACTATACCACCCTCTACCTGCCTCCTTTCCCAGTTCAAACCTTTCTGTTACGTTTTTTTTTCTAATGCTTGATACTGCTGCCTTCTCTCCTTACTCCCATGACAGCCCCTCTCCATTGCCACTTAATAATTTGTCTTTACTTCCCAATAAAGGGGAAGTAAAAGGAAGGTCCTTCTTGTTAGAATTCTTTAGATCGTGAATTAAATTCCTGAGGAAACCATAGAGATCCTTTTCTGTCTGACCTACATATATCTCCATTTATGAACTTTCTTCTTGAAAAGAAGTTAATCCAAATGGTATTATAGAATTCCTGACCTTTTGAAGGTTAATCACAAAGTCTAGTCTACATGTATAGTAATTGACTCTATCTTTTATGGACACATAAAATCAATAACACAAATGGATTTGGACATCATCTTATACTTAAATCATCGTGAGACTATAACCTTTAGTTTTGAGAAAACATCAAAAATTTAGGAAAGTTTTATTTCTTCTCACAAAATAAGAAGGATACAAATAGTTGAGGTAGACATATAAACAGAAGATCCAGCACAAACTCTGCGATCACCGAGAAAATGACAGAGAGATGGGAAAATGAGCCACATGCTCATGTATTTGAACTGTTGAAAAGAAAGGAACCAATTCTTCTTTTGTGGGTGTAGGGAGCAGGAGTTCAAGACAAAGTTTCTCTGTGTAGTCCTGGCTATCTGTGAACTTACAGTGTAACCAGACTTGTCTCAAACTCAGAGATCTGTTTGTCTCTGCTTATCCAGTGATGGGATTAAAAATGTGTACCACCAAACCTAGCAAAAGAAGTCAATTCTATAAAAACAGAAACCAGATGAAAGGTATTAAAAACAATGTTCACGTGGCTTCATGCCCTGCTAGTTTCAATAATGAGTTTTATCAAAGTCCATAAAGCATTAACAAAAAGTACTATACTATTTTTTTTGGCCAGACTCCTTATCTTTTTTTTTATTGGATATTTTACATATTTACCTTTCACTGTTACCTCCTCTTCCATTCTCCCCCAAAACACCTTATCCCATACTCCCCTTCCTATTTTTTATGAGGATGTGCTCCCACCATCCTCCCAATCCCACCTCCCTGGTCTCACATTCCCCACCACTAGGGATCCAAACTTTCAGGGACCATGGCCCTCCACTTCCACTGATGCCTGACAAGGCCACCCTCAATTACCTATACAGGTGGATCCTGAGTCCCTCCCTTTGTGTTCTCAGGCTGGAGGTTTAGACCCTTACTAGAGGTCAGACCTCTATTCCCGCCTTGGCAAGATTAGAATCGCACAGCCCTTCTATACTTGAAGAAGGGAGGAGATGTCAGGGGCAGCCCTGCTTATACACTGAAGGCCTAAAATCAGCCATAAACCTAAAATCAGCAATACGCCTGGCATGCATGCCTGCTAACAGAAAGTTTTGGGTCTCTGTGGAAAAAACACTGAAACAGATTGCTATAAGCTGTTGTAAACAGGCAGCTTTTGTGGAACTTTACCAGCCTGAGTAGTAATAGACCTTCTAAATAGGCAGCCTTGTTGGATAGTACCAACTCAGATAAGGACAAGTGAATCATAGGCAGAGTCATAGTGACCTGTCCCCTGAACCTTCACCCAGCTGATACCCTGTTCTGAAAGATAGATACTCCTCCTGAACACCTATGCTCCTGTGTCATCCCCTTCCCCACATCCTGCATTTTTGTGTTTATAACTCCTGTGTTAAAAAGTAAAAATTATGATTTGATAATTAAAAGAAAGGAAAAAAAGTACTATACTATATCTCCCCCCAAATAAATGAACAGTGCACTTTCTAACAATAAATTTAACAAGAACACTATTTATCTGGAAAAATGGTAGCAGAAAAGAGAGGGGGTATAGTAAGAGAAAACTCTCTTATGGGCGTAGATTTAAAAATACTCAATAAAATAAATCCAGACATGTCACTATAGGGAAGAGTAAGTAAGTAAAATACCCTCTAGTCCATAAAAGCAATAAGGAAACTAGTGATAAGATGGTTAAATATATTCTTCAGAATTCTGGAAACTAACAAGGTTTACAACAATCTACACAGAATTCGTTCACAGAAACTTATTTCTGTGATAGCCTTGCAACCCATTAGGGTTCACTCACAGTGAACACATCCATCTGGAGGCTAGTACAAGCACCAGCTGAGCATCTGGAACTGCCCAAGGGCTTCTATCTCAAAGAAGTCATTACTTGGCCCATTTGGGAGTTCCCTGGAAATCCACACTTTCAACAGTCAATCAGAAACTTACAAGGAAAAGCTGTGGGAAGAGCTTTCCATGTAGGGGACTTAGAGGATACTGAGGTTCCTTGAGAAGATAGCAAGTTTGTGTGGCTCTCATAGGATTCAGGGAGTCTCCCTTTCTCTTTAGGTGAACTTTACTCTGTAGATAGTGGAGGAGTAACTAGCTGAAGTGTGGAAGTCAAGCCCCTTCTCCACTTTCCACCCAAACAGCCTCTTGACAAAAATTCTGAGTTTTATTAGCTCCGTAAATTTACAGTAGTCTCTGTTCAATAAGTAATTTACAACTAAATTAATCAAGGAGACTTTAGGGGTTTATTATTGTAATAGTAAATACTTTACAAACTTATCTCCTAGAAGCCACTCATCAAATAAGCTGCAGCAGCAGCAACAACAAAAATTTGAAAGGGAGAAGAGATTTTTATATTTGTCTGGCTTCATTATTTGAAATGTCCATCTGTTAATAAAGAATAATAATATTAAAAAAAACTAAGTATGGTCTAAACAAGTAAACAAAGCAGTCAATAGAAATTCTTCCTGCAGAAAATGTAATGTTCAACTTACTACTCAAAGACTTTAAAATATCTATCAAAGAACCAAGTATGAAAAGTATTGTTATGTGTAATAGAGAATATCAATGAAGAGTTGATTAAAAGCATAGTCATTGTGAGATTGAAATGTAATCAGCTCACTACAGCAGCTTAACTGAAGAGATTAACCAAAGATCTGAATAAATAAATATAACTGAGATCAAAACCAGCAAACTGGAAGAGAGGCAGTAGAGATTATCCTCTTTAAAGAACAGAACCATAAAGGAATGGAGAAAACCGAAGAGCTCCAAAGACACATGGAACATAAACAGAAGGAATTACAGCAGATAAACACTGTGGGCCCAAGGGGATATTTGGATATTATAGTGGAAAATTTTGTAGATTTGAAGGGCATTAATCTCACATATAACTTTGAGAAAAAAACAAAACAAGCAAACAAACCAACAACAACAACAAACACCCTAAGTAATCCTCACCTAGAAACTTCAAAACATTGACAACTTAAGAACAGAGTTTAGAAACAGCAAAAGAATTATCCCATTGTTTACAAATCAGTTCAGTAATAACAGCTGCTAGGTGATCAGAAACCGTAGACTCCAGAAGTCTTTGAAATGACACATTCCAAGTGCTGAGAATTATAAACTACCCATATATAAAAATTCCAAACAGACAGGCAGTTATACCTACCACATACACATATGTTCTAGTTATACTGTTCCACTTACACAAGACAGTGAGGGCTGGGTAAAGAGTTCATGGGATGGCTATCTAAATTCTTTTGTAAGCACATGTGATTTTACTCACCCTAATTTTAATGTAACTCTTAATATTACAAGTATCTAACAAAATATTGCTGTTAAGCCAACAGTTCTGAGTCCTTAAAAATAATTAACGAAGGGTACAGCAATAATTGTGTTTTTATTTTTTTCTTTATTTTTCTATTTTATTGAATTTTTAAATTTACATTTCAAATGTTGTCCCCTTTCCAGGTTTCCCCTCTGCAAGCCCCTATCCCATCCTCCCTTACCCTGCTTCTATGAGAGTGCTTATTTCTCAAAGTTGCTTGAGTCTCTATCAGCCTGATGTCAACCTCCTTCTGTTACATTCCTAAATTGACCCTAGAATTGTAGACTAACATCCGGTTGGTAATTAAACTTATGTCATTACGTTTCTTTTGCACTATGGGATTGTGATATGTAGCTAAGCCTTGCCGAGAATCCACAACTCCTCTGTCTTAGTCTTCTGAATGCTGAGATAATAGTGTGGCCCACCACATCTGGCTCCCTGTATTTCTGAGAGTCTTGAACATAAAAAAGTTTTATAACATTAGGTTACACATTTTAATTTTTTTAATGTTTTTAAGTGGGGAATTAGTTTTACAATTCTTAATTTAAGTTAACAGATGTAGTAGAAAAAAACCAGAGTAGTGATACAGTGCAATAATTGCCACACTAGGGATGTGTAACCAAGAGGATCAGGAATTTAAAAATCACCCTTGGATGTATAACAAGTTGAAGGCTACCTTGGGCTACATGAGATCCTTTCACAATAACTAAAGAAGTAGCCAAATAATGTATACCTAAAATAAAGAGATGTGTGACTCCATTGGAGCAGTTAGGGGAAGGACTGAAGGAACCCCATTGGAAGAACAACATCAGCAAACCAGATCCCTCCAACCCCCACAGCACTCCCATGGACTAAAGCACCAACCAAAGAATACACATGGAGGGATCCATGGCTCCAGCTGCATATGTAGCAGAAGATGGCT
The DNA here is from genome assembly GCF_011762505.2 of Arvicanthis niloticus. Classification (NCBI taxonomy): domain Eukaryota; kingdom Metazoa; phylum Chordata; class Mammalia; order Rodentia; family Muridae; genus Arvicanthis; species Arvicanthis niloticus. The sequence goes on along the minus strand of NC_047661.1, from coordinate 103,588,155 downwards.
TTATATGGGATCAGTGGGAGGGGAGGCCCTTGGTCCTTTGAAGGCTTGATGCCTCAGCATAGAGGAATGTTAGGGCACTGAGGCAGGAGGGTGTAGGTGGGTGGGAGAGTACCCTCATAGAAGCAGTAGTGGGAAGGGGAAAAAAGAAACAAAGAAAAGAAAAAAATTAAAATCTAAAAATAAAGAAGATATAATACTAGTTCACACACCTCATCTGTATTGGTCAGGGTCTGGCACAGCCTCTCAGGGGACAGCTTTATGGGGCTGCTGTCAGCAAGCTCTTCTTGGCATCAGCAATAGTGTCTGGGTTTGGTGTCTGCACATGGGATGGATCCCCAGGTGAGGCAGTCTCTGCATGGCCTTTCCTTCAGTCTCTGCTCTACTCTTTGTCCCTGCATTTCCTTTTGACAGGAGCAATTCTGGATTAATATATTTGAGACGGGTGAGTGGCCCCATCCCTCAACTGGGGGATGTGCCTATCTACTGGATATGGTCTCTATAAGCTATTAAAAACAATGACTTCATGAAATTTGCAGGCAAATGGATAGAACTAGAAAATATCATCCTGAGTGAGGTAACCCAGTCACAAAAGAACAGACTGATAAGTGGATTTTAGGAACAAAAGCGTGTGTGGGGGGGGGGGCGGGGGGGAGGTAGGAATACCCACGATACAACTCACAGACAATGTGAAACCCAAGAAGGAAAACCAAAGTGTGGATGCTTCAGTTCTACTCAGGATGGGGAAGAAAATAATCACAGGAGGTAGAGGCAGAGGCAGGGAGGCATCTGAAAAGGAGACCGGAATGGGAGGGAAAATATGGGGCATGATCAGGTGTGGAAGGAGACAGGGGAGAAGTACAGAGGGTCAGTAAATTGTACGGAGGTGTGTAGGTAGCAGTGGGGGATGGGGAACTGCGATAGCCACTAGAAAGTCCCATATGCCAGGGACCCAAGAGGTTCCCAGGACCCAATAGGGAGGACATTAGCCAAAATGCCCAACAAAGGGGAGATATAACCTGTAGTGTTATATTTTGATAATAATGTTTAATTATAAGTTACATGAATTTCAAGCCTATAGTACAAGTAACTTCTGCTTTTTCTCTTTGGTTAATCTTTTCAGGAGCTCATGGTAGCCATAGATTTGCTTTGATTCCCAAAAGTTTTCATGTATCTTCATCCTGGTGCAGACATCATGCTCTGCAATGTTCTGGTGCATCTTGCTCTACTAATATTTTTGAATCATATTAAATGGCAGTGACTTTACCTAGTTGACTGGTTCTTACCTATTTAGAGCAAGAAAAGTAAAGAACTATTTTTTTGTTATCCTATTAGAGACAATATTTGATTTGTAGTATCTTGCTCAAAGTTTGTGAGTTTTTTTGTGAATATGAGTGTATGTGTATCAACATGTGTGTGTATATATGTGTGTATGTATGTATATATATATATGTATTATGTGTATATATATGTATACATATATATGTATACACATACATATATATATGTATACACATAATACATATATATAGTGTGTGTATATGTGTGTGTATGTATGTATATATGTGTGTGTGTGTGTGTGTGTGCGTGTGTGCACGTGCACGTTCTTGAGTGCCCACCTGTGTGTGAGTGCATGTGTGTGAAGTATTCAGGTTGGAAGGTATAATAAAACAGAAAAGTAAAGGATATATGCAATCTGCAATTAGTGGGCAGGATACTAAAATTCTGTGACAATAACACTTTTAATGTTGCCCACTAAGATTTGGAAACAAATTAGCTGAGTTGCATGGTCAAGGAATAAGAACACCACGTCCCCTGCCCCCTCTGTCAACAAAGACCTGTCATGGAGTCAAAGCTTCCTTGAAACTCTCCTGTCTTAGTATCCTAAATACTAAAATTATATTCTGTCCAGCTCGTTTTGTCTTAGATATAACTAATATGATCAATGCATTTGGGATATGACTAAATCCATATTGAATACAGAATGAAATAGATTAAGTTTGATACTATCTGATCAATGGGAAAAAAATCAGTGTTTAGAGAAGTCCTTCAGTGCCTTCTCTTTTATGTATATTGAATATATTTCCTCTGCTGATGTGAACTACAGGTTTAGGTTACAGTTGCTAAGAAATCTTGATGAGATAGTTGAATAGTGAATAAGTCAACTTTCAGAGCTTTAGAATCAGAAAAAGGACGGAAGAAAGCCAGAAGTGATTGCTCTCAGAATTTTAATGAAGAAAGTTCAATATACACTTTATATTTTCTTGTGGAAAACAGTCAGAGCAAATGCTAATTCAGACATTTTAGATTCTTTGACTGCTTCAGAATGAATTCATTTCTCTGACCATGTCAGGTAATTAGCACAGTGATGTAGTTATTCCTGGTTCATGTACAATATAAGGCAGGCTTCTGGAGAGTCTATAGGTGGTCTTTCCAGGAAGCCAATTACAGCAAGGCTTATGGTTATAATTGAGCTTCAGGAAGCACAAGGGCTTGCTTCAGATTAAAACAAGGGTGGGCTTTCATGCACAGAATAATTCAGTGAGTTAAGGAGTCTGTATTTCTGGAAGTTTGTGTGTGATATGTTCGGCGTGTGGAAAAAGAAACAGAAAGCAAAATGCATCCACCAAAATGGCGTTTTGCTACAGCTTGAGAATGTGCTTAGAATTCTATTAACTGGAGGTGTAAGCAGCTGAGTGTCTTCTCACACATCACTGTAAAATCTTCACAAGTCCTGGGTTCCTTACAAATATTGTAAGCATCACTGGACTGGCTGCTTCTAACATCTCATTCCACTAACTACTGTGTATCTATGTATCTCTTCCTTTTGTGGTTATAAGTAAAGATATGACACATTTAAAACTCCACTCCAGTCACATCTACAGTACACAGCTAAGTGTTCAAACCCTGAAGTCAGAAGGCTTTGTTTCTGAAAGCCAATGCTAGTATTAAGAAGTGCCTTACATTACTTCACTGTTTATTGTGTTTTGTATAAGACACCCCTCCCCTTTCTTTCTCCCTCTTTTTCTCCACCTCTCTCATAAGAGAAGGAATTAGTGGAAAATGTTTGGATCCACGTTTCACTTTTAAAATAAACATATGCATCAGGTCTTCAGAATCAATTTTTTAGTAAATATTGACTCATCCCAAACCACCATCATGGAATCATTATGGCCACGCCTTTATAAACCCTCTTCTAAACCTGTGGCCTGAACATTTGATTTCACTGTAACTTTTTTTTTTCAAATCCTATTTTTAATGATGGTTCTTAAATGCTTAAGCCTTCCTTTTATCCCACCACCCATCAGGGAGATAGTGGAAAAGAAAGGATACATGAAAGTGGACCTGTTTAGAAAACTTCTTTGGAGCAGCTTCCATCTATGTTGTCTGGAAATCAGCAGTTCCATTCACAGGTTAGCAGCAGTGGCTTGATCCACTTGCAAACACTTTACGGGTACACCAGCAGTCCAGGTCAGTAGAGTCCGGTTAGCAACAGTGGTGACATGACCTAGCAGAGACAGCCAGGCCTCAGCTTTGGCTCAAGTCAGCAGGAGGCACCAGCAGGAACACCAGAAGTTCTCAGCTGTGCCTCTCTCAGGGAAGCGAAGATCAGTGAAGGCTCAAGACCCACAAGCATTGCACAGCTAGCTGTACCAGCAAGCCAAGTTCTTTCTCCACCACTCAGTTGAGTCCTACTTTTACCCTCCAAACATCCCGTGTTCTCCATGTGTCTTGTCTCAGCACATACATCCGATCAGCCGGAGTTTAAGGAGTCCTAACAAATGGAGCTCAACTAAGCAATGTAAGGCAGACCAATACATACTTGTTCGCAAAGATCCTTCATCATGTGTCCTTTCACGTGTTTGCTTTAGCAGAACATTCTCTCTTCTGTGTCAGCTTCAGTGAAATCTTCCTTCATGAGTCTTCCTTAGTCTTTCACCTGTGTCCACTTCAGGAAAACGCTCCTTCACATGTTTGCTCCAGCAAAACACCATCCAACACAACTGACTCTCCAATGAACCCTTAAGTTTCCACTTCATTCCGCTCCTGTGGTTCTGTTTGTTTCGTCAAGTTGAAATAAGCTACGGTCATCTTGGGAGAGGGAACCCCAATTGAGAAAGTGCCTCCATAAGCTTTGCCTATTGACAATTCTGTGCAGGCATTTTCTTGACTGACAGTTGATGTGGAAGGCTGTGACCCTCTGCAGATAGTCCTAAGCATCCAAAAGCAAGCTCAGGGAGCCAAGCAAGTAAACAGCTTTCTTTCATAGTTGTTTCTTGCTCCTGACTTTTTGCCATGTTTGACTATGAGCAAGATGTGCAAATGTGATATTCTTTCCCCTCCAGGTCGCTTTGGATTATGATGCTTATTACGATAACAGAGAGCAAACTAGGTCAACCCCACATTGTGAGACCCTTGTCTTCTTTTCATTCTTAGGATAAATGTCAAACTGAGTGTAGACCAGAGCTTGAATAATTGTTTTGTCATATACACCTTTACTTGGTTCAGTGTTTTAAGCTTAATTTTTTAAAAGTAATTGAAATATCTATGTGGATGGCATTTTATTAGATTAAATGAAGATTTTTTAATTTTAATTTTTAAAACATTGAGACTACTTTTACCATGTAGTTTTATCACATCTTTTACCATACCCCACTCCTTCCAGATTTACCCCCTCCTACCCACACTGATTCATATTCTTTCTCTTTTTTTAAAAAAAAAGTTTAAACTAAAACAAATAAAACAAACACCCCCCTACACACTAAACAAAAAGTCAAAACAAAACTGTTTTTGGAATCTGTTTTGTTTTGGCTATTTCTAGGATGTCTGTCCTAGAGTATGGTTAATATACCCAGTGACACTTCATGAAGAAAACTGATTGTCCTTCCCCCAGAAGCTATAAATTATACATAGATTGTTGGTGAGATTGAGCCTTTATGTACATTTCCCTTCCCAGTGCTTAGGGATTTTTGTCTGATTTGAACCTGTGCAGGTCTTGTGTATGCTGTCACAGTCTCTGAGTTCATATAGGAATCAGCCATGTTGTGTCTGAAAAATATATTTTCTTGGAGTTATCTACTATATCTGGCTCTTAGGATCTTTCTACCTTCTCAGCACAGACTTTGGTGCTTGGAGGGAAGTATATGTGGTACAGTCATCCCATTTAGGGCTGAATACTCCAAAGTATCTCCTTCTATTCATGTATGCTGTCCAGTTGTGGGTCTCTGGTAAGGGTTAAATGATGTACTGATCTGTGGGTATAACAATATGTCCTTTGGACTCATTTTATCACTATATTCATTCAGCAGAATAATTGTAGTAGGTTTTGTCTTAGGGGAATGACCTATTTAGGCTCAGGTTCCTGTCCATTTTCTTAGTGTATGTATGCCTGCCATCTCAAAGCATGAGCCTGAACTTTTTCTTTTATTAAAAAATGTATACTTTTAAAATCAGGGAATTGTATTATTTTGTGTTTGAATTCTCTGTAATTTTTTTCTTTAGAGATATTTCTTTTCCTATTGCAATTACAGTGGTGGCATTATGCTAATTGGTCTTTGTAATAAGTAGCATTGTCTCTAAAGTCACCTTTAGTAGGCATTTGCGTGTCAGAGAGTGGGACATACATTCACAAAAGTTCAGGGGACTTTTACAGCAAAGAAATTTTTGGGGTCTCAGTGCTATGTGGCATGTGGTATGACATCTTCTTAGGTGAAGAGTAAGCTATTGCATTTGAGCTTTGAGAACCAAAAATAAACCAAATGCCCAGGTGGACTCTATACTCTAAAAAAATATTTCTCACTTGGCTGTTTTACTTTAGTACATTTACTAAGTATAAACTCTACTAGTTTTGACTGAAGATTAGAATAAAAGAAGTTTCTGCCACAGGTATAGGCTACTACGTGGATTACTATGCTAGCTATGTGGTGTCATCTAGCATATCCAGTGGTTCTTCAGGGCAGTGGCAGATGGCATTAGTATCTGATATCTTTGGCAGGTGCCTAAGAGGGAACTACAGCAAAGACTTTTAGTATTTCTGAACTGATATGTACAATCTTCTGAATTGTAGTTCTTGCCTAGATGGCAGACCATAGCAGGAACTAAACTCTTAATCACAGACAAGTATGTGATATAAGCTGCTCATCATGTGCTGTGTCTTATCTCCTCACAGAACTATCAAAGTCAAGCCTGCACAGCAGCACCCATCAAGTGGAAGTGGTGTACAAGAGATCAGACATATGCAAGGCTGTGAAGGCACAAGTTATGTTATATGAAGAAGTAGCCCAATGTCTTTGATCCACACTCCTGATACACTACTTTCTCATAGCCAAATCAATGATCTGGTGGGGATTTTCCTGTCATAATCTCTATTCATTTCTGCCCTCCTCTTATTTTAAAATTTTTAAAGTCTATATGTATATCAAATATCTTTATTTTCCTTCCAAACTCATTTCCTTATCATGTAAAGTAGATGTATTGATTATATATATCCACTTCATCATATCTAAGGATGGTTCATTATATGTTATACTTATGTGATATCAGGGAGGAGGCACACACTCCTCTTTTGTTCAAGTAGTTGATGAACTTTTGGTTCTATATAGCCTAGGTGTATCCTATTAACAAGACCTGTGACTTTTGTTTGTTTTGGGTTTTTGTTTTGTTTTGTTTTTTGAGACAGGGTTTCTCTGTATAGCTCTGGCTGTCCTGGAACTCACTCTGTAGACCAGGCTGGCCTTGAACTCAGAAATCCGCCTGCCTCTGCCTCCCAAGTGCTGAGATTAAAGGTGTGTGCTACCACTGCCCGGCAGAGAACTGTGACTTTTAAATGTTTATTCTTTGGGAATTAAATATTACTTAAGACCATACACATGGCTACCAAGTTGACCAAGGTTGGATTTACAATGGTTAGTTAGTACCAGAATAACTTGAACCAATGATATTCTGAGCATGTGTAGAAAATGTTTCCTTGAAGAAGTACAGTAGATTATAGAGGAGATCACTACGGTTATCTCTCCCTAGAACATTGATAGTGCTCACCAGATAAAGTCCTGCTCCTCAGGCTTCTCTGCTTCCAGGTCACTCGCTTTGTAGACTGTCTTCTCTGCTAAGAAGTTGTTGTGTGCAGCCCACTTCACAGAGTGAATGATAGCAACATAAATTATTTGAAATTTTCCTACTGTCAATACTTACTTCTTCCCCCTAAATTTGTTTATCCAAACATTCCTTTTATAGGTATAGACTTGTGGATTTTCTTTAATCTCTAGGTATAATCTCATAAGAACCTTAAAAAATTTGTTCAGTTGGGTAACATGTTATTTGAACATGTCCTATTGTGTTGTATTTTTTGAAAACTGCATTTATGACTTTACAATATGATCCTACTTATCACATATACTTCTTACCCTAGTTCTTCAATCAGGCATTTTTCATACAGGTCCCTGATTCTTTTCAGAATCAACCATGGCATGAAAATCCAAGATCTTACTTTAAAGGGTCTTATGAATTTTGACTTTGATTCAGAATTTGGAAAGGAGAAAGGTACTGTGACATGCCCTTTAAAACGTTTTCTCTGAAGATGATATTGAAGATCAGACTACAGCATGTCAAAAATGGAAGTGACTAAGGGGTTACTGTAGGTATCCATGTTGGAGGAGACTGTTTGGACAGATGACAGCACCAAAGGTATGGGAAAAGGCTACATTATGACGCCTTAGAGTTTATCTCCATAACTACTTTGATTTTGATTTTTTTTACTACTTCTCTTGGACATTTGCTTTCCACATATAAGCTCATCCTCAGTGGTCCTGTCTCTATCTTTTTCTTTATTTTTTCCCTCTCTACCACATTATTCCTCTATACCACATATAAGTTCATTATTTAATTGCTTGGCCATAATCTTTATTTCACATGTACTATTTTATTCTTTGTGTTTTATCAGATCCATTATGTCTTCTACTCTGTGTTTTTTATCAATTCATTACATTACATAAAATGTTTGACTTTGTCACCGTTCTACTGCTATGATGAGGCACCATGATCAAGACAATATATGGAATGAAGCTTTTAATTGGGGGGCTTGCTTAGAGTTTGAGAAAAGTAGTCCATGATCATTATGGCAGGAAGCAGATAGGGATGGTACTGAGGCAGTAGATGAGATCTTTACATTCTAATCTTCAGGCAGCAGACAGAAATAGAGAGTGAGACTTAGTACACTTGGACTTTTGAAACCTCAAAGCCCACTCCTAGTGATCCATCTCTTCCAATAAGGCTATACCGCCTAATCTTTCCCAAACAGTTCCATTAGTGACCAAGCATTCAAACATATAGTTTTTTTTCATTAAAACTACCACAATATCTACACTACCTTATGCTCTTTTAATGTCCCTTTCTCGATGTTTCTCTTTAAATGATTTTGAGATATTTTGTAGTTTTTCTCTTTTTTCTCTTTGTCCATCTCTCTTGGTGATCTATCCTCTTGGAGTGTTGATTATTTTTGTACTTTTTGTTTTATTTTTACTGCTCTATCCTGACAACCTGTCATAGTCAATGAACACAGTTAAAGTTCATGGATTGTTGAGTGTGTGAAATGGTAGACGATTTTTAGAAATCTATAATGTTGCATTGATAGTGGTATTCCTCAATTATACATTGAGACACAAGTATATCCTCTATGCTTTGGAGCTTCAACATCTTAAGTTTCCTTGGTGACTAATGGTTACTTTGTGTTTGGTCTTAAGCAGGGTTAACCTTGGTAACTCCCTGTCACCTAAGTGCTTTAAATCTACCAATTTTAAAGGAAGAGTATAAGTTTATTTTTTAGGCTCAGTGCACGTGGAAGGGAGACGGAAGATTCCTCTTCTGTTGAGTCCCTTCTTCCTTCTGTTGGGCTTTAGGTTTATGGCCTTTATTTGCTGCATTTAGATAGCACCTGTTTTAGTTTTGAAAACAATATTAATGTATTTTTGTTTGTAGATAGATTGACTATAGCAATGTTTTGTTAATTAAAGAAAAAAAACTGCTAGTAAAGGCTTCTTAGAGACTGTCTATTCTGTCTTCTTTTGCTCCTACATCAACCAATTTTAATAGTGGAGAAAATGAGATTCTTTTAGGTTTAAAAAAATCTCAGCACTGCAGTCTCAGACAGTCACCACCACATCACCTCATCCAGTTTGTTTCTGTTGTATCCACAGTAACAGAAAGGAAGGCACACATTTGTATAAATCTTCAGGTTTCTATACCTTCAGCTTCCAGTGGGTTTTTATTTCTATTTATGCAAAAACTTAAAACAAGGCATGCTTTATTCGTCCGCACTTGAGCATTGCTTTGTGTTTTGTTTTTACATTATCACCATTTCTCAGTGATTGCCAATTTATTTTTCTTATGGCTCTGCAGTCCTAAAACCTGATACTGTTTGGGGGTCTAATTACCCATGCCTTTCCCAATTCCCTCTCCACTGTATTTCTTCTAAATGCCTGCAGTTATGGCTCTGCCCCAAATTGCTTGTTCAGCCAAGATGCTTGCTCAGCACATCTTTCCACATTTCACCTTCAGTGAAGTCTCTCTTTGCCCATGGGAAACTCTGCATTTGCATTTACATATGTCAGCCAAATCATGCCCTTCCTTTGCACTTGGTGTTTTAATTAAGGGTTCTTTATCACGAAGTGCCTAGAATTTAGAGGGAATTGGTCAGAAAATGCAAATAAGAAACTAATGGCAAGATATATTTTAAGATATTATCTAATTATTTATTTGTCTTTACTACTTTCTTATTAAACCACACTGTTTTTCAACAATGAGAAACTAATGGCAAGGTATATTTTAAGATATTAATCTAATTATTTATTTGTTTTTACTATTTTCTTACTAAACCACACTATGTTTTTCAACGTAAACATATTCTGTTATTTCTTAATAATTGAGCCTGTATTGAATATATCTTAATTATATAACACATTTTTTTTCATAAAAGGATTAAAAAAATACTAGTCACATTCTCTTCTCCCCAAAGTAAAGTTAAAAAGATATTTTGGTATAATTCATAGGAGTTTCACAAACATAGAAAAAAAGAACTCTTAAACAAGAACAAAAGAGCTTTGAGCATGAATGTAGCTTCTAAACTCTGAATGATTCTGTTTGAGCTGTGTTTACATAATGGTGAAACTCCCAGACCATGTCTCCTTTTCAGGACATATGTTGTGATTAAGACATGTAGAGATTTTTAGATACCTCACTTAGCTAAACGTGTGTCAGTTTGAAGACTGAAATAAAAATATTTGCATATATTCAAACATGTATCATTATGATATAACATATATGAAGTTCATACTTGCTTTTGATATACACAATATATCCTTAAGGCTAAGCATGTATTACTTTCTCCACTTGGAGGACTTCTATAGCCTCTCAAAGATGGTTATCACATAGATTCAATTACTTGCCATCTACTGATATTCCACAGGACTGGGAATATATATTTAAACCCATTAAATACTTGTGCCAACCATCCAGAACTCAGTAGGATAGGGAGGAAGGATACACCAGAGTGTGTGAAATGTACTTAACAGAAATTCTGAAAAAGAATATATTTGATATTTCCAGATACCAAAAATTGGCAAAATAATCTAAACATTCACTTTAAAAAGACACAAAAAAGAGCAGTAAACTCTGCTTCCTGGAAACCCGACTATGACACCTGTATATAGCAGCAATGACTATCAGTTGCAGTAACCAGTTTGACAGTAAAAGTTGGATAATACTGAATATCAGTAAGCACGTTGGCAGGAGATACTCTTTTCACAGCTGCTGAGATGATGCCTGAGAAACTAATCTGAACAGCTCCTTGGCAGTTACTTTGTCAAGTTATATGTGTGTATGCAAATTCTATGCAATTCTATCTGGAGAGTAAAACCTCCTAAAGTCTTAACAGCAAAACTTCCTGAGAAATGTGCAAGACTGTTCATTGCACACAGAATGAGTTCTGTGATGCAACATACATGTTAAAAACAGGCCAAGGCAAGATTAAATACTTTTGAGGATAAACATATGTGAATAAATGTAGTATATTTATTATATTAGTAAGAAAAGTAGAATAAGATGATTTCTCAAAGAATTCAGATACAAAGTGACTCAATTAGAACAGAAGTTTAAGTCTTCGGTGAAAATCTAGAACTGAGGTGTCATATGCTATCATCTACGCCTTACACTGTCATCGCTCCAAGATCACTAACTCCATGGCCACTCACTGCTTGGCTTCTGAAGGTATGAACACATACTTCCACAGACTTGTGATCACTAACGAGTGTTTTATTTTTCTGGCAAGACCCTCAAGGTTGCTTTTTTTAAAAAATGAGATCCAACTAATCTGAATGTGTATGATGTGTACAACTGTGTTACATGTTTATGTTTATGTCTGTGTTTAACTGTCAGATCCATAATTTATGCAACACTATTGTACACACTAATTTAACTTGGGGACATAGCTGTGAGTAATTCTCAATGGACAAGTCATTACACAAATGCTAGAAAGTGTATCTGTTACTCAGGCTTCACCAAGCAACACTTTATTTAATAGCTCACTTTATTCCCATGCTTAAAATTTGTCCTCGTGGTGTTATTTCTTATTGTCTTTATAAGACAGACACAAAGTGAACAGAATTAGAAACCTCCCTGGTTGTCACAGACATGTCAAAAGGCAAAATTCGACTTTCACATAGCATAACCCCATTGTGTCACGGCATCAGCTGCACTGTACCTGGCGTAAGTCCATAGTGCTGCTTTCAACTCACCATCCAACCAGTCAACCAGCTGATGATTGTGTCCAACTCTAGTGGATGTATTTATTGGAGTTTGTTCCAGTCTCTGTATTGATCCAATGTTAAAGTATTTTACTGTTAGATCAGCAGAAATGTAAGACAAAAATAGACATAAAAATAAAAAGTTTAGGATCAAATTACTGATACTTTGTGTATAAGGCAATATAATATTCACCCACATTTCTGTATTTAGTGTAATCAGTTTGTTTGTTTTAATGACCTTTTTCCCTTTGCAGTCAATGTAAGAATGATCAATATGACCCTGATTTTTTTATACTTGTGCCATGATTAATAGTTCATTTTTTTCTGTCATAACAATTTGTTGATAAATGGGTTGCCTTAGTCATCTTATATGATTCTCACTACTCAATTTTCTGGGTCAGAATGGTGTCTCTGAACAAAATAGAGATTTGTTAGTGAGCTGTCAACCATGTAAATATTGTAATAAAGTATACAATACTGCTAGAGAGGTAAAAAATTTACTTTAATGTATTTACCTCCAGATATAGGCAAAATGTTTCCTGTATGAAGGCTGTTATTGACTTTGTAATGAATTTTCAGTAAAAGCCATTACAAAGTATGAGCAATGGGGACTGAAATGCTCCGTTTTTAATCACAAAAATTAAGAGAGGTTCTAAAAGAAAAAGATTGTAGGGTCTTTTGTCGGTTGCTGCTGCTGTTGTTGCTGCTGTTGCTTTATTTAGGGATCAAAGGCCCATGATTATATGAAGGAGCTAGAATAGGGGAAGGAAACTGTACAGAGAACACACCTTTGTGGACAGTCACAGGAGTAGGGACCAGCATCTGGGAAATCTTTGGAAATTTTTTAAGCTTGAACACAGGCTGAATTCTTACCCACAAGAATGTCCTGAAAGTCCGCTGGAATAACTTTGTCCTTCATTCCACACTGAAAAATGTAAACACGTCTCATGGTAAAGGAGTTCTTCTGTGTAACGGAGAGGTGTGGTTATTCTGCCTTTCATGTAATAACTTCAGTTGGGTTGGAGGCAGGAGACACAGCCATTCTTATGGGGACACTGAGTCTTCTGAGGTCTGATAATATCCTCTGCATTTTCCTACATAGAAACAACTCTCCTACCTATAAACCCAGGATCTACGGAGCTGCATTGCCACTATTGACCCATTATTTAGCACTAAGCTTGTCTCAAAATGGCATTCTAGTGTTTTACTTGTGTGTTACTACCAAATGAAGTAATGTAATATGTGCATTTACTTGCTGTTCTTGTTAAAGAAACAAATGAGGGTTAGCTGTTCCTAAAATCTCTGGGCTATTGAACAAAACCTTTAGTCCCGGAGATGGAATGCCTTTGAAGGAACTGTTTATCAGGGAGTTTTTAGAATGCCTTCAAACAGAACGTGCTTTTGCCATTTTTTTGGTTGTGTATCAGAGCTAGTTGAGAAGATACTGTTGTTGAAGTCATCATACACCTTGGTTGCATGAGAGAGAGAAATCAAATTGGAGCTGAGCTGGTTGCTTGCTCTCAGCTGGACAGCTTTTATAGACCAAGAAATTGCGATGCTGGCTTCTGGAGAAAAAAAAGACATCAATGGTTTTACCTAATTGTACATTCTATAAACAAGGCCAACCATGCCAGGTGGGACATTCATACTTACACAATAGTGACACTATTGTTATGAAGACAATCAACTGACTTCTGATTGAACTTGAGGCCCATCTCACAGGAGGAAATGCATGTTTGGTGCTGTAAACCTTGTCAAATCCCCACACTTGGGGAGACCATATGTCCTAGGGAAAATCTAAATATTGTTGTTTAGCTTAACTGATATAACATCTAACTTCCATCCATATATTTGTCTATACCCATAGACAAAGGTATTCTCAGAGAAGCCTCTCTTTCCAGTTAATGGTGGTGAATACAGAGATTCATGCTTGTCCAAGATACTAGAAATAAGGTGATAGATGAAAGCTCAGCCCTAAATAAGACCATCTTCTCTAAAACTTAGATTGCATTAGAGAGTATGGGTAGAACAAGATCTAGAAAAGAGAAAGAAACACTGGGGAGTGTCATCTTCTGGGTAATGCATAGCCATCACAATCAGCGACTCACAGTAGCTTCAAATGACTGCACTGGCTCTACCCAAGAATGAGACTATCAATAGTCAGGCATCAGTGGAGGCTCCAGGACACTACTCCTCATGCTGAAGTATTTGCTATTGACAGGCTCATCAAGTTCTCCCATTTGACTTGTTTTTTAAATATCTGAAAGTATGGACTAAAGAGTTTCATGCTTTTATACTTACTAATTTCTCTCTCTCTCTCTCTCTCTCTCTCTCTCTCTCTCTCTCTCTCTGTGTGTGTGTGTGCGTGTGTGTGTGCGTATGTGTTTGTTCCACCACTCTTGTCTTCAAAACCTAACAAATAGAAGATTATAGACTGTTTCATAAATCGCCCAGTGTGAGGACCAGGCTGTGGACAGCAGCAAAATGGGATAATTAGAAGCCTGGAGCAGTCCATGAGGCTACAGGACAGTGAGAGCTCCTATGAACAAGCCAGGATGGATTCTGGGTAAGAAAAGGACAGAAAATGAGCCACATTAGCAGCTGACTTAGTAGGAGGTTCTGACCCAGCTACATGAGACTGTGGCACAGAGAATTTTAACCAAAAAAAGAATTTAACCATACAGAGATCCAGAGAAGCGCCAGTGAAAGATGAACAGGAACTCTGAGGTCTCAGAGCACTAACTTTAAATATCTGAAAGTATGGACTAAAGAGTTTCATGCTTTTATACTTATTAAGGTCTCTCTCTCTCTCTCTCTCTCTCTCTCTCTCTCTCTCTCTCTCTCTCTCTCTCTCTGAACAAAGCTAGTCACCAAGATATAGCCTCAACTCTACTGTGATAGAAAGACACTTCCAGAAGGCATAGGAGTCTGTCTGTCTAACGAACCTATCATCTGTCTATCATTCTATCTATCTATCTATCTATCTATCTATCTATCTATCTATCCATCCATCCATCCATCTGTTATCTATCACCTATATGCACTGTCATCAGCCCACTATGTTGAGTGTCATAATCTGCCTGGCTTATCTATACTCTATGAGTCTCTCTTATCTTTAGTCTTTTAAATATTTGTTTTTATGAACTATGTCTCACAGATACAAGGGTCCATATTTTTATTTTTCAATTGTATACTTTAATTTTTGAGGTAAGATCTTATTATGTCACCTTGGCTTACCCTGAGTTTATGATCCTCAGTCTTCTGAATTTTGGAATTAGAGATTTGTACATTATTATATCTGGCTCAGCACCTTAAAACAATTCTGAGCCTGTTTTTAGGTTCTGAGGTTTCTGTCCTCATTGTTCCTTGTCAACTGTGCTCTATGCTTGAGTGTGTATATCCTCTCTCAGCTGTTATTTTATATGTTTTCTTTGAGTCCCAGTTTATCATTGATGAGAAATTTAGACATCCAAGATTTATCGACCTGTTCACAGAAGGATTTTGAGATTGTTACCTCACACATCCAGAGAGTTCTGAATCTAGAAAATACATAAACTGGGTTGTTCTCAAATTCTGTAAGAAAATCCTTTCAAATGCCAAAAGAAATCTCAGAGAGTTTATGGCTAAATCTCGTGAATTTTATTTACAGATGAGGTTTAAACAGTGGTTATCAACTTTCCTAATATTGTGACTTTTTAATACAGTTGGTCATGTTGTGGAAGTTTAACCATAAAATTATTTTTGTTGCTGCTTGATGACTGTAATCTTGCTGCTAGTATGAACTGTAAATATCTGATATTCAGGATATCTCATATGTGATCCCTATAAAAGGGTTCAGAACCTCTGGTCTTAAGCACATTCTATCCAGATTTCATTAATATTTTTATACTTTTCATTCTGAAATTGTTCTTTTAAAATTCATCTCTTGGTCAAAATTGATCACAGGAAAGACAGCTAAGCTAGCTAGAGTGATTTTTTCAAAAGAGCTGTTTTAGGTGCATTTAACATTCAGGTTACCACAAAATTAGTTACATCATTTGCTTGAAGTTTTGCTCGACTAACTCTGTAGGTCTGTAATGGATGTTATTTTAAAGTTTGAAATGATAGCATAGAGTTGTCCAAAAGGCAGAATCTGTTGCTCACACCCTGCAAGCCTGTATGTTCTAGCCAAGAAGAAACTGACAAAAATAACTTCAATGCTGATGATTAATGAAGCTAGAAATATTAGTTTAAGGACTATGAAATGGATATGAAATGGAGCAGTTAAAATGCATAATTAGCAAGTTTTACTCTTGCCTGTTATTTTTCTTGCTTTCTTATTTACCCCAGTCTTTCTGATTCCTGTTGTACATTCTTTTACTTATAGGATTTATTTCTCCTTTCAACTGCGTTCTTTTTTTTTTTTTTTAATTTTGGTTTCCAAATTTTTCCATCTTTATTTCTTTAAAAAAAACATGCATTTCATTTAAGTATACTTCATTACTCTTTTGTCTCATCCTATTCTCTCACTTATTTAACAACTTGGTGGCTTTTGTGATGACAGCCTTTTCACAGCTGCAGCAAGGATCAAATAAAACAAAACACAGCAGAAACTCAAAACCAAAGATAATGCATTTAAACTGCCTCAAAGTGATAATTCACATCAGTTGGTTTGCCACCAGATCTCAAGGTCAGCCAGCTAGGCAATCTGTCTGGCTGAGGGAGGCAGAGACTGGGAGGAAGAGCTGAGTTGTGGCTTTTTCATTTGTAGAAATATCCATAGGGTACCCAGAGATAGACCCTTAGCAGTGACTGGTGAAACTGGAAGAAACTTGATGAGACTTTGTTTTGTGTTGATTTAAGGGCAGTAATTTAACTTCTGTGAATGACACTGCAGTTATTTCTGGTGATACACGGTTTGTCCATTAAATACCCATTGTGTCAATCTTGTTTATATTTTATATCTACTCTTACACCATCAATCTAGTGGATCACATAACATTTTCCGTAAAAATACATTGTGATTAGGCAAAAAGTGGTGGAAGGGTGTTTCTAATGACTTTAATTAATTTTAAGATAGTTTTCTTTGGGTTCTGAATAGAATGGACCAGAGATGTGAAACCCCTTATTTCTAGCCTCTTTCCTTCTCCTAAGTCTAACTCTATTCCCCTAAAATGTGGTGTGTGTGTGTGTGTGTGTGTGTGTGTGTGTGTGTGTGTGTGTGTCTGTATGTGCATGAGTATATGCATCTCTGAAGTCCAGGATCAATATTGGCTGTCTTCCTCTCTATCTCCAGCCTATTTTTGGAGCTTACCAATTAGGTAGGTCTAAGCCCCAAGGATTTCCCTGTCTCCATCTCCCAAATTTGAGATTACAGGTACACACTACCACACTGGCTTTTTATTTGTGTGTGAGAATTCAGACTCTAGTCCTTATACTTACATGACAAATACTTTACTGACTTAACCATTTCTCTAGCCCTTTGATCATCCTCATCCTTATCTTGGACACCAGCCTGCTTTCTTATAATTATAGCCTGATTTCTTAAAACAGCCTGCTTTCTAGTTGACTGCAAGCCAAGTTAACTAGACAGTGTTGCCTAAGATGAAAGCATGAAGAACAGTGCTGAACAACAAAGAGGAGTGATTGACCTTAGTCTGGAGTTAAGTGCTGGTTACATCAAGCTTTCTTTCCAAACATAAGTCAAGTATCATGTGATCTCCTCTTGGTTCTTTTACTTAATAAAAGGACAATTTTCTCCTTTGTAGAAGAAGAGTTTATAACATCACTTCAGGGGTTCTTTCCACATGTAGCATTCTTCTTTGATTAAAAAACAACGAGTTAAGTGTCATATTAAACAGCTGAACAACAACTGTTACCTTTATGCTTCCTTAAGCTTTTTTTTTTTTCAAACCATGTATGTGTTAAATGATGCTGTCCCAGGACATAAAACCCACTTCCACTTCCACTTGATACAAAAAGACAAAGTGTCTTTTTAAGTGGACAAATTTTAAGTGGACAAAGCTTTTGAAGAGACATTTCTTTAGAGACACAAAAATGAACAATAAATGCAAAGTAAAAATAAAACACCCTTAATTATGTTTATCATAAGAGAGGGGCAAAAAACTATTGCATCAAGTTAAGACCACAAAAATCCATTGTCTCCTTCATCTAGGTAGTATGTGTGTACATTTGTGCATGTTCCATGTAATAATGATAATAATTATTTTCATTATACAAAAGAATTTGAACATTTCTCCCATATATGTAGTGGGAAAATAAAGTGATACACCCGCTGTGGGAAATGCTCTGTTAGTTCCTCTGGACATTTAAAGTATTTGTCATGTTACCACATCTCACATTTGGATGTGTTCCCCCAAGATAAACAAAGTAAATGTTCGCATAAAAATTGCACAGAAATCCCCTTAGCAGCATTATTTAGAATAGAAAAAGAGCAGAAGTAACCTACTTGCTCATCATGTGGGAATGAATAAGCAACCTTTATTATATCTACATAATACTGTATTCCCCATCAAAAGGGGAAATTAAAGGATGCTGCAGTCACTCTTTTTGAGCCATTCCATTTCCATATTCTGGAGCTCTTCCATGGACCCTTCCTCCATTTCTCCCAAACTGATTAATTCAGTGAGCCTGACTTAATTTTCTCAGTCTTACCCAGGGACAAAGGGGAATATGATTCTGCTCTCTCCTGCTTCCACTGCTGGCTCCCTGGCTCTCAGAAGCTCTAGATTGGCACTATAGATGTTGCTTCACACTCACCATACTGGTTGTTGGGGGAACTTCTAGCTGGATATACCATCTCCACCATTAGCAGGACTTTTGATGGGAAGAAATACACCCTCCTTGCTCTCAGGGGATACTTAACCCTGAGACAGGCGTCATCATCTTTAACTGGGTTACTCTATTATAAATACTTTCCAGAAGTTCCTTAGCATACAATCTGGTTTTCTGTTCATCTTTTTCTTCAGGAATTTTGTCTATGAGGAATCCAGGTGGACTTCTTCCTCTATTTTACCATTTTTTAATGTCCTCTGGACTGCCTTTCCATTTTACAGACACTCTTCTCATGATGGACTAAGTCCCTGAGTTCTGCCAAAGTCTTTTGTACGTTATAAAGATTTTTTTTTTCCCCACCGAAGGATTCAATTTACTTTCTTGAGTTATCACACTCTTGCCTTAAGGAAGTTATGCCGTACTTAGGTTTTCTGCCCCCACAGCAATCAGATTAGTCTCACCCACCACCATGTCCTATAGTCTTATACGCCAAGTTGTGGCAGGCCCTTTGCTTGCTGCTTAAAAGCCTTCCACAATTCCCTGATTACCCTAGTTTCTTTAATTAGACCGTTGTTAATGTGCATGTGGGATTATGGATTTTCCTTATTTTTCTATGAATGTTCAGACCTGGGGGGCATCTTCTATTACTTTTACCATCTCTTCTTCATAATATCATTTTTCTAGCTTATTTGCCAATCAGAGGTCAGCATGAAGGATGCTGGTGGCCTCATTTCTCTTTCTTATTTCAATTCATCCTTTATGCAAACAAGTCATGCCAGGCCACTCTCTTAGCACAAATATTTTTTTTTTTTTGTACACACAACAGATACCAGACAACCTTTGCCACTGCTTGCCCAGAAACTTGATCTTTGTATACTAAGCAAAAACAAGCAAACAAACAAAATAAACCAAAAGCACACCAAAACAAAAGAAAACTGCAAAACTTCCTCTAAACCTTTAACTCCTTTCAGGACATCTCCACATTAATAGTGGACCCCACTTAAAAGCAAGCATTCTACTCCATAACACACAGACAAGGCACATCATCCTGGGATTCCTCCCAAGGGCACTGATCGCTCAGCTTCAGCTATATAACTCACTACCCATAGCAAGAACCACACACCCACTGTCATAGCACAAAGGCAAATTAGCACATGTCATACAGGGATACAGCTGGAATTTCCTCTCTGGATTCTTTCCCTCAGGCTCTTTGTGTGCCTAGGTTACCTATAGTGAGGACCACGCACTCACTTCTCCCTTGCTCATCTTTGGTTCTCCTGTGTTCCTATTTGGGAAATAAGGGGATCTCTGTTTCCTGGAGAGGCACAACAAACACATCTATTCACTCCATGGAGAGAGTCCATGAAAGACCAAAGTATGAGTACCACTAAAGTCCAACCTGATGAACTAATGAGTTTTACTGGGGTTACTTATGGGAATATGGGTGAATAGCTACTTGCAGGAGCATAAACAACTCAAAGACAGCTGTATCACCAAGACCACCCCAGCATGGGTGACACTGTGCAGCCTTCATGCAGGTCAACTGCTTGGAGAGTGTCCTTCCCAAGTGCCTCAGTTTGACTATACCTCTTTGAGACAGCTGGTCTGGTCTCAGAGTCTTCTCTGCAGGTTATCTGATCTGAGAGTCTTCTCTAGAGCTTGCCTCTTCTAAGGAAAACTCTACATCTTAGACTTACAGCCGTCTTTACTGTTTATTCTGTGTGCGAGGAGCTTAGCGAATCACAACAGTTTTGAGGACTTCCTGAATGTATTTTGAGTTACTTACTTTCTGGCTTAAGGAACTTGCCTACAGAATAAATGTTTAGTTCTCGAGGCAATGGCTATACACAAGTTATTCTGATGATGTAAAATAAGAAGAAAGGTAAACATTTGCGGTTACTTCAGTTTTTGGCATTTCACTCTGAAATCACACTGGGTGAGGGCCATCAGATAATCTGCAGTGGACAATGGAGAAATTGCCACATTGTTAAAGGAGCCCTGGGCATGGCTAGTATTGGAAGGGTACTGAGTCACAGCTAAAGGAACAGAGGTACAGTGTGCGTTTCTTCCACAGTGGAGAAGATGATGCTGCTGGCTCAGCTGAGGACAGTTGAGACATTTGTTTCACAAGCCAGTCATTTTTTAAATGAGTTCCTCAGAGAACTGGAAATGAGGCTGGTATGTTAGGTGAGTCAAAGTGGGTGAATAACACTCTCAATTTAACAAAGTGTATCAAGCAATAGTGTCCATCAAGAAAAGATTTAGTTGGAAGCTGAGAGCACAATCTTGGATTTGTAAAGTTTTATGGTGCACCACAGTGATTCACTTAGAGTCCCCCAAAATTGGTAGTTTCAGGAGATAGGACATAAAAGTTTCTAGCTTAAAATTTTAATAAGGAAATTCAAGTCTTCTGTAATTTATATTATTTCTTTGGAATTTCAAATGAAAGACAGAAACCAAAAACTACTATAAGACAAATAAGAAAATATTGGACATTGATCACACTGACTAGAGGGACAGAAGGATGGCTGGACATGGACACCAAACACAGTGGAGGAATTTCAGATTTTGGTTTGCAAGTAGAAAGACTTGCTGGGTTAGAAAGAGCATTAGAACACTGTAAGTAGAGACTTTTTATAATGGCAGATAATGGAGGAATTATATGAAACTATAGTTAGAATAAATTATGTGCAGCAGAAAGAGAATCAAAACATCACCAAGCTTCTCTTTGGAAGCCAAGAAAACAGTTTTAGAGAAAACAAATTTAAATCTAAGAATGAAATTTATAGCCAATTTTCTTATCTGAGAAAAAAGAGATCTGGGGATGTGCCAGCTCAAATATTAATTCACCCAAGTAACTGAAAACATTTGGAGGACCTAAATTATATATTTTAACCAAGATTTCTATAGACATATACAGTGGCAGATGCCTTGGCTCTGCCCCTAATGCATATGTATAACTTCCTTTCTGCTGTCTATTACTTTGCTTCCAAAGGCTTCCTTTAGTTGAAGTTTAACTTATTTCTGGCATGGTCATTATGTTTTGCTTTGGTAATGAGGCTTTTCTTTTTTCCTGCCAATTCTCTTGGGATATCCCAGAGTTACTTGAATAGTAGGCTTCTTTCAGGGTGTTCACAACTTTTATAGCCCCTTGGTAGAAGACATTCTTCTTTAGTGATGGTGAGAAAATGGTATTCTACCACTGTCATGCTGCTTAGTGACCCAAAGCATCTTCTTTTTGCAATACATGCGTACTTGTATTTTTACTTTATAATTTGAAGCATACAGTTCAATCTTCAGGGCTCTGCATGATTTGATTTGTGTGGCAGAGAACTAATGCCTGCTAGAAATTGAACACTCTAAGATAGAATTAAGTGTGGTTTTCCTCTGAGATCTTAGGTTGGGCAGATTACCCACTGAATTAAAAGAAACATCTTTTATAAGGGTCTTCACCAATTTGACTATTACAATATAATGAGTGTGATCCAACTGTGAAACAGGGCACTGGGATGCATCCTTAGTAAAATGGAGTAAAAAAAGCAAAATGTGGTCATATCCGCGAGGCTATTAAATATTAGGTGTATGGTCCTCTGGGTTGAAATCTTTTGGTCTTAAATGATATTAACTGTGAAAGTAGAGCTCAACTTTGCTGCATTTGCAACACCACAGTAATATTGTCTGGGCCATCAATTACTGCTTTGACTTGAGGCTCAAGGTGATGAGTTTCCTCAAAAGTTTTAAGATTGGGTGCTGCTCACAGGGCTATGGAAGCTCAACCCTCAGATGTCTTATATTCCAAGGCCCTTACTTGGGCATTGTGCCCTTTCAACAGCTCTTTCTGCAGTGTTTTCTTTCCTTCTCCACTTTATCAGTACAAACATCCAGTTGACTGTAACATCTTTGGGCACCAGCACCGGGCAGCCAGATATGACTGGGAGGCAGATCAACTCTGGCTTTTCCTGTAGTTGCTTAGGCATTCATTCAACACCTCAGGTCAATACAGAAACCAGTATAATTTTCTTCCAGGTGAAAACAAAGCTATGTGTTAATAAAGTATTGATGAACTGAGGGAATCAGCATTAGTAGTGATTGATACATCTCATTAAAAAAACTACTCCTAAAATAATGTGGCCACAAAGATGATTGTGTAGGGAAAATCGATGCTGTACAAGCCTGATGGCTTACTGCCATCTTCATATCCCAGACGGAGGAAACCATGTGACCTTCATGTGTGAATCATGGCATGCATATGTCCACACTCACACATGTATAAACTAATAGTATAAAAGCTGCTCCATTTCATACAAAGATACCATAAAATGATATTCTAAAACTATCAGAGAAACATGAAATAGCTTTATATTTTATATTTAATATTAAGGAGGGCATCGAGAAGCATATACATTTACACATCATTGATGGGGCACTAAGTTGTTCTAATTTTTGATGTAAAATTTAACAATATTTATAAACTGGAGAATAGCTAAGCAGTTAAGAACATTGGCTGCTATTTTAGAGGACTAAGGTTCAGTTCCTAGCACCCCATTGCAGTTCAGAACCATCTGCAACTCCAGTTTCAGAAAATCTTACCTCATCTTTTACTTTTGGCTTCCATAAGTACGAGACACACAAGTAGTACACTTACATTACATTTAGATAAACTTTCACCACATAAAATAAAATAAGTGAATCTTTATAAAAATTATATGTATTTTGATTCAGTTTAATTTTACACTAAAAATCCAACTTTAAATTTATGCTAACTTACATTTGCATTGTTTATGGGTAAAAATTGCAGCAATTCAAATATTTATGAGATATTTGATATTGTAACAATGGAAATTCTACCAAAATTGTATGAATTCAGTGAAATAGAAATTATTAATACTTCCTGAAATTTAGTTTGAAAAATACTTTGTAGGAGAGTTTGAAACAGGATGTTGTCTGTAGCACATGCTAGATTTGCCCCTGTTTTTTTGGCCTAGTCGAACCTCAAGTTCACAGCAATCTTCTTGCTTCAGCTTGCTTCTATTATACACTTCATTTGTAAGAGAAAAGATCTTTAAAAGTAAGTTGGACTTTGGGTGAAAAAGAATAATAATCAGAAGGCCTACTACCAACATTCAAATAAAATAAAGATGACAGCTAAGATTGAATGGGATCAGTACAGTAATGTGTTGAGGACTAATACAAGGTAGGGATGGCAGAGCAGCCTGTGTTTATATGGAAGTGGAATTTGTACAAAGTTGTCTCACATCAGTGAGAAAGACATCACTTAGTTAGATATAAAAAGTTCAACGTCTATCGATTTGTAAACGACTAAAGTGATTGTATTACAGTGAGTCTAAGATCTATTTATGTAAATTTCACATTCCTGAAATCAGTCTAAATCACTTAGTTAATGAAGAGACATAGTTGAGGACCCTTTTTGCTATTTCTTATAAATATGTGCAATTAAAATAATAATCATTTAAGAATCTATTGTTGGTCACTAGTTATCACAATTTAGAAGAATAAATTCTAGAAAGGTTGGGGGATATTTGTTTATGCAGACATGCATATACAGATGCATGTGTATTGCAGGTAAAACCAGAGATGAAAATACAAGGAATTTATACATCATTGAGGCAAAAATCTTATATCTCATGTTCCCTTGCTGATTATCTCTCACAGGTAGAAAGCAACTCTCTCCACTCAAGTCATATTTATGGCATTTCTCTATTGCTTATGTATCACTCAGAGATTCCAAATTAAACCCAAAAGTTATTTTTAAATTGTATTATTTATTTATGTATTTACATATGTATGTATGTATGTATGTATGTATGTATTGGTTTTTTTTTTTTCAACACAGGGTTTCACTCTATAGCCTTGGCTGTTCTGGAATTCTCTTTGTAGACCAGGCTGGCCTTGAACTTGCAGATCCTCCTGTTTCTGCCCACTTGAGTGTTGGCCACTACTGCCCAGCCAGAGACTACCAAGTTTTAACTCCTTCCTATCATACTGGCCATGTTTATATTTATAATCCACCTAAGTGCCTTTGGCCAGTGGTCCCCTGAGTGCAGACTTGGGATAGGATGGTGTTTCTGCTGTGATGCTCTTTAGCTGCTTCCACTTAGAGGTGCTTAGAGGGAGGCAGAAAGAATTCAGAAAGGTACTTTCATCATTGTTTAACTGTGAGCCTATAACTGATCTAAAAATAGCCTATCATTTAAAAGTAAAGATAGGGGTCTTGAGTGGGTAAGTGCATGTACTGCTCTTGCTGTGGGCTTAAATTTGTTAGTTCCAGAACCCATCAGGGAGCTCATAATCACATTTTACTCCAGTTCCAGCACACACACACACACACACACACACACACACACACACACACCTCACACATACACATTGTACACTATATACACAATTAAAAATAATTTTTAAAATTAAATTAAGTATAAGAAAGCCCATAGATGTTGTAATGCTCACATACTTTCCAGTATACCATCTAAAAATCATCAATACTTTAATTATCCCATTTTCCCCTCACGTTCCCCACTTTGCAGTTGTCATAGCATTTACTTTTGTCTGATCAGGAAGTGGACTTGTTGGCTGACTGAGGCTATTTATGTCTGTGTACTAAACCAACATGCAAGTATTCTAAACTAGGGTGCTATAATCCCTTTGACAGTGCAAGCCTATGCTTAGATGTCTCCTTGTTGATAAAATATCTCACTGATCTGTGTACCCTATGCCTCCTGTCAAACAGTAAGTAAGAATACAAGTAGGAACAGGGCTAATGCAACTGGCCCAGACTGTCCATTTTCTCCCTGAAATGGAACCTTAAAAAGTGCTTGGTGTCTACAGCTTTGCACAGATGAGTTACTCAAAGTGAACCATAAACTATACTTAAGCGGATTCTTGTGAGAAAAGTAATATAGAAATACACTTAGCTACTCATTTCCTGAAGACCATGTCATGCCACTTCAGTTGAACAAGGTGAATAAACCTCATACTATTTGACAATTTTCTCTTCAGGGAATAGTTTGTATTGACTTCTTGTAGTTCTTGAAAGAAATCATCTTCTTCCTCAAGAATGAGCTTCTCAGTGTGTAACAGTGATGCTCCCTGAAGTAGCGCTGCCACCTTAAGTGTTCTTCTTGAGCTAGACTCATAACACATCCTGCTTTTACAAGCTTAATATCTTTTTTTTTTGCAAAGATCCAACCATTTAATCACAAAAAATCACCACCCTTACTCCATGATAGCCTTCCGAGCACAGGATGGGCACAGCTATTAGGAGGCTGTGGAAAGCCAAGGAAAATGAGGATGTCAGAGGGACTCCTGGGTTAAGAACTGCATTGGGTAGAGGCCTCTTTGCCCAGACACTGGCATGAACCATACGGGGGGCCGGGGCTGGCCACATACCACCAAAAGTATGAGAGTGCTGGCTGGTATGGATGTGTGACAAGCTCAATATCTTATATGCTATCTTTGATGCACAGATTTAAAATAAAGTTTTATACATAAAAAGGGCGTATACAGCAAAAAAATGCATCCTGCAATGACTCAGACATTCAGAAATGCAAAACTTGTGAGTTTCCTTAGAATAGAATCTAGACAGGCTGCCATCTTGAGCCTTTGCATTCCTGGCTCCCTCTGCCTAGGGCACTATTTTTCCAAATAGGTGGGTACTTGATGGTTCTGTTCTCAAATGTCCTCAGATAATCTGTTCAATGTGACAGTCACTTTGTTGGGACACCTGATGTTATTTGATATGCCATATAATTTATTGTGTCCCAATTGTCTTCTACAATCTAGGACGTAAGCTCCTCAAAGAGTAACTTCCCTACTTAGTCCATTAAATTTGTTTTTGACAAAATGCCATAACATTGTTTAGACATAAATGACGAGAGTTCCATTTGAGTATATGAATCAGTGATGTCTTTAAGAGTAGCAAAAATCCTGTACTTAAGAAAAAAACAAAGACAGTATTACATCTCAGTTCTTGTAAAGCTTCCAAGGGTTTCTCAAGATTTTAGCTCCATGAATGAGCAGGGTTATGGTAAGCAAGTATGTACATATCCACGCTACGCAAGCCCCACGTACTGTATCACCCCAAACTGAGAAGTTTTGTGGATGAACAGGTGGATACACACTGAGTTTTGACAGACTTAATCATTTTGATAGCTAATAATTAAATGAAAACATAGGTTAATATATGATTGCTAAATTCTAAAATAACCTATCTATATGTATGTGTAAATATATTTTAATAGCTATGCATGAGGATAGGTATAAGTATTTGCATTCTAGACACAATCTATCTCAAAATTAATGGTTTATTAGTTTTCCTCCATATATTTTTTAGTTTTCCTTTTAAATTAACTAAAATGATAATATGATGTATATGTACATATATGTACATATGTTTACACACACACACACACACACACACACACACACACACACCACAGGGATGATTCACTCTATTGAAAAGCAATTCTAAGGCAAGAAGACAGTTTCTTGGTAATAACTTTCTTACCTAGAATACAAAAAAGGTCTTTCTGTTCTTTGCCAGATTGCAACTCTTCCTGAATGCTGATTCACATGTTCAATAAAAAAACAGAATGTAAATTTTGCTAGATCTAAAACTAACCACACATGTTTTCATGCTCACTCAGCACCTCTTCTTATAGGAAAAGTTTTTTTGTGTGTTTTGCATAACATTAATTTGATATTTCAAGCATTGGATTGTTTTCTGCAGGCAACCGTTGACTTTAATTAAGTTGATTGGCAGATTGCACATGTAAGAAGCATTTCAAAAAGTATTTGAATTGAATTAGACTCTAACCCTACTCTGAAAACATTTATTAGTTAAGCACAATAAAATCACAGATTTTTTTGCTCCAATTTTTAGTGTAGTGATTTTATTAATTAATTATAATTAATATAATTATATAACATAACAATGTATTTTGATTCTACTTCTGGCTTTAGCACTAATGATGCTGAGTTCACACAGTTTTGATTCCTAGAAGGTTGTGAAGTTCTCAGTACGGAGCTTGCTTCAGTCTCACAAGGCCCTTATGCAGTCCTGTGATACTTTACATGGTCTTAGTTTCAAAGGCCCTTATTAAATCTCTGTAACTTTTTCTATTCCTCTTACTATTCATCATCCAGAAATGTCAGAGAACAGGATGGACATTTCAGCTGGTTTTTAATGACTTTACCAAACAGGAAGAGTTCTTTACAGTATAAAGTATATTACACATTCCCTCAACGTGTAAGCAATATCACTTCCTTTTCTGCCATTTTATATTGAATCCATTTGCCTGTGCATTGAGTTCCAGGCACACATACACACTGAGATTTCCTGTCAAGGCTTGCATTATCATTTACACATGTATGTGGTTTTATTGACCACCCCAACTTGAAATTTTTTTTCTTCTCATTCCCTATTTCAATAAATTGTACTTTTTTCCCCTCACAGAAAATCTGACTGGCTCATTCTATCTTAAGAAGATTTGATTTTAGGAGATGCAAAATTACTTTTATGTACACTTCAGGACCACAGTAGAAAGTGGTCTTTCCTTGTCATCCACAATAGATGTCTGTTTAGTGCAAAGCTATGACTTTTGTTTCAACATATTTCAGAATGAAAATATGGTTAGTACCTTAAAAAGTGCATATATGCATTTTGGCTGGGGTAGACACCTAGCTGGGCTGCTCCCGTGAAGACACCATATCTTGAGCCATCCTAGAGGAACCACTGCAATCAGAGCAACAGGTAAGAACCCTCTCCCACTACCCTATGCCCCAGAGCTACATCTGGAAGCATGGGGTGCTCAGGACCCATCAGCCACCCAAACCCCACCCCTCTGGAATACTACTCACCTTCTGCCCCTTTCTTGGTCCTTTTGGCTGGGGTAGACACCTAGCTGGTCTGCTCCCATGAAGACACCATATCCTGAGCCATCCTAGAGGAACCAGTGTACTCAGAGTAGAGGACACCATATCCTGAGCCATTCTAGAGGAACCATTGCACTCAGAACAGAGAAGGAAGCACTGCATTCAGAGCAGCAGGATTTCAGGATCCCAGAAGCTGCCTGAGTCCCAGCAGTTCTTCCACCCAGGATTAGAGAGACATCTGGACATTGAGGAGTTCTGATACAAGGAAGATAACTGGAAAGACAGGCTCCAGTCAGAGACAGTGAGTGCAGGTAGCATTAGAGTTAAGCAGATGGCGAAAGGCAAGCACAAGAACATTGGCAACAGAAACCAAAGTTATTCGGCATCATCAGAACCCAGGTCTTCCACCATAGCAAGCCCTGAACACCCAATCACACTGGAAAAGCAGGATTCAGAATTAAAATCACTTCTCAACATGATGATAGAGGACTTTAATAGAGACTTCAATAACTCCCTTAAAGAAGTACAGAAGAACACAGGTAAACAGGTAGAAGCACTTAAAGAGGAAACACAAAAATACCTTAAAGAACTGCAAGAAACATAACCAAACAGATGAAGGAATTAAACAAAGCCACTCAGAATCTAAAAATGGAAGTAGAAACAATGAAAAAATTTCAAAGGAAGATTACCCTGGAGATAGAAAACCTAGGAAAGAAATCAGGCGTTATATATGCAAGCATCACCAACAGAATACATGAGATAGAAGAGAGAATCTCATGTGCAGGAAATACCATGGAAAACATTGATACTACTGTCGAAGAAAATGCAAAATGCAAAAAGCTCCTAACACAAAACATCCAAGAAATCCAGGACACATTGAGAAGACCAAACCTAAGGATAATAGGTATAGATGAGAGTGAAAATTTCCATCTTAAAGGGCCAGTAAATATCTTCAACAAAATTATAGAGTAAAACTTCCCTAACCTAAAGAAAGAGATGTCCATGAACATACAAGAAGCCTACAAGAACCCCAAATAGACTAGACTAGAAAAGAAATTTCGCTTGTCACATAATAATCAGAACACCAAATGCACAAAACAAAGAAAAAATATTAAAAGCAGTAAGGAAAAAAGGCCAAGTAACAAATAAAGGCAGACCTATCAGAATTACACCAGAGTTCTCACCAGAGACTATAAAAGCCAAAAGATCCTGGACAGATATACAGATCCTAAGAGAACACAAATGCCTGCCCAGACTACTATACCCAGCAAAACTCTCAATCACTATTGATGAAGAAACTAAGATATTCCATGACAAAGCCAAATTTACACAATATCTTCCAACAAATCCAGCACTTCAAAGAATAATTGATGGAAAATTACAAAACAAGGAGGGAAACTACAACCTAGAAAAAGCAAGAAAGTAATCTTTCAATAACCCTAAAATAAGATAGCTACAAAAACATAATTTCACCTCTAACAACAAAAACAACAGGAAGCAACAATCATTTTTCCTTAAGATCTTTTAACATCAATGAACTCAACTCCCCAATAAAAAGATGTAGACTATCAGACTGGATACATAAACAGGACCCAGAATTTTGCTGCATACAGAAAACACACCTCAGTGACAAAGACAAACACTACCTCAGAGTAAAAGGATGGAAAACAATTCTCCAAGCAAATGGTCCCAAGAAGCAAGCTGGAGTAGCCATTCTAATATCAAATAAAATTGATTTTCAACCAAAAGTAATAAAAAAAGATAAGGAAGGACACTGCATACTTATCAAAAGAAAAATTTACCAAGACGAATTCTCAATTCTGAACATCTATGCTCCAAATGCAAGGGCACCCACATACAGAAAAGAAACTTTACTAAAGCTCAAAGCACACATTGTACCTCATACAATAATAGTGGGGGATTTCAACACCCCACTCTCAGCAATGGACAGAAGATAGAAACAGAAACTAAACAGAGACACAATGAAATTAGCAGAAGTTATGAACCAAATGGCTTTAACTATAGAATATTTCATCGAAAAACAAAAGAATATACCTTTTTCTCAGCACCTCGTGGTACCTTCTCCAAAATAGACCATATAATTGGACACAAAACAGGCCTCAACCAATACAGAAAGATTGAAATAATCCCTTACATCCTATCAGATCACCACGGACTAAGGCTGGTAGTCAATACTGACAAAACCAATGGAAAGCCCACATACATGTGGAAAATGAACAATGCTCTACTCAGTGATGACTTGGTCAAGGAAGAAGTAAAGAAAGAAATTAAAGACTTTTTAGAATTTAATAAAAATGAGGACACATCATTGTGGGACTCCATGAAAGCAGTGCTAAGAGGAAAACTCATAGCTCTAAGTACCTACAAAACTGGAGAGAACATACACTAACAACCTGACAGTGCATCTGAAAGCTCTAGAACAAAAAGAAACAAATACACCCAAGAGGAGTAGACAGCAGGAAATAATCAAATTCAGGGCTGAAATCAACCAAGTAGAAACAAAAAGAACTATACAATATATATATATATATATATATATATATATATATATATATATATATATATATATGAAAACAAAAACAAAACAGGAGCTGGTTCTTTGAGAAAATCAACAAGATAGATAAACCCTTAGCCAGACTAACCAGAGTGCACAGAGACAGTATCCAAATTAATAAAATTAGAACTGAAAAGTGAGATATAACAACAGAAACTGAGGAAATTAAAAAAATTATCAGATCCTACTACAAAAGTCTATACTGAAAAACTGGAAAAAGCTGGATGAAATGGACAACTTTTTAGACAGATAACAGGTACCAATGGTAAATCAGGAGCAAATAAACTAACTAAACAGTCCCATAATTCCTAAAGAAATAGCAGCAGTCATTAAAAGTCTCAAGAAAAAAAAAAAAGCCCAGGACCAGATGGTTTTAGTGCAGAATGCTATCAGACCTTCAAGGAAGACCTAACACCAATTCTCTACAAATATTCCACAGAATAGAAACAGAAGAAACACTACCCAATTAGTTCTATGAAGCCACAATCATGCTCATACGTAAGGCTCACAAAGACCCAACAAAGAAAGAGAACGTCAGACCAATCCCACTTATGAATATTGATGCAAAAATACTCAATAAAGTTCTGGCAAACTGGATCCAAGAACATATCAAAACAATCATCTATCATGATCAAGTAGGCTTTATCCCAGGAATGCAGGGATGGTTCAATATTTGGAAATCCATCAAAGTAATCCACTATATAAACAAACTCAAAGGAAAAAAAAAAACCACATGATCATCTCACTAGATGCTGAGAAAGCATTTGACAAAATTCAACATCCATTCATGGTAAAAGTCTTGAAATGATCAGGAATTTAAGGACCATACCTAAACACAGTAAAAGAATATACTGCAAGCCAGTAGCCAACATCAAACTAAATGGAGAGAAACTTGAAGCATTCCCACTAAAATCAGGTACTAGACAAGCCTCCCCACTCTCTCCCTACCTATTCCATATAGTACTGGAAGTCCTAGACAGAGCAATTAGACAACAAAAGGAAGTCAAAGAGATACAAATAGGAAAGGAAGAAGTCAAAATTTCACTTTTTGCAGATGATATGATAGTATACTTAAGTGATCCTAAAACTTCCACCACACAACTCCTATACTTGATAAACAACTTCAGCAAAGTGGCTGGATATAAAATCAACTCAAACAAATCAGTAGCCTTCCTCTACTCAAAGGATAAATAGGCCGAGAAAGAAATTAGGGAAATGACACCATTCACAATAGTCACAAATAATATAAAATACCTTGGTGTGAATCTAATCAAGCAAGTGAAAGATCTGTATGACAAGAACTTTAAGTCTCTGAAGAAAGAAATCGAAAAATATCTCAGAAGATGGAAAGATCTTCCATGCTCATGGATTGGCAGGATTAATATAGTAAAAATGGCCATCTTGCCAAAAGCAATCTACAGATTCAATGCAATCCCTATCAAAATTCCAAATCAATTCTTCATAAAGATAGGAAGAGCAATTTGCAAATTCATTTGGAATAACAAAAAACCCAGGAGAGCGAGACCTATTCTCAACAATAAAAGAACTTCTGGGGGAAAATCTTGTACAAAACTCAAGTCCAAGTGGATAAAGGACCTTCACATAAAACCAGATACACAGAAACTAATAGAAGAGAAGGTGGGGAAGACCATCGAATACCTAGGCACAGGGAAAAGTTCCTGAACAGAACACCAATGGCTTATGTTCTAAGATCAAGAATTGACAAATGGGACCTCATAAAATTGCAAAGCTTCTGTAAGGCAAAGGACTCTCTAAATAAGACAAAATGGCAACCAAC
Source organism: Arvicanthis niloticus (assembly GCF_011762505.2). Classification (NCBI taxonomy): domain Eukaryota; kingdom Metazoa; phylum Chordata; class Mammalia; order Rodentia; family Muridae; genus Arvicanthis; species Arvicanthis niloticus. The sequence continues at coordinate 103,555,325 of NC_047661.1, read as the reverse complement.
AGATTGGAAAAAGATCTTTACCAGGGCTAATATCCAATATATACAAAGAACTCAAAAAATTAGACTCCAGACAACCAAATAACCATATTAAAAACGGGGTACAGAGCTAAAAAATAGAATTCTCAACTGAGGAAACTCTAATGGCAGAGAAGCACGTAAAGAAATGCTCAGTATCCTTAGTCATCAGGGAAATTCAGATCAAAACCACTCTGAGATTCTACCTCACATCAGTCAGAATGGCTAAGATCAAAAACTCAGAGGATAGCAGATGCTGGTGAGAATGTGGAGAAAGAGGAACACTCCTCCATTGTTGGTGGGATTGCAAGCTGATAAAACCACTCTGGAAATCATTCTGGCAGTTCCTCAGAAAATTGGACATAGCATTACCTGAGGACCCAGCTATACCACTCCTGGGCATATACCCAGAAGATGCTCCAACATATAAGAAGGACACATGCTCTACTATGTTCATAGCAGCCTTATTTATAATAGTCAGTAGCTGGAAAGAACCCAGATGTCCTTCAACAGAGTAATGGATACAGAAAATGTGGTACATTTACACAATGGAATATTACTCAAGAATTCGAGAAATTCTTAGGCAAATGGATGGAACTAGAAAATATCACCCTGAGTGAGGTAACCCAATCACAAAAGAACACACATGGTATGTACTTATGTACTCACTGATATTTGGATATTAGCCCAAAAAGCTCACAATATCCAAAATACAACTCACAGACCACATGAAGCTCATGAACAAGGAAGACCAAAGTGTGGGTGCTTTGACCTTTCTTAGAAGCGGTAACAAAATACTCATGGGAGCAAATATGGAGACAAATGTGTGACAAAACCTGAAGGAAGGGCTGTCCAGGGACTATTCCACCTGGGTATTCATCTCTTGTACATTCACCAAAGATAGACGCTGATGTGGATATCAGGAAGTGCATGCTGACAGGAGCCTGATATAGCTGTATCCTTAGAGGTCTACCAGAGCCTTAAATATATAGAGACAGAAGCTCACAGCTAACCATTGAGTTGATCATGGGATTCTCAATGGAGGAGTTAGAGAGAAGACTGAAGGAGCTGAAAGGGTTTGTGGCCCCATGAGGAGATCAACAATATCAACCAATCAGAGCTCCCAGGGTCTAAACCACCAGCCTGAGAGCACATAGGGAGAGACCCATGACTCCAGCTGTATATGTAGGGGAGGATGACAGTATCAGGCATAGGTGCATGAGGAAGTTCTTGGTCCAGTGAAGGCTGGATGCCCCAGTGTGGGGGAAATCATGGGTGGGGAGGTGAGGGTGGGAGGGTGGGTGGAGGCATATTCTCATAGAAGCAGGAGGAGGGGTGATGGGAAAGAGGGTTCCTGGGTGGGGTGGAAAGGGGATTACATCTGAAATGTAAATAAAATATCCAATAAAATAATTTTTATAAAGTGCATATTTAAGTGGAAGGGTCTTCATTAGTTCATAAATTAAATGTGTTTCATTCTAAGTCCTTATAGTATGCACAAGTTATCTTCTTGTTCACATTATGGCAAAAACATTACTCTCCCCTGAACTATAGAAGCACTCTTCTATATATACCTTGTCATTTTGCTGGGAAAAACATTTTCTGCTGTTCTTCATTATAAGAGAGGGATGCTGAGAATGGCCAGGTTCTAGAGAAATGTAGTTAAAGCATGCAAGAAAAGAAGAGCCTGGGAAAGAAGATCAAAATAGAACTGCAGACTCCTATTCTCCATGGGAGGATAATGGGGCTCTGGATAGTAGGGGTGGGTATAAGTTGGGCAGCAGGCACCCAGACAATGTATTTTATGCTTTGTGTATATTGCAGCTCCCTACAGATCATAACTGAGCCTTCAGTTACAATTTTTGATAATATGATACATATTTTGATAATGTTAAATTTGTTATTAAAGAAACTAAAATTTGCCTGCAAAAAACAAAACATAGTGTCACCAAGACTTGAATTCTATCCTTTTTTTTGTGTCTGCCTCCTCAGAGCTCTCAAGCTTCCACTGTTCTTCCCTTTGGTTTTCAGTTCTGGGCATACAGCTCAGCACCCAGGCACTGTCTCCTTTGGAACTACTGGTTTCATCAAGCTAGCTCCTGGCTGTTGGACCCTTCACTCCTTTAGCAATGAAAATTCCAAACATGGTCCCAAGCTCCTTTAGGTATGGTTGTAAGGTTGTTCAGTTTTTCCCAGAAAAGCCTAAACGTGGAAGTAAGGAACTTTGGAACATCTCTTGGTATTCTTGCTTATTCTTCACATAATCTGAATATAGATTTGGTACCTATCAGATTTTAAAAAAAAAAATGCTTTAACAACTAATGTTTAATTTATATATTTTTCATACATTTTAAGTGATTGGTCTTAATATTTGTTATTTTAATACAAAGAATATAAGTTATTAGTTGGTAATGACTTGTTTATTCTTATTTTACCATAGTCCATCTGGTGATTGAGTACTGAGTACCAATTTTCAAAGAAATACGTAGGCTTATTTCTATATACTTGTGTAAAGCACTTAAAATAATTTAGATGTTTTTGATGTCATATGAACAACCCAGTAAATATTGATGGCAAGGCAGAACATTAGCTAAGTGCTTGTTAATGACAAATTTGGAATGTTAGTTTGTATTGTTAAAAGTTCACAGATCATCTCCTAATGGTTTATCATTATACCCATGGATCAATGCAGGTTTCAATCCTCAGATTAGAAACTTCTGTTTGTAGTAGATGATGACTAACCCTGAAGCTACTACAGGCCAATGTACAGAGAATAAGAGACTCTAGAACGTTCAGTACTAAAGAGAACATATATCCCACACCTCTCCTTTAAAGGCCCTCTGATCATTGTGAAAGAGGGTGCACAAAACTGCAAGACTCAGCATTGTGTGTGGCTACAAGGAAATATTGGCTTCTGGATTCAGTAAGGCAGCTGTATAAATTACCTCATAGGGATTCCTAACAGCATGAAGAAAGCCTATACAAACTCAAGCTAGACTAGATCTGAGCAGGAAGAAGGGAGTTGAACATACAATCCCAGCCCTAGTAATGAGACTGCCTGCAACTCTTAGGTACTGGGAAAGGGAGAGACAGCTTTCTCTTAGAGTAAAACAACCATTCTCCAGTGGAAGGCCACATATCCAAGAATATTTATGTAGCAAAAAGTTGGTCCTGAAAGATTAACAAGTGTGATAGTGGAGGTGATCTGGAAAAAGACAGGGGAAAGATTGAATATAATCAAAACACATATGGAGATTTTAAAGAACAAATAAAAGTATAAAAAAGTTCACAGATAACCTATTGGGGCCCCGTGTTTCCATAAGAGATCTTGGGAGTTTAATATTATGACCACTACATATTTTTCATGCAATAAGAAATTGACATGCATAATAATTTTGAGATATCATTCAAATAAACAAACAAATAAAATAAACAAATAATAATCAAATAAAATGACTCTTGTACCCTCTAGTCCTGGTCTAGGGTCACACAAGTTGTCATGAGGAAATCAGGACATCCAGCCTTGTCTGGCTCCATATACTAATACCTTCTAAAGTTAATATTGCATAAAATATATTTACAAAGAATCAAAGTGGCACTTTAGAAAAGATATTCAATCTTTCATTTTGTGTTCATAAATTTGGATTTCCATGTGCTACAAATCGACTGGTCTTAAGTAAAAGTGTTCCTTTTATTTAAAATTTATAAAATTATAGTGTTATATTATGAAAAGAGTTCTTATTTTAGGATTCAGTTACAACTGAAAACACATGTAATTATTTTTTTGGACTGTATACACATTTTATCAAACCAGTACACACAATGTATCTATTCAAATATTTTACAAAATTGATATGAATCTCACATGGCTAATTGTTAGAGAATCTTACAGCTTTAAAAATCATGTGACTTCATCCACCTTGAGGAGTTATATAGAGAAACAGAGCTAAAGTATCATGCCATGACAAAGAAAAGATGGGCCTTACATAAATTTCCAATGTGACAAATAATCAAAAATATATAAAATGTCTGAACTAATACTTTTATATCAAAATAAGAAAAATGATATAATCAATAATAATATCACCAAAAAGAAGATTTGACACTGGTGGGTTCATTGCCTCAGCTGTTCTCTATGCCTGGGACCCTTTACCTGTCAGCAATGGAAACCCAGTCCCCTCCTTGTTAATGCTCCTCAGATAATTTCAACTGTACTTGGGAGATCTGCTCTGCTCTGTTCTATTGTAGAGCTGAAACACCAAAAACCAAACCAAAAAAGACGACAACAACAACAGCAATAAAACAAATCCTCTTTGCTATTTGCTCATGCGAATCTACAGATGTCTTTAATTTGTAAAAAGAAAAGTTAAGAATTCCCTGCAATCCACTACTAGGGACATTGAAATTTGTGTACACTTGACTTTCAAAGCTCAGATATCCACTTGCTAGATATGTGTTTTCTGTGCTATATTAAACAAATAACTGAAAATGGCAGACTTTCTGATGGTGCAGAGATGCGTAATTTCAGAGGATATAATGAGCTTGCTGCGGTTTGAATCCTGCTTTTTAAACATAATGATATCCTGGGGACAATAACAGGGAAAGTGGGTTCTGATCACAGAAGCAGCACCATGAATCCAGCAGGCAGGAAGCTAATTAGAAGAATCTTCTTGACTGCTGTGTCAAGCCGGAGAAGCTCTGGTTCTTGCTAGGAATTTCTTTGTAGTTATAATTTTAAAGAAAATAATCTTAGGTCTCTCCAGTTACTCATGATGACTTTGCGCTTGTCAGCATGGCATTGTCTTAACTATGTGGCATGTGTCCATAAAATGTATTGGTTGATATTATACTACGTTGTGTTTGTAAGAAAAAGAGTTTGGAACAGCATTACAATTAAGTTCAATTAAACCAAAATGTCACAGAAGTAATGGATGTGATTCTGCTCTGCGTGTTGCCACCTCAAGGCTTGCAGATTGGCTCTCCACTCCAGCATCCTACCTTCATCCTGCCTTCCCTCTCACACCTGGGCTCCTCAATGGTTGTTACACACCTGTGTTACAAATTTTAACTGTGGCTTTCCAGTGACTGCCCTTGGTACATATTGCAAAGGAGACCCTTGTTTATCTCCTTGTTGTATCCATCTGCTTCTTTCACCGATTCCCATATTTTTCCCCCTTGGGTTTCCCTCTCCTCTTCTCTCCTCTCCTTCCCCCTTTCCTCCTCCTCTCCTCTCCTCTCCTCTCCTCTCCTCTCCTCTCCTCTCCTCTCCTCTCCTCTCCTCTCCTCTCCTCTCCTCTCCTCTCCTCTCGTCTCCTCTCCTCTCCTCTCCTCTCCTCTCCTCTCCTCTTCTCTCCTCTCCCTTCCCCTTCTCCCTTCCCTCCCTTACCCCTTCCCCTCCTCCTCTCCCCTTCACTCCCCTTCCCTCCACTCCTCTCATCTCTTCTTCTCTCTTCTACACTCTTTTTTACCACCACCCCCTTTACATTACAGAACATTTTTAGTCCTTCTTTAATTATCTTTAAATGTCTTCAATGAATGAGCTTCTCTTTGAGAATGATCCCCAAGTGGAACACGGTTAATTATCTCTTTAAATTTGCTAAACATCACTGAACATTACTGACAGGGAGTATGCTAGTTATTAAGTGAACAGGGTCACGGGGGTCAAGCAACATGCCCAAAATAAAACTGGTGAGAGGATAAAACGAGGCTCTGATACAGATATTTTGATCATAATTATAATTATGTTCTGTTGTGTTGGAAACCAAAAGACAACAACTCAGAGAAGTGGAGACAGGGAAGAAAGGCAAAGCAAAATGAGACTTCTGAGTACACTGCATCTACATGAAAGCAATTAGCTCTGAAGGAGTTCGCTCCAGACACATTTTCTCCATATGACGGGTAGCAGTTTGTAATGAATACTTATTCAACTGATGGTTTGTTTTTTCTATATTGGTATTTTCTGAAGCTCAGTTTCTCTTGATTTCTTTAAATACTGTATTAATCTTCCAGTAAATTTTCTTTAAGTTGGTGTCAAAATGTGACTAATTGGCAAAAAGGAAACCTGCCTATAATATTTGTAATTGGAGCTTAAAGAAATTTGTAACATCAGCTCAACTTATAATTTCAGCTCCTTTGAAATAGACTTCCTAATAAGCATTCTCCACTGCTTACATGCTAGGATTCCTTATGTTTCCATTTGCAATTGCACTACCTGAAAATTTTTCTTGTGAATAGCTAAGTTGTTCCTTTCCTTTTTGTGTTCATTTAAATAAGAAATGGTCCCAAGTCTCAGACATTTGAAAACATGATTCAAGTTTGTGGTTCTGGAGGGGGGAACATAGGGGGTAGGTTAGATCTTTGTTGGTGGTTCTGTGGGGAAGCAGTTTATAGATCAAGACTTTGTTACAGAAAGTATGTCACTGGGAACTGGCTTTGAGATTCAAACCTGTGAACACTTTCCAGTTCATCCTGCTTCATGTTTTAGGTTCAACTCTTTCTGCCTAACTGACTATGCTTTCAACCCACCACAGACTCCTGTCTCTGTAAATCCATAAGCCAAACAATCTCTCAATAATCTCTCAATAATCTCTCTCTCTCTCTCTCTCTCTCTCTCTCTCTCTCTCTCTCTCTCTCTCTTTCATTCCTTTGGTAGTGGTGTTTTAACATAGTAACATAAAAATAGCTAAATACATTTAAAATATAGTCTTTATTTTTTTTCTTTTTTAAATTGGGTATTATATTTACATTTCAGATTTTATCCCCTTACCCCACTTCTCCCCACCACGCAGAAACCTCCTATCCCATCTCTCCCTCATGCTTCTATAGAGTCTTTATTAATTCATTGAGAATGTCATTATCTCCCTTTGTCTTTAAAAGGTTACATTCTCAATCTTCCTTGCTACCTTTTCAAATTTTCCTCTTTCCAAGTTTTAAAACTTGTAATTACCCAACATATAACATGTTTTTAAAATTTCTTTTCTTTTATATTAATTCATTAATTTATTCATTTTACATTCTAATATCAGACGCCTTTCCTTCCAGTACCTCCTTAAACAGATCCTCCTCCTATTCCTTCCTCCTCTTCTCTTCTGAGAAGGAAGAGCCCTCCACCCCTGCCTGCTGGTACTAATCCGGCACAAGTCATAGCAGGACTAGGCACATCCTTTCTCACTGCGGGCTGCTCAGGTAGGGAAATGGGATCCACAGGCAGGCAACAGAGTTAGGGATAGTCCATAATTCAGTTGTTGGAGGACCTGCAGGAAAGCCAAGCTGAACTTCTACATACATGCAGGGGAGTTAGATCCAGCCTGTTCTTGTTCTTTGGTTGGTGGTTCAGTCTCTGGGGGACCTTAAGGGTCCAGGTTATTGGACTCTGTTGGTCTTTCTGTAGAGTCCCTGTTCTCTTCCAGTCCTCTAGTCTTTTCCCTAATTCTTCCAAAAGACTTCTGGAACTCCATCTAATCTTTGGCTGTGAGTATATGTATCTGTTTCCTTTGGCTGTTGGGTGGAACATATGCCCCTGTTTGCAAGTATAACAGAGCATCATGAATAGTGTCAGGATTGAATTTTGACCACTGGGTCGGTCTTGATTTTGGCCAGTCATTGGTTGGCCATTCTCTCCCTCTCTGTTCTCACTGTCTCTGCACAACTTGTATGCAGGACACATTTTGGGTCTAAGGCTTTGTGGGTGGGCTACTGTCCTTATCTCTTCTCTGGGAATCCTGTTTGGCTACAGTAAGTGGCCACTTCAAGATCCATATTCCCCACTGCTAAGAGATTTAGACTCACCTCCAAAGTATCATGGCATCTCCCCCATCCCTGTCCTAGCTCTCCGGCAAATCCTAGAGATGTCCCCTCCACTGATGATTTCAGTTTTATTTTCCCCTGTGATCCCTATACTTGATCACTCTCAACGCCCCTCTCCTTGTCTCACTCCCCTCCCCTCTCCCAACAAGTTCTCTCCTTCAATTCACTTTTGATTATTTTATTTCTACTTCTGAGAAGGATTCAACCATCCTCCCTTGGACTCTCCTTGTTATTTTTCCTCTTTGGGTCTGTGAATTGTAGCATGGTTATGCTGCTTTTTTATGGCTAATATCCACTTATGAGTACATACGATGCATATCCTTTTAGGTATTGGTTACTTCACCCAGCATGATATTTTCTAGTTCTATCCATATTTTTTCTCTTAGTTCTGGGTCCTTTTGTGTGTTGAACAGCCTATAAGAACAGATTTTGTGCTGTCTGATTTCTCCTGTATCCATAGCATGAGAAGTTTAGATCTTCATATCTTCACGATATATCATTTCATTTCATGTGTATAATGAAATAGCATAGAAAGAAAGTAAATATTCTTCTGCAATTGGATGAAAGAAATTAAATTATTTTTGTCAAAAAGAATAAATATGATATAGTCTTTGGAAGAAGGAACCTCTACGTGCATTTAGATACATTGTCAAATCCTGTTTTCCACATAAAAATCATTTTTTTTTGTTGATAAATCTTACTCTGTGAGTCCTGATTAATAATTGCATCATCTCAAAATGTTTAGTACCTGAGGTTTTATGTCTGGTTTTGCCAGGAAATTAGTGCTTTTCTCAGTGCTGCCAAATTCCAGAAAATACAAAGAAAACAATATTTTTTTATGTTTCTTTTGATACAAAATAAAATTGCCAAAGAAAGTGTGGGTTGACTTTGGAATTCATTATCTAGATATATGAAATTCAAATGTCAGGAAGTTTACACCATTCCTCTTTATTCTTGCTCAGCATAGAACTAGAGAAGCAGCCCAGATGACGACTTTTAACACCTTTCCTTTTTTTTTTTTTTTTTTTTACATTTTCATATTGATCTTCAGAAAAATCTCAAAACTTCCTCTCCCTATGACAGTGCAAAAATAAGAATTTCAAAGTAAGGAGACTGTCAGAATCAAGTCATTCATCTATAACTAAATCAAAATTATACAGAGCTTGACCTCTGGAAAGGTACAAAAGATTTCATGTATTCAGATAATTATGGTCCATGGAGGTTTGTCCCTCACATGATATAGTGAGAAGGATCACAAGCTTTGAAGCCAGACTCAGATTTCAAACTCAATTCAGAGTAAGTCAATAATATTATTACTGAAAGATATTTGCTTGAATTTATGATCATTTAATGTACAATTTCATGCATATTTTTGGGAATCATATTCACCCTGTTGTGCTCTGTTATCTTCCTCCTACTCCTGCTGACAGCATTTCCTTTCCAGTTAGTCTCCCTCCTAGTTTTACTTTATTATTTTGAGTTACTTTATTTTTCTGAGTTTAATTAGAGTTCATTAAGTGAGCATGAGTAGGGGTTATTTGTTTAGCCTTACCAGTGGCTATAACATTAAAGAATATAATACCTGAACCCCAATGCAGCTATTAACTGCCAACAGCTCCTGGACACAAAGTGGAGCCTCATGAGACCCTCCCAGACCCATGATGGAAGTGTTGAAGGGTCCATTAGAAATGTTGCAGGTACTCACATCTGCGGTGTATTCATGACTGCATTTATGTGACATGAAAAAGACAGTTTCCTAACACTTCTGTCTGTCTCTTGACTCTTGTAAGCTTTCTGCCCATCAGTTTTGCCAGTATTCTCTGTGTTTTAGAAAGTGGGATAGAGATTATTCTGCATGGGACTCAGTCACTTATTCTCAGAATATAACCACTTAGAAGTCTCTGTATTAACTGATGGCCACTAAATCAAGAAGCTTCTCTGACCAAGGGGTTGTCTGTGGGTATAAATAAAAAAGCTTATAAGATAGTTTATCTTTATGTCCAGTTATTAAAACAATGACTCTACTGCTAGGGTTTATAACTTCCCCAGCCATAGATTTTTGAAAAGGTGTATAGTACAAAGCATTCATTTCCTCCTATGGACAAGGCCTAAGATCAAATCAAAAAGTGCTTGGTTATCCCCATACCAGTCCTGCCACTATTGCACTAGTGGGCATGTCTTATATGGCAGGCCATTGTTGAGACATGCAGGATCTAAGGCTGAATGAGATTGTTGGTGATTTTCCTTCTCCAGCAGCATGCATGGACATTCTGGGATTGTGAACACTGGCCTTCAGGGAGAGACTTTCCAGCTCAGATCCAGGTTGATTTTCCAGTATCTTGTGTTGTCTTCAGTAACAGCATCTTACCGTCTAATTCTGGCGGGTAACCAAAAGCAACGGCAATAACTTGTGTTATTTTGTCAGCCTTTGAGTCTCTTGGGACAACTCAAATAAAGGTATCCTGTATTTGGCCCTGGGATTATCACTTAAAAATCCATGGCTTCTAGGAATTACATTGTTCACTTACAGGATTATCTCCACCCAAAATTGTTTTTGCTTTTAATTATCTGTCTTGGCTAGCTTATAAAGTTTTTTCATAGTCCTTTGTTTTAACTAACCCTTTGTTCAGCTGCTCCTGTTCTTAAGCTATCCACCCCATTCATAGTCAAACCTTTCAAAGCCCTCCTCTTCTTTTATATCATGTTTTATTATACCTTTCCAATGAATGCCCCCCCACACACAGCTTCTCCATTGTTTTCTGGTGTCTATAGGCATTTACTCCAAAGAAGCACAGAAGCTGAAAGCTAAAACCTGTATGAATGAGAACTTACAGCAGTTCTCTTAATCAGTATAATATTCTTCAGTTCTATCTATTTTCCTGGACATTTTATTCTTCTTTGTAATGCTGAATAAAATTTCCCTGTGATTATATACCACATTTATTTTATCCATTTACTGTTTGGTGACATCTAATAAGATTCCATTTCTTAAACATTGTAAATAGAGTAGAAATAAACATAGATGTATAGATATTTCTGTCTCAGGATCTAAAGTCCCTTGGCTATATGTCCAAGAGTAATGAAGTTGGGTCAAATGACTATTCTGCTGTTCTTAGTTTCTTGAAATCTCCACATTGATTTATATAGGGGCTTCCCAGTAAGCATTCCATCCAACAGAGAATAAGATTTTCCCTATCACTACTTAACCTTGCTGGCATTTTCATTTCTTTCTTGATAATTGTTATTCTAAGTGGGGTGAAATGGAGTCTCTGTATTTTTAGCCATTTGTATTTATTTATTTTAGAACTCTTTGTCTAGTCCATGGTCCATTTTTTAAAGCTACAATCATCCATTTGTAGTTGATTTTTTTTGTACAGGATGTGATAAAAAGTTCTAGTTCCATTCTTCTGGTGCTTCCTCAGAAAACTGAAAATAGTACTATCTGAAGACCCAGCTATACTGCTCTTGGGCATATACCCAAAAGATGTTACACCATATCACAAGGATACATGCTCCACTATGTTCAAAGCAGCCTTATTCATAATTGCCAGAAACTAGAAGCAATCCAGATATCCCTCAACCAAAGAATGAATACAGAAAATGTGGTTAATTTACAAAGGAATACTATTCAGCCATCAAAAATGAGGACATCATGAATTTTCCAGGCAAATGGATGGAACTAGAAAATTTTACCCTGAGTGAAGTAAACCAGACCCCAAAGGACATCCATGATATGTACTCACTGGTAAGTGGATATTAGCCTTAATTACAAAATACCCACAATAGAACCCACGAAAGGACCAATGAGGATGCTTAAATCCCACCTAGAGTGGAGAACAAAATAATCATGGGAGGCAAAGGAATGAACAGAATTTGAGGGGTGTGAGGAGGGGGAGAAGAAAATGGGGGCAGGATCAGGTATGAGGGAAGAAAGAGAGAAAGAAACCCAGAGGTGTAGCTGTAGTGTGTTCAAAGTTGAAGGAACCTCTAGAAAGTCCTAGAAACCCTGCACATGGAGGCTCCTGGTACTCAATGTGGGTGACCATAGCCAAAATGCCCAGCAGTGGAGATATGGAACCTGAAGAGGCTACCTCTAGTAGCTGTAATTCTTAAGGAGATCAGTCTTGCTGAAGAGAAACTTTAGCACTGCACTATGATGACAGGAAAGTTGCCCTATGGGCAAATCCCACTAAAAGTGGAGCTCTGTGGTGTTATCTATGCGAGATGGTTATGGAGGCATGAGAGATATCTGTTGAGGTCATGGAGTCTCACTCCTCAGTTACAGAGAACAGATAAGGCAGGAGATGTGAGGCATGATGAGGGTCCTTGAAAATAAGCCCCAAGAGTCTACTGTGAGGGAGTGGCAAGTGAAGTTAAAATTGCAAGGGAGACCCCAGAGTACTGGTATTAGTATTGGGGTAAGCCTGGAGTGAATATGTCAGAGAATACTTGCATTTACAGCAAAGCTTTGAAGACCATCACTCAACACTGTCATTGACAATGCTTACAACTTTACAAGCCCCCATGCATGTAAACTACCTTTGAGACCCTTCTTTACGCTCTTCGCTGCATGTTCGTCTTTTGCTTAACGTCTACTTTTTCCTCAAGTATGTGTCTCTTTCCAGTCACATAGGTAGATGGATTTACCAGTATGCTACTGTGAATAAGATGTTTTACTTCTGACTGGACTTTAAGCCTTAATCATCTCATGGTATTGTCATGAGGGCTGAGCTGTGAACCTCAATCACCATAGTCAAGGCAAAAATAGTGCTGCAATAATTCCCAAAGCCAGGGCATTAGCAACAGGTAATCAAGCGTAGACTATGATTAATACAAGCAGATGAATTGCTTTAGGTTTAACTTCAGTGACTTCATATAGAGATTTACGTAAGACACAGTACGTCAAGTTTTTATAAACGTTCACTATATAATTTTGTCCAGTGGCTGGAAATTTTGTTGATAAGGTGCCCAAAGAAGTTATCACTCACAAAATTGAAGATGTACTAATTTGGACCATTAGCTATTTGACAGTGAAATTTTTTCACATTGAAGAAAAATATACATTATAGATTTTTAAGAATGCAATGCTCTTATTTCTATAAGCTATGTGTAATTATTCTCAAGGACTCTGGCATAGATAATTTGCATTCCCCATTTTATGGATGATGATAAGGAATAAAATAGTAATTATCTCTTGTTTCCCTTTTCTATACCATTTTCATAAAAATATGCAGAAGATGGCTCAGCAGTTAAAACCACTTGATTCTATTGTCGAGGACATGGGTTCCTAGCACATGATAGCTCATAGCCATATATAACTCCCATTGTGGCATTTCTGCATTTTCTTCTGGCTTTCTTGGGTGCTAAATAAATACAGAGTACTAACATACATGCAGGAAAACTCATAACAGGGACAAGGATGAAGCACAGAATGAAGGAATGGCCAACCAATGACTGGTCCAACTTGAAATCTATCCCTGGGTAAGAACTACTCCTTGACACTATTAATGAAACTCGGTTATGCTTATATACAGGAATCTAGCATAACTGTCCTCTGAGAGGCTCCATCTAGCATCTGACCAAAATAGATGCTGAGATCCACAGCCAAATATTAGGCCAAGTTTGGGAAGTCTTCTGCAAGAATTGGGGGAAGGATAAAGGAACCTGGAAGGGATAGAAACTCCACATGAAAACCAACAGAGTTAACTAACCTGGACCATTGAGAGTTTCCAGAAACTAAATCACCAACCAAAGAGCATGCAAGGGTTGGACCTTGTTGCAACCCATTTATGTAACAGATGTGCACCTTGGTCATCATGTGGGTCCGCCTTCAACAACTAGAGTGAGGTCTTACCCTGATGCTGTTGCCTGCTTGTGTCTCCTGCTCCACTAACTAGGCTGCCTTGTCTGTCCTTAGTGGGAATGGATGTGCCTAATCCTGCAGTGACTTGTGGTGCCAGGGTGGGTTAGTAACCAGGGGGGATCTTCCCCTTCTTGGAGGTGAAGGGGAGGGGAGAATGGGAGTTGGTGCCATGTGAGGGGGAACTGTGAAAAGGGCAGGACTGCAATTCGAATGTAAAGTGAATGAGTGAATGAATAAATGAATGAATGAATGAATGAATGAAACAATAAGGGAAATCAAAATAAGTAAAATTTTCAAGAAAAGTTCATAGCTGTCTTAATTTTGATTATCTAAATGCTAATGTTTGTGATGTAGTTGATTCATTTTACATAGAAGCTAAGTTCATTAAAAACATTTGTCAAGTAATTCAATAAAAAACATAGTAAGCTTTAATATCTGTTAGACTTATTTTTAATATTTTTATTCAAGAATAATTAATAAGTATTATCTGAAGCTTAGTTTTATCAGCTTTTTTCTTGAAATTAAAAGATGCATTCCATATCTTCTGCTGTCAAACATTTAAAATTTCTGATTAAAAATTTTGCTCATCTGAGACAGAGCTTCTGTATAATTAAAAACAGATAAATATTTTAGCTTTAAGACACTGGTATTTTAGAAGCAGGCCATCACCATACTGTGACTAAGCTTCTCCCAAGTATGTTAAATGCCATTGTTGGAAGACTTGGTTATAGGGACATGAAGTTGCCAATTTCTTGAAACTATAAACACAGTGGATTTTTTTTTCTAGTGAAGAGAATATGGTGAAAGTGGTAGATTTTATACAAGAGTACCATGTTCATCTTGAGAAAACACTTTCCTTTTCTGGGTTTGAAGAAACAGGATTCTTGCTACCATTTGGCAAGGAGTTAAGGTTATTATTTAGCAAACAGGGATCTCGGTCTGGCAGCTTGCAAGCCATTAAACTACAAATACATACATACCTAATACAATTGGGGCCTAATTTTATATTTTTCTAGTTCAATAATTGGAGATTTTACTGGTTTTGTTTCAATAATTTTAATGACTAATGAACTTAATGGGGTGTATTATAAAATAAAGCATGTTGAGGACTTAACACAACTTCAATAGTCTACAGATTTTATTTATAATTTAATCACTGACACTGAAGATGAGATATTTGATATTTTGAATAATGTAGCTCTATTTAGTGATGAGGACCATGGATGATTTGGTGATCACTGACCAGATGAATTATGTTGCTATGAGTACATAAAAAAGTATGTAATCACTTATGGGATTTTAGTGAATGGAAACATAATATAACAAGTTTTATTTTTATTAGCACCACTGGGCTCCCTGGAGATTGAGGACTCAAAATAGGCCTTCAGCTTTATACTGGATAATATATATATATATATATATATATATATATATATATATATATATATTCAAAAATAGGATAGAGGTAGTCTAGAGAGAAGGCTCAGCAGCCAAGAATATTTGCTGCTCTCTTGGAAGACCCAGGTTTAATATCTAGCATTTGCATAGTGACTCACAACCATCTGTAACTCCCGTTCCAGGGACTTCAATGACTTATTTTGAATTCCATGGGTACCAGTCATATGTGTGGTACACATACGTACAAAAAGGTAAATCATTATATATATAATGAATTTTTATTTCATATATATAATAAAAATAAAAATTTAAACATTAAAAATAATAATAATTTTAAAAAAAGCATTCTGTACTCTTTCACAGGACCTGGATTCAGTTCCCACAATCTTCATGGTGGTTACCAACCATCTGCAACTCTAATTGCAGGGAATCAATCCCCTCTTTGGTCCGCCACAGGCAACACATTCATGTACTGCACATATACTTAAAAGCAAACACCCATGCATATAAATTAAAATAAAAATATGCAAATCTTTTTAAAGTTAGATATACATAGACAACTGGTGGCTATATTACTCTGACCTACAGTTGCATCTAAACCTTTTTTGTTTTTGATTTTACAAAGACATAGAGTGAAAAAAACCAACATGGCAGGTAACATAGTTAGGATTTAGGATACAAATATTCTGGTATCTCTTTTTGTCTGAGAAATAATTCAACATTAGATAAAAAACAGAGGGATATTTTGTCATATTTTAGACTTTATTTAAAATGAATATGTTTGGCCTAGAGAAATGGCGCAGCAGTTAAGAGCACTGACTGCTCTTTCAGAGGTCCTGAGTTCAATTCCCATGAATTACATGGTGGCTCACAACCATCTGTAAATGGAATCCAATGCCCTCTTCTTTCATGTCTAAAGATAGCAACAACAGTGTACTCACATATATAAAATGAATAATTCTTAACAACAGCATCAAATGAATATGATTTAATTCTCAAAACAAAATGCTTTTATAAATAAAGTTAATATTTGGTTTATATATATAATTTTTTATATTTTTATACTTGTTTTTTGAGTATTTATTATAATTGTCTTAGAGAGTTCTTTTTTTCTTCTTTTGATTTCTTTTTTTTTCCTTTTTTTAAAAAATTACTTTCATTTTTTTACAGCCCAGTCTTTACCCCCATCCTGGTCCACCTTTCATCAGTTCTTCATCTCATTCCTCCTTCCCTCTGTCTCCAAGATAATGACCCCTGCACCCCCCACCCTACCTCACCCCTTCCAAGCCAACCCACTACCTGGGGCCTCAAGGGTTAGACACATGTTGTCTCACTGAGGCTAGACCAGGCCATCCTCAAAAGGCAGAGATTTTGAGAACAGCATTTAATGTCACCCTTCTCTCATCAGAAAGCACTTCAGTTTCATAAAAATAGTGTATGTCTTTTCCTCCTTTTATTTGAAAATTCTCTCTTTAGAGATATTTTATTTTACAGGCCTTCTGGGGTATATTTTATCTCCAAGTACACTTATTTTTACAGTCAATCCATTTGATTCTTTATATATATTTAGCGAAGCTTTTTAAGATCTTTTCTTCATAAACCTATGTGTGTGAGCAGTCTAGCATTGGCTAATTCTATTATACCCAATCTTTTGAGTCACCCTATTTTTCAAAACATAAAAGGTTACTGGGGAACAGAATCACTGACCTGTTTTTATTACTGATATTGGATCATGATTCTATATTTAATAATATGCCTGTTGTTGTGCCCACCCTGATGTATGGCCCAATATATCTTTCTACCATCTATAACAAAAGACTGGCTTCATAATGTATTATTGTGGGATCCTGGGTAAAATGCACATGAATGTGCTTCCACAAATCATGCATCTAAAGTCATTATCTCTCGCTTTCTGTGGCATGTTGTCAATCTCATTTGAACCATAGTGTAGTTATTGTGTCATTTGTCTGAGGAAAGGCTATTGATAATCCTACTGGAAGCTTTGTGGTAGGGAAGCAGATATTTAATTTTAGGACTTTAAATTCATATCTTTGGAGAGCAGGGGACACAAATATTTCTGCCAAGATAAGTGAGTTCTCTGTTAAAAATAAAGAAATTGAGGCAGAAAATTTAGGGTCTGTAAATATATTTTGTGGTTTTGTTTATGAAAAACCTTCTAATTTCCCCTCCTCATGAAATAGTTTACATTTCAAACTCTCTTATTCTGTCAGAAATGACCCAACTGAATTGGAATTGAATTACATCTGCTCATAAGTTGACCTCACTTTCCTGAGCTACTTAATCTGAAAATAATGTACATTTTTGAAATGTTACATTTTTGTAAGATGACCTTTGTATCTGTGCTGTCATTCATATTCATTTAAAACATAGTCATTTCTTTGTATTCAGTAGTTATTGAATGCCAGAACACTGCATGAAGATTATTTGAAAGAAGGTGATATTGATCAGTACTTCTTCTCCACTAAAATTAATGAGACATATAGCATATGTTTGAAATATAATGTATAGTATGCATAGAGCAGTAAGTGCCTTTGGCTTAACCATCTAAGGGATCCTAGTGCAAAGAAAGATGTTATAATAAATTTCCTTTTCATAAGCATCACTAGATTCCCTGGGGGAGATAGGGAGGGAGACAATAGACTTAAAATAGATGCTCATCTCTGCTGAATGTCACAGATGAAAAATGATAGATAGAAGGATAGATAGATAGATAGATAGAAGGATAGATAGATAGATAGATAGATGATAGAATGAGAGATGATAAACAGATGACAGATACTAGAGAGAAAGAGAGAGAAAGAGAGAGAGAGAGAAAGAGAGAGAGAGAGATGATAGATAATTTTTGCAGTATTAGTATTTGAACCCTGAGAATTTCACATGGTAGGAATGTGCTTTACCACTGAACTACATTCCCAGCCATAACTGTCCTATAATACATAAATAACCCATACAATTTCTTGCTTTGTATTTTCTCTGTACCATAGAGGGGACCCTAGAAAATTAGAAGACTATAAAATTGCATGAAGTTCAAATACTTTCGGATATTTGTGTAATGGATACCGCAGCATGTTGAACGCATACTATGATATGTTATATGCATGTCATCATATGAACAATAGGATGCATTATGGTCATGCTCTCATATGAATAACATAATACAGCAGAAATAATTTTTCCAAAGAAAAACTACAAATTTCTCAATAGTGCTTAAAATGAAAAGGCTAGTGAGACCTAGTGAAAATATTCATATTCTCCTCTAAAGAGTGCCATAGCTTAGTGTGTAGACCTCAAAAAATAATGTGGATGTTCAGTGCTCATGGTGGAAGAGAAGCCACAGCACAACTGAGTACCAGGAGTAATAAATCGAGCAGCAAGCTAGTGGTAGCATTAGTGCAGAAGGCATGATCTCCAAGAATGGCCATGGTCCAGGACTCCCTGCAGTAAAGGATGATAGTAATCAGCATTTTTAATTCCTGGTATCTGCTAAGCTTCTTGCATACATTAGGTTTCTTTTTATTTAAACAACATCTGAGGTGAGCAACATTCCTATTTTACATGTCCATAAATTGGTAATGTGACATTGTCTATAGTCTCAGTCTTTAAGATGCCAATCCGTGGCATACACTGTATATTAGCATCTGGCTCCTGTCTTTTTGCCGTCTTGGTCTTCTCTTACTTTATCTTGACATTATATGCTTTCTCAATATCACTTAGCAGGAACATTTTTATCTCTGATATTGTATCTAATGACAAAGTGATCCTGTCAAAAATGTGTATCTTCTATCTATGCCAAACCTCACATGAGTTACTGAGGTGTAAAAATATACACCTCAAACTAGATTACTTTCCTCATTTGACTTCTTGTGACTGTGTGACACAAAGGCTTAATCACCACTGAATTGACAAATTGTGCTAAGAATGGCAGGGCATGAGCTGGAGGATTAAAAGCTTAAATATGATCATTCCTTTGTCACTCCAAAGATTTAAAAGTTAAACCATGTTTGCAACAATTATAACACAATGACTTAATGAGTAGTGCCATCAAAAATGTCAGGTAAAATGCTGTGGATATTTTGTTTGGATTTATGTGAAAATGCCATTGAGATGTTGACAAGTTCATTTAAGAATATGTTAAATGAAGTGTAGTTTGCTTTGATCGTTATGAAACTTCTAAATGTTATTCACTCTTAATTCATGAACAGAGATGCCATACTTTTTATTAGAGTCAGCAATACTTCTTCATGGGTACTTCATGTTTTCAGTGCACTGATCTTTCACTGTGCAAATTATATTCTGCAGTATTTTCGACTTTTTTGATACATTGCAAATGCAATTTTTTTCAGTTTTCGTTTCAAACAATTTTGCTGCTAGTGTTAAAGAATGCCAATGATTTAGGGTATTGAGTTCGAGTCTTTCAACATTACTAAATATTTTATTAAGTATAGTAGATCTGATTTTTAAAATTGTTTTATTTTACATTCCAGTCATTGTCCCTCACTTCCCATTTCCTCCTCCCACAGATCCTCATCCCATTCCTCCTCCCCCTACCTGACCCTTCTCTTCCCTGTGGCCTCAAGTCTCTGCAGGATTAAGCTTATCTTCTCCCAATGAGGCCAGACCAGGCAGTTCTCGACTATATATGTGCTGGGAATGGAGGAGGGCTTAGACCAGCCATGTACGCTGTTGGGTTGGTGGCTCAGTTTCTGGGAGCTTCATGGGTTCTGGGTTAGATGAGACTGCTGGTCTTCCTATGGGGTTGCCCTCCCCTTGAACTTCTTCAATC
This sequence comes from Arvicanthis niloticus, assembly GCF_011762505.2. NCBI lineage: Eukaryota > Metazoa > Chordata > Mammalia > Rodentia > Muridae > Arvicanthis > Arvicanthis niloticus. Next base: position 103,535,439 of record NC_047661.1, on the reverse strand, counting down.
CATCCTCTACTTCAACAATAGGGCTCCCCAATTTCAGTCCAATGGTTGGGTGTAAGGATCTGCATCTGTCTCAGTCAGCTGCTGGTAGAGCCTCTTGGAGGACAGTGATGCTAGGCTCCTGTCTTCAGTCTTTTCTCCACTTTTGTTCCAGCAGTTCTTTAGACAGGAACATTTCTAGGTCAGGAATTTTGATTGTGGCTTAGTAACCCTATCCCTCCACTTGAGGCTCTGTCTATCTGCTAGAGATAGATTCCCTCTCTCTAATGTTGAGCATTTTGGCTAAGGTCACCCCCAATGAGTCTTGAGATTATCTTATCTCTCAGTCCTCTGGTACTTTCTAGAGGGTCCCCCCACCTTCCACCCCCTGAGGCTACTTATTTCTATTCATTCTTTTGGCCTCTGGGCTTCTCTCCTGTCCTCCCTCCATATCTGATCCTGTTCCCCCTTTTCCCCACCCCCTCTTCTCTCCCATGTATGTCTTTCCCTTTCTCTGCCTCTCCTGATCATTTTCTTCCCCCTTTATAAGGCACTTATAGTGCTAATAAAGCATCCTTTGGGGGTCTTTTTGCTCATTATACTTCTTATGGTCTGTGGGTTGTATTCAAGGTATTCTGTACTTTGGGGTCAATATCCACTTATCAGTGAGTACATACCATGTATGTCCCTTTGGGCATGAGTTACCTCATTCAGGATGATATTTTCTGTCTCCATCCATTTGCTTGTAAAATTCATAATGTGGTCTTTTAAAAGTATCTTTCTTCATTCTATTATGGGTAAGTGGCTGTGATCCTAATGGAAAAATTTTCATTAACTGTTCTTAGATGCAAACAATTGCTTAAGAGCTAGACCTATAACAGTTGGTCAATGTCTATTTTTGAATAGAAATAGTTTTTAAGTCAGTGGTGGAATCAATTTAATTCATATTACCAAAAATGGATATTTTATATATAAATTATATTTGTGTTCCTAAAGTCATAAAAATAGTTTTATGTCTCCTAATTGTATATTTAGATTGACATTTTGAATAATTCACATGTTTTTGCCAAGATTCTGTTTAATAATTTTATGTATTGAAAATTAGTTTTTATTTTTACATAACTTGTAATGATCTCCACACCAATGTTTCTTATATATACTAGTTTGATGTTACTGTTTTGAGGAGACTTTGTGGAAGTAGAGATAGAAATTATTAAATTTTATTTATTTGTATTTATTTATTTATTTGAAATAAGGTTTCTCCATGTAGTCCTGACAGCCCTCAAACTCTCTCTGGAGACCAGATTGACCTTGAATTCACAGAGATTTTCCTGCTTTTGCCTTATGTGTGTTGGCTTTAAGTGTGTACCATTTGTATTTTAAAGTTGAGAACCCTCAGTTTTTAAGTATAGAATTTAGTAATCATCATACAACTTAAATTTTTACTTAACATCTTGACAAACATAATCTTTTTGTCTAAAATTAGTGCCATCCACATACATTTTTATAAATGTAGTTTTACTAAAGACTTTTACTAAGTCAGGGAGAACCCCCCTTCTCCAATTTCTGACCACCAATGATATTTACTTCCCACTTTCTATCAGGCCATATTTAATGACATTCTTTACCATGGCTTTGCTTCAGTGAGAATCTTCTCAAGTTGTACTTTAGTTCTCAAGATTACTTTAGTCTTTGGGATCATTATCCTTGGTTATCAACTTAATTAGACTGACCTAGGAGATTAGCTGCACACTTCATATGAGTATGAGAACACTTCAAGAAATAATTAACTGAGGAGGGAAGCACACACTGGATGTGAGTGGCAGGATGGGTTGAGTGCCTGGATGGAACAACAGGGAAGGAAGTCCACTGGTACAGGCTTAGCTCCTTCTGGTTGTTGCGGGATGAATGGCTTCGCTCAGCCATGTACTATTGCCATGACGTTCTGCCTCTCAACAGGCCCAGAAAAAATACATCAATTGATTATATACTAAAACTATGAGCCATATACTAAAACTATTTTCTTCTCTAATGTTGTTTATGTCATATATTTTCCCATGGCAGTTAAAGTCTAACAAAGACACTTGGTACAAAGAATAGGATTTTTAATGTGACAAAACCTGGTGGAAAGTTTCTGAACCCTTTGATACTTCAGTAAGTTTACAGATATGGACTTGAGAAACCCTATTGTGCTGTGATCAGGGCATCAGATGATTTTCAGGTGAGACCAGATGCTTCTAGGAATGCACACGGTAGAGAATATGCTAGAATGGTTTCACATAATAATGAGGTCTGAACTGAGAATTAGGCAAAGCATATTCATGTCTCATCATGGCAGAGAGTATGTCTATGATTTGTTCATATCCTGAGATATAAAAAGGAGGTGGATATGGAGGGGATATGGAGTTGCAGGGGAGGAGTAGTGTAAGGGAATAGAGGCCTATAATCAGGGAATAATATATGGGAAAAAATCTATTTTCAATAAAAAAAATATGAAAAAGTTGTTATCAAAGAAACGTAGTTAATGGGAAGATTAAATAAGAAGCCGAGTACTTCACACAAAGACAATGAGAAAGAGACCTGGAGGGCATCTTAACAATTGACCAGAACCCAGCTGTCACAGAATCACGGGCAGAAAAATGTAAACTCACTTGGGAAAACTTTGCCCTGAAAAGACAACCCTGATGCAATCCTTCATCTTTCTATAGGTTCATCTTCCCAGGCCCTCAATGACTACTGAAATTCGGGTCCAAAGAGATTTGTTTACTCTTTGTAGTTCAACAGACAATGTTGTCTACATGATACGACTTTTACAGATATACTAGAGTTATATGCATTGGATGTGTATAATCTATCATGTAACTTTTATGTATCTATCTATCTATCTATCTATCATCTATTATCTATCTACCTACCTATCTATAATCTATTATCTGTTTCAGTTACATAAAAACTTCCACATAGATTTCTAATGAATGCAGGTATATGTATAAATGATTTGATTGTGGAATTTGTTCTGGTCACCAATGTTGACCTGGCTGTTAGAGCTAACTAAATAAGTGTCCCCTTCCTCTCTTTGAATTCCATGCGCATCCCTCTTGAATCTATGCCCTTGATCATAAAGGAAGAGATTCCTTGAATAGAAGAGGGCTGGTTTTCAGTTGAGAAGATACAGGCTACTCACCTCCCTTGCTAGAATCTCTAAACAATCTCCCAAATGAAAATCTAAAAGACTAGAAAACAGGATACTGAAATCCATACAGGCAACTCTGAGAGAGTAATTTGTTAAACAGTGAGTGACACCTAAGCTATAATGGAAACACAGAAATTAAGAGATGCTAATAGCACAGAATGTCTGTTGAGGAAATATTCATGTAGAGACCAAGGCCAATCCAAGAGAAAGGCAATGTGAGTTGTGACCAGCAAGGCCATAGAAATAGAACTATCACGCCCTTTGGAGCTCACATCATACTACCAACTGTCCCAGATATGGAAGGAACAGGATCTAATGTTTCCCATCTCTACTTAGATCTTTTATTCCCAGTCCTTTCTGTTTCAGAACAGGAATGCATATTTTTTTGCTTTTGTGTCTTGTAATTACAAAGTTTTTTTTTAAAATAGTTTTCCTTGAATCCCAGAGGAAACTTGGTGACTGACCTGTAACCAATGCTGGAATTAGTGATATTGAAAGAATTAGTATTCTTTGTTGTTATGTGGGGGAAGTTAGGCAGAAATGCCACTATGTTGTATCTTTACTAGAGATTAAACGCAGTGTAAGGAGTATGTGCTTAGTGTCAAGTGGATGCCCTGGTGTTGATTATTCTTGAATGGAACATGATTAGACTCAGAAGCACTTGGGAAATTTACGAAAGTACAAATAGCATTTAGAAGTAGGACCCATGACTCTGAGTATTTGAAGCACAAATTACACAGGGAGCCTGGATGGAGTATAAAGTGAAGAAAGAAGAAGCCGAGTGCTGTTCTCTGTGCCTCCTGGTTGCCACACGAAACAGGTTTGTTCTAACACATCACTCCTCCCTCATGCTCCGCCTTCAGATAGGCCCAGAAATAACAGCCACATAGCCCTAGAGAAAAGCTTCTGTGACCCTGAAATGATATAGATCATTCTTCTCTCAGGTCGTTTATGTTGGATATCTTGTCACAATGATGGAATGCTTGAGAAACACATCCTTTATGTCCCTGTAATTTTCCACCCACTGAGCTCTACCCTACTCACTGGCTGTAAATTTCCACTTGGTGTGCTGTTTTTGGTGTTGAGTGCAATCTTACTCTTACCATACTGGTTCCTATGGGTGTTGGAGTATTAAATAAACTGTCAGACTGTGTTTTAACACAATTAATCATCAATTATATTCACTTATAATAGAAAGAAAGATTTTCTGGTAAGAAAGTAAGATATTCAAGAGAAGATTATAATAGAATAGCTGATGGAGTTCTAGGGTCTCATAGTTAATAAAAATGATAGAGATTCTTATCTGTTTAAAATAGATAACTATAGGCAATGTCTGCAAGAAGTACATGAGATGAAGCAAAATGATTTGTTAGTTTATGGTTTTCAGAATAGGAATTCAAAACTGCTGGCAAGATTTTGTACCTCTTTTTTTAAAAAAAATGTTTATTGATTCTTTGTGAATTTCAGATTGTGTGTACCAACCCCATTCATCTCCCTGTCCTTTTTTATCTGTCCTCTGCCCTTGCAACCTCCCCACCTCAAATCATATAAGATAGAGAAAACAAAACATGTCATAGAAGCTGTAGTGTGTCACACAATATATGCTTTTGTTCACACATGTACCCTTTTGTCCACACATTTTTACTTGAAAACACTCATTGCACTGAGTCATTGGTTTGTTTCAAGGATACTGGCTTCAGCTACGTTATCCAGTCTGGATCCTCAAAGGTACTCCTGTCAGATATCCTCTTGTTGTCCTGTGTCTTGGAGATGCTGCAGCTTTGGATCTGCAGGACCAGTCCTTTCATGTGCTCCAGCACATCACAGATGAGATAGATGTTGGAGTGGGCCAACTCAAAGCCTTGGATCTGGGTCTGGGAGGTAGCTAAGTTGGCCAGACTTCCAGCTCTCCTGCACCTACACCACCAGGGCAAACAAGTCTTTCTAGAAACAGCAGTACTGATGTACATGTGGACTTATAGAGACTGTGGGAACATGCAGAGTTTGTACACATCTAAGCCAGATGTGGTCCCAGTGATGAGAGAGGAAGTAGACCCAAGCACCCACCCTTTACCTAGAAGCAATCTCCAACTGATAACTGCTTGTAAAGGAAAATTTAGCTTTCTCTGATAGAGTCTTTCTGAATATACAAACTGCGTTTAAGGGCAGGCCTCTTGTACAGCAGCATTAGGTCTGACTGGAAGGCCCTGGCAGTCAGGAAAGGCAGCTGGAACTGAACACGAAAACTCCAGGTATCTGCCGCTATCTGTGCATGGCTTTCAAGGGAGGGAGGATGTAATGAAGGGAAAGAATAACGAGACAGGAAGAATTCAGTGGATTCAGAATTCAGGTGGAAAATAGGAGGACCGAACAAAAACGGGAATATGGGGAGGGACAACTAACGTAGCTTCTGAGAAATTCATAAAAAAATTCTGTGCAGAACCTTCCTAAAATAAAAGCACACAGGGCTGGAGAGATTGCTTAGTGGTTAAGGCCATTGAGTTCTCTTTCAGAGGATGCAGATTCCATTCTCAGCACCCACAGAGTGGCTTACAATCGTCTGTCTGTAACTTTAGTACCTGGAGACCTGACACCCTCACACAGTCATGCATTCAGGAAAAACACCAATGCACATAAAATCAAAATAAGTATGTTATAAAACAAAGTAAAAGCACATACAATAAAAAGTTGAAATAGAACTACTCTATAACAGGGCAACAGTCTCCCCGCAAGACAACACAAATAAACTTTCTAGTGCCAGGAATGGGTTACTTTTCTTTGAGTTGTTGGGACACTGAGCTCAGAGAGACCTTCAACACTACTGGTGTTTGCCACTGTTGTCAATTGCACTTTAGAACTTGACAGTAAATAAGACCCTATTACTGAAGACTCTACATCAATGGTTCTCAACCTTCCCAATGCTGTGACTCTTTAATACCGTCCCTCATGATGTACTGACCTCCAACCATAACATTATTTTGTTACTATTTTATAACTGTCATTTTGCTACTGTTATGAATGTTAATACTCGACATGAAGGATATCTGGGTCACAATTCATAAGTTGAGAACCACTACTTTACATGATAGGCCATGGTGAAATCAAAGCAGTACTGACTTAGAAGCTCCAGTATCTCTTTATCTCTTTATCTTCTGTGCTGTCCATAACATACATGGGCCTGTTCCTTGACCCTCTTCATGCTTCGCAAGTCTTGATCTAAGACAGTCCATAGCTCATGGTGTTTTCTTGAGAGAAGCTTACCCAACAGTGCATTACTAATGATTGTATTCAAGATTTACCTTAGTAAGAGCAATGGTGTTTTCAGTTCAAAGAACTTGAATGTCTACCTTTACATTTTCTCTTATTACACTGTCTTTATTTTGTCTATTTGTACACCCTTCCTCAAATTCTGAAGACTCTGTAATTCACCTCTTGAAAAACATGTTCCCCTAATTAAAAGTTAGAGAGAGAAAAGAGAGAGAGAGAGAGAGAGAGACAGAGAGACAGAGAGACAGAGAGACAGAGAGACAGACAGAGAGACAGAGAGAGAGAATGTTCCTTTCTATGAATTGTTAACAAATACCTAATAGGATTTCTAGGTAGAAGGAATTTATACTTCAGATTCAGGCAAAAAGAACTTGTCTACTGAACTGCATGTGTTCCCTGGGAAACTCTTCTTGTTTTCTTAGAAGCCCTTTACTGAGTGATGCTTTTCTCTCTGCTGACTGTTTCCCTGCATGTGACAGTAGGAATAAAGTGGGTGCAGACACTTAATTGGTTTTGGAAAATGTTGCTGCAGAGCAGCTGTAGTCTAGCAAGAATCTCTCAGAATATATGCTGATGAACAGGAACCTTTGCTCTCTGCTGAAATTTGAAGGTGGCAAACTTATTGAGGAATGTGATGAGGCAAATAGGATTAACTTAAACAATTGTCTTCTGTTAACTTTCTTAACATTTTGAAATGTATCATTGAAATCCATAGAAAATAGGACCAGAACTAATTTAAGATTAATAAAACAGTTTCGGGTGAACATTGGAACCAAGAATTAATTCTAGTGTGTCCTGGGAAATGGCATGGTTCCTAAATCTACCGAACTATCACTTTTCAAGGGCTGGGAGACATTGATTTACTTGTAAACACCTAGGAAGGATGCTTTGACAAAATTTGACTTGATTCACCTGAGTCTACAAAGAATATTAGAAACTATAGCCCACAAATTATCTAATAGATGCTAAAGCTAAACAAATATTTCTTCTCTGGCTGATTTCATGCCGTGCCTTTATTCACTGGAGTTCAAGATCAGTCTAGAGATTCCTGAGCTAACATGCCATCCTGAAAGTCAAATGCCAGTTGGTTTTGAATTTCCATTCATCTCCACTTCCAATGCTTTATGTCTATACACTGCCACTGGTATTTATACATTCATTGTCTGATACACACATGCAGCATGTGAACTCAAACCACACTGTGAGGTATTGTGTGGTTTCTCAAGCCTTTATATGACCCTGTTCTGTTAGCCTTTCCTATCATCAAGCACAGCTAAAGCATTACAGCCAACCAAAACCATAAGCAAATAACACGAAGCCAATTTTATCTCTACTATAACGACTTTTTAAAAGCTGTTAAATGGGAAGATTATTTATAAATAAATTCAAAACTAAATCAAGTTGATGGATAGTTTCTTCTATTTAAAAACTTTAAATGTTAAAGTGGAATTTTATCTTACATAAATGAAAGACTAAATATTATATGTTTATTGTATTTAAATATTCATATATGTGCAATCTATTTGCATAATTTGTTCTCTTTATCCAGCTCCTGTGCCTCCATGTTCCTCTCAGATAAATAAACTTATGGCCTCTTTTTTAGTTAATACATACATACATACACACACACACACACACACACATACCTGAATAAATCTATAGTTAGAACCTGCTGAGTCTGTTTAGTGTTCTCATATGTATATGTTTATAGACTTATCACTTGGAATTAGGAAGCAAATTAGGGGTTCATCTCCAGAGAATGCTGGTTCTCACTTCCTCAGTCTACATTTTGATAAAAATATTTACAAAGCTAGTTATTTATTTTGACTAACTTTTTTATAACCATGTCTTGTTACATATGAAATGGCTCTGGGATTTCATTGTTTCTAGAATACATAAAAACTAAAGCAGTGATGAACTTAAATCCATGATAATAAGTTTGACCATTTTTGAGTAATGCTTCAACAGATTAGTCACATGCAAGATATTGCTGCAATGTTTAGTTACCTTTAAGAAATTTTAGGGGTATATTCTGCAGTGTTCTAACATAACAGGCGTTGAGATAAGTGTGTATGTGGGTGCTTGAGATTTAATTCTGTGATGCTCTGCTGTTGTGCAGAAGTTTCCTCCTAGGTTGAAACATTCTGTATTAAAGGAAAGCAGGAAAGTAAACAACTCAAAATGATCCAGATTTAATAGGTCTCTTCCTAGCAGAGTAAGCAATAAAAGCTATCAAAAGTCAAACTACAAAGAAGACTCTCAAATACGACAAGTTGTAGAAATGACACTGAGACCAGACAAGGTACCTAAAAGAAGCACAAACCAGCCATGCTGCCTAGTAAGGGTATAGACTAATTGAGTCACTGGAGGAAGAAACTCTCCCACCTGTTGACCTGACTGCTGGCTCTGTACTATCCTCATTTTCCCAATATTTGTGATCTGTCACCTATGTTGGGGTGGGCTTTGGTGATGCACTTGTCTTTGACTAATTTCCGTTCCTGTAAGTAACCTCTTATTCATATTTCTGTAAGTGTCCCTAATATAACTCACTGCTTAATTGTGCTGGACTTTTATGGTATCTGCACTTTACTCTGCCCTGGGCCCTGTATCTGGAGTGAGTAGACATGTCTGTGAGTTGTCTCTCCATAGGAAAAGACTTGTCATACAACATACACTTGTTAGGAATCCAGGATGATTTTATGTCCATGAACATACCATTAATATTTACTTCTATGTACTGTCTTAATAGACTTCAGATAGTAATGATAGAAAAATTTGTGAATTATTTATATTTTTATAAGCATTTTCTGTCAGTCTGTGTTTTTTTTTAAATCAAAAACAGAATTTAAAGAAAAGTTCAAATATTGAATTAAGGTCACACTAAAATTTTTTAAATACTATTAGAGAAAAGCATAGGAATTTAGACGTAATGAGAGCCAGTTTTAGAAATTTTGCCTTTTCTAAGGGAGGTCATTAAAAATGTTCGCCACCTCAAAGCCTCTCCATGGCATGCTTTCCTACCACCATCATCAGTCTCACCTGGGTACCAGTTAGAAAGTCAGACCCTCACCACTATTCTGACCTACAGCATCATAAATACGGAAAATATGACTCATCCATATGAACCTTAATAACCCTTCCGTGTGATTCTGAATTTCCCTAACTTTGAGAACTTCCTGAAATTATAGACATATACATAAGAAAATCATCCCCAAGGATTCAAAGGAGTAAGTCTGCATTTGCGATGACGGCATCTTTACAACCTGAATCATACTGTTTTCTTCTTTCATGTCACTGCTGTTCTTGGTGATTTTAATAAGCATACTCCATTTCCCCTGGGTGTGCCACTACGGAAATCTCAGCACACCCACATGAAGCCCTCAGCATGAACTTTTATTTCAAATGGTTACATTTAATTGGAAAGCAGATGAATAATCAGCACTCGATCATTTTGTAAAAGGTTGCATGCCAGCCCTGATTAAGTCACTCCAGGTAGCATTTAACAACTGATAGAGGAATCAAAGGAAAAAGAGCACATATTTATTCTACAGTCCTCAAAATAAAAGACAGAATTTGTTGCATGCTGTTAAGCGAGGCATCAAATCATTACCTCACTGTTTACTGTTATGACTACTATTGGATGGAGAAGATAATGTGACATTGTTCCTCAAATGTGGCATAGGAAGTGGAAAGTCACAAGTGCATAAGGAAGACTAAGTAAAGCTGGTTTAAAATAGCAGATTGTGAAGTGAACAGTGGGAACTCTGGGAATAGGATCTAATCCTCTCTGTGCCTTGTCAAGGAAGCCATCTATGGCTCTTGCTATCTGTTTCTCTTTGTCTCCCTGAGGGCGAGGGTCCCCATGCTGCCAAAACCCACTGCCTGAGAAAGAGTAACAGTAAATGATGACCAAATAAACCTTTACTTCTTGTAAGCTGGGCCTGAATGTCTTCTGTTCCACATAGAAACACACTTCGTAATACAGTTGTCATGTGATACACAGGTGATCTTTGGTCTTTAAGAAATGCTTGACAATATCTAAGTCATCTTTCCCATTTTCAAGTTCAGTGACTTTTTTCCAATTATTTACTTTTTTAAGATAATAAAATTACATCATTCATCTTTTCCCTTTGCTACTCTTTGCTGCCATAGATTCCTTCTTGGTTATTTATCAAATCTATGGTCTCCCATTTTTATTAATTGTTGTTACGAGAATATATTTATATACATATATTTTCCTAAATACAAACTGCTCAGTCTGTATGTTACATGTATGGATAATTCCAGGATTGATGGTATGGATTAGAAAACCAATTGGTGAGTACTTCCCTGAGGAAGCCGGTTTCCTCCACTCTCAGCATTCCTTGGTTGCCTATTTAAATCAGAAGTCAGCTTAAAATCAAACCTCACTTAGCAAGATTCACTACAAAGAATTTGGTTCTTTTAAAGTTAGGGAAAATTATTTTGAATGCTAGAAGGAAGAGCATCAGATGTTTATCTATCAATCATAAAGTTATGTATGCCATAACATAAACAATGCCATAACAAAGGGTGAAAAAGCAACAATACCTCTGAAAACACGTCCAGTTTATGAGAATCCACCAAAATAAAAACATCAGTTCAAAGCAGGCACACTCAATGGTACTTCTCCACATGAGTCCTGTGAGCAAGGCTGTCACATAAACTCAAGAGAATCTGTATCACAAAGCTTTAAAATGACATTCAACTCAACCCAAATGGGGGAAATCTTCAATATTTATTAAATTCTTTCAGAAAAGAAAACATTTATGAATTAAAAGTTAGTTTACAGCAGTCATGGTGGTGCATGCTTTTAATCTAAGCACTCAGAAGGCAGAAACAGACAGAATCTCCAAAAGTTCAAGACCAACCTGAGTTATACAATAAATCTTGTCTCAAAAGAAAAAAAAAAAACAAATTAGTAGTGTCTTTGTAAATATGAATCTCTGTCTTGTGAGGAAAATACTTACATACATGCAACTAATTGTTTTCAAATTCATCTCTGAATAGTAAATGATAGTATCAAAAATTTGTAACAATACAAATAATACATATACATGTATATGAATGTTTGTAGTTTAAATTTCATGTTTTCTTTATTTATACATTTACAATTTAACTTTTAACATCTTCTCTAGTTCCAACGTACTTTACAAGCTGGTAAGTAAAATCCAGGTTAAGATTAAATGCCAGAGCTGCTGACATATGATTAATGGGTTCATGATTAAATAGTAAAATCCTGCAGCAGCCTCACTTCCCGTTTTTCATGATGTTTCCATAAAATTCATAAAGACCTACATTTGGGCACTTATTCCAAAGCTTGTAGCACATGGTATTTCATAAGAGTCACACAAAGTAGCAAATTCAGGTGAGGCCCCAGCTTACATGTGCAATGAACAAAACTTGCATAGGCTTGGTGGCAGTTCTGGCCACCTATGTGCTTTCTAGAGATAATGTCATTTAGAATACTTAAGTAAATGCACAATTACCTCATAGATAACTGTACAAGTGAGAACAGCAGCTGTCTGTTTCCCAATTTATTACTTTTAAAATGTAACTGTCTTCATGTGGTCTTGACTATAAACATCTCATGTCCTCCCATTGTCACTGCTGATGAAGTTGGTTTTGAAATTCTCCTAAGAGATACTTCAAAATTCTTACTACTCTGTGTCTACCCCATGTTGCTGTATGTCTTGCTTGTAGTGTCAAGAATAAGACTAATGTGTCTATAATGTAATTCTAGACTCCTACCATATGTGGTGGAGCCAGAAAATAATCCTATTCTTCCATTGCTTTGTACATGGAAAATTCCCCCCCCCCTTTTTTTGATGTTCTAAGAAGAATTTCTACAAAAAATGGGAGAAAAGTGTTTCTGGCCTGAGAAAATTTAATGATGTGTGCCTGCTGGTCTGTAAGTTATAAACTGCTTATGCAAAGAACTTTTCCATGTTTCCAATAGTATTTTCCTGAGGCATAGATTTAGTGCGGCTGCTTCTCTGCTTGATTCTAAATGAATTATATCTAGAAATACATACCAGTATAATCTTTTAGTGCATATAAGTACACTCTTCAAGCTACTGCATGCTTTAAATTCATCTTGTGAAACTTACCTAGTTTGTCAACCAAATTTCATTCAATTTTATATTCATAATAACACTGGAAATATGTAACATGAAAGTTAACAATTGCATAGTCCACTAGTTCTTCAGCTGTTGGGCTAGAGTTAGGTTATAGGAGCAGAGTATGAGCCAGGTAGCCCAGATTCTAAAGAGGCACAGGGGGAACTGTGCAAATGGGACCATTTGTTAGGAACACGAATAGCTCACATAGTTCAGTACAGTTTTATGTCTTGTTAACGTGTTGTTGTAGGTTGGAAATCATCTGACTAGTACTGAAACATCCCCCAAAGTCTCCTCCTTGAGATCCTATTGTCTGTTTCTCACTGAAAATGCAATAACCACATTTTCTGTTGAATGCCAACCAGGTGTCAGATTCTAACAGAAATCTGCCTCCGGACGTTATTGTATTTACTTTGCAAAAGTAAAAGGCTGTTCATCCATAATCTGATAGAATTATAAAGAAGTAAACATTCAAAACTTTGCTTTTAGTGCTAGCTAATTTTCCCTGATTACTGATAACAAGGAAATCTTTCTCTTGTATTCTATTCCATATAATACCTTGCTATTCAGGAAGAAGCATTACCTAATACTACAAATTCAAATGCATATTCTCTCCAATATTATACTCTTGTCTGTTTCAGAACAATTAAAATTCCTTACAAAACTTATATTGTCTTCCACTTCTTACATGTTAAGACTCTATGTTCATTTTAGGAAGACAATATAGTATTTAAAAGTTATTATAATTTATAGTTATTGGGATTTACCAAAATTGTATAAAATAGTCAATAAAAATAAGTAAGAATAATTTCTATTTCATATATGTAAGATACCTCACATATCTGTATTCTATCACTTATATTTTATGGATGTTTTTATTAATTTGACAAACAACCATAAATTGAAATGCTTAAATCACAAACTATATATTTATATGTTGGTCTGAGGTCCACCATTTATCTCAATGGTTTAAGTCAAGGTATTGAAGTGCTGATTTTATTTTGGGGACTTGGGTAAATCTTATATTTGTTTTTTTTTCTAATTTCATAAACTTGAATTCCTTGTGCTTGCCTCTTGAATTTTCAATTCAAAATATTGAATTTTTCTAATGTATTAGGAACTAATTATTAGACAGTCTGAAACAATCTTCCCATTAGAAGATCTTTACCTACAGTCACACTTACAGAAATCATTTTGCTATGTGAGGGACAGATCCACAAGTTCTACCCATTTTTGGAGACTCCTTATTCTGCTTGCTATACAGAATAACTTGTTTATCTAAGTTCAAATCCACAGTTTCTAGACTCAATTTCACTGAAACTGTCAAATAATTTACAAAAGCAGATAAAAGGCATCTTGTTTCCATAGTCAGTAATAATCTTTATTTGTCTAATCTCAACACATTATAGATTAACTGTAAGTCAGCCAGGTCAGTATTGGTACCATGGATGTTAAAATAAGTTTCCTTCCCACACATGCTTGCTCTTAAAAAAAATCTATACATTAACCAAATGTATACATAAAACCTTAAAGATAGTAGTACTTTGTGATATAGATTTCTAACGTCTTTCCTTTTCTGGAACCTTGCCAAGTTTATCCGAAGCCTTTCCCATTTTCAAGTTTACCCAGGAGATGCTGTGTCATTGGCTCTCACTATGTTTGACCATATCTTTAAAGATAATAAGAAAGAAACTAGAAGGATCTGACTAGTTTGAGTTTTTGAGAATTACACTGACTCAGTTTTACCATTCTAGCCAATTTATTTGCCTTCATCATCACTGTGAACACTTAGCTTTATTTCTCTTGTATAAAATGATTATAGTGATTAGCATTCAAAATGTGTTTATTCTTCTCCCCTTTCATGTTTAATGTATTTTAGTAGAAATTTCCATTAGCATACTAAATCATTAATTATCATATTTTACTATTAATTTATTGCATTACACATGAACACTTAGGTTTTAATCATTACTGTTTCTGTGAATTAATGAACAGCAAAATGAATACACTCAGATTAGAAGTTCAGGATTTCCTCTAGTCTTAGTGTTTCCTGTTTAGCTCGATCTAGACATGATACTGATTTATCATGTCTAGATCGAGCTAAACAGGAAACACTAAGACTAGAGGAAATCCTGAACTTCTAATCTGAGGTAATCTAACAACAGGAAGTGGCAGGTGGCAGGTGGCAGGCTAGAGAGGGACTCCCACAACTGATGTCTCCTGGATTCCCAGAGTTGTGAATTCCCAGTTCAAACAACAGTTAGTAGTTGAATAAAAAGTTCCAAGGAAAGCCTGGAAGCACAGACTAGGCAAATGTTAAAAAACAATTGGAGAAGGGGAATGAGGAGTTAAGACTATTAAATACAAGAAGCTATAAAGAACCAAGACATCAGGTCTCAGTTGTAGAAGGGGTCCAGAGATTGACAAAACTTCTAGAACCATGTGACCAATCTCCTCTCTCTCTCTCTCTCTCTCTCTCTCTCTCTCTCTCTCTCTCTCTCTCTCTCTCTCTCTCTCCTCCCCTCCCTCTTCTTTTCCTCCCTCACTCTCTCAGTGTCTGTGTCTCTATTTGTCTCTCTCTTTATCTCTCTCTCCTCTCCCCTCCCTCCTTTTCTCTGTGTGTATGTGTGTCTGTCTCTCTCTCTCTGTCCATCTATTTTTCTCTCATACACAGCACACATACATTTATGCAATAACCTATAACTCTGTTAAAATGAAGGAAAGTCTGGCATACCCTAGCATGGATGAGGCTTGAAGACATTAAATAAGCCACCCACAGAGTAACAAACAGTATTTGATTCCAACTATATGATGCATTTGTACTAATAAATATTATAGAGACAAATGGGTATGATGTCACATATCTGTGACGCCAGCACTGGGAGGCAAAAGATGGTTTTAGGCCAACATTCTCCTGAAGAGTTGTAAACTATACACAGGCTGAACACATCGATTTAAATCTAAATACAAAAAATATTATGTGAAAAATTTGGGCTTTTAAATATGGGTTTGGAATTCACAAATGTTACTAAGAACTCCACTTCTATTGTTATTATTATTATTATTATTATTATTATTATTAGTTTATTTATTTTTTTACACTCTAGATTTTATCACCCCATTCACCCTCTGACTGTTTCACACCCCGTACCTCCAACCCACCCCCCTGTCTCCACCAGGGGGTTCCCACCTGCTACTCCCCATCCCACCTGACCTCTAAACTCCCTGGAACCTCCAGTCTCTTGAGGGTTAGGAGCATCATAATTGAACACAGACCAGGCAGTGCTCAGTTGTATATGTGTTGGGGGCCTCATATCAACTGGGGTATGCTGCCTTTTTGGTGGTCCAGTGTTTGAAAGACCTCAGGGATACAAAGTAATTGAGACTGCTGTTTCTCCTACAGGGCTGCCCTCCTCCTTAGTTTCTTCCAGATTTTCCTTAATTTAACCGCAGGGGTCAGCAGCTTCTATCCATTGGTTGGGTGCAAATATCTTCATCTGACTCTTTCAGCTGCTTGTTGGCAGTCATGATTAGTCCCTTTTGTGAGTGCCCCACAGCCTCAGTAATAGTGCCAGGCCTTGGGACCTCCCCTAAAGCTGGATCCCACTTTGGGCCTGTTGCTGGACCTTCTTTTCCTCAGGTTCCTCTCCATTTCCATCCCTGCAGAATAATTATGGGTCAGAGTTTTGACTGTGGGATGGCAACCCGATCCCTCACTTGATGCCCTGCCTTTCTGCTGAAGGTGGGCTCTATAAGTTCTCTCTCCCTACTGTCAGGCATTTCATCTAAGGTCCCTCCCTTAGAGTCCTGATAGTCTCTCACCTCCCATGTCTCTGGTGCATTCTGGAGGGCCCCCCAACCTCCTACCTCCCCAGGGTGACTGTTTCCATTCTATCTGCTAGCCCTCAGTGCTTCAGTCTTTTTCCTTCACCCAATACCAGATCAGGTTCCCTTCTCTCCTTGACTCCTGTCCACTTTCCTTCTCAGGTCCCTTTCTCCCTCACTACTTGTTATGGCTTTCTTTCCCTCCCAAGTGGGACTGAGCCATCCTCATTTGGGCCCTTCAGCTTGTTGACCATTTTGAGTTCTGTGGACTACTTGCAGAGTGGCTGAATGGTCTTCATTTTACCAGTAGAGAAGATTAAGACCCTACAGACTTCTAAACCAAGTCATGTGAACAGGTTAATATGGTCTCACAAGAAGTAATCACACATTTTCAAGGAGTAGATGCACTGAACACCCTCTGTGCCTTTAGTGGACACTGACAAGCACATGTGTGTAAACACATAGCACACACACACAACACACACACACACACACACACAAAAAAAAAATTTTAAAAACTCCCAGATACTTATTAATCACAGTTTCTTTGACTTAGAAGAGTAGGCATGACTCAAATGAGTCCTCTGCTCAAAGCCAATAAGTCACCTGGCCCTTCCATATGATCTTATGCTGTAGAAGATGTTTGACTTACTGCTGTGATAGAGGCGACTTAAGGGAGAGAGGGTTTATTTTTGGCTCACAGTTTAGAGTTCACCGCACCCTAATGAGGATATCATGAAGACAAGTGCTGACCAATCCACAGTGATAGGAGTGTAAGACAGTTGATGAGGTAGCAGTGACAGACTTGGGCTGGATGTTGGCTAGGCTAGACCTCTCAAACATGAACCTCTCAAGGACCCATCATTCTTCCAGTCATGTTTCATACCCTAAAGGTCCAGTCATTTCTCAAAACAGTGCCCTCAGCTAGGGATCAAGTATTCAAACACATGAAATGAGGGATATTTCACATTTAAACCTCAGTTGATACTCTTCTCTGGTCACATGACTGTTTAGTGAGTTAATTTCCTTGTAGTCATAAAAGATATAAGATTCATGGTAGCTGCTTCATGGGATGCAATTTTCTACTTTATACTCAGATGTTTTAAATGGCTTTTGTATGGTTCATAGCACCTAAGATACCTGCTTTTAACTCAAGATCAGCCTGTTAAACCTTTATTTAGTTTGTAAAACTCTGTTTACTTTTACTATGTTCTTAAAATGTTACCTGGTCAAGGTAGTAATACCCTTTGTGTTCATGAGTATGATCTATACCAAAGGACACATATAAAAGAGGGAATTTCTAGGAGTCAATTAGAAAATGTGTAGTAACCAAGATTTACTATATTACCTAAAATGTGCAGACTAGAGAGAGCACTAGTCTGTAAAATCTTGGGTTCAAGCCTTAGTACTAAAACATAATTCCAACCAAAATTACCATAATTTCAGAGACATAGCCTGTGGTCCATGTATAGAAAAAAGAGAATCAGTAAAAATTGTGACTGAAGAGAACCAGAGATTGTATTGATCAGACAAAAATATTCAAATATTTATCATATGTGACTTTAAAAACAAAATGGAACTGTGGTTAAATACTTAAAGGTAAGCATAATGAGTAAATAGAGAATAAACTTAAAAGGATAGAAATAAGGTCTTTCAAGTATATTAATAGAAATGAAGCAATTTTCAGAGTGAAGGAAGTGCATTTATGGGTTATGATGGACAGCTCAACATGTATGTGTTGATGGATTTCCTTGGAGAAGTAAGAATGGGGTACAAAAGACATTCAAGAAAATTACATTAAAAAGGTCTAAGATTAGATTGAAAACATTAACATGCAAATATAGGAAGCTAAAGATACTTCAGTGGGATACACTCAAAGACCATCAAGTCTAGAAATATGTCAGCCTGGTGAAGGCCCAAACAAAACAGGAAATAGTAAAAACAATCAGAACAAAACATTAAAAGCAAGACAAGTGCAATGACAAGAAAACCAAACATTCTCCAAAAGCACAAAGGTCAGGAGTGGGTAGGCTAACATGTTTAAATTATTTTAAAAAATGGCAACATCAACTGTATACTCAGCAGAGCCATACTTCATAAATAAAAGTGAAATGAAGACATTCACAGATAAATACAGCGAAGTTATAGCAAGCAAGCCTCCCTTACAATAAATAGAAAAAGAGGACTCTCATTCTCAGGAACAAAAGACCAAATAATAGCTCAAATATTACTAAAGAAATAGTGTTCTTGATAAACGTTAGATAAAAACAGAAGGCAGGATAGCTGGGCAACCTCCTGATGCCTGTATCTTGCCACTCGAGGCTGACCTGGAGGATTCACAGATAATATGGCTTACATACTGAGACACTGTTGAAATCAGATGATTAAATAAGCAACTAAACATAAAATATGTTTACATATGTATGTGAATATATGCATATGTATGTGTATACATACATATTTACACACATATTTCCTCTTACCTTTGTATGCTTTCATAAAAATGTCTAAAGTTCTAGGGATTTTGTTATTGTCCCCAAGGAAGGACAGAAGGAATGCATATAAATTATGCTTGTTCGTAACTATTTATGCCTACTTGGTTTCTAAGTATAAATAGAATGGAAGTATGAAATTCCAAAGTCAAAGTTAAGTTTTAGTTTGGGAGTGGCTGTCTGAAATTACAAGGACAAATGGAAGCAAGATAGGGACCTGGAGTTTCTGACATTCGGGGAAACTTACATCTCTTTAGTGAAAGATATGTCCTGGATCAAGGATGGCCAATGCTGTTTCTGGGGAAGGTCACTCCATACTGAGATAAAATTTTCCCCAGGGAGAAAATTATGATTTGTAGCATGAGGTGTTAGAGGATAATTTCATTCTCAAGTACATGTTTATTAGTTAAGATCTGGGCAGAAAATATACTGGGGTTTATATAAACCTGCATAGAGCCAAAGCAGTGATTAGAATTTCTCTTTGCGGTTTTATAAAGTATTGATTCTAAAATATGTTTACATAACAAGCATGAAGCCAAGCAGAGCAAAGTAAATGCAGTGTAATCAGGAAACATCTGATTTCAGCTGCACGAGTAAACACAGGATCTAAACCCAAACTTCACGGTCTTACAGAGACTTCCTGACCCGGCATCATGGAAACATGTGCTTCCAAAACCCATGGCTCTTACTCATTCTCAAAAGAGTCTATGTTCCTCACAACAAATGCATGTTTGCTTAAACATGATTTTATCTTGAGAATTAAACATGGATTTATTCAAAAAAGGTTTACATAATGCATTCTCCTGTCTCTAGAATAAATAGGATGATGTCAGAAATAAGATGAACATTTTACTGATGTTTAGTTGTTTTGTTGTCGTCGTTTTTTTTTTTTTTTTTAATTTTTATTTTTTAGTACTGAGTCTTGAACTGAAGGTTGTATGCATGCTAGGCCAGTGTCTTATCCTGAGATACTTTGTCTGCCCTTTAGTGGTTTATTTGTTTCTTGGTAATAATAAAACACATTGGTGTTTTATCTTTAACTTTGACAATGGCTTCATATTGGTTTGTCTTGTTTGTTAATTTTTTTTTTTTAAAGATAATCTATGGCACATAGGAACTTGTCGCCTATCAGTTCCAGTATTTTTTCATTGATGTGGTCTTGTTTTCACACTGCTCCTGCCTCTTCCTAGCTCTAAGCTTCCTGTTTCCAGTGCTTGATAGACAGCATCTAACACCGAGGATAGAAGCCATGATAAGGACATTGTGTGGCTTTGGGAGTTTGTCTGCTGCTCTGGCAAATATTGCCCAGCACGCGCTCCTCTCCAGCACTGCCTTCGCTAAATCCAAATTGGTTAGTTATATGTCATATAAACACATGAAGAGAAATGGAGGTAAAACAACCACAGATATAAATGCTGCATGTATTAGTCCAGGCTGTACCTAATACTGAAAGGCAGTGGCTACCCACAGACTCAAGAAACACAACAAAGTCTAAGCAGGATAGACACACTAAAAACATGCTAATTTACAATGGAAGCATATTCTTTCTTTTCAAATGGCCCTCCTAGTTAACAACTCGTTATTTCCACAACACAGATGCCTTGAGAACACTGTATCCTGTACCCTTGGGGATATCTTGCTATTCTTTCAGTAACTAGATAAATCACCATAAGCTTCAATATCCTTTTGAAAATCTAACCATATAACTTGGATTTTTATTAAAATTAATTTTGGTTTGTGAGTAAAATATTTACCATGTTGACATAAAGCAGGAGTGTACAGTCCTTTGGTGTACAGTCCCTTGTTGGATGAATTCTCTTATGTCACACGTTGACTACAGAAATAAAAGCTGCTAGGTTAAAAAAATCTGTATATAATTTTTATGGTACCTATAACCACACAGAACTAACAATAAAGTCCTCACATAATAATCCCAACTGTGCATCCTAGTACTTTATATTAAAAGTAAAAGCAGACGCAAGGGAAATGACTCAACAGTTAATAGTGTCTTTTGTTTAGAGGCTCTGGGTTTAATTTCTCTAACACCAGTTCCAGAAGATCTGACACCTTCTTCTGACCCCTGCTTAGGTACCAGAGACACATGCAAACATGAAGACAAGCATGTGTGCCTGTGTGCAGTTACACACATGTGCATGCACGTGCGCGCGTGTGCGCACAGACACACACACACACAGAGTAAATTTTTGAGAAATGAAAATGATGACATAAAACTAGAGGGATGTTTGTGATTGGACTCGGTATCTGCTTCTGATACAGGGAGGAGTTGAAAGACTCTGAGTTTTCATCATATTCACAAGATATTTTGGTTCTAAATTTTCTGAGTGTTCTTTGTTTTGGAAATAGCTGTTCACAAGGCTAGGGGCTGCCAAGAAGCAATGGTATGAGTGAGTACGACTGTGAAGTGGAGGCCTTTGTCTCAGAAAGCTAGGACCTAGCAAAGCAGCATGACCTAACATTTCTTAACGTTGTTTGCTAGAACACAGCTCCATGCATTCCATTTGAAAACTGGAACATATTCGTATGACTGAAAATCATGTCACAGATGTACCAAAATACTATTTTCCAAGAAATCTTGAAATCTATAATTCTTAAATTCAATAAAATATCAAGGTTACATATTTTTCCTGTTCGTGGGTCTATGTTTATCTGAGTTGAAATGCATAAAATTATTTTCCTAAAACTGCGTTTGTCATAGTTTCTGCTTCATTGGCACCTCTATTATGATTTGAAACATTATGTTGAGTTTCACTTTGAAGATGTTGGTTTAACTCATTTAAATGATCTGTTAAACCCGTGGAAAATACTAGATTTGTAGGCCAGTTCTTGCGGTCAAGTTCTGACATAGAGTTTGGGTTTGATAACATAAACACCTTGATAGTATGTAACTCATTCAGAAGTCTTTTCAACATTTGTCTTTGGCTCAGCCTTCTTAGTTCTGAAAAGTAAATGAAGTTGTTATAGTCAATGTAAAACCATTTTTAAATATATTTGTGTGTTTGTGTGTGTGTGTGTGTGTGTGTGTGTGTAACTACATGTGTGCAACTGATGATATGCCTACAACTTAGTGTATATGTAAATATCAGAGGATAACCTCAGGTGTTATTCCTTGCCTTCCATCTTTTGGAGAAAGAGTCTCTCATTATAACTAAGTATGCCAGGCTGGCTGGGCCTGAGGATTCCCAGGGATTCTCTTGCCTCAGCCTCACCTCCCATTACTGCATTTCATTTATGAAGTCATTGAAAGTGCAAATAATATTTGATGGTTCCACTCCCCATTCTCCTTCAAATTAATGGCATCTTTTTTCATTGTTACTACATGCATATATGTCTATCTCCATACATACATATTCTTATATAACCTGTTGAGGTCATATGATTTTACATATATAATACACACACATATATGTGTATACACACACACACACACACATATAACACACACACATATATTTATATATTTGACAGCAGACAACCAATTGGTGTGCTTCTGGGTAGGACTATTGGGTTCTCAGCTTTACCCAGTTGCCTATAGTTCTTTGTGTAGGGTGAAGAACTTGTGAGTCTTTATTCTGTCCAGTTTGCCAAGTTCATTGGTTATTAAAGAACAATCTATGAATCAACTAAGCCCACCTATAAGTTTTTAAAGGTATCTTAAGGATTCTTGGCTTTAGGCTTGGTGAAAGCTAGTAGTCTGCTAAGAAAATATTTTAACAGATGTCAAAAGATGTTCAGTAGGCACTGAATAATTGAGGGTGCTGAATAAAGCTCAGGGTGGTTTACCTTTCTGCAGCTGTAACATTCCAACTCTCTTCAAAGTTCTAATCAATGGAGGTTGCAGAGTCTTCACATTAGTATATGGCATTTGGAAGTAAATTTGGTTTACTGTTTCCATTCTTGGGTCTGAATGAAATAAGAAACAGAAGGCAACCGGGTAAATAGAATCTTACTCCAAACCTTGTTATGACTTGCTGTGTGTGTCTGTCCTCAGTTATCTGATCATTTTATCACAGATGAATAGAACAAGAAAAAAATGATACTTCTGTGAATATTATTTTCCAGTGTCCTCACAATCTTACTTCAAATGCAAATATTTTTCCACTAAATTCTAGAAGCACTATTAACACGTAGAAAAATCTGGTTACCATAGAGATGACTGTGATTTTTTTTCTACTAGCTGTCATCTCTCTATAAACTGACCTCATTACATTTTTTATTTTAAATTCTAGTTGCCTGATTAAATAATATATAACTCCAGGCTAAAAGTGATTAGAATTTTTAAAATTAATGATAGTTTTTTAAATGACTCTCATCCTCTTCTTTTATTAAATACATTTGAATGTGAAAATGAGCAGGGAAACTCCAACTCTGAGGTTGCATTCACAAACCAAGCATCAGGCTTGCTGCAGGCTACAGCAAAATTAAGTAGCCAGGGAAACTTCTTCCTTCAGCTGTCATGTATTGAGGAACTATTCAGGAGCCACTTTGCTGGATTAATTCTGGTTTTCCTTCTCTCCATGAGTAACTTCCATGACCACTGTCTGAGCTCCGTTTACTGTCTGGGTAACTTTAGTGGTAGTGTAAGACCAGGAGGGGGGACATATCCAGTATACCAATGCAGTCATTGGAAAGACCAAACTTCTTCCAAGAAAATTTGAAATAAGACATTCAAGGAATTTGAATTGATAGCCACACAGGCTATTGGAAGCCATGCACACTTTTGAAATACCAGCCTACTTTGTGACAATCATTGATCATATGAAAAGAAAGGACAGAGAGACAAAGAATGGGACTCCAGACAGATGAAAGGAGGGATTATCTCATAATCTGTAGCTTATTTCAAAGAGGCTTGGTTTTCCCTTCTCCCACTATCCACCTACAATTGTCTTCATTTGGACGGACTTCTTTTACTAACAGGAAGTCAATACAAGATTCATGCTGATACATTTTGATATATTTCATAAGACGATCTTATAGAGACAGGAATACAGCATCATTTCTAATAGACACAGCACATCTGTACTGTAGAAACAGTACTTCAGCTGCAGGCATGCTCTCTAGACATAGGGTCACTGGCCATCTGCTCACATGCTGTGATCTGACTATCCCAATACCATTAAAATAGCAGCACAGCTTCTCAAGCTCAAGTACGGAGCCACCCAGCACACTGCATTCGGAAGCAAACTATTTTAAAATAGGCCACAGAGTTGGATGAAATTTGGTAGGTCATTATTTACAAGAGGTAGTCATGTGGCTACAGAAAAAGTTTAGTTGGGGGTCTTAATGTAAAGCCACAAAGGTCACATCGTGGGCGAAGATATGTATTTGTTTTCCTGACCTTCTGGGACCTTGGTATGGAAAAGATTGATACTTGTTAACAAATGGTTACATCCACCATATACATTTTTCTTACTTAATTGGTTTTTTTTTTTCTTAAACAAGAAGAAGTTGTCAGGTCCAAATACTCTCTAATGGATTAAACGCATAAAAGTCCTTAGCAGCACCTGGAATTGGTATGATAAGATAGAAGTCTGAGAGACTGTAGCCTCTCTGTTATTTAATTTCCCCACAAGGCTTCCCCTTTCTAGAAGCAAACAATTTTATCATTTTTTTTGCAGACCAGGATACACTCTACCTCCAAATGAAGAAAGAACAAGCAAGCTATAATGACTCCAAAAATGAAATCTCTGAAAAGATGGGCAAAACATAGTTGAGGGTTCACTCTTGACAGAAATTTTCACTTCTGAGTTGGCTTTTAATGCATGTGCTTGAGAGAAGCCTATAGGTGGCATTGACATGACAGGGCTGTGCAGAGTGCTTCAACTACCATAGGGTTTTGGAAAAGAGCACATGAATTATATCATATTGATTCTTATTGGGCTGATAAAGGCAAAGCTTATGAAAGTTCAGCAGAAATCCAAAACAAAAGCAAAGATTTGGAGCCTATAGCCCCTTTTAATCAGATTCAAATGCTGGCCTTTGTGAGTCCAAAGGAGGAAGGGTACATTGAACCTGGTCTTACAGTGTTGTGGTCTCCAGTAAATTATGTGGGCTGGAATAAATGGAGTTGGTGATTGTGAAGCTCAGAGCAGTTGTAGTAACTGCTGATTAAAGGCTTGTGGGTTTCCTTTCTTGTCCTTTATGTTTTTTGTGTGTATATTTGTTTACTCGTTTGTTTTGCTATGTAACCAGAAAAGGGGCATTCATGCGTAATTTGGTCTACATTTGGAATAATGCATTGTGGGAAATAAGGGGCAAGCAAATGAGAGCTCTGAAAGCAGGCATTTTGGCTAATGTATGATTTACACACATACAACTGGATCAATAAAAACTTCTTGGACAATGCAAAGAAACAACAAAAATGGACTCTATAGACCATGACTTAAATATCAAGATAGTAAAGTTAATTGTTTAAGGAAGTTTCCTTCCTATATGAGTTTAGTTATAATCTCAGGACATCTAGTATGCACCAAGGGCTACCTGTATATTATTACTCCAGAGATATTCTCATATCCGTTCTTTGTCTTTTCATTTTACCATGAAACATCAGATTTTCCTTCTAACCTTTAATATACATGTAGTATTGTTCAGTGTTAGTCAAACTCAATCCAAACCTCTGAATATTTATTCTAAATTGTAGACAGAACACTTTCTCTTCCTGTTAAAAATGCCACCTGGAAGAATTACACAAACTTAAATCTTGTAAGGACCAGGTACTGAAAGCATATCAGTAAGAAAACCCATAAAGAAGAATAAATCCAGGTAATGGTGGAGGTAAAGAGATGGACACAGACAGGTCCAATGGTACAGTTTAACTCTTAGATCTGGGCAACTTATAAACTGCTCTGTCACAGAACAACCCATTTTCGATTTTCCTTAAGTCACAGTTGAAGTCCTGGTTGATACCATCTTGTCTCAGATGCTTTCTTGTAAGACGTTTGTTTTTCCTTTTGGGGGATTGGTTCTGCAAAAGTTTTCTTGTTTCTTTTATCTACTTCACATGTTGAAATAGGACAATATGAGATTTGGAATTGAATTAATTCAGCCTGGAAAATATGACAGATGTTGGCTGATGACAGTAGAGATAAGTGGAACGAAACAGACTAAAGAATGATTCAGTCCCTTGAGCTAGAAACTATTCACTGAGATTGAGAAAACCGAAGAGGAGTTGGAGAGATGGCTCAGTCATTAAAGGCTAGGCTCACAACCAAAGATATAAGAAAATCGAACAGAGGCTAACTTTAGATTTTTAACTTCTTTTATATAATCTGAACGGGAAAACATTTTAAATTTTAGTAAGAAGACAAAGGCTCCCATTTGCTGGGAAGCTCTTCCCTTCATTGCCATCCTAGGTGAGCTAAGTCATCATTTGATACTAGGAAACACATTCTGCGGATGTGCGTTAGTGTGGCATGCTCAACAGAACACCCAGGTCTCTTTTGGGGGTGAGGGCCCTGAGTAGTCTTCTTCCAAAGAGTAGCAATGAGAATGAAAGGAGGAATGATTATTACTTTTAAATATTGAAATTGTTTTTCATCTTAAAAAAATAAGAACAAAACTGTTTGCTTGAGACTTGTAAAATATTATTAATTTTTTAAAGGATTCTTTTTATTTTTGACACTCCAGATTCCCCCACACACACTCCACCCTCTGACTGTTCTACATCCCATACCTCCAACCCACCCCTCTGTCTCCACGAGGCTGTTCCCACCCCCCAACCCACACCACACCTGACCTCTAAACTTCCTGGGGCCTCCAGTCTCTTGAGGGTTGGGTGCATTATCTCTGATTGAACACAGACCCAGCAGTCCTCTGCTGTATATGTGTTGGGGGCCTCATGTCAGCTAGTATATGTTGCCTTTTTGTTGGTCCAGTGTTTAGAGGTCTCGGGTGTCCAGATTAATTGAGACTGCTGTTCCTTCTTCAGGGTCGCCTTCCTCCTCAGCTTCTTTCAGCCTTTCCCCAATTAAACCACAGGGGTCAGCAGCTTCTGTCCATTGGTTGGGTGCAAATATCTACATCTGACTCTTTTAGCTGCTTGTTGGGTCTTCTGGAGGACAATCATGATAGGTCCCTTTTTGTGAGCACTCCACAGCCTCAGTAATAGTGTCAGGCCTTGGGACCTCCCCCTGAGATGGATCCCACTTTGGGCCTGTCGCTGGACCTTCTTTTCCTCATGCTCTTCTCCATTTCCATCCCTGCAGTTCTTTCAGACAGGAACAATTATGGGTCAGAGGTCAGAGTTTTGACTATGGGATGGCAGCTGCCTCCCTCATTTGAAATGTTCAAAAGATTTCTCCTGAGAAGTATATGTCTCTAGATCTCTAGCCCAAAATAGCTATTGTATGGTTCATATTTTCACTTCTAAGATGTGAACAAAAGCAGGTGGACTAGCCCACAGAGAAATAAGAAACACAAGAGGAGTTTTGGACAAAACATAAAACATAACATCTCACTGAGGAACCGTGAATTCAACAGTGGGATATGAGATTGTACTAGAACATTTCCATGTTTATTTTATACATCCTAATGTCTTCAACCTACAAGAATATTGAGTAACTGACAACTGTGCAGTCAATTTCCCCACAGGACAATGTGAATTACAGATGTTTCTGTACTGGTGTTAGTTCAGAACAAGGGGGTGACTCAATGTATGTCACATTTTTATGTAATATAACTACCAGTTTCTTCTAGTCATAATCTTATTTATCAGGCTGGTGTTTGAATTTTTTTCTAAGCACATTCATTTTCCTCTTTTGTACCTTTAATATTAAATTCAACAATAACACAATAATTTTTAAGACTTTCTTATTTTTAAGACTTCTTCCACTGAGGCACCTGTGTTCAAATAGAAGGTTTAACTGGATCACATTGAAGCTGACTCAAGCTTATTAGAGTTAACCAGAACATGCTTCTTTGCAGAAAATCTATTTAGACATACAATGGGTGTATTTGACCTTTTTCTAGTGTAAGATTTTATATAAATAGAATACTTGTCACTAAACAATAGTAATAACAAGTGGTTTTGAGATGAATACTCATAAAAGTAGGTTTCAAAAATCATAATTGCTCTCAAAATTATTTCAGTGGGCCAACTGTATTTTGTTTTACATTGCACCTCTTTGCCCAGTTAATGACAATCCAATGCAGGCAACCTACCAGACTCAGCTTCCAGTATCTACCAACTCCAATAAAACATAATTCTTATGAGAAATGGGAGCCTCTTGGGTTCTCAAAAATATTAATTTTGTTGAAAACAACTCATTCTTTTTATACTTGGTACAATTTTTCACTTGAAGGTATAAAGTTAATTTTTTTAACAGACACTCTAAATTCTTAATAAAAGTATTAATTTAAAGCTGCTCCAAAGAAGAAATTACATCTGATGTCTGCTATTTACTAGAGGATCAAGAACAGAACTATACACTGGGATATGCTGAAACTGTTATTTTTTTTTTAAAACTAGAGTTGGTCTTGGCTATTTATAAAACTCTACCTTCACAGTTGCATGTATTAGTTCACATGACTGCCAAATTCTGCCTTTTTGCACTTTAGATGTTTTACTAATCTGAGAAAAATTTCGTTACCTCTTTATTCCAAGTCATTATGATTCATAATTCAATGAGAAATAATTAAATTAGAAAACATATTCAATTCACACTCAAATGCTACCATATTTATTATTTTTATTTAACCCACAGCTGTTAATTATGAAATTGACCAAACACAAAAGTGTAAAACTTCAGTCTCTGCAGTTTTTAACTTCATTGCATGTCTCTTGAATGTGAACTTTGAAGGACCAACATCTTATTGGAATGTCAAAAAGTAAGACATGAGTGCATGTAAATGCAAAAAATATACTTAGATGGTCAGGTATATATTAAAAAACATTTATATGTGCTTAGTTCATATGTAAGAGTGTTTTGTCTGCATGTATGTCTATGTGCAAACACATGTCTTCTGCCCATGGAGTTTAGAAGTCATTGAATCCTGGACTGGAGTTACAAATGTTTGTTAAATGCTATGTGGGCACTGGGGATTGAACCCTGGTCCTTTAGTAGAGCAGCTGATGTCTTAACTACTGGACCATCACCTCTGCTCCCAGCATATCAGTTTTAAGACTCCCCAAATTCATTATAATTGATAAGTGAAACCAAAGACAAAGTAGAATTTTAGCCATTTCTGTTAGGTTGTAGGATAGAGTTTAGCATATCACCTAACTATGTCATGGAGATTGTTGTCTTTATCAATTAAATATTCACCATCCCTAAGCCATTGCCCTCAAATACATAAAATATTATCTGTAGAGATTGCTTAATAGAGATGAGTTATTCTCATTAGTGACAAATAGTATTATCATTATTATGTTTTCAACAATGAACAAGATTTATCACAAGATCATACTTCCTCATAACATTGCTGGATTTCAAAATAATAGAGGAAGAAGAGATCAAATCATACAAATCATACTACAGAGTAGAAATGATTAAGTATTGAAATACTTTATTAGAGCTGGCAAGATAAAACAGAAGGCTAAATACTTGCTTAATAAGCAGCTTGACATGAGTTCAGTCTTTGGAACTGACTCTCAAAGAGTTGGAAAGTTGATTTCTGAGTCTTTTACACACACTGTGACATACACATGCCTTCATTCAATCAAATAATAATGGTAATAAAAATATTCTAATTAAATATGGTAGCAATGAAACAATAAATTATATTAGGAAATATAGATAGGAACACAAAGAAAAGTGAGAGGAATAATAACAATTATTGATTTAGGAAAGGATATGAAGGTCATGGAATAAGAAAAGGTAGGTGGAGTCCTCAGGTTTAGAGCCCTACCTGTTGTTTCTTTCCTTTTTTTTTAATGTTTGTTGCTGATGTACAAACAGCAGTTAAAGACCTTTTTTTCTCACTGTTCCATGACTTATACTCCTAGTACAATGGTAATTGGTTTGTATTATTATTATTATTATTATTATTATGCAATATTTTTGTTAGTTTTTTGAGAACTTCATACAGTATGTTTTAGATATGTTCACTCTTCTCCTCCAACTTCGCTTATTCCTTCCAACCCTTCCCTCACAACTTTGAGATGTCTGTTTCTTCTTTCTTTTTTGTTTTTTTCTTTCCACATTGAGTCCAGCTTGTATTAAGCAACTAGTCTTGGGAATGGGCCTGTCCTGGTATTTGATCAGCCTTCCAGGGGTCCTATCACAAAATAAACTGACTCTGTGTATTCCACCATCTTAGAAACACCAATAAGGTCCCAGCTAATGGTTGGATTTTCTGTCTACCTTTTCTTCTCCATGGAAGGATTTTTGTCTGGCTGGCACTTGCTCAGTTTTGTTTATCCTGTCATAATGGCTGTGCATCTTTCCTGTTGTTTCTACAAGACCCTGTTTCTTTGATGTTATTAATCACATTTTGGTATAACAATTGTTATACCTCCTTTCCTATGAAGATCACTGAGCTTTGAGGGAGAAATGTGATATTTCATTTTCATGTTTCATTCAGGGATGAATATATCTTAGTTTCATATTCTATATAGGTCGACTAGTCAGGGGATATTTATGTTAATTGTTATGTACTACAAGAAGAAGCTTCTCTGATGAGGACTGAACAATGAAGTGACCCTGAGGTATGCTAGGAAGTCTTTAGGAATGTTTAAATACAATGTGATTTAATACAATGGCTAAAGTTCTCCCTTAACGTCCATAACCTGCCTAGCCACAGGTTCTTGACCCCTTTAGTAGTGCCAGTCATGGGTCTTATCTAATGGAGAAGACTGTAGGTTCCGTAAGAAAGTGCTTGGTTAATCTCATAACATTCATGAAATTATTGCACTAGAAGGCATATCTTGTGGGCTAGTCAGTGACATAGCTTCAGAGTTCACCTCTGTGTGAGACTAGAATTTGCCTTTCTCTTCTAGTAGTGAGCTCCTTTCAATACTATTGACTGAAGTGGAAATTTCTGGTTGTGTCATGGGATGCAGAATCACATGATGTTTTACTGAAGAAGACTCACATGTTTTCCTGAGGCAAGACCTGTGAAAAGACATGTGATGTTTGGAGAGACTATATGCAGGACTCAACAGACAGTGATGGGGTTCTTGCAAAGGTATGTGTGCAACTGTTCATTGGTCTCAGGTCTTCATTGATCTTCACTTTATTGAGAGAGGCATGGCAGAAAACTCCTGACATCCTTGCTGGTCCTGGTCAGTGTGCTGACTTCTGCTGGATTCAGCAATTCAACGGAGGCCTTGTGGTTTCTGCTGGATAGTGCCACCTCTGGTGATTTGTGATTGGTGACACTTTTAAACTGGACTACTGGTATTCTGACACTACTGAACTGGACTGCTGGTATCTTGACAAACAGAAATTGAAATTACCCCCGAAAGAACTACTTCTAAATAGATCCACATATCCTTGTCCAATTTACCATCTTTTCTCCCCTACCTTTGGATGGTGGGTCAGAAGAGGGGTCAAAGCATTTGAGAACCCTTATTAAAGTAGTTTTGTTTATTAAAAATTTTTAAAAAACTAAGACTATAATTGATACTAGCCAGGAGCCATGAAAGGGAATACAGTTGAGATATTATCTCTCTGTTTTAGGACAATTTCATTAATCTTCTTTTAAAACGTATAAATGCATATGTATACATTTCATGAAGCTTTTATAATAATTACATTTCTTTCTCCTTTCCTCTTTCTAAATATTCCTGTATATCCCTCATTCTCTTTCAAATTCATAGATCATTTTTGTTCATTAATTGTTGCTACATGGATATACAGATACTATATACATATCTATATCTAAATATAACCTGCTCAATTTGTGTAATTTTATGTGTATGTATGATTTCAGCCTTGACACTTTAGTGTTGAATAACCAACTGATGTCCTTTGTCCCTGGGAAAGACAATTTCACTCCTGCTCTGCATTTTTTGATTGGTTGCAATTCCTAGTGCAGGGTGGATGCTCTTGGGCACTTCCTCATCCACTTTGACATGTCTATTGGTGTCTTCCTTGTTCAGTTCACGTTTAGGTAGTCATGTTGGTAAGACTTTGTGTTGCTGAGAATTGTTGGATAGAGCTTCTGAAATCATAGGAGACACAATCTCATAGCAAACCCACTAATCTTGTAGCGCTTTACAACTTTTCTACTCCTTCTTCTGCAATGTTCCCTGAGCCTTAGTTGTGGGAGTGTTTTGCATATATATATCCATTGGGACTGGCTTCAAAACTCAGCAGTTTGATTCATTGTAGTTTCTGTAGTAGTCTCTCTGTTGTAAAAAATTTTTGATGGGGATGAAGTGTACACTTGACTGTGTGAATAAGGAAAAATATTTAGATTGCTGTTAGGGATTGTGCTGGTTTAGTAGAGATTATAGGTTCTCCTCCAAGATCTATTATTTAAATAGCACTGAATAGGCTTCCAATGCCAGTCATCGTTTCCTTTTGTTGAGTATGTCTTCAAGCCAGTGAGAGAGCTTTTGATTGCCCTCCTCTATTGGAAACTTGCATGGGACATTCTGGTACCATGAATGCTAGTCCTCAGGGAGGAGATGTCCAGATCAGCTCCAGATCAGGGTCCTCTGAACCCTGTTTCTGAAGTGCATGGTGTCTTTACCATCAGAGGCTTAATTTCCACCTCTTTGGGAACAATCAAGGCCAAGGGCTTTATGTTTTGGAATTGTCTCGGACAACCCTGACAGAGAAATCAAAAGAGAGCTTCTCATTGTATTAAGCTTTTTGATAGGTCGTCTTTGACTCTTGGAGGGAAAATTGACAGACTATATGAGAAAAAAATGTATATACACATATGTGTGTGTGCATGTGTGTGTATGAAAAAGTATGAAAAAAAATATATAGTATTTCATAACATATAGAACATTATAGCAGTTTTAAAAGATAATAGTTAACAGTATGAGTACATGTGGCATTTTTAGATATTATTATTATTTTACCCTACTCCTTTCTTCTGTACCTTACTCCCACTTCCTAAAGATCCTCCCTTTCCCATTCCTGATCAGATCACTTACACCATGCCTCTCTTCTCTATTGATCCCAGGGCCCTGCCCCTTCAGTGGTCCAGTTTTACTTTCTTGGTGTCTTTAATTACCACGGGATAGGTATTCACATCTATAGACTTCAATTTAAGAGCTTTGGATGAGTCATGTTTTGTATTTCTGAGTCTGAGTCTGAATCTGAGTTGCCTCATTCAATATGATCCTTTCTATTTCTATATATTTACCTGCAAAGTTCATGGTTCATAATATTTCATAGTGTACATACACCACATTTTATGTTGAGACCTGTGGAAGAAGAACAAGTGGCTCTAGAACCCATGTAATGTTAGCAGTCATGATGGGTGTGTCTCGGAGAGGCCCATCCCACAGACTGCATGTGCCCTGAGGACTTCCTGCTGTTGTAGATCATTATTCTGCCTTATTGTACTCACAAGCTTCATTACTTTCCTAATCTATGTGCTGTGTGCAAATTTTTAGGGGCTTCCAGTCCCTCAGTATCATTGACACTCACAATAATAATGCTTGATTTTTTTTTTTTCAGGCATTGCTACTGGACCAAATTACTCTAGACTGTCAGCAGTGACCATCACCCTCAGTATTTGGAAAAAGAAATTGTTAGTGAAGTTAGGTAAAGATGGTCTTGGTAGTGGTTTTCATGAAGAAAATCTTAAGGAATGATTTGAAGGTCAGAAAAACACTTATTAGTAGAACTAATTTTGAGGTCAGGGAATAAGAACTATGGGGCTCTAAGTAGCATTGGCTGACCTTGACTCTTACTGAGGCTGGACTGGTAATGATTGATTTTCTTTATACCCATTTTTGCCCTCAGTTTCCTGATATAGTTTAGTAAAAATTGCGGATGAATACTTGTACATTCTGAAGATTTAAAGTACAAATGACTGAATGATTTTATACAAAAGTTTAGATTTGTGATTCTTCAAGAGTTTTATAAGATTACTTTTTAAGATAAATGTTAAAATAATTGATCCTTTCTTTGTAACTTCAAGTTACTGTCTGTCAGTAAGAAAACTGGTTGAGAAAAATCACTTGCTTATTTACACTGTACCTGTATTATGTAATGTTTTTACATGCAAAGGTATTGGGGAACAGGCTGTTTTTTTTCATAATATTTCACTAGAAAAAAAATAGAATGTAGTCACATTGTAATTTTATACTGCTTGAAAGGTTTTGCTGGGATATATGAGCTGTGGGGAAATAAATAAAGTTGTTGGAGCCTACTCATTGGAGTTTGCTCCATCCATCAAAAATGTGTGTATGCTTATATGTAAAGTGGTTGAAGATTTGCTCTATTCATGTAATATTTGAGTATATCTGTCTGTCTGTCTGTCTGTCTGTCTGGGTATGTATGAAGTTGTTGGAGCTTGCCTGTCAGAGCTTAGTAAATTTGCTTCATCCATCCAGCGTTTGTGTGTGTGTGTGTGTGTGTGTGTGTGTGTGTGTGTGATTCTTTTCCCCTCTCCTTTTGTCTTTTGCAGGTCTTTTGTGGCCCTCAAAGAGTTTTTAGAACTGTTTCTTGCTGCACCCAAGGAGATTTTGCACAGGACTCTTGTGGGTTCCCAAAGGACATTTTTGTCATTCACCCAGAGAACATTCTCACCAGCCCCAGCTAAATGCTGACTCTATGCCTTGCCTTGGTTTATCCTGGGTGTCAAATATGGTTTTGGACAACTTTCATTATCTATTCATTTGTTTAAGGGCATTTAGGTTGTTTTTATATTTTAACAATTGTGAATGGAGCAACAATGACCAGATATCTGCGGAACAGGAAATTGAGTCCTTTGGGCATATGCTGAGGAGTTGCGTGGCTTGGGTCATCTGGTAGATTCATGTTTTATTTTATTGAGAATCGTCTATAATATTTCCTTAGTTGCTACGCCAGTTTGCAATTGCAGCAAAAGTGAGTGATTCTTCCCTTTTTGCCATGCCCCTTTCAGCATTTGCAGTCAGTTTTGTTGATCTTATTATTCTGGGTAGGTAAGATGAAATTTCAAAGTTGTTTTGGTTTACATTTCCCTAATTTTCAAGATGACGAATTTTTCTTTTATATATTTCTTACCCTATATGAATTTTTTAAGATGGTTTTTAATTGTCTATTTTCCATTCCACCTAGGGAAACCATACACTATTCTATACGTGGAGTGATTTTGCCTCAGGATGATTAAAAAAAAAAAACGAATGTTTATGGATTCATAACTGGATGTTTCATCAGTAAAGTAGTTTTCTTGTTTTCTTAATATATTTTCATCAGCCTGTGCCCTAGTCCTAGCTAGTATCACCTTGTTTTCTTTGTGAATAAGGTTGGCCTTTGTGACAAGGATTTTTTGTTTTGTTTTGTATTGTGTCATGAAACTACTATATCCAAAAGTAACAAAACCAACCCACTAAATAGTAATGATGATTTTTTTTTTTTTCATTACTGGATGACATAGAGTGATTTGTATTTCGGGTATAATTTAATGCTGCCACACAATACTACTGCTGAAACTATAGCCACATTCCTGTCCCCACCCTGTCTTCAATGTGTTAGCTTCTTTATAAGGCAAGTGATCCACCACAACCTAGAAATCATGAATTATTTGAGCCTTTGCACAATGAAAGTTAACCTGCTCACATCATCATCCGGACAAGAAAGATCTTCATGATATCCTTCAGGGACACAATTACTCCAATTTCTAAGTTCTCAGAGTGAACGCCACACAGCTCCAGAGCAGCACAATGAGGTGGCTATTTGCTACTTGTTTCAGAACAGCATCACATTTTAGAGTATCCTGCAAATGCTTAAGTTTATTCATATGGCAACACACTATTCTTGTGTTGAATGTCCTTTTGAAAACTCATGTTCAAAGTTAATTTCTTTCTTTAATGCAAGTGTTGAGATAAGGAACAAATCTCTAACAGAATCTACCTAGGAGTAGATTTAAGCCATTATCAAAGGAGTGTGTTGATTACAAGAGGGGAAACCTACTTTGCTGGCATCCTCCCTCCTCTGCTCCTTTCTGTTTCTCACTTTATTCCTTCATTACCTGTTTCTGTGTCCTTTTTTTTTTTTATTTAACTGTCTCACTAAAGCACTTCTGTCATATTATGACATTGTCAGAGGACACTCATCAATCGTGGATTTTCTAGTCACCAACAGTGAGCCAATAAATTGATAGTATTTGTGTTATTTTATACACCTGAAAATTTAACAGCACAGAATGGTATAAAAGATATCTTAGAGTCCCGGGAGGGGGTGGTGAAAGAAAGCAATTTTTGTACACCATTCTTAGCTTTTGAAACTCCTCAGTGGAAAAGAAGGATGGTTATAGTGCATTCAGAGGGTGAGCATCACAGACAACATCACAAACCAAAACCAGGACAGTTTCAAGCAACTATGTAAGAATGAACAAACGTCTTTCCCCAAACAAGTCCAATATGCCCCTATTTGTCTCTTAGCAGAATAAATAGCTTTTAAGTCAATTCCCGACTCAAACACTGAAGTCAAAGAACTACTTTATGTTATTCCTTTTCACTAATTTATGTGAAAGGAGGTGAGACCACATCAGTCAATCTTTTACTCAAATCTAGGGGAAGATCAGCTTACCCTGAAACACATGGAAAGCATATAGAAGTTTTTGTTTAGCAACCCACAGAAAGAGAACATACTGAGTTGGAAACCTACTGTACCTTGACAATGCGTACATTTCCATCTTTTTAGGCCTGTATTCTTTCACACCCACAGGTCATTACATGGTGCACCTTCAGTCTTCATAGGATTTTCAGTCCACCACCAAAATTCCTCTCTGTGACTATTGTGTCTACATTTCATTATGACTTTTATGTTAGACTCTTTAAGAATTATATTCTGTGAATATTATCAGAATTTCTGCACATATGTGGATTTAGGAAGGTGATTTTTGGCATATAATGTGCAAACTAATTATGATAATCATTTTCAAAGAAAGTGACGTGGATATAAATGAATAGCCCAGAAGAAGGTTCACAAGTGAAATGATTCTAAATACCACCTTGGAGGAAATAATAGAAGGTAATCCTGAATACCTCAAGTAAGAAAAGTTATGTGAACCTAGCTAGTATATTTAGAAAAGCTGTTCCTAACTGAGAAAATTACGATCTTTATGATGTGCTGATAAGTGGTTGTGTCTCTCCTTTAATGATTGTAAATGCTTGTCTCTGTCTGTGCTGAGAAAGACAAATGATCCTGATTGCCCACTTTCCTAATAAACCAAGAGTTCTGGAAAAAAAAAAAGAATTATATTCTGTTACCTGGGAAAATGTCTTATTCTATTCTGATAGTGTCTGCATGTCAAGCTGTCTTTCACTGTGCTAACTTTAGACAATCCTTTAGATCCAGTACTCATACACAGAATGAGAGACCAGATGATTTCTACCCTGCATTCAGTCTTAATTCACTGTCTCCAAATTTAATAGGAGCTCCAGAAACAAACACAAAAAAAAATTGAAAGAGAAACCTTCCTCTTGTTATTGCAGGCTTTCTCTGCAATAACAGTGCTTACTGTCACTTTTTGGCTTTTATATATAATATAAAAAAATGAATATAAAATTTGTCTTATTGTTTATGACAGCTTTATGAAATTTAGTGTATATCTGATATTTAATGAATGAGAAAATAGAAGTCCAAAGGAGCTAAATATCATTCTGAACATATTTATATAATAAGTGCTAGGCAATTAGATACTCCCAGAATGAATATGACACAAGAGATGAAGAAAGTAGGCTGAGAAAATGCCAGCCAGTAAGCAGCATTGTTCTATGCTCTCTGCTTCAATTCCTGCCTATAGTTTCCTGCTCTGCTTGAGGTCCTGCCCTACCTTCCCTTCATGATGAATTGTGAGCTATAAATGAAATAAACACTTTCCCTTTCAAATTGCTTTTGGTATTAATAACAACAAAATAATACAAGAAACAAGACAAGAGTAAAAATAAAAGCTACAGAACCTTGAAAAGAGGAAATGATCTATGGATTGGTTTTTGAAGACTGGAGAAAAAAAAAATCATCCAGTAAATCTTGTATAATCTCAAATGCAGAAAACAAAACAACAATTAAAAAACTAAACAACTATCTTGTTGGGTGACATTCTAAAAGGGAAATCTTCATATAGCAAGAATTCAATAGAGCATGGATATGAAAGCCAACCTTGAATAGCAAACACATATTCAACGTTGAACTTCATTTACCTCTATTTTGTCATGTCTGTGACATTGGTACTATCGAGCTATGTACAGAAGCCAAAATAACCAGCTTACAATTTATTCCCATTGCAACAGGCTACTACAAAACTGTTACAGATTGATAATGCCTTTTCTTTATCTGTGATTCAATCTGAGTTTAACCCAGATTGCTTAACTTGGCTTGCTTGGGAAAATAGAACAGTCTCAAATTAAAGACTTACATCCTGAAGAGATGCTTACTGCTTTTACTCTTTGACTAACTTCAACTACACCAAAGCAAATCATGGAAAGTTGTATAAGACCAGGAGAAAATCTAGGATATCAAAGGTGACTTTAGCCATTGCAGATGAGGTACTGGATGTGTAGGGGAGATATCTTAGAACCTCAGCCTAGTGAAGACCCTAGGTAGCTACCGGCAGTGCCAGAATAAACCCAGGCAATGGTGGAATGAGCAGACACTAACAGCCATCTGGGTCTTGGCATCAAATTAAGACTGAAGAATAAGGAGATGTAATGAACACATGGTAATGTTCACTTCTGGAAAGAGTCTTGTCTGTAGGTGTAAATGTGACATCTCAGCACAACCAAAAAATATATGCATATCCATCATCTCGTGAAGTTCCTTCTTGCCCTTTAGTTATACCCTTTCCTGATCCTTCCCCATAACACTACCATCCATACCAAACAAATGAGCTACTTTTCTGTTTTATAAATTAGTGAACATTTTCCTGCAGTTTTATGAGTTAAATCATGCAATATGTCTGCTTGGGGGTAGTAGGTTGACTTCTTTATGTAGGTTTATTTATTTTCAACTTTTTCTATGTCATATCAGTAACTCAGTTCACTGTATTACTGAGTATGACTCTGTCTCATTGATATACCAGAGATCGTCTCTGTGTTTACACATTAATGGACTTGAGGTAAAATACAAAGACAGAGAATTTCAGTGACATGGGAGGAAAATGTGGAAGATGTACAAGGCTCTGCTCTGGGGATCTGATCTGCTTTTAATGTTGAAGAAGGCAGGAGACTTCAAAGTCACTGTCAAGAAGCAAATGTCATGCTGGGCGGTGGTGGCGCACGCCTTTAATCCCAGCACTTGGGAGGCAGAGGCAGGTGGATTTCTGAGTTCGAGGCCAGCCTGGTCTACAGAGTGAGTTCCAGGACAGCCAGGACTACACAGAGAAACCTTGTCTCGAAAAACAAAGAAAAAAAAAAACAAGAAGAAGAAGAAGAAGAAGAAGAAGAAGAAGAAGAAGAAGAAGAAGAAGAAGAAGAAGAAGAAGAAGAAGAAGAAGAAGAAGAAACAGCAAATGGCACACATAATGCATGTTTTCCAAGAGACAACATGTCAAGGACCGTAAACAAACTGTATTGACCCATGTTCGGGTGTTTGTTTTTACTCTTACAGTGAACTGAATATTTAAGTATCCTCCATTTGCAGGTTGAAGTCCTAACCCTCAGCATGCTGATGTATCAGCACTGTCCTCTAGGTGCGGCAAAATGCTTGCTGTCTTAAAATTAGAATAGCCATGAGTACCCAAAAGTTTGGCCTGCAAACACTTCTTTTTGGTAGAGACTGAAGCTGTAGAAGGCCTCTCAGGACACGGCATATGAGATACATCAGAAACACAAGACTGTCTGTCCCTGAGGATGTAGACACAGTTAACAGCTAGCAGTAGAAGGCACTCTTTCAGTAGTGGGGCTACCCATAAATTGCTCTTACTCCTATAATGAACGCCTATCAACATGGCTGAAACTATATCTATTTAATCACATTGATTCACAAAACTAAACTTGGGTGGAATAATTTTCTTCATCCCTCATTGTTGAATAGAAATTTGTTCTCATACCCTTCCCATGGGGTGGGGGGCATGCAATAGTTGATGAGTTTGAAAGTGGAGAGTCTGGATGAGATCAATGCCCTTAGATGAAGAGACTGAAGCCCTCTTTTTCACCATCATGTGAGGATACAACACACAAGGAAACCATAACATAAACTATAAAAGTAAGAATAGGTTCCACAGTAGATTGGCCTCTGGATACTCACTTGTCAGAACTTTTAGAAATAAACTCCTCTAATCTGCTCATCTTTGGTAGTTTGTTATAGCACTTCTAGCTGGCTAAGCTCTCTCCCACCAATGTTTTGCAATCTTGCATGTTTTGACAAATTTATTGTAATGAATTCCTTGTGTGGTATGTGCATGAACTTTTTATTGGAGTTTATTGGATGGGAATTGTCATAATTGTACGTTCTTGTAACTAATGTTTTCAATTTCAATTCCAGATTACTTATTATTAAAGTATAGAAAGAACAGATTTGTATATATAAACATTATCATACAACCTAGAAAGCTCATTAATTTATAGGTTCATTAGTATTTTCTATATAAACAAATTCTACAGAAAAAGTTTTGTTTCTTTCCACCTTCAGATCTGAATGATTTCATACTGTTTACCTCATCTTTGCTGTGGATAGCATGAATTGGGATAGAAAGGACTGGACACTTTCGGTTTCTTGACAAACTCAGTTATAACTCACTGGGGATTAGACTCTTCATTCTGTTTCTTGTTTGTTGAAAGATTTGTCTAAATAGTTTTTAGCAGCTAGAGAGGCCTTCATATTGTAACAGAACAGACTAAAATTACAGAAAAAAATAAAAGTAAATTTATGAAAAAGAGAAGAACAGAGTTTCCCCAGGAATTGAGAGCTTTCCTTAGCTGAACATTGCTGTATAGAGAAAAGGGAAGTCCCACCAGATTCAGCCGGTGACTCACCTCCATTATTCATATGTAAACCAATCTTCCTTTAGTGTTCTGTCTCCCAGGATCATCTTTCCTTTACCGTTACTACATCAATAGGGATGTAGGATGACTCAGGGTCTGACAGAGAATGTCCTCACCCTTCAAGAGACTTCCACAGAAAACAAAGTATTTCCCCCAAGCCTAGAAACTTTCTATTAACATCCTTCTAAATAAAAAACAAGCAAACAAACAACAACAAACCAAAACAAAATAAAAAATAAACAGCAAAAAAATAAGACTTGTCAGCTTTCTAAGATGAGGGTACAGACTTCTGTGAGGTATATAGTCTACACTATTTTCTCAAACTCACACTTGAATTAAGCTATATCTTCCACTCCTCACTGTCTTCTGGCTTGATTGGGTAGAGGCAGTGGGTAGTTTGACCTCAAGACAATGTGAAGGTAGGATGGGTTTGAGGTCTCCTAACATACTGAATTTCAGGGACTGATTTTGGAGTAGTAAAAGTATATTCTCAGCTGAAGCACGTTCCATCCTCATAAACTACTGTAATGGGTTTACTAAAATACTAATGTTATTTGTAAGGTCCAGGCATCCATGCTGTTCTTTCCTGGCATTATCATAATGAGTTTGTTCCATGGGCAATGAAGTAGCCTCCCTTCTTAAAGTGTTCATAAACTAAGGTGGGTTCATTTCATTCTTTTTTAAATAGTCACTGGAGTTCATCACTGAAGCCAATCAACTTGAGGGTCCTTTATGGAAAGAATTTTAAAGCTAAACCTCAGACACTTAAATTAATATGAGACAGTTTATGTGGACCAGTGCCTCCTCAGGAGCTTTGGAAGCTTATCTCTCAGTAAAGTTTACGCAAGTTGTCAATTTAATTTTCATTAGTTTCTCCCAATACTTTGTTATTCTTTCAGCATCCGAAAGCCTCACCTCTAACCTTCT
This sequence comes from Arvicanthis niloticus, assembly GCF_011762505.2. Classification (NCBI taxonomy): domain Eukaryota; kingdom Metazoa; phylum Chordata; class Mammalia; order Rodentia; family Muridae; genus Arvicanthis; species Arvicanthis niloticus. The sequence goes on along the minus strand of NC_047661.1, from coordinate 103,493,568 downwards.
TGTTGCTCATTTGTGACTTCTTTGATTTTTTATGTCTGACCAGTCTCTCTGCACTTGTCACAGCTATTGATCTCACAGCATTCTGTTCCATTGATTTTTCTCTATTGTTTTTCTGTGTTCCATTTTATTGATCCCCTTGTTCCTTTGTTATTTACTTTCCAGCTTAATTTGGATTTAATTTCCTTTCTTTTTCTTTGCTTTTAGCTGAATTATCCACTGAACTGTTTTCTAATACAGACCTTTACTTTGAATGGCTTTTTTTGGTAAGCAATGATGTGTTATCTACTACCCACATACATCGTGTTTTTATTTTCACTTAGATAATGTATGCTTGCTTATTTTTATTGCAAGTTTTGCTTTGGCCCTTGCTTTGTCTAGAAGTCTGCTATTTATTTTCCAGATGTTAACAGTTTTGTTGATATCCTCAAATTTATTTCTAATTCAATTTGTCTTTATTGTGATTTTGTTGCAGTTTATAGCAATTAGGTAAGTAATAAAGATTTTATACATTCTGTGAAACTGTTATAGATACTGTGTCAGTCTTAGTTTTATAAGAAAACAGGAACGTAACATATAAGTTAGATCATGCATACATTGTTAATTTTCAAGAAATATGGAAGGTGAACTCGTAACAGAAAAAAATGATGTGAATTCTAGAAAAGCAATGAAAATATGTGAGTTTCTTACCACATGTAAGCAGTTGACTCATAAATAATTTAAAATTCCTTTAGAATCCTCTTTTTTTGTCTCGTGTGTGCACATTGCCTGGCTAAAGACAAATATTCCATGAGAATTCTCAATTATAAATCCAATTAATTAGATGATGAAATATAATCTAGGAAAATAGCTTATAGGCATTAAGGATTTAGAGAAACAACAAAATAAGATCACTTAAAATCTCTCTTCAAAATATCGTACAATAAGATAAGAAATCAACATCTCTTTCTTGTCCTACCAAAGGCTATTCTCCTGAGCCTTTATAATTTAATGACCATACTGTAAGAAACCCAATAAACCAGCATAACAGATATCTTAGTCAGTTTTCTATTGCTGTGAAGAGACATCTTAACCACAGTAACTCTTATATAAAAAAGCATTTAATTAGGGTTTTCTTACAGTATCAGAGGTTCACTCTTCCATCATCATCATGGTGGGGGCATCGCAGCACATAGGCAGACATGGTGCTAGAGATGGTGATAGTTCTACATCCACAGGCAACAGGAAGAGAGAAAGCCACTAGGCCTAACTTGGTTCCATGACCCTCAAGTCCCATCCCCAGTGACACACTTCTTCCAAAGAGACCACGTCTATACCACAACTCCTAAGCCCTCTCAAGTATTGCCAATTTTTACCAATCATTCAAATATAAGAGCTTATAGGGGACGTTTTTTTGTTTGTTTTTTGTTTGTTTTTTTTTTTTGGTTTTTTCGAGACAGGGTTTCTCTGTGTAGTTCTGGCTGTCCTGGAACTCACTCTGTAGACCAGGCTGGCCTCGAACTCAGAAATCCACCTGCCTCTGCCTCCCAAGTGCTGGGATTAAAGGTGTGCGCCACCACCCCCACCCCCCCCCCCCCAGTTTTAGGGGACATTCTTATTCAAACCAACACAATAGACTAGGTACTATAATGGTTAACAATACATTTAAAGTTTAAAGTTACTATGAAGGAGGAGAAGGAGAAAAAGAAGGGGGAAGAGGAGGAGGAGGAGGAGAAAGAGGAGAAGGAGGAGGAGGAGGAGGAGGAGGAGGAGGAGGAGGAGGAGGAGGAGGAGGAGGAGGAGGAGGAGGAGAAGGAGAAGGAGAAGGAGAAGGAGAAGGAGAAGGAGAAGGAGAAGGAGAAGGAGAAGGAGAAGGAGAAGGAGAAGGAGAAGGAGAAGGAGAAGGAGAAGAAGAAGAAGAAGAAGAAGAAGAAGAAGAAGAAGAAGAAGAAGAAGAAGAAGAAGAAGAAGAAGAAGAAGAAGAAGAAGAAGAAGAAAAGAAGATTCAGCTGCCTCAGAATCTCTGAATGTAAGTCTCCTACTGTGTACTGTGTGCTGTATCCTAGTGGTCCACTTCCTATTTTTCTTAGATATTGAGGACTATTGTTAAGCTGATTGATACTGTAATTTTTTTTTGTTCCTACAAGATAGTAGTTTATAAAGTTAATTGTTATTTGTGCCTTTGAAATCAAAATTGTTTACTCTCTCTGCTCAAAAGAAGATTTGGACAACTGCAAGACATATATGTTAAAACTAGACCCTACCATCTTGTGGATTTTGCCTTCATAAGCTACGGGCTGATATGGCTAAGGCTGAATTTTGGGAGTACTCTCAGGTACATTCCTGGCCACACATTTAGTGCCAGAACCTAACTGAAAACCTCTTTTTATTAAAATTTATTTATGGTCATTGTGAGACTCTGAGCAACTCTAGACCTAAAATCTTACAAACACTGCTATTTTTCCCCACAGTGCCCTAGCACATGTCCGAGTATTTCTTTTAGTTGAGTTATTGAACTGGTCTGCATATGCAAATTGTATGCTGTGCAAAAAGCACGCAATGCTTCACAGTTTCCCCAGTTCACAAAATAACAATCTGTACATTTAAAAAGCACTTCCATGGATAAGTTCTTTTTGACTCTTGAAATACTTCTTAATTTTAGCAAGAGAAGCATCACCATCTACTAAAACTTGTAAAAGTTGTTTCATATTTTGCTATAACATATCAGAAATATTAATTTAACCCCACATTTCTAAGTTATGATTTTGTGAGTGAATTGACTTCAACTTTTTAAATTTATTTCTCAGCTTCCCACTACTAATTCTGAGTTATTGGTCCTTCTCTGATAAATTACAGTTCTCTCTCTATTTTTCAAGCTTTAAAACATCAGATGAACCCGTTTATAATATATTTTTCTCTAGAGATGGCTAGCAAAGCTGACTGCTCTCTAGATCTTTTGATCAAGTACAGCTTACAGTTGATGAGAGCACAAAGAAAAAAATCAATCAAAAGAAGCAACTGCTTTAAAAGAATTTTTATATGGCTTGCATATCTAGGTATAAAAATTATTTCTTAAGTTTTTAAGCTAAAGATTTTTAACTGACTTTTTTTGAGAAATCAATGTCATTGTAAGGTTAAGAACTAGGCTGAAAATGCCTTGTGGAACTTCATGGATTGTGCTTGTTTTGATAATAATTATAAATGCTAAATTTTAAGGTATGAATAATAAACGAAAAATAAAATTGAACTCCTAGAGTAAATGGTGTCTAAATGAATTCTAAACTTAAATGATAAAAAAAACAAGGCCCATATTAATCTTTACTGATTAGATACTTTAGGAAACAATGTATATATAAAGCCTTTGCTATTCATAACATTGCCAGATTTTAAGGTCCATGAAGAGTAGCTTTAATAAGATAAAGATATCAAATTTTACATGTATTATTATATGTGACCTTGAGATAATGATGAATAATTACTAGACTATTTTTATTAGAACATTTTTGTTATCATTTTCTGTGAAATTGAGTTCATTTTACATGCCATTTTAGGGAAAGTATTTGGCCTTGAACCTTGGTTCTCTACCTTCAATTTTATAATAGCAGATAATGACCAATTTAGTGTGTATGGGGTATGTTGTTTTTAGAAATGATGTCAATTCCCATCATTAAATTTTTCCTACAGACTGGCTTTGCTGATTGCATTTACTTCAGCTGAGGTTGAGATGACCTTCTTGGGTACACAGTTCCTTCAGTAAGCCTCAGTCTGTTTACTGTGTAGCTGTAAAGGTTTGTATTGAATTCATAACATAAAAAGAGTTATTTGCTAAGTATTTTCCAGAGTCCCTACTGTCAGTTACCATTACATAACACCAACAGCAGGATGAGAAAATAAGAACATTATAGGAGAATTTCTCATAAGACATACCTCTAAAATAGTGAGACAAATGTTTTTGTGTAGGTTTTGTTCTGCTTTGTTTTTGTTGGACAATTTTCTAATGGAAATGGCTTGAGTTTTCAAGACTGTTATATAACATAACAAAACATTACATACACAAACTCTCATAAAAACAGAGTGCACAGTTTCAAAGATTCATGGACCTTCCTTGAAGCTTAAGGTAGATCCATGATTCCAGGTAAAGATACTCTTTACTGAAGGTATTCTAAGGTATATTAGTAACCTAGTAGACCTACATTCCCAAGCATGTTTGGCTCTCTAATTAAATCTCTTATATTATTAGTTGTGTCAACAGTTTGTGTTTATTCTTGTAGATGTTACCATCAGGGTGTGTTCTATTCTAAATCATAAATAGAGTCGATTTTTTTAGACTATGACTTGATTTAACAGACTCCATTTTACAAGCAGCGTTTAAGGACATTTTGAGGATGAAGGGTAACTCTGCACCTTGATAGACACAGAAACACCAGAGTCTGTCTGACATCACCCATATGGCACAAGCTGATAAACAATTTTATGCCTTGAAGTAGAACATATACTACCCTATAAATTCATCAAAGTAAATCGAGACTATTGGAACCCATGGGTGTATTAAAATCATATCAGAAACAAACACATGCCTGAGAACTTAACAGACACATCAGAAAAACCCACACCAGGGTTCCAGGAATGGGAGGATACCTGTTACTGTAATAATAACATCTCTAATAAGCTGTCATCTGCCTAGCCAATGGCTGTGCCAAGGGACTAACAGTAATGGAACTTCTAATAATCCCAAAGACTTCATCTCACCATGGTCTCTGCTATTGATTTAGTATACTCAGATTCCCTTCATCTATCTATATGCTTGTTTGTCCATCTGGCCTTACCATCCATCTTCCTATTAATCTGTCTAGAACCAGGCCTGCACTTCCTCTCTCCATCCTACCTCACATCTCACTTCTTCCGCTTCACTTTGACTTTGTAATCTGACTCTATGACAGCAACAGCAACAAGAGGTTCATTATCTTCTTTCTGCAGAGGCTCTCTCTCCCTTATGAGTTACTTCTCTTGCTATCTGTGATAAAAAAAAAACCCAAACAACCAACCAAACAACAACAACAATAACAAACATGATCAAGAGCAATTTAGAGAAGAGAAAGTTGTATTTTGTCAATTTTTTGTTACTTAATAAATTCTGACACAATGCAGAGACAAAGATGATGTTTGTCTTTATTTATCACATAGGACATCTGCAATAGTGAGAATGCAGTTGGGCACAGTATTAGTTTGTTCACTCTCTTGAAATATCCTCAGAGAAGAAACTTCTAATTTCAGAAACAATATATTATTATAGACAACACTAAAAATACAACTGTAACTCTCAGGCATTTGATTATGATTTAGTTCTAGAGTAGTTCCAAGACTGACTTCCATTATGCAGATAGTCATTCACTCAGTGTTTTGAACTTTGCCTCATTCGTGATCCCATGCTACATGGACCTTTCCTTTTCCGTTTCCTTTTCCACATTTCTTTCACCACTTCTCACTTGGGTACAGCACTGTAAATAGAAACAGCATCCTACACCCCATTTAGAAATGATATTTTCATTTATAAACTGGTGATTTTACTTTATTTTATTTATTTACTTTTGAGGAAAATAAGTCAGCTGTTTTCATTTTTCTCACTAAGCATCAGAACAGTGGTAGGATGATGATGACACAGATGATCTGGGTTCAAACATCATCCTCACCATGTTTAACAATCCGTAGAAAATTCCGTAATCTCTGAGAGTTCCATTTCTCAACCATTAAGTGGAGGAAAAAACTCTGCTAAATTTCTCTTACTCACCACACGCATGTTCCAATTCTTTGACAATCTCAAAGGAATTTATTAGGCGATGCTATAATTGTAGACCTTGATATGCTGAATTGTTAATAAACTTGGCAAAGAATAAAATGTTACAGGTTAAAATCTAGGCCCAATTCAACTCTAAAATTATCCACTATTTTTATTTAAGACATACTAATTTTTAATAAAAATTCATAAAAACACATCTAGAATAATATAATATATACTATTAAATTAAAATTAACAAGTAAATACAAATTAATTAGTAAGACTCAGAACTAAAAAAAAAAAAAATGTGTCCTATATTTAGGAATGTTTCCCACTTACGGCCATCATTTTCTCAATTTAACCAGGACCATCCATGCTGGGAGCATAATATTGTGGGAATTTTTATGAAAATAACACTTTCCTCTAATTTGAACATGTACAGTGCTTTCCTTTCTGTAAACAAATGCAATAGATTAAAAGAATTTCCTGTAAGGCTAGGTAGCTGGAAAGTGAGAAGTTGAGATTGTGTTTTAGCCATTAGTGTTAGTCTGAGCTCTTCACAATTTTAAAGCACTGGAAGAGAACAGAGGAAAACCCATCTCTCTGGGGAATTCCCTTCTGATAGAAGAAATAAAGTGTTCTCTCAAGGTTGAACCCCTTGTGTTTCACCTGACGCAAGGCAAGATATCACCCAGGGCTCAGGCTTCACCAGGGTCCACAGAAATATGGATCACTGATATATTGTGTGAGACTGGTAGTTGGGTGAAAGTATGTGTTTCCTTTCACCAAAGCAGACAAACAAATAAAAAACCAAACCAAAACAAACAGAAAAAACAGAAAACTTCTAATGTTAAGATTAGCTGCATAGGGGTGAACTTATATGTTGACAACATTAAACCCACAGACTGTAAATGTTGCTTTTATTTCCTCAGAAGAAGTGATACAATAAGTGATTTATAAATACATGGATAGGGCTGAGCCCAGAGTTTTTCTCTCTGATTATTCCTAAGCCTATGCTTGGAAGTTTCTAGCTTCCATGCAATCTAATCTTCTGCAAATCCAGACTTTGAAGGTTTCAGCTTCCAGCCTCTGTCTGTTTACCTAGGCCTAGAATATTTCAACCCCTGAGACTTACTGCTCCATAAATTCATTCTTTCTAGTTCTTTCTGAATTCTGTCTGGGTGGTTCAACTCAGCTGTTCTTGGTCAAACTGACTGATTCAGTCTGGCTTCTCTCTGCTTCTCAATGAATTGAGCTGACTGAAATTCAAAGAAGTTATTAATCCTTTGATAAGCCAGTGTGTAACTGATCCAGAAGATTAAAAGCATGAGATAACATGAGGAGTGTTGAAGAGTAGGGTAATATGTTTAGTCAGCAGTGTTAGAAAAAAATTAATTAAAACATGGAGGTCCTTGCTTGATGCAGCTTTAGACCCTAAAGTGCATACTGAATATATGTGTTTGGTTACTAGCTTTGGAACTGATAAGAAATAACGGTAAGAAAAATATGTAAAAATATCACTTGTAAACGAATAATTATAGAGCAATTAGACTATGCTTGATAAACATACTTATTCCTAAAGAAAAATTTCTGATGCTCAACATGCCAAGTTGCAATGTTAATTTTTAGCTATATAGGAAGTGGAATACATAAAATTGCCTTCTGTATTTGAAAATTAGGGTTATTCTCACATGTTTAAAATCCTTACACTACAGGAAGTAGACATTGATTTCTGCTTATTGAAGTAAGAACTTTGAGATGTTTTTGATGGCATCTTTTGAAAAAAAGGAATGGTACAGAAACCTAAAGTTTACAGATGCCTGAAATGATTATTCTTGACATGTTAACAATTCATTCCTGTATTCATTAAAACACAAACATGGAAGAGGGAGTCTAAAGGCAAAATAAAACGAGAAAATGAAACAGGAATGCTGGTCACTCTATTAGAAAGACCTTATATGCTTATTGTTAATATTTTTAGAGAAATTATTTTACCTTTCAATATTATAATAGAAAACATTCCATTTGTTGTTTTTTGATGAGCTGGACACTAGTAAGTTCAGACATACAGTCAATTTCAAATATCACTTTGCTCTATACATACAAGCTGAAGTTTAGGAAGTAAAAATAAAGAAGTAAATAAAAAGTATTGTGAATCTTTATATAAAACTTTAAATTTTAGATTTTTATCATGAAATTAAACACTGAGTAGTTAAAAGGCAAAAAAAAAAAATTAAGGGAATAAGTGTAAAATTCTACAAACTAGAACACTTCTAGCACAAGCCAAAAAAAAAAAAACAAAAAAAAAAAAAAAACAAAAAAACCAAACAAACAAAAAAAACCAATAACAGGGTGTTTTTACTCTCAAAACTAAAACATAAAATTTCTTCACTGGTTCATTATTTTGTAGGGCCCTTCATTCTCATTACATGGATGAATAATCAAATGTTCAACCAACATGTCTTAAAATATTTTATTACTTTTTAATAACTTTATACATTTTAGTTTGAACACATTTCTCCCTTTCCCTCCATTTCCTCTCGGATCCCCATCCCCATTCCATACCTATTTAACTTTGTGTCTCCATTTATTTTTTGAACCCATCATGCTCCATTAGTGCTGGCCTATATGGTTTTTGGTGCATTGGCATGCTCTGACGTGTATTAGACGTACAAGGAATAACATTGACTTTATATCTTAATCTCAAACTCCAATTCTGTTTCATAAATTGCCCGGTTCAGAAAATCTTTCCAGTGTCAAAACCACAAGTCCTTGTTTGACCTGAATCAAGACCCCTAAAAGCACAGGGCACCTCCTTACGGTTGCTGAATGTGGCAGTGTTGGAGCTATGTCTCTGTCACTTCACCCTGATAATGTCACCAAGAATCTCACAAGAAGAAAGCAAGCTATTATTAACATTAAAAGCACAAGGATTTCTATAATGGCATCCTTGAAATACTTTAGAGCTAACATTAGACCAATTTCAGTATTTTGTAATAATGCTGACCATAAACTGTATGACAAGCATCCTCTTTATCCTGGAGTCCTCCAACTGGGTGTTGGTTTGTTTTTAGTTTTTATTTTATTTATTTATTTACTAACTTTCCAAGTTCAAACTGCTAGAGTGATACCACCAAAGAAGTAAGACTGAAGACAGCCCTGGTAGTGCAGATGTGGAGCATAAACAGAGCTTTGAACAGACTTAGGATAAACACAGCTTTGCGCTTTCAGAAATTAAAGAAACAAGATTATATAAACAAGAATGTCATACCTGACTTTACATTTCCCCAAGTTTCCATAAAATAGCCAATGAAAGTTGAGCTGTTAGAAAGACAAACAAACCTCTGAGTAATAATTGTCCAAATATTTTCCCTCTTCCCCCAACAATTTCCATTTAAAATACATGTTGGGATGCCTAGTTGCTGTACTTGCATAAGCCACTGTACAATGTATTCATGCCCTCTCAACGAGTTGCTGTGAACCTCCTATAAGCCAACTCTTAGAGTAACCACAATATAGTCTCTTTTTCATGCTGTTCAGTCTAACAGAAAAATCATCAGAACAAATCTTAAGAAAACATGATATGTTAGATGGAAAGAAATACAATAAACCACAGCAGCAACAAGATAAAGCAAGCAATGTATTTAGAAACCAGTAGCCATAGAGTGCACTACTTTATGAGGGCAGTAGTGAAAGCTCGGTGCTGATGACGTTTTATGAGAGGCCCGGCAGGTGTGAGAAAGTGAGTCAGGCACATTTGGAGGAAAAATACTATTCATAGAGAATTAGAGGAAGTTCAAGTTGTTTGGCATGCTGGAGCATGCATAAAGAGGTTAGCTGATGAAAACAATATATAAAAAGTCATTCGGAGTGGTGGAGAGTGGTGGGAAGGTCAGTAGGAATTACAGACTTCTCAGGGGCTTTGATTTGCATTGTACAAGTGGTGGTAAATATCTAGTGCTTGTCAGGGAGGAAGTAGTGGTCCATCACCCAAGTTGCTACACTGAGAGCAAGCTAGAGTTGCCAACGTCAGTGGGAAGAATATTGAAACAGCTTTAGCAAAGATGGCAGCAAGTTCTTGAGGTGTAGGTGGGCACTTGGCCTGGGAACAGCAAAGGCAGAAGAGACAGAGAACAATGTTAAGGAGGAGTTAAAGGTTCAGCTAAAGCATAATCATAGTTTTAATATGAAGTATGAAGACAGAAAATATGAGGAATGTGGCTGAAAATTTTCATCCTCTCCCTCCCCAAACTGTGTGAAGAAAGCAGTATTTTAGTAGGATAAAAGAATGTGGATTTCGGGGTAAAGCGGATCATTAAATTATTCTGATTCCAGCATCTCAATTTTAAAGTACCCTCTAGTAATAATTAAAAAAAAAAGACAGTAGGAAGGAGATAGAAGTCAAACAGCAGTAATGCAAGGCACCAGAAGGATCACTGAGTATATGGAACATAGGAAAGAAAAAAAGGAAAGAATAGAATTTTAAAGTGATACAATTAAATCACTTAAATATATTAAATATATTACTAGTCACAGAATTGCGTTAAGTTCAAAGTACCTTCAAAATATTTGAATAAGCATTAACTTTTATGAACATGGATACATGGTTTATACTACAAACCTGTATTTTCAAATTGTGAAAGTTAACCTCCATAAATTATGGAGGTTAAAATTTTATGGTTAAGACTATAAAAAGACAGAGAATGTCCTTACTTTGGAACTATTACTTCATTAGCTCTTATAGTTCCTTGTAAATTAAGCATACTTAAATGAATACACCGCTTTGTCAGTTAATAGTGCAGAAAGCAAATTAAATCATTATTTCAAAATTGTTCTTCTGTTTAGCCACTCACAGGATTTTACCTGAGAGTTTCCAGAGAGTCAAAAAGTCCTCTCAGCAAAATCCAACTGAGAGCAATTAAAGGACAATATTTTCCTTATAAACTTGAAAGAATCTAGTGTTAGAACTACCATGAAACCCTGTCCAAGGGTGTACTGAGTAATATTTATAGAAAAGGCACACTAATTTTTCCTGAAAAGAAACACTGTAAAATAATTGCATGCTTATACCTAAGATTATTTGTTAATGACTAGAAAAATGTAAGAGAAATATCAAGTTGCTGGACCTCTACATATCTAAGCAAGTAGTCAGAAATGGCCATAAATATAAGCCCCTTTCATGGAGGGTTATTTGGAGATAGGTTTTTAAACTAGATTTAATAAGAACAACTTTTTTGTTGTTGTTGTTTGATTTTACCTTTTATTGTGAAACATCTTCAAAAACATGTAAAGGTAGCCATTACATAAACCCCAAGTACATGCTCCCATACTCAACAGCCAGCAGCACCCTTCCATCAGTGTTTCCCCTATGTCTCCCAACAGTCTCTGTGCTTTCTCTTTTTTTCCTTTTTTATTATTATCAAATCATACTTTTTACTTTTTAACACAGGAGCTATAAACAGAAAAATGCAGGATGTGGGGAAGGGGATGACACAGGAGCATAGGTGAAGAACAAAGTTTTAAAACAGTACAAACATACACCATGAATTACTTTGTTAAGCTATAAGCATACTTTGTTCCCATAGTAACAATTAAAACCAATACAGAGAAAAATGAATAGTTTCAGAGCTTTGGTATGAATTTTCTCCCCAAGTAGTTCAATGCAATTTGCAGTACTTTTTTAGATGTAAATACTAAAGTGAATGATATTGGTTAGGATGTCTCCTTTTCACAGTTAAATACATACATTCATTTTTCAAGCTGCCGCGGTTTAGGGAACATCTGAGAGAAAGTTAGCACTAACTAGAAACAAATCTGTTCTAAGAAGAAAAATGTGCAACTCATCATCATCTCAAAAAAGCCAGCATCCCAAGTCGTTTGTTTCCTCAATGGCCGGTCTTAGGGTTCAACTTACATCAGTGCCACAGTGTGCCACTACATCATAGAAACCTACTTGTCAGATGAACATTAAATGCATATTAGTTGGAATAACCCTCTGGATGTTCAATTTCTCAAAGGCAAGAATAGCCATATGGCTATATATCTACTGGACTTATATATTTCATAAATTCTTTTGAGACCTATAAAATATTCTTGGAAAAGTTCCAAAATTTATATTATGAGAATTGTGTGTATCTCCCCAGTCTTGGCTTCATGGGATCTAATATAAAGAGTGCTAGACATTTTCAAAGGGGATGAGGAGTTCTAGATAATTTCTTACACCATGACTTTACCTTCAATTATAAGGACATTTTGTAACATTCTAAATTTACTTCCTAATCTCTGCTTTGAGTGACATCACTGGACTCAGTAGATGGAAATGATAATTTGAGAGGAAATCATTTTACATGTAAATGTGAACCTTCTTGCTCTATGCTATGATCTACAGATAAGTGTACTTAGAAGTGCCTGGATCATGCATGCACGTAACTAGTCAGTAAATTCATGACTGGAAATTTTCAGCATACCTGGACATAGCCAGAATCAGAAAAGTTTGTTCTTGCAGTAAATCTGAACCATCACAGAGACCCAGAACTGAACAATGTGCAGAGAGTGAGAGACTTTGGAGCACTCAGTCCTAAGTGAGTGGCTTCATTAAACCTCTCCTCTGAGGACTCAGGGAGCTGTGTAGAAGAAGGGAAAGAGCCGTAAGAAATGGCCAGGGTGGGTACCAGTGGGACTAACTTACATATAAACTCATAGAGACTATGGTGGCATGCACATAACCTCCCCAGGTATAAGCCAGATGGGGTCTTCTTACAAAGGAAAAATGGTGTTTCACTGGGAATTCTAACCAAACGGTGGACAACCCCATGCCCAGCAATAGGTGGCCAACACAGAATGTACTCAGTGGGATTTTTGTAGACTTTTTCTCTCATATGACTTTGAGTTTTTTTTTTTTTTTTTTTTTTTTTTTTTTGTCTAACCCACATTTTGTTTGTATATTATGATTTTATGTTTTCTTGAGCTTTGGTTTTGGTATGTTTGTTTTATCTATGTGTGTCTGTGTTTCTTGTGCTTTTTCTTTAATTCTGGTTTTTGGTTGGTTTTTGTTGTTGTTGTTGTCATCTTTTTGCTGGCCTATTTGTTTTCTTTTGTTGTTGTTTTGTTTTTGTTTTTCGAGACAGGGTTTCTCTGTGTAGTCCTGGCTGCCCTGGCACTCACTCTGTAGACCAGGCTGGCCTCAAACTCAGAAATCCATCTGCCTCTGCCTCCCAAGTGCTGGGATTAAAGGCGTGCACCACCACGCCCGGCGGCCTATTTGTTTTCTAAGATAAAAGAAGAAAAGGCAAAGAGTTAGGTGGTTGGAAAGGGAGAAAGGCTTCGGGAGGAATTGGCAAGGTGTAGATATGATCAGAATATATGAAATATATTGTATTAAAAAGATTTCTTTTCAATATAGACATAAAGATTTTTCAGTATGAAAAAGTGCTTTTCTGCAAAAAATGACACTTTGAAAGTGAAGAATCAGAAGCAGGATGGATAGAAAACCAAAAAGAAGAAATTAGATACATGCTACTCCATTTGCTTCCAAATAAACTTCTATTGTAAACACAGTTGTGAATTCAAAATTCCCCAATAAGCATTCACTGATCTAGGTGTTTGAATTGGCTCAGAATTATTTCAAGGGACTACAATGTTCATTTAGTTTTGAGGATCTGTTATTGGGTTGTTTAGTTATAAAGCATATTGATCTTGTTCTAAATAACATATTTCAAGGAAAAAAAGGGAATGGCATTTTTTGCTGCATGTATGAATGTTTCCTTTTGAATCCACCAACAGCTTGAGGAAGGTAAAAAAAACAAAACAAAACAAAACAAAACAAAACAAACACCCTAAGTACATCACATCCCGCCATTCTGGGTAAGAGAATTTCCTGGGAATTTGTTTTTTTTCTCTTGCTTGTCTTGTCTTGGTAGCCAGTACAGCTCTCTAACACTGAAAACAAGTAGCTGAAGATTCTGTAAGAAACAAGCAAGCACTCTGCTGACTGATGGGAATAAATGGATAATGAGGAGGGCAGTCAGTCAAGGGACAAAAGCAAAATCTAGGAAAAGGATAAAAAATGGGTTAGCATCATACCATGAGGATGAACTGGTCCTGAGGATAATAAGCATAAAAGTATTCAGGTATAGCATCTTTGAGAAAGCCATCAGTGCTTCTAAGCTAAAACTGTTGCTCTTGGCATGGAAAACCCTAAGCTTGTGCTCAGCCATGCTTTTCAGAGTGAGGGAAAAATTTTCCACACCCATTTCTCTTTTGCTACCTTCTATTGTCGACACTTACACTCATTGCCTCCCCAGAGTATCACCGCACGTCTGGGCATAATGTCATTCAGGAAAATAACAAGGCCGATATTTCTGTGTGTTTGTAGCTATGTTATCTGTAGGAAAAATAGAAGTGTAACTTACCTTGGTTTTATGGCAACTTCTGTCTATACAACAAAACATTGACTTACTCTAATTTTAATTAAATCATGACTTTGTGCTTATTTCTCTACATTCAAATACAACTTAAATATGGATAGACATAACACATTATTTATCATTAATCTTTTATATCCCCTTTCTAAGGCAAATATAAATGACAATCAACAGAAAATAAAACATCGTAAAATACAAAGATGGGCAAAGAACATTATTGTTTGACTATTTATTGTATACCAGGTAGCATCAAAGACTTTACATAGGATGCTTCATTTTCTCTTGGCATGAGCCTTTACCTCTACCTTATAGGTAGGGGTATTAAAAACATACGTTTTTAAGAGAATCCTTAAAAGTCAACCTTTAGCTAGTAATAAGAATAGGATTTGTATAAAGGCCAGATTTCAAAGCCATGTGTTCATCCATGCATTAAATGATTCTCAGTAAATTTGAGAAAATCTCCAAATGTTAACAAAACCTACTAAATTAGAAAACATAAAGTATTCAGAAGATATAATGCTTTTGAACTGGATGAATCTTTAACTTCTACTTTTGTTTATTTATTTAATTTACTATGTATGTATGTATGTATGTATGTATGTATGTATGTATGTATGTCTTGTAGTTTGGGTTTTTATTCCTGTGAAGGGTCATCATGGCCACAGCAACTCTTATAAGGGAAATATTTAATTGGCGACAGCTCTACAATTTTAGAGGTTCAGTCCCTTATCAGCAGGACAAGAAACATGGCAGTACATGAGATTATCTGATGCTGGAGGAGGAGCTGAAAGTTCTACATCTTGATCTACAGGCAATAGAAGGAGAGTACGATCCATAATGACCATCGTTTGAATGTATGATACCTTAAAGACTGTCTCCACAATGACACACTACCTTCAACAAAATCACACCTATTCCAAAATGGCCACACCTTCTAATACCGCCAATCTCTATGGCCAAGTATTCAAACCATGAGTCTATGGGGGTCATTCCTTTTCAAATCACCATAGTTTGTATGCATTTTCTTATTTGACAGAATCTCACAAAGCCCAGGATATTACAAAACATTATGTAGCCAAGGCTGACCTCAAACTTCTAATCTTCCTTCTTTTACCTTCTGAGTGCTAGAATAGCAAGTTTGTGCCACACCCAACCCATATCCATGCCCAAATGGCAGCTACTATTTGTAAAAGATGCTTTTCATTAATTTTTATTTTATTAAATATTAAAGAACTTTCTGAATGTAATAATAAATATCAATTTCTTATTTATTCTTGTGTTCCCTTTGGTAAAGTAGTTAATCTTATTCAACTTTTATTCCTGGATTTGTTTAGCATTTTTTTTATCCCAGATTGAAAAGTATTACTATTTCTTATTCTCAAAAGGCCCCTTCTGATGCCATTCCTGTGATAGCTCAAACTTTTGTTTTTTTTACCAAGTGATTATGCAAGAAATGCCTGGTTTTCAAATTGGTCCTATTCCAAAAGGTTTTTCTGTAGGTCAGCTGGAAGCTTGGAACATTCTCACCCTTATAAATGAGGATGTAAGTAAGAGCTTGATTCCCAGGCCAGTTATTAAAGCCTTGAGAAGCCATCAGAAAACTGAATTACAGTATTGTACTGTTGGCTTGAGTTCCAAGTCACTGGAGCAGATCATTAGTGATTCAAAGCAGTCAAGGAAAAAGGACAGATGTAATTAAGGGGAGATATAAGATAGAGCTTCTCTATCCACAATAAGAACTAATACATGAAAGTAACCTTCAAGGATATTATTCAATGTAAAGTAAGATGCTGGATTCTCTGCTCTTGTTATAAATTCTGCTCAATACTTGCTGCAGCTTCTGACTTCATGAATACGGACACCTGCTTCCTGCACACTATCCACGGCAGAGATGGATCAAGACAGGAGCATTATGTATAAACAGAGAGGTGAGAGGAGGGCTGTGGTGGGCAGTATGGAAGACTTTATCCACTCAACAGGTCCCTTGTTTGTGAAAGATCTCCAGAGCTTAGTGTGCATGTCACAGCAAGGCTGTGACCCATGGGAAAGGGGTAATTCTACCTACACCCCCTTTTTTAAAGCATGTGAAGCTGGAATGGAACTCACAATAATTTTAGCTTCCTGAATGCTAGAATTACAGGCACGTAATTATATGGCATGATGCCCAGGTGGAAGTTGAAACTCACGTACCTTTGGTTAGCCTATGTATTGGAATTAAAGCAAGAAAGTAATTAAGCCCATTTATTATCTATACTCCATTGAACACAGATTACTAACTTGGTCTCTCTTTCTTTTATATGTATAGTCTTTGAGGGATGGAGGGAGCAAGGGGAGTCAGCAGTGGTACTCTCTTTTAAAGTGAACTTTTGTTAAAATAGGTTTAGAGGACATGATAGAGAATGGCGAATTTCTGCAAAGCAAATGCCGTAGATCAGTAGACTAGTTTCACCAGCTGCCCAGAAGCCTTCTTGGTGCATTTCCTTCAAGTTGAATTTAATTGAAAACTGAATAACTAAATATGTTTCAGACAAGGTCATACAGATAATAAATGAATTTGAATATTAGGAAGTAGGACATAGCTTTTATGATTTTGCCACTGAAAAATCTTAAAATTTAAACAAACTAACAAGCTAGTCTAACTTATTAAAGGCTTTGCAAATTAGTAGGTTTGGTAAATTTTTAACGTATGTGTAGCTAGTGCAAAGATATGAAACTTAATTACTTTCAAAAATAACTAATTGGCTTGAGGAAGCATAAAACATATGATGGAATTTTTGGCAAGCATGATTTATCAAGAGGAGCAAAAGAGAAATAATTTAATATAACAGGGTCAAGATTTATGTATCTTTGTAAGATATCTTCATCAGCTATCAGTAAATAAAACCAAGCACCAAAATGCTCTGAACTCAAATGTTCTAGTATCACCAAGAAATGGTGTTAAATCAAGGGTTATAAAGAAGTGACCAATCATATTGCTCTAAAGGTGTTGTTGCTATTACCTCACTTGAGCATATTTATTCTGATACACAGCGAACATGTGAAATCCAATAACTCAACAATATTCCTATGTTAGTTCATAGCTGTATAGAGTTGCTTGGCAGAATTCTTTGTGCAGGTCACCAAATCCTTTTGTTAAGCTGATAAATCTCCATTTGGAGAACTAAGTTTATTATGCTGGCAGTAGCTGCAGGACTAATGTCCCATTTCCTTACAGGGCTACTCTTTCACTCCACAGACACCTGTATCCCATGTAAAGTAGCCTCATCCATCTTGAAGCCTCCAGCTGCACAGTAAAACCCTCCAGTTATCTGAATCTGACTTTCTATTAATCAGAGAACACCTGTGCTTTTAAAGAGCTTATATAATTAGGTCAGGCTGGGCCTGCAAACTTTAATTTATATAGTAATTTAATTTATTAGTTTGTTATTCTGATATATTACTTCATATATTTAAGTTACAGAATATTGGGAAGCCTAAGATGAATGTACTTTTCCAATAATACCCTGCCTTTTTAAAAAGTTAAGTCTTAAAAGTGTTTATATGCAGAATATGTAGGTTCAAAAACAATATGTTCCCTGCTAGTCCTTGATTCTCATAGTTAACCTGTAGTGTGTTTGAGTCTAGTATACAGGTAGCATTTTCTAGGGAATTCTTTCAGGTCTCTTTCTTCCACATTCCAACCCTGAGCTTGCCTATATTGTTCAGTAAAATAAAGAAAATGTTCCATCCAGAGAACTGTGTTCCAACTAATTCTACTCCCTCAATAGTCCCATTGTTGCCACAGGTTAAAAGAGACAGTCAAGGGGACCTTGGTTCAAGAACTGTCCATTTGAAGTACCTCTGGTTTACCATATCATATTCTATTCTGAAGAGATCTATTATTAAAAAGTCTTGAAAAATATTTTGTTTGTTTTCTGTCCAACATAATTGTACTTAGGAACATTCCCAGCATTGGTTGACATGATTGACATGTAAGCAGCATGAGAGTCAAGTTCGTGCTACAAATACCTGAGGTAGCATCCTAGAACTCCCATTCTTTGTCAGCCCATAATCCTTCTGCAGGAGCCATATTCATGAGTTACAGAAAGGCTACTTGTCTGTTCTCTAACCTATCAAGTAGCTCATGAATACGAACCATCACCCAAAGGTCATATATTAGCTACATAGTCCTGAAAGTGAGTTCCATGTGGCATTTGTCAGCGGTAGTCCTATTTTTATACTGGTGACATTGGATTTGTAGTACTTGAGTTAGCCATAATTAATTCACATTAATTTCTCCTGCATCCCTCTGCCAACCTCCATTCCTAGAGTTATTATAACCAGTGTGATGTTTCAGCAGTCCTTAGTACAGTTGACTGAGGAGAATCTTGTTGACCAATCAGGTTTAAGGATGTGACCCACCTTTGTTCTCTGGTGGCTTAAATACAGGATTCTCAGCCCTTGGTTTCATACTAGTAAGAAACTTCAGTATGGAGAAGGTCACCAAAAATAACCAAGAGCCTAGTACAGATAGGACCCATGGAACACAATTGCCAAGCAAGAAAGAAAAGCAGTACCTCATGTTGAACCAGGTTTCATGCTGGAAGGAAACCAGAAGTCTGCTTTTTGAAATGATTTCCTTCTCACTCCCTATTCTTCTCTGGCCTATCATAATCCTCTCTCCCCAAAACCTACACCTTGTCTCACAAAACCTACTTCATGAGTATACTGAATTTTCTCCCAAGACAAGCCTTTATGGCCTACTGGTATAGTCTTTAGTGATGAAGAAAGAGAAGAGACCCTTAGAAAAATGAAGAAAGAGAAGAGACCGTTAGAAAAGAGTACAGTGAGGAAAGCCTCTGAGAAAACCCATTGCTTGCCATGTGTTTTATTCTTAAATGAAGAAGTGGAGGGAGATGGTATTGTTCCACCAATTGCCAGGAGCTGAATGAGGAGGCGAAAGTGCAAGAGTCCTAGCTAGAACTAAGAAATTTAGAAAGCTCCAGCTTTTCTACCAACAAGTTGGCCACCTCCTGGCTCAGTACAACAAAGAATCAAAACTCTGTTCAGGGATCTGGCAGTGGAGTCATGCCTAGTAACAAGGACATTGAATTTTTATCATAGAGTACTTTTAGGTTAACTGCAGTAAAGTCAACTGGTGTGTGGGGCATATTTTCTTCAGCCAAACAAAAAGAGAAACAGCACTGGATTCAATGTCATGAACAAACCAGTTTTCATTTTATTCAACCCGATGTTAGTGTATGTCATTCACAGATACAAAAAGAATGGCTTCCATTTTAATGCACACCTTGATTGTGTTGGAAAAATACTCCAAGGATCTGAGAATACTTTGTCACTCAATAGCACAACGCAAATGCACATCCTGAGGTGATGGGCATATCTGCACTATCCAGTGCAGTTCCATCCATGTCTGTCAACACTTGAAACATGGACAAACAGACTGAGAAATAGCATTTTAATTTTATTTCATTACAGCCAACTGCATTTCTATTTAAATCATCACATATAACTAGTCCCTAAGGAAGGGCCCAGCTCTAGACAAAACCCAGCAAGCAACACTCTGGTTTAAAATCTACCTCAAAATGATTCATATGCAGAGATGTGAAAAGCTTTTTGTTGGTTTCCAGTTCTTACTTTATTCTCTTATTCCCAGCTGGAAGTGAATTGCTGCCATAGAGTAACTTCAAAATAGTCCCTCAATCTGTTCTAGCTAATGACTAATCATACCCTAGCTATAGTTCCTGAATGGATCGCAAGTGTCCTAGAGAGAAGCAATACCATTTTAATATATATCTCTAATCTCCCATTTTAGAGACTTAAATACTTAAATACTTATTGCTAGATTTTTTTTTTTGAAAAAAAAAAAAAGCATGACAGGCATTTAAACAAATAAGGATAATTTAGACCAGAAAAGTAAGTGTGCATAGTACAAAAACAGAAATGTAGTTTGTAGCATACATTGCAAGTTTGTCCTTCTGAGGCTCTGTGGAGTTTGTGGTTCTGTCTCTGTGTATCTGCATGTCTCTCAGTATGTTTATGTATCTGTCTGCATATATTTCTGTTTTGTCTGTATATATACACGCATCTGTGTGTTTTTATGTGTGTCTATGTGTCTCTGAGTATGCCTATGTATATGTGTTTGTGTCTCTCTGTCTCAACATATTTCTGTGTGTTTGCATATGTGAAGCTGTGTAACTGAAACTTATATGCCTCTGTGTTTGCATATATGTTTGGTGGCATGTGTGTGTCTTTGTATATGTATCTATGCTATGTAGGTATGTGTTTATATTTGTCTGTCTTTGTGTGTGACTGTGCATATTTATGTATGTGTGAGTGATTGTGTATGTGTGTGTGTGTGTGTGTGTGTGTGGACATGCTGTTAATAAACAGCGGTTCACAAGAAGTAGACACTTTATGGAGACGCCCAGATATTTTTCTAGGTCAGGCAAAACTCTATGAGTATATTGGTGCTTAAAATGGGCACTGGGAAACATGGGAGTTTCATATCAAAATCAGACATCTGAAATAATTTTGAACAACTCATGAAAACACTGTAAGCACAACTAATAAAATAAACATTAGTCAAAGTGCATCTATTTTAGTTAAAACAAAAATTTATTGCCTCTTCTTTTAAGATTCATCTCTCCAAAGGAATGCTTTGTTAATCAGAACTTTAAGTGAGCTACAGTACTTCCCCTACCATAAAACTAAAGGTTTAACTTAATCCTGCCAGGGTGCAGTGAGTATTATCATTCTTTTATGTCAGTTTTGCTAGGAAGCAGCAACAGCAGAGTAAACAGAAATAAAAGACACATGAAAAGGGAAGACACGCAAAGGCAGTGGCTGCTCCTGAGCAGCTGACACTGGGCTTCAGATATTTTGCATGAACTTCCTTTGTTTAGGTGCTCTGTACCACTCCTGATGCAAAACAGGAAGTACCTAGAGCAATGCTTCTAACCTTCCTAATGCTGCAACCCTTTATTTAATACAGTTCTTCATGCTGTGTTTACCCGCAACCATAAAATCATTTTGTTGCTACTTTATAAGTAATTTTGCTACCGTTGTGAATCATAGTATAAATATCTGGTATGTGGGATATCTGATATGTGTCCCCTCTGATTGTCACACTCCACATGTTAAGAACCACTGGTCTAGAGGAAGAACTTCATGCCTTATGAAGCTTTATAATAGCTACACAGACAATTCAGTCTGTTTATGCGCAGTATAGCATTTCTCTGAGTATCGTACCACACTCCCACAAGTAAGGCTTGTGCCTTCATTTAGGCATTGCTCTCTGCTATCTGTTGGGGCTGCCCTATTACATTGTTGCCAGAATTCTACATCCAATAAAACCTCCATTTCCAAAAGCATATTCTCTATGACTAATGTTATTAAAAGCCATTATGCAGGTCATATGGAATGTTTTTCTTACATTAGTAATTAAAGATTTTCTCACGCACATATAAAACATATACATCTTTGGTGGTATGATTAAAATTAATGTCCTTATAAAAGAGACTTCAGAGAAAGCTCTCTCTTTTGCCTTTGTACTTTTCTGACATGTAAGAACAGAGTCTACTCCTGTGCAGGGTGGAAAAAGAGTGTTCCATTTGGAAGCAGACAGCATCTCGCTCTATAGGTATCAACAATGATATGTACTTCCACCCTTCAGAGATGTAAGGGAATAAAGATTTGTTGATATTAAAGAAAGAAAAATGTGTAATAACATTTAATGTTTCTTTCTTATTAAAGAAAAATAATAGTCCACAAAATACACATTTATATCTTTTGGGCAAAAAATATAACCTACGGGTCTTATCTTTGACAAACATTTTGGATAATGTTTTTTCTAAACTAATTTATATTACTATATTACTAATTATATTACTAATTTATATTCACAGTTTTATAGTATCAGACAAGGAACTTAAGAACCGAAGTGGTTCCCCCTTAACTTTAGCTCATGTTCATATTTTATGTTGTATAACAAGTGACTTTTTTGAGAAAATTCAATTCTTTTCCTTGAAATACATTTTTCTGATAATTTACTTGTCAGTACTCACTAAATAATTAAATTAATAAATTATAATAGCCAGTATTATTATATTGACAGCAATTACACTCTTATAAATAGCCAGCCCATTTTTAGGCAGAAAGGCTTTTGGGCATTTAACATATTAATATCAAGTCAGTGCTAGTTTAATTTTGTAGTTAAATATTTGACAAGTCAACAAGCCAGACATTTCAAGTATACACACGTTCAAGACAGTAGACTGAATTGAACTGAGGAGCAAACCTAGGTTCTGAAGTTCTCCGGTGTTTTATGAAGCAGACCATTAATGTCTTAATATTGCTACTGACCATTCATTGGAGGAGCTACTGAATTTTCTTGGGTCATGGCTTGTTCAACTAAAAATTTGTCTTGTTTAATTTGCTGGGAAATTGTATTTGAAGGAATGGTGTCTGAAATCTCCAAACCCGTTATAGTGTTGTTTTGAGCTGCTGTTTAATCAGGATATTTTCCTCCATCATATGTTTTGACCCAATTTGTCATAATTGAGGTTGGCAGAAATATGGCTTCAGTATCCTAATAGATCACTTGGAAATTGCCCTCTGGTAGACAAACTACAGTAACTTATAGGCTGTCATCAAGATAGCCGAATCTGCATGAACCCCTAATTGTTCTCTAAAAGGATAGCTTCAGACCTACATTAGAAAAAGTTTTCTTGGATTCTGCTTATTTGAGTAAAAAAAAAAAACCATAGTAAAATATTGTGTTGTGGTAAATATTATTCTGAACTTTGGTATTTTACTTAGAATAAAAGATACAAAATACTTTAGGTTTATCATAAGCATTAAAGCAGTAGTGCTGAGCCGATATCAACACTCTATGCTACTTTGTCTACTTCCCTGTTAATAAGTCCAAGATATCACTTGCCATATTTTGCCTGGGCTGCTTTTCATGAGGCCAGCCCTCATGGCCATGTGCTCAGTATCCATGCTACCCTACAGTGACTTCTTTACTCTGCCTTCCTTCATGGTTCCTGCTTGAGACTCCATGCCAGGGATCTGAAGTCCCACACACCTCTCTTCTGCCCAACATCAGGTTGTAGGCATCTTTATTAACCAATCATGGATAACTTAGGTGGTAAGGTTTACACAAGAAAAGTTGAGATTCATGACGATTTTCTTGTCTTGGAGCAAGCAGATCTTGGGGTATAGAATTTAGCAGTGGAATACAAGCAGCATCAGACCAACCCCCTACAGGCTTGAGGAATGGGGAGTTGAAATGGTGATAGTTTCATCACGTATAATAACTGCTTCAACAGTTTCTATTGAGAGTCAGATGGACTAGATACTGTGCAGAATATGGAACACATATTTCCATAAAACTGACAATAGGGAAGCAATAAATAGCAGATGCTGAGTGCTTAATTATTTCAAATAGTGAGGAAGAATATATATGAGGGAATATAAAATATAAGTTAAGTATAAGTCATGTCCTTAAGGGAAGGAGAATATGAAGAAAAATTTCTTCTTGTTTCTATGTATTATGAACTACACAGATATATGTACCCTGATATATATATCATGTGTGTATATATATATATGATATACATACATTCATGTTACATATGTATGTAAAGAAATGAGACAAACAGTATCTTTCTGGAGTTACCAGTAATTCAGTGTCTCTTGAAACTCATATTTCTAAAGAAGCTGTGAGACCCAGGCTGAAATGGTGGAGCTAAGAAGCAGATGGCAGAATTGCTTTGAATTTTGCATCGATTTTTAATTTTATTTATGGGAAATGGTGATAATTGGCATGCTCTACACACAGTGACGAGGTTTGTAAGTGGCAGGCAGCTTGTATTTTGGTACATTAATCAATATCTGACGTGCAGGCAGAGGAAAAGTAGTATGATCTAAGAGGAGGCAGAGTTAAGTTGATTGCTCTATTAATGCGGAGACAAATAGATGTCATGTAGGAGCATTTTAGATAAATGATTGGTAAAATATTTGAAGTACTAAATAAAGCTAAAGAAAATAAAAGAATCAAAGATATACCTGGGATAATATATTGTCAGAAGCCATCTAGGAAAGACTAATGCATGCATATGAGTTTTCTAGAGATGGCCCAACAGTTTGCATGGCCTGAGACAGGTGTGTTCTGTGATGCAAAGTCACCAGAGACTTCATCCCAGGATCGCATTTGCTTTCCTGTCACTATTACATACTCTAATGATTCCTGGGCATTAACCCACCCTATTCAGATCTCTTACAGATCATTATGAAGATGTACTCTCATTGAATAATCCTGTATAGATGAACTGATAAGTTCACAACTCTTGATAATGATTTTATAGAGCTTTTAAACTACTACAAGTAATTGCAAGCCCCCTACAGAATAAAGCTGAAAGTAAAGCTCTGAAAACTTCGATGTATCATGGGCAAATTGCACTAGGAGAAATAAAGTAGGCTTGAAACAAATTTGTGATCAAGCTAAAAGATTCATTCTAGGTCAGGTCCAAGGATAAAGCCACAGGTGGTCACCATGATAAATCAAGGCCACATGAAACGTTTACTTTTAATGTATAGTGAACTTATAGAATAAAACAAATCTTTAAACTTACTATCAATATTTTTCTGTAACTCTCCTTTTGTGTAATATTTCATCATAAAGAACTTTGGTCTAAAAAGGTATCATGCCAGAGAAAAGAAATAAAATCTGGCTCAGCCTGATCTACCAAATATATATATATGCCTGTAATATGCATGAATACTTGTGAAATTGTTGAGACAAGTAGTCAAGCCTAGCCAAAGTGTGTGTCTGTGTATGTCTATATGTGTGCTTGAATTCTCCCTTTCTTTCTTTTCACTATGGCTCACAAAGAGTTAATGGACTCTGAACATCTCGCCTGATCATCAAGAGGCCTGAGAGTCCAAGAACAAAGAGTAGTTAACTTTTTTTCTTAATACCTTGCTGCCAACAGCAGGAGTCAATTGCCAGAAACCAGTGGATTTTAGCCACAAAATAGCAGGAAATAGTTAAAATTCAATAGGCCATCAGCTTCTGACCACCAAAACAGTAAGAGAGAGCTTCAAGGCCAGAGATTATTAGTCTTTGGCCTTTGTCCAATGCTGTATCCCACCTCAGTACTTGTGATGATAAGAAGGTCCCTGGCAATATATTAGATAGCTTTGGTAAATGGGGACTGTCAACTCATTTGCATACCACATTTAAGATCTCAGCCTAGCCAGGTACTCTACAACTTATATCAGAGTGTGGCCAGGTGAGTCTCCCTGATTTTCCCCTTTGCACAGGTTCCCTAAGCCCACAGATCTATCCCAGAGCCCATGCACATTGTCCCACCCTAGTCTTGGCAGCTCTGCTCATATGGCCTACAATCCATGGGCACTTGTTGCACCAAGCCAACCATAGCTATCCAGATCCTGTGCTCCCCGAGCCTGGGAATGGTGAGGTGAATCTACCTTGCCCTCCTCATTATGACTCTCCTCAAATCCCAGATCTGTTCACAGATTCCAGGCTGGGACCAGGATGCATATCCTATGTATCAGGCCAGCCAGATGTGTCCATATGGCTTCATTCCATGTAAGGTATTATATCCTCGGCCTAGCTCAAACCTCCTATCTTATGTTCTGTCACAGCTCTTGCATCCAGTTTAGACACAGAATAAACACACGAAGTCAAATGCCCACATCTCATTGCAAAAATACAAACACAAAAGATCTAGGCAGTACTACCACCAGCCCCAAATCCACCAGTCCTTTAGAAATATTTTCCAATGAGAATTAGCTAGATAAACCCAGGGTACAGAATTTAAAAGAACAGTTATAAACCTTATCAAAGAATGCAGGGAACAGCTCAATAATGGTACTTCCTCCACAAATGTCATTCATTCTCGGTGACCCAACTGAGTTTCTTTTTCTCATCCCTGACATTTGAGATCCCTCTAAATAGAGAGACTGTCACTAAGAAACATATCACAATCCCTGCTGAACCTCATAAACTAGCAATTATTTCTCAAGTTCTCCATGTTGCTTCTGTATGTGAACAGAAGGCAAGAAGTGAAGCTAGCATATTTCCAGGTTGTTTATCACTTTTTTACTGGACAACATAACACAAGGAGACATGTAGAAACATATATCATGCCTCGATAATCACTTGATCACCTCTTGGAAAACTATCATGTTCCACTGTTATACTGTAACAAAATACCACCTACTATACAATTTCTAAGCATTAGAAATTTGTTTTATACAATAATGGAAGATGGGAAGTCAAAGATTAAGGGATCAGAGCTTCAAAGTCTAGTGGGAGCCAGTCACTACTTCCACAGCCAAGCCTCTTACTATCTTACACATGATTGAAGGTGGAAGACACAAATAGGCCCAACCAATTTCCCATAGATTCAGTTCTGTATCATCTCAATGTCTCAACATATATCTATAAGAATGCCTATGAACCACAGCTTACACATTGTTGGTTTGGATGTTCAATGGAAAGAGGTAGTGCCCTTTTTCTGGGAAGGTCATGGTAACCAGGCTTTGATAGCTAGAGTCTTCAGAGCTAGTGTTACATATTACAGACCAGAAATGATGAATTCATCCTTTCAATTTTGTGAAGATGGCCAGTATGTTTCCTATTGTCAACTACTATCAGATTCAAGAAACCACAACACTCAATCTCATCCTTCTTCCCTTCTTATCCAATATTTAATTACACAAGAATGTAGAAGTTCATTTTCCTTTTCCTACTTTAAGACAATAGCAAAAATGATAGTGTATGGACAATGAAGCCACCTAAAGCTACTGATGTTTGACATTGTTCCTTCTACCATCCTGTTTCCTGAACTCCCTTTCCTATGCATTGACTCCATGGCACATCTTAATTTGCATTTGTCCCCAATACTCGACCTAAAAGCATAGAGTATCCCTTTATAGTGGAATCTATTCTTCAAGGCACTTATTGAACTGGTGCTACTTCAGATATTCTGGGCATGTGCTGTATTCTAGCAGATAGGCTTTTCTTTGTAAATACTAAGGAATTCTGGATTCTAAAAAATGTTTAGACCCCTAGTTTTTAGGTAGATTGTTGCTCTTTATTTACCAAGCAAACTAAATAGACTTGGCAAGGACAAGACTATGGTTGTCGTCAACAACCACTCCTTTCCATTATGCATTCACTCTTCCTTTAAATGCTTAGCTTTTCTCTAACCTATGATTGACCAGCACATCCTGCCAGAGATTTACTCTTCAAGAAAACTTGCCCTTCTGTTCATAATATTTGCATAAATATCTTAAAGGTATAATTTCTATCCTTAATTTTTTTTATCAATTATGATTTGTTATACATTTACCATTCAAAGTGAAGACTTGACTCGGGAATTCCAGTATCCTCATGAAAAGGTCAGTGTGGCAGTGTATACTGTAATCCAGAAAGACAAATGACTCACTGGGCCTTGCTAGCCAGCCAGTCTAGCACAAGTGGCTAGCTTCTGGTTCAGTGAGAAATTCTGTCTCAAACAATAAGAAGAGCAACTAATGAAAGTTCCCAAGACAGACTTTTTCCACCTACAGGCATGCACATACATAATCATTTGTACCAGTGCTCACATATAACCTCACACACATGACTGCATGAGCAATCACACTCTAATTAATGTAAAATAAAGCAAGCTATCCTTTATATTAGTCCAAGATAATTTAAATTTTCTTTGTCATGCCATAGCAATTGCTCAAAGGAAGAAGAACGTGATCACTGAAAAAAAAAAAAAAAAAAAAAACAGTGACTAGGATAATGTATTTTGCCTACATTTCTCCCAAGGACTGTTTCTGTGAAAATAAAGTGGGTTTTAAAGTTATCTGGCATTATAGCTCCATCAAGTGGTAAAGTTGACGAGAAACTTTCGTAATTTTCTTAGTTCAAAAATGCCTTGTTTAATTTTTATGCTGCAGTTTTTCTCAGGGCCAAATCAAGTTTCACTTCATTTATGAGCCTCCCCTGCGTACTATTTTATTTGGAAATTCTGAGCACTTCATCTATGAACAGATACTATAGATTTGTATGTGTGTGGAAATGGAAGAAAACCTGTTGTTTACCTTTGGATTCTTTGAATATCTGTAAGCTTCCATTTGCCAGTGGATGTGTTAGGGCTGAGCTTCGGATCTTTAATGACTTGTGGCCAGAGGCATCAATTCCATGGCATCTGGCTTTCTCCAGGTGGCTGCTCATATGAAGCGTTATGGCATGTACACAGCATCTCTCCGAGCAACAGGCTGAGGCAGAAAGACTGAAAGAGGAAGCACAAAGTCCAAGTCTGTTATTTTGTAACTTAATTACCAAAGGAACATTGTATCACTTTCCCTGATCTTTGCATCTGTTAGAAAATAGCCACTTTGTGCAGCCCACTCAGGAGGTGGGATCATTGGAGTTGTCTGAGAGTTATTCTACAGGTTCTCTTCCTAAAAAGAATACACAACCTCTGAAATTAATTTACCTTAAAATTGTTTACTCTAAAAATAATAATCTTATAATAAACAATACAGTTTAGTATGTTCAAGGTAGCATCCAAATGTTACCTACATTTATACACATCAACTAATTAATTCTATAGTTTCTGAAATCTTATTCAGTTAAAAGTATTGCTAGTCCTTTTTTTTATCTTTGAGAATTTTCTGAATGCAAACTATGTTTTTGATCACATTCTCTCTCTATTATTCCCCTGTAACTTCCCTGTTTCCTCCTCCTGTTCTTCCAACTGAATACACTCTTTATAATCCAGTTAGTTTAGTAACTGCTGCCTATGTGGCCATAGGTTTAGGGTCATCCACTGAAGCATGAGCAACTGGCTATACATATTAAATAAATTTAAAAATTTTAAATATCACCATGCATTTGACCCACTAATGGACTAGTCAGATTACTTAGCTAACTCCCACATATATGTGTGGGAGTTTATTTTATTTTAAGCTATATTTATTAATATTTTGTTAAACAGCTAAATTTCTATAGCATCAATAATGCATATTAACTTTTAAAACATGCAAATAGTAAACATTAAACACTGTTGAAACATATTAGGAAATAAATCATTGAAAAACATCAAAAAGAACATTCAAGTTTCCAAATAATACCATTGCAATAAGAGTGATTTTGCTTTGATCTATAACCAGAAGAGGGCATTAGGCGACTGTCATAAGAAGAAAACCATTTATGGAGGGACTTTTGTCCCAGACTAATGAATTATAGCATACAAGAACTATATGCTGAAATGTCTTAAAATTTATCAGATTAGTCTACTTTAAGCCTGCAGTTTTCTTCCAAGCTGAGAATTTCATGACCAAATGGTTTAATTTTACAAATAGCCCTGTATCTGACAACAACCAAGGGTGTAAGACAGAAGAGTGATTCATTGTCAAAATTCACAGTGTGTTAAGACAATTCTTCGGACTTTCTTCTAGAATTATTAGGAACAAAGTTGGAACCATCAAGTGGCTTCTACTAAGGTTGAGTTCTCTTCTATTGTCCTTTTTGAGACCAGCTTTCTCTCTTCTCAGCCTTTCTTATGTCATAACATAACAGGGGTGCAGAAAGGGACATGATGGCTACTAATTGACATATTAAAACCATTGCAACTTAAATTTTTTAAAAAGTATTTATCACATTTTACAATTATTTGTATGTTTATGTGTTTTGTGCATGTGGGAAAGAGTTTTCCCATATCTGATGGTGTCCATGGTAACCAGAAGAGGGTACCACATTCTGCTGGAGCTGGAGTTGTAGGAAGTTGTGACCTACTTGACTTGAATGTGAAAACTAAACTCTTTTGGAGTATCAGGTGCTCTTAACCACTGAGCCATCTCTCCAGCCACATAACATGAAAATTTCTATCTCAAATAATGTTTCTGGTAAATATTTTTCTCCTTTTCCAAATGAAATCTAAATGACTTTCACCAGTACATCTTCACTCTATAGCACCTCCCCACACCACACAGTATTAGGCACACACACACACACACACACACACACACACACACACCATAAAAGTTTAAACTTTAAAAAGACTTAAACTTTTAAAAAGCAGACTGATACTAGAAAAAATTGATAGAAATCAATAAAATAGAACCTAGCATCCATATATTAACTGCACGTGGTGACAAGCACCTGTAAGCCCAGTACTCAAGGGCAGCAGTAGGTGGGTTGCTGTGAGGTGGTCTAAAAGAAATAGAAGGGAGAAACAAAATAGAGTGATAAAATGTTTGTGACGAAGAAGTAAGAACAGGTGTCAAGAGGGTTCCACAGATAAACACTCTTGTGACAAAGCCTGAAAACCTGAGTTTGATTGCTGACACCCACATAGTGGAATGAAATAATACCTCTGTAAATTTTCCTCTGAACCCCACACCTGCTCTATGACATGCACATGCATATGTATACACACACACACACACACACTAAATTGTTTTTTTAACGAAAGACTCTTTTGCATAGTTAAGAACATCAGGGTAGGATGGGAGAGGGCTATGTGAATAGTTGAACAAACTATGATGATGCATATTATGAAATGTCACAATGACACCTGTTGTGTTTTAAAATTAAGTAAGATAGGAGAGTAGAATACTGTATCTGACTACAACCAAGGGTTTAAGACAGAAGAATAAATTATTGTCAAAATTCACAGGGTCCTAAGAGGATCCAAGTAATACTGACTTCAAGTCACAAAAAGCTAGGACATGGCAGTCCATTTTTCTCAGATATAACATTTCATAAATGAATCCCAGGACTTTTAATATTAGCTGGTTACCTGAGAGAGACAGAAACTTGGTAAATGTTAGCATGGCTGGATGATGTAGGGTCTGTGGAAAGTAGAGAGTGGTGCTGACTTTCTTCTCTGGCACTACGGATTCTAGTCATGACACTCATATAGGTAACAAGAGAATTAGCCAATGGAGTTAGTGTTGCTATCATTGACTTTCCTATAAAAGTTACCAGTCAGTTTTGATTAACCACATGGTCTGTTAATACTATTTTTTAAAAGATAACTTGTTTTAGCTCTGGATATAAGAGGCAGTGAGTGGGAAAGGATTGGTGATATATTTCAGTCACTGTGTATCTGCCTATCACCAAGCCCAAAGTCCATCTTTAGCACTGTGGCCTGAGGAAAGAGAAGTCATCAGACTGTTGACAGCAAATCAACAGTAATCACAGGTCAAATCTGCATTTCCAAATTCATTCTTGAAGTTTTCATTCTGAAGATTTTTGTTGAGGTAGTCTCATTTAGTAGAAAAGAACTATTTAATGAGAACTACTTATCACAGAACAGTAGGTTGGGTCAAATTTGGCTGGAATGTGTCAGGGAAGACATCAGAACTTCCGTCACATTCCATAGTTCCTAAAATTGGAAGAACACAGTTTTCTGCTTTTCTTTATACATGTAGATGTCGACTATTTCATCTCTCCTACAGATTAGGCCTCATGTACATTCAGTGTCCCTAGGACACCACAGTATCCTTATCACTGCACTGATAAATCTTGACTTGTTGAAGTCATTCTCAGTTATTTTTTTCCTCAAGTGTTGAAACTCTTATGTTCCCATCTAAATGTGATGGTATGTCATATTTAGGTTTCAAACCAGGACAAAGAGCTAAAGCTCCTACTTAAAATATCAAAGGAGACCTGGATTCCAGGTATTCCCTAATTCTAATTGTTATAGGGTCCTCCTGGCTAGCATAGCCTCCACCTCCTCTTTATCCTGAACTTCTCCAGACCAGGGACTAGGTTGCCTTTCCTCTAGCTGCCCTTCCCTATGTAACCCAACCATTTTGGTTACCTGGTTCTTTTAGTCTACTGTCTTTTTGTGCCCCCTGGCTGCTGCACTTAGTTTTCTCTCTCCCCATTTCCTTTCCCTTCTCCCTCCTCACATGGCTCAGGGTCATGTCCACTCTGGACTTTTCCAGATGTCCCTGCCTCTGGCTATGCTCTCCCACACATATCTACAATAAATCTTCTCCTCCACCATCCTTAGGAACTGTCATATTCCTTTCCTTTTCTCATTTACATATGACAGTATATAAGCTGTAGTAATAGTTACTAAATGATGTCTTTGTGCTGTACATTGTTCTAGACGTAGGCAAGAGAGTGGTAAGCAAGATCAAATCTCTAATCTTAAATATCTCACTTTCTAATAACACTAGATATGAATATTTATCATTGCAGACAAAAGAACAGGAAAGAAGATAAATATAAACACAAATACAGGTCTCTCTCTCCCTCTCTTATTCCCTTCTTCTCTCTCTCCCTCCCCTCCTTCCCTCCTTCCATCCTTCCTCCCTTTTCTTCTAATATAGTGTGATGGACCCTAAAATCAAGCCTCCAAAATACATTACTAACACAAAAGCTGGCTGCCCTAAGTCACGTTCACTTCCTACTTAGCATTTTTTTTTTAAATTTGTGATAGTTCCATCCAAAGCTGATGTTCTCTAGTGCCTCACCATGTGACTGCATTTTTGGTCTCTTCACTTAGCCTGGTCAAGGACTCCAGATCATTCTTGATTTCTTCTAGTTTAAAAATGTATCTCTATACTCTATTTACTTGAGTCAATTCTAGATAATTACCAACAATATATATCAATTTGATAATGGCATCATAAGATTATATGGGGTTCATGACAAATGAATGAGAAACATAGAATAATCATTCTTTTAAATTTATTTGAAGAAGTTTGATACTAGTTTGAGTATGTCATATTACAATATATCTGTACTGTGTTAATATGTCTAGCCTTTTCTTTTTAAACTTGCCTGCACTGATATTCTATTAATGATCAATCTTCTGTAAACAAAGACTTGTAATGGATGAGATGAATAGGAGCTTCTTGTCTGCTGTTGGATGCACCCAGAATTATTGCTCTGCAGGAGAAGACTAAGGCAATACTTCCATCACTTATGCGGAACCAATGTAGTAAGAAAAACCTCATCAAGACAAAGCAGAGCACAGTGGTCTTGCAGAACAGTATAGAAAAGTTATTTGACATTAAATGTGTATAGGAAATGTTCAAGCAAGATTTATTATTTTCTTTATTGTAAAATTTATACTTTGTATGTAGACACAATAAATGTGTATAGGAAATGTTCAAGCAAGATTTATTATTTTCTTTATTGTAAAATTTATACTTTGTATGTAGACACAAAGAGCAGATACTCACTCACAAGGCTTTTCATTAACCTTGCACCCTCTCAGCATGTAACTGTCTTTTCCACTACCACTCAATTTTCTCTACACACACACACACACACACACACACACACACACACACACACACACACACACTCAGAGGGAACTATTTGCTCTCTCTATCCAATAATAATCCATGCATGGTCAGAAGAGATTATTTGTTCATTTAAACCTGATATTAGAGTGTTATACATGCATTTTGGATGAGCATTAACTGTTGAGGCCCACACTCTGCCTCAACACTTTGCCTCAACACTTTTGGGGCTAAGTGCTCTGGTCAAGAGAGAGTGTGGCTCTTGGGGCAAGAGACGTGAAGAATGGAGACAAGACAGGGTGTGATTCAGTCTCTTCTATTTTCTCAAGTCTCCCTTCTTTTTGAAGGGAATTCTGAGGTATTTATATACACAAGCAGGAGAACACAGGTGAAAACATTTTACCACGTGCACCATACAGCTGAGGTCACTAAACAGCAAAACAAGCTATGTGGGATAAACAATATATTTATCAGAGTGTGCTTCAGCTGTTATAGGCTTTTGACAACCAAGTCTTTCATCAGGGTATATGGTTCCAGCTGGCTGCAAAGTTGATCTAGCCGCTTTCTACTAAAGTCGGCTCCCAACAATTAACAACTCATACTTCTATTCCCTTACAGGCACAAAACACAAGTGCAGTTCTAGGCAGTCTGTATATTTGCTTTACAGGGTCACTTGCTCATATAATTATTAACTTTTATCCTCCTCCTTTCTCCATTGGAAAAAAAGTTAGCTTGCCCCAAGGGCCTGAGAGCAGAAGAACTACATGTGTTCTATTGACTGAGAGACAATGATACAGGTCTAAGAAGGAAGAATTTGTGATACACATAATAGTCTGGGGGATACAGATGTGGCCAAGCCCTACAGATAGCATAGATTACCAGATTATTAACAATAGCCACTTCCAGCCTTCTGGGTGGAAAACAGATATGTACTTTCTGTTGACAAGACAAGTCTGTGAGCTGAATATCTCCTGGTTTCTCTAGTGCATGTCTGTGAGCAGAAAGACGTCATGCCCTCTATAGATATATGTGCTATGCATGGAAGAGCTAGAAGAACAGAGCTACTCGGGTCCACTAGAGCCCACGACTCACAGGAATTGGACACTGAGTTATCTACATGGTTAGAGTTTTGTTTTGTATTTATTTTATTGTGACTATGCTTCTTCCTTTTCCTGCTTCTTTCCTCTCATAGAAAGAAAATATTTTACTTGTTTGTTTGTTTGTTTTTGTTTTTACAGGAACCCATAGTTATGAGACTTTGCATATTTTAGAAAGAATGTGACTTCTAAAGAAACATTGGATACTTTAAAAAAACTGAACTTTTAAAGTGTTTGAGTTCTTAAAGACTGTGGGATTTAAAGTTATACTATGTTTTATATTGATATTAATTAGACCATGGAAATACAAGAGGAAAAATGTTATGGCTTAATAGTGACGTTTATGTCAGACAAACACGGGGTCTAGTGTTCTGGTTAGTTGTTTGTCAATGCACACTAGGATAATCTAGCAAAGGGGGATCTTAATTGAAAAAAATATTCCCATTACATTGGCCTATAAACAAGGTGATAGGATATATTCTTGATTGGTTGATGTAGCAGGACTCATCCACTGTGGATGGTGCTACTCCTGAAGAGATGTTCCCAAGATATATGTGTGTGTTATGTATATACACATATAAACATATATGTGTATACATGTATTTATACATATATATACACTCAGTTATACATACATACATAAATACATATATATGTATACATATATACACATATATACACATATATACATATATATACATATATACATACATATACATATATACCCATATATAAATATATATGTGTGTGTATATGTGTATATATATATGTGTGTATATATACACACATACACACACACATATATATATATACACATATATAGATATAGATATATGACTGAGTAAGGCACGTGAAACAAATTAGTAAGTAACACTCTTCTATGATCTTTGCTTCAGTACCTGTCTACAGCTTCCTGCCTTGTGCTCCTCTCCCAATTTCCCTCAATGATGAACTATGAACAGGACTCATATGATAAACTAAACCTTCTCTTCTCAGGTTGCTTTTGGTAAGTATTTTAATCACAGTAATAGAAAGTAAACTAGAAGAGACATTTAGTATCAACACCAATGTTTTATTTTATTTTGTTTTGTTTTTCAGTGAACTTGCACATGACTTACTTACCTTAGTGGCTTTAGAATTTAGTGCTACACCAAAAATACTCCAGCAAATGCTAAGATATAACATATTTAAACACAAGAATATAAATGAAATTCAAAATTGCTGACTCCTTGCATCCACCTTTTCCCACTAGAGGACCAAGGCACAGATTCTGAGACCATTTCACTTTAACATTATCCCAGTTCTTGTGCTAGTGAGGAAATCTTTACACAGGAGGCCCACACTGTGCAAATGGAAGCAGAATTTAATAACTCCGTCGCTCATGTGAACATCTACACGTTCTGTCCACTCACACCAGTTATTTCAGTTATTGAATTTTAAATATTTATTATTACCTCTTCTCCATGTCTGTTTATTCTTGATGGTGGAATAAATTGACAAATATAGAGAAAGGAGTTGTGTTACATAAAAGGAGGCAGAAGAGAGAATTAAAGTTCATTGTTCTACAGTGAACACATTTCAGTTTAACCACCCAGAAGGCTAAAACATAGCCCCATGTTATTCAGAAGCATTCCTAACAAGAATGTCTAACTCAATAATTTATTTTCAAGTGAGAAGATATTTTCCAGGAAAAGCATAGCTAGGAATAGGATCATCATTAACGTTAATGCCAAGGAGGAACAAGGTCTCAGCTAGAGATTTTTTTCAATCTGATCCCAAGGGGATCTCTGAAAAACTTTTGTGATTATAATTTTATAATTATATCATGAGCTAGTAAATTGGGAGGTTAGGAAGGGTTTATTAAACTAGTTCTGTTTATCAAGCGATAATTCTTTAAAGATGATATCGATATCTGTTAGCTGCTACCAGTCAATACCCACAACACCTGGCTAGCATATACATCAACTAGGAACAGGGCACTGGAGAGAGCACAACACTCATCCACTATAGCTGTGTTACTTAGGGCTCCCATTACTGTGAAGAGACACCATGACCATGGCAACTCTTCAACAACAACAACAACAACAACAGCACATATTTGGTTAAGGTTGGCTTATAGTTTCAGAGGTTAGTCCATTATTGTCATGGCAGGTAACATGGAAGAGTGAAGGCTAGCATGGTGCTAAAGAAGGAACTGAGAGTTCTACAGGCAGCAGGAGACTCTACCATACTGGATGTAGCTTAAGCATAGGAGATCTTAAAGCCCAATCCCAATTCCTCCAACAAGGCCACACCTCCTAATAGTGCCACTCCCTATGCCTAGCCTTCAAACACAAGAGTCAATGGGGGACATACCTATTCAAACCACCACAGTAGTTTACCCTTTACCCATGGTATTCTTTCATTC
Source organism: Arvicanthis niloticus (assembly GCF_011762505.2). Classification (NCBI taxonomy): domain Eukaryota; kingdom Metazoa; phylum Chordata; class Mammalia; order Rodentia; family Muridae; genus Arvicanthis; species Arvicanthis niloticus. The sequence continues at coordinate 103,456,596 of NC_047661.1, read as the reverse complement.
AGAGCAATCCATGCAGCAACAGCTTCTGCAAAATGTACCTTAGTCATGGTTCCAGGGAAATCTTTTAAAAGGAGAGTTAGCAGTTTGGATTTCAGCTACACTTTTATTTTTAATGGTATGTAAGATATTCATCATGTCCATCTTCTAGAATACATTTTAGACTGCCTTTGCTACTTATCATCCTCACAAACTCGTGATTGTTAAAATTCAAGTTTCATTTTTTCACAGTTACTAAAGACCTCAAAAGACAGCCCAAAGGATCACTTTAGGATTCCAGATATTCTTATCTGCTGCTGCCACTCAGGAACAGCCTCACATTCCTGTGACACCTGTGTGCCAGTGTGGCGACTCTCTACTCACTTTTATTCTATTGGCTTGCAAACAACCAACAACAAAAGCAGCAAGCTCAGTGATCATCCTCTCTGTGAGTTGATCCCTAGAAACAGATTCTAAATATATGGGAACTGAAGTGGTTAAGTTGTTTAGATGGATTATACTGGCCTCTGATAAGCGAGGGTAAACTTGTCAATTATCAAGCTGGGCCCTATGATCTCTGCCTACTGGTGAGTGTTTAAATGTTTATGCTAGCTCCTTTTCAACGGTGAGTAAGGGATTGGATACTTCTTCCAGATGTGATTTATGGTAGAGCTAGCAGACTATATGGCTTCTTCGCAATATAATATGGCAATGTGCTAACATGTGTTTTGATTTACCAGGGCTGATACAGCAAATTACCACAAACTAGGTGGTTTTAAAACAACATAAATTCATTTGTCTTCCAGATATGGAGATTAGTAGCCCAACATCAAGAAGATATCATTGAAGCCATCCTTCCTTGGAGACTTATAGAAGAGAATCCGTTTGGGACTTTTTTGCTTCCTAGTTATTTCTGGTAATAGTTGACATTCTTTGGCTTGTAGCTGTATCATCCCAACTTCTGCATCACTCATCACATGCCCACCATGTGTTTTCATAGGGCTTTCCCTACCTCGAATGACTTTATCTTCACTAATTATATCTGCAAAGCTTCTATTAACAAATGACGCTCTAGAGACACATGACTTTTGAAAAGAGACTGTTCAATGGACATAGTTGCTATTTCCATGATTGTAATACAGAGATTTTAATAAACAGCCATTTGGAAAAAAATCATAGACGAGAAACCAAGCATCCTTCAGGAACTTTGGGTCACTATTAAGATCAAAAGGGGGGGTCTGGCTGATAGCTAGCATGATGCTGGAGACTGGAGCTTCCAAATGATAAGGAAATGAATTTAATAGTAACCTGAGTGTGAATGCTGTGATGCTGTGGGATAAATTCTGTCCTCTCAAACATGTTGAAATTCTCACCCCCAATAGCAAGAATGAGATGTTGTTCAGAACAGATCACTTTAGATGTCATACATTATCTCAGCAAAAATTTTAAACTATGTGTCTTTAATGAAGTATGACTAATGTCTCCATAAGAGTGATATTTGGAGAAGATGACTATGTGACGATCAGTATAGAAATTAAATAATGTGTCTACAGACAAAAGAAGAGCAAAGGTTATGAGGACCATAGTGAGACAGAAGATACAAATAAGGATTTCTGCTACAGAATATAGATGGAGTGTGGTCCTGCCGTCATTTTGATTTCAAACTTCTAATCTCCAGTGCTGGCAAATAAACTATTTCTCTTGTTTTAAGCAACATGGAAGAGTGAAGGCTAGCATGGTGCTAAAGAAGGAACTGAGAGTTCTACAAGCAGCAGTATAGAAATTAAATAATGTATTTGCATTAAAAATGATTTGCATTTTGTTATGGAAACCCATTTTTTCTTTTATTGGGTTTTTTCTTTTATTACATTTCAAATGTTATCCCTTTTCCAGGTCTCCCGTCAGAAACCCCCTATCCCATGTCCCCTCCCCCTTGCCTTTCCACCACCCACCCAACCATTCCCACCTTCCCCTATACTGGGGCATGGAACTCCTTCAGGCCCAAGGGCTGCTCCTCTAATTTATGTCTAACAAGGCCATTCTCTGCCATATATGTGGCCGGAGCCATGGGTCCCTCTCTTTTGTTGGTGGTCCAGTTCTCCCATGGGGCTGCAAATCCTCTCAGCTCCTTCAGTCCTTTCTCCAACTCCTCCATAGGGGACCCCACACTTAGTTCAATGGTTGGCTGTGAGCATAAGCATCCACCTCTGTAATCATCAGATTCTGGCAGAGCCTCTCAAGAGACAGCAATATCAGCCTCCTGTCAACAAGCACTTCCCAGCATCTGCAATAGTTTCTGGGTTTGGCAACTGTATATGGGATGGATTTTCAGGTGGGGCAGTCTCTGAATGACCTTTTATTCTGTCTCTGCTCCACACTTTTTCTCCATATTTCCTCCTGTTAGTAATTCGTTCCCCCTTCTAAGAAACACCGATGCATCCACACTTTGGTCTTCCTTCTTCTTGAACTTCATATAGTCTGTGAATTGTACCTTGGGTATTTCAAATTTTGGGGCTAATATCAATGAGTGTGTACCATGTGTGTTCTTTTGTGACTGGGTTACCTCACTTAGGATGATATTTTAAGTTCCATCCATTTGCCTGTGAACTTTATGAAGCCATTGTTTTTAATAGCTGAGTAGTGCTCCATTGTGTAAATGTACCACATTATCTGTAACCATTCCTCTATTGAGGGACATCTGGGTTCTTTCTAGCTTCTGGCTATAATATGTAAGGCTACTATGAACATAGTGGAGCATGTGTCCTTATTACATGTTGGAGCATTTTCTGGGTATATGCCCAGGATTTTTAAACTTAATATTATAAAATTTGAGACTATGTTATCTACTCATGACTACAAACAAAGCTACAATCCAGGTCATAGTTTCACTAGACCTGCATGAGATGTTTATCCTATGTCCTACCTAGCAGGAGCTATAACATTAGGCACATATAGTGACAATTTGGGTTTATTTATTGATTTTTATATGTTTTGCCCACATGTATTTATGAGAATCCAATTTGTACCTAGTGTCCACAGAAGTCAGAAAAAGACATCTGATTCCCTGGAACTAGAGTTATCAATGGTTGTAAGCTGCCATATGTGTTCTGGGAATGGAAATCAGGTTCTCTACAAAAGCAGCAAGTGCTTTTAACCACCATCTCTCTAGCCCCATATAACAATCATTTAAAAACACAGTGTCTGTTGGCCCAAATGTCCATGTACCTTTATTAACACATGCCATCTTCCATCTGGTGATTCCATGTGTCTTTAAAAGATTGGATGCTTCTTCCAGATGTAATTTATGGTAGAGCTAGTTGATAACATGGCTCATCTTTCCTGTAGTTTGTTTTCTTGGTCCAAACTAGTGGGTTACTTTGTTGTTGTTGTTTTGTTTTGTTTTTTGTTTTAATATTTTTATTGGATATTTTATTTACATTTCAGATGCCATCCCCTTTCCCCATTTCCCCTCCCTAGGAAATCCATATCCTTATGTCCTCCTCTCCTTTTTGCTTTTATACAATTTTTTAAAATATTAATCAAAGGCTTTATTAATTTGGTAATGCTCAATATCAATCAGAAGTGTAGCTTAATACCCAACTTAGATATATCAACTATCTTTGACTGGCCGAGACACGCAAACATCGGCCTCCATGTTTCTCTCTCTCTTTCTCTCTCTTTTCTCTCTCTCTTCTCTCTCTCTTTCTCTCCCTCTCTTTCTCTCTCTCTTTCTCTTTCTCATCACCTAGCTCCTCCTCTCCTCCTCCTCCTCTCCTTACTCCTCTATACACCTCCCAGGTTAGCTCCTCCTAATATCACCCTTCCTGTTAAAATAAAACTTTTCTCCCAAAATACAATTAGAGCATAACTATACCAATTTGTGTCAATAAGGTACAAGCTAGACCTAATACCCAGCCCGTCATTTTATTGATTAACCAGAACCTATGTCATCTCTCCTAACTAAAAGTCTTAGTTCTGAACCTGGCTTTTTTCTTGGCTTTAGAATGAATGTCAGCTGAAAACCATTCTCTCAAATCTTTTCTCTCAAAGTAAATAGCCAGGATTGGCTATGAGACTATAAGTTTTCAACCTCGTCAGAAATCCAGAATGACTGAGTTAACTGAAATTATAGGAAACACAAAGCATAGCTGCTGAAACTTAGCCAATTTATAGAGACCATTGAACACCTGGACAGTCCCTATCCTACAAAATGTTGGAGCATCTGATCTTCTGGCCCAGGATCATCTGACAAACCTAGTGACGCAGAATTATTAAGGGCTGATTACTGTCTTGGGAGATATAATCAGTCAACTATTCCACAAGTGTGTCCTTTTCTGGACAGTAATTTGTCTGTAGATGGAAAGAGGCAATTCTTGCCTAGTGGCTGTCTCACCACAACTGGAGTAACTCCAAAGATGCTCAGTTTTTTCTAAGAATCCAAGGTAGGAAGCTGACAGGAGCAGATAGGTCTCTAATCAAAATGAACATTAATACAGAAATGTTTGTAACATCAATTCTGTGGACTTCTTACATTTTGAAAACCAACTATCCTTGTATAGTAATCTGGACTGTTGGCTGTTAACTCTTCTCAGTTATTTCTAAATAAAATATAGAAAACACCCTAACAATAAACTCAAAGCCATGAATTTTCTATAGGTCCTTAACTCACAGGCTAACCATCTCAAATCAGTTAAAAAAGTTAAAGAAGAACTGGGTCTAAGCCTTGTATTCCTAAATGTGTTATACAGGCACAATGCCTATGAGAGTAACAATATTCATCTCACTTTTATGTTAATAAAAAGCTCGTACCAATGAAAACCTTAAATTTGAAATCAAAGTAAATTTTGTACCATTTAAGAAATTATAACTTCATATTAATAACAATTATGCATATTTCTACCAATAGGTTATGGCTATGCAGTAAATTCTAGCTAATTTTCCCTGTTCCAATAAAACCATTACCTTTCCCTAGAAAGACAGCCCAATATTAACCACCTCAGTCCCCAAGACCAGGGAATAGAGGCACCGACTCTTTATTAACATTTGCAATCTGATTACGGGCATTGAGATATTAGAAGAGGGGCGGGGGGAAGAGTAAATTGATAGGCCTCTGAGGCTGTGTCTTCACTGCATCCAGCTGTAATTCCAGGACATCAGAGGTTTGAGCAGGTCTGCTCAGCTTGATGAGTAGATACACCAAGGCTGTGTATTCTGCAATATACAATTCTCAAAGCAAATTTTAGTATTAAGATAATTTTTTGTTTGAATTCTGGAATGTAGTCTTCTGGCAGCCTGCCAATGTCATGTCTAATACATATAATTCTGGGAGTTGCTATGAGGGTGTGCTCCCACCATCCTCCCATTTCTGCCTCCCTGCTCTCAAATTCCCCAGCACTCAGGAATCTAAACTTTCACGCAATAAGGCCCTCCACCTCCACTGATGCCTAACCGCTTACCGCATCCCCCCTCCTCCAATTACTATGAGGGTGTGCTCCCCCCATCCTCCCCTTCCCACCTCCCTTCTCTTGAAATTTGCCAACACTAGGGAATCCAAACTTTAAGGTACCAAGGCTGTCCACTTCCACTGATGCCTGGCAAGGCCACCCTCAACTACCTATACAGGTGGAGCCATGAGTCCCTCCCTTTGTTTTCTCAGGCTGGAGATTTTAGAATGGCTATTCCAGCTTGTTTTTTAGGACCATTTGCTTGAAAAATTGTTTTCCAGCTTTTTACTTTAAGGTAGAGTCTGTCTTTGTCACTGAGGTGGGTTTCCTGTATGCAGCAAAATGCTGGGTCCTGTTTACATATCTGGTCAATCAGCCTATGTCTTTTAATTGGGGAATTGAGTCCATTGATTTTAAGAGATATTAAGGATCAGTGGTTGTTGCTTCCTGTTATTTTTGTTATTAGATGTGGAATTATCTTTGTGTGGCTATCTTCTTTTGTATTTGTTGGAAGAGGATTACTTTCTTGCTCTTTCTAGGGTGTAATTTCCCTCCTTGTATTGGAACTTTCTGGCTATTATTCTTTGTAATGCTGGGTTTGTAGAAAGATATTGTGTAAATTTGGTTTTGTCATGAAATATCTTGGTTTCTCCATCTATGGTAATTGAGAGTTTTGCTGAGTATAGTAGCCTGTGCTGGCATTTGTATTCTCTTAGGGTCTGTATGACATCTGTCCAGCATCTTCTAGCTTTTATAGTATCTGGTGAGAAGTCTGGTGTAATTCTGATACGTCTGCCTTTATATGTTACTTGGCCTTTTTCCCTTACTGCATTTAATATTCTTTCTTTGTTTTGTGCACTTGGTGTTTTGATTATTATGTGATGGGAGGTATTTCTTTTCTGATCTAGTCTATTTGGCTTTCTATAGGCTTCTTGTATGTTTATGGGCATCTCATTTTTTAGGTTAGAGAAGTTTTCTTCTATAATTTTGTTGAAGATATTTTCTGGCCTTTTAAGTTGGGAATCTTCACTCTCATTTATACCTATTATTCTTAGGTTTGGTCTTCTCATTGTGTCCTGGATTTCCTAGATATTTTGTGTTAATGATTTTTTGCATTTTGCATTTTCTTTGACAGTTGTGTCAATATTTTCTATGGTATCTTCTGCACCTGAGCTTCTTTCTTGTGTCTCTTGTATTCTGTTGGTGATGCTTGTGTCTATGACTCCTGATTTCTTTCCTAGGTTTTCTATCTCCAGGGTAGTCTCCCTTTGTGATTTCTTGTTTCTACTTCCATTTTTATGTCCTGGATGGTTTTGTTCAATTCCTTCACCTGTTTGGTTCTGTTCTCTTGTACTTCTTTAAGGGATTTTTATGTTTCCTCTTTAAGGGCTTCTACCTGTTTATCTGTGTTCTCCTCAAATTCTTTGAGAGTGTTATTTATATCCTTCTTAAAGTACACTATCATCATCAATAGAAGTGATTTTAAATCTGAATTTTGCTTTCCTGGTGATATGGGGAATTCAGGACTTTTTTGTGTGGAAGAATTAGGTTCTAATGATGCCAAGTACCCTGGTTTGCTGATGCTTTGTTCTTGTACTTGCCTTTTGCCATCTGTATCTCCTTAGTGCTACCTGCCCTGTCTCTGACTGAAGCCTGTATTTTCTATTATCTTGATTGTATCAGAACTGTGTGGGGTGGGTGTTACTACTGGGGTAAGAGCTGGGGCCCAAAATCTGCTCAGTGCTCAGGTGCAGACAGGAAGGAACTAGTGCTCGGGGCCAGGAGTGACTTCCTGGATTCTTGTGGGTCCCAGTTTCTTCCTTTTGGAGGCTGGCATTGCTGTCTGCTTACCTAAGATACTGTCCAGGTTAGAGCTCCTGGGAGGCCTGCTTCCTCTGGTTTCTATGAGATTGGAGGCAGAGCTGCCACCCTGCAACCAGGGATCTGCTCAGTGATTGAGCCCAGACCAGAAGGCTTTTTTTGTTGTTGTTTTGATTGTGCCTTATTCATGATTCCTATAACTGCAATGAAACATCATGACCATACAGCAAGTTGGGGAGGAAATAGTTTATTTGGCTTAGATTTTCAGATCAGAATCCATCACTGGAGAAAGTCAGGACAGAGACTCAAGCAGGGCTGAAACTTAGAGGCAGAGGTTGATACAGAAGCAATGGAGAGGCACTGCTAACTGGCTTGCTTCCCATGGCTTGCCTGTATTGGCAATTTATGATAAGCCAATGGCTTTAGCTCTGGTTTCCAATCCATTTGAATTGAAGAATATATCTAAAGTCAAAGCCATTTATAATCCCCATGAAAAATAGAACTAAAGTGCTCTGTTGTTCATCTTGATCTAGGCTTCATTCAGACAGATTTGTTTATTGAGCCTTTAGGTTTGATCTTATCCAGTTTCCCTGAAACAGTCAATAGAGTAGGTATGCTCTATTTACAGTGCCATTCCTTTAGGTGCATAACTTTCACTCCTTCATCTGCATCATATCACAATCAATTCTTGCAACATGTTTCAAGTGTTCCTGCCCCCAAGTGACAAATACTCTTACTCAAGTTGTGCCCTTGATCCAAACCCAACCCCATTGTAAAATTTCCTCCTATGCTGTCAGTTAATCATCACATGAATTTACATAACCTCTGGAGCCACTTGGCTTCCCTTTGCTTAAGTCAGCTATTTCTATTGAAAAGCAAAGCAAAGCAAAGCAAAGCAAAGCAAAGCAAAGCAAAGCAAAGCAAAGCAAAGCAAAGCAAAGCAAAGCAAAGCAAAGCAAAGCAAAGCAAAGTAAAAAGTGAGCTGGTGTTGCATCCTCAAGTACTGTGCAGCTGGAAAGTGGCAGGGCACCAGCATCCACATGTTGCTCTTTAGAAAACCTTCTAGCAAATTTCCTGGAGTAAGGACTCCTCCATTTCCTTACTTCAGCACATTCTGAATGTTGCATAACTGTTCCTGGAAGCTGAACTCACAGTGGTCCATTCCTACTTCTGTGTTTACACTTGCTAATGCACTGGGAAGCTTATTGATGTCAACTAGTACAATACTTTCTTGTAATAGCTGTCATATTGGGAGAGTTCCTTTTAATTGTTTCTTTTTTTTTAATGAAAACTCTCTTTTCACTTATCCAATCTCATGCCAGAATAAGTCTCACTTCACATCTCTCCTATAGCTCATAAAGTAGCAATCATCATATTTGCCTCTTAGAATATAATGTTGACTGTTTATTTTCACTTTTAAACAGCAAAAATGCCTTTTAAACTCTGGAACATTTCATTTTGATTAAAACACCTAAGTGTACATTCACTAACCAACCTGAGTTCTGCTTTCTTTTTGTTCTCTCTCTCTCTCTCTCTCTCTCTCTCTCTCTCTCTCTCTCTCTCACACACACACACACACACACACACACACATCTCTTTCATGATCCAATGAGTTTCATTAGGATTTCTTACAAAATCATAAATAAAAGTGTATTTACATGACTAAGGGTACCGACACAGTGAATAGACCACTAAAGAAAATGTTTCACCCACTCCCATTAGTTATTAACTGCATGTAACTCTTCAGGGTGTGCTGGAACCCTATGATTCCTTTTTTTACTTCTTGACACAATACTAATGAGATCTAATTTTCATAGCTTTTGTACAGATGATCACTGTTGCTATGAACTCAAGAACGCAAAACCATGCCATACTTAGAAGTCAGTGTTTTGTATAATCACCACCTTTCTTTGTTTCCTTTACTCATTGTCCCCATCTATGATATTCCTTGAGCCTTGGAGGGATAGTACAGATTTTCTAGGTATGGTTGAGCCATGGACAACCATTTATACTAGACATTATAGTGAACACAGTTACCATTAGCTAATTTTCTGCTAATACACAGCAGTAATTCTAGGTTTTGTATCTTGATTTTCATAGTCAAACACTGGTAATTTGATAATATTTTGAAAATTTTTAGTGGATTCTTTTCTATATATAGAAAAATGCCTCTAGCAAATTATGCCCTTATTGTTTTGAATTTAGGCATCCCTTAGTTTTCTTTTGCCTGACTAGTGTACCTGAATTTCTATCACTCTCTTGCATAAAATTAGTATAGCCAGGTTTGTTGAGTCTTGTCTGTAATCCCAGAATTCCAAACTGTGAAACATAATGATTTCCATGAATTTAATACCAGTTTGGGATGGAAAGTGAGAGCCTGCAGATAGATCTCATTGATGAAGATCTCACATACTTTAGACATAGCACTTGAAGGAATGAAGGTGGCTCTGACTTGAAAGCTGATTCTCTAAGGACTAGCTTGCAGAGTATCCCAAGGTACTATGTGAGTTGAAAAGGGAGAAAAACAATTAAAATTCCTACCACCAAGCTGTGTCACCTATGGACCCCAATGACGACTAGAAAGGAAAGGTGTCCCTAAGGTGCAAGAGTAGCATTCACATCTGTGTAGTAACCAACAGTTGTCTAATTGGTCCACTCCAAGGGGAAAATTTCCCCGGAACCTGCAACCTACCCAACTACCTATTGCTAATGAAGTCATGAGCCTAAGAAGAGACTGCAATACTTCAGTTTCATAAACTAGTGCAATTCCTAATTGCATTCTAATCATTTCTTTTTATGCCTACAAATTACTAGAGCTCTCTCTTGTTACAGTAAACAAAAAGCATTAAAAACACAAAGCCACAACTAGTGAAAAAAAACTACAGAGAACAACTGCTTATGGCATACCCAGCCCCAGTTGATACATCTGCAATTCTTCCCTCACATCTGAGAAGAAACGCCTTCAACAAAATTATTAAAAGCCAGAGGACCAGGAAATTTGCTGTAAAATTTTATCTTCTACATACTGACAGGGAAACTATAAACATGAAATCTCAATAACTGATACACAAACAAAACAATGATACCACCAGTTGGCATACTAATGTAAATGGGAGAATTTTTATAAGGAGTATCACCTTCCTGTATGTCATAGATTTTGCTGATCAGCATCTATTATTGCTTTCTAGTATTTTTAAATTTCTGTGTAATAGTAACTTATTCATCAGATGTAATTGTTGTATGTAAGTGTTGTATGTACTGCTGAACAAGTTCACCCTTTCTAGTTTTCTGAACTCCAACCAGCTGACTGGTTCAACTCAGTTGTTCTGACTAAAAAGTCCTCTTCAAGCTGACTGATTCAAACTTTCTCCTCTAGGCTTTTCACTGAATTGCTCTGCTTATAAAAACTGCCTCTGAAACTCACAAACTGAACTGTTCTGACTGCACTGACTACACTGACTGCATGAACTAAATGAAACTGATCAGAATTGAATGAACTCAACTGAACTCAACTGCATTCAACTGTACTACACCAAACTGCACTGTACTAAACACAACTGGACTCCACTATATTGCCTGAACTGAACTGAATTGCAATCATTGAACTGTCCTCCCTCTTTGGACTCATTCTGTGCTACTGTTTCCTGTCTATTTTCTGAGAGCTGGGTCTATCCTATCTCTGACTCATTCTGTCAAATCTTTCTCTGATTCTTTACCTTGTCTGCCCCTCAACTAGCTGTCACCTTCAAACATGGCTGCGTTCTTTTACAAATTAACATTTCCTTCATTGGTTGGGATTAAAGGTGTATACTAAGGTTGAGTCTGTATTTTATCCAGAGATTTTAAAGGTATGTCATTCTTGCCTGTTCACAGACCTACAAGGTCTTTGGACATGGTTCCTTGCCAGAGCATTTTTGTTGCTGGATTAAAATTCCTCTACATTCCTGTATTTGTTTTTTAATGGGTTGTGAATTTCATTTTAATTTTCTTGAAAGGAATGAAAATATGAAATAAATGCTAATAGCACTATGTTAAAAACTTCTTATTGAATCTTTGTGAGTTTTATGTCATGCACTCCAATTCTTCTCATCTCTCTGTCCATTCCTGTCTACTCTCTGCCCTTGCACCCGTCCTCACTAAAAGAAAATAAAAACAAAAATAAGCAAAGTGAAGCAAAGAAAATATCTCATAGTGGAAGCTGCAGGTTTGGATCTATAGGACTGGCCCTATCACAAGTTCCAGCAGAGTTCATAGATGACATAGATGTTGACATGGGACAGCTCAAAGCCCCAAATCTGGGCTTGGGTGGTAGCTGACTTGGTAAGCTCTCCCACCCTCCTACCACAAAGATAAGTTCTCTAGCACTACCAGGGCTAGCTTACCCAGCACAGCATCCATCAAGGGGCAGGTGTAGTTCATCTGCTCTCAGGCCCCTGGGGCAAGCTAACTTCTCATGACCCAGTGCCAGGTGACTTGCACCCATGCCACCAGAGCCATCTCTACTCTGCTGCCCAGGTGAGATGCAGGACCTGATCTCCCACGTGCTACAGTGGGTGAGGGGCAGAGCCAGATCTCTCATTCTTATGGCCTAGGGCCTACTCTCCAGAGAAATATAGTTGGCTAGAAGTCAGGTTACCTCTGCATAGCCCTTGGACACTAATGTGGTCCCAGGCAGAAAGCCCATACCAGGGATATCTGCATGGTCTTTAGTGGTAATATGTGTCATAGACATTAACACAGATCCCTGAAGCTGTATGGACATAGACCCATCTATGGCCCCCAGTTGGCAATGTGCACTGGGACTTCACGATGGCATCAGGTAATAGGGAAAGCTACTTACTACTGGGTATTCCTCTCTACCCTCATTTTTCACTTCTGCCTCTTTTCATAATGCTCAAACTCTCAGCTTCTCTTTCTTTCCTATCTGTACACTACGTACTTGTACACTGTAGAGGCTCAAGCATGCCACACAGCTGGAAACTCTGGGTATCCTCTACCCTACTGTGCTAAGTGATGTGGAGGGCCTCTAGGTGTCCTCTTTCCTGTAATTTTTTTAAACTCTGAATTATTTAAAGAACTTTATTAAAGCCCAAATATATTGGGTTTGATTTATCCACTAATCCCAAACTTTATTTTGTTAGGATCAGAAAATATATTCTGAAAATTTAGTCTTTAAAAATCACAGATAAGGGCCACCATGATAGGTGCCTTTAATTCCAGCATTGAAGGGGCAGAGGTAACATAACCTCTGTGAATTCCAGGCCAGCTTGGTTCTCAAAGTGAGTTTTAGGAGAGCTAAGGGTACATAATGAGAACTTATTTCAAAAGAAAAACAAAGAACTCTGAGGTGTACCCAAATGTTCTTTTTACTCTGGATGCCCGATGTGTGGCTGAGGACAGCTCATGTAGTCCCAATCTGATGCCCAGATCTGTCCCACTTTTCTTATTCATTCTTTACTAAAGGATAATAAGTGAGAGAAACCTGTGAAACTTCTACCATAAAAATATAACTTGACCAGTTACTTACTTAACTGTTCTGATGTACTTCATAGATACTGAAATTATCTCATTAGCTCTATGATATTTAAATTTTCTACCTGTTTCTAGTAAATTGAACTTTTTTAACCTTTTCCATAAAACATTGCATCTGTCTTGAGTCTATTTTGCTGGATGTGGTTTGGTTTGTATTTCTCCTAGAATATTCTATCCAATCTGTTAATTCCATTCTATTATCTTGCTTGTATCAGAACTGTGTGGGGTGGGTGTTACTACTGGGGTAAGAGCTGGGGCCCAAAATCTGCTCAGTGCTCAGGTGCAGACAGGAAGGAACCAGTGCTTGGGGCCAGGAGTGACTTCCTGGGTGCTTGTGGGTCCCAGTTTCTTCATTTTGGGGGCTGGCATTGCTGTCTGCTTACCTAACATACTGTCCAGGTTAGAGCTCCTGGGAAGCCTGCTTCCTCTGGTTTCTATGAGATTGGAGGCAGAGCTGCCACCCTGCAACCAGGGATCTGCTCAGTGATTGAGCCCAGACCAGAAGGCTTTTTTTGTTTTGTTTTGATTGTGCCTTATTCATGATTCCTATAAGTGCAATGAAACATCATGACCATACAGCAAGTTGGGGAGGAAATAGTTTATTTGGCTTAGATTTTTCAGATCAGAATCCATCACTGGAGAAAGTCAGGACAGAGACTCAAGCAGGGCTGAAACTTAGAGGCAGAGGTTGATACAGAAGCAATGGAGGGGCACTGCTAACTGGCTTGCTTCCCATGGCTTGCCTGTATTGGCAATTTATGATAAGCCAATGGCTTTAGCTCTGGTTTCCAATCCATTTGAATTGAAGAATATATCTAAAGTCAAAGCCATTTATAATCCCCATGAAAAATAGAACTAAAGTGCTCTGTTGTTCATCTTGATCTAGGCTTCATTCAGACAGATTTGTTTATTGAGCCTTTAGGTTTGATCTTATCCAGTTTCCCTGAAACAGTCAATAGAGTAGGTATGCTCTATTTACAGTGCCATTCCTTTAGGTGCATAACTTTCACTCCTTCATCTGCATCATATCACAATCAATTCTTGCAACATGTTTCAAGTGTTCCTGCCCCCAAGTGACAAATACTCTTACTCAAGTTGTGCCCTTGATCCAAACCCAACCCCATTGTAAAATTTCCTCCTATGCTGTCAGTTAATCATCACATGAATTTACATAACCTCTGGAGCCACTTGGCTTCCCTTTGCTTAAGTCAGCTATTTCTATTGAAAAGCAAAGCAAAGCAAAGCAAAGCAAAGCAAAGCAAAGCAAAGCAAAGCAAAGCAAAGCAAAGCAAAGCAAAGCAAAGCAAAGCAAAGCAAAGCAAAGCAAAGCAAAAAGTGAGCTGGTGTTGCATCCTCAAGTACTGTGCAGCTGGAAAGTGGCAGGGCACCAGCATCCACATGTTGCTCTTTAGAAAACCTTCTAGCAAATTTCCTGGAGTAAGGACTCCTCCATCTACTTACTTCAGCACATTCTGAATGTTGCATAACTGTTCCTGGAAGCTGAACTCACAGTGGTCCATTCCTACTTCTGTGTTTACACTTGCTAATGCACTGGGAAGCTTATTGATGTCAACTAGTACAATACTTTCTTGTAATAGCTGTCATATTGGGAGAGTTCCTTTTAATTGTTTCTTTTTTTTTTTTTAATGAAAACTCTCTTTTCACTTATCCAATCTCATGCCAGAATAATTCTCACTTCACATCTCTCCTATAGCTCATAAAGTAGCAAACATCATATTTGCCTCTTAGAATATAATGTTGACTGTTTATTTTCACGTTTAAACAGCAAAAACGCCTTTTAAACTCTGGAACATTTCAATTTGATTAAAACACCTAAGTGTACATTCACTAACCAACCTGAGTTCTGCTTTCTTTTTGTTCTCTCTCTCTCTCTCTCTCTCTCTCTCTCTCTCTCTCTCTCTCTCTCTCACACACACACACACACACACACACACTCACACACACACACATCTCTTTCATGATCCAATGAGTGCGCTGGGACTTCACGATGGCATCAGGTAATAGGGAAGGCTACTTACTACTGGGTATTCCTCTCTACCCTTATTTTTGCACTTCTGACTCTCTTCATAATGCTCAAACTCTCAGTTTCTCTTTCTTTCCTATCTGTACACTACATACTTGTACACTGTAGAGGATCAAGCAAGCCCCACAGCTGGAAACTCTGGTGTCCTCTATCCTACTGTGTTAAGTGATATGGAGGGCCTCTATGTGTCCTCTTTCCTGTAATTTTTTTTAAACTCTGAATTATTTAAAGAACTTTATTAAAGCCCAAATATGTTGGGTTTGATTTATCAACTAATCCCAAACTTTATTTTGTTAGGATCAGAAAGTATATTCTGAAAATTTAGTCTTTAAAAATCACAGATAAGGACCACCATGATAGGTGCCTTTAATTCCAGCATTGAAGAGGCAGAGGTACCATAACCTCTGTGAATTCCCTGCCAGCTTGGTTCTCATAGTGAGTTTTAGGTGAGCTAAGTGTACATAATTAGACCTTATTTCAAAACAAGCAAACAGAAAGAACTCTGAGGTGTACCCAAATGCTCTTTTTACTCTGGATGCCCGATGTGTGGCTGAGGACAGCTCATGTAGTCCCAATCTGATGCCCAGATCTGTCCCACTTTTCCTATTCATTCTTTACTAAAGGATAATAAGTGAGAGAAACCTGTGAATCTCCCACCATAAAAATATAACTTGACCAATTACTTACTTAACTGTTCTGATGTACTTCATAGATACTGAAATTATATCATTAGCTCTATGATATTGAAAATTTCTACACGTTTCTAGTAAATTGAACTTTTAATCCTTTCCCATAAAACATTGCATCTGTCTTGAGTCTATTTTGCTGGATGTGGTTTGGTTTGTATTTCTCCTAGAATATTCTATCCAATCTGTTAATTCCAACATTATATGATATGTTGCTTTTCTCTTTGTGTATTGTTTGATTTTCTGGCTCTTCAACAAGTCTGTCTCTAAGATCACAACCACTGTAGACTTCTCTGACTTCATTTTATTATAAGTTTCATTAAGGAAATTGAGTTCCCTCAGTGCAATGAGTTGTTCAGCTTCCCATTGAACTAAAAAAACAAAAAAACAAAAACAAATAAACTAACAAGAAACATTACTCATTTTTCTCAATCTGAAGCTATACCCTACCATTTAAACCACATTCCTAACTATTGTAATAAAATAATAAAAATTTAATTATGGGAGTGAGGCCAGGCACATGCACCATGGTATGTATGTGGAGGTCAGAAGACAACATGCAGAAGTCAGTTCTCCGGTTCCTCCAAGTGGGTCCTGGGAATCAAACTCAAGTCTTCAGTCTTGACACCAGATATCTTGACCCAATAATTCATCTTTCTACCACCTTTGGCCTACAACCTTAATGGTACCTTTAGACTGGAACTTTTAAAAGTTCAAGTCAAATTTAGACTTTTCCTTTACTGTCGCGAACCCCCCACGCTTGGGCACCAAACTGTTGCGCTTACTGGAACCCGATGTTGGACGCCAAACTGTTGCAGCCCGTACTGCCCGTTCCGGTCCGAGGGTCAGGGTCTAGCGAGAGAGAGAGTGGGGATAAAGGGGAAGAGACGCGAAGAATGGAGACAAGACAGAGATTCTGATCAAGTCTCCTTTATTGAAGGGAATTCTGAGCTATTTATAGGCTTTTGCCACGTGCCTTGTAGGCGCGTGGATACCACGTGCCTTGCAGGTGTTGATATGACGTAAGCCTTACAGGCGTCTATAGCGTGGACAGCACGTGCACCGCAATGCCTTGCAGGCGTGGATAGCATGTGTGCCTTACAGGCATGTATGGCGTAGATAGCACGTGGACAGCACGTGAACTGCAATACCTTGCAGGCGTGGCCACCACGTGCACCTTGCAGCTGGGGGCAGTAAACAGCAACACAAAATATGTGGGATATCAGAGTGTGCTTCAGCTGTTGTAGGCTATTGAAAACCAAATCTTTCGTCAGGGTATATGGTTCCAGATGGCTGCAAAGTTGATCTAGCTGCTTTCTGCTAAAGTCGGCTCCCAACACTTTACTTTTTAGTGTTCTCTTAGTTCTACCTGCTCCCTCCCCCCCTAAAGCATCTATAAGAAGGTTGAAAAAAATATTTTTTGTTTTGTTCTGGGAGTCTTATGATTTTAATTTGTATATATAAGTACAAATCTTAAATCACTCTGTCTTTATGGATATCATAGAGAAATAAGCTTTCCTTTTTTCCCCTTTGTTCATCAAGTTTTCCCTCTGAATCACCAAGGAATTCATTCTAGTATATGCTTCAGACATTAAACTAGCACATACTCAGGTCCTTCTATAAAGTATTTGCATATAGTCTACAGAGTTCCCTATATTTTAAGGTACTTATGAATTGCTTATAATGACCAAAAATGACATATAAATAATGACCATGTCGCATTATTTAGGAAGTGATCACAAGAAAAAATGTACATGCTCAGGACAAACACAGTCATTATGAGTTGACCTCATTTTGGATCCTTAAATGGAGTGATTAAATCATCCATGCAAAATCCATAAACACAAATACTTAGCAGTCAATTTTCACTTTTCACTAGAATGCATGGTCCTGTAACATTAATATGACTATTAATCTGGTTGGATTTAGTTGTTCTTATTTTGGATTTGTTTTTGTTTCCCTACTTTCTCTGCTTCCCCCTTTATTTTTTACACTTTACCATTTCCTGAGTAATGTCTTATTAAAGTTGCTTTCTAGAGACAATGTGCCCCCTTTACACAATCACTCTAGGCTTGAAGCTGTGTCATTTCACATGACCTGTGAGGGGTTGCAGCTGTATGGGTCCCTGCAGTCTGCCACCTTTATTCTGATATATTTGTTGTACATTTTATACAGGGTGAACATTCCTAAACTGATCAACCTGAAATCAGAAATGCCCCAGATTCTAAAGCATGTTGAGCACGAATTTCAAGCCATAGTGGAAAATTCCACATGTGACCAAGTGTACTGGTTACAGTGGAAAGAACAATACACTGGAGACAATGGCTTAAAGCCATATTTGGTGCATATGTGTTATAAATAAATGTCAACATTGAACCACGAGATACATCCCCAAGATATGTTTTACAAATATCCCAAAACCTAGAAAGAAAATGAAATTTCTACATGCTTTTATCCCCAAGCAAAATTAGTCCCTGATAAGCAACATAAAAGTATCTACATAAGTTAAAAATATATAAATATATGAAAATGCCTTGATTTTTACTTTTAAAATGTATAAAATTTAAGAAAATTACAGGAAAAATGGTATTTATACCTTGCCAAAAATTCAGTACTTCTGGTGCAATTTTTTCCCCAAAGCTGTTTCTGTCAGTGATGATATATTTTCAGATTGGAAGTTTAAATTTATTATTCTAGTACTGTGAATATGATGGTGAATTTTTGTGGTGTGTGTGTGAAAACATAATTTATTCTTGTTCTTTAAAACTAGTCTGGGGATGAAGAGTTAGTTCAGTGGGTAAAGTCTTTGCCTTGTGAGGATGAGGGCTGGAGCTCAATCCCAAGAAAAGCTGGGCATGGGTCATGTATTTATAATCTCAGCATTGGGAAGTGGAATAGGAAGATCCCTGGAGCTCACTGGGTAATCAGCCTAACCTAATGAATAAGCTCCATTGTTAATGAAAGAGCTTGCTTCTAAAATATGGTTGACAATATTTCTGAGGAATAACACCTATAGTGAGTCTTGGGATTCTACATACATGCATACTCATGGAAGTAAAGGATACATACACATAAATATATCATACATGCACAAATAAATTCTGTTAATTATTATTTTTCAAGGTCTTGGGATTCTACATAAATGCATACTCATGAAAGTAAAACATATATACACACAGATATTCAACACGTGCATAAATAAATTTTTATTTCATTATTTTTTCCAGATCAGATACTATGTTGAGCTCAGTATTTCACTGTTAATTTGCCGCTGCTGTAATTTATAGTCAGAAAATAGCAATAATTATATTGATTAGTATTCCATATATGGTATGCTACATTTTTGTCCAAGTAGATTGCAAGTTTTTCTCTTTATATTTTTATTCAGCTGTTAGATGTATCTAAATCCAGTTTCTTTGTTCTCTTTGGGATATTTATCCTGATTGAAGTTCACTAGCCTCCTCAATACCCAAATTTGGTATTTCAAAAACCTATGGATGGTTTCAGCTATCATTTCATTCAGATAATTTTCTTCTTTCACCATTCCACTCTACAACTCCAATGAAAGGATACTTTTTGATGAATTTATGTTTCTTAATGCTTTTTCTACTCCATTCATTTGTACTCCCCTGAAACTCTGGTGATGTTGCCTTTTGATATTGTTTCACCTGGCCTCAATGCTGTGTGCATGTTTGTATGTGTATGAATGTGTTTTCAATCTATTTAAATTTTTTCATTGAAACAGTGGCTTTAATAGTCATATTTTCAAATTTGGTGGATATTCCCTCAGTCAATTCCAGTTTATTGTTAAGGTTGCTATTGCTTCATTTATACAAAACATTCATTCCATTTATGACAACAGACAAGACATACTTTTATATCTTTTATATCTAAAATCCTTTTATATCAATTTTATTAGGTATGTCATTGTAAAGTAGCTTTATCTTCATAATAATTTTTCTTAATAATGGTCAATATTCTACCTTGGATGGGAAGAGGAGAGGCCCAGGAGGTCTCATTTCTTTCTATTGGCATTTTATGGATGCTGAATAAAGGAGTGATATTTCCTTCAATGATGTGGCCAGTGGCAAGCTGATCATGTTCCAGTAAATAACTACCCAATCACTCAATATGGAAGTAGGAAAACTAATTGGGCAGAAGTGGGTGGGATGACATGATAAACACATAGGAGTCATTTTGTGTAAAATGAATTCAAATCAATACTGCTGACATTGAATTATTAATTTTCGAGAATCTTGGTTGAGGTCTAATCTTCTGCAAACATGATTTTGGCTTGGATGAGTTGCTTTTATATTTGATTTATTAATTGGCAGCCTTCAATGAATATTAAAGGATTTCAAAATGTTTCTTAGATGACAGAAAAAACTATGTATAATTTAGCTGGGAAGCTTGGGATTTTCCCCATTTTCCCTCCCTAGAAACCCCTATCCCATTCCCCCTCCTCCTTTATGCTTTTATACCATTTTGATTACATGCATGTATTAAGGTCAGTTCTAAGTTGAGGGTCTAGCAATACAATAGATGCAAATAGTCAAGGAAAAAGCAAGACAATAAACACAAATAGTCAAAGAACAAGCAAAGCAATAAACAAAGTTCCATGAACACTCATGTGATCACTGTTTGTAAGGGCTTATCAGCATGACCAAAATATCTGAACTTACTTCTCTGTCCTAGCCCAAAGTCATTCTCATGTCTGAAGCCTACTTCCTTGTTCTATCCTAAGATTTAGATTCCTGCCTGAAAATTACTTTTTGTTCTAGCCTAAGATTTAGTTTTCTGCCTGAAATGACTTTTTTTGTTCTAGCCTAATGTCAGAATCCTGCCTGAAACCCACTTTCTTGTCCCTGGCCAATTTCATATTCCTGCCAAGCAGCCCATTTCCTTGTTCTTGGCCCATGTCAGATTCTTGTCAAGCAGTCCCAAAAGCTCTCCCTCTCCCTCTTTTTTTTATTTCATAAACAAGACTGAGCTTGTCTTGGTCATTCTGACAAGAATGCCTTCCTTACCTGTCATGGAATATGCATTATCAAAAGCAATGCACTTATAACTTAGGTTGGTAGCACTCTGTGCAGAATCTTACCCATCCTTGGCTTCCCAGCCTGTTAAATTAATAACTCTGTCTCGGGGTGGGGGGTTATTTTCAGTTTCAAGCCATGTACTTTGTCTGCCAACATGTTGATGTTGTTAAAGACAAGCTTTAACACATCGGGCAGGAATAAAAGTATTCTCAGGAAAAAAAAAAAAAAAAAAAAAAACAAAGGGCTAGCATGATCAAACTATATATGCCATTCTTGAAGCTTGACCAAAATAGAAATACTGACCTCAGGTCATGGGTAATTTTATCAGCAGTATCTCCTACATCAAGGCTCAGCAGAACAGCAGTCTTTAAATTGATAATCTCACTATGCAAATTTAAAACATCTAGAGAGGTGTTAGAATTATGCCAAATACACTGCAAATGTCTTTAAACTTTTTCTTAATTATAATGACTACCACTGTAAATTTTAGAACTAACATGAATCCAATAGTATTTGGCATGACACTCAAGACGGTTCCTTACTCTGAAACTCTGAAACTCCTTCCAATAATTTGAATAGAATAAAGAACATCAATCCATTGTTCCAAATGCCTGTCTAAATCCTCTTGTATATTCAACACATTAGTAACAGTTTTTGCTAAATTATTAACAAAATGAGGTATCATAACTTCTTGTGTCAAAGCAGTTGCAGAAGCAGTGGTGCTAGCAACTAATGTAATTAAAGCTGTTATACCAGCAATAATTAAGTCCACTACCCTCTTGCTTCTGCTTAAAGCCTGACTCACTTTTTCCAGTAATTGTAAACATTTTTCAGAATACCAAGGTTTGGTGATACTCAAGGCAATAAAACAACAGCTGGTTGATAGACCTCCATAATAGATGTACCAGGCTTCAACACACTAACACAGATAGAAAGTGTACAATCAATGCAACTTACATTAAATACTATAGAAGAAACAAAAGTAATTTTAACTTGACAATTAAAAGAGTCTTAACACATGTACTAACACTTGTTTGAAACTCAGATCCTGTCCTGACTTTATCTCTTGCTAACATGACATCATAGAGATCTCTACCTACCTTCCAAATATGTCTCTGAAAGTGTCCAGGACCAGCCTTCCAAATGAAGACTGTTATTTCCAATATTGGGTTGGTTTCTAGACCAGTCCATGGTTAAGTCCAAATAACTGGTCACATCTAATAAAAAAAAAAAAAAACAAGAGTCATTATAACTTCTCTTTTTGATTCTGTCCCACAAGCTCTAGAAACTTGAGGCAAGGCAGCTTGTCCCATCTGGGGTATAGGTAAGCAAAGGTAGGTCAGGAACATATGTCCAATACAGCTTCCCAGTCACCATTGTCAGGGCACTCAGTAAGCTCACAGGTCAATATCATTCTTTGACCCAGCAACAGCATATCTCACCGGTCGCTTTGGCAGCCACCATGCTCTTTCAGCATCCTGCAGTAAAAATACAAATGTGCTCTCTATGATCCTGGGTGTGTTAGAGCTCCTGGGAGTCCAGCCTCCCCTGAGTTTTGGGGGATTGGGTATAGAGCTGGTGCCCTAGGACTGCTCAGGGCACAGGTGCAGACTGGTCCTCTCTTTATATTTTAATTTCTCTATGATTTTAATAAGCTTTATTGTAGTAAAACAAAACTGATGGAAAGTTTAATATTTACATTTATTTTTCCAATTTCATGAAAAATAAGTTGAAAGATATATTGATATCTATATTTATGATATATATTGCTATAAACCACCATACTAAACAAGACAAGATTACACCAACCACAACTTGTTTGTTTGTTTGTTTGTTTGTTTGTTTGTTTGTTTTTCAAGACAGGGTTTCTTTGTGTAGTCCTGGCTGTCCTGGAACTCACTCTGTAGACCAGGCTGGCCTCAAACTCAGAAATCCACCTGCCTCTGCCTCCCAAGTGCTGGGATTAAAGGTGTGCACCACTGCTGCCTGGCTCGCACCAGCCACAACTTAATGACTATTAATACTAATGTTTAATAATATATTTGAGATAATATTTGTAGCAAATAAAATATTTTAACTTATTGTATTTTAGAAAAGTTTGCAATGTCACTTAATACCTGTGTTTTGATTTATTAGGAATGAAGATAAGAGAAACTATAAGGTTGATATATCATATATATGTGTATGTGTATGTGTATGTATATGTATATGTATATACAGCATTCTGTCTACATATATGTCTGCAGGCTAGAAGAGGGCATCAGATCTCATTATAGATGGTTATGAGCCATCATGTGGTTACTGGGAATTGAACTCAGGACCTCTGGAAAAGCAGATAGTGCCCTTAACCTCTTAGCCATGTCTCTAGCCCATGAGATATCTGTAAAAGATGGAGTTATTTGAACTAAATGAAATGTTATGTTTTATATTATAGTTCAGGATATTGTTACATCTTTGGCTCCCAAATTAGGCTGAAAATTCCTCTAAAGCTCTTTAATTAATTACTTAATTAATTTCCAGTGTATGAGTGCTTTCTCTTTATATACATCTGCATGTAAGAAGAAGACATCAGATCTCTTTATGGATGATGGTCTTGAGTCACCATGTGGTTGCTGGGAATTGAATTTAGGACCTCTGAAAGAGCACCCAATGTTTTTAAACACTGAGCAGTTTCAACCAACCTCCATGTAGGTTTTTAGGCCTCTGTGGTTATCTTGTCTAGATCCTTTCTCATGGCCTTTTTTGGACCAGAGGGTATATGTGTCTCCTCACATAATTCCAGTTCAAGTCTAAGTCTCATAGTGAGCAGGCTCAATAAAGGATTATGTAGGTTTTTATGGCTTCTGTGGATATCTTGCCTAGATCCTTTCTCGGGGTTCTAAAGGCCAAGCAGAACAGCTATTCTTCTGTTTGTTTTATTTAATTTTTTGTTTGTTTGTTTTTGTTTTGTGTTGTTTTGCTTTGTTTTGTTTTTTTGTTTTGTTTGTTTGCTTGTTTTTCTGAGTCACTGGCCTAGGACTTGACAAATAGAGTAGGCCAGTGACTTATTCTTGGAGCAGTTTGAACATATGGAAGCCCCAAGTTGATTCCTCCACTTTCCTTCCTGTGTCTTCCATCTGTCTAGTCTATCTTCTAGCCTTTCTTCTGACCCTGTGTGTTTAGATGTCATCTTCCTATGCCAGTGCCTTCACATTGTGCCCACATGCTATTTCTGTGTTTATAACAAAGAGTTGTGGTCTATATTTACTGAAAAATACAGATAAAATGGTCCAGAAAAGAAAAGAGGATTTTTCTTTTTTACAGAAATCTTTTAAAGAGTTTTACAAGTTTTACAAAGTTGTTTCAATGACTTCAACTCACCAAGAACAACATTCACAATCGAAAACAGGTATCGACCTACATGCATATATTGTTCTGACATTTATGAAATATCTGTTGTCTGATCTTTTTCTTTTTCGTGTTTTTTGAGAATGAGTTCCAAAACACACACACATACACATGCTATTCTAGGTGAGGCCCATGGAAAGGGACAAAAGTTAAAACTAAAACTATGTATTTACCCTGAGTAGTTAAGGTTGATTACATACACACAAAAAGCTAAGGTGTAGCAAAGTTGGTTGTATTCTTCTTTTAAAGGTAAATTAAGCTTAAAAAGGCTAATCATATGATAAGCTAGGATGTTAAGAACATAGTCTTCAAATTATTAGCTTGGTTGCAAGTCTGACAAAAGTTTAGTCTCTTTGGTGTCAAGAGATAGTTTTAGGAAAATATATCACCGTACCCCAGTCAATGACTAGATGAAAGGGGTATTCTAATGGCCTGCTTTTAAAAGAAAAGCACAATCCAGGTATGACACATGCCTTTAGTCCCAGCACTCAGAAGGCAGAGGCATGCAAATCTCTGAGTTTGATGCCAGCCTGGTCTACAGAGTAAATTCCAGAAGAGACTGGACTATTCAGAAAAATCCTGTCTCAAACAAACAAATAAACACCCCACCCCCCAAACAAACAAACCAAACCAATAAAGCACTTGGCAACTTTTAGGATATTTGATAGTATGATCATTGTAATTTTAATTATAATATTTAGTGTGAAAGCCCACAGGCTTTTCAGAGCGGGAACATGAAGACAATGTTGGTAGACTCAAACCCTGATTTGCACTTTACTCACGTGTCAGTTACTTGCATGTCCAATTTAAATTTCATTCTACTTAGAAGATTTAGTAGAGTGACTTTTATTGCAATAGTATTTGGTTTAAATTTAATTGCATAAGTCACTTTTCTATTGCTTGGACTATTTGGGCTTCCAGGGATATAAGAGTCTACTATGTCACCACAGCCTAGTGGGAAGAAGTAGGCATGGTAACAGTAACTGGAAGCTAAGAGCTCACTTCTCCAATTTAAATCACAAAGCAGACAGAGTGAACTAAAAATGGAGTGACTCTTTAAACTTTCAAAGCCCATTTTCAGTTGATAAAAATTCACCTAGCAAGGTACCCTTCCTAAACTTACCCAAATAGGGCGACCTACTGGGGACCAGGTATTCAAATTATACATACATATACATCATATACATAAACTTATACATACATATATATTTTAATATATATAAATAATTATAAAGTGAAAAGTCAAATTTCAATTTTCAACCTTAATTTCCCTTTGTCATAATATTCATAGGTTCCTAGGATTTAGACAAGGTCATCTTGGGGTGGGTCATTATTATACCTGCTAAAAATATTTTCTTTATCAAATTTATTTTGAAGTAATTAGTACTTCCCCCCCCCTCTCTCTCTCACACACACACACACACACTAGAAAGAAAGGAACTGTGAATCAAAGTGTAAGCTAGGCAACATGTGCATTTTCCAGGTGTCACAATAAAGACTCTAGGACATAATTTCACTTGCTCAGAGACTGAATGCATTTAGACTCGGATTTGGCACACATTGTAGAATGTACTTTTTCCTCTAATTATACCATGTTGTATATAATATTTTATTTACACTTCTAAATTTACTTATTTATCAATGTTCTAAAGAAATATTGACTAACTTCTTATTTTCTTAAGACATTCTTGGACTCCATAGCCCATCATTACTTATATTAATAGCAATGATGATTTCTACATGATTAATCTTAGTGATGCAGATGGGGCTTTTAAAAGTAGATGTTTTTGTTTAAAATCCAGTCTTTTAATGTCTTCATGTAATAGAAATGTAACATTTTAATTTTGTCATATACACAATGGCAACTCTGTATAGAATGATATAAAATATCTTTTTAGTAAGAGTTAGCAAGTATTCTGGGCTTATCTCTAGTTAACTTTAGTTAACAGGGTATTTTCAGACCTGATTGGCTAAAATGTAACAAGTAGGCATTTACTTGCATAGTGCATTCTACCAAATTTATGTGAACACTAGGACAACATATTAGAATACAGTTTAGTGAAATAAGAAATCCGAGAAATTAAAAAAAAAAAACAAAAACAGTTTCCAGAAGAAACATGCTATCATATATAATTCTCATTACTGCAATGATTTTTAAAATTCATCAAAGAATTCTATAATGAGCCTAAGTTGTATAAACAAATAACGTATCTCATGTTTAAGTCAGTCATTTATATCTGAAATCCGTTCATTTATCTGCTAATTAGAGGTGTTCTGAAATTAAACTTTGCTCCTCATACATGCTTGGCAATCACCCTAGTGTAGAGTGCACTGAGCCACATCTCTCTCAACCTCATGGGGCTCGCAGCTGCTCTACCATGGTGCTCACTGAGCTGCACCTCTTACATCTCACTAAGTTGCTCATGCTGGCCTTGAACTCACTCTTGAACCCAGGCTTAGCTTGATGGTGTAATTTTCCTACTGAGGAGTTGATCAGAGTTCCACAAAGTCTGAGTAGCTTAGCAAAATCTTGCTCCCTGTCATGTATACTGTAGGAACTCCATAAATGTTTCTTCAGGTAATAAGTAAAGGTGAATGGAATATTCTCGACTATAAGTCTAAGAAATAAGCATTCAGAAAAATCCAGTTAAGATTTTTATATAAATGTAAGATGAAAATAATTCTGTTTAGTTCTATACCCTAGTTTTTATTGTGTTTGCTCTTTATGGAGCTAAGTATATTTATGTTTGTTACAGAAACTAAAAGAATAGTGTTTAGAGATATTTAGATATTGGATATTTAGACAAATATCCAATATTTAGACAAATATCCAATATCTAAATTTACTCGCATTTGACAGAACGAATTTTCAGTCTACAAAAAGCTCGATGCTAAGTAGGAACTAAGGTGATAGTAATATGACTTTGAGGATTCTTGTAGCTTTTCAGCCAAGTGTTGGGAAATGATGGTGGTAGTGCAGTTAGACCACTTTGAGTTCTGCAATCTGTCAGCAAAACACAGCAAGTAGAATAGAAAAATATATATGCTGGCTGTGAGATTCAACAACTTTTGGCCATCTACCACAACAAGGACTTTTTAATTTTTTTAGCCCAGTCTATCCTCGGCTTCCTATGTGTCCCAGGCTGCCTTTGAACTCACACTGATCCCACCAAGTGATGGGATTACCAGCATGCACCACCACAAAAGTTCTGCATAGTGTTTGAGATTAAATTTAAGATTTTATACAAACAAGATAAACACTATAGTATTTTAGGCATATTGCTAGCCCAGATCGTTTAAACTAATAAAGCTTTGGTTGGATTCTTCTCTATTAAAATAAAAACCTATAGTATAAAAAATAAGTAGAATCTTGTCGTAAAGTAGAAAAATAGTTGTGAGTTTCAAGTAATAAATTTGAACCAAAAATTCCTTGTTTCAGTATATTAATGTTACTTATAGAAAGATTGAAAGAAAACTTCACAGAGACATAGGTCAAATGATACTTTATGCTGGGCTCTTAATGTACTTAAATTGATTCTTTGAAGGAAGGAAAGACCAAAAAGAAGAAAGCTTAAGATAGGCATTATCTATGTCCTGGAAACTATGATCTTCCATGGGTGTGTGTAAATACACAATATAACTGATAAACATGGTGCTTAATAGCCCATAAATTTGCAAAGTAGTATTTTAAATGCTAAATGTAAAAAAACAAACCAAACCCTTATCTTACAGAATGGATAATAACTAGATGCCTACCTGGTCACAAAATGCTGAGAGAAGCCTGTGACTTTGTCCTTCTAATCCTTAAGGAATCACCTTGAGAGATTACCAGGAAAATTTTTAAATAGTTGTCTTTGGACTCCTAAGCACAGAAAGTAATACTCCAAATGGAACAGTAGGCAACTTCTCAACACCTTTTCCCTCTGTGCAGCTCCTGAAACCTGACTGAGTCCCACATGCAGGAATTTCCTGCAGACATTTGAAGAACATTTCCTCATTGTTCCACACCAGTTTCTTCAAACAATGTTATAGTTGATATACAGCACACAACTCTGCCACTCCTTAATCCTCCTAACTCCTATCCCGTGCGTGATGAATGAAGCCTTCCCTGTGTTTAATAAGCAGTTTGGTTTATGGTTTATAGTCTTCTTTCCCTCTCAATTTCCCTCACTTTTCCCTGTAGGTTTCCTGAAAGAAGCTGACCCTGCATATTACTGTAATCTTCAGGTCCTGCCTTCTGTCTTTGCTTTGGTTCAGCACTTACTCCTGAGGCAGTGCTAAGCACCAATATGGGGGGGGGGGGGTCTTATCACTGAGCTGGGAGATAATGACTCTTCCTGTCAAGCCAACTCCTCCATTCATGAAGGACCTTCCTCATTATCCTTTTCCTAGAGCCCTTGCCTTCGAATCTAAAATGCATAGTCTCTCTGTAGGAAACTGCCTGTTTTAATTCCTCCTCTATGCTTTGGACACCTGAGGTTCCTGATTTCCATACTTTCTCCTAAGTCCTTCACCCTGCTCTTTCTTGTTTCTGAAAGCCCATGTAATTATTGACACTAAAGGGCACATGATTTCCCTCAGATCCAACAGACCATTCTTGCTTAACCTGCTTCTCCCTTGTCTGCCCTTCTTCCAGCTTTAACAAATGCCGAGATAGTCTCCCCGCTGCCCCATCTTACTCCCTGCACACCTGGCTTTAGTTGGCCTGGGAATCTGCTTTACCCTCAGAAGCCATGCATCTTCTTTACCACCTTCTTTTCTCCTTCACAAAAGGATTCGGGGCCAGAGTCTGAGGCCAGTTGTTTCTATATGTGCTAGCAATCATTTTTTAAATTTATTTTTAAATAAAAATTACTATATTTATCATTATTATTAGTAGTTATATTAATAGTAGTAGTTGTAGCAATAGTAGTAGTTGTTGTTATTGTAGTTGTAGTAGTAGTATTTTGCAGTGCTGGATGTCTAACTCAAGGAACTGCACGCATTGGCAAACATTCCACCTTTGATCCATACCCCCCACTTCAGCTTCTATTTATAATACTTAAATATGCCCATTGCTTTTGTTTGGGGAAAGTTCAAAATAAACCAACCCAAAACAACAACACATCCAGACCTTAGATATCACAGTTGCCTGTTCGTCTTTGTTTAGCACTTGTATTCCTTTGACATATAACTTACGAGTGCTTTATTTCTTTAAGTTTTCACTCCTCCGTTTCTGAGAATGTGCCCATGCAGTGCATCGTAGCACCTTTCAAATTCTTTTTGTTGTCTTTACTGTCCCTAGGATGTTTCTTGATCACCGAGACCACGTTTGGATTTAAAAATTAATGGCCACAGTGTTCTGTAACTACTTTTGTATCTATAACTTAATAAATACTCGGGGATCGTGTTTTTCAAAATGGTACTGACTGACAACGTAAAAGGTGAAGAGAATGTATGGACTACTGTAGGTAATAGTACATATCATTCTGTGAATCCACAGAAACCTATAATCGAATCTACGATATGTTCACTTAATGTAACTTGTAAGGAAGGTATTTTAAAGAAATTACTTCTGCTAACCATTCATTAGAAAACTTGTGTAGTCATTTCCTTGAGGGTCTTCAATGATAACATAAAACAATTATTCTAAATCATAGTTTGAAACTATACATTGAGATTATATGAATGCTTGCCACGTGATGAGTAAAAGCTAGTACTTCCAACTGAGCAAGGACACCCTGTAATCCTTTACTGTACTTTTTGATTCTTTCCTTTGGAATTGCTTAAAACTTCTAAGAATGAGTGAGGAGACTCTAGATTTAATAAACTTTCCTCCTTTGTTTCTTTCTGTCTTTTTTTTAATAACAAGCTTTCTCTGTGTAACAGTCCAGGCTGTCCTGGAACTTGATCTGTAGGCAAGGCTGGCCTCTAATTCCCACAGATCTATCTGCCTCTGCCTTCTGAGTGCTGGGATTAAAGATGTTCATGACCATACCTGGCTCTCCCTTCATTTCTTATTATGAGTGGCAACTAACAAGCAAAACTATTATTTAAAGCTTCTATAATGTCCCTGGGTAGATGAGAATAATTATGGGAGATGTCAGAGAATCACAGTAGTATGCCAATTAAAATATTGTGATTTAAAGGCTTTAGTTTTGAGCAAGTATGCCAAGAAATAAAAATAAAAATGAATTAGAAAACTTTCCCATAGTGTTTGAGATTCATTCCACTTCAATCTGGAATTAGGCATGATTCTAGTTTTTACTCCTCAGATTATCAGTTTCTTAAAGTGGCCAAAAGTTGACTGGGTGTTTCTTTAGATCAGTGGGGTGGGGTAGAGAACTAAACCTGTTCACACCGCTGGCAGATCAAGCAGGACAACATTCTCAAAGCTTCCCTCCACCTAGGCAGAATCTTTACTAGGAGAGTAAATCAAAAACACCATGTAGCCATCTATAGCGTTGTCACACTCATGGGGAGCCCGGGTAAGAAAGCTGTGTACTTATGATGGGAGGGGCAAAATGTTTTTCTCAGAAAAACATAATAAATTAATGGCTTGAAAGCAAGGGCATGAAGGGAATGCCCTGTCATGTTTACATTATCACTACAGAAAAGGCAAAGACTTGGGAGGGATATTCTGGGCTTTTTTTTCACATGACCAAACATGAAAAGACGTAACACCAGGTGTATTCCCTCACTATACCTGTATTTCCTTAAATTGCATCACCTCATGCTTTGCTTGCTTTAGTAATACAAATGAGAAGTGCTTTGTTTTCCCTACATTTGAGCTCAAATGTTTGGAGTCTCCTAGCTAACCCATGCAGATCTTTTGGCATCCACAGATGCTTAGCCTTGCTTGACATTTGCAAATCAGTGTGGACTTTTATAGAAGAGCCTGAGTCACTGAAGGCAATTATGGAACAGTTATAAAGTCTGTGCTCCACAGTATAGAACTCAGATGTCTAATCCCTTCACTTAAAAAGAACCGCCATACTCAAATGTCAAAAGCTTAAACAAGCTTGATGGCCTACAAGTTCTTCAAGCTCTTATGAGAGTTTCAAGTGCTATATTTTGCTACCCATAAAATACTCTAGTAAGTTCTAGGAAAGATTTCAACTAGAAGGTAAAAGGTCTTCTGTGAGGGATGTGTTCTGCTTAACCAATCCAGTTACTCACACAACTCATTTGACCCTAATTGCTCATTTTCAGGTTTTATCAGGTTCAATATTGTCAAGCTTAAGATTTGGGAGGAAAGGCTGGAGAAAGTGAAGGAAATGTTGTTGGTTATAGACCTGTCTGCTAAATTTGTATCTTTCTGGGCCATTCTTATTTAAGACAAAATATTATTTAAATAGGTCAGAAACATAAAATTCTATACTTAAACTTATAAAAAGCACCAGGAATTTTCATTATCACTAATTCTTAATACTTCTTATTCTAAAGGCAATTCCTCTTCCTCTAGTTGGCAGAACACAGTGAGTCAACATCTGTGATAGTTCAAAACTTCATTCTCCTCTCAAAATGTTCAGTATCCCTGAATGGTGTTGTCTCAGAATCTCTCATGATGTATGACAAAGGACCCATAACACAACAATAAACAATTATTTGAGTTAACAAATAACATAATGTGAAAGAAGTTAAAATGAAAGAACACTAATATTTTGTAATTCAATTACTGTCACTTTAGACCAATAACTTTTTCAAGGGGGCAGATATTTTGACACTGCATTTTTTTGAGTATTAGGAAAATTAGAGTTCTTCACTGACATGAAAACAATGAAATATTTAGTTATCCATTGCCTGTTTTGACACCTACAGTAGTCATATAGTTTATTACTAGCTGATAGTCATCTGTTCAGTTTAGGTGTCTAGTTTGAAAGATAAGAACACAATTAACAACTGATGTTAAGCTCAAAATAGCCTGACATTTTAATGACATTATTTACCTGTTTTATCTAGTTTACATCAATAATATTAAATCACAATGGAAACTGCAAATGAAAAAAAGACAAGACTTGAAAATCCATACTACTTAATGCTTTTTCTATGTAACATAATTTATTTTAAGGATATACAGGCAAGTGTTTTCCTTGAAAATTGTGTATAAAACATAAATTAAGCCAGTTTCAGCACACAGAAACATACATCCTAAAACTTATATTTCATTGCTTTTCTTTTTTGCAATCTCTAATCATGTTGAAATTAATGTTTTTTTGTTTTATAAATAATTTTGCTATGACCAACATATTGATGGATAATGTTAGTATATTTAATAAATTCCAGAATTTTCCAAAGTTCTCAAAATGATTAATCATCTAGACTGAAAGTCCTAGTCATCAAGGTTTATCTTCCATTTTTCCTGTGCAATGTTTATTGGAAAAGTTAGTGTACTCTCACTGGATTTTAAATCTTTAGAGAAACCGAAGCACACGCTGGACACAAGACAATATCTTGTGATGTGCACTTTGTAGTCTTTTTATTTGTATACTCATTTGCTTGTTTATTCATTTATATTTTGATTTTTATTGGAAATGGATTCTTTTCTTATACAAAACATCCAAGCCACAGTTTCCACTCCCTCCACTCTTCCTTGCTCTGCATCACCACCTCCCCTCTCTTCCAGATGTACTCTCTGTTTCCCTTCAAGAATCAAAGAGCCAAACAGGACAGAACAAGAAGCAGCAAGACAAGGCAAAAGCCCTCATAATGAGGCTAGACAAGCCAATCCACTATGTAGAAACAAGTTCCCAGTGCAGGCCAAAGAATCAGAGATGCATTTCTTCCCACTGGTAAAAGCCCCCCCCCCCAAATTAATTAATATGTATACAGAGAGGACCAGGTGCAGACTATGCAGGTCAGGTACTTGCCTCTTCAGACTCTGTGAAGAGGAGATTTGGTGAGCCATGCTCCCCTGGTGTCTTTCATCCTCTCCAACTCCTACTATCTTTCCTCTTCTCCCATGGTATTTCCAGATCTCCAAGGGAAGGAAGCCTGTGGAGAGCTCCAATTCAGACTCTCACTCCACATAATGTTTGGCTGTGGGTCTCTGTATTTGCTCCCATCAGATGCTGGCTAAAGCATCCCTGATGCCAACTAGACGAGGTACCAATCTACGAGTATAGCAGAATATCATTAGGAATCATTTCATTGGTTTATATTTATTTTTGTCTGTCTTCTTAAAAAGATGTCTTCAAAGTCTATTTCAGTTTCCCACATTTTTAGAGATGATGGACTATGGCTTGTTAACTGTATGTCTTATGGAATGGTATTACAATTGATTCTGTTTTAAAAATTCAAGGACAACACACTTTACTTGGGCATATGGGGTTTAAACTATAACAGTGTTGAGATTATTTTCTACATCCCAGAGATATCTGAGCATAAGTTTTGGTGTACAGTCACCATTGATAATATAAAACAAACCAACAGTAATTAAGTCTTGCCTTCTTTTTTTTTTTTAATCTTATTTTTAAATTTTTATTTAATCTTTTTTTACAGTCCAGATTTTATCCCCATTCTGGTCCATCCTCTGACTGTTCCACATCCCATACCCCATCTCCATGAGGATGCCCTCGCACCCCGCACCCCATTAGATTTCCCCACTCCCTAGGTCCTCTCCAGTCACTTGAGGGTAAGGTGCATTTTTTCTGACTCTGTCCGGACCCGGCAGTCCTCTGCAGTATATGTGTTGGGGGCCTCATATCAGTTAGTGTATGCTGCCTGGTTGGTGGTCCAGTGTCTGAGAGATAGCGGAGGTCAGGGTTAGTTGAGACTGCTGGTTCTCCTACAGGGTTGCCCTCCTCCTCAGCTTCTTTCAGCCTTTCCCTAAGTCAACCACAGGGGTCAGCAGCTTCTGTCCACTGGTTGGGTGTAAATAAATATTTGCATAGGAGTCTCAGCTGTTTGTTGGGTCTTTCGGAAGGCAGTCATAATAGGCCCCTTTTTGTGAGCACACGGTAGCCTCAGCAATAGTGTCAGACCTTGGGGCCTCCCCTTGAGCTGGATTCTATTTTGGGACTGTTCTTGGATCTCCTTTTCCTCAGGCTCTTCTCCAGTTTTTCAGACAGAAACAATTATGGGTCAGAGTTTTGACTGTGGAATGGCAACTCCCTCCCTCATTTGATGCCCTGTCTTTTTACTGCAGGTAGGCTCTACAAGTTCCGTCTCCCCATTGTAAGGCATTTCATCTAAGGTCCCTTCCTCTGAGTTCTGAGAGCCTCTCACCTTCCAGATCCCTGGTACATTCTGGAGGGTCTCCCCACCTCCTACCTCCCAAGGTTACTTCCATTCTTTCTGCCGGTCCTCAGGGCTTCAGTTCTGTTCCCTCCACCCAATACCTGATCATGTTTCCCTCTTCCCTTCCCTATCCCTTTTCCCACCCACGTCCCTCCCTCTCTCCCCCCTCCTTTGATTGCTTTGCCATCTTGAATACAATATGTTCTGCTAAAGCAGAAGCATGATACTTACAAGTAATATTAATAGCAACAGATTTAGACCCTTTTAATGAAGATGAGAAAGTACCATTGGTCATTTTTAATAACTTAGCCATTCAAGTGTAGGTAATATTAGACTTTCAGTAAGTTCTATTCTGGTAAACTTAACCTAAGTTCAAAATACCGTAAGTTGAAAATGAATTTAAAACCCAACCAATCATCAAAGCTTAGGAATTAGTATAGAACAGAGCATTGGTTATTAATGCCTGAAAACTTCGGCTGATTGATAAGCAGCTCCCAGCAAGAACATCATATTGCATATTGCTAGCCCATGGAAGGCTAAAATTCAGAATCTGAAGTAGTATTTATATTGAATGAAAATGCCTCCTGAAGCATCATATAATTAGAAAAAAAAAGTTAAAAGACAATTACATTTTTCTGCCTGCCTACTATTTTTTTCTGATAAACCATAAATTTATGATAGTAAGTCACAAATTGAACATTACTATTTTTATGAAAGTATGAGTATCATTAGTATGAAACAATGAGATGTTATATGACTCCTCTTGGCTTAGATCCATCACTTTTGGGCACGGAGCTTCTAAAATCGAGGAATTTCCAAAGTGAAAAATGTCTTTTGTTTGTATGACTGTTGGCTTCTCTGTGCAGGTCTCTCTCACGTGGGTGTTGGCTGCTGTTTGTCCTCAAACATGCGATCTCAGCGTTTGCAATGTCACTTCCTCCCAGCTCCTTATCACTATCCACAGATACTGGACAATGGCTTAGAGATTCATTTAATTATCAATGAATAATTGTATAATTGATTTTGCTCCTATAACATGTTTTGCCAACTATTTCAAGTATGTAACTTAAAAAATCAGTTTATATTTCAATTTCCACTTTTATAACTTCTTTAATTAAAATATTCCACTGTTATCATTTTTATGAATTTATTTACTTATTCACTGTACATCCCAATTGCAGCCCCCATCACTCCTCTCCTTCCATTTCCCCTGCCCCTCATTTCCTCCTGCCTTTCTCCTCAGGAGAAGGGGAGTCTCTCCTCCCCCTTGGTACCAACATACCCTGGCACATCAAATGAACTAAGCCCCATTCTATCCCACTGAGGCAGACAAGTCAGCCCAGCTAGGAGAAAAGAATCCAAAGGCAGCCCCCATTCCAATGATTAGGGAACCCACATGGAGACCAAGCTGAGCATCTACTACTTATGTGTAGGGAGCCTAGATCTACTTCATTCATGCTCTTTGGTTGGTGGTTCAGCCTCTGTCAGCCCACATGGATGCAGATTAGCTGACTCTGTAGGTCTCACGGCATCCTTGACCCCTTTGGCTTCCCCAATCCTTTCCCAATCTCTTCCACAAGACTCCCCAAGCTCTGCCTAATGTTTGGCTATGGGTCTCTGCATCTGTTTCCATCAGCTGCTGGAGGAAGTCTCTCAAATTAGTTATGCTGAGTTCACATCTGCAATGCATAGTAGAGTATCATTAACAGTGCCAGGGGTTGGCTTTCTCCCATGGGATGGGTCTCAAGTTGGGGCAGTCATTGATTGGTCATTTCCTTAATCTGCTCCATCTTTATTCCTGCACATCTTGTAGGTAGAGCAAAATTTGGTTCAAAAGTTTTGTGAATGGGTTGATGTCCCCCTCCCTCCAGTGGAAATCCTGTCTGGCTATGGGAGGTAGCCACTTCAAACTTTGTTTTTGGAGACAGTTTCAATATGTAAGTCAGGCTGGTCTTGAACTCTTAAATTCTCTTGCTTCTGCTACCAAAGTACTAATGATTACAGATATGTGCCAGTTCAGAAAATTGAATAAACATTTTATAAAGATGGGGGGGGAAAGGAAAGAAAATTTCTTCCTGGTATCTGCAGATGGGCTCCATGCAGGGTAACTCAAGGTTGGAGAAACATTGTGTATAGTTCTACTTCAGTCTGACTTTACTGATGTTGCTAAGGGCAAAACTCTGCCATGACTACAAGCTTAACCCAGTCTTACTTCTCCTGTGCAGATGCATCTTAACCCCATTGTGTATGGCTGTCTTTTGTCTTAATTATCTTTTAAATTATATGTATAATGTTTGCATCTGAGCCTAGATTTGTGTATGCATGTTCAGTGACCACGGGGTCCAGAAAGACAGTGTTAGATACCCTAGAATTGGAATTATAGAGAGTTGTGAGAAAAGCTGCCCGATACAAGTGTTGAGAAGCTAAAGTAAGTCCTCTGTAGGGGTAGTTTGTGCGTTTAACCAATGAGCTATCTCTCTAGCCATGTGTCTGCAGCTTTCTAAATTTCCTTGTGCATATGAAGGATTTTCCATGCTCTAAATGCCTAACAGAACATGCTGCTCTGCTTTCTTCCCAGGTGATCAGTATATTATTCTGTTAATGTGATACTTTGCTCCATGCAGCAGGATATTTGCCTTGTTAACAGTTTCTATAAACGTCTTCTCAGAAGGCATTTTTCTATTTTGACAACTCTGAACTGTTTGCCAAGCACTATTGGTTAATTATGATGGTTTATCTGTAGGTTGTTTTGTTTTGTGTAGATTTGCTTGTTGTTGTTGTTTTGTTTTGTCTTCTGGTTTATTGTCATTTTGTTTTGTTTGGATTCTTTGGCAGGGGATGGGGCTTGCTGTTGTGGAGGGAAGAACTGTTATTGTTACGACTTTCACTTTATTTCGGGCTTGTTCTATTGAAACTGAGTGACCATGGGTTATGCTAGCTATCTTGGAGGAATGGCTTGATTCAAGTGCAGTCTACATTTCAGTGCACCAGTCAGGTGTGAAAACTGGAGGAAGTGAAACCAATGTGCCAGACATGGAGGAAATGTGTTGTTTTCATACTTAAAATAACTTACAACATGGACACAGCAGAAGTAAGCCTTGGGGCCATATGGAGCCCAGCCTACCACAGAGAGTGTGATGAAGATAGGGAGGGACATGGGAGACTGTTTCTTTACTGCAGTCTGTGGAGAGCATCCCTGAGGCTTTCTGAAGAGACTGTGGATTGGCTCATTCAAAGAAAACATTCAGAAAATGGGGACCATTTATCTGACTTTGGTATTGAGTGTTGGTGCACATCAGGGCCAGCAGCTACAAACTGTAATAAAGGTTACAGATGTGAGGGAAGGATCGTGGGAAGTGTTACTCAAGTGTTTGGGGAAGGTCAGATTCTTTTTTTTTTTTTTTTAAGATTTATTTTATTTATATGAGTACACTATCACTGTCTTCAAACACACCAGAAGAAGGCATCAGATTCCAATACAGATGGTTGTGAGCCACCATGTGGTTGCTGGGAATTGAACTCAGGACCTTTGGAAGAGCAGTCAGTGAGTCAGTGAGTGCTCTTAACTGCTGAGACATCTCTCCAGCCCGAAGGTCAGATTCTTAAAAAGCCAAGGTGTTAGAATCTGCCTGGGTTCAAATACTTTTGGCCAGGCTTAAAAATTTATGCTGAGGCTTCAACTGTGTTATATTCAAGACAAAGGACATCTCAGTTACCTACACAGTGTGGTGGATTATAGGTAAAACTTCTTTTTTAAAATGTTCAGGTTTTTGTGTATTTTAGACCCCATTTCAGCCATGGTTTGGGCCTTGTGGCCAAACCAAAGCCTGGCTCAAGTTTTGAGACCTATCTCAATCACTTTATTACTGAGGTGACTCAGCAAGACCTGTTTGGCCCTGCCTCTGCCCTGCCATTGTTAATGTAGAGCTCTGCAATTGCCCTTGTCAGTCACTACATACCTTCTGTCACACTTCCCTGCCTCCTATGTCATTTCACCCACCAAAATCCCCCTCCCTATGCTCTGAGTCTATGTAAGTGAGAGGCTGATGCAATAAAGTTGAATTCCCAATTCAACAAGATTCCCAGCCTGGTATCTCTCACCATCCCACTCAGCCCTGGAGAGACCACTCTCCTCTCTCCTAGACCTGCTGGCAAGGAGCCTACATGTGTGGACATAGGTTTCCACTCCTTTGTGAAGGTACCAAGTACTACAATTTTGAGATTACATAATTAGTGTGTATGTGTGTATGTGTGTGAAATAGGCACACTGACTCAAAAAGTAGATTTGCTATTCTGTAATCCCCAACCAGTGAACAGTAGTTCTTCTAATGTCACATCTTTCCCTGTGTTTAATGTTACTTTGGTTTTTGCTATTTTAATAAGCATGAAGAAGTACTTGTATGCTCACAGTAGTTTGAATTTATCAGCACTTTTGCCAAACTACACTACTATGAGTATTCAGAGTGTAGTAATTCTTGATTTTGCAGTGTCAATATTCTGACTACAAACTTGTTCTACTTCAAAATTTTATTGGCTATTTTGGTTCTTCTGCCTCTGCTGATGAACCTTAGAATAGATTAATTAATACCTACAAGACTATCTTGTACCTCAGTGGTACAAATAGGCATAATTATGCTCTAATTGTGCTTTAAGAGAAAAGTTTTATTTTAACAGGAAGGGTGATATGTAGGAGCAGCTAAGGGGGAAGGAGTACTGAGAGGAAGAGATGGAGTAAGGAGAGGAGAAGATGGAGAGGAGAAGCTAGGTGATGAGAGAGAGAAAGAGAGGAGGGGCATGAAGGCAGATGTTCACGTGTTTCCACCAGTCAAAGATAGTTTATATATCTAGGTTGGGTATTGGGTTATACTTCTGATTGAGCATTACAAAACTTATAAAGCCTTTGATTAACATTTAAAAAATTGTATAAAAGCAAAAAGGAAAAGGGGGCATGGGATGGGGGTTTTCTAGGGAGGGGAAATGGAGAAAGGGGATGGCATCTGAAATGTAAATAAAATATCCAATAAAAAATATTAATACCTACAAAATGACACTGAGAATGTTGCTTTGATTGTATGTAACCCATAGATGAAGTTGAAAAGAAGTTAGATTAAGACAGTAATCAATCTTTTGATCCATGAGGTGGGTAGGGTTTGCCTGGTGGAGTAGTTGGGCAGGTATTTCCAAAGTGAAGTAATGTCATACCAAAGCAGAGAGGCAGAGAGAACAACCAGAGTTATCAGATGTAGAAAGATGAGTTCAATATAGGTTTTGTTTTATCTTGCCTTCCTGTTGCCATACTAAACACCATGACCTAAAATGACTTAGGCAGGAAACAGGTTCTTTTACCTTACATCTTACAGTCAGTCCATCATCTGGCAAAGCCAGGGAAACAGCTCAGGGCTGAACCCCAGAGATGGAATCTGAAACAGAAGCTACAGAGGAATGCTGATTATTGGATTCTTTCCCCTTCCTGTTTCCTACTTTTCTTATTCAGCCCAGATCCACCTGTTAGGGGTGGTATTGCCAACATTGGGCCGAGCCTCATGACATCAAATAGCAATTAAGAAAATATCCCACAAATATGTTCCCAACCAAATCTGATAAAGGTAATTTCTAAATTGAGGATTCCTCTTTGCAGATGGCTCTAGTTTGTGTCAAGTTGACCAAAACTAACCACTACAGGCCCTTTGATGTATATTCACAATTTCTTTACTCTTCTAGAGTTATCAAGGTTAACATACTGTGGAAGGAGCATTAGCTCTTGCTCATGAAGTCTTTTTATCATGGACTAGACTCTCTCTCTCTCTCATGACAATAGGATTGTATTTCTTTATCTTCATTGGGAATGCATAGAATAAATAAGATAATGATATGTGACAGTTTCAATTTTCAATAAAATGAATAAACATCATATTTCTTTGGCAGAAAGAGGAGTTTGTAATGAGGTAAGGGTATAAGGACTGTTAATGTTGTCTTGAAAACATATTGATAAATTAACCCGTACATGTAAAGGCAAATACTGCATAATCCCACTCATGTGAGCTCTAAGAAAAATTGAACTTATAAACAACAACAACAAAAGATATCTAAGTGAGAGGGAGAGGGAAAGGGAGGACTAGACAGGTGTTGTTCAAAAGACTTAAAATTTCAATTATATACAAGGAATAAGTTCAAGAGATTTGTTCCTCAACATGGTGGCTATCAAAAATAAGTTCCACGGGCTTTAAATATTCTTATTACAAAACAGGATGTAAGGCGACTCATGTTAACAAGCTTTGCTGACCTACTTCCTGCATGTATAATTCATTGGTAGAGGAAAAGACTTTCTGAATAGGACTCTGGTTGCACAGACATTAAGACTGACAATAAATGGGACCTCATGACTAAAACGCTCTGTATAGCAAAGACACTATATTCCAGTGAAGAAGCAGCCCACAAATCGGAAAAATCTTTATCAGCCATAGAGCTGACAGACAGTATCTAAAATATATCAAGAACACACACACACACACACACACACACACACACACACACAGAGAGAGAGAGAGAGAGAGAGAGAGAGAGAGAGAGAGAGAGAAAGAGAGAGAGAGAGAGAGAGAAAGAGAGAGAGAGAGAACTATCCAATTATAAAATTATAAATTTATAAATTTTATAATTTATAATTATAAAATTGGGGCAGGGAACTAGTTTTCAAAGGATGAAAAAACACATTGTTGAGAAGCATTTTTTAAAGTCCAGCATCATTAGCCCTTAAAAAAAAAAGAGGGCAACTTTCTGATTGTTTTTAGTGTTGCTCATATGTATATCATTTTAGTCCTTTTAAAATCAAACATAACATTCAGTACTAGATAATCAATTAGGAGGCCCTATCTCAGGAAAGACTACTCAGAATCCTTTAGTTGCCTGTAATTCATTATCTACCAGGCTCAGTGAGTTCCCCCATCACGAATTAGCATGTCTCTTGATGTGTTGTTTAGATATCTCTGTTGCTGAGATCTCATGGGTGAAGCATCACCAGTATATGTTTTTGGCATCTTTGTCAGATCTCAGATAGCTACAGTTATGTGTACTCATGTGTTGGTCTCTTTCATTTTGTTCCATCAGTCAATAGGTCTATTTTTGTGTCAGCATCATATTGTGTTTGTTACATTGGCTGTGTAACATGTCTAAAACCCTGCAATGTTAAACTCTCAGGGTTGTTTTGTTTATCTAGGTTCTTTTGTGGTTCCAAATTAATTTTAGTTTATTTTTGTTTCTATTTCTATAAAGAATGAGATAAGAGATTTTGATTCTGTTGAATTGATTTTGTTAATAACTTATGATAGAATGGTCATCTTCACAACATTGAGTCTAGCAATCCTTAAGCATTTTCATTTTCTAGAGTCTCTCTAAGCACTTCTTTAGAAATACAATTTTTTATTATAGCGGTCTTTTTTCTCTTTCAATAGGTTCAGTCCTAGATAATTGTTTTTAGGCTGCCACAAACAAGACTGTGTCCATGAACTCTTTCTCTGTTTGGATTTTATTGGTGTGTAAAAAATTGTTGTACCAATATTTTATAAATCAATGTGGTATTGTGTTACTTTGCTGAAATTCTTGATCATTTTTAGACATTTTCTGGTGTAATTTTAAGGATATCATTGTATAAAATATCATTTGCAAATAAGAATGGTTTGACTACTTTGTCTATTTGTATACTTTTAATTTTCTTCTTTTGCCTATTGATCCAAATAGAATTTTTAGAACTTTAATGAAATGGAGTTGGGCTATGGACAGCTATGTCTCCAATCATATTATAATAGGATTTATTCAGGTTTTTCTCTTTTCAGAATGATGTTTGTTGTGGGCTTGTCATATATAGTCTTTATTGATGCTTTATATTTAGCTTTCATTAATACTTTTATGTTACCTTAATAAGACTTTATATGAAGCGTTGATTGATGGTTTATATGTAACATGTATTAATACCGAGGTAGGTTTCATCCATTCCTGTTCACTCAACCACTTTTTTTCCTTTTTTTTTTCCCAAAACACTTTATTTATCAGTATTTGTATATACATACATACTTATACATGTATACATACATATATGAACAATAATTAAATAAGATGTATTTGAACAGTATTAGGGTTAGAAAGAGTGGGAGGAAGGAGAGAAAGAAAAAATTATGTAAATACAGTGCTCATATATTAAATTCTCAAAGGAATCCATTTTTTAAAAAATGTTCAACAAATTAACTTGATTTTTACAATATGAAAATAAATATGACCTATAATTATGGTGAAGAACATTTTAACTCACTACAAACTTTGAAATTTAAAATGAAATCAATAAAAATTATTTTACCCAGCATACTAACAAAAAACACAATAACATTTTATAATTCAAAGTATTTCTGATAACAAGAAAATGGATTGTCAGAAGCTAAGTCAGCAGAGCCAGGGGGACACTGTGTGTCATTTCTTTTCTTTTCATTTCTTTTTTTCTTTTTTTTTTTTGTCTTTTTTATTATTATCAAATCATAATTTTTACTTTTTAACACAGGGGTTATAAACACGAAAATGCAGGATGTGGGGAAGGAGATGACACAGGAGCATAGATGTTCAGGGGGAGTACAGATATCTTTCAGAACAGGGTATCAGCTGGGTGAAGGTTCAGGGGTCAGGTCACTATGACTCTGCCTATGCGTCACCTGTCCTTATCTAAGTTGGTACTATCTGCCAAGGCTGCCTATTTACAAGGTCTATAACTACTCAAGCTGGTAGATTTCCACAAAAGCATCCTGTTTACAATAATTTATAGACATCTGTTTCAGTGTTTTTCCATTGAGCCACAAGACTTTGTATTAGCAGGCATGTATGTCAGGCCTATTGCTGATTTTAGGCTTATGGCTGATTTTAGGCCTTCAGTGTATAAGCAGGGCTGCCCCTGACATCTCCTCCCTTCTCTAATTATAGAAGGGCTATGGTGATTCTAATCTTGCCAAGGCGGGGATACAGGCCTGACCTCCAGTAATTAAAGGGGACCTTGTAATGACTCCAGTCCTCCTGTCGTTGTCCAGTGAGGCATGAGGTCTCGACCACTTTTATGAAAAACTTTTAGTAATGAGTTGTTTTCTCTTCATGAGTTGTGCAGTTAGTAGAGATTTGGTTTTTGTGAGTTTCAGGTTTTATTTCATTATGGTCAGATAGGATTCATAGAATTATTTCAGTAACTCAGGAATTCTTAAGAATTGTTTTGTGTCTCTGGATATGGCCTATTTAGAAAAGTGGGGAAGAAAATATGTATTCTTTGGTGTTTATGTGAAAGATTCTATAGATATTTTCTATTAAGTATATCTGATCTATGGTCTTATTCAATTTTGATATTTCTTTGTTCATATGATGTGTTTATTGGGAAATAAACTGACTTTTAAAATCTTTTAATATTAATAGGTTGATGTTTATCTGTTTTCTTCATACCGATAGGCTTTTTTTTTTTTTTTTTTTAATTTAAAAATTGGGTACAACAGAGTTTTGTGCATATATTTTTGTGTAATGTCTTGCTGTTGATATTTCCTCCTTATTATTAGAATGAATTGTCTCTTGCTCTTCTGACTAGTTTCAGTTGAAAGTCTGTATGTCAGATATTAGGATATTCACACATCCTTGCTTCCCCTTTGATTGGAATAATTTTTTTCTGTATCTTCATTCTAAAGTGTGTCTTAAATTTGAGAAAGTTTTCCTTTATTATCTTATTGAAGATATGGTCCATCCCATTGTCCCAGGATTTTATCCTTCATCTAAGGCTATAATGTGAAGGTTTTGTCTTTTTTGCTGTCCCACATTTCTTTCATGATCCTTTCTGTGATTTCAAAAGTTTTTATATTCTTA
Organism: Arvicanthis niloticus; assembly: GCF_011762505.2. Taxonomy (NCBI): domain Eukaryota; kingdom Metazoa; phylum Chordata; class Mammalia; order Rodentia; family Muridae; genus Arvicanthis; species Arvicanthis niloticus. The sequence goes on along the minus strand of NC_047661.1, from coordinate 103,412,576 downwards.
TATTTATATGCTTTTTGGTCTAGTTCCTTTGCCTTATCTTTGAGTCCTTATAATGAACTTGATATACTTGTATACTTGTAAGTATTTCTTCTGAGTTTTCTAGCTGTGTTACTGAGTTTTTCAATTCAATCTTTTTTTTCAGTCTGAATATTTTTAAATATTTTTATTTGTTAAATTTAGTTCTCAAGCTCTGCATTTTTTTTTTTGTTCCATTCAGCAATGTATTTCTTGGACATCTCTCTGGCATTTATTCTCTTAGAATTCATCCTCTTTAAGCTATTCAGCTCTCCATGTGGGCATTCTGTCTTATCTTTTATTTTGTTTTTATGATGAAATTTGAGCATGAGGACTTCTTACATTAGTTATGTGTCTAAAGTGCACATAGCAGAGTTGTCTGATAAATAAGATATTCCACTTGGCTTGATCCTGAAGGTTAAGAATCGTGGAGATTTTGGCTACTAGCTTGGGTTGGGCCATGTTTTTAAGGGCAGGTGTAAGTGTGAGAATTGGGGAGAATGCATTTAGCATAAGGTCAGATGTGTATGGGAACTGGGAAAGATGCTGTTAGGGTTGGTCAGATGGACTCACAAGCTGGACCAGAGCACATGGTGTGTAGATCTAACTGGCCCTAAAGAATGGACCTGATACAAACAAGCTGTATTGAAAGCAACATTATATTATATGTGTCCTGCAACACGTGGTTGAGCTAGAGAGTCTAGGAAATATTCATGGTTTTTTTGTTTGCTTTGTTTTGTTTGGTTGACCACTTGTCACTGGACAATCAATTAAGGGCTTGTCCTTGAAAATGACAGATTCTTCCTCTTTGTATTTATAATTGTGGATTCCGGGGATTGAATGCAGAGTGTCAGGCTTGGATACCAGGTGCTTTTGTCTGCTGCATCAGCTCTTCATTCTAGAGCATGATTTTTTGTGTGAAGACATTACCATTGTTGCCCACTTGCAAATTTACTAATACAATCTCTTGGGTTTTTTCTTTCACATCTTTATTCAAAAGCCACAAAACAAGGATATCAAGTGTATCACACTAATACCTGTGTAAAGACTAACAAACCATTAACAGCCTTTTGACAGTGGTACTCAACAACCATTGAGAGGTATAACATTTAGAGGCCTAGTGGACTGGTGAATTCACCATGTAATATTCTAGCCATTTAAGACAAATTTCTTCCATTAATAGAAAAATTCCAGTTACGTACAGAAAGAAGTGAGCTGGTATGGACATGAGCCCAGGTCATCCACTTCTTCCTATTGGAGTGAATGAGGCACAGATGGTCAGGTATAGGTTTGGTGTGAATGTTTTTTTGACTAGGAAAAAACTTGGGAACGCACCAGGCCCTACTTCCTTTTTCTCTGGGATTTTAGGTATGTGCTTTCATACCTGGCTTATTTTTTAATCTTTATGTGTGTGTACACATGCACAATCAAGTTGGTATGGGTATTGTGGAGGCTAGAAGTGGGGCATCAAATCTCATGGAGCTGAAATTAAAGGCAGTGTTGAGCTGTCACCTATGGGTTTTGAGCTCTGAACTCTGGATTTCTATAAGAACAGCAAACGCTCTTAACTGCTGAGTCATCTTTTCAAGACTTGGAAATAGATTTAAATTCAGTCTTATATCTATTCATTAGTCATGTGATGCATATTAAATACTGATTCAAAATATGTAAGATACCTTTGTGACCATTATTTCTGTGTATAACTTGCTAAATATATACCAAAAAAAAAAAAAATAATAGTGCGTAGGCCATATATAGCACTCAGTAAATTCTAGCAAACAAGAGCTAGCAACCATAATAGTAGCAAAAGAACATTCCATTTATGTTTCTGTATCTATTTATATTAGGGAAGTCATTAATACCTTCACCAATACTAGTTTTACTCATTTGTATTACAGATCTTTATGGAAATTATTAACTTACTTATACTGACTTCTATAAAAAAATTATTCTTCAAACATTTATCAGCTCAGCCCCAAAATAACTTCAGACAATGAGTTTGAGACAGAAATGTTTGTCAAGGTGCATTTGCTGAGCATGTTGAAAGTGTTTAAATGTTGAAGTGTCTAAATGCAGCTCCACCAGCTAAATTCTAATGATAACTAGGTAAGAAAAGCGAAGAAAACCCAGAGGCATATAGAGACATTTATGTGGAAATTCACACTAACCCAGTGAAAATAAAAGCTAAATATTAACAGAAAATATGGGCAAGGATTATAGCTTTCAAATGTAGAGATTGCAAAAAGCTTTAACACATCCCATTTAAATATCCATCTCAATATGTAAAATGCTCCTTGTAAAACTACATCTGTTTTACTGATTGCTGCATAATATATCACAATAATAAGTCCCATCATACATCCGATAAGTCAACTACAATTACGTAGTCAAAAAACATTGTTGAATACAAAAGAAGCCTCATTGCACTGGTTAAGATTTCTACTTGTCTTATATGTTATGTAAAGAAATGTAAAGATAAAATGCCATGTGCTAAGCTAATCTGAATTTTTATCTTAATCAAGTTTTAAAACAATAAATATAAATTTATATCCTTTCCAGCAGGGCATTAAACAGGGGTCTGGGGAGGTCATCTGAAAGAGAGCGGGGGAAACAGGCAAAGAAGCAAAGAATGGCGATCTGTCTATAGTCTGATCAAATCATAATTTTTACTTTTTCACACAGGGGTTATATACACAAAAAGGCAGGATGTGGGGGAAGGGGATGACACAGGAACGTAAGTGTTCAGGGGGAGTACAGATATCTTCCAGAACAGAGTATCAGCTGGGTGAAGCTTCAGGGGACAAGTCACTATGACTCTGCCTATGATTTACTTGTTCTTATCTAAGTTGGTACTATCCATCAAGGTTACTTATTTACAAGGTCTATGACTAAGACTTGACAACTTTTCACCAAAGCTGCTTGTTAAAGTTACCTATCTACAAGGTCTATGATGACTTAGGCTGGCAAATTTCCACCAAAGCTGCTTGTTTACAATGTCTTATAGCTATCCATTTCAGTGTTTTTCCACAGAAACCAAGGCTTTGTGTTAGCAGGCTGACTTAGGCCTATGGCTGATTTCAGGCCTTCAGTGTTTAAGCAAAGCTGCCCCTGACAAATTTATATTTTGCAAACATTAGTAAAACTAATATGTCTATACCTTGTTCTAGATCTAATATCATTGATCTTTATGTATATATTTATGTAGCTCTCACATATATATGCATATATATTTTCTACATGTTAATAAGTAAAACATTAAGAGCACAATAAAATATTAAAGCACATATAGAAAAATATAATTGATAAATAAAAATAACTTTTACTCTTTCTTTCTTTCTTTCTTTCTTTCTTTCTTCTTTTCTTTATTTTTCTTGGTTTTTTGAGACAGGGTTTCTCTGTATAGCCTTGGCTGTCCTGGAACTCACTCTGTAGACCAGGCTAGCCTCAAACTCAGAAACCCGCCTGCCTCTGCCTCCCAAGTGCTGTGTTAAAGGCGTGAGCCACCACTGCCTGGCTTCCACTTTTCTAACAAAGATTTTTCTAACAAAGAATCTGAGAATAAGGTAGTGTCTGCTTATTAAAAATGACATAAGCTTCTATTATAAACATGGTAGCTTTGGAGATTACAAATTAATTAAGCTTTGTTCGATTTAAGTCCTGAGCCTTTCAATTATATGTGGTTCTTATATAAACAATTAGCCTTCCTCAGCCTATTTTTGCAAGCCTAGCCATGAAAATTTTCTTTCTAGGATTATGATAAGAAGTTCACAAGCTACGTTTTGTCTTTTCTTATTAGTAACTGCCAGTATTTGGCACATAACCAGCACTCACACATTATGCTTCTTAAATGAATAGTAAATGGATGTCATATTTATTGAATCTGAGTCCACTCAAAGACATTATATTAGAAGTTATCTTTCTGTAAACTAACCAATCTATACTCCTGTCAGTCCTCACCAAACAGCTGAGTCTCCTGATATTTCTAAATTCCCTATGGGGGCTCCACCTAGTATCCCTAACATATGTGAGGGAGACATGCTTAATACATTTCTCCTTGCCTCATGATTTATTTCTTCCTTGTGAGTGACCTTGGCCACATTTGTCTCTGTGAAGACTTTCCTATAAAATGAATGCCTATCTTGGTTTATTGCCACTTTCAAAGCCAAATTAAAACAGAGAAAGCATATTAAAAGTTACAGCATCTGCTTTGGTGAGTGTTTCTGAGTAAGAAACTTTGTTCAAGCATATGTTCATATACATAGGGTAAATTCCTAAGATGAGAGGTTAATGGATAAAGACAGTTCCTACCCAGCCTGTGGACCGGTGTCCAACCCCTGGGACCCACAGGCAAAAAGGAAAATTGACTCCTTCAAGTTGTCCTCTGATATTCACATATACGCCATGTATGGAATACATGAACATACAAAAGCATAAATAAACAACAAATAAGCCCTGGGACTGGTGGCGCATGCCTTTAATCCCAGCATTTGGGAGGCAGAGACAGGCAGATTTCTGAGTTCGATGCCAGCCTGGTCTACAGAGTGAGTTCCAGGACAGCCAGGACACAGAGAAACCCTGCCTCGAAAAACAAAAACAAAAAACAAAAACAAAAAACCAAAAACAAACAAAAAACAACAAATAAATGTAGTAAAATTATCTTAATTATAAATTTTTTTATAATTTTTTATAAGTATTTTGTTGCAGCAGCCTGACTGGAACCAGCCTGATTATAAATGTATCCAACAATCATGACAAATATAAGATTAGTAAGCAAAAACATATTTCACAAGGAGCAATCCATTTAATTTATTTAATATTGCAAAATAAAACATTGTTGAAAATGTATACCATAATTTCTGAACTGTTTTAATTTTGTATTAAAAAGGTTTCAAATTCAGCAATATCTCCTTTTAAAACTTTGACTTAAATTTTATACTAAATAGATAGTTCTTTATATAAAAGCATGTTCAATATAGAACTAAGTAGCACAGAGAAAAATTTAGGCAACATACACATACATCAGCTGAGAACTTACTAAGTACAGTTATATGCAACCACTTGAACTTTTTGTAGCAAATTTGAAAGATATGCAAGAATCGAATATATATATATATATATATATATATATATATATATATATATACACACACACATACACACATACACACAAACACACAATGTTTAGGTTTATTCTTATTTGTCCACTTTGCTAGAATTTTGGGCAGCTTATTACAAACCAGTTTTAGTTGTAAAATACAAAAAAAAAAGTAAAACCCAGATGTGGACGTAGCCAACCAATAAACATAAAATTATAAAATGTGAAATTGATTACCTCTTCACTGCCATACATACCACCTGCCCTCAAGGGTTAACAGCTTGAGAAGTTGGTAGGAATCACTGGAGTACAATATTACTCCAGGGTCATGTTTAAATACAGGACAGTTGACAGAGCTTTGCGTGCATGTACAGGCATATTAAAATGAACCAAACCTTTGGAATGACTTAGATTATGATGACTACCAAACTTTCTTCAATAAAAGTTACAATGGATCCATGAAAGATGCATAGTACACAAAGAAGAAATGGCCATGCAAATTTAGATTAAAGTTGATAAAGTAAATAAAATAATATCAAATAATTCAGAATGTCTTTATAATTGTTAAAAAAACTAAAATAAAATAAAACTTGCTAAACTTTTTGTTATTGTATTCTTTGACAAATTCATACATATATTCATATATGTGTAGTAACTGGTGATAAAAGAGTTAGTCTTATCTCTATAGAAAATTTATACTACTCCAGGTAATCCTCACATTTAAATTTTATAACTCAGCCTCTTCTTATCAGATATAAGGGTGTGATAAATCATTATTGATATGAATGTTAAGACAGGCACAAGAACATTGAATCACATAAACCTGCCCGGGTAATACAGTTTACATAGTATGATAAACTTATATGACACGAGGTCATCTTTTCTCTTGTATGGACTTGAATAATTTTAACTGAGATACAATGTTCCAAGAGAGGTAACATCTGGCTGTAGAAGATAGGGGAAGACAGATAAAATAAAACATCATCATCATCACCACCATCATCATCATCATTATCATTAGGGGTTTATCACTCAGAATGTCAGACAATGCACATAAAATTGGTATGTCAAGCCAACAAACACTATGAACCCAACTCTTAGAAACTTTGTTATGTGTCCTAGCATGTAAACTGTTGATCATCACATTTCACATTATTAGCCCACACGTTCATGCCAGCTATATTTATGAATAACAGTAGCAACTGAAGATATTAAGATACATGTTTGTTCACAGTGAGTGTAAGAAAAAGTTCCTTTTAATTCTTCTCACTCCACTGAGAGTACTTGGATCAAGACTCTGAATGTTCCCAATGCCTCTGTCTGATAAAAACACTAAAAGTTGTAGTGGGATTAGTATGAGAAGTCCTGGCCCTGCTTCTGGCACTTTCTATAGGGTACTTATGTAATATAGCTGAGATATCAGGGGAGAGAAGAGAATGGGCTTTGTTTAGTGAACACGCTTGTTACAATATCTTCAACATGAAAAGTTTATGCAGTAATGTCAATGGACACATGAGGGGAATAAAGAGTTCCGTCCAAAGGTCAATTTCTAGTTGTATAGTTTATTGTCAGAAGCTGTTTCCAGGGAGTACATGCTTTAAATAGCTTAAATCTCTGATCATAAATCAGGACTTCTAGGTGAAAACCTCAGAGGTACAGTGAGAACACTGTGAGCAGCTTTCTAATCTAAGCTACCTTTAGCCTCTTTCTGTGGTTCCTGAACACTTTCAGTGAGCAAAATTCTCCATCTGATCTGAACATGCTCAAACTTAAGTGATTAATGTAGGGGTTGGTCTGGTACTGTTATGTAATAACATGCTATATACTAGCCCCAAAGATCTAGTTGCCCCTGATGAGAAGATCCTTAGGAATGAGATACTCATGTATACCAGCTTTTGTTGTGTAAACCTACCCTACCTTAAGTTATCCACGATTGATTAATAAAAATGCTTACATTCTGGGATAAGCAGAAGAGATGGGGCAGAGTGAGGGTTCCTGGGCTTAGGGTCAGAAGGACTAGTCTAGACATGGCCTGCTTGCATCCCATCATGAGAATTCAGTCATGTGTTTACTAATGGCCTAAGCGGGTAAGAAAGAACACCCTGTGACCAAGTCACCCACTTTGGTTTTAAGTTTTTATTTCTGTGTAGAAAGGGCAGAACCCATTTCAAAGGACACTTCCAGACATCCTCCTTATAAACACTGACATTTCAAATTTAATTTTACAGATCTGTGTAATATATTCACTTACATGAATACGTAAGTTTGAGAAAAAATATTATAGATTCAACAATAAAGTATTGCTGAATTTACAACCAGTTTTTCTTTTTCTTTTCTTTTTTGTTTTGTTTTGTTTTTCCTGACAGGGTTTCTCTGTATAGCCTAAGCTGTCCTGGAACTCACTCTGTAGACCAGGCTGGCCTCGAACTCAGAAATTGGCCTGCCTCTGCCTCCCAAATGCTGGGATTAAAGGCATGCACCACCACTGCTCAGCGACAAACAGTTTTTCTTAGATGTGATAACACTCACATGGATAAGAGCTAAGAAAAGTTTGATGGCTACTGTTTATTTTCAACTTACAGAATTCCTAATCACTTAGGAACCAAACCTCTTGGCATGTCGGTGGTGGAGCTTCTAGATTGAGATCTTTGAAATTCTAGACTTGCCCAATATGCACATGACACTCTTGCATTGACTAGGGTCCCAGACTTCATACATAGAACTGATTTTGAAGTCATTTATGTTCCAGTCTGACAAAGAATCTGGTTGTATTCATGCCACCATCTAAAAAACGTGTATGATACTGATTATAAGTCACTTTAAAAGTAATTGACTTATTTGTTTGGTGGAAGTTTTCAGACAGGGTAGCATCTGGGCTGTGTCATATTTGACTATTGCTTTCTGGCTTTATCAGGAAACCTAGAGAGAAAAAAAGTAGAACAAAATAATTTTCAACATGCAAAGGAAAGAAGTTTAACTGTACATACATGTCATGTAATGATAAATAAGTTCTTTGTCAATGAAGTTAGCTTTGTTAAAGAGAAACCCCAATACCTACACTGGGACAATAGGAAAGGCTTTCTGAGAGCCAGATCCCTTTATCCTACCTTGTGAAAAATACTAATTCATTAGAAAGGAAATAAGTAAATTAAGAAATGGACTCTTGTTCTTTATTTTATGTTTTTCTTTTATTATCCATAACCATTTCTTTCATCTACATATCAAATGATATTCCACTTCCCAGTTACCTCCTCCATCAACCCTCCATCTCATGATACCCCACTTCCTGGTTATCCCTCCATCAACCCCATCCCACATCTGCCCCCCTTCTCCATTTTGCCTGTGTGAGGGTGCTCCCCACCCACCCACACTCTCACACCCCACCACTCCAGCATCTCCCTACTCTAGGGATCCTTGCTCTTATACAAAGATCCAGGGAAGTCTGCATGGGAACACAGAAGCCCAATACAATCGGTGTCTAATGAGTACATCTATATCTCAATCAGGCAGTAGTAATGTCCATATGATATAGATTTTATACACATGATTCGTGAAAGAATGAGGAGATGTAGTCAGGGAAGCTCCTGCTAGAGTTTTGGAAGGCCACTGTGGTCAACAAATATGTAGTAGAACCAGATTCAACACAAAGGCTTGGAGGAACCACTGGATTAAACTGCAAAGGGGAAAGAAATGTTTAAATGGATGCCCTACCCAGGATGTTGGAAATGCCAGAACCATAAGACATCTCACAATCAAAGCTGGAGGAAGAGTGGAATTGGCTGTGTGTGCTGTGGTTGGCAGAGCTGGAGGCATAGACTTAATTAACTCTAGACCTTTGACGCCATATGATTCCATCATGAGCCCCAGATGACTGACATAGAGCTATAAGATTTAATGTTTCACCTGCTGAGCTACAGTCTTGCATTGCTTCATTCCTCCTATGCTTTGCTGCCACTCCTCCCTTAGAACTGGAAATGTTTACTCTGTACCATGGTAGGTGGAAGTTATGCAATCTTGTTTTGATATCACAGGACCTTATACTACAGAGATAACCTGAGTTTCAAAAGAGAATATGCATTTAGTTGAGCAGTATTAGATCTGTTAAAGTATTAGAATTAGAATAGTTAAAGACGATAGAAACTTTAAAGTTGGCTGAATACATTCTGAACTATGACCCTTCCATTATGACTTATGACACCATGACTATGACTTATGACTTAAAAGTGACATATTTGTTTGTGAATTTCAAAAGTAGTAGATTTGTGACAGTTAATATTGTTAACTTGGTTGGATTGGGACTTAACTAACAGACAGGTGCCTGGGGGCATTTGGGGGAATAATTAACTGAAGAAAGATCAACCTTTCCTAAGAGAGGGTGGCATCTACCTCTGGTAGCCCAGGTATAAAGAAGTTCAAGGAGAAAAGCAGACCTTCATATATTCTTTCACTTCTTTGTTGTGAGTGTACTTGTCTCCCCTGCTACTGCCACCTTTTTCACCAACATTGGTATCTAGCTTCTCTGGGTTTCAATGTGGATCAAAGACTACCAACTCTCCAGAAATGCTCCAGGACTCAGCAACATATTTAGAATAATGAAGCATCCAGTTTTGTTGACTAAGTAGTGTCTCCAACCTTCAAAAGATCATCAATTTTTAGAATACCCAGCCCCTATCAATTATAGGCCATACTGGTAAATATTTCATATCTATCTATCTATCTATCTATCTATCTATCTATCTATCTATCTATCTATCTATGTCTTTATCTATATATCACCTATTGGTTTTGTTATTCTTTTTTTAATAATTTTACTTATTTATGTTTCAAATGATATCCCTCTTCCTGGTTACCCCTCCACAACCACCTCATCCCATCCCCCTCCTACTCTCCTTTGCCTTTGTGAGGGTGTTTTTGTTATTGTTTAAAAACATTCCATTACTCTAGGCTAGGTCTACACAATGCTTGTTTGTGTCTCCAGTGTAACCAGTTGTACATGCAGTTTTTCTGATGTCCAGTGTGTATCACCTGAGTGGGACTTGTGGGCTCTCTGTGTGACTTTCTCAGCATACCCCAATGGTTTTATTAAACAATATTAATACTTCCAGTAAAGGGACATCTGGCAAAACCAAAACCACTCCATTATCACAGAAAAATTGTTATCTTGTACAAAAAAATATTGCAAAATGTCTATTATGTTTAAAAAAATGAACACACCCTACATGGTAAACCATCTAACTACTTAATTAATTAGCCACTATCATTCCCATCATGAGCCTGGATTCAGTCAGCCATGGTAACAGCTTCAAGGCAAATATTTCAGAAGCACAAACCATTTAAAATTTTCTGTTTCTCCCAACTTGGCTTATTTTGCAAAAACGTATTCCTCTCCTGTAATTTTATGTAGAAACTTATATTATTATATCTATGAAAAAACATCTTATTTAATCTGTAACTGAAAAGTAAAACTGGAGTAGTTTTCCCTCCACAAAAAGTTGGGGTGTGAAAAAAGATGAAATAATAAGGAAAGTATGGTTGAGTGGGAAATAGTGATGAAACTTTCCTCTTGGGTCACATTTGGTTGATGCCTGCAAATGGGAATGGCTGGAGGCAAATAGGATGTCAAAGCCAGTCAAAGAGAACTAAAGAACATAAATTTGGGTAAGTAGGGTGATGAGGGAGAACCTCACCTATGTGATAAAGCAGGGAGAAGCCAAGCCTCAATAGAAGCTTCGCCCCTACTAAGTAGCAGTCCTGGCACCAGAAAGCATTAGACACAACACCATAGAAGAAAATTAATCATTATTCTCACCCATCTGCAAACCCTGAATCTGCAACAGAGACCTGCCTGTAAGAAACAGAGTGCAATAGTGACACAGATATTAGGAGAATCACAAACCACTTTTTTAAACATTGGATTTATGGCCCATTCTGTGAGATGGAACCCCCATCTGGAACTGATAGTAAAACTAAGAACCTAAGACTAGATAGACCCTACTACTATTCTGATGAATGAACATAGCAAGAAAATACTTCCTAATGAAGTATTTCTATATCCATAAATTAATGCATCATTTAATCTTCATTGAAGATGCTTCTTACTTCAGCATACAGAAATTAACAAAAAGACCCACAACTGGGCAGCATACAGATAGTGAAAAATCTTAGAGCACTCAATCATAAATAGAATGTCTGTGTTGAAGCCCAAGGCTCAGATATCTTATGTGGAAGAGGAGGGCATAAGGTAATGAGAGCTAGAGGTAACTAGCAACTCCAAGAAATGATGGGCAACTCCAAGAAAACTATATCTTTTAGACACAACAAGGTTGATGCACATTTAAACTCACAGAGACTGTGTCAACATACACAAGTCCTGAACAGGAAAGTGGATGCAGAGTACTACCTCTAACTGAGAAGTTATTTACAGCTGATAGCTGCTGGACGGCGAGCAGAAGAAGCTCTCAGTGAATTGTGCAATGACATGGGTATATCAACACCAAGGTCCCCATCATGACAGACCAGAGAGAAATATTACCTTTACCTTGAAGTAAAGCTCAGAGGGAAATGGGAAAGTCCTTATGGTATACATGTCAGTGTTGACAGTATGTGCAGAAAATGTCTACTACAACTCTCTTCCTCTAATAGTTATGTCTTGAATACCATGCCCCTATAGAATCTGATCCAACTGAAATTAGCTAAGCTTCCTTGAGTCTTCTCTATACCATATACCCTGTTTCATAATTTATCTATTACCCTGACTCCTTGCTCAGCTATATGTAACAACCTGTCTCTATTTAATTCTCTATAATAAACATGCTGAGCTTCTGAGGAGCAAGAGTTTTTCTAGTTTCTCCATTCAAGAGTCCAGACCATCTAATTCAAAATATCTGTTAGTTTTTCATTCTCTCACCACCCCTAAGTAGGTTCATCTCCAGAGCCATACAGGAGTAAGTGGACATGACGGAGGGGGAAATAAATCAGTTTTATGTAATGGAGTGACTGGGTATATTAGCAATACTACAGGCAGGCCTCTTGTTTGGGAGTAATTAGGAAATAGAAAATTGACCCTATTGTGTCTGTGTGTGTGTGCTTTTCTTTGGTTTTCTTTGGTATAGTTTGCTTATTTTGTTTTTATTTGTTGGTTTCTTTTGTTTTTTTTTTCTGTTAGAGAGAAAGAGAGAGAGAGAGAGAGAGAGAGAGAGAGAGAGAGAGAGAGAGAGAGGTTGAACATGAAGTAGGTGGGTAGGAATGTGGTGAGGAATCTGGGAGAACTTGGGGTAAGAAAAATATTATAAAATATATTGTATTAAATAAGGCTTAAGGGAGGGAGAAGAAAGACTTAAGAGTCAGACCAGTGAGTTTGTTGTGAGATTGTGTCTCATAGTAATGTCAGAAGATACACCCATGGAATCTCATATTTCATTGCCTAATCATAAACTGAGCAAGGAAAACATGCCAAAATGGACAGGGACAAGCCCATGAGAGTTCAACCCTACACAAAGAACTACCTGCAACTAAGGTAGGATGACAAGTGGGAGGAGTAGTCTTCCCCAATGTACATACCAACTTGTTATTCAATACCAAATAGCTCTAAAAATATACATATTATTACATATCTGTAACATTATACAGGCTGAGACAGTTATATTTGGATATATATGTATATATGTGTATACATATATGCATGTATTAACAATTAGTGACAAAAGAGATTTTAAATTTGAAAAAGAGAAAAGACAGTGATGAGAAGGTTTGGTGGAAAGAAAGGGGATGGAGAAATATAACCATAATATAACTTAAAAAGTAAAAATAATTAAAAATTTTAAAACAAGCAGGAAACAAAACAAAACAAACAAATCAGCTTCCTTTGGGGAATCTGTTTCTGTCATGGCTGCTTATTTCTCTTTTTTAAGTGTGTGTAGGTCAAAGGATAAGTTCCAGGAATTGTATCTTTCCTTCCACTGTGACAACTGAAGATCAAACCACAGGTCAATAGGGTTCACAGGTATTACTTGTATCCACTGAATAATCTCTCCTGTCCCTTGCTGTTCTCTTTGTAGTATGCCTAGGAAATTTGTTTCCTTTTTCAAAATTGCCTTATTACATTTATTTATTTATTTATTTATTTATTTATTTATTTATTTATTTATTTATTTATTTATTTTTTACTTACTTATGATTTATTTACTGTATGTGTAGAGTTAGGAGGACAACTTAGAAAGTCAGTTCTCTAGTCCTACCATGTAGTTCCCAGATACTGAACTCAGATCACCAAGTTTGGAAGCAACATTTGCATTCACTGAGCCATCACACTGGCCCAAAATTTATTCTCCTTAAAAACTAGTTAATAGTCTACTCGTCTAGAGTAAAATAATTTAACAATGTTCTTGAGTTTCTTTTTTATGCTAAATCCTTAAGGAAAGAAAAATACATTCACACATTGAATCTTTCTATTACAAGTACCATATACACAGTGATTGGTAGACATATTTCATGTTAGTAACAACCCTCCTTTGCTTGATTTTACTGTTTGTGAGCTCAGGTGGCTTTCTCAGAACTAAACAATCTCCTTTCACTGAATCATGTCTTGCTGTGAGTGATTGTCTTCTTAGCCAAGCAATCACTAGCTATGCCCTCTTGCAAAAGGATCATTCCAGGTAGATTTTTTTTTAACTTTTTCCATCCCCTCATGGAGGGAAGAGGAGAGCCATAAGAACCTCACTTGAGTGTACAGGCACTCCCTATCACTAAGAGTACACAATTTTGCCTTAATTGTATGTGGTCTGGAGGATGGGTATATTATATAGGCCAGGGAAGTAGTGGAGGGGGCTTCCACCTATGTGGCTACATGAGAACCCTCACCCTACTAGGCAAAGAGTTTCCAAGTTTAGTCCATAAATGAAGTTAATTCATAGTACATAGCCCCCCCCCCCACCTATGTTCTAAACTTTTCGTTCTTGTGAGTAACCTTTAAACAGAATTATACCTCAGTTTGTCATGGACACCTTAGAAGGATGGTTAGACATTGCTTATATCTTCTCCTGGAAAGAAATTTTAGCAATGCATGATTATTGCCTAGCTAATTTAAATGATATTTTTTAAGTCTTTGAGAATATCACACAATATCTTAATCATATTCACCCTGTGTCTCCCAGCTCCTTCCATATCTGTTCTCTACTCTTCCCTCTCCTCTCACCCAACGTTGTCTTTCTATATACCCTCCACCTCAATCCATATGGTTTGTGTTGACTAACTAGTCTTGGGTATGGAGCCTGACCTGGAGTGGGCTCAATCTACCAGATGGTCAGATCATTAAAGAACATTGATTCTTCTTCTTACTGCAGTTATCAAGTGCCAATAGATTGTCAGCTGGTACTGCTGTTCTATCTTATCTTCAGCCTTCAGTGCTGGGGCATTTTCTGTCTTGAGCTTGGACTTTTATATGTTGTCACAATTGCTTTCAGTATCTCTGTGTAACAGGCCTTTCCTGTTGTGTCTGGAAAACATCTTTTCCTCAATGTTCCCAAGCATGTTCTGGATCTTATAATTTTTCTGCTTCCTCTTTCACAAACATAGTCTGAGCCTTGGGAGAAAGTGTGCGATGTGGCAAAATCTCTTCTCTTCAAGGGTCTCTGTTAATTTAAATCTGCTGGAGAAGCTTCACTGATGAGAGTTGGAACACACAGTGATGAACCCAAAGCATTCCTTTAAATTTTTTTCTTTCAAATAGTATAAAATATTTTTTCATTATTTAAATCATGTTCTAGCTCTCTTTGGACAGCTTACATTCCTGTGAACATCGGGGCCAGATTTTGCCTCATCTGAATGACTTCTGAAAATTCAGAATATTTGTGATTGGAAATGTGTATTATATGTACAAGAACGTGCACATAGACAGATTTCAAGTTCAGCAGGATGTTTTGAATGTTTGTCCAGATACTCCACAAACCTTGGGAAATATTCTAAGTAAAATTTCATGGAGAGAAGAGAATGATCTGGACATTTTTCAACCCCTCCTTTTCCTGTATACTTTTTATCACGTTGGTCTCATACTGAATTACCTGATAGAGGCTACACTGAACTATTATGATGAAAAAGGATTCCCAAACAAAAGATAGCTCATTTTAAAAGTTGCATCATTTGTTATTATGGGCTTTAAAGGCTTTAAAAGTCACAAATGAAGATTGATTGTTTAGTTCAAAATAACAATAGTTACAAGCACGATTTTAGACAGGCAGGGTTGGCTGGATTTACAAGTTAGGAAGGAAACATTTGAGTGGGTATTCCTTTCCTTATCCCTTAATTCTAGCCTCATAGACTAATGTTTCATTTAGAATTCTATTGGGCTTCTCTTCTGGGAGAGCCACCTGACTTCTTAAGGTGTGTCTGATTACCAGCACTCATTTTAAACAAGCCCCAAGAGAGTTGAACCCCACTAGTTCCCAAGATATCCCAAAGCTCTGGACAGAAAGAAGAGCCTGTTGCTGAAGAGTTCTTTCAGTAAGTCTATGGGAAGTCTGGCTCAGGGTCATATTGGAATATGAAGTTGAAAATATCAAGAAAGGGAACTCATTTATGAGTTTATAATTCAAGAAACTACATGGATCCATTTAGGGACCAGAATGGGCAGAGAAAAATTAGTTATTTGTGGAAAAACTATTTTCTTTTGACATTACAGGGAAGCTATTCACTGATTAAAATCAGAAATAACAGTTAAAGAAAAGATTTTTTAACATGTCTCTGTCCCTTTTAAATGCATATATTATATCACTAAATGGGGGTTTATATCAAACAAGATACATTAATTATTAAAACAGCTCATTTTTCAATGTTGGAGTCCTGAGAGGCAGAAAAGCCCATACATGAAATGAGTTATGTAGGCAGCTCTGCGAAAGGAAACAGAGTATCTGTTGAGTCTGTTCTCCAGAGGTCTAAGAAGTTGCCTCGAGCATGTGCATTGGCATCTTTAGCTGGGAGATCCTTGGATGGAGACCCATAAGCCTGCCATGTTTTTGTTTGTTTGTAGGTTTGTTTGTTTGTTTTTTAAATACTAGAGTCATAGTGCATTCTGGGTGAAAATGTTGAAGAACCACCCTGTTCTTGGTGGGAAGGGGACAGTAAGTAAGTTCATCCATTTCTCAGATTGTTGCATTTTTAGCACATGCTACAGTTATTCTTGAGATTTACAAATGGTAAACAGGAGGAAAGTCCATCAGTCAAAGGATACTCAGAGAGCTAACCTGAAGCTACTACTGTTTAAATTAAGATTTAGGTAGTTCAGAACTACTGGTAACTCCAGTTCCTGGGAATCTGATGCCCTATTCTGACTTCCATCAATATAGACACACATGAGTACATACATACACACAGACATTTACATATAAATAAAAGTAAATTAAATTTTAAAAGATTAAATTTGGGTGAGTTCAGAAGATGAGTATACAGCTGGTCATCAGGTTTAGACTAGAGCTCTCTGAAAGGGTCTGAAGTAGTATTCATTAACATCAAAGGATACAGGGCTCTTACTGTAGGACATAACGGGACAGATGAAAGGTGACTGCCGGAGAGCTGCATTTTGACAGAGAGCTGCATTTTTAAAGTCCCATGCAGATATCTGACAATTGGATGGATTAATAGAATTGTTATCATTGCTTCTATTTCTGTTTTTACTTTTCTTTGTCAAAATTTCAGAATGAATTATAACCTAATGTCTGCAAGTGAAAATGGGTAACTTCAAATTGTATACATATTATAAGTTATAATCTGGATCTTAGACTTCAGATCAGCATACTTAAGGACCTTTCTCTTGAGGGACATGGCTTCAGGAAGAGCACCTGTGTACCATGCATGTAATTTTGCTTTGCATTTACAGTACTGCAAACAAACAAGCAAACAACATATCTTCCCAGTTCTTAAGCCCTGTTAGTTTATGCATATGATTTATACAAAATTTTTCTATGATGTGATGCCATAACTATGGAATATTAATGAGTGTCTTTTTATGCATTTATTTTTCAGAGACCAATAGTGTATCTTAACCTAATGTCCTATTCAATATGGGGCTAACTTATTAATAATATGGGGCTAATTAATAAATACATTATACACTGAGCCAAGAATATGTTTAAAACTATGGCATATATGACACAAAATATCAAGTAGTCCTTTCCACACATTCCTTCCATTAAATATCACTCTCACTGTTTCAAGCTCGGTGCTCTGTTAGGGGTTGATGCCATATAAAGGATTAAAGATAAAATTTTCTAATGATGTAATTTAGATAGAAAAACAGAAATACTACAAAAAAATCCAAATTTTAAACAAAGTAGGAATATACATAAATACATGTTACAATAAAGGTTAGAATATGCCTTCTGAATAGGTGAATGGTTAGCTGGGAATTGAAAATGGTTATGGATCTACCAAAACAAGAAGAGGAAGAGAATTATAGGTAAAGAAACAGGTTGGAAAAAAAAAACATAAAATCAGGCAGAGGTGGTACATGTGACTATGCAAGTTGAGAATTGTCTAAATATTTCCATCATAGTCATTAGAGATTTTAGTATTCATAGGAACAATTTTAGAAAGACAGAAACTTATAATAGAATTTTTCATAATTTATGCATTATTACTGTCAGAGTGAGTGGGGATTCTGTTGAAAGTCTCTTGTCTTTTTTTTTTTTTAATGAGTGATGTAACGAATTGGTATTTTAAATGTGCTTTTTATGGTATTTTTTTCAGGAAGTAAGTTTCTAATAACTAGAGACTTTTCTTGAAATGTAAATGTTCCATCTTTTATCAAAACCAAACCAAATATAGCTTGTTAAAAAGCTCAGAAAGTATTGACCGGGTATGTGAGATGACCCGAGTGTCAGTCCATCCAGGGGGCCCACTTAGACAGTTCTGCAAATGACTGGAGAGCCTCTGTCAAGAAGACTGGAGGACACAGAGAAATACAGATTTGTCCGTATCAGCTTTTTACATTAAGTTACCAGTTCTACTGGGATGGGGATGAACATGGCTTAATACTTCATTAGATCACCATGGCCCTGCAGCATGGAAGCAGATGGAGACAACACTCCCATGCACGGTTGCTTTTAGTGCCAATGAAGAGGACTGGTGAATATTTCCTCTGGGAACAGGATTGTTTCAGACTTGAAACAAAATTTTTCCAAGATTTCCAAGATCTTCATTACAAAAACAATGAGTAAATCTCTTCCCATTCTTTCTTTCTGTCTTTCTGTCTTTCTGTCTCTGTGTGTATGTGTGTGAATGCGTGCGCACACGTGTGTGTGTGTGTGTGTGTGTGTGTGTGTGTGTGTGTGCATGGATGTGCCTATTAAAACACAGTTTTAGGGATATGACATAAGATAATGGATATGGAATTAAGCCTCATTTGAAACAAAGCTGCCTGGTTTAAATTTTGCTTCATTTGCTGTGGACAGGTTGTTTAATCCCAGTGGATATCAGTTTCCCTTTTAGTAAAATGTCAGGCATAGGTGGGAGACGAGATCCTTGGTCCCATGAAGGCTGAACACCGAGTGGGGGGGGGGAACTCGAGGGTGGGGAGGTGGGAGTTTGGGGGTAGGTGGGGGCACATAGTCTTATAAACAGGAGGAGGGTGGATGTGATAGGGGGTTCCTGGGTGGTGGAGCGAATGGGGTAAGGGGATAAAATCTGACATGTAAACATACTATCCAATAAAAAAAATTAAAAAAAAAATAGCCTTGTAATTAAAAAAAAACACCGATGAAAATAAATTGTACCTCATAGGGAGGTGATGAGGATAAAATGATTACTAAGTGAGTGCCTATCAGCAGAGTGATATTTACTGTTTATAACTGTTATTACATTTTTATAAAACCAACTATTGGTGTACATGTCTGTAACTAAACCCCCCAAATCTGGTGTGTTTGTAAAGCCTGAAAATTAGTGTCTGTTCTCTTCCATATTCCCTGGAGTTATTACAATCACAGATGTTAGACCTCAAACCCTATTCCAAAAGTCTTTTAGGATTCTGATTCCAATGTGACACTCTTCTGTGCTTGTCATTCAGTTTTTTTCTAAGTTTCTATTTTCTGTTTTTTCAGTTTTAAGCAGATTTGCAAAATGAATGAAGTTGGCAGATATTAAACCTTACTCTACCATTGCATACATGTTATCAGTTTTAAATGTCTCCTTTGCCTGTCTTAGTTCCTTACTGAACCATCTCATCAAGGATCTTCTGAGTGTATGCTGTGAGGTGCTTATTCTATTCTCTAAATTACTGCAAAAATTACCTGGTTAAATAGTTCTGAAAAACATGAAACTATATAGTTTAAAATTTGAATCATTTTATATAGAGATGAAATTCTGGAACCTCCAAAGATTTGGGACTCTTCCTGTACATCTATCAAGAATCTTCTAAGTAGTACTACTTTCAGATAAACTAAAGATTCTGTGGTTTTGTTAAAGTTTGTTTTTTTATTATATAATCTGTCTTATCTCTTTCTATTAATACATTCATAGAGAGCAGTCACTAGAAATATTTTCCTGGTTTTTGTAATAAGAGATAATATCTTTGTGTTATCTCTTCTGCTCTAGCAACAGAAGACTGCTCTGAATGAGAGGCAGAACTATTATCTCATCAAGAAAGTACTAACAAAGGATAATGATTTTTAAGTAACTTAGAGAGTGATTTAGGAATTTCTTGACAAATAGTTAAATTTAATGTTTAACAGATAAGCCAACAACACAAGTGGGAGAAAGATAAAAAGAGATAAATAGAGAGTAAATTCTATCCAGGGACAGCATGTATTTAAGTTCTGATGAAGTATGATCATGGATAGAGAATGCAATATGCCATAAAATGGTTTTAATACATTTAGTAAGATTAAAATTATATCAAGTGTCTTTCAATTACAGTGGTATACAATCAATAATAGAAGAAAATTTCACAAAATTGTCATCACACAGTACTTTGCCAACAACCAATGGGTCAAAGAAGAGTTATTTACAATCTAGAGACAAGGGTGATTCATAGCTAAGCAACACAAGACTTATTTCAAGCAATAGATATTCTACAGAAATACAAAAGGCAATATCTTAAACAACTAGAAGGTAAAGATATTAATCTCAAAATTAGAAGAAAAAAATGAAATAACTAAGACAAGAGCAGAATTAAATTAAAGAGAAACTAAAAATAATTTAAAATGTGTATTTAAACCTATACATAATTTCTTTGAGAAGGTGAAAAGCTGACAAACCTTTAGCTAAACCAAGGACAAAAGATGAAAATACAAATAAAATCAGAGACAAAAGTCCTGATAAAAAGAGATAATAAAATAGTTCTAAGTGGGACTGGAAAGATGGCTCAATAGTTAAAAAACACTGGCTTCTCTTCAAGAAATCTCTTGTTAGATTCTGAGGACCCATATGGAAGTTGGGAGCTGTTTGTAGATCTAGCTCCAAGCAATTCAGGATTCTGATTTCCTTGGCCAGTGCATACATATTGTGCAGGCAAAATACCATATATGCAAACTTTAAATGATTATTATGGCTAATGATACATCATCAAATTAGATAATCTAGAAGAAAAAGACAATTCATGAATGCCTAAGAGTCAACTGACATCCATAAGAAATAGAACATCTAACAAACTGACCATGGAGAAGACTCATAAATTTCCCATTAGAAAAGAAAATTTAATTAAAAAACAAAGGACTGATGATTTTAGTAGCAAATTTTAAGTAACTCATATTCAAACAATAGTTGCTAATCCTCTCTGAACATTAAAAAGAAGTAAACATTTCCAAATTCATTTTGCAATCTCAGAAGCACTTTGATGCCAGTATCAAAGAGGCCACTAACAAAAACTAATCAAAGGTAAAATTTCTAATAAAACACATATGTGAATAAATCCAACATAATATCAGGAAACCAAATATAGCATCAGATAAAGGATCATAGATCTTAATCATGTAATATTTGTTTCTGATATATGAAAATTGTTCAACGTAAACACAAGGTAAGTAACTATATAAACAGGAAGGCAGAAGGGAAAGAGTGAGACAACTCCTGAAAGTTGCCCTCTGACTTACTTATGTGTTCTGTGATGTGAGGACCACACATTTATCACATGTATGTTATACAGACACACACACACACACACATACACATGCATGCACACATACTCATATGCATACACACATAATCGCATTAATATTAATAATAAATAATTACATTTAAAAATGTGCAAAGGCTCTGAATATATACCTTATAAAGGAAATATGCCAATGACCAACAACTTTATAAATAGTATTGCATACCACTAAACACAAAGAGAATATAAATAAAAATACCAGTAAGATATCAACTTAGACCTGTAAGGATAGCTGTGATAAATATGTAAACTATAATAACAACTTCTGTTTGGGATATAGAGAATAATGAGCCCTTGTATACTATTGATAAGAATGCAAATTTTTATCACAAGCATAGCAAACAACCTATGTTTTACTATATTTTGGGATGGTGAAAGATACTAAAACCTGGGTATTTATTCTAAGAAAATAAAATCTCTACTTTGGAAATCCTGGCTACTTGGGTACCTGAGGCAGGAGAATTACTGCAAGCTGGAGACCAACAAGATCTCATGACAGGAGTAGAGGGTGGGTGAAATAAGAAGCTATTGTCCACAAACTTGAAATTATGATAGGGATGAATTCTGAACACCTATTTTACAGCACAGTGACTATAACTAATAGCCTGTTCTTGAGATACGCTAAGATGACACATTGGTTACTTTACTTATGCTGTGGCAAGATGCCTAACAAGATGCCTTAAGGAAGTACAGGTTTATTTCGGCCTATAATTTAAAAGGACATAGTTTATCACAGTGGGAAGTTTTGGGAGTAGAGACATGAGGAAACTGGTCTCATTGCACCTGTAATCAGGAAGCAGGGATAAATACATGCTGATGTTTAATGTGTCCTATATTTTTCATTCTGTTTGCGTCCCTAGCACATGGGGTGGTGCTGCCCATTTTCAGGGTGGAACTTCCTCAGGTAAATCTTTCTAAAAATGCCCTCACAGACAGGCCCAGAACTTTGTGTCTAAGGCGATTCTACTTAATTATCAAGATTGAATATCATAGAAAATAACTTCAAATCTTCTCATCTCATCCATAAAGGGCAACCGCTTATTTCAATCAGAATATAACTTATACCTCACTAAACCCAAAACAAAATTCACATAACAATCATGTAAGATAAAAGAATTTGCAACATACTATAGGAATTCAAACAGGGAAGATTTAATTTAGACTCTGGTGCCTAAGGTATTTTTTTTTTCCAGAATAGGTGACCTTTGTAGATCTCTAAATTGGGATCTTTGGAGTCTCAGTGAAGAAGAGTTGGAATTAGTTAGGCAGAAAAAGCTGGATCTTAGTCTGGAAACAAGAAATTAGAATCTTGGTAAATAACTGCATTGTTCATGAATTGAAGCAGAAATAGGCCCAGTGGTTCCAGCATCCCATCACACAGTGCAGTGTGGTTTACAGATGTGTAACATGAGATAATGAAGAGAAGAGACTCATTGGTTGTCCATCAATCTCCCGATTGGCCATGTACTACTACTAAAAAAAAAAAAAGATATCACTAGAGCTGTGGCCCTTTTCTCAGTGCCTCATCAGTTCCTTCTCCCAGTATGTTATTTCCTTACGTCCTGTTACAGAGACTTCAGATCCACAGTGCTCTGTACACATAACACCCTTGGCAATGTTTCTCTTCAGCATTCTTGGTGAACCAGAGACAAATTATAGAGTTTTTATGTTGATTTAATTTTCTGTGCTACATGGATGCTTTATATACTCATGGTCCTTTCTTGCCAGGTTGGACATATGAGTTCATTAAATACATGTTCATTATGTATCCAACCTTATGTTGGTTCTCCCCAAATGTTAAATATTAATGAAAGAAGATGATGTGGCCAAAGAACAAGATGACAGTTGTAAGGCTGGACCTCAACGGATTTAGCTGCATTGCAAATATCAGCTAAAGGACATGGATACTTGTCATCAAAATATAACACTAAAATGTTTCTAGGTGGGAAGGAGATGTTAAAAAGCAACAGAGCATTTTCAATCTAAATTATTTAAGAATACACAAGAAAGTAGCTTTCATGTGGCCTTTACCCTCCCACTGAGAATGTAATTTGGATTTCCATCAGTGTTTTGATTATATTAAACTGAAGTTTTGTTATATTAGTGGAAATATTTGTTTCAACAGGTAATGAATAGCACATGGAGATTATATATATATATATATATATATATATATATATATATATATATATTCATTCTTGATTTTAGCTTTTCTGAAGCCCCATTGTTCATTTCACTGATTCCTTAACTAAACGCCTCTGTTTGCATTCCACTTCACACAAAGGCATGTTTTAGGGACGTACCCCTCACAAAGAAGTATTGATGGGCAAGGAATCAGACTTTGGACAAATGAACATTTTATGATAACACAGCCTAATTGTTAAAGGCTTTCTTTCTGAAAGGAATAAAAATGTCATTAGTCATCACTGTAGCTCAGCTCAAAGTCCCCCTCCACTTCCTTACAATGCACAGAAAGAACCAGAAAGAATGGCAGTTTTAAAGTTCAGCACAGAAATTTTAGAGGCTGCGGTTCTTTCTTCTGGTCTATGTGCACCTGAATATGTTTTAGTAACAACAGCACCTTGACTGTAATTATCATCTTAAATATAATTTAAACGATTGTAGTGCTTTAACAGTTTTAGATACATACGTGCAACTCATCTTAGAAGCAGCCTGGAGATCCAGTTGATGAAGGTTCTTGACCTTAGCTTTCTTCTTTGAAAAGTTAAGAGATTTATAGTTCCAACTCAGGTTATAAAAATTTAAAGAAATATAATTTTCATTGGTAACAATTATTGCCATAGACATTTTGATTTTAATGTTTTTCTGCATGTAACAAAGCTATATACTGATCACTTGATTAAATGAAAAAAAGTGAAGGGGAGAATCTTACAGGCTCCACCTACAGACAAAAAACTGCCAATCAAGCAATGACTCCTGGGAGAATAGATGAGCCTCATAATTTATTTTTCAAAATCAAGTAGTCAGCTTTGAAATTATATATACATGCAACCCTGAATGAATACAACTCAACACACACACACACACACACACACACACACACACACAAAACGATAACAAAGAACGAGGCGCCATGAATTTGAGAGGAAGTGAGGCTGGGAATAAATAAAAGGAGTTGGAGGGAGGAAAAGAAAGAAAGGAAACGATATAGTTATATTTTGATTTAAAAAAGGAAATGTGTTTAAAGAAAACAATAGAGAAAAGATACAGCAAGTGACTAATCAAGATGAAAAGTCTTGATGTTAATTAGGTAAAGATGTTAAATCCATTGTGAAACTGAATTGCATAAACTACTGCGTCCCATTAGTAAACTGATGAAGAAAGAATAGATAAGGCTGGTGAACACATGCCAACCTTCAGCATTGCATTTAGGCAGGCATGCTAATTGATCCAAGAATTATGTGAAAGAGACAGCACACAACTCCAGGTTCCAGATGGCTCTTAGGCCCATTTAACAGGATAACCTTTTAAGCTTTGTCTTCCAACAACAAGAAGCTTAAGCTGTTTTCACTGATTCTAGATAAATCTCCTAATCAAAATTATCTAGCTCACCATCTTATTCTGGAAAACAGCACACTGTCAGTTCTAAATAGTGTTTGTTTCCCAAGTCCTTTGCAAATTTAGCCTCCTCCATTGACTTGATCCACAGTCTGTTCCTCAACCACAAGCATGCCACTGTCTCTTACTCTTGCAATTATGAACCCCTCTACTTAGGATGCTGTGCTCTAGAATTCTATATGCTCACTCTGTTTTGGATGATTACATATTGATGACCTACAAAGCAGTTGACAAGCCATGAGCAAATCTGGACCCATTGCACGGTACTGCATAATTCCCATGCAAAAATAGTGTTTATGATTTTAACTGAAAAAAAGAAAAATCCAAGGGAGAATCACATTCTGGGACACATGAAACTCAAGCTTCAGTATTCATAAATAGAATTTTATTGGAACATATCTGTATGTATTTTCCTTGATTTTTTTCTAGCATTAAGATAAACCTTAGCTTGGATAATTTATAAGCAATATAAATCTATTTCTTATAGCTCTGGAGGCTGGAAAACATGCCTCACAGATGATGACTTGTTACTGCAATTAAACCTGGGAGAAAAGGTGAAAGGATCATGAAGCTTCTACTATAAAGACAGAAACATCTCTAAGGATGGAACCATTATGATCCAACCACCACGGTTCTACCTCTACATGTGTGCCATCACTTTGAAGTTTTGGGTAAACATCTTAGTTTTGGCACAGAGGATACTTACATCCCAACTATATCACCATTTTTTTTTTTTTTTGGAAGAACAGAATCCTGGGCTGGGCTGGGAAGAACTAGCACAAGTAAACTCAAAAGGGATCAGACGTGGCTAGCTCAAGGAGCAGCACTTTATAGTTGGAGAAATGGGAAGAGAAGGTGGCTACGAAATCATCGAA
Organism: Arvicanthis niloticus; assembly: GCF_011762505.2. Lineage (NCBI taxonomy): Eukaryota > Metazoa > Chordata > Mammalia > Rodentia > Muridae > Arvicanthis > Arvicanthis niloticus. The sequence continues at coordinate 103,386,874 of NC_047661.1, read as the reverse complement.
ACATTTAAATTATAAATTAAATTTCTAGCTCCTTAGTGAAATAAAGCTCCAACTAATATTATCCTTTCAAAATTAAAGAGCTTAATGTCCCAAAAATTTGCAGCTATCTAGTCTACTTACTTATATAATTCATTTATTTACTCACTCAATAGATATTTGGGATCAATTTAAAGAGTCAATCACTCAAGAAATCCAGCCCTTATAATCGTGTGCTTTATAGGGTCTACTGCAAGCAGGGAAAGCTCTTATCTGTCGGAATAAGCACAAAGGAACTTCTGTGGTGGGATAGACAGTAGAGCTAAGGAATGTAGATGGGATTTACATACATACAGTGAAATGATATTGAGGGAATTCAACAGACACTCCAAGAATCAGCATGAGTATAATCCTTCAGACAATATGTGCTCTTTGTAATTCTCATCTTTAGGTTAAAGAGATCATTCCCAAAGCTAAGTTCTGCTTTCTCACACCATGTGGATTTTCATTTCCTTGGAAGAAATTCTAGTAGAATTATACAAGATACATCGTAGACCTTGCCCATGCCCTGAGAAGGAAGGAATATGGTTTGCATGAGGCTTACCGTGCAGCTGAGTCTTCTTCTTGGGGAGTAGAATGTGGTAGAGGAGGAGTAACAGTACTGGGATGGGAGCATCTCCAGAACTCCAAGGGTTCTAAGAGATGTTAGGGATATGGGTATTGCCGTGGCTTGGTACCCACATAGACTTAGTAAAGCAAGAAGTAATGCAAAAGCAATGAAAACAGGCTGGTTTGTATTAATTTGTTTAAATGGATGTCAGTGGGTAACATAATTTGCATCAGATGGCCTACTTGTGACACACCTGGATTCAAAAATAAAATCACTTGAATTATGAACTTCACCTATTTCCTTTTACATAATTGACTTCACCTGCTGATTCATTTTTGACAGATCACACTTAAATTTTTCTTTAATGTTTTTTTAAGATACTGTCTCAGTACATAGGCCTAGCTGGCCTGAAACTCATTACTTGAGATCTGCTTGCCTTTGTCTCAAGAATGTTAGGGTTAAGGAGGTATATCACCATGTCTAGAGTGGTTCATAAGTCTTAACTCTAGTCTCCATAAAGCCTCCTACTTAGAAGTATTTTGCAAAGTGGGGTCCTTTATGATTATGACAGGTTTGTTTTAGAGTTATTGTACTCTTCAGATTTATGAATTCCCTCAGACCAAGGAAATTATAAGGACATAAAGCTTGGGTCCTTCATGTGTGAGTGGGACTGAGATGTCTACCACTGGATGCCAATACCAGATACCTACTGCCTCATATTGTCAATCACTTTGCGAGTCTGACTCAGAAGAGATGCATGGGTTTTCAGGCTAGCCATAATTAACCAAATGATTAACGCATACTGGACTGAGACATGAATACTGTTCAATAAGAAAGAGATTTTAAGGTTTAAGCCTCTGGTTCTGTCTCTGGTAGCAGCATTTTTTTTCTTTATTGGTCAAGGACTGATGACTGTTGGTCTGCTCTGTTACATCAGCTGTGCTGGAAGTCAGGGAGAAAGAAGAGTCCTGTATCTCTGAACCATAGAAAAGTAACCAAGAACTACAATGACAAGGACATTGCATGGGCTGAAAAATACCAAGCCCAGATTTTGGGTATCAGAGATGGGCTTCCTAGAAGAAATGCTACATACCCTGAGCCACAAATATGCTTGTATGAGCTGATAGACAAAGATAAGATGCGTAGGCATGAAAATATAGATATTTTTAGGAATACCATACTCCAATAATGAGAGTGGTGATCCAGCCAAAATAATCTTTCAGAATATCTTCTACCCTTTCTATCTAGCACTTAAGATAACATGAGGCTCTGTATATGCTTCTACATGTGGTATTTAAAATGTTTCACCTTACCTACTTCCTCCTATATTCACACCATTTGACATAAAATAAACCTTTAGTGTTTGTTAAATTGAGGGAAAAATAAATGGCAGGAAGGTGAGGCAGAAAGTAGAAAAAAGGAGACTCCATTAGCCAGAAGACAACTAGATGAAGTGTTCTTGGCCATAGGAAGGTGTTTCTAACTTCATCAGACAAGATTCAGGCAGCAGAGAGATTACAGTTTGCATCTTGGAAAGAGCATACATAATGCATTATGAAGACTAGGTTTGGAAAGCCTAGAGTTAAGCTGGGAGCTTACCACCGGGTGTATTCTTGTGGTAGATAGGAAAAGAAATGTGTAAGAACTAGTCATCAGTTACATAAGGAGACAGAGAAAGTTGAAGCCCTGAAGGATGATCAGCAGATCTCTTTGCACTGGGCAGCTAGATCATATATATATATATATATATATATATATATATATATATATATATATATAACCAATCTCTTTGTTTCTGGCAAGGCAAGAAGAAATGGCAGGTTTGATTTCAAGAATATTAAATTTATAATGGCTATAGGCCATGACGGGTACATTTCTGAGAAAATTCTCATTAAGAGATAAAGGTCTGTGATTCATTAGAATACACCTACGGAAAGTATACCTACAAAGCCAGCTTACACCAAGTCTCAAAGGCTTCTCTTGTAAGCCAGTTCTAATCAGCTTATAAACTGAGAAAATCATTGAGGGATAAGTTAAAGCTCTGAAGAATTATATTTTCTTCAAAGATTGTTAACGACAAAAGGATGGGGAAAGGACCTAATAAGAAGACAACTCTACAGGCCTCTACATCCTGAGTTCATTTTCAGCTAATTGCTAAAATAGGAAAAACTTTGTGTTGCTTGGTTTTTTTTTTTTTTTTTTTTTGAGTCTTTTAGAGTAAGAACCACACATAGCAGATAACATGATGTAAAAAGACTGAATTCATCGTGTCATAAGGTTTTACATAGACAATTGCCTTCCCCTTTCAATTTAAGTTGGTTCACTGTAATAACAGATCCTTCTTTCCTTGTGAAAGATCCTAACATGTCCAAATAATCACCCAGTGACCTATAGACAGAGCAGCTCCTGTTCCAATAATCACCCAGTGACCTATAGACAGAGCAGCTCCTGCTCCTTGGGTGTATTTTCTTTGGCTACATTAATATTCAAACAATGTTTTAAAAAGAAGTTTAATGACAAGTGCTTCTTTGAGTTACAGTATAACCTTTGGCATGAATTGCCTTTCATTGTATCTATTTCTGGCATTTTTGTTAAAGTGCAGAGCCTTTCTGCAAGTATTTGGTAAGTTGCTTTTACTCTCTAGTGTTACGATTAACACACACTGGGTAGAGAAGGAGAAAACTGGAAAAATAAAAGAACTTTTTACAAAACACTTTAAACATTAGAAGGATGAATATTTTTCTCAACTTTTGAAAAATGATTTGATAATAGAAAATCAATTCCCTATTTTGCCAGGTGACAGAGAGAACTACATGATCAAATGAAAAATATGAATAAGTTAAACAGTTTTAGGAATGTATGGTAGTATTGGACTAACAACATTTTCCAGGAAGAGTGGAAAGCTTCCATGTGCTGTGGTAAGGGTTTTTACATATCTGAGACAGCAGGGATTCGAAGGAATGATACCACAGAAAAATATCTCAACATTCAGAATGTCTTGGTCACAGTAACATCGTACAATTGAAATAAACTAGGTCAAAAATAAAAATTATGTCATTTTGATGTCAGCAATATTTTACCCCCATTCAGAACCTGCAATGCCATTGAAACCTTCAGTTATTGTACTTTTGAACAATGCTCCCCGATTCTGCGAATCTCTTAGTACGTGCAACCCTCACTCTTTGTAGCAGCCTTCTTGCTCAGTCTTTTTTTTTTTTTTTTTTTTTTTTTTGTCTAAGGTAATCCTTTGACAACAGATCCAAACCAGCAAAATAGTCAACTCCAACAAAAATGCAACTGACGAAACAATATATTACCATGTAGTTTTTTTACTTAGTTATCATCCTGTTGTTACTTACTGCATCTACTATAAATCCTTTCTTCCTCCTAAAGTAAGAGGTATCAGCTCAGGACCCCCAAGACCAAGTTCTCAGCACAAAGAAGATTTATTTGCCCAGAAGGACAGAGGGCAGGGAATAAGAGACAAAGACAGGAGATAGAGGATAAGGGAGAAGAAGAAGGAAACAAGGGAGAGGGGAAGGGACATTTGTCACAGGGTACTTCCTCTAGACAAAGAGGAGACAGACATGGGCCCACAGGAAAATGGTGGTTTATAAGGGACAAAAGGATACCTGTGCTAGGATGAAGTGTTTCTTTTTAATTGAGCATGTTAACTGGATGAGCCAAACGCAGCTTCTGATTGTTAGACTTCAATACTTTCATAGCTGGCCCTTGGTGGTCAGCCTCAGAAGGAGGAATTGGTTAAATAAGGGAGTAGACCTTGGGACTCAGCTTCAGGAATGTAATATAATGGTTTTTAACAAGGCAAGGGAATAGGGTAGAAGAACAAGGCATGCCAGAGCCATGTTCACCATGTTCAGGCTGACTTAATTCCATTCACCTCCAACATATTGTCTTATGTGGGGATGAAACACTCCTGTGAAGAAATATGGACTGAAACTGGGCAGTGGGCTTAGACTGCTGTTCAAATAGTATAGAATGGATAAAAATTGTCTTGGATAACAAAGGATACATATTATTTGGAAGTTTTCTGGCTTAGATGAAAGAGTAACAGTCCAAGGATCATAAACCATCTTTATGAAGTTTCAACATCACTAGGGCAGGGCCAGAAATAAGACAAGCAGATAATAATAATAAAATATATGTTAAATGAATGGAAATTTCCTTTATAGTTAAAGAACATTCATGCTTTCATTTTTGAGACTTGAGTCATGTACTGGCTAGCTTTATGTCAACTTGACACAAGGAGAGTCATCAGAGAGAAGGGAGACACAGTTGAGAAAAATGCCTCCATAAGGCATTTTGTTAGTTAGTGATCAATGTGGGAGGGAATAGCCCATTGTGAATAATATTATCTCTGGGCTGGTGGTTCTGCATTCTTTAAGAAAGAAGCCTGAAGAAGCCACAAGGAGCAAGCCAGTAAACAGCACTCCTTCAGGCCTCTTCATCAACTTTTGCCTCTAGGTTCTAGCCCGACATGAGTTTCTGTCCTCACTGCTTCTGATAATGAACTGCTATATGGAACTGTGAATAAAATAAATCCTTCCTCTATAAGCTGCTTCTGGTCATGGTGTTCATGCCAACACTAATAACCCTAACACAGGCTTCAGTCTTACTCTCAAAAGCCAAAGACTGGACAGATGGAAAACTCATTCAAGGAGCACAATGCAAAGACATTTACTCTTCAGACAAACAGCAAAACTTCATCTCCTAGGTAGTATTGTATGTGAATTTACACACATCTCAGGAGTCATTTCCCCAAAGGTGAATACATAGAGGCATTAAATTGTTCCAAATTGCTTGAGCCTCCAGTTTTTAATAGCAACTAGACTAAATGTGATTTAGGAAAATGACACGAAGAGAAAGGGAATATAGTCAGTGGGGTAAAATTCAGAAGGTATCAAAACTAGCCCTTACCTAGTTAAGTGACTTAACTTAGATCAGTGATGTGTCCTGTGAGCAGTTTCCTCCTCTCTCAAAAGCAGCACCTGAATCACCTCAAAAAAGCACCTCAGTTAGGAGATAAAGGGATTTGCAATAACAATATCAACCAACCTGACCCCTCAGAACTCCCAGGGACTAAACCACTAACCAAAGAGTACACATGGTGGGACCCATGGCTCCAGCTACTTAGATAGCAGAAGATTAAAGGGATTTGCAATAACAATATCAACCAACCTGACCCCTCAGAACTCCCAGGGACTAAACCACTAACCAAAGAGTACACATGGTGGGACCCATGGCTCCAGCTACTTAGATAGCAGAAGATTACACATATGGATATATATATATATATATATATATATATATATATATATATATATATATATGACAACTAGGTAATGAAATTACATATTTTTTACTAATTCATCATTTTATTATATTTCATGTCCCTACTAATACAAAGTATCCATGCTCTTTATTGGCCTAGAGGTTAGCATCCAGTGTTCTCATACAGAACATACAATTTAGATGAAGATATAGACAACACAAAATTCTAATAAAGTAGTATGTAAGGGCTATCAGAGGGGAAGCCTAGAATCGTAATAGAAATGGCTTGTCTCAGCAATGGCTTTTACATTTTTTTTTTTATTTTCACAAAAGAGAACCTTAAGATCATAATAGGTACTCATGTAAAAATTTCGGTGAAGAGAGACAAACATTATCCTATGTGTGCATATGTGTACAAATATGTCTATGGTATATGGGCACAACTGTTTGTGTGAATGTGCCCATACACGTCTGTGAAGAGCCCAGCAGAAACTACTTTGTGTCCTGTTCTGTCGCATACTTATTTGTTTGACACAAGATCTCCCACTTAACCTGAAGCCAGGCTGGCAGCCACATGCTCCACCTATCCTCCTGTTGTGGTTTTCCCTTGCACTGGGGTTAGAAGCTTCTAAGTATCTATGCCAGGATTTCTTCATGGATACTGAGGATTTTAAATTTAAGACCTCATGTTTGCTAATGCTCTTGTCCACTGAGCCATGTCCTCAGGTTTCCATAGACTTTTAAAAACTTAAAACTAAAAGATTTATAGGTTAGGTGATATCAGTGACCATGGAAAAGCCACAGGGTTCGGTGGTAAGATTTAGTCACATGCTTCCTTTCCAGCTTTGCAGGGAACTGAATGGGGTGCTGAGTTAAAGCAAAGTACAAATTTGTTGGAGAGTGCCTTTCTGAGATTTTTCATCATCATGGTACAGGGTATGTCTGTGTAATGTACAGTATAGGAATAAATTGTCGTGTGTTGTTTGCGCTCATTAAGACACTGGCACTGAAAGTCGGATGGCCCTGGGCCCCTTCTGATCCAGGCATGTTTGTGTCAAGAGTCCCTGAGACATTTTGACTCAGGATGGACTGTTTGTTCATCCTAATTGTGAGACAGGGAAGAAAAAGAAGTGCAAAACAATCCAAGAATAAAACATTGAGCCCCTGAAAATGGCTAAACTGTTTCCAGTAGTGCTTATCTTAGGATATAAAAATGTCTACCACGGGAAACAGAAGTAGGAAGTTCTCCCATAGCAAACTCATCCATGGACAGAAAGCTGAACTTCAGCTGACTGCCTCAACTTCCCCAGTTGGTTTCTGTTGAATGTTGGTGAGGCCATGATTTGAAAATGTTACCTTTATGTTGTTATTTGTTTTTGTTCTCTCTCTCTCTCTCTCTCTCTCTCTCTCTCTCTCTCTCTCTCTCTCTCTCTCTCTCTCTCTGAAGCTTCACCTAATGCTGTTCTGCTTGTGCAGAACTCTAATGACTGGAAACTTCACCCGACAGCTTCAATTGCTCATGTATAACATACTATGGTGTGCTTTCAGAATTCTGCAATCTGTCACATATACGCATGCCATGTGCATTATTTATAGCAGATTAGTTAACAGCTGTACGTTACTACATCAGTAGCAGCGGGATAAGGCTTCAAACCAGGCTGTACCCAATTTTACCCCTTTTGATTTTTAGCTATAATTATTCATCTTATGTGGCAAAGATGAAAGAACTATTGATATGAATATCTCTGCAGAGAAACACTTCAATATTAGATAGCTCAAGCATTTTGCTTTTGTTTTTGCTTCTTTCTCAATTGAAGTAACTTAATTTTGTGTTTTACTTTACATACAATATCACATATATTATAAGCTATTTCATATCACTGGCAGGGGACCTAGCATCTTTGCTCAATTCCAATCCCACACTTATCTCTTATTTTGAGCCATTAAACCATGCCGTGACCTAAACCATCACTATTGTTTCTTAGTAAAATACATGTATTATTTGACACCACGCTACCTTCAGAGATCCTGAAAATTAGTGCGATATTGTTTTCAAAGCTGTCTAGGTTTCATTGAGGACTAGTTTATTAAATACGAGACTATCTCCATATAAAATGATAGTTAATGACAATGGTTTTTTTATACCTTGAGCACTCTTAAACTCTCACAAGAAAGCATAGACATAGTTTATATTATTTTCGGTGAAGAGGGAAATATATCAATATATAAATGTAGATGCACATATGTGTTGAGTCACCTGCTGAGCAGAAAACAGTGTGGAACAGATAACGTTAAAACAGAGATTAAGCATCTCTTAAATTTAGTAAAGACTTTATAAAACTGCAAAAAATAACTAATCATGATAGTCTCAGAATACACATAATTTATTTAGTAATTAAATAAATACTCAGAAAGCTGAGGCCATTCTTTTCCAAATTCACTTAATTAGACAGATGGCAGAAAGACGCTCATCTCCTAGCCGAGAAAAACCAAAAAATACTCAGCATGTGTCAAACATTCTTTTTATGAATGTAGTGCATGTTCTAGTTCCTTGAGAATGTATAATTTAGTATAGTTTCCAACTTTTCATAGTTTTCCACTGTATTATGTGTCCTTGTAACTAAGTTACACCATTCTGAGATAGCCAGACTGATGTGTTATAGAAAGATTATAGTATGCCCTAATATAAACAGAAAAGCTAAAATAACGATGTGGGATACTAATTAATAATACAATGTAAAGTAAAAGAAGGAACAGCTAATAAATGAGAAGAACTTTTAAAGATGTATTATAGAAAAATGTTGTGTTAGAATAGAAAACCATCACATTAGCATAAGTAATGCATCCAAATACTGCATCCTTAGACTTGGTTCCAAAATATCAGATTCCCTTTAACTATTTTACATTTGTCTTATAAATTAGTTAAAGATAGGAATAGCTTCACATTCTAGGAGGGATACTCAAAGATAGTACTGTTCCTGTCTTTGTAACTGAGTCTACTTTCTAATAGATGTAGCTACAATTAAATAGGACAAGGTTCTTAGATACAGAACACTCACTGTTCCCTGGTAAGTAAACATATCTGGTGAGACTTGCAAGTGGACACTTAAACTTTTAAGTAGTCATGGACTTCTAATCACTTACTACAGTAATTATAACATCTACAGTTCAGAGCGATGGATGAATGTTCTTAACTACTGAGGTCTCTGCTGAGTAAGGCTGTGATTAAATATTCTATGACCTGTTCACTGTTATACTACTTCTGCATGCCAGCTTCATGAACATAAATGTAATTAGGGATATCAATGACCTACATTGCTTATAAAAACTCATGAATCTTCCCACAGAGAAATGAGACTTGGAAAATTACAGCAGCATGCGATATAACATAGGTTTATTGTAAGTAGACAATATTTCCTTGGCTGAGTTTCCAAATACCCTTGTTAGTAAGAAGAGTTCATCTTCTGTCAAAAGATACACATTTCTACTTCCAAATAAATACTCTTTAATCTATTGTTTGTTTGAGATTGATCATATCATGTAATTACTCAGCAGCCTTTCTCAACCACATATTATGTCTCAAACATTTACAATAAATGTCTTTAATAAAAATGTATCTCTCTTCAAGTTTCTATTTAAAAATACAAGTTTTCTGTTTTGTACAAAGCTTATATATAGCAGTAAAAAGAGGTTCTGTTTGAATACATATATGGTTTTATATTTTTAAGATTAATTATTATTATTATTACTTATGTGTCTCTCTGTGTGATATATGTTACATATGTAGAGGAGCCTGTGGGTGAAAAAAATGTGCTGGATCTTCTGGAGTTGTGGTTTCAGGTAGTTGTGAAGCACCTGACATGTATGCTGGGAACAGAACTTGGGTCCCCTGGTAGAGGAACATACACGTTGATCTGCTGAGACAACTCTGGAGGCTTGGAAGGTCCCATTTAGGACACTTTCTAAAACATACCAGTACACAGCTTATGCTAGGGCATAAGATCTTCCCAGTAGTCATTACATTTTGGCAAAATTACAGACTTATTCAGTATAATAATATAATGTAAATATATTTATTGAGGCTCTTTAAAAAATTGCTCATAATGGCATCAATTGCTAATAACCAATTTCACAGACAGAAAGCAGACTTCTTAGAACAGAGAAATATAAGAATCACACCACAGGCTCTGATGGACAAGCTTCTCCAAGATTAGATTTGATTTTTCTATTTAATGTTAAATATTAAAATAATTAAGTATTTTCGGGCACTTTCACTAATTAATGAAATCAAGTCCAACAAATACCTACTGTCTTTATTACAATTATTATAGACACTCTTATTTTTATCACTTCAAGGACTTCTGTCCAAGTTATTTATTTTTCAACATTCTCAACAGAATCTTGATTCTGTTTACTGTGAAATGTCCAGTCTATGGATAGATTTCAACTGATAAAAGCACATAGCGACAGTAGCTTTCCTCAACTTCACTGACTGATTTCTTGAGCTCATTTGGCCACTGAAAAATAAAAAGAAATCTACTGGGAAACTTCTAATACAGGTATTTCTGTATTAGAACGAATAAAAAAAATAAAATGTTGGTTTACATCTGCCTCTTGTATTCTTATTGTTACTATGTATGCAGGGAAGGCAAACATACTGAAACCATGAAAGCAGAAGACATAAATCCCACAATACAGATGGCTTCTGTGAGTCCATGCACAAAGCTACAAACCTCCAGGTGTCTTTTTATAAGAGATAAAATTCCTATTGATTCTGTTATTATTTAATGGTAATACAATAACTGTAGATGAAAAAATCCTTACTGCTATAAGAGACAGGTCATATGTTTCATCTTTCAGGAGATCATAATATGTATTTTGATAATCTTCAATGATACTGACTTCATAGTTATCAAAAGTAGATTTACTACATTTGACTAAACATACTTCTCCTGGTGTCAGAGATTGTTGTTAATATTGTGTTATGACTTACCTAACTAAATTTTAGTATTCGTTGTGTATTTTTCTAGTTTGCTTTAAACATTTTACATTGTTATAAAGAGTCAAATATTCATAATATTGTATGCATTATACACTACTTTGGAAATGTTAAAAATTCTGCTTTTCATCTAAGAGATTATACTATTAATTCACCATCCTCTTAATAGAATCTTATGTCCTCCTGTATATGTATGCAAGGATAAGAGATGCTGTTATTGGTGTTCACGAGGAATTCATATTCAAATTACAAGTAATTAATTTAGAAGAAATATCTAGTCAAAGAGTTATCAGTACATGAAGAAAGAAAGGGTGCTACAGGAAGGCCATCAAAACAGCAAACATTTCAATGACAGAATTTTAAAAATGGAAACAAAAGTACATTTTAAAGTTTTATTTTATTTCTATCATCCAGCACATGGTCAAGCTTAGACACTCATCTGGGCTGCACAGAACAGTGAACCTTGGGAGACAGTCAGTTCTGGAGAAAACTTGGGGAAATTTAACCAAACCCTAATGAGCTTTTATTTTGTTCTTTGTCTTTCTGTCTAACTGATAGGGAAAAATGATAGTGAATGAATTTTACCCTCACTGCAAGGCCTGCAAACACATTTGTGGGGGATTTGGTGGCAGGAGTGGGTCTACTTGCCTTTTCCTCAGTTTTGGTGGTCACTACTATATGGTACCTGTTCTTATCATCATATACTTTTTATTCCTTACAATTTGTCATGGACACCATGGAGCATGCAAATGTCTAAGGTTGAAAACAACCTTCTTCATCCCCCTAACTCTGGCTGCACTTGAAGTCATGTGAGGTTTGTCCTGTGTCAGGAAGATGTTACTCTCTAGGAAGTAAATAGGCCAGATGCATTTCAGTTTTTCATCCATTTCTTCCATGTTTTAACAGACTATGAACCAGATGGTGTTCTAGGCACTAAAGGTATAACAACAAACAGGACCAAATAATTTGTGGATACACTGCCATCTTTTCTTTAAAGGGAGTTTATAAGAGAGTGAATGCAGAGAGTATTTTTTACTGAATTAATTTGTAAAATCTAGAGGCCCTTGACGCTACAAAAGTGTAGTACTGTATAAATCTCCAAGGATACAAACCAAACGAGACTCTATAGCATGTCACAGACATATGATAGCAGATTTTTAATTAATATTACATGTTATCAAGCTCTTGAAATAGAATTGTAGGGAGATGTAGCAAAAGGTTCCAAATGTTTTAGAAGGCACACTCAGTACCTGGAGAATTTTAACAACTTACATGTTCATAATTCTAACAGAAAATAACAGCAATCTTTTCTGATTATATTGCATCATACTGTTTTATTTTTTTTTAATTGAGCTTGGAGTCAAAGTATATGCGATGTACATCAAGGTAGTAGTTTTCTGAGAATGGAATTAAAATTGAGTTAGAGAAGAAATAGCAGTCCACTTTCACTCATAAATATATTGAGGCAGAATAACATCTATGTTCAAAATAACTTCCCCAATGACTCCAGGTTAAGTATATCCAAAGTTATATACCATATATGGATCTAGACATCACAATTCCTGCTTTTTCTTTCATGTGTTTTGTTAGTGGGCCTGTCTGTGTTATTTCTACTTGAAAACTGGAAAAGAGTGATTTTCTCAGAGAATACAAAGGAATCAGTGGGACACTATGTGTAATAATGGATGGGCTTAATTAAGGAGAAAATCTAGAAGAGTGATTCTAGTGAAAATTGTCCTCTATGTTTGACCTAGATGTCTCAGTAGTTTAAGAGCACCAACTGCTCTTCCAAAGGTCCTGGTTTCAATACTCAACACCCACATGGCAGGCCATAACTCCCTGTTGCTCCAATTCTAATCTGTCCTTTAATCTGTAAAAATCCTCAGGACACAGAGAAGCCCCATCTTAAAACCCCATCACCAAACTATCTTTGAAATAAAAACTGCTGGAGAGGTGGCACAGCAGTTAAGAATGTGTCTTCATCATGTACAACAGCCCAACTAACTGGCAAGTGCTTGCAAAATCTTCCTGGACATTTCCCCCCAATTCTAGCCTTTTTTTTTTTTTTTTTTTTTTTTTTTTTTAAACAGAAGATTGTACTATATTTACATTTGAGTAGGAATTCAGGCTCTGCACCTATGGACATTCATTTGTTCATTAGGACCAAAAGGGAAAAAGTACATTGGAAAAAAGAAATAGGTTTCAATTTTGAGATATACAAGTTAACATTTTATTTTTAGTTCTAAGTACTTTAAGATAGGAGATTTAAAGCAGTAGATTATTCTGCTATTCCAACAAAGTTCTCTTCAGTTCTTGACAAACTCTCTGTTCTTGCCTTGAGAAAGAATCTCTTCCAAGATTGCTTATAACAAATCTAGCTCATGCTAATATCGTTCCCCTTTCTTTGTTTTTGTGATTCGCCTCATACTTAATTACACTTAGATAATCTATGCCTATACAATCAAGTATTTTCTTAAGTTTTTGTAAGCTCTTTATCCCTCTAAATAAGAGCAGGATCCAGGAAACACCTTGCCATAGTTTAAGAAGCTAAATTGTGTACAGTTCTTAACAAACTTTACATAAGTTCGTCTATTAACCAATACTAGATAAATAAAACAAATCTAAAGATTGGCTTCAAGACATGCTTGGGTGTGGGCTAAAGGAAGACTTAGCTTAAGAGTAACTCAGACTTATTTTAAAGAACCTAAAAGCACATAGTCTGCTCTAGTGTTCTGTTTCCAGGACTTGAAAAAAATTTTTTTAAATTTGATCTATAGGCTGGTGTTGTAGCTCAATGGTAGAACACTTACCTAGCATGTGTGAGGTCCTAGATGCAATCTCCAGTACTATTAAGGTAAAAGGATGTCCTACAAAGGTGATTAATGCTCCAACTGTTGAAATTATAGAGAGATAGCACCAGATTAATATTTACTAAATGCCCAGGGCTAGGAGCTCTGTTCTGTCTTGTTCATGGTTTATTTTTGGTACTTCTCACAATTACTTTATGAAGTTGTTATTGCCACACTCATTTTTATATTACGTTTCGGAGGGGTTGGGGCAAGTGCACATAAGAACAAGTCCTCATGGAGCTCTGAGAGATCAGATCTCCCTAAAGCTGGCAATCAAACTTAGGTCCTCTTAAGAGCAGGACACACTCTGAACTTCTGAGCCCTCTCTCCAGCCCAATGTCAGAGCCATTTTATGGGTAGAGAAATCAAGGCACACAGTAGTTGGCAAATACTGCTAACAAACAGTGAAACTCAGTTCTGTTCTAGGTAGTTGTGTTAAAAAGTTAATAGTTAATGATTACCAGCTAAGATAATATTTCTCACAAGCATTGATATTTTCCATAGAAATAATGTGATTCCAACTCTAGAATTATAACAAGCCCTTGAAATTAATAGTTGAATGAGCTGACTAATGTACTATGTGCTAGGCTAGAACCCCTGCTCATCCCATACACAAGCCAGAAAACCCTTCCTTCCCCCAACACTGCCCCCACATAGAACCTTCCTCTCTTTTCTCCTGTAGACTTGGAGATTACACCAGTCTAACTTGTCATCATCCCTCTTCTTGTTTCTGGCAACCAAGACTTCCTGCCCAAGGACTCAGTTTTTGACCACATATGGACACAACCCCAACTACTAGCTGGCATGACATCACTCCTCTCCTAAACTCTATAAAACCCCCTTGCTTTAGTCTGGATATGACTTAACCAGTGAGATGGGTGAAGCCACCTGAGAGCCACCTTCTAGCAAACCTGCCTTTACCTACTTTTAATCTGGTCTAATTTGGTTTATATTTGAGTCACTGAAGGAGAGAACATGCCTATCAGTATGCAGTAGTAACAAGGCAATTTTAATTTACTCTGGCTGAAACTTCCTTCACAAACATATTTTCCAGTGTAACATTTTGTAACCTGAACTGTATGGACGCTTCTTGTTAATCAGAATGGGAATTTAAAGGATGGATTGAACACAAAAACAATGCTTTCTCTGAAAAGAAATATCAAACATCATTCATTTTATCTAACCATCCTGTTGACAATATTAAGTGCCAATTGGTAGAGTATTTAAAAATAAAGTGAGATTTACTCATAATTTCTTTGTTTCAATAGCCAAAAGCATAATTCAATTTTAATTTATGAAAAGGCATACTAAACTTAAGTTGCAGAATGCCCTCTCAGCACTGAGCTGTGATAAATAAGGTAACTAATAGCCATATCATAGATACAAAAAATATGATCATAACTACATAAAATATTCTTGAATGGATTTTTTAATATCTGCACATTTTGTGAAAATTTTACAGTATGATCAGTTCATATGATTTTATTAGGCACATGGTTGTGAAACAAATTATAGAAAAATCAAAATTAGTTATTCATTAAATTTCTAATCTCAATTTTTATCAATAAGTTATATACACTTTATTAGAACAATTATTTGAAACTGGAGCATATTTTAGAAAATAAAGTTTTAAAGAAAAAGCTTATATTCTCTATTGATTATCAGTTATGTTTGATACTTTTTTCCACTTTTTCTAGTGCAGTTTAAACAAATAAACTATATTATTCTCCTTAGTTCATCTAAGGAGATTTCTAATTTACAAAGGAAGAGAAGTGCACTATCTCCTTTAAAATAGGTATGACCTTTGGGTACTGTAATTGTTAAATAGACTTAATAAGGACAACAATAAGGAGTATATTTTTTCCTTTATCATTACAGAAATTTCCAGTTTTTGAGGGCCAAGTCCCAAACCAGACTCTCAAGTTGAAGCAAGGAAATAACATTAACGGCACACTGTTTTCATCTCTGAACATTTACACACAAAATTTGCACCATGCCTTTTAGGCTTGACCTGAATGGTGCTTTTCAGAAAGTTAGACCATATTCTGCTCAGTTCATGTATGTACATGTATATATGTACATTTATGTATATTGTGTGTGTGTGTGTGTGTGTGTGTGTGTGTGTGTGTGTAGAAAAGATTGCCTAACATGTCCCGAATTAAAGCAAAGGAACTCTTCCTGTTTTCTGAAGCTGTAACCCTACAGTTGACACTTACAGGGACTGGCCTTCCATGTCTGGAATACCAGAGGCCTCTTTGGGCAAAGTTGTTTCTTGACCTGGACACCAACTTGAGTAGTAAGTAAGTAAGTGCTGAGTAAGTAAGTAAGTAAGTAAGAAGCTAGGACCCAAGCCGACAAAACCTTAAAAGGCCCATTCATAAGAAGCTCTGGCTGGCTTTTCCTGGTGCCCTTGGGCAACGTTTCCTGAGCTCTCCACGTGTGCACAAGCGTGCGCACAGTCCAGCCACTCTCCTCACGGAGCGGCTCTCTCCGGCCAACAGACAGGAAGTGGAAGAGAGGAAACCTGGCGCTCCACAGGCCCTACACCTTTCCAGCGCCTGAGTGGGGGAAAAAATTTAAAAAAAAAAAAAGCGGCAGCATCCGAGGAGGAGACTGGGCGCAGGCGCGTCTGGAGCGGCAGACCTTGTCCGCAGGTGCAGCCTCGCAGCATCTCCGCTCGCCGTCGAGGCGCGTGCGCATCGGGGTCCCGGCCGAGGCAGCGCGCGGCCGGCAGGTTTGAGTGACGTCTGGGAAGGGAGAGCCGGGGGCGCGCGTGGGCCTGGGCGCGCTCCCGCTCAGTAGCGGCGCGCTGAGGGGGAGAGGGGGCGGGGCGCACGGGCCCCCGCGGAGGAGCAGGCGCGCTGCGGCCCCGAGGGAGGGCACCGTGGAGCATCGCCTGCCCTAGAGCGCCCGTCTTAAGCCGGCAGGCGCGCCGCAGCTTCCCTCACGCCCAGCCTCCGAGGGCGACGACGCGCGCTCCACAGACTCCGTCCCGCGGCCAAGGCGCTCTCCAACTCCCGCGCGGCAGCCGCAGGACCGCGGTAAGCGGCGGGGGGGTCGGCAGGGACACGGGGACAGAGGGCTCGGGACACGGAGTTGTTCCCCGCCCGAGGTTTGGGGAGCGCCCGCGTTCTCTGAGGCGGCCGGCCTGGGGGGTGGGGGGGGGGCTGTGGAGAGTTCCGTCTTGTCACCCTGCAGGGTGGCCCGGGCGGCGGGAGCGAATCAAGGGGACGCGCCCGCCAATCGGGACTCGGGACCTTGCACTTGACTGAGGCCGGGATGGCCGGCCGCGTTCCGGCTGCAGGTGCCTGAGGGGTGTGCGCTGGGGAAAGGGACGGTCCCCGGCCGCGCGCGCACGCGGGACCTTTCGGTGACCGCAGTAGTGGACAGAAGACAGCGCGGTGGCTCGTGGCGGACGGGAGTGCGGGGCCGGGTGAGAAGGGGACAGGTTGCGGGCCGGCGGGCCGTGGGGGTGGGGGAGGCGCCGCGTGTGCGGGACGCTCGCCGGCTGCTGAGGAGCCGAGCGGCCCCCGGGATGAGCGCTGCGGGGCTGCGGGCGGAGAGCGCGGCGCAGAGCGCTCCGAGGGTGCAGTGCGTCCGGGCAAAAGGACGCTCCGAGGTGTCTCCTGGTCAGCATCTGACCTGTGCGCTCCGGGGCACTGGCTTTGAGGGCTTCCAAAGTTGGGTACCGAGAACGTGCCACTCCGCAGCACTTAGCGAGAGGATCCCTGCTTCACCTGAACCAAGATGCTGTCTGTACAAGAGTTCTGAAGGGCACGAGAGGACGGAGAGCTCTGAGTCTCAGAAACTCAAGAGAAGGTGGAAAGTCCTCTGTTGCAGGGAGGACTTATCACAGGCGTGACTTTCTCAATCCTGACCTGTGTCGAGCCTCCACTGTTGTGACAGTGTTAGGACAGGGCACAGGCTTCTATTTCATAAGGCTGCCCTATTAAAAATTTCCAAGTAAAACACTGTTTTTTTGGGAGGGGGTGGGAGGAGGCAAGGGGAGTGGTCCTCTTAGGCTGTCTAGTTGTATAGCTTTAAATTAATGACAGGAATGTGTTGCAGTTTGCCTAGGTGCCAAATATGCCCTTGTTTCAGTCTTTAATGCCACATTCCCCCCACCCCAAACAAATACCCAACTGAATGCAGGCTTCCTAAGCCATGAGCCTAGATAAAAAAGATGTTTGTTAGAGAAAGTCTAGAAAGTCTTCCTTAACCAGCATTCTGATAACATTAAGGGTCATCATACCTTGTCCCTAGACTTTTTTTAATTAATTAAAAAACTCAGAACTTGTGTTAATCAAATTAACTGTGAGTCTGTAGTTTAATTTTTCCTGAAGAAACGGTTTCTTGTGAGCTTGAGGTCCTGTGACCTTGTCTTCTCAGCAACTCTTAACTCTCCTAGATGGTGAATAGATCAGTATTGTGTGATTTACCTGTCACTGGCAAGGTTAAATGCAAGTCTAATGTTGTCTGATCCATCGCTATAGGAACATTTTTAAACTGTAGGGAAACAGTGTTTGAAATTTAGAACCATGGCTCAGCTTTGTTTGGCTCATCTAAACAACTGCACACACACACCACTGGCTGTTTTCTCCTGTAGATGAATGAACTCTTTGAGTCCAAACGTTACAGTTTTGTGTTTATACTGATACTTAGAATACCTATTATAGTAAATAAATTTAGTAAATATATTTTAAGAGAAGATTTTGTAAGAGCTGATCTTGATAAGAGTTGTTTTATAAGTAAGATTTCTAGTTATTTAAATTGGGACATTTCAAGCTACCCATGAGTAGCCCTGAGGTTAGTTATCATTTAAATATTACTGTGAATCTTACCATCAATTCTCAGATGCCATTTCAAAAATAATTTATAGACCTGCATATCAAATAATGCAAGTTTATTGATTAAATAATTCACAATTTCCAGAGCACACCTGAAAATTGCTAAGACACATAGCAGTGGGTACTATTGTTTGCTTATGCAATATATATATTGTTTTGACAATATATGAGTTAGTGCTTATTTTCATACAAAAATTTTCTGAGTTACCTTACAATATTAATAACCAGAACTTCAAAACAGCCAGCAACTGAAATAAATAATAACTAAAATAAGCATTTTGCAAACCTTGCTCTGACTTCAGAAGTTATTGGATACTTTATTTATTTATTTATTTATTTATTTATTATGTGGTGGCTGGGTGTCTTTCTAAGTGTGAATCCATAGAGGAGCCAACAATACCATTTGTTGATGTATACAGAACTATTTTGTTTGCTGTTCCTGGTCTTTGCCTGCTGTTCTGAAGTACTAGAATGGAGATAGAGGTACCATTCTTCTTTATATGCTTTGTCTGGGTCCCCTTTCTGTTATCAGCTATCACTTTCTGCTGCTGCCAGGCTGGGAGTGAGTCCTGATGCTGTATTATCCATTGCCTTTTTTTTTTTTTTTTTTTTTTTTTTTTTTTTTTTTTTTTTTTTTTTTGTCCTCTTGAAATGGTGTATCTATTGCCAAGTACAAAGCCCACAGATTCTGTGACAGATAATTTTTGTTCATGTGCTCTTTGCTGTACTATGGGCTGAGTGATTGATATTCTCAGAAAAGTGACCTGTGTATGAAAGATTTTAATGTGTTTATATACAGAAAATTTTGTACAAGAGATCTTTGGAAGAAGAGTATCTTCACTCTAGACAATTTGTCTGGTTTTGTTTTACATTGAGTCAGAACTTTAAATTCTTTTTTTGTTTTACTTATTTTAAAATGTGGGCTTGGGTTATTTTTCTTTTATGTACTTCTTTCTGCCATTAAAACTCATTAACTTGGTTTAGTGTTAATAGTTCCCTATCTTGGAACCTAAGTAAAAGTGTAATTTGATAATCTTGCTAACCATACTGGATGCTTGTTAAATTATTTAAATGTTACTTTGCATATCTGCCTACATAACCAAAGCAGTTTGAAAAGAAAAGTCTATTAGTCTTGAAAACAGTGGTAGTCATATGTTTTTATTGTGAAGCATTTTGTGAACATATATTCTTTCCTCCGTCAAGTATTTATTAATAGTATTACAATCTGTGCACTGAGATTATTCAGATTACTCAAACTGAAGTAGTTACTGGTCTAAGGGGGAATCTAGTGGTACATGACAAAAGGCTATAGGAACTTTTTTTTTTTTTATTTTTTTTAGTTATGGGGAAGTACAGTGTCTTGACTTTGAACAACAGTTTAATTCACTATAACATGTTTTACACATCTGAGACAAAGTAGGAAACTAATATTAATAAAATTGAAGAGTACTGTCATTTAAGTGCTGTGGTAGAAGTGTGATCAGAGTGCCTGAGTAGGGATTTGGGAATGGCTAGTTACCAATTCAGGAAGACTTGAAAGGATTCCTGGAAGGGGACATGAAGTCTAGAGTAGCACAGATAAGATCCTGTATATTTGTTTGATGCCCTGAGGGGTTTGTTCTCTCTATGAAGAATTGCTTTTAAGCCGGGCAGTGGTGGCACACGCCTTTAATCCCAGCATTTGGGAGGCAGAGGCAGGAGGATTTCTGAGTTCGAGGTCAGCCTGGTCTACAGAGTGAGTTCCAGGACAGCAGGGGCTACACAGAGAATCCCTGTCTCCAAAAACTAAAAAAAAAAAAAAAAAAAAAAAAAAAAAAAAAGAATTGCTTTTAAAAGATGATGTTATGAGAGGTGAACTTTATAGTACTCTAGAGTGATGGATCTCAGACATCTGAGACAGGAACAGCTGTTAAGTATTGGGATGACCTTGATTAGAGGACCTAACTTTGGAAGTATTACTTGAATGAAGAAGAGAGAGTACCAGTACCAAGGTAATTACATGCTAGACTCTAGAAGAGTCGGTGGTGGATGTGATGTTGGAATATGGAAGAAGGCTGGGATAAGAAACAGATTTGAGAAGCAAAGGTGTCAGGTTCAGCTTGGGCCATGTGGAGTCTGAAGTGCTTTATGTCCATTATAGATGTACACTCAGTGAGTTATGTAACAAAGTTTTGAGAAGACAGTTTCTAGGTTAGATAGTAAGTAGGTAGGTTAATGAATGGATACATGAATAACAGATGTAGTATAATTGTAAACATTGGTAGACATACCAGTTGGTAGACATACCAGGGAAGGTACCAAGATTTTAGAGGAAAATAGACAACTAGGGAGAACCTAAAGTTTGACAACTGCTTTAAGAAACCAGTTTATAAGGTGATCAATTTGTAGTATTTTACTTGAGAAGCCAATGGATTAGCCAACATTGAAAAATTTGAAGGGAACAAAGAAGTGAGATCATCTAGATCCAAGAAGAGGGGTTAGGAGTTGGTTCCAGAGTTCTAGGGGTCTGCTAAGTTTCCAGAAAAGCTTCTGTTCCAGCTGTACTGTGTTTAAACACCAACTGTCTCCCAAACCAAGGTTCTTGGTATTTGACATATACCTTGGATGATTTCACAATGTATTGGTTGTTCATTTTAATAAGCCTATAAGCAGAAACCAAAATGAACATAGATAGAAAAAGTTAACAAACAGTAATGTTGTATCAAATGATTCAGAAGGTATTTTCCAGTTATCCAGGGCTTTAAACTCAACATTGTGAACAAGTAATGATTAACCTGTATGACCATGGAAGGATGACCATTGAGTTTGTTTTTTTTCCCCTCTTCCCCTGAAATTTATTATAGTAATATATAAATACACTTGTTTTCTATCTTAGTTTTTTCTGTACTTGGATGAAGTAGTTATGTTTTCATATCCATGATAAACACATAAAATTAAATTTACATTATATATACATAATATCTCGCTTTGTAACTAGTGAACATTTTAGGAGTAAAATGTTTACATATATGAATTTGTTTGCTGAACGCAATACATGTTGTTTATACATTAATTGGAAGGCATAATAATGATTATTTGTTATATGTAATTATATTTAGCTCAAATTAGTAAATCTTAGTCCATTCTATCTATGGTTAATTCACATTTTTTGTGTAGCACTCTCAGTAGTATGTGGCTTTAGAACAAATACAAATTTAATGAAATTTAATATTTATTGTTGTAAAGGTAAAATGCAATTAGTTATGCTGATGGCTTGGCTCTACTGCTTTGGAGGTCTGTAGCCATATTTTCTGCTATCAATACCTTTTTTTTTTTTTTTTGGCAGAGTTGACATCCTATGACTTTTTTCCCCCACTCTGCTTACCATACAGTACACAGTCCTATTAATTGCAAATAGTAGAGAACTGTGGGATTTCAGTTTAAGATTTTTTTTTCTATTCCATAGTTTTCACACATCTATTTTTTCTCACTTCATACTTATGGTCTTTCTTATTACTCCCTTAGAGAGACAACAAATTCAAGTTGAAGTTTGCTTAGGGACAAGTGTTACATGCAGGTAGGCATTAAGCCAAGTTGAAATTTGCTTAGAGAGGAGTGTTAAATATAGATAGGCTTTAATTATTGTATAGTAGACAGAACAAAAATGCTAATTTTGAATTGATGAGTTGTATGGTATCTAGGATAGCATATGTTAGTGGCTGGTTTTAGGCTTGGCAGTTGCCTAAGTTTTAAAATATTTTAGTAGTTGGGAAGACTGTAGTCTTAGCAGTAGGGACATTTTGGAGATCTTTGCTATGGACTTAGACTATTTATGTGAATTTTTAATGCATAAAATATTTTAAAGATTCTATCATATTTTAACTATTACATTGAGTATGACATGTTTTAATGAGGGGAAACTATGGGACTAATATTTCTCTAAGTGAAAAAAATTCAAGTCTGTGCCCAAGTATTAAAGAGTAAAATTATGTATACAAATTTGCTACACCTTCTGTAAGATTTTCTTTATTGAAAAAATTGAATTACATGGATTTTAAAAGACCTGAAGGATATAGGGCAAATATTTAACATTTGTAAAAATACATTTAAGGGCTAGGGAGATAGTTCAGTAGGGTAAGCATTTAATCACAAGCTTCAGCTTAAATTCAGCTTGAGTTCATATCTTTAAAATGCACCTATACCCAGAAATGAGAGAGTAATTCCTGTGGTGAGATGGGAAGGAGAGACAAGAGAACCCCTGGATACTCACAGGCTACCAAGCCTGATATACACAGTTAAAAATAACAAAACCCAAATCAAAAGACCTTATCTCAGAAAAGGTGGAAAGAGAGGGTTGAAATCTAAGGTTGTCTTCTGACCTCTACACATGTGCCAGGAAAACAGGCACACATACACTATACTACATATATACACAATGCACAGATTTTTAAAATAATATAGTTGATATTTTTTCTATATTAGTTACACACCTTTTGAATCATATAAATACTGTTTTCAGGAAAAAATGTAGCTGATGATTTAAAAGCACCTCATATTTTAAATAAATAAACTAAAGGACATTGCTATTCAAAGCAGCAACAACAAAGAATATCCAAGGGAAGAATCCTCTCTGAATAACCTATTTGAAATTCAAAGCTTTTTATTCTGCTTAAGTACACACATAAGAACAAAAACACTTGGGCACACCTCTATAATTGATTGTAATTCAACCATCAGATTTTTTTTACAGTCTTTTTGTATAGCACACAAATATCAGATTTGTAGTCCTCTAGTCTCAGCTTCTAGAATACTGTGTGTCCTCACACTTAGCTCCATTATAAAATTTAAACACCATTTCAAATATTCTTACTGTTATTCTACACCATTGCCATAACAATATGATAATGTAGAAGAATAGCAAGAGGACTTTTTTTTTCTTCTGGCAATGACATAAATGGGTATGTGCTGAGGTCTTAGTATTCTGAAAGACCTGCTCAACACTGCAGGTTTTGTGAACCTTTCCCTGAGAAAAATGGCCTGTGTGCTTTCCATAGCTTTATCTATTGTCCACTTGGTCTTTCTACTGAGTAGGGCTTAAGAGCAAACTAGTCAAACAGGTTTGCCTGTTTATTTGACAGGGATGGAGGAAGCAGGGAAAGGATATGCTTTTATGGATAAGGGCAACGCTGAAGCTGTTTTAAGGAAATTAATGCTAATCACTAACTCTGTTTTCTCCTGACTTTGAAAATATTTAAGAATATGTCTTAGAGACAGACGTGAATAGGGTAAGGGGATCTAGAAGGAGAAATAAGAAGCAGTGAATAAGATCTAAGTGAGAATGACAGAGAAAGTGAAACTGTATTGAACAAGAAAACATTCAAAGAGAAGCAGTTAAACTCTCTGTTATGCTTTCTTTGAGCTAGCTGTGCCACACAAAGAAACCAGAGTATTGATCTGGGGATGAATGCAATTAAAGCGAAGGCTTGCCTGTGGTATTGTCATCCTATGTGGGCATCTGTCATCCCAGGTCAAGCTATACTAGGGATATTTGTGAATGGGATGTAGATCTGACTCTAGCTTTATCTTTGATATGATAATTATAGTTTAGAAAATAATAAAATACTATATTGTACAGACTTTTGCTTTGTTTTTGAAACAAGGTTTCATGTAGCCCAGGCTGTTTGAAACTCACTAAATAGTAGAGGATGACCTTGAACTGCTACTGATCTCCAATCTCCATTTCCCAGAGAGCTAGGATTGAAGGAATATGTGTAACTATCCAAACTACCGTATTTGTCTTTCTGTAGTTTATTAAACTGTTACATGTATGTTCTATCATTGTGTTCTTGACCTGCTTCAGGTATCTTGCCAAGAGGTAGTAGAATTTTACTGTATGCATGATGTGAGGGCTCAGAGTTTTTAAATTACTTTTAGAGAGTAACCAGTAAAGTCTTTTGCTGAGAGCTATGTCCTGGAGCTATGCCAAACACCTTGTTTTCCAAAATCCTTTCATAGTACTGTGGAAATTACATAATAAAGTATCCTTTAGGCCCCACCATCATGTCTATTCTTTTCTCTCTTGCTGAAGGCTCCCACCCCTACTCTGTGACAATGTTCTTCATCTGTTTTTCAGGGTATTCCTCTGTATTTTCTGGGCATTTTTCAGACCTTAAAAAAAAAATTCTCAAACCTTAATTGGCAAGGGTTATTCATGCTTAGAGACTAACTTTCTCTTTATGAATACATGATCTGGAATTCCAGCTATGACATCTTTTCATCTCCTATCTGAAAAACTTAAGTGTTCAAACTCAATTTGCAAACTATGACTGGCATGGCTGTCTGCATTGCATTAGCCAAGTGACAGATTTTGGAGTTACCTCTTCATTGTCTCACTTGTTTAGTTTGACTCACTATTCTATTTTATCTTCTTTATAAAGCCCTGCCTTGACATTGCTGAAACTTTCATTCAACTTGTGCTGTCTTCATGTAGTCTCCTCGCTTCTCGGCTGTAACACAGCATTGTCTTTCTCCCACCTTTCCCTTGATTCCCATGTCATCACTATCTGCTTACTTGCTGCATAAACCTTTACTTTCTTTCAGGGCCATATGACTATGGCCCTTATTTTCCTCTGAAAACACCAAGTCTTTAGTCAACATTCACGCCTACACATTGTTTAGCTGTACTCTGAATACCCTTATGAGACTTACAGCATCTGTCCTTTCAGGGATTTGCTTTGGGATATTTCAGTTCTAAAGTGCCCTAGCTTTCTATGGAAAGGTAGGTTATAAGGAGAAGAATGAAGTGAGAACTGGGAAGTAAAGAGTAGGAGAGAGACAGAGAGAGAGATTTTGGGACTATAAACTTTGTGCCAGACACATTTTACCACTGAACTATATCCCCAGTCTTTCCTCTATAATTTCAATATTCATCTAACAAGCTTTTGACCTTCAAGTCACACTTCAGATTATTGGCTCATTGTATCTTTAAACTTATTTTTTTAAACTTTACTCTGCATATGTTGATGAGAATTTAACATTTACTTCTGTCTACCTTCTCCCTCTTAAGATAACACAGGTCCATATACCACCTTGGATAAACAGTTCTCACCAAAGATACAATATTCGTACATCATTGAATGTTAAATTAGCTCCAAACAAGGTACTGAAGGAAGAGAGTTGTCCTAGTTTCCTGTGTATATGTTGATCCTTTTGCTGTTTTCTCCCAGACTAGATCATTCAGACTTGAAATGTTTCTTTCTTTGGATTTGAGGACTTTCTGTGAAGAACTCTTAAGTATTTTGAAGACCTCTGTTCTACATAGTCAGTCACAGTGGGAAGGTCTTATCCATAGAAAATCATGTCACAGAAGTCTTTATAAAGTTCACAGTCATGTATGGGTATTTTTCTTTGAATTTATGTGGTACTTCTTGTAGATCAGTGTGTATTTCCAAATAATTCTGAGTGATGCTAGTAACAAGAAATAATTAGCAGTAGTTAAACTGACTTGGTTTTTGTTTCATATTTATGTTTGAGAGTAATTGTGCCCAGTGTCATAAAATAGTAGTTGGGGGTATATTACATAGATCAGAAAGAAGACTTGGAAGCCTTCTGATTCCCTCACTTGGACTTTTATAATTGCTACCGATGTTGAAAAGGTTATCCAGCTGGGGTGTTTTGTTTTTTTACCCTCTTTCTTTTTTCTAAGTTTCTTCCTTGGTAATTATCAAAATTCTTGATTAAAATAACTCCTCTTCCATCTCTTTCTGGGCAGGGCAGTAGGAGAAGGGATAAGATTAAAGATATAGTTTAAGATTAAGATAAAATTTTAATATATTTTAGTCTAGAATAAAAAGGAATCAAAAGAAAGAAAAATACATGAAATAAGAAGACTATTAATATGTTTACACAAGTTACCTGTCTATGAATCAGGAAAGTCCCATAGGACCTGAAAACAATCTAGGTTATTGGTACTGCTCTTAGTTGCCTACTATAGATAGACGACAGAGCACTATCGCTAAAGATAGCACAGAGTTTGATTGTGGGACATAGAGAAATCAAGCTGGAAGTAACTAGGGAATTCTTTCCCTCCAGACTAGCTTCTATAATTCTAGAAGTTAGTACTCAGGTTATTAAGAGAGAGAAGACATCAGTGGTTCCATACTGCTCCCTGTGCACTGATACAGTAGTGAGAGTCCTGTAACTGGACTAACCAAGAGCTTTCTTAACTGAATTTGAGGTCAGTTCCACAGGAGGCAATTCATACTTGTTACTGTAAACATACTCAAAACCTATGGTTAGTGAGGTTATAGGCTTCAGAAGGAATCTACTATTGCAGTTTTGATCAATGGTTATTTTTGTCATACTGCTTTCTAAATACTTTAGGCCCAGAAATTTGTGCTACTCTCAACCTTGGTCAGAGAAGCTTCTTACTGAAGTGGGAAATGGTTAATGCAGAGATTAAAAGCTATCCAAAGTACTGAGAATAATGACTGCAAATTCTCAGGCATAGTTGGGGCATCTATATGAATTCCTTATCCCTAGGGCTCAGGGAGCAGGGTAGAAGAGGTAACAGAGGTAGAGAATGAGAAATATTGCTATGTCTTTGATCATGATATGGCTGTAGCTTATGTGAACTTATCTGTTTACCTGTCTAAGATCTGCTCAAGATAAAGCTAGACAAAATTCCAAAATGAATGGAGGAGGGCCTGCCAAGACCCCGGCTGTAGCTCAGGAGCTCTTTGAAGTTGATGGCTATTGGATGGAGAGTAACTTTTCTTTGGGGAAAGGGAGTAGCCATTGGTAGGTTGTTCATGCCCCAGTGGATTGTACATATAGCCAATACTATTTGGACTAAATGATTTTAAACAATAACAAAAGCAAAGAGTGTTACATGTCATTACGATCATCCTTAAAGGCCCGAGGGGTATGTATTTAAGACATTTCCAGTGTTTTAAACTGTGCACGATACATACAAACAAGCTCTTCTGGATATCAGTGCTTTGGTCCTTTTTAAAAATCTGTGTATTATCCTTTTGGAGATAAAGGTCTTCTCTTTCTTAGGGAGTCCTTATGCCAGATCCTTCTGATGAGTTTACAGCTGGATGGTAGGGCCAAGAACATGGCCTGATACCTGTTGTTGGATCCTTTGTAGTAGTTATGCAGCCTTTATGGACCCTGAACACTTTATGCTTCCTAAATACATACATACATATAGTGAATACACACACATGTAATATATGTATTATATATATGTAAGTACTTTTTAGAGACATTGCTCTTTTTTGTATGAAGGCCAGAATCTGGACTCATTCATATTTAGTACTTAAATTGGAACTCCATTTGATTTTTATATGAAAATACTTTTAAATGGAATTCTAATCACTTTACAGAAAATATTTTAATTACTGGGCTTAAGAATGTTTACATTAGTTTTGCAAAACCAGTAGTCACAGCAGTGGTATACAAAAGACTGCTCAGCAAATGTTCATGGTGGATATATTTGTATTATCTTGGATGCATAAAAGACACAAAAACTGTACATGTATCCCTGGTTTGTAAAGGAGCATCAGAGAAGTGCATGTGTCTTTTGAATAACCTGCCCAAGTCTTAGACCCCTGGGGAATCATAACAAATTTGCCATTTTTCAATCAATTTAAGAAGTGTATAAGGAATTTCTCACACTGCCTGAGTTGGGATTTTATGAAAATAAGCAAGTTTGTTATTCGTTTACTAATAAGACTTTCATGGAATAAAATACAGAAATACCTAGAATTCAGGTTTTAGGCTAATAAAAACCTATTTAGTAATATTAAATAAAGGATATTTTTGAGAAGTAGAAGAAAAGGTTCCATGCATTCCAATACATTTCTCTAACATTAAGAATTTCCAAGTAATTGCTAATTGGAAAGACTTTACATGTGTAGAGCTGCATTGTGGAAGATTAAAGTTTGACATAGATTTTCTTCATATTTACCTGCTGTAGACCACTAAAAATAAATAAATAAATAAATAAACAAACAAACAAACAGAGAGGTACTAATATATAGAATTCCAGATAGACTGGGCTAATATGTGAAAACTTGTCTCAAAACAAAAATTATTGTGGGCTATTAGATTGAAAAAGAGCAAAGTTATATTAATCCCCAGTGTGCAAGGACTTGAATAGGTTCTTCAGAAGACCCAATGCATTTCTCTGATTTTCATTTATTTACAGGGAATAATTTTGTGACTTTTATGCATCTGATTATATCAACAAAATCCTAATTACAGAACTGTAAAATGTTACATCACAGCATTTTAAAACATAAAGTATGCTTTTAAAAATTATAAATACTTGTTAGAAGTTTAAACCTAAGTCTCAGTTAAGTTGGGACTTTGCTATTTGCTTAAAAATGGAGTCAGACTCAAAATAAAGAATTTCTGTGTTTGCTGAATGTTGATCACATGCAGAGGCATGGAGATAATTAACACAAAGCTGGTCCGGTCTTAGAAATTTGTTGTAAAAAAACCTAAGTCTTTAGGATATGTGTGTGGGGGTGGGGAGTGAGTTATAACTAGGACATGATAAGCATTCAAAGTGATTTAATTACATCCTTTTAAAAAAAAAAAAACAAAGAAACATTACTTTGCACTGTGTTTTTATCATTACCACTGATTGTCAGAAAATGGTTCTTGAGTCAGTACCTTCAGCATCTCCTGTGAACTTGCTAAAAACAGAATCTGTGGCTCATCCCAATCTATGAAGTTATACCTTGTGAGGGCAAACCTGGCATCTGTTTTTGCATAAGCCTTCCTGTTTCTTTTGATGCTGGCTACTTTTGAGGCTCACTAATACCAGATGCCTAGTTGATTCATATTGTCAAGTGGTGAAAATTGGTGTTCATTTTGAGATGAACTGCTTGGCTCAGGTTTTAAGACTGTATTGATCAACAGTTCCCTGTTTATTTTTATAACTTAAACTTATGATATAATACTTTCACGTATTAATTGGTTGTGTAGTTTTAGTTCAGTTAATACATGCATACTTATTATTTTGTCTAAAACCTGAGATTTGTTGTCATTTTGTAGACTTTGCTCTTGTAGTTACCCAGTAGAGCTAGTTATTCTCAATTTCATCACAGGAGAACAGGAGCAGAACAAAATGTTAAATCCTGGACCTCAGATGGGTATGATGGCCCCTGTCTTTAATCTCAGGACTTGGGAGGCAGAGGCAGGAATATCTTTGTGTGTTCATAGCCAGCCTGATCTACAAAACTATTCCAGGACAGCCAGGGATCCCTATCAAGGAAAAACAAATAAACAAAACTTAACAAAATAGTAACAAACTCTAGGGGGGACCTGGTCTCCAGAATTTCTGTGAACTTGATTGTGGCAACAGTCAAGTTTTTAGCTATCTTTAGCTTTTAAAAGCGTCCCAGTGTACACTTAGAGCTGAACTGTAGCCACATGCTTAAAGATCAGGTATTTATCAAGCCAGTTAAAACATTACATATTAAGACCATTAGATACTTACATTATTTTAAGCAAATTGTCCTCTGTATTTGTAATTGAAAATAATCTGCTTCCTTGTAGGTTTGCATTGCTGACTGCTTGACTATGATCTTGCCTTGACTGTTTCAGTACTGTTAACATGTTAAGTAGATCCTAGCCTATGTCGACAGTATATTTACTTTATATATAAGTTATCAGCAGTCCCATGTCCCTAGAGAGCTTATTTCAGAACTACATAGATTGGGACTCCCACTCCTGATCTGTTAAAAGCATAATTTGTCTTTTAACATGTCTTATAAAGTGTGTGTTCATACTGAAGCGTCTAACTTAAATTTGAAGTCAACTTGAATTCATTTCTCATTTGTAAATGTAATATTCCATTGATTTGATATTAACTGTTTTATGAACCAAATGATAGCATATCAATTTTGTTAAACTTACACTTTTTCCTTTCTTTCCTTTTTTTTAATACCCCCTGAAACCTAATGCATGTAAGTTATTTTCCTATATCTTTCTAAATTTACTCATAAGTCCAGGTTTGGGCAAGTTTTATAATAGTAAAGTATGTTCTAGATCTTCCAATTTGATAGTGTCACTTGTTTGGATAGATAATTAGGCTCAAAGAAATAAAATACTTAGTTTAGTTTAAAAGATTGCTAATGGCAGGATTTATAGGTACATGATATCTTTATTTTTTTATTTTATAATAAATGATTAGAAAACTATTTCTATACTTCAAATATGAACTAACTAAAAAGGAATCTTGGGTTCTAGAATATTCTTCCATACCAAAATCTGTAGTCATTTACAACTATTTTAATTACATTTCTAAATGGGTATTGATGTATTTTATTAAGAAATTTCATTTTAGTACTGCACTAACAACATTAGTTAATATGAATGAATTAGATGAGATCGAGTAAAACTCAGTCTAAAAGAATGACAATGACAGGATGGCCAACTGTTGTAGCAGTACTAAAAACATTATTCATGTATCCTTGGAGACTTCAAGAAGAAACTCGTAAATGTTTTGTGATTGGTCAACTGCTTATTCTGTATTCGTTAAGATCCAAGATGTACATTGTGCTTTTCTGAATTCCTCAAGAGCTATGCTTTAACTCAGGCCTTGCTAGTTTACACCTACAGTTTCTTCAGTTGTGTCACTTGCATAACTGCACTGCAGCGTTAGGAGCTAGATTCTTACCAGTCAGTCTGATAGAGAATGGCAATGAAGTCTTCAGCTGCTTATTTAAAATAGGCCACAGCTTATCTGCTGAAGAGACCTTGGAATCTGTGTTTTTAGTTAGCCCTTGAGGTGGGTCTTTTGAGCCCTAAAATTTGCGGATAATTTCACCTAGGTAATTCAAATTTGATTTTTAAGTAGCTAAATTTACTATGATCTGTCATAAGTGGATATGAGGTCTCAAGTACAGTGTTTGTTGATATTCATATTGTTTTGTCTTCCTGTTCTCTCCATAGCCTTGCTTTTATTTTTCTTTCTACCTGTTGGTTGAGG
This sequence comes from Arvicanthis niloticus, assembly GCF_011762505.2. Taxonomy (NCBI): domain Eukaryota; kingdom Metazoa; phylum Chordata; class Mammalia; order Rodentia; family Muridae; genus Arvicanthis; species Arvicanthis niloticus. The sequence goes on along the minus strand of NC_047661.1, from coordinate 103,355,316 downwards.
AAAAACTGTCCATGTGAACAGGAGCCAGCTATTACTGATAAAGGAAAAGGGTTGAGTTTCTCATTACAGCTTTGCCACCTGTACTGTAGATGTTAGGAAAGAGATAGCTGTGGGTAGTTATAGTGAGGAGTGGTGAGTAGATCTAGCTTGGGTTGTTACAAAGGCAATAGTAATACTGCATTCCTTACAACCTTTTAAAAAGGTACTAATAATGTTTAATATTTTTTTTGTTTTTGGTATTTCATTTTGTATAAAACAAGATGCCAGTTTGTAGTACTTCCAAACAGCTATGTCATTCTGACTTTCTATAATTTAATGTTAGCATAAAGAATAATACAATATGAATATAATATTTTCATTATGATCTTCAAATTAGTTCTTAATCACATATAAGTATTTTTAAGTGACTGTGTTAGAAATTTTGACCAGAAACTTCTGTCAGGGAACCTCAAAATTATTTATTTTTTACATTTGTGAAATACACTACATTCTTTCTTTTTATCCAGAGTTTTTGTCTCATATCTGTAGGTAAACTGTGCATACATACAAATTATATGCACACAAGCATACAAATGTTCTGTTGTTGTTTTGTTTTCTGAGTAAATAAAAACAAAAAACTTAGAAAAGCGGTACATTTTGAAAATCTAGTTATCTAGTTACCTACTGATGGTCAACCTGAGTTTTGTCAGTATATGACTATTGCCCAGATTGCAGTTCAGTTATTTCAGAGTTTCCAGCATACATTTTTTATTTTAATTTAATTTTTATATGTGTGGGTGCTTTGCTTTCATGTTTGTCTAAAATCTATATTACATTCATGGTGCTATAGAAATGTAGAAGAGGTTGTCAGATCTCCTGGGACTGGAGTTACAGACAGTTGTGAGCTGCCACATGGATGCTGGGAATCAGACTTGGGTCCTTTGGAAGTACAAGCCGTGCTACTAACCGCTGAGCAATCTTTCCAGATCTCCCTCCCCACCTCTTTTCTTTAAGGTGGGAGCTAACTATAGTACAGACAATACCTTTCTAAATGGTGTGTTCTCTTCCACCCCAAGCTCAGAAGCTGCTATTCTGTGACAGGATATTTACTTCCAGTGGCTTATTTGCAGACAGCTACCCATAATTTACCTTAGAACACCAGGTATTATTTTCATGTGAAAGTAATAACCATAGAAATACAGCTGGGTGTTATGCACTATGTGAGTAGTGTGTGTGTGTGTGTGTGTGTGTGTGTGTGTGTGTGTGTGTCTGTGAGTGTATGAATTGGATGCATTTATGCATGTGTGTGAGCCTTTATCCTCTCTTTATGTAGCAGGATAAAGTGGATTCATTTACTAGGTGTTAGCCTTTGTCAGGTTCTTACCTTCTCAGACTTATTTCATAAAACCAGAGCAACTGTCTTAGTGTAAGTAAAGTAATGCACATATATATGAACTACAAGGTCAGAGCTATGAGGTGAGCCGCTTGCTTGATTTGCTCTGAAATATCCATCCCTTGGGGACTCCCTTAATTCTGGGAAAACCTTGATGATTCATCACCCTGGTGCTATAGACAGAGACAGAACAGTGGCTTGAAGAGGGCAGTTTAGTTCCTCATAGACAGTAACCTGGCATAACCAGAAAGGAATGGCATTTTTGGCCCTAAGCATCATTGTAGTTACACTTTCCCAGGTTTACTCTTTGGAGTGCATTTGTCTGGAGTGTTAATAATTACCACAATCTAATTCAACATAGGAATTAGAGTGATAACTATTAAGGCAAAAATTGGAAATAGCACACAGTATTTATTCTCCTATAACCATAGCTTTTAGGGAAGAAACCTGGATGCTAAAAGCCCCAACATGCTGGACTCAGCCAATGGTCTTTATTCACTAGTGACAGACACAGAAATTTAAAGCAGAGATATGCTCGATGTAGTTATGTTGAGAAGAGAAACTAGTAAGAGGGTACAGTGACCATCTTTTTTGAAGAAACTCACAGGAGCATTAGATTTAGAGAACAAGGTTCCTGCCCAGCATTATCTCTGATCAGGTCTTGAAAGGTGATCTCAGAAAGAAGCCCTATTACCAGAGAGGCTGAAGGGATTCAGGTAATAATTACTTCCATTTTGGGCTGAGGCTGTCAGTCCTAGACCATTGCTCCCACTTTTTGGGGGAACGGGCCTTTATTTTATACAGGAATAAAGTGACCAAAAGATAGCACTTTAAGCCAAAATAAGAGAAACAGACAAAACAATGGCAATAATATTAGTTTTTCATCTGGTTTCACTACTTGTGGGCTCCAGTGAGGAGTCAATGATTTTTAGCAAAAGAGGTTCTATACCCTTGCTTCACTATATCTCCTGTAGGAAAACTTATTTATATGACTGAAACTAGATGCTGAGAAATACTTGCTTTCATTTTTGTGTTCATGAGCCAAGTGTTCATAAGAAAAGTAGAGCCTCCAAACTCAAGGAAAAGCTCTTAATTGTCAACAACAATGCTACAACCACAGCTCTATACTGCTTTGCTGGAGTAGTCTTAGGGGTTGTCTTCAGAAATATTTAGTTGGGTGAAGCTCCAGCTGTTTGACTTTGCCACAGAAAATAAATTTAAGACCAGTCAATATGAAGTAGGATTGGAGTTTATTAGAAGGAGATTTTAATATGACTTAAGCACAAGATTTAATAGGTGCCAGAGAAAGGGTAAGACAAACCCAAGTATGGGTATGGGCTTTTGGGGGGATGTTTAAATGCCTTTACAATAACCATATATATGATTTGAGTGGCTTCTTAAGTAATCGATTCTGCTTTACAGCTCCATTCAAACATGGTCTGGTATAATTGTTTGCTTGCTGTTTTGCCTTGTGTAAAACGAATCACTATTCTTTTCAATATAAAATGTCAAGGGCTGTCATGTGTCATACATTAGATTTGTTGTATCATAGTTAATCTATATCCATGGTAATTCTAAAATCCTCTAACAATGATCTGGAATCATCAATTCTAATGCATGAATCAACCAATATGTAACTCAAGGTGTTTTGAGAAACATGAAATTTGTAAACACCTATAGATAAGGGATTTAGTACCACATCATGTTTTGTAAATAAAACTCCCACCTATAAAGTTTTATTAAAAATGAACTTTAAATTATTATTATTTATTCCTGTCTCTTATATCTGAGATGGGGCCGTGGTAGATGAAGGGAATGGGAGGGGGGTAATTGGTTTCCCTCACTAAGGCACTGAGTGGGAAAGGCACAAGTAGAGAGAGTAGAGGCCATATTGTCCCCACTCTCTGGGACTAAGCCTCAGAGTTCTTCAACCCTGAGGTCCCCTATCACCTGAAGTCCCTAAGATGAGGCCTAGGGCACCTTACCTTCCTCCTAATATATTATATCATCACTTTTAAAATAGATATAGGGTCTTGTCCTGCCATCCCTTCTTGTTTGGCCCTTCCCGACACTGTTGAAAGTACCTGGGCAGTTGTGCAAATGGTCATTGGAGGTGCATGGGGTGAGGAGAGCACTGGGCCCCTGAACCTGCCTGTTTTAAGGAAGAGGAGGAGTCCAGGCCAAGAGGGGAAAGTAGTGCAAGGCAGAGCCCAAGCTGTACTGGGGGTTTAACACCCAGCAAGGAAGGAGTGAGAGGTAAAGATTCTTCCCCACCTCAGGAGTGACTGTGTACATAATGGGGGTGGATTCAGTCCTAGGCAAGGTTGGAGGCAACTCCTTTTCCCCAGCGGTGAGTTGCCTAGCCAGGTTACCATGATGGCTGAGCACACATAATGAGCACATTATTTCTCACTAATGTGGAGTAAGACTTTGTACTTGCCCTGTTAACCAGAAAGGGTAGGAGAAATGTCTGCCTTAAAGTGTACATCCATCTGACTTGAGGTTGACACTCTGGTTGAAGATGGCACATACACAGTATGGTCTGGGACATACTCACTCACCAAACCCTTCTTCAGTGTGCCTTGGACTTTTCTTTTGAGAGCCATTCATTTGGATGATGCCCTGAATTAACACAATGCATAACAAATAAGATGTTATGTAAATACAGACCATCAGACTATTTAGTGTACTTAGAAATAAAAAAGAAAAAAAAATACCGAAGGTCATTTTACCTGTGAGGTAAAATTCTACAGAATTTTTGAACTACTACTTAATATTTTTTGAAGTGTGACCTCTATGGAAGCCTTTAATCACAATTGGGAATATTACCATTAAATTAAAATTATTTAAGTAACAATTGTGTACTGATACACTTGAAAGTTAAAAACTGCCACTCTTCCTGGAATTATCATGACATTTATTAATAATAAGAATTTATTAGTAGTATTTTATAGGTAGTATTCAGAGAAGTAATATCAGGTGTCTTTAGGCTTTCCAGAGTTATTGTCTGAGTAAAAATTTTTACTTTACCGATAAAGTTATGTATTTTCAGATTGGTCTTAATATGTATTATGTTTCAATTTCTTCCAATTCTGTACATAATAATATTGTTATTTTAAGTGAAGGCTTCTTTGAAACACACATTAGGCTAATTTTTGAAAAGAATTAGATCATTAGATATTTTGGAAACTAAAGTATTTGTGATTGTTTTGAATGGCAAGCCTCTATATGATGTTTTAAGTCATTTTCTGGTTGTCTTTGCAGCTATGAAGTCTTACACACCATATTTCATGCTCCTGTGGAGTGCTGTTGGAATAGCAAGGGCTGCTAAAATCATCATTGTGCCGCCAATTATGTTTGAAAGTCATTTGTACATTTTCAAGACGCTAGCATCAGCCTTGCACGAGAGAGGCCATCACACTGTGTTCCTCCTCTCAGAAGGCAGAGACATTGCCCCATCTAATCACTACAGCCTCCAGCGATACCCAGGGATCTTCAACAGTACCACCTCAGATGCTTTCTTGCAGTCTAAAATGCGGAATATTTTCTCTGGGAGATTGACAGCAGTTGAACTGGTTGACATACTGGATCACTATACTAAGAATTGTGACATGATGGTTGGCAACCAAGTCCTAATCCAGGGTTTGAAAAAAGAAAAGTTTGACCTACTACTGGTTGACCCCAATGATATGTGTGGATTTGTGATCGCTCATCTTTTAGGCGTTAAGTATGCTGTATTTTCTACTGGCCTTTGGTATCCTGCTGAAGTAGGAGCACCTGCTCCTTTAGCTTATGTCCCAGAATTTAACTCACTTCTCACAGACCGCATGAACTTCCTGGAAAGGATGAAAAATACTGGCGTTTACCTCATATCCAGAATGGGGGTCAGCTTTCTGGTTCTTCCAAAATATGAGAGAATAATGCAGAAGTACAACCTGCTGCCTGCAAAGTCCATGTATGACTTGGTTCATGGATCCAGCCTATGGATGTTGTGTACTGACATAGCACTGGAGTTTCCAAGACCCACCCTGCCTAACGTTGTATACGTTGGAGGAATCTTAACAAAGCCGGCCAGCCCATTGCCAGAAGTAAGGTTTGCTGAACTCCTTGGTAATTTTTTTTTTAACTACAGGGGTCAATTTTTATTCTGATAGAAAAGTATTGGCTAGTATCACATTAAGAGCCCATAGCCGATCAGCTCTCTTTATCTGTGGATCCTTCACTCTCTAGAATTCATATGCTTTGGGTGAGTGTATCTGTAATATCAAGAGACTCTCTGTCCTGTGGAGTCAACATATTGAATAGAACTAGATTTTTAAGTAATAACTATAGTCGATGAGTTGAATATACTTAGCTGTGTAGTTTTAACAAGCATAATTTATTTTGCTTTTAATTAAACACTCTGTTCTTCCCAGATAGTATGCTGAACTCTGTGTCTACTAAAGTCAGGAAAAATTGAAAGAATAAAGGTACTTCTCTGGCATTCAGAATTACTGATTATTGTACAGCTTTAAAGAGAGCAATAAAACATATTTATAATATTTTTTTACCTTTCATCTAGATGGTAGTTAGTAAAAGTTTTCATTGTAGTTTTTAAGATAAACAAGTCAGAGCAAGCTAAAATATATTTTCTCTGAAAAGCACATATTGGGAATGTATGACTAGAACATTTCCATCCTATAATAGACTATTAATTTCAAAGTAGGAAAACAACTAATTTAAATTAATAACAAATGTAACATGCCCTAATGCAGTTTAATTTTAAAGACAAAATTAATGGTACTTTAAAAGCATCCATCTGCTCAGGCCTGCATTCTTTTTGCTAGTCAAACCCTCAACAAATTAATTGTTTAGAATTTTTTTCCATCCTACTTTGTTTTAATTAGCTACTTAAACTAGCAGAGGTCACTGACATATGAATTAAAAACTTTTCTAACTTCAGGGTAGCTCAGTGATTGCTACCAATTATAACAGAATTAGAGATTATATAAGTTTTTGCTCTCATACCTGAAAATAGACACCTGCACAAATAGTTTCCACTTTAGACTATAATACCAAAGTCTGTCAGGCCCTCAATGAAGAGAAAGTCCAGATTATCTCCTGTAGGTATTACATAAAAATGATCCCTAGGCAGTATTTTCTTACAGTGTAATCAAGTAACTGGAATGTAGATGTGAGATTTTCTGATAGAACCATTTGAGTGATACTTAAGAGATAACGTGGTTCTAGTGCATGTGACATGGAAGCTCAGAAATACTGGCTTCCTGTACAGTAGAGTGTTAGCAGCTTGAATTACTGAAGCCACTGGAATGTCAAGGGCACAGCTGCACACTTTAACAACTATAGAGGATGAGAATTAACCTTAGCTTATCTCAGCCATTCATGAATTTGTTTGACTCTGATTTCAGTCCTTAAACCTTCCCCTGCCAGAGTCACCTTGTGACATATCACTCTTCTTCCTAAAGACAGTTAAAGTCAGGTCTTAGAAGCAGCTTCTTGATGAATTAGTGAGCAAATCTGTCTTTACCTTAAGATGGTCATTTATAATGTCACAGACATTGCTTTGCTCTTTCCACAGCTTCATCATTTCCCAGTGAGAACAGCCCATCACTTTTGGTCTGAGCACTTTCTCTCTTTGTCTCCTCACTCTCTTGATTAGAAAAAGATCTGTTGATTGTTCTTGCCCCTCTTTCAATTTCTGTGCATATTTCTGGGGTTGCATCAACTTGAAAAACCAATTATAGGTATACAAGACTATTTTATGCTGCATATTTTGTGTGCATTCTGTATTTATTAAAATATGTAGAATGTGTGCATTTTTCAATAGTCTTATTGTTACTACCTTGGTTCCCTCAGTTCATTCATATCTTACTAGCTTGAATATTGCAATTCTTTTTAAATTTAAAATAAAATTACTTATTTTATGTGTATGGATGTTTTGGCTGCATATATGCATATATTAATGCATATAGTACATATATGTACTATATATACATATATACATATAATGCATATATATGTACACACATATATGTACTATATGCATTAATTACAGATGGTGTTGGGAATCGAACTATGGTACTTTAGGAGAGCAGTCAGAGCTTTTAACCACTGTCTCTAGGTCATCTAGTTTCTTTTAAAAACCAATTTTACTGGATTTTTTTGAAACTTACCTAATGTATTAGTGAAAATGTTTTTAGACTTAACTTGTTAACACTGACAGATCTACTTTATGAGCTTGTCACTCTTTTTTACTTCACTGGGTTTCCAGCAATGATTATAGTGAAATTGTGCTTCTATTGAGCAGCAGTTTCTTGTATCTATTGGTGTGGTCACACAGACAGTGGGACATACATGGTGTACATTATATACTGTTACATGATTAGTAGCACGGAAGGTTTAGATTCTAAATGCTGGATTGGTTTTTCAGTGTACCATCTATAGTATGAATATATTTTAGTGAACGAAAATAGGTATACTAATGAATTTGATTGATAACACCCAACTGGTGAACTAAAATGCTTCTCTGCTCATTTGGGATACACTCAGAAAGAGGGTTGGTAATGAAATAGACCTGTTCTTCCTGTCTGGAAGGCTGACTTTAGCTGGTATGCTGCTCTTTAGGTACACCTCAGCATTATTTTATTTCCAGTTAAAGAATATTACTGTCCTCTTCATTTTTACCAGTTCTGTGGGCATTTTTAAGTTATAGAAATACAATCATGGAGAGGGCTACAGGAAAGAGATGAGAACGGAATGTCAAAGACAGGATCATGACACTCCCCTTATTGTTGTCTGGTCATTTATTATGGAGAAAGAGACTTGAGTAACACATTTAATAGATTAGCCTCCCGAGTAGTTTGAAAGGCTATCTTGTTATGAGCAGAATGAAAGAAAGCATTGGTTTTTCATAAACAGTATTCAGTTTCCATTGACTCAGAATCTTTATGATTCCATATGGTAATGAAGTAAGGATTTAGGCTGTGATATTGCTACTGCTGGCCCTTGGGTAAATGGCTTGATCAAGTTGCAGGTAGCTGTCTCAGCCCGAGCAAAATGTTGAGGCCCGGGCTGCCCCGCGTTTGGTGGCCACTGTATCCCGGCCCAAGCTGCCGCTCCAGTCCACGGGTCGGGGTTCAGCAAGAGAGAGAGTGAGGATGCACTCGAAGAATGGAGACCAGATAGAGTGTGATTCAATCCCGTTTATTCTTCAGTCTCTCTTCCTGGTCCAAGTCCCAAGTCTAGCTGTATTCTCTAAGGAGTCTCCCTAAAGAGTATATCTAAAGAGTCTGATTCTCCCTAAAGAGTATATCTAAAGAGTCTGCCTCTGCCTTTTATATGTCTCACTTCTAAGCCATGCCTTTTGGTCACACCTTTAATCATGCCCTTAGGTCTTGTCTCTAAATCTGATCTCTATACTTCTAAGTCACACTCTTAAGTTACACACCTTTAATCTCACACACCTTTAATCTCACACACCCAAGGTATCTAAACCAAGATTATCGGAGTGTGCTCAGCTGTTGTAGGCTATTGTAATCCAAGTCTCATGTCAGGGTATATGGCTCAAGATGGCTGCAAAGCTGATAGCCGCTTTCTGCTAAAAGTCAGCCCCCAACAGGTAGCTGTTAAAATTGAGGCTGTTTTAATAATATGCTATATTACGATCTGACCCTATGTTATTGTTTTAAAGATGGAGATGGGATTATAGCCATTACATACCACATTGGTTGAAATGCCAGGTTTTGTTAGTGTCAATTAGTCAAGATGTAAAATCTCTGTCACTAGGTTCCTAATATGGATTCCATCAGTTTTAAAAGATGTCTTCATATAGTCATGTTGATATTTGGAAAACAGAAAGTTAGGGACCATAGTGTTTTATCAGACTGGAGTTAAATTCCATTTGTTCTCAGATGTTTTCCACAAAATGAGAGTTAGAAAGAAAATTGTAGATTTTTTTTGTAGTGTTTTGAGTTGATCATAACATTTTGACATTTATTTTGTAGTAATACACCAGAAGAAGTTTTCGATAATGCAAATCTATCAAGAAAGTAATTCAGGAATAGTGGGAGCCAAAGGTAACTTATCATTCAGTTCACTGGTACAGACATTTTCTGAACAGTCTTATAACATTAAATAAGCTATCTATTGCTCCTCTAAGCATTATAAACTAAAGGTATTTATTAACATCACACGAGATCCAATTATATAACCATATTCTACTGTTTGCTATTAATATCACAAGATTCAGCATAACCTTTAAGTCTCCTTTCTCATTGTCAATCCTTAAATCATTATTGTACACTTGAGAATTGCTCAATTAGACATTGATCAAACATAGGTAGTGTTAAGGGAAATATTTTAACTGATATTTCTACCAGTGAAAGTAAAAAAAAATGCTATTGGCACCATGTGCTTGCTCTATTTTTCACATATCCTCATACCAAGCCAAACATTTCTAATTTTAAATTAAACTTGTTACTGTCAGTGAGTTTGGTACATTTATTTCTTAGTGTATGTTCTTAAATGAAAATAATACTTTATTTTTTACTTTACATATTAAATAACATAATAGAATATTGAAATAGAGTTTGAAACACAAGATAATGGTATTTTTTTTTAATTTAGTTACAAAAGCACAAAGCAAGTATTTCCTACATTTTCTTAAATGGGTCAGTGTGACAAATGTACTTAGTATCCAGTCTTGTCTAATTTCTATTGTACTTATAGTCGATGCAATTAAAAGAAAGCCCAAACTTACAATGACTGCCTCACAGAAATGACACATAGTTGATTATTTTAGAATGCAAAATGTTTTTCTGCTACTTCAATACTCAGAAAGTTGAATTCACATACCCTCCGAAGAAAGGAAGGAAGGAAATTTTTTTTTTTTTTTCAAGACAGGGTTTCTCTCTCCTGGAACTCACTCTGTAGACCAGGCTGGCCTGGAACTCAGAAATCTGCCTGCCTCTGCCTCCCAAGTGCTGGGATTAAGGGCATGTGCCACCACTGCCCAGCTTGTTGGAATTCTTTTTATTGGGAGATTTAAGTATTCTGATTTAGCTAGAGGTTAGTTAATTACTTGGTTAACAGAGTATACATTACAGAAAGTGCTATGAGAAGTGAATGTTGAGATCAGAATAAGACAAATAAGCATGTCCTTTTTGTGAGAGAGGCCATTGGCTTAAATGTAGTGTCTCTTAAGGCTTGGTTTTGATAGAGACTTTAGGAGAATTATTATGTTTAGTTACAAGAGGGAAACCAACTGTCCTTCATAGATACCACTTTTCCTTTATTTCCTTCTCATTTTTTCACTTAACTACTTGGATCCATAATATAGTAAAATAAACTTACTGATATTGACCTGATTTTATAGTTCAATGAATATAGCAACTGCTAAATAAATACCTCTGGAATGGAATAGCTTTGTATACAATTAGAGAAAGGTCCATTTTATAATAGTTAAAGATTTCGTTTATATCACCTTTTAAGAAAACACTAGGATCTTTTTTTTTTTTTTTTTTTTTTGTAATTTTCCGGAAAGAATGAATAATGGATAATAAAAATCTGTTTACAATTGTGGACTGAATTATTTTATCTCATTTATTTATATATATATACATATATATATATATATATGTGTGTGTGTGTGTGTGTGTGTGTGTGTGTGTGTGTATGTATATGTATGTGTTCTTATGTGGGCATGTATACACATGCTATGCATACATGTATGTGTGAAGGTGATAGGACAACTTGTAAGAGTTGTTCTTCCCTTACATTGGGTGTATGTAGCCCAGTGATTAAGCTCTGATTACTAGGGTAGGCAGCAGATGAGTTACCTACTGAGTTGTGTCACCCAGGCCTGATTTAATCATCATCAAATTGTAAATGAGTCAGCAGTGAGGCTTGAATTATTGTTTTGTCTGTTTTTCTTAGTTTATGATTTGTACAAAACAGTGACTTTTTATAACACCTCCATATGTCATATATATAAGAACTCCCCAGTCTTAGCCCATTGTTACCCACCCCGACTCATCCCTTGTCTTCTTTTTCTAATTCCTATTTCTTGTCTATATTTTTGAAGCTTTTTCTACTTTAAATAAGATGTAAAAAAAAGAACGTTTTGAGCACCTTCCATACATTTTTATTTCTGGTAGTATATTGTTGGCAAGGCAAAATTATGAATACCTTCAATAATTTTAGTCATAAAAGAGCTTGGAAGTGATAAAGAGAATGGAAAATCACTGTTTTATAATTTGTATATTAATGAATTGCATATATATACATATGTTAGAAATATCATTGATTTGTTAAAAACTAATAATCATTTATTAATTGATCGACATCTAGGCTATTTTGATATCTAGCTATTATGAATAGAGCAGCAATGAACATATATGAGCAAGTATCTCTGTAGTAAGATATAGAGTTCTTTGGGTATTTACCCATGAGCAGTATAGGTGAATCTTGTGGTCAGTTCAGCATATGGTATAATTTGTTTTATTGATCTAGGCCATCCTGAGTAGGGTAAGATGAAATCTCCAAGTGTTTTTTATTTATATTTTCCTGGTGACTAAAAATGTTGAGCAGTTCTTTATGTGCTATCTCGGCCATTTGTGTTTCGGCTTTTGACAAGACTCTCTTGGTTTATTACTTCAGTACATCATTTTTACATTGGATTGTTTGTTTCCTTGATGTTCAGATTTTTGTTTGTTTTTTTGTTTGTTTTTTGTTTTTTGTTTTTTGTTTTTTTTGTTTTTTGAGACAGGGTTTCTCTGTATAGCCTTGGCTGTCCTGGAACTCACTCTGTAGACCAGGTTGGCCTCGAACTCAGAAATCCACATGCCTCTGCCTCCCAAGTGCTGGGACTAAAGGCGTGCGCCACCACTGCCCGGTAATTTTTGGTTTTTACTTCATATACTAACCCTCTGCCACATGTAAATTATAAAGATTGCCCCTGCTTTCTCTATGCTATTTTTCTGATCAAATTATGGTGTCCTTTGCTATGGCAAAGCTTTTGAGCTTCATGGGATCCAGTTTATTAACTGTTGATCTTAATGTCTGTGCTACTGGGGCCTTGTTCACAATGATCATTTCTTTGCCAACGAATTCAAGCCTATATACCCTACAGTTTCTTCTGTCAGATTCAGGATAAACTCAGAACATGATAGTGCACACAATCTGCACAGGCTCCAACTAGAAAAAAGTCCTATTATTGAGAAGGAGGAGTAGACACCAAGTCTCACCCACAACCAAGATCTTACTTGCAACTGATACCTGCAAGTAAAGGGAGAATCCATTTTCTCCAGAGGGTATACCTAAATCACACTCCAGGGCAGGCCCCATGTCCAGGAGTAGTTGGCTAGCTTAAAATAGTCTCCATGGTTATTGTATGCTTTTGTTTGTTTGTTTGTTTAACTTACTTTTTGTATGGTTTATTTTTCCCTTTGGTCTTTTTGTCTTTCTTTGAGAAAAGGAAAAAAAAACATGAAATTGGATGGTTAAGGAGGATGGAAGAGTTGGGAGAGGGGAAGAATATGATCAAAATATATTGTATAAAATTTATAAATAGAAAATAAAGTAATTTTAAAACCCTCTAATTACAAGTTGAAACCACTAAATTAACTAAGAAGATATTACATTTAGGAAAACAGGTATGCACCAAACTCTAGAAAACAATTTCATAATAAGTGTACTTACTACTGGACTGAAGACAGAGAGTAATCTAATTCAGTAAGTGATTTCTTCAGTACCCCACCTTCCCCCCATAAACAATAATAAATGGAGAAACAGAATTAAAGAACATAATATATCAAATGGACCTAACGGGTACCTATTGAATATTAATCCTTAAGCTAAAGAGTATATATGTTACTAGAGCCCATAGAAGTTCTTCTAAAACAGACAATATATTACAACATAAAACAAATCTCAACAAATTTAGAGAATTTGAAATAACTGACTGTATTTTTGTGACCACTAGCAAATTAAAGAAAATCAACAGCAAAAGAATCCCTAGTACACTGGTTCTCAACCTATAGGTATCCTACATATCAGATATATACATTACGATCCTTAACAATGCCCAGATTACATTTATGAAGTAGCAACAAAATATTGGTTGGGGTCACCAGAACAGGAGGAACTGTATTAAAAGGTTGCAGCATTAGGAAGGTTGAGAACTAATACTTTGTAGTTTCACAAACTCAGAGAGATCCAAAACAAAGTACAGAATGATGAATGTGATAAAGCGATAATCAAGAAAGGAATAATTTTATTTTTTTACAACACAAAGGAGTGTTTATGAGTTTTTTCCTGAAATGAGATCTTATACAAAATTTTAGAGGAGCTGGAGAGATAGCTCAGTGGTTAAGAATAAGTACTACTCTCAGAGAGAACCCAGGTGATTTCCAGCACCCACTTAGTAAAACATCCCATAACTTCAGCTTCAGAGTATCCAGTGGCCTCTTCTGGTCTCCAAGGGCACCTGTACACACATTCTGTATACTCACAAAGACACACAGATATACAAATAAATAAAAATAAAGATCATTCTTCTTAAAAGAGAATTTTAAAACATGAAAACACATGAAATTTAATTTTTCTTTAAAAATTATATCTCATCTTTGTATAATAGAGGTTATTTAAAATAAGATTTTGTAAAATAGTCCCATTTTTCTTTTTGAAGCCAAATTTCAGAATATAGGGAAATGCTTCAAACTTTTTTTAAAATTTAATTTTATTTTGGTAAATTTTAGATGCATATATTATTTTTCTTGTAGTTATTTACATTTACTTTTCAGTAAAAAGCTTGTCTATGAGATTATTTTATTTTTAGAATAGTAATTAATGTGATGTGTAGTTTGAAACTACTTGCTACTGTAAAGATGCTATTTTTAGCAGCTGAGATGTGGTAGCCATTACAAAGAAAGGTAAAGATAAAAGAACTCACTTCTGTACTAGCACATGTATGGCTTTTTTTCCTTTCAGTTGAATGCCCCAAGCTCCTACTCTTATTTTTCAAAGTAATAATGATGTTTTACTAGAAATGATATAGTTCATCACACTAGATTTGCTTAGGAATAAATTTAAGAAACACTTTAAAATTATGATCTAATGGGATTCATACTGTGGTTTTGCCTATTTGCAATTTCAACAGAGTAAGTTTTTAAGCAGGAGTTATATTCATTCTATTTACCCCACAGAAGTTTTTAACTGAGGTGAAAAGTACCACATTAGCCTTATTCACACATTGTATATATAATCTGTACTTACATTCATAACCCCAGGTCTGCCAGCTGAATGGGGCCTTAAAGCTTGTACATCCAGATTTGACTATATTGTTATTCCTTTAAGACAGCAGTATTAGGCACTACTGGTTACTACCAGTTGAGGCTTCACACAGCTGTGTACTTAGCATTTAATCATGCAAAGAATTGCTAATGAGAAAATCAGACTGGACAAAGCACACCCAGTGAATCTGATACAATACCATTTTTGTTTGAGAATCATAAATAAATAATCTTCACACATTAGGGGTTTCATTAGTAAGTATTTGTGCCTGGTGTGTAAAATAGACAAATGTTAACAATTTATTTTAACTTGCTATTAATAATTTATCACTATAATCCTTTCATAGAAATCCATGTTCTCTTTTAAAAAAAACTAACCTTAGCCATATTTCTGTCTATATTTGACTTTTACCTTCAATATTCTAATTTTCCTTTCAATAGTGTGCTCCTTTCAATGCATGTAAAGTATCTACTGATCTTCTCCGCTCCTTTCTGTCACTCCTACAGAGAGCTGTGATCCAGTAATCCCAGAGTAGCAACCCCACTCTAGCAACTTTACTGTGTCTCAAGCAGCCAGCTGCTGCCCCTTCCTTTCATTAAAAGCACCACATCTCTACCCTTGAATGCAGTAAGTTATAGCAAAACGAATGGCAATTAAATTCATGTATTGCAATATGGTAAGGGCTGAAAACAACCTAATGTATTACCTTTCTAGAAGTAGTAAATATTTTATGCTGAAATTTGAGTTTGAATGACAGTGAGGTGTTGAGTCAGAACAATCAATACCAGCGTCATAATTAGGCTGAAAGGTAAATGGTAGGCAATGGTGGTTCAGGATGATTAGGTAGAATTCTTAATGTGTCCTCGATGCCAGTATTTCTGGCTGATTACAGGTGAGATTATCCCTGCAATAATTGTAATTTTTTGGAGGAAGTAAATTCTCAGTTTAAGCAGTTTGCACTTGAGTCATTGTACATAGATACAGTGCATTTGACCAGTGGGTCTAACTTTCCATTTAAGACTTGAGAAGAAAATAAGCCAAATACATGAGAAGGTAATGTATGCAGAAAAGACTGTCATTAGGGTTTTTCTGGAACTTGGTCTTTGTAGACTAGTGGAGCTTCATTCATTGATACTGCCTGACCTGTGTTCTGTAAACAAGAGTGGGATTAGCTTGGGATGCAGGAGTTTAAGTATCAGGTCTGCTACCAAGAACTACTTTCATTTTCTTGAAAAGTTTCTAGACCAAGTGGTCTTCATAATTTAAAAAAAAAAAAAAGCTGATTTTATCAATATTTAAAGCATTAGTTGTAAATCAGTTGACATGTTTGTACTTAGAAGTTTTATAATATTGTTATAAGAATAAAGGAGTACCATAGTGCTCTAATGGCAATCAACATTATTATTTAAATAAATATATAGCGTATGCTCAATGCAGATAAGCTGCATTTTAAACGACATTTAGTGGAAAATAATCTAGAATTTAAGTACGTTTCTTCTATTAAGTCCAGTAACAAACCTGTTTTAGGACTTTTATTTGTATTACAACTAAGAGTTAAAAAATTATGTATCAAGAGTATTGGAAAGGCTGGAATAAATGTTACAATATTCAGGAACTAGAATTGATATCCTTGACTCACAATAACCACATTAAGCCTTTTCACAGAATTAGTTTGCCTTAATTGTATATCTTCTAAAGATCTGAGCTATTTTATTCTGAAACTCAGGAAAGATTAAGACAGCAACGATAAAAGGTGATGTATGAAGGCAGAAAAGGGGAAAACTTCTATTCAGTTTAACTGTCAGAGAAGGAGAGAAGCTCCCCTAGGAAAACAAAGAAAAAATATACACGATTCGAAGGGGAAAAGGCTCTTGGGCCATTTGGTATCATTCAGTGCCATAGACCCAGAGCAAAGCATTAACCACAGGTTATATCCTTAACCTTGGAACTCTGGGCAATCAAGGAAGGGAGCACAACACACATTCTTCAGGGATTCCTTCAGTAATAGGTTGTAGTAGTTACTTTTTTGGGTTAATGTGGCAAAATAATCTGACAAAAACGTCTCGAAGGAAACGTTTGTTTTAACTCATATTTTGGAAGTAGAGACCATTGTGGTGGCAATTGGCTTTGTGGTACCAGTTTGAAGCAGCTGACCACATGGATTCTATTGTTAGGAGAGAAGAGGTGAATGCTTGTACTCAGCCTAATTTCTCCATTTTCATACAGTCTGGAGCCTCAGCCCATGCAGTGACACCACTCCCCATTTAGACTGGATATTCCCAGGTCTATAACAAAATATAGAAACCCCAACACAGACCGTACCAAGGGGCTTGTTTCCACTTTATTATTCTAATTCTCATCAGATCAATAAGCAAGATTACTTATCACACAGGCTTCATGGAAACTGAAGGATGCAGATTGTAGCAATCCATAGAGGCTTCATACTTAGATGAAGAAATCCAGACTCACTCATCAAAATAGGTCCAGAGTATTCATCTGTAAACTGAAGCTAGCCTTTAGAATGTTTCAAACCCCTTTATATGTATGGGCATTTTGCCTACTTGTATGTCTGTGCAGTATATTTATGCAATGCTCTGGAGACCAGACATGGGCAAGGGATCCCTGGAACCAGAGTTACAGATGATTGTGAGCTGCCAAGTGGGTGTGGGAACCAAACATGGGTCCTTAGCAAGTGCTTTCAACTACTGAGCCATTTCTCAGCTCCCTCAACAAATTATTTTAATGCCAACTTTATCTGGCAAAATATTTTAATACCTATGGAAGTAAATATTTTATGAATTTTTCAAATATTCCCCTATTAATAAGCAAAGCAAATGGTAAAGGATGATAACTGTTTAATTATTTGTTTATTATGGTTGTTCTTTCTTAGGAAAAAACATATGCTAATAGATTAGAGGGCAGTTTAAGGTTTAAGACATTATCTGGAATAAATTCTTGGTGGAGGACTATTACAATTGCAAGTATAATTTTTAAGTATCATCTTTATATTTTTTCATACATTGTAAGGAATTAAAATAATTTTTAAAAAGAATAATAGGTTAAATTATAGGCTTGTACATTCTTTGTACAAGATTAATATATAGTTTAAGCCTCTAACATTTTTCCTGAGATCATCTGTGTCACTGATGCACATATGCATTTGCATAAAATGATACATAATTCTTGCTTTAAATAGTAAAAAACAGCCTCCAGGTATGCTTTTGATTATGGTAACTAAGCCATACAATAACACTTAGAAGATCTGAAATAATTTGTTTATTCAATACACAAGCTCTATTGAAACGAATTAGTTTTGTTCTGAAGAATCTTAAGTCTGATGGACAGAACAAACAGTGGACTACTAACATTAACTGAAGTTTGGACGCCATGTGCCATGTTAATCATGAGCAACTGAGAATAAGCAGGGATTATGATGTTTCTTGTGAGAGCCAGGATGTTCTCAGTAGTGCTTGTGTCCTTGGCTTCTGGATCTGGATGGTAAACAAGCATACTAGGCTAGACAACCTCATCACAAGATCCCAAGTAGAATAGTAAGGTCTTTGAAGGGACTTGTAAGAAAAATAATCCAGCCTAAACAGGTTTTAGGGATGTTGCTATATCCTAACTCATTCTTTCTTTTTCTCATTCTATCTTCTCTATAGTAATTCATTGAAGTCACCATGTACAACATTAAGCCATTTAAAAATTCTGTCCCATGACAAAAGAGCTAGGGATTTTTCCTGCTACTCTCATGGCTGACATCTTAATCCATTCTAAACTTTTTCATGCTGAATAGTTTCTATTTTTTTAGAAAGTGCACCTTTCTCAGTAGCTGATGTTTTTGGATTTTAATGCTGTTATTTGGGAGTTCTTAGTTGGTTTCAGCTTCAATATTTCCCATCTTTCTCTGGTCTAGTGTTTTCCTCATGTATCTCTTACTGTAAAATTTCTAGCTTCCAATCCATGGTCACTGAGGAGTTCCAAGCTCCATGTTGAACGTGATCTTCCTGAGGCTTCTACATATACAAGAAAATAACCAGTCCTTCATATATACATCCTTGCAATAGTCTGTCTCTTAAAAAAACAAAACAAAGTTTGCTGAAGTCTTCCATATGAAAGAAAGACTGCTAGATATTGAGAATACAGAATAAGATGCCTTAGTGCCTGAAGTTTCCAAAGAACTGTTCAGAATGTGATCTAAACAGTTTCTAACACTCTAGGATTCAAATGCTGGTCTACTTTGTAAAGAGATACAAGAGGAAATAAAAGGTAGCTCTGGCTCTTCTACCTTCTTTACTAGACTCTACTCATTTCAACCATCCATTAGCGATCAACAGATGCTTACTCATTGTCAACCTATAGTCCAGATGCCTTGGCTGAGTGAGGAATTTCCTACAATCCTCAGAAAGGTCTGGGGAGAACCTACTGTCTCCAAGCCTGGCTTTACAGACATTCTAATGCCCATGGCTCTCTTGCTTAACACAATACCACTTACTAAACCTGAAAAAAGGTAGCTTCTGGGATTTTATTAATTTTCAATGAGTTTGTGTCATGAACTTTCCCCTGTTTTGTTTGCTTTGTATCCCTGCTCTTTTAATGTCTCTTATTGCCCCCACCCAGCCCTCAGCATCTGATTTATTGTTAGACTTTCTATGAACAGAGACTGCTTGGTGCCAGAATGAGCATAGACTGACACAGATCACCATGAGCTTTAATGGTAATCTCACTGTTATTAGTTGTAATCATTGCAAGGTTATTTTATTGTCTTGGTCTACAATTCGTTTATCACTAAAGTCAGAAAAAACAATTCTGTTGTAAAAATAGAGAACATGAGTTCTGTTGAGTGACTGGCACAGTGAGTGTTCTTTCTATGACTGACAAACAGCTTCTTTCCAAAACAGGGCAGGACAGTCACATAGAAGAAGGGAGCTGGCCTAGGACCGTGTTCTACTGGGTTTATTCATGCACGTCATACTAGCGAACTTTCCATGTCACTGTTAAGACATCATAGATTGATATTTCTTAGAGGAGAATTCCTCATGGTCCTAATTCCAAAACAGTTTTGGGAGGGTATACATTTATAGTAACTGACCTAGTAACATCAAAAATAAAAAAATTAAGTGTTAAAAACATAACTTTACTCCAGGTTATATATTGACAAAATTTCTTTAAGTCGAAAATATATCTTAGAAAATATCAAAAAATAGGCTATACACATTTTGACAGCAAAGCCCTGATTGTTGTGACAGTTTATTCATTGATTTCACTATTAGAGTAATTTTTTTCCAAGAGTTCTGATAAATGTTAGAATATTGTTTGAAGAACCTGGCAAGCAAAATATTATATTTAATAGATGGTAGTACTTGAGGTAAATTAATTTGTAATACTTTTGTCAGTTGATAATCATGGTATAACCTCCACCGACTACCCACTTTTGGGCAGTATAGCTTTATAAATAATGTTACTTCATAATACAATGTGGTCCCTCTTGTCTCAGTCCAGATCCATACCTTAATTTATATTGTATAAATCATAGATTCCAATTTGTTGGGTAAGGAGAAAGTTATTTTATAATTCAAAATATTAGAGTTGGAAAGTTATACTATTTTAAACACAGAAAAACAGTCTCTAATACCTTCACATCTCAATATATGTCAGATTCAAGTTTATTCTTACAACAATTTGTATTCTATATTTCTATAACTTATCTGCCCCCTTAAGAGTATGAAAACAATATATGCCTTTTGAAATAAAATAAATATTTTCTTTATCATACACCAACAAAAGTCAAGCAGTAACTTTAATCCAGTTGCTTACAAGCTAAATAGTTGTGACAGAATGGACAAGTAAATTGAAGTTCAACTTACTGAAATGATCAGTGCTGAGTTTACTCAGCTGTCGATGCTGGGTAGGTGATTCAACAGCATGCAGCTGTTCAGTCAAGTGAAAGTAGAGGAAGCAAAATATTTACAGCTCAAGGTGATATAATGATAGAATTAGTAGAATAGCCTTATACTGAAGAGAAAACATCAGTAAACTTTCACACTCTAAATTATAATCATGCTATTATGATACTAATATGTATTGGCCATGCCATTACGTATTGTGGTTATAACTTACTCTATTTTGTTATGTAAACTGCAAAGCATTATGGTAAAGTAAACTTTAACTTTCAAGGATGGGAATAGAACACCTTTTTTGTGCTTGTTATTTTAGTGCTATTTTATTTTGTGTGTTTAGTCACCATCTGAGGTTAGAACTGCCACGAAATTGCTAAGAATAATATTTTTTCTGGTTTGTTTATATAAACTAATAAAATGATGTTTGGATACAAAATTATGATGATGGCTTTGTATACCATTAGGCCTTCATATTCAAAAGGACCAAAATCAATAGTTAAAATATATTTTGGAATCTAATAATTATTAAGTAGTAGCCAGTGATACAACCCATGAATCACTTGACTTTTATTTGGAATAGGCAAGAGTATCATTGACAAACAGCACTAAACTCTGCAATAGCAACAGGTTGTAATGTCTCTGCCTTCCATGTGGTTCTAATAAACAGGAAGCATATGAAACTTAGAGAAACATGTTATACCATATGTGAAGTTAATAATCTTGAAGGGCTTTTAGGTAACATTATTTTAGAGTATGGTTCTCTATTCCCATATGTATGTCTGAACTCTGTTTCATACATACCATGTACTCATTAAATCCTATTAGCAAGTGAATGCATTTATAATTTTTTGTCAGTTTGTCAGATAGAGAAACATTGCAAGAGTTTATTA
Organism: Arvicanthis niloticus; assembly: GCF_011762505.2. NCBI lineage: Eukaryota > Metazoa > Chordata > Mammalia > Rodentia > Muridae > Arvicanthis > Arvicanthis niloticus. Next base: position 103,333,864 of record NC_047661.1, on the reverse strand, counting down.
ATTTCTTCCTGTGAGCTAGAGCTTTACAGGGTTTGAGGAACAGAAGAAAGAATAGTACATTTCCTCCAAAGAACTCTTTAGGGGAGAATTGGGTGTAAACACACATGAATGCAAAGAAATGTTATTTGTCATATTTAATATGAATAATAAGGAGAAATATCTCAGGAGATTCACAGTGTGTCTCTAAAAGAGAGTTACCTTAGAGATGCCTTTGGTAGATGCACTTGCATTTTACTGTTTGGCAAAATATATAGGTAAGGTCCTAGAGTGTCATTCATGTGGCTCATTGTTCCCATGCAGTGTATTCTAATCATTCTTACTGCTATGCTTTAAGGTTTCCTTGCTACTTTTGAAGAAACAAACATGTAATGTGATCCTTAAAAAGAGCTTTTCACTACCCAGTTTCAGTGACACATACCTATAATCCAGGCACTCAGAAAGCTGAGGCAGTAAGGCTGTGAATCTAAGGCTAGTATGGTTAACAAGGTAAGTTAAGATATTGTATAATAAATTAAAAGTAAAATTAAGTAGAGATTCCCATGAAGTTTATTAGTGACTTAAAACAAATGTGCCATTTAGTGTGAAAACGTCCATTTATTTTTTTTTACTAGTAATAAAAGTTGATAAAGGCTATTAGCTATGTGAAATTTACTAGGAAAATGGTAACTTCTCATTTAATTGCACTGAATGCGTGCATACACTATTTGTGTTGTACAGAGCACCTCAGCTCCACTTGACTGTGAGATAAAAAGTGCAGAGCACAGCAGAACTGCTGTCCTCCACAGCAACAGCACACAAAACACCATTGCTGCTTTAATGAGCAAAGTAGTTTCTCAGCAATAGTATTTATCACTTAGAGTTTCATGGGGGAGGGGGAGAGAGGGAGGGAGGGAGAAGAAGAAGGGAGAAGGAGACAGGTCCTAAGTACATAAATATAATCTGCTCAGTCTTTATAATATTACTTATATGTATGTTTTCAGGTCTGACCATGTGGCATTAGATAGCCACTTGGTGTGCTATTATTACCTGGAGAAAACTATTTCTCCAGTGTCTACTTCTTTTTTTGTTTTTGTATGTTAATTCTCAGATGGTAGAAAACATTTTATGGTTCTTAATAAATTAGCTTGAGTATAACAGTGGATTTTCTTTTGTTTAACTTTTAAATTTTATCTTATGCCTACATATTTTGCCTGTGTGTATTTATGCACACTAGATGCATGTCTGGTGTTTGTGAAGGTCAGAAGAGGGAATCATATATCCTGGAGCAGGAGACAAGATGTACAAGATGCAAAAGAAACTTGGGTATTGTGTAAGAGCAACAAGTAATCTTTACTGCTGAAGCATCTCAGAGGACATTCTTAATAGAATAGCTAGTAGATACCAGTCTTGTTTGCCTTTTTTCATTCTGGGAAGATACACATCTTCTGATGGTCCCCTTTTAGTTTCTGACTTGCATTGATCAGATGGAAAAGAGTAATGGATGGATGAGCCAGACACCATGGCTGGGAGAAGAGTCTGTAGCCAATTTAATGGTGCCTTTCTTTTGAGGTCTTTTCCTGACTAGTCTGAGATTTTCCTTGTTCGAGTCCCTCTATTCTTCATTATGTAGGATGGAATGCCATTGCTACATATTTGAATCCACTTTGAACAGATCAAAATGACACATCTGTGTGCAAGGAAGATGAGATTTTTTTATTCATATTTTGTGTAGCAGTTTAAGGGAAAGACATTAGTTTTTAAATCTTGCCATTATGGCACAAAAGTGAGATTTACCTTTATAAAAATTACTTCAGCATTTCATGTATCTTTAAAAAATACTTAAAAGAAACAAATTTTTAAACTCCAGTAGCAGTGTAGAAAGTAAAATAATATACATGGATTAAAGCAGGATGAAAACACAACAAAACAGTCAACTAACAACAACAAAAAAAAGCAACCAACCACCACCACCAAAAATACAGAAACCAGTAAGTAGAAAAAGAATATAAATTCATCATAGGAAACTGTGGTTAATCACTGAAGAATTGGCTGAGAGTCCCTCCTGTACAGCATTGTTCTTTCTTCATTATTGTCAGTAGAGAACTTTATTCTGATGATAATTTTTAAATGGTCTTTAGATTGTCTCATAGAGTATATGCTCACATCAGCATTTTATAATAAAGGCCATTGGTCAAGAATTTAAGAGATACACATCTTCTGATGGTTTCCTTTTAGTTTCCTACTTGCATTGATCAGATGGAAAAGAGTAATGGATGGATGAGCCAGACACCATGGCTGGGAGAATCTTGCATCTCTGACTGACTAGCAACCAGGATGTTTCTTTATTTATACAGATTCTACAAAAGAGACCAACTTCATTTCAAATGAAATACAGATCATATCATTTTGTTGCTAGACAGGTGTTACAAGTACAAAGAGAATAGGTATTATCAATCTCAAATTATTTTATACTATGTGAGCATTTATGACATGACATTCTATTCTTCAGGAAAGATAACCATTAAATGGATAGAAAAATATCTAAATCCATCTAGATGAGTTTCCAAGCCTTGAACAATGCACAGTGGTTGAAGTACAACTTTTGAGAGCCTGGCTTAAGAGTTTGAAAGCTCTCCCAGGCCACATGCTGACTTGTTCTAGTCATTTGTTTTCTCTTTGGTTTTAGTTAAAAGACCTCACTGGAGCTTACTAGTGTTCGTATGATTGGCAAATTTTTATGTTTTATATTAATTTTATATCATGTATATGTTACCAAATGTTGTTTTAGGCAAACTAACTTGTTATTAAGTTTTTATTTTCTGGGGACAATATCCTATGGACTACATGGAGGAGGAAACCTGTAATCTGATCTGTTGCAAAATCTCTTGTTTCTGAGTTTGCTTAGAGGCAGATGTGCCAAAAATTTTGGGATATTCAGTTGTTTTGTGTGTGTGCTTTTCACAGTGTCAATGGCAAGGGAGGCTCCCGGGTAGAGCCAGATAACATTACTTTTCTGAGAGCAGAAATAATTGTCTGAGGAAAAAACATAAATGAATCATAAGGTAAAATGTTCCCCACAAATGCAACTTGTAGAGATCAGAAACCCAAAGTTAAAGACAGCACAGTGGCAAAATCAGCATTGGGCTCAGCTTTGCTGGGCTGTGTCAACAGCTGTGCTGGTTTCACATTCTCGCTGTGTTGTACTAGTCATGGCTACACGAAAATATGCTGTTTTTCCTCCACTTGGAGAACTGTTTTATATACAGTTATTTAAATTCAATGAGCGGTGATTTATGCAGTGGGTGATGGTTCAAAATTGTGAACTACTCATTTAATGCAGTGGTGTTTTGGACCAGTGGGTTTTTAAACCACACTTGATTGGTATGCAGAGATTTTCCCAAGATGAGTTCACAGCAGAGATTATACCCAGAGGAATTAGGCATTAGGATCATTGATTCCCTCTGCCCAGGGGGCCAAAAGGTTTGTAATGATTAGCTGGGTGGTTACACTTACTGCCTTTGGAATTGTGTTATACCAAAGTGGACTATTATATCACCGGCATGGTGTCCTCTGGGACCATTGCAGTTCAACATCCAAACCCTTATTTTGTATGATAGATATTTTAAAAACATACATTCTTTGAAACATTCTCATTGTTGCTACCTATTACAAATATATAAAGTCGTTTTTACATTAAAATATATGCTCTTAACTTTTAATGAAAAGCATACCTAATACTATGATTGGATTTTTTTTTTTTTAGTTCTATAACAGTTGTTGTCCTGTTGTGGTACTTTCTACTTCTGTTAGTAGAGTTTTAAATCTATTTTGAGGATTACTCAGTTTTCAGAAAGTATTTGTCAAGTAAGGGGGTCCAGAATGAACTCATTTAATAAATTCAGGGATTTTTTTAACTTTAAATTCTCTATAAACTGCTTTTTAACTAGTCATGCTTATTTCTTTCTTTGGTATATTAAAACAGTTTTCATGGATATGTGCATTTTCTTTCTGTTCTACAACTCTTCCTACAGTTGTACATTGTACATACTTTTCTTCTCTGAATAGTTTTTTTTTTTTTAAAAAAAATCTTCTACCACCACTTCTATTCTAGTGGCATAAATTTCCCTGCTTAAAATGAACCTCTCTGAAACTTGTAAATTTGTTTATCCTGAGAGCTATTCCTCTGTCAGAACTTGACAAGACTTTTAGATCTTTACTCACTTATATTTTTATCATAGATATTAATTAAGAAGAGAATGATGCTTATTCTTTTTCTTCTAATTTTACATTCTAGTGGATGCTCTTCTGAAATAAGATATATCAGGAAATTTTATGAACATTTAGAGCTATAGAGATTTTCAAGTTTTGATTGATTTAAACCTGTCTTAAATGAGAATATTTAAAATGTTCTAGAAATGTTGCTAAAGCTGTTTTTCTCTAGTCACATTTCTTAGGTACCAATGATGCCAATTCATTTCTTGGGAAATGTGACACAATTTCAAGATCAGAAACAATTAAAGATAAATGCATAGGTACATAGATATAAAATGTCTGTTCTCCCATTGTAATGCTCCAATTGGGAGTAAGCATGCCTCAGCTCAGCAGTTACCCTCAGATGCTCACTGCTAAAGAAGGAATTTGTCTAGCGATGCAGAGAATGCATTTGTCACTGGTGCCTTGAAATGTGGTAGAGAGAACATGATTTGGTGTCTAAATATTCACCTCTCGTGTCCTTTGAATTACCAGTTAACTTCCAATAGTACCTAAAATGCTAGAGCATAATTTAAATTATCTTAAATTACCAGATATAGCAGTATTATATGGGGAAAGTGCATTTTGATTTCTGGGGGCGGGGGGAGGGAAGCTACAAGTAGAACTTTAGAATGAATTCCTTAATTAGTTGGTAATATATATCCTTCTACAAAAATAGATGTTCTATATATGAGTTAAGAAAATATAAGACAAAAGACACATTTTGGATGAAATTTATTCTTGATGCCTTGAGTTCAAGGAAAATATAGTCTCCGAAAGGATATGATGTATGTAAATACTATATAAGCAGTTCATGACTGAATAGTGTCATAGATATATGTAGCAAAGAGGGTAACTGAAGAATACATGATTAATCTTGGCAAAATCAGGTCAGGACCAATGCAGTATGTAGCATGAGAGCTAACCTTGAATGATTTGTTGAATCTGGATAGATGAAAGTCCTCTCATGTGCAGAGAAGCTGTGAGCAGAGCACCCAAGTGAGCAAAACCAGAATAAGCTAAGAGAGTGTATGGTATGTAGAATAAGGAGTGCAGATTGCGACACTTGGATGGACTGTCAGAGTTTTAAGTGTTCTTAAGAAGTAAAAAGAAGTATTGAGAACTTCAGCATCAGGTGGGGATTAAAGACTGAGTAAAACTTGAATACAGTGTTTTAGATTGGGAAGTGAACTTTCATGAGAAGGCCCAGGAATAAGTTAAGGAAATAGGTGACCCCACCCATCATTATCATCTACTCAAAGATTTCTCACATATACTTCTCTGTCTTCCCTATGGTATGCACAGAATGATTTGGTCATGGAATATAAGAGACCAGTTCGCATTTTAGTGCTATAGAATTGGCAGTGTAGTGCATACTGCTTGGTTGTTCTTTCCAGCCATTTACCTAAGGCATCTAGCATTGCTGGTTGGGGTTACAGTAATGTTAGATAACTGAAGTTCATTCTTCATTTATATAGCCATGACTGAATGCAGATAGAATTAGTTTCTTCACCTGATCATCCTATTATTTTTCCAATAGAGTGAGATTTACTATTTTCTGTACATAAGGTTATACATGGAAGAATATACAGTCTTAGCAGGCTGTTACTGTGGTTCAGCATGTTTCTACCCAAGGCACACATGCTTTTCCTGAGATGACCAGCTAATATTTCTGAGATCAATGTACCATTACTTCTGGGTCATTAACTTTATTGTATAAGATAGTTTACTTCCTGTATAATTGGAGAAAGCTATTATCTACGTGAGGAGTAAGAGGGAGAAGGGCATATATTACTTTGTCACTCGTGCCAAAAAGGGAACCAAAGCTTTCTCGAGCTTTCTTCAGTTTATTCAATGTTCAGCTGATTAGACAGAAACACTGGGGATAGTGGAAATGTCCATGAAGCCTCTGTATAGCAGAAGATGGACTATTTCATAAAGCATTTGAGAGCAACTGGCTTAAGTGTTACTGCCAACCTGGAAAGATCTGTTTGAGTAACTTACCTTGGTAATTTTGTGTTAGACTCGTTTTAAACAAGTTCTCACTTTTCTGTTTTCCTCTCTACTGGCTTATAATTTAGAAACAGTAAATACCAATGCCATAATACTAGAAAAAGAATTTCCAATATTTATGATGAAGCTGTTATGCTTCCGGTGTGTTTTTACTATTTTATTTAATTTAATTCGAAATGTGTTTCTAATGGCTTCTAGAAAGATTTAGCCTACAACCTGAAATAGATTGTCATCAAATTATTTCTCTGGCAGTACAACTCTGAAATCAGTAGAAAACTAAGATACACCCCCAGGTGTTTAACGTAAATGAGCTTTCTACAATTAAAATTTGTTATTTCCAAGGAATCCACTTGGGTCAGCACAGGGAGTAATACAGCAAAGGCAGTGTTAATTCCCAGTGGTGAAGGCCAGGAATCTGGGTTGGACTTTGAACTCCCAGGCAGGAAACTATATCTTGCTCTTTTATATTCCTGGCGTATAGTCTTACACACATAAAATGTGGCTAGTACAAGTTTGTTTAACAGTGATTGCATCATTGATGAAATGAATATGCCTGGAGAGCAAATAAAGGCACTGTATCCTTTCCCTTTAGACTATAAATGATACACATGTCCGTGGTTTTACAGCGTAATTTTGCTGTTTAGCGTGACAGATTAAGGAATGTGTTTTGGGCTTCAGAGCTGTACTCTGCACTCATTTAGGAAGAAAGGTACCTCCTATGCATCTTAGACTTCTCTCTTGTGCACATGCTCATTTCAAATCTGTTTCCAGATCACTAGCCTTCTTACATCTCTGGATTCCTCGTTTACTCCTGTAACACAAGAAAGATTTACATACCATTTTGAGAGACTTTCTTTTCTAGTCTGTTTCTTTTGTTTGCTTGGTATCTGTTCTTTTGTTTACCCAGCGTACTTTCCACAGCATCTCAGCACCTTGCTGTGCTCATATCCTTGGGATGTCAGAAATGCTTGTCTGCAGTTTGTTGAAGGTCTAAAGAACCTTGAAAAACTAGCTTTCCTCAAAAGGTTTCAAATTTTGCTTACTTCTAATTGTAACTGTGCTGGTAAAAATTAAAAGCCTACTGGAAAGGAAAAAAGATACTTCAGTATCTTGGTGGGAATGAATGAGTCTTTCAGGGGTTTTCATTCTCCCGAATGTTCAGTGTTAGGAAGACTTAGCCATCGCCTTGACATTGATCTCTCTAATACATCTTTAAGTTAGTTGTTGCTTAAATTCCTGGAGAAACCTGGAAAGCATTTGAATTTTTTAGAAAACTTAACAACTTTATACTGTATAAAAAACATTGTACTATTTTTCCTTTATGTGTTTATTATAACTATTTCTATTCTGAGGAATATATTAAGAGGACTGTCTTTTTTATCTTTTCTTTCCTTGAGATGCATGTCTTTTTATTCCCTTAATTTTTACATCAGTAGACATCTCAGCTAGGAAAAAATTAAGCTTGTTTTTAGCTGACAGAGTACTTTAAAAATATGTGATCCCATTTGATCTCCATGTCCTGTGATGTGTTACCTTTATTTATGGAGGTGAAGAAGTCAGGCTTCTAGTGACTTAACTGATATCCCATAGCGAGTGGTGGAAATGGGCTTTGAGGAAAATTTGGTCCCAAGCTTCTCTATGTTGTATGTACTTAACAGTGCTGGTATATGGAGATCAGAGATTGACATCCGGTGCCTTTTATTTTATAATACATGGTCTCTTAGAGATACAGAGCTAAGAGATCACCATCTTGGCAAGGCTCACTGCCATGATTTGCCTGCCTCCTTCCCCTAGCTCTGGCTTCAATGCCAGGTCCAGACATGTCTGACTTTTGCATGGGTGCAGAGACTCTAAACTCAGTTCCTCATGCAGCAAACACTTTATCTCACACTCTCTACCTAGCCCTAACTTTTATTTTTTATTGATAATTTTTATTTAGTAAATTTTGTTAAGCTGTTTTGGTAATATTCAAAAATTGTATGATGCCTGAAGCTCTTTTTAAAAAGATTTTGTATCAAAATATTTGCTGTTATTCTAGTTGCTGAATTTTACAAAATAAATATTTCAATTATTTACAGCCCACCTGTTTTAAGCAGAACATTCTTTATATCAAACATGGTAAAAAGAGAGGAAAAAAGCCCTATTGATGTTGGTGTTGGTAACAACAAAAGTGCCCTCGGCTCCCTCCCTCTTTTCTTCTATTGCCATCTTTGTGTAGGACTCTCTCACAGTCTAGGCATTCTTTCCCTCAGAATGCATGGGGCTGACAAAGGATGCCTTGTTAAAGTTTTCCTGCCTGTGCTAACCCTCTCTCCAGGCTCCCAGTTTTGGGTGGAGAAAGAGGTATAGGCTTGGATCAATGGGTTCCAGCAGGACTTACCTAGAGCTACCTACTACAACCCAGTTTGTTCCCAGTTATCAGACATGAATATCCTTTCTAAGTTTGGAAGATTGTGATACCATCAGAATGAAGCCTTGGGGAAGATGGAGGCAGAACTGCACCATCCAATCTTCAGTTAGTCTTCTGGTTCAGGAACAGTTATCTGGGAGGTTATTTTTTTTAATTTTATTTATTTATTTATTTATTTTATATATTTGATAAGTATACTGTAGCTGTCTTCAGACACACCAGAAGAGGATGTTGGATCCCATTACAGATGGTTGTGAGCCACCATGTGCTTGCTGGGAATTGAACTCAGGACCTCTATAAGAGTAGTCAGTGCTCTTAACCACTGAGCCATCTCTCCAGACCCCAATCTGGGGATTTAAATGATCTAAAATTAATAGAAGTCTTCTGTTTGCTTTTGGATAGAGAGTAAACATTAATTATTCAGTAATGGTCTCTGAAAAGTTATAGAACTAGCTAGAATTTTATACTGTCCATTATTTCTCAACATCCATCATGTAGAAGTACTACCGAAAAATACTGAAATTGTTATACTTTTAGATCACTACTCTGTTATATTCTTTAATTCCCATTATACCTAGTCTCCTGTCACAGAGTCCAGGTACTGTACTCCTCCATGCTAAACAGCACTACATAGAGTGTGTGGACTAGTAAGAGGACAGCATAAACAACTACCTGCTTTCTGTTTCCTATGGCCAAGTCACGTCATTAGGTATATAATTGATCCAGAAAACGGAATCTGGCAGATAGAAAAGAAATCACTACCTAGTTATATTGTAGCTGTTAAGGAAGGAAGATACTTTAACATACAGAAATGATTACTATAAATGTCAAACATAAATACTTTCCTTATGTTTCCTTTATTGTATAAGATTGAAGGAAACTTACTTAATGCTGCAAGAAGACAATATGATTACTTTTATTTTGAGGTTTTCTTTCCAAAATGTTCATATACAGAGGGAGAAAAGAGAGGGAGAGAAGGGGTAGCACAGATATGGCAATTAAATTGTGTAAACATGAAAGTATTTATCCACATATACCGGGGTAACATCTAATATCTGTGTTACTGTGCTTATGTAGAATATTTGATGCATTGTTTTGATCACTGGCTTTAATTTCTATTTAGATGATTGGAAAGCTATTCCCCTGGGAGGTTGATTCCCAGAACCCTTAGGTATGCATATCAGTCTTGGACATGGTGATGTTTGAAGCCAAGCAGCTCTGTTCTATGCCTGCCATGCCACCTGGTGGTATAAAGTAGAGTGCTGTACTGACAGCTGAATATAAAGGAATTGTTAGGATTTCTAAATTTACATTTTGTGTGAAATGGAATACTTATTCTATGCATATGTGGGTAAATATCCATAATGCATACAAGTAACATTGTTTGGAGTTTTAAAAGTAATTAAAATATATCAAATGTTTAAAAAGTAACCTAATTGCAAAATAAATGCAATGAGAAAATTCGAACCATGCAAACATTAAAGTAGATTATAAAATAACAATAAATTTCAGAATTTGCAGGGATGACAGATAAGTGGAACAGTAGAATTTAGAAAGCAACTAAGGTGATGACCATTTGAATCCCTGAGGAGGTAGTGACCGTTTGAATCATTGAGGAGATGAAATATTCAATACATTGTACTAAGCAAGCAGACTAGCTGGATGATTAAAAATAATGGTGAAGGCAGGCATGATGGTGCACTTGGGAGGCACATCTCCCCGGCCTCTTATTTTGTTTTCTGAAGTTTTAACATTCTTTTAATATTTCATAAATTCTCTCTGAAAATGTACTGATACAAAAATTTAATTTTTTATAAAAATTGGCATCACTTTAACATTAATATTTACTACTCAGGCATATTATTACTCTTTTTAGTCACATATTTTTGTCCCTTATTAAAGTTTTCATGTTTTTTTTCTTCAAGCGTTTTTTAAACATTTCAGTTTAGTTTCTTCTTATATATTATTGATATTGTACTACAAATAGATGAACTATTAGTAAATTTTTGTTGATTTGGTATTTTCTTAGAAGGAGGAAGGAAGTTTTTAAGTACTTTCAGATTTTAAAATAATAAATTTTGCACTCATTTGTTTTTATATTACACATGTTATTCTGACATTAATTTTCTTAAAAGAATCTTCACAGAATCATTGAATTGTATCATTGATGAATTCTTATGTTCTGGAGTATATTGTCAATGTATACATAGAAGAGGTTTTAGCTAGAGCTTCCCAACCCATTGGAGATAAAGACACCTTTTTTCTTCATGAAATCCCAGTTTATGTCTTTGCTGTGGGCTTAGCAGCCTTAACCCCTCTGTCACTTCTAACTCAAATGTGTTTCCTGCATGTCTTTCTAGCCAGATCCAAGTTTCAGTCCCTTCAGTGTCCCCATTGTGCATCTGTCAAGTCAATATTCTTTGCACTTGTGAGGATCAGAAACCATGGGGAAAGGAGGGTTCCGTCAAGTAGAAGACAGGTGTCTACTCATTCCTCATCTGTACTCAGGACATTCTTTTGTGTGTGTTTCATTTCACTTCATGCCAAATAAAAACTGGAGAAGTGTTTTTAAACACTTAATTAAACTAAAGTTTACTAAAACTCTGGGATGTTTCACATCTTTGTGAAAGAAATGACATCATTTCTGTGAAGCTTCCTGCATCTGAATAAACTTTTTCCAAATAGTATTGATCCTAAAGTTGAATGGTTGTTGGTAACTTACATGAAGGCAAGATAGGGAAAAAGATGCCATGTTTCCTGCATTCTCTATGAAGCATTTGTACATGTCTCAGATACGTCTGCCTCAGAACTGTGCATAAAATTTAAATTATAAATAGATTTGCTTCTCATTCTTACTTAGAATCTAGAGATATCATGCTTAAGTTTTCATCATGTGAAATAAGGCTTGGTAAATGTAATAAAATGATAGTTTTAATTTAAAATTGATGTAGGCTCTGTTTCTTTTATACAATTATAAATCAAGATTCCTAGAAAATAATGCTAAGCTAGGTTTCTATCCAACAATCAAAATGGGCTTACTTCACTGGCTACAGAGCTCTACCATCTTACCATTCACTTTTCCTCTTACAGTGTTTTAGTTCCCTAATTCATTTGGGATATAAACTGTGGTACTTCCCTTCCTTCTCTAGGAATGAAATGTCATAAAGCACCTTTATACAAGTATCATTAAATAAAGAAAACATATGTCACATGTTTATATAGGCAAGATGAACTGTAGTGCCAGTGTGACATGATTCTTACCGTGTAGTACTCCTTGGCTGTGGCTCAGCGTGTTCTAAAAAGTGGTATGAAACTGTAAAACCACAGCAACATAGGACAGCAATCCACTGATACTGAACAGAAAGCCAGGGTCTTTGTAATGGCATTGGCAGCAGGCTCTGCACCACAAATACTACTACAAAACTCAGTCACATGCTGTTTGATGACTTCCAGAGGTGTACCATTCATTAGACATCAGGGTTGTCCTTAAGGGAGTTTTGTTTCCTCAAATGTTGCTGGACCCATTACTGTTCAAAAGTAAACAACTTCTACATCTTTGAGCAAGATTCATTTCACCTGGAAGACCTGGCATTAACCTAGAACTTGTGCTTACAGAATGCAACTGATAAGAGTGGTACCCATGTAGAAGTCTGCTTTCATTTTTGTGCATATCATCCACTCCAAAGTTTAAAAGACTCACTGAGGAGTATAGCTGAAGTGGTTGGCACATAGTCAGTCTGAATCCGTTGCTCATATTCCCACATTTCTAAACAGGGATGGATCAACTATTAGAATGTTCTGACTTTTGAGATCTGATACTCTCTCTCTTAGCTATTGTTTTTTTGAATTGATACCCAGTGAAGAAGGACAGAGAGAGAGAGGGAGAAAGGAAGAGAGAGAGAGAGAAAGAGAGAGAGACACAGAGAGAGAGAGAGAGAGGAAGAAAGAGAAACAGAGAGACGCAGAGAGAGAAACACACAGAGAGAAACAGAGAGAGAGAGAGAGAGAGAGAGAACAAAAACATATGCCACCCTAGTTCAATGAGTATTTTTTGAAGAAAGACTTTTTAAATTTTTATTCATTTTATGTCTATGAGTGTTTTTCTTACATGTATGTATACACAGTGTGCACATACATGTTATGGGCATAGATCAGAAAGGATTGCCATGTTCCTAGAAACTATAGTTACAGACAGTTGTATGTGTGTATTGGAAACTGAACCCAAGTTCTCTGAAAGAGTGTTAAGTGTCATTAATAACTGAAAAAATTTTCTGTCCCCTGACATAAACCTTTTAATGCAGTTTGTAGTTGTAGAGGAAAATCCCATGTGCTGTTATTACTTTTTTGTTGTTTGTTTAAGGAAATTATATGAAGACTTTTCAAAGTGCTTTTTTGATGGGACTCACTTGTATTGGTCTTCATAAAGTTGTTTTCCATGTTTCTGTTACAGGATCTGCAGAGGTGGGTAAATGGTGCTCAGGAACATGGCTTTGTCCTAGTGTCTTTTGGAGCTGGTGTCAAGTATCTGTCAGAAGATATTGCTAACAAACTGGCAGGAGCTCTGGGGAGATTGCCTCAAAAAGTGATTTGGAGGTAAGGTCATGATAATTCAGATTGTTTTTTAACTGTTGAAACCCTGTAGCTCCTTATTTAATTTTCACGTCCTTGTAAAGCATGGCACATTGATTCACTAGCTAGATGACCTTGGGGCTTTATTTTGTTTCTACTGCATTGAAATCCAAAACTTATTCATAAAGGTCTATAATTGGTAAAGCAACTGCATAGAATGTATTCAGAATATATTGTAGAATGAGATATTCTATGTTGGACTCAGTTTTATGTTTTCTCCAGCTTAACTCTCCCCCTTATTTTTCCTTAATTTTAAAATTTAGTTGTAATTACATTCCTGTCTATATATTTTTTTTCAAATTAGTTTGGAATAAGGTAGTTAATGATGAGTCAGTAAACAACATGAATGCTTCATTAATCCAGGTACTTTGTACTCTCCCATTAGTTTTTTCTAGACTCTTAATTTAAGAGACTGAGCTTCTAAAACTCATAGTCCCTTACCAGCTAATTAATATTGGTTAAGATAAACTCTGAGCTATATTCCAGTTTCCACTGAAGGCCCTGCAGCATGGAATCAAGCCTGTATACGCCATTGAGCATGCATTTATTTTCAGTCTCGGAGGTCAGGGGATATATTAGTGAATACAACTCCACAGAAAGGAAAAAGTGTCTCCTAAGACATTATATATACTTTGAATTGTCTAGGTTTTATAACACTGCATAAGGCTGGGCTAGGAAATGTGCACTGACTTTATTCTGAGCAGAACCTCCCCCTTCTTACTTTAGTTCCATTGGGATTTCTCTATCAGGCTTGATAATTAATTCAGGGCATCCTTGTACCTTATTGAGGACTCTTATCCTCCTCATAACTGGGAAGCACATTTGAGGTTCACCGCATAGGAAACAGCCTAACTATGTGCTTTGCTCTGCCAGTCTCTCTGGACCAAAGGGAATGAAGCATATTTTCTGCTGCCTTTCAGTGTTGGCGTTGGTTTGCAAGGATGAAAGTTAGTGACAGCTTAGTGGGGGTTGTTTCTCTTCTTTTTGGGTACTTGTATAGAATTAAATTTAGCAAATATTCATTTGGATCCCCACATCTCTTATATATGTATTTAGAATTATTAGAAGAGTAGACTTTATTTTAAAAATTATAGCTTATCTGTCTGTATGTGGAATATTTCTATTGATACTAAACCAAACTTTACTCAGAAGAATATCAGTAATTTATCACATAATATATCACTCATAAGTCTACAAAATTAATGCGTGTTATAAAGCTTCATTTCTGAAAGACTCATTGTCTGGTATCTATTTTAGATTTTCTGGAACCAAACCAAAGAACCTAGGAAACAACACTAAGCTTATAGAATGGTTGCCTCAAAACGACCTGCTTGGTAAGTCAGTAACTGCACTTACTTGACTGATACATGAACATGATGTTAGTACAGGAGTGATTTGGAAAGTGTGTATGGTGTCATTCTTACCTACTACTTCAATTCTCAAAAATCAGACCACTTGATCATTTGCCTTAATTATTCCTAAATTACTACATAGTTTTGATACAAAAACATTCATTTTAAATTTTTATTTTATTGTGATTTTGGTCTTTTACACAAATTTAAAATAATATTGATTACATGCTTATCTTTTAAGTATGCCTAAGTATAAATTACCTTACTTTGTTTAATGAGTACAGACAGTAAAAATGAAAATTTGTATTAAATTTATTCATTAAATGCCATGTCAGCCCTTACTGTGTAATAAAAAAATGATAAGAAAGATGTTGATCTGAACAGTATTGACTCACACTTATGCATAATTAATACTGAATATCAAATAAAGTAACTTATTTTAAAATTATCTTAAAATGCTATTAACAACCTTAAAAATACTTTAAACTATTTTGAAATATACTTCCTAGATGCTACAATGGTCTTAAGAGCAAGATACTTTTAAATTTATTATTATTATTATTATTATTATTATTATTATTATTATTATTATTTTAAAAACAGTTTAGTACTTGTACTCAACTATATAGCTTTGAAGTCTTGCCTCTAGCTCCCAAGTACTAGAATTATAGTTGTATACCACCAAATAAATAATTGGAGTGTGTGTGTTCAGTCACTGAGGATTGAATATAAGACCTCACATGATTAGCAAGGACTCTACCACGTCTCCACTTACAAGTCCAGATATTTCAATTTTTCACTGTAAAATGGTGAAAAACTTTTTTTGTTTTGTTTTGTTTTTTCGAGACAAGGTTTCTCTGTGTAACCCTGGCTGTCCTGGAACTCACTCTGTAGACCAGGCTGGCCTTGAACTCAGAAATCCACCTGCCTCTGCCTCCCAAGTGCTGGGATTAAAGGCGTGCGCCACCACTGCCTGGCGGTGAGAAACTTTTATATATACTTCCTTTCTATCGAACTCATTCTAAACCTAATAAATGAAACTGAGCAAAAATGAACACAAGTTTCTTTTCCCAATACTTTCATTCTTTCCCTTCTCTTTTCTATGTCTTTGTTATTGTGACTTTAGAATCTATATAATGTAGGAAGAAGCAAGTAAAAAAAAGATCCATAGCAAAGCTAGCATCAGCTAGCTCGGGGCAAGAGTGTGATGCTTTTACCTAGGAACATCTGACCTTTCCATGTGGAACCAACAGCAAACCACAGCTGTTTAATTCCTGTGAGAAAGACCTCCTCAAAGTTCCCCAGCTTCTCCTTGTCTCAGAGTTGACTTTTCCAAGAATAGTCCTTTCATAATACTCTGAGCAACACCTCTGCAGGTGCTGTGATGAATCTGTAGTCAAAGATTCATTCAGGACTAGAAGTAGGCACTAAACTGCTGTCTTCTCCCTTCACCCTTAGTCCCCCTTTTATTTATGAGCCAGCTCTGCTTGTTGTTTGGTAGTACAGGGTTTCTTCAAATAGGAATCCTGCTACTAAAACTACTTTCAAATCTAATCCTTCATCTGAGGTAAGAGTTAGGTACTTTCTATAGAGCACTAAGAGAGACAAATGCACTGAAAGCCTATTAGTATGACAGCTTGTACACAGTTTTGTACCTGGTAAGTGTATTTAATAGATTTGAATTTCTGCACCCTATAATTATTTACTGGCCAACAACACATTTCCTGAGCACACATTTTTCTTCTCTTATTATGCAAATTTTTCATCTCTGTAATGAAATACAGCCCACTTACTAGAAGGAATACCTCATTAAAATTTTGACCAGCTAACTTTTCCATTCCTATGACACCTAAATACTACAATACTACATCTCTTATAGTTGATGTCCTCGCTTTCTGTTCATTTTTAGCAATTAGAGTGTGTGTTGCTAGTCATGTGAAATCTGGGCTTGAGAGAATGTCTTATATTTCATAATTAATGTTATGTGTTTAAATTACCTAAAATGGCTTTCAGGTGATATATGTAAGAATCATTTTAATTGGTATAAAGAATGGATCAATGAAATTGCACTTGTAACTTACTATTGTGTTGTTCTTGTAAGAAGTTGTGGATAAATCTGGAGTAATAATATAAGTTGTTTCCTTTTTATCTTTCAGGTCATTCAAACATCAGAGCCTTCTTAAGCCATGGTGGTTTGAACAGTATATTTGAAACTATGTATCATGGTGTGCCTGTAGTGGGAATCCCACTTTTTGGAGACCATTATGATACTATGACTAGAGTACAGGCGAAAGGCATGGGGATTTTGTTAGAATGGAATACAGTTACTGAAGGAGAGCTGTATGATGCACTGGTGAAAGTTATCAATAATCCCAGGTAAGGTTTAAGCTCATATAAGGCAGATAGATAATAGTATGTGTATATACATTATCACATTTATCCACATACATGCATATATTTAATTATACAGTATATTGGCAGTAAGATTTCTGTAATTCCAGCATGGACAGTGATATGTCTTATATCATTGTTATTTCTTATGTTTGTTTTCCTAAAATTTGAAGTTGCATGTAACAGTCATTTAGCCATCCATGATGTGACCCTGAGGTTTTTGTCACCAACATTTGTCAGACAGAGAAACAAAGGTGGGAACAATCATTTGGATCTCTCTGGTGTGTCAGACTTTGTATCTGTTATTTACCTTCAATACCCATTGCACTGGTTACATCTGTCATAGCTGTGACCAAGTCCTTGACAGGATGTGACATGGAAGAGGAAGGATTGATTTTAGCCCTTGATTATAACCTGCTGGCAGTGAGGAAGGCCTGACTGCAGGAGTGCCTACAGCTGTGGTCATGGGAGCTTCCTCACGTCTTGATAGGAAAGCAGCTTGAGAATAGTGCCACCATTCTGACTTTTTGCTTTTTCCTTAGCCCAAGTCCCCAGCCATAGAACAGTGCTATCATATTAATAGTTTGCCTCCTCAGTTGCCTCCTGGAACTGTTCTCACACACATACACAGAAGTATATTTTTCCGGGAATGTAAATCTACACAAGCTGACAGTGCTGATCAGCCATCACTGGCTGCTGCCTTGTGTCAGAGGTTTTGCTATCACTAGAAATGAGGCAGTTGAAACTCAAAGAACATCAGTAATTTGCCCATGGTCACACAGCTATTCAAACACGAACAGAAGACAGACCTATCTACTTCTTACTCAGAACTCTCCACCCTGCCTGGCTTTCCCAGAACTAGCTGTTGCTGAGATGTATTTGCTCATGTGAGTGATGAATTAGAATCTTTATTTTGCCTTTTAAATTCTTGATGTGTCCTCAGTTAACCCACTTCACAAGTGAGTCTCAGTGGGCAGCTGGCCTGGGTACTTTTAAACAAAGCAGTGATTTTCTTCATTTAAAGGCATGATGTTTGGTTTATCATGTTCTTCAAATGGCATTAAATAACTGAAGAGCTCAATCTAATTTCTGTTTATACCTAGGTTATGTGGCTGAACACTGTGCTGAGAGTCATTGCTATATTATATTATGTTATATTATATTATAAGAAATGTCAATGGAAAAGTGGCTGCTTAAAAAAATAGTGAAGCTTACATAGAAAATTATTGATTCATCCCAAGTTCATTATGCTGCCTTTTGTAGGCTTAGAGATGGCCCTCATCTATTAGCTAGTGTCTTGGGCACAAATATGGCACACAGAACAGTATGTTCTGTGCCTCAGGCACCTGCATGCTACCCCTTCTATAATATTTAATTTCTCTTGTTAGATCCCATGCATTTTGAGGCATGAATGTTCTTAGGAAAATATTTTTACATAGACCTTCAGAAACTAAAGGAATGATTCAGGATGGTAAAATTAGAGAGCTATTAACTTTGGGTCATTATAGAAGAACAATTACAAAAAATTGTTTAGCAAGGTAATTTGTTTTGATTGTGGAACTAGAGATTGAGCCCAGGGCCATGCACATGGCAGGCAAGCACTCTTCAGTGAGCTCTGGTCCCAGCTTAGTTTGTTAGCAGTGTTTTCTGAGGTGTGAGCCAGCATGGATTAGAGAAGGATCAGGCTGAACTCATTACATTACACTGAAATCCTACCCACAGTCCTGAAGTACACATAGATACGTTATTTTGCCATTCCCTAAAAGTCATTATATAAACTCAAGAAATTTACCTAAAGTACATGACAAATGCTCCACTTCTGATGTGAAATCATTTTAAAGGCTAAATTTGCCACATGAACATTATATTCACGATACTCTAGTTTAAGCCAAGTAATCAATGTTGCTAAACAAAGGTTTTTTGTTGTTGTTGTTGCTGTTGGCTGGTTGGTTGGTTGGTTTTACCTTTTTAAACGTAAAACCTACATGCTCTTATTATAGTCCTACTTCCTTTACTAGAGCCTTGGTTTGGCTTAATGAAAACCCATTGCCTTCTTATAAGGAAACCAGTAAACGAAGGGTAACTTATCCTTATAGCACTACTTACCTAACTCATGGTCAGCTTTTACTATGGAAGGGTTTTTTTTTTTTCATAAATTTATAAAAGATAATGTGGTTTAATTATAATCAAGAAGGAAAATGTGTAAAATATTCTACTTCATATTTCTGTTTTAAGGAAAATCATTTATCTATATATCTTTTATTTTTTTAAATAAAATAGAGTAAGAAGAAGTCTTTCACTTTCTTTTGCCATCATCCAGAAAATGTGATATAATGTAATACAAGATGTGGGTGGGCTCATAAAATTTGGGTGAAAATTTTAAGTTATTTTCATCAGGATTTGTTATATTTATAGCAGAGTAAATGTGCCTTTAAAAGCTCATAGCATGGATATAGAAAAAGCCTACAAGGGATTATCATGGCTAGCTACTGACCCCAGACCTAATTTCCTTCCATTCATTTCCCTAACTTGTTATCATGTGTATTACAGGCCAATTATTTAAAGCTACAGCTACATCATAAAAGGAACATTGCATCAATTCATATAGCACTGTACACTGTAGAAGTGCAATCATAGCATAGCTTGTCCTGTGCTCTGGATTCTCCTTTCATCACACCCCATGCTGTTACATTATGGCTAGTGTTCTGCACCTCGGGATACTTTCTGTTCACTAGATCTGCCATAGTCCTGCAGCTTGCTAGCATTGTAATTGCTTCTGACTTCCCTTTACTTACTTTCTCATTTAATCAAGCATCTTAACCAACTCATACCAACTCTTTCACTCTAACTTCGCCTTGCCTAATCGGATTGGCCTGACTCTCATCTCTACTGCTCCTATGGTCTTTGTCATGCACCTCTTACCATCAAGATCTTCTCTGGTAAACTAGCCATTCCTATGATAATGACCATTTGGTTCTATGATTTAAGCTCATAATTTGTTGTTCAGTATAACCTTGAATGATTTGACCAGACACTCGTGTACTACACACTGCTTGTGAATGAGTTTACCCTTGGAGTGCAGCTCCTCTCCTACCTTTCCAGTTCTTTGCACACTTCCTTTAGCATGCCAGGGCTTCACATATGCCTAAGTTTTTCTTCCATGGTAAGACTCCATGTAAGACTCATGTCTTCTGTGATATTTTTATTTTCTTGAAGTAGAACTTAATTCTTTTTTCTAAGAGTAGACCATAGACATCCGTCAGATTGTCTCACAAATGTTCAGTTCAATTATGCAGTTTAAAAAAAATTCTCCAACATAGCATTTTAAATTAATTATTTAGAAATTTCATGCATTTTTAAATTAAAATTAAAGTTTTACATTTTATGTATCACTTTACCACTTTACCTGTCTTTTGTTTTGGTTTGGTTTGGTTTGGTTTTTTTTTTTGGTTTTTTGAGACAGAGTTTTTCTGTGGAGCTCTGGCTGTCCTGGAACTCATTCTGTAGACCAGGCTGGCCTTGAACTCAGAAATCCACCTACCTCTGCCTCCCAAGTGCTGGGATTAAAGGCGTGCGCCACCACTGCCCAGCCACCTGTCTTTCTTTTTAATCAGCCACTTATGAAACGGCTTATAATCATGTACATCCTTGCCAACATTCATCTGTACTACATACATCATATTGTCTTGCACCTCAACCCCTTTTCTTCTGTATAAAATAACATTCCCACACAATTATTATGGTTTTAAGTTAATGAACTGAATGACACTACTTTTTGTTTTTAAGAACTGGTAGGAAAAGTGTTCCTGCTTTTCTCTATCCTTTTTGTAGAATTTTAAAGTGTCTCTTCTGAAGAGATACTTTACTTAACAGCTTTTAGATGCATCTGCTGGGGAGAGTGTATAATGTGGTGTGGGAACGGTGTGGGTTAGAACATATAAATCTGCCTCTCATCTGTGGAATGATTTCATGTTACTAGGTTTGCTTGTTCTCACCAGCTTGAAATATATGAGATGTTGTAAGTATTTAAAGCATTTGACCCAGTACCTGGAGCACACTTACATGCTTAGACCGGAGTATCAGTCATTTTCCACATTTCTAAATTGAGATATCTATCAGTACAGAACCTGTGTATACATGATCATATGTTTGTCCCCACCACAGTTATCGACAGAGGGCTCAGAAGTTATCAGAAATCCATAAGGATCAACCCGGCCACCCTGTCAATCGGACGACCTATTGGATAGACTACATTCTTCGCCATGATGGAGCCCATCACCTCCGTTCGGCTGTCCATCAGATCTCTTTCTGTCAGTACTTTCTATTGGATATTGCCTTTGTGCTTCTGCTTGGTGCTGCCTTGCTCTACTTCATATTGTCCTATGTGACAAAGTTTATCTATAGAAAAGTCAAAAGTCTATGGTCTGGAAATAAGCATAGCACAGTTAATGGACATTACCAAAATGGAATCCCCAATGGCAAATACAAAGGAAACTGTCATATTAAACATGAAAAGAAGGTAAAATGAGCCAACAGCCCAGGTGATGGGATCAAGTTTGTAGTGCTATTCTTTAGTCTAACAGCTACTAAAAGTAAATGTCAGCAAACAATCCTAACACGCCCTCATCAGATCTTATTAATGAAATTTCATGGATAAAATGTCTGTAAAGAGCACAACCCTAAATGCAGAAATGTATTTTATTCTAATACTGATGCAGAAAGTTGGCAATGAACAACCATTTAGAAGCCTTAATTATTTAAATCAATTAAGTGATTGCATCAGACCTTAGTTTTAAATGTTATGTATGGATTACAGGTGAGGGATGGTGTTTTCTCTTGATAAGATGTGTGTATGTTTCCTGTGTCATTGAGTTTTAGATTCTATTTGTATTTAGGTTGTAACAGTATTTCAAAGACTGTTTCCTAAACTCAGTGTAAAGAGGCAAGTGAAAAGATGGCTGGCACAATTTTTGTATTTTTGTTTATTATAGATATTTTTATTTGTTTCTTTTGTATATGCTTTTTTCTTAACAACTGTGGATACTTGTGAAGAAAAACATGTAATGAAGTAAATGAGTGAAAAGGTTTCAGATTTTGCTAATATTTTTCTCCTATCAATATTTTTTCTCTGGAAGAATTTTCTAATTAGGACAGAGCAACAAAGCTCTTACTTTTGTTAAAAGTACTGAAGTGCTCAAAAAGCACTTGGAAGCAGAGCCATGTGTAATTGCTTATGTGACTTGGATCTTCCATAATTTGAATTTTGAACATTCAGGTATCACTTCTAAAATTTTAACTTTAAAATAATCACCTTTCATTCATTTTATTAACTGGGTCACAATATAGTACATAGGTGCCAACATATAATTCTTTTAAACAAAACATTTGTGATTCTCCTCCTTGGTACCTGCTTTGGCTGCAGGAGTTTGAGGTTTGTCAGCAAATAAGACTTTACATGCTACACAGAAGTGACAGAAATTGTACCACCCATTTGTGCAGTGAGTTTCCATTCCCTTCTCACTACATCAGCCCAACTCAGTAGCTTTTTTGGTCATTGTTCTTGAGATGGGACAATGCCAGTATCTATTTGGAACAGACAGACAAGTCACAACTTTCGTAATTCAGGACCTCCCTGTTGAACCACTTACTAAATGGTGACTGTAAGCTTATTCTATGTCACTCTGTTTACTGAGCATTTGCACTACACATGCAGAGTGTGTGCTTTATTTATTTGTGGTTGGAAATCCCATATTTGACTTTTGAGAGTAGAGAAATGAAATATTTACTTAATGTCACTCACTAACATGTCAGAGTTGTGAAAAATCTAGAATGCTGTAAATCCTTGTCATACACTGTGACATACAACTTTGTGACACTCCCACCAGGAGCCAGTCTCATATACCTAGATTTAATATCAATAGTTTTTTAATGCACAATGCGTACAGCATACTGCTTTCTGAATACTTGAAATGGTATCTATACAAACCTGTTAGTTACACCTTTTCACAATCTTATCACAGTGTTGCCGTTCAAAGAAGAAAATAAGGCAATGAATGGTGGGGTGGTAGCAGAGCATAGAGTGTATGAACCAGTTGATTTTACTTTTGGCATTTGATAAAGTTGACATAGGCACTAACTGGATGATTAAGCATAAGTTAATTTCCACTGTGATTTCGAAAAAAGAAACTTAAAACAATAAACAAAGTTGAAAATAGAGAAATGTTGTTGGAATAAAATTTTTATTCAGATTTTATTTCACAGTATTATATAAAGGTATATTTAAAGTATAAACATGTTTCTAAGGCCTCCCAACTTTTGTACATATATATGAATGTGAAAACAATGTATTAAATGTGAGAACATATTTAATAAAAATTAAATGCAGGGATTTATCCTTTTAAGTACATCAACATGGATCTTTAAATTCTATCCCAGAATTAAGAATGTTAAGTACAACTCTTATCATTGTTTCTTTGTTTTATTTTGTTTAGCATTTTGTTGTTTTTCTCTACCCATCCCCTGCCCTGGACTCCCAGGAAGCTTATTAACCAGCTGTGGTAAATAGGATGATTTAAACTTTTCCATACTTAGGCTTAATTCTCAAATGAAGTAAAGTTTTCAAGAAGGAATTTATTTATTTACTTTTCAGAAAGAGTCTCTGCAGCAGCAGGTGCTTCCATAGCTGATTTATCAAATGAAAACTGGGATTTTTTCCTTCTCAGTTGGTAATATGTAATATCTCATTAACAGCAAAAGGCACAAATTATTATAAGCCAGATTGAAATGAGCTTGTATTAGT
This sequence comes from Arvicanthis niloticus, assembly GCF_011762505.2. Classification (NCBI taxonomy): domain Eukaryota; kingdom Metazoa; phylum Chordata; class Mammalia; order Rodentia; family Muridae; genus Arvicanthis; species Arvicanthis niloticus. The sequence goes on along the minus strand of NC_047661.1, from coordinate 103,310,040 downwards.
GGGAAGTGGTACTATATTATTGAACTTAAAGGAAAGTAGACATTTCCCTCAAATCTCAGACTTTCACGAAATCCTAAATTACTACTGTTCATACTGAGACCTTCGGTTGATCCTCAGAATATCTCATCTCCCAATGTCTCCTCAAAGAAGAACCAAGGTAAGTTGCAAAATACCCTTAAGAAATAATTTAGTGATCTGCTGTACTGAAAGTATAATCAATTCATTTCTCTGCTGCAGTAAGTAAACAAGTTTGTAGATGTCACATTTGACAGTGTTCATCATTATCAATAGTAATATGAAGGTGAAAACTTTCAAAATCTTGTAAGTTGAAATGGGGAATTATAAAAAAAAAAAAAATCTGTTTTTAAAAACTCCTCAATATATACCTTAAAGAATTTCTTGTTCCGCTTGCAAGAAGACCACTTAACCCAGCTTTTAAAGAAGTATACTTGCTATCTGTAGATAGTCTCTTTGCATTTTTGGCAGAATTAGATATTTTTCCTGACATATTTTAGTAAGAAGTTCTTGAAATTCTCACAGGTAAACCATCCACATGGTTGTCTAGCGGAAAACTCTCCAAACTCTGGTACATTTCCAGCTACTTGGGTGTTTGTCGGATGGACTTAGGGAATGTTAGCAGTAGGAGATAGCATAAATCAGTAGGTATGGAAACTAAAAGCCACATGAGAGTGTTTTTGCATCTTTTCATTGAGGTCATTCAGATAGATTTTAAAGAAAGAATTCACATTGTTGTCTGCAAACTTTCTGATAATATAGTCTATAAAACAGGAGTTCTTTTTTCTTTTATTCTTAGATATTTTCTTTATTTCAAATGTTAACATCTGAAGTTTTAGTATTTCAAATGTTATCCCTTTCAAATGTTAACATTTCAAATGTTATCCCTTTTTCCAGTTCCCCTCCCCTGAAGCCCCTTTTCCTGTCCCCCCTCCCCTGCTTCTGGGAGGCTGTTCCCTCAACCAACCAACCAACCACCCACTGCTGCCTCCCCACCTTCAAATTCCCCTACACTGAGGCATCAAGCCTTCACAGGACCAAGGGCCTCTCCTCCCATTGATGACAAGGCCATCCTCAGCTACATATGCAGCAGGAGCCATGGAGCCCTCTGTTTACCCCTTGGTTGGTGGTTTAGTCCCTGGGAGCTCTGGGGTGTCTGGTTGGTTGATATTATTGTTCTTCCTATGGGGTTGCAAACCCCTTTCAGCTCCTCAGTCCTTTTTCTAACTCCTCCATTGGGGATGCTATCAAGGATCCCATAATCACTCCAGTGGTTGACTGCAAGCATCCCCTCTGTATTTGTCAGGCTCTGGCAGAGCCTCTCAGAAGACAAATATATCAGGCTTCTGTCAGCATGCATTTCTTGGTATCCACAATAATGTCTGGGTTTGGTGACTGTATATGGGATGGATCCCCATGTGGGACAGTCTTTGGATGACCTTTCCTTCAGTCTCTGCTCCACACTTTTTCTACATACATATTTGATCCTTTGAGTATTTTGTTTCCCTTTTTAAGAAATACGGAAATACCTGCATTTTGTCTTCCTTCTTCCTGAGCTTCATGTGGTCTGTGAATTGTATCTTGGGTATTCCAAGATTTTGGGCTAATATCTACTTATCAATGAGTGCATACCATGTGTGTTCTTTTGTGATTGGATTACCTCACTCAGGATGATATTTTCTAATTCCATCTGTTTGCCTAAGAATTTCATGAATTCAATGTTTTTAATAGCTGAGTAGTATTCCATTGTGTAAATGTACCACATTTTCTGTCTCCATTCCTCTGTTGAAGGACATCTGGGTTCTTTCCAGCTTCTGGCTATTATGAATAAGGCTGCTATGAATATAGTGGAGCATATGTCCTTCTTATATGTTGGAGCATCTCTTGGGTATATGCCTAGGAGTGGTATAGTTGGGGCCTCAGATAATACTATGTCCAATTTTCTGAGGAACCACCAGACTGATTTCCAGAGCGGTTTTATTAGCTTGCAATCCCACCAACAGTGGAGGAGTGTTTCTCTTTCTCCACATCCTTGCCAGAATCTGCTGTCACCTGAATTTTTGATCTTAGCCATTCTGACTGGTGTGAGGTGGAATATAAGGTTTTTTATTTCCCATGATGACTAAGGATGTTGAACATTTCTTTAGGTGCTTCTTGGCCATTTGGTATTCCTCAGTTGAGAAGTCTTTGTTTAGCTCTGTACCCCATTTTTAATAGGGTTATTTGATTCTCTGGAGTCTTAACTTCTTGAGTTCTTTGTATGTATGGGATATTAGTCCTCTTATGGAGGTAGGATTGGTAACAACCTTGTCCCAATCTGTTGGCTGCCGTTTTGTCTTATTGACAGTGTTCTTTGCCTTACAGAAGCTTTTCAATTTTATGAGATCCCATTTGTCTATTTTTTATCTTAGAGCATAAGCCATTGGTGTTCTGTTTTCCCCTGTGCCCATGTGTTCCAGGCTCTTCCCCACTTTTTCTTCTATTAGTTTCAGTGTATCTGGTTTTATGTGGAGGTTACTGATCCACTTGGACTTGAGCTTTGTACAAGGAGATAAGAATGGGTCAATTTGCATTTTTCTACATGCTGACTGCCAGATGAACCAGCACCATTTGTTGAAAATGCTGTTTTTTTTTCCCCCCACTGGATGATTTTAGCTCCTTTGTCCAAGTGGCCATAGGTGTGTGGGTTCATTTCTGGGTCTTCAGTTCTATTCCATTGATCTACCTGTCTGTCTCTGTACCAATAACATGCAGCTTTTTTTTTTTTTCTTATCACGATTGCTCTGTAATACAGCTTTAGGTCAGGGACATAATCCAAGCTTGGACTGATGAATCAACCACATGCAAAATTATACTATGATTTTAAATTAGAGTAAGTTAATGAAAATAAATCCAATACTAACATAAGTCTCGTGGAATTACAATACTTTTGATATTACAGAGGAATTTCATGTATGAAAATTGTTTCATTTATGAACTAATATAGAATTTTCCACTGACATAGGGAATTAGTAGTATTATATTCCTACTTAGCTTCTAATATCACTATTACTTTTCCATATCCTATTTTGTGTAAGTGATAATTCTCAATTTTTATGAGCAGAACTGACTTAGATTTCATTGAACCAGTATTAATTGCCCAGTTTGAAATGAGAGCTTCTGTGGAACCATTCCTTGGTTTCAATATTGGGATTTTATTTCTGTTTAAGGCAAAGGTAAATTTTAAAAATCTGTGCAATAAAGAATAGTTTTGTTATTGAAATCCTTTATGCAAATAGTAACTCTTTAGTTTCTGGACCTACTATAATGTTGTGAAGCATAGAATGTAGAGTTGGTACAGTAAAGTGTCAAACCTACTGCAAACATGCATTCTATATTAGCATAAAAGTTGTACTTCAGTTTTTCTCAGAATTTTGTCTAAAATTACACATTATTCTATGCTTTTATAGAAAATGGGAACAATTGGACTTAAAGGCATTGGTAAATTGCAAGTAGCATTCAACTCAGCAGTGGTTTGTGCTGAGGTACCTCTGAATGGCAATCCCCAATAGCATGTTAGAAATCATCAGTTGTAGTTGTAATCTTGATTTTGTCTTCTAGTTCAATCAGAAGATTTAACTTACAAGTGCCAGGGCAATGAGAACAGTCTGAACAAATAGAGAAAGGCTTATGGGACTCAGGAAGACAAAACATGCAAGGATTAGAAAGTTCATGAAAATTACAAGGTTCATAAGATGCTCCTCAATGTATATAAGCAACATCAATTTCTGGGATTAAGAGATTAGTCCACCAAGCTGTCTGTAGACTATACAGGGAATGTAGATTGTGGGCTGTTAGCCTATTAGGGTGAGCTTTGAATGATGCCTTTGGGTCAACACGCTGTTGTTAGTAACCCCAACAAACTCACTGATTGACTAAATCATACATTAGTGCCCTACCTGAGATGAATTGACATCTAATTACATCTCTCCAGAAAAAGTTACACAATATATATCCAAAGAAGAAGTAAAATACTTATATAAATTTATTGTTGGTTGGTGCTGGAGTCCAGCCCTGTCGCAGTTGAAAACCCAAAGAAGTGTGTGTGGAATCAGCAAAAGAAGATTTGAACCAAGAAGTGCATTTCACGTGTGCTAGCACCGAGACAACACAGGCTGTCTCAGTGCCAACATTTATACATCTATTTTTTATATTATTATACATCTATTTTTTCACAGCTGAAAAGATTTTACATTAGTTTTCTCATTTTCTCATGTATAGTCTCTTTTAAGAATTTCCTACATTTAACAATAATGTAGACTCTCTGTTTTTCCTTCCTTCTCCTCAATCCCTGTGTTTTTCTGCTAACACATGAACTATATCAAGAAAGAAGAAACATAGCTTCAGCTAGCAGTTAATATCTAACAGCACATTGGTGCATAACCAATTGACAGTTTTTGGCAACAATTGCTGTTACAGTATAGAGAGGCAGTAAACTACATACCCAGAAAATTAGGCTGTAAACCATTTGTAGATTCTAGATATTTGTAACATTTTCTGTAACTGAATTTAAATGATAATGAGATCTAGTCCACTGGCTGTTTTGCAGAAAATTAAGAGAAGGGAATTACTTATTTGGATGCCTTGGCAAATGTCATAAATGTAAGGGGATGAAAATGGCAGTGTGTGCTGCTTTAGAAGGCGGTGTGGAGGCTTTCACAGGCATTGGGTGATCTAGCTCAGATCCTGTACCGTTGGTTGACAGTGTCTAGTCTTCCCATTCTGTTTGCTCTCATTTTTCTGTTTCCAGATTTTTTGTTTTCTTCCTTAGCTCTTTTCTTCATTATCTGTTTACTTGTGCAAGTTAAAAGTTTTGTAACTCACTGGCAATCCTAAGTGTAGGATGCATAGATTGTGTGTGTGTGTGTGTGTGTGTGTGTGTGTGTGTGTGTGTGTGTGCTCATGCGCACACACTTGCGTGCATGCGCATCTAAAAACAATGCTTTGAAAACAATGTCTTAAGACAACTAGAAATTAAAACATTCAAAAAGTCAGAGCAAATGTCCATGTATTTAAAAAATGTACAATCTAAACATCTAAACTAAACATTCCATAATATGATGGGGAGAGTAGTGCTCATATGGTCATTGGGAGGAAGGTGACCAGCGTGTGAACGCTTCTTTCCTTTGGATCTTCATGATACCCTCTGTGGTACTGTGCCAATTCTGTAGGGGCCTAGCTCCATGATTTCTAAGCAGTCAAGAACTATGCACAGCCCATTTTTGCCTTCCACTTGATCAGTTATTATTCTGACATCGCCATCCTGGTTTTCCTTCTCCAGTGAGGATACCATCCAATGTTAATTATGTTTTTATAAAAGAATCTTGTACTATGAAACGTGTTCAGTTCTGAGTGTGTAACTGTCATCCGGCTTCACCCATATCTCTAGTGTGTACTGACAATGCTAGAAGTGTATCCAGCTGTCTGGAGAGCCCCAGGAAATCCTAGATAAGACGCAGGCAGTCAAAGCTTACTCAAACTTTGTAGTTCACGAGGATAAACTTGTGTGTAAAGATGAATAGAAAGATCTAGGTAGGAAAGACCTTGGAAAAGAAGTAATGTTAGAAAGATTTCAGTTCTAATCCCTCTCGGCACACCTCACATTTCTTTTTATGCGCGAGAATGAAAATGGGAAATTGGGCAAATCAAGTAGAGGTTTAAAGGTGAATATGGGATCCAGGAAGCTACAGGGGTTTATCAAATGAAGGCATCTATATGGGCCCTGTTACATAGTGGGTGTCATTGAAATGATGTTCACAAGGTTTGATGATGCAATCCATGAGAAATGCATTAACATAACTCTAAGAGAGACATGTAGAAGCCCTTCATGTATTTGTGTATGTTATAATGGAATAAAGTATGAATTATGGCTGCAAGTGACTTCAGACTGAGGGAAACACTAATTTAATGAATTTAATTTTAAATTAAATTAAGCATTTGCTTATTTTATGCCACATGTATTCTATTACTCTGCCAGCATTCTGATTCAAGCCCAGTATATCCATTATTCCTCCCTCATGTCACTAACTCTAAAAGGAGAGTTGTAGCCAGCGGTCCTACTCAGCTATAATGTCTGTGAACCACATTAGCTACCAGCGTGGCACAATAACCTTCCGGGTGCAGTAGTGGTATGCATACCTTGCCAGTAACAATGGATGTTCAACAAGAGGGAAAACACGGCTGGGAATAAAAACCTAGCTAACTAATCACTACTACTGAAGGCATGGTTTTTTGAAGGAAAATCTACAACCACTAATTTACTAAGCCAGCATAACCTCACAACAATGCAATATCTATTTGCATTTGTCCTTAAACCCACAGATAAGTGTAGTCTTCATCCATGACTTCTACTTTTGTTCCTGCTCTAGAATTCCAGTACCAGCCAATCTAATTGCTTGCATGAGTTCACAGTAGAATTCTTCTGCATGTGATTGGTATGGAATACCTCTTGTTCTTGGTCTGGTATCTCCTAGAAAAATCTTAGATTTAATTGTGTGTTAAATGCCACTTACATAGGTGTCAGCACATAGAAAAACATTTAAAGATCTACGGCAGTGGAAATCTTTGTATATTTCAACTCAAGTTGGAACATCAACCTGAATGTTTACAAATTCTAGAATAGCATTTGCCCTCATTAAGTGGACCTTTATATTTCTAAGACATGCCAAGGTCACTTACCACACTGCCTTTGCTATCCATTCCTCTTGACATGAGTTGAAATCTTCTTTTTATCCTTGTCTGCCTGATTATTCACATCAGTGGTGTTCTCGTGGTGATTTAATATCAAACCACAGTGTTTTATTGTTTCCCTGTTTTCTTATGGGTAGGGAAATAAATGTTCCTTATTAATATGAACATTTTAACAAAACATTATCCATTCACATTGCAAATATGACATGCTCATCAGCTCTTCTTAAACAGAAAAGTTGCCAAGAGCTAGTTTTTCATGTCCTTTCTGTTCAAGCCTTTGACTTACCACCATTCATTTTCTACCACTCATCTTTGTAAATGCCTTTTAATTGTATATTACAAGGACTATTTAGGAAAAAGGGAATTCTCTGATGTGAAAGGAGAAATGAATTCGAGAAAGTAATGGGGGGGGATGAAATATGTGGTATGCAAGTACAACACACACAGAGAAATAATGCCTACTCATTTTGCTATCGATTTTAAACATATTAACGTGGCTTATGCTCTTATGTCGGATGCCATTTGTACTATTTATGTTAGGTCACAGATAATCAAATCTTATTTCTTAATTTATAAAACCACCAAATAATATTCCTTTGTCAGAATTGTTGATCCATTTGGCCTGCTGTAAGTACAGCCTTTATTAAAACACAAACAAACATTGTTTTCTGTTTCTAAAGTGCCAGGCACTGTATGTGATACTAGAGATGTGAGGATGAGGTAGCCATAGTCCCTGCCTTCATGAGGACAATCCCAGTTTCAATAAGCAATGGAATATTTGTTGTAATATGGGTATAGATGGTGGGCTCTTGAAACAAAGAAAGTGAAGGAAGTTTCCACATGGGAATTGTTTCAAGCAAATCATGGAGAAATCCTGGAAATTCACAAAGCTGAAAATGGGTGGAGGGGATCTTAGAATAGCATGTCCTGCAGTCAAAGGCACTGAGTTATGGAAGAGTGTTACACATTGTAACCTGCAGGTTGTTTGGTCTGACTGGAGAGTGCATGATGATCAGGAAGTGACCATTGCACCAGAACAAAAGCCAGTTTTCTCGTGGACTTCAACTTGCCTTTTGTCTTTTATTTTTTGTTTTTGGGGGGTTTTTGGGTTTTTTTTTTTTTTTTTTTTTTTGGTGTTTTTTTTTGGTGTTTTTTTTCACTGTCTAGTCTTGCACAAGCTGTTTGGTAACTTTCCCCAAGAGGCCCAGTTTTGGTGTCTATGTCCCATGCATACTCATATGTCATAGAATGTTCAAAGACTGTTGGTACCAACATTCTTGAATTGCAGAATGAGATCACATAAATGCCTTTTACTCAGTCTACACTGGATTAACAAAAGAATAACACTGTTTTTGTTTTGTTTTGTTTTGTTTTGTTTTGTTTTGTTTTGTTTTGTTTTGTCTTGTCTGGTTTCATTTGAAAACATGGAAGGGTAAGTTTCGGTAATGCAAGCATTCTACAAAAGCAATTTGTTTAAGGTCTCATGTATCCCTGGCTGGTCTCAAACATGTTGGGTAACTGATAAGGACCTTGAACCCTCATGCCTCTCCCTCCACCTCCTGAGTCCCATGATTACAGGCATGCAACAGTACTGCGAATATTATATGATGTTGCAGACCAAAAAGGGTCTCCTGCATGCTAGGTGAATACTCTACCAACTGAATTACATTCCTAGATGGAAAACCCAATTTATGAAACCTCTTTTTCTCCCACTTAAAATGTATAATAAAATACCTGGGAATATTGACTGACACCAGATTCAAGAATAATAGTGACATAAAGAGAGCATGATGGCTCATGCCTGGTACCTGCCAGCTCAGCACTTGGAAAACTGATACCTGAAAATCAAGCCAAAGCCAGCCTTGGCTGAATAAAGAAAGCCTGCCTCAAAAATCAAAACAAGGCCACTGAGATGGTTTACTTGGTAAAGGCACTTGTTTACAAGCCTTTTGATAACTTGAATTCAATCCTTGGAAACCCCATACAGATAAAAATAGAGAACTAACTCCACTATAGTCTTCTAAATTCTATACACATGTATATGGCACAGATACCTCCACACTCATGTCATGCCTACAAACTGTGTGTATGTGTGTGTTAAAGTTTTAAGACAGGGTTTCTCTGTGTAGCCCTGGCTATCCTAGAACTCTTTCTTTCTACCAGGTTGGCCTCCAACTTACAGAGATCCATCTTCCTCAGCCTCCTGAATGCTGAGATTAAAGATGTGTGCCACAACACACACACACACACACACACACACACACACACACACACACACACGTGTGTGTATGTAAATGTAAATGTAAAGTAGTAGTCAAAATGAAAAATTACACAGCTTCCAGGAAGTAAGTGGTAAAACATTAACCTTTACATAATATGTTTGGGGTGAAGACAAATTACCATAGTAATGACTTCCTATACAGAAGATTGGACATAGAACAATACTTAACTATTTTAAAGCCTAATCCCACACATTATCCAATTGGCATTTGTTTCTTCTTATAAGGTTTGGGTTGTTTTTCACAGTTATTGGTCTGTTTTGTTTTGTTTTGTTTTGTTTTGTTTTGTTTTGTTTTTAAGCAAAGGACATATCCAAACATCAAACCCAAGTCCTAAGTCACAGGTACCTTCAGATGCTTTACAAAAGAGTGGAGGAGAAGGACAGGCAGAGTACCCTCAGCACTGCTGGGGAAGCCCAGTGCAAAGCAAAGTGTAAGTTAGGCAAGTCTGCCTGGCATAGGACTGATCAAGACGTGGCTCTCAGATTCAGGAGTTTATTGATGGATGGAGAACACAGGCTGGGATATAAAGCTAAGAAAGTTTTAGGTTCAAATGCCTACTAAGTAGTTCCCTTTGCAAGGGTTGGATTCAGTTGTCTGTAACTCATTGACCCTGTTGCATCCTCAGAGCCAATGATAACCGACACTTTTTCCTTTGGAATGAAAGGGTTTTTTTTTGTTTTTTTTTTTAGGTTTTGTGTGTGTGTGTGTGTGTGTGTGTGTGTGTGTGTTGTTTTGTTTCTCTAGATTCTTACACATTTTGGAGAGGAAATGAAAGAGGCTTTTATACTAGAAGTTGATGCTAGGATAACAGATGGAGCAGCCATTGCAATTCCCAGTTGTAGATCTTGATATTTGTAAATTATGTCTCATCTCATAATAAACTCCAAACAACATTAACATGAGGGTTATAGCAGTTTTTTGGTGTGGAGCTAGAAAGCTAGGGTAATGGAGTGACCCCAGGTAACATAGATAAAACCACAAGCTTTATGCTAAGCAATGAGAAGTGACTTAAAGGGTTGTCCTGAAGACAGTGTTCTTTATATGCTTTATTCTTCCTCTAAGAAGTTCAGACACCTGTGTTTATCTAAGAGAAAATCAAAGTATCCTCTGTTTGTCAACTCCTTTTTCATCATCTGGAATAAAAGTTTAAAAAAAATTACAACTAACCATTGCCTAAATATAAAACACCACTGACTTTTTTCAGGCCTGCTCTATAGAATTTGCAGTAAGTTGTTCGATTCTAGGTGAGTGATTCTATTATGATGACAGCTCTTTGGCCAAGATTTATCACGATTGAGTTTGGATTAGGGCCTTTAAAGATCTTCTAAACAGTTTGTGCAGACCTTGCTCAAATTAGTGTTTCGTTTCCTTGGAGCTGTCAAGGCAATTGAGCTTTCCTCCATTCTTTCTTGATCATGACCTTTGTGTCAAATCTGCTACTCCTTATAGGTCAGAATCTTCATTTCTGAAAAGCTCTATGCTCTATCTCAGTCTCTCTGTCAGCTTCCTAACTTTCCAGCACCCATTGCCTCTACTGATTGATGCCCACTCCTATAACCTTTGTTTAGCTCAGTTGAAAAGACCTGCTGTTGTTTGGTAATCAGGGCTCTTGTTCCTTAAACAATTCTGTTGTTTATACCCATAAACCTTGCCTTCACTCTCTTGCCATACTCATATGTCAAAAGACAGATACTAGATCGACCCAGCTACCTCTGAGATCAAGCTAATATCCAGATTCATAAGCAACTTTTGTAAGAATATAAAACCCAATGCAAGGCTCTATCTAAAAGCAAGTTCTGAAACAGAGAGTAGCTTTCAGATAAACACTTGACTGGTGTGACTGAGTCTCTGGGTGCATTCATTCCTCAGGACTAATACAAACCAAACAAAATAGGAATCAAGGCCCTTTTCTTTGTTGCCTGGTGCTAGTCATACATTTTATCTGTGCCACTGAAGCTTTTTTTTTCTTATTTTCCAGAACGTTTTCAAATCGTCACCAGTTTCCGTCAGTTTTTATTTTTATGTGTCCCTGTTATTGATTCCTGCTGATGATCTATTATTTACAGAGAATGATAATGCCAATGTGCATGTATTCCTTCTGCTACTTCTAACACACTTCTGTCCACATATATCTTTCTTCTTTACTAGAGTACCTGTGAAAATGTAATCTAAAAACAACAAAATAACAAGATGTGCATTAGTTTCCAGTACCCAAGTCTCTCAGTATTGAGATTCCACTTTGCAATTCTTTAGTATTGTGGAATCATCAAGCCATCCAAGAGGAAAGATCCAGAAGGGATTGTGGAATCAAGACCTTTGGGGTTGACGTCGATTATTGGATAGAGTTTCAGATAAAGAATTTAACCAGTGGTAGAAAACAAACGCCTGGTAATAAGTACTCCACAATAACTGCATACACTGTACAATGCCAGGAAACAATCCTCAATGCTGGTAAACACCTTTCACTTTGGTTCAGCTGACCTTTCTTTCTCTGCATCTGCATTTTTAAAATAAGGGTGGTGTGTGTGTGTGTGTGTGTGTGTGTGTGTGTGTGTGTGTGTGTGTACACGTGCGCGCGCACGTGTGCATGCGCAGCTGCACTTCTGCCCAAATACATATGGATGTGAATGTCATAGACTAACTGAATGTCCTTGCCTTCTTTGTTTTGGACTACTGATGCTTCAGTGGCCACTCTTGTGTGATGAAAAAAAAATACTACTCTCATTGTTCACCTTTCACTTGCCCTCTGCTCCCCACCCCCTCTTGAAGGGAAATTGACTGTCTTGCCTGAAATCTGTTTTCCTTGTACTCACAGACTGGTTTAGCTAAACACAATTAATTGATCATGCTATCTCTTCTTCATTCTTTCCGCAGCTCCTTAACAGGCATGCAAGCCTTCATTCTGCACGGCTTGGCAGCATCCTCAAACCCCTTCTTTTCTCTTATGGCACCACCTCATCAACTAGATGGAACTATTTGCATCTTCTCATTCACATTGTACTCTTTGGTGATGACAAGAGAAAGCTTTAGGGTTTCACCCTTCTGATAATCTCACCGCACTGGACTCTTTCTTCACTCCTCTCATGTATTTCCTTTGTCTTTTCCTAAGCTGTAGCTTCTCACCTCAGACTCAGAGCGCTAAACATCACCTTTCAGAGAAAGATTTCTCAGTCTTTTATGTCTACCACTGTGTTCATGGCTATTTACCAAGCTTCTCTGTATATTCACTTCTCAGCTAATTACCTGTGTTTTTCATCTGTATCATTAGTACTCAGCACAATCATGAGACAAAAAAATAAACACATAAAATCATCATCTGAAAGAATAAAAAAAGCATTCTATTTCTTTTAATGTATTATTGCTCCCGTGTTAGGACATGTTGAGAAATGGGATGATAACTTGGTGTGTAAATAAGCCCAAATTTGTATGTGATAAAACAAAATACATTTGTGTCATACTTTAACCACCTCAGCTCAAGGAAGACCCACTCACTAGCTTTCTCTGGCTCAGTGATTGTGTGCTCTCCTGTCTCCTCTGATGGGCTTTGAGTCACTGCCATATGGAATGTGTTGGTCCGGTTCACTGATGTGCAGTCAGTGTCTGGCACAAAATAGGCTTTCAGTAGAAGCTGAGGGATTTATTACCCAATTAACCAGTTTCCTCTCAAAGAGGTTTAGGGGAAGAGTGGGTGAGCCTCTGCTTCTTTCCTGTCATCATGGCAATCTTGATCCTTTAAGGATAATCTTGTTTCTGAGGCCCTTCAATCCTGTTCTCTTTCTTCCTGGCTTCTCAATAAATAGTATTTGGATGTTACTCATTAAAACCTGAATACACTGTTTTTCTATACTCATTTTCACACAACATTCTAAATACTGTACACACAGTGATATTAATACCTACCTATTTGTGTGTACATATGGTTGTCAAATGTAGGTCTCTGAAGATGTTATTTATAAAACATAAATCTGTGTAAACTCATAACTTTACCCTGATTGAAAATTTAAAATAATCCCAACCTAGATCCCTGTGAAATTCAGCTAATTAATGTCTCTTAATCAATGTTTCCATGTTTGAAGGCTTCTTATGTTTGATGTGTTAATTCTGACATGTTATACATGAGTTTCTAAATGTTTAAGATTCACCAGGAATTTATAAACAGGCAATTTTCCCTCTTATCCTCAATTAACTTTGATTTTCATGCCTCTAGAACTAAAGGTTATGTGGTTGTTGTTTTCTCTTTACAGAATAAGTGGTACAAATTAGAAGAACTGCAGAATATCTCTTCCAGGTGTGCCCACTGTTTCTGGGTTGTAGTTCATTCCAGATGTAATCAAGTTGACAACCAAGAGTAGTCATCACACTATTGATTGCACAACACCCCAGTTTTACTAGGGAACCCATGTTGACAGGCCTTTGGTCATGCTTAAGGACTTCTACCTTATTGGCCTCTCAATGTGACTTAATTTTCTAACCTTCTTAGTAGAATTATTATTTTCTGCATTCTTTTTATAACTCTCTCTACAGTCCCTCCTTTCCTTTGGATTCAGATGATGACTATACACTATACTTCTTTAAGAAGACAGAAACCAGGGAGACTGGCAAGATGCCTCAGGTGGCAATGTGCTTTGCACACTTAAGAGGACAAGCATCAGAGCATATCTGTAGCCCGATTTGTGCTGAGGAAGTGTCAGAGACTAGTGGTCCCTGAACTCACTGGCCAGAATTTGTGAGCTCCACTCCAATGAGAGACCTTGTCTCAAAAAATTAAGACAGAGAACAACCAAAGAGAAAAGACGGTGATTTCTGGCCTCCATCTGCACAAGCATGTTCATTTATGCCTGTGAGAACACACACACACACACACACACACACACACACACACACACACACACACACACATCTGGCTTTGGTCTTTAACAGATTCTCACTATTGAGTCTCCAAATCCTTTCAGGCTTATGAGCGCCTTTCTATGTATGTGTGTCCACACTTACCAGTCCATTTTCCTACACTTATAAGCTTTGCTACAGAAACCACTCATCATCTTCCACATGCACTAATTCATCTTTATATAGGAGAGTTTTCAACAGAATAGAAACATTCTTGGTAACTTTTATATTAAGAAAAATTTAATGTCAGTTTTTCTTATGACATTTATTTTTTTCTTTTATGACAAAATTTTCCAACAACATACCTCTATTTTTTTTTTTACACAGATTATATATAGGACTTTCACCCTCATCGGTTCCATTGAAACTGTTTTCGCAATGACCAGGGCCAGCTAAATATTCATTTTGGTATATTTGACATTCTTCTATCTTTCTTAAAACATTCCCATTTCTTAATTTCTGTCTTAGTCTCTTCTCTATGAAAAGAGTTTAGTAGTTCCCATGTCCATCTACCTAATATGGACTTTAAGAGGATTAAAAGTTATCCTGACATATCCAGAAGCTGGAAACCACCCAGATGTCCCTCAACAGAAGAATAGGTATAGAAAATGTGGTACATTTACACAGTAGAGTACTACTCAGTGATTAAAAATGATGGGAATTTACTGGCAAATGGATTGAATTAGAAAATATCATCCTGAGTGAGGTAACCCAGACACAAAAGAACACACATGATATGTACTCACTGATAAGCGGATATTAGCCCAAAAGCTCACAATGCCCATGATACAACCCACAGACTATACAGAGCATAGAAGGAAAACCAGGGTGTGGCTGCTTCAGTCCTGCGTTGAGGGGGGAACAGGATGATCGTGAGAGTTGGAGACAGAGGGGGACTTGGAGGGAGAAAGGAAGGGGAGAAAATAAGAGGGGCAGTATTGGGAACTGGAGAAGATTTGAAAGAGGTACAGAGGGCCAGGATAGCTAACAAAAATATGTAGCAGGGGTGATGGGGAAATCGGAAGAGCCACTGGAGGGTCCCAGACACCAGGGAAACATGAGGCTTCCAAGACCCAGTGGGGATGACTTTAGCTGAAATGTACAGAGAAAGGGAAGATAGCACCTGTGAAGACCACCTCTCATAGTAAGGCATAGCCCTGATCGAGGGATGGGACCACCCACCCATCTCAAAGTTTTTACCTCAGAAATATTCCTTCCAAAGGAAGAACAGGGACAAAAAAAATGGAACAGAGACTGAAGGTAAGGCCAACCAGGGACCGTCCCACCTGGGGAACCATCCTGTCTGCAGATACCAAACTTGACACTGTTGCTGTTGCCAAGAGGTGCTTGCTGACAAGAACCTGGCAGTTCCTTGGGAGGTCTGGCCAGCAGCTGACCAAAGTAGATGGGGATGCTTGGTGCCAACCATCAGGCTAAGCTCAGTGAACCTGGTCGGGGAGCTGTTCGAAGGACTGGAGGAGGAGAGGGGGATTGCAACCCCATTGGAAGAACAACATAGACTGGCCTGACCATCCACTTCTCCCAGACACTAGACCACCAACCAAGGAGTGTACCTGGAGGGATCCATGGCTCCAGATACATATGTAGCAGAGGATGGCCTTTCCTGACAGCAATGGGAGGGGAGTCCCTTGTTCCTGGGGAGGTTTGATGCCCCAGCATAGGGGGATGCTGGAGCTGTGGGACCAGAAAGGATGGGTTGTGGGGGAGCACCCTCATACAGGCAAAGGGGAGTGCAGATGTGGGTTGGGGGATTGGTGGAGGAGTAACCGGGAAGTGGGATATTATTTGAGATGTAAACAAATGGAATGATTAATTTAAAACAAAGTTATTCTAACACCTACCTGGTTTTAATAAGTTTCGAGAAGAAAATAGTTCTAAAATAGAAAGCTAATATTGCTCAGGTGCATTTTTCTATTTTTCTCATGTTTCAGTGACCACCCATAATTTTGACTTTTGTTATAGATCTACTTCTCCACCTGTATAGACTGCTGTGTCCTAGGTCTCCAGCCTCAGCCCTCTTTCCCATCCTTTTCCTCCTTCTCTTTGTTCCTACAGTTCGATGTTTTGCTACATTCATATACGTATATTGACCTCCCAATTTATATTTTCATTTTTTTCCTGCCCTTTGATGCTCAACTTACCTTACTACTTGGCACCTGCATTTTTAGTCTAACCAACATCTTAAGTTTGCAATCAATAAAGAGCATTGTAACTCACCCAACATCTTTTACATGTTATAAATGGTATTGATGCACATCGGTTGATATATATATATATATATATATATATATATATATATATATATATATATATATATGCTGTCCATATCTAATCAGTCAATATATTGTTCTTTTTCAGTGAACATAACTCATTCACCCACCTCTGGTCTCCATCATGATGATCTTCTTCCTGGCCCAGCGTATAAAGCTCCTAAAACACATTCCCCCTTCCATCTTGGCTTTCTAAGATTGGGGTTGTATGTGTCTACAGAGACCTCTTTATAAATGTGATTTATGACCCCCTTTCCTGCCAGCACTGCCTGGCTTCCTGAACGTCTATTTCTGGATGCCTGTTAACATACTTGGCTTGCTAGCCTATTGTTTTTCTCTTGGTTCAGTAAGCTTCAGCCCAACTAGATATTTTTAATTAACTAGTTGGTTCATTGGCAATCTCAGCCATCTAAAGACTATGTATTATTTACTTTCTATCCCCATTCTCTCTTGCTCTCTTCCACCTTATTATTAATCCCTCTCCTTCCTACCTGTCCTTCCACCAGATTCAGGACTTTTTAGTTTTATTTAGTGACTTACATACACAGGGCCACCTGTGTGACCATGAGATTGGGATTGCCCACTGGAGTCTGATGGAGTCAACAGTGGGTCCAATATTAAAGGCAATGGCTCCCCTTCTCCCTGAATCTATCAGTAGAAAATAGTTCATCGGAGATGGGTCAGACTTTAGTCTCTACTAGCTTATATCTAACTAGTTGTTCGTGGGCTCAACCTTGTGTCATTCTTAGCTTTAGCCAGGGAATTTTCTCCAGTGCACTACAGTGGCTATACAAGGTTCTGAGATAGTTAAGTGCTCATATCTAATTAAAACATGTACTCTCCCCTTCTAAAGCTCAGGCAACTTATAGAAGAAGTGATAGAATGCAAGACCTGAAATAGGTAAAAGGTCTGTACAGTGCTATTCTTACAAAGAACTAATATAGTCATTTACTCTTACTGGACCTCTCCTCCCTCCATCTCTTCTTCCCTCCCTCCCTACACTCCCCTCTTTCCCTCCCCCCTCTTGTTTCACTGATGCAATAAGTTATCTCCATAGTAGGAACCTTGGCACTACTCTTCCCTCCAAGTGAAGTAACTTTCAAATCTCGTGAATCTCCTTAAATCTTCAGCACAGAGTAGTGATTCCTGCCCAATGAGATCATTATAGATCACTCAATTTTAACCAGCCTGTTTTCACAGGTCATCCAATTGATCTTTCTTAATTTCTTCTTACCCCTAATGGCTAGCCCTCAAGCATTCTTGTTGTGCATTTCCTTTTCATTTGTTTCCTACCCCCTTTCTCCTGTGAGAACACAAGAACTTGAGAGCAGAACACTGGAATGTTGAGTTACCTGTTACCAGGCCCATGAATGACATGTACTCCTTACTAAAAAAATGTACTGTTGAAGCAACAAATGTTTGGAATGGAACATTCCCAATAGAGGATGAGAATGAATGTTAATTCCTTGTTCCGTTTGTTGAGAACACCTGATCTAAGTAAATGATACTTTCCTTAATGCTAACAACCTTCAAACCTTGTATCTGGCCACCAGGGACCTGAGAACTACAAAACCCTGGGATTTAAGGAATAAGAAGTATTATGCTAAGGTTTCAGAGAAGGGTTTCTTTTTATACTAAACTGGTCTCTCTGTGTCTTTACATTAGGCTACTATGACAATTTCTACAATTACCCAAATTTCCCATATATTGATTGTTGATAATAATTTCTGCCTACTTGTAGGCATTTTGTTATATGTAAGAAAAATATTATATGCTGTTTAGCCTTTTTTGAACTGGCACCAGCTAAGATCGTCTGGGAGTTGATCTCAATTGAGAAAATGCCTCCATCAAGATGACCTGTATGTGGAAGGGCCTTATCCATGGTCTGTGGTGTCACCCCTGGGCAGTTAACTCTGGGTTGTTTGTAAAAACAAACTGAGCATGCTCTTAGGGCCTAAGCTAGTAAACAGCATGCTTCCATGAACATTGCTTCAGTTTCTGCCTCCAGGTCTCTACCTTGAGTTGCTTCCCTGAATTCCCTTCATGATGGAGTGTAATCTGCAACATGAAATAAATTCGTTTTCGTCCCAACTTGATTTTGGTCTTTTTTAAAAAAGACATTTATTTTATGTATTTATTTAATGTACACTGCTGCTGTCTCCAGACACACAGAAGATGGCATCATATCCCATTACAGATGGTTGTGAGCCACCATGTGGTTGCTGGAAATTGAACTCAGGACCTCTGCCAGAGCAGTCAGTGCTCTAAACCTCTGAGCCATTGCCATCTCTCCAGCCCCTTGGTCATGGTTTTATCACAGCAAAAGAAGACGAAATGCCAACATATTATTGTTGTGAATATTATATGTGGCTTCTAAATTTATCAGGCTGAGGTTTAGCATGGAAATACCCATTAGATAATGACCATGTATCATTTATACATGTATCATTGTCTTCAACAAATACATGCAAGCCACACCTTCATGTCTGAAACTATGCCTGAAAACGTGTAATGACTAAATGTGCTATGCTATTCCTCTTTGATTAATGGCACTAAAGAATTATTACTATAGCCAAGGTCATCATACCAGAAATATCATAATTTTAAGTAGACATTATATATGGCAAGCTGGAAGTATGCAACTTCTTTTCTTTTACTTGAAAGTGTTGAGTTTGTGATTGAATGTATGGATTAATGTATCCTATCTAGACATAGAAAATATACTGGCCAAATCCAAAACCTTACTTTTAAGTTGGGAAAGCTATCAGGACAAATAATTCTGGCCCCAGAGATTAAATTATGATCAGTGAGTATTTAGAGAAGACCAAACATATCCAGAATAGGAAAAAAAAAAAAGCCTTGAGAACAGACACTATATAGCACACTACAGGAAAATATTCAACTGAAATATGAGACAGTACATTATGACGATTAAAATCTACACCGAGGAGAACATATTCATTATTTTAATTTTTATCATAAATGACCCTTCTCTGATCTTCTTCAGTTGAAAGTCTGTCCATTCAGGTGAATTCCCTCATAATCATACTAATCAAAGACAGAGACTCACTGAATGTTTCAAATAAAACTATCCATGCATGTTGCATGGAATTTCCTCTTAAAGGGAATTCCACCTTCTCTCTCCACATAGTCATGACTGGCCTCTGGCCTCTACTCCTCTACTTCTCTTCTCTTCTCTTCTCTTCTCTTCTCTTCTCTTCTCTTCTCTTCTCTTCTCTTCTCTTCTCTTCTCTTCTCCTCTCCTCTCCTCTCCTCTCCTCTCCTCTCCTCTCCTCTCCTCTCCTCTCCTCTCCTCTCCTCTCTCTCTCTCTCTCTCTCTCTCTCTCTCTCTCTGCCTCTACTACCCTCCTGGCTCCCCTCCTCATGCCCTGAATAAACACTATTCTATGCAAAAAAAAAAGGGGGGGGAATTCTACCATAGAACTTTATGCTGAAAATTATACCATTATTATTTTATGGAAATAAATATAATTGAACTATGCCTTCATAATTTAAATCAAGTAAATGTAAAATTAGACTTCTGCTTCTTGTAACTCATAGTGATACTCATTACAACGTGAACAGGTCCAGCTGTAAATAGTGTTATAATTACCTACATCAGTGAACTGTCCTGTGGGTGAAAGAAGTTACAGCATGTATATGCTGTAAGTATACATTCATTATAAAATAATCCTGAAGGCTATAACTTTTGTCACCTATAGCTCAAGAATTCTAAAGTGATGACGTCTCTGTAGTATTTGAATTATTTTGTATTATTTAAAGACTGTTTCACATAAAAACATCCTAGTGAGACACCAGGGAGTCAGACATTATTAATAATATTTTACTAAGATTGTCATTTCTCAATTACATTAAAAAATAGAGCAAATGGTTTTTCTGACAGAAGCCTCTGGCCTGTTTTGGTGAACAAACCTTTGGTGACATCTAGTGGTAAAGCGCAGATTTAGTTACACACATTTTCCAAAGCTTTGAGAATTAAATTTCCTTGTAAAGGAAATTTAATAAACTTATGTTCTTCATCAAAAATACCTTCCAAATGGTTAAGAATGAAGTGAAAATAAAAAAGAGCAAAAGTAACATTTACAAAGCGTGTTGACAATGTATCATAAAAAAATTGGAACGATACAGAGAAGATTAGAACAAATTTTAAATAACTTGTTCCTTAAAAATCTTTCTATCCTGATGCTTAGGACTGTGCTTCAATGTACAGAAATGGCAGGTCGGTGAGGTGGGAGTGGGTGGGTGGGAAAGCATCCTCATAGAAGCAGATGGAGGGGGACAGGATAGGGGGTTGTGGGGGGGAAACTAGGAAAAGGGAAACATTTGAAATGTAAGTAAAATATTCAATAAATAAAGAATCTAGGAATATACGTTGTTCTGCTGCTTTCAAGAAAACTTGATTTTATTGAATCATTCTGAGTAATATTTCCCATCTTATACAAATGTGCCAGTATCCACATTCTCTTATTTGAAATTACCAACAAACCATTTCCATACAAGTAATGGCAGGAAATTATCTTGGTTTCATTTCCCCATTTAAGGTATGTCTAACATAAAACCACCTGACCAAAAAATAAAATGAAATAAAAATCTTTGAATATTAGCATCTCACAAAAAAACCAAAATTATCTGTATTTTTAGCAAATGTATTCATTTAGTCCTATGAACACATTTCAGTCCAGAAAGACTATGCTGGAGACTGCCAGAGCCTGTCTTCAAAGGTGAATATGGTAACAGATATCAGGAGTGGTTGTCAAACATTGTTTAATCTCAAAATTATTTTCAGAAAGCAGTTCTGATTGCACAAAGGCCAATCTATTTTATTTTTCTATGACCCTCCTATTTACTCTTTGGAATAAAATTCTAGCAAGTAGCTGGCAGGGGATGAGGGAGGTCACAGCTGTGTGTAAAAGTTATATGGACATTATAAGTTGAACTGGATTTTTAATAATTATTCAGTTAATTTAATCACTTTAGGTGTTTAAGTACAAACATGACATTTGATAGTGTCATTTGCCTACACGAATGTGGCTGTGTTGATTAAATTAAATATTTAATTTCCACTTTGGTATGTTGGATTTATCCTGCACACTGACAGACAACCAAGAGTATGTGATGATGTAAAATGCTGGACTCTCTTAGGATAAAACTATTTTCTTTGTCCTGGATAAACTTCCCCTGCAGTAATCATATTTTAGTAAGGATCTATGATTTGTGAAGAATGATACCCTAGACTCAAATAGTATTCAAGAGCAAAGTGTGTTTATTCTGCAGAGAACCTGGGTTCATCATAAATCAGAATGGAAAACAGAGGAGTGGACTTTACAGGGTCAGCTAAAGCCTGTTAGGGTAGGATTGAGTGACTTTTACCTTTCTTTCCCTTGACTGGTTGGTCCTATCTCTAGGGAGTATGGATACCTTTATGATTGGTTAAGGCTCTGAGAGATTTGGAGGACCTTTGCTGATTAACTATACTTGGCCCAGGCTAGGTGGTGGGACAGCTTCTACAGCCCCTGGTTGACTGCCCTTGAGGACAGACTAGAATTGACTTGTTTGGGACTTTTCCAGTTTTAGGAAACTAAAACTTAAGCCTAGTCTCCCAAACTGCCAGTTTGCAACTGGTCATGGAGTCAGCCTGGCTCTAGCTGACTTGGTCTTTTTACTTTGTGAGGGGACAAAAATTTGAAATGCAAGATCAAAATTTTAAGATAAATTACATTTATTCCAAAGTGTTTACTAAGCTCCTATGTATGCCAATTTCAGTTTTATTATAAATAATTATTGCAGAACTCTTAATTTATGTAATGACAACTTTCACTCTTACGTGGTTACTTTCTTTGTCTTACAGACGCTTTCTGTTTAAGACCAACATGTATGTCTCTTGTTCAGAATTTACTTCCAAGATATTCACAGGTTTTGAATATTGATGACACTTATTAATAGCATGAGTGACTATATAACTTTGTTGACATTTTGGTTGTCCAATACACTAGTCGACACTTAGATCTTCTAACATCAAATCTAATGCCTGCCTTTTACATTTTTCCCTTTCAAAGCTTTTATTACAATTACCTTCTAAACATGTTAATCTTGCAGAAACTTCTGAAAACCTGGCCTCACCTTTTCAAGATGGTGATTATTCTATGAAGAGTTAAGTTCGTGCATTTTTGTTGTTGGCATTGTTTGTTTGTATGTTTGGCTTTGTATTGTTTCTGTATTGAATGCTTCAGCATTCCATTAATTTAGCAGAAAGACTCTGGCTCAGGAGCAAAACCAAAAGTAACTCAGTTTGTAAATCTGGGAGAGATTTTTTCTTCTTCTACCTAGTCTGCCCATCCTTCTTACTGTAATAGAGCCAAGACCATTTCAGAGATGCTCTTCCACAGGATAACTCTGTGCTGTGTGTGGACACACACTCTTCAACCATTAAGAGAAACAACTGCTCTTGCCCTGAAATAGCAGAACAATTCAAGGACAAGCAAACTTGGTACCCAGTATGTTATGTTGAATGTATATTTTGCATTCACAGTCTTAACATGAGGTACACATTTGAAAAGAAAAACAGAAAAGACATGAATATAAACTCAGTTATAAATACAGTCTGTGTCATTAAACATGGTCTGTTTGAAAACATTCACAGAATATAGGTAGTGATTTATTTGTTTTTGTTAGTGGGCGTGGAGATTCCTCTTCACTAAACAATCTCATTCGAAGTCTTTATGTTCAGTAAAGTCTAAACACTGGGGGAAACATTTTTCTTCCTATAACTCAATGTGGTTTGCATTAGTCCTTAATAAATATATTATGACATCCTACATAGCTCCATTTGCTGCTTTACAAATCATTGTGTAGCTTCCTGCCAACCACAGCCAAAATCAACACAGAGGTTGTTGCACACGAAGTGAGTAAATGTATGTCTTTTAAAATTAAATTATTATCCTTTTAAAAATTAATCATCCTCACTTGTTCACTGAACCAGACATGGATGGTACTGACCTCCCTGTAAGCAGTTTTGAAGGGTATTCAAAGAATTGTGTCCTTTTCAAATCACTTAAAATACATCTATTTTGAACCAACTGGATTCTGCACTGCTCAAATGGGAGCATCACAAAGATATTCAAGCCAGGATAAGACATGGTATTACTACTTGGTTATAGGTACCTGAGAAAGTATTGCATTTTCTTGGTAAAATACCAAGCTATTTTTCTTGCAAGGTAGGGATGCCAATTAAGCCTTATTTGTTCTCTTCAAAAAAACACACAAACACATCAGAGTATTCCCAAGAAATCTTCTAATGTTGCATATTATGTCTGTTTTAATAATTTAAAGGGAGATCAATAAATACTGTTGTGGTAAATAAGAACATATGCAAATGAATATTTTTTTCTTAAGATCTGAATGCCCAGGACAATCAAAACAGAAGTCAATAATTTTTCTATGCAATGTTGATTTTGTCCAGCAGGGCTGAGAGGATTCTTTTTAAAACATAGTTTTAACAACAGTTCAAGAATCATATTGAAAGGGGAACTGTGTGTGTGTGTGTGTGTGTGTGTGTGTGTGTGTGTGTGTGTGTGTGTGTGTGTGTTGTACTTGCAGGGGGAGGATTGTGTGTGACGCATATGCGAATATACCCATGGAGGCCAATTGGATATCCTGGTCTACCAGCTCTCTGCTTATTCCCTTGAGACAAGGTTTCTCACTGACTCTATAGTTAGGTTGGTAGCCAGCCACCTACAAAATCCTCTTATCTCCAGGTTATGGCCGCTTGTGTACTCACACTCAACTTTTTATGTGGGTGCTGAACTAAATTCCTAATGAAAAGCAAGTGCTCTCTCTCAGTAAGCCCCACTGCTCCTTGTCCATTTGGTGAAAGATTTTAACTGCAGAGCACAGTCCTAACTCATGTTGTTTTTCTATGAAGACTGTGCCTACCAATGCCAGATTATTCTATGTTCAAAGACAATCGAGAGAGAGAGAGAGAGAGAGAGAGAGAGAGAGAGAGAGAGAGAGAGGAAAATATTAAACTGAGAACAAAATTGAAGAATAAAACTCTAATACCTCTAGCTATACTCTTTAACTTTTTGTACAGAAATATGTTCAAAAATTATTCTTTTCTGTTTATTCTGCTTTTTCTCTTTCAAATGATGCTTTAGTTTTGTGAAATTCAAGATTTTTTTAACTCAGGAACCATGAGTTCTATTGAGTATATTTAAACAATAATGTGAAAACTTTAAGAAAATGCATATTTTGTAAAAAAAAAAAAATGAAAAATAAGAATTTCTGACAGTGGAGGGTAAAAGATAGGCTTGTATACATTGGGTGTGGTTAAAGGATTAACTGCATTTCTTCAATGACTTATTTAAGTGTGCATTGATCAACCCATAGTTTTTGAATCATGACTGTGAACTAGATAGTTATCAGGTACATCGTACATAAACTTGGAAAACAAAAATCAGAACTCTGGGTTTCTAAAGATAAGAACAGATGGAGGACGATGAATGGTTTCAAAGATGACTTGAAGCTGTATATTTTTGTTCACTGCCCTGGGGCTCAGTATACAGATCTGAACTGAACAATTGAAGGTCCATGCATCTCAAACCCTAAGAGAAAAAGTTGGTCTCCAACAATATTTGAGAGGAGCTATAATTTAAATTTTCTGTAGGAGCTTGAAGATCTGTCTCCCTTGACTTCTATAGGAAGTCAATAACCTAAATTCTCCTTGAAATATATTTTATATAAGATCCATTTTTTACACTCAAATATATGGGTCATATATTTTAGAAACCATAGAAATAAATTAAAATTCATTATAACAGTGTGATTACTGTGATAGTTCAGGACTATACCAAGATTTTGTGGTTCATATTAATCAACACATTTATAATTATAAGTGTAATGTTGTAGAAAATTGGTTATTTCTGATCTTCACAAGACCAGGTACTCAAGAAATTTATAACTAGACTAGAAAGCTAATAAAAAATACAAATTGAAAGCAATCCCTTAATGTCTAATCACTGGAAAATTATGAATGTTTGCAATTTTGCTACAAAAGTGTCCTCAAATTTGATAGTGATTCTTGAAAAGAAATGTCGACACAAAGGCATGCCATTCAGTAAACTGCTACAGCTCACATCTGGGGTTTTAAATTTTTTGATATAATGTACCAGTATATCCAGATTCCTAGTACTCTTTTGATAGACTCCGAGAAGCTGAGTTAGAATAATCAGGCTGAGTTGAGCAGCATGCCATTAACTGGGAGTTAGACATACTGTGATTTCTTTCTGCATGGCTATTTAAGACTTTTCATAACTGATTTGCCACAAACAGTATTTTGCTATACAGCTAACTCTGAATGTAGCCTGTCCCATTAAAGAAACTCTTTACATTGTTCCATCATATGTGTGCCTACACATGTGTCTCAGAACACACATGTGGAATCAATTCACTTCCTCTTATCATGTGAATTCAGTGACAGGCTCAGTGGCTTGTGCCCATACCTGCTAAGCCATCTTGCAATTACAGTTTTATGGAAGGAAATCGGTTCAACCAAAATCATCCATTAATATTTTATATTACAATGTGCTATTTTCTCATTTGGTATGATGATCTGTTACGCCACACAGATAATTTTTAGGAAAGGATTCAGAATCATGCACTTTTGTTCCAGAACTGGCCACAGTTTTATTTAGTACTACTTTAGTGCTAGACAGTCCACAGTAATCAAAGCCTGATTCTTTGATTCATTGATATCTTCTCAGGCTTTAAATCCATAGCCAGAGATTATTAAGGATTACATCACACTGGGTATAATTGATTGGTTGGCAATATCCAAAGATTTATAGTGTAATATGAATAGGATGATCAAAGCCAGTAGGAATGGGCTATTAATGTACGAGCTAATGTCTTCCAAAGGAAGGAAGGCTAGAATGTATTCTGGTCACTCTCTTTTCTCATTTCAACTCATTCCATAAATATTTTATATCTCAAGATGAATATTCATTCCTCTACTAGTAACAATTGAAAGGTAACATCTTCTTATAGAAAAATAAATTACATTTATCACCAGGATTTAATAAGGAACTTAATATAAAATAGTCACAACTATATAATTTCTGGCAGAAGAATGGGATGCAAATAAAGTATTCTAAAATGAAAGCTACTATATCAAGCAAGCTTTTATTTTATCAGTGATACTTGGCACATAGGAAGTAGAATGTGCAGGCTCATCTTAGGTCATGTAGAACTCATTTTCCTATAGCTAAGTTGCAGACACTCTTCATAAGGAAGGACTGTAGGGCTTGGTTGCCCAGTTGTTACCATACAAGAGTACACTGGGATTTGATAATTGATGATAATGTGAGTCTTACCTATGACTCACTGAAAAACAAAAATGGGCAGCTCTCTAGTTAGGTTCACATCTTTATCAGAATCTTAACTTTTATAAAAGGATGCTAGCCTGTTCTGCATAAGCCTGCCTACTGAAGGCAACTTTCACAGTAAAAGCAGGGTTTTTGATTAATATATGGATCTAACCTTAGTGTCTTAGATCTTCTACAAAGTTGGCCAAGATGGATAATAGTTGTAGAGTACTACATACAGATTATATCAGTCATGAACTCAACCAGATCTCTGTTTTTAAGAGTCTTATACTAGCAAATCCCTTTTATCTGTTGAGTTCCTGTAAATATTTCAGGACATAAAAAGTATTCACAAAGGAATCTAGCCTCAGGATTTAACTAAGATGAGGATCTGGTGTCTTCAAAGAAACCTAGAATGGTGTAATGAAGGAGTCTGAAAATAGCCAAGGTGATGTAATTAAGGGTATCTGTTGATGTCTTCAGAGCATTGCTCAGATAAATGTAATAAGTCTGAGTCACATTTGTAGGTCTGTATTTGTCTCTACTGATGTTAAGCACATGCACACTTCAAAACTGTGCTGCATAAGTGTAATTGATTTGAAAAATTCTCTACTATCAAATCAAAGCACATGCAGCTTTGTGTCTCTAGTTTGGTTACACTTCTGTATTAGTATTTTTAAATCTGTCTTTTACTTGTGTCATGGAAGTATATCATATATATAATTTGTTTAAGTTTAATTGGCAGATTGTGATGCACTTCTTTCTAAAGAAGAGCATCCCTCATATGTTAAGATGTCTAGTGAGTCTCAATCTACTAAAGATAACTTTGTATCTGGATATCTAAAATACACCTCCTTATACTAGCCAGGATTTACTAAACATAATATATATCAAATATGGCACTAAAATTAAGGATTCTATTAAAATTGGAAACTTATCATGACAAAATATTAAAACCATATTTTAAGTGAAGTCAACATGAAAAGGCTATATACTATGTGGTCCAAATTATTTCACATTTTTGTAAAGACAAAACTTTGGAGATAGTAAAGCAATCAATGTTTGGCACTTGGTTGAAAGAGAAGATGAGCAAGCTGAACATGATGTAGTTTCAGGTCAATGAAACAACTACAAGTCATTCATTTCTGAAACTCACTGAATCTATAACTCTAAATGAATCCTATAGGAATACAAGAACCTTGCATGACAGTATGTCAGTATTGCTTCACTGTGACAGATTTCTACTGTGGCACTGGAGTTTTATTGTAGGAGAGAGTTCTGCATGAAGGAATCGGGCCTTACACAAAGGTGTACTCAAACGATAGATACATGATGAAAAAAAAAATTGAGTGTTTCTGATTCAAAGAATTTTTTCTTTTTTCTCTGTGTCAGATAGAGCTAATAGAAACCATCCCGTGAATGTGGTCTTAGAACAGTTTTACTCTACAGCTTAGAAAATATTCAAACAGCTGTGACTTCTGTAACTGGTGTATTTTGTTTCTTTGTGGGGTGACTAATAAAACTACTTTCAAATTTGTTTCTTTTTAAATACTTTTAAGTGTTCTCCAGTTTAAGACCTTGAATTACCCGTGGAATGGAGATGGATCTACGTTAGTTATCAGTGGCTAAATTTTCCTTATTGATCTCCATTATTTTAATTTTCATTTATATACACTTTTTGCTTCTCTGTGCCTTTTGAACACCCATTTTGAGTACTGGCCTATCACAAGTAAAAACTAAATATATTGTTTATTTTTCCTGAAATCCTTTAACAGTTTTAAATTAGCAAATAATTTTATCATATAATTAAGTGATCTAATACAGATGAGATACTTAGCAGAGTGCCTGGACCATAATCATCACCCAGTTATTTAGCAGTGACTATTTTATTACTAGAATAATATATGCCAATATAGGAGTTTATTAAAAAGATGAATTCTGTTCTGAGAACTGACAGCTTTATATTTTATTTTATTACTTCTTTTTTATTTGCTGAACTATTGTGAAATAAATTACCAACATCAGTACATCTCACTTCATAGTACTTATCATATGCAGCTTCACAGGAATGAGAACACATACCCTGAAAATAACATTACTACATTTAAAAACTATCATCCCCTTTTGTCAGTAACTACTCAGACAATTCTCAAACTTTGACAATTGTCCCTAAAATGGCTTGTATAACTTGTTTGTACAAAACAAACAAACAAAAACCTTTAAATGTGAAACCATTAGTTAATTGCTTTCAGTATGATATAATGTAAATATCATTTGGTAATTTCTAAGCAATAAATTTTATGCAAGTTGGCTAGCGGAAGATGACAAATGTTAGGCAAATGGAAAAGGCAAGAGAAAGACTAGCCCAGGCAGGCTGTTGCATATGAATAGAGAACAAAGCATGCTGTTTTCAGTAATTGGTATTTTTGCAGTTGGACTACACTGCCACGGAACAGGGAGCCAAGCTTTTGGAATTTCAAAGTAGAAGGCAGCAAATATAAGTACAAACCTGGAGAACAAAGAATTAATGGCTCCATAGGAAGAAAGTGGTATGAGAAAGTATTAAAGTGACTTTATAAGCAGATGATTTTCCCTTTCATGCTATGAAGTTCCAGTGTGTGCACAAATTCATTTTATGCATACATCCAAACAGCTAGGGTATTTCCTGTGGGGAGGAAAACAAAGGACCACTGAAATCAAGTATTTCATACTTCAAGTTAGTTTACTAATATTTTGCAAGAAATAGTGAATCGCAATTAAACTAAATGCACTGAGCCTTTGGATATTGATAAGAAGGATCGAGGAGCTGGCAATATTGATAAGAAGGACTGAGGAGCTAGTTGACAGCAGTGAGAAGGCAGGTTATGGCCATATCCGAGCATTAGTATACCGGGGAAACACCAGTTGCTATGAGAGGGTTAGCCAGATTCCAAACATATCTTGAAAGCAGAATCAATTGGATGTAACCATTAGAGACAGAGAGGAGTAAAAATTGCCATAAAAGTTTTTGGCTTGAGAGTGAAACTACTGCTGAGATAATAACTGTTTGGTTAATAAGGAACAGTGTGTATGTTCAATCCAACTGGAGAGGTGGGTGGGGTGGCTCAATGGTGATAACTGTCCATGACTCTGTTGCCTGCCTGTAGATCCTGTTCTAACTGGGCTGCTTTGTCTGGTCTCAGCAGGAGAGGATGTACCTAGTTCTGTGTAGGTCCCTTGTTCCGGAGGGTGTCCCACTATGATCTACCGGCTGGGGACAGGGTGAGAGCAGGGAGGGCTCGCTACTATCTCCGAGATGCCTCCGACCTGCGTCTCCACTGTCTGTAGGTCTCTGGCCTGGTCTGTTGCAGGAGGTCGAGGCCAAAGGACACAGAATGCGAGCAGGAGGGGAGATTGCCTGCCCCCAAATGCTGCCTCTGCTAGCTCACTGCTGCTGTTGCCAGCCTGTCTCTCCCAGGTGCTGCACCTGTCTCTCCGCTGAACCAGACCGGGGGCTGGGCTGATAAGAAGCCGGCTAGCTGGCAAGGAGGCAGCTTGGTGTCCCAGGCAGGTTCCGTGATAGCAGACCTCCCCCCAACTGTTACAGCTCTTGTGACAGAAACTCTTGGACACCAGGATGATTCTTGAGCACTTTACTTCCCCTAAATAGAGCCCTTATATACAGTTTCAGGGTGGATTAGGGTCTGGCAGCAGATAATGCCTATTGGCTTGGTCTGAGAGCTTGGAGATTCCTCATCTACATGTGAGAGAGCCTGAGGGACTGTTCCTCCTGACAGATGGTCATAAACCTCTTTGTGGGAGGGGTTGTTGGAGGACTGAAGCTAAATGAAAAGAACCTCCTGCCATCTGATAAAGGTTCCAGGGTTCCAAGCCCATATTCGACCAAGCACCCAGCTGCTTCTCACAGCCCCACGGTTCTGCAGTGACTTGATGTGCCAAGCTGGGTTGGTACCCAGGGTGGGAGTCCCTCCTCCCTAGAAGGGGGTAGGAGGAGGGGTTTTGTGAGTGGAAGACTGGGAGGAGATGAGTGGGGTGGATACAATTGGGATGTAATGTGAATGAATGAATAAATTAATGGGGAAAAAGATATACTAGGCTTTTGTGTTTTGTTGTTGTTTCTCCACCCAAGGGGGTTGTTTTGTTTTGTTTGCTTTTGTCTCTTGTGTTTTTGTTTGAAAAGAAGAGAACATAAAGTTCGGTGGGCAAGGAAGCAAGGATATGGGAGGAGTTGGGGAGGGAAAGCAGATAAATATAGTGTGCTAGTGTTTTAAAATCAGAAAGATAAAAAAGATGAAAACTCAAAAAAATTAGAAAGGAAATCTACTAGAGTTTGGATCATAAGTCTCCCATGCATTACAGCCTTGGTCCTCATGAAACTGCCAATGCAAGGTTGCAGAACATCCCAGAAGTGAGGGCTGATGAGGGGATCTCTAGGTCAGTGGCGAATGACCCAGAATAAGGGGGCTTGTATTCTGGCTCTTTTGTATTTCTACCATAGAAAGTTACTGGTTTATACAAATGAAAAGTCTAATTTATTATCTTCTGTATCATTAGCATGAAATGTATCTCACTGGACTAAAATCCAGGTTATGGTATGACTGAACTTCTTCTGGAAACTCTTGAGTAAAATCTACTTTTTGTTCTGTGTGTGTGTGTGTGTGTGTGTGTGTGTGTGTGTGTGTGTGTGTGTATTAGTGTATACATGTTCATGTGTGTACCAGCATCTATATTTTGGCATGCATATGTACATATGAGCCCATAAACTGATGTCGGGTGTTTTCCTCAGCTTCTTTCTTTTTCTTTCTTTCTTTCTTTCTTTCTTTCTCTCTCTCTCTTTCTCTCTCTCTCTCTCTCTCTTTCTCTCTCTCTTTCTCTCTCTCTTTCTTTCTTTCTTTCTTTCTTTCTTTCTTTCTTTCTTTCTTTCTTTCTTTCTTTCGTTCTTTCTGTTTTTTGTTTTTTTAAGACAGGATTTCTCTGTGTAGTCCTGGCCTGGAACTCACTCTGTAGACCAGGCTGGCCTGTAACTCAGAAATCCGCCTGCCTCTGCCTCCCAAGTGCTGTGATTAAAGGCGTGTGCCACCGCCGCCACCACCACCCCCCGGCTTTTTCTCAGTTTCTTACTACCTTATATTTTTATAAAGGTCTCTTAGTAAAACTGAGTATCATTGATTTGGCTTGACTAGACGGCCATCAAGTCCGAGGGCTCAGTCTACACTTCCACAGTGTTGGGATTAGTTGTCTTTTTTGCTAGAGACCAAACTCAAATCCTCATGTTTGGACAGCAAGCACTTCACTGAGTGAGCGTTCTCCCCAGTCTTTTATTTTTTCCCATGTTCCATCTTTGAGAGGCCACCCTTATTCATTAGTTAATGGGCTCCTCTCCTCTTTGAAATAAGAAATATTCATCTGCATTTTGATCAAGACATTGTCTCTCTTTTTCTGACTCTTCTGCTCCTTTCTTTCCCAGTTAGACATGATTGCATCCACTCAGATAAGCCAGGACATTACATTAATTTCATGTTTATTTTAATTTATCTTCTTTTTGACATCCTGGGTTAGAGTTCGAAGCCACATGCATGATAGGTGTGTTCTATACCTGAAACCCAACTCTACTTCAATTAAAATATTTTTGAGATCAACTGATTAGTAATTTAATTACATTTATACCTTCAGTTCCTGTTGTCATGTGACATACCAAGAATTAAAATGCAGACATCTTTGGGGCACTTTATTTTGCACATGCCAGATCATTGAAAGTAGTAATAGGAATAATGAAAAGAAATTGAGGAAAATGTATAAGCTGATCGGTCATCAAAGAATGTGAAGCTTGAAACTGCTATTTTTTTTGTCAAAATGTCTACAGGTTAGTCACAGGAATGAAGCATTAACTGCCTGAACAACTGGACATTCAGAATGCTGAAATGATCATTTAAAGGATTATTTCATTACCCTTTATACATGACAAAAATCAACCTAGAAGTGTGGTTTAGAGAGCCATGAGGTTAAGTATTTATAAAGAGTAGTGTGTTAGTCGGGGTTTTCTAGAGGAACAGAACTTATAGAATGAATCTACATCTCTATGTATGGAAGGGGAATTTACTAGAATGACTTACAGGCTGTGGTTCAACTAGTGCAAAAATGGCTATCTACAATAAGGAGATACAAGAATTCAGTTGTTCAGTCCATGAAGATGGATGTCTCATCCTGAAGAAGTAGGCTCTAAGGCTAGTGAAGTACACTTGCTAGTGAGGGAAAGAACAAGCAGTATAAGAACAAACTTGTTAATGAAACAAAAAAAAAGGGGGGGGGGACGGGTGGAGAGCCTTTGGAGCTGCTTGGCAAGAATCTGACACGGGCCAAGGACAAGGAAATGTGCTGCTTGGCAGGAATATGACATTGACCAAGGACAAGGAAGTGGCTTCAGGCAGGAATCTGACATTAGGCTAGAACAAAGAAGTAATCTCAGGCAGAAACCTAAATATTAGATAAATATTAGACTAGAACAAAAAAATTTCAGACAAGAATCTAAATTTTAGGCTAGAACAAGGAAGTGGGCTTCAGATATAAAAATGACCTTGGGCTAGGACAGGGAAGTATACTCATACTTTGATCATCCTGATAAACCCTTAGAAACAGTGATCACGGGAGTGTTCATGTAATTGAGTTTAATGCCTTGCTTTTTCTTTGACTATTTGTGTTTATTGTATTGCTTATTCCTTGACTATTTGCATCTAATGTATTGCTAGACCCTCAACCCAGAACTGACCTTAATACATGCATGTAATCAAAATGGTACAAAAGCATAAAGGAGGAGGGGGGATGGGATAGATGATTCCAGGGAGGGGAAATGGGGAAAGGGAATGGCATCTATATTGTAAATAAATAAAACATTCAAAAAAAAAAAAAAAACAAACTTTCTTCTTCCATGTTCTTTATAGACACTTCTCAGAGAAGGTATGGTACTGATTAAAGGTGGGTCTTCCCACCTCAAATTATCTGGATTAAAAGTCAGTCTTCCCACTTCAAATGATTTAATTAAGAAAATTATTCCTCATAGTACCCAGCTACTTGGGTTTTAGTTAATTTCAGATATAGTCAAGTTGATAACTAAGAATAGCTATCACAAGTAGTGTGACCCTATTAGAGTAGATTTTCTCCCTGCTTAGCAAATGTTGTTCTTTCCTTTGCTTGACAGAATGGGTAGATAAATGAGGACATGTTTGTTATGGATGGGTGTTTTAAAGGATGCTACAATATTTTGTTGACATCTTGGGTTTCTGCTTGACAGTTTTCATAAGAACTTAATGTAAATATTATAGCTGTTCATTCAGCTGAGTCCTTAAATGTAAAGACAACTAAAACTGACCTGAGAGCAATCTGCAGCCTGAACCTAAGCACAAGTCCACCTAGCTCAATCCCTGTCAAGCTAATGCCAACCTACAGACAGACATGTGCCTGAAAAATGAATGTGTGGTTTTATAAACTGAGTTTAAGGGTTGATTATTAGACAGCAAAAAAAAAGAGCAAAAGCTAATAAGTATATCACCAGATGGCAGGAATAATCATAGTGAGTATTCTGAAGATAAGGGATTTAAGGATTTCTCTTTTCAGGAATTAAGAAGGTAAAATAACCTGGAATCTATAATAATAAACAAGGGCATGCCTCCACCATAGGCATGGACGGCAGGTACAGTGGGAGGAAACTCAGGTTCTGCATGTGGTTTCAAACAAGGTTCACAGCAGCCGTCTGCATTATTGGTAAAGGATAAAGGGAAGGGGAAGTTTGGAGGGAATCTATGCTGTGTAAAAATCTCGAGCAATGGCCCTGGGGAAAGATCCCACTTGGTTTATTCTTACTTTCAAATCAAATTTTCTATTGTTCAGTATACATCACAAGATGAATCAAGCCAATTAAACCAAAATAACCAAGACTAAACTATTTCCATAAAAATGTTTTTTTAATAATATCTCCTAAGACAAGACAGGCAGACATCTTTAGTTCTTCCTTTTAACACATGCCATGGATGACCAAGTCACATTTATTATTCAGGGTATTGCCCAAATTCATTACCCTTTTTTCCTTACTTTATAATTATGACCTGTTACATACCTTCCTTCCTGCAAAAAATATTGAAATAATTTCCTAAATGCCTTCCTATCTCTAGTATTACCTCCAATTTATCTACTTTTCTAATAAAAAGAACATGGGTTCTGGAATCTGATATGTCTCGGTTTGTGCATATTAGCTTTGAGACTTACTGTAGTCCAAAAGAAAAGATAATTAAAGTTTTATGAGCATAAACTTTCCTCACCTGTCAAAATGGAACACAATAAAAGGACATAATTTACAAGGCTGCTGCTAGAGCTAAATGAAACAGTGCCTGGCTAATTTATGGCACTAAATGCTAACCAATTAGTCTAGCTTTCCAATCTCCTACTACTGCTTCACAGAATCCTTCTATTGTAGAAATCTGGTTGTATAAAAAGAGACCTCAGCATCTTTTTCTCTACAGAAAAAAATGTTTCTGTCGTGGCACCAAACATCATTGGTTGCTTTAAATTTCATTAATGCTGAAGCTGCAGGCTTGACTTAGTGGTACAGCATCTATGGGAAACTTCCAGCTGCTCACTCAAAAAGTAGGTGGCAGGAAGTCACCAGCTGGAACTAGAACTTATGTTACCTTTCTCCTTACACCCTTTATATGTACCAATTCGTATATTAAGATGAGACTGTAAAATTGTCATCTCTGGCTGTCTGGTTCAACTCATCTCTTCTAGCTCAAAGTCCTCTCCAGGTTGACCAATTCAACTTGGCTT
Organism: Arvicanthis niloticus; assembly: GCF_011762505.2. Lineage (NCBI taxonomy): Eukaryota > Metazoa > Chordata > Mammalia > Rodentia > Muridae > Arvicanthis > Arvicanthis niloticus. The sequence continues at coordinate 103,274,640 of NC_047661.1, read as the reverse complement.
CTCTCAGCTTCTCACTCTGCTTGGTTTCAAATTCTTTCAGTGTTCTTATCTTCTGGCTCTCCTTATTCTCTGGCCTCACCTGCCTTTGCTGACCTGCACTTAACAGCATGAATTCACAAAGGAACTCAACTCCATTGCACTGCACTCCCTGTACTGACTCCCAACTGATTCAATTCCCCACTCACTGACAAACTGAACTCTCAAATAACTCCTCTTACCTGTCTGTTCTCATGAGAGTTTGGTGTATCCTATCTCTCTGACTTATTTCTTTGACTTGTCACTTGGTCTGCATCTCAATTAGAAGTCACTTTCAAAACATGGTTGCTTCCTTCTACCAACTAGCCTTCCCTACATTGTTTGGGATTAAAGGTTTGTTAATACCTGACTTACTTCCTCAAGTCCATGTTCTCTGCCTTTATCTGCAAACCAAACATGAAGGATACAATATAGCAGAAAGCTCTGAAACTCTAGAGATCGCAGAATCATAAGATGATATGCATTTGAATTCTGATTATGTGAGTGCACAAAGCAGTCCATCTGAGTATGAAGCCACAGATCAAGATGTGAACAAGGATTTTTTAAAATGAGATAATCCACTAAGCTTAATTGTTGATTATTATAACAGTTAGTTTTCATATTTATCAAAGAAATCAAAAGGAATTGGTGTTATAATAATAGCTACAGCATTTGCTATTGGTTGGCTGGTTGGGCAGTGGACTGTAAAAAGCAGCTGAAAGAGGCCAACAGTAGAAACCATTCTTTACTATAGTAAAATATTTGGTAAACAACTTAAAATGACTGGTAAGTACAGCCACTAATATTATAACCATAAAACAGGTTTAGAAAACAGAACATTATTTTTTTGATGATTTGTGGTTATTAGATACATTTGATGGAGAATTGTGAAAAAGAGAAGAGCGTGGTAAATCATTGGTCTATTTTACTTAAGGTAAAAACAAAATAGGAGTAAAATTGAGGCCATTTTAAGGTAGAAGAGTCAGTTGATCTGAACTTCAAAGGAGTCTCTTAAAGCCATGGGTTACTTTAAATGAGCTAATTAAAGCCTAAGATTTGAAATATTCAAATTATTTAGGGAAGTAGATGGTCAATAAATAACTACTGCCATATTAATTTCTGGCATTAATTAATATATATAATATTAATAATCATTCTTTTTATATTGAGCCAACAATACTTCAGATTAATTCCAAAGGAAACTAAAATTTGCAATCTCTTTTAACTTCTGAAAAAATTTAGAAAGCCCTCAGTAGTCTACTGTAAATGTTCATGACTATACAAGAGTTTTCAAGGAGGCTCTGATGCAGCTACCAAGGGACCTACTTCAACAGTCCTTAACTCTTCTGTCAGGCCCTTTACCATGACCAGATGACAATGAGATAAAGAATCAGCAATAAGGTGAAAGTTGTGTCCAATTTTGTGGACACATGACTCTGCCTATGAAATAATTGTACACTAGAGTGTAGCTGTTTGCCATATAAAATAGATGCTTGGTAACAAATAACAAGTCTATCAACCTCCTGCATTGATTATCCTTGTTATTCTCCGTACTTAGATATACAATGGCCATTTCCTTTGCCACTTTTTCCAAGGAGGTAGATCATCCAGTCCTGCTCCAGCTGGAAGTCTACCTTCTTGTGGAACACAGTAACACCTGAACAAAGAAGAAGATTGACTTGCTTCCTGTCCACCAAATACATATGTCATACATTTATCGAGTCTCTGCTTCTTGATTCCAATAATTTACTATAGACCATATGTTATCATTTCCAAATGAACAAATTGTGTGACTGAGCTGGATTACAGTGGTCAAACTGTCCAAAATGTTTCACGAGTATACTTAATAAATAGTAAAATAAACAGTACAGTTTCAAAGTAAGTTTCATTTAAAGAAGATGAAGCTTTGAAGCAAATGAAAGAGTAGATCTTTGCTTTGGAAAACAAGTCCTGATACTGTAATGGTCATGGCGGAAGGTGACAGGGAATGTCACAATGGAGGCTGTCCTTCCCCCTCGCCTCAGGTTAAGCACAGTTTAATTATTTCTGCAAAAACTCATTAATTATTTATAAGCTTGATGGGCTGAGTGCTCCTCTCCACTCCATCAGAGTAAGGTTTCAGGCCTCTCCTGGCTTTTACTGAGTGTGGGCAGAGAAGATGCTGTTTGCTGAGTCTGTTACAGACGTTTCTTAACATACTTTTCAAGGTCTTCTCTGAATAACTAGGAATCTTTGCTTCATCAAATGAGTTGTAAATGTGAGATAAACCCACTCTGAAAACATACATGTAGCTCAATTTCACCCAGATGGTTTCTGGAGCTGTCTCATGCATGTGATTTCTGAGAGTTGTGTGTTTTAAAATCTGCAATTAAAGCTAAATTGCAGGGATATGAATTAGATGTGTTTACATTGTGTGGATGGAGTAAAGAATCAAAGGTTAAAACAAATAGCTCGCTCTCTCTAGAGTGAAAATAATTTTTTTGTTTCTTGTTTCCTTTGTAATCTTTGTTGACATTCTAGATTTTATTCCCTTCCTGGTCTACCTTCTGACTGTTCCACATCCCATACCTCCATTCCCCCAAGCCCTCCACCAACACACCACCCCACCCTACTCCCACCCCCACCCCTGTCTCCAAGAAGATGTCTCCACCCCCACAACCCCCACACCACCAGACCTCCCCACTCCCTGGGGTCTCCAGTCTCTTGAGGGTTAGGTGCATCTTCTCTGACTGAGTTCAGACCCAGCAGTCCTCTGCTGTGTATGTGTTGGGGGCCTCATATCAGCTGGTGTATGCTGCCTGGTTGGTTGCCCAGTGTCAGAGATCTCAGGGATTCCAGGTTAGTTGAGACTGCTGGTCCTTCTACAGGGTCACCCTCCTCCTCAGCTTCTTCCAGCTTTTCCCTTTTCAACCACAGGGGTCAACAGTTTCTGTCCTTTGGTTGGAGGTAAATATCTGCATCTGACTTGTTCAGCTGCTTGTTGGGTCTTTTGGAGGGCAGTCATGATAGACTCTTTTTGTGAGCACTCCATAGCCTCAGTAATAGTGTTGGGTCTTCAGGCCTCCCCTTTAGCTGGACCTCCTTTTCTTCATGCTCTTCTCCTCTTTTGTCCCTGCAGTTCTTTCAGACAGGAAAATTTATGGGTCAGTTTTTGACTGTGGGATGGAAAAGGGATGAACCTTGGATGAAATGACCTACAGTGGGGAGAGGTGGAGCCCATCTCCAGTAGAAAGACAGAGCATCAGGTGAGGGATGGGGTTGCCATCCCACAGAGTAAAAATAATTTTAAAGATGTCACAAATTTTGTTTACACATCAGAATCTTTGATCTCCTTCCCAAAAGGCAAGCTTAGTGTAGCATGCCAACAGCTTGGAGCTGTAGCCTCCAGATCCTCCTCCTCCTCCTCCTCTTCCTCCTCCTCTTCCTCCTCCTCCTCCTCTTCCTCTTCCTCCTCCTCCTCCTCTTTCTCCTCTTCCTCCTCCTCCTCCTCTTCTCCTTCTCCTCCTTCTCCTCCTTCTCCTCCTCATCCTCCTCTTCCTCCTCCTCCTCTTCCTCTTCCTCCTTTTCTTCCTCCTCCTCCTCCTTTTATAATGCATTAGGTTGAAATACATGGAGACACGCTCTTAGAAACTGTTCTGTTTCAGATGACCTTGAACTGACAACCTTAATATTTCACAGATAGTTTTGAATATCAGCAATGTAATGGACAATGTTTAGATAAGTTTTGCTCATAAGAAAGCTGTGTATTTTGCTAAGTTGGGTCCAGCTTTTGTAGCTGTGATTATCTTCTTATACAATATTCAATTTCAGGTGGTAATTTGAAGTTCTATATTTAAAAAAAAAACTTAAAAAAAATCAAACCAAAAAACAAATACAAAATCCTTCAATCTGAGAGATGAACTGACCTAAGCTGTAATCTTATCATAAAACCATAAAGCATGTAGGTAGAGTTGTACCTTCCTAGAGTATACAGTTGCCTGTGTAAGCAATGGAACACATGGACACTCCAGCAGCCTGAAGTCAAGGGTGTGATGAGTGATGGTAAATCATTTGATTCTAATGAATAAGACTTTGATACCTGCTCCCCCCTTTCAAGATCACAAAACAATTAGAACAAAGGGATCATTCTTGATCGGCTGTTGCTCCTTCCTGATCTGGTCAAATACAGTGTGAGGAAGGAAGAACAGAGATACAGGATGTTATTATTGTTGTTATTAAAATGTTAAAGTGACTTTGAACATGGAGACAGAACAGAAGTAAGAGACGTATTTTGCAATCACCATAAAACACACTATTTCCAGTTGAAAGAGTAATCCCCATAGGCCTTTGAGACAATAGAGAAATTTCAATATTTATATGGGTACAAGAGATGCTTATCAAATTGCAGGCATTATTGAGAGTTCTTTGAAAGGAAAGGAATCAGGTGTCTGGACACAGTAAGTGAGCAATGTTGAAAGGTTGTCATCCCTGCTGAGAAAAGCCAACATAGAATCCTTTTTAATTCTTTGACATCTACTTCCTTGAACTGTTCACAGCAGTTTCTGAGAAAGATATATCTGTCTGTCTCTGTCTGTCTCTGTCTGTCTCTGACTGTCTCTGACTGTCTCTGTCTCTCTGTCTCTCTGTCTCTGTCTCTGTCTCTCTGTCTCTCTGTCTCTCTGTCTCTCTCTCTGTCTCTCTCTCTCTCTCTCTCTCTCTCACACACACACACACACACACACACACACACACACACACACACATACACCCTATTTCCTGTGCTTGCTTACTCAGCAGCCAGCAGTCCTCATCAGTGAGAAGGAAGGAGTGGAGAGTGCAAGAATTACTTTTAATTATCTGATGGTTGTTAAATGAATATCACATGTAGAATACTTGACTAAGCACTCAAACTTCATTCTAGAAGAGTAGGGAAGTGGTATTGTGAGTATCCAGATATGACATTATTTTCCAGACACTGAAAACGTTGAGGCTTCATAGATGAAGAGCCCAGCCTGTAGAGCCTCCCTTATAGACTTTGTTTATTCTTTTTCTTTTCCTTATCACCCCTTCTCAATTCTAATACCTAAAGCTTATACATAGAATTTTTTGTGCATAATTGTCACAGTTTTTTGAAATTTTCATAGTTTCTCAATTAAAAATATCAAAAGAACAAAATACAAACTCCAAAAAATCAAAAAACAAACCCCCCAAAAGAAAACCAAACAAAATGAAATGAAAACAAACAAACAAACAAATAAAACAGGCAGTAGTGGCTCTATCCTTTAATCCAAGCACTCTGGAAGCAGAGTCAGATAGACCTCTTAGTTTGGGGCCAGCCTAGTCTACAGACTGAGTTCCATGATGGCCAGAGGCTACATAGAGACGTTCCCTAGCTTGCCTGGCTTGGAACTCACTGTATGGACCAGGCAGGACTTGGATTCACAGATACTTGTCTTCCTCTGTCCCCAAGTGCTAGAGTGCTAGGATTTAAGTCATAGACTACCATGCCTGGCTTGGGTGGTAACAAATTCTGAATAACTGTAGTCGTGGATGAAGAGAGAGAATCTTCAGATCATCACAGTCGCTGTGTAACTTCTTGTTTGTGGCTTCCTGTCATCTTCTAGTAGTTGATTCTCTCCTTTACTGTGAGTTCCAGCAATCAAACATGCTTACACAGAAAGCAATTTCCCTGCTGAGCCATTATGCTGGGTGCTCATTTAATGTTCCTAAGTATTGCTTTAAATTTTAGCATATTACACACACACACACACACACACACACACACACACACACACACACACAGCACTACTACCCACTGGTGACGACATTGTAGCACTCTGAATGAAGTAGAAGATTTTACTTCCATTCAGAATGTTTGTTCATGGGTGAAGAGTCGGAGACCCCTGTTCGTACTCCTATTTCTCTTGCTGTACACTTAAACTTCTGCACTTTAGGTGAATTTGGATTCTGAAGTTCAGATTCAGCATTTTACATTTAATGATCTTAAGTCAAGATAATGGCCAGGCTTAAGAGAATCAAATTTCTGATTATGAAAGCATCTTAGCCTTCCAGACGAAGAATCGTCTTGCACAAAATATGCAAAGTCTCTAAATAAAGAAATATAAAGCATATCTCAAATCCTGAGCCCCAGGGAAAGAGGCTCTGTGGAAAAGTTAATTTTAGGCAATACACTGAATGAGTTTTTTTGCAGGTGACAGCAGGATCATTGCGCAGGGTACAGTGGCAGCCATGTGGCAGGTTGGGACTGCTGGGTAGCTGGCAGAGCCCCAGGGTGTGACTGGCAGGGGTTGTCTTGCAGCAGCTGGGAGCGCCAGGAGGCAGCTGTGGTGAGCTTGTGGCTGGCAGAGAGATGGTCATTCTGCTGGCAGGGGGTACTGGGAAGTAGCACCCTGCCTGGAGCTGATGTCAGAAATACTAACTAGAAATCGACCCTGCTTAGTACTCTCTGACAAATCAGGTTGATATCACCTGATTTAAAAACAAGCAGGCCATCCATGCTGGCAGATAGACATGTTGACGTGTTGACATGTTGTGGTGTTGTGTCTGTATGCAATGACCTTCTCCCAGAACCCAAAACAAGTTTTTTTTTGAAACCTTTTATTCATAGAAACTACAACCAGAAATAGCAAAAGGACAGTTTATATAAGCATATAGAGGTCTGCCTGAAACTATCCCTACGAATGGTTAAGTAAATATTAAGCCTTGACCAGCCATAAATTAGAGCTCTAGTACGAAGGTTTAGGGCAGCCATGTTCAAAAGTAACTTTTGCTTTTATAGAATCAAAATTATTTTATCTAATATTTAAAAAACGTCACCATCACTGACAATCCATATGTACGGTTTACTTTTTTTTTTTAATTGAAAATACAACAAATTAAAAATATAGCCAATATGAGCGCTGGACTGTTCTCAGAATAAAATTAATCCCCACTATGCCATCAATATATACACACATTCTTCAAAATACAGGCAGGTGATTTACAAAATGTTTGTGTGTTGGGTCAGGGGCAAAGATTATAACGAGCTGTAGCTTATGCCAACGGAGGAGAGAGCTGAGCAAACAGGTAGGTTGATGATCCTGCTGCTGGGTGCACCCTGTCTATGACTGAAGGCAAGAGAATCATTAGCCTTTATTGCATTGACACTATATCTACCATGTCTTCTTTTTAAATATTTATTTACAATAATGTGGTAAGGATTATGGCCCTCATACAGGAGAAACTTTAGGTGAGAACAAGGGCTTTAAGAAAATAGGAACTTGCTGTGAAACATAACAAGCAATATTTTTTAAAAGAATGATGTCATTTCATACTTCCATTTCTACCCTTTTGTTTTTTACTATGTATTTGATGTCATTTCAACGCTGTCAGTAAAACTTTTAGCTATCTATATTAGTTACATCCCTTGTTTTCCCTAGCAAAACATTGAGACAGAAGGAACTGGAGGGAGAGACAGAGAAAGTTTATTGTGGTCCATAGTTGAGAGAAGTGCGGTTCATCAGGGTGGGGAGGCATGGTGATGCTGACAGCTTGGGTTGAGCTTGAGAAAGGAGAATGGCAGTGCTCAGCTTGCTCTCTGCTGTTTATTTTGCCCAGCTCTCCAGCTATAGAATGGTGCTTCCATATTAAGGGTGGATCTTCCCCCTAAGGATTTTCTCTAGAAATACCCCATACACATGCCCAGAGGTTAATCTCCAGTTGATTCCAAAGTCTACCAAAATGTCAGTGACTATGAGCCATCGCATGATGTCTGTTTCATAATATCTCATTTCAAAAGGAAGTAACACATAGTGTATTGGCAAGGATAATGTTGTGGGTGTGTTGATGTGATGATTGCTGAGTTGGGTGGGGCCAGTTAGAAAACCTTGTGCAGTCGAGAGCTCCTTTTTCACACCTGGATGCATCAACAAGTAGAGAACGTGAGAATGGCTGCTGCTTTTGTGTCAATTTATTCTCCAAGATAATGGGGGTATCCTCGTGGAATATCCCTCTACCACATTCTTAAAGCTGACAAGCTTTAGAATTACATTTTGCAAATTATTGTGAGCTCTTTAAAACTAGAGACTTTATAAAATCAAATAGCCCATGTTTCCCAATACTACCTTACAAATAAGGCATAGCTAGAAGCTTTTCCTGCTTTAAACTTAATCTAGCATTTTATTAGTGTGTCAGTTATATCGCTGATCATACAAATTTACTTAGTTTATATATACCAATTCTTTGGCTGTACACATGGTAGAAGGATATTGCGAGTGATATAGAATCATTTCTTTGAGAATTTACTGCTAATACTCATTTCTGAAGACACTGTTTTATTGGATTCAGGGTCTTAGCAGTGATCATTTCCAAATAATGTCTTCTTTTTATGGGCATTGGTTCTTTTCTAATTACAAGGATGACAACCTCCCAAACCCACCCCACTTCTTTGAAGAAAAAAAAAAACAACTTCTTGAAACTAGGTTGCAACCATGAAAAGTCTCTTTTAATAGCAAATTCAAGATCAGATAGATAGATAGATAGATAGATAGATAGATAGATAGATAGATAAGAAAGAAACACTTTTGGATTTGAACTACTTCTTGGGTTTATAACATGGACAAACAGTTCCTATGTTGAAGATGATGACATGGAGGAGGACTGACCCACCTCACTTGCACACAGATGCCTGCCCCTTCTAAGCATTCTGAATTTCATCTAATGAGATTTTTCATTAACTTAAGACCTAATGCATGGGACTTATGAGGGATCAATGGTGTAATCATGGAAGGACTTTACCATAAGTCCCTACACATGACATACTGAATAGCCCTGTGGGAGTGCTGTCCTTGACTTCTGGCTTGTCTCTCATTCCCTCATCACAATGCCTGACTTTTCTCTATAGGATACCCAGTTTCATTTTTCACAGTTGATGTGAACCTTGCTTTAGCATTCTTAGAAATAATAGTTTCTATGGAGGCAATTCCCGGTAAGACAAAGCAAACATTATCAAACAAATCAGCAAAGATGGCTATAGACCTGACAAATTTATTGAAAACACTTAAGCCTTAAAAGATGCTTTGCGTTCTGAGATATTTGCACCAGACTGATTATTTCTTTCCTAAACAAACTTCCTCCAAAGCATCTCCTTTCTTAATTCCAGTAGAAGCCTAAAAATGACTTACTGTATGCTGTAAAGTAGAATAGACTGTCACGAGTTAAATTACAGATTGTTGACTGCATTGTGATTAACATGAAATCTATGGAACCCTGTTGAGTCCCAGGCTCTGTGCTATGTGCTGAGGACTGAGTGGCATTCCGTAACAGTTGTTCCTCCATCCTGTCCAGAATAGCCAGATGCAAATCAAATACTCCAGAGTACAGAGAAGGCTTATGGCACACAGCAATGAAATTTAATTTAGCTGGGGTTGGACATACATTGGCTCTAGAGTAGAGAAAATGTGATTTCAACTATACTAAGAAAAGCTTCCTGTGTTGGGTAATAATAAATAAATAATGATAATAATAATATAATGATCTCTCCAATAATAATGATCTCTCCAATAATAATTTTTGCTGAGTTTTTTTATATTTTCAAAGATGACTAATTCTGTATGTTGGGGTTACTACTAGATGATATTGGGTTTTTTTTATATCTATGCTTTATATAGATTAGTTACAAACTTGGATTTGATGGCTAATGATGTGAGAGCTGCTTTCCATGATTTTTATATAAATCTCTTAACTATAATTTTTGAGTATATTGTGTGGAGACAGGAATTATGATATATAGAGAAGTGAAATCCTATTTTATTGTCATAGAGGTGGAAAGAAAGGGATTTGGGAAGTGCACAGGTCTAGAATCTTCAGTAAGAGAAAGCTTTGTGCTTCTGGGATAAAGGATCCTAATGAGATCAAGTGTCTCCATCACAATCAACATTCAAATTAGCATTTAAAGTCTGTCTAATCACCTTTCCTGGTATATCAGATTCAAACCAGAGAAACTCAAAAGCTACAGACACTCAAGTAGAAAGTGTTTGCTGTGACTGAATTAGGAAATGAGAATGTGAGCCCCAGGAGGGTAAGGTCTTGGTTTGAGTTCTCCACTGATTACCCCAAGTGTTGAAAGCAGTACCTGTACTTTTGAATTAACACAATGAAAACTGTGAACAATTAGCCAAGCCAATTGTGTTTTTCACCAAGTGGAAGACAAATGATACTAACTTGTGTTGGAAGTCATGAATGTTTCTCAAATTCTTTTGAATATTATCTTTAGTTAGTAAAGTAAAATTCTCCAATGTGATGATTTAGTGGAAAGTTGTGTTTCATAGAAGGAATGACAATAATTCTAAGAAAGAACAGTTTGTTTAAAGTAAATGTTTTCTTCCTGGTGAGATAATTTACTGTGTTCTAAAGATCTCTTCCTCAGTGTGGAAAAAAAATGGAAGGCCTGGGGAGGTTACCAGGATTTTAAAATACTCTTTATATTGCATGTAAAATTAATTGGAAACATAACACAACTATCGAAACATACATTTTCATATTTTAGAAAATACTATCAACGGTCTTCAGAAAGAATGATCCTAGAAGACTGTTTATATTTATTTCTTACAGATTCATTCTATAGCTCCTCACTTGTGACATCTACCATGTTAGACCCATGGATTTAAGCCCTTAAATTAGATCAATGTGCATTATGGACAAGAGTCTCTGACCTTATTGCATGCAAATGGGGAAGATAAGATAGAACAAAATTGAAATAAGAAATTATGTATAATTATGTATAATTAAAAATGTGTTATATAAATGGCAAAAGGTTGAACTTTCAACCATCATTGGCATCACTGGCAAACATCAAAGAGCTAGGCAGGAGGTAGGGAGAAGCAAGGTGTGGAAGAGAAGCCCAGGTGACTTTATAAAGGCTTGGACTCCTATCAGGTATGAAATGGAAAGACACATGGGAGGGGTGGCATGAGCTGACCTCCATGTTGAAAGAGCCATTTGATAAGGATGCAGGGGTCTGAAAGAAGACACACAGAAGAGACTTGGAGGTTTTGTTAGGAGAGGACAGTGGCTTGGGCTAGCATGGTTGTAGTTGATGTGGTAATAAGGCACTGGGTTCTGGGCATATTTTTATTTCCTGATAAGCTGGTAATGAGAACTAACAGACAGATTACCCCTTGAGATCTGACCCTTCTCTTCTAGCATTAATCTAGAATTTATAAGCCTGAAATGTCAAATCAGCACAACTGCCTTCCCTCCATAAAAGACTACCGAATGGATACTTTTGTTTGATTTAATGACTACAAATTATTGATTCACCAATGATATTTAAAGCTATTTTGTTTATAAAAGTTTAATAGACAAAACTAGACTATAAAGTCTAGTGACATCTTACTGTGATCTTTGGAGAACTTTAAGAAACAGATACCAGTTATAATTCTAGGACAATGGACAGACCTGAAGCAGAAGGGCTGTTACTAATAGATTTAATTTATAAGTTCTATAAAATATCTTGAGAATACACTTTTATTGATACGCACCTACACCTCTCTGGGGCCCATATAGTCACTGAAGCAGGAAGGAAATCTGGCATCTCGCACATTGTTTTGCATGTCTTATTTATCCTGCTTACATGTTTACTCCCATGTGTAAATAGTAATCATTCAAGTAATGTCTGCCTAAAAGCCAGTCTTACCTAACCAATCTCACTTCCCTTCAACACTTAAGGCAGAAAGATGAAAACAAGAGAGGCATACTACTGTCAACTTACATCAGACCCCACCAAGGCTTCGGTTATGGTCTTAAGCCTATAGGTTACTTGAATTCCAGGAGCAGCACCCCGCTACTATCACCATCCGAAAGCAACTGTGGATGATGTCAGCACTGAAACCTAGAACATGATTTATCCTCTTCTGATAATCAGCTTGACCCCTCCAGCGAGATGTACTGCAGATCATCTTGAAAACCTAGAACTGAAACCATGATCAAAAATGTCACCCTGACTAGGGCTGCCTAACTGTGTGTGTCTTTTCACTCTCTGCTTCCGTTGTTCCTTCTTCTTCTGTTTAAACCTAAAGTTCATGTCAGCATCCTGAAGATAAAGCCTTTGGTCTTTTGAGCCCTATTTCTCTTCCTCTTTCCAATGCACATTGATTAAATTGCCTTCCTCTGCTTTTCACCATGACTTGACTAATTGGTGCACTGAGACATCGGCTGAGCCTAGCCAGTTGGGGTTGCCAGCTGGGCTTTTGTCCCAAAATTCCAGCTGCAGTTCCCCAGGTTAATGTTGGCCAAGGGTATCAATTTTCAACAGAGCTAATTTTAGAAACCTGTAAGGAATAGTAACCCCTTCGCCTGACCTGGGTTTACCAATAACAAAATTTAATTTTTCTAATAACTCAAAGGTATATTTCAAACTCACCAAATATTCTTTTTCTCTAGATCATATATGCCTAGTAGTGACAAAGAACAAGTTAAGCAAAACTCCCAGAAATTGTCAAGTGTTCTTACGATATGTATACATCATTTCTAAAACAATATTGGTGCCAAGTGTGGTATGAGAAAGACAGTCACCTTAAGTGCACGGGTTTGGGTCCATTAAAATAACCAGAGAGGGAGAAAAATTACTATTTGCTAAGTAGAAAATGTCAAAAAATCAGCAGGGTGAAAAAGAATTGGATTTTTATGTTTTTAAGATGGTGGATAATAGAAGCAAAATAGGCACTAAAAGCATGCTGACTGACTCTCCTAAATCAGTTAGCACAGTACTTGTTCATAATTAAATCAAAGATACCAGTTTAGCTAGTCACTTCTTCACAATAAACATGTCTTCCTGTTTTCTAAATCATGTCCTCTATTCTCTCCTGCCCTTTCCCTCCTCCTTTCTCTATTTGGAATACAGATCTTGGCTGGGTGAGCCATGAATCTCTTATTTGCTGCTTTAGGACATTGAACTCAGATTCCTTCTGTTCCTATGTACTGATAATTGTTTCTACATCGGGCTGCTTGCTAGCCACACCAAAGAATGTAGTAAAAATAAACAGTATCATCATATTTGAAATATTTTATACTATGATACCTGTTTTCATTATAGTGTGTGGACTATATATTTTCAAAATGTGCACACCTTAGGAAAGTGAGTCACTTTAAGACAGTGTAAGTAGACTTGATTCAGAAGTATACTAAAAATCTGAAGTTTAGAATCAAATAAAATCAAACCTAATCATGTAATAAACTTTGCCATTAAAGTAGATTAACTAAAATTTATTACCATCCTTGAGTAGAACCAGAATCAATTCACATATCCAATGTAAATATTCAGTAGTATACAAAATAACAGACTTATGTAAAAACCTTAGCCATTGAAGACATGTGACTCTGGCGCACATGGAAGAGTGGAGAATGTGCTTAGGAACCCTTGTGCTGAAAGAAAGCACTACATCAGCAGACTTACTCTTGAGTGCCACTCGAGATATGCAGAGCAAAGCAGCAATGCTTAGCCTTATACACAACATCTCACAATGTAACACTCTGAATATCATACTTAATATTAAATCTTACTAAAATAAAAAGTATTCAGAATATTAGTATTTACTATATATGTAAATAAGGTGATAATTGGTTTTATTTATAAAAATATTGTGCATATGTGTTGTTTCTGGTTCAGCAGACCACTTTTGAATCTTGCTTTGATCACTTCAATTTTATGCAACTCAATTTCATCACCAATATGATTGGGTTAATGATGGTTCCTAATTATAAGTTTGGCATGAAGAGTAATTCAATCAATATGTGAAAAACACTTAAAATAGAGTCTTGCGTGGAGCTAGTGAAATACTATTAGGTGTCATTACAATTCATTTTCTATTGAAAGTATTAGTTTGATAAAATATAATGTGATTGCCAAAAAGGTAAGAAAAGAAAAAATGGTTATTTAATTTCTTAAAAGTTTGTCACAAATAATATTGCTAACTTCACTTGTTAAGATCTGAGGGAATTAAGCACAGTAAAGGAAAAATCAAGTAAACATATAAAGAACGCTGAGTGGGCTAGAAACACAGTCCCTTCCATTGCATATTTAAAAAGTAAGACATCCTGAGAATCTGGTCTTCAACAAATCCTGCGGACATTGCTCTGTTAAAAGACTGTGAATATGATTTGAAATGCCAGAAATGTTCATAGAACAGAATTCATAGATGAAAATAAAAAGTATTTTCTGGGTTTTCTTTCATTGCATATAGGACATTTATCTTTGATGACATATCTTATGGTCTATACAGAAATGTGAGGTTCCTATTGAAATTTGAAATCTGCTTTGTAATGTTAATTAAAATTCAAAGGAGTCTGGTGAATTATACCATTAACCTTTCACTGTTAGAATTCAAGGGATCACTCTTTAGGTCAATGTGAATAATGAGTTTTCTGCTCTCCTCCACATGTCCATTTGTACAGCTCCAGAAGCCAGGGAAGCGATTATTAAATCATCATCCATTTGAAAGTTGTTGCCAAAACAGCGAGCTAAGGGAGGCTTTACGTAAGGACCAACTTCAATTGACAAATCTGCATGGCAAATTTAGTGAAGACTTTTTTTTTTTATTTATTTAACATTCCTATCAGCAACTGAAACATTAATTTATGTATGATTAAATAATTACAAAAAAGAAATATAAGCAAGAAAAAATTGAGAAAACAATCTATCTTTAATATGCATTACAACTTATGTTCATATCTGCTTATGATTGAAAAATCAGTATCACACAGCAAACCCTTATTTTAAATTTTAAAGAGAAAAAAAGGCAGTGAAAGTCATGGAAAGAAGACACAGTTGAGGAAGAATTCCTTATCAGTGTTGAGAGATTACAATAAATAACCTGAAAGAGGCCTGGAAAAATAGAGTTGGGGGGGGGAGGGGGGAAGGGACGGAGGGAGGGGAAATGGAGGAAGAGGGAGAGAAAGATTGGAACTGACAACACTGTATTACAAGTCTGTTCATTTCCACATCATTCGTGATGTTTAAGGATAGATGCAGTTACTATGTCTGTGAGAAGAAAACAAGACTTTTGTCCACTGGCAGATTTGAAAAAACCACAGAAACCAGGAGACACTAGTAGCTACACGTTGTCCTCATGTTGTTCCAGTCCAAAAGGCTCTCTTTCCTCCTCTTCTCTTCCCTGTCCAACCTGGAAGTCCATCCTACTAGCCCAGTGATTGGCTCCTTTATTCTTCAGAGGATTAGTTCACAAGAAGTCACCTGAATCTGTGGCTCAAACCTTGTCCGCAGCCCCTCCCAGGAGAGCGGAATTAGCATCAAAATACAATCAGCACCAGGCTCATCCACAGCAAATACAGAGAGAAAACTCCAGAGAAATAGAAATTTTTAACAAGGCCATTGGGCCTGGGAAGATGGGCTAGTCAGGAAAGTGCTTGCCACATAATTATGAGAACAAGAGTTCTTGAATCTTCAATGCCCTTATAAAATCTTGAAGAGTATGTGCAACTCAGGCGCCTCAGGGAGTGGAACACAGGAGGATCCCTGGGGCTAACTTGACAGCCAGTATAGCTGAATAGGCAAGCTTTAGGTCGATAAGAGGTTCTGTCTCCTAAAATAAGGTAGAGAACTGAATGAAGAAATATACCTATGGTCTCCACACACAAGAGCACAAATGAGAACGCCTATACATTCATATGACACACACACACACACACAGAGAGAGAGAGAGAGAGAGAGAGAGAGAGAGAGAGAGCAACCAACTGCACCCCAAAGACAAACACATAAACAAAACAGTAAGCAAGCAAGCAAAAACTATAAATGCCAAGGCTCTTATGGACAGAGTTCATGAAAGCTAAACTGAAAAGGTCCAGACTGATGGAATACAAACAATCAGGGCTGGATAAAACACTCATGGTGAGTGAGCTGGAGGAGAGCAGGCAGTGGAGAGAAACCCAGGCAATTATGTTTGTGCATGAAGCTAAGATTAGAGAAGATGAATGTCTACCTGCCATTGCTAAGAAGCTGTAAGAAATCACAGAATTGTGACTCAAAAATTCTGTTACAGTATTCTAGTGTTTTCCACAATTCTTCAATCTCAGAAGGCTTTGGGCACAAAGACTCAGAAAACACCAGAGGAACAGTTCTTACTTGTGGGCAGAAAGCAGTGGAGCAGAGAATGCTGGCAGAATGTGGAATTTGGTAACAGAAATTCCCATTGTGCATTACTTACTAGTAGTCTTCCTCCGTGAGATCAACAGAAAAAAGAAGCTAAGGGAAGGATTCTAACACTCAATGCTCCAGTAAGGAACAAAGGCTTGAATGAGGGAACAGTTCTTCTAATTCATGTTTTATTTTTTTATTTTTAACTTTATTTTTACTTACAGATCTGTACTTTAACATAAACTTTAGCTCATGAAGAAGGCTTGTATGATTTTATTCTCTCTCTATCTACAACCGTTACTCCTCATATTTCTAGCCCATTTTTTTACATTTATTCTCTCCTCACACCCCTCTTCTCCCATTTTCCCATTCCTTCTCTTACTACTTAAATATTGTACTCTCAAAGTACTTGTAAACTACATTTTCTCCAGCAGCACCTTAGTGTCACTGTCACTGCACTTATCAGGGACACACCTGAAGTGCACAGTGTCTTCAACTGTAAAACAACACAAGGGCTGCTGGCAAACAATTATAGCCATTACACAGTCACCTTCTCCCCAGTATAGGAGAAAACATGAATCCAAGTACGTATAATGTTCTTAGAGAGCCATATAAGTTGAAACAAAGATAATAGAAAAGGGATAAATAGGAATCGAGTGCATATTCAGTCAACATACGAACAAGAATCAAAAAATAAAATAGCCCATTACCATACATCACAGGTCTTCACTATTGGGAACCAAAGGTATGAAAAAAGCTAAAAATGACACCAAAAGATGATGTCATCTTAAATTTACAGTGATTATGCTTCTCAGTAGGGTTTCATTTAGAGACACTGATTAGGACATCACACATGAATTTTTGCAGAAACAGAATTCAACAGTCCAACAGTCATCTATTTGATAGTAACGGTGAAATAATAGTGCCGCTATTAGAAATGCTCAATACAGGCAGTGGTAGGCAGAGAAGGTAACGCCAGTCATGGATTGCTGAGGTGACATGGAGAGGTTTACAAAGCCAGAGGTTAATATATGAGAATGATCTTCCTTGGAACTTTAAAAGGAAACGTGGTTCAGCAGGGGCTGACAGTAACAGAATTTTCACCATCACAGGGCCAGTAAAGAACTCAGTGGCATTTTTATATTTCTAGAAAGAACATGTTCAAAGTTCAAATTTAAAACACAGAGCCTCAGCTAACATCTAGGTTCTGTTGTGCGTGATGTGTGAGGCCCAAGCATAGATGCTAGAGGACAGGACAAAGGACTGTTATTTATTTAAAGTTGGTAAATGTGAATAAATCACTTCAGTGAATTTATAATTGCTAATAAAAAGTGGCCTAAGAAAAAATGTCAAGATACTACCATGCTCTTTCTAATAGATCAAGAGCAAGAAGCCGGAAGTATTCGCGAGCCTGCTTCCTGGGACAGAATGTGTAATGATAACAGACAACAGGGAAGATTGGACTTCTTTATTCCTGTTGGGGTTTGCCTGTTCATTAGAGAAAAAGGATGCTTCAAGCCAGAGAAGGTAAAGTACTCACTTCCAAGTTTGAATTAACCTTTAAGGAAGGTGAGATGGTACTCCAAATGATTCTGGCAATTTAATGATTTTCTATGTCAGGTGAGCCTGAGGAATAGATATGTGCGTGTCTGCCCTTAACACACTTTGTGGACTTGTGAACAACACTAGGGATGTTGTAATATTGGGAACAAGAAACATCATTCTTTTTTCCTAATAGAGCACGCAGGAGATTGATGCACTACAGATCACTGGACTTGAAAGAATTTGAGAAAGCCGTCTAAGAAACTGGAGTTTTACAAGCTTGGTTGGCCATGCTCTGTGACTTTTCTGAGTTACTGAGCAGAATTTATGAGAACTGTCATGCCAGGGGGGAGGGGGTGCGGCAGGACTGTGGAGAGAAATGAATAGAAGGAGCAGGGTTCAGTGTCTGAATAGAGATTCAGACCCAGTGTTCTGATGCTTAAGGCAAAATGTTATTTAGGAAGAAAGGCATATATATATATATATATATATATATATATATATATATATATATATATATAAATGTCCATGTTTTTTAAAACATGGAAAATATCCAGTAGAATACATAACTAAACCTGTTAACCCATGCATGCAGGAGGGGTTCATCATTGTGAACAGTCATCACCCTTGTGTGCAGTGGGAAGACACAGAGATGAGAAGGTTCCGCCTCCTGTTTTTCTTTTTTTTCCCTGTTATTCTTTCGTTTCCCTTCCTTTCTGCATCTTTTCTGCTCTTCTTTCTCCCTTCCTTACCTACTATCTTTCTTTTTCATCCTCCTACTTTTCACATTACTGGAGAATTTTATAAAGGTCTAGATTTTATTTTGTGGAAGACATTGACAATAAGGTTTGACCTTGTGGAACAGACAGTAGGTTGAACATAGGTGCATAAATAATAAAACAATTCAGTAAATTATAATGGGTTTATTAACTGATTAAAAAGGTCGACAATTTAACTCATTAATATATATTAAGTAAAGTCTTGGGATCTACTCTTTTCATAGCAATGCTGACATTTTAAATTAATAACTTTCTTTGAATAAACCATGGTGATCAAATTTTTATTTTACATGAAGCTGTGGAAATGAACGGTGTTTTTATATTCTCTCTTTTAAGCATTTCAGCAAGCTGAAATGTGGATATATACTGGTCAAAAGTATAAGGAGGATACAGGGTAAGTCTTCCATTGAGAATGAAAATGATACTTTTGCTACGCTTCTGGAGAATTTTCAAGTTCATGAGCTAGGAGAAGGTCCTTATGGGGAAATGAAGGTCATTCTCTTAGCCACACTATTGAAGCCAACCACAGAGCTTTCCAATGCCAAAAGAGCTATCAGGTACCTGCACCAGCTGGACGAGCAGATGAAAGTGAGGGCACGCCACACTGCCTGCAATTATGCCAATGTGTACAGCCATGAGTGATGCTTCCACTGTGTCCTTGTTCCTCCCACCTCTTGGCACAAATGAGCTGGGGAAATGGGGACAGGTAGGGAAGATTTTGGGGAATGGAGAAAAGATTGGAAAAAAACTGTGTAAGCATTGGCTCAGATACCAATGCACTCATTGTGTTAACACTTCCACCCAAATTAAAGTATGACCCTGGTTTGTACTCCTTTTTTGGAAGGAAAAATTTCCAAGTAGCCCAGGGTTGATCTCGAACTTGGGATCTTTTCCTTTTGCTTCATCAAGAGTGGGATTATAATCACTAATCATCATGCTTGGTCTCACATATTATTTTTATCCATAAATAATTATAAGTGAGAATATTAATCAACCACTACCAAATAGAAACAGAGATTCACAAGGAACTTTGGTTTTCTTAAATATAACTTTCCCCTCCCACTCCTATTTGATACTGTCATACCCCAGGCAACCTTAAGAAGAGTAAAGTGCTTTAAGCATGGCTTGGGATCTTCTGAATGCTAAATAAATGGTAACTTTTATATAGAGAACTGTGGTTTCACAATATAACATCTAGATTATATGTAGTGAACTATATTAAGTTTAATGAAAATTAATAAACGAGATTACTGAGAAGAAATTGACTAAGAGAGTGAGTACAATTCTTGCCTTAAGAATGGGATTTTTTTCCCCAAACATTTTTTTCCCTCAACATTTGAGGTAGTGCAAATTTGATGTGGAAAGTAAGTTCTGTGGCTCCTGGGAGAGAATTGAACTCTGTAGTTTAGAAAGAATAAAGAGTAAATCTGTCTAGGTTTAGACCTAGACTGTTGAGTTTACTACTGGAAAACCAGGGAAATGTGTTAAGAAAATGTGTGATGCAATGTAGGTCAAAGGTATAAGAGATATGATTATAAGAGCCAAAACCATATAGAATTAGGGGCCAACTGGTGTGATGAGTTTTGGGATGACATAGACTAAAGGGTGGGACTATAAAGAAGTGTGAACTTTAAAAAAGTGAATTATTGTTCTACATTCTATACTGTATGCTGTTTGTATTTCATTACAAAGTGACATTTGTTGGTAAATACAGATGTACAAATATTGTCATTCTTCAAGTAACTTTCAATTTGGTACATGCGACAGAAATACTCCATATGTTTTTGTCATGAAAGACATACATGCCTAAGTATAAAGTAGATATAAAAAACAGAAGAATGAAGAAACAGACTCAAGCAAAGGAGACAGCCAATTAACTTGAAGATCAGCACTGTTCTTCCACATTGATTGGGGAAGGGCCTTTCAAGTAGAGGTATCTCTTAGCTTTTAGTACAAAACCATGTATAATCCTGAAGTAATTTGGCAAATTAAAAATGTCAGAAGTTCAGTAACATTCAGCTATGAGAGAAAATACCTGAGAGATTAGAGTTATAAAGACATATAAGTTATGGGTTGTAGAGAGTATTCAAAAGGCACTAGAACTTTCTACCACACAAAGTGAATGGAATTAATGGAAAATTTTAAATTGGAAGGTTAAAGAAAATTGTTAAAGGTTTAAAAACTGATTGAGTAAATAAAAGACAAAATCTGATGAATGGAGACGTTTTAAGTCTAGTTTTGTGATCCCAGAAGAGACGAATTCTTGAAAGAAAACTGTGGTAGAGGTAATGGTGTAAAAGAATTAAAATTAATAGATTTCCAACACAGACCAAGAAACATGAATTTAGGCGGCATCTCAGGTTTTCTTGCTGAAAGTGTTAACTGAGCAAAATAATAAAGGGTATGAGACTCATTTCACACAGAAAAGTGAGCTCAGTTTTACACATGTGGACTTAAGCCCCCTGTGATCGCTGGTGTCAATGTCCTACATAGCCAGTTGACTGTGTAGCTTGAGAACTCACACAACAGTGACTAACTTAGATTTTAAGCATCAAGGTAAGCATAGGCATAATGAGAATGCCAATTGAAACGTACAATGAGTGGTATTTTGGTATAAGAGGCAAATGAAACTCATAACTCTTAAAGTTATATCAACATTACTAGGTTTCTAGAGGACAAATAAGCAGCAAAATGACTAGGAGGAAAGTTTGGATAATTAAAAGAGAAATATGTGTTATATAAGTATTTCATATATGCAAGGGTTTCCAGAAGGAGGGATAGTATAAAAGAATCAATTGTAGCAGATAAAGTAAGTTGAGAGTTTAAAACCTTTAAATTCCCTTGGCTAACTGGGTGACTTGTAAGATGGAATGAGTAGATCACTATGCCAGCCAAGAACTTATATCTAAAGACCATCCCACCTGCACTATGTTCGGGACTACTTCTGTTTTTAAGTGACATTCCTTTACTGGATAGCAAAATGAAGTCAGATTTGTGTAAAGCAGGTATAGAGACAGAAAACCTAACTTTCTCACAACAGTTGACATAAAGGGTGAACTCCAACCACACACACAGCTACAACAGCAACCTGGTATATCCTGACTCCTCAACTTGAGAACTGCAAGAAGTCAATTCATCATCTTCTGCTCAAGTGTTTTGTCGGCCACTTGTGATGACGCTTTTCATCTCTACATCTGTGCTATATACTTTCTGTGGGATCTCAAAGACAACCTAAATTCTGGAACTGTTCCTTGTCATCGCTCTCTCAAAGTTAAAAAAAAACTCTTGTTCTCTTATTTTGGGCACAAAATTATCACCTGTATTCATGGTTCTTTCTTTGTTTTCTGCATTCCAAGAAGGGTACTGTCTTTTATTGCAAGACAATGACTCATTAGCAGTGGATGCGCATGCCCAAACATTGTCTCCTTAGCCAGTGTACTCTCAGTATGGCTAATAAGCCTAGTTGTTACTCAGTAAGTAGTAACTATTTACTCATTAAATGAATGTAGAGATATAGAGATGGTTGCATAACTATTTCATTTCATTCTGACTTATCTATCATCTCATCCATTGTCCTGTCTTTTTTCCCTGCTCTTATACTTGAAAGAACTGCAGTTGTCCTGTTGTTGGGAGGTATTAGAAAAGATGTCAGCCACCTGGCTGCCAGCTCTAAGTTCCCACACTAATGGCTGCACCAGCTGGCCAGTGGTGCCAACCCTGGACCCAGGAAACATTGGCATGGCTGCTACCTCCGCAGGTCAGCTCCGTGGACTCCATGGCTCTAGGCATGGCCCCTGGGCCAACTCCACCACCTTCATCGTGCTTGGCTTAACCCCAGACAATAACCGCCATCCTCGAAGTAAATATTACAATTCTCAGTATGCAGTAGAAATAAGACTCTTAATGCTTAAGATTAACCAAATAGATTTATATATCAGCAAATACTCAATACACAAGATGCCCACACAATTAGAATTGTTATCCCAATTATCTAACCTTGATATGATTAACTACCTGAGATCTTAGTAAGTGAATGGTGTCAGTGTGGTCAAACCTAGCAACTCATGTAGAGGAATTTTAATCCAGCAACCTGGCTGCTCTTATGAAATCTGAAGACCTTCTAGGTCTGTGCGATCCACTTGAAATGCAGACATGCCCACATCTTTAGTCCCAAAATATGAAGTAAAGTTACTTTGTAGAAGAAAACACTCATGTTTGAAAGAGATGTCTAATTGAGAGGCAGACAAACTGATGCATCAGAGAATGATCTGACAGACTAGGATATGCCCAACTCTTATGGAAGCAGAGAGAAAAGAGAAGCTATGGAAGAGAGCAGTGCAGAGAGGGAGAGTTGGAAGTGGAGGTGGAGAGGGAGGGGAAGAAGAGGAGAGGGAAGAGGAGGAGGAGGGAGAGAGGAGCCAGTTTTACTTCCAGAGTTTTACAGGGCCAGGTTGAAGAGAGAACAAGCTAGACACGGGTAAAGACAGAAGGAGCCAGAGAATGAGAAGGAGCCAGAAGATTAGAATTGACTGCTAGAGTTAGTTTGAGGTCAAACAGGGCAATTTCATGTGAAGCAGAAAAAAAGACAGTTTGAATAAGCTGTTTGAAGAACTTTGAGTTAGAACTGCAGAGTGGAATCAACCAGCCACCACAGCCACCAGCCAGAGTTCAGAAAGAACTAGGAATGGGCGAAATTACTTATCAACAAGTCTCAAAGGCTGAAAACATTCTAGGCTTAAATTATATTGTATGGAGGGAAGCTACAAGCTTCTTGGACTAGACCTAGGTTAGCAGACAGAGGCAGTAAACCTCCAGATGACAATTATATTAGGAGAATAAAAAATACTTCTACCAAGCTATGTATCATCTTTGAGTTTATTGGAGCAACAGGAACAAGACACAGTAGGAGGTTTTTACTCTCAGTCTTTCTGTGAAGTGCACATTAGTGTTCATTTCTTTATAGGCACAAGTGGAATACAAATTTTAAAGAACAAAATATCCTCAAGTTACAGAGAAGATGGAGACTCAGCTTTACGTAAATTCAAGGCAAATTTAGTTTTACTGCTTTATTTTTGTTTCTTGTGAACTTTTCTAAATAACAAAATTTGCTTATATGGGATTATTTCACTACTCAATATAACTGTTAACTGTTTTTCACTAAGAACAAATTTACTTTTATTAATGTAAACATCTATAAAAGCTTTTAATACATTTTTTAATTACTGTGTATTTTTCTAGAAAATAAAATTTCAAGTAAACTTGGCAAAGTAGGTTAAAATTTTTAAAAATCTGCTGTTGTTTTGGGGGTTTGTTGAGTATTATTCTTATATACAAAGGCTACAGTATGAGATACTTAGCTGTGAAAGATATAAATGAAATTTGAAGAAGTATCATGAGGTCTTATGCATTGGGTTTGTTCTGCTTAGATTAATAAAAGGAATCTGGTTGTTTTTTTAAAAGGGTAAAGACTCCACCATTTACAAAACTTTTTTTTTTTTAGGCAACTAAAGGAAGGGAGGAATAATCAGATGATCTTTGCCCAAAGATCTTCATATGAATAGCAACATGTCCTCAAAGTCACACCAGTCACACTAAATCTAATCTCTAGTGTCATTCAATTTGCATGGCATGTTGATTTGAACTTAAATACCTATGGCAGGAAGAACAGAATAATAGAATAGATTTCCAGGGCAGTGCTGAGGTTAGTTAAGAAAAAAATACACAGAAGCACAGAACACAAGGAAAAAAAATAAAGCAAGATAACAATCATACTAGTAGAAACTATTCTTTTTGCCATTAAAAAGAAAATGTTTGGGTTTTTTTTAAGATAAAAATTTTCATGGTGATGCAATTTTTTATTGCCAAGTGAGTCTTGATGGTGCTGTGTTATGAACTGGGCTGAAAGGATGCATGAAGCTTCAGACAGTAGCTATTGCAGCGACTGCTGCTCTCCTCAGCAGAGTTCTGCTACAGTGAATCGCAATACTGCTTTTGCCTTTCAGTGTTGGTGTGGTATCCCAGCTAATGAAGTAAATGGGGGAGGGGCCCATGAAGGATGTGACACTAGAAATTCAGAAACCTTATTTACTTTTTTAATAAAAGGACTCATATGCTACGCAGGGCCATTTTTGCTCTTCTTGTCTTCAACTACATTATATCCTTCTGTGATTTACGGGCATCTCACTTTTACCTAGGGATCCATCTGGTTCCAAACAGTAATATAGCTTTGTTGACAGATGCCACAAAGCAGGCTTTATTCTTAGGGGCTGCCTAGATTTTCTACTTTGTCACAGGCAGATCACAATCTCAGAATGATCATAACATGACTCTGTCGGTCCTGGTCACTCTAGGGTTTAGAAAAATATCCTTTCCATGACACAGCAGTCAAGAAGTTTTAGGACACACATGCCTGACTGTAGGCTGGAGAAAATTTCAGGACATTTTATTTTAAGCAAATTTCAAAAATTTGTTTTTGAGAGAAAAAACTGTTTCAATTTGGCTATAAACAATAAAATTTTATTCTTTAGCATAATAAACTACATACTTTATGTGCCTAGATAGTGAATATTCATTTGTGCATGGATGTGCATTTATGTGTTTGTGTATGTGTGGTCTGATTGTGTGTGTGTGTATGTGGTCTCGCTCTGTTTCTGTTGTGCCTGTTTGTGTTTATGTGTGTGTATGATCTCTCTCTGTGTGTGTATGTAGGTATGGTATCTCTCTTGTCCATGTTTATGTGTTTGTGTGTGCAGGTGTGTGTGTGCAGGTGTGTGTGTGTGTGTGTGTGTGCGTGTGCGTGTGCGTGTGTGTGTGTGTTTTCTCTCTGGCCAGTGTGTGTGCGTGAGTGTGTGTGTATGTGTATGAGCATTTGTATGTGTATGTGTGTGTTTATATGTGTGTGCATCTGTGTTCACTGGCATAACATGCAAATTTTCTTGAGTTATAGATATCTAGAAGGTCCAGGTGCTTATAATAGCAACCCCTCAGTTAAGGCTATAGAAGGAAGAAAATTGAAAGAGGTATTTCACTCAAGTGACATTATTTGTTCCCAATTAATAGACTCAGGGATATGAAGTTGGTAACGTGACTTCAGAAGACCACAATATAGAGATTTGCTGAAATAATTGCACAGCTTGAAAGCTTCATCAGCCCTTCAGATCTGACCCCCTCTATGAGCACTTTCATAGAACACTTTAAGAGACCACTGTGTAACCTTCATTGGCTAAACATCAACCCAGCAGCTCATGATTAAATTCTCAAACATATATAAAAAGAGCCCTGCTGGATAGACTTTCTACTGGCTGGTATTTCAGGCTTCACAATATAATTTTCTTTTTAATCACTGCTTGCGTTATGAAGTAGAGACTATATAATGGCAGTACTAACTAGCAGTGTTTGAACAAAGTGAGTATTGCAAACTGTGTTTCCTCCTGCAATGTTAAAGTCATCTCAGTAAAAACTCAGCAATGTCTATCACACATTCATCCACATTCCAAATTATCCCCCCTTGACCAAAACTGTATGTTAAATGCAATCTACAAGATTGTAAACTTGACTGCTGTTTTTGTACCATATATGATAAGAGGCTGCTTGATAACATTCCCATCGTTTTTGTTAAAGAACTGTAGTGCACGTTTTATTGGCACAGAGCTAATGAGAGACATAGGCTGTAGTTAGGCAGTTGATTGCATAGGAGCTGGAGTCAGGCTCTCTGGGTTCCAATTCTATACTTCTCACTTGTAGTGGTTGCTGACCTTGGACAAGCCATTTCATCTCCTTTCACCTATAGATCTTTATTATAAAACAACAACAGAAACATCTTTTCTAATTTAATATAGGATATTATGATAGGGGAGGATTTTGTTCTCACAACACCTGAAAGTTATTGCCTAAGGATTATTTCAGTTGTTTTTGATGACTTCATTATTACCCCCTTTGTTCTTAGGATATTAATATGATAGATACGTATACATAGGTGCAAGTTTAATCTCCAAGTTCCTTTGAATTGGTTTTCTGTTCATTATTATGGATGTTGTGTAGACCATGAAAATTGTAATGGAATTCTAAAAGCAATTGGAAGTTTGAATACGTTTCCTGGTGTCTGGCTGTGGGAGAAGAAACAGAGTTTAAGGAGATGGAAAGAGTTTACTTGGTTTTCCAGGTTGTATAATTTATATGTAAACAAAATTAAGTTAAGGAGAAAAGACTTAGAGTAAACCCTGAAGGAAATCTATGTAACTATAATTGCTTGTTGTTTATTCATTTTTTAATTTTTGCTTTCTTTATTCAATTTTTAAATACATGAGTATTTAAAATATTTAAAATATTTAAAATATTTTATATTATTTCTGAACCGCCTCTTCTCGAATTCTACTTGTGTTCCTTTTGCATTTCTTCTCAGATTTATGACCTCTTCTCTATTCATTATTGTTACATGTCTGGTTGATTTAGTGATATATGAATTTGTCTGTGTGTGTGTGTGTGTGTGTGTGTGTGTGTATTTTATGCTGGACACTTGGAATTGGATAACCAATAAGGGAGAATCATTAACACCCCCCCCCCACGCTTCTTATAACCATTAACTGCCAATAGCTTTTTATCTACAGGTGGGGTCTTGTAATATTTCACCCATCTACTTTAGGATGTCCACTGGTATTGTTACAATACTGGTCTTATTTGGGCAGCCACATTGCTGATATTTCATTGTGTGCTCCTTCCTGTCATATATAGAAAACATTGTCTTATAATAGACATCCTAGTCTCCTGGCTCTTACAACCTTTCTATACCCTCTTTGAGTCATACATGTTTTAATTTTTCTTTAAAATACTAATTTTTATTTTAAAAATGTTTTATCTGAGACAGAAGTATACCAATTTCTCTCTCTCTTTTCTCCTTCTAGCCACTCCCAGCTATTTTACCTCTAAATTCTGACATGTCTTTATAATATTTATAATTGCATTAGAAATCTAAGTAAATAAGTTGTATATTTTAGTTCTTGAGCACAGAGTTTTCTACCTATTACCAAGGAGCAGATCTTCTATGGCTTATGTAAAACTGCCTGAAAAGGAACAGGTAGAACTATCCCAAATTGACAGTAGAACTCTGTCAACCATGTGGCTTTCAAGGCACAAAGAAAGCAAGTGTAAAGAGAGATCATGAACTCTTCCATGATATTTTCAGAGAGCTGCTGAGGTTGGTTACTAATCTATAGGTATAGTCCTATGCATTATAAGTCTGTTTGATACTAGTCCCTTCAGCACAATTTCGTTTTCCCTAGGCCTATAGCCTCCCTACACATGGGATCTTGACCATGTTTACAGTATTAGGTCTGTGTTTTAACCTGTGGAGTGATCATTAAATCCAATTAAAACTCTGTTACTGCCCATCATATTCATTTAACTATTGCACCACTGGGTGTATCTTGTCAGGCCAGTGCTATAGTATCTGTTTCACAACTGGGTAATACTTGAACTGTTCTTCCTCAGCAGACTGTATGTGCCTTTCAGCTCTATGAAAACTAAGCACTAGGGAAAAAGGTTCTAAGTCAGTGCCAAGTGGTGAAGGTTCCCAGAAGGCAAGAGGCTGACTGTGAGAGGCCATTGTATAAAACTGTTAGAATTAAGGTCCATGAGTTATACACCAATGAGAGCATCACACAGGGAGTGGTGGAACCAGTCTGAGACTCACAGAGATGAGAGGACAGAGAGAGGTGCAGAGAGAGAGAGAGAGAGACAGAGAGAGACAGAGAGAGACAGAGACAGAGACAGAGAGAGACACAGAGAGAGACACAGAGAGACACAGAGAGAGACACAGAGAGAAATAGAGAGCAAGAGAGAGGGAGGCAGAAAGAAAGGCAGAGAAAGAGAGGGGGCAAGAGAGAGAGAGATGACAGATGAGAGGACAGAGAGAGTGCAAGAAAAAGAGAGAGAGGCAGAGAGAGAGGGCAAGAGAGAGAGGGGGCAGAGAGAGGGGGCAAGAAAGAGAGAGGCAGAGAGAGGGGGGCAAGAAAGAGAAAGGCAGAGAGAGAAGGGGCAAGAGAGAGAAAGAAGCAGAGAGAGAGGGCAAGAGAGAGAAGCATAGAGAGAGAGGCAGAGAGAAAGTGAGAAATATTATAAGCAGCACAAGTAGCATTGGGGAAGCCGTCAAAGATTTGGAGTCTGCTTTGCTGATCTAGACTTATATTGGTTTAGTATTTTGTCACAATGCCTACATTCCTCTCTTTTGTTATTTCAATGTATATTCTGTGTCATTGTATGTGGGGAATATGTATTTCTCTTTTTGATTTTGCCTTTACATGGGTGTCAGAATTAAGAAATTGCCTTGAGTCTCAGAAGAAACATTGGAGCCTGCAAAAGACTATGGAGTCTTTGAGAGTAGAATAAATGATTTTTTGCATTATAATATGACCACTAACTTATAGGGGCCAGAAAGTAGAATGTTGTGGTTTACAAGACTATGTTCCCACTAGGATCCTTTATTTGGACATTTGGATTCTAGTTTGTAGTACTGTCTGGGGAGGCAATGACTTGTTGGAGATGATATATAAGCAGAGGTATGCTTTGAGGGTTTTCTGATTTTGTTTTATCTGCTTTGTGCTACAGTTCAAGATGTGAACTCTCAGTTTCTTGATCCCATTGATGTGCCTACTGCCTGGTGCCATGCCATCTTTTGCTATTATTTATTCTAAGCCTCTGCAACTACCCAATCCAAACAAAGTTTCCTGTAAGTTGACTTGTCATGATATTTTTCACAGGAATAGAAAAGTTACTAACACAGATATTAATACTTATATTTTGTTCTAGTGTCTAGAAATGATTGTTTTTGTTGATTCATAGACTATTGAGGATGAGACCAATACATTTAAAAAGGCCCATTTTCTTAAAATTTGTACACTATCATGTGTGGTGACAGAAATCTGTATGAAAAGAACACTCCAGTGTTTAGATATCATTTGAGTAAGTGGACAAGAACAGCAGTGTTTTCTGAGCCAGTGTTCAAAATTGTGGGAGCAGTTTTGTTTTCTTCTTAGATAAAAAAAAATGAGTGCTAGAGAAACTTATTCTTTTTAGAAATAAATTAAATAACAGAATCAATTGCATGACATGAGCCTAGATTTTAGCTGAGGTTTTCTGACTTAAGGTTGTGGTTAAAAACAATGAACTTATCTTTCAGGTTTTCTGCTTTTCTTTTAAGTGTCCTCAATTCCTGATTAGTTTTTCAGAACAAAGAAACTTAAAAATATCTGTGAAATTGGTAGCAACAGCACAAAGAAAATGTGACAGATCTTAGGGGTTGGTCACAGGAAGAATAATACTTTTGTAGTTTTGTAATTTCCTAAGAGGAATTCTTGCCAAAATAGAGACAATAGATAGTTTTCATTAAGATGTATTGTATTCTTCCAATTAGCAAAAGGACAGTTCTATTTTTCTTCAGCAATCAGTAAAACCACAGAAGTATGTGAATCTAACAAAACTAAATGAATAAATATACAATGTAGTATGTTGTATTTCACATTTAAAGAAATTGTGGTTTGAAATGATAGTATGTAGTTGATACAGCATTGAAATTCTTAAATAAATTGACAGCAAATTTTAAGAGAAGTCAATACTTTAGTGAGTGAAATGTCTGAGGACAGAGTTCACACTTTCAGTCTTCCCTGAAGATGAATGTTTTACAGATTTGGCTACTGAATAGATATTTGGGCCTTCTGCTCCAATTTCTCATTCTCTTTCTCACACCCCTTCCTCCTCTCTCTCATCTTCCCTTCACTCCTACACTTGCCTGTATCTTCAAACAATTGCAAATTGAGCAAAACCACTTTATTGGTGTTTTTCTTTGAACACTGTTCCTTGATTACTGTTCTCAGTGATTTTTAATATTATCTTCCTGCTAACAGTTTCATTGCAGGTCACCATGCAAGGAAGACTTCTGACTGTGTCTAGTTAGAAGAGCCGGTGGGATTACAATATGGAAGGCGGGAACACTGTGACAGAAAGCCTCACATCAGGAATAACATTTTGCTGACAGCAGTGGAATTCAAATAAAGAAATGTTTTGAAAAGGAAGCATTTAAGGGGCTTGTGGTTTTGACACGAGAATTAATAGAGGATAGTATTTGGGCATCTACATAATCAAGAATGGATGATGGGAAAATGGACCACAGGGAAAAACCTGAAATCATTAAAGAGATGAAGTGTAAGTAGTTGATCTTAAAGGAAAAAAAGAAAATACTGTTTTAAAAGTGACGTATATCATCAATAGTACATTATATGTAGGGTCCCCTGACTTCTTCCTCAGCTGTTTATACTTTGTTAAACTTGTGAGAGGTGTACTCTCCTAGGCACGTTGGCTTGCTTTAACCAAATTTCGTAACTGATAAGAGATGGAGAACGAGAAAATAAAAGGTAGAAGTGAGAAGGTCAGAAGTGAAGTTTCTTAGACGACCCTCAATACTTTGTTTCAAGGTAAAGTTAGTATTCTCTTCATTTCTTTGTTGAGTGGCTGTATGTGTCTGTGCGTGTGTTCGTGTGTGTGTGTGTGTGTGTGTGTGTGCGTGAGAGAGAGAGAGAGAGACTGAGTCTCTGAGTCTTCATTATGCTTTGATTACAGCAATTAAAACAACTAAACCACCAACTGCTTCCTCATTTGTCAGGAGACAGTTATTAATAAGCATGGCATTGCTCTGAGCAAACTTTAAGCACAGTAGCATTACTGTGCCCCTTTTATAGGCACTCCGAAAGAATAAGGAGTTTGCTCAATTTTCCAGCATGAATATATGACAGAACCTGGCTCCAAATTTCACTCAGTGTGTATCCAAAGTTTTAATTCTCAACACGTACATTTTATTTCAGGAAAAGACACATGAGATCGCTTCAAAATGTCACAACATGAATTTACTTTTGCCTTGTCTTCCTTCGTGTTGTACGGAGTGTAGGCTTTACTTAAACGAGCAGTACTAACATATTACAGTGTCTTCAGTTAATGTACATAGACTCTGGATCTCTGAATGCCAGTGTGAAAGGCATTTTCTGTAACTGTATGACGGGGGCAGCATAGCTCCTGTGTGTTTGATCTGGAGTCTCCTTGAAATCAGTCATTCATGGGGTGGAGCGCTCAGTATTGTGATTAGTGCAGAAAGCTAAGCCTTTTCTTCATATCTCCTCTCTGTATGGATCTTAGACATGGATTGTACTTCACTTCTCTATATGGCAAATTCCAGTTAGGTCAATTGAATTCCCTTACAACTCCAGAGGTTTACTCTGTGGTGGTCTGCAAAGCCTCTCACAATATGTCACTTTCAAGCAATTCATTCTTGAGGGGATCACACTTCGTCATATTCCCAAGTACTTGTGCTTTGGATGGATGAGTTGAGTTGATGACTAAAGGAAAGGAGATATACTCTGGGAAACATCTGTGAGCATATTGGACCTGAGTTTGACGGCCATTGTCATAGGGGCACAGGTAGCTTGAGGGAGTCCTGAGGTACTGTAGAGATTTGGAAAACAAAAGATTTAATTTATAGTCCGAATGAATCTGTGAAAGTAATTTTACTTGAAAATTACAATGTGCACTGCCTATGTTTTTAAAAACATGACTGTTGATGGTGCTTTCGGTAATATTTTTTTCCTCAACTCTAAATCTATTCTTGATTGCTCTGAGTACCATTCAGAGTTGAGTGTCCAATTATATTTAATTGTATCACTTTTCACAGTTAAAATTTCTACCATGACCAATTTTCTGTGTTCCTGGATAGGTTTATGAGTAATCTATTTTTTTTTAAATTTCCAATTTGAAATAACTGCATGCTCAATTTGCTTCTACTGTTTGTCTAAATATATGACTATCAAGTTGCTTTTATGCAGTTTGGCAAAATTGTTCAATTCACTTTAATTATAAATTTGCTCCTTTTTTGTTAGATCAATCACACTATAAGATTCAATAGTTTTCTCTGCAGTAACCATTATATTTTTTATATACAACACGTTATTTTTCTAGAGCAATCAAACAACCTGAGATAATTTATGGAGATAATGGATGCAAATCAAAGGTTTATTTGGTACAGAAAAGTGATGTAATTGGGTTTTTTTTTTTTTTTTGTATCTTGAAGAGCAGATGTTTTATGTATATTAACAGAAAAGATGAAAAGAAGTATTTTCCTTAACTTCATATTGTAAATAATGGATTGGTGGTTCCTTCTGTAATGTCAGTGAAATCAGTTTTTCTTGGCGAAATTACACTGTCCTCAACACACAGAGAAAACTCAGCTCAGTGTGTTCTAACTGTAAACAGAAGTAGTCTTACTTAAAAATAAAACCAAGCAACACATAAAAATATGAGATGCCACAAACTTCCCACCATAATAGATCCAGTGTAGCCCATGTGGAAAGAATCCATCCCTGAACTTGCAGAAGTGCAGTAGAATCAGCTTGGAGTGAAGGGTTACCATGGGTTGCCTTTGTTTTTCTTGCTCTTAAGTATATTATGATATATAATGATTTGTCATCAACTATCTTGAGCATTTCCTAACTCCAGCCAATGTCCAGTACTGTAGCTACCTGTGGAAAAGTGGGAAATAGAAAGAGTTGGGTTCCTGGGCAACTTAGTATTTAGAAGGATCATGGTCATCAAATAAATTAATGCAGGTGGATATTTGCTATTAGGAAGATGTCTAGAGAGCCACTGGAGGACACTTAGAATGGCCAACAAAGGGTTACAATGAGAAGGGCCAGAGTTAGGCCCTTCATTGTTTGTATCAAAGATAAGATAAGCATGTAAAATTCTAATTTACTGCCTACAGTAAGCAAAAGACACAGAGGTTTCAATATAACTATAAAGTATGCAGAAGGCTAAAGTGGAATATTTTACTTTCAATTTAAATGGTAAATGCTGAGTGTAACTTTAATTTTTTTTCAAATCCTATTTTTAATGATGGTTCACAAATAGTTTAACTTCCTTTGTAGCTCACTACCCACAAAGGTAGTGAAAAAGAAGGGAATACTGGGGAAGTGGACCTGTTTAGAAAGGTTCTTTGGAGCCACTCTTGCCTTTATTGTCTGGAAATCGGCAGTTCAGTTCACAGGTTAGCAGTGGCAGCTGGATCTACCTGCAAATTCTTCATAGATAGATCAGCAGTGCAGTTCGATGGAGACATGATAGCAAACATGAATCAGCAGTGGTGACAATACCTAACAGAGACAGCCAAACTCAACCTTGGCAAGAGTCAACAGGAGGGACCAGGAGAAATGCCAGGAAAAGTTCCTGGCTGTGCCTCTCTCTGCAAAGCAAAGGTTAGCAAAGATGTGAGACCAACCAACTTTGCACAGCTAAGCAAGCTTAACTCAGCCTCTTCCACTTTCCTCCAAGGTTCTTCCTGCAATGTATAAGTCTGTCGCAGCTGACACTCTGTCAATCAGCCCAAAGGGGAAAAGAACTGTACCATACTACCAGAAGATTTTTGATGCATTTCTCTCTATGGAGTCTCAACAAAAGTAACTCAACTATGCAATGTAAGGCAGACCAATACATGTGTTATTAGTGAAGAATCTTTCATCACGTGTCCTTTTACATGTTTGGTTTAGCAGAACATCCTTTCTCCTGTGTCTACTCCAGCAAAATGTTCCTATATGAGTCTACCTTAGCCTTTCACTTGTGTCACCTTCAGCTAAATGTTCTGTCATATGTTTGCCCCAGCAAAACACCATCCAACACAACTGAGTTTCTAAATCACCTTTAAGTTTCCACTTTACCTGAGCCTTGACTTTTTTTCTTATCTATAAATTCAGGACACATAACTTCCAATGCCATAAAGAATGAATTAATGCATTCAACGTAGAACATTGTATTCAATAAATGATGCCCATTGATTTTTGTAAGACCCTCTCTCTGGACTTTCCAATAATACAAGACAAAGTGAAAAATTAATTTTAAAAATAGATATTGTTCTAGCCCTTTTATTCTTGAATTCACATATAAAATATACATCTCTATAGCACAAATGTATAGAAATCTTGGGGGATAACTTGAAAGAGAATATTAATGATAGCTTCCCTGAATTCCTCTTTCTGTCCGTCCACCTTCCTCTTTTCTTCCCTCCCTCCTTGCTCTGTTCCTCCACACCTCCAACCTCCCGTGTAACCCTGTCCCTTGCTCCTTCTTTCCTTTTCTTTCTCCAATTGCAGATGTAATCTATTGGCATTATTATCCTCATTTGTTCCTTTTTGGAAAGAAGGAGATGAATATAGCAAATAAATAAATAAGGAACGTGGCGTTTTAATCAAAACACAAAGAAGAAAGGTACTTTGTTCTTATCTATTATGGAATCAGAGAAAATGTAACTATAAACATTCTAAATAACAACCTTTCTGGTTGCTAGAACATCTATAGAGTATGACCTAGAACAACACCATAAAACAAAACAAACCTGAAAAATAACAAGTGAAACCCCAGTGAAGACGCCCCTTAGCCATCTTGTACCAGATCCAAACTACTTGTTACAGCAAACAAGTTAGTCTATTAGGAGAATTGAAAGCTCTTATCTCAAATCTATCTAGAAAATTACATTTGCTGAAGTAACTTGTTTTTTTTTTTTTTAAATCAGGATTCCTAGAGTACTTTTTTTAGTAAAGTAGTATGAGCAAAGAAAAAGGCTTAACACATATGCAATTTTTAAAAAATATTTTCTATGCTTTAAAAAAAAAAAAAAACCATGCCATGTCTGTCTGATCTAACATTCTCCTGACTATTTTTGTTATTTTTTGAAATTATAATTTAATTACATTATTTTTCCTCTTCCCTCTCAGCTACCCAGCTCCTCCCAGTCATTCTGTATTAGTCTCTCTCTCTTTCTTTCTTTTTTTTTTTAAAAGAAGATCATGGACTTCTAGGTGGTAAAATATGTTAATATTTCAATTACTCTCTGATCTTAACATTTTCTTCTTTTTAATGGGATCTTTGGACAAATATCATGCTTCATGGGCCTTAAAAATATTTAATCTGTAAATCCTTATTCAATTTTCTGTGCCCAGTAGGAAGGGATTTAGAGTTTGTCACTAGAGAAGAGGGATTACTAAATGACATTTCCAATTTCTCTACTTCTCTTTGAGTTAGAGACATTGAATTTAGTGGCTTCAATTTTAATCTGTTCTACAATAAGATGTCACTTCATAGCCCTTGAAAAATACACTTCTTCAGTGGTGACTCAAAACGCAAAATTATGTACGTTTTAACCTTTCAATCTATCTTCTAGGATAGAAACAAACACCCTGACTTGACTTGTCTATTACACATTGGTTTTTTTCTACAGTATGTACCCTGACATCAATTCCCATATTTGTAAATCAAATGTTTTCCCTAGCATTTAATGTGCCTATTGCTTAAATACCATGTTCTCTGAAGACAACACCTTTAGTATTTGCATTAAAAGTGATATTTCCATAGGGTAAAGGAGATAAGTTTTCATTTCCAAAACAAAAGAAACCATCAGCTTTTTATATGAAAAAGATTCAACTAAAATTGATTCCCCAGAATTCCCTCAGCATTATGAGTATATATAACTCCAGTGTCTTTTGAGATTGGAAACCTAATGTAAATAGACAATGAAGGTTAACAACATCATATCACAGTGGAAGAAGTGGAGGCTTTGACTATGTTCTTACACATCGACATGAGAATTTTTTTGCAGCCTTTGCTAAGTATAAACTTTGTAAAGCAAAACAAACAAACAAAAAAAACCCATAGGAATCACATTCTACCCAACTAGTGTCTTATTTTCATTCGTCTGAAATTTTCTTAAAATCAGATTGTCTTTTCTTATGGAGAGGATTAATCCTTGTGGAGTCATAAGTGTATGACAATTGTGTTCATACTTCAAAAGTGTGCCTGAAGAAGGGAAAGGAGTATAAGAGTGGATTTCATTTAAACAACTTAAATGCATGCATGAAATTCTCAAACTTTTTAAAAAATAATATGTGCTTTAGAAAAATAAACAGAAGACATTTAGAGAACAACCTTCTCAAATGACCTCATTTACAGCTAACGAATATTGTATAATAGACACACGTCTCTTTCTAGCTATGCTTGTTCTAAATGCACAGATGAAGAATGACCATAGATCAAATCTGTGCTGTCAAGTCCATGAAAAATATAGCTTTACTATACCAATGGCATCTGAAAAATAAGGAACCCAGAAAAATATCTGCCCATTAAAGTTATATCTTCAAATTTATTAAATTATTAAAATCACTTAGGAACTGGATGTAGTAATAAAAAAAATACCTCAATTTACATAGTCCACTGCTTATGTAAGACCTTTCTGTCTTGCATATAGTACGTTGGCATGTCTTTAGGAAGAATTTGTATGTGTTTTATTTTTCAGTGTGTGCATTTCTACATAGCTACAAGTGAGGCTACCCTTTTAAACAGAAAAGGTTCTTCTGTCAAACTCTTTGAAGCCAAAGTCATCATTTAAAAGAACATATCTTTCTGGCTTGTTTACTGCTGTCATTTCCCCTGGAAAGTTTTGATTCAATAATCTCTGAGTGTCTCCATAAATTCTAAGGCGATTTTAAAGATATGGCTACAAGGTCTGTTTGTAGTCTCTAAAAACATTAGGAACAATTTTTGGTGGCTTATAGCTGAGCTGTCCACCTGAGAGTATAGACAGAATTAGTTTGTGAGGTGCTTGCTAAAGGCTTATTCCTCCCACACTAATGCCTTAGAAGAAGAGAGCTACTTCAAGAGAGCAGATAAAGAAAGAATGCAGAGCAGACATGAGAACCAGTATCTACATACATCTCCTGCCCTCTTTGGTGAATTTTTCATCTATACAGATATTAAAAGAATACAAGGACTTTGTGTGCATATGTGAAATGAAGTCTAAGGAAATCTACTGGGATTCTTCAAGAATGTCTACTTTTGCTGAGACAGTGTATCTCTCAGAGATCTTGGGTTCACTGGTTACCCCAGGCTGTCAGGCCCCTGAGCTGCAGAGATTCACTTATTTCCATCATCTTGACTTTAGCATTATGTTTTGTTTTGTTTTCTTTTCTTTTCTTTTTGTAACATGGCTTGCAGGGGGTGAATTTATGTTCTCATGTAGCAAGAAAAGTACTTTTCTGACTAAGCCATTTTCCCAGCTCCAGGGAGTTTAAAAAAGAATAGACTTTCACAGGGACATACTGAGATAATATTCCTACCCAACACAAATTTAATTTCAGCAAAAATATTAACATTCTTGAGACATAATTTTTTTCTCTCTCTAGTATGACTGACAGGCTTCATTAATGGAATCAATAAGAGAGTTGATTCTCTCCTTCCACCATGTGCAGAGTGGAAGATAAATCAGGTCTTCTGTATTGGTAGCAAGCCCCTTTGCCTGATGAATGCTGGCCGTATTTTGATGATGTCTAATTACCTTAGAATGCATATTCTATCAAATATCAGTTTCAAGTGCTGTGCTTTTATGGAACTCCAACATGAAGGAATTAGTACATTCATGTTGGTCATGGTTAAGTATCACTGGTCACATGATTATAAAAGTATGAAAACTAGTAGATTAATTTTATGTAGACAAATTGCTTCTTAAGTCATTGGTTCCATTTTATAAATAGTGGACATGTTCCTGTGAAGGTTTTCTTACCTTAAAAAGTATTTTAGGGGTTAGATGCACATTAAAGTTTAGTCATCCAAGCAGAGATTTTATAGAGTCATTGCAAGGACCTAAACTGTATGTGTATATAAAATACTATGTAACTTCAAGATTTGGTTAGTATTAAGATACCATTGTAACTTGTTACATTTTTGGAAAGGTTTTTCATTTTGAGAATAACATGTATTTTTCTAATCCCAGAGAAAGGATTTGGGGTGTTGTGGGTCAAGTAGTTCATGCCACCAGACAGAAGAGCTGGTGAGGTTGAGGTAGTCTAAAGCCCTGGAAATCTTAGAATTGAGAAAGGTGGGTGTGAGGCCAGCTTCCTGCCACACTACCTGATCTGAAATACAAAACCAGGACATCCCACTGAGAGGACCTTGGACAATCTGTCGCTTAGCATAAGAACATGGAGGTTTTCATATTAATGTGGTATCTAGATTGGCCCCTTTTAGCCACAAAAGCTATTTAATCCCTGGTTCACCCTGAATAGAATGTATGCATTCACATTAACATCCACCATTAAATAAAGCTGTTTGGGCAAGCAAGAACAGTCTCCTCCATCAATGATCACTGTGAGGGGTGGAGTGGGAGGAGAGGGAGGCCTTTGTTGTAAAGAGACCCACTTAAATCTCCCAGGAAAGACCTTCTTTTCCAGTCCCTCTGTACTGTACTCTAGGCACTCACTGGGAACCAAACCGTGTTCTGCCCCTGTCCTGGGCTCAGACATCCCCTTTCTACCTGGTATAGAAAGAGCTCAGACCTACAGACTACCATTCCCAACTTCCCGAGGTCCCCAGTGGTATCTAGGTCCACAGAAGGCTGAGAACCACATCTGTCCCAGACCTCTCTGTTTCTCACCCAGAAAAATACAGGTTGGAACCCCTATCTCAGACTCTGTTCTGCCTCCCCTAAGTGGCGTGGTGGATGCACTTGGGCACCTCAGCAGCAAGGCTGACACATAGCCTGACAAGGTGTGATGGGAGTTTGGCACCAAGTCTTTGCCCTTTTCAGACATGGTATGAACATGGAAACCCCAATACTTTTAGGTGGTGCCACTTGTGTATGGAGGGCAGATATACTTTGTGCAGGAGAAGGAATGGAAAGTCCATTTAATAACCAGAAGGATTGTCTGGGGCAGCGATTGACTAGCTGGTCTCTAAACCATTTCTGTCTTCTGGCGCAGATAAAATGAGTGGTCTGAGTTAGTACCAACAGAACAACAGAGTTGAAGTATGAACCCTAAAGCCATTCCCACTGACTATTATTTAATAGAGACTATTATGAAGGTAAAGGAGAACAGATACATAAGATATAAGAAGACTACACACATAGATAAGCACATATTACAGTAAACAAGTACATTAATATGCAAGTACACATAAGGCTCCTTCTAGGAAACACCGTCACCAAAATGGCTCACAATGTCACAATGAGGTATTGTCCAAATTGCTGGACACTTTTGTTTCTTCACAAACCACTAGGACCTGGAGGATTCTTGGTTTTCTTTTAATGGGTAGTCAACCTTCTCAATACAGGGATGAAAATAGTAGGAAATGAATTCAATAATTATGTCTCAGGAAGACAAGAATCCGGATTGGACTTACGGCTCCCAGAAACAACTGCAGCTAGCGAGAGTGAACATGTGACTGAGCTTCTCTTTCTGGTAAACATCAGCTTCAGGATACTTTCTTCTCCACAAGTGGCTCAGAGGTGGCCAGCTTTCTGTTCTAGATGAATAAGCTGTGTGGTCAGGGGAAAAAGCCATCCTGGAAATATAGATAATATTTCCTCTAAGATCAGTTTGCATGCTACTTGTCAGGGGTCCCCATCTTCACCCCACCCACATTTTCATGCTATATATCAATTATTACCTTATTGATTTATGGTTCTTTTATATAAAATCCCTCACAGGAGAGTAAAAGATAAATAAATAAGTATATAAATGATAAATAGATCAAAGGATGTTATATTTTTTACTCTTTTTATATTAGCAGTGACATTTATTTCTCCACATGCCTTTGACATCATTCATATCCCTCAAACTCTTCAAAGGATTCTAACCATAGTTCATTGATCTCATTTACACCTCTTCCCTATATCATGAAATATAATTATCCTCTCACCATGAGAATGTAATTCATTTACAACAACCTGGGCCTTCTTTTACAATCTCTTTGCTCATATATTTTTTTTATTTCCTTCTTTCCATGTGGATCATCTTTCTCCTTGAAAAGGAAGAGACAGACATAATGACCTCAAAATGTGCCACATGTCCATCTACAGAAAAAAATAGGTTGTTAAAAAACATGTTTTTGTAGTTTATTTTCTTTCTTTGCATTTAACAAGGCAGCATCTTAGAGCCTCATCTATGAGAAGCATTTATACTTGTTAAGTTTACTTTTCTGTGATTCCTTCTTATTGATCTTAAAGCAATCTCACCACTTTTGTATTTGAATTTTTAAGTTGTAGGCTCATCAGAGCACAGTTTATCATTCTGCAGGTATTCTTTGGATCTTTTCTATCTTTCTCAATGGGATCATTTATAATTGAAAAGATAAAGATTATATTTCAGAGACTCCCTAAGCTACCTTCTATGGCAGAATTTCATATCATGAAATCAATATCATATCTTTTCTAAATGTTTGGGTTCCTGCCTTCAAGGATACATGTCTTCATTTCTGTTATTATAAACTCTAAAATGAAATGTTTTCTTTCTCCTTGGACCATTTTGGCAATATGAAGGAATAGTGTTCTGTGAGAAGGGCTAGCTCACATCAAAAGAAGTGATGGATGGGCACACTGTGGGTTTTGTCCTCAGATTTTCTACATTGGAAACATAATTTTTAATATATGCAGACTCACTAGTCTAGCTGCAAAGATAGCCGGGAGCATCAGACAATAAGACAGAAACCAAGAATAACAACTTACGCATTCATGGCTCAGGAAAATATCAACCAAGACACCCTTGCATCCAGCAGCCCAATGTTAAAAAAAAAAGTCAGATTATAATGTGAAATCATGAAGAGCGGGGAGTGAAAATCAGTTAGATTTTAGTTATTAAGATCATTGTTCTGTGACGAGCTCGTGCGCAGCCTCAACAAGAAGCAAATATGTGATGCTTCTCATTTTGGTGTCTAGTAGCCCCTCTGTTTATGGCTATACTTGTGGGATTATTACTTTTATATCACACTTTACTCTTACATTTTTAATTATTAATTATAAAATGAGTTCTAAAACTCAGTTCTTTTCATCAGGAGACATTTATACTTGAAACAATTTTAGTTATTATTTAGAGTCATAATTTTGCTGAACAGATTCTTGTTTTGGAGAGATTTGTAGGTGAAAAGTTTAAGGGTTATTGAGAGTATTTTCCTCCACAGTAATTTCTATAGTTTCTCTGAGCATTCTAATTCACTGCAGCAGTTAGGAACTTTCTACCAAAATATGCCTCCCATTTAATACTATAGCTCCATTTCCATTGCTGATTGTATAGACTAGATTTTTATTAGATAAACCACTTCATTCAATAAAACAGAATGTGTCTCTAGGTATCTATTTTTAAATAAAACTACATTTCTCTTAAGTTATTCCGCTTATCAAAGGGCATTCGTGTAACTGCAAAGTCTAGGTTTTAACCCAAATTTTGTATCAATAAGATTTCATTATAAATTTCTAATTGCATAGCCATAGGAAAACATGTCTGTATAATTTCACAATTTCTAAGGT
Source organism: Arvicanthis niloticus (assembly GCF_011762505.2). NCBI lineage: Eukaryota > Metazoa > Chordata > Mammalia > Rodentia > Muridae > Arvicanthis > Arvicanthis niloticus. The sequence goes on along the minus strand of NC_047661.1, from coordinate 103,232,801 downwards.
AAACTCACCTGTGTTTGTGTTCATGTGTACATGTTAGTGTACTATATAAAAGCAATGTGATTTTTCCATGTTCATATTTGTATGATTTCATCTATCCTGTAAAATTTCACTTCAACATGCATTAATACTAACAGAATTCTCACAGCGGCATCCTTTTTCTAATGATATTATTACAGTAAAATTAAAAAATAAAGATTGTTTATCAACTAAGTAAACTTATAGACACTCTCAGTTGAGTTGCTAAGTTTGGTAGATAAGACTGCCAAGGGTTATTATGCCCATCTGTGTTTTCATTTCTCCCTGTCTATACACTGCTAACTCATCTTGCAAGCACATTTTTTCCCTCTAGGTAAATGTCTTCTTCAAATACTGTTTTCAACTTGGAAAACATATGTTCTCTTAAATATGGAACAAACATCTATGGCTCCAGTTCTGTATTATAACTCAACTCAAATCTCAGTAAAATTCAAGAGATCCCATTGCCCTACATTCACACTAATTATTACTACATTACACATTTACGGTCACTACATTTGACTGCCTGACAAAAGGTACAAGGCTCTTCTTCTGGGATCTCTTCCCAGATTTTATGACAACTTTGTGTAAATATATTTTGCTTGCCTGATTTAACATCATTAGAACTTGAAGACCTACTGGGTAAATAATCTTTATGCAGGGAAGAAAAATTACCTGTATCTACAATAACCCTTTATCATTTCCCTTGTACCCTCCTTTTAATCAGTGTTGAGTAATTCATATAAGTGCCAAAATGCTAGATGCTACCACAATTTTAACTTAATAGTCAGGAAGAAACAGCAATATATTAGAAATCCCCACACAATGGGACAAATATTGGGTTGTGGTACTAACAGAATAGACCTCTAAGCACATAGGTGAGAAAGGCTTCTTCTCCAGTCTTTAACAAATAGCAAAGCTTTATAGAATGGTAATGGTGAGTGTGGATGGTGCCATGGGAGATTACCTGTCACTTGTGTATGTATAGGAGGATCCATGGGGCAAAATCTCTCTGCTCTTTTAACATGTTAAAAATGAAAGTATATTTGTTTTTCTACATTTAGTTATTCTCTGACAGAATCAATGTCTGCAATATATGGGAAACAGAAAAAAAATGAAGACAGTGGGAAAGTCACCTTCCATGGAGACATGTTTTAAATGCTATGTGAGAAAGATGGGTATTAGAGGGTTTTGGAAGAGAATTTGTATTACATTGAGATGTGTCAACTTAAGTGTTGAAATTGTAGTTTTTGATAGGACTTTATTTTGAGATAGAGACTTGTAGGGGCACCTGAGGTCAAGTGGGATCATAAAGGAAAGGACCATATCCTATATTCTTGACATCCATTAAAGAAGATGATGAAATATCAAGGACATCTATACACAATGAGAAAGACACAGGCAACCATAGAAAGTAGATGCATCTGCAAGCTGGAGAAAGATGCATCAAGAGGAACTAGGTCAGCTGACACATTTACCTTGAATATGGCACCTCCACATATGGAAGGCACCCACTACTGTTGATTAAGTCATCCAGTATGTAGCATGTGTTATGACCTCAAAACCTGTGTGTATTTTCACAAAATTTATTTTGAATTTAATTTGAAGACTGGACTAGATGGGTACAAGAAGAAAGATATATAAAAGTTGGAGGCAGCCTATTGTTACAATAGAAAAATGAGGTTGAAAGAAACAGATATTGGAGAAACAAGACTTTTACGACAAGATTTCTTTCTTTCTTTCTTTCTTTCTTTCTTTTTTCTTTTTTTTTTTTTTTGAGAGAAAGGGGCTTATTTGGCTTACATTTCCAGACCATAATTCATCATTGGAAGAAATCAGGACAGGAACTATAGTAGAACAGGAACCTGGAGACAGGAGCTGATACAGAGGCTATGGAGGGGTGCTGCTTACTGGCTTGCTTCTGCTGGTTTGCTCCGCCTGCCTTCATATAAAATTCAGGACCACTACACCAGGATGGCACAGCTCACAATGGGCTTGGCCCTCCTCCATTAATCACCAATAGAGAAGTTGTAAGGAATATTTTATTACAGATTATTAGAAGTAGAAAACCAAGCAAAGTAAGACAGCTTAGACTATGTCTTAATTTCTGCTGTGATAACTGGAATATACAAATCAGGTTGAGGAACAAGAAAAAACAGGTCTAGGGGAGTGACAATGGGCTTTGTCGAGGCATGAGTTGTTGTTTCTATAAGATAGTAAGCTTGGATTTTCAAGAGTTACTGGATCTATGCATTGGAAAGTTAACAAAATTACAGTAAATGTGTATGTATGTATACACACACACACACACACACACACACACACACACTGAGGGCTATATGGCCATGTAAAATGAACTTGGTTACCTAATTCTGAATGATTGATTCCCATTATGTTTTACCATGTGTATTTGTTCTTCAGCCACACTGGTCTTTGTTGCTGTTTGTGGAAATGTCAAGACTGCTCGCATGAGATTTGCCGTTGATCTACATTCTGCATAAAATGTTTTATTCTTCCTAATATGCTTCCTATAAATTTTCTCTTGCTTCCATTTCTATTTAAGGCAGATACATTTTCTTTCCATCACTTATCAGTGTATTCTTCCTCCTTTGTTCTTATTCATGTCCCTCTCCCTCTTTGAGTACTAGGATCAAAATCTTGGTACCTTCCAGAATGCATAGGCCATTTAAGAAGTTTAAACTAGTCATTACTGTATGGCTTGAATTACACTTACCTTGTTATGAACTGACAGCCACAACTTCTTTCAGAAGCTTGCCTTTGGAATGAAATGGTCCATGGTAATTGGGAAGAGTTTTACCATATCTACAAAAAGGGCCTTGGTACTTGAATGTAGTTTTAATTCACATTTGTGTTGCCTTTATTAAAGGGACCCTTTTCTCTTGTACTTTCTCCAGTGTTCTCCTCAGAGTGGCAGCCTTGTCCTGTTCCTTGTCTTTATGATCTGGGAATTTTCCTGTGTCTCCTGCATTCCATCATCTAAGCAATTCCTTCTTTTCCAATCTTATCTGTAGGAGTCTCTCCTCAGGCAGAATATTCTCTGTTCTGAGCATATTCTGTTCTGTGGAAGGCATGTTCCACAATTGCCTTCAAGTTTAACACTCAAGCCTGAATTGGAACTCAATCTCCAGAAAATAATCTATCTTTTATGTTCAAATCTTAATATTTATTAGTCATTTTTATCTTCTTTCTGAACTAGTCTTCTCAGGTTCATCACACCTGTTCTTAGACCATTTCATACATGTTTTTATCATCTTAATAAGGTAGACACAAATACTGGTAGCTGGTTCTAGCAACTTCAAAATCTTGTCTCTTCCATCCCATTAGCTGAATCTCCCTAAAAATGTTATATATCCCAGGAAGAAACAAGATTTCTCCTCCTCAGCAAATAGAAGTGCCCATCTTTTACAGTAAAATTTGTTTTCTCTGGTTTGCATGTTCGTCCTCTGTCTGTGAGTTCTATAATGTAGTCAGACCTCTGCCTCTGAAATTAGTCACACATTTTGCATTTTGCCCTATATACCAAGTATCAATTACTTGTCCTTAATTGTATTAAGATTTTTTATCTGCTTAAGAAGAATTATTGATGGACTCCTTGCTTAGTACACTCACTGAATTCATGGAATCATGGATTCAATCCCCAGCACAGATTAGAGAGACAAAGATGCATAGATATAGAGAGAGAGAGAGAGAGAGAGAGAGAGAGAGAGAGAGAGAGAGAAGAAGAAGAAGAAGAAGAAGAAGAAGAAGAAGAAGAAGAAGAAGAAGAAGAAGAAGAAGAAGAAAAAGAAGGAGGGAGGGAGGGAGAGGGAGAAGGAGGAGAGAGGGAGAGGGAGAGGGAGAGGGAGAGGAAGGGGGAAGGGGAGGGAGGGGGAGGGGAGGGGGAGGGGAGGGGGAGGGGAGGGAGAGAAAGGGATAGAGACAAACAGATAATATTTGATAAATGATTACTGGTCATATCTTCATTAAACTTAATATTTTTCTTTAAATTATTAAACATTCATCAAAGCCTATGGTGGCCTTTGCTGATAATCCTAGCACTTGCAAAGTTGAGACAGAAATAGCTGAATGCAAAAACTAATCCTAGAGACATAGAAAGTTCAGGGCAGCCTAAGCTAAATAAGACTTTATTTTGTTTTCTTTTTAAATACACATTGAAAGAATTGTGAAGAATCATACATACTTTTAAATTATTATTATCATGTCTTTTGACAGCACTTTTTTGTTTATCTTTAAAACTCTATATAATCTTTATGTTTTTATTATACATGCTTCAGTGACTCTAAAAATAAATAACATTTGCATTGATCCCAGAACATAGTCAATTTATGCCTGATTTTATTTGTCTTTCCCTGAACCAACTCTTTTCAAGATGCACATACCAAGTAATCTTCTGTTCTTTAAGTGTTAATTTCCTGTAAAATATTTTCGTGTGGCAAGCAGTTCTCTTGTACATTTCTTCGCTGCTCACTCTATTATTTCTGGTCTACTATAATAGTTACTCTGTGAGTTAGCTATTCCCTTATTATTCTACCATTCATATTAGTGAATCACACTCTAGTAACAATAAATGCTGATAATAGTTTTGATTGACTGAATGAAAAGTAGTGAGCTTGTAATAGGATAAATATGCATCATTTCAAGTAGCTTATTTTCACTTTCTTTTGCAAAAGGCTAATGTCAAAATTTATGTTAACAAAATAAACGTTATGACATTCTTTGCTGAAGTTGCTAACATAACAAAGGTGCCAACCTTTATATTGAAATGCATCACGAGAACAAACCAGCCTAAATAACAAATTGCAAGTTTGCAGTGTGCTGGTGCCATTTGACAATGAGTTCTAGCAACGTAAATAGATACCGTGGGCAGATTTCTCATTAATAGTGATTTGCTAGGGCACTGGGTTAAATGCTTAAATAACAGAATGACAGAAGTCTTGCTGGCAATTTAATTTATGCTTTCCAGGCTCCCAAAGACAGAGTATTTTTCTTGTCTTTCCTGGAAAAGTCCATCAAAACATCATTATTTAGTATGTATAAAGGTGCCCGTTTCTCTCATTTCTGTACCGGTAAAGTTGCTGCTGGTACTTGGCAATGAAGTGCCACTGATTAATCCTAACCGACTCACCCTTTTTCCTTCTGTAAAACAAAGATCCTGTTTTAAATCACCCTTCTGTATGCTTCCTTTGCCTTCTCCATTATGCAAGGAGGTCAGCTACTAACACTCAATATGACTAATTAAAAGGAGAACTCCAAGGTAAAGTGCACGCAGGCACTTTGGTAATTGCACTGATAGCCATAAGCAATAATGACAATTAATGAGACTTGTAATAGCTTTGTAAATAGTCATTTGCCCACTCATAGGAAGTGAATAACAATTCACACTGAGTGAGGAGATCAAATCACATGATTCATTTGAGCATTCTTTCTTTTTTTCTTTGCGTAGCCAATTTTGACTGTTTTTCAAACTGCAAAAATTCTTGACTTAGCACTATGCTCCAAATGACAGTTTAATGCTCCAATGTAGGGGATAAGCAGCATCTTCTTTGCCCAGGATATTTAGTTGTAAAAGGTCGTTTAGGCTAATGAAGCATTTTAGGAGATTAGAAGAAGGAAGGAAGGAAGGAAGGAAGGAAGGAAGGAAGGAAGGAAGGAAGGAAGGAAGGAAGGAAAGAAGGAAAGAAGGAAGGAAGGAAGGGAAGGTAGACACAAATGAAAAGAAAATATGAAGAGAAATTGCAAATTTACAGCTAGTGAGAGTATTATGGAACAATTCATGAGTAAACTGAAGCCAACTAAGTAAAGAAATACGGAAGTTCTCATGGAGTGTCAGAACTGAGACTGGTACAAAATCCTTGGCTTGGTGCCAGAGACACCAAGTGTGGAATTCTGGGCGCTTTAAAGATTGCAGCTCACACTGGATTGCAAATGCTTCTTGGCAACTTCACAGTCTCATTTAGTGGCTAAACTGATTGTAAAAGGCAGATTACTAAGACAGAACATGAAAACATACAGGTAATGCAAATAGTCAGAAGTACATTAAGATCGATAGCACAGGGCAGAATAGAGACAGTTAGATCTGTTTGCACAGCTACTCTCCTAATTTTGCACTGACTTAAAAGAATTCAAGCAAACAAAATACAGCCAGCACTGGATCTGCTTTTGCTATCTGGAAAATAAGCCTTTCAATCTTAATGTATGCTAAATTTTCAGTAGCATTCTACTGTTGAGACCTGAAACAAACTTCCTTAACAATGGCTTCCTGCCTCCTCAAGTGTTTAATGTAGATAGCTTCCTCCAAGTGGAGAGTCCGTGAATACTTAATTGGTTTGTTGATTTGTTTGTTTTTGCTGTTGTTATTTACTTTTTAATCTGGGAAAGTTAGTATAATTTTTGTGGGTGACTAGTTATTAATTTTTCAGATTTTAGAAAAGCATAATTTCCATAGGAATACCTTTTCATATTTTCATAAATTATAGCTTTCATTTCCAGTGGGCGTATTTGATTGGCATGGTATATTGCCGGTTGTATTATGTGTTAAAAAAAATAAAAATCATTGTTTTGAGTTCCATCATGAGATCAGTTGTCGTTTTGGTTTTTTGTTTGTTTTTTTGTTGTTCTTTCGTTTTGATTTTTACAAAATTTTAGGTTATTCTCTCTTTGAATTTAGTAAGCACTAAATATGAATGAATAAGTAAGTGTATGAAAGGAAATGAATCAAGAACCCATTTTAGAGAACATTAAAATACAACGCATCTGGACAGATGCTGGTTACCTAGAGCCGATACACAGCCCCTGTACCTTCCTTCCTGTTGTGTCTTTAGCACCTGGCTGTTAACTTGTGATACATGTTTAGTGATTGAATAAATACACATTTCCTAGCTGGGGGGAGTAAGTGTGGTTGTTTACTACATTTAAAACTGGAAAATTGTTAAGCTTAGTAGCCAGTAAAGAATTGTTCCGTGGGTAGTTTATATATAAACAAGCCAATTTGCCATCAACTTTTCATGTTGGCGGAAGTGGATGAACACCAATTTGCTTCAGAATTGCACAGGAGTGAAGTCCCAGCTGCCTGCCAAAAGCTTGTTTTACAATATGCCATACTAAAGGGTGGTGGTGAATAAGAAGTGCAGAAAAGTTCAGGTTTCTTTTATACCAGTGATTCTTCCCTTACAATTACTTTCATTGCTACTTTATAACTGCAATTTTGTTACTGTTATGAATCATAGTATAAATTGACAATATGCAGATGATTTTAAATGACCTTTGTAAAAGGGTTCTTTGTGACCGCAAAGAGATTGCAACCCACAGGTTGAGAATCACTGCTTTACACATTCTTATTAAAAATCTCAAAAAAAAATCTGTAACAGTTGATACTGAGGTACCTGGATATCCATATGCAAACAATAAACTTGGACCACTTGTGTTACAGCTTACACAAGACATGTTCAAAATGGATCAGACACCCATTGTAAGAATCCAATGATAACATATTTAGTTTACATGGGAATAAATATTAGTGACCTCAGGTAGTCAATAATTTCTATGAGAGAACAACGCAAGCCTTAAATGGCAAAATAAATAAATAAATAAATAAATAAATAAATAGAATTGTATTGTATCCATTTTAAAAATAAATTATTTCCACAGTCAACATCAAGGCAGTGATGTGAGAGACACATGTGAGAAGACAAGTGACATAATGTGAGAAAATCTTTACAAATCATACATATGACATACATATGACATATATATGACAGCTAATACAGTGCTTACATATGCATCTGAGTTAGAATATTTAGCACTCACATATAATCATAGCATCACACTCTGTATCTATAACCCCAGCATTTGGAGGCTGGAGACAAGTTGATTCTTAGAAGGTTATTGACGGGCTAGTCTTGTGGAATCAGCGAGCTCTGGGTACAGTAGAAGATTTTGTTTAAAAAAATAAGGTAGAGAGAGCAGAAAAGAGGACTCCATGTCTAAAGTGCATGTTGCAGAAGCATGAAGATTGAGCTCAGACCCTTAGAATCAACAAAGAAGCACAGTGGCTTCATCAGCCTACTCATTATCCCAGGATCTGTAAAGCAAACATAGGATGCCAGGTCCAGCTTCCCAGCATGGCAGTCTGGGCTCAGCTTCAGGTGGAGTCGGACCAGGTAAACACTAAACATTCCTCAGAAAACTTGTAAAATGGATTTCTTTTGCCAGGAGAAGCTCTTACTTTCATTTCCTCTCTTGCAGCCCCACAGCTCCAGCAAGGGCTCCTTGGTCTCTATTAACTCAAAGAAGCCTCCAACAGAGCAAATCCCCACCCCAGTTCCCAAGCTGTTCTGGCGTATCTGCCCTTTTTGCTATTTCTCTGCTCCCAGAGCTCTACAATCACTAGCTTGCTCCTCTCCTCTCCTCTCCTCTCCTCTCCTCTCCTCTCCTCTCCTCTCCTCTCCTCTCCTCTCCTCTCCTCTCCTCTCCTCTCCTCTCCTCTCCTATCCTCTTATCTCTCTTCCTTTCTCTGTATCTGAGAGGTAGCCATGGCATATTTTCCAGATGTCTCTGGCTGCTCTCTGTCTCTCATCTACCACAAAAACCTTCTGCCTAACCGTAGATCAGTTCCTTCAGTGATTTCTTTAATAGTCCCCTCAAATACATAAAGGATCCCCAGGAAAGGGTAGCTTGTTAGTCTAGTCATGTAGGTAGCCCCTGAGTTCATATGAGAGACTCTTTCTAAATGAATAAGATAGAAAACTATTTCGGAGGCCACTATTCATCAACTTTTGGCTTTCACATACACGCACACACAAGTGAATTTGTACCTTACACATATGTGCAGTCATATATGGAAGCATGCACATGCTATGCATACTGCACATACATAAACACCAAAAATAATGACTGAGGAAGACAGACATGGCTCCATGTGCAAATGCGCACAGACATACACATGAACATGTACATGTACTACACACACACACACACACACACACACACACACACACACACACAGAGGCAAAAGATCTGAATAGATTCTACAAACATAAAGTGAGTAAATAACAAAATAATGCTGGTCATTAGAAAAAGTAAGATGTCAAGAGCAACATGTGACAGTAAGTCATGCTAACTATGATCAAAATAAACATAACAGTCAAGAGATTAGAGAGATGGCTTAGCAGTTAAGAAGACTTGCAGCTCTTACAGATGACCCAGGTTTGACTCACAAGGTCACTCATACCCACATGGTCACTCACAGTCATCTGTAATTTCCAGTTCCTGGGAAATCTACACTTCCTACTCAGTTCTGTAGGCACCAGACACACATATCACATGTTGGCAAGAACACTCGTGTACATAAAAAAGTAAAATTAAAAATATTTCAAAATTAAAATTTAATATTTAAATTTAAAAATTATTTAAAAAAAATAACAAAAACAAGACTTTAGCATTGCTGAGGAAGTGGAGCCATTAGACTCTCTGTGCATTGCTCTGGAGATTAGAAAATAGGGCAGTTACTACATGCAGATGGTTTGGTAGTTCCCCAAGAATGAAGCATGGTGCTTGTGATGGTTTGTATATGCTTGGCCCAGGGAGTGACACTATTAGAAGGAATTGCCTTATTGGAGTAGGTGTGGTTTTGTTGGAGTTGGTGTGCTACTGTGGATGTGGGTTTTAAGACCCTCATACTGCCGCCTGGAAGCCAGTATTCTACTATCAGCCTTCAGATGAAGATGTAGAACTCTCAGCTCCATGCCTGCCTGGATGCTGCCATGCTTCCCCCTTGATGATTATGGACTTAACCTCTGAACCTGTAAGCCAGCCCCATTTAAATGTTGTCCCTTTAAGAGTTGTCTTGGTCATGATATCTGTGCACAGCAGTAAAGTTCTAAGACAGTGCTTCTGCTTCAAGAACTGAAATCAACAGAGATGATGCATACAAGCTGAAAGTAGAAATCACCCAAATGCCCTATAAGTGGATGAGTGGGTAAACCAAATACTCTATATTCATATCATTGAATATAGTCTAGATAAAAGAAGGAATGAAATAGCGACGCTTGCTGCAATGTGGTAAGCCTTGGAAGCATGCTGAATAACAGAAGGTAGACAAAAAGGACACATATTGACAATCTGTCATGTGTGTGTGTGTGTGTGTGTGGTGTGTCCATCTGTCTGCCTGTCTATCCAATCCATCTATCTACCCATCCACCCATTCACCCAGACACCCATTCATCTGCCATTATCCATCCATCCATCCATCCATCCATCCATCCATCCATCCATCCATCCATCCATTCATCCATCCTTCTAGCTATCCATTCTTCCATCCATTCATCTAATAACCTTCTGATCAAAACACTAAGTAGCTACTTTCCTATGATAGATGTTGAAGCCATAAATTCATAATGGGTGAAAGCGTGTTAATTTCTGCTAGGTGCTACAGGGCTGGTTATGAAGAATAAATGTTGTTTTGCAGAGTTTCTAATGGATTTGAAGTAACATTCTAAATTTAAGAGTGATAATTGGTGACTATCTCTCAAAATATGCTTAAAACATGACAATTTTAAAAGGATTTTTTTTTGCAATCTAGTTTTATGTCTAGAAGCTTGTCATTTAAAAATCAACATCAGAAAAGAAAACTGCAAGAACTGAGTTCTATATGTATTACATGTGATGTAAGACCATAAAGAGCTAACAAGGAAGATTCTGTGATTTTATAGAGACTACTGTTTAAGTCCTAGAATTTCCACACATAGACTAATCCTTTCACTTCTTTTGCTCAATATTTATAGTTACTACTGAAAAAATGAGCCATGACCAGCAGTTATTACCTAATATAACTGAGTTATAATCACAGGATATTAATAAACATTGTTGATTATAAAATGTTCCAAACATATAATCAAAGAAATATACATGTAATATAGGAATATGATTACCTTATAGGGTCTACAATTATATTGTTTGCAAAGTAAGTTTTACCATAAGTGGATTGATAGTTTCATAGTATTTTTGTTCTTCCTTTATTAATATCCTTATTTCCCTCAGTCTATTAATATAAATTGCATTAATCGATCTCTAATGCTAAAGACCTCTCATTAAAATTAAAGGTCAAACAGAAAGTCTCTTGACATATTTGTTGGTTTTCTTTTCTATCCTGCTAAGTGTCTGAGAGTACATGAGGTATGACATCTGTGAATGGGGTTATGTGCTCTATACTCAGCCACCAAACTCTGTTTCCAGAAGTATACTTATTAAAGTATATTTTTGAGTGAGTATGTTTGTGTGATTGTGTGTGTGTGTGTGTGTGTGTGTGCGTGAAACAGAGAGGGAAAAGAGCGAGAAAGAAAGAGAGGGGGAGGGGGAGGGGAGGGGGAGGGGGAGGGGGAGGGAGAGGGGGAGGGGGAGGGGGAGGGAGAGGGAGGGAGGGAGAGAGAGAGAGAGAGAGAGAGAGAGAGAGAGAGAGAGAGAGAGAGAGAGAGAGAGAGAGAGAGAGAGAGGTTATCTCTATGTAGATTTGAGTGGACTTGAAGTTTAGCCTCCTGATAAATTTGAGGCTTACTAAGTTCTACAGTTACAGGTGTTTACCATCATACCTATCATCTTTGGAGATAGTTTTATTTTTATTTCTTATAAACATATAAGGTCATTATAACTAAGATAAAATGAGATTAGGCGTTTATAAATCTGCAGTTTGGGCAATTGACTAGTAATAAATATATTGTTAAAATGTTATGGAGTTGCAATTTGAAAGTATAAAGTAAAGTTAATATATTTTTAAAGTTATTTTGTTTTCAAACTCTCTCTCCTTTTGTGTGTGTGTGTGTGTGTGTGTGTGTGTGTGTGTGTGTGTGTGTGTGTGTGTGCGTGCGTGTGAGTGCAGGTATTCAAGGAGGCTAGAGGGTGTGGATGGGACTTTTAACATTATACTGTGGTTTATATTGCGATGTTAACATGTATGTGATCCCCAAGACAAGAAGTGAAGAAGTTGTGGTTTAAAGTGATATGATTGTATGACAAGTTAACAAGGCCCCAGTTGTGCTGGTTAGTTTTTGATAAATTTGACACTAACCAGAGACACTTGGGAAGAGGAATCTCAAATAAGGATTTGCCTCTATCACAGTGGCTTGTGGGCATACCTAGGCATTTTCTTAATTGAGGTTCCTTCTTCCCAGGTGACTCTAAATTGTGTCACATTGACAAAATAAGTAGCATAGATTTTTTTTTCTAAATGTTACCCTAAATCCAAGAAGCATCTTTTTCAAACTTTTACGCTGCTAAACGACCACTGAAACACTCTGCGTTTCCCTCAAGCTTTACCTCCTAGCTGTCTCTTGCAAAATGGAAAAGGTGCAATTTCCCATACATTGTGGATTATGCTTTGTCATCTACTTTCTTGGCTCCTGCAGAGTAACTGCCAGCTATTCTGAACCAATTGTATGATATCTGCTATTTTTTTTTCCTGGAGGCAAGAACTCCAGAATTCTATTCTCTCAAAGCCCACTTCAATTCCAAACCTAAATTTTAATGAATTTTAATGGTTGAAACATCTGTCTTTGAAGACGTGAGGATTATAACACATAAGTAAAGAATTGAGATTATTGATAACACTTCCCTTTTATTTCAGTATTTATTTATTATCTATTTATTATTGGAGGAGCAAACCCATGGAAGTTAGATAATAGAATTCAGGAGTTGCTCTAACCTTTCACCTTGTGGAGGCAGGGTCTGTCTATTGTGTTTACTCCAGAATAGTGTGCCCCAACACCTTCTGGCAGCTCTCCAAGCCTTAGCCTCCAATCCTGCTATCATAATTACAGATGCATGCCACTATACCTACCCTTTGAATGAGTTTAAAATTTGTCTGAAACTTCAAGCTTTTCACTCCATCATCAATAGAATGCATGGTTACTGTTGTAACTGTTTCACCAGCTCTTCCTTTTGCCAACAAAGGACTTTGAGAAAAATCCACCTCTTGGCACTTAGGCATTGAATTACTGTTTCCAGAACATGCAGAATATTCAATAGTTGAAAAAGTATTACATTCATCAATTTCTTATAATTCCTTAAATCTATGATTATGTTATTAATCTATATAAATGGATATTGAAATAAAATTATTTTAACAAATTATAAATGTAGAAATGAAGATATTTGGCAATAATATTTTACAAATGCCACATTGCATATTGCCTTGCAAACTGAAACATTATACACTTGTGTGTTTATTTTAGATGCCTGAAACTTTACAGAATTAAACTGCAAATAAATTTTATACAATTTACTTCTGGAAATTCAATCTATCCATCTCTATTTTATAAGTATGTATGAGTATCATGGCATAGTTCAGCACCAAAAAAGAAAACAGATTTTTCTTATACTTTCTGTATTTCTTTTGTCTAGTTGGACTATATGAAAATGGGTTATATTTTCTTAATTTTATTTCACAGTCACAAAAATAAACCAAGCAGAAATGCATGTACACATACACATATGTGCATGTGTGCACACACACATACACACACACACAGGAAAGGAGCTATTACATCATGAATTTAAATTGTCAGTATATGAATTGCATTTGAGATACTAAAATACAAGTACCTCATAATACACTGCCCCTTTCTTCCTATTGTAATTTTTAAATAGAAAGCCCAACAATTTTTTTTTTTTTAGAATAGGAAGAATTGTAGCAAGCTTCCTCATACTAGCTCCAACAACTCTCTCCATGTTGCTAAGCTCTGGACATCTTGAATTGGTCAAGATTGTTCATTCTTAGAGCTACGTCCACAGTTTCTAGATGAACCCCATTTTCCTTAACCAAATCTTGGCCAATGCTAGAGTCAATCTGCTTAGATGATTTAGGTTAACAGTTCTCACTCATGATGAAGATTTCAAACCATGGTTCATTCAGATCCTACAACCATATCTGGCTTTTTGACATGAATTCTTGGGATCTAATTTAGGGTATCAGGGTTATGTATCTCCCTGACCCCTAAGTATGTCTTTGTCGGGACCAGTTAGGACCTGTATAATTTTTATTCTTCATGACATATTTTCATAATTTCCCTGAACAGATAAAAACAAAAACAAATCAATCCAACAAACAAAACCACACACAAATCACAGCTACAAAGGAAAATAACTCTTGACCCATGAATTTGAGTTCTTCCTGGCTCTGCTTCTCTAGGCGAAATCTGTGTATTTCAGAATAAGCCACATATGTATTCCTCGAGTATGAATAGCCAAGACTTTTGTGAATCCTTTTTTAAAATTTACTGAGTTTTCTGTTTGGATCTATAATTTGCCTATCAATCACCACTTTGCTGTTATTCTCAGAGGAAAATTCCAGACTAAAATAATTTGTAAACCATTTACAGAAATATTCATTCTGACTGGACCACCAGAAGCCAGGGTGGACTTTAAGAACAGAGCTAGGAATAGCCTTAAACATTGCAAGCCCTCATTCTTTCAAACCTTTACATACTAATTTTGTCTCTTGTTAAATCTTGGAAAGCAAAGACTCACAGAAATACAAGTACTAATAAAATGCAAGTTGTCAGACAGAATCTACTGCTATTGGAAAGAAAAGAAATATTTTTCAAAGATCTCTTTAATATGTTGATTTCCCTCAGCATCTTAAGAATTATGCAAGTAGTTTCAGTCCTCCAACTATGATGTATTTCTAACCTTCATAGAGTTAATTAAAATGGTATGATTTGTTGCAGTGATTTAAATGTTTGGATAAAATAAAATATTACAAATACATGTAAAGCTCTCGGTAACAGTTCAGTGTGCATATTTTTCCTGCACATGTTGAAATTTTACTGTGTGAGGATGCAAAATATGTCTTTGCTGAAGTCCAATATTATGCTCGTAACTTCCTAATACTGATAACACTCCAAATAACACTCAGGAATCTCTGTAACTAACTGCTCAAAGACTGCATGGGGAGAGGAGGAACTATCTAGGTTTGGTAAGACCTGCTGTGCTGTGTTCTCTTGCCTTTCCGGTCTTTCATGATTTTGTCATGCCATACATCACACAAATGGAGAAACGGAGATTGTAAGAGAATGTTACTTAAACTGGACCCAGACTATGCAGCAGTAAAATGTCACTGTTTGGTGTTTGTGGATTTGAAATTCCCATTGAACAAGAAAGGTGATCTCTCCAGAGTAGTTTCTTACTTAAATTATATAGATGTTAAGGTTGATATTAACACTGTTAAATGAAGTCTAACTTAATAGTGAAGTAGGAGTGGTGCTTTAGCAAGTAAAATGTAATTTATTACTGGATTTTCACTTCTAAAGTATGCTTAATTTAGGGAGATGTTTCCAAAGTGAATTTGATAGTGATCAAATCTTGGCTTCTTTACATAGACTATATTAAATACTCTACATTAAAAATATGAATAATATTCATTACAGGTATAGCTGTAAGTTGTGGATGGACTCAAGGAAATGTATTCAGTTCTTATTTAGTAGATGTTGAATAAAAATTATTTGCATGTGTTAATTTTATATGATATCATTTTGAAGTACTATTACACTGGAGTCTCCTAAAGTTTGAAGCCTATGTTAAATATTACTTTATTATCATGTGTTTGCTGCTGCTTCAGGGAGGTAGTGTGTAGCATTTCTCAGCTCATATTACCTTTAACAAGACTAGATAACAGCAAACTGTTTATACTCCAGTGTTTTGATGATATTAACTACCGTGATCTAGTCACTGATGCTCAGAAGACAGTATAACCTTGTACCTAGACCTTACTAACGAGAAGCATTGCTGGCATTCTTTATGGTTCTTCAGGCAGCTAGAACCTTTTTAGCAGCTGTGTGACTAATAAAACATGGCATCTGTTTTCTAATACAGAAACATTGCAGTAATGCTACTAAGCATTATTATAAACTGGGTCAGCTCCTGGTAACATGGTCTCTGAAAAGAAAATGAGTGGTTCTGCAATTAATGAATACCCTGAAACAAAGTGGAATGTGTTTCTTTTCTGTTTCTCTAACCCATTTTTCTCATAATACTAAATGCAGAGCTTTGCAAAAAAGACGGGGGGGGGAATTAAGAAAAGTATCATGGCTCTATTATTAGCCTATGCACAGAATATATTGAGTAATGAACAGTGTCAGAAAGGATAGGCAGGGACATATTTATGGACTGTCTGTTTCATTATCATTTTTTGAAAATTGCTGACTCCTCCAGGTAGGTATTGTAGTTAACCAGTTGTGAGTTGTGTTTTTCCCATTTCATTCATACATATGTATATGAGTACACATACACACATATATACATACATACATACATACATACATACATACATACTGTGGGAAACTTCATTCCTATAACTTGTACTGACTGAAAATGAGCAAGAATGTTTTGAAGCCCAGCTATGTCCTTGGGTTCTTCAACGCCCTTGGAAAGAAAAAGATGAAACTTCTTTGTGTCACAGATTTAGACTGAATGGCCAGGATCCTTTGGAAAGTTCTGTAGGGCTATCTTAATTCTGCTGAGAGGCCAAGCTTAACCTTCCATGATCATTCACTGTCTACAGAAGGGCAACAGAAAGGTCCAGCAGAGGCTGGGGGAGTTCTCACTGGCAGAACCCAAGGGACAGAGCCAGAATTGGGTCTTTCAGTGCAGGGCCTGGGAGGCACATCACAGTGTTCACTTTGAAGATTTCAGGTAGGCATGGGCTTCACAAATTATCTAGCTTTATAAAAGTAGTAGGAAATGATACTTTGTATTTGAGAAATATTTTGACAGAATGGCAGTTTACAAAGAGATAGGTAGTTATATGCACAGAGTACAGACAGATTAATGAAGAGTGTGGTAAGGAAAAGTAAGAGAAATAATGTTCATAGAGTCTGTTTATTATCTCACATTATTTAATAAATATTTGTTTTCTTACTCTTTATTAGAATCCCTTGCTCTTAATATGCCGAGGGAGTAAGAAGTAAGTAAATCTGTTTAGCCTTGAAAACATTTACTGTTCATCCCCAAATAAATTGTTTAGCTTAAAATTGCATTGGTACATGGGATTCTTAAGAAAAACTGGAAATCTCAAGAAAATGACAGAGAAGCCATATTGTGAAGGAAATCTTAAAAGTACTTCTCAGGGAAGTACTGAAAAAGTACTGAGTACAAAGGCTGAAGTGAGATCCATTCCACCCAAGATGAGTTAGTCAAGACTAACTTGAAAAAAGGTCAAGGTGAAACAAATATTACACTCATTATTTAAAAAACATTCTAAATCAGTAATTTAAATGGGACTTTTCTCTGAATTTAATCAAATCCACAAGCATTTTTGTTTGAAACAAGCACATGTTTGGTTTTCTGCATGCTATAAAGGATGACATTATACATTCCAAACTATTTTTAGGTAAGCTGGTGTCTGCTGGCTTCACGTTTGTGTCTTTTCCTATTTCTCTACTCTTTTGTTACTCTTATTTCTACTTTGTTTAGATCTTTTTCATTCTGAAAGGGGAATGACAAGGAGATGAAAGCAAATAGCAAAGGTTGATATGTAAAGAAATATTGCTTGGACAAAAACAAGTGACAGTTTGAAGGGACACTGAAAAACAGGATAAAGTTCTCTTGTCTCTGCCTATTAACTACTGAGGAGTCAGCCAGCTGCCCATGGATCTCCTGAAACAGCAACTGCGTTGGCACTTCAGCAAACCCTTGGTAAACACAGAGTAAAGTCAAAGTTGAGGACGAAAGGTTGAAGTTTTCATCCTATAGGTGTGCATAGGGATGTGCACTGGGGGTATTTTAGGCAATAAAGTGAAACTTTTAGAATAAAGAGGTGGTCTTTGGGGTGTATCCTGAACCATTCTCCATATAAGTTTTTAGTTGAGAAATTAACTATCATCTTCTATTCTTTCCAGGAGCATTGTTGTATAGTTAGCATAGCATTTCTCTCTCTCTCTCTCTCTCTCTCTCTCTCTCTCTCTCTCTCTCTCTCTCTCTCTCTCTCTCTCTGTGTGTGTGTGTGTGTGTAGACATAATTTTATATACATACATACATACATATGTACATTTTTTTACCACGTGACCTACACGACCTACACATTAGATCCCATCATAAACGTTAGAATAGTTTAGAGACCATATTTTGAGAATAAACCTGGACAAAAACTTGTAGCTTTGTTAAAATGTCAACAAGCTGAAGAAAAATGACCCAGTGGGGAGCAGGGCGCTTCTGTCACAGAGGCAAAGCTGCTGTTTTATTGTTTCTCTTGATCCTCATTGCAGCATTCCTCTTGATCTCTGGACTTAGAAAGCTTAGTGTCTCTGAGATGAAGTCACAGCAGCCCACAAGATGAGATTAAGATACTGAGCAAAAGGTAGGAAAACATCATGTGCTTCTGGGAAGGAATGATCACTTACAGGGAAGACAAAAATTGGTTGCTAAATTTTGGCCTGGAAAGAAGCAGCTGATAAATCTGCAGCAGTTAGGGAGAAGATCCCCTTTGAAATTGATGAAGGGGGGAGAGATAATAGGGTTTGCTTTCTTCAAAACAGTAGTTACAAGGAATGTCTTGTAGTGTATGCTGCATAATCATCCTTCTGCACAGAAGCCTTGTAGCAGAGTGCATGGAAAATGTATTCACTGCCTGTGCTCTGCTACTTTCTAATGCATGCTCGTATTTGTCCAGCCAACAGCTCTTTATGGGATCTTTTTGGTGTGGGTCAGTCACTCTGCTTTGTGATGGGAATCTTTTTTGTCAATGTTGCTAAAACCTTTCTTGATCCCTTACTATAGGTACTGGTACTAGGGTGAGGGCAGTCTCTGAGCTGGTGGTGAGGAGTGTGAGCTATGAAACAATAGGAGAAAGTCTTAACCAATGAAATTACAGCTCTGTTAGACACAGGCTCAAAGGACAGACAGTCCCTGCCTTTCTGGAGGATCACAGTTGATTTACTTATACCCCTTCCATTTTCTAATTGTGAAGAAAAACAAATAAATATATTTTCCCCTCAATATTTTGTTCTTAGTTGCTTATTTGGATCAAACCATGCCTCCTATGGTGGACCTTTTGTGTTTGATCCTCAGCTGTCACTTACCTAAGTGACTGGAATAGCTTACTCATCTACTGTGAACTTTAGTTTTCCACCAACTGAAGGGACATGATGACATTGCTTAGACAATGGACTTGAGTGTTGGATTAGACAGTAATTGCACTGTGTGTGATGTGTTTGTGTGTGTGTGATGCATGTGTGTGCTGTGTGGTATGGTGTGTGTGCATGTGTGCACACATGTTTGTTTGTGTGTGTGTGGTGTGTATGCGTTCATGAGTATGTGTTATGTGTATGTGGTGTGTGTGGTGTGATGTGTGTGTGTCTCTGTGTGTATGGTGTTTGTGTATGATGTGTGTGAGTCTGTTGTGTGGTATGGTGTGTGTGTATTTGCATTTTGTGTATATGTGTGCGTGTATATGTGTATTTGTGTGCATGTATGTTTGATGATTATTTATTTATTTATATATTTCTGGAAAGGTTTGTTAGTTACTCACATTTTCTCTTTCACTGTTTTAATAATTATTGTACTTTTACTTGTTTTTGATTACATAACTAGAAACCAGTTTTTAAGTTCCAAACTATCATTTTTGAAAAATTATTTGTGGAGATCTTTCCTTTCCTGGATATTTGATATATGTCTGAGGGTGCAAACTCCATTAGCTTTTAAAAAGCAGAAAAGAAAATGAGAGGAACACACACTATTAGTAGATTATGGCCATCCTGATTCCTATGGGAGCACAGCCAAGCCATATGAATTAGCTACCTGTACATATGTACATCTAATTACTGTTAATTTGAGTCAAAGAGAAATTAAAGACTTGTGGGTTCCATAGTAATAAGACAGAATATTTTACTGTCAGCCAAAAGGGGAGAAAATTATGAAGGGGAGATCAACACAGACTCAGCCTGAGATTATATGTGATCTTCTCACATTCTATACAATATTACTTTTATAGCTATTCTTTTAAATGTGAAATGTAATGAATGATTTTGAAGTATTGTTAGTTTCCTAAAAATAGAAAATGAATGCAATATAAAATGAATCTGTATTATACAATTGTGTTTTCAATTGACTTTTCAATGGAAGCAATTACAGAATATGCTGGGTTTAATTTAATGACTTCCTCACATAGCTTGTTATAACAGACAGTCGTTACGGGACAGTATTGTATCTGTCATTCATTGTCTTGGCTGTTTATGTTTGGCATTCCACTTGGCTTGAATACTGATGTAGAAGAGAGCACTTTCTTTCCCTGGTCAATACACTAATTTTTAAGGTATTTAGAAGACTAGCTACTTAAAGTATAATTTCACATTTACTACTTTCTACATCCACCAAACTAGATTTTGTTAATATCCTTGCAGGTTGCTTAAAAATAAATCTACTAAAAATAATATGTGACAACTACAAAAGAAAGTACCCTTTAACAAAGTAAAAAAATTTTAATAAATAAAATCTTTGGACCATTTTCAAATATAATGAACATGTGTAGTCTTTAATGCTATCTAGCCGTTCTGCACTGCATTTCGTCTTTTTAATTAGCTCCTTAAAGGGCATGCAAAACACTACATGTAGGTGTAACAGGAAGGACCCATAGCCAGGGTAGTGGCTGCTTCTGCTCTTTCATCAGTAAACATTGAGAGGTGGGTGGCTGTTATTGGTAAACAGCGAGTGGGGCCTCGTAGCCTCTGAAGGAACTTCCATGTGAGTGTCAAACATGTTTGCTTGGGACCTATGGAATGCAGGTGGAGGATGTAAAAGGCTCTCCCTGAGCATTAAATAACGGAGCTTACTGCTGTGATCTCCATTCAATGGAACATTGAATGACCTTATCTTTGAGGTCAGTTGTCCTACCTGTGTGCCTATAGCTCCAGTTCCTACCACTTCTCGGATATTTACAATTTATCCATGGGCCTCTTATTTTATTATTACCCCTTATTATTTATTACTTTATTATTCCTATATTAGTTACCTTAGCTTTATCTAATATTACTTTATTGTTATCCCATATTATTTAGTATTATTACCTTGATCACTTATCTGACAATAAGCAACCTAGTTGTGTATAAAGCATTTTGGCTCACAGTTTCAGTGTATGAAGTTTTTCAGGGCAGAGGAAGCATGACAGCTGAAGTCTTGAGACTGCTGGTCACATGTATCAGCAGTCATAAAATATGGTAAATGCTGTTGATAAACTTATTTTTCTCTGTTTTATTAATTTTCTGCAGTCAGAATAGGCTTTCACCAAAAATAACCTAGTCGGCAATCAATATTAACTAAGAGTCTGGAGAAGCAGGCCAAGTGCTCTTTGTTGGTAAAACCATGCTGTCTCCAAGTCTCCATCCTTGAAAACCTCATCTCAGAAAGATAGAACCAAAGCTACCAGACTGTTTTTAATGAACCTGTCCATTGACAGTGAAGGTGTGGCCTCCAGAGACAGCAGCTCTCCATCAGAGCACATGGCAGTGAGTTCTAGTTCAGAAATTAAAAAATAAAAGATGTTGGGAACACTGCAAATGTAGAGGAGTTTTGAAGAATGCCAATATTTAGAATGTTACAAAAAAGAAAGAAAGACCCAATTGCATCTTTAGCAGCATTTTTGTTTTTCAAGTGTCCGGTAACACTGAAATTTAAACTTCAGTATTTAAATCACAGTTCATTTAAACACATTATTCTGTCATGGACACCAAACAGGGAACACATGCCATCATTAATTTACCAAAGTCATGTTTTTAGAGTCTTGAACTGAAGTTTTCTCTGTAAATTTATATGAGCATGTAATATACTTCCAGGTATAGAAGCATTTAAAACAATGTGTTTGGTTTATGAATATTTGACAATGTATAATAAACTTTTATATTTTATCATTCTTTATCCAAAGTCTTGAAATTTTAGTCATTTTAGTATATTCCTTTAAAATCTACACCTGTAACTCAGTAAACATAAGCACATTTTAATTTTCTCTTTACATGTTTCATTCTTTATATGCTGTAAAGAATCATTAAAAATATAACAGCATCCCTGAGTGGCTCAGCATCTGGAAGACAACTGAGTTGTTAAAAATTGAACTATGTTTATACAGTCTAGACTTATTACAAATTTATCAATTAAAATGCACTTACCATTGCCTAAGTGGATCAATTGTGAAATAAAAATTTTAAAAGTGTCCTCAGCTTGTGGAAGTGCCATGCTCAGTGAGCTCTTGTTGGCCACTGAACCAGACATATTCTAAACACTGTTTATATTATGCTCACACTCTTTGATATCACTTCAAGGAAACTTATTTGTTTGTAAAGAAAAAATAAAAACTTAGTTTCCAACACCCAGCAAATGCTAGATTAACATGAAGACTTTGAGGTTTTACATTTCTGCGACTCTGTGTCTGCAACTAGTTAAACTTCATTTATGAGGTTACCTAATTACTGAATTAAAACAGCACTACTGTAGTATAGTGACAAAAAAATAAGCTGTCTTAGAAATATGAGTTCAAGGCTCTTTTACACATAAAACTTGCATTCTCCTTCCGGTCTGGGCCAGGGCACTGAGCAGATCTTGGGTGGCAGCTCTGCCTCCAACCTTCAAGAACCCAGAGGAAGCGGGATCCCAGGCGCTCTAACTCAGGCAGTATCTTAGAATACACAGCCTTGGTGTATCTACTCATCAAGTATACAGAGCAGACCTGCCCAAACCTCCGATGTCCTGGAATTCCATCTGGATTCAGTGAAGACACAGCATCAGAGGATTATCAACTTACTCTTCCCCCCACCCCTCTTCTAATATCTCAACGCCCGTAATCAGCCTGAAGAAGTTACAGAAGAGTCAGCGCCCCTATTCTCTGGGCTTGGGGACTAATGTGGTTAATAATGGTCTGTCTTTCTAGGGAAAAGTAGTGGTTTTGTTGGAACAGGGAGGATTAGCTAGGACTTATTGCACAGCCATAACCTATTGGTAGAAATCTGTATAATTATTATCAAGATGAAGTTATAATTTCTTAAATGGTACAAAATTTACTTTGATTTCAAATTTAAGGTTTTCATTGGTACGAGCTCCTTATTAATATAAAAGTAAGATGAATATTGATACTCTCATGGGCAATGTGCTTGTATAACACATTTAGGAATACAAGGCCTAGACCCAGTCCTTCCTTAACTTTTTTAACTGATTTGGGATGGTTAACCTATGAGTTAAGGGACTATAGCAAATTTATGGCTTTGAGTTAATTGTTAGGAGGTTAACCATATTTTATTTAGAAATAGCCAAGAGGAGTGAACAGACAACAGTCCAGGTGACCTTACATGGATAGTTGGTTTTCAAAACGTCAGAAGTCCACAGAATTGACGCTACAAAAATTTATATAAATGTCCATTCTGATTAGAGACCTGTCTGCTCCTGACAGCTTCCTGTTGTGGATTCTAAGAAGAAATTGAGCATCCTTGGAGTTATGCCAGTTGTGTGGTGACAGCCACTATGCAAGAATTGCCTCTTTCCATCTACAGACTAACTACTGTCCAGAAGAGGACACACATGCAGAATAGTCGACTGATTATATCTGCCCAGACAGAGTAATCAGCCCTTAATAATCCTGCATCACTAAGGTCTGTCAGATGACTCTGGGCCAGAAGGCTGAAGATTTGATGCTCGAACATTCGGTAGTATAGGGGCTTCTCAGGTGTTCAGAGGTCTCTATAAATTGGCTAAGTTTTAGAAGCTATGTTTAGTGCTTCCCATAACTTCAGTTAACTCAGTCATTCTGGATTTCTGACGGGGTTGAAGACCCATAGTCTCATAGCCAATCCTGGCTATTTACTTTGAGAGAAAAGATCTGAGTAGATAGTTTTCAGCTGACATTCATTCTAAAGCAAAAAAAAAAAAAAAAAAAAAAAAAAAAAAAAAAAAAAAAAAGAGCCAGGATCAAAAGTAAGTGTTTTAGTTAGAAGAGATGACAGAGATTCTGGTTAGTCAACAAAATGTTCTGGTTAGTCAACAAAATGATGGACTGGGTATTAGAACTATCTTATACCTCACTGGTACAATTAGGAATAAGTATGCTCTAACTGTATTTTGAGAGAAAAGTTTTACTTTAACAGGAAGAATGATATGTAGGAGGAGCTAAGTGGGAAGGAGTACTGAGAGGAAGAGATGGAGTAAGGAGAGAAGATGAAGGAGAGGAGAAGCTAGGTGATGAGAGAGAGAAAGAGAGAGGGGGCATGGAGGCAGATGTTCACAGGTCTCCACCAGTCAAAGATAGTCTTTATATCTAGGTTGGGTATTGGATTACCCTTCTGATTGAGCATTACCAAACTTATAAATCCTTTGATTAACATTTAAAAAAAATGTATAAAAGCAAAAAGGAAAGGGGGGCATGGGACAGGGGTTTTCTAGGGAGGGGAAATGGGGAAAGGAGATGGCATCTTAAATGTAAATAAAATAAAATGAAAAAAAAACTTGCATTCTGAGAAAGCAGGGTAAGGTGTAAAGTTTCCATTTAAAAATTCAGTATTATTTAAAAACACAAGCAAATACAATATTGTCCTTTCTGTATGTGCTTATAAAATTGTACTTTATGATTACATGACTAAATCAAACCTATATGTAGTTCAGGTAGTTTAAATATAAAATATTGAAGTCTCAAAGGTTATTTGATATGTAGTTTGAATCATGTTTTGTTAAATCATGTGCTTAATATGCTACGAGTATATTTGTCTATGATGGTCTCAAGAATGTTGGCAGAGAGCGTAAGTGTAGAATTTACAGAGAGTTTTAATCTTTTTGGTAATAAAGAAAAATTTTAAAGTTTCCATAAATTCAAACCCAGTTTCTTTATCACTCCATTATAAAAACAACCAAAAACCACATTGCTGCTTTATTATATCACAGAAATGTTAGAGACCAAATATAATATCTATAAATGATCCAATATCCTCTGAATGTTGTATGTGAAGACAAACTACTTCTAGTTGCATAGAAACCCAGTAGAACATAAAAATAAACACTATAATAAGTTGAATATTCTCTGTGTGTTTTCTGTTCTTTCTGATTACAGCTAACTTCTCTTTCTTGTTGTCGGAATTAACTATCCTCCTCTTTTTCCCATAGAAATATGTGTGTAGATTTAAGACAATACTATCATTGAAACTTAGAGATGAAATCCTGTTTATGAATATCTATAAATTCTTAATTATTGTATTGATTGTGAAGATGTTTTTAAAGGAAAGAGACGCTGGAGTATGCAAATTTATGGTTGGTGAGATAAAAGCTTGAAACATGGACAGTTGATTCTGACTTGGACTTTGTAAGAGTTTGATATATAAGAAACATTTTAATTAACTAGGGGATATTTTAGAATATTAGTCATCATATGACATCTTTAAATTAATTACGAGGAAACAATTTGATGAATATTGATAGGCCAACCTATGAGCAGGTCAACATTATTACAAAATGTTCATTCTTATGATTCTGGCTCAGCTCAAAGATCTTTTAAAACATATCTAAGTATATTTGTATCACTTGCATGTACTTTGTTGCATGTGAATTAATTATATTTTACTTACTTTAATAGCATAGATGGCAAAATGGAGTTTTTCATATAAATTATTGTTATTGCAAGATAATGAAACCATTACTGTTAGGTCACAAGGACCATACATCCGGGCACTTTGTTATCTCATTACTGGAAATCATGGTTGAATTGTACTTTAATATTTTTCCAGTACTTAAAAATTATTTTATTTGATGTTTAATTCGATGAATGGCAGGGTGTTCTAATTTAGTTTTCCATTGTTGAGATAAAATACCAGGACTAAGGAAAATTAAGGAAGAGTGAGTTTATTTTAGTTTGCAGTTCAAGGTTACATTTTATCTTAGTGGGAAGTCCATGACCCCATGAGTTTAAAGCAGTTTAGTCACATTGTGTTCACAATTAGGAAACATGAAGCTGAGCTCTCTCTTTCTCCTTTTTAAAGAGTTCAGAATTCCACCCAGGGAATGGCAACACTCATCATGGGTGGGTCTTCCCACATATACTAATCCAATCCAGATAACCTCATACAGCCAGCCTAGGCATCTATCTCCTAGGTGATTCTAAATGCTACCAAAATGACAATCACATTACCATTACACCTCCACACTTGGTCAAATACATCAGTTTTTGGCTATAATCTTCCACCCCTTGTCCCTATCAGCTCATGAATATATTATAATGCAAAGTGCGTTCAGACAAATTTTAAAATTTCTTACACTGTTTTAAAGAATTCTAACACTTTAGAAGTACAAAGTCTCTTAATTTTGAACTTCTAGAAAATTAAATATAAACAAACAAACAAACAAACAACAAACTAGTAAATAACACAAAACCCAGATCCAGCAAAGCAAACACAAAGTCCTATAGCTCCAAGTGGGACTTAGAAGTGTAATCAACCAAGCTCCAAAAGCCTTGTGCACACCCATCTCTCCACCTTGGCTTCCCTGAGCACATAGAAATTCTCTCCTAGGCTGGCTCTATTGGGTTGTCCTTGATCTATGTATCACAGTTCTGGTATCTCTGATACACTGTAATCTTCGCTACAACCTAGTACTCCTCTTATTCCCATAGAACCTCCTGGCCAGAACTGACCTTGCTACACATTTCATGGCCTCATTTGTCTTGAAACTGTGGAAAAGCACTGACACCCCACTTCTTGGTTCCAACTTCTATCCTAGTTTTTTGTTTGTTTGTTTTTCCTCTTGCTCTGACAAAGTACCCTGACAATGTAACTTAAGAAAAAAAATTTACTTTGGTTCACAGTTCAAGGGTATAGTCTGTCATGGAGGACTTGAAGCAACTAATTAATTTGCATATATAATCAAGTACAGAGAGATGAATGCCTGCTTTTGTTCAGGACCGTATTTGGAGAATTGCACCACCCACAGTGAGTGGGACTCTCCAAATGTAATGATGTAATTTACACAGTTTAGATAACTGCTTACAGAAACACCCAAAGGCCTGTCAGGCCTTTCTAGATCCTAACAAATTGACAATTAACACTTAACCACTGACAGTTTCTCTTTTAGAGTCAAAGGATACTAGGAAAATAAGTTTGAACTAGTATAGAACTCCAATGTTGTGTGTAATATTTAAAAAATGGTGACTGGTCTAGGCTGTTTCCAGACAGCCGCCATTTTCCCGTGGCTCCAGCTATCTTGACACATTGGCCCTGGCACCCACTAGATGACAGTGTAGGGGATGGCTCTGCCAATCCACCATGCTGTCTCCTCAAAGCTCGACTGAACCCCAGACAATACCCGCCATGCCCGTGGTACCCGGTAGAAATGAGACTCTTAAAGCTTAAAGCTTATCCAATATTTATATGTTTGAAAATGCTCAATTAAAAAGATGCCCACACAATTAGAACTGTAAACCCAATTACCTAACCTTGATATTAATAACTACCTCTGCTAGAGACACTCGGACATCTGCAGCCATCTTCCTCCTCCTCCTCTCTCCCTCTTTCTCTTCACTCCTGCTGACTCCTCACTCTGTCTACCTCTCACCCAGTCCAATCACCAAGCTTTATAAAAATGTAGTGGGAATGTATCCCACTACACAATAAAGTCAAGCAAATCATTTCATTTCAATTAATAAATTGTGTAAAGAACTTGATATTGTTTGGAAATTATATAGAATGAATCATTCTTATTTTAAGGTTATTGTACATGAACATTTTAAAACCATCATCACTTGAAGATTTGTTTACAATATTGTATCAAATGCTTTTATTTTTATAATTATATTAAATGCATTTACAGTTATGTCATTTAGGCATTTATAGTTAAATGGTATCAGAATCTCCAAACATTGTAATGATTCTCTGTATTAATATCAGTATTTTAAAATTGTCATATTGGACTTGGTACTGAAATGATAGAAATTTAACTTTACAGATATGTTTTCTTAATACATGGTTTTCAAGGTTTAGTTTTTTTATTCAGTAATTAAATTTTGATTACATTTGCCAATAATAATAATAAAATCATTAATATGCCTGGATTAGATTCCAGTTAAAATTTTGTATAAATATATGAGAATAAACCTGGGGGTTTATTATAGAAGAGCGTGTTGCTGAATGGATTTCAATAAATAAATCCATAGGGAATTAAGTAATATGAATTTAGTATGTTTTATTAGCTTCATATATTATCATGAACCTTTAATGATATTGATATGTGGGGCTGGAGAGTTGGCTCAGCAATTAAGAGCATTGGCTGCTATTTTGAAGGAACTAAACTAGGTCCCCAGACTGTATACTGTGACTCACAACCACCTGCAAGTTCAGTTATTGGGAACCAAACACCCTCTTTTGATGTCAGCAACAGGTATACAAATGGTACACAGACATATTTGTAGGCAAAACATTCACAGATAAAATCAAAATGAGAACTAAACAAAACGATACGATAGAAATTGTGGTTACATGAGTAGAAGAGAGAGAGTAACAAATTTTTATTTCATTTTTTTTTGTTCAGAAAACTAAAAGAAATCTAAACATTTAAAAATAATTATCTTAAGCTGGACAGTTCAAACCTTTAAACCCAATACTTGGAAGGCAGAGAGAGACAGACAGTTCTCTGAGTCTGAAGCCAGACTGTTCTAAAGAGTGAGTTCCAAGGGTTACAAAGAGAAACCTGGCCTCTAAAAAACAAGCAAAACAAACAAACAAAACACAAATGAAACCAAACCATCTATCCAAACAAACAAACAAAATACTAGTTATCTTAAAGAAGCTTGGAACAACAAAAAAATATAAAGAATACTTTGCGGCCCCTCCTGCAGTCTGAGGCCTGCGGGTAAGTGCACCCAGGAACCCCCAGACACATTCTGGGGGATCCATAGAACCCATAGCCAGCGCTAGCACGCCCTGTCCGCCGCTTGCCCCTCCTGCAGTCTGAGGCCTGCGGGTAAGTACACCCAGGAACCCCCAGACACATTCTGGGGGATCCATAGAACACATAGCCAGCGCTAGCACGCCCCTTCCCCTGCTCACCCCTCTTGCAGTCTGAGGCCTGCGGATAAGTGCACCCAGGAGTCCCCCAGACACATTCTGGGGGATCCATAGAACACATAGCCAGCGCTAGCACGCCCCTTCCGCTGCTCGCCCCTCCTCCAGTCTGAGGCCTGTGGGTAAGTGCACCCAGGAGCCCCCCAGACACATTCTGGGGGATCCATAGAACCCATAGCCAGCGCTAGCACGCCCTGTCCACCGCTCGCCCCTCCTGCAGTCTGAGGCCTGCGGGTAAGTGCACCCAGGAGCCCCCCAGACACATTCTGGGGGATCCATAGAACACATAGCCAGCGCTAGCACGCCCCTTCCCCTGCTCACCCCTCTTGCAGTCTGAGGCCTGCGGATAAGTGCACCCAGGAGTCCCCCAGACACATTCTGGGGGATCCATAGAACCCATAGCCAGCACTAGCACGCTCCTTCTGCTGCTTGCCCCCCTCCGGTCTGAGGCCTGCAGAGTCTGAGTCCCAGACCAGACCTCTACCAGGTCTGCAGTTGTGTGGACCCCGGATTCCACCTGAGACATACTGGAAGGTCCGCTCAACCCAGAGCCACAGAGGAACAACTGAACTCAGAGTGTCAGACAACATACCCTGAGATATCCAAGAGGAGACACTGCACCCAGAACAGCAGACATCTAGCTGGACTGCTACCTTGGAGGCACCATATCCTGAGGCATCCTAGAGATACCACTGTAATCAGGGCAGCTGGAAAAAAACCACAAAGACATCTGGACTCCTAGAAGACCAAACAAAAGCGAGACAACTGGAAAGACAGGCTTCAATCAGAGACAGAAGTACAGGTAGCACTAGAATTAACCAGATGGCAAAAGGCAGGCGCAAGAACGTAAGCAACAGAAACCAAAGTTACATGGCATCATCAGAACCCAGTTCCCCCATCATAGCAAGCCCTGAACACCCCATCACACCAGAAAAGCAGGATTCAGAATTAAAATCACTTCTCATGATGATGATAGAGGACTTTAAGAAAGACATAAATAACACTCTCAAAGAACAGATAGAAACCCTTAGAGAGGAAACACAAAAATCCCTTAAGGAATTACAAGAAAATGCAACCAAACAGGAGAAGGAATTAAACAAAACCATGCAGGATCTAAAAACGGAAGTAGAAACAATAAAGAAATCACAAAGGGAGAACACCCTGGAGATAGAAAACTTAAAAAAAGATCAGGAGTCATAGATACAAGTATTACCAACAGAATACAAGAGATGGAAGAGAGAATCTCATGTGCAGAAGATACCATGGAAAACATAGACACAACTGTCAAAGAAAATGCAAAATACAAAAAGCTACTAACCCAAAATATACAAGAAATCCAAGACACAATGAGAAGGCCAAACCTAAGGATAATAGGAATAGATGAGGGGGAAGACTCCCAACTTAAAGGACCAGTAAATATTCTCAACAAAATTATAGAGGAAAACTTCCCTAACCTAAAGAAAGAGATGTCCATAAATATACAAGAAGCCTACAGAACTCCAAATAGTTTAGACCAGAAAAGAAATACTTCCCGCCACATAATAGTCAAAACATCAAATGTACAAAACAAAGAAAAAATACTAAAAGCAGTAAGGGAAAAAGGCAAAGTAATATATAAAGGCAGACCTATAAGAATTACACCAGACTTCTCACCAGAGACCATAAAAGCCAGAAGATCCTGGACTGATATCATACAGACCCTAAAAGAACATAAATGTCAGCCCAGACTACTATACCCAGCAAAACTGTCAATCATTATTGATGGAGAAACCAAAATATTCCATGACAAATCCAAATTTACACAGTATCTCAACACAAACCCAGCACTTCAAAGGATAATTGGTGGAAAACCCCATCACAAGGAGGGAAACTACAACCTGGAAAAAGCAGGAAAGTAATCTTCCAAAAACCGTAAAAGAAGGTAGCTACACAAACATATCCCCACTGCCAATAACAAAAATAACAGGAAACAACACTCATTTTTCCTTAATATCTCTTAATATCAATGGACACAATTCTCCAGTAAAAAGACATAGACTATCAGACTGGATACGTAAACAGGACCCAACATTTTGCTGCATTCAGGAAACGCACCTCTGTGGAAAGGACAGACACTACCTCAGAGTAAAAGGTTGGAAAACCATCTACCAAGCAAATGGTCCCAAGAAACAAGCTGGAGTAGCGATTCTAATATCAAATAAAATCAGTTTTCAACCAGAAGTAATCAAAAAAGATAAAGAAGGACACTTCATATTCATGAAAGGAAAAATGTACCAAGAGGAACTTGCAATTCTCAACATCTATGCCCCAAATGTAAGGGCACCCACATACATAAAAGACACTTTACTAAAACTTAAAGCATACATTGCACCCTACACAATAATAGTGGGAGATTTCAACACCCCCTCTCAGCTATGGACAGGTCATGGAAAAAGAAACTAAATCGAGACACAATGAAACTAACAGAAGTTATGAACCAATTGGACTTAACTGACATCTATAGAACATTTCACCCTAAAACAAAAGAATACACCTTCTTCTCAGCACCTCATGGTACCTTCTCGAAAATAGACCATATAATTGGTCACAAAACAGGCCTCAACAGATACAAAAAGATTGAAATAATCCCCAGCACCTTATCAGACCACCATGGATTAAGACTTGTCTTTGACATGGACAAAAACATCAGAAAACCGACATACACTTGGCAACTGAACAATGCTCTACTCAATGACAACTTGGTCAAGGAAGAAATTAAGAAAGAAATTAAAGACTTTTTAGATTTAAATGAAAATGAGGACACATCATATCAAAACATGTGGGACTCATTGAAAGCAGTACTAAGAGGAAAAATCATAGCTCTAAGTGCTCACAAAAAGAAAGTGGAAAGAGCATACATCAACAACTTGACAGCAAACCTGAAAGCATTAGAACAAAAAGAAGCTAGTATACCCAAGAGGAGTAGACGGCAGGAAATAATCAAACTCAGGGCTGAAATCAACCAAGTCGAAACAAAAAGAACTATACAAAATATCAACAAAACCAGGAGCTGGTTCTTTGAGAAAATCAACAAGATAGACAAACCCTTAGCCAGACTAACCAAAGGGCGCAGAGACAGCATTCAAATTAATAAAATCAGAACTGAAAAGGGAGACATAACAACAGAAACAGAGGAAATTAAAAAAATTATCAGATCCTACTACAAAGGCCTATACTCAACAAAATTGGAAAATCTGGAGGAAATGGACAATTTTCTAGATAGATACCAGGTACCAAAGTTAAACGAGGAGCAGATAAACCACCTAAACAGTCCCATAACGCCTAAAGAAATAGACACAGTCATTAAAAATCTTCCCACCAAAAAATGTCCGGGGCCAGATGGTTTCAGTGCAGAATTCTTTCAGACCTTCAAGGAAGACCTAATACCAATCCTCTTCAAGTTATTCCATCGAATAGAAACAGAAGGAACACTACCCAATTCATTCTATGAAGCTACCATTACACTCATACCTAAACCACAGAAAGACCCAACAAAGAAAGAGAACTACAGACCAATCTCTCTTATGAATATTGATGCAAAAATACTCAATAAAATTCTCGCAAACCGAATCCAACAACACATCAAAACAATTATCCATCAAGATCAAGTAGGCTTTATCCCAGGAATGCAGGGATGGTTCAATATTCGGAAATCCATCAATGTAATCCACTACATAAATAAACTCAGAGAGAAAAACCACATGGTCATATCACTAGATGCTGAGAAAGCATTTGACAAAATTCAACATCCCTTCATGTTAAAAGTCTTGGAAAGATCAGGAATACAAGGCCCATATCTAAACATAGTAAAAGCAATATACAGCAAGCCAGTAGCCAACATCAAACTAAATGGAGAGAAACTGGAAGCAATCCCACTAAGATCAGGGACTAGGCAAGGCTGCCCACTCTCACCTTACCTATTCAATATAGTACTGGAAGTCTTAGCTAGAGCAATTAGACAACAAAAGGAAGTCAAAGGGATACAAATAGGAAAGGAAGAAGTCAAAATTTCACTATTTGCGGATGACATGATAGTATACTTAAGTGAACCTAAAACTTCCACCAGAGAACTCCTAAACCTGATAAACAACTTTAGCAATGTGGCTGGATATAAAATCAACTCAAACAAATCAGTAGCCTTCCTCTACTCAAAGGATAAACAGGCAGAGAAAGAAATCAGGGAAATGACACCCTTCACAATAGCCACGAATAAAATAAATTATCTTGGAGTGAATCTAACAAAGCAAGTGAAAGATCTGTATGACAAGAACTTCAAGTCTCTCAAGAAAGAAATTGAAGAACATCTCAGAAGATGGAAAGATCTCCCATGCTCCTGGATTGGCAGGATTAATTTAGTAAAAATGGCTATCCTGCCAAAAGCAATCTACAGATTCAATGCAATACCCATCAAAATTCCAAATCAATTCTTCATAGAGATAGAAAAAGCAATTTACAAATTCATTTGGAATAACAAAAAACCTAGGATATCGAGAACTATTCTCAACAATAAAAGAACCTCTGGGGGAATCACCATTCCGGACCTCAAACTGTACTACAGAGCAGTAGTGATAAAAACTGCTTGGTATTGGTACAGAGACAGAAAGGACGATCAATGGAACAGAATTGAAGACCCAGAAATGAACCCGCATACCTATGGTCACTTGATATTTGACAAGGGAGCTAAATTCATCCAGTGGAAAAAGGACA
Source organism: Arvicanthis niloticus (assembly GCF_011762505.2). Taxonomy (NCBI): domain Eukaryota; kingdom Metazoa; phylum Chordata; class Mammalia; order Rodentia; family Muridae; genus Arvicanthis; species Arvicanthis niloticus. The sequence goes on along the minus strand of NC_047661.1, from coordinate 103,198,961 downwards.
GCATTTTCAACAAGTGGTGCTGGCTCAACTGGAGGTCAACATGTAGAAGAATGTAAATTAATCCATTCTTATCTCCTTGCACAAAGCTCAACTCCAAGTGGATAAAGGACCTTCACATAAAGCCAGGTACACTGAAAATATTAGAAGAGAAGTTGGGGAAGACCCTCGAATACCTAGGCACAGGGGAAAAGTTCCTGAACAGAACACCAATGGCTTATGCTCTAAGATCAAGAATCGACAAATGGGACCTCATCAAATTGCAAAGCTTCTGTAAGGCAAAGGACACTGTAAACAAGACAAAACGGCAACCAACAGATTGGGAAAAGATCATTACCAATCCTACATCTGATAGGGGGCTAATATCTAATATTTACAAAGAACTCAAGAAATTAGACGCCAAACAACAAAATAACCCCATTAAAAAATGGGGTACAGAGCTAAACAAAGAATTCTCAACTGAGGAAACTCGAATGGCCGAGAAGCACCTTAAGAAATGCTCAACATCCTTAGTCATCAGGGAAATGCAAATCAAAACAACACTGAGATACCACCTCACACCAGTCAGAATGGCTAAGATCAAAAACTCAGGTGATAGTAGATGCTGGCGAGGATGTGAAGAAAGAGGAACACTCCTGCATTGTTGGTGGGGTTGCAAGCTGGTATAACCACTTTGGAAGTCAGTCTGGCGGTTCCTCAGAAAATTGGACATAGCACTACCTGAGGACCCAGCTATACCACTTCTGGGTATATACCCAGAAAATGCCTCAACAAATAACAAAGACATATGCTCCACTATGTTCATAGCAGCCCTATTTATAATAGCCAGAAGCTGGAAAGAACCCAGATGCCCTTCAACAGAGGAATGGATACAAAAAATGTGGTACATTTACACAATGGAATATTACTCAGCTATTAAAAATAATGAATTCGAGAAATTCTTAGGTAAATGGATGGATCTAGAAAATATCATCCTGAGTGAGGTAACCCAATCACAAAAGAACACACATGGTATTTACTCACTGATAAGCGGAGATTAGCCCAAAAGTTTGAAACAACAAAGATTCAACTACCAGAAGACACGAAGCTCATGAAGAAGAAAGAACAAGTGAGGATGCCTAGGTCTTTCTTAGAAGGAGTAACTAAATAACCAAGGGAGCAAATATGGAGACAAAGTGTGGGTCAGAATCATAAGGGGGGGTTGTAGGGAGACCATTGTGTCTGGGTATTCATTCCATAGGCAGTCACCAAAAATAGACGCTGATAGGGATGTCAGGATGGGAAAGCTGACAGCAGCCTGATAAGGCTGTCTCCTTAGAGGTCTCTCAGAGTCAGACATACCCAGAGACAGATACCCACAGCTATCCATTAATCTGATCAAAGTTCCCAATGGAGGAGTTAGAGAGTAAATTGAGGGAACCGTGAACCATACGGGCTGGTGGCCCTGTGAGGAGAGCAAGAATACCAACCAGCCAGAGCTCCCCAGGGTCTAAACCACCAGCCCAGGTGCACATAGGGAGAGACACATGACTCCAGCTGTATATGTAGGGGAGGATGGCCCTGTTGGGCATAGGTGGGAGACAAGATCATTGGTACCCTGAAGGCTGAGCACTGAGGGGGGGGAATCTGAGGGTGGGGAGGGAGGCTGGGGGCAGGTGGGTAACACCTTCATAGAGGCAGGAGGAGGGGGGATGGGATAAGGGGTTCCTGGGTGGAGGGGGAAATATGGTAAGGGGATAAAGTTTGAAATGTAAATATTATATCCAATAAAAGAGGGGAAAAATAGAAAAGCGGTTAGAACCAACATTCTTAATAAAATGTCAGCCCTCTTTAAAAAAAAAAAAAATTTCTTGATACTAAAATTTGTTTTGAGAATTATATATTGCAGAATGATCAGCCTTGGTGTATCTACTCAACAAGCAAGCTGGGCAGACCTGCTCAAACCTCTGAGGTCCGGGAATTCCATCTGGAGGCAGCGAAGACACAGCATCAGAGGATTGTCAACTTGCTCTCCCCCCCCCACTCCTCTTCTAATATCTCAACGCCCATAATCAGCTTGAAGAAGCTAATGATGAGTCAGCGCCCCTATTCCCTGGGCATGGGGACTAAGGTGGTAAATGTTGGGCTGTCTCCCTAGGGAAAAGTAGTGGTTTTGTCGGAATAGAGAGGATTAGCTAGGGTTTATTGCATAGCCATAACCTATTAGTAGAAATCTGTATAATTAATATCAAGATGAAGATATAAATTCTTAAATGGCACCAATTTACTTTGTTTACAAATTTTAAGGTTTTCATTGGCATGAGCTTCTTAGTGATATAAGAGTGAGATGAATATTGTTACTCTCATAGGCATTGTACCAGTATAACACACTTAGGAATACAAAGCTTAGACCCAGTCCTTCTTTAACTTTTTTAACTGATTTGAGATGGTCAGCCTGTGAGTTAAGGGACTATAGCAAATTCATGACTTGGAGTTTATTATAAGGGTGTTCTCTGTGTTTTATTTAGAAATAGCTGAGTGGAGTTAACAGGCAACAGTCCAGATTACCTTACATGGATAGCTGGTTTTCAAAACATCAGAAATCCTTAGAATTGACATGACAAACATTTCAGTATTAATGTTCATTTTCATTAGAGACCTGTCTGCTCCGGACAGCTTCCTATGTTAAATTCTAAGAAGAAATTGAGCATCCTTGGAGTTACTCCAGTTGTGGTGAGACAGCCACTAGGCAAGAATTGCCACTTTCCTTCTACAGACAAATTACTGTCCAGAAAAGGACACACTTGCAGAATAGTCGACTGATTATATCTGCCTAGACAGAGTAATCAGCCCTTAATAATTCTGCAGCACTAAGGTCTGTCAGATGATCCTGGGCCAGAAGGCAGAAGAACAGATGCTCCAACGTTTTGAAGTAGAGCGAGTGTCCAGGTGTTCAGAGGTCTCTATAAATTGGCTAAGTTTTAGAAGCTATGCTTTGTGCTTCCCACAATTATAGTCAACTCAGTCATTCTGGATTTCTGATGGGGTTGAAAACTTATAGCTATTTACTTTGAGAGAAAAGATCTGAGTGTATGGTCATCAGCTGACATTCATCCTAAAGCCAAGGAAAAAGCCAGGTTCAGAACTAAGTGTTTTAGTTAGGATAGATGACAGAGGTGCTGGTTAGTCAACAAAAGGATGGACTGGGTATTAGGACTATCTTGTACTTCACTGGTACAAATAGGCATAATTATGCTCTAATTGTATTTTGAGAGAAAAGATTCCTTTTAACAGGAAGGGTGATGTGTAGGAGGAGCTAAGGTGGGAGGAGTACTGAGAGGAAGAAAAGGAGTAAGAAGAGGAGAAGAAGAAGGAGAGGAGAAGCTAGGTGATGAAAGAGAGATAGAGGGGGGAGACAGGGAAGCAGATGTTCATGTATCTCCACCAGTCAAAGATAGTTTATATATCTAGGTTGGGTAGTGGGTTACACCTCTGATTGAACAATACCAAACTTATAAAGCCTATGATTAACATTTCTTAAAAAAATGTATAAATGCAAAATGAAAAGGGGGCATGGGATAGGGGTTTTCTAAGGGGGGGGGGGAATGGGGAAACAGGATGGTATCTGAAGTGTAAATGAAAGATCTAATAAAAAAAAAAAGAATACTTTGCTCAAATTAGGGCAAAAAAATAGTCAAAATCAGCAGGTTAATAATGAAATTTATTTTATTTTGTTTCAAAAAATTTCAAAGAACTATAACCACATATATATATGTATATTTTATCTCATATATACATATATACATACATACATATATATATATGTATATACATATATATATATGTATGTACATACATATATATAAATATATATATGTATGTATATATGTATATATGAGATAAAAATGTAATGAAGAACAACAGAGAACAATTGTGGAGCAAATGAAAAACTGTGAAGTCTGTGAGATTTGAGAACACTGTGAGAAGAGATGAAAAGGAAAGAATTTTAGGGGATTCATGGAACTGTGCTTAAGTGTCCTTCCTGCTGGCGAGGAGGTGCTACACTCACTGCTCCAGTAGAGGGTGGAACCCTGGTTCTTAGGTAGATGTGACCTCTACAAATTATAATAACAGCTCACAAGTCATATTCCCACTGTCATAATAGTGGAGCAGCTACTATGGACTTTTATTGGGTAACCAAACCGTATTTGGCCTTTTCCATCTTGGGAAATTCATGCCTGACATTCCCAAGAAACAAGAAACATGGATGGAGAGGTCATAGTGCCTCGGAAAATTGCTACTATTGTGTCTCTAAATTGATATAGCATTTAACTGACTTCCAAGTGCTTATATTTATAACTTGTAGACTACTGCTACTTTCAGCATTAATCAGAAGTAAAACAAAACAGAACAAAACAACCTACCTCTTCAGAATGAATGGTGGTGATTGCAGGAGAGAATCTAGTATGTTTAAGGTGCTGGAGAATACAAGCTGACTGAGTGCATAGTCTCAAACAGGACATTTATTTCAACCCCTCTAGAGCTCAGGAACATCAGAGAAAAGGGAGCAGAAAGAATGTGAGACCTGAAACAGACAGAAAGAAGGCTCTTTTTGGGTAATGACTTGGCAGATGCAATCATGTACTCAGAGTAGCTATGGTTGCCTGTATCATATCTACTTTAGATGGGACCTGACAACAATCAGTGAAGGATGGGCCAGGGGGTGTGGAGTCCTCATCTGCCAGGAAAGGGGAAACCATTACTTTCTCATGTGTTCCTACTGGGAATCTTACCAGGTTCCATTGGATAGTTCCATGTGCCTGGTCACTTAGAAATGCCTGGTTAAACTCCATGGGTCATAAAACAAAACAAAAAGGCACAGACATGTGGAAATGGCCTGTAGGCAGGTGTGGAGATGACAGAGGTGGCAAGAAGGTAAGAGACAGAGAGGAACAATGCATTATGTTGTATATATATATATATATATATATATATATATATATATATATATGTATATATATATGTTGTATATATATATCTTATATTATATTATAAGAGAATGCATTATGTACATGTCAGAAATTATTCAAAAATTTTAATTGCAAAGAATTTTCAATTTCATAGTTCTAGGGAGATTCGGTCTTTTATAATGAAAATTAATTTTTTTTTACACAAGAGAAAATCCCCTTTTGTACAAAACTACTTAAATAGTAAATTACTTAAAATGATGTCAAGATACAAAACAAACAAAAATTCTAAACTGAAAATATTCCTAAAAGATTGTATAAGTCAGCCTTTCTGAACAGAAATATCACAGAAAAACAAAATCCTCTGAGACAGAATTTGAGTGTTGTAGACAAATAATATTTTTGTTATATATCTCATTTTCTTTGGTATGGGGAAAAGTGAGATACTATAATATCAATACAATGTGTTAAAGCTTTCTTAAAATTTGCTGTCTTTGAACTTCTTACTTTCTGAACTATAGTGTTTATTTCAATTATAAAAACTATACTCATTACACAATTAATTTCTCATCTTTAAAAGGAGTGATATAAATATATTTATTTAGAAATGGAATGGCTTAGTAACTTTCCACCTGCATTTTCTCTTGTTTCATTTACATTTAAAATCCCTCAGACAAAATTGTCAGCTGCAAAGTTATTACTTGATAAATTATGTATGGAAAATAGCTACCTCTATACCAATAAAATATGTCATTGATTAATCATGTAAAAATATTATTAAATTTTTATCACATTTTCTATTTTTTTCTTCTTTATCTAAACATAAAGCAGGAACTCTTTAGAACTTTAATATATCTTTTTGGAAAATTGACGAGAGCTGTGTATCTGAGACTACATGCCAGTCCACCAAGCCTCTTCAGATCTGTACAAAAACAAATAAATAAGTCTAATAACTCCATCCACAATTTAAGCAGAAAAAACAATGTCTTATTTTATAACCATATTTGATCTCTTCCCTTGAGCTCTGTGATGTTTGAGGAAAGTACCCTGCTTTCCTTAGTGATGGCTGCCTTCCGGGTCCCTTAAGGCCCCGGACATAGATGCTGATGCCTTTGAGAGTGCTCTATTTTCATAAGGGCCTATCTGATGCCAACTACCTTCTTGTATTCCTTGGCATAATTATGGTACAAGCAGTCTACACCAGTGCCAGCACCATCCTTAATATGCCCCGCACAACCAATTTTCTGTGGTGCTCATATGATTAGATCCATTGCTTTCTGTTATACGAGCCCCGACTTTCTCTCATTCAGGTGGAACAGATATTAGCAGCTCCTGCCTCCAAAAATGTTGTAAAGAAGCCTGGAAACAATGCAATCAGTGCCCTTGTTGGAGCCCTGAAGAGGTCTGCAGTAAATCCGCAAGACTGTTTCCTGCAGCTCTGAAGCTTTGAAGCAGGCCAGTTTACTTTCTTGTCTGTAGGGTGTAATTCATTAGATTCCTGCTATAAAACTTTTATTGGAGAAGTTGGATCATAAAGTCAACCAGAAACAGAGGATTCGGTAATAAGTGGTGTAAGTGCCGTAATAGGGAGAATAAAATGCTACAGACAAAATAAAGGTATTTATTCACTGCTGCTGAGAGTGAAACCGATTGTAAAAGATAACAAGATGAATTCCCAGGAACAGCACGTTCTGTTTTCCAGTCTCCCGTGCTTTGGGAGAGCAACTTGCATGCTGTATTGGAAACAGATTGCTCTCTGTATCATATTATTCACAAACACCTTTATGTGTGAGTTTACATGTGCACACACATGTATTTAATAAGCCCCTGGGCTTAATGATTCTGTTATTTATTCATTTATGTATAATTTGCAAAACAAGGAATTGAACCTTGTATAGCCTAGGCAAGTGTTCTATTGCTGAACTATATCCTCAGAGTCCTTCTTAACTTCCTATGTAAATTTAGGGGGACATGGAACTCTTCCATTCAAAAGCTTTATCACTTATAATTTGATAATTTTCATATAGCTGAAATATTAAATGAATAAACAAAATATAACCTACCTACATGGAAAACTGACTGCCAGGTAACCAAGCAAATACAATTCTCCAACTCAGCTTCTCTCCCTTTTCCTACTTCTCTCAATAGATACTCTATCTATCTATCTATCTATCTATCTATCTATCTATCTATCTATCTATCTAAACAAATATGTGATGTATTTATATATTAAGAGTCTTCTATAACATTAAAATCCATATTCTTCTTGAGTACTTAAAAAGCTTGCTGGCCACTCTTTCCCCAAGTATTTCATTATATTTACCCAATTTACTAGAAAGTTTTCATGCTATGCTGAGAAAGAAAAGCGTCCATCTTTTTTTCCCCTTCAATAGGTTCCTAGACAGATACATTCTTAAAATATTACCCTTACCAGCTCCTCATCTCCTGTCTATACTCACACTCAAATTGCAAATTGTTTCTTCTTGTTTTTCACATATAGTTTTTATGCTCAACTCTTTATTTTAATCTTACTGAAAACTTAATAAAATGTGGCAGAGGTCTCCCGGTACAGGGTAAACTAATGAGTACAGAGCCATTCTTCCTTCCTTCCTTCCTTCCTTCCTTTCTTTCTTTCTTTCTTTCTTCCTTCCTTCCTTCCTTCCTTTCTTCCTTCCTTCCTTTTGCTCTTTCTTTTTTTTCAAGTTTACTATCTCATTAGAAGAAACAGAAAATCAAAGGACAATTCATTTTCAGGTGACAGGAACTGATGCAGAGTAACTAAGCAGAAAGCCCATGGGATTACTTGCAGAAATATCACTGAAAGATTGCTTACAGGTACAGAAATGATGCAGAGACAACTTAATTTCCAAGGCACACCCTAGCATGATTGATAGCTCACAAGAGATAGAAAGCTGGTTCATATTATAAGGCCTGCAGACAGGTCAACAAGATGGCCCACTTGGTCTATATGTCTTTGAGATAGATAGCACAACCTGTTTATTCCAGGTAACTGTGTGTGTCTCAGAGTCTTCCTTGTACCAATTTCATCTAAAAGTGACTCTCTGAATCTTTAGTACTTACTCTTGATAAGTGAGTAGCTTAGAGAATTTGGTCAGTTTCAGGGACTTCCTGAAGCTATTGTGAGTTGTTAATTTCTATCTACCAGAGTTTCCCTGTAGGGTGGAATGTTGGAAATATTCAACGGCTACACACAGGGAACGTATATTCCATTCATCAAGATAGTTGGTAAACAATAACTCTGCCTTCCTTATAGTAGAAAGAAGCCTCAAGCCTAAGACTGGATAGCTCAGTGGTGAGGCTGAGTAACATGCCTGCTAAGGTTCGCTTCCAAAAATCTCTCAGTTTCAATATTTTCTTCTCTCTTATGTCTTCTTGTTCAGACAAGTCAGTCTAACTGCTTATAGGTTAGATTCTGTTAATTAACTCTTCTCCTTGTAGACATTTGGAGTATATAAATTTTTATATTCATGATAAGACTTAGAATAGGATATTAATTTATTTCAATATTTAGTAAGACCTTAACTGATTTGAAAATTTATATGTTAAGAAAATATTAAAAGTTCTGGGAGATATGAGGGTTAGAGAGAATATATCTCAACACAGTAAAGGTTATATATGAAAACCTACAGCTAAATTTTTCATGCTAAATGCAAGAAATCCTGAAGCATTCTAATGTTGAGAATTTGGGAAATAATCTACTATAAGAAACAAGTTTGAGATAGCAAAAGTATCTTTATTCAGAACCCAATATATCAGGGAGAATGCTGGTTTCAAGATCTAAACCGTGTGTGTGTGTGTGTGTGTGTGTGTGTGTGTGTGTGTGTATGTTGGAAGGGGGGTCAAAACAGAGCAACCCTTTAAAGCAAAAAAAAAAAAAATACCCACAAATTAAGTTTTGTAGGGGCAAGCAAGGGTAGGAACAACCAATTGGGTACATGAATGTTGAAAGTTTCTAACCGTTTTTGACACCTGGTATCTTGAGTAGGTTATTACCCATCAAGTACCTCAGATGGCTTTTTCTGATGATTTCACCTGCATAGAGACCAGCTAATCAGAGCCTCAGTAGCAGTGGCTGGGTTTCAGTCCTGATTGGGTGCTAACCAACAAAGCATAGGATGAGATATTGTGGTTTAAGTTCATACAGAGTACATGAGGCCAAAAGCTGTTTTGGAGAATTTATCTGTTTCTTAGAATTCAGCCTAGTACAAGATGGAAACTATATACAAGATGGAGTCTCTGGAGCTAAAGTGGCCCCCAACACTAACTTAGACCAGGATCAAAGAAAGAGTGTTCACTCTATCAGCTCCTATTCAATATTGCATTTATGGGGCAGAGACTGAAGGAAATGCCATCCAGAGAACTTTCCTTGGTATCCATCCCACCTGCAGACACCAAAGCCCAACACAATTGCTGATACCAAAAATTGCTTGCTGACAGAAGTCTAGTATAGCTGTTCTCTAAGGGGCTCTTCCAGCACTTGACTAACACAGATACAGATACTCACAGCCAACCATTAGAGTGAGCACAGGGACCCCAGTAGAAAAGTTAGGGGAAGGACTGAAGGAACTGGAGGGAATTTAAACTCAATAGGAAGAACAATGTCAGCTAACTGAACCTCAAGAGCTTCCAAGGACTAAATCACCACCCACAGAGTATACATGGATGGGTTTGTGGCTCCAGTTACACATGTAGCAGAGGATGGCCTTATCTGGCATCAATGGGAGGGGAGGCCCTTGTTCCTGTGGAGGCTTGAAGCCCCAGCATAGGGGGATGCTAGAGTAGTGAGGTAGGAGTGCGTGGGTGGGTGGGTGGAGGAGCACCCTCTTAGAGGCAAAGGGGGATGGGGGGATGAGATGATGAATTTGTGGAGGGGGGACTGAGAAGGGGGACAACATTTGAAATGTAAATAAATGAGATAACCAATAAAAAAAGTTACCATACAAAAGTTAGTGAGAGACATTTTTAGTAAATGAAATGGAAAAAATTGAGCAAGACACTTGATATTAACTTTTGTTTCTCTCTACTTTCACAAGTATAAATCTTTACAGCACACACACACACACACACACACACACACACACACACACACATACATTAAAACTACTTTGAAGTTCTGTCTCAAAACAGGTAGAATGGACATCACATGACATCAAGACATCACATGACAAATGCTGGTGTGGAGCTGAAGAGTGAAGAATGCTTATTCATTGTTGAAAGCAATGTAAGTTGGCACTGCCAGTACTGAAATCATTGTGGTGATTTTTCAAAAGCAAAAATAGAATAATTTTTGACCAACTTTCAACACATACCCAAAGGACTCTGCCTCCCACTACAGAGAAACTTGCTCATCCATGCTTTTTGCTGTTATTTTTTATAATAGCAATCAAATAGAATGAGCCTAGACACTCATAAACTTATGGGTAGATAATGAAAGTGTGGTATATACATGCAACACAGTTTTGTTCACCTGTAAAGAAAACTAAAATTATTAAGTTAGTAGAAAAGTTGATGGACCATGAAATAGTGTTTTAAGTGAGGCAACACTAGGTTAGAGTTGCTACTTTTAAGAAATGTATATGGGTTTAAAACCTGGAATCTAGGAAAGAAAAAGAGGCTTTAAGGCATGGGGGGGGGATAAAATACATGTAAAAAGAAAACTAATGGAGATTACAAGAAGGTGGGATTATATGAAAAGAGGCAAGAAAATGTGGAAGAGGTAGAAAAGTATCAACTAATCAAAGAATGAGTGAAAAAGCAGGAAGGAAGGTTGTTAATGAGTGATATAATCATAAAACAAAATAAAATATTGGAGAGTTGAAACATATATGATCTATGTGTATAGACAAAGCTGCTCCTAAAACTGCAGATTACTAAGCTAAAACTTCAGTACCTGGTGTGGGATACCTCCTACTAGTGACTATTTAAGGAAGTCTCTAAGGCCTCCAAACATATAGGCATTTACCATAACTATTCATTGCCTGCTAGAACTAGGTAGTGAGATTTGCACACATTGACCAGTAGACAATGAGAAAATGCTAGAAGTCATCTCCCTAATGCCTAGCTCATGAAGTGAATGAAGGTGCTACTGAGGCTGCCAGGGAAAAATTGTCATCAGGGGTCTTACTCATTCATAGGTTCTGTGTTCCCCACTGACTAGCGAGCCAAGAAATGCCCATGTGATGCTATAATGGCAACTCGGTAAATCACAGATGCCCTGTGAATAGATTGAGGCCTATTCTGCATGTGCAGATCTATGCCCAAAATGCAGTGCTCAGGCACAAATGGAATTTCTGTATCAGCTCTTTTCAAAGCTCAATCACTGTAGGCACAGGACAAAGAATGTAGGATCTGGAGAACGGAGCCAAGTACAGAAGGCACTCTTAGAGATCTGCACTGGATTTGGCTCTCAACATTCTGTCATGATGGGAGACAAGAACAGGTGAGGCCCCTCCACCAGGACTGATAGCTGTATAATGTTATCTAGTGCAGCACGTGAAGCCCGACTCCTCCCTGCATATCTGTAAGCAGATAATAGTCTCTGGCAAAAGGGTAGGGAGAGACATTTTCTTCAGTAGTGTAACCACAGCTAAGGAGATCTTGGTCCTGTTTAAAAAAAAAACCCAGAACCCATAATCCTTTGAAAGTCATGGGTCATCAAAAGTAAAGGGTGTATAGTTCAGAGGTTTAGTCATGAGATCATAACATGAGCCATGGCAGCATCCAGGCAGACCTGATGCTGGGGAGGTAGCTGTGAGTTTTACATCTGGATCCTCAGACATCAGGAAGAGACCGAGAGCCACTGGATCTGGCTTCAGCTTCTGAAACCTTTTAGCCACCTCCAGTTACACAGTTCCTCCAGCCATGCTACACCTACCTCAACAAGGTCATGCCTTCAATAATGCCACTCCTTATGAATCTGTGGAAAACACTTTCATTCAAGCCATCATTCGCCAATTAAAAAGTCTCCATAACACAGATTTACAAGTGATTGGAAAGATGTTATTATTAAAGGTTACTTGAGTGCAGACAGAAGCTGTGAGGGAATGAATATCAGGTTTGGGGTAAGTGACACAGCATGGATAAAGCTGTCATCCATGACAAAGGACCAATCAAATACTCTTAAAACTGTATTTCTAAGGTGCAAGCTTCAAAGTCAAATACTTTTATTAATAATAAAGTATATTATACAGACAAGATGAACTCCCCTAGAAATTAAATGAATTAAAATGTAGACTCCAAACATTTTAAGATTCAGCAATGTAAAAAAATATGGAGTCTGCTCTACCACAGTGATATAATTTAGAGACACCATTAATCACAAAGTTTCACTACAGTTAAGCCTTTGACAACAGTGAAGATAGAAAATCACCTTTCTGTTTAAAGCCTATGCCTCTGCTGTAGCTGCCTTTACATTGAGAGATGAATAGAGTAAAGATATAAAAGGGAAAAGGAGGAGGAGAAAAGGGAGGAGAAAGAGAAGGAAAAAGGAGAAGAGGAAGGAGGGATGGAGGCAGAAGAGAAAGAGGTGGTGGCAGCTGAGGCCAAGAAAACAATGGCATGAAACAGATAAAAAGATTGGCATCTTGGGCACAATCAGTGACAATCGGAGATAACAGAGACATCTATAACATATATTTAGGAAGCTTTTGAAATAACTATGTTAGTAAAGATCTCATGAATCTAGATTTTAGACAACAAAATATAGCCAACCAAAAAGTGTTAGAGGGTAAAGAAACATGTACTTAGCTCATTGGCACAGCTCTTGCTTATCACAGTCAGGTCCTGGCTTCTGTCCACAACACCTGGAGAGCAGGTGAGGTACAAGTCACGACAGAATCTAATCAAGAAGAGACATTTTCCATGGCTAGGTGTCTTCAGATTTTCTGACGGAAATTCATAATCCTTATTATGTATTGATAACCTTGTGGCCTCCAGATCCCCACGTCTAAGTAGAATGGTTTTTGTGGTCTTCCAGCTGTTGCCCCAGCTGGTTGTGAGTCTGTCTGAATGTGACAGGGTGATTTGTGCTGAGGCTACCAGAGCTGAGAGAACTGTCTGTGGTCCTGGTGGAGCTCGTGACTCAAATTTTCTACACTGTAGTGGGCAAAGTAATCCGAGAGGAGTTTGCAATATCGTCTTTAGGGAAAGGGTAAATGTTTTCTGTAAGAAGAACATAACTTGCAACTAGATGGGAAAATTATGGTGGAAAAGTTTTGGCTATTTACCAAGCATTTCTTTTGTCTTAAAATCTAGCTGGGCCACATTTTCCAAGCACCTTTCAGTGTGGAGTCTGCCTTTGCCACCAGGTTCTGACTAAGATGATATGATATACACATCTTTCTAAGACTCGTATAAACAATTGTGACTGGTTCTCCCCATTGCTTCAGGCTTAAGGGTTGACACCTAGTGTGAGAATGAAAGCCTTCAAATCTTATCCATTACAGAACAGAAACTTAAAATTCATTTAAAATTGTACTTTACTAGTAAGGTCTTTCATCTAAGATGCTATGTTTAACTTCTTTATTCATGCAGAATCCAGAGTGTAAGATGATCTGAAATTTACATCTGTGTCTGGTTTCTACCCATGAATTTTCTTAAGGATAAGTTGCAGATCTTGGCCTATAACCGTAATTCCCTTGGAATCTATCCAATTGACAACAGGACCAGTTTGATAGGATATTCTCACCAACACACCCCACCCAAGGATAAGAAAGCCAGTTAAAAAGCAACAAAAGAAAACAAAACTTACTAGCTTGTTGACCCCAAAGATTGCAGTGTTCGCTAATTTGCTGAATTTTACTACTTTGTGGTTTATATTTCTTTTGCTTATTTATGAAGATATCAAGAAAAATAATCTTTGTGGGTGTTAAATCTACACAGGAACTCTATTCGTTTACAAGTATTTGGTACCTCCAAAGTCTCTATACCTAAGAACTTTTATGCATCCGAAGGTTTGGATGATAGCTGTTTTGAACTGAATGAGGAACTGAGATGTCCACTGCCTCTCCACGTATTGACTGCATTTCTGAGAAGACAGACAATGCATCTCTATTTTTTGACCAGCTTATGACAAGCAATCCTTGGGATTTAGCTCTGCTGTTTTATAGTAGTTCTTTGATTTGGGACACTCACATGTAAGGCCAAGAAATATTGATTCAAAAATGACAGCTTCTTCAGCCAGAAAGTTGGCAAACTTTTTGGTAGAGAATCATATAATGAATTTTAGATTTTCTTAGACTGTAGAAAACTTTTAACTAGTATTCTAGTCTTTGGTGTTCTTCTCTTGTGGATTTTGCTGTTATTAATTAAGCAATCCATTTATGGCAAGATCTTGCTCTATAGCTTAGGATGGCCTTATGATTATAAATCTGCCTCTGTATCTTGGGTTCTGTAATGACAGGTGTGTGCTAACAGAGATGGTGCATATTCATATTAAAATATTTTAATATTTTAATAATATTTTAAAATATTTTTAGCTGTAGGAGCTTGCCCTGTAACACACAATTTTCTGCAATAATCTTGATGTGTAGCTCATGTGCCTTTTCTCTGGTAATTCATGAACTTTTACCCTAAAGAGTGATAAAGACAATAGAAAAAAACAACTCTTAAAAAAAAAAAAAAAAAAAAAAAAAACCAGGTCTCTAAATAATTTGGTAGAGTATCACATACCCCAACAGCCTCATAAAAATTCACAAAGTATACCGATATAGTATGTTTAGTATTTGAAGACCAAGATACCTGGCCAATTAGTTCTATTTTTAGAAATTCTTCCATAATATGGCAAATTTTCTACCAGAGTTCTATTAGTACATTAAAGATTAGTTTTCTGTGGGATATTTTATACGGTGGTTCTGGAATCTTAGATTCTTGGCTGTGGATGAATATTGTGAAGTTTGGGAGTTTATAGTTTCTCTAATGCATTTTTCTTCAGCCAATTTCCTAATATAAATTGATGTATCCTAATCTCCGGTTTCTTCTGGAACCCAGTCTTTCCCCGTGCTCTTCAGGAAAAGCTCCTGACATTTTTATGTCCTCTTCTATAGGAATGATGGACTTAGGCCATTTCCTTGGTGTTCTGAATAAATCCTTTCTTTGGGAGGATGCCAGTTAATGAGGGCAGTCCAGTTTTCCTGTAATAACTTTTTATTCATTCATCTTAGATCTTGGTTTTGCTTGCCTGTGCTATATCTTTAGCATTTTATCTCCATTTCTTTATTCAAGAAGAAATGAGGCTCAGAAGAATTCCATAGATCAACCAATAACATACATATATATTATTGACGAACTAGAATTTATCAATATATTGATGAGGCAGGCTATCACCTTGTTATCACGCAACATCACTCCATGACTACAGAGTTATAATTTTTGAATGTGTTGAAGTCCTCACTTTTTTAAAAGTACATACTGTGTGTCTTTAAGATGAAATGTAAAATACAAATCACTGTCATGGTGTGGCTATGTGGCAGCTGCTGCTCTGGGTGCTTTCAAGTTGAAAGTTACATACTTCTCACAAAAGCTCCAGGGGTAGCTGCTACCATAACTTGTAGTATACATATAAAAAAAATCATAATACAGTATGGATATGCAAAGTTCGGGGAACAACTCAGAATCAGAAAGTGGCCATAGCTGAATGCAAGCTGTCCCTTTGGCTCTCACACTATTCTTCCCTGTTCTTCTGATGGAAACTATTTGCATAGACTTAATTTCTCAATATAATGAAGGCTTCTGGGTAAGAACACTTATTTTTAGGAAGTGTTCTGAAAACATTCAAGAGAGGGAAAAAAAAAAACCAGCATCTTCACATTGAGAATTTAGTGCCTAGAATACTGCTTGAATCTACAGGGAGAAAATTTATGTCTGTGCCTTCAATGTGGAGAGTGTAGACTGCAGGAATTATTTCAGGCAACTTAGACAAATCAGTCTTGGTTTGAACTTCAAAAGCAAGCAGATTAGTGTACCTATCACGACCAACACTCACCACTGCAATTTATTGATTTTGTGGTCTATTTTCATCAGCAAGCAGAGGGAAAATAAATAAAAAAAAATATATCAGTGTAACATTCTCTTACCAGACACAAGGTCATTTGTACATCTGTGGGTCTTGGTCCTTGTGCCACGGTGCCTCTGTTCCCTTGTCAGAAGTAGTTGAGGTTGCTTCCTGATGCTGTGCTACATAATAATTTTCTCTTTTATCCCAAGTCTAATAACTGGAAATGACCTTTGACAGCCACAGAATATTGTCAGGATCCTCTTTTATCTTTGTCAACATCTTTAATTCCTTTCCAGCTGTGTATTTGTACTGCCCAGCTAGTATTGTATTTCTGGTAGGTCACTTAGATTCCTGAAAACATTTGTGAGAATTAAGGAACTGATCGTAGAACCTTAAGTAATTGATAATATTTAAGAAATACTTGTCTTTACATGGGTATACCTGATTTTATAAAGATGTTTTTAATTCTACTTTAATTCAGATCTGAGAGTACCCAAAGTTTTGGCATTATTATTCTTTTTATACATTATTATTAAATGTATCATTAACAATATCATTGTCTTTGTCAGCAAATCACAAATCTAAGACTTATTGGTCTCCATGGTCAAGAATCAAGTCACCAATCTCTATTGTCTTCAATAAACTGGATGTTTGAATTAGATGCCATGCCCTTTTTCACACTCCAAGCATTGCAGACAGGCAGCTTTTAATTCTATTCTGATTATAAATGAACAGATTTGTGGGAAGCAATACTGTGAGATCTTTAAATCAATATGAAAGAACAACAGTCAGAGTAGTTCAAGTGTTCTGTCTAGGGACGTTTAAAATCCTCTGTGACTGAGAGGAAATGTGGCGTTAGGAAACCTGGATAGGAGATGAAGATTTGCAAACAGAAAATTGCATTTACAGAGCAGGCCCAACTCTTTAACCAAATGACTTTCAAAACATGTGTTGTGGGCCTATGAACTAGAGAATGACTCTGTATCTATATAAATATGTGCTCCTAAACTGCATTTAAATCTTAACCAGGTAAAAGCTAAAAACTAATTCTTACTTTTATCTAATGTTACTTACTCTGTGACATATTTTTTTGTTATGCCCATGTGATACACTAATAAAAAAAGACATTTTCATTTATTTTTGCAGTGTATCCTGTATCCCTATATAAAAAATAGTGTAATCAAATTTAATATAATAAAATAGTATAAGCAAAGTATCTATATTAATACTCTAGTATTAGTGGCCTAGTGCCTAAAGAACTGAGAGAGGAATGGAAGACATTCAAGGCTGAGATCCAAGTCAAGTCTTAGAGAACTGAGGGACAATATGGGTGCATTGTATATAGAAAGAAGCTAGGGAGGGAAGAGAAATGTATCTTCATAGCTATGTTGGTTGGTAATGTTCAAATATTAAAATGTTATGGAATCAACAATGCCAGCACATCTAAGAAATTTATTAAGGAAGAGACAAAAATAAGTGTTTTAATAGCTGTTATACAAATGTCTAGAGTCTAAAAATTGTAGTGTAATTGAAAATGCAAATGGATTGTTACTTGAATTTTTAATGTAATGTTTTAATATGCAGAAACAAAGGCCTGGAGGCCTGGAAGCCAGATCCTTAAGTTATATTAAAGACAAAATCTTCACTGACCTGGCTATGGATTTTACAAAACTTTTATTTATGGGAATATTAAAAGTTTAAAAATAGTGAGTGATCTGTTTCTATTTTCAAGCCATGAAGCTCATTTTGTCAGTGGTATAGGGTGCGACTTACAGTGAAGTGGATGATCCCATCAGAGTCTGTGGGAGGAAGAGGGTAGATAACAGTCTGTCATATAACAGTGTTCAGGAGTTTGAGGTGAAGTAGGCTCCCTATTATGGTGTTACAGAAACCAGGAGGACATTAATGGGCCTAACTTTGATTTCCATCCAGTTCTGCCCGTGCACAAGAGTTTGCTCAAGTCCATTCAGATTGGGTGCGTTGCCAGTGTCCTCTTATCCCTGGTAATGGGTTTACCTCCCTTCCCACATATCATTGTATTCAGACAAACCACCTATGTCCTCCACCTGTGGAAAAGATGAGTGATCTCCTTTTTAGAGCACAACACTTCCTTCCTACAAGTCCTGGATGTTCTTTCCGTTCCAAACTCTAGTTCCCACATGGGCTGATGTGGCCCCCAAAGTGTTTCCTGACTGAATATTGTTAGTAAACTACTGTTAAGTGTGTCTGTCCTGCGTAAGATATTACAAATTCAGCCATTTCATAAAACTCTATGTAGAAATCGCCTTTCCATCCAGAGAATGAATAGTCGGGTACCAAATAAGCATGAAATGGAAAGAGAATCTGACTCCACGCTATCAAATAGGATAGCTTCTGCCGACATGTGGCTCCTGTTTGTCTAAACTGTGTTCTCAAAGCTTTAAGTGTTATAGGGATTAAATGCCAACTAGATTTTGAAGACCCAAGATAAACACAAAAAATTATAAATATCTCAATATTTTAATTGTTTGCTGATTTATCTTGGATGTTACTATATATTCATCATGGGAGAATACAGAAAATAATGTTTGATATTTATAAATATATAATACAAACGTATATATAATAAAGTGTTTTCATCTACAGAACAAAAGTTTTCGTTAGATGGTTGAAGTTGAGATTTGTAGAGACTCACAGACATTTTCTTGTAATTTTTAAGTAGAGATTGACAGAATTAATTCTTTATTACACATGCCTTCGTAGAATATATTCTCACATCAACCACCACTAAACCTCTCATTTGTTGAGGAAACCGGAGGTCTCCATCTGACATTTTTTGGCAATGTATCCACTGGGCTAGAAAAGAATTATAGAGAGAAACTGAAAGAATTGACTTAATCAGTGAATAAACACAAAGGTATCCTTGCGAGGGGAAAAGGCGATCTGAACACAGAAGGCTCTACCTCGACAGATTTAGATGATTGCCAGAGCAGCGCAGTGAGCAGCACAGAATTCACTTTGGGACAATGATTGGGAAGATCGTTTCTCATTTGACCAAATACAATTGCATATTTTATTAAACACATTTTATTATTAACAGGAGTAGAAATCGCACGTTCCCGTTTGATGGACGAGAAGAGAGCCATGGTTAGTTATACACTGTTTTTATGACTAATATATTTAAGCACAACTATTTCAGCCATTGTGCTGTTATACAAACATACTTTTAGTAATAGGTTATAATAACCTCATGAGTATTTTTATTGTCTTTATTGTACAGAAAGAAAAAAAAAAAAAGACTGTGGCTCAGGGAAGTTTCACAAATTATCTAAGGCCACACGGCTAACTGAGAAGGCAGAACCGGGATGAAGGTGCCGAATTCGAAAACCCATTCCCTGGTTAAAGTTTGATGTTTGGCATTCAGGGATTCTGTATGCAATCCTGAAGACAAGGGAAGGTGTAGTAACTGCCACTTAAAGGCTAGCTTTTGGACAAACAGCATCACTCCCGTGGCTGTACCAGCAGCACGGTTTATTCAGAGGAAGAGATGGTTATGTTCCTCCCGTATGTTTGGGAGAGAACGGCACTTTTAACAATTCGTTTCAGTCCATGCAGAGTTTTCTCTCCACTTACCCATGGTACCTCACTGGCTTGCAAAGAAAATTATTGGTGTGATCAAAAGCTCTTCATGTTTCTCAGACACAACACATTTTTATATATTTGCACATTTTGAAGTATATGCATACTTTTCTGCCAGGATTGCATTTCTAAAGTTGATTTGAAAAAAAAATCAATATGAATAGACTACTAGATTAGACAGTCTGCTTTATGAAGTCAATTGGCCCGTTTTATTTTTGAGTCCTTCCACCTTTCTCAAGAAAAAAGCATTTTCTGTCACCATCAGAAATAGAAGGCTTTAATATTGTTTCTATATAAATACTTTGTTTCCTGTAATTTAAAAGAGATTAATCAATAAGCCTAGAATATAGATTACTTTGTATTACATTAAAGCAGTAATGCTTAAAAAGCAGAACAAGAATAAATATAAGTAAGGTTTGTTAAATTTTAGGCATAAAAAATCTATTAGACCTTTGTGGGGGTGGGTGTGTGTGTGTGTGTGTGTGTGTGTGTGTGTGTGAAACAAGTAGTGTTGTCTTTCATGTTTTTTTTAAAATTGTGTTTTGGTCATTGTTAAATAGAATCTAAATTTTATTTTAGATGAATTTTCATAATATAACTTTTAGGATTGAGTATCTGAAATAATTAAGTTATATCTTTGCCATCAACAAAATGAAGTAGTTGACAGGTTTATTTGTAAATCCTGCAAGGCCTCAAAAGTCTGGAAAGGAATGAGGAGATCATGCTGGGGTGCTAAAGGATATAAAAAAAATTCTAATATTTAAATAAATGTATGTCACTTAAAACTGAAGATGTATTTTAAAATTCTAAAGAATCACACTATTAAATTCTGAGACAACATTCCTGAAGTGGCAAAAAAACTTAAAAAAATGAAAATATTAAAGCTGAGATTTCCCAATTACTACAGTACAGAACCTCATAGTCTTGATTCCTTCAAACTTTTAGATAAAATCTTGTTAATAATTAAATAATTTTCTCATTTCATTATCAAAGAGAGCAACAAAAATACACATAATGATTCAAATAACCAGGGAAAAAAGAGAATAGTTAAGTTGGGATGACATTTTGCTTTCAGACATTGGTAGGTAGGTAACTGATATGGTGCCATTATTAAAATGTGAAAAATGCAGAAAATCTGTGTCTTGGCTAAGTTTGGTGATGCATTGGATGTTCTTGAGTTATATCGATATTATTTGATATGAAAATATCCATATTCTATAACTATCATTTTATTCCCCTGTAAAGGAAAGAAGTTGTTTTTCTTTAGGTCAATATAATAATAATTAGAGCTGGGCATACATGCCCACATGTAATCCCGATGGTGCAGAGGGGAAGGCAGGAGGACTGCACACTTGAAAGCAGGCTGGGCTACATATATAATAGAACTGGGAGGGGAATAGTGAATAAATAGTAGCTACTTTTTCACCATTTTAATAGAATGTGTAATGCTTTTATATAAGTAAAAAGGGTAAGACTTTAAGCCCTACAGCTAAAAATGAAATTGGGAAATTATTGTGATTTTTACCAATAAAGAAAAAAATCTCAGATTTTTCTCGTAAAGGTCAAGAGCCTTTAGACAGGAGTGCTAAGAAAAACTAGAAAATAACCATAAGCCATAGTGAAATATAGATGACAAGTTGGTATAAAGAGACACCAATGCTCTTTTAGAATAGCCAAATTGGATTTGTTTAACTAATTAATATGCCTCTCTCTCTCTCTCTCTCTCTCTCTCTCTCTCTCTCTCTCTCTCTCTCTCTCTCTCTCTCTCTCACACACACACACACACACACACACACCCCATCTCACACACATACTAAAATAAGAAACCTCCATGTTTGTTATTGAATTAAAGTGAGAATAAATGATGCTATTATTTACAGCCTCTAGAAAAATTGCTCAGGAGGTGGGACATTTGTTGGTAATGTTCCCAAAGTCACCTTGGTTTCCTGTTCTAGTAAATTTACCTTCATGTATCACTAAAAAGATAAATTAAGCTTTTCCAGATCATCATTGACAAAGAGGATAAAATTCCAGTTAACATGGCTTATATAGCCTTCAAATACTATAGGAATCTGTAACTCAAAACAAAATAACACTTCTTGTCTTAAAATTAATTTGTGAGTTTTATGTCTATGAAATTGAGTTCAAGTAAGAGAATTAGTGATGTTCAAATAGATAAGTTTGCAGTATAATATGAATTTTTAAATGTTTTTAAACATAGACAGTAGAACTTTATCATAGTAGATGCAGTGGCGTATATAAAACATCATGCTTTAAAGAGATGGACATATTTTTTACAGATAAGTTCCAATGCCTATATAGACCTGCAAATACATCTAGGTGTTTACATTTCTATTCAACAAAGTTTTTTTCTTCCCATTTAGAATAGTGAACAAAATATGTATAAATCCTCGATCATAGCCAAGGTAGGATAACCTAGACTGACAATGTAGCAAGACCATGGGCCCACTGAAGATGGCCCTCACTTTCTAGGGTACCACAGCTCAGAATCACATCTTTCTGTTTTACTGGGGCTCTCCAGAGACCATGCTGGAGTTTTCTGAGGATGGCATGCCCTTGTGATGACATGAGATGCTCAGTGAAAATGGACCTCCCCCCTTACAAGGTGAGGCTAGACCAACAGATAAGTGATGCTTAGAAGCATTAGCCCTTCAGACACTGGGTTACACCTGAACTCATCTTTAGACTCTTTAGTCCTTATCTTTTCCTCAAAGTTTAAATTGGTAATTTGCATACAATCAGAGCATTAGTGAAGTTGTGACCTGACATCTGGATAACAGAGGAGGTGACCTGCATGGTGATCCCCAGACTAGA
Source organism: Arvicanthis niloticus (assembly GCF_011762505.2). NCBI lineage: Eukaryota > Metazoa > Chordata > Mammalia > Rodentia > Muridae > Arvicanthis > Arvicanthis niloticus. The sequence goes on along the minus strand of NC_047661.1, from coordinate 103,176,551 downwards.
CACTGGATATTGCCATAAACCCCATATTTTATTTTTCAAAAGCCTTGAGTAAAGAATAATGCTAATAATTGCCAATGCGTGCATATATGTTTTCATTTGATGGAAAGCATCAATGGGAATTTATTCAGTCTGCTCCTGACAATCACAAGTGTATGAAAAGGTTAAAGTTGTGTCGTTTGCTTTTTCTATTTAACGATGTCTCGGTGCCATGTTCTCCTCGAGGGTGCTATCTCACTTTCTGCAGTTCCTGTCTCAGCCACGAGGGCAGAGGCTGCCCCAGCCTGTGCAGCAGCTTTGAGAGCTCCACATTGTGGTCGCGGTAGTAACTGGAGAGGAAAGTTCTGGACTGGGAAACAAAAAGGAAGACTTAAAAGACACTCGGGGCATCAAGTGTTTATACTTCAGAAATAGTCTATCACAATATGTATCTACAAAATAGTTTACCATTTTTTCTTAATCATTTTACATTTTGACACATTGTGTATAAATCACAGATGTAAAATACAAAGAGATACAAATGTGTCCTGGGAGAGATAACTAAAATTATGCCACTTATACATTTTGAGATTTACGGAGAGAAAATTACAGTATAATACCAGAGAATGAGGAGGTGTTCATATACAACTACATATACAGGGGTGAGTGAGATAAAATATATACAAATTTCCTTTAAAAATTACTCCTTGTACTAAAATTTTTAAAATCATAACTGTCGGTAAAGAGTACAATTAATTATTATAATTATAACTGACCATAGTACATATTTTAAAATTCTATTCAAGCATTTTATCTTCATAAAGCAGTATATATAATATCTATGAAAAATAGCCTTACTTACAATTTTTTAGATGTTTCATCAATATAAATAGTTTGGTCCCTTTTTAGATAATCATTAAGTATTTTACTTTTTAACATTTTTCTTAGCGTTTTCAAGGTTTATTGTTATTTGTATACATATATGTGTGTCACTGTGTATTCAGGTACTCAGGTACCTGCAGAGGCTAAAAGAGGATATTGGTTATGATGGGACTGTGCTGGAATTACAGCAAGTGCTCAAAACCAATGAGCGATCATTCCAGACTCCAGATAAATATGTGAATATATGTATGTAAACATCTGTATGTGTGTGTGTATATATATATATATATACATAAATATATACATATAATATTTATGCATATATACATATATCTGCATATATATGTGTGTATTTATATGTATATTTATATACATATTTCTGAAAAACTAAAAATTATTAAGTTGCTTTTTTTCTGCTATATTCTTCATACAACAATCCAATAAACAGTTGTTTTGTTTTAACTGTCTACCGTAAAATTCATCAATATTTCATGTATAAATATTTGTACTGATCAAACATATTTTCCATTGCATAGAAACTCTACCATCTCTCTTAAGCTCTTCTCTACATTTTTAACACAAATGAATTTCTTTGTTCACAAAACTCCCCTAGAAACTTTTGTGTATACTGTGAAAATGGATTTAGGACAATTACATTTCATCTTGGACCATTCGCCAGTCATTTCATTATGTTTCTTCCCTTAAAGCAGATGGTAAGCACTTCAAATAGGGAATAAGATGTTTACAGTAGTAGGAATGTTACATTGATGTTTTGGGCAGATTAAAGTGATTTCTGAAACCGTTTAGAAATTACTGAGTTCAAAAGTATTTCAAGGACTTTCTGGTACTTATATCACCATGGCAACACATGAAGAATGCATCCTGCCCTTGCCCTCCTTGCCTTAAGAGAAATGCTCACACTATCTGGCCAGTTTCCCAGCATAATTTCTCATACAAGGCATTTTTCCACATATTATAATTTCTATTAATTTTTGTATGTTATCATTATTTTATGCTTCTTATTATAATTCAGTGACCCTAACTTAGTTCTTCACTGTATAATGAATTCATAGGTGTTTTATCTTTCTATCTTCTGTATTGGTTAGCTCAGGTTCACTCATGTTATTGACATTGAATGTATGTTTGCTGGTTAGTTTTTGTCAACTTGACATAAACTAGAGACATCTGAGAAGAGGGAACCTCAAGTGAGGAATTGACTCCATCAGTTAGCTTGTGGGCATGTCTGTAGGAACATTTTCTGAACTCTTAGTGCAGAAGGGCTCTGCCCACTGTGGGCAGTGCCAACCCTAGGTATATGTTGGCCAGGGCTGTTTAAGAGTGGTAGCTGAGCAAGCCATGGGAAGCAAGCCAATAAACACCATTCCTCCACGGTCTCTGCTTCAACTTCTGCCTCTAAGATCTTACCTTAACTTCCTTCAGTCAAATCCTGACCTGGAAATGGTAAGCTAAAGTTAACCCTTTCCTCTCCAAAGTTGTTTTTTTTTTAGAAATGCTGCTTATCACAGCATCAGAAAGCAAACTAGAGCAGTATGTACTTAATATGCATTGGTAATACTTTATTCTTTATACCAATATTTACTAAAAAGGTATTTGAAGTACTTTCCAATGTGTAAAGGAGAAAATGTTACATATATATTTATGTCTGAATAAAATTTCAACAAAAATTCAGGTGATATATCACTGCTTTCTTCTCTCTAATATCTAAGTATATAAAGCTATTAATTGCAAAAAAAAATAAGTATCAGAAAAAATAATCAGATTTCTTCCTAGTTTTCAAATGGCAACTTCTTCTTGCATGAGTAATTCAAGGCAAGTAAACAGTACCTCTGGATCCATGGGTGGGTATTTTCGGCCTTTGCTTTTCCCAAGGCATTTTGTTTTTCCTCCCTCCAGTAGTTGACACCAAAAGCCTTTCTGGGGATCAAACCTAAAACACATAAAACATGTAAAAATTGCAATATATATTCAGTAAAGAGCCTTACCAGTCAGTATCCCTGTTGCTTTAAGTTAACTCATTTCTACAGGAGTTCAGCTGATTTTAGAAACAGTAATAGGTATTAAAATGCTATGTTTTACTATATATTTTCAAATAGTTCTACTTTACAAGAAAGACACATACACCTTCAGAACAATTTTATGCTGGAACTTTGTGTTGCATATTTTAGTTATGAGTCTATAAAAAAAACCTGAATGACTAAACATTAAAACTACAGCCTGCATATAAAGGGCCTTCGGATATTTTATTTACCTATGACTGTGATTTCCACATCTAAATATACTGAAAGATTTCTAAGAAATCCTTTAGTGGGTTACCTTACAGGAACTGAATTTTGTATAGGTATACTTGTAAGGGAGAGTGGCCCCTCAAAGTCAGAACAAGACATATCCAGACACCAAAGTTTCACAACACAGGAGACATTTTACCCCAGAGGGGATAGTGGGGGTGAGAGGTGTAAGCCTCTGGATCAGGCAGAGGCAGACAGCAGAATCATCATCAGCAGGTAATTTTTGCAGGAGAGGGTTTTTTAAGAAGTCCAACGGGGTAGTCTGTGCTTCAATGAGTTGAGAAGTCCTGATTGGACATGTTAGCTAAATAATGGTTTTGATTGTTTGGCCTTGGTGTTTGGTCTCAGGAGTGAATCAGTGGCCAAATAAGAGAATGGACCTTGGGGACTAGCTTTAGGAATAGAATCTAATGGATTTTAGCAAGGGAGTGGGAAAAGAGAAAAGGGCAAATCTGTCAGCATCATATTTGTCCTACTCAGGCTCGCTAGAGGGCCCTTTAATACTATTCTGAGCACAAGTATAATTAAGCTTTCTAATTTGGGAAAGGGCTGTATTTTACTTTATAGTTGAATTTTTCTTACAACTTTCAAAAAATAAATAAAAATGTAAGAGAATGATTTTAATCTATTTTATGGTATTTCATTTAATCCTTCAAATAAATTTGGAGGGTTTTTTTTTTTTTTTACAATTAAAAAAATTTAAAACATTCAAGAACATCACATTGTGCTTAGAAAGAATAAACTCCTCCTACTTAAACATGGTTTTATTTAACAGATACCTATGTCTTTAAAATGTTTTTAAAGTCTAAAGCTATAACTCATTATAGTGTTTTCAGACGATATGAACCATAGGCACTACAGTTAGAGAGTAAAATGTCACTCTCTCCTTGCCTGTTGTGGAAGACAGACAGTCTTGTTGGATGATTCTCATAGCTGTACTTCTGTTCTTAAAGGTTTTCCAGCTTCTGTCACATGCTACACAGCCTAAAACTATTTCACCTTCAGATTGGGGAGAAACCATACTCAACTATGTGTAGACCCAATACCTTGCTGTAATAATATTGAGAAAATTCTCAAAGTAGTTATTTTAAAGAAAATCAAGTATTTTTTTCAGGGTAGAACACTGCACTAAGAGCAACCCACTTAAAAAAAAACCCAGTCATTAGAAATATTCATTAAAAGAGAATGTCAAGTTTATGAAGGAATGCATTCTGAGTCTCTGAAACTCATCCTATGCGAGGCAGAACATCTGCATCATATGTTGATGTGTTTCTGATTCTACTTCTTTGGCTTGTAAAATTCAAACATTAAACCACCATTTCCTGGATAACACAACACTGTGGTCATTAAAGTCATTTCCTGAAATGATGTCAAAATAAAATAAAATAAAATAAAATAAAATAAAATAAAATAAAATAGAATCTGGATTTTCCATATTGACCTTTAACCCAGTAGATGCCATGGTTTCATGGACTTCATAATCCTCAGCACTTTCTTATGAAAACTCTATATATGGCAGAGTGGGAAATACAAAATTACTGCCATATGTAGATGGAGATTCATACTGTGATTGATCCAGTAGTGAGACACACAGCTTTTTCTGAGGTAAAAGTGCTGAGAGTCTACCTCTCAGAGCATGGACACTGAATGTGGTCAGTGGTACCATCAAGACTCAGAGGGTGTGGTGTGTTTCCATTTTTTGTTTTCATTGATTGAAAGAAGACCATTCCAAAAAATAGAAGTGTAAAATATACAATTCTGCTGTTGCTAGTTTAATTTTTTCAGGCACTTTTCTTCTTAAATGGGCAAATTAACTAATTAAAATCAGGCAAAATGAACAAGGTCATATTCAGAAATGTGTCCCTGGTTTTCTCAGCAAATGAGATGGCCTTCTGTTAATGAGAAGTTCTTTCTGATTCTTTATCTGTGGGTCAGTTGAACATTAAGACTTTGGCAAACCCAGAAAAGAAGCCAATGCCACCAACATGTCTGAAACCTTTCCAGTGTGCTGCTCAGCTTCTGCATGTGGGTAACACATCAACTCAGATAGTGGTATTCCCACTATCAACTCAGCCAGACATCCAGCCAGGTACCATTTGGGGGTTTAAATTTCAGAATGCCCAGTTTATAGTCTCCTTGTCATATATTTGCACTTGCTATGTTGATCAAGCCAAATTGCAGAAGGTGAATGTGTTTCTTCTAATTCCAACCTACCACAGGGAACAGAAAACTAAACACAAACTACAAGCAGAGGCATTATCACACACACACACACAGGTGGGGTGGTGAGCTGTGAGAAACAGCTGGGTGCTTGGTGGAGCATGAGCTTGGAACCCCGGAACCTTATTGGACAGCAGGAGTTCAGCTCTGCTCCCAGGCCCTGGTTCTTTTCATTTATCTTCAACCTCCATCAACCCCTCCCACAGAGAGGTCTATGGCCAACAGTCATGAGGAACAGGTCTCAGTCCCTAGAGAGATTTACATAGTAATGAGGTACCTGAAGGTTAGAGGGTAGAGCCAATTAAACATTCTTCCCCAGCCCCTTCCCCTACTCTCCCTCCCTATTTAACTTAGGTCTTCCCTGGGTTTGGGGAGAAGGGGGTGCATCCAGATCCATCCAACATCCACCATGACATTAAAACCTGTAAAAATCCATGGACTTTCTCGTGTCATTGGGGCCAGACCGTGAGGAACTGTGGAGCCGCCCCCGTGCCTAACTTCCAGCCTGCAGGAACCCTCAGCGTTCCCAGCAGCATTACCTACACACACACACACACACACACACACACACACACACACACACACACAAACTATTGCTCCAATCAGCCTCACTAACTAAATGAGGAAGAAGATGTCCATTGCAGTGACCACTCAAAGACTTATCAACCACACCCCAGTGGTCCAAGCAATAAGTCTGTTTTTGCAAAAGACAAACAAAGCAAGAGGGTAAGAGAGAGTTCTCAGGCAATGCCTGGCACATGCCAAACTCCTTGTAAAGCATCTTTACACCTATGCTTGCAGCCTGCTGCCGATAAATTGGACTTTGGGAGAACTCTGCTGGCAGACACTGTCCTTACCTCTGGGGCCTGGAAAGGAAGCAATGCTGTAGCTTTGACCCAATCAGATCCCTAGACACTCACAGAAACTCGAATGCTACTTTATTTCTGCCGTTGCAACTTAGCTACAAGAGAAAAGATGTGTGGCCTAATTGTTTTGGGTAAAGCCAAATATATGGGAATTTCTGTTGAGCACTAACAAGATAGGAAAAAATGAAAGAATGAACCAAATAAGAAGGGGGAAAATTTAAATTTATCGCTATGGGACCTGCTGCATGCATAAAACATGGAAAAGGTTTGCATTTTTGTTGCTCAGCAGATGTTTTAGAAAGATGAAGCATAATTGACTGGGATGTAAAGTTAATTAGTTGCAGAATATTTTGTTGCCCTGGGCCCATTCCTATTACACCATTGCACCTGCAATTTGCCTCTGCGCATATGCAAACTCCTTTTTGGAGGGAGAAAATTTTCCTTTAGCTTCCTTTGCTGACCTATTGTTAGAGAGACCTGATCCACGCTGCCCAGGTTTTCCTCCTACACGTCACCAATTAAAAATCAGATACATCAGTAGTCACATGGATAAAAGAAGACAGAGCCATTTCCAACCTGAAATTTTCAATCTGCTCCCTGTGTACCACAGACCTTCCTCCACTTTTCATTAATTTCCCAAGAGGGAGAAGAAAAAAAAAAAAAAAAGCAAAGCCTGCTGTGCAAAATGAGATGGGGACATCCATAACACAATGGCCCTAAATAGCATTTTCTGTCTTAGAATGAGAATATTTAACGGCATTAAGGGTGAATACAACACTGGTAATAAAATGGAAGCGTCTGAATGCATGCTGACCACGTCTTGCTGCTAGTGTGAGGTCTCAGGGTAAGCTGTTGGCATTTCTTGTTCTGCACAGCAGATGTCATGAGTCAAAACTTTGTTCAGACCGAGGAGTGAGCGATCCTGAACACTGAAGGTCCTTTTTAAAGCATAGAGGGTTTGCTACTGTATTTGAGGTCCTGCCCATGTATTGCATAGCTAACTTTATAAACTCTAACAATTGGATCTTCTCTAGGTTACATCAGTTCATTGTTTTGTGATTTTACTTTAACAGTCACGAAATTATGAACATAATATTCAAAGCCTTGTTAAATAATTGCTAAGTGACTCTTAGGACATGGGTTGGCTGGCATTTGACTTTATCTTGTCAAGCATCATTATTATAGTTAAATTTTGTGATATGTGAGATATGTTAATATATATTTTGCATTTGTTTATAAACTCCTTCATGAGTATGATTTTACAGGTTTATTGAGCCATAAGCAACTATTTGCAGTAAACAAGACAGAAGCATTACCTTGGCTACTGCTGAAAAGGACAAGATATGCCAACATCAATAACTATTAATGCAAAACGCATTATGGGAAGCTTTGTCTACTCAATCAACAGGGCCTGGTACTGCTGTTGTTTCCGTGTGTAGGTAAGAACTTCATTAGGATTGTTTTAGTGGATAAGGAAAAACCCAATCTCATTACTGCCTTTCCTGTCCCTCCATTACCCTCTCTAATTATCTAATTGCTGAGTCTAATCTGCTGTGAACTGGGAAATTATATAATCAGGCTTGTTAGAATTTTGTCTAAAATTTAATAGGCTTTATATCAGAGCTCGGGGGCAGTCTTTTATGAGTAAAGTACATGCCCTTTGAAAGTGTGTTGCAGCTGCTTGGAGCATTTCTTTTTGTTAACTTGCTTCCCCGATTTTAAAATTGCTTGAGTAGATAGTTTTGTTTTCCCAGGATGAGGGCAACATATATGCCATTCTACATGCCTTCTTGTAACACAGCATGTTCCTTTTTGCCCAGGATTTGATGGGGTTGCATGTCCATATCTTGAATTTAAACCTGATTAACGGACCTTTGTGCCCAACAGAATGGAGCAAGCTCTGTGGCGGTCAAGTCTGTGTCTCAGCTGCCATGGTGATCTTAGATCACAAGATCTCTCTGCCAGAAACAAGGAGAAGCTACATGGAGAATCTTCATGCTGCTGAACACTCAGTCTTTGATTTAGTAGCCAAAGATGTGAGTGAAGAAGCACAGAAATAACTGCATCCTTGGCCATTTGAGTCATACCCAGATACTGGAGTCTTCCCAGTGATGTCTCATGAATCAATGGATGAAATCAAACAAAAGTCAGAAAGTGCATGACTTTCTCACCTTTGACCTAGAAAACCTGTACCATAACAAAAGGGCTGATGTCACATGCTGAAATAAAAATTTCTAATTTCTTTAGAGACTCAGTTGTATCATGTAATGTTTTTCTGGAAACTGTCTTATGAGAGGATGTTTTTGGTCAAGCAGACACGTGGGAAGATGTTTTGCTAAGAACAGACACGTGATGTTTTTCTGGAGGCAGCCTAGAAAAATGACATGTGATGATTTGCTAGAGTGACTGCTTGAGAGAACATGTGATATTTAAAGAGGATAGCCCGGTGGACAGTAGATGATGCTAGATGGTACTGGTATACCTTGCCATTCTTTACTGGTCATCTTTGTGTTTTGCTGACACTGGTCTTTGCTTATGATGCTGGGTAGTATTGATATGCCTTACCATTCTTTGTTGGTCATTATTTGTTGTAACTTCACAAAAAGAAACACAAAAACGTCTTTGGTGGTTGTGTTCTGGTGCTGGCAGCTTCTTGAGGCTTCTTGCCACTTCTATGGATTTGGGCTGATTGGCAGAGCCATAGGGTTTCTTCTAAATAAACCTGCCATTTCTGATTTATGAATGGTGTTTGCAAGTGGATCAAGCTGCCGCTGCAGGTTCATGTGAACTGAACTACTGATATCCTGACAATGCACATTAGATTTGTTCTACATAACTATTTCTAAACAGGTCCACATGTTTCTTTGCTCTATTAACCTTTCCTTTCTTCTACCTCTGGTGAGTAATGGCCCAGAAAAGAGGTTAAAATATTTAAGAACCCTTACTAAAAATAAGTTTTTTAAAAAATTTAAGCCTATAATTTGCCATTGGGTTAGCAATGTTTTGTGACTCAGCAGTAGATTACCATGCTGCATGATTCCATTTGGCTATAAAAGTAAATAAATGCAGAATAAAACCTTATCATATAATGGCTAAAACTTTCCATCTTGGAGGCAAACTTCTTAAGACATAGGATGGGAAGAAAGGAGGAGAAACAACAGGATATTTTAGGACAGGATTTTTGAAGAGATGTGAAAAGACAGGATGCTATAACACAGAGGTTCTCAACTTTTCTAGTACTGTGACCCTGTAATACAGTTCCTCATGGTGTGGTGATTCCCCATCAGCACCTCAAAATATGTTTGTTGCTACTTCATTGATGTCATTACATTGATGTAATTATGAATCATAATGCAAATATTTGTATTTTCTTTTGGTCTTAGGCATCCTCTGTGAAAGGGTCATTTGACTGCAAAAGGGATAGCAACCTCCAGGTTGTTAGGACTACTGTTCAAAGGGAAGGCAAACATTCCATCCTTCAGGGAAACCCCTTGAGACATGAAATCAACAACTCAAAATAGCTCTGGGAAGTCCCTAAAACTACTAACCAGACTCACTAGGTTCTTTCCTCCTACCCCAAAGTAAATAAACAATAAAACTTCTGAGAGTCACTCTCGACTTAGGTACTTGCAGGCTCAGACCAAGCAGCCTGGCAGAAGCAGAGATCAGTCAAGCAATCTGGAGGAAGCAGAAACCAGAGAAGCAACTTGGAACAAACAGGCACCAGTCAAATTGCCAAGAAGAAACAAAGCCCAACTCCCTGGAAGGCTACCTGAGGCACCAGTAAGAAGCACCCTCCCACCTGTAGATCTTCTTGCAAGCTCGGCAATGTGCTCCAGGCCTCCACCTCTTGTCACTTGTTCTGGGACAGACTTGTAGTGATAACAATTGTCTTAGAGTTACCTCTGGTCCTCTCTTAACCCCAATAAAACCCACTGGTTCACCAAAATGGACTTTAGTGGTATCTATAATTTTGTCTGTTGTCAGTCTCCTCTCTGGAATAAAGTGATGTTTGCTCAGATCTGCCCAGGAACAGCATCAAATAACATGTCTTCAAATCTATCCTAAATACTGCTCTCTGTCTCACAGGATATGATGACTTTCCATGGTTCCCTTCTAGCTGGCATCCACAAGGCAAATCATTTTCACCATTGTGATTTCAGGCATTCGGACCCCGTATACAAAGAATACATATAAAATGTCTGAATAAACTTACATTGGAGGACAGCTCAAAAACAAATAGATTTATCATAATATAGGATACCTATTATACTTTATAATGCAAAGTGTTCCTGTTCAAAAGGAGACACCTTATGAGTAATGAGAATATTTCTTTGACTGGGAATGAGTAGCAGAATGATGTATAAATTTGTAGCTAGTATTAATGATGTTCTATACACACATACCAGTGATAATTTATGAGGGCAAATAATGGAAGTGAAATCAAGCATGAGAATAGACTCACGTTAGTGCTTCAGAGTAATTATAATGAGGTGTAACTCCTAGAAACTTCTGGACTTCATCCATCACAGTAGCTGGGTCAGATCTCAGCTGCTGTCCATCAATAATTAGCAACTGCAAAGCCAAAAATAGTCACTTTATGAAGAACAAAACTGAATTAAATCAACCAAGCTGCCCGCTTTGACCTGTATGGCAGTAAGTCCGGTCACTTTGAGAAGAAAACATGTACTATATAGAATACATTAAAATGTTGCTCTCCTTGCTTCTTTTCTAATTAGTAATAATTAAAATTTTCCATATGCGTTTGTGTGTGCGTGTGTGAATTATCGACTCAGTTTTTCTTAAGCAGAAATAAACATCAAAGTCTGTTGCTTTTGAATTATAGAAAGGACAGGGGTATCCCATCTGTAGTGCTACCTGTAGGCCAACATCCAGCCTACTAAAATGTCATCGCTAACCTTGGGGCCAATGGCTAAAGAGTGAACACTCGGGGGAAAAATCCCATGTAGTCTTACAAACCCTGATTGGGGGATGGGAGAAAAATGCTTGTTTCTGACTTTCTCATCTTGGGTCACTGCTAGAGAGCATTAGACTCACCCGAGGGATGTATAAAAAGAGCGTCAGTATCAAAGTGCGCTTGGAGCTTAAATTGTTCCCTGGACATGGAGGATGTGGATGTTTTTCTCAAATTTTACTATACCTTTATCTGCTGGGCCTTTCTCTCTATAGCCACCCAGTTTAAGAACTTCTCTCCTAGTTAGATTCCCACATAATAGGGAAAGAGCCCAAACGGGAATGAAGACTTTTACAAACTCTCTGGCTAACTGGCTTCTCAACTGGTTGTTGAGAGTTTGTAATTTTGAATTATGTGACACTCCCTTCGTGTCAATGTATTCCTGGAAACCAACTGACCATCAAAAACGTTTCCTAAATATGTGTTTCAGAGCCATCTGACTCTATTGCATGGCATTAATAAAGTGAAACTACGTAAAAATCTGCAGCTTTTACTGTCTTTATTCTCTCTGGTATAGTTCATCACATTTTCTGTTTGGCAGTGGGATGCAATTGTGGTATGATAAATGGAACCTAATTTCATGTTATTACCTGGGAAGTAGAAAAGTAGGCCAGCCATCGTTCTATGTGTACTGCATACCACCCAGGCACCAGACATCTCCTCTGCAATGTTTTTAAATCAGGAGGGGCCCAATGTCCTGTTGTGATAACTTCATAGAAATTGAACCTCAGGGCAGCTGGATCTTCATGAGATCGTTGGTGCTTTAAAGGAAAAGTCAAGTGTAGATTTAGATTATTTTTTAAATGTGTTTGCATAAGTATGTGTGCACAATTGTGCATTGGGTACATCATTTATTTTAAAAACTAGGCTTTTACTAAATATCAAGTGATGTGCAGATATATTTGCAGTTGTTTTTGCTTTAAAATATTTAGGTAAAGGGCAGAGATAATATGAAAGGATTGTCTACAAGAATCTGATTAGTAATGAAAATATGTTAAAGACAGAAAAATGAAGCAGAAATTCAGATGCGCAGAGGTGAGCTCTCTCATGATGCCTGGCTTACTGAGTCATCACAGCTCGGGTGGCTTCTCTATGTGGCAGGTCCTCTGCATGCGGATTCTCATTGATAACCATTGCTTCGATGTCCTATTCATTAAGGTTGTCCATAGTCTGCTCTGTGGGTTGTCCCCAAAATACTATTTCACTCCTGCTTTTCAGTATCAAGGCCTAGGGGACTTTCACACAAAAGTACCATTTGGCAAAGTAACAGAGCCCAACTAAATGAGAGACAGGTTTAACAGTAGAATTGTTTGAAAATGTATTAGTATCATCACTAGAACAAAAACAGTGGTAGATTTTGAATATAAGAAGTTATGAATCATAATTGTTGTCTTTAAAGAAATGAATCCTAGTACAGGAGGCAGTAGAGTAATCGGAAATAACAAAGCCAAGAATTTGACTTATGTATAAGAAGTTGCTTAATGGTGGCAACCAGGCCAATAAAGGAGAAATCCAGACTGACAAATGAAGGAAACATTAATAACAGGTGAGGCTTTTGAGTTAAAATGTAACAAGAAAACCTTCAATAATAAGAGAATAAGAAAACAGAGAGGGAATGGTGGATAATGCCAGGTAAGAGTGAGTTGAGATGTATAAGATATGTGTAGATAAAAGAACTGGTGATGCATAATATCTAAAAGTTAACAAAAAGAAAATCTAGCCTAGAAAATCCACGATAAAATATAGGGCCTGCTCTGTTTGCCAATAGCTGTTTTTATATGTTTGAAGTAAGTCTTACATAAAAATTATTCAGTAAAAATATAATTCAGTGAGAGGTCAAAATCAAGAGTCATAATTAACCACCTGATGAATGAAGGTAATATTTTGTTTTGAGCATCATGCTGAAGACATGGATGCAGATTACATGATTGGTCTAATCAAGACACATGTAGCAATTTCAGAAATATGAAAAATAATTGTAAATATTCAACATATGCATATTAATAGAATACAGCAGGGCTAAAATATCTGTTACAAGAAGTGACAAAAGTGTTCTCAATCTGTTCTTACTGAGTCATACAAGTTTAGCATTGAATTTTCTTTATATCCCTGCAACTAAGATTAGCATAGAAATATGACCAGAAAACCACACAGGAACATATTTTATGGAAAAATAGCACTTTAGCTCCTCTGTGCGGTCCATTATAAAAATGTGGGGTAGAAATTACAGTGGCAGGTGACATTCGTGAGGGCTTCTGATGTACACCTGTGGAGCTGCAGATTTATGGTCCTTACTGAAAAGACAGGTCCACCTAAGTAATAGGCTACATTATTTTGAAATGTGGAGCACTTTGGGGCCCTAGACTCAGCAATACAGGCAATAAAAAATATTATCAGAAAAAATAATTCCCTTAAACCTGTGTATTCAAAGAATTTATTTGGAAAGCAGTCAGAGATAAGCACTGTATTATGTACATTCTGTTTTATTCAAGCAATTTAATCTATATAGAACATATGTTTGAGTCCATCCGAAATAGCATTCTCACAAATATTTAAATTTAAAGCTTTTAATTAAGGTTTACATCTCAAAGTTTTGGTAGTTTTTTTTTTTAATGAATTTTATTATGAAAGCCTTGCAAATAAAATTCCACACACCCAAATTAACAAGAATCTAGGTCTACAACTTAATGAATTTCTAAACTGTTAGAATGGGCATTTTGAAGGTGTGAGACTTCACATTGGACTTTATATTTTCACTAGAGAATGTATTGTAGGCACTTATTCACCAACACAACCAAAAATACCATGACAGAGTTAGAGATGGAAAACGTCATAGCCTCTTCCATAACTCATGCTCATGTGCTATATTCAGACCTATACCTTTTAATATTTATGCATCCTTTAATATTTATACATGCTATCCAATATGTGCTGGCTAGATTTTATATCAACTGATACAGGATAGAGTCATCTGAAAGGAGGGAAACCACAGGTAAGAAAACATCTCAAAAATAATCTGGCTGTAGAGCATTTTCATAATTAATGATTAATACGGAAGAGCCCAACCCCTTGGGGGTGGGGCTCTCCTGGGCTGGATTATGTTAAATACCCAGCTGATCCAGACAGTATAACCCACCCCAGCTCACCCCAGCCCACCCTGCCCCCAGACTCTACGTCAGCATCTACCTCTAGGATCCCGCCTTGTTTGAGTTCCTGACCTCATTTTCTTCAACGATAACAGTGGTGTGGACACATAAGGCAAAGTGTTTCATTGTAGCAATAGTATCCCTCACTAAGATACAATTCTGTATCATGTTTGGTAGTATTTTTTAAAAGATAAATTTATCTTGCTCCCCCTCATATGTTTTTCATTAATTTTCAGCATAAAGGTATACTTTTTGTTTCTGTCAGTGAAATACAAATAATGAAACTAAGAGTCAATAAAAATATTTTTCACTATGAGATCACTGTATAATTTTTTTAAAAATCCTTTGTAAAATATCTCACTGCTGAGTGCTATTCAAGTTTCATTGTTTCTAGGCTGGCTCACTTTTTTTGTTTGGTTTACAAACAACAAATTATATTAATGCTTGATTGTAATCACTTTTAATATTCCTATAACTTTTTAGTTGAAATACAACCCACAAACTATCTCCCATACCTATAGAGACTGTATTGTTTTCTAAGACTGAAAAATTTGTGCAGTGCAGGTTTTGTAAGTAGTGTGAGTTTAATACCATTAAAGATTATTTTCATGAACTGGAAATAAATTGTTAGTCATATTATGGTTTAGAAGTAAATGTGGGCTGATGATTTAAACAATGAGAAAGGAAACTCCAGAACACACATGGAGAACATGGATGGAAAACAAACTTCCTTTTGCTTCAGTAAATGATTGATAATCTTAGGAAATAAATTAGTAGTTTTTCCTGTTTGTATTCTTATATCTGGCTGAAGGGACAGAAAAAAAGGTTGGCATGTATGCTGTTTAAAGTTTAAGAAGGAGTACATCTGATTCCAGAAAATCTGTCCCTGGATACAGGCCTTGATTCATTTCTCTTCTGGGCTGTTGTTCTACCAGGGCACGCAAGCTTATTTTCAAAGGAGAAAAGTACATGGTACTCAGATAATGTTTGTTTGTTTGTTTGTTTGTTTGTTATCATTTTGTTTGTTTTTTGTTTCTGCTAGATAGCTCCAATGTTAAAATGGCTAGGTGTGCCATCAATAAAGATAATAAATCTGATATTTTGAAAAAAAGCCAATTAGGCTGCAAAAATAAGAAGAAAAGAAAGAAAACAAAGACGATTCTCCCTTCCTTAGCAGCCATTAGCTTCTCAGCAAGGATTGGAGCTTTGAGTTCCCCTCCCTGATGGAGGCTGAGATCTTTCTCTGCCTTGATGTGAATAGGTCTATGTAAGTACTTACATAGTGGCTGTGACCTCGTGTGTGGAACAGCTCTGTCATGTCCAAAAGGATGCCATTTTACAATACTCTTTGTTGTTTTCTTTCTAATTATGTTATTCAGCTTTATGGTTTGAAAATATATTTCTATTAAACTATTGGCCACAATCATCACATCTTACATTTTTTACAGAAATGGTTATCCATTTGCTGTCCTACTATGCATTTAATCTTTTCTCTATAGAAAGTTTTTATTTTAAATCATGTTCCCACCACCATGGAACATGTTTTCCCTAAGCCCACATCTAATACTATGTAAAAAATAATGTGGTTTGTGTATTCCTTCGGAGTCACACCTTTGAGTTCCTAGCAATGGCTGCCATACTGGCTTCTTCTCCACTTGTGTATTCACCAACCACACACAGTTTTGTTCTTTTAACCCTATTGCTATCAACAATACTTTTCTTCATATCATTTAGCTCAATGAAAATGATTCAGGCCTCCTTTGTGTATTTCTCTAATTTCATAGCAACTGGTTGGCACTGTAGTCACAACCCCATTTGACAGCATTGCATTTTCCTGTGCATGGAGTCATTATGTTCACTGTGATCTCTTTAATTTGTCTTTCTGGGCATTTTTCATCTCTGAACTCTGTAGGTGATCTCACTACTTCTGTTTCCCAGCTTTATGTCTCTGATTCATAAATCCTTGTCTCTAGCTCAGATTTCTCCCGAGTTTCTTATGACTGACTATTATACATATTAGCCTAGGGATCTGTGTGTCTCCACCCATGATCATCCCTGAAAGTCTGGCATTCCACCTCTTACCCTCCCACACCTTCCAGTATCCACAACTTCCTATTTCCTTCTTCAGCATTTCTTCCTACATGGGGCTGTAGCTCTTCATCCAGATGCCCAATGTGAAAGAAACTTCGTTCACATTCTTGAAACTTTTTCAGCAAACTCTGTTGTTCTAATCCCTAAGCACATATACTTTATATTTCCTTCAGTGTCTACTTAATAGCTTTATCTACTTATGATTTCCTAATAACACCATTACAATAGCTTCGAGGACGATAGCTCTCAATGGCCCTTTGAACTATCCAAATTTATACTTTAAATAGCAGATTTTATATTCCCTAAAGAAAGTAAGATAGTAGTAGTTTTAAGTTGTTCAGAACCTGGTAACCCTAATGGGTTTCAGACTCAAAGTTTTAAATCACCACTTGGGATTTCATAGGGGGCCACAGTGAATTACTGTTACATTGTTAAATGTGGTATGAGTTTTTATAACCAGAGGACCTTATAATATTACTCCTCTACCATTGTCTTCTACTTAATACAGTTGATACGTATTTGTCCTTCAGTTTTAGTCCAAAGTTTATTTGGATAATAGAGAGTGTACTCAGCATACATTTAAAGAATTCCTAAAAGCACCCTCACAAACAAATGCCAATCACATATTATTATGTATAAGATTAGAATAAAACACTTCCCTTCACAGCTTATAGATTAACATTATAATTAAATATAACAGTATAATATCCAAATTTGTATTTGTCATTTTTCTTACTATTAATTAATACTTAGGTCTTCAATATACCTAAACATTTGTCAGTCTATTTGAAAATTTCCTTATAATCAATTCCAAAGTCAGTTATAACAGTAGAAAAGGTTTTAATATATATATATATATATATATATATATATATATATATATATATATTAATGTTTGAGAATCATGTCTCTCCAGCAAAAAAATACAATACAGGTCTTGTTACTATATTAACAAAACATGTCATTTTAATTTATGTTTTATTAACCTCTAATTAAGTTGGTCATTTTAACATAAACTACTGGATGATTATACTTGTTATGTAGTTGTCTGTCACCTCCTTTCCTCACTTGTTTACTGATACTATTATGTATTTACTTCACGTGCTGGAAATTAAAGCACAAAGTAACTTTTCTGGCTAGAGATGCACTCCTTAGATACTGATGTTTAGATTTAATATATTTGACAAACCAACACTTAACATGTTTGGTTTTGGAAATATTTTATTGTTGAAATACTTTGACCAATTCTGTATAAGTTAAATATTTAGGACTTTATAGTTGAATGAATGAATGCATGGATGGATGGAAATATAGATTACATTAGATAGATAGATAGATAGATAGATAGATAGATAGATAGATAGATAGATTATAGATAGATAGACAGATACATAGGTAGATAGGTAGGTTGATAGATAGAGATAGCTGATAAACAGACATGTCATATTGTTTTAGGTTAAGATATTGTTACATTTGACCCTTTAGTGTAATCTGGGTTGTATTTAATTACTAATTCAAGCTACAACTGAATATACTGAGAACTATTTTTCTTTATTCATACCTGGTACCAAGAATATGCCCTGTCCGAGGGGTCTATGAGGATAGTAATGATCTTGGCTTTGGGAACAAGAGATGCAGCTCTTTTGGGTGCCTCTTCTGAGTGGAAATAGTTAGCACTCTTTTCAAATAGGAAATCACTGGTAATGTTGGAAGGAGTGGGGAAAAAGTCCATATACCTGTAGTTAGAGAGAAATAATTAATTAATCTGAGCAGTACTTTTTATTCTGCTGTTGTCTGTAGAAGGAATTTGAAAAGGTTTTACATTTCTTTGCATCCAGTTAAAATTAGTGTGTTATAAAATCAGCCAGTTAGGCACCATGCTGTGTACCTCTCATGTGAAAGCAACCCCAAAGATTATGTTCTTATGACTCATTTAAGGCAAAGAAAAGAGTGAGAAAGATTAAGTGAGTTGATAATGAATGATAGGAAAAATAAGGTGGATTTGAGCTAACATTCTTTGCTATTACAAGCCAAATGTAAATTTACAGTTTATGCATGTAAAATACAAACATGTACAATCATCTTGACTGATACTTTAAATGGTAAATGTGCGTTTGCAAATATGAATATTAAAATTCTTAAAGTTAGATTCAAGTTCACAAGACAGAAAGACATGTAAGTCAAACTAGCTATTAAAAAAAATTAAACAGATTAAGGCAGAGATGTTCTTCTTTTTAACGTCTATAAAATTTAGTAGTATGTGCAGTAATATCAGCACATTACAATTTGTATAGAGTAACTAGTAGGGTATTTCCTGTGAGTCAATCTTACAGTGCCTCCACAGGTTTGCTCCTCCATATGCTGTCAGACCGTCCCTCTGCGTGTAGATTATAGAATCAATATGTTCTGAGGCTAATTCAGTACAACGTTTTAATTATGTGTATAACCCTCTTTACAGCTCATCACTTCTTTCATCCTCAAATGTTCTTGAAAAAAAATAATGAGAGCAATTAAGAATTCATAAAAGACACTTATTTTCCTCATTGACATTTGTTATTATGTTTCCCAAATGAAGAATACTGAAGAATCTCATCTGTATTCTAGCTTTAAAAATTGTGCTCCATTTCAGCTCAGAGATAAGAGAAAATTGCTTTTTTTTTCTCTAATGATTTTCATGCAGTTCAAAATGTAAAAGTATGATATGGTGGTAACATCTTAGATAGAGAGTGAACACAATTCCTCTCAGGATGAGAAGTGAGATCAGGTCACTGGTGTGGCTCTTGTCAGGCCTTGATTCCAGAAGGTTCATGTGTTATGGTAACACACAAAATAATATTCTAAAAATTGTGCACTGAAGAGAATTTTCCTCATTTGAAATTTTTCTTATTTACCCAGGGAATGGAAATTAAATTCAAGATCATAAGTTCTTGGAAAGTTGGACTATAGCCAGATAAATAAAATTCACTAGAGTGAATACCATCTCCGATATTAAGTTTATTAATTTTAGCTTATGGAAAGTATTGTTATTTTAAGAGTTTTCTGTCATTTATCAAGTGCTAATTAATGCTTCTTTTGTGTGTGAGTGGAATTGATATAGTTTAGGAAAAGCTCTATTATAATTTGCATGACAAATATTGCCTACATTGCAATACAACATACACAGCTCATGTGGTTAATGAAGACACATGTTCCAGAGTACAAAATAAAGCAACCTCAGGCATCACCGCAAAGACAAATTATATGTTTAATAAAATAAATGGAGGAACAGGAAAATAAGAGTATGCTTAAAAAGAATTTTAAATATCCTTATGAATAATTCTGATGAAAAAATACCCCACAATGTTCTTTATTCAATCATATTAACTTACCAGAAAAATATTATCATTATTGCACTGTCCAAATCAAATTATAAGCAACACTGATTAAACATATCATCATTATAAATTAATTTTTAATTCACTGTGGAAGAATTGAGCATAACAAATTTATTCTGTAATTATGCAGATGCCATGCACACATCTGTAATTGCTCTGCAATGATGGAGCATGTGCTAATACCGGAGTTCATTTTTTGTTGTTATTCTTACCACTCAATTCCCTTGTGATAGTTGTTGCCGTTAAAAAATTGAACTTCTTCAAAGGTTTTTGGGCTAGGGAGATTGCTGATGATGGAGGGATGCATTAGAAGAAATAAATAAAGTGCAGTTGTTCCTATTACAAAGAAAAGAAGACACATGTTATATGGTAGTATGTCATAGTTAACCAAAAATAATATTCAGTAGACAAATTCTTTCCAGTGTTTCCTTACCATTTACTAGGTTACATCATTTTAATAACAATCCTATTAGATTTATATTAGTCCATGTGACTCTATTTATCTACGTCTCCGATTTAATACTGCTACATAGCCAAAATAAAGTGGATGGGAGAACCTGTCAAGGTAGAATTTCAAAAATCTGTGTTCAATTTTCCTCTGCAGCCAAGTGTCACAGGTGCAGAAAACCCCTCTGTTTTTGGCACCTCAATCTGATGAATTATTTGTTGATGTTTAATTTCAGTCAATTAGATCAGTATACTCAATAAAAGCTGATGTGTTATTCATTATATGTCACAGGAGTGATGATTGGTGATAATTCTTGATCAGAGAATCCCATGTGCTGACCTTAATAAACTTAACATTAATGTGTGTACTTAAATCAAGCACATAGGTAATGGAAGGACTGAACAGCGGCTTGAGTAGTGAAAGAAAGGCACTAACAATGGACCTGAGGGAGCTATCACTTTACTCGGAAAGTGTATTAAGCATGTAGAATTATGGGGCTAGTGGACCATGCCACCAGACAGAAGAACTGGTAAGAATGAGTGAGCTCAAACCCTTTGAATTTCAGAATTGACAATGGTAGGAGTGGAGATACTCCCTGTCTAAATCTATGGGCTCTGGAACAAGTAACCATGACACCCCGCTGAGAGGACCATGACCATCAGTCACATAAGGAAAACACCTCAACTCCTTCCCCATGTAAATAGAGCATCACTTACGTTCCAAACGGAACCAATAGCAACCATCTACCCTTAAAACCCACCCATTCCTCATTGTTTGTAAATTCTCTGTCCACATGAAATAACGTGCACTTTATTTTACAGAAGATTATCTGAGACTGTTTGTTTTATTGAGCTGTAACACATGGGGAAGAGGATAAGACACAGGACCCGGCTACCTGCCCTGTGCGGGATGCCCAAAGCTCCCGCTTCCCTTCTAAGAGCTATGATACGTCGGGACCAGAGCCCTGTGGAACTTTTGTCCCGGTTCCACCTCACCTTCCTGATGGATAGCGATAACATAGAATATTAAACATATTATACATGTGGCTCCAAGTTTGATCGGTTGAATTAAATAAGGAATGCAACAGTAAAGGACGTATAGATTGTATTTAAGCAATATTAAATATGTATTTAAGCAATAATTTCATGGGTCTTTTTAAAGGGTATTAATTAATTATTCCTCTGAATAAACAAAATTATAGGGAAAAGCACTTTGGCCTTTTAAATGACAGATTCTGTCCCTGTGCCTGAATGTCACATGCAGGGAGTTGTCAGGCAAGACATCTCTGGCAAGTGTACTAAGGCAAACTTCATGCTTTACTGGTTATTTGTTTTTTACTAAAATTTAAATGAAAAAAATCACTAGGTCCAAGTTAGGGACATCTGGACAAACAGGGACCTCAATTGAGTAAATACTCTGTCATGTCAGCCTGTAGGTTAGACTGAGGGAAATTTTCTTGAATAAGGATTGTGTGGGCATACCGGACTACCCCTGCAAGAACGGTCTTGGGAATTAAGGTATGAGAAACAGATCGATGTGAGCTTGCAAGCAAGCCAGTGAGCAGCAGCCCATGGCTTCTTCGGGTCTTGACTTCAGGTTTCTGCCTTGCATTTCTTCCCTGACTTCCGTCAGTGATGGACTGTGATCTGGACATAGAAGCCTAATAAAACATCTTCTTCCAAATTGCCTTTGCTCATGGTGCTTATGACAGGAACAGAAAGGAAACCAGGACATACAGTCTTTGAAAGTCTAAGTGCCATCGAGCTAAATCTGGGTGAACACACTCCCCACCCCCCATGTCTGTGTCATTTTGTCTTTCTGTCTCTCTCTGTCTTTTTCTGTCTTTGTCTCTGTCTTTGTCTCTGTCTTTGTCTCTGTCTTTGTCTCTGTCTCTCTGTCTCTATCTCTCTGTCTCTCTTTCTCTCTATCTCTGTCAGTCTCTCTGTCTCTGTCTGTCTATCTGTCTGTCTTTCTCTCTCTCTCTGTGCATGTGTGTTTCTTTCTTTTTCTCTTTTTGTTTCATTCTTAAGTCTTAAATGATAAAAGTATAGGTATGTGTGGTTGTGAACTTCAGATGTTGCTGCTCTGTCTGAAGCTATTCTCATTCAGGAAGTGCTTCCCAACTCATTTAGCCAAGAGACCCAAGTTGGTATAACACACAGCTTGTGATTGATTCTTATGTAAGGCTTGTGGTTGGTGGTCCTGAAAGACATGCACATACATACATTAGTGAAATTAAAATCTGGTCACATGTGTGACTTATTTCTTTTTAGGCAATAGAAGCAGGCTACTTATTAGTCTGAGTTAGCTGCAGAAGTGACTCTTTTATGAATCACTGTGTTGCAAAGCAAGGCCCCAAAAGTGCTTCTGAGGTTTTTTTTTAATTTATTTTTTATTTTTTTTATCTTTCAACAACATTTATTTTTACGTATTTTTATTACTTCTATGAGAATGTTGTACAATGTATTTTGATCATATTCATTACCTGTACGCTTTTACTTTAGACCATTAGCTCCAATTTGTGCTAACCATATGCTCTTGGATATATGCAACTTCAACTTTTCTTCTTTCTGAGTAGTTGGGAAGAGGGTTTGGTATAGATGTCTAATTTAGGCCTGCACATTCCACATCGCTCATTACCTAGACTTTCACAAGTTCCTCAACTGTCTGTCGGTTAATTGTCATCTATTACAAAAAAAAGAGCTTCTCAATTAATGGGTGGAATAAGTACCTAGTAGATAGTTTACTCATATTTTCATTTGACAAAAATAGTAGCAATTTCTCCTGTAAGGCTCCTGTCCTGCAAGCTACAGATTCAGTGTCCAGAAGGGTTCATCTTGCAGAGACACTCTTAATTCCAATTAGAAAGTAGTTGGTTACTCCCATAGTATTGATGTTCCTACTGGACTAGTTGGTTTTGCCATGATAGTTATTATTGCAGTATTCCAAATGCAGAGCTGAATAAAATTGATGATTGCTTTATTCCTCCTCAGCACTATGAAAGCTAATCAACATGGATGAAGCTTATGGGTCAATACTCAAGCACGTAGTATCTTCAGCAATAGGGTCTTATTGTCAAGTCCTATAAGACAGCCAAGAACACTGCCAATGACTTGTAGGGTTTGGTTGATGGGACCTTGTTTGCAAATAGTTCCAAAGACGGTAACTATATCTAGCAATGTCTATTTTCAGCCTGTGTTGCCTAGTAGGGACTCGGTTGCTCTCTTCTGGGAGCGAATAAACTTTTAAAAAAAATATGTATATATTGGGAAGTTTCTACAGTAATCTATTTCTTTGTTTGTTTGTTTGTTTGTTTTTCGAGATAGGGTTTCTCTGTGTAGCCCTGGCTGTCTTGGAACTCACTCTGTAGACCAGGCTGGCCTCGAACTCAGAAATCCGCCTGCCTCTGCCTCCCAAGTGCTGGGATTAATCTATTAAGATTAAGAAGTAATCTATTTCTGTATGACTTTTTAAAGAGGTGTTTTCTGTTATTTATCCCTCCCAGTATACCCTCTTCTACACAGTCTCCCTCCGAATCTAACCCTTTCAGCTCTATAATTCCCCGGAGGTTTCTTATACTAAGGCAAACTATCTCCTGCTTTTAAATTCTTCCCCTCTCAACCTTTTGCCACTTTCCTGACCTCTATAGGTATTCCAAATGAAAGACATATATCTGATGATTCACACATAAGTTTCCTAATTGCTTTTTCAATGTTTGTTATTTAATTGTAGAAATGATACCAACTATTGTGTGCTAGTTTTGTATTCTGCTACTTTCCTGAATGTATTTATAAACTGTGGTCTTCTAGTGGAGTCTTTAGAGTCTTTATGTTGAAAGACATATCTAAAAATAAGGATACTGCGACTTCTTCCTTTCCTATTTCTATCCTCCTATGTCTTCATTTATCTTATTGATCTAGCTAAGACTTTAAATTTTCTATTGAACAGACACAGGGGTAGGTTGCACATACTTCTTCTTTCCTTGGTTTTAATGACAATGATTTGAGCTTTTCCTTATTTAAAAAGATGACAGCTGTGGGCTCATTTGCTGGAATATACTTAAAATTTATGTATATTGAGAAATCTCTTGAATGGCACCAATTTGGTAATTTTATAACTGCATTGATGTGTTCTTGAATTTCGTTTGCAAATATATTGTCTTGAAAAGCTTAGCATCATGTTCAGCAGCAAAATCGACCTATATTTTCTACTTTATGTGGATCTATGTCTGATTTTTGTATCAGAATAATACTGGTTTTATAAAAATAATATAAAAATGTCCCTTCAATTTTTATTATATGAAACAGTATGAGAAGTATTAGTGCTAGTTATTTTTTTCAGTTTCTGTATAGAATTCTGCATAGAATCCAACTAATCTTTGCTTTTTTTTAGTTGAGAAATGTTTATTTGACACTTCTATGACATTGCACACTACAATGGGCATATTTAAATTATTTATTTTATCTTTATTTGGCTTTGGTAGAACAGTGTGTGTGTGTGTGTGTGTGTGTGTGTGTGTGTGTGTGTGTGCATGAATTTGTTTTAGGTTTCCCAGTTTTATTAACATACAGATTTTGAAGTATATCTTAATGATTCTTTGAATTTCCTCAAGCTCTTTGCACATCTCTCCTTTTTTTATCTCCAATTATCTTAAATTAGAACCTCTCCCTATTTAATATGGTGAATTTAACTAGACTGTTGCCAATCTTGTTACTCTTTTCAAAGCATCAACACTCATTTCATTGGTCCATTGTAGTTTTTTAATTTCTATTTTTTAGATTTAGCTCTGATTTTTTTTTTTTATTTTCTCTCCTACTTTATGAGGTTGCTGTTAATTGTTTTTGTAAGACATAATGTTGGCCTCCTTCCTCAGATGGACAGGTGTCCTGGGACTCAGAAGCCCAGGAACCACATAGCTCCGAGAGGAAGCCTCCTCAGAAGAGGTGCTGTAGCAATCAGGGGAGGGTATCCACAGCTGAGCTGAGGAGCTGAGCCTCAGCCCTGCTTCTTCTCTTCACTTCCTCCCTTCTTTTCATTTCTTCTTTGCTTCTTCCAATGAGTGAGTCACACTGGGCAGCAAATCTCATAAAAGAGTGTATGGGAGGGTACACAGTCTGGAGAGACAAATCCAGAAGTGGTTGCCTATGCTCCCAGGATGGAGCAGACAACCAGAAACTGAACAAAGGACGGTGCTTATATAGGGTTTTTGAAGGAGCAGAGTTTTTCAGGGCAAAAATTTCCAGATAAATATTGGTAGGATTTCAAGTCCTAGGCTTGGGGTTCTCAGGGGTTGCTGGACTTTCCTGTTCAGGGACTGCAAGTTTTTGTGCTAAGGGATTGGTGGGTTTCTGTGGGAAGTTCAGGGATTGGTGGAGTTTGTTCAGAATTTCACCTAAAGTTAGTATAGTCTGGGGAAGGTCCTGTTGAGGGGCTGGAGATGACCTTTGTGACAATTACAGAGGTTGGAAATGCCATTACGACCATTGGGGAGGTCTGGGGGAGGGTCTTGGATTCAGGAGTTCCTTAGGCTGGGGCCTGGCCACTTTACTGCCTTGAAGGTTTACAAAACAAAATATACAAAGTTCACAAAGGGAGTCCATAATAGAGAACGCCTTTCCTGCCATTTGAGTGGCATGAATAGACACCAATTAAGATGCATCATTAAGTATTTGCTGTGAGAGTTTTCATAATTTCTGGTATAGGCACATAACACTATATGCTTTTTTTGTGTTCCATACATTTTGCTATGTTATGTTTTCATTTTCATTAAATTGTAGGAAATTGAAAAAACTTCTTTCTTGATTTTTTTTCTTGACACAAGTATAGTTCACACTCAGAAATGTGTTTGATGACTCACTATGTCATCAAATTCTAGTGTATTTCACTGCCAGAGGAAACTTGTTCCAAGCATCTAGGCAAAGCTGCTGAAGATAAAGAACTGTATCTTATAAACAGAAGAGGTAAGATAGAAGTTTTAATCTAAAATGCCAAATAAACCAGAAGACCAGTACTTAGGACAGTCCCTAGTTGGGAGTAAGGTTGGTTCTGAGTCTCCACACTGTGTGAGCAGATTCCCAGTTGTCTCTCATTTGTATTTATGTATTTATGTATATCTAGTGGTATTTATGTTGTCTAGTGATGACAGACATAGTAACATTAAGAACAGATGGAATTCTGGGTTTCCAGTTCTAGACACCAGTATCTAGATTTAGTAGTGACTAGAGGTTATTAGTGAGGTTTCTAATACTCAAACTTGAATACCACAACACTAGTTACATACTGCAGAGCTACTGACTTTGAAAGCCCACTGTTTGCTTTTTCAGCTACTAGGATGTGGCCAATTTTTTCCAAGAGAAAAATAGACAGTAGATTGTTGGGAATCTAAAAAAAAAATCATTGAAAATCTTAGGAGCAGGAAGAGAAGATATAAGACTTAGGCACAGAATACTACAAAAGTTAAGTCACTGAAACAGTGAACCTCATTGTATCTGAAGTACCAGAGGGCTTCAGTTATAAAGAGTCCTGACATTGGAAGCTGTGGCCTACAACTGTGGAGTGCAAGGCTCCTAGACTGAGAGGTTCACTGCTTCCTCAGACATGACCACCTACTGTCATAAGTTCCTAGCTGCTAAAGCTTGGAGCTTTGAGTTTCCATTGCTGAGTGTCTAGAACTATAATTTTCAGAGGTGGGCAGTTGTGGCACACAGGATCTCAATTCTACTGACACTAGGAAAACTACCCCTTATTTTCATCCTAATGGAGGGAAAGAGCCCAAGCCAATTGTTTTGAAAGAATTTTAAAGAATTAAAACAAAATCCTTAAGATAATATAGTGCCCATTTAAAAGCTTATAATTTAAGAAATAATCACTAATGTAAATCAGTGAAGGAGAAAGAGATAGATAGATAGATAGATAGATAGATAGATAGATAGATAGATAGATAGATAGACAGACAGAGAGGCAGACAGATAGGGTTAAGAACTATTCAGTTCTTAACTTATTCTTGACTTAGTAAGAGGATGAATTACAGCCAGAAGAAATATCTCAAACACAGTAAAAAAGAAACGCAGTTATCAAAGTTATGGTAGGAGTCTTAAAGTATTAATGTGATTTGCTCCTGAAAAAAAAATGGATAAGAAAGAAGAAAATGTGAGAAGAACCACAAATTTCATAGGAAAGTTAGATGGAGACAGACTGAAGTCAGAAGGGAACATAGAATCCAGGGGGCTCCTTGACTGGTTTTTAGACTCACAGAACACACATTTAAATGAAAAAAAGAGAGAGAGGAGGGTGCAAAGAGGTTTGATTTTTTTTTTAAAAGACCTACAAAAGAGCTGAGAAGATTGATAGCTTAATATCTGTGTGAGGATTGGACATGGTTGGATCAGGGCACAATAACTGAATGCTTCAAAGTTATTGCTGAATATCCAATAATTGATATTTTATAACCTCACTCAGTATTAAAATAATTTAATCACCCAATGGCTGTGAAATTGTATTCAAATTTCGGAAACAGAATGTCATAGCCTTTACAATTTGAACCCTGCATTTCCATGCCATCGGGAGCTGGAAGAGTTGTGGTGTCCTCTTGTCTTTTGGCAGCAAGAATAGACACTGTACACCACTAGGGAAGAGAGACCTGTGGCTTGATGTTCTTACAATCAGGCATGCATTCTATGTCACCTGCCATAAAGCATCTGTATTTTTGTCCCCTATTTCTACCATTCTTGGCAGTTATTTGTTATACAATCCTGTAGATACCCTTTGTGGAACTGGAAAAAAGGAAAGAGCTTTGTCTTAGGAATACTCAGGAAAGTATTCTACTTTTACACAACCAACCCTTTACTTGAAATGTGCCAAATTAAGCCAGGCAACTTATGAGAAATTAATACTAAACATATGGCACTTAGAATTATCTGCTGAATTTGATGCTATTAGAAATCTTCTTTCACACTGGTACTATGGCTTCTGATGATGAAGGTGCAGAACCTCCTAGAGAAAGCTAGAAACATGATGCAAACTGCTTTCAAGTACCCTGCTCGGCTTTCTTCAGTCCCTGGCTGATTTGGCAGAAGATTCCATCTAAAGCTCAGTAGTGGAAAATGGGATGTCACAACCCTCTAGTCCTACAACACCTGAAAAAAAAAAGATCCTCTTGGGGCCCATTTTTGTACCTTGTGTTTATTTTAGAGGTGAAGGTATCATTTGTAAGTTGCTGAAAATCAAATGTGTTGAAGGGCAGGCATGCTAGCAGCTACCGGTGATTTAGGAGATTGGCAAACTCTTGACTGCAATAGGAGCTTTGCCTATATGAACGACAGGCATCTGTGGTTGTATTTTTTCAAGTTATTAGAACCATTTTCATATTAGAATAATATGTTCTCGCTGTAAGAATATTGACATGCAATCTCTTTGTTTTAACTCGTTTGATTTGAGAAAGTTTTTTTAAGGAAAAAAAAAAAAAAAAACAGCCAAAATCTTTATCATTGTCACATGGATAGGCAACATATTAAAATCTAAAGATATAACATAGTGGTTTATAAATACAAATAATGAGAGGGAAAAAGATTTATGGTTAATAATTTGTGGTTTTCAGCATAACTAAGCAGGAATAGGATCCAATGACAAACAATAGAGGGTTTGTCCTTCAATTAAATTTTTAACACAATTTTAAAACACAGGGGTGTTTTATTTCTTTACTATTTATTCTTGAGTTAGCAGTGCTGTAGAGAGTTGCAGGAAATTAATGCACATTTTAAACAACAAAAGCATGATATATCTGAAAATATGTGCTGTATTTCCACCCCTTCCTGCACATGTGTTAACTTGCTATTGTAATACAATTTACAGCCTTAGAAGAAGAAAAGATTTCAACAACCAATGTCTAATAGTCGAGAAATTTCGCCCACAACTTTTAAAATGATCTACTTGCTTGTATTACAAATATCTTCACGGCAGAAGCCTTATTTACTATGACTGTTGGTTCTGTGTTATGGTTTGTGCTCTCCCTGATGAAGGTGCTTCAAGTCCAAGTAGTGAATTCAAAATACAGCAACTCAATAAAAACTTTAATTAATCGGGATATAAGCAAAGTATATAAAACTGTCACACCCTGAAGAAAGTATAAAATATTCTAATTGAAAGTGTCATCTCGTTGGTGAAATACTTTCATTCTCTTTTACTACACCCTTACACAGTTGTCCTTCAGTGCATAAAAACTACCAAGGGAGAAAGGTCTGGGGATATTGGGGCATAGCAGAAAACAAGCCTACAGCACATTAATACTTAATGATTATTTTAACAGCACACATATAAAACAATTTCTGAGTAATAACAACCATGGTTCTGGACAGAAATCAATGCAAACCTGACATACAGTGTAAAACAGTCTGAGTCTGAATAATAAATCACCATTTATAACTTAATGCAGGGATTAATTAGGGGAAAGCTACAATAAGCAAAAACCAGATACTGCGACCCTTAGATTAAAAAATAACAATACGTTGATATGTATGGTGAACAATTTAAAACCCTATATCTGAAGCATTTAGAGTTCAAGTCTAATTAAACAAAGAATAGGGTCCTTTGGAGATTGGTAGAATAAATGATGGATCATGAGGAGGTACAGCAGTTTAACAATGAACTTGCATAGGTCACAAAACAAGATCCCATACTGTCTTGTCACAAGTACAATGACAAGAAAGGAAGAAATAGCACCACCTAGACTTACCTGTTTTCTGTGGCCCAATCACAAGGAATTTTGGTAAATGGTCACAAGTTTTCTCCCTAGACCAGATGTCTTTGTGTCGTTTATCATCAC
Organism: Arvicanthis niloticus; assembly: GCF_011762505.2. Taxonomy (NCBI): domain Eukaryota; kingdom Metazoa; phylum Chordata; class Mammalia; order Rodentia; family Muridae; genus Arvicanthis; species Arvicanthis niloticus. The sequence continues at coordinate 103,146,447 of NC_047661.1, read as the reverse complement.
ATGGATTCTGAAAGGCAGAATAACACGTCTTACCGAATACTGAATCCTGGCTGCTATGTCTTAAGAATGTTTCAAATAAGACAGGATGAGATATTTGCCTGGTATTCTAGAGCTGGGTCTTGCATCCTGTTATGGTTCTTTGAGTCCAAAATCCTTTCCTTAGGTACCGATTAGCTGGTTTTCCTACCCAAGGCTGGATAAAGCACAGCTTCAAATCAGTCCTGCTGTGATGTTCATGCTATTTATGACAGATAGTAATGGGATTCTATCTGTGGCTTGTATTTTATGTCTCTGTGTAAAAAGGCTTTGACTGAGCCTCATGTAACTATAATTTCCCAGCTTCTTTTCTATTCTTTTCAAAATGAACACATCTATATATTAGATACTGGTTACTTTATTTTTAATTCAAGATGACTTTCTTTGGAAATGTTTCAGAAGATAATACCAGTCATATGAGTTGTTTGAAATTATGACTCTTCCTACCACTCTGACAATTATAGGTAAAAATCATAGTTTTCAATATACCATTCTATGGCAGAATAGTTGTTTTATCCAATTAATGATGCTAGAAATGTTTACACAAATGAGCCTCCATTTTTCAATTAAAGAATGCAAAACTGAAACCTTTTATATAATTTCAACACTTATTAGTTAATTTGTTTAATCTCACTTAGTGATTTAAATTTTTATTTAAAAATGAGATGGTAAAAGTGCTAATAGAGAATATATTATTTCAAGGAGGTATTTTTCTTTAAAAGCACATTTATTTATTTATTTATTTATTTATTTATTTGGAATATGGCTAGCCTCAAATTTATGAGCCCAAGCGATCTTCCTGCTTTAACTTCCCAAGTACTTGATATTACAAATACATGCTATACAGTTTAAAATCTTTTCTTTTTTGATGTTTAGAATACATTGGTAAAACTTACTTTCTCATATTACATTTGGCATATTCTTCAAAAATGTGTCAAGCTAATTCCTCATATGATTCAGAGGTCTCACAAAACTCGTTGGCCCATTTGCTTGGGACTCATTCCACCAGATAAAAAGCAAGAGGAAGACTCTGGCTGCCTTGCTAAGAAAAATGCACTTGAGCATTTGGAAACTGCAATAGTCTTACACACCTGTGATCCAGGGACTTTAGTAGCAGAAGTGGAGTTGGAAATAGTATGAGTTCAAGGCTAGCTATGGAATGAAATGAAGACATGCCTCAAAAACAGTCCAAGCCAATGTAAAGACATGCTGGAGTTCAAGCATGCACAGTATGAAGAGTTTGTTTCATTTATATGTGTTAGAGGCGCAGACATCTGGAGCAACCTGGAGCATCCTGTCAAAAGGAGTTTTTTCTTCTTCTTCAACCTTTCTGGCTAAAATGAAAGCATACTACCTAATCAGACTCTCTGGGGTTTGTTAGGCAGCATGTTTTTGCAGAAATCTTTGAATGGAGCCCCAGAGCAGGGAGAATGTTTCAGCTATATTTTGGAGAAGACTTATGACCTTGTGGCATCAATTGCCACACAGTATCTAGCGACACTGAAGCAAGAACAATGCATGGCACATATCTCTCAGTTTTACACGATAGTATGCTATTTGAAATAGATAATTCAGTTTCTGGTATATGGCTAAGCTCTGGAGTATAGTGATTTTTCCAGTCAATAATGTAATGGTATGGCTATGTTCTCCCATAAGAAACTGGTATTCATGTCTCACAAATCATAATAAGAAGTGTATTTCATTTCCATTTTTGTAAGATGGAAGTGACGCATCTGGGATTGTTCTCCAACAGATCTAACACATCTCTGACAAACAAGTATCCCATGATCCTTTGTCACCTGCGTTTTCCCATGGATGCCTGTCTAAATGTTCATTTCTGTACTTCCATGATGGGTTTTCTGCAATCCGCTGAAGAGAGGAAACCCAGGTGTGGTTTGTGAATGAATTGACACATACAAGGGCAGAAGCCTACTGTGGACTCTTCCTACAGTGTTGTTCTATGTGTAAGGTTTGCTAAAAGTAATAGTTAAAAGAAACCTTTCAATTGGCAAAATTTGGGGTAATACAACACATTTCCAGCAGACTTGGAAGTCTTTACACTTGTAGGTGTGATTGAGCCTATCGTTATAAGGAGGTAAGATCGCTACAGTATAATGAGAATGGGAAACTCTGTCCCGTAGGCTACTGGGGTTCTCCATATGTAGCTTAACTGTAAACTGCAAAGGACAATACTCATGATCTGAGAGAGGTTTGATTACAACCAGAACAAAGTCAACTAGTGTTTCTGCCTCCCAAATGAAGCCATCTTTGCTTGAGTATTGCCTTTTTCTGACAGAACACCTGGAGAAACTCTCAAGAGGACAGACAGTGGAGCAGAAGATAGCTATTGTCCTGAGATAGTGCCAGAGTGATCCCAAAGTTAGGAGATCTAGAATAGAAGACAGTATGGAGGGGGTGCATTGGCAACAAATGTAGCAACTGGGTTACCCATTCTCCCAACAAACATCTTCAAGGTTTCCTAGGAAACGTGTTCTGGGAAATCTTGTCAAAACTTCCCACTTGAAGTGAACCATTGTAAGAAACAAGTGGAAATGAATGGGCCCTTGGTATTCCCTGTGAAGGATGCTTTTCAGCCCACTGACAACGTCAACTGTTCTGCTTAGTAAAGCAACAGCAACAGCCCCTCCCAGACTTCCAGCCATTACATGCTTCAGTGTGTGTGTGTGGAGGCTGCAGATTGAACATTGCCATTGGATAGATGATGAATGCCTTATGACCAGAAGGTCACGGGATGCATCTCCCTCCTGCTCCCCAGACGTGTTTCATATCCAGTGTCTAACGAGAGGTTATGAGAGGCCCCGCTCCTCTCAGGTGACACAGTTGTCTGTGTGACTAGTTCTCCATGAAGGAAAAGGGGGGGACTATATTGCTTGGAGGTCACATTCTTAGTCAGATATTTCCCATTTGGAAATGTCCATAATTACCCTTATGGTTTCCCCTTCCCCCAAATGTTTCCTCTATAAAACCTTCTAAAGAATACAGTTTATGGCAGGTGCAATTTATACCTCATACAGTTTGAAAATATATGTGATGTAAATGGGTTTTATATGCTCACCTCGCACGCAGATTACCTTGAAGTATAAAGATAAAAATACTAGCAATTTTTCTCTTTTTACTTTTCGAAAATTCCATATGTGCTTGTCATCATCTGTGCTTTGATCCTATGTACTACGCTAGAATTCCTCATTGCTACTTTTCTCTCCCATGTTCATGTGATCTTTTTGAAAAGCCCACTGAGTTCATTTAGTGCTGCCTGTAGGTGCCTGGGTTCAGTACCCTTCACTGGTACCTGGTTAGCCTCTCATAGCCTGAATCCCTGCAAAAGATTCTTTCTCCTATCAGCCACCAATGGCAAGTGCTCCTCAGCCCTGGTAAGACGTCATGACTACCTCCCTGATCCATGACAAGATTTTTGTCTGGCTTGATCTTGAACAGATCTTGTACATGCTGTCACAAGCACTGCAGACTCATACCATCAACTGCCAGTTGTATCCAGAGAACATTTTTGTGGTATTAACCTCCTTGCCTCTGGGTCTTACAAGCTTTTTCCCATCTCCTGCTCCATTACTTCTGAGCATAGGGAGGGGAGATGTGAAACAGATGTTGCATTTTGGGCCAAAGATCAATAATCCTTAAAGGCGCCTGACGGTGGTGGTGCATGCCTTTAATCCCAGCACTCGGGAGGCAGAGACAGGTGGATTTCTGAGTTCGAGGCCAGCCTGGTCTACAGAGTGAGTTCCAGGACAGCCAGGGCTACACAGAGAAACGCTGTCTCAAAAAAACAAACAAACAAAAATAATAGTAATCCTTAAAGGCCATTAAAGCATGTGGTAATTTAATTTGGAAAAAAAAATATATATATATGGGTTGTCCAATAAATTCATGCATAGAAATCTCCAAAAATGGAGTTAAATGAAAGATGCTAAAATCAGCATACCTTCTTTAAAAATGTAATGACAGAAATTTCACTTTAAATTGACCTTCATGCATTTCTTCCAATATATCTCTACATGATTCAGTCTTCCAACTTTACACTCATAGTCTGGGCTTCACTTAGTTCTCTATCTGTGGTTTCTGCAGTAGCAAAGAAGGCTGGGCTAGCATCGTTTCATTTATATTTTATTTTATCTTTTTAGTTAATAATGAAACATTCCTTATTTTACTCATTTCACAAATATCCTAACTAGAAATTATATTTCACAGTCCCTCTTGAATCTGTCTTCCAATGAAAAAGTCTTATACAACTGTAAGTGGGATAATTGCTATGAAGTGTCTTTTTAAGGTTAAAGCCACTTTCTCTGGGTTTCTCGTGTTTCAATTATTGTTGGCTATAAAATGGCTGTAATTGAAGAGTGAGCCTGCCTTGCAGTCTCAGGTGGAAACCGTAGTTGGAAGAACTTATGGTGCACAGCACTGAGTGCTTGTATGGAGCAGAGGTGTCTATGATGCCTACAGCACTCTTTAGGATAGTTACAGGAGAATCACATTTCTGCCTTGTTCCAACCAAGGTGAATTTTAATGCCACTGTAGAGCATCACCTATCACGTAATGGAATGTGTTTCACTGTTCTCTTCTTTGAAAGAGTAAGGAGCTTGTGACAGTGTGGATCAATACAGTCCTTGCTTTAACTGGAATATTCTGCTGTCAGGTGTACTAAAATGCAGCTGAAACAACCAGCGTTCTTTGGGGAATATAGTTAATTTGCTCTTTGTATGTGCTTCTTCTCTCATTGGTGCTTCAGCAACAAATAGTTTAGGCCTGTTCAAGGAGCTCACTGAGTACCACTTTCTGAATTAGGATTGCTCAGTCCACCCAGTGCATCGGACACACAACACTCTCCATCGCAAAAATAGGAGAGTCTGCTTCGGAATCTTTGAATAATTCATTTTCCTGTTCAATGCCCAAATTTTCACTCAATCCATAGTCAAAGTTTGGCCAATTTCTGTAGCTTATGCTAATACCCACTGCACACTCCCCTTAGCGCAGTCAGCAAGAACATGAGCCCAGGGGGGCTCTCTGTGCTTTAATCAATGTTCTTAAATCCCTGGACCTCAGTTTCTTTATTTGTAAAACAATGATTTATAGTTTCTACCACATAAGGTTTTGGTACCCATTAAATTCATTACTAGTATTAAAATAATAAAAGCATGCTGTATATAAAAGAGTGCTTATTATTTTATTCCATACCAGCCTTTTCTTTCCCTTTGCCCTATTAGTGAGACAGCTTGAACAAAGAAAGTTTAATTTAACCAATGGATTATGAGCAATTATCAATAGGGCCATTGCCTTCCCTTGTGAACCTAGCCATGTCCCCCTGCAAGCTTTGTCTACACCTTTATGTCATATTTTTTTTATATTTCAACACCTAAAATTATTTTGTACATGCACACAATAATTGTATACAGTTAAATTATAGCTGCAGCTTATCTTAAGTCCAACTACAAGACTATAAATCGTTTGAGAGTGAGAATGCAGTTTGTTTTCCTCATTGCTACATCTGACACATGCGATGCTTAATACAGTCTTGTAGACAGAAAAACTGACATCCCCACTTCCAGAAGGCACAGGAAACATTGTGGAGCAGGTACAGACAGTTTCTGATCCATGCTTGAAGTATAGTATGAACTATGTAGACATTTGTTTCCAAAATTATGACAGAAACAAACAGACACAACTCTTTACTATTCTAAATATTATCTCTGATGTCATCCCTGAAATGGAGTTCTTGCTATGCACCTGTACAGTTCACTTTAGAACGTACACATGCCATTTCTTTTAGGATAGCATTCCTTTGTTTGTAGACATTAGTCCCTTGGCTGTAGGCCGTAAAGAAGAGGTGTTCGGCTCCTATTACTGAATTTCTCCACACAACTCAATAAAGGGCCAGCATCAGAGCTGCTGCTCTATTTGCTCAAATGAAGGGTTCTTAATATATAGCAAAGGCAGGAGAGCAAGTGGATGCATTTCTGAGTGCTGCCAGGCAAGGTGTTGCCAATCTGTGAGAAACTTCCTAGTTCTTATATGATGAAGGTGGCTACTTATGCTCCCTAACACAGTAAATGATTTTCTTGCTCATATTTCTACTTTAAAGTTGATGAAATGGAAATTTGGGGGTGGGTACCAAAATGGCTCAGTGGGCAAAGGGACTGGCCACAAAGCCTAACAGTCTAAATTAAAAATTTCAGAATCTGTATAGTAGAAGGAAAGATCTAAGTCTTAGCCGGTCGTCTTCTTCTCTCCAAGTGTGCAGTGACATGTGAGTGGACACACACACACACACACACACACACACACACACACACACGATGTAAAAATTAAAAGTCCTCTCTCTCACATACACATATATAAGCACAATGGTGGGGGGTGATGGAGAGAGGAAGGACATCCCCCTAGTTGTTGAACAATGATACTGGTTAAATTAATGTACTTCTCAGATCACTGTATCAACAGATACATGCCATTATCTGGGTGCTAAGATGGTAGAGAGCCCACTGTTTCATGTGCTTCAATAGAATTAACCATTGCCATCATTTCAGACCTTCCTACAGGTTTGTTATGGTCCTAACGCAGTGCTTACATCTCAGCAGACTGTCGTTCTTTATGACTGTGCTCTGTCTCTGTTATAAGTACCTTGGGGCTTTCCAGCTGTCTGTATTTCTGTTGTCACCCCTTCCCTGGCCTAGTCTCCTTCTTGCCTTTTAATTACAACTGTATTGACAAAGCATTTGCATTTTCTATTTTATATTCTGGTAGTGGTTGTTCAGACTTTCCCTATGCTGAGTTTCAAGATACCGTCTGATTATTTCAATGCCAGTGCATATAATATCCAACTTTTATTGATCACCTTCCACATTCCAGTCATTTGCTTGGCATAGATTATTTCTAATCCTCAAAGAAAGAAGCACTTTATTATCCTTTCTTTATAGGTGAGGAAGGCAAGAAGCAATAGGTTTTTGTTTGGTCTTACTGAAGGTCACACAGCAAGTTAGTTCACATTTGGAATCTGAAGCTGGTGTTATATCTGCAGCTAAATTGTTGTGGTAAGGGATGGGGGTGGGGACTCTGGGAAAGGAGAGGACAGAGCAACAGAGACAGAGACTTTGGCAGTAAGAATGTTGTTCACAAAGGCTTTCCCTGACCAGGGACAGAAGCAGTTCCTTCATTTTATGCTTCATTCTATTGCTATTATTTTAATTTTTAATGTCAGGACATGACAGGGTGCTTATGTAGATCTCTTCTCATTCGACAATAAGCTTGTTCCCTGTGTAATTGAAATAAACAGATAATAATAAATCACAATAAACAGCAAGTCACTGCTTCATGTATCTAGCAGTATAGATATGTTTAAACTGTGAGAACAAAATTAAGTTAAAATTGCTTCAGGCAGCCTGCGGTTACGGTGCCTGGCTGTGGATCTGCGACTCTGCCTTCATGAGGTGAGGTGACTCAGGGCGGGCTTGGTACATGGAATATCTGAAGCAAGTTTAACTTTTAAGTAAGCACGTAAGTATTGCAGGTAGAAGATACTCAGAAGCAAAAGGCAAGACGTAAAAAACTGAAGTCAATTCTAATGAAACCCCTCCTCTGAAGAACTAAAACATGGATTTTGAAAAGGTCCTACCTTGTATGACATTTTGAACAGCGTGTTTTCGTAGGCAGGAAAACAACATTTTGTTTCCATGAGACCTGGTTAGCCCAAGCCCACGTTTCCTTTGTGCCTCTGAAAATCTGCTTTGTCATTAGGTTCTCCACCCTCTCTTCCAGGCTAGTGTGGAATTATCAGTTGGGAATTGGTTAGTGCCCTGTGGGTCACATGCCTGTTCCAGATAGCTAGGCCCTATCTAGACCCTAATTAGTGGTAGAATTCATTTCCCCTCGTTTTGCTTTCTGCTGTTCCAACCTCGCTGGCGAAAGAATAATATAAAAGACATTTCTTAACTCTTACTCTTTCCCATCTCTGCACAATGGTATTGTTTTGAAACTACTTCTGGTACATTTCTTTCTAACACACATCTGTAAAGAGTTGTCACCAAGGGTTCACTGCATAGTGGAGTGACGTCCAATTTCCTGTCTGTCATCGTCACTTAAACCTAACACAATCCACGTTCACCAATGAGATATTCTAATAAGATAGGGAGGTTTATTCTCAGTGCTTCTATCAACAAATCCTTGTGGTACATCTGTGAAACAGACCCCATCTCAGATGCTTCGTCTCCTGGTGCTTCAAGAATCCTCACCTGAGCCCCCCAAAGGAGCAGGAAAGCCCTGTTCTCCTGAGAGCTCTGATCCATAAGAACTTCCTTCACTGATCTCTTGTGGTACTTGATAGTCTGATTATTTTTCAGAGCTCACTTTTAAATCATTGAACAACAGACGAGTGTAAGCCAACCTATAGGTTAGGGCTGATGGGAAAGGGCCTTGGTTCTGTGTACAGACTGAAGTAGCTGAAAATTTTAACAACCCTACTGTAAGCATAAGGTGTCTTTAATTTATCACCTATGTCTTGCTTACTTACTGTGTTAGACCTGTATTTATTAAAGTGAGTGGTTCCTCTTAGTATTTCCTCAGAAATGTTTTCATTGGAAAACCCAGAAGGATTTTAATTGTACTATAACTCCTGTTAACAAATGACTGCAGTCCCTCTCTGCTCCCCACCCAAAAGTCAATGCTACTATTTGCATTTTTATGAATATCCTACAGGAAATAGCTACCCAAATTTAAAAAACAAACAAACAAACAAACAAACAACAACAAACAGGTTTTAAACAACCATGAGTCAGTTGACTTAATGCAGGATTATGCATTTGATGTAACACTCAAGTTACTAGAAGTTTCTATAAAGCATACACAAAACAAGTTTAGTTTGTGTTGTTAAAGTGGGTGCTTTAATGTAGTTTATGTTATTACAGCTCATAAAATATGAAAATACTTTAGCTTTCATTATTTTTAAGGAGGTCTCTGTAGATACCTTTTTTTTTTTCCCACTGACTACATGCTAGGAAGTATTTCTCTGTTAAGCTCAGCTCTTGACAAGAAGATATCTGAAACTGATCGACAAGAAGTGGAAAACCCCAGGCTTATTTCATACTTTTCAGTTGTCACAATCTCTGACCTGGTAGAATCAAAATGGTGGTGTGCTTCGCTAAAATTTAAACAATTAAGACCGTGAGAATCATTCCTGTAACTGAGACACATTGCTGAGAGTATAGGAAATTTGTGGAATAAGGAGAAGGGAGTTAGGATATTAACACATAGCTTTCTATTAGAAAATAATAGGCTTCTAACTATTAAGATGTCTTTAATAAAAAAGATGATGTTTCTATCTTAACTGTATTAGCTATTTCAGAAAAGCTTAAAGATACAGACCAGAGCTCTAAAATTAGTTTCCCTGTTGAAGCAAGGTAATTAGTCACTAATAGTCCTTTCTTTAGTCTAACCTACAACCCAGTTCTGCCTCTTGCCCTTGAAAGTATCGCTGTTCATGCCCAGAAAGCCATTCGGAGCTTCTCTCTCTCTCTCTCTCCTAACTTAATTTCTTTCTGTTCTTCATAGCTCTTTTTAAAAAGGGTTTCTGTTTTCTCTCTGTTAACCAACATCTTTCTTTACTTTCTCCCCTTTCAGTTTGCTAGGATAGCAACCCCAGAGGATTTAGAAGTATCTAGAAGGTTGAGATACTCCTCTAAAGTGTATCTGTAAAGACATTTTCTGAGCTATCTTACAGAGGAGGGGAGACCCACCCTGAATGGTATCATCCCACAGGCTGGCAATGAATATAAGGTGAAAGAAGAAGGAAGTTATCTCCCATCCTCTGTTTCCTGGCCCATCGTGCTGTGACACTTTGAAAGGCTAATCCTCTTACCTGCACACAGTAAAATTTGTTTATTTGTTTGTTTGTTTGTTTGTTTATGGCTAGCAAGTGTTGAAACGTGAAAGTAAAAGTGGCTCTTGTACCATTAGGTTCTAGTGTGTGGTGTGTGTGTGTGTGTGTGTGTGTGTGTGTGTCTGTGTGTACATACATACATACATACATACATACATACAATGTGCATGCTGTAAAAAGTAGGCATATGTCTGCAATTATGGGTGGTAATGTACCTAAATTATAAATGAACTATAAAACGTTAAAGACAGTAAAAATATGAAACTAAATTTACAATGGTCCTTTTTTGTTGTTGTTAACACAATAAAAAACTGTTGCAGTTTGTAAATCTCATGGTGATAAAAATTTTCCTTTGTTATGTAACCACTATTTTCAAAGTGTAGTTTTAGCAAATTCCCACTGAACCCATCATCGAATTCTTCCAAGCTTCAAGAGACAGTTCATGATGGAAGGAGACTTCTCTTTCTGAGCATAAAATCACCAAACTGCATCTGAGCAAGCATAAGAAAGCCTGGACTTAGTCCCAGCTCATCGCTAATAAGTTAAGGGACTTAAATTTCAGTTCCCAAGATTGGGTTAGATGTCCCTAACTTGTTTTGTTCTTACCATCTATAATTCTGTGTCGGCATTCATTACTTCAACAGACAAATATTAATAGCAGGCACAGTGTTGATGCAACCTGTTTTCTGATTTGTTTATATCACTGAAACTCAAATCTCATCATTTTTAGCTAAATCCTGCTGCCTTGATATCTGGAATCAGCCAAAGTACTAGTCACCGTCAGTTAAGAACTGGGATTTACTTCCCTATGTCTCTCTCTAAATATATAACTCTGGAGACAATGGCAGAAACCGAGAAGACAGCTCCCTGAGCATTTCCCTGGACACAGAGCAAGCAGGAATCCACTTCATGCTTGGATGTTTGTTGATAGTGAGACTCCAGAGTGGCTGAGGGAAGACTGAGGCTGAGCTAACCTGACAGTCTGAGAGCTTAAGAGCATCGATTAGAACACGTGCGAATCTGACTTCCCCACTGCCTCCATGTTTGTAGCTTTGGTTCCTATAATAGTTCTTTCTTTGTTCATTTTTGTTTGTTTGCTTTTTGTAAGAAGGAAAGTATTTTTTTTTTATGTTCTGCAGTGATTATTCAATCAAACCAGTAAGGGACGTAAATTAAAAGGACACAAGAGTGTAATTTTAAAGCTTTCATATAGTGGAGACTGAGAGCTGTTGAGGAGCCAATCCAAAAATTATATTTTTCATGTGCTTGGATACACATGTCGGTATCAAACAGCTTTGGAAGAATCCATTTCCCATGAGATAGGAGCACTTACACATTCCATAGCTGCTCACTATGCTGCCTATTGGCCGAGACTCACATTGCACTTTTTAATTAGGTGACAAGGCAACCTCACATATAGAGTAGTTGGTGCTAATGAAAATTTACATAAGGAACCAAAGGAATTAAACAGATGTGAAGATTACCATTTTTCACTTTTTCTTTCTATGTGTAATCATAAAACAAGTGTGAATTGAAAATGTAGAGGGAAAAAAGCAGTTGATTTCTATTTAAGAGTGAAGAGTACTAAATAAGAAATGCTACTCAAAAATATAAAAGGTACCTGAATGTTTCCTTCTCACAATATGAAACAGCAACAATGATATACTCTCTGCGTATTCTAAATGAAGGTCGTGATGAGAAGGGCGTAAAATGTTTACCAACTAACTCTGGTTTCGCTTACATGTAGAGAATGAGGGTAGTTTTGATTTCGCTTTGGATTTCTATCATTGAAGTGAATAAGAAAGTGGATACAACCATGGGGATGAAAACCCTACATCCTTTATCACCACTTCACTGATTTCATTTTGACGTCACTTTTGATTGGGAAATTTTGTCCCATTTTCTGCAATAAGTCAAATGCATTCAGCATCTCACATACCTAAATAATTTCCTCTTGACCTTGGCCATTCCTCTATTTTCTGGTTTTTGTCTTGCTGGTGAAAAATATTTATGTTTTCTTTTACATTTTTAGTAAAAATGTCCATAAAAACAGTCTTATACATTTAATGACAGAAAAGTCTTCTAGTAAAGACTCCTTATGAGACTCCTTATAAGTTTCAATTGTACCTTGAACACACTTCAATAATGTACATGTTAGCAGTGTAAATGACAATGCCTTAAGACTTCTATAAACAATAACGCATTTTCTACAAATCGCTTCAGGATCATTACTTTATTAGTCTACTTTTTACTTAGTTATTAACTCAATATTTTGTTAGATTTATATGGGTTTTATTCTTATGATACAAAAACTAGGTCTAGGCATTCATTGTGCTATTTAAAATTAAAAGCTGTGAGTATTCACACTAGTTTCACATTTCTTTCTTTTTAAATTATAATTATACTCTTAAATATTTCTTCCCTCCCTCCCCAGAGTTTCCTCTATCCCAGGTCTCTGTCATGTAGTAGAGATGGTGTCCCTTACACATTTCACAACATTTCAAAATGACTTAGTTCTTTTATTTTCCTTTTTTATTCTTTAATCCTTTTTTTTTTACAGTCCAATCTTGATCCCCCTTCCATTCTGCCTCCCATCTGCTTCCCATCTCATACCTCTTTTCCCCTCCCCAGTCTCCAAGAGGATGTCCTCACCACACCACCCCCACCTCACCAGAAGCACACACCTCCCTCCCCCATGACCTCAAGTCTCTCGAGGGTTAGGGGCACCTTCTCTCCCTTAGGCCAGACAGAGCAATTTTTACCTCAATCCACCACCGCTATACTTTAGAACTGTATATTGAATTATTGAATGAGAATTCAGCTGATATTTAGAACCATCATGTTGACAAAATCATATCAGATCGGTGTTTGTTTGTTTCTATTTAGTCTTTTAAAAAATAATAATATTGGGCCAGTGGGGTGGCTCATTGACTAGAGGTGCTGACTGTGGCAAAGGAGAAATGTAAGTTCAACCCTCTGAACTCATGAAAAAGTTGGAGGAGGTGAACTCACAGCATTATCCTCAGACTGCCACACTTGCACAGTAGAATGTGCACACCAATGTTCACATCCACACTTATGTGCTTATTCACAAAGGCGACTCAATCACTAATTTGTAAAAGGTAAATAGCAATCTTAATGATATCCAGGCAACATTAAAACATTTTTTTGTTATTGTTGAAAGTCCATACTATCTGATAAAATGTAGTTCAATGTATTAGGAAACATTTTTTTTTCTCCTAAAGGCAGATTAAAGGTTGGAGCCACTGAGGTGAAAGTTCACTTACATATCTACAACCTGTCTAAAACACTTTTTATTGATGTAGTACATGGTATAGCTGATGGCTTGGTGGTTTTGTGTGAGTCATAATAGTGGGAGTGGATGTGTCTCGGACTCTTTGGTGTGCTCTTGATTGCCTTGTCAAGTCTTGATTGGAGGGTTTTTGCCTTGTCTTATTATATATTACTTTGTTCTGCTTGTCTGTTTTCTCTTAGAGGTCTGAAGAGGAAATGAAGGGAAGTGGATATGGGGTAGAGGGTATTTGGTGGGGGACCTGGGAGAAGTAGCAAATTGGGAAATATATTATATGAGAGAAGAATAAATTTTCAATAAAAAATCATATATATATGTGTGTGTATAACTATATAGATAAGATGTGTAAGTTGGTGTGTAAAAAATAATTGATCTCTTTTACAGTTGGTCTTCTACTATAAGCCCATATGGTGAATGGTTGCTGACAATTCATCAAAATAGGGCATGATGTCAGGCGACAGTTCATTTTAAAACACAGTAAAAATCCTCTGGAATAAGGAGAAAATATAGTATTTTATCCTTTATTTTACATCTTAGAGCTGGTTTTTCTGTACATTAGCAGATCATCACTGTACGCAGGTCCAGAGAATCCCTGGCCATCTAGACATGGTGATGTATGATGTGACTCACGGAATCAAGGGAGGCAGATAGTCTTAAAGAAAGGAAATGGGGAAGATTCTGAAAGTCTGTTTTGCAGTAATTTCTCATTAATGATGATGCTTCTTTTCTAGCGACTGCTTAGCAGGGGAACATCTGATCTGCTCTCCGCAGCCAGCTCATTGATTGTGTGGGTCGATGCAATCTGATGCATAAAGAGCCGAGTAAGTGGGAGGCAGTGCTTCCTAGATAACTGCTAAGAAGAGATAGTTTACATTGGATGCTTTCAAGCTGTGTGGCTTCACAGAGAGTCAAATTAGTAGTAAAAGCCATCCTAAAACTGGCAAGTCTCTCTTTTATCGATATGCCTAATGTTACTGAAATTAGTTAGACTTAAAGAAAAGTGAAAGACACCAAACAGACACTAAATCCTTATGAACAGAAGGAAAAGCTTGCTCTTTCCTTTTTGATGTACTCCCTAGTATATGTGTATATGTTAGGGCTTGGTGACAGGATCTTGTTCTAATTACAAAGGCTCTTTTTCTGTTTCCGTTTTTTTTAGTTTTCTGAGCTGTCCAGTGCTGATCATGTTACAGTAGCTAGCCAGTACTCATACTACATGTAAGTCAAAACCATTTGCTTGCCCAAAACTCCGATAAACACTATCCTTACTGCCATGATTCCAAATGAATTGAACAAGCAAGCAAAATAAAAGTACAAATCTAGACATTTAAATTGTAAAAGATACAAAATAGTATCATTGAAGACACTATGACAGTCGAAAAAGAATAATTTGCATTACATATCCATTTTAGCTTGCCCTAATACATTTATTTGATTTATTTAATTTCACGTTTATTTAATAAGTTCCTAGCACAAATTAAACAGTAACACATTGCTAACGTTTTCCTCCACACAGTGGGAAGGTTTGAATGTTACCTGCCAGAGAGGGTCTTTCTGCTCAGGGAAGAGCTCGAAGTACTTGTGGGCCAGTTGCACTGGAGGCAGGGTCTGCAGTTTCAAGTTGGTCCAGCTGTGCACAAAGTTGGCCAAGTTCACAAAGGTGTATAAGCCGAGGCGGTCATTTCCATAGTTAGACAGATGTGTCATGAAAATGCTGATCTGAGAAAGAAATCAAAATGACCCCTCAGTCTCATAAGCATACTCTCAAAGATGGTAGTATTTGATCCAGGCAACATCTCACCTAACCTCAGAATTTAAAGTGAAGTACAATTATACTTTTGGGTTGGAATTCACTTAATTTTTTTTCTAAAATACCACTCTAAATTACTGTTAAAATTAAGACTGAATTAGAGATTGGCATTCGTGCCTTGCTAACTAGAAGGGTAATGCCACTTCCAATATTGGGCTTGTCCTATTATAAAGCCGAGACCCCCAACCATATAATCTTCTGAATGCTGAGGAACCAGAACTCAAGCAGCTGTAAAGCAAAATAACTGTTTCACTTTTTCTCTGATGACAATACATTCTTACGGACTCAGGATGGTATCGACTACTTGTTTCTTTGCACTATAATGAGGCTTTTTATCTGTTTCTTTACTGAAACAAAAGTTTAAAAAATGATAAATGATTGGGGAGATAGGTAACTGATGGAAACATTGAGTAATGTGTGTATAAAGACGTTACAGGGTAGCATACAGTTTTTATATTTTGATGGATCCATTAAAAATAAATTTAGTTTAAAACCAGTTTTGCAAAGGTATTTTTGCATTAGCCAAGAACTACCATTTTCATTAATCTTTTACAACTTTTCAGACCTCATGTGAATGCTAAAAATATTCTGCCATTTCTGTGTTGTTCTTTGTATAGCACAAACTGGGGAAAAAGTGACACAATTCTTGAAATACCATGCAAGAATTTGCCTGGTATTGAAGAAAAACTTAACGTGAAGTCCATCTCAGCCACTGTAGCTGAAATTCAAATATTAAATAAAAGAAAAGCTTCACAATCCTGATCTAAGTTGCAGAGATTATTAATTCAACTCTGGAAAAGACTCAATCATTTTCTAGCAACAATACTTTATACACTTTTTAGTTCCCATCTTATTTTAAACACATGCATTTTGAAATCTAGATGGATTTTCATCATGAGATGGACCTATAAGTATTTCACGGCAACCCAAATAATCTAATTAAGGATTTTAATAACTTAATTTTAAGTAATATTTTCATAGTACTACAATGAATAATATTAGCACATTTATCTGAGATTGAATGGTAAACAAATATGGAAGAAAAGCCAAGAATCTGTGGCTATCATTTTATGTAGATGTTCACTCTCTCATTATTCAGAGATGTTATCACTTTATGTGGTTATTCATATTATTTAGGAACAGTAAAATAAAATTAGGAATGGAGCAACTATTTTAATATCATTGCAGTGCAACATCATTAGATTAGTAGCTATGAAGTCAAAGATCTAATAACAGACCCACTGTTCTCAAGATATAGTGTCACTGAATAAGTACCCAGAAAGAAAACCTTGTATCTTAAAAATGTAAGAGCATTGTCTTGTACTAGAACACAGTAAATGATATTCTGTCTAGAGATTCTAATTTCAAGAACCAGTTTCATCATTTGAAGGACTTTTCATTTTCAAAAGGTGTGATCTTTCTGTCTGTCATACCAGGACCCTGAAAAGGTCCCGGAGGACAAGTAATTAAAATTATCTGCCAGTGCTCACCATCCCTGAAAGTAAAAATGAGAGGGTGAAGAATTTGGTCCATTGGCCTTAGTGTCTCCAAATTATAAAAATAATACCTCAAATTATGTAAAACTTATCTGTGGTAGTCATGAAAGAAAATTCTGTTGAAGACATTAGTATTATTTTAGAAACTCACATTTTTTTCTTGAAATAGAATAACAGAAGATGACATATTTAAGGCTGTTTTCAATACTAGAGATTGAACCTAGAGTCTTGGCTCTGTCACCAATCTATATCCCTGGCCTTTTTAATTTTTATTTGACACTAGGTCTTACTAAGTTTCCTAGGCTTGCTTGGAACTCACTTTTCTATGTCTGTTTTATTCTTTTTAGTTTATTTGTTTCATCCTCTGGGTATGAGTGTTTCACTTGCATATATTCTGTGTACCACATCCATGCCTGGTGTTCCTGGAGAACAGAAGAATGCATTGGATCCCCTGGAACTGGAGTTTCAGATGGTCATGATACATCATGTGGATGCTGGGGTTGAACCTGAGTCTTCTGCCAGAACAATAGGGTCTCTTCACTGTGGTTCCTTCGCTGCTAAGCTGGCTTTGAACCTTCATTTCTCCTGTCTCAGCAGCCTGAGCACCTGTGATTGCATTCCTAATTATTTCTGGAAATAAGCATTTGAGAGAATGAATTTGAATGTTATTTCTGAAGATAATGGCATCTCTTTGATAGCCTTGTTCATTTCTCCTTCTCTAGGGGTATAATCAAAGATTTATACTCTAAAAGTCAGACGAAGGAGGAGATACTCACAACAGTGTAGTGTGACATAGTGAGCTTATGTAATGTATGTGGAAATTTAAAGTAAATCACTGAAATATTAGCTGACACTATTATCTCATCTGTAACTCGTCTGTTATCATTGGAATAAGCTCAGGAGCCCATGCCACTGGTATGTGCAATCACTAATGAACTTGCCTCAATGCAACTCAGTGCCTCAATCTTAAGCTCTTGTATCCTAAGTAGGAGCTGAATTGGCTGTAGGACTTAGTCTTGGAGTTTCCAGAATATATCAAGGTATATGTAGTCAGACCTCACCAAACCAGGATTATTAGAAAGTCACTAAAGCCATTAAGAAATAAGAAAGTTGACATGGTGTCCCTCAGCTTCAGTATCATTTCACAGAACTGGAGTTATCATAAAAGGAAGGTGCAGGCTAAACACCTCAAATCATACCGTAAGACCCTAGAAATCTACCACCTATCTCTGATATTGTTACTTCAAGTTGGAAGCTTAAACACCTATAAATAAGTAGCCTAAAGTCTGAGGAAAAAATACAAGTAAAAGTGGGCTTTGAGTGTAAAGGATAGTATAAGGATTATTTTTACATCCCAGGTAAATGGATATTATCATTTCATTTGGTTATGATGATGGTGATGTTAGATTTTTTTACAGGACACCAGCTCTAACCAGCTTTTCCAGACTTTCTGGAGGAGAAGCTTTGATTCATGGAGAAAGCACACGGTTTACTCCCGGTGAAATGGAAAAGCAGCCTTCTGCATAAAGCCGAAGCGTTCAGTCTTCTGTCCTAAGCTAAGGGTGGTTGGTACACTTAAACTTCCCTTAGCTGCATGTATAAGCAAGCAGCCAGCAGGCCTGGATGCAGTGGCTGTCATATGGGGCACCGTGTGCACATGCTTTACTGGTTAAGAGCAAATTAGTGCTGCTGTATGGTCAATTGACTGCACTTTAAGGAAAAAAAAAAAAAACAGTTTTGCAAGCACAGCTTAGCTGTGCATATCTGGCTTGCTAAAAGCACCTTTTGTGCAGACGGAGCACTTTCGCTTTAGCATTTCTGGACAAATGGCTTATTTAAAAGGGAAAAAACTGTTCAGAAAGTGTAGGGAGAAGACAAAATAGGACGGTGGCTTGAAACCTAAAGAAGGCAAGTCAAGGGATATGCAGGAAGAGATAATAGCAGATAATCTGACTTACAATGTGCTGCTATTTGCTATGTATCAGTGATTAACCCTCTGCTCACTGCCCCTAAAAAATTAATTTAATTCAACTCATGTTGATCATTATTTTCTTAGCACATACTAAGATTGTCTTAATTTAATATGACCCACAGGATCACCTGCAATATGCACGGCTATGCCACATGGGTGCACATTCTTACTAGATGTGAATCTGTACCCTGAAATACTACAGCACAGAGCTATAAACCTACTCCAAAAAATCTTCATGGTACAAATGACAGACAAGCTCATTGTAATCAATGGGTTATTGTGAGTAAGGTATGGAGTGCTGACATCCTCGGGGCTCTTGGAGCCTGCCTTCTATCGGTCAGGAGGTCTGGGTGGGTGTATTTCTGTGATTAAGCATGCCTCTGGGACACTTTTATCTTGCCTTTAACACTGAAGTCTCTCAACTCCAATATAATAAAACATAGAAAACAAAAACAAGTTTAAATTCTTCCTTCTTTCAGTTGCTATAATATAAAAGCAAGTTCATAGCCTCCAAGGTAAGCTCCTTTCGAGCTGATGACCAGATACACAGTATCTATCAGAATCAATTATGAATGGAAGAGATTTATCAGAAATGCCCTTATAGTTTTAATAGTTCATGGACTCCCTATGTTTGTAATCCCAGGATTTGAGAACTGAGGTAGGCTTGCAAGTTCTAAACCACTTTGGTCTACATTGTATCTGCTTAAAAAAAAAAAAAGATTTTAATGTTCAATATGTACATCTTCATAATAGGAAATTGGATGACTATAATTACTTTATTGATAATATTTAACTGAGTATAAAGGGGATGCTGTGGTGACAAGTGTTACTTGTTGCCCTATAGCTCACCCCACATATAGGATCTCACTGTACAATCTTAAGGCCACCCTGAAACACATCATCTTCTTGCCTGGATCTCAAGTCTTCTGACTTCAGATGTTCCAGACATGTACCATCGGACCTTGTTCAAATAGTTTCTTTTGATAACAATTTCCTGTGTGTTCTAAACTGGCTAGTGTCCAAAGGATACAAAGAAAAGAAGGGGAAAAAATGAAACAAACAGGCAAACAACAAAACCCTAATTTTATCTAGAGAGCAAGGCAGCAACATTTTTTGCATACAAGAAAATACAAGAAAAGCTCTCATGTTTTTCCAGCTTGTATGGCAAATACATTGTGACTGAAAATTACGTGGCCATGAATATCAATAGCCAGAAAACACTGCACAGTCTCATAATTTAGAACTTAGTGACACCTTTGATAGAACATTTTTTTTAATTAAAATACACTTTAAATATTTGAGTATTTAGATAGGAGTGCTACACTGACTTTAAAAATAAGTCATCTGTAAAGTATATCTTTCATAAGGGAAGAACAAGGAAAAGACTAGCTGTGCAGACCAGAGAGACATGAAGTTCACTTGAGGCAGCTTGCCCCGTGTTCACAGCAGGATTATCAAAGATAAGCATTAAGTATTAGCAGTCAGTTTCCAGCTTTGTCCCCGTGGCTCTGACAGCATGCCTCTTTTCAGAATGAATCCATTGTGTTTAAAAATATGTCCATTAGCTGGTTAAATTATTGATTAAGCTTTTTAGTTCTTCTAAGACGTGAAGATGGATGGAGTTGAGGGGAAGAGTCCTGACGGCTCATCTCCTGGGCTTTGGCATTGAACTCATAATTGTCGTAAAAAGGGTAATTTAGATTTTTCTTTTCTTCTAAGTGTAGGCTGTGACCACACAGAGAGAGTAAGCATAATGTTATGCTTAACACTGCCAATTTGCATGCAAAGCTCCTGCGTTTAAGCACAGATAACACATTGCTGGGCATGATTTCATGCACTCGTATCTCTTTAGTTTGGAACAATTAATGTCTTGGAAAAAGTATGCATCTACAAAATTACCCAAAGTGGGGAAAGTTTGCCAAACCCTAGGTAATTATATTGTTCTATTACTCAACATAAAGGCTGCCATGACCTTGAGGTCCACTACATAGTGGTAATAGTGTATCTGTCAAAAATGAAACAAACATAATGGTTGCCTATTGTTTTCCACATCTCTTAATACATGATACTGGGCAACAGTCACGTTAATTTACTAATAAAACTCTACAAAGTAGTTTGATGTTCCTTTTTTTGTTGTTCATTTGTCGGTTCAGTTGTTTGATTTAGAAAATACCCTTTTCTGGAGAAAAGGAAGCAAAACCAAGGAAGTTTGGTGGCCTGCCTGAAGTCACAGGGAAAACGCCAGCAGACTCAGCATCAACTGTATAACCAAATCTACTACACACTTAGAAACTTGTGAGGTGGGTAGATATCATGTCAAATATTCAAACCCCAGCAAAATAACCTTAAGGACAAAAAGAGCCTGTGAGCTCAGGATCAGTATCTTTTTCATGTACTGATTCTATCAGAACTTTACCAACAAGTTAGTTAAAATCCCTTGTATGTTTGTCATTTCTGTTTTTATCATCATAATCATCTACATGATTTATTGGCAACAACTAACAATGTATCTATTACGATTTTTTTAAAAAATTAGTTCATGTAAACTGTCACTTACATATCTTTAGGAATAAGGGAATTCAAGTTCTAATATATGCATTTAAATGCACACAGACCTTTCATCTTAGTACTGACTCTAAATATTTTAAGATAATAAATATCAAAGTTGAAAATAATTATCCCAGGTCTTATGACTTTACATCAGCAGCACCTCAAACACGTACCAAGGTTACAGGAATGGGAAATAAGTTCCTGTCGTCTAGGCTCAAAGAAGCATTTCAGTGATTTTGACAGAGTTTTCAAGGTATATTAACTAAAAGTGAATCTTGGAAAGAGAAAGGTGACAGAGAAAGAGGCTAGAAAGAGAGGGAGGGAGAGAGAAAGGAGCAAGAGAAAGAGAGAGAATCAAGCAAAAGAACACTTTAGAACCAAATGTGTTTGTCTGCAGGTCGGGGAGAAAAGGCTTCTGAATGTGGCTGCGTGCATGCCTGTAAATCTCCACTCAGAATTAACTTCAGTTTATTGATCTTCTTCAGGCTGCTTCCCTTACCAGAGGGCTTTTGTGTATCATGTGACTCATTGTGGTTTCATATAAGATGTGCAATACCACAAGCATTCATATTTAATCACTACTCCTAGCTGATGTTTTAGCGTTCCATACCCCTGGCTTTTCAAAGGAAGTGGGGTTTTGGGGGGGAGGGTAGGGAAAAGTAGGAAAAAACTAAACACTCTTAATTTGGAACATATTTAATGAAGAAAATAATGCTTCCCTACCCTTTTATTTATTCTCACTGTGGAAATCTGAAAGTATCCAAATATGACCTTGGGCCAATGTAATAATTCAGTCTTATGGTTTTGCTTTGCAACAATGGGAGGCCAAAGACTTGACTCCGGAATGAGGGTTCCTGGCCATATGCACGGGGCTCTGAACCACAGCCTCCTGTATTAACTCAAGGAAAACAGTAACTTAGTTTGCAGGTATAGTCTGATAGTTAAATCAGTTGTGTTATACCCAAATACTTTGTAAACAGAAAACATTACATGGAAGATATCACACATGTTCAATTAAAAGTAGAATGTAATAATGCAGTATATACAATGGATGTCTTTCAGCGGTTTTCATTACCTGCACTAAACCACATGATAAGAAAACATTCCATAGAAAATTCCATATATAAAGAATTCATGAATTTTAAATAATATTTACTAAAAATATATCATTGATTGTTCTATTTTATCATTAATCTCTTAATATGTCTAATTTACAGATAAATTTTATCATAGATAAATTTATTCAGAAAGCAATATGGTGTACCTGGTAATCACGGGCTGCTGGATTATAACTCTGTGGATTAAAGGTGACCATTGTAGTTATTGTATCAAACACATTATTTAAAGTTATTTAAACCGTATTTCATACATGCTTGCTTTTTGTGGGCAAAGTAAATTTTTTTTTCGTCTATCTGAAATTATCTATGTTTATCATGGCTTATGGTTAAATTCTGGTAGTTAATATGACTTCTCGTTAAAACAGAAAATATTAAATATCTGTGTCCCATTGGGAGAACAGCTAAGCTTGATCACTAGCATATGATGGTATTGTTCAGTTTTCATGGTGTTTGTGAATAAATTGAAGTTGTTTCCACCAGACTCATCAGTGACGGGCATAGTTAAAAATCAATATAGGAGGAGCTTGTTAGATGGAACCCTCTGGTTCATTTTTAAAAGCACCATGAGTGGATTTTAGAAGCAAATAGGACCCAGGAGTGGTGTACTGAGCTGGAGGCGTGCTTTCTCTTGGGGACACTGCTGTCTGCCACAGCATGTAATTGTTTGGTTATTCCTAGTCTGTCCCTGCATCGTAACAGTAGAAGGAAAGCTGTTGACCACTGCTGTAGCCTCACGTCTTTCTAGCACAAGCACATGATAGGTGTGCACCAATAGTGGGTCGCGTGGAGATGCGTCTCCTTGGTAACATACACTCAACCCCTCCACCAGCAGCAAATGTGGAATAACTTAATTGCTCTTCAATTTTCCTCCCAACTCTAAGGACATGAGGGAGAAAACAAAACATTCTCCCCCACAACCCTGAAAACAGCTGGTATTTAATAGGAGAGGATGAATTTCTAAATTACATTTTTATTTGTGTTTTCCATTTCTGTGATGAGACTAAATGCAGCAGAAGTTCTGTTCTGCATTTGATTATTTACCAGCGTTCCCGATTTTTTTTCCAGTCATAATATTTGGTTAGTAAATTATTAACAAATCAGAGTTGTTTTGATTCAGGGCTGACGAGTGTGTAAACACTGATCTTCCCGAATAGGGAAGCTGGGCAGCCGCTTCATCTGAGCGGCAGTAAACAGGGCAGCTGTTCTAACAGAGAACAGAAGGCTCCTGATGGATTTCAGCAAGCAGGACCCTAACTTCTCATTTTTCTTCTAAGTTAATAGAGGCTTAAGTCATTAAAAGGCAGCATGTTTCCAACTGAATTGCTATGGCACACATTTGTGTTTTGTCTTGTGTGTGTGTTTTTAATTAGGCAAATCAGGACTGAGAATTTAGGTGGTATGATTTTGAACAATGGTTTACACAATGAAGGACTACCATTGTTGGCTTTCCTTCTGAGTTACTGACACTACCTGTTTTGTTTACTAACAGTGTGACAATGATGTCACATAAAAGTCACCAAAGGAGAAATGCACCAGCCTGGGAATGATTCTGGGTAATGTAGCCACTGGGGAGAGAATATATGATCAATTGCAAATTTCTCAAATGACATCAAGTAGAGTCAAGCTGGATTTGGAAAAAACTCATCTTAAAATGTGTTGACTAACCAATGAATTTGCAAATATATATTAAATGCCTATCGTGCATCTAACCACATATTGGAATTACAGATATAACGGTGAATAAATTATATGTGCTACTTGTTTAGAGGAACTAAGGTATGATGAAGATCCAAAGTAAAATAGTGATCCGAGGTGAGCAGGCTCTTGGGTCAGGAGCCTGGCAAATTGCTTCTCAAGTGGAGAAGTATAGAAACTGCGAATGGAAGCTTTGTGGGACATTTCAGTCAAGAGAGTATGTCAGAGAAGGAGTGGGTGGTATGATGAAGAGGTTGGGTGACAGAGAGAAGGCCGACTTCAGAGGCAGCTAGAAAACAGTGTAGTGTAGACATTAAAGTTAGTAAGATGCGATCCATGGAAAGGAAAGGGTCACATGAATGAGTGAGAGTTCATACAGGGCCCTAAAATCCTTAAGTAGTTTGTAATTTAATCCCAGTCACAACAAAGCACCATTAAAGAACTGTAACTAGGGAGAGAGCAGCAGAGAAGTACATGCTCTAAATGAAAGTGGCTTAAATGCTGTTTGAAAGAGAGAATAGGTGCCGGAAGCCGCTGCTGGCATGCAGTTGAAAAGTAGTGATATCTGAACAGTGACAACCGGAAAGAGAAAAATTAAAAACATTCAAATGACGGTAGATCTTGAATCTCAAGTGATCCATCTTTGAGTAAAATCTCGAATGATTTGCACTTTATTAGCTATGTGGGATGAAAAGAAAATCAGAGTTAATCAACTGTTTGGCTTAGGTAACTGATGGAGTGTGGAGAAATTTTGTAATGATTGTAACAAGAGAGATATTCCAAAGAGAGATGCCATACCTCTTGTTTTCACTCTCACTTACTAAAAGACAAACTGCAAAGGATTAAACCCGGAGGAACTTTGCTTCCAGGAAGAGAGTCACATACTTCTGGCAGTTTTAACCTGTGTAGATTTCCTGACTCATGTTTCATGTGTTTACAGAACTGTCATACTGGGCAGAAAAGGCAGGAAGATTAAAATCATTCAGGTTTGGTCAAAGAAACTATATCAAAGTTCTTTGATAAATTTGTTTCCTATTTTTTTATTTTTAAAGAAGTGGCAGGTTTATGGATCTAAGTGCCCCACTGACTATCTTCTCTGGAACTGGGAATAATGGAGGCCTGGACAGAGACAGAGTAAATAAAACAGAG
This sequence comes from Arvicanthis niloticus, assembly GCF_011762505.2. NCBI lineage: Eukaryota > Metazoa > Chordata > Mammalia > Rodentia > Muridae > Arvicanthis > Arvicanthis niloticus. The sequence continues at coordinate 103,121,407 of NC_047661.1, read as the reverse complement.
TAAATAAGAACCAGCAGCTAACAAGGGAAGCCGGGAAGCACCCCATTACCACTCGGGGAGTCCAGGTGAACCCCTGTAAATTTCTACAGACTCCTTTCTGGATGCTGCTTTCCAGTCGTGCCCTGGTTCTAGGCCAGTCGTCAGTCTATGGGAACAAGAGATACGGGGTTGCTCCAGGAGTCCCAACACCTGTCTCGCCTGTCCCCAAAAGCCAATTAAAGAGAGAAATAATAGTGAAAAACAGAGGTGAGATCTATTCATGGTAGTCACACAGCGAAGAGGAACAAATAATCTACTGACTTCAAACTGCCTAAAATATATTTAAATGAATGAATTTTAAGTTACATAGAGGAAGAAATAAGGCAAGGACCGAGAGATATGCATAATTAAGCAGGTCTGGTAGAGTGGGCGTGGTTGCTCATTGCCTCAGCTCAGCTTCTACAAAGTAGTATCAAGTTCCTCGTGCTGATTCCTTCAAGATAATCACTTCTGGTTTGGGATTTGGCTTTACCCAGGTGGGTAATTACAATCTGTGAGGATATGGGTCAGGTGGACAATAATAGATGGCTTTGTTCTTGTTAGGATCTAAGGTGTCTGAAAGTTTAGGACAAGAACTTATCTCTGAGCCTTCAGCCTAGCAGAAGATGAGTTGAAAAGAGCCTCCTGGACCAATTAGCATGTCTATCTGCAGAGGTGACAGGTGCAAAATGAAGGTGGAGATGGCAGGCTTTCCTCCTGCTTTTACTTACCTCATAGATTCAAGTGAGGAGTCAATGCTTTTAGAAAAGGCAACCGCTAAGTACCTGTCTCACTAAACTACATTGCAAAAGACTGACAAATACATGGACATATTTAACTCCACAGAACCTTCTAACTGCTCAGATGTCAAGAGAGCCTGCTGATGAATGCCAATAATGAGTAGAGTGATACATAGTTTGCTCTTCTCAGTAAAGAAGACAGGATGAAAGCCTTCTTACGCTGTGCCAGTACACTTCCTCTGCTGATTGGTGCATAATTGGTGTAGAAAGGTAAAAATGAATGGTTAGGTAGGCTTCAAATTTATATTAGATAGGATGTATTCTGTTATTACTTTCTTGATGATCAAGCTCATGGGAAAACACATGAGTTTCTTGAGGGTCATCAAATATGTTAAGTTGTTTTGCACATAACTGTGAACAGGAGATTTTTCCCCAAAGCGAGGGACAGTGATGAATGATTTGTGAATAGAATCAGTATGACCAAAGAAAGAAACTGTGAGCCTAAAGAGAAGTAAAGCATAGTGTTTAAAATTAAAGTGCAAAGACACACACATGCGTGCATGAGCGTGCACACACACACATACACACACCCATATATCAGAAAATGTAAAACAGGACAAAATATTGAACACTGAAAAAGTATCAAGTAGTATAGCATATGCTTATTGAAAGGATAAGGAGAAAGAAAGAAATGAATAAAAAATTCTTTGAAATGCTAGTCACTGAGCCTTCTCTTGTAATTAGTGACATAAACTGCATCATATAGTTAGGGAGATCAGAGTCTACAAAAAGGATGACTATGAACAAAGAAACAGCTGTCGATACAGGAAAATCACAGGGAAACACATTACCTGGAGGTGAAAAGATACAAATTATGCTGG